>NW_025318899.1:8995000-11441666 GCF_018153725.1 Drosophila mojavensis | reverse complement strand
TAACAATTAATTGATTGCAATTAACATTTATTGACAGTTAAATTGAAAGCACATGCAATTATTTATGCGAGGGTCGACTGAGAAGTTTATGTCGCATTGGTTCTAGTGCATCACATAGTTGGCCACGCCCTGCCACTTCTCGACGAAGCCAATGATGTCCGTTACGCTGCTGGTCGGGGCCATTTTGACGGCCACCGCGAACTTGCTCCAGACATCGCGATTCACCTGGTTGCTGGAGGCGGAGAAGGTGACGGGCTGGCGGCCACGCACCGGATAGCCGCTGAGCAGACAGGGCAGATCGTTTGGACCCAAGCTGGACTCGTAGAGGCCGCGATCATCGTTGGGCAGCAGCTGATCCACCTGCTGGTCCATGCTGACGGCCAGCACCCATTCGCGCACCTCCTCGTGCAGACTGGGCTCGTTCTTGAGATGGATGTCCTCGGGCAGCGGCACGGAGCTCGGAAAATCGGTGGCTGCCAAATCCGAATGATCTACCAAATTGCCGGAGCCCTCCTCAATGGCCTCGCACACGTCCAAGTAGTGATTGAGCATGACGAAGGCCTCTGCCTCGCGACCCGCCTGTCGCAGTTCCATGCCCGCCTCGTAGAAGCCCTTGTCCACGGGCAGCACATCCGTGTGTCGCAGCAGCGCCAAGGAGAGACGCACGGCCACCGGATGCAGGGACTGCACCTGCTTGCAGGCGGCTCGCGTCGCATAGTAGTGGGCGATCAGCAGATACTGTTCGGCATTTGCCGCGAATTTGGACTGAGCGTGCTCCGAGCTGCGCAGCCCCTGCAGCAGGCCGTAGAGAAAGTCGCGCAGTCGCTGCCACACGGCTGCGCTCTCCGCCTGCTGCTCGCGCAGCGCCAGGCAATCGAGGGCGATGCGCGTGTAAATGTTGAAGTGCTCCTCGATGGGTGGCGCTCCGTAGCTGAGGTAGAGACCCAAGGCGGTGACGCTGTCGCCCTCGCGTATGAGCTGCGCTGCGTAGGCCGCCACGTACTTCTGCAGCACGGAGGGACTCAGCTGCTTGGCCTTCTCCAGGCAGCGTTGCCACTGGCCCTGCTCGGCCAGCAGATCCAGGGCGCTGATGATATCGATGTCCGCCAGCTGCTCCACGTTGCCCTCGTGCTTGAGCCGGGACTTCTGCTGCTGCTCCACGTAGGCCAGCAGCTCGGCGTCGATTTCCTTGGCCAGGCGGCGCGCCTTCGACCACTGTTCGGCGCGGATGAACACATCCACCGCCTGCTTGGGCATGTCGGCGGCCAGATACAGCTGGGCAGCCGGTCCGATCTGCTTGATGGCCAGCAGACGCGGTCCCAGCGCCTGGGCGAGGTCCTGCGCATCCTGCCCCTCCAGAAACTGATTCACTATCTCTGCGGCACGCAGTAGGGCACGCTCCAGCGTGGCTGCATCCTCGGCATTGCTGGCGTCTATCTGCATCAGGCACTCGGCGGCCTTGCGGAATTGCTCCCGCTTGGCGAACTCGGCAGCTCGCTGGAGATAGGCGCGGGAGTCGGCGCCCGCATCCTCGCCCTGCGCCTGGCCCCGCTGCACTTGAGCCTGCAGCCGGCGCAGATCATTCAGGGCGGCCGGATAGTGCTCCTCAGCGATGCGCAGGGCGTCCTCGAAGAGCGCCTCCTGCTTGTAGTGCTCAATGATGAGATCGGGTCGCTGTGCGCGCAGCAGCAACATCTCGTAGTCCTGATAGTTGCGTGTCTCCAGCGCAGCGGAGGCCTGGCCAATGAGCACCTCGTTCACGGCATCCGGCAGATGCTGCTCGGCCACGTTGAGCGCCGCCTTCCAGTCGCCAGCATGCTGATACATCAGTATGGCCTCCTTCGGCTTGTGCGCCTTCAGGAACTCCGCTTCGGCCTCCTCGAACTTGCCCTCGTCCTCTAGCGACATCGCTATCTTCAGGTGCACCTCGTCTGTGGGCTTGCCGGCAAAGCGGCACAGCTCCATGGCGAAGTCGAATTGGCCGGAGTCGCAGGCAAAGCCCACGGCCGTATCCAGCAGTCCCAGCTTGCTGAGCAGCCGCACTGCGCTCTCCAGCGGCATGGACTTGGCCCACATGTAGGCCACCTGCTGGCTGGCGCCCTCGGTGCCCTTCTGCTTGGCCACGCGATAGCCATCCTCCCAGCGGGAGGAGGAGCAGTACATGTGCACAGCCGACTTCCAGTCGCCCGACGCGATGAAGTGCATCTCGGCATTCTTGAACTTGCCGCGTGACTCCAGCTGCCGCGCCAGATGCAGATGCGTGCTGTCCAGCAGATCCTTGTGGTAGCGCTCGACCAGTCGGATCATCGAGTCGTACAGCTCGCGGCGCTTATACATGGCTATGGCCAGATCGGGCTCATTGACAGCTATCAATACCTTCTCGGCATCCCGATACTTGGCCTGCTCCTCCAGGCTGCTGGCCAGCTGGACAAACAGTTCGCGCAGCTGATCCGCCTTCAGATACTTCTCGCCCAGCACATAGGCGCGCTCCCACTTGCCATGTCGGTTGAGCAGCTCGATGGCATCCCTGTAGAGATTGGCGCGCACCAGCAAATCCTCAGCGCCGTCCAGGTCGCCCGCGAAGGCCAAGTGCTTCGACAGATCCAGGGCATAGCGCTGTATCAGCTCCGGCTCGTCCAGCACCTTGGCTATTTGCACCGCCTTGCGCCACTGCTTGGCGCCCACCGCTGCCTCGAGAGCTTTTTGTGTGGCGCCCGCCTCAATGTAGTGGTTGATGGAGGCATCCAGTTGCTTGCGACTTACCAGCCAGTCGCCCCACTGTTCCTCCAGCGCGGTCACCTCTTGAGGGGCCACAACCCGGGCCAGCTCCAGCGCCCGGGCGAAGGCCCCGCCCTTGCGGTACAGCGCCAACGCCGCCTCTGGTCGGGAGAGGCGATGTGCAATGTCGCCGGCCAGCTCGTAGAGCTCGCTGTGCACCAGGCCCTCGGTTACCTGCAGCATCAGCTGCTCATCCTGCAGCAACTGGGGCGTCTTTAGGGCCAGGCGAGCAGCGCGTGCCGGCTTGTTGGCCTTGAGGAACAGTGCCATGGCCTGCTCCAGTTGGCCCTCGTCCTCGAGCACTTGGCCCGCCTTCTCCTGCTGCTCGGTCTCGAGTAGGAAATCCATGTGCTGTTGCCGCAGCTCGGCCAGGCGCGCATAGCCACGCCGCTCTGCCAGGGCAACCGCCTCGTCCCACATCCTCAGCTGCTGGTACATCGCCAGGGCGGCTTCAATGTCGCCCTGCTCCAGGTAGATGCGCTCAGCTGCCCGCAAATCGGAGCCCAGCAAAGCCAACTTGGCCCTCACCTGCGGGCAGTGTATGCCCGGATTACCCGTAGTCTCCTCGTAGTTATCCGCTTCCCGTATCATCTCGGTCAGATAGTAGGCCTTGGACACGTTCCCCAGAGCCGCATAGCAACGCTGAGCCACGCGCAGATTGCCCTCCTCCAGTGATATGATGGCCAGGTTGTGCCACATGGCCTTGGCCGCCGGCTTGTCGCCCAAGGACTCCAGAAAGTGCACGGCCCGGCCGAAGTCGTTGTCATTGACAGCTGTGCCAAACTCGACGAGCCCCTCGTCCAGCTGGTAGCTGTGCTCGCTGGGTCCGTCCTGAGTGCGTACCACAGTGCGACCCTACGGGAGGAGACGAAGGAGAAATGAAATTAAAGCCTGACTATGACTATGAGCAGGATATCAAAGGAAGTAGGAGGAGTCCTTACATTCTCGCGCAGCACTTCGATGGCCTCGCCGCGTATGCTCTGCATGGTCACATGCTCCGGCAGATCGATGTTATACCAGATGGCCAGATTGCTGTTGCTCTGGGCCACCACCACGTCGCTCTGCGGCACCCACTGGACAAAGGAGATGTTGCTCAGGAGCGTCTGCTTCTTGCCGTTGTAATTGTCGACGAGTATCAGGCGCAGCTTCTTGTCCCGAAAGAGCAGCTTGTGCGCCGTCTCGCTCAGCTCGAGCCAGTCGATCTTGGTCTCGTGATTGATTTGCCCGGTGATCTGCTGGCTGACCAGGTCAACCACACAGATGGTCTTGGCGTCCAGCAGAAAGGCCAGTTTCTTGTTCTCGCGTCCATTGCCGCGTTCATTGAGCCGCACTGAGATCACATGGGGATTGACGAACTCCGTGCGCACCGAGCCCAAAATGCGATTGTCGCCGTATTCGACAAGGCTCAGCTCGCCCACGTTGAAGATCAGGCAGACATTCAGATTCTCGAAGTAGAAGCGCTCGTGCCTGCCCGACGCCGTCCACGGCACCTCGCTGGTCAGATTGCGCGTGAGGTCGCACAGGATGAGCGACTCCTCGGTGCGGCCCACTAGGAAATTATCCTTGCCCATGATGCGCACATCATCGATCTCCAGGCCCAACTGAGACTCGATCGTCAGCTGCTGCGTGGGCTCTGCCAGCGAACGCACCAGCAGCTGACTGGGCGCCACAAAGATCAGCTCGAACTTATCCTGCCAAATGGTTCGCTTCAGCACCGACTCGTACAACAGCACAGCGCCGCTGACCGAGCCCAAGGCGAGGCGAGCGCCGTCTCTGCGCCAGATCAGCGCGCTCAGCGTGTACAGGCAGCTGATCTCCTTGCTGGCGCTCTCGCTCCAGGCGCTCTGGCGCGGACTCCAGGCAAAGATTCGTATGCGATCGTAGCTGCCGAAGGCAACCGCCTGACCATTCGGACTGCTCGCGGCTACAGTGAACTCTCGCTCGCCCTCGGTGCGGGAGAAGTCGAAGCAGCGCTGCTGACGGCCCTGGAAGGGAGTGGGAGAGAGAGAGAGAAAAATATATAGAGTTGATAAGATAGATAGAGAGAGAGCAATGACAGAAGAGAATCAAATGAACGTATGGGGTATAATGAGAGAAAAAGAGATTGGGTAGAGCGAGAGAGACAAAGAGAACTTCTTGATTTACATCGTTACTTCCTTCTCTAGTGCACTCCCACCTCAGTCGTCTCTTTCCCACTTGCTCTACCCTTGACCCCTTACCATGCTATCATAAAACACAATGCGCTGATCACAGCCAGCGGCACAGAAGCCGCCCTGCGGCCAAGCGAGCGCAAAGGGTGGCACAGGATGCTGCACCACGCGGCCCAGTGGCTCGCTGACCTCCTCGGTCAGGTAGTAGCGTATTATGGTGCCATCGTTGTGACCGCTGAGGAAACCATTGCCCTTGGTATTGGCGGCCAGCGAGATGCAGATGCTGTCGCCGCCATAAAGGCTCTGGGACTTGTTGCTCTTGCAGTGCAGGGCGCGCACTTTGCCATCCTCAAGGCCTGCCAAGAGAGAGGAAGACAGAGATAGAGAGATGAGATTAGATTTTTATTAGACTCTGTCATTCACTTACCCGCTACAATGGCTCCGGTTGTGAGCCAGATGAGCGCCGTGACGGCGCCCGCTTGAGGAAACTTATTGCAGATGACCTTCTTGTCGTTCCAGGACTCGCCCAGCTTGTAGACATACACAATGCAGTCGCTCTGGCCCACGGCCAGCTTGGTGGAGTTCGGACTGAAGGCCAGGCCGCGTATGACATAGGAGTTCTTGCCGTTGGCCGGATTCGCTGGCTTCGTACTGAACTTGTCCCGCCGCTCGCCCGCATCGTCGTAGAGCAGAATGTGCCGATCGGCGGTGGCTATGGCTAGCTTCTGTTGGTTGGGCGACCAGGCGAGGCCCGCCACACGCTGGATTTGTTCCTGCGGGTGAAAAGTTTGAGTTTGGCTTGGTTAAAGAGGATCCCCTCTGATCTCACCTGCCCCTCCAGCAGAGTACGCAAATATTTTAACTGCATTGCTTGGAAAATTTCGCTTTAATCTCTGTGAATTGCTCAAATTGCAGTGTTTAGTTTTTCAGTTGATAGTCCTTTCTGTGTGCGTTTTTCAGCTTGTTTTGGCCAACAGTTGTCAAGGCAACGTAGTCTACGTTGTTGCTGCTTCCGTTTTGCGCCTGCCATTCTAAATAAATGGCTTTTGTTTTGAAATGCAGCAGGTGCCGGGCATGACACAGGATGTGGGACAGCGTCTAAAGCTGTATCAGGGGTTGCTTTTGTTGCTCTTGTTGTTGTTGCCAAACATGATAATGTCAGCATTGACGCTGGCGTCGCTGCCAAAGCTGTTGCTTGCTTTGCAGCCACGACGACAGCTCAGCCTGTTGGCCTAGTCCTGGCAGTAGCAGCAGCAGCAACAGCTCAAAGGGGCGCATGTGTGCGAGAGAGCGCAGAGAGTGCTTCAATTCATACAGGTGTGTTGAGCCAAATGGCTGAGGCAGCGAGCGGCAGCGAAAGTCTGAGCGAGCGAGTGACAGAGAGGGCCTATTAGGGAGGATTCCATACGAAATAGGCATAAATGCAGCTCTAGCGGCAAATGTGCGTGGGTTTGTGTACAGACTAGTAGAGAATATTATAAGTATAATTATAAGACTATAATGAAACTGCTTGACAGAGTTTTTAAATTATTTCTTTAATTCAGCAATCTTTTCTTAGATCAGTTTAAACTCTCTGAATTCATCTAAATATTATCTTAAGAGAAATTCCTTACTTAATTCTCAGCGAAGACTGAGCTGCACTAGGCTCACATATATGCAGAGGTTAGTGTACCGACTAAAGTGTATAAGAGCACCATATACAAATAATTGCTGTATATAACACATGTATAAGACTGTAATTCAACTGCTTTACAAGCAGTATTATACTGCACTGCTTTATTAACTGCCGCCCCGCTTAAGCTATTCACCTTTTTCGGATTTATTTAAGCTTTACCAAAAACTTTCTCCAGTTGCCGCTCAGCAAAGCTTTGCGTTGCGCTCTCGTCTCTATTCGTGCTCGTCTCTCTTCGTGCCAGCAGCGCCTCGTGCATGGCTCGTGCCACAACGTCGGCTAAGTTGGCCAAGTCGTTGAGTCTAAACGTGCCAGCACTGAGGACTATGGACTCGCGAATGAAGTGCAAGCCGACCAGGCCAGGCCAGGCCAGAAGTCGGTCTGGTATAGGCTAATGTATGGCAACGCATTGTGGCAGGTCAAAGCGCGCGATGCTGTCTAGGCCTGCCTGGCCAGTACTCTACCCTGTTGGAATGTATGCGTGTGTGTGTGTGGATGTGTGTGTGGATGTTAGCGCCTGGCATCCCTTTAATGAGTTTCATTAATTAAAGCTACTTTGTAAGCAGCGGCTTGCTCCTGGCTGTTGTGGCGGCTGTTAGTACAGCTGCTGCTAGTATAACAGTTGTCTGTCCGTGTATGTGTGTGTGGGTGTGCTTAAGTAAACATGCAACATGAATTTCGTCCTTGACTTTTAATGGGTTTATGACAAAAACGTTGCTAACCACCACAGCCATTGCCAGGGCCATGATCCGCAGCTAATGTGCAGGGCGCACTTTATTGTCGCTGATTTTGCAGCCCCATGTGTGTAACTTCCCACTCTCTCTCCCTCTCCCTCTCCATGCTTGTGTGTGTGTGGATAACAGAGTTGTTAAAGCGGACGTCTGCCGGAAGCTCTTGTGGGTGCCATTTTTTTGCTTCTGTTTCATGCTGCATGCGCCGCACGCCATTTTTATTTCTATATGTATGCTTAAAACCTTAAACCCTAGCCAGACTTTTGTCTTCTTCTCAAAACTTGTGCCATTGCTCCTGCCCTTGCAGCGTGTCCGCATCCGCCTCCGCATCCGCATCCCCATTGTCTGTCATTGTTTTAGCTGGTTTTTTTTTTTGCCGCGCTACGCGGTCTGCCTGAAGCAAAGCATTCGCCATTTCCTGGCCAGCAGGATTCGGTGACTCGTGCTGCTTTGGGTTTTGATGCTTGTTAATGCAGTGAATGGAGTATATTGGCTTTTGTGTACAGTAAGTCTTTCAGTCTGAAGCTAGAGAGATCCGGATAGAGAGAGAGAGAGAGAGAGAGAGATAGCGAGAGGTAGAACTAGATCAGTGAGAATATTTACAGCTTTAACGAGTATTCTACCGTCAGCTACTCCCGATGTGTTCTCTGTTTTGGCATTCGTCGACTTATTATTTATGTGCCCGAGTCAAGATGCTTTGCATTTATGTATTAAGAGGCGACAATGGTATATGCGCACTTATTCAAAAATGCATTTGCAGCTGGTATCCATTAAAGGATTTTCCACTTGCGACCGCTAAAATGCGCTAATTCGGCTATAAGCAACAATCTGGTTAAAACTCACAAACAGGCGCCAGTTAAAATCTGAGCACTGCAAGGCGAAACTTTTCGTTTCAACTTTCACACACACATGCACAGAGGGAGAGAAAGAAAGTGAACTTTTACCCAGCAAACTACAAAAAAAACTCTGTATATTCACGAGTGTGTGTGAGAGAGTAAGTGAGAGTGGGAGTGAATAAACGAACTAAAGTAAATGTAACAAAATATATAATAATAATAAAAATGCAAGAAAAGCGCTGGAAAAAGCGTTGCAGGAAGTGCGCGAAAAATAACAGCCATTGCGAGTGCTATGCATAATGAATAACATTTTCAAATTAGTTTCCGGTCAGTGGAGATTTTAACGCGGCCTGTCGAGCGCAACGGGTAATGCCAACAGTTCGCTGTGTGTGCGTGTGTGTGTGTGTGTGTGTGCTTGTATGTGTGCAGTAGGTGCATTATAGCATTTTTGTAATTCAATGCAAAGTAGTTCTTTTTTCTTTTTTAATAAAACAAAGCAAAAGCAAACAAGCTGACAGACAGAGAGCAGCCAGCAAGCAAAGCAGACTAGCCAATACCCTGATTACTATGGCCATTATTCTTAGCTGCTACTATATAAATATATTCAGACACAAACAATAATAGCAATAATATTCATAGTTTTGCTGTTTGAGTTCACATAGAGGAAAATAAATATGGATATACATACAAACATAGCTAAATTAACTCAGCTCTTCATCTTTAACTAAATTCTAAATTTCCCCCATCACATAATACCCTATTTCCACATAGAAGAGCATGCTTGCTTTAGTTTAAGCACAGCTTTATATTAGCTCAAAAGCTGGACAGACAGACAGACAGACACTTGTGAAATATGCGAGCTAATGAAATCAAAATATGAGTCGCCCAGGAATTGCCACAACAAATGCAAAATAATCACCTAGGAGAGCCGAGTCTGCGAAATCCCAGCGGTTTGACAATTGGCTAACAGCATTAACGATTGCAGCATCCTTGACTGCAGTCGGTAGCTAGTCAGCCAACCATCCAGCCAGCCAGCCAGCCAGCCAGCCAGCCAGCCAGCCAGCCAGCCATCCAGCATCCAGCATCCAGCATAGAGCAGTGAGCATTGTGAACTGCCTGCGTTTGCCGTCAAAAGATGATGCAATCGTTTTGTTGGCTCGAGGGCAACATTTATGGCTCAGCTAGCGGGCTAACTGGCGTACACTTTTAGCCAAATGAAATGTGGCACAAAGGCCTTTGGCCGTGAATGCATAAATTTTAACGGCCAGCAACTTCTTTAAGAATCTAAAACACGCACAAAGCTAATTATGTGAATGCTGGAGGGTGTACTTAAAGTTTATATAATCTATCTCTCCATCTCTCTCTCCTACTCTCTCTCCATCTCTCTCCCTATCTCACTGTCTGTCTCTCAGCTGGAATGAAGTAGGGCGAACAATTCTTTAAATTTATGGTAATAAGCAGGAATATCAAGGTAAGAGAAAAGCTTTGTTAACACAATAGTGTAAAATGCTGAATAGCAATTATGATATATAACACAAAAAATAGCACCTCAGCTTAAGATATTAAATTTGCAACTTAGTGGAAAGCGAGGCAGACACTTTTAAATTTATTTTTTTAGATAATGATTAACTAACCAAATTTTGATTTTATTTTGTTGTTGAAACCGCAAGTAGTCGAAGCTGTCAGGATTTCAAGATAAATTACAAAAATAAAAAAAAAAAATTAATTTGTAGACTATCAAGCCTAATTTGTATTCAAGCTTAGCAGTTGAAAGAATTATTTATTCTCTCCAAGTTCCCATTTAAATTATAAATAAATCTTTACTTGTCAGCCAGATTTCATGTGCACAATATATTGAATGGAGATTTTCTATCTCTTTCATTTCCACAACAAATATTTACATTTATTTAAACTTATATTTATTTTGTCTCTAAGCTCTGAATTTCTACCTGCAACAAGTTTCCCATTCAATATTCTGATGTGTAGTCTGATTATTGCTTCTCATTTTCTTCAGGTAGTTGGGGATTTGCCATGGCTAAGAAGGTCACAGTTTTTTTTTTCAATCTGCCATTCTCCAATATATAAATATAGTATATACATAGCATATATTTAAATTTATTTCGACTACACGACTAGTCGCAATAGCTTCGAAATGGATTTGGGTGGATATTGAATAATGAAGGAACAGCAAGACCTTTTTTTAAAATACGACAATATTGCCTTAAAACTTATCTTTATCTTTTTTTCTCTCAGCTGAAGGGACGCAGAACTTTAAATTTATGATAATAAGGTCGGCATAAAAAAAAAGCGCTGCTCAAAATGGCTTGAGATTGATATGCTAAAAAAAAGAATAGCAATGCAGAGAGATATATAAATAAATAAATAGATGCATACATATAGATATATAAATATACATATTTATATCAAAAGGCAAGTTGTGGTCAAATGATGATTTAAAATGTGCAAAGCTCTGCGTAAATCTAGTGTTCAGCCAATGAATATACTAAAAAATTAAATATATTTATATTTATATATATAAATACATGTTTAATACCCAGATTAGCATTAAAAATGAATATTGTTCTCATTTATATTGCATATGCATATATGTACATAGCTATAGCAGCTCAATAAAGGCTTAACAAAATGTGCAACATATGTGTTAAATAAAACTAAACCCAAAGCCTTTAGCTGCTGACCGCAAAGCCAACCTTATGGCCAATGGTCATGCAAACACACACACACACACACGTATATATATATGGATGTATATGTGTGCAGTAGCTGTGTGGATGGATCATTGTGCGCTTTATTGCTGATGTTTTGTGGCATTTATGCTTTCCTGCTTTAAGCAAACAGTGTGCGCTGCTATTAGCCACAAAGACTTGCCAAATAAAAGCATAACAGTGTGTGTGTGTGTCTATGCGTATATGTATATATATATTTTTTTGTCGCGATGTCAGCATAAACACTTGCGAGTTTCATATTTGCCGCCTCACTGCACACACACACACAAACACACGCACACAGAGACATAGTGATATCGGCATTCGTTTGCCGCTAGCCGATTTCTTTATGCAAATTAGCCTTCGTTTCGTTTGGCTCTTTTCTGTGGGCCTTGCTTTCATATTTGTATATTTCTTTCATATTCTTCTTTTTTTTTCATCTGTCTTTGCATAAATTTCAAAATTTCATCTTTGTATTTATTTGAAGTTCTGCGTTTTGACTGTCATATAGCATACTTTTACGACCAAAGCCTGAGTAATATGTCCTCTGTTCTCTTCTCTCTTTCTCACTCACACACTCTCTCTCTCTCTATCACTCACTTTGGCGGTTCCTTTAGCTCTCTGTCAGTGCTCATTGCCCTTGTCTTATTTATGCACTAACATTAAGAATTATTAACTTTGATAACTTGACTTATTGCACTACAGTCCCACTGAGTGAGTGCGGGATCTAAAGCCGTAAAGCCCACTCCTCAATAGCTTTTACTTACACTCGCTGATTATACACTACACACTAGGGTATATGCACTAAGTGATTGCACTGAACAATTTTATTGCTTTTAAGATTCAAAAGTGAAAGAAAGAACATTTTCTTTTTGCTATTGAAAATTCGTTAGTGTTTGTTTATATACATTTCTTTTTATTTGATATATTTCTGATCTAAAAGTGTGTTTACACTTCGTTTCATTCTACATGCTCTGCTTCTTTTTTTAATACAATTTTCTGTTGCTTTCTCTCTCTCTGTTTTTTGTCTTTCATTTTGATTCCGTGCATGTGCGGAAATTTTATGTGACACTTGAGAGATTTATGTGCTGGGCGTATGAGCTGGGCGGTGTGGGCGTGGTGGGAGTGAGGCCAGCAGACAGTGCGATTTTACTCAAGTGCGTGCGGGCGTGTTGTAGTTGTAGTAGGCGCTGCTTGGAGGCGTGGCCTTGCTGAATTTTAAAACTGACAAAGAGACAGTCACATACACACACACACACACAGACACATACATTTGGACCGGCTCGACCAAATGCCGAACACGTGCGACCGGTTCACTTAATGCTTGGCAAATATTAATCATACGCCCCCATGCCACCACGCCCATTGTCCCTTGCCGTTGGCTGTGAATTGGCAGGGAACAGCAGTTGAGCGTCGCCGTGGGAAATGTTAATTAATTTTTGTCCTTCAACGCGATTTTTGCAATATCTGGCATTTAATTTAAGCTCCAGCCCGCTAAGCCCAAAACAAGTCGCGCAATGAAACGAAAATGAAATTAATTTCGAAAATTGCCTGACATCCGTGGATCAAGACAGTTGTGCGACACCTTGACGACAGGTTAATGAATGCCAACTGCAAACACAGCCAGATGGCCCAGCCCCTTGGCCTTTGTCAGCTGTATAAATTACAATGCTGTTGGGCGTTGTGGGCGTGGCCAGTTGGCAGTCAATTTGCAGCTTGCAGCGCATAGTCAAAAATAGAAGACGCACACACACACACACACACACACACGCACAATTATAAATTTGTTTTTGCATTTTTGTTGCTGTCGTCGCTGCGTTTATTAATTAATCTCTCGCTTGGCAATCAATCTAAATCGCTTGTCAGCGCAAAACCCAAAAACAGGCAGCGCCAACAATAAATTAAATTCTATTGTGCGTTGACTGACAACAGCAACAACAGCCATAACAACAACAACAACAACAAGTTCGGGGTCATCAAATATGAAAATCCGCCGGGGCAAAAGTTCAAAGCGTCAATTTGGTATCAACCAAATTGTCAAAATGCTCGACTTTGGCCAGTTAATTAAAAATAAATTGAAATTATTAAAATGTTACGAGTGTAATTATAAACGGTCATGTCCAGCCGCATGCCAAGCGCAGAGCTCACGCCCACACCACGTGGCACCACCAGCACCACCTTTGCTCCACAATGTTTGCCGCCCACCGCAATTTCAGCAAACGATTCTTGTGCCAGCTCACATTTGATTGATGGCTAACCCAAAATGTATATCTCCCTCTCACTCTCTCCCTCTCTCACTCTGACTGCATTTTTTGACGAATGCGTCATGAATTTGTGATGCGGCCGAACCAAATTGAAGTGGATTTGCGTCCCATGCAGCGCGACAATACTCGAACAACGAAAACAGTTGTGGCTACGCATTTGTGGTGCGGGCCCATCATGTGGTGCACTTACAGCTGACCCACAGCGCAGCACTGCTGCTGCGGTAATATGCATAAAAGCTTAGCTCCGCCCTGTGATGCATTGAAACGTTAACAAAAGCGTGCAGAAATAATACCTTAAATACCTTTGCTGGACAGATGTGATGGATCAATATGAAAGAGCTGCAGGTGAGAGTTGGCTGCCCAAAGAAATAGCCCAACTGAGTTGCTTTTGCAAATATTTATATATACTAGATACATATATAACGATATGCTGAACTATTTATTATTTGAGTATAGTACAATACATAGCATAGTATAGTGAGTTTAGTATTAGTATATAATTCAACTATTGTCTGTCTCTTGGGTGGCTTGATTGCAAATTTGTCAAGCACTCATCGTATCGAAGTCGTTTTGAGAGCAAAACTCAGATTGCCTGATATGTGAAGGCTTGACAAAATTATATTATTTGCTGATTGAACTTAATTTTAACAATTTACATTCAATGAAAACTGAATTGCTTTAACGATTTACATGCAGGGAAAATTGAAATGAGAGTCAGCTAAATGAAGTGAAAATTCTTTATGCAATTTATAACAATAGTTTAAAAAGTAAAACAAATATTTCCAATTAAGATAGAAAATATAACAACAAAATTGAATTCATAAAAAAAAAAAAAAATAAATAAATAAATAAATAAATAAAATATATACGAATATAAACCTACTAAAGTATAATATTAACTTTTAAAATAAGCAAATGAATATTTATTCTTATATATTTATTAAAGTATAGTAAACAACATTTATAAAATTTTACTAAAATATATACGATTATAAATGTACTAAAATATAATATAAATTAAAAAATTAAATAAATATGTATTTACAATTATTAATATATTATGAAGTATTGGTGAAATATAAAGGTATTATTTTATTAAATATTTATCTGCACAACTTTCTTAAAAAATTAAATAAAATTTAAATAAATTCAGAGCTAAAAAAAATGATCCTTAATAAATAAATAAATATATATATTCGTATGCTTAAAAGCTAATCAGAAATATCAGAAAATCACATCTACTCATCTACACTATTTGATTATTGAATTTCGCTTAGCCAGCCTGCAGCCATTCAGAGTTAATAAATGTCTACATGTTTTGGCTACAGCTGTCCCCGAGCAGCTGCTGAGCAACAATACACATACAATGTATATACTCCACCTTATCGCTGTTGCTTTCACCTCAGCAGCAACCCACTAAAGCCACAGTCAATGGATTTCGAGCAGAAAAAAGAGCTTAGCTCACTCTTGTGACTTGGCTGGCAGTCATACACGGCGTATGCTTAACAGAGCGTAGTTGCTTATTGAAATATTTGATTACTGATTAGAGCTGTTTAGCAATATTGTGTGTGGCTTATCGGGCAGCAGTGTCCTGTGAAAGGCTATTAGCCGGAGTAGAGGACCTGCTGCCAACCTGCTTGCTCGGTTGCCTGCTTGCTGGCTTGCCATGCACATCAACAGAAACATGATCTCATTAATCATACGCATGCATAATGGCTCGTGTCGTAGCAGCGACAGCGACAGCAACAACAACAATAACAAGAACATCATGCTACGACATGCCCATTGGCTAGAGGCAAACAAGGTCCTCTACTAATGCTCAGCTATATGTTATAATATGTGTTTTTTCTTTTTTTCTGCTACGGCAGGTAGCAAAACGTGGCACTGAGTACCTTGTCGGCCAGCTGGCGTGGATTTGGGCGTGGACTGTGGCAATGCAGGTCAGGTCAGGCGACTACAATAACAGCAGCGTTGCCTGATAATCATGTGTCATTGTCGCAGCTGTCGCTACATGGTTTGCCAACTTCCTTGGCCGAAACGATTTTTACCTCCTTCACGCTGCGGGCTGGCACGCCCCGGATTCTAATGCCGCACATTTGCCGGCGCTGGCCATTTCATGTTTCTTTGCGGATAATTAAAGAGACGTCAGCCATGGCTGCTCCATCATCAGGCGGCAGCCCAAGCAGCCCGGGCAGCCCAATTAGTTCCACAATTTAATTATGCGTCCAGCAACAACCAGGCAGCACCTTTAAAAGAGCACTACCTCTCGCTTTCTATCTCTCTCTCTCTCTCTCTCTCTCTATCTCTCTCTCCCTGCTTAAAGCTTTAGCTTGGCTACAGTTTGCAGCTTGTAGTTTATTTGATGCATGAATTATGCGCTTTTAATTGCTGACCCGGCACAATCGATGCCTTAGCTGCTCGTTTGATTCATGGCATGCCACACGACCGCTATCCTGACCTGACGATTTATCTTCGAGTATCCTTTAGCTGCAGTCGTCACACCTGCTACCATTACGGCCGTTCAAGTGCAAGCCAAGTTTCAAAATGATATAAGTCGCACATATATACATGTATATGGGTATATAAATAAGGTCAGTCTAAATATACCATGTAAAGAGAGATCTAGGGGCAATAGCACTGTGCAAGGTAGTCACAATACACCTTCTAGCTCTACTGGCAGACGAAGTGAATATTCTCTGGAGTTCTGCAGACAGCAGAGATAAGGTAAGGCTGCTTGAATACCCCATTTAACTCCGTAGAGGATTTTCTTTAAGGGCATAGAAGTAATGCTAATGTCATTGCCTTATCAAGGTCATTGACCCCTCAAGGTTATTAACCCCACAAGGTAATTGCCGCCTCAAGGTCGCTGCCCCTCTCTCTTCCCTCTCTCTTTCCTTCTCTCTGCCTTTCCCACTTCCACTCTTTCTGCCTTTTCATACTTATTCGATAACTCACCCGATACCTTTCTCACCGAGTATTATTGATAAATTGAATTCGTTTTTTTCAGCTTGGATGCAGGGTATCTCCTAGTCGAGCAGTCTCGACTAGATCCTTCTTACTTGTTTTCTAGCTGCTGGTTTTTGAATAAGCTCGGCTAAACTAGATGGGGAGGGGAAAAAAAGAAGGTGCAAAAAGAATCGAAATGTTATGCTGTGCTCTGTAATTTGAAGAGCATTTGCTGAACATTTGCTGAACATTTGCTGAACATTTTGTGTGCATTCTGTTTACTTAGAGGGTCGCACACCAAATCGGCATTCATCAATGCAGAGCCAACACCCACACGCACACACATACAGAGAGAGAAATTCGATTCGAAAAAACCAGTTTGTTTGTTTATCCCCCAAAGCTTATCGAGTTGTGTTTTTGCCGCCTTTTGTTGCACTACCAACGCCACTGCTGCTACTGCTACTGCTCCTGCTCCTGCTCCTGCTGTTGCTCCTGCTCGTACTGCTGCCGTTGCTGTCAAGCTGCCAAGCGGCAATAGAAATTTAAATGGCAGTTTTGTGATTTTTTTCGCAACATTTTGCAGCTAGATATTTGCTGAAACTGTGTCGACCGAATCGCTCGCAATTGACAGAGCGAATCAATCGTTAGTGATGTGAATGACGGCTGCAAACGAAACATTTCAATTGATGTGCTTAAATAAACTGAGCCAATTCGATGGAATTTGCCTTGGAGTCAATTTCAATAAATAAATAAATAAATAACATTTATTAGTTTAGACATATTCTTTGTTTGCTCGTTTTTATTTTTTAGCCAAGGTTCTTGCATTATTTATGCCTTTTATCTATGACCCTTAGCTGCTTAAAAAACTGAATTAAAAATACTGCCACATAACTCATACGCTACGTACGCCCAGCGCTAAGAGCAGAGACTATGGACTGCAAATGCAGCCATTAAAAACAAAAACTGACTTAAATTGTGCCCCTCTCTCTCGCTCGCTCTCTCTCGCTCTCCCTCTCCCTCTCCCTCTCTCGTTTCACTTTCTCTTTCTTTCTTGCTCTTCACATAGATAACCCAGCTGCCATGTGGTTTTATATTTAGTGCATTGCAGCTGCTGCAGTCAGTTGCTTCTTGCCTTTTATTTTAATAACTGTTCTCCAAACGGTAAGTAGGTGTTTAGTAGCTATTATCACTCTCTGTGCATGTGTGTGTGTGTGTGTGGCAGAATGTTTGCTGTGTGTGTTGTTTGCACATTTTGAACTCTTTAGCGTCAATAATTTATGTACTGTGCCAACAGATTATGATTTATGTTTATGTGTATAGCAGCTGGCGCTTGCTTGAAATGAAAGCGTACGGGGTCAGCCAGCAAGGAGCTGGCATTGTTCCGTTTCGTCTGCCTTTTAGCAGGGAGCTTTTAGCACAGCTCCATATTTCAAGTGTCTCACACTCCCCCCAGCCCCCCCAACCACCAAAATCTGTCTTTAATGTGCAAATATTGCGCCAAAAAAATGGTTAAAGTGACGCTAAGTAACAAGTTGAGAAATTGCGAGGAGGCGCTCGTAAATTGTGCCAGAGCAATAAACAGTCTATATCAGGTAAGAGGCGCAGTCAATGGAACGGGCACATATTGAAAACACATTTTGCCAATAAAACAGACAACATTTCTACATATGTTGTGTATGTGTGTGTGTGCGCGAGACAGTGTGTGCGTGTGTGTGAGTGCTTTTCAAAAGTAATTCAAGCAAGAAAAAACTTGGGTAATTGAAAGTTTGCTCATAAAAATTTGTCGCTTTGCCTTTTCGCCAGCTTTTCTGCAACTTTTCATTATGCAATCCAAGTAGGATCTCTCAACCACCTTCGTCTCGCTGCTCCCCCTCGATAGCTCGGCCACAAAACTATTATCTGGAGCACTATCGAGACGCCCGAAAACTAGTTGAAGTGCTTGAATTGTTTACGTTGATAAGTTTCGTTTCGCTTCAGTTTCAGTTTCGGTTTCAGTTTTAGTTCTCTTATTTTTTTTTCTTTTTTTTGCATTGCATTTTTATGGCTGGCCGTAATGAAAACGCAAACTGGATTGCAGTTAAATTGCAGTTGAAATGGGTCTGGAGACAGCGTCTGGCATGCTCTGCTGTCACTTCTGGCCACTTGAAACTGTTCCAATTTCGCAGCTAATGATAAATGGCCGCAGCTCAGCTTAGCTCAGCTTTAAGCAGGGCCAATGGCAATGGCGTCTCCGCTTTCACAGCAAATGATATTGAGACATGACAGCAAAGGAATGCGAGAGTGTGGATGGCCGGAGGGCGACATGTCTAAAAGCCACATGAGCTCAGCCGCTAGCCACTCGCAAATCTATGGCACAAACAAAAGCGCTGAAAGTGTCATGCACAAGGTCTTAGCAGACACACACACACACACACACACACACGCACACTGACGCACAGTCAATTTGTGTAAGTTGTTGTCGGCTGACAGTTAAGGCTTTAAAGTGGGTTTGGCCAATGTAATAAATTAGATTTGCTCAACTTGCGCCGACGCCGCCAAATATTTAACAGCAATCAACGTGGCAGCGCCACGCCCACAACACAAAACAGCTTGAGTGAGCTGAACCTAAAAACCAAAGCGAAATTCAAGTCTAGGCGTGACAGGCCCGACTAGACGATGCTCTGTAGAGATTAAATAATATATAAACTCAGATAGGGAATGATGGATTCAAGTCTTTTTTACTAGCTAAGCAAACTCTTTTTTTTTTTTTATAGAGAAATATTTATTGCTCTTAACATTTCACTTGCTCGACGGCATGCTCGCTGCTTTTGAGTGGATTACAGGGTATCTGACTGTGCAAAGAAAAGCCAGAGCCAGAGCCAGAGCCAGAGCCAAAGCCAAAGGCAAAAGTAAAAAGGGCAAAACTTTGCCCTTTGCGCTGTTAGCTGTCATTGTCGCAGTGTCAAGTTGAACGACAAGACGAAAGGTGTCAACAATGACAAACACTTTTAACTAACCAAGTTTTGTTGCCTGTTGGCTGTTGCTTGTTGGCTGTTGGCTGTTGGCTGTTGGCTTGTTTCGTGCCCCGATAGAGAGTTGCAGCTTAAAGAACTTCCGGCTTGCCATCTGACACTGGGCAAGCAGGAACAGAGCAAAGCGACGGCAGCTAAAGGAGTACAATGCAAATTGACCAGGCTGATATAAAGCCCGGGGTGACACATCAATTTGCTCAGCTCTCAGCGTATGAGTGTGTGTGTGTGTGTTTATGGGCGTGTGTGTGTGTGTGTGTAGGAGGTTTTGGTCTCTTGTTACAGGTAAATCAATCGAAGGCTTTATGCGTCCGACGAGCCGTGGATTTTTATGTGGCCCCAAAGTCGCGACGAATTTCCTGGGGCCTTAGTGTTAGATATTACGCTAAGTACGACCTCTTCTTCTTCTTCTACTTCTTGGCATCTTCTGCTTGCTGTGACAAAGCCTTTTTATGGCCCACACACGCATTGTCAGCGCCGCGCGGAGTTTTTATATGCCGCTCCCGGGCATGTTATTACATCTAAGTGGCAGCGGCGCGTTGCTCATACGCCATGTTGCAGCGACCAAATCAGAGCGACTGGAATGAGACCCTTTTTGCCATTTTATAGGCATGCTTTGCCGAGTGTAACTGAGCTGCATGGGTTGCCACATAAGTTGTGAGCACATCCTATGCTAAGATTTCTTGAATCAATCATTTGACTGCCTTCAGCATGCATTCGCTCAGCTGTTAACTAGTTCTGTCTCTTATCTTACGAGCGACACCCGATATGTAGCCCTACTACTCTATGGGCCACCCTCGTTGATTCAACGTAATTTGCTTGGCGTTGTCATTTCGAGTGAAACGACTGTGCTTAGGCGTATTTATTAGCCTCTTGGACAGAACGAGGCAGCTGCAGCTGCTTGTTAGCAATGTGATCATCGTAATTGATAGTTTTTTGTTGTTGTTGTATTTTGTATTTGCTGTTGTTGTTGTTGTTCGTCTTGGTATTTGTTTCGTTTTTGCTGTTATTTTTTGGGCTTAAAAGGCTCAACTTGCGGGAGCATATAACTCACGTGGCCATGTCATAAATTTTATTGGATTTACAGAAGGTTTTTTTCCGTTTGCTTTTCTATTTAGAATTTATAGAATTTCAAGTCCAATTAGCGGAAACTGTGAGCAACATTGGGCTTTAAGTGAGAGCAGTTATGCTTTAAGCTGAGCTAAGCTAGTTGCAGCTGGCTGCTGCTGCTCCTGCCAAAGCGCTCGACGAGTTCATGTCGTAATTAAGTTAAATTAAAAACAGAAAAAATGTTGTTGGCAGACTACTATACAGCTGCTTTGTTATTGTGACAAATAGTCGAAACAAAAAAAAGAAGCAGCAGCAACAGAAAAAATCCAAATTAGAATAAAAAATGAACTAAAAAAGTAAAAATAAGGCAAAAAATATAAATAAATAAATAAAAATAAAAACAATTCAACAAAAAAGCGTGGCGACGAGTGAAGGCTTTCGAAAAATACTTTCTCTCCACCTGCCGGCAGCCTTTAGCTGCTGATGGCAGTCATGGCTCGTGGATTTGAATAATTGTGCAGCAGCGTGTAACGGTACATGCAGCAGAGTATATTGCATTACGGTTGCTGCTGCTGCTCCTGCTGCTGCTGTTCCTGCTCCTGCTCCTGCTGCTGCTGCTGCTGCTGCTGCTCCCGTGTGGCAGCTCCTCGCTCTCTCGCTGTGCGCGTGTTTGTTTGTAAACTTATGCTCAGATGTGCGCTAAATTTTTTATTGTTATATGCACAACAAACACGCCAGCACATACACACATATATGTATATATATAGTATACAATTTATTTGTTGTTCTGCACAAAAGCTTTTGTTGCTCAAATTAAAAATGATTTAGATGCTAGCAAATTGAGTTCACTTTTAGATTCCATTTTTATTGCAGCTGGTGTGTTGCTTAATTGTTTGATATTTCGAAACATTCACACACTCACACACAGTTATCTGCGCAAATATAGAGACAGTTTCATTTTAATCAAGCCTTGTCATTGTTGTTATTGTTATTTTTTTATTTTCTTTTTTTGTCTACTCTGACAAAGACCATGCAATTTCATGCTTTTGTGCATTTTTACTCCATTTAAATTGTAAATTCTCCAAAGTAAACTAAGAAACACAAATGAGTGTTGCATAATATCGACTAGTAGATACCACGGATTAATAAATATATATTATTCTATTGAAAGATTTAAATGATTTATTTAAAAGATATAATCAGCATATAATAAATTATAATGTATATAATTGATATATGTATATAAATGATAGATAATATAGATAATATCTAGATAAAAATGTTAATATGTTGAAAACCTCATTTTGGAAAATTATGAGAATGAGAATTGTAACATCGATTTCCTTCTATTGTTATTTCTAACATAATTCAATCTATATCAGAACGGACATCCCAATCAGCTCAAGGGGATCCTCTCCACATATGCCCTCCACGAACTGTGATTTGTGTTGGCTGGTACATAAATTTCCCCAAATAGCTTATACCCTTGTCAATCTGTTCAGGGTATCAAACTGCAAAAAAAAAAAAATAAAATAAAATAAAGAGGAGCAGAAACTTAGCAAGTGTTTGTTATATGCAACAAAAACGTTTATCTGAATGCTAATTGTTGTCATCATGTGCTAGCGCCAAAATGTATGCTTCACAGTTTTCCTTTTTCTACTCCTTGGGCTAAGGGAAAACTTTCGAGAAATGTTGCTCGTTTTTGGGGCATTTCTCTTGGCTTTAAATGACCCCATAAAGGGGTGAAATTCAAGCCGCACACAAGTTGAATTTGTGGAATGTGCACACACACACACACATGCACACACACTTAAGCACCGGATGTGCCATTTTGGAATGCCACAAGAAAATGTCTAAAGGCGAGCGCACAAAAACGAGAAAAAGGGTAAAGTTGACCACTTGATAGCCAATGCCATGCCACACAGCTGAAACTCGAGCGTTTCACAGTCGCATTGGAAGCTGCAGACCTTGAACGAGTCTTGGGGTCGCAAATGTTTTCGGGAACATCTCGCGGCTCGAAGTGCGCTGTTAATTTTTATCAGCTGTCGCGGCCGCCTGCTTAGGCTTCGCTGCGCAATTTCATTTAAAGCAAAGTTTTGCGCCATAAAAGTCGCATATTGCCAACTTCTTTTTTATGATTTGTCTTGTCTTGTCTTGTCATGGCTTGGGCCTGCTCTTGGTCTTGCTCTAGGTCTTGGTTGTGGTGGTATCCTGTCTCTGCCCGTTGTGCCAAGCAATTGAATCCATTCGCAATGCTTTACGCTCGCCTATTTCATAATCAAATACATAACTTTATTAATGCCCGCCCAGACATGGGCAAACAGCATAAAAAGTTCCTTACAAAAATTTGCTTAGATTGGCGAAACAATAAATTTTCCATTGTCTAAGGATCGGAAGACAACCCTCGATGCCATTTGGGGAGTGCGCGAATGCTGGCGCATAAATAAAAATATAATTGAGTTACCAGGCCGAGTTGTCCTCCACGAAGGCGGGGAATGAATCTCTATTGGTTTTTTTTTTTTTTTTTTTTTTTTGGCCAAAAGACTCCCTCTCTCTCTCTCTCGCTCTCTCGCTCGCTCTCTCTTCTGCTGGCCAACTAAATTAGCTGGCATTAATTGAGCAATCGGTGAGGGCACGCACACACTCAATTTTTACAACATTTCGAATCGTTGGGCGGCACTTAGTGCCCCGAGCTTTAATTGATTAAACAGCTCGTCAGCAATTGCTGCAATTGCATTGCATTCAATTCACAATTTAATTGCATTGGCAAAACTTTCGTGACAAGCAACTAATTGCCAGGGCAACTTTTATCAAATCTCCGCCACAAAACTAAATTAAAATTTATTATAAAATATGCAGGCGGTACACAGATGAAAAAAACAGTTCAGTTTTTCATATACACCAGTTGCAAAGTTTTAAATGATCCCAGCGCATACGAGATTTTGCGAAAGTTTAATTGCAAATATTATTTACTGTTTTCATAATTGTTTGCAACTTTTGATTGGTAATACATAATGCGGGCCGTTCGGTTGGCTTGATAAATGTTGCATTTGCGATATGCTATACTATTGAATATGATATATTTTAGCTTATTTTAAAGGCTGTTGGTATATTATAGCTATAGTATGAATTTCAATTTACTGCAATTTAGTTTTGTTGCTTGATTTCTGTTAGCTTCTTTCTTTCATTAAAATTTTCTGTTTTTTTTTTTTTTTTTTTTTTTTTATTTTTTTTTATTTATTTTGTTTTTTTTTTTTTTTTGTATTTTTTGTGAGCTACTCTTTCATTCTTACTTACTACTCGCTACTTTTTGTTTTCAATTTCTTCTCCTGTCTCTTTTACACTCTTTAACTAGCTCTAGGTCTGTACAGTCTACCCTTTAATCACTCTACGTAACTCGCTTCTCTCTCAACTTTCATCCTCTTTGTATTTCTCAACGATCTGCTTTTACATACATCAGATTAATGTACGCACAGATTGACATATATCTCGTTCGTTTGTTATAGCTGCTCAGTCGTCTCTTAAATCTATTTTATGTTGGCTTTCTTTTATTTGATTTTTGCTCCCAGGTATTGCAGCTAGCACCTGCCCATCAATCACTTAGCCATACAAAAATGCCACTGCATACAAATCGCAATTAATTTACCTATTCGTGTATGTCCGCTTGGCTTGACTGTGTGCACGTGCTTGTATTCTATATTGGTCTGGCTTTCTCTCTCTGTCTCTTTCTCGCTCTGTGTGTGTGTGTGTGTGTGTGGGGCTGATGCCCAGCGCTTTTCCAGTGGATACTGGCCAAGGCCAGCTACTCTGTTTGCATACGGAGAGGGACTGTGTGGATCGTGAGGCCGCTGAAGCCACAGTTGCAGGCTGCACGTCATCGCATCGCATGGCATCGCATCGCAGTGAGGCTCAGAGCAGTTTGTCGGCATGTTTGCTTGCATGTCAAATTCTCATTTCATTGAAATTGACAAATATTGACTAAGAACTTGGGTGCAATCAACGCTGGCGCTTGTCGCCGACAAATGGGCGTGGCAGATGCGAGTCTGCTCGAAAGTGAAACTCGATTTGGCAAATGTAACTTTCAGTTGACTTTAAGAATTCTGTGCCCATAGACGTCTCTGAGGGAGAGAGAGAGAGAGAGAGAGAGAGAGAGAGAGAGAATGAAAATGTCGTCGCCAGGACAACAGACAACATCACAAATTGCTGCGCATCTTTGGCAGGCCAATAAACTAAAATGTTAAACGGCTACAGAAACCGAGCCGCATTAAGCTGAAGCTGAGCACCTGAATGGTGGCAAGTCTTTGCTCTTTGATGCAAAACATTTTGCTTTTGTGTTGCAAACAAAACACCTGGGGAGCGAGTCAAAAAACAATTTTCGCTCATTATCATTTCAGCATGCTGTATGCCCAAGTGTTTCAGATTGTTCAAAAGAGCTAGACAGTGAATAAGTTAGAGTGAAGAAGAGGCTAAGGCTATAGCCTGAGACAGAGAGAGACAGGTAGATGCTGGCACGACGGAAAGGGAGCGCATGCTGATGAAGAAGTTTACAACACATTGTTGCTGCCATTGCCATTGCCAGTGCTCCTGCTGCTGCTCCTGCTGCTGCTGCTGCTGCTGCTGCTGCCTCTGTTTTGGCCTTGTTGTAGTTGCTCATAAATGCGCCATGAATAAATTAACTCGCTGAAAAGCAAAAGGCAGTTACAGCGTTTGGATTTCAAGCGAGTGATAATAATAATTGAGGCAGCAGCTACGGCAGCACACACACCCACACCCACACACACTTTGTCTGTGTCATATAATAACAGTTTTGAAAATTTACACTGTAAGAAATGTAGCTGGGAATAAATCTAGCAGGAATGCTTCAAGTAAGCCAGATTAAGTTTAGTATCATATCATCTTTATAATGCTTTATCACTCTCCATGTCACTCTCTCCCTGTCTAAGGTTTTTTTTTACTGCCGGTCTCTTTCTGTGTTTCTCCCTCTCTCTCCTTTGTTACTCGTATATTTGTTGTTTCTCTGCTCTCATTTGTTTGCTATACCTAATACAACTCCATAGCAGCTCATAA
Organism: Drosophila mojavensis; assembly: GCF_018153725.1. Lineage (NCBI taxonomy): Eukaryota > Metazoa > Arthropoda > Insecta > Diptera > Drosophilidae > Drosophila > Drosophila mojavensis. The sequence continues at coordinate 11,416,438 of NW_025318899.1, read as the reverse complement.
CCTAGCAACCGTTTCGCTTGCCACTTACAATACAACATTTCAAATAAATATAAACCTACAGCTCGCGATTCTTATATTTATTTGAATAGAGTTGTGCTTCATTTACCCAATCGAACTGTCCTCAATATGATTGGCGCTCGGACTACGCGGCAAGGCTCAGCAATCAATGCTAAGCCGCGAATATCTCGTAGCGTGAGGCATCCGTGCTTCACGCTGAAGCGCCCGTTCGTCTTTCAGGTGCGCAAGTCCCTTGTGGAGTATGTGGACGAGGATCTGCTGAGCATGAACACGTCGGTGTTCTATCAGCGCATCTTCATATTGGCCAAGAATGTGGAGCAGAAGCGCGAAAGTGAGCTGCAGCCAGCAGAGGACAAGGCCGACTTAGCTCAATCAAATGTGGATGTAGATGCAACGTACACAGCTGAGGGCATGGCGGATGAGGATCAACACTACTCGGAGGTGGCCACGCCGGAAGTGCCGGAGAAGGCCCAGATGCATCATGGGTCTGGTGCTGGAGCTCACTTGTCAGTTACAATAAAAGATGAAATTGAAACTGAAGCGGAAACCTTAACCCACACATTTCGATTCGATAAGGAAGAAATTGCGGACGATGATGTAGAAGAAGAAGAGCAGCCGGAAGCTGAGCCAGAAATAGTTGAAAAGCCCAAGGACGTTTTCAATTATTTTACTGAAATGCTACAGGAGCTTCACGCAAAATGTCGCGAATTGATCTACTCACACGATCCCCTGTGCGGACTGGTTCTCTATATGAATGACTACACCATGATGATGCTGGAAAGCTGCGAGGATATGATAGGCATCTTCTGCGCGAAACTCTTGGAACGTATTCCTGAATATTGGCAAAATCATCGAGTCTTCCATATTGAAGATCACATCAAAGAGGTGAGTAGAGTCCAACGAAATACTTGAATTGCGGAATATCTCTGCTAACTCTGTCTCTACCCAGCTCTACACTAGGCAACTCGTGTTCAGGCGCATACCAGCTGCCTTTCTCAATGAAAAGTTTCCGCCCTCTACGCCCACGGACGAGTACCTGATGGGCAAACAGCATTTGATAATCAAGGATAAATTGTTCACTATATGTTCCCTGATCAGCGAGAGTATGAACCCACCCAAATCAGCGACATCCCAGCAGGACTCATCTCTAAAAACAGAGGGCACTGAGATTGACGAAATGGAGGGTGAAAGCGAAGAAGAAACCGTGCAACAAAGAACTCAGCCGCTCAGTCAAATGCAACGTCTAACTGTCGCAGGCTCAGAGATGTTGCCAACGGATATCTTTCGAAAATGGCTGCCGGAAATACAGCGCATTGAGCTAGTATTGGCCTCGACACGGTTCTACTATACGCTGGAGGAGTTCTGTGGTCTGTATGGCCAGGTGCCATATAGACCCGATGATGACGGCTCATTCTGGCCCATACAGAACAACTATACACCGGCAAACATCTACAGGCGTACACAGTTTGACATTAATCTGACCTTTGCGGAATATGCGGCCGATATGCATCGTCGTCTGCAGGAGGAGCAGGAGAAGCACAAGGCTGAGCTGGAGGCAGCTGCTGAAGCTGAGGCACAGGCCGCGGCACAGGCGCAGCCACAGGAAAAGCCACAGAAACCAAAAGAAGAGGAGGAGCCAGAGGAATAATATTCTTCATATATCATTAATTATTGTTTGTTCAGTTTTTAATAAAATTTCGTTCAGTGTAGACATCAACATTGAATATTACCAGAACACAGTTACTGGCGTTTTTATCTACCGAAACTCGCAATGTTAAGCCGGAGTACGGTTTGACTGAGCTACTTCCTACTGAACCTAGTTTCTACTTGCTTGACTTCTATGAAGTCAATAATAAACAGTTCATAACCTAGCAACCGTGTTGCTTTACATTTACTAGACAACACTTCACACACATACAATATAGTCCTGTGGACACATACAATAAAATCCTATAGGGAAATAGATTAGTATATACACTTTTACACCCAGCAGAGTTGTCCTCAATATGATTGGCGCTAGGAATACGCGACGAACCTCAGCATTCAATCCCAAGTTGGGACAATCTCGTAGTGTGAGGCGCCCGTGCTTTACGCTAAAGCGTCCGTTCGTCTTTCAGGTGCGCAAGTCCCTTGTGGAGTATGTGGACGAGAACCTGCTGAAAATGAGCACGTCGGTGTTCTATCAGCGCATTTTCATATTGGCCAAGAATGTGGAGCAAAAGCGGGAAAGTGAGCTGAAGCCAGTGGAGGTCAAGGCCGAATCGCCATATGCGATGGCAGATACGACGCGCGCTGCTGAGGGCGTGGCCGAAGAGGATCAACACTACTCGGAGGTGGCCACGCCGGATGTACCAAATGTGACGGACGCGCCGGAGGCGACGGAGGTGCCGCTGGTAAACAAGGACCCTGCTGCTCCTACAGATGGGGCTCACATGACAGTTAAAATTAAAGAAGAAATTGAAACTGAAGCTGAAACCTTAACCCACACATTTCGATTCGATGAGCATTTGTATGGGGAAGATGATGAAGAGACAGAAAACACTGAAGCTGAACCAGAAATAGTGGAACAGCCCAAGGACGTTTTTAATTATTTTACCGAAATGCTACAGGAACTTCACGCAAAATGTCGCGAATTGATCTACTCACACGATCCCCTGTGCGGACTGGTTCTCTATATGAATGACTACACCATGATGATGCTGGAAAGCTGCGAGGATATGATAGGCATCTTCTGCGCGAAACTCTTGGAACGTATTCCTGAATATTGGCAAAATCATCGAGTCTTCCATATTGAAGATCACATTAAAAAGGTGAGTCGGAACGAAGTAGAGGAAATACGGAATATACATTCTAATTTTGCCTCTACCCAGCTCTACACTAGGCAACTCGTGTTCAGGCGTATACCAGCTGCTTTTCTCAACGAGAAGTTTCCGCCTTCGACGCCCACGGACGAATACCTGATGGGCAAACAGCATTTGATAATTAAGGATAAATTGTTTACCATATGCTCTCTGATCAGCGAGAGTATGGAGCCAATCGATTTTGATTCGTCCCAGCTAGACTCGTCTCTCCAAACAGAGGGGACTGAGTTTGATGAAATGGAGGCTGAAAGCGAAGAGGATCTTCCGCAACAGAGAAGTCAGCCACTCAGTCAAATACAACGTCTAACTGTCGCAGGTTCAGAGACGTTGCCAACGGATATCTTTCGAAAATGGCTGCCGGAAATACAGCGCATTGAGCTAGTATTAGCCTCGACACGGTTCTACTATACGCTGGAGGAGTTTTGTGGTCTCTATGGCCAGGTGCCGTATAGACCCGATGATGACGGTGCTTTTTGGCCCATACAGAACAACTATACACCGGCAAACATCTACAGGCGTACACAGTTTGACATTAATCTGACCTTTGCGGAATATGCGGCCGATATGAATCGTCGCTTGCAGGAGGAGCAGGAGAAGCACAAGGCTGAGCAGGAGGCAGCTGCTGAAGCTGAGGCACTCGCCGCTGCGCAGGCGAAGCCACAGGCTCAAAAGGCACAGAAGGCCAAAGTGGAGGAGGAGCCAGAGGAATAATATTTTCAGTTTCGATATTATTAGTTCGTTCATTCGTTCGTAGCATGAACTTTCGTTCAGTGTAGATGTCGACATTGGATATGGAGTAGCTGTTGCTGTGTTATCTACCGAAACTCGCGTTCGGTTACAATATTCTCGCTCTCGTGCACATGAGTGCATTCAGTGTAAAGACGGTGGGCGGTTCCACTGAAAGACGGCGAGGTGGCGGTGCGGTGGTTTGGCTGAACTACAGCTGGTGGCTCGTGGTTGGTGGCTGGTGGCTGCGGCTGCGGCTGTAAACGCTGCTTACTTGTTTTGGTTTGCCACTTGAATGGGTCGACTCTGTTAACATAAACATAAATTTGTGCGCATCCTTAAGAAGACACACATGCACATTAATATACATGCGTGTGTGTGTGAGGGTGTGGGTGTGTGTGTGTGGGGGTGGAGGAGGAGTTGTGGGCTTTTAACATAAACCACAACAGACGCCAGCTGTCAGATGTAATACCGTTAGCTTGCAGCTGTCAAAAGCTGTTGCTGTCATTTTAAGTCACTTGACAGTTCGCACACACACACATACACTCTCACGCACACCATATAAACACACATAATTATAGCTGCTCATCAACTGGATTTGCCTTTGCAAAACAGAGCGAGGACTTCCTAACATTTAGCTTAAAGCCTGTTGGAATTGGGTTTTTAAATTCAAAGTTCAGTGATTCTTCCTCTTTTTTTTTTTTTTTTTTTTTTTTTTTCACCGTAGCAAATGTGTGTGAAAACACATTTGTATATGAGATTAGTTGGTTTGGCTTTTCAGACTGCAAATTTGAAATAAAGCGTGAAATGAAATGAAAAGCGTGTTTAGAAATTGAGCTAAAAAGTTAATTAAACTTCTAGGTGAAGTGCAAGTTGTTTGACACGCACACGAGCTGCCAGCCGGCTGCTGCAGGACATGCGCTGACAAGGACACAATTCAATCAAGCGCCACAGCAACAGCAATAGTAAAAGCAGCAGCAGCAGCAGCAGCAAAGAGTGTCGGCGCATAAACAAGGACATTGCACTCCAGGGTGCTCGCTCAGCGCAAGAGATGAAGAGGACGACAGCCTGTGCGTGTGTGTGTGTGTGTGTGTGTGCGGCAGCGAGAGCAAAGCCAAACATTTGCCACTGCAATTTTCATAAACTGCCAGGCAACAGCAACAGCAGCAACAGCTACATGGCACAGCAGAGACAATGGCGATAAGCCGCTGCAGTCCAGAGCGAAAGGACGAAAGTGCATGTTGCCACCACGTGGCCCACAACTTGAGGCGCAAACTCATAAATTACAAGAGTAGAGCCAGAAAAAAGCAGCTCAAATGACTTTTGGCTGTTGGTGTGAACGTGTATATGGGTGTGTCTCTGTCTGTGTGTGTGTGTCTGTGTATGTGTGTGCTCTGTCCAAAAGTGAAACAGTTTGCAGTAGTCACTTTAGGGGCGCTTGGGCGTGGCCAAGTTTAGCGCAGCGTTGGCCATGCGAGCCATGTTGTCTGGCACGCCAAAGGCCAGGCATAATTCGAGCCAAACTCAATTTGTTTGTAATGTTTTAGACAACAGCAGCGTCAGCGCTACAACAACAACTAAATTATATATATATATATATATCCAAATATATATACCGCAAAAACAATTTTTGCGCAACTTTGCAGCGCGCTAAACGAATTTGAGCATTTTTGCTGCCACCGAAACAGAAAACGAAATAAAGTGAAGAACCAGACAGCGACGGCATAGCAGAGCAACAAACAAGAGCAGCACGTTCAGCTGCTATTTGCCACAAAAAGGATTACGTAAAGAGACTGCATGTCTGTGTGTATATATGTGTGTGTGTGTATACACTATAACATATAAATTTGTGATTTGGTTGTTTGAGAAGAGGACACAAAAGAGATGAAATAACATAAAGAAATACGTTGTCTATTAAAGATTTCTAGGCATCCAACTGCTTGCCGGCAAGCAGTACAAGAAAGCAAATGGGATATGCAATTGCACTGCTTGTAGAGAGGAAGCGAAAATAAAACTACATATATTTAAAGGATGATCATGATTTAATTTGCTTAAACTAAAAATATATTATTAGTATTATTTATTATTATTTTATATTTAAGCATAAATATCATCACTGAAATAGAAGTAAAATTCTTAAGTTTAAACGAAAATAAATTTGCTTAAAATTAATAATAAATTGTAATCCCAAAAGTGAACCCAATATATATGAAAATATACATATATATACAAACACGAGGAAAGATAATTAGAAGAACGGCACACAAATCATTTAAAAATTCATAAGCAATAAAATTCTCATAATTTTAAGCTTGGAAAGCCCTGCGGGTACGCTTAAGGCATATTTATGATACAAAAGTTATTGACTCTAGAGGGAGAGAGAGAAAGAGAGAGAGAGAGAGAGATGCAAAAATATGTTTATTTACAGGTTATTCATCTCAATGTGGACCTTAAATCAAATTAAATGCAGCGCTGTTGCCCCTAAGTCCAGAGCAAATCAGCTATAGGCCAAAAAGTTGGGCTATTAAATTTGTATAAGCTCAGCTCATAAATATGAAAAAAAAAAAATTAAATTTAATATCAAGCACACATACATACGCACGGAAACATACAGATAAAGCCCACACGCACACACACACGCACACAGACAGCAGCAAGTTGAGTGAAATTAAGCGCAAAAGAGCAGTGCAAATGGCTGGAAAACAAGAAGCAGCTAAGTGAAAGCAGACAACAACAACAGCAACAACAACAGCAACTAGAGCAGCGACAGCAGCAGTGAGTAACATTTCTGTGTGTCTGTTTCTTTGACTGACAGTTGTGTCCGTCTGTCTGCCTGTCCGCTTGGCCTTGACGCCAAAAGTCCGGAACTTGTGCGCCTTTCAAATGCTGCAGCCACAAAATGTTTGCGACTCGTGAAATTCTCGGTCGAGGCGCATTTAATTACAAGCATTAAGCTGCTGTCATGTGTGTGCGTGTGTGTATGCGTGTGAGTGCGCGTGTGTGTTAGCCTGAATTGGACTACATGCATATAGCCTTTCGCTTTATTGTTGTTTATCTTGATGCTGGCGGTCTGGCTCTTTTTTTTGTTTTTACACTTTAACTCATATTTATTATCGCGTTGGTTTTTGGTTTCCTGCTTCCCGTGAGTGCCTAAAATGTCCGGAAAATGTGCGCATGTGTGTGTGTGTGTGTGCGCGTGTCCTTTTTGCCCATGCCATGCCGCGCTTGTTTATTATGTGATTATGCTTGAGTTTAGCGCGGGGAGTTTTTTTATTCTTCTTTCATTTTTTTGTTGTTGCTTTTTTTTTTTTTTTTTTTTTTATTTTGAGCTCTATTCCGGATATTTTTGTTTGCTGGCCGGCGGCTGGATTTGTCCTTTTGCCTGTCCTGTTTATGTTTTTAAAGCGCCGACGACCCAAGCGCTCTCACTTGACTATGGCGGCCCATGATTGTTGTTGTTATTGCTGCTGTCAGTCTGTCTGACTTGTAAATTACGTGGGTCAGGGCTAAACAGCCCCCGCCACCCCCGCAGCCACTGCTGCCGCCGACGACATGCTTACAAATTACATTGTTGTTTGTGTTGTCACCTCCCATCACCCTTCTCACTCTCTTTCGCTGACTGACAAGCTACGACCTATGACATTTTTTTTGAAGCACTCCCAAGACTCGAACGGGGCACTCTCGTATTGCAGTTGAAAACATGATAAATTGTGAGAAGGCTTTAAGGCATCCGGTGTCTGTTAACTTAATCATACGGCCGAGAGCTCTGGTTGAGGCCTTAGGTTTTAATTTTCAGAAGCTTTACGCTGGAATTCCTTTTGATTTAGGCTCGCATAGCTGGCGCTGCAGCGCTCGAGGCATGTTAAATGTTTCCAGGCCGAGTTGAATGTTAAATTATTTGACTGTTTGGCGACTAGATTCAATTGAGTGGAAGCGAACGCTTTTAGCTTGAATGGCTCTTGGGTAGGTTCGGCTTTCAGGCACAAATTCCACAAATAATATTGTCAGAGAGCTGTCAAATACACTTCAAGTGTTTCAACTAATGTTGGATTTAATTATATATATGCCGAGAGCTTGACAAACAAATAAACATTATACAGGGGCTGACATGTCTCTTACTGTGTGAGTGTATCTACTATGTGTGTGCGTGCGTGAGCGTGGGTGGGTGTGTGTGTGTGTAGCATTTATTGTGCAACATTTGCTAAAGCAAACAATTACAGCAACAACAGCAGCGGTTAAAAAGCATTTTCAAGTCGAGCACAGCAGGCGAACAGAGATAGAGAAGGAGAAAGAGAGAGAGGGAGAGAGAGAGAGAGAGATTTCGCTTTCCGCATTGTTTGCCGCATAGCTTGACGGAGTTTTTCGCTGCGTACAAAACAGTGCGAGTAATTAACTGACTTGTCACATAAGCCGCATTAACACAATGTCGCAAATGTTGCCGCTGCAGCAGGAGTAGAAGGAGCAGCAGGAGGGGCAGCTGCATGGCATTACGATTACGTTTGTGCCACATGTGGCACATTTACATTGCATATGCAATGTGCCACCCGTTGGCTTATTAATTCTACTCTACTCTCTGGCTGGCTACGTGACACAGCTGACAAAAGTTCTCAAATCCATTTCGAGCGAAGCCCTTTAAGTTCTTTCGCTTTAAGCATTCATAATTGAATAAAAAATTTATAGTTTTTTGTGGCTCCAAAGTCGTGAGGCAGCACTGAATTAAGTTAATTTACAAATTCAGTGCACCGCAAATTATCAACAATATTTTCTGCGGTCGCTCGATTCTGTTTTCTTTTTCTATTTTTGTGCGACGCGTGTGAATTGAGTCGGGCGAGCGCGAAATTGAATCGAATGCCTTTTGATTTAATTTCGCGGCCAGCGGCTAAAGCGATAAGCGGCATGGGAAAGCCGATTGAAAGAAATATTAAATGAAAATTGATGCAAATTTGTGACAAATTGTCGCTTGAATGCGGCGAATTGAAAATCAACGCGAGAGCTGGAGTTTTGTATTTAAAATATATATTTAAAATATATGCATACATTATTTACAATAGTTAATGATTAACTCATTGAGATGTTACTTAAATAAGTTAAGTAGCATTTGGCATATTTTTGCGTCAATATTCGACAATTATTTTTACGGGGCGTATGCTTAATGTGAAGTAAATAAATTGCAAGAAGTTATAGATTTATAAAAAAAAAAAAAAAATTTTAATAAAATTAAGAATAAAAAAAAATAATAATAATAAATAATAATATTAATAACATTAATAATACTAATAATAAATAATATTAATATTAATAATAGTAATAATATATTTTATATTTTTTATATTATATTTTTTTAATGTAAATAATTTTTGCATAAAATAATTTTAATAAAATTATTGATATTTTTATTCTGTTGCAAACATTGTTTAACCATCTGCCTCTGCACTCATTTAATTATTTTGCTGGCGTACCAGGCGGCGTATGCGCAATTTCAGCAGCATATGGAATGCAAATATACCTAGCTACGTGTTTATTGACATGCTGTACAGCAGTTTTTTATGCAATACTCTGGAATTTTCGGCTGCGCAGAGTATATAGGCTCTATATTACAGTGTGTAACCGGGAGTAGAATAATTAAATGTGTATTATTAAGGAAGTTTGATCTATTTGTCTATCTCTCTATTTGGTTATCTAGTCTCCCCATGCAGTTGTCTACTAAGCTACCTACTTAAACATTATTCTGCACACATTCCTTTTTAAGGATTTAAAATTCATGTTCCTTCTGTTATCAACTTTCTAGCTGATTTGACACGCTCATTAAATTCTTCATATATTGAACAGTCGGGATATACTTATGCATAAGAATATAAATTATCTTTGAACAGCTTGCCAAGTATATTATGTTTACTTATGCTTATTCCTTTTGGTCTCCTCTGCTATATAGATCTATATTCCATACTTAGCGTACCTCCAAGTCAATCACATTCCGTTGCCAGAGCATCGCACTTATTTGCACTGAAATATTGCAATTTTATTGAATATTGCAAGTAAATATTTTTTATACGTGTTTTTTTTTTTTATGTTACGTTCTGGTTTTTTACGGCACAACAAAAAATGAAAGACATACATCAGAATTTGGTAATCAACACAATAAAATAAATTGTTTTTAGCACATCTGAACGTGGCTTACACAGCCTCGGCTCGTGGAGCAACGTGGTCTAACAGCGCACGCACACAATTATCACCTCAAAATATTGATTATTAAGCGCATTTCGAACGCTATTTAGGCACGCCCACGCGCACGCCCACGCCCACGTCGTGCCGCCTTATCCAGCCCGCTGCTCCCGCTTCCTGCCCTCTACCAATATAGAAACAAATGCCTTGTTGTAGTTTTGGTGTGCGCTGTTTAGCAAATTTTTTGTATCCGCAGCTGCTTTGCATAAAAAGTGACAGTCCTCAATGCTGTCTCTGTGTGAGTGTGTGTGTGTATGTGAGTGTGTACTTGTCAGTATTTAGCATGCAGGTCGGTATTTGCGGCTGCTAATGAAGTAATTTCGAGGCATATCACGCATAATCCAAAGCACGTGAGCTACTTACAATGTAATTCGTTGTCTATTTGTTTGATATTGAAAAAGCGTACAGCTAGTCAGGGTCTCATCGACGGCGTGGGCGGGTGGCCTTGGGTTTGGGTTTGGGGGCGTTTAAGCCTTGTCACACAACTGCTGCATACTTTCAGGCAAGCAGCTCGCCTGCTGGCAGGATTTCAAGTGCAATTCATTGTCGATATTACGTGCCATGGCATTGAAAGTCTTCGATATGTACATGTACACACACACACACACACACACACACTTATATATATATATAGAGAGAGAGAGACAGCTATCGATATAAATCCCGCTCGGTTAGTGCCATTGATGAGCCACAAAATGGCCTGGCCATGGGGCATGTTATTAATTGCTTACAGCATATTTCAATATGCGTTGCCACAGGCTGCGCGACAGCAGCAACAACAGCATCAATAACCAGCAACCACATCGCCAGCAACAGCAAACAGCTTAATAACTTAATGACCAAAAAGTTTCACACGCAGCCACATCGATAGCCCAGCTTTGTGCTCAGCCAACGGGGGATTGACTATTGCCCAATTGGCTTTTGTTGTAAGCCAATACGCACCATAAGTAACGATTACAATCTCAATTACTTGGCCGACTTCTTCTTCTTCTTCATCATCATCATCTTCCTCTGCTTCTTCTTCATCTGCTGTTTCTGCTGTTGGTCAGCTGCCACGCCCACTCATAAACAGCACACAGCATAAGAAATTAACTTAAATGCCAAAGCGGAAGACGTTAACGTCCACGCCCACCAAATAATCTCCAGGGCCGAACTTGCTCTAATTATACGCAACATAAAATTTACTCAGCACGAATAAAAGTTGTTCCGTACCGCCGCACCGCCACACCACTGCCCCACCGTCTGCCTCCATCCACAAAACATATATTGACTTGGCGCAGGAATTAACGAGCTGCAGATAATACCACCTGAAGTTAGGGAAAACAAGCAAAAAAAAAAAGAAAAGCGAAAAGAAAAAACGAACTGCAAGAACAACCGGAAAAGCAAACAAAACGCAATTAGATAGAACTGCGCCGGCAACAGACTCCTGCTGTTTGCAGTTAACTTGAAGTTTTCGTCGCTTCACAAAGGTTTTCGCAAGTGATTTACAAAGCATACGGAATATTATTAAATCTAAGACAATAAAAAAGGGCAGGAACAAGAAAAATAATATATATCATGGCTTAATGGCATACAGAATTAATTCAGCTTGACTTTGATTTGCACTTTTGTTCAAGGACTTTGAGCTGCTTGGAATGAAATCGTATTAAAGGCAGTGCATTGTAAATTTACAAAAATATATTATATATTCTATAGAAATATATATATTATGCAAATTAAGTTAATTTCTTTTTATTGCACGCAAATCGAGTTACGCATACGCCACGTGCGCAGCAGCTAATGTTAACTTTATCTGATTATACAATTATGCAACAGTTTTTAAGGACATATTATATAGCATATTATATAATTAACTCACATGGAAAATTATATCATGTGTATATTATAACGTAGCAGTTTTATAAAAAAAAAAACTTGTTAAATTTATTAAGAAATTATTAAAATTGATTAAAGTTTTTTTTTTCCATAAAAGTCCCTATTATATCATATAATGTTAATTAAGTGCCTAACATTGATTAATGACAGACAAAAGTTAATCAGTTTAAGCGAATATCCACTTTAGCACCTATAATTAAATTGTTTACATTTTATATGATTCGATTTAATTTTTAAATTGATTACATTTCATATAATTTGAAGAAGAAAAAAAAAATATATTAATTTATAGAACAAATGAGAAATGCGTAATAAAGTTTTTTATAAAAACTCATAAAAATGCTAATCAAGCAAATAATGTGCAGCAGTCAATATGAAAATTTATTCTGAAACAAATAGCAATATTATGCCATTCCATACAACTTTAATTCATGTAATCAAAAAATATGCGATATATGTATATATAAAAATTTATTCTTAATCAAATAATAGCAATTTATAAAAGATGAAAAAAAATTTTATACAATTTTCAATCAAATGCTAAAAAATAAATATAAATAGTTACCTTCAGCTATTTAAATTCTCCACTTGATAATATTAATTTTATAACTACATAAAAATTATTAAAATTTAATAAAGTTTGCCATGAAAAGCCATAATAGCCCTTAAAATGCTAATCAAGTTCAAAGTGCACCTCAAGTTTTTTTGATGAGAAGGAAATCATGGCAGGAGTGCAGCAGGAGCTGCTTGTTATTGTTGAGCTGTGGCCTGCGACTTTTATTACAGCCACGCTTAGTGCTGCTTGCTGGCGCATCAGCAGCGTATTAAAGTGCATTGGAAATGGCCATAAAATGGCGCCGCAAGTGATGCTCTGGCTCACGTTTGTTGTTCGAGGATATCTATATATCTATGCTGTGCTACGTGGCGTATGCGCAATTTATGAAGCACGACGAAGTGCAAGCTTGTGTGTGTGTGAGAATGAGGGTGCAAATGGCAGAGGTGCACGCCATGTCTGGCAAGCCCCTTTGTGTATGTGTGTGTGTGTGTGTGTGTGAGTGTGAGTGTGTGTATGTGTGATAATAACGAGAGCTAATGCCGCACTTTAAGCACTTTTCAAACAGTTAACAGCTTTATGCACAGCTCATAAACTGACCCCGCATTAAGGGTGAGTGTGCGTGAGTGTGAGTGTTTGTGCAACTTAATTTCAAGTCAGCTGCAGCTAAAAATGTGTCCATAAATCTGAAGTGGGCGTTGCTGTCGCTGCAGTTTGCTCAACGCTTTGCTTTTAAGTCAACTTGTCGAGATTTTTATACACTCCAGCGCCTGGGGCATAATCAAATTGTCGTACAGGCAGGCAGAGAAAGAGACAGCGAAAAAGAGAGAGAGAGAGGGAGAGAGAAAGAGGAGTCTGCTCTATGCCGAAATTCCTTTTAAAATAATTCAATTGTCTTTTGTATATATATAGAGTATTTCGAATTCGCAGAGCTTTCGCCCTTGTTTATTTGATGTTATTCAAATATATACAATATATATATGAATATATATATGAATATATGTATGTAAGCCAGCAGAAATCTGGCATTTGCATTTGAAACGTTTTGTTCAGCGCTTTTATTTGACATTTAATGGCATTGCTGACATACTTTGTGGTTGCTCTTGGCTATTTATTGCATTCCATTTTTCATTCCACGCGCAGATCAGATGTTGACGCTTAACTTTCATCTGGCCGCTCTTTAAATCAGAAATCCTGCTCCTGCTCTTTTCCCTCTCCTCATCTCTTATTTTTGGTAAAATAATTATAGAGTGCGCCAAATCCTTGGGCAAGCGCATTAAAACGCATTTTTAATTAAAACGAAAGCGAAATTGAAGGCGCGAGCATTAAAACATGACACGGAAAAGCGGTTAAGCGAGCCAGTTGACACAGCGCGATGCCAAGTGCAGTGCGCTGGGGACCTTAAGCTGACCGCAAAAAATTAATTAAAATTACATAAAATACGGTCGCAGTCGTCGTTGCATCGGCGCGTAATTCACGGCCGAATGCCGAGCGATGCGAAGCGCTGGGCGAAATTCTTTGCCAACTTCATTGGGCGTCAACTGTGGCACAGTCAACATGAGTTGTGCGTGTGTGTGCGTGTGTGTGGGTGATTTCGGCAAATAGTTTGCAATGCGTTGCTCAAAATGTTCGTTATTTGAATTGTGCAAATCGGATTTGTACGTGAGCAAGCCCCATGCAAGGGCAGTCAGTCCAGCATGCGGGCAGAGAGCTTGCACTAATGTTTGGCCATGTGGTTGCCCTCAATGTGTGTGTGTGTGTGTCGGTGTGTGTTGGTGTGTGGCTTTGTGTTAATATTTGTGCCCAGACCGTGCATCTTTCTATTTGCCTTTGGCTCCACGCAGTCGCACACACACACACACACATTGGGATAGGGACACACATGGAGTCGCGTTTATTTTTTGTTTGATTTTAAATTTAGCGCAGAATTTCGTTTTTTGCTGCATACTTTACAGCGCTCAACTCAGCTCTGCATATGGCTGAGTGTATTGGTTTGGCAAACTCTCTTTTTTCTCATTCTCATTCTCGTTCTCGCTCTCGCTCTCTTCTGTTGTGTGGCCGCCTGGCTGACTGCCACTTTGACCCATTTGGCAGCGGCCAAGTCAACGTATATTCAACTCACACGGCACGGCATTTGAATTTGCATTCTGACAATGCTCGCAGCCATAATAGCGACGGCAGGAGGCGGGTCAGTGCGGGGTCTCGAGCAAACAAGACTGAAAACGAAAAACAACATTGCGGCATTGTGTGTATGCGTGTGTGTGTGGACAGTGAGTGCAAGCAGTATGCAAACAGCTGCATTTATTGCAATTTAAATGGATAATTGTCAGAAAAATTGCCAGCAAATGGCAATTAATTTGTCCGTTGCACAAAATGTTGATATCTGAGCAATTGCCGTGGCATTGTTTAAACATTTTTTGCACCCACTGTGCCATAGATTGCTATATATTTCACATTTTGGTCGAGTTGGACAAAAAAAAAAAAAAAAAGAACAGAAAACAAAAAAAATTTATGCGCTTTTGCAGTTTATTGAGAGCTTGTTACAAACATTTTCACATAAGTCGAATTGTCTATAAATTTGTTTATTGGGCGCCAAGCCGATGCCCGAAATAATTTGAATCCCCTTTTAAATTGGGGCTGCGTGCTTTAATTGCATTCAATTTTTAAGAGGTTCGGGGCATTAAACGTATGCCCTGCGGTGTCAGTTATATTTATGTAATTACCATAATATCAATATAGAGTAAATATTAATATGTGTGTATGTGTGTGTCTGGCCACAAAATGTGGTCAGCCATTCGGCGTGCTTTATTGTGGCCACATTTGTCTACTTGGAAATCCGATTATGAATTGATATTTATTTTATGTTTAATTGCCCATAAATACTCACATATCCGGGAATACTCTATGGTATTTACTTCCGTTCACTCTTTCATGCATTTTGCCACAATTGCCAAATGCCAAATTGCTGAAGTCGCCTCAAGCAGCCGCATTAACAGTGCCATTTGAGCATCATCAGTTGCAGCCGCTTCGCTCTCTGTCTCTCATTATGCATATTTTGTTGTTTTTCTTTGCTCCATTCGATAGCAATTCGCATTTCGCATTTAGCATTTTGTGTTTTCGCTCTGTTTTTGTTTATGGCAATTGGCAACTGCTAATTATAGCATGGCCAATGACTGGGAAATGGTTTAATGGCAATTGGTTGCATTTGGCTGCTATTGTTACGGCTTTGCTCAATTACCGTTGCGTGGTGCATGTCTGCTGCCTGACCGCCGCCGCCTCTGTCCGCCTGCCCATCAATCCGTCAGCCCGTCTGTCCGCCTGCTGTCAGCCCACACGACTACGCCGCAAGCCGCATGGATGGCGCCAATTAAAGACTCAATAAAATTCAATTGAACGAGCGCGCACACGATTCGCATTGCAATCGAGCCAACGACTAATTGAGCCTTGCCATCAAATGACAGCAATTGCAGCTCAACAGGAAACGGAACCATTCGACAGATTTGCCAGATTTGATAGATTTATCCAGTTTCACCAGTTGTTGAATTCGAATAATGACTAATATTTGTTTAAGCTACGATTTGCATGCATGCTGCATGCGTGCTGCCTGCTAATCTATGCAGCTTAAATATAGTTTGCAAATAACAGTTGAATATTTGATTCGTGACGCTCTTTTCAAGTAGGAGAGCTGGCTTCGACTTCGTTTTATAGCATTTCGTTTTCTGTTGAGCGTTTTTTGTTCTTTTCGTGTGTCGGTCTTTCAACGAACTTCGTTTAGGGAGAGACACGATTGACTTTCGCCACTCAGCATACAGCTCAAAAAGTCAATGCAAACGCTCTTCACACTCACACCCACACAACTCTCTCACACACACCAATGCATGCATAAAAGTCTTTTTGCTTCATTCAACTCAATCGGGCAACTGCCAGAGCGAAAGAAAACAACAACAACGGTTCATAGCCGATCACTAAAGAGCTCGTAAAGGAGACGACGCAATCGATTGCTCTCTGAGCTTTTGCTTAAAGTGTGAGTGACAGAGACTTATATGCAGACAACGGGAAACGATTAACTGTTATTTGAGAGCTATGAGCTTAAATGATGAATAGACACTGGCTACACTAGAAAGAATAAGGGAAATAATAATAATAATATTTGATAGAGTCGCTGCTCCAAAGAACGAAGCCTTCTATCAAAACTCTTTACTCATAACCTATGCCTATTGTATGTAATTAAAATAGAAATAAAATACATCGTACATATTAAAGCATTTTATAATTAAGCTTAGCTTATATACTTATGCACTCTTTCATTTGCTCTGCTGCTGCCTGGTTGAGTGTGGATTGCTAATGCTGCTGCTGTTCTTAATGAGGCTGTTGGTTGATATTATCCTATTATTGCAGTCCCGTGTCTGTGTGAGTGTGTGTGTGCTTGTGAGTTTGCTTCTCCTCTTTACTCACTGCTCCTCTCTGTCCGTCTGTGTCTGTGTTTATCTCTCGCTCGTTACTCGCCGTCGGCAGCTGACGCCCTCTCGCTCTTTCCTGCCCAGCCTGATCTCTGCTTCGGGCAATCGAAGCTTCAATTGCGCTGTATACATACATACATATATACACATTTAATTAGTGCATAAACTAAGTCTGCATGACGATGGGCATCTAGATTTGAAGGCCAAAGAGTATTATTGTGCTACAAGTATTTAATAGTGTTTGCTATGCCTATGCTATGCCTTTTTTTTAGCAAGCAAATTATGATCAATATTTCCACAAGTTTCATAGATGTACCACCCATCAAGTGTCATATCATTCAGCTTCTGTAATGCAGTCTCATTGCAGTGCCAGAGGTCGAAATCGATAAATAGTTATCGAAGTCGATAAATAGTTATTACTGATGGCTTAATGTGTTGTAGCTTCATAGTATTTAGTATTTGACATTGATGTACCTTACATCGAGTCTCGTAGCATTCAGCTTTTGTCATGCAGAGTCTCGTAGCATTCAGCATTTGTCATGCAGCCACCCTAACTCATATATTTCAAGTTTTGTTTTTGTCACATTCACTAGAAGAGTTGGCCCACAGTTTCAGAGGCATTCATGGGCTATGCTTTTTTACTGAACGAGCAAATTATGATCAACATTTTCACAAGTTTTATTAGGCACCTTCAAGCGAGTCTCGTAGCATTCAGCTTTTGTCATGCAGCTGCCTTAACTCAAATTTCAAGCAAATGTGATAAATATTTCCAAATATTTCAAAGCGGTCGATAAATAGTTATCGAAATCGATAAATAGTTATTGAGACCGATAAAAACTTATCGAAGCCGATAAAAGGTTATCGAGCCCGATAAAAGTTATCGAAACCAAACAAGTTATCGAAATGCTTTATCTAACGTAATGCTTTATGTAATGCCCGGTAATTAATACAAATGATGCTGATGAGTAGGATAATGCGGCAGCGGCATGAGATGAAAACGGACGCCGAAGTCGAAGCCGAAGCCGATGCAGAAGCAGAACATTTGAAGCTGCAAGTTGGCAGTTGAAAGCTGAAAGCCAAAGTTGTAGCGAGGGGGACAGAAAACAAGCAAAGGGAAAGTCAAGCAGAAGCTAAAGGAAATGGCTGCATCGTAGTATGTGTGTGTGGGCGATGGGCTAATGTGGCGATGGGGCGTGGTGGCAGCTGCAATCTCAACTTCGCATGCATGAAAAATGCAGCTCATCTACTTAATGCGCGCGACGTGCCGTGCTGTGTTGTTAGCGAGGAGTGAATAGTGAGTGGGGGAGTGAGCGAGGAGAGAGGGGGAGAGCTGATTCAGGATGAGTTGGGCAACCAGCTTACAAGCAAAATGAATGCTACTCACACCGCCAGCCCCCTCGTCCCCTCCTCCAGCCCAACCCAGCCCAGCCCAGCCCCTGTCTGACTAGCTGTTTGTTTGTTTGCTTGTGCGGATGTGATGCTGAGCATGCTCTTTTAGCTGCCTTGGCAAATTGCCGTCTAGCTGCGATAGTGTATATGTATGTGCATGTGCACGTGTATGTGTGTGCATTAACGCTTTATAAATTGTTAATTATAATGAGTCCGAAGCATGGAGTCCACCAAACAGAGCTGCTTAAGACCAACAATGTCGACATGATTTACATTAGAGCTTAGCAAATTTATGCTGATGCGAGTTATAGAAGAAGGTTATGCTGTGCTATATAAATGTGTGTGAGTATCTATAGCAATATCCATATCTATCTATACATATATATGGTATATATCTATAGATTGGTGCTGGCAGTTTGCCTGCTCGCTCGCTACTGGCGCTAATCCGACTGACATTTTCATTTTACACATGAACAGCAGACGCACACAACGAGAAACTGTCATTGATAAAAATGAAGCACGCGCACGAGCACACACACACGCACGCATACTGGCGCACACAAGCTGCCACGTAGCGTGTCAGACATGGCGTATGTGTAATGTGGGGCCCCTCGCTGCGCCGCACGGCAATGCATAATTAGAATTACAACAATAATAATCATGATTATAATGACAACTTGCCAGGCAAACAGCCCTCAGGCAACAACATTGTCAACATCTGTGTACGTGTGCTGGTGTCTGTCTGCGCGAGTGTGTGTGTCTGTGTGTGTGTGTGCAAATTTATATGCAGCTCAAGCAAAATATAGCTCACAACTAAAAATTTCTGTTCATTTATAATGCAAGGCAAAATGCTGCAGAATTTGCACAATATCTTCAAGTGCACAACACCCACACACACACACACATATATATACTCGCTGCCACGTGCTTAAGAAGATGATGATAGATTTGCTAACAATTGCCAGACTCAGTGAACGGCGCAGCGCATTCAGCTTCATTCGCGCTCGCTCTTATCTCCTATCCTCCTATCTGCTATCTGTGCCAGCGGAACAATAGAAGCCAGCCAAATGGCCGAGCTACACTCAGGCTGACACAAGGATGCTCTACACTTCCATTAAGGATGCTCACAGTCAGGCATTATATGTACCGCAGATTTGTGACATTTACGCACTATTTGGGTGTCATGAATTTAATTAGGCGGAGCTTAAGTTGAATATAATGAAGTCCATAGAATAGTTGACTTAAATGCGCAAATTATGGGATTGGGCATAGAGCAATATAAATCTATTTATACGTAATATAATATTATTAGGCATCTTAATTAAGTGTGTATAATGAGATTATTGGCATAGCTGCTGGGCAATTCTATGAAATAGTATTGATTGTGTTTGATGTAATTTTATGTAAGTCAGGGATTATTTTTATATTCCATATTTAGTTTCTGGTTCAGTTATAAGTCACCTTTTCATTGCAATATATATACTTTATGCTATAAAAGCCTATGAGCAGGTATTATTACCTTAATTTAGATTATTATAATTATTTTCAATATATCAGAAGCTTTTGCTATATTTATTTGTCATATCAATTATTGGTCTACTTTTCGTTTCCTCCTTTTTTTGTATTTCATGTAATTCATTAAATCGTACTTCATTCTCAACAACATTTATAATGACATTGGGAAACACAGTTAAGTGTTTCTAATGAAATACACAATTAAATTAGAGAGTGCTTCACTTTTAATTTGACAACATTCAGTTGACATCATTAGCAACGCCAGCTATGGAATGCTGGATGTGTGACAAAGTCTTTGTTATTAGCATTTTCCTCTTCTGTATTATTAATTTAGTCCAACTCAATTTTAAAGATATAATTTTAGATTTTGCATACCAGACATTACGCTGGCAAGATACATAAATCTTAAAAAAAAAAAAAACTAGCAGGCGTACAATATATCTAAATATATCTAAAAACAAAAAAAAAATAACTTATGATAAAGAACTTAAGTAGGTATTCTAAAAATAGTTTAAAAATTTGTGTAGATAGTCTTCCTGTTAGTCGGAAGATATATATCGATAGGTAAGTCATATCTTAAATATACCAATTCAAAATTAATAGATAGAAATTATGAAATATAACTATATTAAAAATATCAAATCCATATACATATTAAGAGACATGCTTTTAAAAATATGATTGTTTAAAAATATGGGTAAACAATTTAATATTTTTATAAAATAGTATGATTATATATCGATTCGGTCGATACCATAGCGATAGACTGGAACTATCGTAATGATTGTTTACAAATATTTGTAGACACGCTAGTATTTTAAATCGATATTAATATTGGTATTGACATATTGAAGACGTGGCAAACTAATTTTAATAATTTTAATCTATATGCCAAACAAAGAATAGGCTTAGTCTTATAGGCTTACGTTAAAAAAAATCTTAAAGCTTATTTCTAATTCAAGCAAATAATAATAACCTATACTTATCTATTATTTTTCAATAATCATAAGCTAAGCCTTGTAATTCTGGTATATATTTTATTTATAAACCCATTATATATACAAATTCCTTATGCCATAAATAGCTTACGAAAATCCAAATACCTCTAAGCGACTTTCTGGTAGGGTATTAAAAAATTACTTCAACATATTGCCTGACAATGTTGTTGCCGTTTAACTATATCTCTGTCTCCCTCTCTCTCTCTCTCTGTCTCTTTTACTCTCTGTTTCTGTGTTTGGCTACTTTGTGATAAATTTGTAGCCATTTAATGGCTGCAGCAACTCCCACGCGATCAGCTGACAGTCGTCGCAGTCGCTAGATAATTTTTCAAGCACAGCCAGCGGCGTCTTTTCGTGCCCTCCAATTGTGGGGCTATAAGTGCTGCAGATCACAATTTGTGCTTTTTTTCGCTGCTTTGTGCTTCAAAAAGAAAAGGACATCAATCAAAATGCCTGAGGTGGCGGGATTTAACTTTTATAATTTTTATTAATGGCCAAGTATGCGCTTCGATATAAAAAGAAATGCTGTTGAATGCTTATAATTAATTAAGACATATTTATGGCAGAAGACATTGGACAAATTTTGTTGTTGTTGTTGTAGTTTGTTATTGTTGTAGTTGGATATTGCTATTATTGTTGTTGTTGCTGTTGTAGTTGGCACATTTTGTGGGCTCCTTGAGCTGTTTTGCTGGCTGTCAAGCTGGACCGCCTAATTGGGATTCAGCTTGAGTTCAGCGTTGGCCGCATTGAGGCGCGATTTGGTTGGCAAATTGCGCTCCTTCTTCTCCACGAAGATCTGATAGTGGCCCTCGCCATAGCCAAAGCTGTGCATGGTCTTCCTCATGGCATCCGGTATGAGCTTGAATCCGCCGCGTCGCTCCATCACTGGCGAGTCCTGGCAATCCGTTTGGCCGGGCTCGCAGCGGCAGTCGGGCTGCTGGCACGCCTTGTTCTCGATGATGCAGAACAACTGCAGGCACTTGCGCATGATATAAATCATGAGGAATATTATCAAATTGGTGGCAAATAGATGCTTGCGCGGCGCCAGAAACAACATCCTGACTGGTTAGACACTGGGCACTGACTATCACAGCACGTGTGCGGTAATTCTCTCGGTGGCGTTTGCTTTCGGTGTGAGACGGCTGTCCGACGGAGGACCAAACATGGACTGAGTGAAGGATGCAGCCAAGCGCCGGCCTTATATAGGAGCCATGCTCTTACCTACTTAGGTAATTTTCTGAGGGTGGTCAGGCAGGCCAGGCGGACGCATGCAGTCGCCGGGTACAGTCGACGGTACAGGCGTTAGTCCTTCAGATTAGGTCGGTTTGCCTGTCGGACAGAGGGACAGCCAGACAGCTAGACAGCTAACGTCTGCGCTGATGTGTTTATGAGTTTGTGGAAAATATTAACTCAGAAATTGGTTTATCGCACACAGGCAACGGCGCTTCTAGCGAAGTCTCAGCTACAGTTGGCAAACACAAAGCGACGCACTCACACACACACACGCAGACAGCTGAAGGAAAAGTGAATTTCCCGTACGTCTTGATTCCTAAAAAAAATGAAAAAAAAAAAAAAAAACGAGAAGAAAATACTTGCATAAATTCGCAAATTGAATATAAATAAATTTCCTGCAAAGAGGCGAGCGAAGGAAATCAATATCTATGCCGTGCATATGGCACGTGCCACGCCCACTGCATGATAGAGCGCCCAATCTGCAGTCAATTCAATTTGACTTTCAAATGCCATGAATATGCCAAGTGAACCATATATATATAGAGGGAGAGAGAGAAAGAGAAAAAGTCTGTTGGCCATTTAGCAGCTGCTGCTGGGCTCTTGGCTAATCAATGTGGCCAGCGCTCATTAGGACGTCAAAAAGTTGGCCACTCTTTTTGCACCTGTTCGCAAAATGTTAGTTATATATAGTCTCACCTTGCCCTCTCTCACTCGCTCCCTCGCTCACCTCCCGCTCTATCTCTCTCTGTCTGCGAAAAGTTGGAAAAACTTTAAGGCGAAGCTTCGTTCGGGCAGATGCTTTAGCTTGTTTTTCATTTATTTTTATTTGCTTGCTTTCAATTGATTATTTTTTTATTTAATCTATTCTTTATTTGATTTTATTTTTATTTTATTTTTTGCAGCTTGGCCCAAACAATTTGGCTTCATTTATTGACTTAATCATTTGATTGCGTTTTTCTGCATGCGCTGATTGAATTTCTGCGCCAGTTCGTGTTCAGCCCGCGCGAATCAGGCTAATTAGTTTAATTGATAGTTTTGGCCTGGCTGGCAGCGTTCCACTCTCTCTTTTTTTTGGCTTAGACGAAACTTTTGTGTGGCTAACACGAGTATGTGCGGCATTAGAGCCAGCTTAAAGAGCAGCAGGCTTTGCTTTAAGTCGAAGGATTGCAGGGAATCCTGCTAAGCGGATATTGCATTACGAACTGAAGCAGAGAATGAAGGAATTTCTGTTTAAATGGGAGCAGCGCGCTTTATAGCCGCACATAAAGGATATATTTCAATCTACGTTTCGCCACATTTTATTATGATTTTACGATTTTTGTTTTGATACTCGTTAAACTCTTTCAAAAGTGTTTCAAATTGGTTTTGCCACAGGGCTACAATTGAATACTTGCGTGTGTAGAAAGAGAGGGGGAGAGGAGGAGGAAGAGAGAGAGAGAGAAAGACTTGTTGTGGGCAATATTTATGTGCCGCATGTGTTGGCATTTAAGATGAGTTTTTGATGAAAGTAAATATACATATGTGCATACATATATATGTATATGTATATGCGATATATTGGTTTGAATGGCGGCATATAAATCGTGGCCCGGCACACGGCGCACGTGCTGAGCAGTGGGTCTTGAGGAGTCCTCACGTCCTTGCACTTTTTGGCAGCTTTCATAAATATTTATGATACGGCGGCGCTCCATGGCACAGCTGTCCCTCTTTATATCACACACACACACACACGCACAGATATTTATAACGATATATTTGTGTATCTGCGAGACGTAACAACAAAAGAAAGGTGCGTTGCCTTAACCCGCGAGTTGACCCGGGCTTGGCTGGGCCAACTCCAGGCCACGCAGCCCCCCCATAAATTATGCATTAAAAAGTTCAACATTCAACTTGATTTTGATTGTGTTTTCTAGCTTCGTAATTGTGGCAAACGGGCGTGCCGCAGTAAATCTGCAACGGGTTCAGCCTCCATTCCCATCTCTCTGTCTCTATCATTGGCCGAGAGCTCTCTCTCTCTCTCTCTGTCTCTCTCTCTTTCGCGCTGGCTACCTGTCGCCAAAGTTGGCCATTTAAAGCACATTATCCTGCGGAGACGATGGAGCCAAATAAAATTTACTCTCAGCGCGATTTGCATTTATTTCGTTGCCCACTTGGCTGCCAGCAAATTGTGGCCTCTAATTCCATTGAAATTGCGATTTCGCGTTGCCCAAGAAATGTGCAGTGTTTGGGGCCACAACACATAATGCGCCTAAAAACTGTCTGTTTACTTGGCCGAGGCCAGACAGAGAAGGAGTGAGAGAGAGACAGAGAGAGAGAGAGAGAGAGAGGGGGAGACCATTAGGCAACGGTATCTGAAGCGCACTGAGGATGGGCTTTTTGCAACATCAACAACAACAATATCAACAACAACATCAACATCAACAACAACAGCTATAACAACAGCATCTGCATCCATCAGACCAAACAATTTCCGTCAAATTTCCATGCGCTGACAAAAGCTTTTCACTTGAGTGCCACACAAAAGCCGAGAGCAGGGCTAAAGGCAGTAGCCCGAGCAGGCTGGCTGAGAAATGTTTGCATTACGTAGCCAAAAATTAAATGGCTAACAAGTCGCAGCTTCAATGCACTTTCCGAGCCAGCGCAATGTGTGACTAGGCATAAGAATATGAGCTACTTATCGGGAAAATAACTATAAGAATTTAAAGTATGAAAGCTATAACTATAAGAATATGAATAAATAAATATATAATAATAATGAATAAAGCAGTATTTGGTTCTCATTGAATTTAAGTAATACATGGAGAAACATTAAATAAATTCTGAGTTTAAGCGTTTGCCCAGCTCGATCAGCATCATCTACGATGAGCAACTAAATTGAGAAGGTTCCAGAAGACATTAAGCATTTCATATATATGAAAAGAGAAGCACCAATAAAATTACTTTGAAAGAAACAAATAGGATTGAGACGTAAATTGAACCTTCATAAGTCAAGCGCCTTCCCCAAAGTTCTATAACTGAGACCCAAGGCGAACCTTTAAGGTAATAATTCAACTAAAACGTAAAGCGAGCCTTCAGCTCTCACTATCAACATTCTCTTTGGTTTTTAGGCTTTGCTTAACTTCTCATGCGAAAACCGCATGCGAATGCAACCTAAGGCCAGCCTCCACCTTGCTCTTTCCAGATTCTTTGCCCCTGACCCTAGTCCGAGCCTTAGCCCCGTTCAATTCTAAAGTTTCCCAAAAGCCGCTTTTCATGTAACTGTTCTCCAAAAACTTGTATAGATTTGAATGCAGCTTAAGCTGCTGCTGTCGGTGCCCTTGCATTGCAGGTCTGGCCAAGCGCTTGGCTTAGCTGAGATACTGGAAATTCGTGCTAGGCCTGCTTAATGCGCAAAACCAGTTAGGTGTCTGCCTGGGATCTGCGCCTGCCAGCCTCTTAACAGACATATTCAAAGTCATTACTTTGCATTTTACACCTGACAACAAGGTAGCGCAAAGGCTGAGCCGCCAACAAAGGGCCTAGCTAACCATGTCTTTTGGCATGGATCCAGAAATATTTACATAAATTTATATATCTGTCTATGTATATACATATATATGTACATATTTGTGTAGGTGCGCTGGTCGAAACTGGCGCAAATGAAATGCTGTGCCAACAACATGACTGTGGCAATTGTTATCTCAGCTGGCGGCTGGAGTTCGTGACAGCGTGGACAGCCACCGAATTGAGCCACTGCAGCCAGCTCACCCGGTGACGGTCATTAGCCAGTTGCAACTGCGACTGCAACTGCAACGGCAACTGGCTCTGCCGCTGCCGCTGCTGTCATTCAAATGTCATTAGTCCATGGACTGGGTCAAGTCCCAGGCCCAGCCCCGCCATGGCCTGCTGGTGAGGTGGCAGGAGGCAGCAGGAGGTGGCAGGAGGCAGCAAGAGGCGGCAGGAGGCAGCAGTCTCGTAATTTCATTTCGCCAAACGAGCGCAAATTGACGCGCGTCGCATGTGAGCAGCGACTTGCCTCGCCTCGCCTCGCTTCGCCGCGCCTTGCCTCGCCTTGGCTTGGCTTGCATTGCCATCTGGATTTGATTAAATGCTCTCAGTTGGCGCCTCTTAGGCTCGCTGCATTCTTTTGCTTTAATTGCAACGAAATTAAAACGCTCTGCATACTTCGCTGCATCAGATTTATGATTGCAATTTGTTATTT
This sequence comes from Drosophila mojavensis, assembly GCF_018153725.1. Lineage (NCBI taxonomy): Eukaryota > Metazoa > Arthropoda > Insecta > Diptera > Drosophilidae > Drosophila > Drosophila mojavensis. The sequence continues at coordinate 11,390,387 of NW_025318899.1, read as the reverse complement.
ATCACACAGCTGCCCCGCGCTGCGATGCCAATTTCAATTTTCAATTGCAGAGAGATTTATGCTTTTCGCTTGCTGCACTAAATTTCGCTTTTCATTTTCATTTTCCGCTCCCCGTTTTTTCCGCCATTTTCATTGTCGAGTATCAAATTTCTAACCGCCGGCTGCAATTTTCCACTGTTCATTTTGATTTTGGGCAGGATTTCAGGCCCCGCAAAAACTAGTCTAACAAATTTATTGTGTAAACTGTTGTCGACATCGCCATTCGACGCATTGCTAATGGGTTTTTGAATATGTTTATACAAGTGCGGCCGTCGCGTGGATCTCGGCCAAAGAGCTCTATAAATATTTATTGATATTTTATCTCGTTTTGCTGCTGCCTTTTGCCATGCCGCAAAAAATGGCAAACGCAATTAAATTCAATTAAATTGATTTGAATAGCGTTTTTTATTGCCAAATATCGCATGCGATTTAATCACATTGATGCTTGCTCTTTTCTCTCCCTCTCTCGCTCGCTCTCTCACTCTTTCTCTCTGTTTTTGTAGCCTATTCATTTGGGAGAATATTACTAACAAATTGTTAATTGAATTCATTTGGCTGGCATTATCTGCTATATGAATTATTTTTGCGGCCATTTGGCAGCTAAAGAGCTGACAGCATAAGTAATACAAATGTTAATTGAGTTTTTTTTTCGCATGGCCTTTTGTGCACTTTGATTTTTGTGATTGGCTAATTTAGTGGCAAAAAAAAAAAAAAAACTAGAAAAGTTTTGTGGTAGATATATGTATATGTGGGCGTACTTCTATTTAAGCAAATTTATCTAATGTATTTAATATATCTAACATATTTGATCAAGCTATTGTGATTTGAGGATCTACTCAAGGACGTTTATCAATCTTCACGAGATCTGAAGAGCTAGAAGTGACAAAAAAGCTATAAATGATAATCATACATTGTAAGCATTCTATAATTAAATTTTCCTTCCTTTGACCGTCGAATATTATTATTATTTCTGCCTAAAAAAAAGCTAAAAATTAATAAAGTCTTCGTTTTTATTCATATGCCATATTCATACTTATTCAGATTCATATTTCCCAGTCCATTGGTATCAATAGGTATCCAAGCTAAGGTTAAAAATATTCCATTTCCAGCTTTCAGCTTCTTCGTGCGCGGAATCCTCAACAAAAGTAGATCTGTTCGCTTCTGGTTTCAATTTAACAATGACAGCGAGCAAGCAGAGCGAGAGCGAGCCGACTGAGAGCAAGCGTAGGTTGGAGAGAGAGAAGAGGGAGAACGACATTCACGCTCTTACAAATCCAACTGAAAATGCTGCTGTGCTATTAAATATATTCGAATGATTTACTTTGATATGTAATATCTCTTATCGATCACCCTACCTCGAAGAGAGTCCTTTGCTATTAATATTGTTTTATTATTATTATTTTTAATTTTTATATTAATAATCATATTTTTATATAATTTTATTAGTATATTTATATATTTTTATATAAGTCTATTAATATAATATTTTATATTTCATTTTTTTTTTTTTTTATATTATAATATGTTCATTTTTGAATCAATGTCGAAACGCAATGTTAAACTCTTTGAAACGTAAGCTTTTATCGCAAGACTCACTCGCTCAAGATCACAGAGTGTAAAATAAGTTCTAGACTACAAACACACATACACAGTCGCATACACACATACTAGTGGAATATGTAGAAACAACAATAAAGTTGCTTTTGCATTTGAAGCTTTTGTGTTTGCGATCCAGCGACGCCAGATAAAGTTTTGTTGTTGAGTAAAAGCTCTTCGCTCACGCTAGACTGAGCTTTTTAGAAAGTGTGTGATAATTGACAGCTGTTGTAAACCCGCATCAATACGATCAACGATGGCAAAATATCGCTCTGTCAATCTCTCTCTCACTCTCTCTCTTTCTCCCGCTGCTCTCTCGCACTCTCTCATTAACTCAATCTCTTCAGGTGTATTCCAGCTGTTGATTAACTCAGCTAATGAGCCTGATTAAAGGTCACTTCGCGCTCTTTGCTCACATTTCCGCAGAATTTAATGTGAGCGAAAAAACAAATTTTGTTTTAGTTTTCGTTTTGCTGGCGAGCTGTTTGCGTTCATTGCTCTGCGCCAGACTCACAATAAAAAAGAAACACTTTTGCGGAAAACTAAATAACATTCGGCTATATTAAAACATATATGTAAAGCGAATAGAAAACATTTAGTATATGCTTTAGCGTATGCCCAGATTATATCACACTCAACGACGCGTGTGGGCACCAATATGACAGCTGTTCCAGCGGACGCCAAGCTAATTGGACACAATGAACAACAGCAACAGCAACAACAACAACTCGAGCAGGTAATTAATTAAGCAACAACTGATTGAGTGGGGATCATAAATGTAATTGCAGTGAGGCTTATCTCAGCAAGATACAAATCCGCATGGTCGAGAGAGAGTGGAGAGTACCTTTGAACCGGCTCGATTGCAATTTGAACCCTCTCAGCTTATCGCCGGCGGCCAATATGTAATGTCTGCCTGATAAGATTTTTAAGCCGCACGAATCAGAAATCAATAGGAAATTAGACAGTTGCGGTAGCTGAGCAAAAGTCTCAAGTTGGAATTCCGATTCCTATTCCGATTGCAAGAGATAAGTGGAGTGGAAAGTTGCTCGGTTGCCATTCGCTGTTATTAAGCTCATTAGAAGTTCATCAAAATGTTGTCAGGAGGCGGCGGCGGGTCGAAGGGGGCGGCAGTTTTTGGTATAAAAACTTTTGCAGACGCTGTGTCACACTTGAAAGCATTTTGCGCTAATTTTCAAGTTGAACGAGCCAAACTCTTCGGCAAAAGCAAAAGCAACAATAGCAACAAAAGCAACAATAACAACAATAACAAAGACAATTGAAAAGTGTCGTGAAAAGTTTTTCCTGTGGCGCAAAACTACGAAAATCCATTTGTCGGCATTTAAAGTTTGCATGCGCTACAAGTCAATTGCAGACGGGGCAGACGGGCATGCCTAGCTCAGTCTCCCACCTCTGCGTCTCCTCCTCTCCCTCACTCCATCTCTGGCCATCAGCAAAAAACAGCTAGATGATAAATTGTCGGCTTGCTGCGCACTGACTGTTGGCCATCAATCTGCAGCGGTGCGCGGCTCAGTTGTCAATCGTGTAAACCGAACGATTGATCAAACCAATATGAGCTCAATGCGCTTGAAGCCGAACAGCGAATACCCTTACACATTGTTATCATAATGATAATGTCAACATTCATGTATTTGTCTTGAGTGATTTGTAAGTTTTACACTCTGATTAGATTGGGTCAAGATTAAAGTCGAACAATCGTTTAGTTAAAGAGTAACCGTTATCAACTTCTGTTTAGTTTTTCCCACAACATTTGGTATTCCTACCCATCCGGGCGTATTTGCAAAATGAGCTGACAAACTGCCATCCTTTTGTCTTGCTGCCGCATTGAACCCTTTTCGATTGTTTGAACACCCTCGGGTTATTCCGTACACTATCAAGTTTTGGCATGTCAATTAGCTGTGTCTGTGTGTGTGTGTGTGTCTCACCTACCTTTGCTACCTTTGCAGCCGATGGACGTGCGCATCAATATGCCCTGGGGCTATGTGGTAGGCCGCTGGTATGGCAATCGACAGGTACGCCCGATACTCGCCCTGCACGGCTGGCTGGACAATTTGGGCACTTGGAATACGCTGCTGCCGCTGCTGCCCAAACACCTGGGCGTCCTCTGCATTGATCTGCCTGGGCATGGGTATTCGTCGAAGCTGCCGGAGGGGATTGCCTATCATTTTGTGGACTACCTGTGCGTGATACTGCGCATCATGGAGGAATATGGCTGGCAGAAGGTCTCGCTGATGGCCCACTCCATGAGCGCCATGCTGTGCTTCATCTTCGCCTCGCTCTACCCGCACCGCCTGGACATGCTGATCAGCATTGACATTGTGAAGACGCGCTACCGCAAGCCGCCCTCGCAAATCGATTACCTGCGCACCAACATCGAGCGCTACATGATCGAGGACGAGCGGTTCGCCAATGCCAAGCGCGAGGAGCCGCCCGCGTACACCTGGCAGGAGCTGGAGCATGTCCTACACAAGGGCTCAGCGGGTTCGGTGCCCCTGGAGAACTGCCATCACATCCTCGACCGCAATGTGGCCAAGTCGACCAAGTATCCGGACAAATACTTCTTCTCCCGCGACGGCCGCTGCAAGTACTACTTTGAGTTCCACACGAGCCCCCCCTTCGCCGCGGAGCTGGCGCGCACCATACGCAACGTGCCCTATTGTGTGATCAAGGGCTCCGAGTCGAACTTCATTGACGACGAGAGCCGAGAGGTTATTGACATACTGCGCTCCAATAATCCGCACTTCGAGCTGCACGAGGTGCAGGGCACTCACCACGTGCACTTGAACAATGCGCAGGGCGTGGCCGAGGTAATCAATCCGTTTATAATGCACCACAGACCACCCCACCTGGAGACCTGGACGGTGGATGAGCAGCAGGAGCTGCCCGAGGTGGTGCAGCAGTTCGCCCTCGCCGTCGACGAGGCGGAGAACGTGAAGCGCCGCAAGAGAAAAAGCAACCTCTAGCTGTTGCACCCACCTCTGAGGCGTGCCGACAGCGCGAGCCGGAATTTAGCTAGAAATTTAAATCAATCAAAGTGTAGTTAAGCCCAAACAAAAACTGAAAACAGAAAATCATAATTTAAGCGTCAACAAATAAATGTGAATGAATCGATATTGATTACCGCAATAAATAATAATAAATATTTGTCTTGCCCTCCGTTGCAGTTGGCCAAATCCAGACACAATTTTATCTTAATTACTTTCGCGAAACCTGAACTTTTTAAAGCTTATCTAACGTCTGGGATTTCCACTTGGGATTTCCACAGAAATTGATATATACAAATACAGCTACATATATATGGTAGAGTATATTACACCACATGCACCTTTTTTCTGCTTCGCCCCCATTCGATCAATCAAGCTGGGGCTGGCATTTAATTTCGCTTTAATCTTTGGGTCGCAGTTCATTGGCCACTTCATTAGTGATAAGGGAGCAAAGGATGTGCGGCATCCACTTAAAAACAATGGCGTTGCAGAAAAACAAAAGGGGCCACCAGAGAGAGTGAGTGTGTGTGAATGTGGGTGTCCCTCTCCATCTCTCCCTCTCCCTTTCTCTCTGTCCCTGTGGACATTTTGAATGTGTGCCTCGAGCCACACTAAATAGCAAAGGCAGTCAGAGCGTATCGATATTGAGAGCGAACCACACCCACTCGCGTGGGTCGGCGAGGCTCGGCTTCAGGCTTGAAAAAATAAACAAATTTAACGTTTTTATTGCCATAGCACGTTGCGGCCGGGTTTTCTACGTAAATTAAATTAGGTAGGAGCCGGAAAAATTGCGGCAACAACTCTCGCATTGGCTGTAGATAGACAACGTTGCCCCGACTGCCCCGGCTGCCAGCGGCTGCAATGCGATTACGTTTTTCCGACGTAACGAAATTGATAGCGGATATAAATGTTTAATGTTTCGGCAATAAAATTGTGGCAAAAGGCTGGCGAATCACTGCGAAGTGAGCGGGGGGAGGCGCCGGGCTACTCAGTTTTGTGGGCAGCAGCACAAGTTCTGGCCTCCGGCCTGATAAAACATCTTTATGATAAATTCGGTTGTGGTTAACGCGCAATTTAATTTGTTAAAAATCAATAAAAATGGAAATCATTTAAGCGAGCAGCGCCCATTGGCCGAGCTCAACTACTTTTGGAACGCAGCTAACCTGCACTTAAACTCTTATCATAATATTTACATTAAAATTCAGCGGGCACTTTTAGTAAATTGCATTGCATGAATTAGTCCATTGAGCGAGGTCAAGCGATGCTTGAGAAATTGAAAGCTTGAAGTGCCTCAGCTATGAATGTTTATGATGTTTTTCAGCTACATTTCGTACATTAAAGATTAGCAAATTTATAGAATATAAATAATGAATATATAGTGCGGAGATATATTTAAATATATTTTATATATTTTTATGGTATATATAAATATATAATTTTGTAGATATACACTCATGATGAAAATAATAAGTACATCAGAATAATTTTAGAGATTTTGTCATAACTAAATAATTTTTGGCATTAAAAAAAAAAAAAAAAAAAAAAAAAAAAAAAAACTGGATGGCAAGTAGAAAAAATGTTTTGTTGAATTAACCTCAATAAAGTTAAATTTTAAGGGGTGTACCTATTATTTTCATTTCATCATGAGTGTATATGAATATATACTTTTTCAACTTAAACAAACTAGAAAAATAAAAAAATAAATAAAAATAAAAATAAAAAATAATAATAATAAAAAAAAAAATCATAAAAAAAATAAAATAAAATAATTATATATGTATACATAAAATTAGCAAAATAAATAAAATAAAAAATAATATATTTATATTTAGCTCACCTTTTCTAAGGCATTATTAAATTGCTGACCCTAATAAATTGCTGAAGCTAGCAAACCGTGAAGCAATAAGCTTTAAGTAATTATATGTTTATATAGAATTTATTTTTAATTATATTCGCTAGTTGATATAAGTTTTAAAACATTTCGATTTTTATTGCTACAACAAAGTTGTATTACTTGGATTTTTATTGCTGAGAAGCACATCTCAATATAATATACGCATCTACGCTTGGGTAAACAATATATTGCTAATATCTTAACGCTAAGAACATCAAAACTTATTCGCTTTGCCATTGGCAGCGTCGGAGTTAATTGGAAACTGTTGAAAGACGCGCGTCTTATCCAGCTGCACGGCCCGCAGCTCGTGCGGCTGCTTGTCGTGGGCGAGAAAGTGATTGGTGTGCCAGAACTGGGTCTGGGCAGCGGGCAGATGGAGGCGTCGCACGCCCAGCAGACGATTGCGAACGTCGACGAGGCTGGCGGAGCGAGGCTGCAGCCAGAGCGTCAGCACGATGGCCAGCAAGGTGAGCAGCAGGTAGGTGAGGCTGCTGGCCAATAGCGCTGTCCACACGTTGTCCACGCCCACCTCGTACTTGGTGGCCTCCATGACAGCTAGCTGCAGCACAAAGCCGACGGCGAGCGAGAGCTCGGCGTAGAGGAATGGCGAGCACTCCAGCAGCCAGTGCAGAGCCTGAGTGGACAGCATGCCGGCGCTGGCGTAGATGAGGCAGAGGAACAAATAACAATGCTCCGATTGATCCTCATTGTAGATGCAGAGCAGGGCGGCCACCAGCGTCAGTTGAATGACGCCCATCAGCAAATACAGCAGCTTTGGGGTGTAGCGCAGCAGGAGGAGGGCGCTCAGGGCACAGCCGGCGGCGTATAGAGCGAAGGGTGTGAACAGCTGGTAGTCTTGCATGAATCCCCTGGTGGAGGTCCACATCAGCTGCAGGTGGACGGGCGAGTGCAGCAGGCAGCCGCTCTGCAGCACCAGCACAAGTCCGCCCAGCAGCAGGACAAGCCATTGGCGGCTCTGCTGCAGCCGATAGTCCTGGCGGTCCACGAACTGTGCCAACACGGCCTGGCGTGGCAGAAAGACCAGCCGCTCCTCGTTGAGCAGATTGAAGACCAAGTCACGTGACTGCTTGTAGTTGTGCACGCCCAGATGCTGCAGCAGCTCGTTGATGAGCACGAACAGCAGCAGCAGCAGGTTGACGCCCAGTGCGACGAGGCCGCAGCGGTGCGGCTCGAACTCGTTGAAGAGGACAAAGCCGACGGCCAGGCCGCAGGCATGCGAAGCATTGCCCATGGCAATCCGCGCCGGCCGCTGGCCCGAGGCATCGCTGCGCAGGCTCACATAGCTGAAGCCGGCCAGATAGACCACGCTCAAGCCAATAAAGCTGAAGTAGTAGCTAACCGCTGGGCAGAGCAATGTGGATAATTAATTTCAATGTGCAGCGAAGCCAACTGCCGCGCTTACCCAACTGCTTGCTGAGCAGGAAGCAGCTGCCCAGCAGCGAGCAGAGCAGCCCGTAGAAGATGATGTAGTAGTGATCGAAGCTATAGCGCTGCTTGATATGCTTGCGCACCGTCCAGCCGAGAGTGAGGACCAGCACCACGATGCCAGCCATCAGGGCGTACCAGTGCGGCCACAGATTGTCGTAGACGAAGGCCGACTTCAGATAGTAGCCCAGCGAGAGGCCGCTGCCCCACAGGCAGCACAGAACTGTGGAGCAAACACACAGCACGAAAAGTCAGACAAGCAAACCCAGTTGGTTACGACTTACCTAGCACATCGGGCAGCTGGAACATGTTGCTTACTGCCTGCCACAGGGAGTCAAAGGCCAACGAGCGGAGCTGCATCGATGGGACATGGACATCTGAGCGTGTTGAGAGCGTTTTCACAAATGATATCGACTGCATTCGCCGAAGCGGGTAAAAACTATCTGAGGCTGCTGGCAGATAGATAGCGCGATCTTGTCATTGTCGAGCTGTCTGATAAGATAAATGCCGCCGAACATGAGACGCTCTAATTAAACGACTCTCGAATCAATAAGGTCTAACTCCAATGTTGACTGTGAATCAGCAGCCAAGCAGCTAGCTGGCATTCTTTTCTCAGCTCAGTTGCAACATAAACAAAGCGACAATTGGGACTAGAGATTTTGCGAGTGAGATGAAATGGCTTGAAAATAAAATTATAATTAAAATAAAATAAATACAAAAAAAAAAAAAAAAAAAAAAAAAAAAAAAATTAATTTAAAAAAAATAAAAAAATGCAAATTAAATTAAAATAATAATAGAATTAATAAATATAGTAGTAAATAATAATAAATTGATAGTAACTAAAAACATTTCATAAAAAAAATTAAACATTAAATTATATATTAAATTCATTTAATATATATTTTTTTCTCTTTTATTATTATTATTATTTATTTATTTTTTTTTTTTAATTAAGTTCATCTCTGATTTGGTTATTTTCATTCTATTTCTATTTCATATATTTTATTAGCTTAATTAATTTTGTTTCAAACTAAAATTATTTACATATTTTTATACTTAGCTCAATTAATTGTATTATAATTTTTCAATTTTAAGCTGATATATTTTTTCAATATTACTTTATTTATATTACCTAATGTAATTTATTGGAGATTATATACACTCTTTAATATATGCCATATATATCATCTGTATACATTTTCATAAATTCCAAATTGTGCCTAAAATCTCTATGGATATGACTTCAAATATGGCATACAAAAATATTGATGTAGATTTTATGCTTCTGCCTCTTCCATTCATTTGCATAAAAACAATTTACCGCATTTAGGCAATTTTCAATGTGTTAAGGATATAAAAGTTATCTCTAAATTTATAGCCATAAAATATTTATAGCCAACTGTCGATAAACTTTGAGTGAAATCAATTGAGAGATTTGGCTCTAATTCATGAAATGAATTGATTTCACTTTAAATATTGATAGAAATCTTCAGAGCAATTTCTTCTAGTCGCACATGTATTGCATTGTGTCAGCCTTTGGTTGAGGATTGCAAACGATGAAATAAATCAAATTCAATCGGAAAAGCAATTTGTACGAGACTTAAAGCAAATATTTGGCTTGCGCTGGTGCAGGGCAAGGTATGCTGGCTTGCATATTTCATGGCTAATGAATTGGATCTAAGATATGCAATCAATTGAAATAAACGACTCGAAGTACACAAATCAAAATATTTGCAACAATGAAATGCGATAATTTCTAGCCAAATATTGGACTGTGAGCAAAGTGATAGATATGCATCCTGGACATCCTGGGGTGGGCAGCAGCCAACTAAATGGCAACTAAATGCAACATGCAACCGAGTGGCTCATAAACACACACAACACTTGAGGCACACACATGCATATCTAGCTATGCTTGCAACGTAAAGTGTTTGCGGAATTCTAGGCAGCGCCTAAAAGCATGCAACACTTTTTTCCTTCCCTTGGCCAAGGGGCTGCTGAAGAGCCAGCCGCAGCCCTTGAAGCCAAGCACTGGCTAATTAGTTGAAGTTGTTGCCAGTGTTGCCAGTAAATTGACTTTTGACGATGCGGTTGTTGCTGCAGTTGCTGTTGCAACTGCCATTGGTTTTTATGCTTATTTTGGTATTTTGCACGCATTTGCTTTTGACCTTTTTGTGCGCTTGGAGAATTTTCTATAGACTGCAGCGAGACAGAAAGAGGGAACGGCTGAGACGCTTATGAATGGAGTGAAGCAAACACTAAGCTGCTTTCATACAATTTCCATTTAACATTTTCCGCTCTCCATTTTCCATTTTGCTTTGGCCAGCTGAGTGAGTGTCTTAGCTTAAGAAGATTTGCGCTGTAATTACGCATTAAATAACTCAGCTGCGGGCTGAGGAATGCAGTTTAGTGCATTAATATTAGGCGTCTTATGGGCCATAAAACTAAACACATTGTGTTGCCATAACAATAAATTGTATTTAAAAACAGCAGCAGCAGAAGCGACAGCAACAGCAGCAGCAACAGCAGCAGCAACAGCAACAACATTGTTGACTGCATTTAATTTTGCTGAGGGCGGCCACTTAGTGGCTCTCGACAGGGCTTCCGCTCTTTGTTGCTGTTGTGGCATAAATTAAATTAAAGCTGCACGAGGCACAGAATCAGTTGTGACCAGGCCAAGAGCGAACCAATGGCTGGCCCGTTGCCGTGCAATTACTCAGTAGAGGGCATTGGAGGAGGAGCTGGCGCCTAAATCATGCCACACACACACGCACACGCATACACACATACACACACGCATACATGCGTTCTCAGTTTGACCTTCAGACAGTTGCAAATGTGTAAACATTTTTCAGCAGCAGCAGCAGCAGGGACCCACATGACAAGCAGGGAGACCTCTGTCACCCCCGGCTGGGCTTTTGCGTTGTCACAGATACTTTGCGCTGATTTATGCAAATTGCTTCGGCCCCGCACTGAAATCATGAAAAATCGTTAATTGCGGCAAGTGCTGGACGCTCGTTTGGCTTGAAAAACTCCTTGGTCGCATGTGTTGCATGCAACGGCAATGGCAACGGCAACGGCAACGGTAACGGCAACGGCCACAAGCAGCAAGAGCCGCAGCACATAACAATTACAAAAAATCCTTTAACTCCCTCGCACGCTCTTTGACTCGCGCCTGACTCGCGGCAATTATGCAAATTTTAATGCCGCCTGCGCGGCGAGAGTTAATGCAACTTGCTGCATGTTTGCATTATTAAATTAATGCACTTTAAAGCATTCGCTCTTGCGTTTCACTTTATCGCTACAAATATTTTCCCATTATTTCTATAGCTCCCTCTCTCTCTCTCCCACACACACACAAACTCTGTTTCTCTGTCTCTCTCTCTCTCTCTCTTCGGTGCAACCAAAGTGCATTTTAAATGCGCGCATGAAACGAACTCTGCTGCTGAATTTTTCATGCAGCTCTTGCAGCTGGACGACTGTCTATAGTGTGAGTGTGTGTGAGAGTGTGGGCTGAGCTGATTGACGTTTTCTAAATTACAAACATATTAAATTACTTTATTTGCCAAGATGAAAGAAAGGAATGCATTCAAATATACTATAAGCAAAATTGTGACTACAAATTATATAAGCTCACAGCAGGCTGCAAATAGAGGGAGCTCAACTTTGAAGCAAGTTGATGAAACTGCATCAATATATCAATCAGGCAATACAATTAAATCTTGAGCCAAATTAAAATGTGCAAATTGAGTAACTAAAAAAAAAGAAGAAGAAATTTGAAATCTATGAGAGAAAAGCAAATGAAATCCAAATAGAGTTTCATATATAATTTGAAAAAGAATATGTAATGAAAAATATTTAACTGTAAAAGGAATGAAGTAAATGAAGTTAAGGAAAGCAAATGCGAATTAAAACAGAAAGGGTGTTCATGCACATGCATGAACATAAAAATATGATAAGTAGGGGAACGTACGCGCTATGCACTCGACAGCTAGCATAAAATAAATAACACATGTTTCAAGTGTGAACTGTCAAACTGGGCATAAATTATGACCCTGACCCTTAGCAATTAGAATACGTAAGAGGCGAGCGCTGAGCATTACAAACTCAGCGATAGCATAATAATAGCTAATAAACCAATGCGGAGTCTTACAAACTACGCGATAAGTTAATAATATGTAATAGACCAATGCTGAGCCTTACACACTCAGCAATAGAAGCACTAGATTTAATGGTTGAAATTATACATGAGTCTGGGTATAAAAACCCGGGCCCAGCAGAATAAAGATGAATACGAAACTAAACACCATCATAGTCAAGTGTATTCGTTCATGGTCCTTCGAGCCGGATGAAGTATTTTTAATACTTCAAATTCATCCACAAGGAAAAATGTTTGTGATTAGTACAAAGTGAAGTGCTAGTATTATAGATTTGTGCATTGGCTTTCCAACCCAAGCTGTGAGTCGAGGCACAGCAAGATCAACCTGGTGATCAAAACAAAAAAACCTCCAACGGGATAAGCCAATGGATCTACAATAAACAAACAACTGTGTCGTCAACCATCAATATTTAAAGAGAAATATGGTGGCATAATGGCAGAAATCAGAACCAATAAAGAGTTCATGAAAGTCGAAGTTGCCGACCACGCCATAGACACAAAACAACTTTATAGTTGGGAAACGAGACCAGAAACATCAAAGCAAGAGATGTTTTCATTTGGTTGGTCGAGCCCAATAGAGAAGTTGGTAAGCCTTGTGGACGAAAGAGCTCAAAGAGTACGGCTGCACATTGAAGAGGTGCTGGCCAACATTGAGCTCAGCAACCAGGATGAAATCGTTAGCTACAAAGATACGCTAGATTTCCTCTGGAAGAAAGTCCAGTCAACACTGAAAGATTTGGAGGTAAAATATGAAAGGCCTGCCTTCGAAATCGAGTACATAGACGAACTGGAACTCAAAGTGTACACAGTGTCGAAAAAACTGGAAAGGAAAATAAGTGCACTGCAAATCGTAAAAGAAGACACTCCAAAGCGACCGAAACCGACACTTCCTTACTTTAATGGAAGTCCTAAGGCGTGGCCAACGTTCTTCGAGCAGTTCACCAAAATAATTCACAACAGAAAGGATATCAGCGACAAGACGAAACTGATATACCTCAAAATGTATCTCAAAGGAGAAGGTCAACGAGTTATAAGCCATTTCTCAATTGGAGTGGGTAACTACAATTCAGCGTGGGACTATTTATGCAAACGCTACAAACGTTATTTGCCTGTGGACATGGAACTGCTGAAGGATAACGATGAAGGCAGTATCCGCAATTGCGTGAGCACCTCTGATAACAGTGACAACGTCACAGCTGATGAGATAACCGCATATCAGGCTGCTTTGGATGCAATAGTGTTCAAAAAGTGGGATTACAACCCGCCGGCAACCCTCCACGTGGGAGGAAATATAAATAAAGCTACTGAACAACGTAATAAGGTTCAAGTGGTAACAACAAACCCAAATATAGGTGAAGACAAGAGATCGATAAAAAAGATCTGGGCTCCACCAACTCCGACAAAGGATCCGAAGCACATAGAAGATGCGGACGAGAATGGAATTTCTGCCACAACTTCGACATCAACGTTGAGTATCACTGAAGATACATCAACAGATATCCAATTGGAAGTTCGACCAATGGATGATATTTCCACAGTTGGCAGCACGACGGAAGAGCAAACTTCTGCGGAGACTGCAACAGCGACTGGAAGTGCAGCTGAAGAGAAAAGCGACAATACCGACTCAAACTCTTCAGTGATGACCACAGCAGCGCCACCAACAATGGAAACTAAAGCTGCAAGTACAATTACATCAGAAAAGGAGTCAATTGGAAGTAGCAGCAACATATTAAAGGAAACAACAATAACCACTACAAACGAAACAATGGGCACAATAAGGCATCAGAATCAACAGAAGGACGTCTATCACTTGGAGGCTTTGGCCTCAGCAATAATGAAGCGATCGACAACTTCCTCAACAGATGCAATCAGCTGTATTAATGCAACAAACGATGACAGCTATAAGCCGCAGAAGTTCTTCAAAAAGGCACGACTTCACTTGGCATGGGAACCGCCACCTGAGCAAAAGACCAAGGTGATGGTGGCATACTCGGTTTATCTGGATGTCACATTCTCTGGGCCCTGCAGAATGTTCAGGCACGAACATAAGGATTGCAAGCATGATCATTTCGTCAAGAATACTAACAATTATTAAATTTGTATTTGTCCTGAATATTGTTTAGAAATCCACAGATAGCAGTTCTGGACGTTACCCACTTTGGCCCCCCGCAGAATGTTCATGCACATGCATGAACATAAAAATATGATAAGTAGGGGAACGTACGCGCTATGCACTCGACAGCTAGCATAAAATAAATAACACATGTTTCAAGTGTGAACTGTCAAACTGGGCATAAATTATGACCCTGACCCTTAGCAATTAGAATACGTAAGAGGCGAGCGCTGAGCATTACAAACTCAGCGATAGCATAATAATAGCTAATAAACCAATGCGGAGTCTTACAAACTACGCGATAAGTTAATAATATGTAATAGACCAATGCTGAGCCTTACACACTCAGCAATAGAAGCACTAGATTTAATGGTTGAAATTATACATGAGTCTGGGTATAAAAACCCGGGCCCAGCAGAATAAAGATGAATACGAAACTAAACACCATCATAGTCAAGTGTATTCGTTCAAAGGGGTTGAAATAAATTCATATGGATTTAAAAATGATATAAAATGGAATAACTGGAACGGAATATTGCAAATGGAATAATTACAGAAATTGAGTAAAACAATTGATAAGGCACAGATGACAATGGGAACTTAAATAAGACTTAGAAATTCAGAGCAGAGGAACATGAAGACGTAATGAAAGGAATTGTATACATTGTGGAGTGAAATGAAGTAAACTAAAATGAAAATTTTAGCATAGAATGTATGTCTTATTAAACATACTATATATGTTAGCATATACTACAAAAAAAGCAAAGAAATATATATGCATGTTTAATATTTAAAAATATAAAAATAAAATAAAAATATTAAACGACAAAAAAATTAAAATAAATAAAAAATGAATATATAAAAATATAAATATAAAATAAAAACATTCAATAATGAAATAAAATGAACATAAATAACAAAAATTTTAACTAGAAACTGACAACAAACATCAAATGAAAATCATATCATATAGTACAATGAGAATGCAATTCATTAGCATATTTATTATTCACAATAACCAATATTCATTAACTATAATTGTAGTACACATAGGTCGTAATATTATAGACTGAAATGCTCATAGAGTTTTATGCATTGCCATATACATTGTTGATTGCCATGCTTTCACATTAAAATAGAAATAATGTGCATAAAGGCGAAATATAAATAAATTACAGTCGTTGCTTGTTTGGCGTTTGTTTGTTGGCTTTGTGCCATTTGAGTGCAACATAGAAAATAACGTTATTTGATGTTGATTTCTGACAAGGCAAACAAACAAACAACGTCCGCTGGCAATTACTTAAATTCATGGCGTTTGTCTTTTATGAAGATGATGAGACACTCACTCGCTGCAGTTTTATTAGCCAGCATTCAGGCAGGTAGAGCAGGTGTGTGCAGGTGTGTGCGCGTCGCTGATGAACTCAAACAAATGGCAGCTGTAAAAGTGCGAGTGGTGCAAAAAACTACATAAAAAAGGTTATGTTATGCTCTCTCACCGAAGACACGCAGAGAAACTGAAATCCAAGCCCGGAGCCGAGCCCGAGCCCGAAACCCGAGCCTGTACACTAAACCAAAGCTAAGCCAAAGCCCCAAGCGTTGCCAGTTTTTATGTGGCGCTATAAATAAAGCAATAACATCATTTTGAAGTATCTCATTACGTGCTACGGCGGCTATGAGTATGTCAATTTTTTACGACACTCAACCGAACACCAGCCAAAAAACTGAGCTGGCCCTGCAGAAGACATTTGCAGCCAAAAAGGAAACTTGCGAGTAGTTTCGCCCTTAAAGTATGCCACACAATTGTTATGTGTGTGTGGGTGTAGGTGTGTGTGTGTGTGTGTGTGTGTGTGTGTGTGTGTGTGTGTGGGTGTGGGCATTTATGCAAAAGTTTTCTGCCTGACCTCAAAGCCTGACGCTTGGGCAATTAGTTTTTTCCCTCTGGCCAGCAGTTCAATGCCAGCTGCGTGCGTGCGCAAGTGTGTGGGCGTGGCATGTGACAGCCTGAAAGCCATCAAAATGATGGCAAACTATCAAATGGCCAAGACACACATTTGCACAGCTGCCGCAATTAGCACGTTTCGCACATTGATTTGACCCAAAGCACATACACACACACACACACACACACACACAAAATCACTCACACCCACACACCCACACAGTGACAATTTAAGAACTTGAGTAGATAGTGCTTGGGCATGAGTTATTAAAATACTTTTTCCACCATAATTATTAATTATGTAATATGCCGAAATGTGCGAACATTTGCCAAACTGCAGCCTTCCCTCTTGGCCTCAAGCACTTGGCCAAGTCAAGTGCCATTTGCACTTTTGTGGTTGTGCTTTTGCCTCTGCTAAGTGTCTCGAGTGCAAAGCAAGCCAAAACTTTTATTTCTTTATAAATTCCATTGTTCATGTCTTGTTTGGCCGAGTGAGCTTTGAGGATGCGAACTTCAAAGTTGCAATCGGATTATTTTTGGCAGCTTTTGTGGAGGATATATATAATGTATATAAAGATATATACAAAGTTTGCTATGTATATATATTCTTTTTCTTTTTCAGTTGTTCCCACAGCCTCATTTGCCTCTCAGTCTATTGCCTTGCCAACTCTAAGCTCAGCTCAGACTCTTAGACTCTCTTCTTGCAAACTTTATCTAGATTGTAGTACACAAATTGTCTCTATATAGCATCTAGGCATAGTCAGCATCATTCAAGTTAAAAATTCTCTTTTTGAAAAGTTTTTCTCTCTCTCTCTCTCTCTCTCTCTCTCTCTCTCTTTATCTCTCTCTCTCTCTCTCTCCTTTATCTCTCTCTCTCTCTCATTCATTTCCTTCATTGATTTAGTTGAGCCTCGTGCACTTTTTCATTCTCCAGCATAAATATATATTCTCTTTGCCTTTTAAATTAACTGTCTGTTCATTTCGAGCATATTTATTTGGCTCGCGCCTAGCATTTGTGTGGCGCTCGACTCTCGCATTAGCATAAAATGTCAATTTTATTTTTTTTATCGCATAGCACGCGCAGCCGGAAGAACAAGCGAACGGCGACTCATTTAGTTTCGTTTGCTTTGCTGGCAGCGCATTTTTCACTTGCAATTTACATTTCTATTTCTCTTATCGTGATAAGAAATTGCTGTTTGTTCGCTGTATCACTGCTAAGCGGCTATCGAAGCTGGCCAAATCAGGGAGAGTGTGTGGGAGGGCAACTTCTTGGTGTGCATTATGGCCATGCATAAGTGTTATTCGCCTGCAAATTTCAAATACAATCTTTTGCCATTTCGCAATTACCGCGAGCTCTTCGACAGAGTGAAGCCATGCAGCGACAATGTCTAGACTAAATAGGGGCAGCCATACACGGCCAAGATTGGCCTCGCTTGGCCCGGCTCGAGCCAACTGACTGACTGACTGAATGACTGACTGGCTGTCAGCAAGCGTCAGCGGCAGTTGCGAGCTGCTTTCCTTAAAACTGTCGCTTGAAGAAACTCTGAAGTGAGAAGAAAAAAAATTACAAATTGAAAACAGGCTGTCAGAGCAGAAAGAGTAAGAAAAACACAGCGGGAACTGCACCCACACACACACACACACACACACCCACACATGAATGCCTTGCTAACTGACAGGACGCTGCTGGTGAAGGCTGGTAATGTCCTGGCATGCGTGCAAATGCTTCGCCACTTAGTTTTGATCAAGTTGAGAACTTTACATTTTGCACTCAAATGTTCCGACAATCAAAAGTGAAACAACTTTTTGCCTCAAGAATCTTGGCCCACTGCATTTAGACAAATATGTGGGAGACAAGGCAGGACTATGGGCGTACCCTGTAAAGAGGGGTTGTTCCACTCTGATATACAGAATAATCCAATGGGTGAAGAAATATTGATATTACAGGGTATATATACGTTGATAAAGTATCTACTTCCTTAATCTACTTGAGGCTGCACTTTATTAAAATACATATAAACATATATATATTTGCATGGCATTCTAATTTAAATAATATTTTCTCTGCTTGGCTAAGCTGCTTAGCTAATCTACATTGCAAGTTCATGGCAAGCTCACTGCAAATAGAGTGCAAATGCCGAATCGCATTTGTTTGCACATTTAAATATAGTATGTATGGTATGTATGGTATGTATGGTATGTATGCTTATAGTTAAATGGCTTGCTGGTTGGGTTATTTGTATTTGAATTTGTGTACGGGACTCGTTCATTTTGGCTGTGGCAATTTCACGGCTCAATTCGTGGCACAGAATGCCAGAAATATATTTGCCAAACAAATTAAAATTTACATTGATATCGGAAAGTTGTTGCAACAAATTTCACGGCATTCGCCATTGGCAAACAGCAGAGGAAGAGCGAGAGTGAGGGAGACAGTGAGAGAGAGAGATAGCAGCCGAAAACTGAATAAATACCAAAATGCAAGTGCAAATAAACAGAGCAAAGGATGCGAATGCAAATGACGGCCACAACAACAGCGGAGAACAAAGAGCAGAGTCGACAGGCGGTTAGCAAACGGAGCTGCGTGTGGTGTGGCACAATTTTTAGGCACTGTACGTGCCGCGTTGCCAACTCCCGGCTTTGCTTTATTCTTACTTTATTTGATGAATTTCTTTGGCTTTCGCTGGCAGGCTGGCAGGCTGGCACTGTGGCACGTCGCCCGCCTGGCAAACTCCAGCAAATGGCAATCAAATTTCGCTTGGCTGCCGTTGCCATTGCCATTGCCGTTGCTGTTGCTGTTGCTGTTGCTGCTGCTGCTGCTGCTGCTGCTGTTTAAATAAACCCAAAGCCAACTACAAAGCTTATCTGGATGAGAAACTAATGTGCACATGTCAAGCTGTCTGGCAGCTTGGATATTTATCTTGATTGCCCTTTTTCAGCTGTTGTGGCAAGTTGGGGACAACAGTGCGTATGATTTATTTGAATTGGTTAGATAAAAAGTTTAATTGGATTTCATGCAAATTGCAGCTTCGCATTGCATTTATGCACTCTGGTTTAATTAAAAGCTGCTGCATTATTTGACTTTCGAGTGCTTGCAAAAATTATGGTTAATTGTGTTTAGCCAGCCAAAGAGAGACAGAGTGAGAGAGAGAGAGAGAGAGGAGAGAATCTCTTTTTCTGGATATATATGAATATTCTGGATTCGGCATGGCATAAATTAATACGCACAAGTTTCTGGGCAACCAAATCGAAATGGCCAGCTCTAATTACTGACTCCGTTTGAACTACTGCGACAGTTCGAAGTTCAATTACTGGCCAAAATGCCAAAAACTCACACAGGCACATAGAGGCACAAGCACAAATACAAATGCAGCAACTATTGTCTCTCTATTGCCTTGGAGTCAAATCAAAAATAAACTTTTCAATTACAAACTTTTTAACTACAATTTCCAATTACAAGGGATACGGCCAGTTGCATTTTGGCCCAATTCAAACACGTTTGGACCAAAAACAAAACCCCCAAAAACCAACAACAACAAGGAAAAAATGCAAACTATCTTCTTTTGTTGCTGTAAATTCCTTGAGTGTGTTAGCTCACTTACTGTGTAAATCGTGCTCTCTGTGGAAATTGTTGCTCGCAAAGCTGGCAGCAAACACTGGGGACTAACAACAGTTAACCAAGAACGCAAATTTATGAGCTAGCTAACAGTAAGCATCGATACATACAACTGCCAGGTAGTAAATAGTAGCTGGAGGTCACACACACAGACGAACACATACACATGCATACCATTGGATTGCGTTTTTGTGGGTAATCATAAATTACGATTGGCATGCGGCTCAAGTGGCCAAAATCGAAGAAATTCTCGTCCACAGACAACAAAGCAGGCAACTCTACAAAAAGTTCCGGGCACATAAATCGAACGCATTGAATTATGAAATGCTGTGCGGTCTGGGCGTGCGGCATATAGATTTACGCTTGACAAATGCTCAAATATATATGAGCGGGCATTATGACAATGCATAAATTGGTAACATTAATTATTAACTGGGCAGCGAAGCGCAACTAATAAACGAATGAGCAAAACAAACGAAGCCAATCCATTGGGGAGGGAGAGCAGAGCTGAAAGCAGAGCTGAAATAAGAAAATAACTCAGCTCGAGCGGAATCATAAATTTTGTGGCTAATTAATTTATCGGCACTGGGATTTCCTCGGTTTGCCACAAAATTTGGCTGGCGCGTGGCATTAAGTGGCCAAGCATTGAGTATACGCCCCGTGCGTCAGCATGAAAAGCAACAATAAGGGACAAACAACAAAGCCTTGCATAATTTTGGGCGACATAATTTAATTACATGCCATACAGATTTAAGTACTCAAAAGCATTGCATACTTTTGCGCGCTGCCTGTAAAATTATTTTAAGCTGTCAAAAACTGTTGCATACTTTTGGCGGCAGCATAAAATGTTAGCAAACAAATTGCTCGAATGACAATAACATAATACATGCATTTAGGACGCATGTTTTAAATTAACACCAGCACAAACACACACAGACACACACACACACATACACTTCTAAAGCGCATTTTCAACATGTGTTTTTGTTTATCGACAACTTCCTTTTAAATAAATTGCTGCAGTTCAGTTGGAGGCCATCAACAATGTCGTGCGCCTGTCCGAATTGTGGTTTTTGTGCGCATGCAAATTAGAAATGCAGCCAAAAATGTAAATTTGCCTGGTTTTGTATAATTGCACGGCTCATACAATTCTAAACACATACCACACACACAGGCACACACACACACATTCACGTGCGAAATGCATCAGGGAAAGAAACGACAAACCGTAAAACGGCACCACAAAATGAAACTTTTTAGCTTAAGTAATTTTCGTGTGAAAATAATTCATTAAAATTAGATTAAAACGCTGCACGGAAACCGAACAAACCGAAAAAGAAAAAAAAAAAAAAAAATGAAACTAGAAAATAAGAGAAATGGAGAAGAAACGTAAAACTCGAATGTGCTGCACATTTTGCCAAATGATTTCTTAATGCAATTTCTTCAACGTTTGTTTTGGGCCCGGTTCATGAGACCGGATGCTATTGTTGCTCTTAAAGCCCACACGCACACACACACACATACGCTCGGCTTAGCCGGAAAATTCGGGGTAGAAAAAAGCAAAAGCACATAAAGAATAATAGCAGAAGCAAGGCAAAAAGTTGTCCCATTTCATATTGTTGTTGCTGTTGTTGTTGTTGTTGCTCTTTGTTTGGCTGATGTGCGAATCAGAAGCAGCAGGCAGCTTCCGGCGTTGTCTTTTGTTGAAACATCCACCTAGCTGAGCCCGGCTCAGCGCTCCGTGCACACATACTTAGCTGGCAGGTTGAACGCGTCAGTCCATGAGCAAAACTGCTGAGCAAAACTTGTACAGTGGAGTAGAGTTGAGTGGAGTGGAGTGGAGTGGAGTGGAATGGAATGGAATGGAGTGGCATGGAGTGGCGTGAATTGGAGTGAAATGCACTATTCTATAGATCCTCGAGCATTGTTTATCTACCGTTGAGCCAAATGAAAAATAAACGCCATGAATGTGGCTCTAGGAAATGGCAAAGCTCCGGTTAACCCTTTTTTTATTCGCTCGGCTGCCACCCCCCGTCCACTGTAGCTATGATAAATATTTATCAAACAACTGTCATGGGGCTGGCAGCACTTAAGGTGTCAAAAAGGACACACAGGACAATATGCTATAGCCGCAAACTCAAGTAGGACACGCTCAATAATGAAAGCGAAAAGCAAAACCAAAAGCGAACAAAAAGAAAGGAAAAAAAGAAAAGCAAAATTAATTTGCATATGTTAAGTGGCAGAAGCAATTAAAGGCGAGAGCACGATAAGGCTGAGCCGCAGCAGCAGCAGCAGGAGCAGCAGCAGGAGGAGGAGCAGTTGCTGTTGCCAGGACGCGGTTGATTGAGATGTGAAAAGGCGCAAACGATGCCAAACGGCACAAAGAACGTCGAGGGCCCCAAAGCTTGACTGCGCGACCCTTACGGTGGGAAAAATGGAAAATGGGAAATCATAATTGGCTTCCAAATGCTTGAGCTCAATTATGTGAGCAAATTGTGGGAGGCTGCTGTCGTTGACAGGCAAATTATGGATTCAAGGCCAACGCATAAGCATACAATATAATATGTACATGGCACACACACACACACACACACACACAGGCACACTTGTGTAAACATGTATGTATGCAGGGAAATCGCACTTTCACTTTGGGTAAGATAATTTGCATAGCATTTCCAGAAGGGAAATGCCACTGGGGCATGAGCAGCGGCTTGCACTTGAGCGGAGATCACAGCCAGAGACATGATAAATTGCTCAAGCACAAATTAAATATATAAATCATAGCGCTCACACACAGGAAATTCAAGCAAACGTATTCCGAATTGCGGCCAGAGTCTCCAGAGCAGTCCGAATTGAGTCCAAATTCAAGCACTGGAACATTGCTGCGTCATTTGCATGCAAAGGTGGCCTGACAGATAAGAGAATTTCGTCAGTGCAAAACAATGAAATAGAAATTTATGCTAATGAAACTCAAGAGTTACCCTTTATTAAGTTATTGTTTATGTGAGAGAGACAATATGAAGATAAATATTTTCTCTTAAAAAAGTTAATTAAATTGCATAATATACATAAACATATTAATATAAGATCATGATCCCCATTGATAACATTTATCCAATAGCAATGAGCTATCAGTCAGCATCAATTCTTCTAAAGAGCTTATCATTATAGATATTATATCATATATCGAATCTGCTCATAATTATACGCTATCGATAATTATGCATGCTCAAGCAAATAAAAAGCTCAAAGCAATTATAAAAAGAATTAAAACAAATAAATAATAATAATAATAATAATAAAAAATAAAAATAAAATTTATAAACAAATCTCAACTTGAGTCATATTTCAAGCTAATACAACTCTGCCCCATAGATAGGGTATTCTTTTGTGAAAATATAGTTTTATCACTTATTTACATTTCCAAACTGAAAGAATAGTAGAGAGCTAAGCCATATACATACATACATACATATATACATATGTATATGTATATAATTTGTTCTGTCACAAGTTCAAGTTTGAAGCATTTGAAGGCCACGCCTAGGCACAGAGGCTGAGAGCAGGAGTGGGAAGTACGTGTCGTTCAGTTGTTGTGGAACCAGCAAGCCGAGAGCAGCCACGATGGACAGCAATGAGGTAAGTGAAGTGGAAAATTCGTTTCAAGAGTCACGTGCTAATCGCAGCGAATTCCGTAAACCTCACGGCAGTTTATTGACTTTGACATAGGCGCGCCGTGGGGCCACATCGCCTGCCGCTGGTACGGCAGCCGTCAGGTGCGTCCGCTGCTCGCCATTCACGGCTGGATGGATAATATGGGCAGCTTTGCACGTCTTGTCCCATTGCTGCCCGGCCATCTGGGCGTCCTGTGCATCGAGCTGTCTGGCCACGGTCGCTCCTCGCCGTATCCGGCTGGCATGCAGTACTCCGTCATTGAGTGGACCAGCATCATTCGCTGCGTGGTGTTGCATTTCAAGTGGAAGCGCGTCTCGCTGATGGGCCACTCGTTTGGGGCCATCGCCTGCAATCTGTATGCCTCGTTCTATGGCCGGGATCACGTGGATATGCTGATTGCCATCGATCTGCTGACCATACCCTACAAGAGCAGCAGCTTCTACATCAACTACCTGGCCAACAGCGTGGAGCGCATGCTCACGCCCACGCCAGCGCCCAAGCTGTATACCGCGGATCAGCTGAAGAACGCGCGCTGGGGTCCAGCTCCCTCGATCAGCAAGGAGCAAGCTCATCCACTGATCAATCGCTGCGTGCGGCAAGCGCCCGATCAGCCCGAAAAGTTCTACATATTCCGCGACTCGCGCCTCATCCACCACTCGCTCTTCCCACCCGGCACCGGGCTGGTGAGGGAGCTGAATCGGCGCATACGCAACATACCGTACATGGTCATCAAGGCAAGCAACTCCAACTTCATCAACGACGGCTTCATACCGACCTTCGAGATTCTGCGCAAACAGAATCCCGCCTTCGAGTATCATTTGGCACAGGGCCCTCACCACGTGCTCATCAGCGATCCCCAGCAGCTGGCTGCCTGGATTGTGCCATTCATAAACAAGCATCGACCGCCCACTCGATGGGAGCATCCAGGCGAGCTGAATGTGATCAGCAAGCTATAAAGCCTTCAAGAATTGAGCTTAACATTTCATTCTCTTTTCGACACAAGTTCTGGGAATACACATAAATATCTTAAATATTCCAATTGATATTAATATTATAGTTTATATGTATATACGAATAGCAATCCATAAATCTTTTCTATATATTGTATCACATCGTCTTTATCTCTTTCCATCTCTTAGCTAGGTTCACATGGATAGACTTGCGGTAGGCTTTGGCATCTGTAGCACTGAGATTATTTAAAACAAGCTTTTGGTTTCAGTTCAAAAGACACAATATATTTCCATTCCCAGAGAGAAAGTTGGACAAGCACTTTAAAAAGTCCCATAAGATAAACAGCAGCTGATTTCATTCATTTCTTTTTACGCTTTTTGCGATCAACTTTGAGCTTTTGAAAGCTTTTGCACTCTGCCCAAGCCATGGGAAGCTTTTCATTGTCAGTGTTTGACCAATTGCTTGACTTAAAAGAAGTAACAGGTTGGCGAATATTTTTTGCAAAAGTTGTTGAAAAAGAAAATAAATAAAATATACATATTTATATTTATATATGTATGTAGCTCTGCAAATCACAGCGATAATATAGCTCCACGAGATAATTTTGGCAAATTATTTTATTTAAAAGAGCAGAACCCGCTCTTCCAATTCCACGAGGTGCCTGGCACCCATCACGTGCATCTCGTTAACCCAGAGCTGGTTGCCCAGCACATAGTTCCCTTCTTGAGGACCCATCGCCCGCCCAAGGTCTCCAGCTGGTCAGTGGATGGCGAGAAGAAGTTGAGCACGACAGAGCATCGCAGGCAGCAGGAGAACTTCTTTGCACGACATGTGAGCCGTCTCAGTAAGATCTAAATCTGAGAGAATCTCAAGAATACTGCACAGTATATATTGACTATAAGGTAAATCCAAAAGAAAATTTAAAAAATTGGGATTTTATTAATGATAATCTCTGAAGTGAAATTTATTTTTGGATATTTGTCTTGGTAACTGGATAATTAAATTCGTAGACACTGCATGGCATAGCCTTATGTCTTTTGCACATTTTTTTAACTGTATGAAAATTCAGCTTTTGAATTGCTACAGCTACAAAAACCGTTACAAGCTTTAAAGTAATATTTTACAGCTTTCGAATAATACAAATTATTTCTACTGAGCAGCTGTAACGCAAAGTGAGCAACAGCTGATTTAGTTTGTTTATAGCACGGCAAACTAAATCAGCTGTGGCTTGAAAAAGCTTTCTACTACAGTTGCGATCGAAAATAAGCTTTCGAATGGTACACAAACGCCGCAAAGCTTTTTGCGCTCAGTACGCGACGAATTTTCTTAGCGAGAAGAGAAGGCGGATTAGTTGTATTGCTTTTGCGGCATTCATTAACTGGGAATGGTACGATGTTCATTAAAAAGTACTAATTGCTCGTCGATAAGGCAATCTAGAGCCAGATAATTAGGAAAAACGTTTTGCAGCTCCGAAACAAGCAGCCAAGACATTTATAAACAGACGGCCAAAGTTCAGGGAGCCACATGGGAACTTTGTCACTGAGCGACGTGAGTAAACACAATTAAAAGCTTCAGCCGGCTGGCTGGCCATGCAATTTACGTTGTTTATACACTGTTCAACATGAAAACGTTTCCTCTGTGACACTTGATAGTACGAGGATGTGCGCATCTGGGCTCCTTGGGGTCACATTGCGGGTCGCTGGTATGGCAATCGATCGGAGCGTCCCATTCTGGCCATCCACGGCTGGCTGGACAACCTGGGCACCTTTGACAGACTGATACCCTTGCTGCCGGACTACCTGGGCGTGCTCTGCATCGATCTGCCCGGACATGGACGCTCCTCACGGCTGCCGCCGGGCATGCACTACAGCACAATGGAGTATGTCCTTGTCATAGCTCGCGTCATGAAGGAGTACAAGTGGCAGAGGGTTTCGCTGATGGGCCACTCCCTTGGCGGCGTCTTGAGCTACATTTACACCGCACTCGCGCCACACACAGTGGATCTGGTTATCGCATTGGACATTCTCTTGCCGCCATTCGAGTCGCCTATGGCTCTCAAGTATTTCGGTTATGCTTTGGACAAGCATCTGGTGGAGGATGAGCGTGCGGAGGAGGATTCGCTGCATGAGCCACCGTCCTATACACTGGCACAGCTCCGCACTGTCCTCAGCAAGGGCAGCAACCATTCGGTTGCTCCAGAGTTCGCTCAGCATTTGTTGCATCGCAGCGTGGCCAAGTCGCAGCTGTATCCAGAGAGATTCTACTTTTCAAGAGATGGCCGCACCAAATACTATAATATTCTACCGGTCAACGGCCCCTTGGCCGCTGAATTGGCTAAGCGCATCAAAAATAAACCCTACCTGGTCATCAAGGCATCCAAATCCCATCACATCAACTCAAAGGCAAACGAGGCCATCTCCATCCTAAGCAAGCAGAACCCGCACTTCGAGTACTACGAGGTGCCAGGCACCCATCATGTGCATCTGATCAGCCCCGAGCTGTGCGCCCAGTACATAGTTCCCTTCCTGAGACACCATCGGCCGCCCCCGGTTTCCTGCTGGTCGGTGGATGGCGAGAAGAAGCTGAGCACAACGGAGCATCGCAGGCAGCAGGAGAACTTCTTCACGCGACACCTGAGGCGTCTCAGCAAGCTTTAAGTATTGTAATTGTAATTGACAAGAAACCTGTACAGTATATACTGAATCGATAAATACTCTGTGAAATTCATGGAAAGCTTTTTCTTCAAGTGTATGCCCTCAGCTGAAACCAGGGCTGCAGATATGGGGTTAAATCAAGTACCTACATCTGATAAAGGTACTCAAACAATAATACTATATAAATAGGCACGAACTGTGATAATCATCGTCAAGAGGGCAGCTTTTTGAATTCGTTTTGCTGTGGCATTGTAAAAGCTTGATTAGTCAGCATTATGGGCTAAGAATAGTCAGTTTCATTGATTTAAATGAACAGTAGATATTAACTAATTAAAATCCAGTGCTTATCGAATCCATTGTTCTTCATAGTAAAGATAATAGAATAGAACCCCGGGCGGTTTCCATATAAGCAGCTAGTTTCAAACAGTCAGCAAAGGCCATCGCAGCTACCATGGGAACGCTATCATTGAGCAATGTGAGTAAGGCGAACTGAACCCAACTGTTTGGTTGGGGATGCTTGACAATTCATGTGAACTTTGGAATTCCATAGTACGAGGATGTGAGCATCGAGACGCCCTGGGGTGAGCTCAGCGGTCGCTGGTACGGCAATCGCTCGGAGCGTCCCATTCTGGCCATTCACGGCTGGATGGACAATCTGGGCAGCTTTGATAGGCTGATACCCTTGCTGCCGGACTATCTGGGCGTGCTCTGCATCGATCTGGCCGGGCACGGGTGCTCCTCTTCACTGCCGCCTGGCGTGCATTACAGCGCAGACGATTGGATCCTAACCATTGCACGAGTGATGAAGGCGTACAAGTGGCAGAAAGTATCGTTGATGGGCCACTCGCTTGGCGGCATACTGAGCTTTATTTTCACGGCCCTGGGGCCGCACAGGGTGGACCTGCTGATCACACTGGACGTACTTGTGTCCCCATTGGAATCTGCTGAGAGCATCAAAACAATGGCCAACTTCATGGAAAGGCATCTCGTGGAGGAGGAGCGCGCTGCCCTGGCTGGGTTGAGGGAACCGTCCACCTACTCACTGTCTCAGCTGCGCCATATCCTTAGTAAGGGGAGCAGCAATTCGGTGCCGCCGGAGCTTACTCATCACTTGATGTACCGCACTGTGGCCAAGTCCAAGCTGTATCCAGATAAGTTCTACTTTACGAGGGATGGGCGTACTAAGTTCTATTCCCTCCTGCCGATGAATCCAGGGCTGGCAGCCGAGCTGGCACGTTGCATCAAGGACACGCCCTACCTCGTCATTAAGGGCTCCAAGTCGTCCTTCATCGGGCCAGCCAGCGATGAGGCTATTTCCATTCTGAAGAGTCAGAATCCGCACTTTGAAATCTACGAGCTGCCTGGTGCTCACCATGTGCATCTCACCTGTCCCGACCTTTGCGCCAAGCACATAGTTCCCTTCCTGAGACGCCATCGGCCGCCCAAGGTGGAGGGCTGGTCGCTGGCTGACGGAGATGCCGCCCTCAGCGCCCGGGAGCACCGCGAGGCGCAGGAGAGCTTCTTTGCAAGGAGTCAGTATCGACAGCATAAGCTGTAAGAGGACGCAAGGGAAATGCCCAATCGGCAACTGCGAAAAGTGGCGATAATATGGATGATGCTAAGAGAGCACTGGGGAGTACATAAAGATGCATAAGCATGCAAGGAAACGTGAACTTAAATATATAAAATACCTGGTTAAGATGCCAAGCTTTTCACTTAGATTCGCTGTACAGAGGAGCTCTACAATTTGTTGGCTTTTCTATTGGTGGGTATATGTGTAAGTGCGTGTGTGTGTGTGAGTGTTGCAGCAAGTTTAAGCTGCTAAGCGCCTTAGAACAATTAGCCAAGTCAGCTTTGAATGGCAACGCTTTGACTTACCAAAGTTCAACATGAAACAAGAAATGGCTGACATCCGGCTTAACACATAAGCCCGAAGATATGAAATTTTCGAATTTTCCGAAGGCTGACAGGATAGACATTGAACAATTAACCACATAGACCTGCAGGCACTTAAATAACACGAAATGTAATCAATTGCAAGCTGATGAGCATTTGAGAAGAATCATTTCATTGTTGGCGTGACAACAAAAGCGTTGCCTACTTTTCGGCGGCAGCGGCAAATATTAATTTCTCGCAGCCGCAAAACATTTTCGTTGCCTACTTTTAGGTGGCGCTTAGTAACGTGGAACGAAAGCAGAAAGAGGCGCGTGCCTTACTTAATTTGAACAATTGCGATAATACACTGTAAAATGTATTTTAATTAGGCTACATTCGAGTTGGCTAATTTGTATAACAGATGCAGAGTTTTATTGGTATGAATAGTTGAACAGTTCAAGTCAAAGGATTGCTTAAATAACAAGTAGAAATACTTTATAAGTAATTTAGTCAACTCAACATCAATCACTCAATATATTGCTTTAACTGACAGGGTATTTACCATTCGCATCATCAATACGCTTCATTTCCTCTGCTGTGCGTGTGTGTGGCAGCGTCTGGCGCGACAGCAGCTGCCTCAATTGCTGAATTCCAAATAAGTATTTGCTTTCGCAGCGCATAATTTTCTTGTCATACATTTTGATTGCTGATATTAATATTTATGCTTAAAGTTCCGCCGTAATTGCACGGAAAATTCAATCAATTAACAGACAAATTTCTCGCATATTTTGCGTACGTTGATTAAACAACAACAATATGAAAACACTATCGATTTTACAATTTGCCAGCGTCTCTCTCTCTCTCTCTCTACTCTTCCTCCTCCCGCTCCCTCACTCACTCACCCACTCTCATCGCCGCAGGAGGTCGTCGTGTGTGCCTAGCTGAAGCCATAAACGCTTAGGCATGGCATGGCATATGCCCAGATTTTTAATTTAAGGGCCCCGCAGCAAGCAAACCTGACAGCTTTTATGACGAGCAGCGTTTTCGTCTACATTTCGCCGAAATTCACGCAGCATTCTTTTAGGTGCGCGTGTATTATATTAAGTTTGCCAAAAAAGGAAATTGAAAATTTGGGGCTCAATTTGCTAAGCGACTAAACGACAGCCAATCAGGCTTAAATCGAAAGTTCAATAGACTTTGGCTGGATTTGGCTGGCAGTGAAAGACAGTTTCAGGAAGAGAAAGGATCTATAAACAGCAGGAGTGCAAGAGAAGGAGAGGGGGAGAGGAAGTATCTGAGTAGAAAGCTTATTAACCGCACCTAACTCTACACCTATATTATCTGAGAGGGAGAGTTTACGTGTAAATATAGACAAGCTAAGAGCTCTTTCTGCTCTCTGAATTCTAGCATTAAATTATCGCAAGTTCTCTTTAGCTCACCGTTGCAAATCTATGATGAACGATCTATAAAGAGAGAGAGAGATAGAGAGTTCTATAGATCTACTGTTTATAGAAATTGAATTAAGCCTAAATAAATATCAGGGAGAGAGAGAGAGAGAGTGAGAGAGATAGAGTGTTTCATAAGCAAATCTCATTTCATTGATTCCACAACCATATCAACTCTTTAAAGGAATTCAATTAGGCCTAGGCAAATAGCATTAGACTTTAGCTCTCTCACACACACATACACACACATGCACACTCGCTCGCACGCACGCATCGATGCCTTGCAATGAAATGGAAAAAAAACCCTTAAGCCAAATGAATTATGCATGTTAAGGCCATCACATTGAGCAGCAGCAGCGATAGCTGGCCGCTTAATAAACTGCAACTGGAGCCGGTGCTGCTTAAAATTCTAGTTGTGCAGCTCTCGACGCAGCAATAAATCTGAAATTGCACTCAATTGCTGCAGAGCATGCAACGCAGTTGCAGTTGCAGTTGCAGTCAGCGTCGCTGCCAGCGTCGACGTCGACGCAGACGTTTGTTTAAAACGTGCGCGCAATTTTCGCAATTTTCTAATAGCCACAAACGCATTGAGCCAGAGTCGGAAACAGTTGGGCGTGCAGTGCTACTATATTGAGGCTCGGTTATTAAAAAATGGAGAGAAAAACTGGTAAAGGAAAGGGAAAACAAGCCGAAAAACATTTCACGTACGTTACGTTTACCGAGCTGCATATGGAGGGGGTTTTTGTTTTGCAACTTGACCGGAAGTGCTTTGGACGCCATTTTGCGGTCAGCTTTTATGGCCAGTATGCAGTGCAATTGAGAGTGCAATGTCGGCTACAAACTATACGCCGAGCTCCTTGAATGCCCTTTATCAGCTACGTGCCCATTTAACCCATCACGCGCTTTAACATCCATCTCCGACCAAAACGAGAGAGAGAGATATAAAAAAAATGGCAAAATAACGCGCCTATGCTAGAAAATTGCCAATAAATTGTTGCTAAGCAGCGACTGCGACTGCTGCTGCTGCTGCTGCTGCGACTGCGGCAGAGGCAGCGCTCCTGGCCATGGGCTTAGGCAACAGCTTTGGCTGCGTCACGGCTTCGCCCTTGCCGTCTGCTTGCTGACGCAGCAGCCATTTGCCATTTGCATTTTCTCGCCATCCATCGACCCACATTCCGGGCCGGCCATTAAGTCCTGCTACAATTTACTTGTGATTGACATGTTTATAAGGGTCGCACAGCAGGACCTTTGCGGCGCTGGCCGTGAGTCCTTTTTCCGTTTCCCTTTTCTAAGGGGATTGCTGCTCGGTTGACGCTGTTGCCATAACAAGTGAAGCCTACAAACTGGTCTTCGATGCCAGCGCCATAAATCTTTGATATTTGCACTGTCCAGAGCATACTAAATATCCTTTTGCATTTGCAAGTGCTTTATAGAGACAGCAGCGGCCAGACTTCGAATTCCACGAATCCCATACGCACACACAATTAAAAGTTCCCACGTTTGCGGCCGCATGAATAAAACAACAAGGGTGAAATGCCAGATGAGTGGAGCTCATACAGACGATTGCATACGCTAACCATCCAGGAGAGATGATGAATTAAAGATTGAGATTGATAATTTTGGCATGGGTAGATGTGAGGAAATGGGGATTTTACTGAAATGGGGATTTTAGAGAAGCAATAAAAGCAGTAGTTGTAGTAGTAGTAGTAGTAGTAGTAGTAGTAGTAGTAGTAGTAGTAGTAGTAGTAGTAGTAGTAGTAGTACTAGTAGTAGTAGTAGTATTAATAGTAGTAGTAGTAGTAATAATAGTAGTAGTAGTAGTAATAATAGTAGTTGTAACAATAGTATTAGTAGTAGTAATAATAGTAGTAGTAACAATAGCATTAGTAGTAGAAATAGTAGCAGTAATAGTAGTAGAAGGAGTAGAAGCAATAGTAGGAGCAATAGTTGCAGTAATAGTAGTAGCTTTATCAGTAGTAGAAGTAGTAGTAATAGTAGTAGAAATAATAGTAGTAGCAGTAGTAGAAGTAGAAGTAATATTAGTAGAAATAGTAGTAGTGGTAGCAGTAGTATAAGTATAAGTAATGGCAGTAGTAATAGTAGTAGTTGTAGCAGTAGTATAAGTATAAGTAATGGTAGTAGTAATAGTAGTTTTTGTAGCAGTAGTAGAAGTATAAGTAATAGTAGTAGCAGTAGTAGTATTTATGATTGGAGATGATCTAAGTGTCTTGGAAAACTTTCTATAATATTAACAAAAATTATGTTTATATGAGATGATGTTTATAAAACATATAATTATATAAATAATAGTCTTTGGTTGACTTCCCTTTAAAATGCTTTCAACAGATCTTCTCAGCGCCTTTTCTAAGCCAGCTTCATAGCTAATCTATCCTCCTCAAGTAAGGTTCAGCAACTGCACACACTTCGATAACAACTGCAGCAGACAAAACGCATGTTTTGCTTTTAATTTAGCAGACAGCGAAGAAACCTCAGCTTCGACTCACCTGCGAACAGGTTTTTATGTGCAGGCAGGCAATAAAAATAAAAGCAAAACACTGAGAAAAGAAAAAGGGCAATCGCAGCAGCAACTATCCAATTGATATGCAAGCGAGAGGCAAGTGAAAAACAGCTGAGCCGACA
This sequence comes from Drosophila mojavensis, assembly GCF_018153725.1. Taxonomy (NCBI): domain Eukaryota; kingdom Metazoa; phylum Arthropoda; class Insecta; order Diptera; family Drosophilidae; genus Drosophila; species Drosophila mojavensis. The sequence continues at coordinate 11,357,346 of NW_025318899.1, read as the reverse complement.
CGCAACGCCCGGGGGCCAACAGTCAGCAGCCAGACAACATCCAACAAATCGCTTGCAACTCAAACTCAAACTCAAACTCAAACCGGGTTGCAAAGCGCGCGGCGCAGGCGCCAAGCAACCTACGAAGCGACGAACCGAACTTTCAGTTGAGCGCGCGAGCTGTTGGCCGGCGCACGCAGACGACTCCAGCGAGCGAGAGAGATCTGTTACGGGTACGACGGTGGGCGCGGGGGCACGGGCTTTATTACGGGTTTACCGTCCAGCGACGGAGCAAGTGCAATTTTGAAAGTCAATAACTCGAACTGTGCCACTAAAAGCGCTGAACTGGAATTTAATGTCAAATTACAATTTGAGTGCCGCATAAAAAGTCCAAAGGCAAAAGCAAAATCAAAATAATTAATTACACCAAAATTGTAATGAAGCCAAAAGCCAAAAGCCGAAAAAAATACCAAACCAAACAGAACAAAAAACATTTGTCAGCTGTTAAAACAAATTTTTTGGTCGAAATGCTAATGGGTTTCGTGTTGCTGTTGTTGCTGTTGTTGCTGCTGCTGCTGCCAGTTGAACTTTTCAATTAATTTAACAGCTCGAACAGAGACGTCGCTCATTTTCGCTTGGCCCGCATAGATCTTATCGCCGTATCATAAAAGCAAAGTAAAAGAGTTCTTAAGAAAGTTACAGAAAAGCGCCACAAAACGGTTTCTCATTTGTTTTTTTGTTTTTTTTTTTTTTTTTTTTTTGTTTGTTTGTTTTTTTCTCCTGTCTATTTTAGTAGCATATTTAACTTGCCGCAAGGCCTGAAAACCGCCTGCTAAGGTGTGCCCCAAACAAAAGCGGGGCATTAAATGCCCAGCAGGGCCTACCTAACCGTCTCCCACTGCCCCTCTCTTTCCCCCTCTCTGTCTGACTGTCTGGCTCTTTCTAAATTACTTCTTTACTTTTGAGTATTTTGTTTTTTTCTTTATAAATTTTTGCCGCGTTGCTATTTTTTGCCTCTGCAAAATTATTCAATTTGAATCTGACATTTGAAACTTGAAATTCATGTTGCTGCTGGAAGTTGATGTCGAAGTTGTTGCCTCCGCTGCCTCTGCTGCTGCTGCTGCTGCTGCAATTTTCGTCGTCGTTGTTGTTGTTAATTGTAATTCGATGCGGAAGAAGCAGCGAGCCATAACCGCTAGTCGGCTCAAAAGTCTTGACAATTATATTGCTGGCAACAGGTTGGCAACTGGTGCAAATTGCCCACGGGCCGCATTGAACATTCTTGGCCATAAAACGGAGCAAGTTTTAGACTCACTTAACGCATAACTGTAAGATAGACAACGAGCTGGCCAAACAGAAAACAGGATTTCTGCACAAGTGAAAGATTATGGGAGTGTAGATGTGTGCCTGTGTGTGTGTGTGTGTGTGTGTGGGCTGTGAGTGTGTGCCACGCCTCTTATCAGTCAGCAACAAATTAAGCCAAAACTGCAGCTGCCGTTCGGCCTGGCATAGAAAAAGTTTAGCGGCCTGCCCGTTGACTACAATTTGTGTCAAGTAATTTTCAAAAAAAAAAAAAAAAAAAGAAGAGAAAAACGCAAATGGCAATGCTTTAAACAAGAGTGCGCGATTAGCAGATACCCTGTAAGAGTAGTAAACTGATAGCAACGGGAGGTAAAAGCGAATCAAATTTGGTTTCAGTTGAGCAGAACGAGAGTGTTAGGTATATACCCTAACTATATATGCATGTGGAATAGTAGGTATATATATGGCTGAAATACTGCTTAAAGATAACTCGCCTTTCAAGTCAAGCACATGCAGATTCCTTAGCCAACTCTCAGCTCAAGTCAACTGAAATTCTTGCGGCGGCATTTAAAAATGTGCAGGGTATGTGGAAAATTGGTATTTTCCATTAGTGGCAAGCAAAAGAAAACAAAAACAACTGGCTAGCAGGCAAAACGGGCAGCCCAGGCGGCCCAGGCAGCGCTTAAGCTAACATGAAAATAGTGAAAATCATGTGTGCAGTTCCAGTCTTCAGTCTGCGACTTGTCAAACGTGTTCCACAACGGCAACGGCATTGGAAATGCATTGTGCAGCAGCAGCAGCAGCAGCAGCCGCAGCAGCAACAGTTGCTGCAACAGCAACAACAACAACAGCACTAACTGTGACTCGTATTAATTTTCAACAACAACAATAATAAGCCGAAGCAGAAAAGGCCGCCCCAATGAAAAACAAATAGTCATACGTACAAGTTTTTGCCTCTTTGTGTTCTTTCTGAATTTTTGTTGTTCTTTATTTATTTGAACGGACGCGTCGGCCCGTTAATAGAAATGACGTTTTCTGAAAGCTGAAAGCCCTCACAATTAAAGAGTTCTTTACGGCCGACTCATGGAGGAGGACGTCTTGAATGCGCTGCAGATGCGCTGCGCTTATCTGTGCGGCGGCTACGATCGGGACAGGCGAATCATATTCATTGTGAATGCATTCAATGATCAACAATTGTGGAATCGCCGCTGTCTGCAACTGACGCTCGACTATCTGAAGCGTTCGCTCAGGTGAGTCTGCCCCGCTCAGGTGAAACTAGAAACAGGCCGCTCAAAGCTAATCGAACTAATTAGCATAGACCAAGTATGCAAATGGCCCGCAGATGATTTAGGCCTCATATCAAACTCTTTTCATTAGTTCTCTGCACTGGGCGCTCCACGCCCCGATATGCTAATCCCATTTTAAGAACTTCTTCGCTTTTTGTAGTCTGATCAAAGCGAATGACCTGCCGCAGGCTGGCTGCGGAGATACGTCAAAGCTAGATCACCCTAAAATATCTAAATTTGTATCTCAGCTGTTGGAGTCAGTCGCTTGGAGAAACTTTTGGAGTCACAATAAAAACAAGATATCAAATTAAATATGAGCTGAGATATTGATGTGATCAATCAACTGGCATTAGGCCCAGAGCTTCAGCTCCAGCTTAAGTTAATCAACAGCTAAACGAGATTTCTATGAATAGTTTGTTAACTTATCTACACGCCATTCTCTCCCTCTCCCTCTCTCACTATCTCTCTCTGTTTCCTTCTTGCTCTAGCGCTTCGGTCTTGCAGAATGGGGTGAGCGTCGTTGTCAACGCCCAGGAGATCAGCTCGCGCATATCCAGGCAGCACGTGCGCCAGATTTATGCGCTCTTTGGCGGCGACATCAGCGTCGATGTTTATCTAGTCAGAGCGGAGGGCTTCTGGGAGAAGCACGTGGAGCCTTGCGCCAAGTCGCAGACCAAAGGCGAGGTAAGCCACCCATGCCCATGCAAATGCAAATGAGGCGCACAATAAAATCGTGTCTGTCTGCCCCACAGCCCCTGGTGCTGTCGAAGGCACGCCTGGCCAAGTTCATGGAGCTGCACCAATTGCCCGAGGAGCTGGGCGGCACGCTGCAATTCAATTATGATCTATGGCTGCAGCAGCGCAAGGTAAGCGCCAGCCCAACACAAATCGACTGTCAGCTAACCAGTGCCCTCTCTCTCTCTCCCACTGCAGTCCGTGGACGAGTTCAGCAAGACCCACGCGCAAACTCTGGGCGGCATGGAGCAGCTGTTGGCGCTGCTGAAGTCGCTGCGGCCAGCGGAAGCGGATGTCGAGCTTAAGAAGTGCGCTCAGCTGCATACGCACGTGCAGCGCAGCATTGAGTCGGCGATTGAGATGGGTAAGCGAAGAGGCCTTTAGCGGTGGCAGCAGCAGCAGTCGCGGGGGCAGCTGCGGCAAGTTCGTTGCCTGAGTCTTTCGTTTTGCGTGGTGAGCGAAACAATTTACATAATTTCAATGAGCAGCGTCGCCGCCGACGACGACGACAAACGAAACGAAACGAGTTAACAGACAGCAAAATGTGACAAGTAATTCACAGCAACAACAACAACAATAACAACAGCAACAACAACTACGTGCATAAGTCGTGTGCGTGTTTCAATTAGAAATGAAAATGTTTGGCAAACTTGTTTTGTGGCTTTGTGGGTTGAGTTTTTATTACACTGATTAACATTGAAATTGATTTCTGTGCTCTTGAAATTGTGCGTGATCTAGAAAGTGTTTTTGGCTTTAGTTTTTTGGCCATTTGAAATATAACCAAATTAAAGCTTCAGCCAAGGCATAATTATAATTTTATGCATTTTAAATGCGCCGTTTGTAGATTTTCTCAGTTCCCACTGCCTAAACTTGAAAAGTTTCTTAAAAATCTGATAAAGACATAAGTGAAAACTTAGAAAATCCAGATAAATTGTTTTGAATAGTTTTCCATTGTTTCAGTTTTCGGTTTTCAGTTTTATAAGCCTCTTTTACTCTTTCACACGACGATACAAGAGGTTTTACACAAGCTATTGTAAGTGTTGGAAATTAGAAAATATAATCCCAAAAATTATCATAAATATGTTAAGTAAGAGTGGGAGTAGGAGAGAATGAATGGTAATATTATATACGAAAGTTGTAGAAGAACAGCTATGGATAGCTTTTGCTAGGGTAACTAATACTAGCAGCTCGTAGGGGCAATGCCTGCGGAATAGCTCAAGCATGAAATGTTTAGTTACTATCACTTGGTATACAAATTGGTTTTTATTAGGTAACGCTTGGAATACGTCAACAGCATGTGTTGAGCAAGAATCAGGTTATATGTTTTTAAAAGTTCTTTGACTTGCTGACTGTGAATACTGAATATCGATTGCCACGAAGTTAGTTTAGATTTCTGTTGTATTTATTTACTGGCATCAAGTCTCCTGTCTTTTGGCTTTTGTGTATTAATTAATCTAAAATATTTAAAACAAATTCCTAAGAATTTATTTAATTGTCATCAATATATCTTCTTGGAGTTAGGAGCCATCTCTCTAGTTCCTGCTCAGCTGGAATGCTGAATCTGAATTGTATATTGATATGAAGATCATTTAAGTTTTAGTAATATTTATTGTCATCATGTTTTTAGACTGGTTGCTTTTGTATCACATTTATATATCTAGATTTTACTACCTGAACTCAGCTACTCTCTCATTCATTGCTCAAAAAATTTCAAATTTCCTTATATTTTGTAGTTTATTTTTAATTAGGGAAAGCTTATAGTATAGACCTATATACTTTTCAACAATTAAACTTCATTCGACATTCGAAAATTTTACATATTAAAAAAACAAATTTTGTTTCCCGCTCCATTTAATTTGTTTCCATAATGGTAGTTTGACCCATATAGTCTCATGCGATAACTCTATATTAGACATGTTTATATTGTATATGTAAATATCTGTATTTCAATGAAATTCCTCCTGGCTAACTTCAAACACTTCCGATGCAGCCATTTCACACCTCTGAGCTCCGCATTGGGTTGCTTTGTTGTGCTGTGTTTGCGACGAGTGCTGAACAAATGGCGAATACCGCAGAAACCACTGAACCACTCGATGCTCATGTCATTGTGGTGCTGTTAGCGTGTGGCGCGTGTGTGGGTGACTGCGACTCGTATGTATCGTGACCCTTCACTTAGACAGCTATGATTTGATTGTGTTTAGCTTTGCCTTGCTTTTGTTTTTGCTTTTGCTTTTGTCAGAGCTGCGTTGATGCGCAACGAAACTGCCACGCAGACAATCTGAGCGCAGCTTTTCCCTTTTTTTTACATGAGGCATAGGCAAATAGAAATGCTGTGTTAACTAGGCAAACAAACGCACGGCTAATAAACAGATTTTCATTGAAACTTGAACCCTTTTCCCCATTTCACTTTTTGCCGCAGGTAACGCGATCTTGGCGCGCTTTAACGAAGTTTACGAGACGCAAACGGCAACGCCACATGCCGCACCTGCTGCTGCCAGCTCAAGCACAACAACAACAACAACAACAACAGCAGCAACATCGTCAACTGCAACTGGCAGTGGTCAGTGCCCTGCTAAGCCGCTGCTGCCGCCCGACTTGAGCTGCGAACGAGCCCGCATCGAGCTGCGGCTGAATGAGATCGAGAAGAAGCAGACGGCCATACGCACCGCTTGGCTGGAGCTGCTGCGAGCGCTGCGTGAGGCACGCGAACTCTGCACCCTGGCCGAGGGCGTGGCCTTTGTCACCAACTGGATTCTGAACCAGGCCGAGCAGCTGCTCAGCCGGCAGCGCAGCGTCGGCAGCGATGTGCGCGCCTCCGAAACGCTGCGTGCGGCGCACGATCAACTGGAGCTGGAGTGCCGCGACACCTACGGCTGCTATGCAGAGCTGCTCTACAAGATCGAGCAGTTTGCCAAGGAGCGCGACGCCGCCCTGTGCCAGGATCTGCTCTCGCAGCGCGACTTCATGCAGTTCGTGTGCCGCTCCTTTGCCGAGCGCCTGGAACGACGACGCAAGGTGCTGATGACGGCGCTGCGCTTCCATCGACTGCTGGAGCAGTTCGAGGAGCAGCTGCTCATAGCCAACCAGGCAGCCGATGCCGAGCCCAGTGAGTTGAGTGCCCCACAAGCGGAGGCCATGCTCATGCAGCTCAAGACCAGCCAACAGCTCTTGGGTAAGTCTCGCAGCAGAGCCAATCTCTGTGCCGCCGCTTTATGTGCAATCGTAACTATTTAATGGCCCAACAGATTCCCAGTGAAAGTCTCTAAATTGTCGCGCTTGATGTAAATGAGTGGCTGCTACAGATATTCCAGCAGACATATAGATTGACGTAGCTACAGATTACACCTAAGCGTGAAACATCAAGCCAAAACAGTTTAGATGCCCCTTTAGAGTTTTGTCAATGGAAACTTTACTTGAAAAACTGTGATATCTTGAGATTGTCATTCACTTGATAATATTTAGCTTGACATAGTTTCAACAGAGATATCACTCATATGACCCATATCGATAAGGCAGCGCATAACAAATGAGCATGCCCAAATATTCTATACATAATATGTATTACATACATAGAAGCTCTCGAATCGGCTTCACACGACTGTTTATAAAAATATAAAAAAAAATAAATAAATAAATAAAAATAAATAAATAAGTAAAAATAAATAAATAAATAAAAATAAATAAATATTAACCAACAAAAAATTAAATTAATGAAAATACAAAAATATTAATATAAATATAAAAAATTCAAATAAATAGAAATAAATAATTGGAAGGGAAGAAATTTTAAGAAAGTTCTAATAACAAAAATAATAAAAAAAAAATAAAATAAAATAAAAAAAATAAAAAATAAATAAATAAAATAAATAAAATTAAAATAATATAAATTAAATTTAAAAAAATAAATAAAAATAATAAATAAAATATAAAATTTATTAATAAACAAAAATCAAGAAATTTAAACAAGTTTTTTTTATAATTTTTAAGAATTTTTCTTTTCTATTTGTTCGAATCGGTTCGATAGCTTTTCCCCTATTTAATGCAGACAAGAAGGAAAATCCTTCCGTTAATTTAGGAGTTTTGCAAACCCTGTTAGCAGCACTTGAAATTGGAGAGCTTAGCAAGGTCTTCATATCAGAATCTCTTCTTTTACCCCAGCTCCATCAATGCTTATCAACAGAGCAAAGTCTATTCACACCTAAATAAGTTTCATTGTGTTGGTTGCATTTACAACCAGCGGTTGCAACCGTTTGATTCCAACATTGATCACAATTTCCCCACTCACACACACACACACACACCAACACACATACATACACAGGCAACATCGAACGCGAACTTGTGCGCGAGGGCGAAAAGCTGAGCGACATGTTGGCCATGCCAGTGAAAGACGCCTTGGGCCGTGACCTCCAGCTGGACTACAGCAACGACATTGCCCAGCTGCGTCGACAGATCGACGCGAGCCGCGAGCGCCGGCAGCTGTGCGGGCAGAGGCTGGCGCTGCAGCGGCTCACCTTGGAGCAGGTGACCCACATTCACGGCTACGAGCAGGAGGTGCGCTGCGCTCTCCAGTGGCTAAACGAGCTGTATGCGGTGCTGCTGCGCTGTCACTCCCATGTTGGCTGCAACATACACGAGATTCAGCTGCAGAAGGACGAGCTGCAGGGGTTCGAGGAAACCGGCCGGGTGAGTTTTCAGCCAACATTGCGAGACAGGGACAGATAGAGAAGAGAGAGAGAGAGAGAGAGATATCAGTTTTTTGTGCAATTTTTGATGCCGTCTTCCATTTCCCTTGCAGAGCATTTTCAACTACGGCTGCCAGCTGCTAGAGGCCGCGCAGACGCTGCGCCTCTGCTGCAAACTGGAGCAGCCGGAGCCGGAGCAGTTCCAGCTGCAGCTGCAGCGCACCTGGCACAGTCTGCAGTCCATTGCCCAGGAGCAGATGACCCGGCTGCGTGTCTCTGCCGTCTTCCATCGCAGCGTGGAGGCCTACTACAGGCAGCTGCGCGACCTGCGCCCCCTGCTCACCCAGGAGCTGGCCTCCCAGCTGCAGCAGCAGCGCCAGCAGCACAACCGCAGCAGCAGCGGCATTAGCAGCGATGCCGAAGCCTCGCCAGAGCTCTCGCCAGCCGACGGCCTTGGCGCACGCCTGCAGCGCCACCTGTTGGCGAGAGAGCAGCTGCTGGTTGAGGTGGGTCGCATGGTGCGCCTGGGCCGGCTGCTCAAGAAGCGGCTGAAGGAGCCCTTTGTGCTGGATGCGCTCACGGGCAAAAGGTGAGTGAGATGCCAGATTACCACTAACACATTCCAGCTGAGCTGAGGCGTCAGCGTGAGTGCACAGCGAGAGCGAGCGAAAGAGAGAGAAACCACTCAGAAGCAAAAACCACTCAAATATCTGACTAATAATTTCTTCAGATAAAACCAAAATAAAAGCTGACAAAACTAAAACAAATCAACTCGACGAAAAGTGCTGCCAACTAAATCGAGAATTCGGGCCCCAACAGTCTATTTCGGTGCGTGATCCAGCGCAGAGCGTCTGATGCTCGACGGGAAGCGTCTTTGTCATTGTCGTCGGGAATACTCATAAATACATACACACGAGGCGAGGCAACTTGTCAAGCTGTCAAGTGAATGAAGCAGCCGGCAATCGTGCTATACGTACAGTATATATAGACTGTGGATATCTTTAGCTGGAAAATAGAAAACGGAAAACAGAAACGAGTAAACGTGTGTGTGTGCGTGTGCGTGTGCCAACAAGTGGGTCAAAGTGGAACTTTCCTTTTGTTGTGTGCTTAAAATAAAAGTGCCTGCATAATTACATACACCAATTACTGATTACGGATCGACCCTTGTCTGGCGGGTGATCCTGCATAGTTGAGCACTTGCCGCAATTGACATTTGGCCGACTGGCTCGGAGCCAAACGCGTGTTCGGCTATTGCGTCAAACTACTTAATTGTGGGAGGCGCCAAGCGGCGGAAGCAGAAACTGAATCTGAAATGTTTGCCAGATTTCGGAATATCTTTGGCAAGTCCAAAGCCGACGAAGTGCCCACAATTGTCGTGGACGAGGCACCCGCCGAGGAATCGCCTGGCGCGCCCTTGGCCAGCGAGGAGGAGGACCTCAGCAATGGCCTTGAGCAGCCGCTGAGTGCTTCCACGCAGGAGCTGTCGCAGCTGCTGGATGCCATTAATCTAAGCAGCCAGCTGCCGGACATGAGCAGCGACGATACGGAGCAGGATGAGCCAAAGGACGGCGACGGCGAAGGCGACGACGAGGAAGATGACGATGAGACGGCAAGCACTTCAAGTGTTAAGACCAAGATAGCCAAGGCGTCCATAGAGCGCGACATCATTGTGGAGGACGCCTTAGAAGAGGAGGAAGAGGAGCCAGATGGGCCGCCCGAGCAGCCTGGCCAGAACAGCCTCGACAAGATTAAGGCGCTCATACGCAACGACAGCGAAACATATCCGCACAGCGACTACACGGACACCGATGAGCCCTCGCCCCTGCACTCGCGCACCGCCTCAGTGGACTCGACAGCCGAGCAGCCGCAGCAGCAGCCGCAGCAGTTGAGTAAATCCAATTTGTTTTCATGTGATTACAGCGTTGTGCCGGATGAGCTGCCGCTGGACAGCAGTCCGAGTCCGATGCACGACAGCGGACGCAACAGCAGCACAGGCAGCGGCGAGTCCATTCAGGCGGAAACACCAGCCACGTTGACTGTGACGCCGACGGGCAGCAATGACCTGGCCTGTGCCGCCATCTCGCACAAGTTGAGCGCAATTGCCGAGGTGGCCGAGTCCTTGGATGCGGTCATACGAGACTGCAGCGGCGCCGAGCTGGACCTGTCCACCAATGCCACCCACAAGAAGCTGGGCATGGCCAGCGAGGTAAGTGACCCAGGGGCTGAGATGGGGGGGGGGGCAGTTGCTGTCGCCTATGTTTGTTTTGGGGGCTCTTTCATTTGGTTTCCATTCGCTGCATGCAGGACTGGCAGTCACGTTCGACGGAAGATGAGTCCTTTGCCACGGCCTCCGAGGGCAATTTTACGCCCAATTCGCATTCGTCTTCCTTTCAAACGGCCTCGGGCCGCACCAGCTCCTACATTGGCTCCGCCAAGAACTCCTTTGACGAGGCGGACAACTCGACGCTGAGCAACTTTGAAATACCCGAGCTGCCGCAGTCGCCGGTGAACATGTCCTTCGAGAGCTCCGAGTTGAGCTACTTCTCGGCACAGCAGCCTCTCAAAGCGGAGGATCAGGATAGCGTGGTGGGCGTGGCCGAGCTGCACAGCCAAAGCGTAACGCCCACGCCCGAAGAAGAGCAACAGCTGCAGCTGAAGCTGCTGGCCCAGCCCATCGAATCGGACAGCGAATTAGAGGCCTACGGCCTGGACGCGGCCCACATCAGCACCGAGCTCCTGCCCAGCGTCTCCACGGCCGTCACGCCGGAGGTGAGTGCCCAGTGCGCTGCCACGGCTGACAATGCGCAGCAGACGACGCCGCCAGCAGCGTGGCGCCGCAGCAAGTACTACGAGAATATAACGAAGCAAACGATCAAGGGATTTCTCTGAGAGAGTCGACCGCGCCTCGTGCGCCTCCTCGAGAGCCCCCCACTAGAACTCGCCTAATTAATATGCGCCATTTGCCTTTGCTCCGCTTTCTTCTTCTTTGTTGTTTGTTTGTTTTATTTCATTTTTACATTTTCTTTCTTGCCAAAAACGAATTTGCTGGCATTTTATTTAATTTTATGTCTAATTTTAAGTTCGCCTCTAATTTAGTTATTTTAGCGCATGAGCTAAACGAATGTCTTTGTGTTTATTGCTTTTTAGTTGTATTTATTTAAATTATGAAATTAGCCTAATTAATTCGTTTGTTTTGCTTGCGACAATTAGAGAATTCCAAAATAATTTAAACTCTATTTCTAATTTATTTAATTATTAAATATACACTTAATTTTACTTTTTAGCTATTAATGAATTTTTATACATTTATTAAACACACTTTTTTAGTCACAAATAAGTCAGAGAATATAGCTGAATTGACAAATGAACAAATATACATTTCCATATAGTAATGCATTTTAGCCGTAATTTATTGTTGCATAACTTTTGGCTGCAGCTGTAAAAGCCAAAGCTTAACCCTTGGGCAGTCGAGCGGTTCAATGAGCACCCACAACACTTGCCCAATTTGAATTGCCTCGACCTGGTCTGCTCATAAATATTTATGAAATGCTTTTTAAGTGATTTTAATTGATGTGTGAGAGCTGTCATAAGGGTATCGCACACACTCACACACACATATGCATATGTGTATGCATTTCAGCTACTCAAATGTCTCATTAATCTCAATAAAAAAATAAACATTATGAATAATATATACACAAAAGGGAGGGGTGACCCTTCTCTGCACATGCGAGTTTTAGTTTAAAGTTCTTATGAACTGCCCCTCCCCTCCCTTGCTCATCTATGTACAGCAGCCAAGCGCCATGCAGCAATCAAATCAAATTGCTCGCTGCTCGAAGCTGGCCGCCAAGTATAATTCAATCAATTTTTGGTGCCGTTGATAGGCTGCAAAATAATAACAGAATACGTTGATTGGATGCAGCAACACGAACGGCACGAACTAACTTACTAACTTGCCCCACCCCGCCCTGCCCCTCGCCCAACCACTATCGCCCTCTCGTGTTGCATGCCTTTGGTCAGCGCTGCTCGAGCAGTGCCTGCCACACGCATTTTGAACGCTCAAGTAGCGTAAAACTGTGATGGGTGAGGGGCAAGGGGGAAGTGAGGCGGAAGCGGGTTAGCTGTGAATGCGGGCGGCCGCCTGTTGCATTCTATTAAGACACGATGCAGTCAGGTTGTGGATGTTGCCGTTGTTGTTGTTGTTGTTGTTGTTGCTGCCTCTTCGGTTGTGTCTGTTATTAAAGTACAAGCTATGCTTGAGCACATTGTTGCAGTTGTTGTTGCTGCTGTTGTTGTTGTTGCAGTTGTGGCTGTTGCCGGCGCAGGGCATTAAAAATTGAAATCATGAATTAACGACGCAACGAATGCCAAGAGCACTTGTTTATTTATGTCGTCACCGCCTCCCACTCTGCCACCACCCGCTCTCACGCTGCCTCGCTCACTCGCTCTCCCTCTCCCTCACTCTCTCCCTCTCACTCCCAGCTCAGCTTGGCCCAGCTCAGCCGGCAAGCGAGCTGCGTCGTTTGAGAGCGCCAAAGCTGAGCGAATCGGTTAAGTGCCGGGCTCCCCCGGTTTTGGCACTCGCACTCGCGCTCGCACTGGCAATCGACCCGATCTCGCGGCGATCCGGCGGCTGCTGTCGTCCGGTTGAGCTGCTCAGTCTTGTTCGAAGTTCGCGTCGTTCGGTTGTGGCGCAAGCGGCGCGCGCGTTTTCTTTTCAATCTATTTGCTCATCGATTCGTCGTGTTTCTCTGTTCGCTCGAGAACAACATCAAAATGTGCGAATAAAGTTTTTGAATAATGTAAATTTGGCATCGAAATGTAAATGAATTTCTGACGCTCGCCATAAATTAACAACTAATGGCATTGAATGCTAGATAAATTATATTTAATACAAGAGCAAAAACAAACAACACAAACACGCACACACACACACATTTATATATATGCTGAGGCACAAATTGTGCTCTAATTTAGTTATTGTTGTTGGCCATCGTCAAATCAAGAGACAAGACAAGAATTGCAAAAAGAAAAAAACACGAAAATTAAATATCATTTCGTTGACTAGCTTTTTGGGGCTGTCAGTTAAAATTGACATTTGTCGGGGAGTTCGCTAGCGACAGGCTGGCAGGCAGGCAGGCATTCAAAGATTCTGGCAGCCACGCCTCATCTTCCAGGCATCTGCTGCATCTCTCTCTCTATCTGTGTGTGTGCCGCATTTTTATAGTGGCTGTTTATTTTTAGAAAAAGTACAATTAAAATCATTTACATTGCCCCATACGAGAAATCGCTTCAAATGTTTTGGCCATAAAAATCAAGAAAATAATGAAACTAACATGAAATTACCTAATGCCACAGCCGGGCACACACACACTGGGCAGCAGTAGAAGCAACAGCATTGGCTCACATTGCGTATGCGTAATATTTCAAAAATAAATGAAAGCTGCCATAATTTCTGCCAAACCGAAACAGTTGCAATTGATTGAGCAGCCAAGCATCAGAGGAAGGGAGAGAGAGGGATAGAGAGAGCAAAGGCACCCAACAGCCAAAAGGTTAACGTTTTCAGACACTGCAACAATTTTTGGCTCATGTGCGCGATTGTATCTCGGTATCTCGCAGATACAATACAGCAACAATGATTAGCCTGACGCACATCCGCCAAATGTGGGCTATTCAAACAGAGGAAGGCAGCAGCAGCAGCAGCAGCAGCATCTGAGAATTACTCAATATGCGCGTAGTTCTACGTTTTAGTTTGATTTTCAAAAATAGCGCAAATTGAGCATTGTCATCGGGCCGAGCAAAGATCGGTGCGGCGCACGCATCAAAGGCAGCGCTAGAAATTCGCTCGGGCGCATATGCAAAATACAGCTGTATAGGTGTACTCTTATATATTGTATATATGTATATATATATATTGTATATAAATATATAGATGTGTAGACATTGTTGTGCTTAGCACACAATAATAAACAGGCAGCGCGAGGCATGAAGTCATAGTCGATCTATTTGCCATAGTTCTTCGCTCAGAGCATTCAGAGTATTCAGTGTGTTGGGGGGCCGTCAGACGATCGCCAGCATTGATAGCGAGCGCGACAAACGAATCACTCGAGGAAATTCGCGAAAACGAACAACGAAGTAACAAACCAAACTAAACTAACTTAAGCTAAACATATTTCTTTAAGGGAATAATGCAATAAATACAAAACGAAAACAAAATGCACAACAACTAAGTGAAAGACGCGCGCTATAATAAATACTTGCATATATATAAAATAGAAAACAAAAGAAAACTAAACGGGAAAGATTAAACAACGCCCACGCCTACACACAAAACAACTCGAACACGTAGCCACTAAGCCGACAACAACACTCAACACACACACACACAGGGAGACAGAGGCAGAGGCAGCCACAACATGGAACGTCGTCAAACGTTAGACTCATCGATGTCTTCACTGTACTCGGCCAGCTCCTCGAATCGCCAGCTCCAGCTACAGCCACAGTCGCACTCGCACTCGCAGTCGCAGCTAGACGCCTTCAATTATTCAGCAACAATGTCATCATCGTCGCCAACGCCGAGCCAGGCCACGACGTCCTCCTCGCTGCGTGCCACCACAATTGGCACCGTTGTCGTACGCTGTGGACCCATACAGCTGGTGATAGCGCTCTTGCAAGTGAGTTGTTGTTCTTGTTGTTGTTCTCGTTGTTGTTGCTGTTGCTGTTGCAACATGAACATTGTTGCAGATACCAATAGATAACTACGTCTTCAAGTAGCAAACGCTGCAATTTATGCAGCTACACTTGGCCGCTAAGTCAAAAGGGCAAATATGTAGATGTTTGTCCTGGCCGAGCACTGAGATCTCAGTGGGCTATATAAATAAGATATCAGCATAGTTTATTGCCCTTCTAGGCGATTTTCATGACCCCAAACAGCGTGAAGATTTTCACGCTCATGTTTTATGTGTTTGTAGCCAAGTGAGATGTTTGATATGATTTTTGCACATCTTTGTTTTAAAGTCTCTTAACTTTCCCTCCTGTCTAGCCTTTTTCTCTGAGTTTGGTAAATAGAACGGAATACCTTCCATTTATCATGAATTTAATAAATTTTTCTCTGATTCTATCCTCTTATAATTCTGCGTTTGGTGTCTCTCTTTGTCTCTGTCTATAGTAGAAATAAAGTCAAGGAAAATAGAGCCTTTTCTTTTGGGCGCGTTTTCTTTGATGTAGAACTGAAGTAATTCCTCTCTTTTACAGTATGTATTTCCCACTAACTCTTTTGATCATGTATTATTTCAGACTTTCTGTTTCTTGCTCTCAAGATTTCTCATTTTGTTGCCCTTTACTCTCCCTCTCTGTTTAGCTATAACTAATTCCTTTATTCCATCTCACTCTTTCTTTCTCTCTCTCTCTCTCTCTCTCTCTTTGTTTGGATTTCCTGTTATATATATCATCCATTAAGCTTGTATAGCCCTTAACCTATCGTTCTTACGTGTCTCATTAAAGTATAACCTTCCATTCTCTCTCTTTCCCTCTCTCTCTTTTCCCTATTTGCACCTTATTTTTGTATTCATAAATATTGAACATTTTACATATCACATCTTTGACACATAGTTGATATGCCTCCAATACTCTGGCTCCCTTGACGAGGCCTATAAGAAACAGCTCCGCAACAACTCCGAAATAATCAAAAGGCAATTCAAATATTTGAGCTTTATTTCGACTAATACCAAAAACTGGTTGCTAAATTGGTTTGAAACCGGCTTCAATATAATTTCCGTGCCAATTAGCACATTGAGCGCCCCACAACGAAAGCAAAAGTTGTTGATAGCACTCGTATGAGTAGAGTGTGTATTTATTTACTTATTATGTCTGTCTTCCTCTCTCCCTACCTCTATCTCTCTCTCTCGCACTCAGCATGTATTTGAAACTAAAACAAAGGGTTCAAGGTTGTCTGACATCAGAGGAGCGAGCGTGCGCGTTCTAACGTGACAAAAGAAATGTATCTGCAAGATACTTTGGCAATTAGGCGCAGCTGCTACCTGCACGAGAACATACAAATTATATATATATATCTGCATGAATAAAAAACAAAAACTTGCTACACAGAGTGAAAGGGGAGCAGCAGACCAACAACAACCGCAAGAAATCAATGGGAAACTTTGGGGCCTCACATGCGTAGCGAAAATTGAGCCAAAATAAATCTGTGGCCTGAACTTGAGCTGAGTTTCGGAGAGTTTTATGACCCAGACCAGACAACGCTCGATAATTATGGAAGACGCCAAAGTTTTATGCCACGGGCGTATTTATTTTTTTCGTTGTTCATTCAACTCGTTTAGCCAAAAAGTCATTGAATTTTTTTACTTTTTTTTTTTTTTTTTGCCACTCTGTGCCACTTTTTCGACAACAATTTGAATGGGCTGCTCAAAGCAAACGCTCTGCATGTGTTTAGCATTTGATTTGATTTACACAATTCGATATGAGTCAGTGGAGGGGCGAGCAGTTTGTAAAGCGCTTTTCAGCACGTTTTCATATTTTGGCAAATACATCCAAACAAGAATTCTGCGAACTGAAAGCAATATGAAAAGCTGTGGACCAACACCCACACACGGGCGCTGGCAACAGTTAAATTGAAATTGATTTGTCGAGGACTTACCTGTTGCAGCGCTCGCCAAGTGCTGAAAAAAAAACAGAAATAAATGGAATAAAAATAAAGAAACGAAAAATGAATTTCTGTTCAGCGGGCAGGTAAACAAATTAGCTGACTTCGAGAACAAAGTCAAAATAAAATTCCAGAAAAAAAAGCAAACAGATGTGTGTAGTTAGCATAGATATGTATGTATATGTATATGCATATGTGTATGAATAAATACATACACTCAAACAAAAGGCGTGGCAGATAGCTTAAAGATACTTTTCGATGAGCTCAGTTTTTTTTTTTTTTTTTTTTTTTTTGTTCCGTTTGTTATTGTTATGTTTGTTATTGTTATGCTGAAAGGAAGCGAGTGTGAGAGAGCGCACGATGGGGGAGGCGGAAGCACATCCAAAGTTATGGATGGCCCGGGAAAAGCATGAGGCAACAATAACTATGTTAATAAGTTCGAGTACTTACGCATATGTCAAAGTTTCAGTTACAGATAAATATTTAACTCTTTCTCCTCGAAGTTTGCGTAAGTTTGATTGCGTTTGCTCAGCAGCAAAGTTTCCGTTGCTGTTGCTGTTGCTGTTGCTGTTGAAGAGCAGCTGTGCCCGGCTGAATATTTTAAAAGGCAATTTCTGTCATACAAACACTGTGATGGCAATTGCTAAGATAATAGCAGCTGCTTCCCCTGCCTGCTATCATTCTTGCTGAAACTCTTCTATTGGCCATTTTTGGCCATTTCGAAAATCAGCTGGACTCTCGAGTCTCGTATCTCATCGACATGATTTACATTTTATGCTTTCCTCCATCTAAATCAGCATCTTTTGCTACGTATCTGCCATCTGAATGATGGCCCAACCCCTGGCCAATGGAATTCATTTACTCGACACACATGTAACTCTTGGG
This sequence comes from Drosophila mojavensis, assembly GCF_018153725.1. Lineage (NCBI taxonomy): Eukaryota > Metazoa > Arthropoda > Insecta > Diptera > Drosophilidae > Drosophila > Drosophila mojavensis. The sequence continues at coordinate 11,339,815 of NW_025318899.1, read as the reverse complement.
CAACGCATCAATCTCAATGGCTTTAAGAAATTTACGCAAAGGTTTATTATCTTGGTGGGCACTGTTTGTTGTTCTTGTTGTTGTTCTTGTTGTAGTTTTCATGCTCCAAATGAAAACATTTCTATAAAAAAATATTTACAATTCATACAAATTGTTTCTCTAGGTTTGTTTAGTTTGGCTACCCATGTAAATTCCATGGGCTGGTCAGAGATGGACGGCAGCCAATTAGAAGGCCGAAACAAAGCAAACAGACCACGAAACCAACTTCAAAGGGGACCCCAAAGATTTACGTATTCCGCTTAGACTCACTCTAAATAAATAGTTCCCTGAAGCGTGCCGAGCGTGCAGACGCCTCCAGTTGCTCCATAATTGGAACTAATGCGCGAAATTAATTTGGCATTAGCATTGGCTAAGATTTGATGGCTATAAACATACATATACATATATATGGTATATAAGAGGAATTGGTGCGCAAAGGCGACCTGCTTTAGGCGGCTGAAGATACTCGAGATCCATTGTTGATTCGCTCTGATTTGCAATTGAAGCGCAGCCATGGACCAGGGCAGCGCCACTAATTGAATTTATGGCAATTTCATTTGTAAAAGTCGCAGCTTTTCACTCATAAATTGCGCCGACATATGAGCAGCACACACACACACACACACACACACCTCTGTAGCTAAGTTATGTGCCGTCGCTTTGGGCTGGCGTGGGTGAAACGCTGCAGCTGCGCAAAGCACGGACACTCAGCCAGAGTCAGAGTCAGAGTCAGACTCAGAGCTGAAGCTAGAGCTGAAGCTAGAGCTGAAGCTGTAGCTGGAGCTGGAGCTGCAGCTGAAGTCGGGCCTGGCAAAAGAAAGCCGTGTGCCAAGTTAGAGAAATGTTTACGACGCTTGGCAGGCACATAAATTTACGCATGAAAAGCTGCGCATTCCACTCGCACTTGCGACGAGGGCTGGGCTAACCGAAAATCACGACCAGAGTCACGATTGTCACTGTGATTTATGGCACAACGATCACACACCGTGATTTGCCGCCTGATTATGCGCTCAAAACTAAAATCCATAAAAGTCACAGCATGCCACCAAACTCTCTAAGGCGAGCTGTAAAAATTTGCAATTTGCAAAAAGCAATTATTGGCGAAGATTAAAGTCTATATATATGTATAAAGTCTATATAGATGAACAAGCAAATGTTTAATGGAGCTTGCAGTTGATATTACTCGACTCGAACTTAAATTCGTCTTTTGGGCAAGTTCTGGGTTATTTTTATCTGTCTGCAGTTTGACCTATTTATAGCTGGTATTCCCTATCTTTTATCTTTATGGATTTTCCCTTTCAAGCAGCAGCAGTTCTCATTTATATAATCTAGTTAGTTATTTATATCTTATATATAAAATAGATATATATAGTCATAGTTAGTTATTTACTTTTATTTTATTCTGCATGAACATTTTTCACGCTTCATTTAACCAATTGGATTAGAGTAGAGAACTGTGTGTGCAGCCCTCGTCAAGGCGCAAGAGGTGGCGCTGGACAATGTCAACATGTCCAGTGTTAAAAAGCAAGAGATGTTAAATAATGCAGACACTGTTGCCAGTTGGCAGAGACCGGCTTCGCCTTGGCAGCTGCTGGCCATCCCGTCGTCTATCGGCGGAGCTAATGCAGCTCCTACTTAGCGCAGCTGACAAAACAGTTTTGGCACGCACTGATTGATAATCGAAGGCAACGGCATAAATTCAGGCGAAGCAATCGCGGCATCCCAGCCAATAGTCGAGCCCGGCTGCATCTGCCAGCCGAAGTTATCTGCGGCGCAGAGCAGCTGCCGTAATTACCAGGCACGTTTTCTGGTTTTCGGGTAGATGCGAAATGTATTGCATGTTTACATGAAAACTGATATTTGCCGATAAACGTTCAATGAAAGTCGACGCTCGACGATGACTGCTGCAACTGCGGCTTTTGGCTGCTGCTGCGAGTCGTGGTTAGCAATTTGTACAAACAATTATAGAAATTATCTCTCGCCTGGTTGCGAATTAAATTGAAATTTAAATTGCATTCGATTGGAGCGATGCGATTTCAGCGAGAGCCACTCTCTCTCTCTCTCTCTCTCTCTTTCTCTCTGCCTCTCTCTCTGCTGTTGCTGCTGCTGCCTGGGAACTGGCCAAGTGCGAGAAACAAACACAGCACAGAAATAACAGAAACATATTTGATGTTTATTTTGTTTATTGTACGCGTATTAATAGAACTCAAATGTCTGACATCACACGCCTGCGACGCGAGCTAACCTTTGTTAGATCATTAAGGCTGACACAATGCAAATTAATGGAAAAAGCAAAAAAACATAAAACAATGTTTTATGACACAAATCTAGTCGAGCTGAACGGGTATAGCCGGGGGCGCAATGCTCTACAAATGAGATGAAGTCGAAGTTACATTGTAGAGTAAATAGTTTCAATAGCAGAGTGATGCACTACGGGATACCCTGTATTTGAGTTGATAGCAACTCTTATCTCTCTGAGAAATTTATATGATTTAGGATAAACAAAAACTAATCAGAGCTAAACAGATTCATACTAAAATTCTTCAAGTTTTGCCTCAGATCTATTTAGTTTTTTATCCGAATCAGAAATAGTTTTCTAGCAGCCAATATACCCCTTCGACACCCTTTGAAACGAATATTTAAATAAACAATAACAATGTCGCACAAATCATTTGCATATGCGTATTTGCTAAATTTCCAAATTTTTGCCAATTCGCACACAGACAATACGCTAATGCCCAGGCTAATGCTAATGCGGTTTTTATAGCATTCGTCTATTTGTTCCAACTCTTATAGCTCTATGCTCTGCAATTGGCAGTGTGTGCGGGTCAGTGAATGATTGATTTATGTATTTTTAATGGACTCAATTCCATTGATATGCAGCGCACACGCTGGCCATGTGGAGCAGTCAAGTGTTCCAGGGAAATGTACATACATATATAGAGCTGAAGTAGCTCTCCCTATATATATATAAGATATATTGTTTATCACAGTTTAACTTTAGCTTAGCTATAGATAGTCCAATTTGTGGCTAGTCGCGTGTCGCGAATCGGCAATTGTTTAAATCGCTAACGTTTTCCAATGAGAATCCGCCAACGCCCACGCTACAACGCGTGCAGAGCTGGTTCGAGATGCTCAATCAAATCATCAAAAAGCCGGCCTCTGCGCACTAATAAAAGAGACAGACAAAAAAAAAAAAATGAAAAAAAAAAAAATGAAATAAAATAAAAGCGCGCAATGATTTCATACAAACGATAACCACGTCAAGGTAATTTTATATCGAAATCGTGTTCTACCCGCAAAGTATTAATTTAAAAGCCAAAAACGTGTTTGGGGCTAAGCGCCTCAGAAGTGGGCTTAGACGGACGGACAGCCTGGGCTGGACATACCCGGCTGCCCATGGGAGCTCTTGGGCATTATATCATCGCTGTATCCTACTGACATGATCGTCTGAGACTTCCGTCTCGTTACCGGAGCTTAGCCAAATGGTGTCCAAACTCACTTTATAAATGGCCAAAATGCACACACACACTGGCACACACACATACGCAATTTGAATGGCCCGCTGCGTGTGGCACGCTGAAATATGATTCAACTGAAAATGTTGCAATGAATGAAGCGCCGTGCGCAGAGTCGCGTATGAATATATCGCATTCTCGTCTCTGTATTCGTACTCGTATATGAATATAGTTATGGTCTATGGCTGCCTATAGTGATGTCATGCCATATATGGTTCACATTTCAGTTAGACGACTCTGACGTGATTCGTATTTTGGTGTAACGCTGCCCGTTACATCAACTTGAATCATCCGGAGCCAACAATTTTTGCATATTGAAAACTCACTCACGTCCAAACTAGTCGAGCTGGGGCTAGAGCTGGAGACAGAGCCCGAGTCGGACGGCCGACTGCCCCTGGGCGCCAATGTTGTAATTTCAGTGTAATAGCACGGTTATTAGTTTTCATTGTAATTGATTGATTACGGTCATTAGTGAGATGGTTGATCTTGAGCGTATGCATTGGGAAACGGCAGCTGTGCGCGCTGTGGGCCCACAGCAAACAAATTAAAGTTCAATTTAATCGACGGCTAAACGATGCGTTCCGCGCCAGATATGGTTAAGCGAGGCAGACATAAAAAACAATAACAATAACAATAACGTCAGACGGCGAGCCCTAGGGGAGAGCGGGCATCAATACATTTGAGATTGTCGTGAATGTCAAACGAATTGACACCCACGCACGGGCGCTGCTTAAGCATTTGATGGGGCAGACGCTGCCTCTAAGAAATGCCAGCGAGTGGCTTTCACTGGATGTAGCGGGAGGGGGCGGTTGGGCAGCAGCAGCGTCATGTGGCACTTTTTCTTCCAGCAAACTGGAACCGCATAACTCGGGCCAAATATGTGTGAGCAGCAGCAGCAGCAGCAGCAGGAGGCAGGCAGGCAGCCAGGCCGACTGGCAGGGTATTCCAGCAAGCATATACATATCAACACATGCGCATCCCAACAGGAAAAACTAACGGATGCCATTACCATATAGAGCCACAGCTGACCTTCATTGCAATCACACACAGACTCCAATAGAGTTGGGTACTGTTGTTATTCTTCCAGTTGTCGCTGTTGTTGCTGTTGTTGTGCATCGATAACTCGACGACTACCAAAATTAGAAGCTGCTGTGCAGCATTGCCGTCGCCTGAGCAGGTTTCGATGTCATCGACTAGTTTCATGAATGAGAACGCAGCATTGGCGGCGACTGAGCGGCAGAAGGCCGTGAACGTGACTCTGAATAATATTTCCAAGAGTCACATTTATGAGGCTAAGGGTTAGGTTTTATAGAAATAAAAGTTGAACTCTCATTCGTGAGCTTCTCTTCAATTGCTTTAAATGTTCTATGAAAAAAGTCTACACATTTCTCTTAAAGAAAGCCCGCCCTTCTGAACGCCTCTCTCTGCAATTCTCATATAGTCAAGGTCTACTTCGGGTTTCATAGCTAGCTTGCCTTACTCTTATAGCTTTCCTTCATTTAATAACCAATTCACAGAGTCCCGAAAAGATTTACATCAAGGTTGTGGAACTGGAGCCAAAGATCACAGCGCTCGGCGACAATCTGGATGAGTCGCTGCACATGCAAAGGGAGCACGATGAGACGCTGCGCAATCTACAGGTAGCTAAAAGAGTCCAATAAATAATCCCAAATATATAACAAAGTGTTTCATGCTCATTCTTAGAACCTGCCTGGGCCCATGGACGAGTTCGTGCAGAAGGCCGACAAATTGCTGGCCAGCAAACGCATCAGCTCGGAGCTAGTCAATGCCATGGCCGACACACTGAACATCATCTGGCAGGATATACTGAATCTGCTGCAGGATCGCCAGCACATTCTGCACCTGTGCACACAGTTCCACGACAAGATGACGCAGTGCTTCAGGCGCATGGATCAGCTGGAGGGGGCCTGCCACGAGGCAGCGCTGCCCGCTGAGGTGGCTGGCGTCCAGGAGTTCCTCAACAAATTCAAGCAGCTGCGCATCGACATGCTGACTGGCGTCATGGCGGCGCTGAAGGATGGCAACGAGCTGCTGGCCCAGCTGCAGGAGCTGGAGAAGCTCGAGACGCTGGACACACGACCCGAGCACATCAAGCGGGATGCAACTCGTGCCGTGCATCAGGTGCAGCAGTGGCTGGAGGCGCTGCACGATCGTCGCAACTCCCTGGAGCTGGCCTGGCAGACGCGCAAGACCCAGCTGGAGCAGTGCCTGGCCCTGAAGCTGCTGGGCCGAGAGCTGCTCGAGCTGGAGTCGGCCCTGCAGCAGGCCAAGCACGAGCTGAACACCATGTACAGCCTGGGCGAGTGCGAGCACACGGCCAACCAGACGCTGCTCAAGTACCGGGAGTGGAAGCAGCAGGCCCTGCTCCTGCGGGATCGAGCGCTCAAGATCACCCGCGCCAAGGAGAAGGTCCAGGCGCCGGGCTACTTTGCTGGCGACGAGGATTGCGCTCGCGCCTACGCCGTGCTGAGCATCTGCACGGAGCACCTGGATCTGGTGGATCAGCGCGAGCATTGGCTCCAGCAGTCGCGCGACTTCTTTGCCAAGGCGGAGCACACGCTCAGCGTGCTGGAGAAGCTCGAGCTGGAGCTGGCCAGCGTCAAGCTGCCGCCCAACTCGCCCGAGAGCTATGCCATGTTCGCCAAGGTCTCTCGCGACGTGCGCACCTTCACCGAGGAGCCATTGCGCCTGGGCTATGGCATCCTGGACGAGGTGGGCCGCACGCAGCCCGAGACGCAGGGCATCAAGCGCGTGCTTGACGAGCTGGAGAACCGCAAGGCGTACGTCGAGGGCATCTGCGCGAACAGCAGCGAGGATCATCAGCGCGTGCAGCGCGCTCTGAACGAATTCCTGGCGCAGCACAACGAGCTGCTCGCCTGGCTGCGCGCCTCCGGCCAGCTGCAGCTGCAGCAGAGCGTCAACATGGGTCGCAATCTGCATCAGGCCAAGCAGTTTCTGCTGCAGCATCACGAGCTAATGCAGGATCTGGAGGTAATTTGAAAAGAAGAAGAAGCTGGAAGAAGCCTTCGCTTATCAATGTCTATTCCCACACAGATCAAGGGCGAGCTGATTAATCTGCTGCTGGAATCCATCAAGCAGCACCTGGAGTCGCTCAGCCCGCAGCAGCGCTTCGACGTGGACTCGAAGGCCGAGGCGCTACACAAGCACTGGATTGAGCTGAAGGATCTGGTGCTGAAGCGCGTCGACTACGTCTCCCTGCTCATCGAGTTCTTCGAGCAGGCCAACGAGCTCTCCAGTCAGCTGGACCATCTGCAGCGCCAGCTGCTGCAAACCCCCGACGAGCACAAGCTGCAGTTCCTACAGGCCACCTGGGCCAACATCGCCGCCAGCTACGCGGAACTCAAGTCGGCCGGCCAGCGATTCGTCAACCTAAAAGTCTGTATTGCCTTCGCCATAAGATATACTTATCATTGATATCCATATAGTTCTCTTTTTGGAATTCTCTAATGTCAGGGCAAGCCTTTGCATGAGTTTCATTTTTCTTCTTCTTGACTAACCGCTGATGTCAGCTGCTGGCAGCTGGCGGCTGGCAAACATTCAGACACTCTGTCACATCCAGAGCAGACAGAGCACATAATATGCTCCAACATGCTGCAGCGCTGGCTATTTTTAGTGCACATTGCGAATTTGCAAAACAAAAACCAAAGTACATTGCTCGCTTGCTTTGTTTATGCTGCTGCCCTAACTAAATAGGCATCGTAACTATCTCTTAGAGTTGGGCACTTTAGATGAATAATCAGAGAGCAAAAAGGCTGGAAATAATTAAAATTATTTACTGAGTAGCAGAAAAAAAAAAGAAATACCAGAAAATAGAATATAAATTATTTAACTTGCTAAGAGAAAAAAATCTATAAAAATCATGGGAAAAGAAAATAGTAAATATTTAATATATTTGACTATAGATTCCTAGCATAAGTCATATATTTAAAGCCAATACAGCATTGGCCTAGATATCTTTAGTGTGGCATAATTTGATTATGAATTTTCCTCGCACCTCTTTAAGATCTCCATCAACAGTTTAATAAGAGTATCTTCCATGGAGAGCTAAGAAAATATATAATTCAAGTGCTGATTGCATCTTAGTCGAGCTGTGCAGCAAATGCTTTGTACCTGCCAGCTAGGGCACATAAATTTCCAACAATATGATTTCGGCTGGCTATAGCCACACCATAAACATATATTTTAGAAACGACAAGCCATTTTCCCTCTTACATGCAGCCGATGGAGTAGAGGGAGGGTGGGGAGGGGAGGCGTGGCATGGTGGTGTTATAGCGCCAGAGTGCGGCAGTCGCATACAAAGATTTGAAATTAGAAAATTCGCTTGGCTGCCAACGCCTCGAGTCGAGTTGAGTCCATAAATAAAAACAGGCAATTTGCGCAGCTCGTCTATAGATAGAGAGGGAGAGAGAGTGATAGAGTGCGAAGGAGAGAGGGAGGGAGGGGGAGAGGTATCGTGGTTCTGGTCTGGTTTGGCCTGGACTCTGGTGCGCCAGAACGCGTCAGACCCTGATCACAGGCAGATGCGTGCCACGTGCCACGCGCTTTCCACGAATTTTCCAACTTGTCAGCCAAGACACTTGAGCAAGAAATTATAGAAAAGCCAAAAAGGCAAACGCAAAACTAAAATAAAAAGCCAAAACGAAAAAAAAATAGAAGAGTAAAGAAATAGAAACAAACTGAAACTGATTTCATTTTATGCTATTTTTAACGACATCGCCGCGTAGATTGTGGATCCATATCTCGAGACGAAGCCCTCGGTGCAGGCAGTGGAGGAGACGCTGAACGGCTTCAGTAAGCGGCAAGTCGACGTGACGAGCAGTCTGGAAAATTGGACAACGACCATTGCGGAAAAGCGCGAAGTAGAATATCTGCTAGAGAAAGTCATGAGCGACAACGAGGAGGTAATGAGGAGACGCACAACAAATGGAAATGAGTTTCCCATTTTAATGTTTCACACATTTTCTTTAGACCGTGGCCAAGAGCACGCAGGTGGACACACAGCTGTATCCGGTGTTCAGCACACCCAGCTTGGACTCCAAGCAGCTGCTGACGAGCACGCGCGAGAAGCTGGGCCTGGTGACCCAGGACATTGAGCGCGCCCAGGAGGAGATCCAGCAGCGCATACAGACTACGCTGAGCATACAGACCAAGGACCAGCAGTCGCTGGCCAAGATCGAGCAGGTGATCAACAATCTGCGCATGCTGAAGGCGAAGCTCGATGGCATCAAGTACGACTATCGCACGCTGCTGGAGAGCGTGCTGCAGTTCCTCGAGAACATCGTGCAGCTGCGCCGCGAGATCGATGCGTATTTCGCCAGCCGACAGCAGTCGGCCACCACGGGCCCGGCCTCGGGCGTGGAGCGCACCATAGCCGAGCACGAGAAATTCCGCGATCAGTGCATGGATAAATTTAGATCGTTAATCACACAATCCGAACTGCTGATCGATCGTGTGCGCGTATTGGAGCCGCCGGGCGCTCGCGAAATCGACACTGATCGCATTTTGAAGCTGTTGGAGAATTTGCGCATTCACTTCGAGTCGAACAGCAGCGCCACCATGTCCACTCTGGAGCGTCTCGAGAAGATCGAGCAGTTCCGCACCGACCTGGAGGATATCGATCGCAGTCTGGACAGCGTCAGCAAGCAGCTGCACGATATTAATGGACAGAGTGTGGATAGTCTGGCGGCTGCCAAGACCACGTCGCTGGCATTCGAGTACTTTGAACGTACCATAGAGGTGAGTGAACTCGAGGCGCGTTGTGCGTGAGGCGCTCTCGGCTTCTCCTTCGTCTTCTTCTTCTTCTACTTGGCTAACAGACAGATTCAGCTGAAAGGTATTTAATACTAACCTCAATCTTATAGTGTTCAATGCCCAGATTTGTGAAATCGACGCCTCATCAGCGACGCTGGGGCCAGACAGCGCATACGTTAGAGGTAGCCATTGCGAAGACCCAGTTGTAAACCATCTGAATGCATGTGGCAAGAGTTTCCCTTACCCATTTCCCCTTTTCCCTTTCTCTTTGCGTTTGCCTTTGCAAGTTGCCTTTGCCTTTGGTTTTTGCATTGGCTGTCGCCTCATTTTGGGTGGCCAGAACTCAAAATGCTTTCCGTATGGAAGCAGCCCCGGCACATTCATCAAATTTCCAAATGCGTTGAGACATTTTCGAAAATAAGTACAAATTCAAATACAGCTTTCAAAATGTTGTTGTCGCTGTCAGCGCAGCGTTGAATGGACAGCAGCAGCTGTCGTTAGTTTGTAATTAAAAACTTGAGAAATACATCTTACAAGTAGTGCGCCAGCCATAGATATAGATACAGATACAAATACAGCTACAGCTACAGACACAGCTAAAGATACAGCTACATATACAGCTAGAGATATGAATATTTGAATGCTTGGCACTTGGCTGTTTTGAAATTCACTCCTCTTTGCTGCACATTTGCCGTTATAAATTGCTTTTGACGTTCTCATTTTTATGGACTTTTTGCCTGGGCAGCCCATGCAAAAGTATCTATATCGCTAAAGCCCATTTCGGCCTTTCGCCCAGACATTTGTGTTAGCTGCGGCCGCTTAATGGGTTAATTAGAGAATGAGCTGCCGTAATGAATGCTATTTGGCAGCCTTTTAAAACGAATTTCCCCCGCCTCTTCTTCCATTTCGCCAGCTGCTCGAGAAGCGCATCGAGAAGTTCACGGAGACCACGCGGCAGCAGCTGCTCATTAGCAATCCCGAGAGCGAATCGTATGTGAAGGACGAGCTGCGCAAGCTCAACGACAAATGGCAAAGCTTCAAGGATCAAGTGAGGCAGAAACGAAAGAGCCTCAATCAGGCCAACGACTTCTTCGAGGTGGTCGAGAAGGTAAGTCGATAATCAGTCAAGGCATGCCCCCAGTCAAATCTCCACTCACATAATTCTCTCACTTGCAGATCGATGCCGAGTACCGGGAGATCAGCTACTTCTACAATAGCGTCTCCAACAAGGTGCCCTACTTGCGCGACGCCGTCGAGGCCTCGAATCTGGTGAATGACATTGAGAAGTATGTGACCAGTCGAGAGCCGGCGCTGCGTGCCAAGCTGGACAGCGCTGCGCAAAGCGCGCACGACATGAACAAGGTGTCGACGCTCTACAACGACGTGATGAACATCTTCCAGTCGTTCATCAAGCTGAAGACGGACATCAACATCGTGCAGGAGCGCCTCAAGCAGGAGCAGCGTCAGCGCGAGCAGCGGGAGCAGGAGGCACGCGATCAGGCCGAGCGCGAGAAGGCGATTCGTGAGGCAGAGGCCAGAGAGCGTTTGGCGCGCGAGGAGCAGGCGCGCCTGGAGGCGCAACGTCAGCAGGCGGCCATTGAGCAGGCGCAGCGCGAGCTGGCGGCCAGGCAACTGTCGCTGCGCGAGCAGGCGGTGCGCGAGGAGGAGGCACGACTGCAGGCAGTGCGTGAGCAGGCGGCCAGGGAGCAGCTGGCCAGGGAGCAGGCAGCGCGCGAGGAGGAGCAGCGCATCCAAACGCTGCGCGAGATAGCCAAGCGGGAGGAGGAGCTGCGCTTGCAGGCGCTGCGCGATGAGGAGGCGCGCCTGCATAACAAGCGCGAGGAGGAGTTGAGAGTGAAGCGCGAGGAGGAGATACGGCTGCGGCGCGAAGAGGAGTCCAGGCTGCAGCGCGAGGAGGAGGCCAGGCAGAAGCGCGAGAACGAGTCGCGCATTCAGCGAGAGGAGATCACGCGGCTGCAGACGCTGCGAGATCAGGTCGACCAGCAGCGCATCGTGACGGAGAACATACGCAAGGATATTCAGGTGAACCAGATCTTCACGGAGCTGCGCTACGCCTCGCCGCTGTTCGTGCGCCCGCTGAAGGATGCGCTGGCCCGCGAGGGCGAGCGCTTCGTCTTCGAGTGCGAGGTCACGGGCACGCCGGAGCCGAGCGTCGAGTGGTTCAAGGACGGCATCAGCATTCAGAGCAATGCGGACTACAAGACCAGCTTCGACAAGGGCATCTGCCGTCTGGTCATCGAGGAGACCTTTGCCGCGGACACGGCTCGCTTCAGCTGCCGCGCCTCCAACCTGGTGGGCACCTGCGACACCAATGCCACGCTGACGGTGCGCGAGAATGCCGCCGAGCTGCAGCTGGTGCCGCCGCGCATCCTGCGCTTCCTGGAGAGCGGCAAGGCCACCGAGGGCACCGCCTTCCAGTTCTCCTGCGTGGTCAGTGGCGTCCCTCTGCCCACCGTGCAGTGGTTCAAGAACGACAAGTGCATCGACGACTCGCCGGACTACGTGATCAGCTACAACAATGGCGAGGCCACGTTGCGGTTCGACGAGGTGTTCCTCGAGGACGATGCCGTCTACACCTGTAGCGCCTCGAATCCCGCCGGAATCGAGCACTGCTCGGCCAGTTTGATCGTAGAACGTAAGTGGGGAACATAGTAAACATTCACAGTTCGGCTCAAATGAACTCAGAATCTCGTTTTCGCAGCACTCGAACCCACTGAGCTGCCCTGCTTCAAGATGCCGCTGCAGAACGCCATGGCGCGTGTTGGACAGAAGATCAAGATGGAGGCCTTGGTCACCGGCATACCGCAGCCCGAAATCTGCTGGCTCCACAATGGCAAACCATTTCAGCCACGCGACTCAAAAGTGAGTACAAACCGTTGATGACATTTGGGGAAAATTCTACTAGTCAGAAAGGAAAATTTTCACGAAATTCCCAGAGCGAAACTTTAAATACTCTCACCAAAAATATTGACAGCTGGCGAAGTGGGTGCTGTGGCTATAATTACTAGGTCATCTCGTAGTCTATGTGACTCTCTCTCCTGGGATGAAATTTTCTTCTTTGGAAATTCCATGCCCAACTGTTACCCTCATTCTGTCTGCCATCAAATAAATATATGCATATATTTGTATATTGCGAAAAAGAAATGGCACAGCGCACAATTCCCCAATGGCGCGATCCCACAAATGATATATACATATATATATATCTATATATATAAGTATATATGGCTTTATGTATAGTATAAACAAACTTTGCTGGAATTGCGAAAATAAAAAAAAAAAAGGAAAAAATCAGTCAGAAATTTTGCAGTGGGCGTAACATATTTGTATGTATATATATATGTATAGATGTGAATGAATATGTGATAGTTCCATAGAATATGAAATGAACATGTTTAATTTCTTGATTCGCTTTCGCTGCTGACGTCAGCGTTTAGTTGTGCTGGAGGCCCCCTCCCCCCGCATCTTGAGCCTATTGCAAAAAGCAGCGCAAATCTGTATATCAGAGATAAACTATAAGATTCAAGGCAAATGTTTTAAAAATAAGCCGACGCATAGTATACACTGCATAACTATAAATTACAGGCTAAGAAGTCGCCAGCCATATAGCTGCAATAATTTGTTTGGTTTTTGTGTTTCTTTTTTTTTTTTTGTCAGTCTGAGATTTTGGCAGCTTTGCGTCGCAGTTGCAACGAGCCGTGTGGTGCGGCGCGAATCCAATTCACCACAGTCGCCTTTCGTGGGCGCTGTCAGCCAATTTGTTTATTGTGGGCGCCGTTATTCGGCACAGCACACGCACACACACACACATATACTGCGTGCCTGTTTATATGTATGCTTTAAAAATGTTCATTTAATTTTTATAGAGATCAACGCTTTTGGCCAAATGCAAAATGATTTCATTGCTTTTAATTGCCTTTTTGACAAACCAAACATGATCTCATTGCATTTAGCTGATTAAACAATTATCTCGTTTCTCTATATACAATTGCGTATCTATAGCATTATTGTTCGATTTCGAGTGGTGCACAACACCTGAACTCGGACGCTTCCTGCAATTTGGTTGCCCAAACAAAAGAAAAATTTCCAGTTTCTTTATCAAATAAACAGCACGTCAGACGAATATTATGGGATTTACACCACCCGCCTTCTCACTCGGCCACTAGATTATTATTATTTAGTTGTTGTTGCTGTTGTTGTAGACTCCCGCGCCGGATACGCAGCGCACAGACATAGGCCGGATCGTACATCCGTGCGCCAAGCATAAATAAGTTTTTGTTTTTCGGCTTTGGGTTGGGTGTAAAATGAAAATTCGATTGCAAAAAAACCATAGAAAAGCACACAAAAACTGGCACAAATTGAAAAGCATTAGCCATTAGCCGTAGCCGAGCAACTCAACACACGGCCCCGTTGCCAGCGAACTCACCATGTGGTGAGATGCGCGCAGTCAACGCTCAACATATTTCAATATTGTTTTTAACGCATTTCAGTACGAAAACGGACGCGTTACGCTCACAATACCGCAAGCCTATCCAAACGACGCCGGATCCTACGTGTTGAGTGCTAAGAACTTGGCTGGCGAAGCTTACAGCAGTTGCAACATTATTGTCAAGGGTCGTCTGCCGAACGAGACGTCCGATTCAGAGATGGCTAGCGATATCGAGCCCATCCGTCCGGCGGTGCATATTCCACTGAAGGACGTCTTCATATTCGAGGGGAAGCCAGTGCGCCTGGACTGCGTGATCGTGGGTCAGCCCGAGCCGGAGGTCATTTGGTATCACAACGAGCGACCCGTCAAGGAGTCGGCGGATGTGCAGCTGCTGTTCCAGGGCGATCGCTGCTCGCTCTTCATACAGGAGGTGTGCCAAGAGGATGGCGGCAGCTACAAGGTGGTTGCCATCAACTCAGCGGGCGAGGCCTCGAGCAGCTGTGAACTGAAGGTGACATCACTGAACACGTCGGACTCAGCGACGCGAGTGCAAGACGATCGCCAGTCCTTGCCCAGGGAGTCGCAGCCCAAGTTCGAGCGCCTGCTCTCGGATGTGCTCGCCGATGAGGGCGAGCAGGTGGTGCTGGAGGTGCACGTCAACGGCGACCAGCCATTGCGTGCTCAGTGGTATCTGACCAACAAGGAGCTGCAGCTGAACGAGCGCGTCACCACCCAGTCCGATGCCGAGGCTGGCATATTCAAGCTGATTCTGAAGAATGTGGATGCCAGCGACAAAGGCGTCTACACGGTCAAGGTCTCGAACAACGCGGGCGATGCCAAGTGTTTCTCGCATCTCATTGTCAAGTCCGTGAATGCCCCCGAGAACCGTCGCGGCAGTCAATCATCCGTGGAGATTGTCGAGCGACAGCTGTGCCCCGAGTTCAAAGAGCTCTTCAGCGACAAGCAGGCCCACATCGACGACGTGGTCAAGTTCGAGTGCATTGTGGTGGGCAAGCCTACGCCCAAGGTGCATTGGTTCTTCAACGACCAGCCGGTGCACGGCCACAACTTCCTCGTCTCCACCAGCGGCGATCGTCAGGTGCTGACCATTCAGCAGCTAACGCACGATGCCGTTGGCAAGATCAGCTGCACGGCCGAGAATGACGCAGGCAAAGCCACTTGTGTGGCCTTCCTGAATATCATTGGCAGCAGCCCAGTGCCCGCCTCCAGCAACTTGCAGACCATGACACAGGAGCACAACACCGAATCGTCCCGGGTGACCATCAAGAAGCAGACCTTCACCACCACCTCCACATCGCAGGTGAACTCGTATGAGGGCAACGTGCCGCAGACGGAGGTGCATCACTCGTCGGCCCACATTGATCAGTCGCTCAAGCAGCTGGGACAACAGCGGCCAGAGATCGTGGAGAGCCATCACTACCAGGAGCTGCACAAGAGCAAAGAGATGAGCAGTCCCTCGGTGCAGCAGAAGTCCTTCACGCTCGTTCAGTCCACCAATGGCGGCGCTGCTGCTCCGGCCATCGGCATACCCGAATCGCCAACACGATTGCGCAAGGAGATAGCGCCACGTTTCACCACTCCCCTGACGGGCAAGATTGTGGACCAGGGCGCCAATGTGAGCATGGAGGCCATCTACGATGGCTATCCCTCGCCCGAGATCAAGGTGGAGAAGAATGGCGATCAACTGTTCGATAATGCGCACACCAAGATATCCAACAAACACAATCGCGTGACTATTGAGCTGAAGGAGGTGGGCGTGGCCGATGCGGGACGCTATGCGGTGACAGCATCCAATACGGTGGGTCAGTCAACAAGCACAGCAGATCTGGTGGTGAAAAGTAAGTAAATGTTATGCTAAGCAGTTTTAATGGGAGCTATGTTAAGTTAATGTTACCTATAGCTGTTAGGCTAGAACATGGCACATTAAAGTTAACATAAAACTGTTAATTTACCGCTGTTAACTTTTATGTTCTGTGTTCTTGTTTACATTTAATGCTAACAAATGATTTGAATTAATTTCGAAATCCTAATGAGCTAGCGAATGTGTAGAACATAAAGAGATTGAGCCCACATATGGGTCACATCGCATGTCAATACTCCGTACGTCCGTCCATGCGCCACATCAATCAGCGGGGAGCATTAAAGTGTCATTGTCGGGGGCGTCAATAGATCTAGAAACGTCAATGCCGCCCGTTTCGCATATTGATGAGTTTTTAGTGGCGTCGCTGTTTTTGTTTATATTCAAATGATTTTTCTAGCCCGCAGGCGAAAAGTTTTTTTTTTGTTATTTGCTTCTTACACAGAAATTCTAAATAATTTTTCAGCTTTTTTTTCTGATGGGTGGGTGGGTTTTGTGGGCTGGGTTGGGGGCATGAAGTGGGCATTAATTATGTAAATTTATCTTGAACACAAGTTTTTGCTGGCGGACTTGTCGTCTTGTGCGGTTGAAATGTGTTTGAAATAATGAAAGAAAAGAAAACGCGTATTTTTACTGCCTGTCTACACGAATTATTCATTATAGCTGATCATTTGGACGGCTGTGCAAGTAAATTATATTTGTGAGAGATCTTCTGAGATCTCTGTTGCAATGACACACAAAAGCCAATATTTATTTTCATTGAATTGCTTTCTGTGTGTGTGTGTGTGTGTTGTGGCTTTCAAGTGAAAGTGGCCACAGCGAGCCGCAACATATGTTGAACCCCAACGGATTCTTCTAATGGTTTCTTCTATCCGTGCAGAGACCATCTTTCCGCCAGTCTTCGGCCGTCGCTTGCAGGCGCAGGTTAGCAAGAAGGGCGAGCGATTGATTATGGAAGTGGAAGTAACTGGCCTGCCAGAGCCCACAGTCACCTGGCTAAAGGACGACAAGCCACTCAAGGATGCTGGCATCTCTGAGCACCGCCTGCTTGCCCAGGGCAACTCATACAAGCTGATCATCGAGAAAGGTAATGAGATGAACTCTCCTTGCAATTAGATCTTCTATCTAGCCCCTCTTCCCCCGTGCAGCACAAACAACGGACTCTGGCAAGTATATGGTCAGAGCCACGAATGCTGGCGGCGAGGCCAAGAGCATTGCGGACTGCGCCATCTTGGAACCGTCGCCGGAACGCATGCAGGAGGTGGTCAAGACCATCGTCTACGAGGCGCCGGCCAGTGAATTCAAAACTGAAGTAAGTGTGCATGTGCTCAATATATAAACACGATACTGCATTATCCATCCGATATTGTACTTATCATGACTCTGACTGCAACTCTATCGATCTATCTATCTATCGACCTATCTATCTATCCTCCCATATATATAACTTTATCGAACTGTCAATCTATGCAATTCAATTCTTTACTATATACTATAATATTTCTTCGACTTGTTACGTTCTTGACATGATTTATATATATATACATTTATTTATTTATAATAAACAAATCTTGTGAATCTCTTCTCTCATTGAATTCGACGTTGTTCGTTTCGCTTTGCTCATTACACTCATGTGGTTCTCATGCAACGACATATATACACACATATATAAATATATACATATGTATTTGAATTGAATCGCAACCAACAACCAGAACCAGAGCCACTTCAACAAAGAGCCCCAATCATATCAGACCAATCAAACCGATGCAACCACTGCCAACGATCTGCATGGCCTGTCCGAGTCGAAAGTTATCACTGAGCATCGTTGCACCACCGAGGCAACGATGCGTCTAGAGCACAAATCGACATATAATGACCTGCCCGAGTTGAGTCTGCGACCAAAGACACCAACCACCTCCACCACCACCACCACTGACACCACTACCAACAACACTGCCAGCATGGACCAGACCGATA
Organism: Drosophila mojavensis; assembly: GCF_018153725.1. Taxonomy (NCBI): domain Eukaryota; kingdom Metazoa; phylum Arthropoda; class Insecta; order Diptera; family Drosophilidae; genus Drosophila; species Drosophila mojavensis. Next base: position 11,322,156 of record NW_025318899.1, on the reverse strand, counting down.
CACAGACCAGTTATAAGACTGGCGTCACACAAACCCCGCCACCCGTGCCACCCAAGCCCTGTCCGCCCGTTGTGGGCACGGCTTTTGGCCAGCCGGCGCAGGCGCAGGCGCAGCCACAACCACAACAACCACCGCAGATGCAGACGCAAATCAACACCAGATACGAGAGCAGCAGCAACGAGCACAAAACGTCTTCGTCCTTCGAGTACTTCAAGAAGATCGATGAGGAAACCGTTACACAGCGACCGAAGCCACAGGCCCAGCGACCCTTAGAGACGGTGGTACGTCAGCCTCAGGCGCAAACACTGGCCGAAGAGCTGAGAAGCTTGAATCTAATACCAGGAGCACCGCCAGAGTTCTGCTACACGCCCAAGAGCGAGAAGCAGCTGCCCAAACAGCCGCTCATCACCGAGAAAATCAAGATTTTGGAGGAGGTGCAGCCCAGGGAGCCACCACCGCAGGGTGGTGTGCCCGTCTTCCCGCCGCCTCTCAATCTGCAAAGTGTGCAGCACGAGACAACCCTCACCAAGGAGGTCAAGGTGGAGTACAAGCAGCCCATTGTGCGGCCCGCCGCGGTGCTGGCAACGCCGGCCCAGCAGAACACGCGTTCGCCATCGCCCAAGCCATCGGCAGAGGGCGTGGCCATGTCTAAGCTGTGGACACCTAGTGGCCCCACAAGCTACTCTAGCGATGTGGAGCAGAAGACGGAGCGCCAGATCAGCATCACTAAGCTGCCCACGCCCACGCCCACCAAGGAGCTGAACGCCCCCTTCCTGGTGCAGCAGGTCGCCAAGAACATCTCGCCACCGACCCCGGCCCCCGTCACTCGACTGGTCAACGTTGAGCTAGAGCCTGGAACTTCGCCGGAGATTTGCTTTGCGCCCAAGCAAGAGGAAGTGCGTCGTCACTCGCTGGTGGAGAGCATGGAGCAGAAACTGGAACAGAATCTCATCCAGGGTCCCAGCAAGGTGCTGCCCCACTCGGTACCCACGCTGACGCCCGTCACGCCACCCAAATCCAATGGCACCACCAGCTACCGCCCACCGCCCCCAGTCATGCCCAGCCGCCTGGGCGCCCACTACGAGAGTGACTACGAGAGCGATCGCTACAAGTACAGCGGCAGCGAGTCCGACGAGCCGGGCAACCGGGCGCGCCAGCAGCAGGCCACTATGGAGACGTCGTTCAAGTCGAGTGGCTATGCCGCCGACACGGAGGAGCACTCCAGCTACCGCAAGTCCGAGAGCAGTTTCTATGAGACCAAATCATCGACAGCAACGAACAAGCTGCAGCCTGAGCCACCGGCGCAGCTCTACTTTGCCCCACCGGCGGCACCACAGCAAACCAGCTACAGTCAGGAGGCGAAGGTTCGCATAGACCTCTCACTGCACTGCCTACGTGCAATATGTGTTGTTGTTGTTGTCGTTGTTGTTGTTGTCGTTCTTATGTGTAGCACTTGGAACTGGCTGCGTCCTGTTCCCTCGTACACAATCTCTTGTTGTTTGTCCTTGTCTAACCATGTTCATCTCTCGGCCTGCCTCTAACGCTCATCAGCCAAAGCATCTGCCATGCTAACACTGCGTTTCATCAGTTTATAAATACTATTGACAAACAGTTAAATGTGTATATTTTCGACAATTTTAATTATTTAATGCAACTCGATTCATTATTTTGCATTTGCCTGAATATCTAACCTTTTTCGTTGCTCCTTTGCTGCCCAAACTTTGATCCTTAGTAATCGCCTTTGTCTTTCGCAGAACTACAAGTACACCTCGTCGAGCATGACTAGCAATATGCAGCAGAGCAGCAGCAGCTCCACACACCGCGAGACCAAGTATTCCTCGAGTGCCACGCCCCTGATCACGCCCAGCCCAGTGCCGGCGCAGCGCAAGACGCCCGCAACGGAGTTCAGCGATTACAGCAGCGAGGTGGACGAGCGCTTCCGTTCGGTGTCGCGAGCCAATGAATCCGACTCGGACATCAAGGGCTATCGCGTCGTATTCCCACCCACGCCCACGCCGCGCACCAACATTGCCAACGGCCACAAGTCGCCGGTGGTTGTAGTGACGCCCTCACCCATGGAGTTTGAGCCAACTCCTCCGCAGCTGGGCAGCTTCACGCGTACCAAGTTCGAGCCAATCGGCAAGGAGATACGCCACGAGATCAGAACCGAGAGCAGCTCCAAGCAGTACTCGAGCAGTCAACAGAAGCAGCAACATCAGCAGCAGCCCCAGCAGCAACCGCAGCCTGTCTTCAAGCCCAAGCCGGTGGCAGCCAAATTCATAGCCGCCACGCAGCAGCAGCAGCAGCCGCTGCCCAGCTCGAGGCCGACCATGTACTACAATGCCGTTGCAGGGGCGCCAATGCACATGGCCAAGGTGGCCCACGAGACGAAGAATGTGATGCAGATGCACGAGTCCACGGAGAGCTCTCAGCGCGTTGTCAACATGCAGCAGACCAAGCGCGTCATCCACTTTGACAACCAACAACAGCAACAACAGCAGCAGCAGCAGCAGCCAGTTCTGGAGCCCTTCCCTTACAGCCCGGTGGGCAGTCGCACGCCGTCGCGTCAATCGCATCTGCCGCCGCCGGCCACGCCCACCAAGTTCATACCCGGCGAGTATCGGGAGAGCGACTACGAAAGCGAAGTGGAAGGCACACGCATTCAGCCGCTCTGGTCGCCCTACGGCGATGGCCAGACCAAGGGCTATCGACGCGTGGCGCCACCGCAGGCTGGGGCTCGCTCCTGCAGCCTGCCGCGCAGCTACGAGCGCGTGCTCTCGCCCATGGAGTTCGATCGTGGCCCCGAAATGCCAAGCAAGATATTCGTCGATGTGAATACGCTGCGCAAGGAGCAGCGCGGCGGCAGCACTGTGACCACGCAGCATCGTACGCAGTCGCTGAATCGCAACAGCACCATGAGACAGCAGTTCGGCAATCGGTTGCCAGATGGCTCCCAGGATCAGACAGATCTACAGCAACCACAGCAGCAGCAGCAGCGAGCGGGCACCTTGCCGCGGTATGGCTACAGCTCGCTGCAGCAGCAGGCGGAGGGTCAGGGCAAGCGCATGGGCTCCACGTTCCTACAGAAGTCGCATCAGTTCATCGAGGACGTCAGCCGGGACATGCAGAGCCAGCAGGTCGGCTCGAATGGCGGACTGCGTCCCGGCTTCAGGCGTGCGCCGAGCGAGGGCAGCAACCAGCCGCAGGCCTACAGAGATGAGTCGCGCGTCTCGCAGTACGGTGAGTACAGTGAAGCTTCTTTCGTAGACTCTAGATACTAAAACGACTGTAGAAATGGGCGAACCAAACCCAACAACAAGTAAAAGAAAGAAAAAAAAAACACATTGGTTCCACTCAAATTGGTATTGAAAGTTGAGATTGAATATTTTGAAATTTTTGATTTGGATTTTGATTTTGGAGTGCCTTTTCTCGCATCGACCACTAACCGCCCATGAAACCATTAATTTGTATATGCAATCTATAAGTTTTGTACACACCTTTCCCATTGTCAACAAAACACGTAACCAGGCACCAAATGCGTCGATCCCAATACCGGTTTAATCTATTTCAAATACGACTTCGGCTACGAGTTCGGCATACTCTTTCCCGGCGAGGGCCACAAGTTCGTGAGCAGCCAGTGGAACAGCAAAGGCGCTCCCAGCTCCATCAGCAATGGCCGCCACTCGCCGTATCCTCTGAAGATTGCCGCTGGCAATGAATTGATAATACCCGTGCGCCACGAACGCACCACCCAACCACCGGGCGCGATGCCGCACGGCTACAGCTCCGACGGCGAGGCGGCGGCGGCGCCACTGCGTCGCACCTATGGGCGTGTCCAGTCGCCGATGGCGCCGCGTTTCGCCCACAAGCGCTACAGCCTGCCCAGCTGCCACAGCCTCGACATTCATCTAGATCGCCTGCATGCGCAGGCGCCGCGCCTGCCGCCCGATCAGCTAGTGCGCACAGGTACAGCTGGCAGCAAGCCAAGAGCTAACCAGGCCAGGCTGTTGGCCTGGCTGGCTGGCTAACTAGCTATCGATGTTGTCAACTAGTCTAGGACAAATTGTCATTGTTGTTGTTGCTAGCACAAATTGGTGGCGTTCAGCAGCAGCAGGAGTAGCAGGAGCAGCACTTGCAGTGTGATGAATATAAGGAATATACAGTAGGTTACCCATTCGAAGTGTGTGGAAGCAGATATATGTAGCAGTTAGAAGAAATCGATTTCAATAAGAATCCGTTTAATTGTATATAGAATAAATACATCTCGTTTAATGTTGTCAGTGATTAGACGAGATAATTGAGCTACCAAAAATATTCCATAGCAAACGCTACATGAAAGTTAAGATCATTTAACAATTTGACAAAGTCTTTAAGCAATATTTATAGACTAACGTATACCTCATATAGGTAAAAGATATTTTCATTAGTAGATATCTTCCACATTTTATTTGATTCAGTTGATGCTCTGCTATCTAAGTCATTAATATAGAATACCGTATCGATATGCAGATACAAAATATCAGTATGATTAGATATTGAATGCTGATTCGATCTACAATCCTTCAAACACATATAGACATTGCAGGATATCCTTATTTCACATCACACTATAGGGCAGACAGATAAATCAAAAACTTGCTGCTGATCGCCGCCGAATGCTTTGCTTAGTCCTCAGCAGCTGCCACGTGGCGTATACTTAATTTAAGTGCCTTCTTAGCTAACCCCATCGAATTGCATGCTAAACCAAGTTTTGCTCGTTTTATTTTGTTGCTGCATGTTTTAATTTCTGTTTGTGTCTTGTGCTTAAAGTGAAAATAATTTAACAAAAATTTAAAAGAAAACAAAAATCGCAGAAATAGCGAACAACAAAAAATAGAAAATGCTCGCAAATGTAAATATTGTTGTTATTGTTGTGTTGTGTTGTGTTTTGCCTTGCTGTGTTTTGTGTGTGTTAATCCCACTAATGGATGCTGCTATAAGCGAATTTCTGCAATTTCTAATGGCTGTTCAACCTCATTAGTGCCGGAACTGCCCAATACGGAGCCCGTCAATGCCCATTTGAATCGCGATGAACAGGCACAAAGGCCGCCATTATTCATAACGGTAAGCGAAGTCATTAACCCGACCGGCGGGTTCTGGTCCTCTGAGCCGCCTAAGCTGTGCTGAGCTGGGACCCAGTCGCAACTAAACTAAAATCCGGCAATTCCGTTTGCAGCCCCTGAAAGATATAGCAGTGGGCGTGGGCGGCACGGCACGTTTCGAGTGCATTGTGCAGGCGCATCCGCAGCCGCAGGTCAACTGGACGCACAACGGCGGCCATTTGGAGCAGGGCAGCCGGCATATCATTGAGTACCGGAACGGTGTGTGCCGCCTAACACTGCCGCAGGCCTATCCGGGTAAGTTGCCAGCCATTTGCAATTCGACTGTCGGCCGAGCTCATTAATCGCTGAACCTCTCCTATCTACCTGCTGTCGCCTCCGCCTCCGCCTCCGCCTCCACCACGACAACTTTTTTGATTCATTGCAGACGACAACGGGAGCTACGTTTGCAGTGCCAGCAATGCGTTGGGTGCGGCCAGCACCAGCGGAACTCTGAACGTTTCGAGCACAAATCGCGGATTTAGATACTAAGATAAACATTTAAATGAGAGATTTACTACTATATACATATATATTTATTTATGATTTGTTCATGCCAAAGTTTTACATTTTATTGTGTGTGCGTGTCCCTAATTTTGTTACTTGATTTCGAGTCCTGCGATCGAATGGATCCCAATTTATAGCCCCCCCAGTGCAGTCATGCCGAGGGCGCATAGTATTACTTGTGTTTTTGTCGAAAATTCAAATAAATCAATTGAAAACGAAATCGCAATTTAGTTTTATTTTAAGTCTGTCGAGTCATGCTTTACTCTTGCTTTTCGAACACGCGCCAAAAGCGATCTGCGTTGGCGCCCTCTATGGGGAAATGTGGGCAGCCAGTTCGAAAAAGCTGTGCGGCATGCTCGAAAGCTTTCGAAATGGAATCAGGCACTAGATGGCGCTAGCCGATCAGTGATCTGCAATTCGGGAAGATTATTTTTGATTTATGTGCACCAGATGGATAAATAATACGAATTTTTCGCTTACAGGAAATCATTTTTCAAAATTTATGTTTATATAATTGGGGCTCAAGGTCTGCAAAACAAAGTGTGCGCCATTAATATTTAAGTGCAAATGCCAAGACTAAGTTAATCATATATGAAATTAAAAATATGCATACTATGTATGTATATATATTATTTTATATATATATTATTTTCATTCATGCATAATGAAATGCCTTTTCTGTTGCTTCAACTTGTCAAATGCTGAGAGAGTCTGATGAAAATTAGGTCAACTAATTTATATGCCAGATGTTTTGCGTTTCATTAGAAGATTCAAGTGTTTTTTAAACACAATTTTTCATATAATAATATTTCAAAATCTAAATCAGAATTGCCTAAAACAAACAAACCTGTGTGGGTGTCTGGCTGACTGACTAACTGACTGACCGACAAGCGTTTCTTGTTGTTGCTGTTGGCCTGCTGTTCATAAACGATTTATTTGAATTTCGTACAATGTTTATTTATCTATTTTTCTTCAAATTTTCAAAGTACTCAGCCGTCGCTCTGCAATGCGAACGCTTGCCAAGAATACGAAATGAAACAAACCGCGCAATATGCGAGAAATTTGCACAAAGACAGCCCCAGACATATTAAAGACTCGGGCCAACAGGCCCATGGGGCTGGGCTGGGCTGGCTGGCTGTCAAGGTGCTGCCACACAGCAGCATCAGCAGCATCAGCAACAAACTATTTAGTCCAAAACTAACGTCCTTGACACTGACCAAACAATACCTGATCATCAGAATCAGAATGGGGCTCTATTTATAGCCAGCTGATTCGAAAAACATTTTGGATGACACACTTTGCTCAGATGCGTGGGCATCTAAGTGCCTGCCAAACTGTCAATTCTCATGTACTTGGCCCACCTAAGCACCAACAGCACCAACAGCAACAACAACAACAACAACAATCACTTGGATGCTAGTCAAGAAAAACTGATTCACTTATCTATTGCTTGTTTGGTGTATCTCTCGATAAATTATTTATAATTGCACGATAATTTCCCTAAATTGAATTTGCAAGTAAGAGAAACGAAAGATTTTGGCTGCTGGCTGAAGATTTTCTTTTGTAAATGATTCATAAAATTGGTCGTTTCCTGCGCAACGAGCTGACAACATATTGAATTTATATATTTGTATATCTGTATAATGGCAGCATAAATCGCAAAACGCTTCAGATTTTTTGTGGCCTTGTGCAGCATTATATTTTATTTATTTATTTATTTTTTATTTCTCTTTTTTGGCACACGCGCCAAAAGAATTCACATGCTGTTCGATATACAAACAGATTATGTTTGGCCAGGCGATACTGAAAATATTTTCTCTTACTCTCTATGCAAATGCCTCGCCTGTTTTCTATTTTACTATAATATATGATTTACGTCCTGGCACAGGAAAACTTTTCATCGCTTCGATTGCCACGCGTATGGGTTTTTGTGTTTCTTTCGTTATTCTTTTTTTTCCGATTTGTCCACAAAAAATCCGTACGCAAATCCGTTCGTAGATCGAAAGAAAATACGAATATTTGGGTGATGAATATGCCACAGCTATACAAACACTCGTTTGTTGGTTTTGTTTCTCTGATTTTTCTAAATTAATTAGGCAATTTCTAAAAATATCAAAATGAACTCAACGCCAGTCACAGAACAATTTTTGTTCTGCTTCTTCTTATTTTGCTACTTAAAATTTTTCAACATTTTGCCATCATCCACTTCCATAGCAAATTCATCTCATCATTTTTAACATTCAACGTAAAAGAAATGTTACCTAAAAAGATTAAGATCGATGGGGTTTTAAACAAAATTATTTAAAATGATAAATAGTATGCATGGTTCCAAAAGCTTAAAATTTTACTTAAAAAAACAATTTTAATTGTAGAGTTTTTGTTTTCAGCAAGTTTCAGTTAGGATAATCTTTAAATGTTGCTGATAAAGTAGTCATGCTGAAGTTATAATTTTATCCATAGTCTTCGAGCTAAAATTACCTTGAGAGAGAGTCACCTATTGAATTCCCCTACAAATCGAGTCATTCATTTTATGTAAGACTTTATGCATACGTTTTTTGGATCATTCAAGCACTGTGATCTGTACTTTTATACTGACTGCTTGCCGATCGAGTCAAGTGATCTACTTACTCAACAATCATATATACATATGTTTCCCAGAGTTCACTGTTCCATATATGTCATATCTAAGGTCTCTTGGGAAATGTCGATTTCATGAACTGCGCCTCAACGAAGATTGCATTTCAATAGCAAAGCAGAAAAAACTTAATACTAAATGGAAATCTACTTTACATATACAGCCAAGAGGCTGACGGCGCGTTGGGCACTTGTCCTGAATAAATAATAAAATATTTCCGCATGAGTGTGTGTCAACGTGGCGTGGTATAGAGACGACATAAATATACGTTTATACATTTGGCTAATGAGCATCAGCCTCAAGCCAAAATATAGATATTATACACATATAGTTGGATGGATAAAAGCCAAGAGCATTTGATATTATAAACAGTTGGGCGCATCGTAAAATTGTTTTCCTACATGCTCCGCCCACGAGAAGTGTAATAAAAGCAGACGCCCCGAAAAATGTTAGAAAATCTACGCAAATCCAAATGCCAGATACTCTCAGCACTTCAATTTCCTTAGCACATTAAGCATTTAGCGAGCAAGTTTAGCAAATTTAATGTGTATATATTTTAATTAGGCAAACAGCGACGGCAGACAGCAGAGACAGAGATGCCTCAATATCAAGTCCCAGGCGTGCAACAAATTGAATTACATAAGCCCCTGTTGACAGACTGTCCGATTTACATACGGCAAGAGATAAATGTACTCTGCGGCTCGGTGGCACGCGTTGACCCTGCCAGCTCTCGGTATCCAACTGCCAGCAGGCAAAATGTTGGCAGCACATTTATTTATACGCACGCTGTAAATTAGCAAACGCAGAGAAATCAAATCAAAACAAATGAAAAAATGAATCAACAACAATCGCAAATGCAGCAAACATTCGCACAGTTGCTGTGAATTTCATTTCAATTTGATGAGAAACGAGGCCAAGTTTTTAGCCGCAGCAACATTTCGCGCACGCATTTTGGCATTCAACTCGTAAATATGCCGCTAATTGCTGAAGGAATAAAAATAAAGACAGGCGGCGATCCGATATTTCAGCCCTGAGGTTGTTTCTTCTGTGTTTTATGTGTATGTGTGTTTAGGCAGCGCCTAATTGAATTGAGAATCAAAAGAGCATGCAGTACATGCAGGCCATAAAAAGCATTTGGGCAAAAACATTTCCGCATATCTAATTTGTGGTCGCTCCGCTAATTGCAGATCAGGGCACCCAAACGGAGAGTCTGCTCATAACCGAGGATGAGGAACAACTCCAACAGCAGCAGCAGCAGCAGCAGCAGCAGCAGCAGTCAGCGAGTCAGCAGGAAGCCAATAAAACGCCACTACGCAAATCCGCGTCGTTCTCATCCTCGACCACGGCCTCAACCCAATCGCCGGGCAGCTCGTCGCTGGGCTCGGCCACATCGACCATGTCGTTGCGCTCCACAACGCCGCAGCGCGTCAGCTCGACGCGTGCACTGCGCAGCGATACCATCAACACGTTCCAGAAATGGGAAACAACAATTGAGTCCATCAGCTATGTGAGCACTAAAACTGTTTCCATCTCTGACTTTAGCCAGGAGCCGCAGCTGCAGACAAATGGCCAGCAGGTGCAAGCAGGTAAATCCAGCTAAATCAACTCACTAACTGGGCTAAGATCGGTTTAATGGCTTTTTGCACTCGCTTCTTTGTTTTCTAAACTCAAACTCGTAACTCATAAACTCAATGAAAACAATTTTCACCAAACGATCTGGAAAATCGCTAGCTACAAATTTGGGGCTGGGCTCACATACACACACACACACAAACACATTAGCCACAATAAATATATGTATCTGTGTGCATATTTCGAATATCTTTTGAGGCACCGCATGTAAAATCACTAAATATAGATTACAACCACACGCACCGCATCGCAGCACATTGCAACTTTCATTTGCTCAACGCGAGAGACAGAGACGGCACGAGAGAGGGGGGAAAGAGAGAGAGAGAGAGTGAACTACGCCCAACTCTAACTATGCCCTGTCTCTCTCTCTCTCTTTCTCTCTCTCGCTGGTTCCCTCGCTCGCTCACTCTATATCTTAATTGTATAAACAATTGATATGAAAAACGAACGCATTTGGACATTTTATACCTAAATTGCCGCTTGGCATGCAGCTTGCTTGAGGCACAGCTCGTTGCAGCAAGCAACAGCAACAACACTAGCAACAACAACAACAACATTTCATTTCGTTTCGGTTTTCTGGGTTTGCTGAATGAGTGCGGCGGTCGCAGTAATTTGATGCTTAATACTTATGCTGACTGGCAAACCGAATTAAAACGCGTCGCAGCATCTGTGTGGCAATAAGATACAAAAGTATCTACAAAGAGCATGTGGCGCTTTGCTTGGGGTCGCTCATTCGCCCATTTGCATTATGCATTCATTTCATTTTCTTGTCCCTCCTTTGGGTCTGCATGCGCCATACATACGACATTTCAGCATGTGTTTTGTGTGTATGTCTTATTAAACTGAACTTAATTGATATGCGACTATTCTTCTTCTTGTTTGCAGTAAATTGAATGCAGTGTTGGTCCTACTCCAATGAGCTGGGCACCGCCTCTCCCCAACACCTTACCCAACACAAACCAACTAACTAAGAGAAACTAAACAACCAGAGCAACGTTAAACTAAGCAATTGCCTTAATTATCTACTTATTATTACTAAAAGTAAAATCAACAACAACAACAACAACAAAATGCTATTAATAATACTAATTAAAGTGAAAGATTTATCTGAAGATTTGCAGTTGTCTTCTTTTGTGTGCCAAGCAACATTCTACTGCCATGACATAATTGGGCGAATATTATTTTTTGCAACTCTTGATAAGATAATATCTGACTGCCTGCCTGAGTGACTGACTGACTGACTGGCTTCCTAGCTGCCTAGCTGCCTAGCTGATAGGCTGCTGCTAATCTACAGCTACAGCTGACAAGAGCCAGCGAACTACGTGATACGTTTTGTAGCGCATCACTGCAATCTGCTGTACTGTTGCTGCTCATCTTGCAGAACCGGCTAACTGATTGTTATTTTCTAGACACTTAGGCAGTGGACATGCTGCGTGCGCTTACTTATCTGCCGATGTTCTTAAGACAAACTTACATGGCTATAAAGATACATATATGTAATGAGACATGCATACACCGATGCATAGATTTATAGATACACACATAGATTTATATAAAGATACACAGATACATAGATACATAGATATATAGATATATAGATATATAGATATATAGATACATAGACATATAGATATATAGATATATAGATGTATAGATATATAGATATATAGATATATAGATATATAGATATATAGATATATAGATATATAGATATATAGATATATAGATATATAGATACATAGATACATAGATACATAGATGCATAGATACATTTATACATTTATATATAGACAGATACATAAGTAGGTATGCTTTCTTATCTCAGCAATAATAGCTTGAAATTGGCTGCTGACGTCTTTAAGACAAAGATAGATAGCTGTATAGCTACAGATACATTTGTATCTCTGCAATGACAGCTGTCAGCTACGGCTAGCCGCGCGTTAAAATTTAATTACTATTACTATTTGCTGTTCTCTTAAAGCGTAACTTGTGATTTCATAACTGTGTCCGAGCGCCACATTAACAATTAATCTGTGCAGTAGCTGAAATTATGTACTTACATTCATTGCATTGCCAACCGGGCTGCCTTATAGAGCCCCACTCAATGCGCATCCCATATAAGGTCAATGCGAACTCAAACGCATTCGAATTGCAATTTGTAAAAACTGCAAACTTTTTTTTTTTTTTTTTTTTGTTTTTGCTTTTTTCTACGTTTTTAGCCAAAAGAAATAGAAAGTTTATTGCCAAAGGCGACATTTCTGTATTTTTCATTTCAAAATAAAGAAGGAATGAAAAAAAAAATAAACATCTTGGTCGCTATGATTAAGACACGAAATGAATAATCAAGTTTATATGTAGAAAGGCAGGCATCCAAATCGTATGTATATTTATTTTTAAAATTAGAAAAAAAAACGAAATAAATTGTGTGGAAAATTTGAAAAGAAGGTGCAAGAAAAATATTTTGAAAAAATCTAATATAAATATATAATGTATGTAAATTGCAGAAGGAATGTGAAATATCGAAACCAATTCGAATTTATATATTTGAACTATAATTGAATTAGTTTTTTGTGCGGCTACTGGAGTTAGATAGATGGAAGATAGTTCAGAGTGCACTTTATCATCCACTTTTGCAGTATCTAGAATTTCTCTAGATTTCTTTTCTATTCTGCAGCAAAAAACAAAAAAACAAAAAAAATGTTGAAAAATACGTGTCAAAAATAAATCGTGATATATTTTTAGCCAACTTACTCAAAAGCCGAACACTTGCCGAATCCCAACGATCTGAGATGAATGAGAGAATCGCCACGATTCTCTGCTAGTCAAATTGCTGTGAGCTTTTGTCAGCCTTTTCTCTGCCAGAGCAGCAGGCGAAACCGGGGACACAGCACTTTAACTTGGCAGATGAGACATGGCTAGAATTGAGATCGATGAGACTGAAAGTCGAAGTTGTGAGCAGCTACGGTTCACCTGTTCTTCGGCAGATGGAAATTAATTGAACAGCTTACAATCTTTCTAATGTCACTTCTGACACTGAGTCCAACTAGCAGAGCCTGTTTTGAAGATTAACAAATTCTTAGCCGCTGACCCGTTTTCCAGCTAGTGAGGCAAAGCCAAAGACAAACGGCCTGCTCATAGGCCCACATGCCGACTGTGTAGCGCATCTGTGCTCTCTCAGCATTTTCCACAACAACAATTGGTCGTGGAAAGTGCAAAAATATCTCGTGTAGAGCGAGAGCCGTCGCACACGAAGCTCGTTTGGCTCTCGCTTGGTTCGTGTGCCTTGTGCAGCAGCTATTTGATCGCATTCTCAACGATATTTTGTCATTCTTCGCTCGCACCTCACAAACGATCGACGTCTTGGTTTCAGTCTCGGGGATTATGACTTGAAACAGTTTGAAAATAGATATTATTTAAAGAAAATATATATATATATATAATAGATATATACGGTACATATATCTATATATATATTCAGCCATAGAGTTCGCATAGAGTTTTTTACGAAATAGTCACAGCATCTACATATAGAACGTCGCAAGGATAACGCAATAAAGTAAGGATTACCGATCTCTACTAGCATTTCAATTGTGTAAAATCAGTGGAAAATATGAAGAAAATAATGTTCATGAAATCTTTTGGTTTCGTAACCACTTTGAAAATTCCGAAAGAATTTTTCAGTGCGCTAAATATCTAAAAATAATATCCGAACGGTGCTTCGGTCGCGTTCGACGGGTGATTCGGCACACCGCTCGGCACCAGATCGTGGGGTCCGCACCCAATTCAACGAATGGACTGTGAATTCGTGCATACACACAAACCAAGATGTGCATATAGATATGAATATGCGATCCGCTACAAAGATATCTTAAATATATATGCACGCATATATATGTCAGATATCAAAAAATATATATACATACATATATTTATATCTATTTTATAATATATACTTGAGTGCATTATCCTAGCTCATCCTGCCCAGGATTACAGGCAAAGAGAGCTGCGATAATGCACGAACTAGTGAAAACCAATACCGAATATACTGTGTAATCATGAAAATCAAAACTGTGCAGAGTTTTTCGCATTGGAAAAACCAGGAAAAAAAGAAAGAGAAATGTTAAAAATAGCCCCTGAAAAATAAGTAGATACCACCGACAGCCGACACAGTGTGTATAGGAGACGACGTCTCTCTCTGTATGCGCTGCATGAGTGTGTTTGTGTGTCGCAGTGAAATGTTCAAGTGGCTAAAAATAGTCCGAAATGCCTCAGTGGAGGCTGAGAATATGAATAAGAAGAAGGATGGATGGTGTTGGTGATGATAATGATGAAGAAATCTTTTTTAATGTGTATATGTATATAGATTCGTATTTATAACGAAATCTATATGCAGCTCGATATAAAATATACAAATAAAAAATCAAGATAAAAAACAAACATATATACATAAATATATATATGTATCTGTGCGTGTGAGAAAACTCAGAAAGAAATTTGAAAAACAAAATTTATCAAATAAAATTTTCATGTTTGCCAAATATCTATTTTGGTGTGATAAATGTTTGAAGTGTTAAATTTTAATTCGAATTTTCTTTTACCATTCTGCTTTGTATTCAATTTCAGCAATAAAGAAGCGAAAGTATCAGTAAAGAAATATATTTCAATATATATATATATATAAAGTGAAGAAGCAAATCAAAGAGAAAAGTGATCTAGAGGTGTTTTTATTTTAGTGCAGTTGACAACTGCATCGATTTGGTTGTCATTTTCAATGATATATAGTGATATATAACGACCTAAAATGCAACGACAAAATCCGAACCCATACCAGCAGCAACAGCTGCAGGAGCAGCACCAACAACAGCAGGTGCAGCAGCAATACTCCACCCAGGAGTACTCGCACTCCACTCAAGAGCAGCACCAGCAAAGGATTAGCCGCACTGAACAACATGTTCAGAGGAGTCAAATCACCACTCAGCAACAACGAGGTCAGTCCGTCTGCCTGTCTGCGCCCGTTGGCCCAGCTCTGCCCTGCCATGCCCTGCCATGCCACGCCACGCCCGAATTGTCTCGTTTACGGATTTCGACAAGCTGTATTGGCCAGTGGGATTCACACCGTGGATTTAGAATCCCCACTGTTCCATTCTCTTGTTACCGAATTTCCATACGATACAGACAATCGCCTTTTCTGCTCATGCCAATTTCATTGTAACCTTCACTAAATGCATGCCATGTTAGTTCCATGATAGATTTACGTGTTGATACTGAGGGAACTCTATTTACAATCGCTCGCATCTGTATTATTTTATGTTTCTCGCATTGCTCTAACATGATTTTAATGCATGAATTGCATAGATTGCAGGAGAGAAGAAAATATTAAATTTTATCATCTTGGTATTTAGCAAACATATATATTTATATATACTTAGCTCACTAAAATATGCAACGGAAAGATTTACTGATCGATAAAGTATAAAAAGTAGGCAGAATAATTTTGAAAGGCATAGTAATCATAAGCAATATCGATTTTAATTTAATTTTAATTTTAATGTGAAAAAAGCAAACAAAAAAGCTTTTCATAAGAAACAACAAAAATATACCTCTGGATATTTCTTTCCAAATAATTCTCATGAAAAATAGATTTTGTTTATGTCTGAAATATGATAAATAGCAGGCACTTTGTGAGCTGTAAACAGTCCCTTCATATTTGAAAAAATATATATAAGTACAGTGGGTACACAGTTTCTAAAAATGTAATAGATATTGCTTGCTTCTAATAATGTTTACTGATATTGATTTCTTCAAATGGTGTTAGTTGAAAAGAAAGCAACCCAGAGATATCGCTCTGGGACTGTTAAATGTGCAAAATATTATAGACAAATTCATAATATGCATTTTATATACAAATAAGTGTAAAGAAAACTGTCTGCATCTAATAGCATATAGCTCACATATAAATCGTTAATTAATTTTTGAACATTCTGATCTGATCATTCATATTCAAAGCAAAATCTGATTCATCCCAAAATATAAAATTAAAACATTAATTGACTAAGAAATGCTAAATTCATTGGTAATATTCCATGTATTACTCATCATGTCAAAGATATAAATATATAAAATACGACTGCAAACGTACGAATTATTCATATTCATCTAATATTTCAATACTTATATCTTAATTGATGATCAGCCAAAAATTTGATCTATTTATAAATATTTCCATTCATCTGCCAAAATGTTGTATTGACATACTTATGTAGAGGAAATTATATTCATAATAGAATAACAGTATAAGAGCTCTTATACAGCTCGTCTTGTTTACATTTGACAATGCTGCATTTCGTATGAGATGAAGTGAATAAGCTATATGGCACTTAAGCACTCTTATACTGGCAGCCGAAGATAGCCGAAGTCAATTTGCCGAACTAACTGAGAGTGCGCACAAAACAAAGAGAGAGAGAGAGAGAGAGAGAGAGACTGAGAGATTAGTGATAGATAGTACGAGAGAAAATTTCGAGAGCACATTAACAGCTGATCTATTTTGTTTACATTCACCTGTTTGAATTGGAGAGACAAACTAAGGTACATATAATTGACACACTTTCGTGCAGCCGAGAGATATACCTATGTATATAAGTTAATATATCCGCATATATATAGTCATATATGTATATATAGACTTTTTATGCGTGCCAACTTCTAAATATAAGTTATCAAAGCTAGAAATATATATCCTCGACAATAAGTTTTCAAGTTCTTGTTTACATTTCTCTGGTAGAGATGATAAAGAACATTTCACGTAACAATAATTTATACTAATATTGAATGATATATTTAATTTTTTTAATAATAATTTTTTTTTTTTTTAATTTTGATGAAGTCTTAACAAAAATAAAATCACATAATTTATATTAATAATTTTTTTAAGTTTTATTAATATACCTTCATTAAAGCTCGCATCACTGCTTTTCCCTATTTGTACTTAGCCATACTCATACCATTATTAATATTACAGTACAACAACATCAAGGCGGTTTCGGAGGCACCTATGTACCGCCATCGTTGACACACGTTTATGCCCAAGGTGACATCTCACCGCCTGTATTCGAGCAAATCTTTAAGAACGCTCGCTTCGCTCAGGGTGGCAACGCCCTGTTCGAAGGCAGGCTCCGTGGCAACCCGAAGCCATTCGTTACATGGACCCGAAAAGGCGCACCACTTCTCGAGTCGCAAAAGTTCCGGATGAGCTACAACGAGGCCACGGGTGATGTGTCCCTGCTGATCAACCAGATCGGACCCGGCGACGAAGGCGAGTACACGTGTACGGCTCGTAATCAGTACGGCGAGGCCATCTGCAGTGTCTACATTCAACCGGAAGGCGCCCCAATGCCTGCACTGCAGCCCATCCAGAATCTGGAGAAGAACATCTACTCCAATGGTTATTCGTATACGTCCATTGAGGAGGAATTCCGTGTGGACACGTTTGAGTATAGACTTTTGCGCGAAGTCTCCTTCAGGGAGGCCATAACGCGCCGCTCCGGCTATGAGCAGGACACTCAGCTGTCCCATGAGCTCGACCGTTCTCTTGGCCCTGCGCACGCACCACAATTATCGCAGAAGCCCAGAAACTCCAAGCTCATCGAGGGCTCCGATGCTGTGTTCACAGCCCGCGTTGGCTCCAATCCGAAACCACGTCTCACCTGGTTCCACAACGGACAGCGTTTGGTAGCCTCGCAAAAGTATGAGATCTCTTATTCGAGTGGCGTTGCCACCCTGCGCGTGAAGAACGCCAACGCCAAGGATGGCGGCCACTACACCCTCTTGGCTGAGAATTTGCAGGGCTGCGTCGTCTCGTCCGCTGTGCTGGCCGTCGAGCCGGCCGCCGAGACTGCCTACGAGCCCAAGCCCGTGGATTCGATGGCCGAGCAGCTGGAAGTCGGCAAGGCTTTGCCGCCCACTTTTGTGAAGGCCTTCAGCGAACGCGAAGTCACCGAGGGACGCATGACGCGTTTCGATTGCCGTGTCACCGGCAATCCCTATCCCGAGGTATTCTGGTTTATCAACGGCCGTCAAGTGCGCGACGATGCTTCGCACAAGATTCTGGTCAACGAGTCCGGCAGCCATTCGCTGATGATCACGAACGTGAGCCGCCTAGATGGCGGCTCCGTTCAATGCTTGGCCCGCAACAAGGCTGGTGAGGTGGCCATCGAGGCGCCGCTGCATGTGCTGGAGAAGGAGCAGGTTGTCGCACCACAATTTGTGCAGCGCTTCAGCACGATGACAGTGCGCGAGGGTGAGCCCATCACCATGAGCGCCAATGCCATTGGCACGCCAGTGCCGCGCATTACTTGGCAAAAGGATGGAGTACAAATCTCATCAACTGCCGAACGTTTTGTGGGCATCGATGGCGGCGCCACCTGCCTGGAGATACCGCAAGTTAAGGCAACTGATGCTGGCTGGTATCAGTGTACCGCACAAAATATCGCCGGTTCCACAGCGAACCGCGCAAGACTCTATGTCGAAGTTCCCAGAGAGCAACCAAGTCAAGAACAAAGGCGTCTTAATCTACCAAGACCAACGAAAGTTATCGAGCCTGAGTAAGATCTCTTAAATTGTTAAACATATGGAATTTTTGCATTGAACTGCTTCATTCTGTTTCTAGGCCAATCCCTGGGCCAGAGATTATTTATTTGCGCCATGTGGAACGCGCCAAACCCCATCTGCGTCCCGGCGAGGAGGATCGCGTCTATCCTCCGCCACAGTTCATCATACCACTGCAGAATGTGCAGCAGACTGAAGGTGGTCGAGTCCACATGGAGGCGCGCATCGAACCCGTCGGCGATCCCAGCATGGTCGTCGAGTGGTATCTCAATGGTCGTCCCCTGGCAGCCAGTAAGTAACTCAAGTTCGAATCCCGTTTACTTTGTGTCTCATCTCTGGCTCTCTTGCTTTCACAGGTGCACGCGCCACATCTGTCTTCAAGTTTGGCTTCATTGCTCTGGACCTACTGAGCATTATGGGCCACGATGCTGGAGAATATATGTGCCGCGTCAGCAATGCCAGCGGCGTGGCTGAGTCGCGCGCCATTTTGTCGGTGGTGCAACGACCATCCATTGAGCAATCGTCGCAGAATCCGAACAGCTTGCAGTACATCAATCAGCTGGAGGACTACTCTCGCTATCAGCGCCAGGAGAGCTCAGAGGAGTTGATGAATCAAGCTCCACAATTTATACGTCCCCTGCGCGATCTGGGTGAGTTCGAGGAGGGCAAGAATGTGCACTTCGAGGCACAGGTGACCCCCGTGAATGATCCCAGCATGCGTGTGGAGTGGTATAAGGATGGCTTGCCAATCACCGCCAGCTCGCGCATCACGGCTATATTCAACTTCGGCTATGTCTCCCTAAACATATTGCACCTACGCGCCGAAGATGCGGGCAGCTACACCGTCCGCGCCGTGAATCGCATTGGCGAGGCCATCAGCCAGTCCACCATTCGTGTGCACTCGCGCTCCCAGGTCACCGCCGATCTGGGCATACCCGAGCAGCAGCGTTACATTGAGAAGGTGGAGGAATTGGAGGACTATCGCAAGTCTCAGCAGCGCCGCCACGTTCAGGAGGCACCTGAGGCCATTGCGCCACCCCAATTCAAGACACCCATCCAGAACCAACTGGATCTGCGAGAGCACGCGCATGCGCACTTCGAGGCACGCCTCGAACCCATTGGCGACTCGACCATGCGCGTGGAGTGGCTCAAGGATGGTCAACCCCTTGAGGCCAGCTCGCGCATAACTACTTACCACAACTTTGGCTACGTCGCGCTGACCATCAAGCAGATAACCATCTATGATGCCGGCACCTACACCTGCCGCGCCTACAATGCCATGGGCCAGGATACAACCACGGCCCAGTTGACGGTCATATCGAAGAACGAGATCGTCTCGGACACGCAGCATCCGGGTGGCCTGCAGAAGATTCAGCATCTGGAGGACTCGTCGCGTTATGGTCGCCGCGAGGAGGAAGAAACCTCCATCACCCAGGCACCACGCTTCCTGGGCCCCCTCAAGGGCACCACCAAGATCTTGGAGGGTCAACGCGCCCACTTTGAGGCGCGTGTCGAGCCACAGAGCGATCTGGGTCTGCGCATCGAATGGTACCACAATGGACGTGCTATCACCGCCGCCAACCGCATCCAGACCTACTACGACTTCGGCTACGTTGCCCTGGACATTTCTCAGGTGCGCGCCGAAGATGCCGGCGTCTACACTGTGGTGGCTAGAAACAAGCTAGGTGAAGCTCAGTTGCAAGCAACGATGGTAGTGGAAAGTAAGTAGAAGGAATTCGAATTAAATTGCTCATCATTCAACCCAAACATTTGCATTACAGCTCGTTCCAACATCGACACATCTAGCATGCATCGCGGCCTCTATGAAAAAACGCAGAATCTGGAGAACAAGCAATTCGTCGAGCCCCAATACGATATTGAGGAGATCTCCAAGTCAAAGCCCGTCTTTGTGCAGCCGCTGACCGATCCCAAGCCCATTCACGACGGCAAGAATATTCATCTGGAGTGCCGTCTCGAGCCCATGGGCGATCCCACAATGCGCGTCGAATGGTTCCATAACGGGCGCCCCGTAACCGTTGGCTCACGTTTCCGCACCTACTACGACTTCGGATTTGTCGCCCTGGACATCATCAAGGCCACGGCAGCCGACTCTGGCGAGTATACCGTGCGCGCCACCAACCACCTGGGCACCGCTCACACCTCTTCATGTGTGCGTGTGATTGATCGCAGCGATGTGGTGACCGAGACCCAGAACGAGCAGTCGCTGGAGCAGATTCAGCTGCTTGAGGACTCGCGTCGTCGCCACCACCAGGAAGAGGATATTACCATCATGCAGGCGCCTCAATTCACACGCGCACTGCATAACATCGAAACCGTTGAGGGCACCAACGTGCATCTGGAGTGCCGCCTGCAGCCAGTGGGTGATCCCAGTATGCGCATCGAGTGGTTCGTCAACGGCATGCCGGTAAAGACGGGCCATCGCTTCCGTCCTGCCTACGAGTTTGACTATGTGGCGCTGGACTTGCTTGGCTGCTATGCCATTGACTCGGGCGTCTACACGTGCCAAGCCCGTAACCAACTGGGCGAGGCCGTCACCTCCTGCTCCGTGCGCATTATTGCCAAGAAGGATTTGATTCTGGAGACTCAGAACGAGTCTGGCCTGCAAAAGATTCAATACCTGGAGGACTCCTCACGCTATCGTCGTCATGAGGACGTAGATGAGGTGGTCAATATTCGCCCCCGCTTCCTGACCCATCCGAAGAGCCTGACCAATACACGCGAAGGCGGTCACGCCCACTTTGAGTGCAAAATTGAGCCCGTCACCGATCCCAATCTGAAGGTGGAGTGGTTCAAGAACGGCCGTCCCATTACCGTGGGCCATCGTTTCCGACCCATTCATGATTTCGGGTACGTGGCCTTAGATATTGTTGGCCTGATTGCTGAGGACTCCGGTATTTACACCTGCCGCGCCGTCAATTTGATTGGCTCCGATGAGACTCAGGTGGAGCTGCAATGCCGCAGCGGCGAGCAAATCGTCACAGTGACCCAGAACGAAGCTGGTCTCGAGCAGATTCACTATCTGGAGGATCGCTCGCGCTACAGCCGCCGCGAGGAAGTCGACGAGACCACCAAGCAGGCGCCAGTGTTTACAACCTCCCTGAAGAACATTGAAATCAAGGAGAATCAGCGTGCTCACTTTGAGTGCCGCTTGATTCCCGTCTCCGATCCTTCGATGCGTGTGGAGTGGTACCACAATAACATGCCTCTGAAATCGGGCTCGCGTTTCACTGAGACCAACAACTTTGGCTTCGTGGCCCTCGATATTATGTCCACACTGCCCGAAGATGCCGGCACCTACACCTGCCGTGCTTTCAATGCTGTGGGCGAGGCCATAACATCTGCTGTTGCCGTGGTGCACACCAAGAAGTCCATCTATCTGGAGTCTCAGCACGAGACTGCATTGCCGCGACTGCAGCACCTGGAGGATGGCTCCAAGCGCCAGCGCGTCAGCGTACAGGATGAGTTCGTTTCGCAGGCTCCGGTCTTTACCATGCCTGTGCGCGATGTACGTGTGGCCGAGAACCAGGCGGTGCACTTTGAGGCCCGCCTTATTCCCGTGGGCGATCCCAAACTCACTGTGGAATGGCTGCGCAACGGTCAGCCCATTGAGGCGTCCAATCGTACCACCACCATGCACGATTTCGGCTACGTGGCTCTGAACATGAAGTACGTGAATCCCGAGGACTCTGGCACCTACACCTGCCGTGCGGTCAACGAGCTGGGTCAGGCTGTGACGTCTGCGTCGCTGATTGTGCAGTCGAAGACTGCCATTCAGATGGAGACACAGCACGAAGCTGCCATGCACAAGATCCATCAGCTGGAGGATCACAGCAAGTACCAGCGCCGTGAGGAGGAGGAATACACCGTTACGACGGCGCCAATGTTTGTCACCAAGCTGATCGGACCCAACAATCTGGTTGAGGGCCAGAGTGCCCACTACGAGTGCCGCATCGAGCCCTACCCAGATCCGAACCTGAAGGTCGAATGGTTCCACAACGGCAAGCCCTTGAGCACCGGCCATCGCTTCCGCACCACCTATGACTTTGGCTTTGCAGCACTCGACATCCTCACCGTCTATGCGGAGGACAGCGGAGAATACACTTGCCGTGTGACTAACAATCTGGGCGAGGCCGTCAGCTCGATTGCACTCAACGTCACCACCCGTTCGTCGATTATTCATGAAACGCAGCATGAGGAGGCTCTGCACAAGATCCAGCATCTGGAGGATACCTCTCGCTTCCAGCGCAAGCCTGAAGAGGATCAGTTCCACGCTGAGCGCCCACAGTTTGGACGCCCACTGCGCAATGCCAAGGTCAATGAGGGCACACCCGTGCATCTGGAGGCAACACTGATCCCAGTTAATGACCCCACCATGAGGGTCGAGTGGTACTGCAACGGCAGACCCATCCAAACGGGTCACCGTTTCAAGACCACCTACGATTTCGGCTTTGTCGCCTTGGACATATTGTACGCCCACGCCGAGGATACCGGCACCTACATGTGCAAGGCCAAGAATGCTGTTGGGGAAGCTGTCACGACTTGTGCTGTAAACGTAACAGGTAAGCTCATAGCTGATACACAAACTTCACCTTATGCTAATCACATTCAACTTGTAGCAAATAAGACACTGGATCTGGATACACTCGATGCCCAGCGGCTGGAGAAGATTCGCCAGCTCGAGAGCTATGCGCCACCCGTAAAGGCCGAGGTGGAGGAGAAGGGACAGAAGCCAATTTTCCTCACCCCACTTAGCAATCTGGAGCATCTGAAGGAGGGCGAGCACGCCCACTTGGAGTGTCGCGTTGAGCCCATCAACGATCCCAACCTGAAGATCGAATGGTTCTGCAATGGCAAGCAACTGCCCACCGGACATCGTTATCGCACCACCCACGACTTTGGCTACGTGGCCCTGGACATTTTGTATGTCTATGGCGAGGACACTGGCACCTACATGTGCAAGGCAACCAATCTCCTGGGCGAAGCAGTCAACACCTGCAATGTCCGTGTGCTGAACAGACGCAGCATGATTCTGGACACCCAGCACCCGGATGCTTTGGAGAAGATTCAGAAGTTGGAGTCCAAGGTTGTCACCACCCGCACCGAAGTCGGCGATCATCCAATTGGCCCGCCCCACTTCACCGCAGATCTACGCGGCTCCACTGAGATCTATGAGGGCCAAACGGCTCACTTTGAAGCACAGGTGGCGCCAGTGCACGATCCCAACTTGCGCATCGAGTTTTATCATAATGGCAAGCCTCTGCCATCGGCTGCCCGCTTCCACATCACCTTCGACTTTGGCTATGTCTCCCTGGACATTACCCATGCCGTGGCCGAGGATGCTGGCGAGTATTCCGTGCGTGCTGTTAACGCTTTGGGTCAAGCCGTCTCTTCGACCAATCTGCGCGTGATTGCCCGCGGCACCATTATTTCGGACACCCAGCATCCTGAGGGTCTGGAGAAGATACGTAAGTTGGAGTCTACGGCACCACACCAGCGCCAGGAGGTCGAAACGCCTGGCACACGCCAGCGACCCATGTTCACCCAACCAATTCAAAACATTGATCGCATCAATGAGCACCAGACCGCTCACTTTGAGGCGCGCCTGATTCCAGTGGGTGATCCCAACTTGAAGGTCGAATGGTACCGCAATGAGAAACTGATCGAAGACAGCTCCAGAATCACCAAGCAGCACGACTTTGGCTTTGTCTCTCTCGATATATCGCACATCCGCAAGGAGGATGAGGGCGTCTACATGTGCCGCGCTGTCAATCCACTTGGCGAGGCCGTCACTACCGCCTCTATGCGTGTGGTTACCGAGGCCACCATCCAAATGGATACCCAGCATCCGGACAGCATTCGTCGTATTCACCAGCTGGAGAAGCCTCTGGCTCCACTACCCACCGAGCCTGAGCGCCTCTTCGAGAAGCCCATCTTCACGCAGCTACTGACGGGCCCCTCCGAGGTATGGGAGGGCACCCATGCTCACTTCGAGGCACGTGTGGTGCCCGTTGGTGATCCCTCACTTAAGTTCGAGTGGTTCGTTAACGGCGTTGAGCTGCAAATGGGCTCACGCCTGCGCACCACCCACGACTTTGGCTTTGTCACTCTCGACATTGCCGCTGTGGTGCCTGAGGATGCTGGTGTCTACATGTGTCGCGCTTTCAATGCCGCTGGCGAGGCTGTGTCCTCGACTGCCATGAAGGTGAAGACCAGGGCCAACATCGACGGACAGCCCCTGATACCTGAGTCCTGGGAAGCCATTCGTCTGAAGGAGGCTGCAATGAACCGTGTGCCCGAAATGTTTGTGGACTCTACGCCTCAGCAGGCTCCAGTGTTCACGACACACTTGCAGAGCTACGACAAGCTGCACGAGGGCCAGCATGTGCATCTGGAGGCTCAGGTGGAGCCTCGCGCCGATCCTAATCTGCGCATTGAGTGGTTCAAGAACGGCATCTCACTGACCACTGGCTCACGCATACGCAGCACCTTCGACTTTGGACTGGTTACCTTATCTATCAATGGCTTGCGCGAGGACGACTCCGCTATTTACACTTGCAAGGCCACCAACCAGGTGGGCGAGGCTGTGTCGACCTCATCGCTCAAGATCGAAGATCGCCATTGGCTACAAGCGGAGTCCTTGCATCCGGACTCATTGCCACGCATTGGCGAGCTGGAGGCGCCAAAGCCGGTTCGTAAGGACGCACCAGAGCCCACATACGAGACTCCGGTATTCATCACTCATCTGAACAACATCGAGTGCAAGGAGACGGACAGCGTTCGCTTTGAGTGCAACGTGGAGCCGGCCCGTGATCCCACCATGAATATCGAATGGTACTACAATGGCCAACCGTTGCAGGCAGCTGCCAAATTCAAGTCCATTTACGACTTTGGCTACTGCGCCCTGGACCTGAATAACTCGTATGCCGAGAACAGCGGCATCTACACTTGCAAGGCCACAAACAGCAAGGGCTCGGCTACTACCTCGGGCACATTGAAGTGCACAGGCGGCAAGACCATGTTCCTGGACACACAGCATCCACAGGGCGAGAGCGGACTGGAGGCCGTGCAAGAAACAGAAGAAGCATTGGCCAATCGCTATGCCCAGAAGCCAAGCAAACCAGAGACTCAATACCCAGCACCAGTCTGGACGAGGCCATTGCAGCAGGAGTTCCATCTATCCGAGGCGCAGCCGATCCATTTGGAGGCCAACGTGGAGCCGAAGGAGGATCCAAATCTGTTTATCGAATGGTACTTCAATGGCAAGCTGCTGCAGCATGGCTCGCGCTTTAAGATGACCAGCGAATTCGGCTTCGTCACTATGGACATGATTGAGGTGTACTCTAGAGATCAGGGCATCTACACTTGCAAGGCCTATAACAGGGCTGGCGAGGCTTTCACTTCCACCACCATATTCTGCTCAAGCAAGGACAGCATCATTGAAGCCACACAGCATCCCAAGGGTGCTGAAGGTCTGGAACAGATTCAGGACTTGGAGGAGTCACTACGCAAGGACGGCAGCAAGCCGGAGCAGCCCGAGCAGGGCATTGCACCACGCTTCACCACCGAATTCGTTAACATTGCTGACATTGGCGAAGGTGAGTTGGCCCATTTCGAGGCCAATCTCATTCCTCTGGGCGATCAGAGCATGGTCATTGAATGGTTCTTCAATGGCAAAGTTCTTGAGGCCAGCCACCGCGTGCGCACCATCTACGCCTTTGGCACCGTCGCCCTGGAAGTGCTGGGCACCAAGATCGAGGACACCGGCACATACACCTGCCGTGCCACCAACAAATACGGCTCAGCTGAGATCAGCTGCACGCTGGAGTGTGTCGACAAGCCTCGTGGCCAGAAACCGCACTTCACGTCGCACATTCAGCCGCTGCAGGGCCTGAAGGATGGCCAGTCCGCTCACTTCGAGTGCACCTTGATTCCGGTTAATGATCCGGATCTTAAGGTCGAGTGGTACCACAATGGCAAACTGCTCCGTCACTCAAACCGCATCAAAACGGTATCCGACTTTGGCTACGTGGTCCTCGATATCGCCTATCTGCAGGATCACGACAGTGGCGAATACGTTTGCCGCGCCTACAACAAGTACGGCGAGGACTTCACTCGCACCACTCTTAACTGTGGTGGTCGCGGTGGCGTGTTCTACGACAGCTTGCAGCCTGATTCTCTCCAACGAATCCGTGAGCTGGAGTGCCCGCAGGGCCAGCAAGCGGACAGTGGTGCTCCAGTGGTTGCCGAGCCACCCAAGTTCATCACACAAATCAGTGATGTCACCAAGCTGGTGGAGGGCCAGAGCGCTCACTTTGAGGCGCGCTTGACGCCCATTACCGATCCCGACTTGGTGGTCGAGTGGTATTTCAATGGCAAGAAGCTGCCCCATGGCCATCGCTTCCGCACTTTCCACGACTTTGGCATTGTCATCCTGGATATCCTGTATTGCTATGAGGAGAACTCTGGTGTTTATGAGTGCCGCGCCTACAACAAATATGGCGAGGATGTCACCCGCGCCAGCCTGAAGTGCGCCTCCAAGGCCAGCCTGATCTTGGACTCCCAGCTGCCACGTGGCATGGAGGGCGGTCTGGAGAAGATTGCCAATCTGGAGTATAGCATGGTGCGTACCCGCGAGGAGACCACCGAGGAGACCAGAGGCAAGGCACCAGTGTTCACTGTGCCCCTGGAGAACATTGACAATCTGCGCGAGGGCGAGAACGCTCACTTTGAGGCTCGCATCACGCCTGCTGATGACCCCAAGCTGAAGGTGGAGTGGTACTGGAATGGCCGTCCATTGAAGGCTGGCTCTCGTTTCCGCACTTTCTGCGACTTTGGTTTCGTTATTCTGGAAATTTCTCCAGTCTACCCGGAGGATTCTGGTGAATACTCGTGCCGTGCCATCAATGAGTATGGTGAGGCAGTGACCAGCGCAACAATGAAGATTCAAGGCAAGCGTAGCATCATTATGGAATCGCAGCTGCCCAAGGGCATGGAAGGCACCATCGATCGCATCGCTGAGCTGGAAGGTCTGGGCTCTCGCAGCACAGAGTTTGTGCCGGAGGACGATACAGGCAAGCCACCAGAGTTCATTACGACACCATTCGATATGGTCATCGGAGAGAACTCGCTGGCCCACTTCGAGTGTCGCCTGCAGCCCATCAACGATCCGTCCATGCGCGTGGACTGGTTCCACAACGGCAAGGCCTTGTGGGCCGGCTCCCGCATCAAGACCATCAACGACTTTGGCTTTGTCATCCTGGAGATCGCCGGCTGCTACCAGCGAGATACGGGTCTGTATACCTGCAAGGCAACCAACAAGCACGGCGAGGCCACCGTCTCCTGCAAATTGCAGGTCAAGGGTCGCCAGGGCATTGTCATGGAGCCGCAGCTGCCCTCGAACTTCCGCACTGGCACTGAGAGCCTGCAGAAGCTGGAAGAGAACATGCACAAGCGTGAAGAGATGGTCATCGATGAGGAGCAGCCAAATCCACCCAAGTTCATTGAGGAGATCAAGGACAACTTGGACGTGCCCGAGGGCGGACCAATTCACTTCGATTGCCGCGTAGAGCCCGTTGGTGATCCAACAATGCGCATTGAATGGTACTACAATGGCCGCGTCATGGCCACTGGTTCCAGAGTTCATCAACTGAACGACTTTGGCTTCATTGCTTTGGATATTGACTACATCTATGCCAGGGACTCTGGCGAATATACCTGCCGCGCCACCAACAAGTGGGGCAGTGCCACCACCACCGCCAAGGTCACCTGCAAGGGCAAGCACAGCATTGTCTACGAATCACAGCTGCCCGAGGGCATGACCGCCGAGAAGTTGAAGGAACTGGAACGTGGACGCATCCCAGAGGCACCCAAGGTTGTCGAAGAGCAGTACGGACCACCGAAGTTCATCACCCAGATTGCATCCTGCACAGCCGAGGAGTCTGAAGCTGTCCGATTCGAGTGCCAAGTGGAACCAAAGACCGATCCCAATCTGCGCGTTGAATGGTATCGCAATGGCAAGCCTTTGCCACTGGGTCATCGCTATAGGAACGTCTTCGACATGGGCTTCGTCTCGCTGGACATTTTGTATGTGTACAGCGACGACTCTGGTGAATACGTTTGCCGTGCCGTCAACAAGTATGGCGAAGATCGCACCAAGGCCACCGTCTCCTGCAAGAGTAAGTCATCTAGCACATGACTCTTATCTATTATATCTAATCCATCTCGATTTGTATTAGAATTGCCTACGATTCTGCTGCAAAATCAAGTGCCACGTGGCATGAAGCGGTCGGAAACGCTCACCCAAATGGAGGCCACCATCAAGAAGTACACCTCTGAGGTGCATTTGACCGAGGATGATCTCTTCGATCCCGATCGCAAGCAGCCTCCTCGCTTTGTCACACAGATCAAGGAGCAGCTCACGCTGACGGAAATGGCTAAGACTAAGTTTGAGTGCCAGTTGGCGCCTGTGGGTGATCCGAACATGAAGGTCGAATGGTTCTTCAATGGCAAGCCCTTGCTCTACAGTAAGTGCCTACATTCGATGCCTAAAATTGTTCAGCATTTATTTATGCTCTTATTTCTGAACTCGCAGAGAACCGCTTCCAGCCCATTTACGACTTCGGTTATGTCGCCATGAATTTCGGCTGGGTTTATCCCGAGGACAGCGGGGAATATGTCTGCCGCGCCACGAACTTGTATGGCATGGATGAGACTCGTGCCATCATCAAGGTATCCGGCAAGCCGGGCATTGTCTACGACTCGCAGCTGCCTGCCCATATGCAGAGCATCGATCGCATTCGCGAAATGGAAGCTTCCTGGCAAGTGTAAGTATCTGTGGTATTAGCTGGGCCAAAGACATTGGATACATTCGCTATCTACTCCCGCAGGGTACCCGAAGAAGCTGACCCCGATGCCAAGCCCAGAACGAAACCAGTGTTTGTTAGCAAGCTGGAGCCGCAGACGGTCGAGGAGGGCGAACCAGCCAGATTCTGTGTGCGTGTCACCGGTCATCCACGTCCTCGTGTCATGTGGCTGATCAACGGCCACACTGTTGTTCATGTAGGTGCACTCCGGCGCATTTAATCGAGTCAGTGATTAATTTCTTTCTCACATGCAGGGCTCGCGCTACAAGTTGACCAACGATGGCATGTTCCATCTTGATATACCCAAGACGCGTCAATATGATACCGGCAAGGTGGAGGTTATAGCGCGCAATTCTGTGGGCGAATCGATTGCTTCGACCGAACTGAATGTTGTCGCACGCTCTGATGACTATCGCAATGTTCTCAAGAACTCACCACGCCGTAAGTCACACGCACACACACACCCATACACTCTTGCTATAAACACAGATTGTTATACAATCCGATATATCTAAACAGCTATATGAAATTAACACGAATTTTTAAATGCAGTAGTTCTTAGCTGGCAAAACTAAAAAAAGAAACACACAAGTGATATCACATTAAATATCGCATTGTAAATATACATACACATACTCTTTTATATTATATATATAGTTCACATAAAGTATGCATTTCCAAGTAGAAGTAGCAGCCAAGTTAATTGCGTTTCTCAAGCACATGCCACAAAAAAAAAAAAAAAAAAAAAAAATACAAAACTAGTGTCACTGTATAGGTCAGACAATAGACAACCACAAATTCCCTACCCACAATACACCCAGTTCCCCACTCCGAAAAGTGCTTTCCTTCAATTATCCCATAAGAGCGTCTGATTGTCCACGCATCGAGCCTGCAAGGGAGCGACCCAGCGGAAACTGTGCCCTCTGGACGCCATCAATGAGTATCGCCGGATCATGGGTATTTTGGTTGTGCAAGTTTTTAGTGTGTGCGTGTTTTAAAGACTGTCTATTCTAAGCTGTGGCTGATCGCTTTCAACTTTTGTCTGTCATCATAAGCGGTTGAATTCTAAACGTAAAGGAGTTAGCAAACCTCTGTGAACATCATAAAAAAATGTACCATCCATGTGTCATACTTTCGTTTTGCTTATTTTAATTCATGTACTAACACTGAAGCTATACGAATGCAGTTTTACTTAACCAAGCGGCATGCCAATAGTTCAATTCTTTCTTGTGAATAGCTCAACGTAGTCATGTCTTCTAGAAAGTGTTTAAAACCGTCAATTTGTTTTGCATATAGCATGGTACGATTACGAACTAGCAGCCTACCAGAAGGAGCGCCAGGAGAACGAGCTGGAAAAGGTATTCGATGAGCGTAAGCAATATTTGTCCGAGCAGAGTGCGCACACCCTGAAGGGCGTTGAGCACCTGAAGCCCAAGCAGTACAAGCCCCAGACACCCGATTGGCAGCAGAACGTCAAGGCCAAGAAGAGCGAGGAGTACTATAATAAGATCCAGGAGCTGGAAACTGAGCAGTTGCTCAAGGAGACCAATTTGCGCAGGGATACCCATCAATATGCCATTCCCGGCGAGAAGGTTGTCAGCAGCTCAGCTGCCAAGGGCATGGCGCACTCCTACGAGGAGAATCTGTAAGTAAACTCCAAGTCATTCAGATGAGCCTACGCATACTCATACCGAAACTCTGTAATTTATAACAGTCAAGAGCAAACGAGCACCACCCAGGTCAAGGGCGCCCCACCAAAGGGCGTAGCCCAGCCTTCAGAGTCGTCGGTGCATGGACGTGAGGTGCACATGAATAAGCAGCAGCAAGTGCAGAAGGAGATCCAAGGTGACTTGGAGATCACACGCAAGATCACTGCCACCGAAACCACCGAAGTGGAGCATAAGGGCACCATTCAAGAGCGCGTTGTCAAGGGTCCAGTCCAACCCTCTAAGGCACCCGTGTTCACCAAAAAGATTCAGCCATGCCGCGTCTTTGAGAACGAGCAGGCCAAATTCGAAGTGGAGTTCGAGGGCGAGCCCATGCCAACTGTGAAGTGGTTCCGTGAAAGCTTCCCCATCCAGAACTCACCTGATTTGCAGATTCACACATTCAGCGGCAAATCCATATTGATCATACGCCAGGTCTTCATCGAGGACTCGGCTGTGTTTACCTGCGTGGCAGAGAATCGTGGCGGAACTGCCAAGTGCAGCGCCAATTTGGTTGTGGAGGAGCGCAGACGCGCCGGCAAGGGCGGCATACAGCCACCAAGCTTTGTGTCCACCATTCAGAGCACAACCGTGTCCACTGGCCAACTGGCTCGCTTCGATGCCAAGGTAACTGGCACACGCCCCATGGATGTTTACTGGCTGAAAAACGGCATGAAGATCCAGCCCAGCATCAAGTTCAAGATGCTGGAAGAGGACAACATTCACACTCTGTTGATCATTGAGCCGTTCGCCGAGGACTCTGGCCGCTATGAGTGCGTGGCTGTCAACGCCGCTGGCGAGGCACGCTGCGATGGCGATTGCATTGTTCAATCGCCCACCAAGCCGGAGAAGCCAACAACGCCCGGCAGCGAGAAGCCGCCACACATTGTGGAGCAGCTGAAGAGCCAGTCCGTAGAGGAAGGCAGCAAGGTAATCTTCCGCTGCCGCGTGGATGGCAAGCCCACTCCGACAGCTCGTTGGATGCGTGGCGAAAACTTTGTGAAGCCATCTCGCTACTTCCAAATGTCGCGTCAAGGCGAATACTATCAGCTGATCATCTCGGAGGCATTCCCCGAGGACGAGGGCACCTACAAGTGCGTTGCCGAAAACAAACTGGGCAGCATTCAGACCAGCGCGCAGCTCAAAGTGCGTCCCATCGAAAACCTGGATGCACCACCCACCATCACCGCTCTCAAGGATGTCTCCGTCACCGAGGGCATGCCGGCGCAGTTCAAGACCACTGTCACCGGCAAAGTGAAAGCAACCAGTGTGCAGTGGTTCC
Source organism: Drosophila mojavensis (assembly GCF_018153725.1). Classification (NCBI taxonomy): domain Eukaryota; kingdom Metazoa; phylum Arthropoda; class Insecta; order Diptera; family Drosophilidae; genus Drosophila; species Drosophila mojavensis. The sequence continues at coordinate 11,289,769 of NW_025318899.1, read as the reverse complement.
GCGAGGGACAACTGATACCGGAAACACCTGACTTCCAGGTAGGCTGACTACAAATTGGACCAGATTAATCAATTAGCCGCTTGAGCTATTGAAGAGCAGTGACTTAATTGAAATTTGATATCGTTGCAGATGATCTTTGATGGCAACAGTGCCGTGCTTTTGATTGGCACCACCTACGAGGAGGATTCGGGCATCTTTACTGTGCGTGTGACCTCGTCAACTGGACAGGTCGAGTCATCAGCCAAACTGACTGTTAAAAGTAAGGATTAAACTAAACGCTAAGCCAAACCAAAACCAGAGTTCGTAAACAGCAAGAAATCAAACGTAAGCGAACAGTGTTCGAAATCTCCAAAGAATGCTCAAAAGAAAAAAAAAAAAAAGAACAACACACACACATAACGACCAAAAAAAGAACCTTAAGAACTATACGTATATTTTTTACATAACGGTTCCCTATACTGACGATGATTCAGCCCAACTAACTGAGTACTGTCAATGACTAGTCCAAAAAGTTTGAGTGAAGAATACTTAACTGAAAACGAATATTTCGACAGTTTAAATTTTTGTTCCTTTTTCTTTCAAATCAGATTTTTACATTGAATACAACGAACGAGTTCTTTTAATTACTAACCCAATTTCAATATCAATATGTGAACCCAAGCAACAATTAAATGAAAGATGTTTAACACAAAAAGGTAAAAAAAAAAAAAAAAAAATATTAAAAACCAACAAAAAAATCAAAGTTTATTTAAAAGAAATTAATATTAATAATAAAAATAATTACAAGTATTTTGCAATATAAATATATATAGAACATTTTCTTTTTGGCATAGCCAATCATGAGGGCATTGTTTGTCGGTTGTTATAAAATTCGAAATACTTGAGATTTGAGTGAAAGTGAAGTGAAAAATGAATTAAATAGATAAATATAGATACACCCAAAGCACTCAGCACTCGCCCCTTTGAGTGAGAATTATAAATAAGGCAGCTTATGTACTTTCATATTGCTCAGTGAATACCTATACATACTTAAGTTTATATGTATGATACGTCTCAGGCACCTTATAAATATGTTGAGTTCTTCTGTATTTAGGCTACATACATACAAATATAGAGGAGCTATGTGTATAGGAAACATATAGAAACATGTGTCGGAATAGTTCTGGGGCCGTGTGCAAAACGCACATTTGTCCCGCCTCCGCTCGAGCATGAAAGTTTTATTTTTCATTTGAATATTAGCATTAAATATTGTGGATGACACATCTAGCGCGCATACGGCTCGCAGCGTTTGCTGTATCCATGTCCATACTGCCATCGAATACTTGAATATGAAAATCTAGAAACGAACGTGCGCAAAACTAGCACAGCCCAAGGGGGATACGTTGATAATAAGTAAAAACCAGAACGCCGAAAATATTGAAAGCCATTGCAGACACTGAATTTGTTCAGCTGCCAGCAGACAGCAGCCAGCAGTCAGCAGTCAGATTATCTATATGCTCTACTATACTATATACACAAATCTAAATATATATATGTGTGCTGCGGGCTGTCCATTCTATTTTCAATTTCATTTTTGGAAAATGGTTGTGCTTTGAAAACTAATTTCCAATAGATTAGCTAGAACAAAAAAGAAAAAACAAGAAATGAGACCAACAACAATTAAAAAGTAGAATCCATTTGATATTTTTAGACCGCAGCGCAGTCTGGATATTTTGTTTGCGGCTACAATGAAAAACATTTTATGTATTTTTTCAAGTAAATCGTGAAATTTATTTCAATTTTCTTTCATTTAAAAATTAGAAAAAAATAAATGAAAAGCGAAAATATAATATTGGCTTTCAATGTATGAGCACAGATGAAAATAAACTGACATTTAGTTCAGGCAAAAATAAAATAATTAATTACCTACGAGCTGTTTGTTTTGTTGTTGTACCATGTAGACAAGATATGAGTAGCCGATTTACCCAAGAGATCTATTCGAACACACACACACAATGAAACACACACCAACTTGTGTGTTCTATTCGGGTCTGTGTGTTAGTCATTAGAGAAGCCAACATGAATAAATGATTCTGTTTATGGTGCAGAAATGGTTTTTAATTAAATTAATCAGTTACGGTAGTTTACTCATCCAATCGCCCTCTGGCGCTGATTCAGATGCTTTGGCCTTTATTTATAGAAGCCAGCCCACGAATCTTGTATCCAACCGACTATTCAGATCTGCAATCCCTCTGAAATCGAAAAATGCATATTAGTATTGAACATTGTTTATTGGAACGATACGTTCAAGTATTACTATCAAACTTTGACCATGTACCCGATCTTGAACTCGTATTCGGACTTGACCTGGACAGACACGGATATCTATATGATATATGATTATTTGACGTTTGATTATAATCGATTTGTATTGTTTATTTAATTTACGTTTATTTATTTTGTAGTGATGTTGCATGAGATTTTATTATTCATTTTTTATTGCTGCTTTTTACTACTAATTCGTTTCGTTCTCATTTCGTCCACTTTCCACAAAACTATTTCGCATTTTCGAAAAACAAAACACACAATAGAATCAATATTTTGAAATTATTATATTACCGTGTCCAGTGCAAATATTTGCCGCTTATGCCGCCGTAAATCTTGTGGTAAAAAATGCTTTACTAAAAAATTAATCATAAAAACTCATGCGACTTTTGTTTTAAGTTTGATCTACAATACATTTGAGATACTCGTACTCCTCTGTCAATTAAATAATTTATGTTTATGTTTACGTTTCGTGTTTTAAGTGTTTATCGATCGACCGATAATCAAATATCCAATTCGATATTTCAATTCAATAATTCTTTTGTTCTTCCATATCACTCTTGTTGCTTAATTGTATTTCTCATGTATTTAATGCTTAAAACCAATATCGCGTCTTTCAAATAAAAAACAAAGCAAATGCATCATCAACTGATAATCGTTTTTGATAACTTCCAAACTGCCAAACTCCATGCTTGCGCATCCTCTGCCGCTGCTTGCTCGCACCGTTATAGGTAATGTATGTACATTTATATATATAGTATTATTATGGTACTTCGATGTTTTATGTTAACGATTTACAACACTCGATTGAGGACTGCACTTTGTAAATGGACCGCACATTCGCCCCGTGTGCCAATTGGCTACCTTCTGCGCTCGATTGTTGTCTACATCCGAATGAGATCGGTCGAATGCGCCGCGGTGCGCTGGCTGCGCTGCGTTGACTGCGGTGCTTACCCCAAAAATACCCCATATCGATACAGCGCACAGCACACTGAGCACCGCCTAAGAATCCGGCCGAGCTGTTTACCCCACCTGGTGACGTAGCCGCCACTAATCATAAATCTATTTCGGGCACCCATTGTAAACACAAGCCTTTTAATTGTGCACGCTCTCAAACTCAATTGTTCTCGCTGAGCCGGATCATTCCTTTGGGCCCATACTTCGATTGGATGATGAAGCGGCTGTACTTAGCTGATGATAAATTCGTACATTCATTGAAAATGTGCCAAAAGAGTAGCTATAGGTTATTGCAAGAATCACAGGTGAGATTCGTCACAGACGAATTGTGATTCATGCGACAGATTCACGTCTTTTTCTTTATCAATGTCAAGCACTGAGTTGAGATGTGCGTGGCATATTATTTAAGTACCTAATTATTGATTCACGGCCAACATAGATGAGCTGTCTTATGCGATTTGTGTGCCGTGATTTGAGGCTGTCGTGCCCCCTCTTTGGCATCTACATATACCTTTACAGCCAAGCAGAAATATGCGTTCTGCCATGGTATTTGAATTTTCATTTTGCACACTACATTAATATTTTCAAGTTCATTGTTTATACATAGATTGTATATACACACATATATGCTTGCAAGGTATTTTGATTTATTTTTAATATTGAGTATAAGCAACATGGGATATATACTCGTATGCCAGAGGTATGTATCAAGTTGCCACACCCCTCAACTAATATCAATTTCAAGGTAAGCGACTCTATCTAAATGTCGAACACTGCTGTGAACTCTGGAAAATGTCAGGCGATTCTCGATTCCCCCCATATACTCTACTAACACTTTGACTTACCCTTTGAACTTCTAGAACGACGTATCTCGGCTTATCAATTGCGTACGATTGATTCTGTCGAAGATGAGTCCTCGTCATCTGGCAGGGAAGATAGTTCACCTGAATCGCCCAACCAGTTCCAGCAGCAACAGCAGCCGGGCGCATATGGTCAATATTTGGGCGTTAATGGGCAGGTACAGCATCAGGGTCGCTCTCGCACTAAGAAGACAAAAGTGCGCAGCAAGTCCTTGCAGCCGCCCACTAATATTGTGCCTTGGCGCAAGTCCTCGCGTCCGCACCGTGGACGCTCACTAGACAAGCAGCCATTCCTGCCGGGTTTCAAGCCAGAGCCGATCAAGTCGTGGACCGAAGAGACGATTAGCTTAAAGGCCACACCCATTGAGAAAAAGAAGCCGATACCCAAGCTAGAAGCCGCAAAGGTTGTCCTCAAGTCCATCAAGTCTGAACGAGATCAGGGCATCATGAGCCTGGGAGCTACTTTGGAGCAGATTATCGCTGGCAAGACCGAAAAGGAGGCCGTGCCTTGGATAACAATGCGTGAGAAGCTAAAGCAGGTGGAGAGTGTGCAACGACAGCTGAGCAAATTTGACCTTGATGAGGTCTATTTGCGGCCATTAGAGGGTCAAATCGAAACCGACCAGCAGCTGCCACAGCAAGCCCAACTGGAGGAGGTGCAACGCACCAAGGAAATTCAACGCCTTAAGAGCATGGAAAGCGTAGAAATCATGGAAATGACTGACCAGATTGATAAGCTCATTACCCAGCAGCAGAATAACAAGGATCGCATTCCATGGAAGGAGATGCGTCAGCAGCTGAAGAGCGTGCAGCGGGTAACCAAGCAAATTGACAAGTTCAAGATTGACGAGGTTGAGCTGCGCCATCTGCAGGCTCAGCAGAGTATCGCTGAAGATTTCCAGAGTGCTACTCAGGACACAGTTGTCATGACTATCGATGATAGCTCCAAGAGCTCAATTTCTAAGATTATGACACGCGATGAGATTCAGCACTACGAGGACCAGTCGAATATCTACAAGCAGCAGTTCATAACCACTGAGGACGTTAACATAATGCATGTTTCAGAGCGCGAGAAGCTCGAGGCACAAAGACTGCTCAGGGAACAGCAAGCTGTCAACTGGAGACAGCAGCAGCAGCGTCCTCAACTGCAGCCACTAACCTCTGTCGAGGATACGATCTCACAGACCAGCGAACGCCAAAAGATTGTGCAGCAGCAGAGCCTTATCGAAGAGAGCCAACGCCAGCAGTTTGTGCAAGTCGAAGACTCCCAGATGATGAGCATTGAGCAGTATGAACATCAAAAGATGATCAACCAGCGCACTCAAGGGGAGTCCTACAACTGGCGTCAGCCACGTGAGCCACAGAAGTTCATTCAGGTTGAGGACTCATCTCTGTTGCATCTACAAGAGCGACAAGATACCCAGGAACAACAGCTTATACAGCCCCAGCCTGTTATGTGGGACCGTGGTAAGAAAAAGCAACAGCCTATGCAACCCCAAGGTCCTATTCCCCAAGAGCAACAGCAGTTCGTGGAGAAACCAAAGACATATGAAGAAATGCATGATGAGCTGATTGAACCAGTTCCAGTCCAACAGCCAGAGCCAGTGCCAGTTATGTGGGAGCGTGGCAAGAAGAAGCCAGTCCAGCCACAACAGAAGGCATTTGAAGAGCTCCATGACGTGCTGGATGAACCTGTTCCGGTGCAACAGCCGGAGCCTGTTCCTGTCATGTGGGAACGTGGTAAGAAAAAACCAGTTGTCCAAGAAGTTACTGATACTCAACAAATTGTAGAAACATCGCAAGTGGTTGAGCAACAAGTTGTCGAGGAGACAAAGAAAACGGCAGTACGTCGTGTAATACCACCGCGTGAGCCAGAGCAGAAGGTAGAGCAAGTGACTCTTAAGCCAACTCCACGAGCGGCACCTAAACAAGCTCAAAAGTCTGAAGAATTCCAACTGAAGCCACTCAAGACTACGCGAACCGTTCAACAAACTGTTCAAGAGTCGGTTCAAACGGCCACCGAAGAAACTCAACACATTACGGAAGTGGCACAGATCTCGAAAACACTTGAAGTTGCCGAGGATACTTTGGAAGAAGAAACCACCAAGATCGTGGAACCTCAGCCGCAGCCAGTAATGTGGGAGCGTGGCAAGAAGAAACTTCAACAGCCTACAGCTCAAGAGATACCAAAGTCGCATGAAGCTGCTGTTGATACGCTTGAAGAGGAAATACCTCCAGCTGTTCAGCCAGAGCCACAGCCTGTTATGTGGGAGCGAGGCAAAAAGAAGCCCCAGCAGCCTAAAGCTCAAGAAATTCCCAAGACTCAAGAAGTCGCTGTTGATACTCTTCAGGAAGAAACAGCTCCAACTGTGGAACCAGAGCCGCAGCCAGTGATGTGGGAGCGCGGAAAGAAGAAGAAGCCAACTCAAAAATTGGTGGAGGAGATTGCTCCCGAAGTTCCAACAAAAACATTTGAGGAGGCAGTCGATGTTCTGCCAGAGGAACCTAAGGTTGAGGATAAGCCAGAACCTGTTTTATGGCAACGAGGTAAGAAAAAGCCGAAGCCAACTGAGGAGCAACACCCAGATGAAGTCGATGCCCAAATCGAACAAGTTGTTGAGGAGGAGGAACAAGTGGTTGAAGAAAAGCGTAAAGTCAAAAAGGTTAAGAAACCTAAGCTTCCACAGGAACCAGTTGAACAGCCTAAAGAAGAGGAGATAATTGAAGAGAAAGAAGAGGAGATAATTGAAGAGAAAGAAGATATCGTTGAAGAAGAAGAGGAAGTAATAGTGGAAGAAAAGCGTAAAATAAAGAAGGCAAAGAAACCAAAGAAAACTGTTGAAGTAACTGAGGAGCCAGAAGAGCCGGAAGAGCCAACGGAAGACATTCCAGAAGAGGAAGTTGTCCAGGAGCAGGAAGAATTGGTTGAGAAAAAGCGAAAGGTGAAAAAGACAAGAAAACCAAAACCCACAGAGGCAGAGCAAGAAGAACAGGAAGTTGAAGAAGAGATTCCAGAAGCACAGCCCGAAGAGGTTCCAGAAATCGAAGAGCCTTCAGTTAAAGAGCCGACGAAAAAGAAGCCAGTTCCCAAAGTGCAAGAAGTGGAACAAGTTGAAAAGGTTACGCTTAAGCCCGTTCCCAGAAAACAGCATCAACTACCTGAAAAAGAGCAAGTTGAAGAAGTGACGCTCAAGCCACGTCCAAAGACTTCAATTGTCTCGGAGACACAACAGCCCGAAACAACTGAAACTGAGTTTGTTGAGACAGAAAAGGTTGTTACATTCGAAGACCAAGTAGTGGATGTAACTAAGAAGCGTGTTAAGAAGAAGAAGCCGAAGACAAAGCCTGAGAGTCAGGAATCTATCGAAGAGCCAATCGCAGAACCAGTTGAAGAAATTGAAAAGCAAGAAGAAGAACAACCAGAAGAAATCGAGCCTGTAGAGAATGTGGCTGAGGAACAAGTTATCGAGGAAGCTCCAAAGGAAAAGGTTACGAAATTCAAGCCCAAAAAGGAAGAAGTTGTTGAAATGGTTGAAGAAGTTGCTTTGAAACCGGTAACCAGACCAAAGAAACAATTGCCTCAGGAAGCAACAATAGAAGAGGTACGTCTCAAGCCTACGAAACGCACAACTACCAAGCCTGAGGAAGTTAAATTGGAAGAAGTCGACTTGCAACATGTTGAAAAGGTAGAAGAGGAAGTAATTCAGGAAGAGAAGCGAAAGGTCAAAAAGGTAAAGAAGCCCAAGCACGAAGAGCTTCCTGAAATTCCAGATGCGGAGCCTACCATCTTGGAAGAGGCAGAGTTGATCGACATCGAGAAAGAGCCTAAGCCCGAAGAAGAGAAGCCACAAGTCCCTTGGAAGCGTGGTGAGAAGAAGAAGCCAGTTGCGGAGCCTTTAGAGGAAAAGCAATGGCCAACTGGTAAACGACGCCCTCTGCCCGAAGAACAGCCTGAAGAGATACAGCTCAAGCCGATTCCATCCAAACCTGTGGAAATTCCTGCAGCACCTGAAAAGGCAGTTTCTCCACCTGAGCTACAGCCGGAAGAAAAGGTGGAAAGCGAAGATGAGATTTCTGATTTGGAGCCTCTGAAGTTACCAGAAGAGAAACAACCCAAAGAAAAGGTTAAAAAGGAAAAGAAGAAGAAACCAAAGTTGAAGAAGGCAACGCCATCAGTGGATGAAGTTTCCGAAGAAGTGGCCCAGCCATTTGCAGAGCCAATTGCTGAAGAAGATCAAGTTGAAGAGCTTCCAGTTGATGATGTGAAGGTTGTTGCTGTCTCTGAAGATGTGCAGCCAGAGGAAGAAGTCGTGGTAACTGAGAAAACACCCGAAACCAAACAAAAGGCGCATAAGAAGCGTACAAAACCACTGAAAGAAGTTTCGGTTGAAGGACAACCACAACTGCTGGAAGCAGCTGTTGCCGAAATCGAAAAGGCTGATGAAATTTCCCAAGAGATCTCACAAAAGACTATTACTCTACTGAAGAAGACTGAAGATACAAGACCTCAATTCATAACAACAGAGCAGCTTATTGAGCTCGACGTGGAGGACGTAAGACGCGATCTGGAAATGAAAATAACTTCGAATATAATTAAGAAGGAGAAACGGCGCGTTGTGCTTGATGACAGCCAGCCTCTGCCCGAATTGGAGCTAATCACGCAGAAACGTATTCAAGAGGGCATCGACAAAGTGGCCGATGAGGAGCTGATCGAGGATCAGCAATTGACTCAGAACTTAGAGGAAACAACTACGTCTGAGGTAATTGGCCAGGAGCGCAAGCTAGTCAAAAAGAAGAAGAAGGAAATCAAGCCACCGCGTATCACCGAGAAGCTGCGACCACGTCAATGTGTTCCCGAAGAGCCCACCATCCTCGAATGCAAGGTTGAAGGCGTACCATTCCCAGAAATCAATTGGTACTTTAACGACATGCTATTGTTTGCATCGGAAAAGTATGAAATCACCGTTGTGGAGCAGGTGGCACAGCTGAAGATAGCCAAGGTCACGCCCAGCGATGTGGGAGTGTACACCTGTGAGGCGAAGAACGAAGCCGGCGTGGCAACAAGTCGTACCAACATAATTTTAGGTAAGTTCAATGCACATTTTCATTTATTCTATGCAAATGTATTCCTGTCTGTGTAAGTCACTTGAAAGCTTTTGAGAAAGTTGATTGGTGTCTTAATTATTTTAACCTCTTGGAAGAACCACTTAACAAACTACTTCCATGATTTCATTCCATTTCTATGCCCAAACACAACGACAACAACACACTTTATAAATACTTTCTATTCACAATGAATATAGAAAAAGAACAAGGAGTCGCGCCACAATTTACGAAACCACTTAAGATCGAGTTTACAGAGGAAAAGCAGCCCGAGCGGCTTAAGGTAACTGTAACGTGTCAAGTGACTGGCAAACCCAAGCCTCAAGTTAAGTGGTACCGTGGTATTGAGGAGGTGATACCCAGCGAAGCTTTGCAGATGTTTTATGATCAAGAGACTGGCGACGTTGTCTTGGAGGTTATAAATCCGCCTCCAAATGAAGCCATTACCTATTCGGTTCAGGCTCAAAATCAATTTGGACGCGCCATTGGCAATGCCAACATTATGAGCCGCGTGGATGAAGCGCCCAAAGAGATTCTCAAGCCGCCCACAGTAACTCCGTTGAGTGCGGTTGTGGTTCCAAATGGAGGCACATTACTGTTCGAGGCCAAATACGATGGTATCCCAAGACCAGAGATCAAATGGCTGCGCAATGGCCGTGAGATTATCGAAAACGAGGAAACCATTATAGAAACCACAGAGACAACGACAACAATCAAGGTTATCAATATGACTCGTAAGCGTACAGGAAAGTATGAAGTTTGTGCCAAGAATAAGGTGGGTGAGGCCAAGTCTTCTGGCTCTGTGGTTGTTTCTGATCAAGCACCTGATAAGAAAATCAGACCACCCAAATTCATTCAACCACTTGAGCCGAAATTCTTTGGAGAACATGAAGTTGCAATACTCGAGGTTGTTGTCGATTCAGAGCCGCTTTCATCCTTCCAATGGTTTGTTCACAATGAACCCATTAAGAGCTCGAATGAATGCCGTATTGTTAGCCAGGCTAACAAGTCAACGCTCTTGATTGAGGACTTCCAGCCGAAGTTCTCCGGCCCATTCACTTGTCGAGCTGAGAACGTTGGCGGCTCGGTCACATCAACAGCAACAGTTAATATGCTGGAGGGCGCACCACAGGAACAGGCTGTGGAATTCGAATCGCCACGCTTCATTGAGGAATTGATTCAGCCCATAGATGTAATGGATGGCGAACAGCTGCTATTGACTTGTCGAGTGACGGGCAAGCCTACACCAAAGGTGGAATGGTATCACAATAAGGAAAAGATAACAGAAACAAAGGAGACAACACTGTCGCAGGATGCGCAAGGAAATTGCCAGCTACAAATAACGGAAGTTTTCCCTGAAAATCAGGGCCAATATAAATGCGTTGCGACAAATAAGATTGGCAAGAGCGTCACGAAGACAACTGTTAATATTCAAGGTACTTTTGGATGGTATCAATTGATAGTTGATAGTTAACAATAGATACTTAGGAAATGTAGCATACACCATATGCATCGCATTCTACATAGGTTTTTCAATAACTACACTCTTTCCACTATCCTCCTACTATTTCTCCTCTGAATACTATATATATACCCTGTTTAGTATGTTCTTTATACTAACTCACATCTTGATGCCCTTGCATGTGATACTAGCTAAAAGAGATCTTTCGATTTTAAATCTATATTATCAGCTCTCGCAAAATCCTTTTGTAAATAATTTTCCGTTCTTGCGTTTGATAATATATCTGTCATTGGACAAGCCAATATTTATAAAATTTAAAACATTTTTTTAGCATTTGAATATATCCCCGATTCTGAAATCACTGGACTCACAGGATCTGAGGAGGATCTACTTGATAGAGTAAGCGTGATTGTAGTTAAAGAGCTGCCTAGGTTTTTCTTGAAGCTAACTTTTTTCATATATGATGCCACCGTTTTAGACTATCTCAATCGACGAACAACCTCCGAAAATTATTAAAAAGCTACCTGAAAAAATCGAACCCAAAGAGGGTGAACAAGCGAAATTGGAAGTTAAGGTTATTGGTAAACCAAAACCAAAAGTCAAATGGCTACGTGACGACGAACAGATATTCGCCTCCGAGGAATATCAAATCGAAAATTTCGAAGATGGGACCTCAGTGTTGGTCATCAATCATGTATATCCCGATGATGTGGGCACAATTAGTTTTGAGGCCTACAATCCATTGGGAGTGGCAGTAACAACTGCACTATTCGCAGTCGAAGGTACTGTTATGGTTAATGATGTGTTTATCATACGCTTTATAATATCATGGAAAAGTCTTGGAATTGTCAGTAAAATTCTCTTTCAGATCTGCAGCAGCAATGCCAAATTCCCTTTTATCCCAATCCCCCTTATAACATATGTCTACAATCCAATTTGATAACATTCCCACTCGTATTCCCTACACAAAAATACTCTTACTATACACTCTAATACACGAAAGGTTAAATATATATGAATAGAACTTACAAAACATATTTTCACACATTATCCTCACTGCATTGCTGATGAAACGCTAATAATAATCTACTATTGTCACTTCTACTGTATCGCAACAATAATAGGCATCGTTGGATCAAAGGATTATCGCAAACCAGAATGGGTGACCCACATGGAAGAGATGCAAGTCGCTCTCAAAGGTATGTATCAGAGGATTGAATTATAACCGACTCTACCACTGTTATGTGTATATGTGTTTTAATTTCGTGTTTTTCAACACACAACTGTTTTCCGTACTGTTGTCTTAAATCACAAAACAAAAACAACATTTCACAAAGTCTGTCTCTATTGTATTTGTCCATGTATTATACAATGTTTCGTGCACCAACAACAACAACAACTATGTGAATCTGTCGATTTCGTCCAATGAAGCTTACAAACTATGTGGCTTTGTAATTGTCTCAGCCCTTACAGCTCTAAGGCTTAAACACCCCTTTTCCCCTCAAAACGTATCCAAGTCCCATTGACAAAAGTAATCGCCTTTAGAAATAATAGTATAAAATTCTTGTTATCCCTTATATATACATATATATTTTTTACAGTATCAGTAACTCACGTACAAGTAATTGGTTGTATTCTAAAATGTTTTAAACGAATTCTACTTTTTCCAAATTTCTACTAACCCATAAGTAACTTAAATTCCAAGGAAACTCTATGACATTCCCCTAGCGCTGCTTACCCACACATATCTATATGTTGTTATGTGCTAGCTGGCTTTGTTGCCTGTTTACTCGTTGCATTTGAGTTTATTCAAAGATTTAACCAAAAACAGACAAACAATTTACATATTACTCAAGCAAACTACAAACATCACACTAGGATTAAATACTGACTGTAAGTACAAGGCACACATACAGACTAACTTCTGTTGCTTGTAGAGCTTTGTATCTAATACGTAGTTAAATGATGCTATCTTTATGCTTATAGCTGCTAAATGCTCGCCATCGCTACTTAATGAAATGCGTGACTGTCGTGCTTCGATTGGGGAAACAGCGAAGTTCTCCGTACAATTTGCAGGCAATCCGCAACCAGGTACAGTATACTGTCTGTAGAGCGCTGCAGTTGGTTGGGGCTGATGGTAGATTGGTTTGCTGGCTTTTGTAGATATTCAGTGGTATTTCAACAATGTTCAACTGAGGGCGTCAGAAAAGTACCGCATGGTAGTGCAGGAATCAGAGGCAACACTTGAAATATTCAAAATAACAAACGACGACTGCGGTTACTACAACTGCAAACTGATCAATGAAATTGGCATGACAATGACGCGCGCTAAGTTCGACATATCCTCCACATCTGCAGTAGCAGAGGAGGTGGAGCAAGTGAAGACAAAGACTGTGAAGAAGAAGACGGCCAAAAAGACAGCGAGCACAATGGCCAAGCGAGCCAGTGCATCTGAATCTCAGTCGCTTCATAAAACTGAAATCAAAATAGTCCCATCGAGGGCTGTAGAGACAACCGTCAATATAGTGAAGGTAAAACAGGCTGTGCCCATATTGGTGGAGCACAGTGAAGTCTCGGAAGCGATGCAAGTAAAAGATCGTAAGATCGCTGATGCTGAGCAACGCAGCAGAATCATTGAAGAAGTTGCAGAAGAGGCAGAAGAAATTGAGTCCGAAGAAGAGATCCTCGTTGAGAAGAAATACACGTCAAGTAAAACGATTCAGCTAACTGAAACCGTTGAGCTAATACGCACAAAAATCACAATGAAAACCATCAAGATTGAAGATATCTATGAGATAAGCCAGCATGAGGAGGTGCAATGGCTGCTCGAGTCCGTCGAGGCCGAGTCGTTTGGCAAAATTGGCGAAGCAGCGCTCAGAGACTTGGCCACAATTGGTGTGCTCTTGCGCTATGGCTGCACTCATTATGAGATCACATACATGTACGAGCAGAACATATTCATATCGCTACAGAAGCCCGAATCGCAGTCAGCCCTCGTTCAGCTCGTGGAGCGTGAAGGCCACGAGGAGCTGATCACGCAAATCCTAAGTGAATCTTCGAATGAGGACGAAACTATATTGGCAGCGACAGTTGGCTTCAAAGCGTTCATACGCATGATACAGACGTACGAAATTACTATAGAGACGGTGATACGAAAGTTTCATAGGGAGGATTTCATCTCTCACGATTGGAAGATATGCGCAAAGGAGGTTTGAATTCTGTTTTGTTTGTTTTTGTTTCATTCGATGCGGTTACGTAGACAGTTGAAATGGCGGTCTAAATTTGACTTAAATTGAAAAAATCTTTCTCTAATTGGGAACTGACATTTCAACTGGAAAACCTGAAAATGTTTTGTACTGTATAGTCTGCAGCTGTGAGATTATATTCTTCTAGTTTATTGACGATTGTTTTTATAACTTTTTACACGATTTATTGAAATCTAGAGAATAGTAGAGACATCCCAAATAATTGAAAGTCATGAGGCTATAACGCGTGTGAAAATCGGTGAGTAAGCTGCTTATTTGTATATATATGTGAATATTGCCAAAAATATAGAAATATGCTTTAGAACATTTGAATTTTGATTACTGAAAAAGCTATTTTATTTCTTTTTTATTTTCAAAAAATGTAAAACTGCTTTGTAAAATGCCTGCGCTTATGTGCCAATCCCAACAACAAACTTAATCTAACCCATACGTAGAGGAAACATTTGTCGAGGAACGCACGATAGTTGTCGATGAAGGTTTGAACATAAACACAGATGAACTGTAAAGTCCACAAATAATACCTACCAGTACTGATGTATCCCAATGAACTACTCAACTAGTTACTACATCAATTTATGACACTGAAAACAAAAAACATATTCAAAAACAAACAATAATCGATATTGACTTTTCAAATATATAACAATTAAATTTTGTTAAACCAAACGAATCATGTGTATATTCTAAAAAGACGCCTACCACAAATTATCTCAAATGCCCATTAACCGCTGATAACAACCTACTACTATTATGATTTAATGATTTTCTTTAGCCTGTTGCCATATAAGCTTTTTTTTTTTTGATATATTGAAAAGCAATTTTTAATACTTCTACGCACCTGAATACAAATGTAGAAGGGCTTCTTTTTTATTGAATGCTTGGGGTCAAACAGTTGGCTTGGCTTGAGGTAAGTTTTCACAGAGTTTTCCTTTTGTAATATGTATTGCATATGCTGTTTGTCTGTTTAGCTTTGTTTATGTGTCGCCAAGAATCTAATAAGAAGCAAAAAGTGTTATATTAATCACAAATGCTGATCATATAATTTTAATTATAAACAAATTGCAATTGCCTTGCTTTTATGCAGTTTATGAACATTATTAGTGAATTGTCTTTAATAGCACCTGAAAGAGAAACCGACATTGTCATTGTTTAATTACATTACATTCGCAGAAACTACAACCACTAAAGTGGAAAAACAATTCATACAGCAACAACAAGAACAAGAACATGAACAAGCACTAGGTCAACAACAACAATTACAAATTCAGGCTGAACAAACTGTGCATAGAACAACCAAAACTAAAAAGCATAAAAAACATACAGAAATAATACAACAACAACAACAAATACAACAAAGTATTGAAGAGATTACAAACTATGAGCAAAGAGAAACATTTGCAGAGGAATCAAACACTGAAGCACCAACAATTGAGACACTAGAGCAGATTGAAGAGCTTTTGCCATATAGCACAAATCTATCCACACAAAATGTACCAAAAAATACACACGAAACAATTCCAGTTTCTGTAACAACAGAACTTTCCACACCGAAACCTGTAGCAGCTCAAGTACACGACGAACTCTTACCACAAAAGACTTTAGCAGTGAATGAGGAATGTTTAGCATTCGATGAGGTAAGTTCTAGCTTGACTCCGTCTAGTCCGGCGACTAGTGAGCTAATCGAGCAAGTTGAAGTTCACGAAAGACATGCTGCGTCTATTATTGAGACTCACACAAAGGAGACTCCCAAGGAATTGAAATCTTCGAAAATACCAAAGCGCATACAAGCTGAGCGTAAAATAAAGGAGTCACGTCCATTGCTAATTGAAGCACCTAGCATCGAGGACTCCATCGCAGAGCTGGATTCACTCAAAGCTCCTGTTCAGCAAGCACACGGGGAAATCCTTTATTCCCATGAGCTCACCTCAGAACAGCAGTCGGCTTTGGACAGTGCCGAAAATTTGAAAACCCCAGCAGTTAGCACGGAAAAAGCTGCATCACAATTGCTTGAAAGTGAAAGTATTATGATCACCGAGTCTTTTAGAGGAGAGACAGTAGATAAGGAACCAGCCCAAATAAAGGCCAGCAGCGAGAAAATTTCTCCCATATTTACCCCGAGTGTTAGCCTAGGCATTAGTGAATGTCAAGCAGAGGACTCTGTAATGGAACTCACAGCTCCAAAAGAGATTCGCACCGAAACGACATCACTTACAGTCGAAGAGTTTAAAGCATTCAGCACTAGCGAATCAAGAGCATTAGAGAGTGAAGAAACTATGAACGCAGTGATTCAACCAACGAAATCTCTGGCAGAATTATCTATAAGCCCCGAAGTCGCACCGATTGTGGTGCAGGAAGTTGATATAATGGAGTCCCTAAGCGATGAAAAACCATCACCATCGCGTATTAATGAGGCTCAGGCCCTTAAGCAATTAGTATTGATGGAGAGCCTTATAAATACAACAGCCGATGCACGTAGTCCCATTGAAGAGAATTTACCAGCATTCCGGACAGAATCGCATGAGGCTAGCTCGAGTTTGGAAACACAATCACATGTTACTACGGAGCAAACTATTTCCAATGAAGATGGCCCAAGAGAACTTGCTGTAGAGAAAATACCTGAAAACTTAGCAGCTACATTGGGCCAAACCAGCTCTCTCACAGTGGGACAAACTCAGGAAGTGCAATTAGTCGAAACGACAGAAATGCTGGATAAGCCAACTATAGAGCCTGCTAAGTCCGCGAAAGAGTCATTCACAAAGGCTTTTGGAGCCGCCCTTGGTAATCAGGAAATAGTATATGATACCACTCAGTTAATAGAACCGGAAGGCAATGACTTGAACGAAAGTAAGATAAATATCACAGATGGCGAGCTGGTTGCAGAAGTGCATGCTCAAACAATAATTGACTCAGAACAGAAATTGGTGCCTGAACTGCCAGAATCTGCAATGGCTAGGTTGAATTTTATTGAACAGAAGGCATTGGAAGTCAAGCAGGATACGGGTATTGAGAAAGAAACCAGTTTGGTTCCCGTTAAGCCAGTGGATAAGCAAGCCACTGTAGAAAACATTATTCCCGCCGAGCTGAAGGCGAGCAGTGTATGGGAAGTGCAACCACAAGTTATGCCAGCTGATATTACAAGTGATAATTACAAACCAGCAGCAGCCAGTCCCGTTTTTGAGACAAAAACAGTTGGAGTAACAATTGAGCAGGAATCGCTGAAGAGCACAGATTACCTCGCACCACAAAATAAGCCCGACCTTAAGTCTGGTAAATTACTAATGAGTGATAGTCAACAGTCGCTAGAGGTAACTGCTGTGCAGCTCATTGAGAGCTCCGAAATGATTGAATCAGCACCGCAGCAGCCACAATCAAAAGCTGAGGAGAAAACTGATACATTAACTCATGCTCAGCATGACGAGCAAATAGTATTGGAGTCCATTGTAGATTATGCACCTGAAAGCAAGCCAACAACAGCTCTTGCAGATGTAACAATGCCTGCTCAAATTGGAACTAACGTAAGCGAACAGGCTATACTGGAGACTTTGCAGCCTCATCTGCAGACAGCTCAGCCCAAGAAGCAGGTATCAGCGACTAACTTTGACCTTCTACAGCCTTTGGAGACCAGCTCTCATCTTGCTCTAGAACA
This sequence comes from Drosophila mojavensis, assembly GCF_018153725.1. Classification (NCBI taxonomy): domain Eukaryota; kingdom Metazoa; phylum Arthropoda; class Insecta; order Diptera; family Drosophilidae; genus Drosophila; species Drosophila mojavensis. The sequence continues at coordinate 11,272,171 of NW_025318899.1, read as the reverse complement.
AGAAACAGTATTGCAGCCAGATGAACAAAATAGAGTTCAAAATGCAGCTGTAGGATCCCTAAGCGCTTTTCAGGTTGCAGATAAATCAAGCCCTCAACATATGGAGTGCATTCAAGATCTTGGTGAAGAAACGCAGCCCACTCAACAACAAGCAAATTTGAATATTGGAGAGGTATCACTACCTGAATGTGAAGTGGTGACACCATTTGATGCTGTAAAAGATTACTTGGCTCCTGCTTTAAATAAATCCTCTATAACTAACGTACACATCGTTGAAAACACGTCTGCTTTGGATACAACGACAGCTATACCTCATGAAAAAGCTGATGACATTAAAGAGTCAATTATCATTCAACAAGCTGGTCTTATGCCAAAATTAAATGATTTTACCAAAAAATCCCCTATATCGGAGCAGCCGAATGTTTTTGATCATATTTCAGAGCTGCAAGACTTTAATCCAACTTTGGAAACTACTCAGCCTACAATAAGCAGCTTTGATGAAATCCATGTTCAAGAAACGAAACCACTTGAAAAAGAAATTACACTCGAAGCGGACTCTAAGCCAACACTGCAGTCGGTTAAAGTTTCTCTAGATTCAACAACTGGTATTGTGATCAGCCAACAGGAGAATACTTTCGAAGTGGAACGTGATCTGAAGATCCCAACTACTTCAGTGGAACAAGCGAAATGTATTTCTTCCGAATCGTTAAAGCTTCCACTGATCGAAGGTGTGCAAGAAAATCGATCAACTGGAGATCTGGCAGAATTTAAGGTTTCTAATAAATTTGCAACATCAAATATCGATACCTTAACGGAATCCACAACCTCGGAAACAGTCATATATGACAATGTTTTCATAACTGAAGTTAAGGATCAGCTCGATTGTGTTAGTTCTCAGTCCATAATTCCCCATGAACATAAACTGGTAACTGAATGTGTTGTCGTTTCTGAAGTGGAAGAATACGAGAGAATAAAGGAAAAGGAAAGCAAAGCTAAGCCCATCCGGGATATATTTAGTCAACTGCCTATAAATGAAAATCAAAATACACTAGAGGCAGAATCAGAATTGAACACAAAACCTTTAGAAGAATTTAATGCAAAGGTGAGCAATGTTCTTTCACCTCTCTACACTAAAGGAGTCGATGAAATCAAATTGTATGAAACAATTGCTGAAACGAAGCCTACTGACCAAAATAGTGAGCAAGAAGCCGGAATTTCCCATGTAATGTCGCATGTACCTATAACAAATCTACAACAAGTTATAGAATCAACAGACAAGTTTTTTGCTGAGGGCCAAACCACGTCAATTGCCACATCAAATGATAATGCTTCACAACTAAAAGCACCTGTAAGTACTTCTATACAAACTGTTGAAGACATTAAAGAATTCATTCCAAAAACATACATTGAGAAAACTGCTCAGCCCATCTTGGAAGGACATCATTTTGAAGTAACTGTAACAGATAATCAATTCGCCGAGGGTACAGAAGCTATATCGCCAAGTAACGAAGTACTTAAAAAGGCAACTGAATCAATAAATGATGTATTCAAAGCTACTCCACAATCAGAAGAAATGAGCATCTTTCAAAAGGAATGTGTTATTCAACCTACAGAATCGCAGGAAGTCATGGCCAAGCCAGGCTTAAGCGACATTCTTCAACATACAACAACAACTGATGCAATACCCTATGAACTACCACATAATATTAAGGAAGCTGACTCTAATGCTCAAAAGCTTCAAGAATCTCGCTTGGTATCAACTGACGCCAATAAGCTTAGCGTCCAACTTGACGATGTCATTTTGCAACGAGAGGATACGTTCTTGGACAGTCACCAAATTGGTTATGGCAAACCTTTCATTGAAGGTACGCAACGTGAAATGCAAATCTCCGAAGTCATCCCTATTGAAAATATTGACAACTTAAGTTTTCCAACAATTAAGACAGAAGAATTGTCGAGTAATTTAATATGTCAAACAGAAATCCATAAAACTGTATCCGTTGTATCTGCATACGAAGAAGCAACTGATCTAAAATCCGAGCGCCCAAATGAAAAACACGTAGCGCCACATATGGAATCTGATACTAAATGTGCTCAAGTCACAACAATACAAGCTAGCTTCATTAAAGAAGATAAAATGGCTCCCCTAGCGACAATCAAAAAGGTTGCTCAAGCTACCAGTGCAGAAAGACAACCATTGGTAACTGAAGAAGTTACTAGTGTAAGCTCCATACTAGAAAGCTACGATCTTAATGTACCAGCAGAAGGAAAAGCTTCTTCAATATGTGAAATCGGAAAACAGGCTCCAATGATTACTCAACAGTTTATCTATGAAGAGTCTCCAAATATAGAGCTTCAAGAGACCTCAAAATTAATACCAAACATAAATTTGGTAGAAAGTTCGACAAATCCAGTTCAAACATTTACTGTAAGCACATACGAAAATATCGAAGGACACGGCGATTTCAAGCCACACAGCGCGCAACTGAAGGCCGACATACTAACAGACCTAAAGGTTTCGGTGGTGGAGGAGATTACTGTTATATCTTCTATAGATGATATACCCAATGTGGAGCCTATAATAGCAAATGCAACTAGAGATAATATACCACATAGGAAATTTCTGGAAGCTAAGCAAGAACTTTGTGAAAATGTATCAAATTTGGTGGACGAGCTCCCTCCTATGATATGTGCGAGCTATATTCCTGCGGATGAAAAAGTTGCAGTAGTATCTAGTAAGCCACATGTTAAGGAAACTATACTTGAAACAAGCAGTTCTCCTGTCGAACTGTTACATGCCAAGTCTTCAATAATACCTATCAGCTCTCAGTGTCTCAGTGAACAGGTAGTTACAGAAGAACAAGCCACAACACTACATAACAAAAATCAAACACAATCCACAAATGCAAAAATAAGTTTTGCATCAATCAATACAAATCAAGTTGATATAATAAAAATAGAATTGAATAAAAATGTTCAGCCTACTATCGAGGATACAGAGAGTGCCTTGCAGAGACCATTATTCGCCTCTAAAAATATAAATGTTAATTTTCCCACTGAGGCTGAATCACTAGAAGATGTGCAAATTACTTTAATTCCACATACTGACTTAGAGCTAAAGCCTGAGTCAAAATTACAAAATCTACCATCACTAGGTTCAAATGTAATTAGACATATTGTAAAATCACAATCAGGTAAGTTCTAATAAGGTAAACTTTAAGCAATTCAACAGAAAAAGGCGTATTACTTCCGTTAAGATTCGACCCCAACAAGTTAAGAAACACATATTACACAAAACAATTCCCAAAATACATACAAAATAAAGACTAAAAGTTAATTTTTCACACAGATACAAAACAAGCCACAGACACAAAACACACACAACAAAAAACACCAACACAAGAAACACATGAAGTTGATATAACGGAAATTCCTGAAACTACACAAATTGTTGAAAAGCTCACAGAAGATGGCAAGCAAACTAAAAAAATAGTTCGTACACGATTAATAAAAAAGAAGAAGGGCAAAAAACAAGAGTTAACAAAGATTGAAACCATTGAAGAAGATGGGAAGCCAACCGAAACTACTGTCTCCGTCACAGAAGTTCCCATACAAGAGGAACAACCTGACGAGATTATGGAGCTTCCAGAAGAAGTTCGTGTGGTTGAAACTGTAACCGAGGACGGCAAGCCCAAAAAGAAGAAGATACGCACTCGTGTTATCAAGAAGGTTAAGGGCGATAAACAAGAAGTCACCAAGATTGAAACCGTCGAAGAAGATGACAAGCAACCCGAAACTACTGTCACAGTGAAAGAAGTTCCAGTGGAAGAGGAACAACCTGAAGAGATACGGGAGCTTCCGGAAGAGGTTCGTGTGGTTGAAACTGTAACCGAGGACGGCAAGCCGAAAAAGAAGAAGATACGCACACGAGTTATCAAGAAGGTTAAGGGCGATAAACAAGAGGTCACCAAGATTGAAACCGTCGAAGAAGATGACAAACAACCCGAAACTACTGTCACAGTTGAAGAAGTTCCAGTGGAAGAGGAACAACCTGAAGAGATTCGGGAGCTTCCGGAAGAAGTTCGTGTGGTTGAAACTGTAACCGAGGATGGCAAGCCCAAAAAGAAGAAGATACGCACACGTGTTATCAAGAAGGTTAAGGGTGATAAACAAGAAGTCACCAAGATTGAAACCGTCGAAGAAGATGACAAACAACCCGAAACTACTGTCACAGTTGAAGAAGTTCCAGTGGAAGAGGAACAACCTGAAGAGATTCGGGAGCTTCCGGAAGAGGTTCGTGTGGTTGAAACTGTAAACGAGGACGGCAAGCCCAAAAAGAAGAAGATACGCACTCGTGTTATCAAGAAGGATAAGGGCGATAAACAGGAAGTCACTAAGATTGAAACCATTGAAGAAGATGGAAAGCCAACCGAAACTTCTGTCTCCGTCACAGAAATTCCTATACAAGAGGAACAACCTGACGAGATTATGGAGCTTCCAGAAGAAGTTCGTGTGGTTGAAACTGTAACCGAGGACGGCAAGCCGAAAAAGAAGAAGATACGCACTCGAGTTATCAAGAAGGTTAAGGGTGATAAACAAGAGGTCACCAAGATTGAAACCGTCGAAGAAGATGACAAACAACCCGAAACTACTGTCACAGTTGAAGAAGTTCCAGTGGAAGAGGAACAACCTGAAGAGATTCGGGAGCTTCCGGAAGAGGTTCGTGTGGTTGAAACTGTAAACGAGGACGGCAAGCCCAAAAAGAAGAAGATACGCACACGAGTTATCAAGAAGGTTAAGGGCGATAAACAAGAGGTCACCAAGATTGAAACCGTCGAAGAAGATGACAAACAACCCGAAACTACTGTCACAGTGGAAGAAGTTCCAGTGGAAGAGGAACAACCTGAAGAGATACGGGAGCTTCCGGAAGAGGTTCGTGTGGTTGAAACTGTAACCGAGGACGGCAAGCCCAAAAAGAAGAAGATACGCACACGAGTTATCAAGAAGGTTAAGGGCGATAAACAAGAAGTCACCAAGATTGAAACCGTCGAAGAAGATGACAAACAACCCGAAACTACTGTCACAGTTGAAGAAGTTCCAGTGGAAGAGGAACAACCTGAAGAGATTCGGGAGCTTCCGGAAGAGGTTCGTGTGGTTGAAACTGTAAACGAGGACGGCAAGCCCAAAAAGAAGAAGATACGCACACGAGTTATCAAGAAGGTTAAGGGCGATAAACAAGAGGTCACCAAGATTGAAACCGTCGAAGAAGATGACAAACAACCCGAAACTACTGTCACAGTTGAAGAAGTTCCAGTGGAAGAGGAACAACCTGAAGAGATTCGGGAGCTTCCGGAAGAAGTTCGTGTGGTTGAAACTGTAAACGAGGACGGCAAGCCCAAAAAGAAGAAGATACGCACACGAGTTATCAAGAAGGTTAAGGGCGATAAACAAGAGGTCACCAAGATTGAAACCGTCGAAGAAGATGACAAACAACCCGAAACTATTGTCACAGTGGAAGAAGTTCCAGTGGAAGAGGAACAAAGGGAATTTATTCGGGAGCTTCCGGAAGAGGTTCGTGTGGTTGAAACTGTAACCGAGGACGGCAAGCCCAAAAAGAAGAAGATACGCACTCGTGTTATCAAGAAGGTTAAGGGCGATAAACAAGAAGTCACCAAGATTGAAACCGTCGAAGAAGATGACAAGCAACCCGAAACTACTGTCACAGTGGAAGAAGTTCCAACGGATGAGCAACAATCTGAAGAGATTCGGGAGCTTCCGGAAGAAGTTCGTGTGGTTGAAACTGTAACCGAGGACGGCAAGCCCAAAAAGAAGAAGATACGCACTCGTGTTATCAAGAAGGTTAAGGGTGATAAACAAGAAGTTACCAAGATTGAAACCGTCGAAGAAGATGACAAACAACCCGAAACTACTGTTACAGTAGAAGAAGTTCCAGTGGAAGAGGAACAGCCTGAAGAGATTCGGGAGCTTCCGGAAGAGGTTCGTGTGGTTGAAACTGTAACCGAGGACGGCAAGCCGAAAAAGAAGAAGATACGCACTCGTGTTATCAAGAAGGTTAAGGGCGATAAACAAGAAGTCACCAAGATTGAAACCGTCGAAGAAGATGACAAGCAACCCGAAACTACTGTCACAGTGGAAGAAGTTCCTGTGGAAGAGGAACAACCTGAAGAGATACGGGAGCTTCCGGAAGAGGTTCGTGTGGTTGAAACTGTAACCGAGGACGGCAAGCCGAAAAAGAAGAAGATACGCACTCGTGTTATCAAGAAGGTTAAGGGCGATAAACAAGAAGTCACCAAGATTGAAACCGTCGAAGAAGATGACAAGCAACCCGAAACTACTGTCACAGTGGAAGAAGTTCCAATGGATGAGCAACAACCTGAAGAGATTCGGGAGCTTCCGGAAGAGGTTCGTGTGGTTGAAACTGTAACCGAGGACGGGAAGCCCAAAAAGAAGAAGATACGCACACGTGTTATCAAGAAGGTTAAGGGTGATAAACAAGAGGTCACCAAGATTGAAACCGTCGAAGAAGATGACAAACAACCCGAAACTACTGTTACAGTTGAAGAAGTTCCAGTGGAAGAGGAACAACGAGAAGATATTCGGGAGCTTCCGGAAGAGGTTCGTGTGGTTGAAACTGTAACCGAGGACGGGAAGCCCAAGAAGAAGAAGATACGCACACGTGTTATCAAGAAGGTTAAGGGTGATAAACAAGAAGTCACCAAGATTGAAACCATTGAAGAAGATGACAAACAACCCGAAACTACTGTCACAGTTGAAGAAGTTCCAGTGGAAGAGGAACAACCTGAAGAGATTCGGGAGCTTCCGGAAGAAGTTCGCGTGGTTGAAACTATAACAGAAGATGGCAAGCCCAAAAAGAAGAAGATACGCACACGTGTTATCAAGAAGGTTAAGGGTGATAAACAAGAGGTCACCAAGATTGAAACCGTCGAAGAAGATGACAAACAACCCGAAACTACTGTTACAGTTGAAGAAGTTCCAGTGGAAGAGGAACAACGAGAAGATATTCGGGAGCTTCCGGAAGAGGTTCGTGTGGTTGAAACTGTAACCGAGGACGGGAAGCCCAAGAAGAAGAAGATACGCACACGTGTTATCAAGAAGGTTAAGGGTGATAAACAAGAAGTCACCAAGATTGAAACCATCGAAGAAGATGACAAACAACCCGAAACTACTGTCACAGTTGAAGAAGTTCCAGTGGAAGAGGAACAACCTGAAGAGATTCGGGAGCTTCCGGAAGAGGTTCGTGTGGTTGAAACTATAACAGAAGATGGCAAGCCCAAGAAGAAGAAGATACGCACACGTGTTATCAAGAAAGTTAAGGGTGATAAACAAGAAGTCACCAAGATTGAAACCGTCGAAGAAGATGACAAGCAACCCGAAACTACTGTCACAGTGGAAGAAGTTCCAGTGGAAGAGGAACAACCTGAAGAGATTCGGGAGCTTCCGGAAGAGGTTCGTGTGGTTGAAACTGTAACCGAGGACGGCAAGCCCAAGAAGAAGAAGATACGCACTCGTGTTATCAAGAAGGTTAAGGGCGATAAACAAGAAGTCACCAAGATTGAAACCATTGAAGAAGATGGAAAGCCAACCGAAACTTCTGTCTCCGTCACAGAAGTTCCCATACCAGAGGAACAACCTGACGAGATTATGGAGCTTCCAGAAGAAGTTCGTGTGGTTGAAACTGTAACCGAGGACGGCAAGCCCAAAAAGAAGAAGATACGCACTCGTGTTATCAAGAAGGTTAAGGGCGATAAACAAGAAGTCACCAAGATTGAAACCGTCGAAGAAGATGACAAGCAACCCGAAACTACTGTCACAGTGGAAGAAGTTCCAACGGATGAGCAACAATCTGAAGAGATTCGGGAGCTTCCGGAAGAAGTTCGTGTGGTTGAAACTGTAACCGAGGACGGCAAGCCCAAAAAGAAGAAGATACGCACTCGTGTTATCAAGAAGGTTAAGGGTGATAAACAAGAAGTTACCAAGATTGAAACCGTCGAAGAAGATGACAAACAACCCGAAACTACTGTTACAGTAGAAGAAGTTCCAGTGGAAGAGGAACAGCCTGAAGAGATTCGGGAGCTTCCGGAAGAGGTTCGTGTGGTTGAAACTGTAACCGAGGACGGCAAGCCGAAAAAGAAGAAGATACGCACTCGTGTTATCAAGAAGGTTAAGGGCGATAAACAAGAAGTCACCAAGATTGAAACCGTCGAAGAAGATGACAAGCAACCCGAAACTACTGTCACAGTGGAAGAAGTTCCAATGGATGAGCAACAACCTGAAGAGATTCGGGAGCTTCCGGAAGAGGTTCGTGTGGTTGAAACTGTAACCGAGGACGGGAAGCCCAAAAAGAAGAAGATACGCACACGTGTTATCAAGAAGGTTAAGGGTGATAAACAAGAGGTCACAAAGATTGAAACCGTCGAAGAAGATGACAAACAACCCGAAACTACTGTTACAGTTGAAGAAGTTCCAGTGGAAGAGGAACAACGAGAAGATATTCGGGAGCTTCCGGAAGAGGTTCGTGTGGTTGAAACTGTAACCGAGGACGGGAAGCCCAAGAAGAAGAAGATACGCACACGTGTTATCAAGAAGGTTAAGGGTGATAAACAAGAAGTCACCAAGATTGAAACCATTGAAGAAGATGACAAACAACCCGAAACTACTGTCACAGTTGAAGAAGTTCCAGTGGAAGAGGAACAACCTGAAGAGATTCGGGAGCTTCCGGAAGAAGTTCGCGTGGTTGAAACTATAACAGAAGATGGCAAGCCCAAAAAGAAGAAGATACGCACACGTGTTATCAAGAAGGTTAAGGGTGATAAACAAGAGGTCACCAAGATTGAAACCGTCGAAGAAGATGACAAACAACCCGAAACTACTGTTACAGTTGAAGAAGTTCCAGTGGAAGAGGAACAACGAGAAGATATTCGGGAGCTTCCGGAAGAGGTTCGTGTGGTTGAAACTGTAACCGAGGACGGGAAGCCCAAGAAGAAGAAGATACGCACACGTGTTATCAAGAAGGTTAAGGGTGATAAACAAGAAGTCACCAAGATTGAAACCATCGAAGAAGATGACAAACAACCCGAAACTACTGTTACAGTTGAAGAAGTTCCAGTGGAAGAGGAACAACGAGAAGATATTCGGGAGCTTCCGGAAGAGGTTCGTGTGGTTGAAACTGTAACCGAGGACGGGAAGCCCAAGAAGAAGAAGATACGCACACGTGTTATCAAGAAGGTTAAGGGTGATAAACAAGAAGTCACCAAGATTGAAACCATCGAAGAAGATGACAAACAACCCGAAACTACTGTCACAGTTGAAGAAGTTCCAGTGGAAGAGGAACAACCTGAAGAGATTCGGGAGCTTCCGGAAGAGGTTCGTGTGGTTGAAACTATAACAGAAGATGGCAGGCCCAAGAAGAAGAAGATACGCACACGTGTTATCAAGAAAGTTAAGGGTGATAAACAAGAAGTCACCAAGATTGAAACCGTCGAAGAAGATGACAAGCAACCCGAAACTACTGTCACAGTGGAAGAAGTTCCAGTGGAAGAGGAACAACCTGAAGAGATTCGGGAGCTTCCGGAAGAGGTTCGTGTGGTTGAAACTGTAACCGAGGACGGCAAGCCCAAAAAGAAGAAGATACGCACTCGTGTTATCAAGAAAGTTAAGGGTGATAAACAAGAAGTCACCAAGATTGAAACCGTCGAAGAAGATGACAAACAACCCGAAACTACTGTTACAGTGGAAGAAGTTCCAGTGGAAGAGGAACAACCTGAAGAGATTCGGGAGCTTCCGGAAGAGGTTCGTGTGGTTGAAACTGTAACCGAGGACGGCAAGCCCAAGAAGAAGAAGATACGCACTCGTGTTATCAAGAAGGTTAAGGGCGATAAACAAGAAGTCACCAAGATTGAAACCATTGAAGAAGATGGAAAGCCAACCGAAACTTCTGTCTCCGTCACAGAAGTTCCCATACCAGAGGAACAACCTGACGAGATTATGGAGCTTCCAGAAGAAGTTCGTGTGGTTGAAACTGTAACCGAGGACGGCAAGCCCAAAAAGAAGAAAATACGCACTCGTGTTATCAAGAAGGTTAAGGGTGATAAACAAGAAGTCACCAAGATTGAAACCGTCGAAGAAGATGACAAACAACCCGAAACTACTGTTACAGTTGAAGAAGTTCCAGTGGATGAGGAACAGCCTGAAGAGATTCGGGAGCTTCCGGAAGAGGTTCGTGTGGTTGAAACTGTAACCGAGGACGGCAAGCCGAAAAAGAAGAAGATACGCACTCGTGTTATCAAGAAGGTTAAGGGTGAAACCGTCGAAGAAGATGACAAACAACCCGAAACTACTGTCACAGTGGAAGAAGTTCCAATGGATGAGCAACAACCTGAAGAGATTCGGGAGCTTCCGGAAGAGGTTCGTGTGGTTGAAACTGTAACCGAGGACGGAAAGCCCAAAAAGAAGAAGATACGCACTCGTGTTATCAAGAAGGTTAAGGGCGATAAACAAGAAGTCACCAAGATTGAAACCGTCGAAGAAGATGACAAACAACCCGAAACTACTGTTACAGTAGAAGAAGTTCCAGTGGAAGAGGAACAACCTGAAGAGATTCGGGAGCTTCCGGAAGAGGTTCGTGTGGTTGAAACAGTAACCGAGGACGGCAAGCCGAAAAAGAAAAAGATACGCACACGTGTTATCAAGAAGGTTAAGGGTGATAAACAAGAGGTCACCAAGATTGAAACCGTCGAAGAAGATGACAAGCAACCCGAAACTACTGTCACAGTGGAAGAAGTTCCTGTGGAAGAGGAAATGCCTGAAGAGATTCGGGAGCTTCCGGAAGAGGTTCGTGTGGTTGAAACTGTAACCGAGGACGGCAAGCCCAAAAAGAAGAAGATACGCACACGTGTTATCAAGAAGGTTAAGGGCGATAAACAAGAAGTCACCAAGATTGAAACCGTCGAAGAAGATGACAAACAACCCGAAACTACTATTACAGTTGAAGAAGTTCCAATGGATGAGCAACAACCTGAAGAGATTCGGGAGCTTCCGGAAGAGGTTCGTGTGGTTGAAACTGTAACCGAGGACGGCAAGCCCAAAAAGAAGAAGATACGCACACGTGTTATCAAGAAGGTTAAGGGTGATAAACAAGAGGTCACCAAGATTGAAACCGTCGAAGAAGATGACAAACAACCCGAAACTACTGTAACAGTTGAAGAAGTTCCAGTGGAAGAGGAACAACGAGAAGATATTCGGGAGCTTCCGGAAGAGGTTCGTGTGGTTGAAACTGTAACCGAGGACGGGAAGCCGAAAAAGAAGAAGATACGCACTCGTGTTATCAAGAAGGTTAAAGGTGATAAGCAAGAAGTCACCAAGATTGAAACCGTCGAAGAAGATGACAAACAACCCGAAACTACTGTCACAGTTGAAGAAGTTCGAGTGGAAGAGGAACAACCTGAAGAGATTCGGGAGCTTCCGGAAGAGGTTCGCGTGGTTGACACTATAACAGAAGATGGCAAGCCCAAGAAGAAGAAGATACGCACACGTGTTATCAAGAAGGTTAAGGGTGATAAACAAGAGGTCACCAAGATTGAAACCGTCGAAGAAGATGACAAACAACCCGAAACTACTGTTACAGTTGAAGAAGTTCCAGTGGAAGAGGAACAACGAGAAGATATTCGGGAGCTTCCGGAAGAGGTTCGTGTGGTTGAAACTGTAACCGAGGACGGCAAGCCCAAAAAGAAGAAGATACGCACACGTGTTATCAAGAAGGTTAAGGGTGATAAACAAGAGGTCACCAAGATTGAAACCGTCGAAGAAGATGACAAACAACCCGAAACTACTGTTACAGTTGAAGAAGTTCCAGTGGAAGAGGAACAACGAGAAGATATTCGGGAGCTTCCGGAAGAGGTTCGTGTGGTTGAAACTGTAACCGAGGACGGCAAGCCCAAAAAGAAGAAGATACGCACACGTGTTATCAAGAAGGTTAAGGGTGATAAACAAGAAGTCACCAAGATTGAAACGGTCGAAGAAGATGACAAACAACCCGAAACTACTGTTACAGTGGAAGAAGTTCCAGTGGAGGAGGAACAACCTGAAGAGATTCGGGAGCTTCCGGAAGAGGTTCGTGTGGTTGAAACTGTAACCGAGGACGGCAAGCCCAAGAAGAAGAAGATACGCACACGTGTTATAAAGAAGGTCAAGGGTGATAAACAAGAAGTCACCAAGATTGAAACTATCGAAGAAGATGACAAACAACCCGAAACTACTGTCACAGTGGAAGAAGTTCCTGTGGAAGAGGAACAACCTGAAGAGATTCGGGAGCTTCCGGAAGAGGTTCGTGTGGTTGAAACTGTAACCGAGGACGGCAAGCCCAAAAAGAAGAAAATACGCACACGTGTTATCAAGAAGGTTAAGGGTGATAAACAAGAGGTCACCAAGATTGAAACCGTTGAAGAAGATGACAAACAACCCGAAACTACTGTTACAGTGGAAGAAGTTCCAGTGGAAGAGGAACAACCTGAAGAGATTCGGGAGCTTCCGGAAGAGGTTCGCGTGGTTGAAACTATAACAGAAGATGGCAAGCCCAAGAAGAAGAAGATACGCACACGTGTTATCAAGAAGGTTAAAGGTGATAAACAAGAAGTCACCAAGATTGAAACCGTCGAAGAAGATGACAAACAACCCGAAACTACTGTCACAGTGGAAGAAGTTCCAGTGGAAGAGGAACAACGTGAAGAGATTCGGGAGCTTCCGGAAGAGGTTCGTGTGGTTGAAACTGTAACCGAGGATGGCAAGCCCAAAAAGAAAAAGATACGCACACGTGTTATCAAGAAGGTTAAGGGTGATAAACAAGAGGTCACCAAGATTGAAACCGTCGAAGAAGATGACAAACAACCCGAAACTACTGTTACAGTGGAAGAAGTTCCAGTGGAAGAGGAACAACCTGAAGAGTTGCGGGAGCTTCCGGAAGAAGTTCGTGTGGTTGAAACTGTAACCGAGGACGGCAAGCCCAAAAAGAAAAAGATACGCACACGTGTTATCAAGAAGGTTAAGGGCGATAAACAAGAGGTCACCAAGATTGAAACCGTCGAAGAAGATGACAAACAACCCGAAACTACTATTACAGTTGAAGAAGTTCCAATGGATGAGGAACAGCCTGAAGAGATTCAAGAGCTTCCAGAAGAGGTTCGTGTGGTTGAAACTGTAACCGAGGACGGCAAGCCCAAGAAGAAGAAAATACGCACACGTGTTATCAAGAAGGTTAAGGGTGATAAACAAGAGGTCACCAAGATTGAAACCGTCGAAGAAGATGACAAACAACCCGAAACTACTGTCACAGTTGAAGAAGTTCCAGTGGAAGAGGAACAACCTGAAGAGATTCGGGAGCTTCCGGAAGAGGTTCGCGTGGTTGAAACTGTAACCGAGGACGGCAAGCCGAAAAAGAAGAAGATACGCACACGTGTTATCAAGAAGGTTAAGGGCGATAAACAAGAGGTCACCAAGATTGAAACCGTCGAAGAAGATGACAAACAACCCGAAACTACTGTCACAGTTGAAGAAGTTCCTGTGGAAGAGGAAATGCCTGAAGAGATTCGGGAGCTTCCGGAAGAAGTTCGTGTGGTTGAAACTGTAACCGAGGACGGCAAGCCCAAAAAGAAGAAAATACGCACACGTGTTATCAAGAAGGTTAAGGGCAATAAACAAGAGGTCACCAAGATTGAAACCGTCGAAGAAGATGACAAACAACCCGAAACTACTGTCACAGTTGAAGAAGTTCCTGTGGAAGAGGAACAACCTGAAGAGATTCGGGAGCTTCCGGAAGAGGTTCGCGTGGTTGAAACTATAACAGAAGATGGCAAGCCCAAGAAGAAGAAGATACGCACACGTGTTATCAAGAAGGTTAAGGGTGATAAACAAGAGGTCACCAAGATTGAAACCGTCGAAGAAGATGACAAACAACCCGAAACTACTGTTACAGTTGAAGAAGTTCCAATGGAAGAGGAACAACGTGAAGATATTCGGGAGCTTCCGGAAGAGGTTCGTGTGGTTGAAACTGTAACCGAGGACGGCAAGCCCAAAAAGAAAAAGATACGCACACGTGTTATCAAGAAGGTTAAGGGCGATAAACAAGAGGTCACCAAGATTGAAACCGTCGAGGAAGATGACAAACAACCCGAAACTACTGTCACAGTTGAAGAGGTTCCAGTGGAAGAGGAACAACCTGAAGAGATTCGGGAGCTTCCGGAAGAAGTTCGTGTGATTGAAACTGTATCAGAGGATGGCAAGCCCAAAAAGAAGAAGATACGCACACGTGTTATCAAAAAGGTTAAGGGTGATAAACAAGAGGTCACCAAGATTGAAACCGTCGAGGAAGATGACAAACAACCCGAAACTACTGTTACAGTTGAAGAGGTTCCAGTGGAAGAGGAACAACCTGAAGAGATTCGGGAGCTTCCTGAAGAAGTTCGTGTTGTTGAAACTGTAACCGAGGACGGCAAGCCCAAAAAGAAGAAGATACGCACACGTGTTATCAAGAAGGTTAAGGGCGATAAACAAGAGGTCACCAAGATTGAAACCGTCGAGGAAGATGACAAACAACCCGAAACTACTGTCACAGTTGAAGAGGTTCCAGTGGAAGAGGAACAACCTGAAGAGATTCGGGAGCTTCCGGAAGAAGTTCGTGTGATTGAAACTGTATCAGAGAATGGCAAGCCCAAAAAGAAGAAGATACGCACACGTGTTATCAAGAAGGTTAAGGGCGATAAACAAGAGGTCACCAAGATTGAAACCGTCGAAGAAGATGACAAACAACCCGAAACTACTGTTACAGTTGAAGAGGTTCCAGTGGAAGAGGAACAACCTGAAGAGATTCGGGAGCTTCCGGAAGAAGTTCGTGTGATTGAAACTGTATCAGAGGATGGCAAGCCCAAAAAGAAGAAGATACGCACACGTGTTATCAAGAAGGTTAAGGGCGATAAACAAGAGGTCACCAAGATTGAAACCGTCGAGGAAGATGACAAACAACCCGAAACTACTGTCACAGTTGAAGAGGTTCCAGTGGAAGAGGAACAACCTGAAGAGATTCGGGAGCTTCCGGAAGAAGTTCGTGTGATTGAAACTGTATCAGAGGATGGCAAGCCCAAAAAAGAAGAAGATACGCACACGTGTTATCAAGAAGGTTAAGGGCGATAAACAAGAGGTCACCAAGATTGAAACCGTCGAAGAAGATGACAAACAACCCGAAACTACTGTTACAGTTGAAGAGGTTCCAGTGGAAGAGGAACAACCTGAAGAGATTCGGGAGCTTCCGGAAGAAGTTCGTGTGATTGAAACTGTATCAGAGGATGGCAAGCCCAAAAAGAAGAAGATACGCACACGTGTTATCAAGAAGGTTAAGGGCGATAAACAAGAGGTCACCAAGATTGAAACCGTCGAAGAAGATGACAAACAACCCGAAACTACTATTACAGTTGAAGAAGTTCCTGTCGATGAGGAACAACCTAAAGAGATTCGGGAGCTTCCTGAAGAAGTTCGTGTTGTTGAAACTGTAACCGAGGACGGCAAGCCCAAAAAGAAGAAGATACGCACACGTGTTATCAAGAAGGTTAAGGGCGATAAACAAGAGGTCACCAAGATTGAAACCGTCGAGGAAGATGACAAACAACCCGAAACTACTGTCACAGTTGAAGAGGTTCCAGTGGAAGAGGAACAACCTGAAGAGATTCGGGAGCTTCCGGAAGAAGTTCGTGTGATTGAAACTGTATCAGAGGATGGCAAGCCCAAAAAGAAGAAGATACGCACACGTGTTATCAAGAAGGTTAAGGGCGATAAACAAGAGGTCACCAAGATTGAAACCGTCGAAGAAGATGACAAACAACCCGAAACTACTGTTACAGTTGAAGAGGTTCCAGTGGAAGAGGAACAACCTGAAGAGATTCGGGAGCTTCCGGAAGAAGTTCGTGTGGTTGAAACTGTATCAGAGGATGGCAAGCCCAAAAAGAAGAAGATACGCACACGTGTTATCAAAAAGGTTAAGGGTGATAAACAAGAGGTCACCAAGATTAAAACCGTCGAAGAAGATGACAAACAACCCGAAACTACTGTTACAGTAGAAGAAGTTCCAGTGGAAGAGGAACAACCTGAAGAGATTCGGGAGCTTCCGGAAGAAGTTCGTGTGGTTGAAACTGTATCAGAGGATGGTAAGCCCAAAAAGAAGAAGATACGCACACGTGTTATCAAGAAGGTTAAGGGTGATAAACAAGAGGTCACCAAGATTGAAACCGTCGAAGAAGATGACAAACAACCCGAAACTACTGTCACAGTTGAAGAAGTTCCTGTGGAAGAGGAACAACGAGAAGATATTCGGGAGCTTCCGGAAGAGGTTCGTGTGGTTGAAACTGTAACAGAAGATGGCAAGCCCAAGAAGAAGAAGATACGCACACGTGTTATCAAGAAGGTTAAGGGCGATAAACAAGAGGTCACCAAGATTGAAACCGTCGAAGAAGATGACAAACAACCCGAAACTACTGTCACAGTTGAAGAAGTTCCTGTGGAAGAGGAACAACCTGAAGAGATTCGTGAGCTTCCGGAAGAGGTTCGTGTGGTTGAAACTGTAACAGAAGATGGCAAGCCCAAGAAGAAGAAGATACGCACACGTGTTATCAAGAAGGTTAAGGGCGATAAACAAGAGGTCACAAAGATTGAAACCGTCGAAGAAGATGACAAACAACCCGAAACTACTGTCACAGTTGAAGAAGTTCCAGTGGAAGAGGAACAACCTGAAGAGATTCGGGAGCTTCCAGAAGAGGTTCGTGTGGTTGAAACTGTATCAGAGGACGGCAAGCCCAAAAAGAAGAAAATACGCACTCGTGTTATCAAGAAGGTTAAGGGCGATAAACAAGAGGTCACCAAGATTGAAACCGTCGAAGAAGATGACAAACAACCCGAAACTACTGTCACAGTTGAAGAAGTTCCAGTGGAAGAGGAACAACGTGAAGAGATTCGGGAGCTTCCGGAAGAAGTTCGTGTGGTTGAAACTGTAACCGAGGACGGCAAGCCCAAAAAGAAGAAGATACGCACACGAATTATCAAGAAGGTTAAGGGTGATATACAAGAGGTCACCAAGATTGAAACCGTCGAAGAAGATGACAAACAACCCGAAACTACTGTTACAGTTGAAGAGGTTCCAGTGGAAGAGGAACAACCTGAAGAGATTCGGGAGCTTCCGGAAGAAGTTCGTGTGATTGAAACTGTATCAGAGGACGGCAAGCCCAAAAAGAAGAAGATACGCACACGTGTTATCAAGAAGGTTAAGGGTGATAAACAAGAGGTCACCAAGATTGAAACCGTCGAAGAAGATGACAAACAACCCGAAACTACTATTACAGTTGAAGAAGTTCCAGTGGAAGAGGAACAACGT
Organism: Drosophila mojavensis; assembly: GCF_018153725.1. NCBI lineage: Eukaryota > Metazoa > Arthropoda > Insecta > Diptera > Drosophilidae > Drosophila > Drosophila mojavensis. The sequence goes on along the minus strand of NW_025318899.1, from coordinate 11,254,722 downwards.
GAAGAGATTCGGGAGCTTCCGGAAGAGGTTCGTGTGGTTGAAACTGTAACCGAGGACGGCAAGCCCAAAAAGAAGAAGATACGCACACGAATTATCAAGAAGGTTAAGGGCGATATACAAGAAGTCACCAAGATTGAAACCGTCGAAGAAGATGACAAACAACCCGAAACTACTGTCACAGTTGAAGAAGTTCCTGTGGAAGAGGAACAACCTGAAGAGATTCGTGAGCTTCCGGAAGAGGTTCGTGTGGTTGAAACTGTAACAGAAGATGGCAAGCCCAAGAAGAAGAAGATACGCACACGTGTTATCAAGAAGGTTAAGGGCGATAAACAAGAGGTCACCAAGATTGAAACCGTCGAAGAAGATGACAAACAACCCGAAACTACTGTCACAGTTGAAGAAGTTCCAGTGGAAGAGGAACAACCTGAAGAGATTCTGGAGCTTCCAGAAGAGGTTCGTGTGGTTGAAACTGTATCAGAGGACGGTAAGCCCAAAAAGAAGAAGATACGCACACGTGTTATCAAGAAGGTTAAGGGCGATAAACAAGAGGTCACCAAGATTGAAACCGTCGAGGAAGATGACAAACAACCCGAAACTACTGTTACAGTTGAAGAGGTTCCAGTGGAAGAGGAACAACCTGAAGAGATTCGGGAGCTTCCGGAAGAAGTTCGTGTGGTTGAAACTGTATCAGAGGATGGTAAGCCCAAAAAGAAGAAGATACGCACACGTGTTATCAAGAAGGTTAAGGGTGATAAACAAGAGGTCACCAAGATTGAAACCGTCGAAGAAGATGACAAACAACCCGAAACTACTGTCACAGTTGAAGAAGTTCCTGTGGAAGAGGAACAACCTGAAGAGATTCGGGAGCTTCCGGAAGAGGTTCGTGTGGTTGAAACTGTAACCGAGGACGGCAAGCCCAAAAAGAAGAAGATACGCACACGAATTATCAAGAAGGTTAAGGGTGACAAACAAGAGGTCACCAAGATTGAAACCGTCGAAGAAGATGACAAACAACCCGAAACTACTGTTACAGTAGAAGAAGTTCCAGTGGACGAGGAACAGTCTGAAGAGATTCGGGAGCTTCCGGAAGAGGTTCGTGTGGTTGAAACTGTAACGGAGGACGGAAAGCCCAAAAAGAAGAAGATACGCACACGTGTTATCAAGAAGGTTAAGGGTGACAAACAAGAAGTCACCAAGATTGAAACCGTCGAAGAAGATGACAAACAACCCGAAACTACTGTGACAGTTGAAGAAGTTCCAGTGGAAGAGGAACAACCTGAAGAGATTCGGGAGCTTCCGGAAGAGGTTCGTGTGGTTGAAACTGTATCAGAGGATGGCAAGCCCAAAAAGAAGAAGATACGCACACGTGTTATCAAGAAGGTTAAGGGCGATATACAAGAAGTCACCAAGATTGAAACCGTCGAAGAAGATGACAAACAACCCGAAACTACTGTCACAGTTGAAGAAGTTCCAGTGGAAGAGGAACAACCTGAAGAGATTCGGGAGCTTCCAGAAGAGGTTCGTGTGGTTGAAACTGTATCAGAGGATGGTAAGCCCAAAAAGAAGAAGATACGCACACGTGTTGTCAAGAAGGTTAAGGGTGATAAACAAGAGGTCACCAAGATTGAAACCGTCGAAGAAGATGACAAACAACCCGAAACTACTGTCACAGTTGAAGAAGTTCCTGTGGAAGAGGAACAACCTGAAGAGATTCGGGAGCTTCCGGAAGAGGTTCGTGTGGTTGAAACTGTAACCGAGGACGGCAAGCCCAAAAAGAAGAAGATACGCACACGAATTATCAAGAAGGTTAAGGGTGACAAACAAGAGGTCACCAAGATTGAAACCGTCGAAGAAGATGACAAACAACCCGAAACTACTGTTACAGTAGAAGAAGTTCCAGTGGACGAGGAACAGTCTGAAGAGATTCGGGAGCTTCCGGAAGAGGTTCGTGTGGTTGAAACTGTAACCGAGGACGGCAAGCCCAAAAAGAAGAAGATACGCACACGTGTTATCAAGAAGGTTAAGGGCGATAAACAAGAGGTCACCAAGATTGAAACCGTCGAAGAAGATGACAAACAACCCGAAACTACTGTCACAGTTGAAGAAGTTCCAGTGGAAGAGGAACAACCTGAAGAGATTCGGGAGCTTCCGGAAGAAGTTCGTGTGATTGAATCAGTATCAGGGGATGGCACATCTAAAAAGAAGAAGATACGCACACGTGTTATTAAGAAGGTTAAGGGTGATAAACAAGAGGTCACAAAAATTGAAACCGTTGAAGAAGATGACAAACAGCCCGAAACTACTGTCACAGTTGAAGAAGTTCCTATAGATGAGGGACATTCTGAAGAGATTCAGGAGCTTCCAGAAGAGGTTCGTGTGATTGAGTCAATATCAGAGGACGGCATACCCAAGAAGAAAAAGATACGTACACGTGTAATTAAAAAGGTTAAAGGAGATAAACAGGAAATCACTAAAATTGAAACTGTTGAAGAAGAGGATAAGAAGCCGCAAACTACTATAACTGTGGAAGAAGCAGACACTCAAAGTCCTTTTGGCGAGAAAGTTTTGTTGAAGAAGAGAGTTGTTGTGCACAAACCAGAGGACGATGTTTCAGTTGTTGAGCTACCAGAGAGAAAATCAATCATATTTTCTGAAAAAGAAGATGGGACTCCAACTAAAACAGTTATTAAAACAAAAGTTATTAAAAAAGTGAAAGGCTCTAACATGGAAGTTACTAAAGTTCAGACAGTAGAGGAATACGAAAAGCCAACCCAGACGAGAGTAACGGTTGAGAACTTCCAAGCGCCTTTCCCAGACCTTCCAGAAGAAACATTCACTGAAGTTGTAGTTTTGCCTGAAGAAACTGTGGAGTCAGAAATTCTAGACAAAGATGGCGTGCAAAAAGTTCTTAAATCTAAAAAGCGTGTGATAAAGAAGCCAAAAGGTGAATTTAAAGAGGAAGTAACAGAAATTGATATTACTGAGCAAGAATCAGGCGAGCCCGTTTTTACAGTAACTATCAGTGAACTTCCTTATACTGAGCCTGTTAAGTCTGATGGTAAGTCAGTTGAGTTACCCGAGCAAATAACTGAAGTCGATGTCATATCGCCTGACGGAACAAAAAAGAAGAAAATTGTAAAGACCAGAGCATTTAAAACTAAGATTGATGAACATCACGATGAAGTCACTACAGTTAATACTGTCGAAGAAGAAAATACACAGCCAATAACAAGTGTGCATGTTGAAGTCGTTCCCGCTAAAGAAACTGCTACAGAGCCAATTGCTATTGAGGAACTTCCCGAAGAGATTGTTTTTACTGAAGAAATTACCGGAAATAAGAAGCCTAGGAAAAAGACAACAAAAACACGAACATTTAAAAAACAAAGTCCTGAGGATGAAGAATATTATCAGATACAAACAGTTGAAGAAGAAGGCAAAGAGCCGTATTCACTCATACGCGTCGTTAGTGATGAAAATATTGCTGATATTATTGATATAAGTAAACTAGATGATGAACAACTTCCCAAACACAAAAAACAAAAGCTACACAAACCTAAGGGTAAGAACACAAGCCACATCACTCTCCATACAACACATTTTACACTAGATTTACAATTGAAGTATACGCAAAATATCATTTATATTTTATTATCATTAGACGCAATGAGTTAGACACAGTTTATTTTTTATTTTTATTATTTAATTAAAATGGTGATAGTATTGATAGAGGCCAGACCAGTTTTATTTTAAATCATTTTAAATTTTACAAATTTAGACTATTAATAATACATTTTTTTAATCATTCCATACTAATTTAAAAAAAAAAAATAAATAAATAAAAAATAAAAAAACATTCTAACATAAACACAGCGGAGAAACAACAACCCGAACACACTGAAACGGAACACCCAACTTACATAACAACATTTAAGTCTGTACAAAACGAAGATGGAGAAACCACAATTCAAACAGAAAGTAAGAGAATTTCTCAAGAGGAAGGCATCGTTGTTGAGGAAGTACTCAGTGACACAGAACCCATATTGGAAGACACCACACAACCAAACATTGAAATTGTTGAAGTCAACGAGCCTACAGGTGATTTTCTTTACATATTTTCTATAACACATAAATACAAATACATGCATATTTCGTGGCTACGTATTTTTCTGCCTAAATCATATACTAGAAAAAAAAAAAAAAAAAAAAAAAAAAAAAAAAAAAACATAAAAATAATAAAAATCACAAATACGTGTTCGATAGGTTACGAAATTAATTGCGATTGAAATGTTTCAAAGCAAATGAAAGCAAAGTAGCTTCCAATTTAGTAACACAAACAAAATATACACACAAGAACACAAAAATCTGTTTGAAAACTTTTGGTACTATATATTTACTAACAAGATTGACTAGAACACTTTCACATTATTACATAAGTATTCTAGTACGATATATATACATATATATTGAGGTTGTATTTGTACACTTAAAAAATAAAACAAACATAAAACGTACATTACATACAATGATCAACAATTTAGTTAACATTATATGCAAGCATCTTAAACACTTAACTTTTTGAACTACAAAGTTAATGTGTTTTAACGCATTATATAAAATGCAAATATAATCTTAACAAATTAGTTTAGTGCTAACACACAAACACATAATTTTTTCTCAAACAGACCAATACAACAAAGAGTACACTATCACAGAACCCGAAGATGCAAGTGCAGATAACACCGAACAAACACCGACAAAAGTTAAGAAACCAAAACAGAAAAAGACACAATTAGATCAATTCGAACAGATTGACGAGACAAGGGAAGATGAGGGAGGTTCTGGGGAACCTGTTGACGAGATTAAGCCGAAGCGTAAGCCAAAGGCTGAAAAATTAGGAGAAGTTGAGGTTGAAAAAACTGCTAATGAGGAACAGGCTACGGAGCCAAGTAAGAAAAAAGATAAGCCAAAGAAGAAAAAGGTCGCCACATCAAAACGCGATGAGATGGATGATTATATACAGTTCTTAATCCATCAGGAAATACCAAAAACCGTCTTGCAACCGTATGTACGTACGGAAATGGAACATCCACAAAGGGCTCGCAGAGATTCGTCTATTAAACCTATGAAGCTAACTGCAATGAAAATTGAGAAAATAGAAGTTAAGAAACCTAAGATGGTTGAAATAAGTTCTGTGGTCGAGTTTCCTCAAATGCTCAAGCTCAAAACTCCGAAACAACGTCCACAAGAAGAAAAGATAAAGAAATTAAACGAAGCATCCTTTAAGAATAAGAAACTTAAGAGCTGGATAAGATTTATACCTTACTCACCATACTGCTTCCCATATATAGTTACTGAAATAGAGACTATTCAAGATAATGGCGAACTATCGCGGAATGTAGAAGAAGCGGAAGAAGTATTGAAGAAACGGCCAAAGAAATTCAAGCATACGAAGCCTGTAAAAGCCGAACTGGAAGAATTAGATACTGAAACATTTGATGATAAGAAGGAGCCATTAGATGAACAGTCAGACAAACCAAAATACCAACGCGGTAAAAAGGACATTAAGGAAAAGGATGAAAAACCGAAGAAGTTGAAAATCGGAAAGGGTAAAATTCCAGAAGCTACCGAATCAACTGAAACCGTCGAATTGAAACCAGTCATATTTGATGAGAGTATTGAAGAAACAAATGAGAAACCAAAAGAAAAGCCCAAACAAAAGAAGCCGAGCAAAAAGACTAAGCCATCCACAGAGTCTGATGACAACATCAGTTTTAGTCCAAAATTAAATGATGAGGAGACTGAAGAGAATGAAAGCCAACCTGCCTTCAAATTCGAAGTAATTGAATTGGAGCCTCAAGAAGTGGAAGATGAGACAAGTGAAAATGTTGTACAACCCGTAAAAGAACCTAAGAAAAAACGTAAGCTAAAGCTTAAAACTGAATTGGAAGAAAATATAATTGAGATTGTCGAAGTTCCTACAAGTGATGACAATGATAAGCAGTATGAAGTAACTGTGACCAGTTCTGAACTTAGAGAAGAGCAGCCAAATAAAATGAAAATACTTAAGAAGAAAGTAAAACGTATGAACAAAGAAGAATTGGATGACTTTGTAGCAGATCTTAAAGAGGAGCCCGCTCAAACATTCTATGAAACTGCAATCACTGATTTCTATGAAGTTAAACTAACTGAACTGGAACCTGAAGAGACCTCTGATGAGAATGTGCCTAAAAAGACTCCAAAACGTAAAATTTTGCATAAGCATGGAGACAAAGAAGAGATTATTGAAATTGTAGAAACTTCTACGTCCTCCGGCGAGGAACCATTATATGAGGTTATAATTACATCTCATGAATCAGAAATTCAAACTGATACTGAAAAGATAGTTGAGAAGCCCAAACAACGGACCAGAAAAATGAAAAAGGATGATCTAGATGCGTATATACAGCATCTGATAAATGCAGAGATTCCAACAACTGAGCTTGAGAAATATGAAAAAATTGATATTGATGCAAAACCAAAGAAACCAAAGAAACATAAATCGAAACAACAAAAGGTCCCTATCGATGAAGGTGAGGCTTTTGAAGTGGATATTACACAGGACGAGCCGGTAAAGAAGCCGAAGGTAAAAAAACCGAAGCCAGAGACTAAAGTCGAAGAAGAAACTACAAGTGAGCCAGAAACTGTTATTGAACACGATGAATTCACAATCAGCACGATTGATACACAACCAGATGCTCAAAAAATTATTGAAGAGACAACTGACACTAAAACACTCGATGTGGACGACATTATAACAGACATTGGTGAGACTCTACCAATTGTAGTTTTGGAGGAACAAATTGAGACAACTCCTGAGTATCTTGAAGAAGTTAACAAGCCGGAACAAAAAATAGTAAAGCGGCGCAAGGTGAAAACAAGGAAGGGCTCCAAGCAGTACGAAATCGAAATCGTGGAAACCCTAGAGCCAGATGATCTTGAAGAAGCAAAGGTTACAGTTATAACTACTGAAATCATTGAAGAAACTTCTGATGTACCTATTGAAGACAAACCAGAAACACCAAAGAAGATTATCAAAAAGGTGAAAAAAGATAAGCTCAAGGAGTATATTGTCAAGGTTGTAGATGAAGTGCCAACAGAACTACTTAACCGCATCTCTGAAGAGATACCCACTGCGGAAGAAATGAAGCCTATAGAGGAGGATGATATCACATCTTTCAAAACTACTGTTGTTGACGATATTGGCGAAGATGAATTTAAGCCTGAAGACGCACAGATTGACAGTCCATCAACAAAGTCGCGGGATAAAAAGAAAAAATCAGCTAAACCAAAGAAAGTTACTATCATTGAAGAACAGCCAGTGCAGATCGAAGACACTACAGAACAAGAGAAGTCTCCTATTGATGAGGATGAAGAAATACCGCAGATACAATCCTTCGATGATTATTCAGTTGAAATAACCGAAAGTGCGCCGAAGCCGAAGAAAAAAGTACCCAAGAAGAGGCCTGAGACAACAACGCCTGCTCCGATATCCGAACACACAGTTCGTATTGAGGAATTCGCTCCTGAAACTACAACTGAAGAAGTTATCAATGAGCAAGGAGAGGAGGTAGAGCGCACTATAACAAAGCGAAGACTTAAGAAGAAGGATGGTCCAAAGGAATACTTAATCGAAGTTGTTGAAACTTACGAGGAAAACAATCCCGAAGCAGAACTTGTTATTCAGACTACTGAAGTATTACCTGAATCAGAAACTGAAGCCCCGAAAGATCACAAAGTCAAGGTTGTAAAGAAAAAGAAGCCCAAAACTGAAAATTTAGATAATTACATTCAGAAGTTGATAGAGGAAGAAGTCCCAAAAACAGAGCTGGAAGTATATGAGACAGCACAAATAGAGTCATCTCCAGAGACAAAAAAACCGAACAAGATAAAGAAACATCATAAGAAAATCACCGAAATAGTTGATGGAGTGCCACATACAATTCATGAATTTACCATTCAAGAGTTCGAGCCAGAAGACACGAAACCAATTCCAGAAGCCGTTATTGAATTAGTGGAGGAGGATATCCCAGAATCACAGCCCGAAGATTTGGAAGTTAAGTCAACTGAAGAACAGCCAAAACGTAAGCCGAAGAAAGAAAAGAAATCGAAGGTGTCTGTGGTCGATCAAGAACCTGTTAGCATTGAAGATATAGCGGAAACTGTTGAAATTACAAAGCTTGTTGAAGACAGTGGTGCTACTAAAGAAGTTCAAGTGAAGAAGCGTAAGATCATTCGCAAGCAAGGTCCAAAGGAACACGTTTTTGAAATAACCGAGACATCTACTAGTGAAGAGCCCTTGGCTGAAGTCACAATCGTTGATATTACAGAAGATGAAAAGCCAAGCCAATCAGTTAAGGGTCCATCAAAACCTAAGCCAATCAAATTGCCAAAGAAATTGAAGCGCGAAGACGTTGAAAGTTATGTAATAAATGTCGTGGAAGAGTTTATTGAACCGATAGAACAGTTTGAGGATATAACCCAAGTCGAGGAAATTCCTGAAGGAGACTTTAACAAAGTTACTCAAGCTGAAGAAATTCCAGAAGATTCTGTGGAAGAGATTACTGAAGATAAGACTGCTAAAATAAAAACAAAGACAACAAAGCCTAAAAAATCCAGTAAAATGCCGGAAGATCACACTATTCGTATTGAAGAGCTTGCTCCTGAAACTACAATTGAAGACATTGTAAATGAAGAAGGAGAAGAAGTTAAGCAGGTTAAAACAATAAAGAGACTGAAGAAAAAAGAAGGACCCAAAGAGTATTTGATTGAGATAACCGAAACTTATCAAGAAAATAAACCAGACGCCGATATTGAAGTAACAACTACTGAGATACCTGTAGAAGAAGAAGATCAGATAAGTGAAGAGCAGCCAGCTAAGGTAGTTAAGAAGTTGAAAAAGAAGAAGGCTGTAAAGGATGACTTAGATAAATACATTCAAGAGCTTATCGAACAAGAAATTACCAAGACGGATTTAGAGCAATATGAGCCCACGGAAATGGAAACAAAACCCAAGCCAAAGAAAAAAGTAAAAACCCATCATAAAAAGGCGGTGGAAATAATTGATGGTCTGCCCGTAACTGTTCATGAATACGATGTTTCTGAAATAGAGCCTGAGGTCACAGAAGAAGATAAGGAATCTATTATATCAGAAAAGCCTGAAGATTTACCTTTGGTGTATGATGAGGCAAACAAATACTTAGTAAAAGTACTAGACGAAATTATAGAACCAACTCAGACCGTTGAAGACATAAATGACGAACCGACAACAAAAGCTAAGAAAGAAAAACCGCAGAAAAAGAAAAAAGTTGAGAAAGCTCCAATAGTCTTAGATGAAATAGCTGAAACCACTGAAGTTATACAGCAGCCTTCAGAAGATGGTGTTGTGAAAGAAGTTACTGTGAAGAAGCGTAAGGTCACTCATAGAAAGGGCTCCAAGCAAAGCGTCTTTGAGATAACAGAAACTACTAGCGATGATCAACCCATGGCAGAAGTGACAGTCGTTGAGGTAACGGAAATTGAACCATCTGTTACTGAAGAATCGCCAATTGTTGAACAGAAAGTAATAAAGAAAATTAAAAAGCTAAAGAAGGAGGACATACAGGAGTATGTTATCAACGTAATTGACGATTTTGTACAACAAATACCTGTCGAAACACTTGAAGAAGACGTCAAGGAGATCATCGACGAGAAAAAGAAGAAGACTAAAAAATCTCCAAAGGAATATAAATATAGCGAAGAAGAAAATTTACCTGAAAAGGTTGAAAGACCTGAAGGTGATGTGCCGGATCAACCTGATGTTGTGGAGCGTGAAACACCAGAAGAATTAACTGATTATACTGTAGATGTTACTGAGTCGGTTCTCACTGAAGAAAAGAAACCTAAAAAACCGAAGAAGCAGATTAAGTCAAAGCCTGTTGAAGAAATTGGCGATGAGAAACATCCCAACTATCTTGTAAAAATGTCTTCAGTTGACGAAGCAGAGGTGACTGAACTGCCAGATTCTGAAATTATTATTTTGGAATCAGAGGAAGAACAGGTAGCAGAGGGACCCGTTTTCCAAGTAGAAGAAATTGAAACTAAGCCGGAAGTAGTTGAAGAAAAAGACGACCTTGGCGAAACAACTAAGAAGGTTGTTAATAAGCGAAAGATCAGAAAGCAAGTTGGACCCAAAGAAGAGATAATAGAAATTGTCGAGACTGAAAAGGATGGTATACCTGTATATGAAGTTTCAGTAATTACTGAAGAAGCTGAAAAAGAAATTGATGAAACTCTTCCAGTAGAAAAGCCGAAAAAGGTCAAGAAGACTAAAAAGGTTCCCAAGGATGACTTACACGATTATATACAAAAGCTTATAGAACAGGATATTCCAAAATCTGAATTGGAGAAATACGAAAAAATAGATTTCGATGAACCTGTTAAAATGAAAAAGAAGAAGCCTATGAAGAAGGTTAAAATCACAGAAGATGAAGCTCCAGATATCTCTGAAAAATTGGTAACTGAAGGTCCGGAAGATATGATACAACCATTAGAAACTCCACAAGACGAATCTCTGGCGATGGTTACGGTTAAAGAATTTTCTGCGCCAAAACCAAAACAAGAATCTTTCGAAATTACAGTTCTAGAAGAATTTGTCGAAAATAAGCCGATTCCTGATGAGGAGGGAGAGATTAAAGTAAAGGAAGTAAAAACAAAGAAAATAAAACACAAAAAGGGACCAGCAGAGATCATTCATGACATAACAGTTGTACAGGATAAGGATACTGGTGAATCAGAAATTACTATTGTAACTTCCAGTCCCATCGAACTTGAAGATCAGCACGAAGTAACTGTCAAGCAAAAACGTACCAAGAAAGTGAAAAAGAATGACGTTGATGATTTCATCAGAACAGTTATTGAAGAAGATATACCAAAGGATGAGCCAACAGATGTTGTTGATGTTACTGAAGAAACAGTTCCTGAGCAGGTTCCTGAAAAGCCAAAGAAAGTTAAGAAGAAGGAAAAATTGCCATTATTACAAGAAAAAGCAACACCCGCTGATACAGTAGAAATTGTTGAAAGTCTTCCGGAGGAAACGCTAATTGAAGAGTTTACCATGGATGTAGAAGAAACAATACCAATCGTCGAGTCAGATAAGGAACATGAAATATCAGAAGAGGTAATAGAGCCGCGGAAGAAAAAGAAGCCTTCTAAGCAAAAGGTTAAGGTTTCTGAAGAGCAACCTGAGGAAGAAATAGTCGTTGAAGCTTTGGAGGCTATACCAAAGGAGACAGATATTGAAGAGGAGGATATAAAGGAATATAGTGTTACTCTCTCGGAAGAAGAACCTAAACCTGAGGAGAAAACAGAAAGGAAGCCAAAAAAGATACGGGAGAAACAAGATCAACCAGACGAATCAACCTACGAGATCTCTGTAAAAGAAAGTTTCATTCAACTTGAAGATCTTCCATCAGTTGTAGAAATAATTGAAAGTGAAACGAAAGCGGACGAAACCACAGATGATGCTGGAGAGGTCCATAAGGTCGTTACAACAAAGCGGAAGATTAAACGTCCAAAAGGTGAAAATGAGGAAATCATTGAAATTATTGAGGTAGTGACTGATGACCAGCCTGATGCAGAGATTACGATTGTAGAGTATGAACCTGTAGAACAGAAAGAAGACGAAAAGCCTAAAGCGCCGAAAAAGAAAACCAAGAAAGTGAAAAAGGATGATATACATGACTACATACAGAAGCTTATTGACATGGAAACTCCTAAAACTGAATTAGAAAAATATGAAAAAATTGAGTTTGAGCCATTACCCAAAGAAAAACTTACCGAAACTACAGATATTGGAGTGGTAGAGGAATCGCCGACCGAAAAGCCAAAGAAGGACAAAAAGACTAAGCCGAAACAGTCACCAAAGGAAGAGGAATCTTTGCCAGAGCCATTAGCCGAAGTTAGGGTTATCGAAGAGGATGTGATGGATGAGCCTAAGGTGGTTGAAGTAGTAGAAGTTCAACCAGAGGAAGTACAATACACTGAAACAATCACTGAAGAGGGTCTCCCAGTTCAAGAGAAAACTACTAAGCGAGTATTGAAGAAAAAGGGTCCTAAAGAAGACACCACCTTTAAAATAACAACAGTCGAAAGCGAAAATACTGATACCGTAACTGTAATCGTCGACGAAGAACCTGAAATCACGCCAGAGTCTTTTGAAACTAAACCAGATGAGATATTAGAAGACAAGCCAAAGCCCAAACCTAAGCCAAAGAAGATTGTAAAGAAAGTAAAGAAAGATGACTTAGATGATTATGTTAAGAAACTGATAGAGGAAGAAATACCAAAGACTGAAAAAGAGGTTTATGAAAAAGTTGAAATGCCCGAAAAGTCGAAAGACAAATCCCCTATAGAAATCTCTTCAGAAGAGGTTAAGTCTAGCGAGCCTGAAACACCATTAGCAGTTGTTGATTCAACCAAACCTAAAAAGACCAAGACAACCAAAACAAAATTAGTTGATGTAGTCGAACAAAGACAAGACGAACCAACAGAAGAGACAATTCCTGAGACATCAGAAATTACTGAAGACACAACTACTCAAATCGCACACCCCGAGGACACAGCCACTGCACAAATTACACCAAGCGCACAAGATGAAATACCTACTCAAGATGACACTAATGATACAGATCAAAAAACAATTAAGCATAAGAAAGCTAAGCCAGACACAGTAAAAAGCGTTGAAACAAGTAAGTTATTAGCTGAGAGTTTATTGAGGCTTCAAACTTCCACCGCACACGCAGCACCTGCTCCTTTGTCTGTGTCTTTTGCCTATTGTTTATTCCAACGTTGACTTCCACCATTTCGCGCCTACACCTTCCTTTGTTTTACTCTCTCTGTCCCTCTCTCTCTATCTGTTCCCCCCACTTTCTTTCTCTTTATTCTCTTAATCTTTTTTGCTCTCCCTCCCTTTTCTGCTGATTCTGATTCTCTGCTCTTTAATTTGAGTGGACTCAGCTAAAAATATATTTTATTATTTATACCCACATAAACACACTTATCCAATATATTATAACACCCAAATGCATGCTCTTATATTAAAAAAAAGGTCTACTAAGATTCTTGTTTGCCTCCTCTAAACTGTATTCCGTTTATATTTATAAAATGACTAACTGTTCCAAATACTTATATGTTTAGTTTTTAATACATCTAGGAAGTTTATTTTATATTGGACAGCGTTCTATTATTTTCGTAAAACTGCTGTAAATATTTAAATATTGATCAAGCTCAACGATTTGCTTGCATTCTTCCGCGAAGGCAATGCACGGATTCATTATGTAGCTACAAGAATTGTATATTACTTAAAATACAAATTTCTATAACAGGTGAAGCACCCGAGGCTTATAAGGATTATCACATAAGCATAATTGATGAAGAGCCTGAAGAAAAAGAAGAGCAGCCCGAGAAAATTTTGGAAGTTAGAGTGATCGATGAGGTTGCCGAAATCGAAGAGTCTCAACCAATCGTCGAAGAAGAAGAGGAGGATGAGAGGCCGACTACGGAAAGCACTGTGGAGGATGTCACAAAGCCAAAGACTAAGAAAAAGAAGGTGGTGAAAAAGAAGACTAATGAGCACGACGAATTAATACAAAAACTGCTTGAGCAAGAAATCGAGAAAACAGAGTTGGAGAAATATGAGAAGATCGATTTCGATGTTCCCAAGAAACTGAAGCCAGAGTTTGCTAGCCTCGAACCAATGAAAATTGAACAAAAAGAGCAGAAGCCAACAAAGGTCACAATCGTTGAGGCCACTGAAGTACCGAAGACGGTGAAGCTAAAGCCGGGAAAACGCAAGGAAAAACCAGCAGAAGAACAAACTGTGCAGCTTCCCAAATTCAGACTTAAAACACGCATGGTTATGGTTGAGTATCCGCCAGCACCACTCATACCACAGCTAAGCCATATTGGCGCAGTTAAGCAGAATGGTGACCTTTCTCGCAATATTGAAGAAGCAGAAGAGCTACTTAAGTTCAAACCACACAAGACCAAGAAGATTAGGAAGATAAAGGATGACTTGGAGAAGGTCGAGCTTGAAAAGTATGAAAAGTATGTGAGTAGCGAGGAGGAACCTGAAGAAAAGCAACCTTACCAAAAGCCTGAAAAGGTGCCAAAACCAGAAGAAAGTCCCGAAGATGCAAAGCTTAAGATTGGCAAGGGTAAGAAGAAACCGAAAGAAGAAGAATCTCCAGAAAATGTTACACTGAAAAAGATACCACAAAAGCCCAAGGAAGCTGAAGAAGAAATCGAAGCAAAACCTAAAGAAAAGGCTGAGGTTACAGTCGTGGAGCAACCAAAGACGCCAAGGGAACAGGATATACAGGTTGAACCATTTGAGCCCATTGATTATGAGCAACCTGAATACGTTCCAGAAGAACTTGAACAAGTCGATCAGCCGGAGAAACCAGAAAAGCAGAAGAAGCCCAGTAAAACCAAATATAAGCCCAAGGAAAAAACAAAGCCTGAACCGGAAACGATTATTACAGAAATCGTACCTGGAAAGCCCAAAGAAGAAGAAGAAGTTCCCGAAGCTGAAATTAAGTTCCGCAAGCCCGAAAGTGAAGCGCCTGAAGAAACTGATTCTCAAGTGAAGTTGAAACCATTCAAGAAGACTGTCGAGGAGCCAGTAGTTGAAGATACTACTGCAGAGGCAACGGTAACGGAGCCCACGCCAGAAGAGAAGGTAGTTATACCTCAAGATGAAGTCAAGAAGACGAAGAAATCAAAGCCGAAGCCCAAACAACAACAGGAGGAGGAAGTAACAGAAGAGCAGCAGCCAGAATTTGAAATATCAGTTAGGGAAGAAGAAGCCATTGCTGCGAAGCCCGAAGATGTCGAAAAGCCCAAAGAAGTAAAGGTGAAACAGAAGAAACCGAAAGAAGCTCCAAAAGCTGAAGTTGATATCGTCGAGGAGCTGCCACAGCCAACTGAAGCTCCTGAAGATATACCAGTGGAGTACAGAATTACCACAACTGTCCTGGAACCAGAAGAAGCGCCAAAGGAACATCTAGTTAAGGTGATTGACTTTGACGAAAAGGAAATAACCACTGAGGAAATTGTGGAAGAAAAGGTTGTGACCAGGAAGAAGAAGCCTAAGCCGGAACAGCCAGAAGAGTTCAAAGTCACTCTACAGGAGCCACAACAAATACAGCCTGAACCCGAAGAAGAAACTGCCGAGGTTGTGCTACCCGTTCAGAAGCCTCAGCCAGAAATTGAAGAATTCGAAGTCGAATTAAAGATAACTGAACCACAACCTGAGGAAACTGAAGTCGTTGTAAAGAAGAAGTCGAAAAAGAAGCCAGCTGAAAAGTCAGTGGAGGTTGTCGAAGATGTAGTGAACGTTGTGGAAGCTCAACCGGAGGAGCAAAGAGAAGAAGACATCGTGGTTGTGGAAGAAGAAGAAAAGGTTGAAGAATCACAACCAAAATCTTTCGAATTCCAAGTCACTGAAACTGAAGCTCCTCAAATGAAACCGGCAGAAGTAATTGAGGAAAAACCAAAAGAAAAGTTGAAAAAGCCAGCTCCGAAAGTAGAAGAGAAGTTTGACTCTTATGAAATTTCCATTAAGGAATCAGAAGCGGAAAAAGTAATCCAGCAGGAAGAGCAGCCTACCGAAGATGTTCCTGACGAAGTAACATTTATTCCACTGCCAAAGCAACCAGAACAAGTCGAAGCCGAGTTTGTCCTAACAGAACCAAAGCCGACTGAAGAGAGTCATGTGGAAGCTGAAATAAAACCAAAGAAAACAAAGAAGCCAAAGAAAACTGAAGAGGCTATAACACAGGATGTAAAGGTTGTTGAAGAAGTGGTAGCTCCAAAAGAAATTGTAGTTGAAGAACAGCAAATTGAAATTGTTGAAAAAGAAACTGTTCCTGTTGAAGAAACACCAAAGGAATATACAATTCGAGTATCTGATTCACAAATTGAACAGCCAGAAGAACCAACTGCAGCCGAATTTACTGTTAAAAAGGCAAAGCCTTCCATTGCTGCTACCGAAGAACCGGAAGCAGAGTTTGTGCTTAAGGAAAGCAAACCAGTGGAAGAGGTTACCGAGGTAGCAGAAATTAAGACAAAGAAACCTAAAAAGAAGGTCAAGGAGGTTGCAGCAGAGGAATTAAAGATCCAAATCACGGAAGAAACACCACAAGAAGTTCCTGTAGTGGAAGAAATTGAGGAAGTTGTGGAAGAAATTAAAGAGACTGTTCCTACTGTTGAATATAAGTCGTATGAAATTGGTGTGAAGGAAACTGAAGCTGAAAAGCCTGCTGAAGAGATAGTAGTTGAAGAGCCCTTGGTAGAAGAACCACAAATCGAAGAAACGGCACCTAGTGTTGAATACAAATCATATAAAATAGGTGTGAAAGAATCAGTTGTTGAAAAGCCTATAGAGAAAGTACCATCAGAAGAGCAATTGGTTGAAGAGCCGATAACTGAAGAACCAGAAACCTTCGAAGAGCTCAAAGTCAGAGTGATTGAAGAAACACCCCGTGAAGTTGTCGAGGAAGTTCTCGAAGAGAGTGTTAAGGTTCACCGCAAGAAGAAGCCGAAACCAGCGGTAACAGAAGAGCCTGAGGCTCAAGTAAGCATTCCTGCTCCAACATCGGTGGATGATGTGGAGGCGGTTCAAAGCGTTACTATTGTACCCGAAATCCCAACAGAAGAGGAAGCTGCTGAGCTAAAGATAACTGTTATTGATGAGGTTTCTGAGCCACAAGAGCTTGTTCAGGAGATTGAGGAAATCGAAACAGTGGAAGAAGAAGTTCCTGAACCAGTACCTGAAGAAAAGCCGAAAGACTATCAGTTTAGCATTAAAGAATCTGAGGCACCAAAGGAAACTATCGAGGAATTGCCAGAAGAACAAGTAACTATTCCAAAGAAGAAAAAGGTTCAAGAACAAAAAGAAACTGTCGAAGAATTACCGGAAGAGCAATTCACTATTCAAAAGAAGAAGAAGCCTGAGCCTGAGGTTGTAGAAGAGCCTGAAGCCGTTTTTGAAATAAAACAAAAACAACCTGTTGAAGAGGTTACAGAAGAAGCGAAAATTAAGAAGAAGACGAAGAAACCCGTAAAACAGGATGAAGCAGCTGCAGAGCTCAGTGTCACTGTGACTGAGGAATCTGCACCAGAGCCTGAGGTAGTTGAAATTGTGGAAGAAATTGAGGAGAAACCAGAAGAAAAGCCTGAGGAAAAACCAGTCGAGCAGCCCACCGAGTATCAGTTCACAGTCAAGGAAACCCAACCTGAAGCTCCAGCAGAAGAAGAGACTGAAGATATTCAAGAGGTACAATTGCCAAAGAAAACGCCAAAGGTTCCTGAAGTGACTGAAGAGCCTGAAGCCGAAGTTACACTCAAACCCAAACCAAAGACAGAAGAAGTACAGGAGGAAGTAAAAGTATCGAAGAAGAAACCCAAGCCTAAGGCTGTTGAGGAGGCTGCTGAAGAGCTGACAGTGAAGGTAGTAGAAGAAGTTGCTCCCGAACCAGTAGTTGTCGAAGAGGAAGTCGTCGAGGAAGTTGAAATTAAGAAACCAGAAAAGCCAACACCGGAAGAAACAGTTGATGATGCCGTTTTCAAAATTAAGAAACCCAAAGCTCCTGAAGAAGAAGAGGAGGTGGTTGCTGAAGTTACTTTGAAGCCAAAGGCACCAAAGGAAGTACAGGAAGAAGACTTCTCAGTAGATGTTAAATTGCCAACAGAAAAGAAGGTTACAGAGGAAACATCCGACCAAACTGTGCAGCTCAAGAAGAAGAAGAAGCCTCAAAAACCAACAGAAGAAGCTGCAGATGAGCTGCAACTTACGCAAACTGTTATTGAGGAGAGACCAGTTGAGATTGAAGAGGAGGAAGTCGTTGAAGAAGCAGTTGTAATACGAAGGAAACCAAAGAAGCCATTCGAACCAACTGTTGAAGATCTCGAAGAAACTGAATTCAGTCTCTCGTTCAAAAAGCCACATACTATTACCGAAGGCGTTGAAGAAGCAGCTACAGTTCTTAAGAAACGGCCAGTGAAGCCTCAAACCCTCGATGAAGCTGCAGCGGAACTGTCCATAAAGCGACTGGAAGAAGAATACGAAGAAGGCGATGACATTGAAGAATTTGTGGTTAGCCAAAGGCCCAAACCAAAACAATTGCAAATCACTGACGAAGAAGACCAAGAGTACACTATTAAGAAGCTCAAACGTCGCAAGAAGGTGGATATTCCAGAGTTCTCTGATGTTGAGAATGTTACTTTCCGGGCAAAGTCCACGAAGACTAAAGAGGATGTGGACCAAGAGTTTAATATTGCTCTTGACTCGTATGCCGAAGAAGAAGTGTCAATGTCTGGTAAAGTGAAACTTAAGAAACCAATTAAGAAGACCTACTCTGAAGCCACTGATGAGGCTAGAATTAAAATTGTGCAAGATTATGATGATGGTGAAGGTCCAATAATTGAAGAAATCCACGACGACGAAGATACCATCGACGAGGTCGAGGAGCCTGAAGAGTACATGGTTGAAGAGCTACCTCCAGATGAGGTTGACTTCAAGCTGAAGCCTAAGAAACAGCCCAAGCCACATTATTCAGTCCAAGACGAAGAAGAAGAGCAATTCCTTATTGGCCTTCGACATGCCAAACGTGATTCAATTACGTATGATGAAGATTCTCTAACATTCAAAAAGAAGCGTAAAGTTGTGCAACAGCTTTTCAATGAAGGTAAGTTCTTTTGGCTTATATTAAAACTCAGAAACTTATATAAATATCAGGCTGCAATAATTTCTCATTCAATTCAAATCGTGCATCTGCTTATATGGCAATAGCTTAACAAAAATGAGGTAAAACGACCCAACACACATAAATGTTAGTAGCTAACGCATAACTAACTAGTTTTGTGGCCAACCATACATGTATATCTAATTCACCAAAGAATAGCTTTTATTATAACATTATAGAATAATAATATAACATTTTTACTATCGAACAGATGGCGCTTCTCTTAACATTACCAGAGAAATGGATGTGGATGGTAAATATTGTTATCAATTCTATACACATAGCAAATATTTAATAACATTCCAAATATTTCAGAATCTCAAGTCGAGAACATCATGTACTCTATCTGCAATTACATTGCCGATAACGACGAAGCCATTAATTTGGTGGAGGGTGAAAAGGTACAGGTCATTGGACGTCATAGCTCCGAGTGGTGGTATGTGAAGAAGAGCATTACCGAGGAAGAAGGTTGGGTGCCAGCCCAATATCTTATGGAGCCAGCGGAGTACGCCCAATACGTGCAGAATAAGCTGCACGAGAAGATCGATAAGCTACCCGTATTTGAAAGTAAGTATGATATGTAAACCAAAATGTTTTTGTCTAACAAGGGGTTTTAACATTGTCCCGTCACGTTATTAACACTTATCTTAATGTATTGTGACTTGTGCGTTTATTAAGGACCTGGACCGCAAGACAAGCCAATTGCACCGCGTTTCATTGAAAAGTTGCAACCAATTCATACGCCTGACGGTTATACAGTGCAATTCGAATGCAAGGTCGAAGGTAATCCCCGACCGCAAATCGCTTGGTTCCGCGAGACAGCCATTATAAAGCCCTCACAAGACTTCCAAATGTTCTACGATGAGGACAATGTGGCCACACTGATCATTCGTGAAGTCTTCCCCGAAGACGCTGGCAAGTTCACTTGCGTGGCCAAGAATGCCGCTGGCTTCACTTCCAGTACAACAGAGTTAATTGTCGAGAGTCCGTTGTCGGATCACGGCTCAGATGCCACGGCACTCTCGCGCAGAAGCATGTCACGTGAGTCTTCCATGGCCGATATTCTCGAGGGCATACCGCCGACATTCTCGCGCAAGCCCAAGGCTCAATATGTCGATGAAGGTACCAATGTAATCTTGGAGTGCCGCCTTGTTGCGGTGCCCGAGCCTGACATCGTTTGGACCTTCAATGGGGAAGACATTGACGAGGAAGAGATTAAGAATGTTCGAATTGTAACCGAATCGGATATGCATATGTATTGCAGTGTGGTGCATATTACGAAGGTTAAGAAATCACAGGAGGGCGTATACGAAGTGATTGCCACAAATCGCGAAGGTGAAGCTCGTTTGCCTATCACACTGAAGGTACGCACTTCGGACAAGGAGGCTCCACAAATTCTGGAGCCCCTGCGCAATATGGTTATACGCGAGGGCGAAAGCGTTGTGCTGTCGACACAAATTGTAGGTAATCCAGCGCCAAAGGTAACGTGGTACAAGGATGGCAAGCCCATCAAGAATGCCAAATCAGACAAAGACCTCCACACCCTAACACTGATAACGCCCAAAAAGTCGGAGAAGGGCGAGTACACAGTCAAGGCCGTCAATCCATTGGGCAGTGTAGAAACAACTGCGTATCTTACAATTGAAGGTAAGTTGATTTGTTTCATGTTCAGCGAAAACTGGATATACAACGATTTACCCAAATATTAATTAAAACAAACCATCTCCATCTCTATCTCCTACTAGAACCGACGAGTGGCAATGCAGAGCCTCCATTATTTGTGGAGCGCTTTGAGGAGCAATCGGTGCCACAAAAGGGCGAGATCCACTTGCCTGCTAAGGTCTCGGGCAATCCAGTGCCCGAGGTACAATGGCTTTTCAACAACAATCCCCTGTTTACCGACGAGCGAATCCAACAGATCTACGATGGTGAAAATATTGAGCTCATTATCAAGGATGCCAATCCGGAAACTGATTCGGGTGACTACAAGTGCATCGCCAGCAATCCCATTGGCAAAACATCGCACGGTGCGCGTGTAATTGTTGAGGTCGATGAGGTGACCTTTACCAAGAAATTAAAGAAGACCATTACCATTGAGGAGGTGCAGTCTCTGACTCTTGAATGCGAAACCTCTCATGTGGTGTCCACCAAATGGTTCTTCAATGGCAAAGAGCTGAGCGGCATGGATCATCGCGTTGTCGTCGAGGATGGCAAGACGCACAAGTTGGTCATCCGGAACACAAACCTACGCGATTCTGGTACTTATGTGTGCAAGGTCAAGAAGCAAGAGACACAATCAACTGTGGAAGTGCTGCAGCGTAAGCCGGACTTCCTTAAGGTGCTAGAGGACTATGAGGTCACCGAAAAAGACACGGCGATTCTGGATGTTGAGCTGACAACCGAAGCCGTGGAGGTCACCTGGTACAAGGATGGCGAGAAAATAACGCCAGAAAACAAAAACTGCGAATTCATCAAGGATGGCAAATCAAGACGCTTGGTAATACGCGATACCACAATTCACGATGAGGGCGAGTACACGTGCAAGCTGGAGGGCCAGGAGTGCAGCGCCGAGCTGACTGTCATTGAACTGCCACCAGAGATTGTGAAGCACTTGGAGGACGTGAACGTCACCAAGGGCGAGAATGCCATGTTCGATATTGAGTTGAGCAAGGGCGATGCTCTGGTAAAATGGTTCAAGAACGGCAAGGAAATCAAGTTCAATGAACGCATTCAACTGACGATTGATGGTAAGAAGCAGTCGCTACGCATTCTTAAGGCTAAGCCCGAAGATGTGGGCGAATATACCATTCAAGTTGGCGACCAGGTCTCCAAGGCAAAACTGACAGTTGAGGAGCCTTTGGTAGACTTTGTACTGCGTTTGCCCGACGTCACGCTGGCCACCAAGACCACAGATGCTGAATTCACCGTTGAGCTCTCCCAGCCCGATGTCGAAGTTACCTGGCATAAGAAGGGAAAACCAATCAAGCCCAACAAGAAGCATGAAGTGTTCGTGGAGGGCACCGTCAGACGCTTGGTCATCCATGATGCTGACGATGATGATGCGGGCGAGATCAGCTGTGTTGCCGAAAACGTCACAAGCAGCAGCAAGCTATGCGTTGAGGAGCTTAAACTGCCGCCCGTGATTACCTCTGACAAGGATCAAACCATCAAAGTGAAAGAGAACGAAGACGCCACATTCACTGTCAAGTACACCGGAGCGCCCACACCCGAGGCCGAGTGGACCTCTCGCAAGGTTGTCATTCCCAAGTCAAAGCGTACTATACCCACAATTGATGAGCAATCCGCTACGCTGACCATCAAGAAGGTTGTCGACGATGACGAGGGCGAGTACACTGTTAAACTTGTGAATCCTGTGGGCGAGGCAGAGGCCAGCCTGCACTTGCTCATTATGCGTAAGTATATAAAATTAATTACAAATTAAGCGATGCGTAAACTGAGACCTGTGTCAAAACTTTAGGTAAACCCGCGGCGCCAGGCACGCCACAGCCTCTGGAGGTGATGCACGATTCAATAACGCTTTATTGGAAGGCGCCTGAAGATGATGGCAAATCTGAAATCATTGAATACATTCTGGAGTATCATGATGTGAAAGAAGAAAAGTAAGTAGCTTTTTTATGATAAATGATCTGAAATCAAACTAAACGGACAACTCCAATAGATGGACTGAGATACGCAAGATTAAGGACACAACTTACACCATCAGCAAGCTGAAGATAGATACGGAGTACGTGTTCCGCTCGATTGCCGTCAACGAAGTTGGTCCATCCCCGCCCTCACCCATCTCGTCGCCCATACGCCTGGTGCCAAAGGTTGAGACCGAAGCACCCAGCGTACGGGAGCCTCTGCAGGATATTGTCAGCGATCTGAACAAGGAGGTGACCATGTCCTGTGTGTTTGGCGGCATTCCAGAGCCAACTGTCACATGGAAGAAGAATGGCAAAGTATTTGAGTCGAGCAGCGTGCGCTACGAGAATCGCGTTGCCAAGTACACAATTGAAAAGACAACTATTGAGACTGAGGCCACCTACACGTGCGTGGCCACGAATGAGAAGGGCTCCGTGGAGACGTCGTGCAGACTGAAGCTGCAGCAGAAGCCAACCGTTGAAATCGAGGACAAATACTTGTCCCAGAAACTGCGCACTGGCAGCACTCTCACCATTCCGGCAACAGTTCGCGGCTATCCACAGCCGACTGTGACCTGGCACAAGGAGACGGTCGAACAGAAGTCCACCAAGGAAGTCACGATCGAAACCACAGAGACCAGTTCCATCTATACCGTTAAGAAGATAACTCGCGAACACTCTGGCCGCTACAAGGTGACGGCCAGCAATGAATCGGGCTCCAGCTATGCGGAATGCACGGTTCAAGTGATCGACAAGCCAAGCCGGCCACAGTCCTTGGAGGTTAAGGACGTCAAAAAGGACTCGATCATCCTGGAATGGACGCCACCAGTCGACGATGGCGGCATGGAGATTAAGCAGTATACGCTGGAGAAATGCGATCTACAGAACAAAGTTTGGATGAAGGTTTCCGACTTCGACAAGGACATCAACTCGTATGCCATTCAAAAACTTTCCATGAATGCACAGTACATGTTCCGAGTGGTGGCTGTCAATCCCATAGGCGAATCTGAACCAACTGAGAGTGAGCCTGTGACCATAACCAGGAAGTTTGGTATGTATTCTACAATATCATTAACAGAGAGCAAATTAATAAAAGCAAATATTCCTTTCCTCCTATAAACAGAGAAACCAACTCCACCACGTGATCCCACGTCGGTGTCCGGCATGAACGACACTTCGTTCACATTGTCCTGGGAGCCGTCGGAGAGCGACGGTGGCTCCAAGATAATTGAGTACATTGTGGAAATAAGGGAAGAGACTGAAACCGTTTATCGCTCCTTGGGCACTACGACGGGCACTGTAACAAACATTCAAGTTGACAACGTTGTGAGAAACAAGGGCTATCTGTTCCGAATCTACGCTCGAAACGAGGTTGGCACCAGCGACGCGTTCGAGACAACTGAGAAGATTGTCGTTGGACGCAAGATAAGTAAGTGATGGACGCAACAAATAATGATAATTGCTTAATTTGCTTTGCAAACTGCTTTCTCCCTTAACGCGCACTAATGCCTCGCTTTGCAAAAATAATTATTAAACAGCGAATAACAATGAAAACTTGGGTACGTGATAGCTTCCGTGGAATTGCAATCGTATTTTTATATCAATAATCGCTTTAATGCTTCCCACTCTAGCGCCGCCTTCGCCTCCGCAAAATCTGAGAGCGCCGGATGTGACAAGCCGCAGCGTAACACTCGACTGGGAGGTGCCAGCCCGAAATGGAGGTTCCGAAATTACAGGTGACATATATAATATCAAATTACCAAATGGAAACAGAAATAGAATCAATCAATGTGCGTATCCGCAGGCTATTGCGTGGAGAAGCGCTCTTCAACATCGACCAGCTGGACAAAGGTCATCACCCTGGATGCCCATCAGCTGCATTACACCATAGACAATCTGAAGGACAAGTGCGAGTATTGGTTCCGTGTGTCAGCGGAGAACGAGGTTGGATTAGGTGCACCAGCCGTCACGGAGAGCATATCGCTGAAGACACACGCAAGTAAGTTGAGCTTGGCTAGACAGCTTGGCGCAGCTCTAATTGGTTTCCACTCTTGAACCAGCTGTACCATCGCCACCGACTGCTCCACTGGAGGCCCGAGTGCTAGCGGCCAATGCACACGTATTCGAATGGGGTATACCCGAGTCAGATGGTGGTGCGCCACTGCTCGGCTACCACATTGCCATACGTGACATGAAGAAGTCCATGTGGATTGAGGTCGGTCGGGTGCCAGCCGGGGTGCAGAAATTCCAGATAAGAGACCTGCAAGAGAATCACGAGTACATGA
Organism: Drosophila mojavensis; assembly: GCF_018153725.1. Taxonomy (NCBI): domain Eukaryota; kingdom Metazoa; phylum Arthropoda; class Insecta; order Diptera; family Drosophilidae; genus Drosophila; species Drosophila mojavensis. The sequence goes on along the minus strand of NW_025318899.1, from coordinate 11,229,972 downwards.
TACGCATTCTCGCCAAGAACGAGATTGGCCTCAGTGAGCCGCTCGAATCGGAGGAGCCCTACAAAGTGATGACAGCCGGTATGTAGAAATGTTTATTATCTCACAGATTTACAGCATAACTAACGCCAACACTCACACCAATAACTTTCATGTGATGCAGGTCATGCCAGCCTGCCCGACGAGCCGCGCACAGAGATGAGCACATGCAACACATCCTCCTGGCTGCGGGATCACAATATGGATGCGGACATACACTCGTATGCCCGGGGCAGGCTGCTTCAACGCGACGAGTACTTCTTCCGGCTCTGGGCGCAAATGCCCAAGAAGAAGAAGGGCTCCAAATAGACAGAGACATGAACGTAAACCAACAAAAATAGCCATGACAAAACGAATGAAACTTAGGTTAGGTTAAGTTTATTTCAATTGTACTTTAATGAATTCTTGACTTTTTATTTAGCTTCTTTTTTAGCTTTTTTTTGTACTCGTAATACACCCATTGTAAAGGGCATGTAATGTTCGGCAAATGCGATGCGTCCGGCAACAGCGATGTTCACGAAACTGAGACAGACTGGGGCGAGCGAAGACAAACTTGATGTTTGAGTGCGTGAACGTGGCTGTTGGCCTGTGAGCTCATTGGCCCATTACATAAACTATGAAAGGAATTTCTTTATAATTTGCATAAATTCGTATGATTTCCTGCGCTTTATTTTTGTAAGCTGTGATAAATTTATCAAATTCGAAAGCGTCAAACGATAAAATGCCATGACATTTGCGCCAGCACACGACGCGCATCGGGCACAGGACAGTCAACGGACAACAGCCAACAACCGACATTCAATAGCAACAGCTACAACAACAACAACAACAGCAGCAACAGCAACAGGAACAGCCACAAGAACACAACGCAAGTGATTCAATATCCTCTAGGGAGACAAACAACAAATGGTGCAATTCGATATGAGTTACGAGTACGCTGTGTGCCTGTGTGTGTGTATCTGTCTGTCTGGGTGTGTGTCTGTGTGTGTTTGTTGTGTTATGTTGTGCGTCGCGCTGACTGTCCCTTGCCCTTGCCGTGTGCTTGCTGTGTGAGCAAATTTATGACATCCAGAGGGTTACATAACTATACTTCTATACATATATTTTGTGGAAGAGCCCAACATGACTTTAAACTGAAAAAAATGAAAGAAAGAAAACAAATGAAAAATAAAATAAATATGAATAAATTTTGAACGAACAACTTCAAGTGGTTTAGCTCGGGCCGAACACAACTTTTGCGCAGTTGAGCACGAAAAATCAACTAATTAATTCATTAGTTAGTTTTGGCCGACTCCAAAGAAAAGCCGAAGTTAACGGTAAGTTTGCTCTGGCAAAGTTTTCTATTAAGTTTTTATTCTAAAACTTAAAGTCGACAGCCAAACAATGGCAGCTACCAGCTGCCCAGTCTGACATGCGTGTGCAGGACCTAAAACTACAGATGGAAGAGAGAGAGATAGAGAGGGAGATGGTGAGAGTGTGAGTGGGGGAGGAAGACAGGGAAAGGAGATGCCGACACTAGGCTACAGTTACGCGTCGATGAACTTATCTGGTGACATGGGCACAAAGTTTCCATACACCCAAAAAGTGAGAGAGAGAGAGAGGGAAACTGAGAGAGAGAGGGAGAATTGTGTGCGAATTTAATTAAAGTTTTTGCGGTTGCCACTAATCAAAAGATATTATCTAAAATGCTCTATGTGGTAGTTACTTTGCCTGGCAAATAACTTTCTGCTGCGGCCACAACTGTAATTTACACTAAGCTGATTGGGCATCAGAGAATGCCAACTGGGCGTGGGTATACGCCAGGAGTTAAGCTCTAAATGGATTCATAAAGCTAAACATATTTCCGGGCACTTTAAACTGCACAATAACAAACGAACAGCAAACACTTCACCTGGCTGCCTCACTGCCTGCACCTGTCCAGAGAGTAACAACAAAATAACAATACAAAGCCATCTTTACTAGTGCTTGCTATACATATATATATATATATATATATGTGTAGCAACACCTAGAGCTGCTATTGATACCGGCATTCAGGCTGGCAGTCAGGCAGGAAGCATATTTAGTGTTGCCACTAAGCGATCGACCAGTCGCTGTGGGAGCTCGTTCTTGTCCTCGCCCTCGTCCGCGTCCTCGTCTTTGTCCTCATGCTGGTCCTTTGGCCAGCTCCTGTCGCTTATTTCGAGGGCTTCCTATGCCCGGCACACGAGCGGAAATTTCATTTACTTGTTTGCTTTTTATGCGCTTCATTCGATTTGTGCTTGTTGTGTATTAAATTCCAGCCGCCAGCTAAGCTCAACATTTTGCAAACTTAAATTTTGCAGAATTGCACAAAATGTTTGCTGTGCTCGCCATTGTCTTTAAGCTGCTGTCAGTCGTCAGACTCGCATGCCCATTAGTTATGGTTTATTAATGCCGCACTCCAAACTTGGCCAGAAAGTCGGCCTAACACAATTGAAAACTTGTAATAGCATTCGGCAAGTTGGCCGTATTGCTTGTAAAAACCAAATTACACATCAACTTTATGGTCTGCACGTAGAAAATTGAGGCTATACTTTTGCCCTGACACGGCTCGTCAAACGTGCTAGGCTGCCCGAAAAAAAAAAAAAAAAAACCAAACGAAGCCAGACGAAACCAAACCCAACCAAAGACGTACCAAATAAAACAAAGAGACAGCAAAAAGTTTGCCTAATTAGTTGCCAAAATAATAAACGATAATGGCATGGCAAAGCCACTTCTTCTCGACATCCAGTCATGCCTAAATGCTAAAACAGATGTTGCTATTGTCTTCTCTCTGTGTGTGTGTGTGTGTGTGTGTGTGGGATTGTGTCAAGCAAATTGAATTATCAACTTGTGAGGAAGTGGAAATCAGTTACATTTTGGCACTGATATCAGGCAAATTAGCAAATCAAAGACACAAATCTTAATTAATCAGGTTTTCAATTTGACAGAAATTACGAAAATATTAAGTAAGCAGACGGCAGATGAACGCCTACAATTAATGATAATGAACATCATATAAGCTGTAGGTCGCAGTATAGAAGAGGAGCAATCACTATAGATGGTAATTCTTCTTTTAATACGCTGGATAGACTTGGATATAAATTGAATTCTACGATTTCGCACAGTTTCAAAAGACTCAACTATATCAATTATAATCAGCTTGAATGTTAATAAGAATTATGAATAGTCAGACGGGAATATACTGCTAGTAGATACCCTGCTTAAGTTCTGCTTTATATTGAATTGACATTAAAATTCTTTTATGAGAATTTTTGGTTTATTGACAAAGTTATATACGAGCTTTGGAATAGCCAGAAATAATAAAAAATAAATGAATATAATTTGTTTATAGCTGAAAGAGCTGCAAAGTCGACTACTTTGTCGTACATATACCTACTCAAACGAGCAGATTAAACTGGCTAAATGCAATGCCTAGAGATAACATTAGGCGCATTTATTATACTTGTTCGTACGTATTTTATAGATGCATGCGTACATACACTCGTAATTGCCCTGACGAAAGATGTATCATAAAATGTTAGTTTCATGTTTATGGCAGGGAATTAAGCAGCCGAAAGAGTCGCTGGGCTGCAGATTAACTGATGCTTTGTAGAAGTGGGTTACATTATAAAAGTATCTGCGCAGTTATTTACGGGTCTACATGGTCCCCGAATAGCACCAACATGACAGCCGAAATAGCTGTATGTATAATTGCCCAACAGCTCTGCCCGGAGCCATGAACCACGCCCATTAACTACAGCCACAAAAAAGCGAAAAGAAAAGAAACTGCAGCTGAGTGTTGGCTTCCTGCCTGCAGCCGGTCCGATAGGGTCGATAGCTGTACATGTATAAATGTGAGCAGGACTTGAGGAAAATTAAGAAAATGTTTTTACTCTCTGAGCAAAGCGCTCGAGGCGAAGAGCTCTTGCTCTATTGTGTCCATGACTTGCAACTGTTTGTAGGAGCTAAGAGATTTTCAGCGAATCTCTTACTCTTATCTGGCTGAAAGGTATCTCCATATATCTATATACGACAAGGTATTGCCTCAGATATTTGCATGATCTGCTTAGCGTAAGCTCCAGAATCGATATACCCAGCACACAGCAGAGCATACTGTAAATATAAAATATTTATTGCCAGATTGCACACGCATTCAGCATGTCCTTCGGGCAGCTACAGCTACAGCTACTGCTACAGCTGCAATACAGGCTGGATGCTGCCTGCTGATATGTATGTACACAATGTTCTTTCTGCCATATCCTTTCCTTTGACTGCAGCGACAAACGCATTTAACATGCACTCCACCCATTTTGCTAGCCAATTCATAACATTTAACAGCTCGCTGAGGCCAGTGAAAATATTCTTACACTTTACGATTTAATGGAGACATTTTTGGTACAAATTATCTGCCCACCTCTCCTCCTTGGGGCACCATTTAAAAATCAAGTGTGCTGAAAATTAAATTTCACACAGCTGTGCAGCAGCAACTGCAGTAGCAGCAGCAGGGCAGCGAGTCAATTCTGTAGAGTGCAATGCAAGGACAGAGTATGGCTTCCAGCCAGAAACTAGTGAAACTGCCTCGACTGCTGCTCTACAGCTGCTGACATTTCAATGGACCATCATGTTTTCCACACACACACACACACACACACACACACACACACACACACTCACACTCACACACATAGTAATATTTACTAAACTTTCGTGTAACATACATGCATGACTTTTTAAGGTAGCGCAATTAAAGTCAATTGGCATTTTACCAAAATGCGCTCAACGTGTCGTATTCGTAATGTCAAGCTAGTATCTGTGTATGAGTGAGTTTGAGTGTGAATGTGTGTGGTGTCAACAGCATTAGCTTGCGTTGACTTTAGTTATTAGCACGTCTCTGGCAGCACAAATGCTTTCATAATTCATTACCCACACCCACAAATGAAATTTTCGACATTGCGCATACGCCGCGTTGCCTAAGCATAAATTAATTCATTTGCCCGAGCGAGCTTTATAGTTATTTAGGTGTCTTCTCTGTTTGCACCGACACTGATTTTATGGTTTCCTTCGGTGTATTGTTTGGCAATTTCAAAAATCAACAGCATCAACAACAACAACAACAACAACAACAACAGCAACTGGCAATGAACTGAAATTTATTTGTATTTCGTTTCGCTCTTCGAGAAGTTTTACAGCCTAACTAGGTGCTGTTGGCTGCTGATGTTTGTTTTATGGACTTTTGCGGCACTCCGGCCCCATTCCCCAATTTAGTTTATAATGTGCCCATAAAAGTTGTGTGCGGACCAGTCAGCCATTTGCATTTTTATTCAGACCCGACCAGCCAGCGCTCGCCTTGATTTGGCAGTTTGACTGATTAGCTCGCATTATAAAGCGCTTTGACATTTACGAGCATAACCAACTCATCCGATACATTCAAGAAGCAATCATAAAAGGAATTTCCCTAATGCAAATGGCCGCAGATTACCCAGCGACCTTCAAAGTTTCAATTTTGCGTTGATTTCATAATTTGGCGACCCTTTTTACCCCCTGCCCAGGTCTATTACTCCATTCCACAACTTGAGCTAAGCAAACTGTTAGATGTCGGCTTGCAGCTACTTTACACACCGTTGACTTAATTTTGCGCCAGTTCCATTGGCCTTTGCATAAATGCATCCTAATGCGCCTCCATTTTGTGGCGCTGCAGGCAGTGGCAGGGCAGCCCAGGTACGCTAAACAGATTTGCACCTTGCATATAAAGCCAAATTTACAAGCTGTAACGAAAATTGCAACGCAAATATGCAAATAACTATAGAAGCAAGCCCCAGCAGCAGCAGCAGCAACAGCAGCAGCAGCAGCAGCAGCAGCAGCAACAGCAGCAGCAGCAGCAGCAACAGCAGCAGCAGCAGCAGGCAGAAGCGCGACCCTCGCTTAAATTTTAAGAGCTACCAGAAAAAAAGGTTTTGTGCCAGGTTTTCATTTGGCAAGCGAATTATTCAGCTGAAAATGAAGTTCTTATGTATCTATATACATATATATGTATGTGTACAAACGTGTTGGACTTATCGACCAAGATATGCATGCAACAGCAAACAAAGCTCAATTCAGCTGCATTCTCGTTGCAGCTGCAGCTCTAGCTTCAGCTACAGCTACAGCTCCAGCTGCCATTTGACAACGTTTCGCACTGCGAGTGGGAGCACAGTCCTCTGCAGGCTGTTTACGTGCTTATCGAGCAATCGATGTGAGAATTATAGCCGTGCTGGCACGGTTAAGCTGCTTAGAATGCACTGCGCACAGGCGGCCAACGTGTCGTATGCGTGCTGTCGTTCTAGAGATCTACGAATACTTTGCAGCACATTAAATTGCCAATATGGCTTTATTGTTCCACAATATAGTTATAAGCTAAGGAGATTGCCGCTGAGCAGGAGGCGGGCCGAGGTCTGACAAGTTGAGCAGCGATTTATGCTGCCACAACTTATAGGCAGCTGTTGCCCCCAAGGGCGTCGAGTGCGTCCAAAGTCTGTGCGGATAGATGGATAGAAAATGCGTGGCTATGCGGCTGAGGGGCCTGTGGGCCATAATAACTACAGCCAGAGCCAGAGCCAGAGCCAGAGTCAGAGCCAGAGCTGGGCGCACTTGCACAGACGACCACAGCCATAAAATGCGGCACTCGATGATGCCTATGGGCAAGTTTTGCACGTTGAGCGAGCAAGCGCAGCGAGCAACGTAGCCATAGTCGTAGCTATAGTCGCAGTCGCAGTCGTTGGCCCGGCCTAAACATCACTTCACAACTGCCAAGCCAGCACATCCGGTTTCCGTTAGTTGGGCACGTCGTTGACGTCGTCGTCTTCGTCGTGGTGGCTACCTTCCTGACTGACTGGCTGTCAGGTTGATGTTGCTACAGGTAATATCATTTAACTGCGGCGCAAGAACAGCGACTTGCACGAATATCGTATGATGGTAAAATATTATCTCGTTACAATGCTCAAAATATTTTTGCGCCCTTGCCAAGCTCGCCTTTGGCTTATGAGCGGAACTACGTGTCGCAGCAGCAAAAACTAAAAACCGACCCACCCACACCCACACCAGCACACACACACGTGCACACGCTCACACTTGGCGCTAGCAACTGTCTGTCGTGCAAGAATTTACTCACCCTCACCCTCACCCACACACACTCACACTCAAGTATAGATGTTTAAATTTGATTTCAAGTGCTCGCATTTTGATGGCCATCTAAGTGAATGCGTGTTGTGGCTGTTTACGTGTCCTTGTTATGAAAACTACGAGCGCCACGAGCCATCCGTACTCGCATGTGTATTTAAGCGTATAGTTAGCCCGGCACCAACTTAAAGCTGTTCACATGGCTACACAGTCGCTGAATTCCGTTATTGTAGATAAGTTTTATTGACTTACGCCTCGAGCCGAAGTTGGTTTACTTTAGCAACTTGTTTAGAAATTTGATTGTGCGTGGGAAATGAAAATAATTTAATAGAAATAACAAAAGTTCACTCCATATACAACATGGAATTTAGAGTCGTTAGCAGTGGATTTTGTCAAAGTTTGTGTGAGTTTTCATAAATACATTCGAAGTATTTGTAGAAGAAGTTTTCAATTTAAAATTCAGCAATGTTAAATGAATATTAAATTTAATATTAGCCAAGGATCTCGCCATCTCGCTGGAACTGACAAACTCTTAGGATACCCTGCCTATGTACTACATATATCATATTTATATATAACATGTTGTTATCATTTCTCATTCATCCTATCAAATTTAATTTTCTTGGCAATATGCGTATAGCGAATCATATATGTAGTTCAAGTTCTTCAGCTGTTCTTGATAGACTGAAGAGGCCCGCAGCTTCGACAATGTGTAGGCAAACAAAGTGAGTTGCAGGCTCTGCTCGTGTTGCACATTTGTTGTAATTTGTTCCCTTTTTTACAGTTTCTTGCGCTATTTTCCCAGCCACTTGTGGCACTTAAGGGCAGACTGGCGTAGCAGCTGCTTTTGATTTCTCATGCGTGCGAAGTTTACACAGGCTTTGGCCAAAATATTTTTCACTCACACACACACACACACGCACACACACACAATTGCAGGCTTGTTCGTCCCTTCACAATTACGTTACGCATGAATTTGATAGCAAATGAGAACGCGTTGCGCTTCACGCTTGACTCTGCTTGGCACTCACTTAATTATTGCATAAGAAAATGAAACGAGGCCACCAAGGCGCTGCTTGGAGCGACATGCGACCATCCCCCCAACTCCCCATGCACACACCCACACACCCTCGCACCCTCGCACACACGTGCAGCTGACGGGCGAGCAATGCAACTTACAAGTGCAGCTGCAACTGGGACAACAAACTTTGCAGTATGGCTATGTGCTTGACATGCATGCTTACCCGCAACGCAGCGCCGCTGCAAGCCAAGTTGCAAGTTCCCAGTCGCCCATTGACTGCAGCTCAGGTTGTACGGGGCGTGAAGCGTGGAACGTGGGGCAGGCGAAACGCATCGAGAGAAGGTTGCGGCGCCTGAAAGTCTTTAACTATAACAGCCCCCATTTGTAAGCCCTGTAGCTACAGGGCGAGCGTGAAGCAGGGTTGGCTTTAAATGAAGTTGCATGTGCATAGAGTTCAATTAGCGAGAGCAGGCCAAGCATTAGTGAGGCCATTATATACCCTATAATACTATGCACAACAACTCTACTCGCACTATTACTCATAATAGATCATACTATTCCTTAGTATAAACTGTAGTATTAATCTTTAGCAAACAGTTTACAGGGTATCTTCGCATAAGTATTGTTCAATACTTACCAGTAGATGTGAATGTGCTTTAACTTATATATAACTTATACTCTACTATAATATATTCTTCTATATTAAACTATTCAAAGCAATATAGGGTATCCTATAATGTACACATTTCATTATCTATAATGACATTCACTCTCTCTCTGCCATACAGGGTATCTTCTGCCAGTAAACAATAAGGTTTATTTCATGGTCTTTGTTTATATCGATTTAAGCTCATAATTAAATTTATATTGACAATTTGTTGAATTTTCGATTGCGTTGGCAGCTGCGATTAATTAGTAGCCGAAAACCTGAATTATCCATTATCCGTTATCCTTTTTGGGTCGATTTAATTGCTGCTTGAATAATTTGCGAGCTAATTATGTTCGATTCGAGCTGCTTTAGGTATCGCCACTGGGCCAGCTGTTACCTGTGCTCTCCACATCCGGCGACAACTTTTGCACTTCCGTTCGCCATTTCACACAGACGCCGACACACCGACACCCGCACACACACACACACACGCACACACACAGGTGCTCAGGCAAAGAGTGAGCGCAAATGGTGAATGGGCTTCTGTTAGCTGGAGGGGCCACTCAATTAAGTCGGGCTGCTGCAATTTATATAAGCCTGCCGATATCGCTGTTATCGGCCAGTTACACGCTTTATAATAGCCCGGGCAGCGTCGACGCCATTTTTCATTTAATTTACCGCACATTTTATCTCTGTTCTATGGCGCCTTTTTATCGTTGGCATTCCGGCGTGAGGGCTGGGGCGGGGGGCTGGGGCTAGCTGGATTGCTTATTTTGTTATCATTATCCTGTTATCCTTGTGCCTGCCAGCGGCACCTAATTAAATTATCCCGCAATTGCCTGCTAAGTGCACCTGCACCGGCTTCTGTCCGAATGTTGTGGGCATTAAAGGACTCGCCCAGCCTGGCTGCCTGGCATATTTATTTATCGAGCGTCCCTTTTTTCGGCGTTGGCCACTTCCTGGCCTTTGTCCTTTCCCTTTTGCGCCTAATTATTATCTGCCCGACGCACTGAATTTTTGAGCACACAAAACTTTTCAGCAACGCCCGGGAAAAAGTCAATAAGCTTGAAGGACCTTAATTATTTTCTCACTCTGTATTGGTGTATGTGTGTGCGAGTGTGCGAGTGTGTATGTGTAGGCGTACGTCTGTGTTCATTTCTTGGAACTAAGCCGCCAAAGTTTTTGTGTGGACAACAAAGTTACAGCTGCACAATCGCCGTTGACCCATTTGGCAGCGGCTCAAAGCGAATAACTTTAACAACATTCGAAAGTATGGCTAAGGGAAAATGTTTTTCTTGTGCCCGTTTAATGGGAAACTGATTTTGTCATTGACAAGTTGTTGGCTGCATCCTGCACTCAGTGCGCCCAAGGACAACATCAAAGGCTTTGCATAACAAATGTTTTGTTTTCATTTCGGCTGGCAAAGCCGCCTCCAAGCCGGACTTGCAACTGCTCGTACTATTGTTCCATCTAGATCCTGTTTGGCCTCCCACCTAACACAGCCCAAGCCCCAGCCACGCCCCAGCCCCAGCCCAACCCTTCCCCAGCCAAAGCTGCTCACAGCATATCCTGTTTGCTTAAAAGCTTCCGTTTGCCATTTGCCTTCGTGTGTGTGTGTGTGAGACTGTGGGGAATGTGAATGTGAATCAGAATGTGAGTGCCAGAGTGAGTGTGGGTGTGGGTGTGAGTGTGAGTGAGCGAGTAGTCGTCGCCAAGACCTTGCACCCAAATGCGCAATTATGACAACCATGAGGTATGCGCTTAGTATGTGCATTTGTGTGTGTGTGTGTGTGAGGGTTTTCGGAAATTCTTGCTGCTGACAATGATTGAAGCTGTAAGCTGTCATTGTAATAAATCAATAAATGCAACTTGAGCCAAATTGCCCAGCATACAAAATGGCAAACAACAACAGCAACAACAACAACAACAGGCGAAAGTTGTTCTCCGCCTTTCCTAGCTCATGTGGCTTGGCCAAGTTTATTTGCAAAAATAATGCACATCATTGTTAATCAAAGCGAAAGCGAGATAGAGTGAAAAGAAGAGTAAGAGAGCTTGAAAAGCAGAAACAGAGAGAGAGAGAGAGAGAGAGAGAGATAGACAGAGAGAGAGAGAGAGCTGGCATCGTGGAAAATTCCATGTGGCTTGTCTGCTGCCAAGCTGCTTGCAGCTCTGGCTGTGTTTATTGCTGCGTGGCAGACTTTCAGTCACAGCGCCGGGCATATGCATAGAAACAGTTCCCCATAGATGGTTGTTTATGGCGGCGGTCTATGCCAAACTCCTTTCAGGGCAAACACTGTTTATGCTCGAGCCTTTCACTGCACGGCCACACTCAACTGCACAGCACTGTCTGCTTGTATGACCAAACAATGGATGTATACAAACAACAGCAACAACAAGGGCAACAACAATGACAACAACAACACACAGTCGGCGACAACAATGGTGCACAAAATTGCCGCTGTCATCAGTGAGGAAATTTGCATTTTGCACAAATTGCAATACGTAAAACTCTTCGCACTTTGCGCTCAGCCCGCCACACATGCTCCGGCCGGGCAGCCTTGCCATTGTGTTGACAACTGAATGTTGTGGAGTGTTAAATACTAAATGCTTTTGCTTTTTGGCAAATTTTGTCAAATTACAAGCAGTGAAGCCAAGCCAGGACGGGCCAGGACGGGCCAGGCCGGGCCACGCCCACAACTACTGCTGCACATTCCAATTATGCTCAGAGCTTACGCTGGGCGTGACTTATCAGTGAGTGGGCGTGGCAGCCCTGCCATGCATCCCCTAATGCAGCTAATCGACATAATTTTCCAGTCAACTGCACAAGTTGCAGGCAAATAGTTTCGACTGAATCCAGAGATGAAAGCTCAAGCTGGCAAAAAGTTTAACCCATGCCCAATGAACTGAACTGTGTAGTTCGCTTTTTACTTCTTCTTCTTCTTCTTCTTGTATTTAGCTCGGGCATAATTGAATTGATTGCGCCTAGTCGAAGGGGGGGCGATGATTTAATTCAATCATTTACAGCTGAGCGCGGAAGGCGTTCATTAGTCGTGTTAATCATACGCCATGCTGCACGGCTATAGCCTATGGGACAGCAGCTAATTAGGTTGGCAGCCTCTCATAACTCAGCCATAAAGAGATTTAATAGATTTCTATCTGCCTATTATAGCTCTTAGCAGCCGCTCTGTGTGGGTGTGTATGTGTGTGTGTGTGTGGGAGGGAGAGAGAGCGAGAGAGGGTCGAGTTTATGGTTGATTTAGTTGAATTTTCAACAGCTTTGCTTTCGATTTATATTAATATATATATTTTTAATATATATATTTTTTTTATTTCTAATGCATATATATAGTAGTATTATATACTAGGACTCCCTTTAAAATAGCCTTAGAGTTTTATCGTCCAGTTGATGCCAGGCAGCTTGGAGCTATGCTCAGGTGGACCATCGGACGCCCAGCTCATGCTCATGCAGTGCTCTTTAAAGCGCATTCGAATTAGGGGCAGCTCCTTCAGCTGACAGAGCATCATCCGCTTGCTGAGCAGCTGATCTGGTCAGTGCAGCTGATGGCCAGTGCAGAGCTGTAAAGGATTGGAATGAATTAAAAGTTTTGTTAATGGCAGCAATAATCCTTGGGCTTACCCTTAGATCTGCCTCATCCCGAAATTGTTTGATGCGGCATCTGTGATGCTTTGGTGCAGCTGTGGCAACAAAAGTTGTGGCTCAGCAGCCACAGCACCACATCGCCAGAGGCTCTGCTCGCATTTTGTGCGCTCTCTGCAAAAATCTCGCCCAACCAGCAGCAGCAGCAGCAACAGCAGAATAATGATCTGGCTTAAGAGATTTGCCCCGTATGTGAGCTGCTGCAGTTGCCAGAGAACAATAACGACGTCCAGATGCAGCTCCAACAGACGAGTGCAACTTGTGCAGCATCAGCAGCAAGAGCGATAGCAAATAAACGCCAAAGTAATGTGTCATGTGTCGCTGTATCTTTCGGCTTCTCAAGGAAGCGGCGAGCATTCGATTTATGGCCACATAGCAGCAGTTTAGCCAAATGAAGCAATTGAAGTGCAGCAGCAGCTGCAGATAACAGCTGAGCATAGAGAGAAGACCACACAAAGCAGCCATTGGTAGCCAGTGGACTGTCCACCCTCACTGCACCACAGCCATCTCATTGAGCAGCCAGTGGCGTGTGTACAGAGATAAAGGAAGCAGGACGAGGAGCAGGAGGCGTGCCAGCCAGTGAAGGTATCCATCAATTTGGCAATCAGCGCCGGCTAAGTAAACCACGGAAATCCACGCGAATAGATTGAGCACAAACAGCCGCAGTAGATAAGTGTTTGCTGGGCCAGTTCGAATCTCTTCGAGACCTCATTGTAATAGACGTTGTCCAGGACAAACAGTAGCCCTAAAGGTGCTCCACAGCACCAACAATACGAAACAGTCGAACAGTCGAAATGGTGCAACAAAATAACCAGCGACAGATGAAAACTTGAATACACTTACCTATAAAATGAAATGCACTTATATTCCTTTAAGAGTTCACTCAGGGTAAAAGCAACAAAGGATATCAGCTCAAAGCCAGAGATGGACAAAAGATAGAGATAAGAAAGAGCAGAGATGAATTGAGAGGGGAATTGAAATATTCTCAGTTACTTCTATTACTTTAAACGAAAATGATCACGTTAAGAATTCACTCAAAGCAAAGCAAAGCAACAGAGGAAATCATAGTAAAACAGCTCAAAGCCAAAGGTAGACAAAGAGCAAAGATAAGAAAGAGCAGAGCTGCAGTAAAAGGGAAATGGAGAGCAGACAAGGTGCATTCAAGCGGATGGAAAAGTGCTGAGGAGCAAGTAGAAGAGAGCACCGCTGCTGCCCCTCGTAATTACACGTGCCAACCACTCTGACATGGCTCGAGTACCCTTCTCGTCTGGTTAGGGTACACAAAAAACAATAACAATTTAGTGGGGCGCTTGGTCGCTTGGTCGCTAATGCGATGACGGACTGTGTAAATGCTTTTAGCGCGAAAAGCACGAAAAAGCATTTGTGAAGTGCGAGTAATTGATGGCTGCACACATTGAGCAGGCAACCACTTCAATTAGCGCCATTCGAGCAGGCGCAATATGCACCACCAACCACCAAACACCAGCCACCAGCCACCAGCCACCAAAATCGATATGTGCTTGTCGAAAACTAAGCTTAAATATTTTAAAGAAAAAAATTTGAATGCTTCTAATGGCAGTAAAAATTATTGGTAGCACATTCCACCCATGCAAAGCTCCATCCGCTCGCCACTCCCCTCCCCCCCACTCCCGCTTCCTGCGTGGCACCGCTGTCAGACCCACTTCAGATTTGCGTCGCCAATCGCGCACGCGGCAAACTAATTTATTTCCAAACTGGGAACTACGCGCTACCAGCTCAAAGTTAGCCCGCTCGCCATGGCCCTGGCACTGGCCCTGGCGCTGGCACTGGCTGAACGATTAATTTGTTCAGGTCCAACTCTCAATCGGTGCCTGCGCCAGCTCCCACATCGGCAGCCATTAGAGGATTTGCATGCCCGGGCACGTGAGTATTTTGGCATGTTCATTGGTTCATCGCAGCATAACCCAAAAATGTCAACCTTAAGCGGCTCACTCGTTCTCACATCTTCTTTACTCACGCTCCATTCTCTGCTGCCTATTTTCCTCGTCCCTATTTTTTCTCGGCGTTTGCTTTGTCATTTCAACTTGGCATTCATGTCGCAGCACTCGGTGCGCCTTTATGTGGCATTTTAAAATCCTGTGCATGTCGGCGGCAAAAGGACAGAGCAGACGAGGCGCCGCTGGAATTCAATAAGAAGCCCCGGGCGCACACCGAACACTAGCCAGGGGACGGACCCAAACTCCAACAGCAACGAGCATGTTTGACAAACAATCATTAGAGCCATCAGTGTGAACAGCAGCAGCAGGAGAAGCAGCGCCAGCAGGAGAAGAGCAGCAGCAGCGAAGCCAGTCACTGGAGCTGCGGCACCACCAACACAACGTACCCAAAAGGCTGTGCATATCAGCATTACCATCAGCCACGTCGTTAGCAGCTCGAGCAGCAGTCTGTATCCCAGATGCCGAGGCAGGAAAACCGAGTCGATTGAGGCGGCTGCTGTCTTAGCTACTGCTGCAGCTATATTTTCAGGGTAGGCATATCCTTTAAGAGGCTTCGAGGATTAAAGGAATAAAGCATATTTTAATATGTTCCACAGGTATTTTAATTATCCTGCATAATCAAGTTAGCTCTTTGTTATAGTCCCATTGCATATCGGCAGACAGACTGAGCTATAGCTGTTGTATTTTTATTAAAATAAATTTTGTAAAAAAATATGTCCCTGTGTAGAATGATAAGGGAAACCCTTTAGACTAATTAGAACACTTCAATATAATATATAAATTAATTGAGTAAAATAAAAGAATAAATAATATCCAACATTCTATTTTAGATAGATGATAAATATTATGACGAGTTTAAAAATATTTAAACATTTATTTATAAATTTAATTTTTGAATGCTGAACATATATTAATACACATATATATATATAATAGCATATAGCACATATATCAAAAATAAATACATCAAATCCCCATCTTAAAAGTTCATTAATATCACTCTATGAAAAGTATTTTGATATGAACATTGTCGCTCGACCCCGGACAGCTGCCGCCATTTGCATTGGCTGAAAAACATTTGCAACATCAACTAAATTTTTAATAGATATTTATTTTGTTTTTTCCACCAGCTCCGCGTGCAAAGTGGATGGATGCAAAAACATGCATAAATCATCAAAAGCAGCGCTGACAACTAATGAAAACATGCACAAATTTATAGCAGCCGAAATCGACTAAAAGAAAGCGTTGGCCGAGCTCTTTCTTTTATTTCTTTACTATTCCCTTTTTTTTTAGCGCTGCCAGCCATCGGACAATTTAAATTGAAAAAGAAATTTAAAGGGGCTGAAAATGGAAAAAATAAATTCATTTGCTTTATGCGCAGCACGCAGCAAAAAGCGGCCATAAAAACTGTCGAGGCGGCCCACCGGAAATGCAGCCCAATTTTTGTGCGGAAGTTTATTTGTGGCGACACTATCACAGCCCGCGCCCTGCCCCCCCCATTCAGCCCAGTGTATTTTTTTGCCTTTGCTCTCCTCCTCCGCCTCTCTGGGCTTTGTTGCTGCAGGTGCAGGAGGCTGTGGAATGTGACACGATGCGACGATGGCAATGTGGCTGCGGCCATGTATAAAATTTTCACAATTGCAATTTGTAATAAAAACATGCAGTTTTTGTCATTGTTATGGGCGGCTTTTATCGCACACTTACACAGCGATACGATGCGTGCTCCATACGGCTGCTTACATGCCTCTTAAATCATCGCTGCCGCCGGGCCCGGGTCCTTAAACGCCGTCGAAGATAAATATGAATTAAAAAGCGGCCCGATGAAGTTTGCCGCTTTTATAGAGGGCTCTCATATTCCATTTGAGCTTTATGCTATTTTGAGTGCTCTCTCGATTTCATGACCCCATAACGGAGTGTAAAATATGAAAGGTCGCACTGCGCCGCAAAATAAACAGAGCATGAAATATTGCTTGTTGTTGTGGTTCGAGGACTCGCTCACACCACTCGCAGCTCTGCCAGAATAAATGTCGCACTTATCATTCACTGTAAAAGCCAATTAACATGCAACGGCAACAAATTTGCCTTCTGCTCCTGTGTGAGCGCGTCTCGCGCTCAGTGTGGCCAGCAGCTGGCAGCGATGCGAACGCATGCGACGGTCAAAGGCTTCTGCCTGTGCCACATACTCTGCGTGTGGCGAGTCATCGGTCGGCTGGGCATCTATCTGGGCTTCTACAATCTGACCTGGACGAAGGAGGCGCGGTTCGTGCGGGGCGAGCTGTTCTATGTGCAGATGATGACCCTGATGTACATGATCAGCTCGCTGGGCTATCTGTGGCTCAGCCAGGGCTGGGTGTACGACGGGCTGCTGTTCCTGGTCTTCGTGCCGCTCTACGTCTACTTTGTGGTGCTGCGCCAGCATCTCGTCTCGCTCCTGAACGCCTGCAGCCAAACGCATGGCACACTGCACCGTGTCCTGGGCACCTGGATGTGCGTGCCCCTCTGGCGGGAGTGCGGCCTCACCCTGATGCTGTCCGCCGAGGTGCTGGGGCTGTTCGTCTGGCAGTTCCACGTGTACTACAACTACCAGGCCTGCTTCATAGCTGGCACCTCGCTCATCTACTACATGCACCTGCTCTTCCTGGGCAACTATCTCATCTGGCTGGCCAGCATCTACCGGGCGCTGAACACATTTCTGCAGCAGCACATGCGGAGCTCCCGCCTGGGCATCCTGCGCACCGTGCTGCGCGAGCAGGTGAGCCTCTGGTGCCTGCATTGGCGCATCATGCGCTACCTGGCATTGCATCTGCTTAGCTTCTTGGGCTTGATTGCGTACCGCTTCGGCAAGCTGCTGCCCGACTGGCGAGCCTCCGACCAGCTGAATATGGATCGCATATTGGCGTCCCATCTGCTGCTGCTGCTGCTCACATTTCTGACACTGATGCTCTGCTCCTACGACGTGCAGCTCCAGCACTGGCAGTTCCACGACAACTATCGGCGCATGGAAGATCGCCTGGAGTACTTCAAGCTGCGCTCCTGGTGCCTGCTGCGCAACCAGACGCTGCCCATGCCCTTCGGCCTGCCCATACAGCGGATCTGCATCAAGCCACAGCACAAGCGGGACATCATCAGCATGCTGGTCTGTTCCTGCCCAGATCTCTGTACCTCTTGGCTTCATCTAATTCTCTTTTTGCAGTTTTTCAGCAATTTGCCTGTGACGCAGCTGCGTCGCTGTGTCCCTCTGCCCCTGGCCATCGTGGGCGTCGGCGCCAAACATCTACAATTGACGCTGCCCATCCTGCTGCGCACCTTCGTCCGAGTGGGCTGCCAGTTTCTGCTCTGCCTCTACCTCTACTCGCGCCAGCACCCGGCAATGCAAATTAACTTCTACGACAGCTATACGAAGGGCAATTTCGATATAAATGTGACCAACACAATTAGCCAGATCTATCGCAGCTATCAGCTTGATGAGATCGAGTGAGCTGCGCGACAATGTGTGGCCATCAATCAACTGAAGCCCTCAATAAATGAATGAATGCTTTCAATTACCTTCGCCTCAGTTCTCTAACAGCATGTGGCGCCTCAACTTGCTCTATGGCCTGCTTAGGCTGCAGTGTGTGGCTCTCGATGGTGTCGGGCTCTTGAAGCTAAGGTTCGATAGAGCTCGTCAGCGCTATCGCCAGAGGCGTGGCTTCTGGACCTCGTTTCTAGCACATTTCCCGTGCTTCCTGCTGATCTTCATTAACTTTGTGCAGTTCATCTTGCGCTTCGGGGAGAAGGCCGCTGATAAGGATGTGCCCAATGCACGCGTCGCGCTTAAGGCCATGGGCTTCTTCAGTCAGTTCACCCAGAACCTGGCCTATGTGTGGATACTAATCGTGTATTTGTATTGGCGAGTGCACCTCTGGCACATGATAGATCAAGCCCAACTGGCAACTAGGCATCTGAAGCGTCTGCTTCGAGAGCGCTTCGTGCTGGAGTGCTCCTGGCTGCTCCTGTTGCTGGGCATTTGCCAGCTATTCCTGTTCCTGCTGATCAGCTTGAAGTTGGTCCTGCTGGAATTGCTACACTATGGCAACTATGTGATGGGCGCACTCCACTTGGTCTTCATGCTGCTGCTCTCCCTGCAGCTCTTTCGGCACCTACTGCACACTGGCATGCTGCAGTCGCTGAATCAGCTGCTCAAGCAGCTGCAGCTGCCCAACGAGCTCAAGCTGCTGCGGCAAGTGCTGCACGTTTATCCTCTGCTGCAGCGCATACAACACTTGGCTGCCTTCTACTTCAGCTTGGTATTCTGTTGGCTCTTCCTCGAGCTTTCCCTCAAGTGTGGTGCCTATGTGAGCGAACTCAGCTCCGAGAAGAACCTGTTGTTGCAGCCTCGCGTACAAATCGAGCAGTATAAAGCAAATCGACTGAGCATGTCCTTTGCAGCCGTGGAGATGGCTTGACCATTTAGCATGCTGCTGCTGCTGCTCTGCGCTGCAAAGCTGCAGCAGCGAGAGCAGACGAAACTTATCAACAACATCTGGAGCATTAAGTTGCCCAGCAGCAAACAGGAAGCGCTTCCAGGAAGTGCCAGGCCAAAGAAGGACATCATCAGCTTCTTGGTAAGCAGAGATATCTTGAGATATCAAACTATTCAATATATATGCAACTCCTTTACAGCTCCGTACACGCCTGCCCTTGGTCGACTATCGTCCGCATTCTATCAGCTTTCTGGCCTGCAGACCAAAGACGAACGCCGCTGTGATTAGGTTTGCTGGCATTGCAGGCGGCTGCAAAATGCTGCTGCAGGTGGTGCTCTGCACCACCGTCGTTGACTATCTGCAGCGAATGGAGCTGGATAGACTGCAGAGCTGAGGGCTTAAGCCTCTAGCATTTCAGTCATCATTTGAGTTGAGCTACAATAAACTGTGAAAGATTTGCAATAATCGAATTAGAAAAGATTTAATTTCTTGTATTTCTTTACATTAAATATTATAATATAACAATTTATTGTGAATAGTAAACTATAAAGACTATAAATTAACTACTGAACTTGCAGTTTCCTGCAGTTTTAAATAAAAAGGAGGAAAAAATCGCATGACCAAATGAATTCTTCAAATGAAAGAGCGAACTGCAAGCTACCTGGCTCACACTCCCTCTCTCTCTGTCTCTCTCTCACTCTTCCTTTCTTCCTCTCCCTCTCTCTTTCTCTCTGTACACATTGCAAATCAATTTCAATAATAGCCATATGAAAGGCCATTTCGATATTAATGTTATGCAGACAATTAGCCAAGTCCATTGCTGGCATTCCTTGATGGCTTTGAGTGAGCCATCAATCAGCTGAGCGCAATAATTGAATTCGGCTGCCATTATGTAGTCCCGTTTCAGTTTAGCAACAGCATGTGGCGCTTCAACTTGCTTTTTATCCTGCTGAAGGCGCAGTGTCTGCTCCTGGATGGCGTTGGGCTCCTGAAGTTGAGCTTCGACAGAGCGCATCAGCGCTATCGCCTGAGACGTGGCTGCTGTTCCTCCTTTCTCACGCCTTTGCCGTGCATACTGCTGATTCTCCTCAACATTATACAGTTCCTCTTGCGCTGCGAGACGGAGCACAACAATGCGACCTACAATGAAATTGTGCCCGATACGCGGCCGGAGCTGGACGTGGTGGATTTCTTCATGCTCTTCGCACGAAATCTCGTCTATGTGTGGATGCTGATTATGTTTTTGTCCGGCAGGCTGCAGCTCTGGTATATGGTAGATCAAGCTCAGCTGGTCTATAAGCATCTGGAGTCTGTGCTGCGCGAGCGACTCCAGCTCAAGTGCTCCTGGCTGCTCTTATTTCTGGGCATTTTTCAGCTCCTGCTGCTGCTCGTGCTGAGCTTCAACCTGCTCTGCTTCAACTTCCCACAGGCATTTGACGAAAGTTTCGTCAACTATGGGATGTGCGCCATGAATCTGCTGCTGGTGCTCCTGCTGACCGTATACCTCTATCAGCTGCTGCTGCACACGGCGATGCTGCAGTCGCTGAACCAGTTACTCAAGCAGTTGCAGTTGCAGCAGCCCAATGAGCTCAACCTGCTGCGTCAAGTGCTCCATGTTTGTCCTCTGCTCAAGCGCATTCAGCACTTGGCTGCCTTCTACTTTCGATTGGTTTTCTGTTGGCTCTTCTACCTGCTTTGCCTCAAGTGTGGTGCTTATGTAAGTGAGTTCCGCTACGAGGAGGACGTGATCCTGTCGCGGCACAAGTCCATCGACGCTCTGGAGGAGGAAGCGGAGTGGCTGGGTGAAGAAACCATACCACAAACCCGGGACCAGGCACTGATTCTCGCAGCCTTCGAGCTCACTGGGATACTCACTATGACGCTGCCGCTGCTCTGCGCTGCAAAGCTGCAGCAGCGAGAGCAGAATAAGCTTATCAGCAACATCTGGAAGATTGAGCTGCCCAGCAGCAAGCAGCAGGTATCTCCCAGGTCATTCAGTGAGCGCAGAGACTGCAAGGACATCATCGGTTTCCTAGTGAGCATTGTTGTTGATAGCATTATTATTCTCTATGTCCATGCATCCCTCCCTTACAGCTCAGCACACGCCTGCCCTTGGTCGACTATCGTGCGCATTCCGTCAGCATTTTGGCCTGGAAGTCAAAGGCGAATACCGCTGTGATTACGTTTGCTGGCATCGCAAGCGGCTGCAAAATGCTGCTGCAGGTGGTGATCTGCACCACCGTCGTTGACTATCTGCAGCAAGTGGAGCTGGATCGCCTGCAGAGCCGCAGCTAGGTCAAAGGGTCAACCCGTTCAGCATTCAGCGGCGCCACAATAAACTGTGCAAATTGAACAATAATTAAATTAGCATATCAATTATTCAAATGACAGCCGCAAAAAGAGCTGCATGCTGTGTCTTTAGCCTGTACGCAGCACAATTACATAATGAACAGCAGCTTCATTTTAACGACCTGACCCGAGGGCCAGCCCGGATGGCCAGCAAAAAACTCTCTCCACATAAATTTACAAGAAAGGTAGACAACAACAACAACAACAAGCAACAAAAAATAAAGGACGAAGGCTTTCAACTTGAAACTTTTGCCATTATAAAGATAAAGTGAAAGAAGAAACAAGTTGTTGTTGTTGTCGCTGGGTTGTTGCCTGAAATTTACCTTTTTTTTTGCTGTTGCTGTTGTTGTTGTTGTTGCTGTTGATGCTGCTTACTTGCTGTGTGGTAATTTATGCACAAACCTGATTGAATTTGCGCTCGCAGTCGCAACGCAAGATTTCAGCACATTGCAAAGAGGGCAGTGCGAATCAAATGAAATTCAATAAATTAACATAAATCTGAGGCATTCGCTGGCGCATTTTACTTATATGCAAATATCGGCTGCACATCACATGAAAAAGGAAAAAAGTAAAGCACACTTCAAGCGGAAGTCGATCGATTTCAATAAACTTCATGCCACGAACTGGCAACAGACGAGCATATGCAACATCTGCCGCAACTGGCGCATCCAACCACAGGCCGGAAATTCAATCACAGAGCGCAACAGAAGGCAAGAAGTCAAAAGTGATGCACACCGAACAAGCTATACGCTGCCTGAAGTCGTGTGGGTGTGGGAAGAGCAAGTAAATAAGTATAAATCTAAGCAGTTATCAGTGTAATTTAATAGTTACTATGATAAGCTGAGTCAGCACTTGGCTTTGACTTTCGTTTTTGCTCGACCTCAGGAATTGCACTTATCGCGTGTCGATGGCCATTTGCAGCTGTTAATCTCTTTAAGGGCTAGCCTAATGGCTTTAAAGCGCTCCTTCAGCCATGTTGTCGCCATTTTGTCGGCCATTTTGTCGCGCTGTGTAGACGCCATGCAGCGGCCATGGCTGCCGTTGCTTCTTGAATGCCTGCCAAATGGCCGCCGCCGCCATCGAGTGCAGAGCGCGAAGGGCTTAAATTTTCTTCTTCTCCCTTTTGCCTTCTTTTGGGGTCAAATATTTGCTGGGGCGTATCGAATTGCGAGTTACGTTGACTCGCTTTACACGTGTCGCTCGCGTTGCTTGGTTATTGATTGTGCTTAGCTTGAGTTTGCCTTGATGGGCGTGGCAGCTGTCAATTTGCGCTCGTATGCATAATTAATTTGCCATGTACTTGTTTACCAACATGTTAAAGCCGGGCCGAGGCAGCCCGCTTGCAGCAATCACTGACAGCTGATGGCTGTCGGAATGCGTCGTGTTAGCGGTCTAATGAAATTTTAATTAGCCCAAGACAAGCGATAAAACAGTGGCCGCCAAAAGTGAAGATAGCTCTACATTCAGCCGAGTGCCGTGTGCAGCCAGGGCGGCAAATCAATGAACGAGATCGTACAAGGGTCGAGATGGCAATTACATGCATCAAAGATTCATATCGCTAAGCGCTGCGGGGCGCCGTTCGCCATCTTTTATAATGCCATAATAATGACTTTATCTTTGGAGCAGGCAATAAATCTTGCAGACCCAAAGGAGCACAGATAAAGTGGGCTGACGCAACGGTCCTAAATGAAATATTACACATACGCAGCGTGGCACACAGCAAACCTCGGCTATAGTGCGTGCATGCATGTGTGTGCGTGTGTATGTGTGGGTTACACTCTCATAAAAGTTAATTAATATGCCATGGTAAGCTGCTAAATACAGCGCAAAATATGCCAACAACTTGACGTCCATCCATCGCTGCACCTCCCCCCCTCCCGCAACGGTCAAACGTGACGTATGCGTAATGCGCATAGATATTCCACTGATTTGGAGCATCAGCGATTGCCACGGCACCGAAACAAATTTCCATGCAAATTTCAATGGACGCATTGTCGAATGTGGCCAACAAACACAACAACAAATACAACAACAACAGCAATGAAACCTAAAATATATGCAAAAAAGGTGAATCTGAGCATTCGCATCTATTTCTGTCTGCGCTGGACTTTACCTGCCATTGTTGCCCCCGCCTGCCCCGTCTAGCGCGCTTGGATTTCGGCCTGAATGAAAAATATGTTGGTTTTTAACAAATCCGAATTCAAATCTGCGCATAACAATGAACTTTTTCGTTTGGCCAAAAGTTTTGGCCAGGGTGTCCCTTGAAATATATATATATATATATATATATATATATGTATATGAAAAAAAAAACACAAATAAAAATAATAACGAAGGGATCTTATTTCAGCTCTGTTTTTGTAACTGTAACTGTAACTGATAAATGCGTATAGATATTGAAATCTATTTGTAAGATTTGAATAAAGGCGGGCAGAGCATTCCTGATGAAATTGTTTGCAAAACATTTCTGGATACACTTTTTGATTAAATTTGTTTCCCTTTTCCGTTTTCCATTTTTCGTGTTTCGTATTTCGCATTTTGTTCCATTGCCTGCAGCCAATACAAGTTTGAAAGGGAATTTTCTTTGATTTTTCGCTTTCGATTTTCCTGCTGTTTTTTTTCGATTTCAATTTTAAGCCACAAATCGAATTGAAACTCTGCGCGAGATGGTTAAAGCTGAAAACTTGATAATTAACATGAGGCGTGCATAAATCGTAATACAATTTCAGATCAGATAAGCCAACTGGCCAGCCAATTAGCCAAGCGCACTTGTTAATAATTTGTGCGCAGCAGTAAACGAGGCAAAAAAAAAAAAACAATAAATAAATAAAATCAAATTAACAAACAAAAAATCGAATGGCAAATATGTGCATAAATAAAGATAACGCATAACTTATAAATGAGCCACAAATTATGCACAAATAAAATACGCTGGGCATTTTAATGAGATTTTTGGAAATGGGAAATGATGGAAAACGTAAAACGGAAAACGGAAAATACAAAATGCAAAATGCAAAATAATAAATGCAAAGTGAAAATATTGTCAAGGAGCGCAGCTGTCAATTGAATTTATTGTATTTAATTGAGTGCCATTCGCGCGCACTAATTGCAACTGTTTGTCGTGCCTCAACGGCAGCTAATTGTTTAATGTGCTTAACACGCGAATGCCGCGTAAATCAAATCAAATGCGATTCATCGACAAATTGATGTGTATTTAAGAGTATTTAACGAGGAATTATAAAGTTTAAACAGAGCAAACAGCTTTACAGTCGAAAGTTGTTCATACATATTTATCAGATATATGCCAACTTTAATTTGCCACAAACTTAAGTAATCTCTTATAAAGTTGCTGTTGAAATCACGCAGGAAAAGTACATTGAAGTGTTGCCAACTCTTGAGTTCCGAAATAAGTTGGATTGTACAGAAAAGCAGGCTTAAATGTAGAAGGAAATGCTGGAATGGCGGGTTAGATAAAAAATGGAAGAAAACATACGAAAAGCAGCAAATATATTCAACAAATTATAATTGTAAAAATATATATTATCATCATAATAAAAAATTAAAAATTAAAAATTTTAAATTAAACTTAAACTTAATCATAATCATAATCATAATAAAATAAAATAAATCAAACATAATAATCTAAGTATTTCCTCTAAATATTTAGTTATTAGTCTTTCCTCCAAGTCTTTCCTCTAAGTATATGCTTTAAGTATTTGCTTTAAGTGTTTTCTCTAAGTCTTTCCTTTACGTATTTCTTCTAAGTATTTCCTCTTTAAAGCACGATCATTAAATCCTTACACACACACTTCATCCGCTTCACCTCATCTCACTTCACTTTACGGAAGAAGACTGAAAAAATGCTGCAGCTGCAGCCCTTTATATAGAGAGGCATTCAATCAAACGCAGAGTCGTACTCAACTGTTGAGCCCGACGACAGATAATGATCGTTCAAGTCGAGCCTCAACTGACCAATGGGAGCTCTCTCAGCTGCTGTGAGCATTTCAGCTTCGTTTTACTCTAATGTAAATAGCAAATGAATACTGAGGCATACATATAGACAACTTAAACGAGCTTCTGTAGTTCTTCGTCCCTTGCTTTTACTAAGCAGACAAACAGGGACTGAGAGAGACAGACAGACTGTGAGATATATAGAGCGATGGATAGAGAGTCGAACAGGGAGAGACAGGTATACAGACATATATACAAATAGATATATAGGCAAATAAACACGCATACATAGATCAGTCAAGGCTCCATCTGTATTTTCAAAATATTACTAGTTAATCAAACTATTTTTATGAGAAAAATCTCTACACACTATATATAAAGCATATGCTGTAACTCATTTTCAGTTTACATGATTTACTCTCACCACTAAATAATAATATTAATTTATGGCTTTAATTAAGCATAAAACTAAATGTGGTTTTGCCTTTGGTGTCTGTCACATCGTGTGGTCAGTGCAAAAATAGCAAACTTATTCAGGCTATTCATGTGTGAATTTTAATAATATTTTCAAAGATTTTTTTTTTTTTTTTTTTTTTTTTTTACAGCATATTATTTTATTTTGGTTTTTGCCTTAAAGGGAATGCAGAGATTTTAATTAATAAGTGACAATTGGGCCACGTGATAGCAAACTTGACCACAATACATATGTCTGATTAATTGAACAACAATGCGAGCAGACAGCGCGCAAACTGATTTTAATATTAATTATCAAATTGTGCGCATGCATTAAAATTATTTGTGCAATTTTTGTTACAGTTTTTCATTACATCTCTCCCTTTCTCTGTCTGTCTATCTCTCTCTCTCTCTCTCTTTTACAGCTGCAATTTACACACTCATTAAAAGCAGACAACACTTCAATGCATTTGCTTGTTATTTTGTAGTCCAGATACCCTGTAGCTCAGCTGGAAAGGGGGTTAAGCGGAGTTGAATACGAGTGGAATTGGATGTAGGTCGGGTATGTATAACTATTTCAATGATGTATTTGTCGTATTTGTCAGCTCATATAAAATTATCAACAAAGTGTTCAGAGAGTGAATTAAGAATATATAAGAATTTTTACAAATTCCTGTAAGACTTTCCACTCTTCCACTCTCTTTACTGGGTATTGTCTAGTGTAACCCTCTGCCACTTTCGTTATGCATTTTATTTTTTCGCTTTCATTTGGTTTTTGTGTGCATATTTAATGATGTTTATATTAAAAATATGAAAATGATGCATTTAGTAAATAATGCAAAGCATTTTTATTTAATTTCGCAAAGTTGTGCAAATTAAATTGCTGGCCCTTGCGAGTCACTTGTGCCTGGTGCCTGGTGCTTGGTGCCTTGTACAGTGAACTCGTGTTGCAGCTACTTTTTGACATTTATTAAGCTGTCGCTGCGGACACACGGAGCGCACTGTGCAACGGAATGTGGCGGAAAGCTGCTTCAGCTTGTTATAAAATGCAAGTCGCCTGACAAAGAGTGCGGCACACTTCCTGAATTATGAGCAGCAGGAAGGAGCTGCGAGCTGGCTGTGGAGAGTGAAGGGGTTGGAGTGTGGGGCGGATGGAGAGTTGGCATTGGCAAGCAGTACCAAACAGTCAGCAGAGTCAAACGGTGCAGGCGTCTGGCAACATGAGAAGCTGATTTTGATTCCAGCTGCAGTCGGCGCAGCTTCTCGTGCCATACGGAAGTTTATACATTTCTTTTATTGCATGTTTATGCCCGCTCGCGGCATGCAGCAGGGCATATGGGCTTTGCAGTTAATATTGTATATGTAGAGATCTTATTCTATTCATCTTAATATATGTGTTTTGTTCAGCTCTCTCTCTCTTCAATCGAAATTAGTTTTACTTGACACAAACTATCCTTGAACGAGCATTACGCAGTCGTTTATACTCCACTGCAGTTTCATTTATTTTTCTTTTTGCGGTTAAAAAAAAATGTTTATTTCATGTTTTCAAGTCCTGGCACGTCGTTTGCTTCTGGATGCTCGACTTGGTTACGGTTCTGCTGCTGGTCTTACTCGACTGCTTCCAAATGTTGCTCTCAGTTTACCAGACACACACAGCGCACATACACACACACACACACACACACACACACACACACACACACACACAAACTGAAGTGCGCTTAATCTTACTTATTTATAGTGGAGCTCGCTTGCTCAACCGCCCACCTGCCCACTCGCCCACCTGCCCACCTGTCTGCTCGCCTGTTTGTCTGTCTACCTTTGCATACTCGCATTGCATTCCTCGGATAAGCACTTGCAGCTCTTTGCAATTGTGGGCACTATTTACACATGAAATTCAGCGCAGATCTTTCGAGGCGACACTTAAAGCTTTAAACAGACGATTGAACTGCCATAACAGCAGCAGCAGGTGCAATTGCAGGTGTTCGAGCGTTAAATGCGCACAGCCACAGCCACTTCAATACGCATCGATTGACGCTCCATTCAACAATAGAGAGCAGCTACTTAGACAAATGTTTCGAGGCTAAAGTGTTCCACTCAATAATTGAGATATATAGGTTAAGCCCCCGCCCTCATCCAGCTTGCTATCTCTTATCAGTGGAAGCAGCTCTCCTCTTGCTAACCAGCTAAATTGGCTTTATAGTTGTAGCCAAAGTTTCGCTTTCTCTTTCACTTTAAGTTTTGCTAGCATTTGCATGTGAATCGGAATGCGAAACGCTATCGAGTCCTTGTTGAAAAAACGAGAAACTTGCTGGCAATCAGAGTGTTAACAGCAGCAGGCTGTAAAACTTTTGCCGAAAACAAACTTTTCAGCTAGACAACCGCCGCTCTAAACGGAGCCTTGAAATTAACACCTGCAATGGCAATGCATTTGCCAGCGCCCGAAACGTCAGCAGGTTCAGGTTCAGGCTCTGGTTCAGGTTCCGGTTCACTTGGGGCGTAGCCCCAACTTGTTGAGCATGCAAATTTTGCTCGTCGATAGTTGACTGAAATTTATTGCTGCTGCTCTGTTTTACGCCAGCCAGAGCAAATTTATACTATATAATATATATAAATATCTGTGTATGTATATGTGTGTGCATATCTATCTCGGCATTTATTTGACTTTGTGTTTACACTGGGCTTAGCCAATGGAAATTTTAAGCCTCAGCTTGGCATTAAATTTTGCCGGCTGTCATCAGAAGTCAAACAGCGGCGAGCTGTTAAGCTCATTGGCCATGTATGAGTTTTGTGCTCTCGTAGCTCGTATCTCGCACCCGGTCTCCGCTCGGTCCACTCCCACTACGTGTGTTTACACACACCGAGCACATTTGCTCTCCGGTTCGCCGCCAAGGAGGCGGGCGTGGTCGAGCCCCAATGTTAAGCTGCCCGTTGAAAAGCAACACAGAGATTTATTTGCACTGACCCGGGTGTGGTGGCCGGCTGCTGGCCAAATCATGTCTAGACGGCTAAGCACATATTTAGTGCTCGAGCATTAGCAAAGATTGCGTTGCCGAACCACACCCCAAAAGGTGTGCACGCGCAACCACACCATGCCACGCCTCAGCTCGCCTCTAAACCACTTGACTAATGACCGCCAATTAAAGCTCTCTGCTTCCATTGTTTTCGAGTTCGAGCACTTAACGCAATCAATGCGCTCGCTTTAATTCAATAATGAGTTTTAAATAATTATTGCACAGTGGATCCTTTAAAAGTGAACAAAAGAATTGCCCGCTCATTGCGCATTCTGCGTATCAATAATGAAATGGCTGGCAAAACCGCAACAAAAAATGTGCGTGAAACTGTTTTGTGTGGCTGCCGGCCGGAAGGGTTAAAACACTCAGCTGGCTGCAGCTGTGGGGCATAGAGAGAGAGGAAGAGAGGGTGCGAGGGAGAGCGCAAGAGAGAGAGAGAGTGAAAGAGTAACCATATATGGTTTCCTTACATACCCTGACTGGGGATAAAGACAGCAAGAGGGTATATCGGTTTAGAAGTATATATGGAATATTCTTTAAAATATATACATTTATATCCTATTCAAGTAGTCAAGCTGAATCAAGCCAGAATGATTCCTCTACAGCCTGCTTAGCCGTCTCTCCTATCGGGTATCTGCCAGTCAGTAACTCCCTACTGTTTCATTGATTTTGCCTTTGTTCTTAGAGCTATCGAAAAAACGAACTCTGTGGGATATTTGGTTTCGCAAGCCATTTGGCTATAAAATTACAGAAATGCAAAAACTACAAAGTTGCATAAAAACAAATTTCATATTGAGCTCATCGACATAGCAAAAAAGCCGGACTAGTTGAAAAGTTTGTGGAAAAAATATAATTCCACTAAAAATATTCCACAGGTAGCGCAGCGAGAAAAACGCATACAAAATTGAAAACACAGCATGAACATTGTCAAAGAGTAAAAAAGAAATAAAAAAGAAAAAAAATGAAAAAAAAAAAAAAAAGAATTTGCAGCTCATGCATAAACACTTTTTGCTCGCATCGCATTTAAATTTTAATGCACAGAGAATCGGGCATTAAATTCCCATTTTTTGTTTCGTTTCTTTCAGCCGTGGCAATAAAACTGCAAATAAGCAGATCCGCAGGCCGAGGAGTTTCAAATAAAGCGTTACGCATACGCAGCGTCGGCCTGGCGTGCGTGACTGACTGCGAGTGACTTGCTGGCTGATTCGCGGCGATATTTGTTGACATTTGCGCCTGAAACGGAATGCAAACTTCATTAAAAGCTGCAAGCGGGCGCAATTATTAATGAGAGCGCCGCCCAGTCGAGCTCACAATTAAGCCCGTTACGGCATTTAAGTGGCGCTCATTAAAGCTGCAAACGTGCGGCAGATAGGGCAGGCGAAATACACGTAATTAGCAGGCGCTGCTCATAAATCAGCGACGCCCATAAATTTAATGCAACATTTCAGATACAAAGATACAAAAGTGCAGATACAAATTGTGCGCTTAACGCAATTACAGCCTTGAACAGCAGAGATACTAACTGCCATTGCCTATGACTGCTGGGCCCAGTTATTAAAAAACTTTCATATTGGCTGCGAAGATGTTTGTAGGCAGAGCTACAGCTACAGCTACAGCTACAGCTTGAAGGTCGCTGCCTAATGCCAACATATTCGATGGCCATTCGCATAAGCATGTGCTAGAACATTTATTAAACAACTTTTCGGACAGCCTACCAGCAGCAGCAGCAACAACAACAGCAAAGAGAACTAGGCAAAAGTCCTAAGGAAGGCAAAACAAACCAAAAATGGAAATTTGCTGGAGTTCCGGCATATCATTTCGCCTGCAATTCTGACAATTTTGTTAGTTGCTGCTGTTAAGTTAGTTACTGTATTTATCTATAGTTTATTTGAGTTAGATATGATCTATGTCAGTCAAGGTGGCAGGAACTCAATGTGAGAGGGCAGAGAACTCAGCCGTATCAGCAGCCAGTGGCTTCATTATTGACAGAATAAACTTTTATATTTATAATAAAATATTTATTTGATTGAAAAAGTGAGAGAGCAGTGAAAAAACATTGCTATAGCTACATACTCAACTCATGCTCGTATATTGCAATAAAAGTCTGTAATATTCTATCAGAGTGCAACGAATCTCTGCACATTTTGCCTATTTTCTTGGAGGTGTTCCAAAGTGCTTTATGGCAATCATCAAACAGACGTCGTAGCCCCACTCGAATTTATGTCATTTATATTCATATTAAATATTTGTCGACCAAGCCACTCCAATGCTAACTCTAACCAACACAAGTAACTGTAACACATAAGCCATGAGCATTGCAATCAAAGCACAGTTACTCCAAATATTTGTAGTTCCACACCAGCAATTCATTTAGTCATAATTCTAGCGAATTTCTTGGCCGGAACACGAGCATAGATAATACTCTTGTGCCATGTTGTTCAGGGCCACGCTTCACTCACTCACACACACACGCACACACACACCCACCCGCTGTGTTAAATGGCCAAGCCTAAAAGCATGCTAAACTTTTTGCGGAAATGACACGAGTTCCGATTCCGACAGCGGCACTCTTAACTGGCAGCCAGCCGCAAACGCCCCATAATAATAGACCATAGCTGCAACAACAACAGCCGCAACAACAACAATAGTAACGAGAGCCACATGCCAATACAAGTTGAATGACTGCAAAAACATTTGACATGTGGCTCCAATAGTTGAGCAACTGTTTATTTGCCTTTGGCTGGGCAAATCGAGCATTTTAGCCAAGTTAATTGCTTACCAAAAAATTCACCACAAATCTTATTGACTCTAGAAAGGTTCTAGTTGTTTTTGTAATGATTTATGCAATTGCCTTTAGTTATTTGCTAGCAATTGGCAACAGGACATCAGAGCAAGAGGTAAGCAATCAAAGCTTTTTACTTAATTAAAACTCTTTGATGGACTTGAAATGTTTTGGCTAGCAAAAGGTTTTGCGGCGCAAAGGCGCAATGCAATTGACATTTCGATATGAGCATGCCGTAAATATCCAACGGTTTCCAGCTAACTGAACCATAATATCTGCAAGCATTTTAAAGTTCACAAACTTTGTGGCTGTGGCCAAACGAAAGTCAACAAACAACTTGGCAACTATTGTGTCTATTGATTGCTTTCGGCTTAAATGTTTTGGTTAGCTGACTATAAATACATTTCACAGCCAAGACGAACTTGGCTAACGAATGCCAGAGCACTTAAGGCTGCTCAAACTGGCCAGTGTTTGGCACATAAATATTTTAATATATAAATATATGTGTATACTATATAAACTCTTAGTTCGGCTCGGCTGAAATTTAGATATCCTTGAATATAAATAAGTATACATATATATGTATATATTATTTATATGTACTTTAGCTACAGCAAATCAATGGACTTACATATTCTCATATCTCAAGCATCTAGTCCGGCTGTTCGCTCGCCCCCTCACGGCATCGCCTGGCAACCGGCTAACCCTATTCTCACCCATTCGAAATCAAATCAAGGCATATTTTCTCCATTGCTCTGTGGCCGTATAAGATTGTTATTCAGCAGCATGGCTGGCAGCTACCTTCACATTGCTTGACACATTCGCAGACTGCTGTGGCAGCAGCAGAGTGTGCGGCTTTATATTCGGCTGCAATTAAATGCACATCACATCAAAAAAAGTGTCAAAAAACATGCAAAATATGTGCGTGCGACATGTCGCCTGACACATGGTGACAACAAACAAAAATAAACGTGTTCCACTGACAGGCCCACACACACACACACACACACAGCTACAAGGTGGTTTGGCGGTGCGACAACAACTTACGCGCAATGTAAAAAAAACATTGCCTACTTTTCAGCGCAAGCAAAACGGAAGCACACAACTTTCAACTGACTGCGTACGAGTGTGTATGAGTGTGTGAGTGTGTGTGAGTGTGTGTGAGTGTGTGTGAGTGTGTACTTGTGCAAGTTCAGACGTGTGTGTGCGTAATTAAAAAACTTTTATTATATGCAGCAGCGACGCGTGGCGCGCTGCGAGAGACACGGCTAAATACACACTTTACAACTGCGCTGCGCTTTGCACAAATTATAAATATTTAAAATTACGACCTGTGCTCAAATTATATTTGTAATCCGCTGAAATTATACGAAAACATAATACAACAGCCAGCATAATGGAGCGAGTTTTTCATTAAGTGCAGCGCAGCTGAAGGTGCGACGCCGATAAGAGGAGCCACAGAGCCCGGCCAGTCAAATGCGCCGGGGCAGGGCAATGTCTTAATCCTTTCGAGCGACACGGACTGTCCAGAGTGGATGAGAGCATGCTAGCGGAGTGTGGAGAGTGAAGTGTGAAGCCCTGCCCCTTGTCCGCTGTCCGCTGTCCGTTGTCCGTTCAGACAATGCAGTGGCGCTTTAATTAAATTCTTTTGTCGCCGCCTTTGTTCGCTCTTTGTACATGCAAAAGGCCAACACTTGGCGCCAGCTGCAAAAAACGAAATTAATATAAAAACGCGCGCCGTCCGGGCCAATCAGGCTGATATGCCAAGGATTACGCCACACATAGATATGGGCCCAGTCGCAGCCGAAGCAGACGAAGAGGGCGTGAATTTTAATAAATGTCGAGAGCATTGATTTCCGTTTCCTTCTGCGACTGCAACTAAACAAATGAACTTCATCTTCATCTTCATCATCTTCTTCTTCTTCTTCTGGCAGCAACTGTTTGCTGTGCAATTTAGCATTGCCTAATTCCACAGGCGCCTTCTATTGACATTGCGGCTCTGCCAGCTGCCGCAGCTGTTGATGATGTGGTGACAATATTTGATTGCGTAATATTGAATTAATTCAACATATTTGTGGCCGCAATGCGTGTGCGGTTGCCTTATTGACACAGCCCAGCTCTCTCTCTCTCACTCTCGATCTATCTGTGTGCAGTTGTGTGCATTTGTGTGTGTATTTGCGTGTGGGTGTGTGTTTGGCAACCATTTAAAATGCAATTAGAATATGGCTGAGTGTGCACGAGAAAGTTTTGCTCATCAAATATCTTCAGCCGAGGCTGTGTGCGTGCCAAGCAGCTTATAGACAATGCTTAAAAAGTTTCCAGAATGCGCTGACCTGTCGCTTACTTAAAAATAACAGACAGTGGGGTATAAGCGACTATGCAATGCTCTCCAAGGAACGAACAAGTTTTAAATAATGCAAGAGCAAAAATTTAGCAATGGGCGTGGGCACTTTTAAGGCAATATATATATATATATATGTGTGTGTATACAGAAAAGAGATCGAGAGATACTTCTGAGAGTTTAGTATTCAACGAAATTATAGAGCAACTATGAGTGAAATCTTTCTATAATAGAATTTCAGAAAAAAAATATATATATATGTATGTAAAATTAAAAAAAAAATATATTTGATACCAACAACACTAATATATTCCACTGATTACCCCGAAATTTTCCATTGAACGCCGATGTATAAAACCTGCTCATCTAAACTGAATTACTTAAATGAAACTAGCAAACTGAAATGAGCTGAATGAAGCTGGCTTTAATGAAGTTAAATGGGCACACTTCCGCCTAGTTTATTAATTTGCAGCTTATTTAGCATATATTGCCAGGCGCTTAATTATGATGCATAAAGCCAAGTGCAGTGTATTGTGAGGCTGTGCTGTCCAGTCGTATAAAAACTTTGTCCTGGCCCGAAACTTGTTTGCCTAAATGTATGCAATACAATTTTTCAACTTTCCTACAAAGCAGCTGAAGCATGCCAAAAGACAGATCAGGGCAGGGCAGCGATGCTAACGTCAGCATTAGTCATACACGTAGAGAAACATAGAAAGAGACAGAGACAGAGAGAGAGAGGGAGAGAGAGAGTTAAAGGGAGAGTGTAAGAGACCGTTAGCTGACATCAAAAATGTGAAAGACTTATAGAAGCCAAGTTCACACTAATAAATGCGCCGAGTCTTCCGAGTCTATGAACACACATATTTCATTTTCTTGACCAGGCAAATTGTTTGACTATGCGTCCAAATTGAAGCGCTTGGCAAATATTTTTAGCAGCATCCGCAGCTCGAATGGAAGACTAGCAGCAGCAGCAGCAGCAGCAGCAGCAGCAGCAGCAGCAGCAGCAGCAGCAGCAGCAGCAGCAGCAGCAAAAAATTGTTGCCGGAAAAATAACAACATAACTGCAAATGAAATTTCGTAGATTTCGCTGCAAAGTAAATGAAGAATAATGTGCAAAAGCAAATTGCCAAAAAGGGGCGTCAACAACGCAGCAGAAGAGAGTTGAGCAAACTGACAAATGTCGAATATGAAATACACTTTATAGAGAGAGAGAGAGAGAGAGAGAGAGAGAGAGAGAGAGAGAGAGAGATATGAGAGAAAACATGAAATGAAGTTTAGAAGAGGCTTATAAAACAAATATATAGATGTATAGCGTAAAAATGTATATTGGGAAAACAAATGGTTGAGAAAGCAACTATTCCCAGGGCAGGTATGACATACAGCAATCCTATCAAGCTGCTTCCCTCATCGCTCTATGCATGCAGAGCAATGGAAGCTATTCTCCCAGGACCATTCAGCAGTTTCTAAGACAAACTTCCAGCGGCAGCTGCCGACTGCCAACTCTCAGTTGTCGTAAACTATGCTAGCTAAGAGATGTCTCCTTCTAAGCGACATATTTGAAATGCCCTCCAAAAGAGCATATTAAATAAGTGCACAGACTTCAAGATTGCCACATATTAAGCTCAACTCAGAGTTACTCTAGATTTGAAAGAAATGCTCACTAGTATAGTGAAGCCCAGCAAGCTAAGCTATTCAAACTGTTGCACATACACAAATTGGGAGCTCATTCACTCATTCATTCATTCATTAGTTCACTTTCCGATGGCTAGTCGACTTGGCTCACTTCCGCTCGATTCGCTTTGCAGGGTATGCGATAGAAACTGGAAGAGCTGAAACAAATTTCATTGTTGCTGACACCTCTCCTGACGTTTGCCGACAAAGATGCGAGCGCCTCGGTATTGGAGCAACTTTTTAATTAAGAAATCTTGTGGCATTGCTTAAATATTTCAACTGCAGCTGCAGCGGCAACTCTTGCAACTGCAATTGCTTACTAATTGAGACATAAACGCACGCGCTGCCACTTGAACGCTTCTGGCCAACTCATTGTTGCCAGGGCGTGGCCCATTCAAACTTTTATTTATGGCAATAAAATGCAATTACACATCATCTTTAGCACGGCTGAGCGAGCCGAGCAACAGCCCTAATCGAACATATTTCTTTCTGGGGCCACACAGAGCGAGAGAGAGAGGGAGAGAAAGAGCAAAAAATGGGTAGGAAACAGCCAATAAAATAATACTCAAGTGGCTGCTAAACGTCTAGATACTCTGTAAATAAATCTATAATTTATGCTGCTCTTACACTAAAATCGAATGTGAGCTACGTGGCGTATGCTTAATGTGAATATACTTTTCTCTTTCTGAGCAATCTTTCGATGGACCTATATATCCACTCTAGTTGGGGCTTGCAAGGTATAACAATAATAATATGGCGCCAGTTTAGTGGGCCGATATTTATGGTAAGTTTATGAGTTTTTATGGGGCGCAGTCACAGTTCTTCGGGCGACGTGTTGGCTATGATTGTGGGCAATTTTCTGTGGTCTGCCGTATAAAATATTGAAACGAGTCATATTCTTATTCAATTACGTGTTCAAGAGAGTGACTATGTGCAAGTGTGTGTGTGTGTGTGTGTGTGTGTGTGTGTGCCAGTTGCTAGGTTAATCAGCATAAAAATAAGCAGCCAGCAGATAGAATTGAAAGCTGCCAACGGCCTTGTCACAGTCTCGTGGCTATTCAGCCTTTGCAGTGTCGCAGCGAGAATCACACACACACATACATCGCATACAGCGAGAGTGAGACAGAGGCAGAGACAGTGAGAGAGAGATATATATATACTCTGTATGAACAGGCATGCAAATATACACAATATTCTCGTAGCTCGCTTGAGCTTAAAGTCAGTTTGTTGCTTGCTGTTGCCACGCCCACACACAGCGTACGCCGCCTGCGCCGCTGACAGCTCGTCTGCTGGCAAAATAGTTTCCTGTGGCGCACTCAAGTCGTAAAGCTTCTTTAGAGTATTTATGTTGGTTATTAAATGGATTTGCCTCGCACCATGCAACGATTTCAATTGGATTTGCCTGGCAGTCTTTATGCCTCACTCACACACACACGCACTCACCCATATAACTGTGAAAAGTAGCTACATAAATGTTAATGCCATGGCTATCACATGCTTATTACTTGCTCTCTCTCTCTCTCTCTCTCTCTCTCTCTCTCTCTCTCTCACTCGCACACGTATTGCAAGCGTTTAATGTAAGCACTTTA
The DNA here is from genome assembly GCF_018153725.1 of Drosophila mojavensis. NCBI lineage: Eukaryota > Metazoa > Arthropoda > Insecta > Diptera > Drosophilidae > Drosophila > Drosophila mojavensis. The sequence continues at coordinate 11,192,861 of NW_025318899.1, read as the reverse complement.
TCGAGAGCTACAAGTATTTACTGTACATATACACATACATATAAATATGTATTTCTTTTCGCGCTGGCCTCAAACACCTTTCAACTTTATTGGGGCTTTTAGTTAAATTGCAAGGCCGACACAAAAAAAAAAAAAAAAAAAAAAGTTTTTGCCACTAGAATAACTCTAAATGCTGCCACGCTTGACTGCTCGCTGGTCGCCGGCTGCAAAAGGCTCGCCGCCATTTCTAGCCTTAACCTGATTCAGCTTTTATAAATGTTCGCCACATTCGTTTTATGGCCATCCTGAGCAGAATCAAAAACTAAGCCCTTATATTTATTGTTTAACAATCGGCAGTTATAGTTTATCTACAAGTGGGATAGGCACTCTATCTACAAGTGGGATAGGCACTCTATCTGTATTCGTTGCTTCCCATTTCAGCTGCACTTAACTTCCACTTTCCACATGCATATCTGATATAGAGTCTATAACATTTTAAATGAGAGTTGGATTTAAGCATCCCATTTGTGTTCATCTGCATATGGAATGGAGACTCCATAATAATAAAAGTTTCCTCTATGCATTATATCTCATTTCTGCTGCATTTAACTTCTACTTGATATGTTATGTTATATAGACTCCACAACATCATCCATTAACTTTCCTTTCAAGTCATCAGTTATACTTTGTTCATCTGCATATGGAATAGAGAGATTCCATAATAATTCAGAGTTTCCTATGAGAATCCCATTTCAGATGTACTCTATTTTTCACATGCATATCTGATATAGAGTCCATAAAATTTTAAAGAACAGTTGAATTTAAGCATTCCATTTGTGTTCATCTTCATATGGAATGGAGACTCCATAATAATACAAGTTTCCTCTATGCATTATATCTCATTTCTGCTGCATTTAACTTCTACTTGACATGTTATGTTATATAGACTCCACAACATCATCCATTAACTTTCCTTTCAAGTCATCAGTTATACTTTGTTCATCTGCATATGGAATAGAGAGATTCCATAATATTTAAGAGCTTCCTATGAGCATCCCATTTCAGCTGTACTCTACTTTTCACATGCATATCTGATATAGAGTCCATAACATTTTAAAGAACAGTTGGATTTAAGCATTCCATTTGTTTTCATCTGCATATGGAATGGAGACTCCATAATAATACAAGTTTCCTCTATGCATTATATCTCATTTCTGCTGCATTTAACTTCTACTTGACACAAATATATGCAATATAGACTCCATAACATTATCCATTCTCAATAAAAATTTCCTTATGGCATCGCATAACATTTCAGCTTCTCTTCACTCTCACTTCCAGTTATATTTCATCTACATATGAGATAGCAACTCCTGTTTCCTTTAAGGATTGAGTCACGCCTCTGCCGCATTTAACTTCTTCCGCCTCCCACACATTTTAATGCCCATCAATATTCAGTCAAGCCATCATTGAGTTCGTGACGTTTTCTCAAATATAAATCAACATCAATTGATTGCACTTAACGCAATGTGCGTCCGTCTTGTCAGCGCATTTTTAAGATACTTATGCAAATATTTTAATTGCCGTCGCCATAAAAAATGAGTAAATTGGAAAACATTGACGCGTCTGCCGGATGCTGTTGATGATCAATCTCAATGCGATTGCGATTAATTGGCGGGCCGTAAAGTGGAGCGCAGAGGTTGCTTGATTGATGATGATGGGCAGGGGCAGAGGGTACTGAGTACTCTGGGCTGTGCGGAAGCCTGTTTAACTTGTTAAGGTTGCGTAATAATTAAACGCATTCGCCTCGCAGCTTCTTGCCATTCGCAGCTATTTATATACATTGTATTGGCACTTTTTGATGCTCACGTTTGTTGGGGCTTCTCGCTTGCTTTTGCTTAACGCTCGGTTTGAGCTGTGCTCGGCAACTTTCTCTATTGTTTGTGCGAGTTAATTAATGGCCCAAAGGGTCGACTTGGCCCTTTGTTGGACGCTGCTGCTGCTGCTGCTGCTGCTGCTGCTGCTGCTGCTGCCGCCGTCGCCGTCGCCGCATCGTCTCGCAAGCATTTTTGCTCGGCTGATTAGTCCCGCTGCATTGTCAATGGAGAACAAAGCGCGGTTGGCCGCGATGGCCACACAGCCGCACGGTCACACGGCCACACAGTGTGCAGTGCGTATTTATTTAATTTGCTGCTTGTTGGGCATTTAATTAAGCGTGGCCCCTGCCACAGTCGCTAAGCTGCAGTCGAAACTTGCCTTTTGCTCTGCTGAATTTTAAAATTATCGAATCGCCAGCGGACAACTTTGTAATGAGTTCATTTGTTTGCCCTGCTGTTGCCGTTGTCTGTTTGCGTTGGCCAAGAAGATGCTTTCGATTCTGTTCGGCCAGCAAATGACCCAAGCAACATGCCAATTTTTCACCAACAACAGCTGAATTTCTCCTCTCCCTCTCTCTCCCTCTCCCTCTCTCTCTCTCTCTCTCTCTCTTTTCTTCTCTCATTTGTATTTGTATTTGTTTTTGTTTTCATGGACACTGCTTTAAATGCACAACACGATTGCAGCTGCGCTCTATGAAAACACCAACAACAACAACAACAACACGACCTGCAGCAGCAACAACAGCAGCAGCAAGAGGGACAACAAGAGGGCCAGTCAAAAATCAACAAACCAGGTGCGCATTATTCAGCTGCTGCAACTCCTGCTTCTGCTGCTGCTATTCCTGCTCCTGCTACTGTCGTTGCTGTGGAGGGGCCAAGCAGGCGCTGCGGTGCGTTATATAGGCTACCAGCAGCCGGCACTGCGGATGTTGTCGGCCCGCATGGCCGTCTGAAAGTGTCTGGGAAAAAGCCAACAGCAACAACAACAACAGCAACAGCAACAACAGCAGCAGTAGCAACGGCAGCCACTGACTAACGAGACACAGTAATGCCACACATGTGTTTGTGTATGACTGCGTTACGTTAGCTTCTGGCTGATACTGTGCTGGCCAAGTAATTAGAAACAGGTTGAGACGACAAAAATAATTAGAATGATCATTATGCCATTTTATTTTATTTTACTTTAATATTGTCGATATCAATACTGTTGTCATTATTATTATGATAAGCATTATCATTGGCTTTATTAAATACGATAGGCATATTCATATTCGATGCTGAATATATACATTATCATGATCATTACAACTAACACCATAAATTTATGAGCATTTATGATTGGCTATAATTGTAATTTCTGGATCATTTGCATTATCTTCTTCATAATCAGAATTCACAATAATTATTATACTCTATTAATTAATTAATATCATTATTACCAAAATCCTAAATATTTGCATTAAAATTCTACTAATCAGAAATGAAATAAATAAATATATAAAATAAATTGTGTTAAAAATAAAAAACCCATTATCATAATTCGAATCATAATAATTGTCTTTATACACATAAATATTAATTTTCATTTAGTAAAGATCTGCGTCTCGAATTCATATTTTTTCTCTTACAACAAATATATTTCTTCAATCCAAGCAATCGTTCAGTTGAGCGTCTGAAAATAGTAGATGAAGCCGTCTCACAACTGAAATGATATTCATTCGAAATTTGGTGCTGCACATTAAGAAACATTTTTATTAATTTTATTGCCGAAAATTCCTGAAATCAGATAGGAGCCAATACTTTATTCGTTTCGTCCAAGATGTCCGACTCGTTTTCAAACTGGATGCCATCGTTGAATCTCATCGTCAACACTGAGGACGACGACGAACAGAACAGCGATCCCTTTGCTCAGAATCGCGCAATTGGATCACGCCTATCACTCTTCCAGAACGAACTGAACCATCTGAGCCCATTGCCCAAACTCTATCCCAATGCCCCAGTCTACGGAATTGGCCCGCTGACCGACGATGAGAAACGCGACATCGCCAGGCGCAACAATGCATTTGTACCCGGGCCGGCTGAGGCCGAGAACCAGGAGGCGGCTGCCCAACAGAATGACACTGAATGAGGGACGGCGGGGGGAGACTCACGAGCATCACGAACATATCCCAAGAGAGGTTGTTGAGAGTGTTCAAGATGCGAAGCTCGAAATTGTTTGGTATTCGTCGAAGACAAAAACAAAAACACACATTGATCATTTATCTGGTTCTCATTAGATGTTCACAAAATATTTGATGTTAAGTTTGTTAACAATTCGTTGAAACGCATTGCTATGCAAATCGAAAATTGGTTCAATACTTAGGTGATAAATTAAAATCAAATCAAGTCTAAGATGACGTTTCATTAGAGAGGGGGGAGTAGGGATAGGGTATTGGGCAGTCGATAGAGTCTAGAGTTGTAGCTAACACTGAAGTCATGCAAAGTTTTGGCTATTGTCATGAGCAAAAGTTTCTCTATACGTGTGAACAGCATTGTATAAGCATGTGTGTGCGTGTGCATGTGTGTGTCTGTGTGCGTGTGCGCGCTTACGTTGCTTTGTTAATACATTTTTCATAATTTACATGCTGTTTGTTTGTCTGTTGACTTTTTTTATGTACAACCAGAGACTCGACTAAAAGCTGCAGCCAGCTTTAGTCAGCTTCCCTCTCGACAGAGCACACACTCACACACACTCGCACACATATATATACAGTTGCTTGTGTGTTGACGTCTGTTTGAAACTGGTTCAATGCTCAGCAGCTCACACACATGCTCTCACACTGCTGTCCATATTTTTGTATACACTTTTGTTTTTTGCCATGTGGGCTGCGCTTCAATCTCCTTGACGTCCCATAATAAAATAAGTCTATTTATTTAATTGAGGCGCACAAAAAAAAAAAAAATAAATAAATAAATAAAAGAATTGATGCTACCGGCGGAGTGTGTTTTCCGTGATAATTTTCCCAACCGCAGGCCGCCCACTCGCTGCCTCCGCAGTTTGTCAATATTTGTGCGAAATTCGCTGGAAAATACAAACAATTAAGCATTTGTGCAAATAAGTTCTGATTGTTGTTGTATTTTATTTTGCTTTCTTTCCTTCTTTTGCGTGTTTCATTTGGCGTGAAATTGATGAGCAAAAGTTGAGATAATAAGTAAATGTAAATTAAAACTGTTGCATAGCGATGGGCGCCGTCAGAACTTGAAATAACTTCTGCTGTGGCTCAAAGTTTTGCTGCAATTGTTGTTGGTAAATAAGCAGCTTAGTCCAGCTGAATGGAGAAAGTTAAAGTAGCCGACATTATATATTCATCACGGCCCACCCCACAACAATGTCGGCTACAACTTTGACCTTAACTGCATTTGGTGTGGCCGCCACTTGCTGACAATGGACTCGCCCCATTCGAATATCGCATAGCAAATGCCAGAAGGCCAGAATGCCAAATTATAAGGCTGGCGGAAATTTGTAAATTGTTTTTCATTTATATTGTAGCGGATTTTATTGCCATTTATGACGAACGTGCGAATTTTCACACATTGTTAGTGGCCGTTAGGTGTCTTTCATGTTCGGCAGTCATAAAACGCAAATGCTGCGGGCACTCGAATCTAGATGTGCGGCACGTCTAAAAATAAAATATGCTAAAATATAAACATAAATGAAAAAGCAAAGAGGAGGCAAACAGATTTTTCCCAGCTGCTGGAATAGCAATTAAAACGTCCTTTGAAGTAGCTGCTAAAAAACAGAACGGAAAGTAAAGAAATCTAAGCAAAATGAAAAAGAATGCAAAGGAGCCCAAAAACCAGCAAAAAGTTATTAAAGTGACAACTTTATAAGTGCGCACATGAGAGAACCTTCAGACCGACCGTAGACAACAAACAAAGCAGGCGCAGAAATAATAAGAAAAACAACCGACAGCAAGCTGAAGTGCAGTAGCTGCAAGTGCTGGACTATGAGATACCCTGTCCAGAAAACCAGGACACTGTTTGCAACAACTCATCTAGTATTTGAGTATATCATTGGAAAGTTACGATATACGAGCAGCTGATATCGATTCAGTAGGAGAGATCTGTGGCAATAAAATATATTTAGATCCCAACTTAAATTATTTAACCTGGCACGTAAAGCTATGAATTATGATCACAATGTAAATAAAGCAAGAAGATATTTACTTTACATATTTTAGTTCATACATCATTAATTATACCTCTGATGTAGGCCACCGCAAAACCAGCATACCCCAATTTCACATTCCTAACACGTACTGGGTATCAAAAGCAAATCCAATTTTAAGCCGCCTCAAAGCCGCAGGCCGAATCAACAAAAACAAAAACAAAACCAAAAAAAAAAAAAAAACAGTAAAAACAATGGCTACTTAAGCGAAAGACCCAACGCCCTCGTTGAAAATGCGTAAGAGGAAGAGAGAAGGAGAATGAGGGGGACAGTCACGCTAGCGTGCATGACAAACAAAGTGAGAATAAGCTCTAAATATATCGTTAAATTAAAACGTTTAGAGAAAACAACAGCAAATTAAAAACAAAATCATGTTAGATCGAATTACAAATGCACTCAACAGCAATTTATAATAATTGCACCAATCAAATGGAGAGGCTTATGGGTGAGCACCAATCGTAAGAAGTATAAGTATGCAGGAGTAGAAGCACTCGTGTGTGGTATAAGAGTGTGGTATTTGAATTACAACTCTTCTATGTGTCTCGTTAGAGATGGTAATTGTAATGTGTGAGCAGGACAAGCTAAACGCGCTCTTCTGAAGCTCGTCTCTCAGCAGCAATAGTATAAGTAAGTAAACGGAACAGCTGGTTGAGACGGCAAGCATTAGAGTAGAGCAGCAATAGTATAAGTAAAGGGACGAGCTGGCTGAAGCTTTAAGCATTAGAGGAGATCAGCAATAGTATAAGTATGCAGAGGGAAGTGCTGAGCAGTCAAGCATTAGAGGAGATCAGCAATAGTATAAGTGAGCAAAGGGAAGTGCTGATTGAAGAGTCCAGCATTAGAGGAGATCAGCAATAGTATAAGTGAGCAAATGGAAAAGCTGATTAAAACAAGCGTGAAAGTAGCTCAGCACTACTATAAGCAAAGAGAGCAGCTGATTTGATGATCATATACAAATGTATGTATATAAGTACAACAATTTTGATTACATACTTACATCAAAACGTGTTTTTCCTAATGAAGCACTATTTAAAGTAATATATATAATAATTAAAATTACAAACAACATAAGCCAAGCAACATTTTGTAATTATAAAAGCAGCCATTTAGTCAGGCTGTTTATTATTTGAATACAAGCTTTTGTTATAGTTGGGTGAAATTGCACAAAGGCCGAAATCACCTTGAACTGTCACAGTAAGCAGCTGTCAAAGTACAGCACATAGTTATCATGCCCTTAGCGCGCACTTAATTGTTGTTGTCGCCTTTAACAGGACAGTAAAGTGGCAAACAACGTGGTCAAATTATAGTGAAAGTCCAGGTAATTACGCCTTGGACGGCACTCGTCGACCAAAAACTACACAAAATTCTGAAAATGTCCTGCGGCACTGTTGTCGTCGCTACAACAACTACAACAGCAACAACAAAAACAGCAACAACAAAAACAGCAACAACAGCAACAATAATACGCCATAGCCGCAAAGTCACAAACTGTGCGCACATTTTCGCCGGTTTAGTTGCTGGCGCTTTTGTTGTTTTCTGTGGTTATGCAAAAAGTCAAACCAGCGCAAACGAACAGAGAGGGCTTCCCGCCCTCCAGCGGGAGGGGGACCAGGGATATCAGGGTGGCGGCCATGTCGCGACATTGCCGTTTGGGGAACGCTTTTGACGCTTTCCGCTAATTTTCCGGTTTGACTGCTACACCTGTCTGCCAGGCAGGCAGCCTTCGGCTAAGCTTCCCCCCCCCCTCGCCTCCTGCCCCCTTTCACCTCCTACCAACCTCTGCTCGAGCCAGTGAGTTTTTTATACTTTGAACAGGCGACATGACCGCCTTTGCTGCTGACTGCCACGCCCTTGTTTTTTTTCTCGTTTTTTGTCGTAATCCCAATGCTTTCATTGCGCATAAATTACACGCCCAAAAAGTTGGCCGCACCCCAGCAGCATCCGGATCGTAAGGGGCTGTGCTCACACGCAACGCCGCCGCGTTTACCTTTTTAGACAAATTAAAAAACTCTTATCGAGCCGTGAAAAACTTTTCTTTGCGGCCTGCCGGATTGCGTTGAGTACGATATTTTTATTGCTTCTCTCGCTGTTGCTTTAAAATGCGCAATTTGCTGTTGTGGCTGGCGAAAAAGGTTAAGCGTTGCGTATGCGTGATATTGTATGGGAATTATTGCGCATACGCCATGTGTGGCAGCGGCGGTTGCAAAACCGAGCAGACAAAAGTAATTTCGAAATTGTATTAACAATAACACGAGTGAGAGCAACTGCTACAGAATATTTTGTATGTTGCTCGCTGCAATCCGAAATTAAAGCCAAGAAGTACAAGCTACCGGGAATTAGCCCGAATTTCGCAAACGGAACTCACTCTGTGAATGCCAAAGAGTAAAATTCTGGGTTAATCAAAACCAAAACTCGAACAGCAACAAGACCAACAGCAACAGCGGCAACAGCAACAGCAACAACATCAGCAGCACCAACAATACCTGAAAATAATCACAATATTCTCCAACTTTCTGATTTTTGGTGTTGCTAACCAGGTAACCGGCGTGGCCCTGACCACTACAGCAGCTGGGCTACATTTTCCGGCTGCTCGCTGAGCGAATGCCTGATCCGAATGTAATCCGATAGGTCAGCGCCTCGACTGCCCTTGCGGTCAAACAGTCGCTGCAGCTGCCGCGCGTTTCGTTGGCCAAATTATTACGTATACGCCAGGGCGACGGTATGTGTAAATTAATCACAGTTTGGTTGAGCTGCGCTAATTAACTGTGCCACAAATCCAGTTAATTATGTTGCACAACCGTCGCCACTCAAGTGTGGCTCGCCTGTTGCACAGCAGCGGCAGCAGCTGTCGTTGCTTTATGGGCCACAGTAATGAAGGCAAAGCCAACTATAGCAAGTGGTTTAGGCCAAGGCCAGTTGGTCAAGACGTGCTGGCGCCAATTGAGAAAACCTTTGACTGGATTCCAGTTGTTAGTTTGCAAGTTGTTGTTGCTGCTGCTGACTCAATGGCTGTTGTTGTTGTTGTTGTTGTTGTTGTTTTTGTTGGGTCTGTCAAGTTATGTTTCGTGTACATTCAAGCGTAAATTATTGAATTATGATGGCAGCTGCTTCTCAATAAACATGGCAAGCGTTAAAAATGCTGACAGCAACTTGAACCCATTGTTGTCATGCATGAATCGCAACACCACCAGCAGCAGCAGGAGCAGGAGCTGGAGCAAAAGTTGCAGCAGAAATGAATGGAAATCAAAAGACGAATGGGTCAAGTGCGGAAACTGTGTATAAATTACAGTCAGCGCTCTGACAGCTAATGCAATTTGCAAGGCACAAGCCCAGCGCTCGACGTCGAGCATTTCAATGGAGCAGCTGTCGAATTGAATTATAAGCTGACAAACGGCAGCAGGCGGCGTACAGCGCGGCGTATGTGTAATGTGGAGAGCGTATGTGTGCATATAGTCAACTACAAATTGAGCGCTACCTGTGCTACGTGAGCCACCAATAACAACATCAACAGCAACATCAACAGCAACAACAGCAACAACAACAGCAACAGCAGCAGCAGCAGGTACATCAATGAGCGGCTCTGTGGTTAAAGCAAAACTCTTGCATTTGTTTGCTTTTTGGAGCAGCAACCGAAGCCGCCGCCGCTGCCGAAAATGGAATCTAGGTTGAGTGGGCGGCCAAGTGATTGCGATTGTCATCAGTCAACGCTCTAAAAGCAATTGTCTACATTGTTTGGCTTGTTTGCCTAAGATGCACACACACATACACACACACACTTACACACACAGCAAACATACAGAGAGCGAGGGAGCAATGCGGCCATTGTCTTCAAGCTCTGTGCACGGCTTTGTTTGCATGTTACTGGGTCAGTTTGATTGTTGGCAAACGGGGAAGCTACGAGAATTCGTATGGCATAGAATAAGTATTTTGGGTGCTCCTCTCAGATTCGCCAAGTCAAATATTATATCTAAACAAACAGCAAGAGCTGCCTATATTTATATATTCAAATACAAATCCAGCTAAGTCGTTGACCCTAACGGGTTTAGGCCAAGCATTCGTAATATGTGTAATATTTAAATTTTAAACAATTTTCACACTCAATTTTTCAACTATGCATAATCTTGATATATTTATATTTCAATTAATTTTTTAATAAATAGTATGAATACAATTTTAATTTGCATTTATAATTAAATTGAAAAATATTTTTTAGAAGGAAATTTAAAAAAATAAATAAATAAAAAATTAAAGATTAATCAATTATAGATTTAAACTTTAAACACTTTTCGATTTTTTATTATAATTAATATTTAAAAATATCATTCATTTTAAAACCTTAATATAAATCAAACTTTATTTAGAAAATTATATAGTATTAAAAAATTGTCTTTAAAAAATGTCAGTAAAATTCATATTCATATTCATTCAGTATTCATAATACATTTTGTTTTATTTTGTAATTTTGATTTAATTTTTTTATGAACTTCTCAAACCTTATTTTCCTTCACTCAATTCTATATATATTAATGTTAATAAAATATTATTTCTTTTGTATTTTTCTTTTGTATACAATTTAATTTGTTTTCCGCTTCAGCATCAATCCGATTTATTAGTACCGAATTTATTTTTGTGCTCTGCAAATGCATGAACTTCTGTTACCACCCTCATTAATATTGATATAGCCGGGCCATGTCCGAGGCATTTAAAGCTGGTTGCCATTAAGTGATTTGAGTGCCGCAGCACTTACGCCTAATTAAAATGCTTTCCTCTTCCTAATTAATTAAATAATTAGCAAAAGCCACAAGAAAGCGGAGAAATACAAAACAACTTCCGTATCATTATCAAAAATGCTGCGCTCAATTTATGTTTCGGTCAGCTAGTGTGTATGTATATGTATGTATATGCGTGTATCTTCACTGTTTTGTCGCTAAACGGCAGTTCATTGTGCCACGCCCCCCGCCCAAGCCCCCATGGCAAGCGGCCCCGATGCGAACTAAGCGCATTAAAACAAAATTTATGTGCAGCTGGAAATGTTATCACAGAAATTGACTTGCCAACATGCAGGGCAAATGTCGTTGCCACGCCTCCCTCCCACACACACACACACACACACTCGCACAGCCTATGAAACTCTGTCCTTTTTGTGTCATTTCACTTTCACATGCCCCGAAAACAATTGTGAACTATTTGGCTGCATAATTTAGGGGCACAACAAATAAAATTCCTATGCAAATTTAAAGTCAACAGAAATTTAAAGCCCGAATCTCAGTATAGACGGATGGGGCGAACGGAGGGCTAGGATAGGTCGAATAGTTGACCCTTATTGGCTAAGCGCAACCTCAAATAAATGTTTTTCTGGCCGGCAACATGTGTTGGCCGGCTAATCATATCGAAATGGCTATCGGTCGGCCCGTTCGCCCAATTCGGTGTCATTTATGGCCATTATGTGAGATTTATAAAACACGAGCCAGAGCCATTAAATTGAGCCCCAACCAACGGCAGCAGTCGCCAACAGCTGAGGGGAAATCCACTCGGCGAAAACTCACCAGAATTTCGACCTAAACGTTCGGCTTCGTTGAGTTTCCCCTGCAGCCGAAGATTTCCCCAGCTGCGAGCCGAGGTGAAGTTGAGTTCGTGCGGCTGCCATCGATGCAGGCGCCTTAATTTATGCAAGTTATTACAAATTCACACGAAAAAACAACATTAGGCGTGGGCACAGCGGGCAGAGCGGGCGGGGCGGGCACAGCGGGGATGGCCCAACAAGCGTTCAGGCCATAAAGGAAGCGATGCTTAAATTCTCTACAATTTTTATTTTCTTTTTTCTTGTTCTTGATTTTTGTTTCGGTCTGTGGCTGCCTTTATGAGCGCACGGCTCTGATAATGTGGCATACATGTTGTTGCTGGCAATTCAAAATAAATGCACAAAAAGACGTAAAATGATTAACAAAGTGCTGCTGCCACGCCCACAGAGGCAGCAGCAGCAGCAGCAGCGGCAGAGCAGGGGAAGGGGAAGTAAGTTAAGAGCGTGCCTCGAGCAAAGTAAGCCGTTTCATGTGACGTATACTTGATATCGTGTGGGTGTCGAGCCATTAAGCGCGAATGTGTGTGTGCTCAACGTTTGGCGCGCCGCCAATCAAAGCAGAGCGCGCGCAAACAATTAAAAGCAGCTACCACATAGAGTTTTAATTGCCGCTGGACACGCGCGCGCGCGTCTCGCTCTTTACCGTGCAATTAGAGTGGCTGGAGTGGGGGAGTGGGGCCGGCCTTCAATCAAGCAGTCAATCAATCAAACAAATTGTGCAACTAGCTTAGCTATGCATATTGAATGCTGTCACAGCGACGTCCAGACGTCCAGACGTCCAGGCATTCACAGTCGAGCTATACATCTTCAAGTCCAAGTCCTGTCGCTGCATAATTTATGATCCTGTCTGTCAGGCAGTTCACATTTTCGCATAACGGCTCAAAGGAAATCAGGGCAGTGCGGCGTATGCGTAATATGAGCAATTTATGTCTTTATGTCTGGGCAAGTGAAACGTAGTCTTACGATACACAAGAACCAATTAAGTTTTTAGCACACGCACACACACACACACACTACAGCACACCCACACACAGCCACACACATATGCAGAACTTGAATTGATGTAGCTAACCGCAGGGCCTGTGCCTTTTCTGTGGCATGCCACACATAATGAAGAGAGTGCTGAAGCAACAAACACAACCACAACAACTGACGAAAGATGTGCGCAAAAGTTTTTATTGTACATTCAATGGGCAGATAAAGTTCGGCTACATTCATAAGTAGGCATTCATTAACGGCCCCAGTGGAGCACAGCGGCGCTCTCGTCTGGCCAGCTGAGTGGAAACAGTCAGACAGACAAGAGCACAATATGTCTGTCAATCATTTATGGCAGGCTCCTGTGGCATAAGTAGACACCTTTTTGCTTTTATTGATGCTGCTGCGGTCATTAAACAGATTTCATCATATGTGCGTTGTCAACAGATACTCTCGTTTCATTTCTTCTTCTTCCTTTTCGCTTTTTTTTCTGTTTTTGGGTTGGCTAGAACAAAACTTGCATAATTAGCTTTGATGCGGCATTGTGTCGATTTAATGAGCTGCAAACTGCGTCAAGTGTAGCAGACAGCTGATGGCTCTATAACAAATTGATGTATTAATCAATCAGATCGACGCTGGCAGGAGTTGCCAAACGCCCACAGCACGCATCAGTGGGCAAAACATTTTTCAAAGCGGGCGACGCGACTAACGACAAATGTTGAGAAAAATCCCTCAGCCGTCATCATTGCTGGTTGTGCATATGTCCCACTGTGTGCGTGTGCGTGTGCGTCTGCGTGTGTGTGTGTGTGTGTGTGAGTCTTGTAATGTGTGTAACGCCTACGAGGCGATTTTATGATGTGGCATAAAAACAGGCGCTCAAAATGAAAATCTATCATCAGCAACGCGGCAAGCGCTAACAAGCGAAATGTCTCCTGCTTCTGTTCCATTTCCCCCTCCTGCTTGCTCCTGTGTAACGGTCACTCATACAAATGACTGTGGTCAGATTGCTTTGCCTAGCCTTGAGTCTTGAGTGGCTGTGTATGTTATTGTTGCGGCCAGCCACGCCTCCACGCCCCTACGCCCCTCGCTCATGACGCATTAAATTTTATGACTTTTTGAGGCGCACTAAAGTTTAACAAGTTCATCGACATCGCTCGCATTAAAAATCCACGAAGCACCAATGCAAATTTGTTCCCTGAATTCCTGACATCCAAATTAAAGTCATTTCGTTAGGCAGTCGGCCCGGCCTGGCCTGGCCAGCAGCAAAGAAAAAGCCGGCAATACGTGTTAATAACGCAAGTTGCGACGTGCTGCGAATTGTTGAGTGTGTCGCGCAGCCGACCCCAAAGAGCAGCCTAGTCAAAGCATTTAAGTTATTTGTGTTTCTCTCGGCTTTTATGCGCAATTTAATTTAAATATAATGGGCATATTTTATGGCACTTAAATATGGATATGCCTAGCTCAGCTAGGCAGGGCATCGGCCAAGCTTATAGAAACATGAGCTCATATCTAAACACCCACTTCAAATGTAAGCCGAGGCCGGAGTCGCAGCACATGTTTGACAAAATGAGTTTCGCTTTTGATCAACTCCGAATTCGTGCCGTGCACAATTGCTGCCAGCAGCATAGCCCATTAACCTTTAAGTTATCCCAGCGATAAGCCCCACAACAAGCTCGGCATTTATTCCCCCAGCCCCTCTCTGGCTCCCACTCTCTTGTGATCCTATTGACAATTGCACAACAAGCTTTGTTCAATCCAATGCAGCTGCACTTATCTAAGTGCACGAGCATTCAAAGGGCTAGAGGGAGGAGGCGGAGGCAGGAGAAGACAGCTACTCTCGGTGCGCTCGGTACGCTCGGCATTCTCGCATTCGAGGGTACATTTAATATTTCATTTCGGGCAGCTATGCGCTGCTTTTATTACCTTTGCACCGTTGACACAGTTAAGTCCCACGCCAATGCCACTGACAATGGCAGCGGGAAGCCCGCAGATAGCAGAGCATCATAGGGCCCAAGCCAACTTCGCAGGACACTTCGTCAGTCCGTTGCAGTTTTACGTTTTATTGTCGAGTGGTTTCAAATGCACGTTGAAGAGGTCCCTGATTTTAGTCTGTGGATTCACGGATGAGTTCGGTTTGGCGTGGCTGCTATTTTCTTTTTTCCTGCTGCTTTAAGGGCTGAGGCAAACGAACTTTGAGTTGCCATCAATCAAAATGGCAAGTTTTTTGCACACGTCGCGTATACGCAACGTGAGACTGTGACCAAATTCCTGCAGCGCTCAATCACTGACAACGCTTTGCGGCAGCAGTTGGAGCACTTTGATTTCTTTTTGTTGTTGCTGATGTTGCTGCTCTTGTTGTTGTTGTTGTTGTTGTTGTTCTTATGCTTTGTTTCTTATGCTTAAAATTCTATTCAATCATTTATGTTGAATTTGATTAGTGGCCGCTGGGCGGTCAGCAGGCGACGAGGCGCTCCTAAGCAACCGGAGCCCTAAGTAAACCAAAATCTCTGCTCATCAATAATTGCACAGTCGAATCCCGGCCTCAGTTCCCCCCCCTTCAAAACACTCCTAATCGGGCGAATGTGTAATAAATTCGCTTATGGCAAAAGCTGGCATCTTAAATGGCAACTGATTTATTTGAGCGCAGCCCAAACGCACTTTACTAAGCTCAAACAATTTTGTCAAATTGACCAAACTTAAGCTTATTTATTATGTTTACGGCTTACACACATTAAGGCCGGCCTCCGAATTGCGTCCACTAAGCAGCTAAGAATTTGAATTTATGGCATTTGTGGGCGCGCTTCACACACACGCACACACACGCACGCACACTCGCACACACGTACATATGTATTTGTGTATGTGAATGTTAATGCCTGACTGGACATCATTTAAAGTTCCCGACAGCGAGATAGCCATGAAAAATTATCAGTCATGGCTACATAATCAAAAAGCATAACTTTGGCTACTTACTGGAAAACTATTTATCCACTGACAAATGATGCTGCGGCCGCTGCTTCTGCTGCTGCTGCTGCAAACTTTTCTGCGGCACGCAAAAGGCAAAACAGTTTGCACAACTTTCAAAAACGCAAGCCATGAAAAAAAAAAATGAGCGAGAACAGAAAAGAAAATAAACACGGGAAAAAAATAAATCGCCGCTGACAAGACGGAGCCGGAACTAAGGCTTAACGGTTGAAGGCGCGAAATGTGCGCAAATAAACAGAAGAAGAACAGAACAACAGAATTTTGTAATTATGTACATATATATGGGGATATACTTGGTCGGGGGCTGAGGATGAATCTTAAGACATACAAACAGGATTCATGAAAGATTGGAATTTTATTTACATTAAATTAAATATGCAAAACATACTTCGTTTATTTAAATAATTTGATATACTTCAAGAGCAAAAAAAGTCATTTTATATTTAAAAATAAAAAAAAAAATAGTTTAAAAAAAAAATTAAATTAGATTTCACAAACTTCCTTCTTAAAAAAAAAAATAAAAAAATAAATTAATTTAATTTAAAAAATCCTTCTATAAAATAATAATTATTTTATAAATTTAAGAAATATATTTATTATTCATATAATAATTTAAATAATATATCAAAGTATTAAATTTGATATATAAAATTTTTTTATATAATTTAATATCGTATTTAATTTTAAGTTCCAATATTTAAAATATTATATGTACAATATATTTACATAGAATAGACTTGCTATGTATATACAAATTCTGTTCAATTTTTTTTTCTTTATTCTTTTTATTTATTATTTATTTTTATTTTTTTTAATAAGAAGCCTGAACCGCTCCTGTGCCAGCTGCCAGCCGCTTGCAACTATATCCGCGCATCTAGGAAGCAGTAGTAGCGGCAGCAGCAGAGACAGCAGCAGAGGCAGCAGCGGCAACAGGAACTGTAAAAGTAGCCTTCGTTTTCTTTTTGCTCAGCTGAGTTTCAACTTTCACTGCAATTACGCGTTCTGCAAGACAAAATCACTCAAACAAAATGGCGCGCGTGCGTTTCATTGAAATCATCATCATAGCAAAAGGAAAGAAAGAGAGGGAGAGAAAGAAAGAGAGAGAGAGAGAGGCGAGTAAAGGCGAGGCGGGGGCATGCGGTAAAGTTGAGAGAAAATATGTGCAAGTGTTTTGCTCAAACTGATTTAATTTTTTATGGCCGCTGCTTGTGAATTTTATATTTGTGCTGCTTACGGGACAAGCTTTGCTCTTGCTCTTCCTCTTCCTCTTCTTCCCCTTTCTCTTCTTCGTCGTCTTGTTGTTGTTGCTGTTTCGATTTGTGTTTTCCGTTTTTATGACCAACAGCTGCAGTCGGGCCAAACACGCCTCATGCTAACGCTCTGTCTGTCTACCGTTTTTTTAGTGCCTGGCCAGAGACTAATGTAGACACGAAGTACATGTAGATTTTCTTGCAGTGTACAGCTGCGACAATTGAAACATTTTTTATGCTCTTTTATGGTTTATTTGCCAAGCGGCAGGAAGAAGCAGAGCAAGCAACAGCAGAAGCAGCAGCAGCAGGAGCAGGAGCAGCAGCAGTAACAGCAGTCAACACTTAAGTGAAAATAAACAAAGCAAATGGTGAGCGGGAGCTCGTCTACAGTTCTGTTCAGTTCGGTTCGATGGACACTTCCGCATGTCGGCCACAGGCGAAATGAAATGTGTAGGGCTTATTTCAATTGCGGTGCCAACAGCAACAACAACAACAACAGCAGCAACAGGCTCTATTGGGCTGCTAAGTAAAGGCAAATAAATGAAACGCATTAAAGCAAAATTTAAATACGCCTTCACGCTTCTGTGAGAGGCGGCCCACAGCTTGGCCTTGCCAGTCAGCCAGTCAGCCAGGCAGCTAGGCAGGCAGTCGGCCAGTCGAGCGTAAGGCATCTGGCAGCTGCTGCCTAACGCCTACTGCTTGCCACACCCACTCACCCAGACACCGACTCATATACACTGAGCTGCCTTTTACTGCGGTTGTCAATGCGCAGAGCTGCAAAAGTTTGCACAAAATGCATTTTGACTTGCTCGAAAGTTGTGCGCCTGCAGCAACTTGCAGCAGCAGCAGGAGCAGCAGCAGCAGCAGGAGCAGCAGCAGCAGCAGCAGGAGCAAGAGCAGCAACAGCAGCGGCGGCAGCAACAACGAGTCGAGCGGAAAAGTTAATTCACCTGTGAGACCTGACAAAGTTTCCCACTCACACACATACACACACACACTGACACACACACACACACTGACACACATACATATCGACATGTCCCTACACTGCACCATATTTGATGTTTCGTAAGCAAAATCAGCAAAGCGTTTAAAAACTGCAATAAAAGACATTTATAGTTGCTACAATGTCCTTCAGCCGAAAACGTGGCACCGTTCCCAGCAGGAATCGTGTGCTCGTAAAAAACTATCAACAAAAGTGAAAGCTCAACCCAATCATTAAATGTGAACACAAGCGCACAGCATGGCCTTCGAGTGGCGCTTGTTAAGGCGAGAGCAGAGCTCCTCCACTAGGTTGCTTTGTTTCCATAGGTAATTGCTTAAAAAGTAAACAGCCAGACTGCTATCGATGCTATAGTGGTGGGAGTTGGGCGATATATTCGATGCGATAGTGCAAGTTTAATGAGTTGATAGTTTTACCTGGAAACTCAGATTTTGATGGGAGTAAAAATATTGAAAAGTGTTAAAAATCGATGATAAAAATCGATAATTATCGACAGCTTATATAACATAACATTAAAAGTGTCTATAAATATTGCCAGTAATTGATTAACTGAAATGCTCTAATTTTAAGCAATAATCTAATCAGTGAATATCAGTGATAGAAATATCGATATAACAATATAACAATCGATAACAATCGATATATAAATATTTATACATATAATAAATATAATTTATACAAATAAAATACATATATGAAATGCAGTTTCAATTAATATTTTACTATATATCGATCAACAGTTGTAATTCAAAATAATATCGGAGAGTTATCGATAACTTCTAAATAATATAATGAAGCCCCCATTATTGATGATTACTTTTAGTTTAGCTGCAATATTATCAATAACTTTGTTAATAATCGATTAGCTGCTGCAAGTCCTGTTGCATGACCTCTGACTGTGATTAGCACTTCGCTTTGTATGCAGCATAGTTTAGCATAGCTTCAGCTGGCAGCCAATTACTGCCCAAACGCTGTCATCAATCACCGAAGCTGCAGCGGCACTACAAGAGAAAGAGGGGGGAGAGAGAGAGAGGGGAGAACGACTTGACTGACAGAAGGGGCCCCAACGACCTGAAGTAGGTGATGAGCCACGTGCTAAAAGACCCGCTAGTTGATAAATGAACCATGAACCGAACACTAGCTGTTAAAATAGCGACAACGACAACAACAACGACAACGACAACAACAACGACAATGAAAGCGAACCGTAACGAGCAGTTGTAATGTTTAAAGTTTGACTATTAATAAATATGGCAGGATAACAAGAGAGCAGATGCGATTCGATCGGAGTTGGCATGGCACGTGCGCCCACGTGGCGTATGCGTAATTTGTCTGTGATTGTGACAGAGGCAGAGGTGGGGCCAGGGGCAGGGGCAGCAGCGAAGGTAGAATCAGTGGCAAAATCAGCCTTCAGGCTTGTCAATAGTCATAAACAAATTCAAAGGACCTGGACATGCGTGTGTCTCGCCCACCCTCCCTCTCCCTCTCTCTCTCTCACCCACTCGCCCACTGTTCAGTCAGTACGTCAGTTCGTCTTTCGCCTGCTATTTTTACGCGTGTTGACATTCAATTTGGCAATTTGGCAGAAAGTTTTGCCAGCTTTGCCTTTGACACGCTTCAACAATGTTTGCCTTTTTGCATTGCCAGCAATTTTTATGAATCGAACACTGATTTGCACCCGCCGCCCCACAATTTGCTTTGAATATGTGTTAATTTTTTCGTATAGCTAAATATATTTACACTTTTCTCTCCTCTCCTCTCTCTTATGAACCTTAGCTTTAATCTTGTCTCATATATTTCATGTCAGTTTGATTAGTTAAATCAATTTGTTGATTATCATAATGCGCGCGTGTGTTTTTTCCGTTAGTCATTAGCCATGGCCACAGGCCGTACCCCATGCACGTACATACATCATAAAAAGTATCTGCAAGTGGGCGAGCAAAAAAAAAAATACAATCCTGACAACTTTTCGCATGAATACCGAATGCGAGTTTAACAAACCCCATGCAACGCCTAGCCACAAAAAACAGGAACCCAACACACACACACACACACACACACACGCACGCAGACTTGATAAAACTGTGAGCTGCCATTGTCAGCAGTGCAAACACTCAAATGGGCAAACAGAATAAAAAAAGTAAGCCGAAAAAAACGAAGGCACCTAAAAGGGACACCGAGTGGAAGATTGAAAACTGTAAAGAGTTATTCCACATTCAGCATGCTCCAAATGGAATAAATGTCACAATTTAGTCTTTATGCGCTTAAACAGAGGAGCACTCAAGGCTGAAGGCCTTAGCTAGAAGCTCTGGAGAAGTTCTCTCTGGCATTAAAGGAGACTATTTTAATGCGCATTAAATCCAGAGAAGACCCCACCCGCTGAACGTCTCTTAGTGCTCTCATTAGGCAGCAGAGAAGATTCGTGGAAGTGGAGTTTATTAAAATTTGAGTAGCTAAATTAAAATGAACTTTTCATTTTGGTCTCGTCTATGAAGTATAAAAGAGCTATTAGAAGTTCTTTAGAATTACTAAAATTAGTTTTTATATAATGCATTAATGCATTTATATGTTTAAGCAGAAATTCTGGATAATTTTGTGAATACATGATATATATATATAGCATCAGTTCATTAAATGTGGCATCATTTGTATTATGGAATATGCAATAAATTTAGTTTGAAGACATAAAACTCATACGCACCGTCATCCACAACGCCAGGAAAACTAGAAACTTTTTGCCATTAATTTTCGTCAGTTTAAACAGCCATAAAAATGTTCACTTACACTAAAAACTCGCTTTCATTTTGCTTTAACTGAACGCTAACAAAAGCGTTTGCCCCACTCTTCAGCCAGTTAATGTTCATTATTTCGTGTTGTACGTATGACATGCACAAAGTCAAATGACGCCTCCTGCTGCTCCTGCTGCTGTTGCTCTACAACAAGATTACAACAGGCACTTTGCTGTTTTTTTTTTTTTTTTTTTTTTCTTTCTTTCTTTTTTTTCGGGTTTTCATTTTGGTCCGTTTTTGGTTTTTGGCACGGTTTCAAAAGATCAGGCAGATTGTGACGCGGATTTGCAAGCGAGACGCCGCCAGAGCGTCGCGACGCCGCCTGGTTTCCAATTCCAGTTGCCAGTTTATGCATAGTCAATGCATGTCAAACGCAAACTTGGCCGAAAACAAATGCAAAACAAAAGCCCAAACGGTTCGCCTGACCACAAAGCCAACCTTTCCTCACCTTAGGCCCGGGCCAAAGTGCGTGCTGAAAAAAATACGTGAATATATATGCATGTAAATGCATGAGCCGTGCTGCTTGAGAGGCACACGCTTCGTTTAGCTCAGCTCAGAGACACGCCCCCGTGGCTGGCACTGGCTCTGCCTTGAGCTGAAGAGGATGTGGCAGAGCACGGCCTGAGCAGTCGCAGAGGGAGCAGCAGCAGCAGCAGGAGCGGCACCAAAGTTTCCTACATTTGAATGCATTTGCAAAAAAAATGCCAACTAACAAGTTTCAGCACGGCTTGCGCTTAACTTCCGTCCGGCTCACCTGCCGCTGCTCTGCTCAGCTCTGCTCAGCTCTGCTCTGTGGTCACAAGGTCAGCCCCATGCACAATTTTCATGCACTGGCTCTTGCGTGGCAACAACAACAGCTACAACAACAACTGAGAGTGGAGATGCAATAAGTGCCGGCCATTTAGATTTTGACTGCCTAAACATGGACAGAGCCGGGCAGCCGGAATACTTTCATATCTGCATAAGTGCTCTTAGGGCTGCCACCATAGAAAGTAACCGAAAAATTACGGCTCTTGTGGTCAAACGGTTTTATCAAGGGCACAACACTAAACTGAGTTTCGTTGCGTGAGTGTGGGTGTATACGAGTGTGTGTGTGTGTGTGTGTTGGAGTGTAAATGCCTAAAAGTGTGTTTTGCTCTTCTTTTTTTTTCTATTTTTCGGTGCCCCTTCGAACACTCAAACCGCAAACATTTATTGCCTGCAAATGCCAGCTTTCATGTTAGCCAACTCGATGTGTGTGCGCTCGAAGGCGTATGTGTGTGCTACTGTACGAGTGTGTGTGTTTAAAAAATCATTTTTTACACTCCAATGATGCCTGAATCTAAGCCATAGAAAAGTTACTTACCACAAAGGGTATGCCAATTGACAGCAAAAGGAAAACTTGTGAAACCCGGCTGAGAGCAAATATTTAAGGCAACTATTTGAAAGTTGAGAAAATAATTTTATATAAATATATAGGAATTTTTTAGTTTATTTAGGATTTGTTTTTTTTTTCGAGCAACATTTTAAACAATCTGAAATCGAATTGAATTTATAGCTTGCTGTTTCAATTTTTAGGGTATTTCCGATTCACAATTCCCGCTAGATTTTTGCCATCTTCGAGTTGATATTTACAAATATATATATTTTTGGCGAGCATTGAAATTTGTATTTACACACATAGTTCGGTTGGCATTGCTAGCGTTTTATCTAAGCCCGCCCACGTGTTAGAAAAAAAGCAACAGCAACGGCAACAACAACAACAACAACCACTCCCAACGCAATGCCCGAAAATCAATAGGACTGCGCCCAGAGCTGGGCAGGCTGCATGATGAAAGCGCTGCCTCGTCGACTCCTGCCCCGGGTGTGCAACAACTAACAATGGTTAGAAATGGCAAAGTGCTTGTTGACCAGAGGGAGAGAGGGAGAGAAGAACACAGAGTGAGAGAGCGAGAGAGTGAGGGATGTTGGTTAGAGCCACTGAGCTACTGCAGGTGCATGGCCTGGGCGCCTCTTGCCGAAATTATGAGCAAAGTTTAGCATGCAAATATTTTGCAAAATTTTCACTTCGAGCGCCAGGTGAAGCGGATGGCAGCCAACAAAAGTTTGAACAGTGTATATATTTCAAGCGCCTGGCTTTTATTTATTTGGCAACTTACACTGAAAACTGAGTGGGTGTAAGTATCTATGTCTCTCTCTCTCTCTCTCACTCTCTCTCTCTTTCTGGTCGTGTGTGTCGCAGAGGTCGCAGCTGCTTAGCTGGAATTTGTTTTTGTGGCTGTTACAGTTATTGAATGAGGGCGTATCAAAGTAGCGTGGCTAGACATCGTGTGGGTGGCTTTTGTGGGCGTGGCAGAAACTTTTGATTTTATTAGCAATTGCCAACGAAGTAATGCAACTTAACCTCAAATGTTGCCTGACAGCTGTTGTCGCTGAATATACGATAAAAGAATATACTGAGAATTATATAGAGAGGCGATAAATTGGTCTTTATTTGGAATTGTTGATAATGTATTATAGTCTGGACTAAGCAGACGTCTTGTACCTTAGAGCAACGATCCTTTACTTACATCTCTCTTCCCATGCTCTACCCTATATGTATTATAAGGTTGACTGACAGCTGCAGCTGTTGTATGCTTTAAATGAATATACTGAGAATTGTATAGAGAGGCGATAAAACGGTCTGACTCTGCAATTGTTGATTATGTTTTGTACTCTAGAAGAAGTAGATGTCTCTCAGCTTAAAGCATATCCCCCTACTCTTATTTTATGAAACCCTCTAGGTTCTACCCACTCTTCTCCTCTATTGTACGAAACAGCTTATAGTCTACTAGCATTTTCTGTAGACGCCTTCAAACATTATCTTAATTCGCAGGCCATTTTCACAGTCAGCTGATTTGGAATTTGAAAGCGTGTACTAAATCAAATTACACATATATCAGATTGTACAATTAGACAATGGTATAATCCGAGCTGCTGAGCCAGTAAATATGCAGTCAGCCAGGCATTGATGCCTGTTTAGACATTCCACACAATTGTCTAAGTGGAGAGGAGCAGCTCGGGCCGGACTCCAGTTAACGGGCAGGTGCGAAGTGCTTAGTGCTGCATTTACATGCACAGTTAGAGACGGCTGCAGCTAATGGCTAGTCAAGTGCACTAATGAGTGCGTACACTGCAAGAAATCGGCTGGCAATATAATAGAAATCGGGCATTAACTCAGGTATCCCTGAGCTGTCAGTCAACTATTTCGCTCAGTGCATGCGCCTGAGACGCATTTGCATATCATATTACAAACTTTAAGTTATCATATGCAAGATTATGGCGTGTCCAGGAGCTGGCAGAGCTATGGCCAGCACTAGCAGCAGCAACTCCTGGTGCTCGTCTGGCCATGTCATGCAATATTCACGTGAATGAATTACCTTTAATTGATGCAACATAGCCAAAGAGCAGCCGGCAAGGACACTAGCTCCTGCTGCAAGACAATGCAACATAAATTGGCATTAAATATTGAAGCCAACAACAAACCGAAAACTGTGCGACTGTGTGCTGAGACGACTATATATATATTTTACGATTCCATGCCTTGTTTGCTCTGCATATTGTGCAATTCATTAGCCAAGCAAAATATTTCAATAACAAATTGCCAATTGAGATTTGCATTGGCAGAGTTGGGTGCAGCTGCTGTTGCTTTGGCAGTTGCTTTGGCAGTTGCTGTTGCTGTTGGCTCAATGGCTCAATTAGAAGTTTATGAAAAATGCAGCACTGATAATTAAGTTTTATTTGCCTATCTATGGATCTATATACCTAGTATGTATGTATGTGTTTGTGTAACCTCACAGCTGCACCTGGCCAAACGCTGTCACAGCCATGCCCATTGATTCGCACTGCCAGTTATAACGAAACCAATCATAAAACAAATGGCCAAAAGAAATTGCAAAAAATGATGAGGGAGAAGCAGCAGAGAAATCGCTGAGCTAGCGCTGTTAGCTGGCCAACAATAACAATAACAAAAACTTGGCAGATACCAAAAACCCAGCAGCAAGGCCACTTAACCGCAAAAACGTTGTGAATTTACTGCGAATGTCATGCAAGTCACTTACACTAACAGCTGGGCATAATAACTAAGTCATTTGGCGCATACATATATACATCTGATATAGATATATATCTATGCATATATAGAAAGATATAGATAAGAGTCGCAATGCTTCTTAAATGGAATTAAATGCACTTTTGCTGGGCGCATATGTCTCTCTCAAAAGTCGTCAGCTGTGCCTGTATAGGTGTGTGTGTGTGTGCGAGTCCAGCTGGTCATACAGGTCGTTCAATTTGCTTAATAGACACTAGTACAGACGTTAATACTTGCGCTGCAGTCTACCTTTTCAACAGAGCCTTTGAGAGGCAAGTAAACGTAAGGCAGCTGAGTGTAGACGACTTGGAAATACACTGAACTTGAAAAGTATTGAAAGAGATTCTGATTGTGTTGAGAGAGAACCTGGTGAAGTAGTTTACCTTAGATTTAATGCAATAATATAAATCTATGTGGGATGTAAGAGTACATGGCCTGGATGATCAGACAGGATGAACTGGCAGACATACGTTGATCCAGATGGGAATAATTGGAAAATAAATAATAATGGGAACAATTAAACGGATAAACAAACTAACACATTTATAAATAAATATAAAAGATAGATTGAGTGACAGAGGGACAAGCAAATAGGTGACAAAGAAATACTGACAGATGAGTAAATGGACAAATGGATAGATAAGGAAATTAACATAGAAAGATAAATCAGTATGCAATTAGTTCGACAAATACATATAAACTATACATGTTGAGAAATAGATGGACTAAGAGTTACTTCGGTTGACAGATATGCAAAGAGATCGTCAAATAGGCAGACAGAAAGGCTGACAGACCGAGAAGCAGTTGAGAAAGGGGATAAACAGAATGACAGATAGGTAGAATGGCAGACAGACAAGCCGACCTATAGACAGGCTAGACAATATACAAGCTGAGAAATGAACTGACGTATTGCTAGACAGATGGATTGCTGGATGATGAAAGACAAACCAATTACTTGGTAAAGATAGATCCCAAATAAACACAAGTAATTTATATGTTTAACCAGATATACATAACATTTACATATTATAAACAATTTTCAGCAAATATTTCAATTGAAGCATACTTTGACAAAAGTGTATTCAAAGTTCGTTATGAGTTATGCATCGAGACACTTGCCTCAATGTTTTGCTTTTATTTCACAGCTGCGACAAGTGCAATGCCGATGCAGGGATTAGCGCTGGAGCTGGTGGCTCGTGGCTCGTAGCTCGTAGCTCGATGCTCCATAAAGTGGATGCGAAAGTGAACGTGGAGGCGGACATGGAGTGATGGAGATGCGAAGACAGAGATGGGGACTGAGATGGAGGGACGAAGCTACAGTTGAAGGCGGCTGTGAACGTGGCAGCGTGGACGTGCCCTGTCCGTTGCTCTCGACCACTTATCAGCGCTGCAATTGTTTTCTTGTAAAAGTCAATTTTTGAAGTGCAGGCAGCGGAAATCGGAAACGGCAGAGCAAGAAACAGAAGCGCAGTTGACCTTATTCCGAATGGGTGGCCATAGCCACAGCCACAGCCACAGCCCTGGCACGCCCACACCTTCGCCCACTTTCGTTTTTAGTTCAGTTAACTGATGGCAGCAACAGCAGCAGCAGCAGCAGCAACAGCAACTGGTGGATAGTTGAAACGGACAATGCTAAGTAGCAATTGATAAATGAGCCGCATTTAAGCATCGTCAGCAGCCGCATGGCAAACAACGGGCACACACACATGCACACACACACACACACACACTTGTGATAACCTCAGCGCTAAATGAAATTCAAAGTCAAATGCGTTAGCTCGGAAATAAGTTATGCTTACCCTGGGCTCAGAGCAGGCGTGGCAATAGCTAGTGCTCCTCCTCCTCCCACTCCTACTCCTGCTCCTGCTGGCTTCGATTGTAAGTGCATGAAACTGAAACGAATTGCAATCGAAAAGAGAATCGGGGTCAATCGATATTGTCCATTGCAGCGGACTGCCATGGCGAACATATAATGGCTGCCAAAGGTTAAATGTGAAATAGAATTCACACACACACACACACATACACACGCACGCACACAAAGCCAGAGACGCAAGCACGCAGCTTATTCTTGTTCTTGCTGAAATTTGCAAGTTTTTGACTTTTGCCCAGAAGTAATTTTCACAGCTGAGCAAACAGGAAGTGACTTTGAATATTTGCAATTGCGAATCGAAACAATGACCAGGGACATGTTGACTTTTAGCCGAACAAGTTTAAGTAGGCGTAACAACAGCAGCAGCAGGAGGAGTAGGAGCAGCAGGAGCAGCAGCAGGAGCAGCCTCCTGTTAGGCAGGTCGTTAAGGTGGCACATCCAATTAGGCGGCAGGGCGCGCCTTGTCAGGCAGAAATCAACGGAAATGGTCGGAAATCGCAATTTAAGTAATTTTGCATATTGCCAAAACTCCAAACGGAAGTTGCTACAAATTAAACCCTAAGGTGAATGCCACAGCAACGGCAGCTACAGCAACAACAACAACAACAACAACAACGGCAGCAACAGCAACAAGAAGTCGCCGATTATAAAGGCAGCGAAGTGTGGACTGGAGCGGAAGTCAATGTCTCCTTCATGTTTTATGACTCCACAGACCTCTTCTGCGTGTAGGTGTGTGCATTCGAGTGTGCCTGTGTGCGTGTGTGAGTGCGGGTGTGTGCGTGTGTGTGCGTGTGTGTGCGTGCATGCGTGTGCTTGTAATTTCGATTTAGATGCAAAGTGGCAGCAAATCGCGTTAGCAAAATGTCAAGAGATAATAATCCTTTTTGTTTACGCGAGAAATACCAGCCATGCCCCCTCACACACACACACCCACACACACACAGTCTTTATTTTTTATCTTCGATAAAAATATGTGAATAATGCAAATGGCAATAAAAAATAGGCAACAAAAATTATATGGATTACGTAAACGAGGCGCATCGCAGCCCGAGAATACAGAAAAAAAGAAAGAAATGAAATAGAAAAGAAAAACAGGGCACAGCAGAAAAAAGCAAAAAATAAGCGGAAATGGCCAAAGGCAGCCAAACGCTGCGCCTAATGTTATGCAACGACATTTTCAGATGCTCTCAGCCAAGTGGGTAATGCGAAAAGTTCTTGAGAGTGGACAGAGCTAGCTGGACAGCAGATGAGGGGTAGGTAGGAAGTTTCAATAGATTGGAATGACTCAGATTCAGATGAGAACAGAATAGGCAGATTGACTGAAAAATGATGTGACTTACACATATAGAATAATTGATAGATAGATTATATATAAGATGAGAAAGATATTCATAGGATATATAACACAGCGAGTAAAATGATATATATAGAAGTCTAAACTCTCAGTTGACCCCAATAGGTCTTACAAATATATAGAGATGGTAACTAAGGTAATGTTGGTTGACGATTGTCCATAAAACATATCAAAAATGCAATGGCAAAGTACAGAGACTTTCAATTATAACCAATATTATATTAGCTTAAAAGCTTAACCAAACATTTGTATGCTGTATTTTAAAGAGAGCCCCGTTTTAATTGATCTAAGAGAGATCTGTCTTTAAGCTTCAATTTGATATTTGACAAACATATTCACATAGTAAAGCCATACAGAGTCAAGCCACAATGCATCCATTCATTTATTCAACTCCTGTAACTGCCTACCAGAAGACAATCTGCTCACGCCTATGCCGGTCCACACACACACACTCACAGACACTAAATACACACACATACTATGTAGAGCAAGAATTGTGACTGTTGAACATTTTTGCACGTTTTGCTCTGTTTCCTTTGCTTTCGCTTTAGCACACACTCTCTCTCTCTCTCTCTCTCTCTCTCTCTCTCTGCCTCTGCCCTCTTTTCACCCTTTTTTCTCTGCCTCTCGCATTGCACTTCGCATGCAAAACTGTGTCAAATTTAACGCCTTCGGTAATGAATTTGTAACAACATTTTATTGTTGTGCTTTTGCCATCCAGCGAGCTGTCGTCTGTGGAGCGGGAACAGAGCAGAGAGCAGATGAGGCCCAACCTCTAGAGCGCCAGCTGCTCTGCCTCGCTTCTCGCTCCTCGCTTCTCGCGACGTCTGGCAATGTTTTTCTTATGGCACAATAAAAAAAATAACAACAACAACAACAACCAGATGGGCACAGCCCACAAAACAAAAGCATGAAACTGTGTTAACAAGGCGAACAACAGCAGCAATAATAGCAACAACAACTGCTAGCCATACACGAACAGGGACAACAATGCGAACGGGGCTTGGCTCAACTGCCACCCGGTTGGCAAACAATGCGTTTTGCATTTTAGCAACAATTTGACACAAATTAAAATGTGCAAAAGGATAAGAAAATGTCTGCCACTTGCAGCACTGGAGCCACGCACGAAGCCTTGGATCTGCGCCTCTCTCTCTCTCTCTCTCTGTCTTTGTCTCCCTCTGCTACTCTCTGGGGGCACATGTCTGGCGCATTTCAGCACCGCCTCCTGCCATGTGTCAAATATTTGTCGTTAGCTGCCTCCAGGCCGGCGCTATACGCCAGCTTCCGACTTTGCATTATTTTCAGTTCCAGTTCGGTTTGACTTCTCTCTCGTTTTCCCGCTTTGCTTTTTTTGCCTCGCACACCTGAATGAATCGCGGCTCCGGCCGTCGCCCGCGGCTGTCGTGGCTGTATCTTCATTTGCCTGGCTGCTTCGTTCATTCCAATGAAGTGGAAATATGTCAACAAGCGACGGAAGTTGGCTTCAGCCCTACAAAAAAAAAAGAAAAAAAGAAAAGCCCACACACACACATTCGTACACTCATCAAATTGCGCTGGCCGTACACATACGAGCCGTAGGCACTGCTAGTTAATGTTGTTAGCGATGAAAGCAACGCTGTGCTCTGCCTCTGCTGGAGGCCAGATAAAACTAGTTGACATACTTAGGCCCAGATAGCATAATGAGGCATGCCAGACTTGCCAGCTGACAGCCAACAATTGCAGTTTCAGCCAAGTTTATGACAGGACTATATGCGATTTGGTATATGCATTTGTTTATGCATGTCATATCGTGTACAATTTATAGTCTAAATCTAGATATTGTTTACTTCTGGAGCAATTGTGTTTCTTTAGCTACTTTAGCTCAGCTGAAGATCAGTTAAATATAATTGCCAAGTACTAAAAAGTCCTTTGCCTCATTTACATCTACTGAAGATCATATTGAAAGCACCTCAAGGGCACCCTTAGCCCCTTTACAATCTGATCAGTATACATACATACATACATACATACATACATACATACATACATACATATCATACATATATACATATAATATATATATACATATATATTAAGCTGATCTGCGACTTTTCACTTATAAATCAATTCTAAAATTTGTTGTTGTTTCTTTAGATCAATTGATCGCCTAAATCTCCTCCTCTCCTCTTCTATCTCTCACACACACTCTCTCCCTCTCACTCTCCCTCCCTCTCTCTCTCTCTCTCATATCTCTCCCAATGTTCACTTACCATTTGAAGCGCATTTAAAAGTCGACTTCGCTCGGCCCACTGCAGCGCCACACTTAGTTAGTTGCCTGTTTCAAATGTGTATTCCTATTTACTATATTTAGTTAGTGATTCATGATAATGATGCCGTATGCATATACATATGTGTGTTTGGGTGTATGTGTGTGTAGCGGGTGGGCCCAGCCTAGCCTGGGCTTCAGCGAGACGTGTGGAATTTGATGCTCTGATTTCACAGTTTGTCACAGTGGCGTCCAAAAATTGCAATGCAAAGCCTGTGTTTCCTGTTGTCCTGCTCTGCTCTGGCCTGTCCGGTGCCCATTCTATCCTGTTGTTGTTCAGCTAACTCGCCGGGTGTCTCTCTCTCTCTCCCTCTCTCCCTCCCACACACACACACTCTCTGTTTGCTGCCCCTTGTTGTCGCATTTCCGTTGCGCGCTGTTTAACTTTTTGTGTGTGCAGCGACATGCGCGTCCATAAATTTACCGACAAAGCAACAACTATAACTGAAATAACTGGCACAAGATTTGTTACACTTTTCTTCTGTATGCCCAACAAATTCACTGTCTCCCATTGTCTGGCTTGACTTGCTCTAGCTCTCGCTCTCTCTCTCTCTCTCTCTCTCTCTCTCTCTCTCTCTCTCTCTCTCTCTCTCTCTCTCTCTCAGCTGACCTTCCATTTGGTTAGTTATATTTTGAGCTGGCATTTCGGTAGCTGCCATTTATCTTTGGCTTTATGCCAAACACCAGCCTGGCACGGAAATGCTGCTTATTTGTAAAGAGTTACAATGCCATACTCTATATAGACCATATCCTAATGCACATGCCGCATGCCGCATGCCCCATGCCCCAACCCAGATGACCTGCAATAAACTGCGAGAGTTTATCAGGCCTGGACTTACGCATATTTTAGCACAGTTCATTAGGCACCCAACGGGTGCCCGATCGGCTGACTGCCTGTGGGTGGTTGGGTGGTTGGGTGGTTGGGTGGCTGTTTGGCTCATTAAAAGGCATTTAACATTTCGGTATTCGATTTGCCGCCATTTTGAACAGCAGCCAAAATTAAATTGAAATTACGCAAATATTTATATGCAATGCGCCGGCCACAAAATGTAAAAACAATTGCGCATTATTCAATTAGCATGAGGTGCTAAACAAATAGTAAAAACATTATATATCTCCACGCCATATGTGTATGTCTCTCTCTCTCTCCCTCTCACTCTTCATGTGTGTGCCTGATTACATTTGGCATATCATTTGGCATTCTGGCACATAACCATTATAATTACAGTTACAAATTGGAACACGCACACATAGCCCCTCTCAATCCCTCTCTCCCTCTCTCTCTCTCTCTCTCACTTGGTGTTCGTGTGCATTGCTTATTCGTAACGAAATTTTAGTAACACCGTTTTAATGCCACTAAATAATTAAACAACAAATTATAAGTGGCCTACAAAAAGCGTGCGGCCCGCTTATTATTTATTGGATATGTGAATCGTCATCAACTTGAATGAGCATTGTTTAAATGACCTTTCAAATATCGTTTTAATTGGTGTAATTCATTTTATCATTTTCTCTCTCTCTCTCTCTCTCACACACTCTCTCTCACTTTCCTTCAACTTATTGTAGACTCTTAGTCAATCCTTCATTCTCTTCTTCAGAATTTATCTGTCATACATTCATAATTTATCTCTCAGCATGCCTGTTTCTCTTTCTATCTCTCTCTATCTCTATCTCTCTCTCTCTCTCTCTCCCTCTCTCATCCTCTTTTCCATTTCTAAAATACTTTTCTAATAATTTATTTCATTTCTCTGTCATATTTATGTAATTAACACATACTATTAACGCGCCTCTCTATGCGATTTTCATAAACTAATGAGTTTAGATTATTTATAATTATTTTGTGGTGCTCTTATATAAGAGTCATCTTTTTATCGCTGCCAAAAGCTGCAGCCGCAAATTGCAATAATATGTTTGCCAGAAACCCACAGCTTCAGCCGTATCCGAAATATGTGCGTATGTGTGTGTGTGCGTGTGTGTGTTTGTCAATGGCTAATTACGGTCCGCAGAAGCAAACAAAAAGCATACCGAATTGGCATATGCGAAAGCATGTTATGGTAATGCAATCAGAAGGCCACATGTAAAATATCATATGAAAATCGATATGAACTATGCACTGAACAGCCATTAACATGCACTCAAATCCCATAACCATAATTATTAATGTGCGGCGATAATGTCGATGTGCAGCTGAGGCCGTGCGAGTGCACGAGCACCGAGTCGGGGCAAGGCGGGGCGAGACTGAGTCGAGTCGAGGCGAGGCGAGACAGAGTCAGACAGCCACGAGTCAACCACCCACACGGGACTGATTGCCGAGGAGTTGGCTGATAGGATTGTCAAATGCTTATCAGAGCAGAGGCCGATGGTGTGAATCTAGCTGGCAATGCCAAACAAATGGCAAGCAATGCGCACAATTGCAGGCCATTCATCTTGGGCCGCCGTCTAACAATTGTTCGCTCAATCGGCGACAAAAACGCAAACGACGCAGCACACGCGCGACAATGCAGAGTAGAGCGAGTATTTATCGATTGCTTTATATCAAGCACACATCTACTCACACCCACGCACACACACACACACACGCATCTCCAGCTCAGTGTGGGATTGGAGAGCTAAAGCAACGACTGAAATCCTTCTCATGAAATTCGTAGCCAGCCACAGCGCGCAGCCATTGAGTTATGGCAAACATGCGGCATAAATTATGGGTTTAGGCAAAGTGCTTGACACCAGTGCAGAGTCAGAGCCAGAGTCAGCCAGACACTGGCTGGGAGTTGATGTCAGAGCTGGTGCAGAGCCGGAGCAAGCGTTGACATGAAAAGTGCTCCAGCCAGCCAGGCAGCCAGCCAGCCAGCCAGGCAGCTATCCATGACATGACAGTTACCCATCGCAGCTCGTCAATGTCGCCGCTCGATGATGATGTTCACCATGATGATCCACTTGATGATGACGTTAACTTTCATTGCTTGTCGTTTGAACATTTCAAGCATTTCACTAGCCTAGTTCTAGCTATAATATTATTACCACAACTACACACACACACACACACACACACACACACACAGACACACATACATACATGCATGAGTTTGCCTTCATAAATTCAACATATTGACATCTCTTTGGCAATTATCCAAAAAACCATTTTTGGCTAAACGCTTTAGCCGCAATTAGGCTGCAAATACCAGAGCGAAACGATTGAAGCTTTTGGCTAGAACGTGCGCATATTTGTGGCAACAGACATGCAATGGGCCCACAATAATTTGTTGGCATGCCAAAAGCGAATTGTAATGGCAAATATTCTTTCCTTTATTGCCTTAAATAAGTTAAGAGACTTTGCTAACAAATTTAAAATGAATTGGCAAATGGCAAATCCAATTCAATGAATTCCTGAATTTAAACAAATATTTCCCTCTGTCTCCCACTCACAGCTCACAGCTCACCTCTCACATTTCGCCTCTCAATTCAGCCTGAATCTAGTATGCAACTAATAAGCCTCCCTCGGCGCCAATTCATTCCATATCCCAGCGAGCACGGGGCATACAAAGCAGTCGACGGAGTCGCCGGCTGATGTGCGATGTGGCGTATGATTATTACGTATACACAACGGGTACACTTTAACATTATGAATTATGCATGGGCTTTACAACAATTTCTGCGGTACAGCCAAAACAACTGCCTCAATAAAAAAATCTGCGTTTTGGCTCTCATAAATGTTTAACGCACCTGCAGCGGCCACCAGCCAGCATCTGGCGCTCCATATGCCAATGGAGGGTCGACCCTTTTATCACACACACACGCATAAGCACTCTCTCATGTGTGTTATCGGGCTGGCAGAGTTAAAGTGACGTCCACAATTGAGCAGAGCGAAGCAGAGCAGAGCAGAGCGAAGCAGAGCCTTTTTGGTCGCATTAGCGACAATCAATGTGTGGCAGACCGCGCCTATTTTAGTTGCCTTGTTGCCTCAGCATAAATCACATGCTGGCCAGCCCAGCCCAGCCCACCTGAAAATCATCTGCTCGTGTTTGGAGTCCTTCATCAGTGCTCTGAAGTAGCTGGTTAGACTGGCATTGCCGGTATGTTCGTTATTTATTCATAGCAAACGTTCGCATTGCTCGCCACGTTCCTCTCGCTCTCGCTCTCTCTGTCGCTCTCTTTGTCACTCGCAGGTGATGATGGCACTAGAGGTGGCATGTACCGAAAAATAAATACAGTAAGCTTCAGCGAATCAACCAAAAGCCGCAAAACAATGCGACGCTTGTTGGCATTGTTGCTGTTTCCCCCATTGCAAAGCACACACACACGTAGTGTGTGCTTAGCGTTGCGTAAAATAAATCATTTCATTGCGGCACACACACACACACACACACGCTCAGCTACTCACACATACTTGCAGAGATTGGTTCAGTTGTTACACGCAGCCAAACAAATTGCCAACTGACTAAACACCAAAGAGAGTAAAGCCAACCAAAAACAACAGCAACAACAACAACGACAACAACGAAAACAAAAAAATATTTTAAATGAATAAAAATGAGTTGTATAAGGAATATTAAGCACTCGCCGTGCCAAATGAACAGGCAACAGTGCAAAATCAGCCCGAAATGAGTGCGAAAGGTTGAATTTAGGCGCAATTAGAACGAAGCTATGAATGAGATAAGCTCGAGGCTTAGTTTCACTCAAATAAGCCCCAAATGAATTGAGTCTTTCGTACGGCGTAAGCTGTTTAGCATAAACGTGGAATGGAATTTGTATTTCCAGGCCAATTGACAGCGGATTTGTAAAGAGCAATTGCGGGAAGAGAGTTACGCAACCAGGTTCTATCATTAACTTCATTTGAAACAAGAATTAGAGTTATAAATAATACATATTTGTTGCTTGTCTAAGAAATTTGATAAATGTTTAAAGCACTTTCACAATTATCACAATTCATTTAAATTGCCTAACAATTGTTCAGAATGAGGCGATATCTCTTTCTTTGGAATTAATTAAATTCTGTCTAAATTAAATCAACTGCAAATAATTACAAGTTACTGCAATTTACAAAGCTTCATTAGCTTAATTAGGCTTTAATAATTAAACCCTTTTACAACAAAAAATATTTAACAATAAATTCTATTTAAATTTGCTTAGGCAAGTAAAAGTTGATGTCTGGGCATATTGATTTTGTTAGAATGTATGTAACAGTCTGCATTAGTGTAGCTGCAGCCCAGTGGAATGTAAAAGAGCTTCGAGATTATTCCTTGCCTTCAACTATAGCTCACAAATATCTGTAAACCCTTTCTCGATGTCTGCAAATCAGTGTCTCTCACTCACACTTTAAGAAAAAACTGAGAGACCAACCGATTGCATCGCTTCTTCAATGAGCTCGTTCGTGATCAACTAGAACGCTCGGCTGAGTTAACTCAGGCAAAAAGTCTTTTGTGTGTGTGTGCATTGGTATGTATGCGTGTGTGAGTTCGCTTCAGTTGCGTACGTGAGCTGCGTGCGAGCCATTGAGTGCGAATGTGAAGGCAATTTGCATTGAGCTGAATGTGAACGTCAATCGTGTCTCTCTCCCTCTCTCTCTCTCTCTCTCACACACACGAAAAGCACTCCAGGCGCTCAACAGAAATCAAAAACGAAAAGCACCGAAGTCTACTGCTCAGAGCGAGAGCGAATGAGCGCAAAGACTCAACCGTTTGACAGTTATTAGCAAGCTTTTTTGTTATTTCAAGCTCTTCTCTCACTTTATGCAGAACTCAATTTTGTTTTACATGTACATACATACATACATAGATTCTGTTTAAGCTGAACTTAGAAAATTGTCTTCATCATTTCAGCATGTGTACAAATTATAACCAAAATAAAGTAGTCACAGCTTAGAGTATTCTCAATTCGACCTCACCTACTTAAATACTTTAAATATAATTGAAAAAGTGCATCTATTTTAATTTCTTAATTGTAAAGTTAATTGCCATGTTCAGTTTAAATTTCATTAAAAATGTTTAATTATAAAATTAGTTGAATAGTTTGAAGCAAATTAATGCAACCATTTCAATTATTAATTATATTAAAATAGCAGCAAAACTAATACATTTAGGCCACATTCTAGCCATATTGAAATGCAACACGAAAATATGTTTTTTTCCCGCACGAAGCTAAACCAATTTCAGGTATTAAATGGCTAAAAACCCAAGCTAAACCAGCAATTTATGGCTTATGCAAAAGCTGAAATCAATGCTGCTCGCTTAGTTTATAAATGATTTCAATATGCATAAATTAGGTCGCAGCCGCAGCCCAAAAAGTGTGCAACGAACATTTTTGAAGTCTGCGCAGCAAACAAAGACTGAAAGCAAATTTATACAAAATGCAAGCAATATTCGACATTGTTTTGCCAGAAGCAACAATTCGCTCTCTGAAATGAAATATGGCCAATGTTTAGAATGTGCAGCTATATATATTATAAATTTCCTCTATATACATTCAATAGATACTCGCTTTAAGTGAGCTTGTGTGCGCAACAACAGCTTGATCAAACAAACTCATGATTTATAATTTTTGCCGAGAGCTAAAGTCTAATGAACGAATGCTTATATTGGCCAACAAACAATCTGAATGGGGTAACAAAATGAGATTTATGCGGTGGCATTCAGACCATTTTCTAATTAACTTTTACGCATATTTTGCATCGCCAGGATGGATCTCTGTTTGGGCCAAGAGCTAAGCCCATCCATGGACCATGTGTTTACCTAGCATTGTGCGTAATTCAATTTCAACTAGCCGGAGCCAACTGGCCGGAAACACTAAAAAGCCCGCGTCGAGCGAGCGTCCGTCCAACTTTGCGCTGCCCTGCACAAATATAATTAAAATGCTCAAACGGCAAATGACTCGAATGCCAACGTAATGGCAATAGGGGCAACTACAACAGCAACAGCAAAAACAACAACAACAGCAAAAACAACAACAACAGAAAACTCAACGGACAAACAAGTAAACTTGTCATTTAATTTGCCAGCCAGAACTCAAAGTGAATGAAGCTATAGAAAAAGCTGATGCTGCTGCTGCTTCTCCTGCTACTGCTCCTGCTCCTGCTGCTGCTGCTGCTCCTGCTGCTGCTGTTAGCCAAGCCAGCTGAAATAAGCCAATCAAACTATGGTCAAGTCTTTGATTCGCATCGCTATTTAAATTCTGCGCAAATTTAAGCGCCAAATGAAAAAGAATCTATAGAAATTTCCTTTTCAATGAGATGAGCTGCGAATACCCTATAGCAGAGCCCAAAGATGAAAAATAACCCAAGTGATGTAAATTTTAGTAAATCATACTTAACATAGCAAAGATAACTAAACTGAAATAAAATGCCAAGATGCTGCCTGAAGAGCCCTTCACACAGCTCGTTTTCCCTTTGATAGCCGATTCAAGCGTGGGCAGAAGTGAATTAACTGCCAAGTGGAACATTTTGCAAGGCAATGAGGAGATTTTCACTAATACTTTAAATAAAAACCAACCCTCTCAAATTTGTTGTCAACTCTATCTATTATTGCTATTGGCAACATCTGTTTTATATTATTTTCACTGAAATGAGTTAATATTTAACTAAAAATAGATTTTAATAAGGGACTTTTGAGTTTTTGACAGATATAATCTCAACGAAACAAGAATTTTGTTAAGCTTGTCGAAAAATCTTTTAAAGAGAGTGAATTACTAAAATGTTAAGGCAATTTAAATAAATCGGTATTTATTATCTGATCTTAAGCTTGAGCTTTAAAAGCATTTTAACGCGTCTATAGAGCTTCCACCTTTATCTTGAGCTGAAACTTTAAAAGCTTTCGCAAGTCTTTGACAAGCTTTATAAGTAGATGGACCTCTAATGTTAACTTGAGCTTTCAAGCTTTATCAAGTCTTTAACAAATTTCTATTACATAGTTAAATTCTTCAAATATTGACCTTTAGACTTGAACTAATTCAAAGATTTCAGCTGAAAGCAATTATTCCCAATTTAATCCTCCCCTCAATCAGGATAGCTCTAGTTATAGGGTATTCGAATGAAAAGTGTTGCATTTCACACAGCTCTCAGGGACGCATTGGGTGGTGCTGCTGCTGGTGTTGTTGGTGTTCCCAGTTGGCGAACTGACTGCAATTTCTATTTTGTTGCCAGTTTTAAAAAACGAATCTTGTGTTATTTCCGTCAAAAGAGTAATTAAACGGACAAAGAAAACGGCAATTCAACACACACGCGAGGGCAGCTCAATTAGTTGTCAAGTAAATAGCCTAATAGCTGGCATTAGGCATCGCACTACCCACGCTCTGCTCGGGTTTTCTTATGGCCGGCGGACATTGCGGCGCTGTGGTCTGCAGAAGACAGCGTTGTCTGTGTTGAAGGCATGAGGAGCATGTCGACAGGAACGCAAAACATTGTAAATAAAATGAAAAGGGCTGCACAAGAGAGCATACAGAGAGAGAGAGGGCGAGAGAGAGAGAGAAAGATACTCTGTGAGCTGCTGCTGGGCTACTCTGGCCGGGATTCGGTTGAGCGTGTTGCAAGGGAATGCAATGTGTCTGCCATTCTGACCTGCGGGTGCTTTTGTGTTAATTGCGGTTGCATTTAATTACAGTTCGTTGCATTTGCCGCACGCTGTGGACTGTCTGGCTACCTGAGGCGTGGAGGCGGATACTTACATTCCTGCCGCTGCCCCTGCCACGTGCCACACTCTAAGGTTTTTAATTAAAGTTACAAAGAATTCGACTGCCAACTTCTGAGCCGCTCCCTGTGCAGCTGCAGCCCCTAAGCCTCGCTGAAATTGACCAGACTGGACCCGCCGCCCACTCGGCCACTCGCCTACTCGGCCACTCGCCCACTATTAGCCAATGTGTGCGCAGGCGGCAATAATTAGCAAACCAAACAGCATGCACAGAGCAGAGGGCAGAGGTCAGCCGGCAGCCGGCAGCCAGCAGGCACCCAGATGACATACAGAGGCCGCAACATGATTTGCATAAGCCACACGCAGAGGCTACGCTAGATTACGCATACGCCGCATTGTACAAACATCGCTCGCAGCGACTCAATTATGTGTATTCGTGTATTGGTAAAAGTATTTAATGGTCAGAGTTAAGCCACTTTGCCCGACATCGAGTTGATAATGTCCACAATGCTCACATAGGTGCCCACCACACCGCCAAAGATGCCGAAGAGGAGCAGCAGCAGATTGGCAACGAGTCGAATGCCACACGGTCCATAGCCCGTCTCGTATTGCACGCAGATCTGGAGCAGAGCCGGAAAGATGAGCCCCAGCACGGACAGGCAGAAGGAGCCGACGAGCGAGAGGAAGAGCGACAGGTCCGGAATGGCAACAGCGCAGCCAACTGAAAGAGCAACCCAACCCAAATGCATAAATAAATCAGACTCTCTCGGCTCCCATCACCTGCTGCTGATTCACTTACAGGTGAGCAGCACGATGAACGCCCGAAAACACAGCTCATACAGCGTGTGCTTTTTGACATTCGCTATCCGCTTGCTCAGGAACTGATTCCACACGATGTGCGCCGTGACATAGCCCTGCAGTGCATACGATATGTATGTGGTGATGGCGAAGAAAATCTTGACCACCTGAGCGAGACTGCAAAACGAAAAGAGAGAGAGAGAGGGAGAG
The DNA here is from genome assembly GCF_018153725.1 of Drosophila mojavensis. Classification (NCBI taxonomy): domain Eukaryota; kingdom Metazoa; phylum Arthropoda; class Insecta; order Diptera; family Drosophilidae; genus Drosophila; species Drosophila mojavensis. The sequence goes on along the minus strand of NW_025318899.1, from coordinate 11,152,952 downwards.
GGAGATATATTGAGAGATAGATTATAGTACACCATATATGTATACCCATACATACACTTCTGTCTGGGGTATATTGAGCGTGATGCTGCCCAAGGCATCGTCGCCGTATTTCCAATAGCCGAAGAAGCCCAGAAATATGTAGAGACTCAAGACGATGGCCATGCCCCAGTTCATGATGCCGCAGGGCTGCACATAGGAGCGCGGCGTGGCCATGTTCTCCTCTATAGCCAGGATCTTTGAAAGAAACAACGCTCTATTATACACACACACATATACATATACCTATATCAACTTACCACGCCCACCGCCTCCAGAGCGAAGAGCACCGTGCCAAAGAACGTGGGCAACTTGGTGTAGCTCACAAAGGCCTCGCGTTCACTGAGCGGCGGCAAGTTCTCAAATACATAATATAAGATGATGCCAAAGCCTGCAAAGAGCAGAGAAAGCCCATCAGCGAGGGTTAGCTAGAGAGTGGGAAAGGTTTCACGGACCCACAAAGAGCAGCAAGTTGGCAGCACTGGAGAAGGGCGCCAGCACCTTCAAGTTGCGTATGCTGAAGATCAGCATGAGCGGAATGATGAGGAAGCACATGTGCAGACGCACGTCCAGGACAACGAGATACTCATCCACCAGCTGCTTGATGCTCTCCGCTATGAAGACCACATAGACACAGCAGATGCCAAAGTGGTAGAAGGCCAAGAACCCATCCACAAAAGGGCTGGAAGACCGGCAAATAGAGAAATTGATGGGAAAATTCAGATAAAATATATAATGAAAATGAATTTTGCATGGATAGACTATAGACAGATTATATAGAAAGAAAGATGAACAGCAGCTACATTGATCGATAGATATAATAAAGATAAATATATATCATGGATAAATGATAACAATGGATAGATGATATAAGTGTGGCAAGAAGGAATAATGCTGGAACTGATAGTTTGATAGATTGGTGGATTACAAGATTGATAGGTGAACTGATTGAAAGATTGGTATTTATTTATTAGAATAGAATCTTTAATGATGATTGATAATTCAACATCAGTAAATATGAATAAATGTATAAGTAAATGGATTGTAAAGGATTAGAAACATAGTTATAATAATGATATATCGATACACATAACGATAATAATCTAAAGATGTAAACTCACGAAGCAATTGGCGCCAGACATCGCAGCATGGGCGGACCCTCCTGCAGGCCGAGTCGCATGGACTCGGAGAAACTGATGTAGGGCACACGCTGACGCTTGCAGAGTACATACATGCTGTTGATCTGCAAACGGAAGATAAGTTAGCTGACACACGACAAACAATGGGCGAGACTCACCAATATGTGCAGACAGTAGAGAGCCAGCAGGCCGATAATCGCTGTCAGAACAAATCCGTTCACATAGCCCGCATGCGCAAAGGCGCTGGGCATGGCCAGGACTCCTGTGCCGATGGAGGCTTTCAGGAAGTGCGCAAAGGTCTGCCAGTTGCTGAAGAAATTTAATAATTAATATTAATTATAGATGTTGAAGCGAGTGTTCTCTCTCTCTCTCTCTCTAGCGCTCTCTCTCTTTCTCTGCTTGTTTACTCACTTGGTTGGATTCTTAACTTTACGATGCATGTGGGGATCGTAGTCGTCAATGTTTGCCTTGGACGTTGGCATCGCAACCGAATCATTTTTGCTATCGTTTCTAGGAGAAGTTCAAATCAAATTAGTGATTTTTATAATGTCGATTTCTTATTGCCATTTGGCAATGACTCCGTGAGTGTTTATTAGTTGATTAATTCGGACCCAAGCACAAAAACAATTGTAAATTTTTTAGTGGCCCAATAAATGTGGTAATTGTGTATAAAGCAGTTATCATTATTGTCTTTTAATGATGCAAAAACATGAAAATATAAAAATACCTCTAATTCAGCTCAAAAGATAATATAACCAAAAAATAAATAAATAAACAAACAAATTCGTGACATTAAAATTAAGCTAAACTTTTTTCGACCAAATTTTATAATTTATGGTAGGCAAAGGCAAATAAACAACAAATTGCTATTGGCCATGTTGATTGTCGCTTTGTTAGCTCATCCGTCAGCTAAGGGCTCATGACTATAGCTTCGGAAAGGTAGATTGTCTAATTTACTCACTGCATTACTGTTTGTGGAAGCTACTCGGCTAAAACATAAATCGTTTATCACACACGGAAGGCTATTAAGATAAAAAGATACGACTAGGATTTACGTCTATTCTCTTCTAGTTCTGTGGGACGCACAACCAAACGATATGCCCAACGCGCAGCTACTAAACGGTGAATGCGCGCCGATTCAGCTCGAGAGCCCCGAAACAAGTGAAACACCTACTAAAGTACAAAATCGTATTAATTCATCAAAACAATTAAAATGAAAAGAAATCAAAAAAAATGCAATACCATATATCATTTCTATACTATATGTACATATGTATACAATGAAGTTTGCTACACCAACTCATACTTGCCTGACTCGTATATCCAGAATTCGAAGACTAATGGCATATTGATTCTGAGTTTCGGCTATACATATTATTTGCGATCAGAGCTTTAGGCGAACAGAGATTGTGCATTTAGTAAAGACACCAACCAAAAATGAAAACTGCTTTGCACTTTTTAGATCATTTACTAGCTATTTAAATTTAGGTGACCTCAGAGTTTATATATTAGCGAATAAAAGAAGGCAAGGTACTTTTTAGAGCATGTGTGAGTTGCTTATACTTTAGAAGTTAGTCAAGACACACAACCAAAAATTCAAATTCTGTACGAAGGCACTGCGCACTGCAGTCGAGACATTAACCTTATATACGTTTGCTATTAGTCTAGACAGCACCCAGTCTCTCAACAAAAAGCTATCTGCTAATTCACTCAACCAACTAAATTAAGTACTTTAAAGCGATCTACTTGCCTGAGGAAAGCTTGCTCTCTTTGATTGTCTCTCTTCTGCTGACTCTTCGTCTGCTTACTTCCACATATACTTTTACTGCTCACCTAATATTTTTTGTTTTTATTCCTCGTTCAAAAGCTGTTCATAACAGACGTGGATTTCGCTCGTCTCTCTTCAAGCAAAAAAAAGCTATCCGGCAGCAGCAGAGAAAATGCTAAAATATTTTCATATATAATTCAATAATAACACACCATAACTAATTAAATGTGTTTCAAGTGCAATTTTATTCAATTTATCAATTTCAACCGGTTTTTATAGCAAAATTTTCCCACTTTTTATTGTGCAGTAAAAAGTGCCGCGACAAATTTGTTAAGCAAATAAGTTATCTTATATTTTATATATAGGAACTAAATTTACATACATATAAATGTGTATGTGTTTGTATAAGTGTAGTTGTTTATTTGTTTTATTGCTATATATTAATAAACAAATAGATTAAAACAAAGCGCAGTGCGAAACAAGAGGAACATAAATATCAAGCAATAATAAACCAACACCAACAACAACGACCACAATAGATAAAAGCTAAACAACTATGGTCTACTCCATAAAGGTAAACCCCAAAACAGAGAAACATGTCCCCTTTCTTTGTTCCTCCGCCCATGTCTAAAACTTGTTGCCAAAATTTAGACTAAAAATGACGCTGTCTACTTTAAACTTGTTTCTTAGACTTTTACTCGCTGCCATCATCGATCGAGTGAAAGATCTCTCAATGTGTGCAATGTGCCCGTCATCCTTAGTATAAAGCCTTCATAATTTTGTTGTTATGAAACAGCGGCGCGATATCGCCGAGCCCACTATACTATATACATAGATATGTGTGTATGTATTCTAGATAACTATCAATAAAGCCTAGTTAATGCCAGAGGCGTCTGCATTTATGCAAAATAGTTTTATAAAGCGGCTCTGTCACGGGAGATTTAGTGTATATGCATGGCGGATAAAGCCCGGATTGTATGAAGATTTAGTTCTACATATAGCACCCAAATTAGCTTAGAGTTGTTTAGTTGCTATAGGACGATATAAGCTTCCGGTAGCATATAAAAGCTTAAGCATAGCCCTTACCGAATCGTATTGTCGAAATAGTGTAGCTGTACTAAAATATACTTTTGGGAACTTCCCCACACTTCTAATATCCCTTAGTCACAAATAAAACTGTTGTTTAATGCTACAGTCACTCTTTTTGTGCAAGCAGACCTTAGAACAATTCTATGCGACCTATAAATAAATATTACTAGCAATTATTTATTCAAGCGAATGCGAGACATGTTAATTACCATTCGTTCGCTTTGCCTGGCTGGACACTATATTGAGCGTTTACTGTGACGTAGGCATTGCCCTGCTAATCGGAGTGATTGACTTTGAATATTAGTTTCTTGCTATGGCCAGATAGTTTATCGTCAAATTATATCAATAACATTCATTTCATATATTTCAGCGAGATCTCCTTGTAACTTGAGTGTGCTGTTGATCTAAAATCAATAACTAATAATAAAACTACAGAACATGTTAGCTAACATGTACGACTGCTTTTAGAGGCTGACGTATAAACAATTTAATTGCATAGACTGAAATAATTATAATAATAGTCTCTGCCATTAGGGCCGAGTCGTGATCTCCAGTATGCAATACTGTTTCCATTTCCTATTTTCCACTTTTTTTTTGCTGACCCTTTCAACTCGAAATAATGTCGCACGCGATATCTGGTAGCATGTGCGATCCACAGAATAGATTCTCAAGTTGTCAATTAAGGGGCGTAGCTCAATCGAACAAGTAGACCTTAGAGATCTAGGTATCCACCTCAACTGCTCCGACATAGGCATTCTATAAGTTGCATACTTAATGATAAGCCTCAAACATTTCATAAGCTACCAGGTGCCGTATCTCAGGTCTCGCTGATAGCGATAAGTCACTATAAACATTATTATTATTATTATTATTATTATAGTTGTCGGGCTAGCCTATGTCGCTCTGGACAACAATTTGTATGGTTAGTGCTTAGCTAAACATGACGGTGGTAAGATGTTTGTGATGAAAATTATTTCGTACACATTGGAAATATTACGCAGAATACCTAGGTCTATTTGAAATGAATCATGGGACACAATCGGTACCTTGGGGGTGCCGTTATCAGAAAAGCTAGTCTCGGTTATTTTTGGTACAATAACAAAGGAATAAAATAACGAAATACTTTTGATTTGCCAGCTGCTCTATCGGTGTCATAAAGAGAAACGGCAAACAATTTCAGATACGAAGGGAATTTCAGTATAAAGCCTTTTAAGTAGTCACCTCTGTAGACCTGGGAACAATTTTGCACTAAATATAATTATTAGTCTATATTCTATAACTCTTCAACTCATTTCTATGTTTTCTCGTTTATAGAACAGTGAAACGGGTGAATTCGAGTATTTTTACACCGACTCAGCGCGCATCAAGCAGCCGAAATATGATGAGGAGACAGGTGAGCCGGTTAACGATCAGATGAAAGTGCGCTATCGCAAGCACGGCAACTTCCATGTGCCCAAGCGTTATTTGCGCGGCACCATCTGCGACGAGGTGGACAACGTATTGGCCAACAAACACCACGAACACTGGGATATTACAGCAAAGCATGTGATTGGCAGCAAAGCCATAAAGAGCACCTCCAATGAAAAGAAAACGAAGCCCGGCTACGAGCGGGAGGATTACATCAAAATGGATGGCGTGAACAGCGTAAGTCGAACATGGAATTTGACACGATCCTAAGATCATCAGCTAACAGCTGCTTTTATCTGTAGAACATCATTTTGGGCTATGAACGGAACTCCTTCCTGCTCTTCCTGATACCCACACTCTTCTCCTGGAACATGCTTCTGTGGGGTCTGCTCTCTCTACTGGAGATTGGGCTGCACATTATGTCGCACTACAAGAACTCCCTGACCATGCAGAAGACTCTATATTTTCGCAGTCCGCTTCACGTGCTCTCCTCACAGTTCTGTGCGATCTGTCGCAACGAGTCGGGCAGCAAGTACAATCGCACCTTCGACATACTCAACGAACAGATGCGTGTGGCGCATCGCACCGCATTGAAGAACATGGCCAAGGCCATGGGCTGAGTTGCAAACGCACTTATAGCTTCAACAATTGTAAAACCATTTTACACTTTAATGGTAATAAAAACAAACGATTATTGTTTCACGTTTAACAACAATAAATGCACAAATATATCACCTGAGTACCTGAACAGTATTTCTAAATAGCCTTCTTTCTAATCGCAATCGCGTTCTAAACGGATATCTGTCCCATGGGCTTAACGTTGGGCGAGACGCTGAACTTGGCGCCAGTGCAGGCCGCAATATCGTCCACGGTGTAGCCCTCGCCGAACTCCAATAGGGTCAGACCCACGCCCTTTTCCACCTGGAACACAGCCTTCTCCGAGATGATCAAATCGACGACGCCCTTGCCGGTCAACGGCAGCGAGCAGCTCTCAAGAATCTTAGGCGAGCCATCGCGGGCATTGTGCTCCATAGTGATGATGACCCTGGTGCCAGGTGCCGCCACCAGATCCATGGCGCCGCCCATGCCCTTTACGAGCTTGCCCTGCAATAAATAAATTACATTAGTGCGCTGAATAGATTAATTTTCATCCTTCTCTCTCTCTCTTACGGGTATCATCCAGTTAGCCAAGTCACCTGTTGCCGACACCTCCATGGCGCCCAGAATAGTCAAATCTACGTGGCCACCACGAATCATGGCAAAGCTGTCGTCGGAGCCGAAGTAGGCAGCACCTGGCACTACGGTAACGCTCTCCTTGCCCGCATTAATCAAATCTGGATCGACCTGGTCTTTAGTGGGGAATGGCCCCAATCCCAAGATGCCATTCTCCGACTGCAGCATCACATTCATGCCCTGTGGTATATAGTTGGAGGAGAGCACGGGAATGCCAATGCCCAGATTGGCGTACATGCCATCGCGGAACTCTAGAGCCACTCGCCGAGCAATGCGTTCACGCAAGGCTTGTGCCGGACTGACCTCTGCCGCGGGCTGGCCTTGTCCTTTCGGCTCTGTGATGCGCAGACGCTCCACGCGCTTGTTGTAGTTGGTGCCCTTGAAGATGCGCTTCACATAGATGCCGGGCACATGGATCTCGTCTGGTGAGAGGGCGCCCACAGGCACAATCTCCTCCACTTCCGCGACCGTAATCTTGGCAGCACGGCACATGGGCGCATTGAAATTACGCGCAGACTTGTTGAATATCAAATTGCCCAGGGGATCCGCCTTTTGAGCCTTGACAAAGGCAAAGTCAGCGAAAATGGACTCCTCCATGACATAGTTGCGGCCATTGAACGTTTTCACGGGCTTAGCTGCGCTCGACTCAATCACTTTGCCATTTTTGTCATATTTGATGGGTGCGCCGCCCTGCTGCACCAGCGTGGCATAACCGGTGGGTGTGAAGAAGGCGGGTATACCCGCACCGCCAGCCCGAATCTTCTCCGCCAATGTGCCCTGTGGCGTCAGTTCCACGGCTAGCTCGCCGGCCAGGTATTGACGCACTAGCTCGGTATTCTCGCCCACGTATGATCCAATAACCTTGGACAACTGTTTCTGTTTAATAAGCACGCCCAAGCCGCAATCGTCAACTCCTGAAGATAAGATAGATAACGTTAATAAAAAGATTTACAAGAACTTGAAAGTGTAATCAGCTTTTTGCAATGGCTGGTAACTCTGGCAGTAGGTTAATAAACCGGCGAACTAGTTTTAATAGCCACTTCATAACTTTATATGCCACCACTGTAAAGTATTGGCTACAGCCGGCAGTGTTTCAATATACAAGCCACCACTGTTAAGCTAGCCTGCGAACCAGTTTCAGTAACTTCATGCTAAAAGCTGTCATACTGTTATAATCTATTTACCTCCATTATTGGACACTCCAGTAATGTTCTTGACGCCCTTCTGCTTGAGTGCCTCAATCATCTTTTCGGGTATGCCGCAAATGCCGAAGCCACCAAAGAGAATTTTGGAGCCATCCTTAACGTCGGCCACCGCATCGCTGGCCGATTCGTAGATTTTGCCCTGGCGCTTGCCCGCAGTCGAGTAGCAGGCAACGAGCTGAAAATGGAAAGCAGGTGTGATCAGGTGCTTAAATTACATTCAGTTCTAGCACGTCATTTGCATACTTGTTTGGCACGGATTTAATTGTGGAGATTGTTTTCATGTTCAATGTTGTTATTTGTGCGAAACTTACGTAACAAGGTAATTTTAATAAATTAGCGATGCGTGTGGGGTGGGGGAAACAGTTCGTGTGGGGCGACAGCAATCAAAATATCGCTTATCAACATCGTCAAGCAGCAAGGCAGCTGGCCAGGCTGTCCCTAACGGGGCTTATCTATGAATCTGAACTCCAACATTTTTATTAGTTCGACCTGTTGCGCTCTGTGTTTTCCTTTTCAGCAGAACAACATGTGGTTGAAAAACACCTGCCTTAATATTGTTTTTGCATTCCATAGCATATGGACCATACAAAGTATCTACATATGTTATTACATTATCTATTATGTATCTATATCTCGCTTACCTTGAACGTTAGGTTCTTGTTGCCCAGGCGGTTATATGCAACTAAGCCGCGAAACATGATGTTCTTATTTACACTTTAATAGTTAATATTTGCGGTTTTAAACAATCAATTTAGCACTTTGATAGCGAGTTTCGCATAAGAACCCAACCGCGATCAATTAAAACCCAACACTGCCAGCTGCAGACTGGGCCGACAGCCTTAACAGTATCTACAATGTTATTAACAGCGCGCAGTCACTGCTATCGATTAATCTGTACAGAAACGTAATAATCGCTAGCAAACTATCGAGCACAGCTGATTTCTGCAATAACAAAGCAGTTTTCAAAACACTTTTGTTTATAACAATAGAACGCACGCACGCAAACAATATACTAAGAGCAAAGATTCCTTAAATACCCAAGAAAAAATCACGCTAATTGTGAAATTTGTGAACCAAATGAACTGAACTTACACATTAAACCAAAATGGCGTATTAAATTGTTTTTGTTGCCTGAGGTTTTCGCTACTTTTTGTAATTTTTCAATTTTTTTTCTTGTTTTTGTGCAAGGTCTGTTGATTTTGTACTTTTATATACTATGTGTTCATACACAAACACTCATACATCACAGTGTCTATTTCATGACCAGCGTCATCAACAATTTACGCAGTTTATACATTCAACTTTTTCGGTGTGAAAGTTGTTGATTTTTGTTTTATGTTTACATCGCAATTGTGGCTTTTGTTGTGGATTTTATGTTGGTGTTGCTGCTGTCATCGCCCGATAAGCGAAGTTTTATGATTGACAATCGGTCAATTCATTAATTATGTATTTTCTATTGATCAAGCGCTGAAGGGGCGTCGCGTGCAGTCTGCTTCTAGTTGGCTCTCTTATCGTCAATTCTGCGAGCATTAACCGTTATATTAACCGTAAAAGGCACGCATCATTGCCAGCTGTTTACTCTGTGTGCTCTATACCGCCAGCCCCGTCGCTCCTCGGCATCTACAAATCATGCCACTGAGTACCCGGCTTTGGATTCGCTTGACAACCGAATGCAGTGGCATTTGTCTATAAATAGCAAATCGAATAGTTTTCCTGCATCAGCAACAACAACAACAATATCAACTTTAAAAGTTTTCCATTGTCGTTCGTCCAAATAATCAGCTTCACCGGCCTCTGTCTTTCTGCTACTGCTGCTACTGCAGCAGCTAATAATCTCAGCAAGTAAACGATGCATTTGCCCCGCCTCCACTCTGTCCCTCTCCCTCGCATACGCACGCATATTTACACACAAATGCACTTAAATACTTATATTCGTAATTTACTTGTTTAATTACAGCTGGCAGGCAATCGCTAGCACTTTGCAGCCTTTCGCTCAGTTCTGTACCAGCGCTTATTGCGGCCACAACGTTGTCCGATGCTCGAACCTGACAGCACATCAGCCGAAGAAGTAGCCGTCGCCCTAGCAGCAGCAGCAATAGAAGACAGCAGGGAGCGTGCGTTCTGCCATGGCCAACGAGCAGCAGCAGCAGCTGGAGGAGGAGCAACGTCAACTGCTGCTGCAAACGCTGAACAGACTTTGGAGCCATTATCTGCACCCCTCCGACTCTGAGACAGTTGATAAGCAGACGGCGAGTGTCAAGGTTTGTATGCAACTCGGATATCAATTCAATGTGTGCACTTGCTCACATTATCAGCTACACTTGCAGGAACACTGGCTCTGGCAGCTGCTGTATCATTTCCAATACTTGGACGAGCAAACATTGCGAGATGCGCAGTTTAATAGGTAAGTAGAATGCAATAAGAGATAATTGAATATTAATTAAATTGCTCTACATTGCAGCAATTTCAATCAGCTGCCCGAAGAGCTGTGCTCTTATTTGCTGGAGCAGGTGTATCAAATCATCAGCGCAGCGAAACGTTCGCAGGAACCCGAGCAACCAGACAAATGCATCAAACAGCTGCGAAAACAGCATAACCTAGCCCAGGTGACATATTTATATATATATATATATATATATATTGAATATAATATATATTTATTTATATTTAATATAATATATTCTGATATGATTCATTGCAGCTTATTTTGAGCACACCCAGTGATTGCAATAAGATTTTGGCATTGAGAACTTTTCTTACTAATGGCTTGGGTCAACATTTGCTCGCCTTTCTGCTGCGCGTGCAAATCAAGGTAAGCCTAGTTGGACTCTGCTTGGCATAGTTATTGTTATCAGTGATTGTCTTTTCCAGCACATTGCTTCGCAGAAGAGCCTCTGCCAGTTGTGCATCAATCTGTTTCCCAATTGCAAATGGAGTGCTGAAAATGCCCCGCTGCAGCCCCTGACCAGCATTGCACAGTTCATTAGTAGCTTTCACCTGAATTCGCAGCGCAATAAAACGCGTCGTCAGCAACAGCAATCACAACAACAGCAACAACAGGCACAGCCCCAGCAACTGCAACAGCAACAACAACCCATTGAGATTATTAGCAGCTTCAATGAATTCAGAAATGCTTGTAAAACAAGTGATGAATTGGCGCTGCTGCTCATCCAGTTACTCTCGCGCTGCGTCGATGCTGAGCAGGACCCGCAGCTCAGTGTAACGGTGCACAACTTTGCGCTGGGCCATTTGTGCAGCAGCTGTGTGGATGAGTGCGAGCAGGAGGCGGAGCTGCCCGGCAGCAAGAATGACGAAATTATTAAGTTTGAGCTGCTGCAGCTGATTGCGCAGTGTGTCAACAATTTCTATATGCACGAGCAGCAGCCCAGCTCCTTGGACTTTAATAGCCAGTGCAGCCAGCTGCTCTATGCGCTAGCTGCCAATCGCAGCAGTTCGGTGCTCTCACATGCTGTGCTCTACATTATATTTGGCACTCTGCACAATCTGGTGGAGTTCGGCTCTCAGCATCTAAATCAAATCGATGTGAAGCTCTTTGACGCCTGTTTCGATGTGCTGCAAGAGGCGGCCGCATCCACCACCTGCACCTCGCTGCTCTTTCTGCATATCTACAAGCTGCTGCTGCGCCTCACGGATCATCTGTCGCGCCAGGAACAGCAGCTGCAATGCCTCATGGAGAGCAACACCTCTAGCGCTTTGGCCAAGCAGCAGCAACAACATCAGCCACCGCGCTACAAGCGTCAGCGTCACAGCCAGCTTCACTGCACGGAGCGCTCGCTCACCTGTTATTTCCAGGGCAAACTTTATCAGCTGTTGCCCAATCTGGTGCCGGAGCTGCAGGAGCACACCGTGCGTTCGCTGCTCCGCACCGGCAGCTGCTGCTGCCACTACAATACGACCAACTATGCCACCTGCCTGCGCCTGGCCACCCAGCTCTCTGGCAGCTATCAGAAGTGCACCTACAAGTTCCTCCACTACAATGTGCTGCACACCATCTTCGTGAAACGCTCGCCCCAGCATTGCGCCGTTTGCGAGGAGAAGCTCAAGTCGCCGGCATTTCACATGCAACTTCTGGACATCTATAAGGACAACTATCGAGCATTGTTGAACAGCAGCTCGATGCTGCTCTTCCTGAAGCATCTGAAGCATATTGCCTATTTACTATCGTATGATCTGGCCGCTGGCATTCTGGCCGAGGTGGCGTTACCCATTTTCCGGCAATACAAACAGCTAAGTGAGTGCAAGACGAAGACGACTGGAGTGCATAAGCTGCCGCGCCTGCAGTTGCCCTGTAAGTTGGACAACTATCGCATTCTCCACGAGTGCCTCAGCATTTTTGTGATGTACCTGAGTGACATACGTCTTGTCAAGGCCTTCTACAACGAGGAGAACATTGGCTACATGCAGGACTTGCTGTGTGTGCCGGAGCTGCAGCGCGGCGTCTGTGATCTCATCAAGGTGGGCATCGATAACATTGCCTTTCTGGGCGACAACAGCCACGAGCAGATCGCGCTCAGCCGTCGCCTTATACAACTGCAGCTGAATAGCAGCGATCGCGCCTCACGATTGTTCCAGGCGCTGCTGCACCGATGCGCCAAGCGCTCAAATGTGAAATTCTGGCTGGAAGAGTCGGCCAATACGTCGCTGTTAGAGGGGCACAAGCCGGTGGATATTCTATATATAACCGCACTCCAGTGGACGCTCAACTATGAGCTGCTCAAGACCAGTCAACTGTTTTACAATGAGTTTGCCAAAATCTACTCGATACCCGTGGAAATGACGGTTGACGATGACGACGACGCTGACGAGCAGCAACAGCAGCAGCAGCAGCAACAGCAACAACAGCCGCAGCTGGAGCAGGAGGAGAAATTGCGGCATGGCGATAAGACAATCATTGACATACTCAAGCTAAACTACAATGCACTAAGTTGTTTTCTAATGCTGCCAAAAGCCGCAGTCGCCGTAACCTCAACCGCAGCGACAACGCCAGCGACGACGCCGACAATGCCGTCCATTCGTGGCTCAAGTTCATTGGAGGCGCTCGTCTCGCAAGTACAGCTGCCGTTCAGTGTGATGTCAGCCTCCGCGACGACTGCAGCCAGCTCGGACTACGCCGATTCCTCCCTGGACTACGCCTCCATCATCAACAACTACGCCGAGCAGCCGGCATTGCCTTCCTTTCTGCAGCACCTGCAGTCTAGCCAGCCGGACGAGAGTATTGTGCTCTTCGACATACGCGGAAGCAAACCCAGTAGCAACAGCAACAGCAACAACAACAACGTTGAATCAGTGCCACTGGCAGTGTCCAGCGTCGTGGCAGAGGATGAGGCAGCTGCTGCCGGACTAATTAGCAAGCTGTTCAATATTGTGGGCTCCCTATTCGGCGGCAGCACGGGCTCCCCCGAGCGACGCTCGACGCCTGAGCCCACTTTAGACATCGATGCAGATTTGTTTTGCCTCTACGAACCGAATGGAGAGTGCAAGAAACTGCTGCTAAAACTCTTCGAGGCGACCATGGCCATATGCATCAAGGGCTTTCAAAACGAAGAAGGTGAGTCAGTTGGCCAGACACGCTACAGGCGAGTGGGAACTTGGGTGTGGGTGTTTCAGCAATTGTTCCCTCAAGTGCTTAGAATACTCTACCGGAAAAGAGGCATATTAGCTAGAGGCAGTGGAAGGTGATAAAACGTGAATCGGTTCTATTACAGGGCTCTATTATAGGGTTGCTATAATTTAGCTGTTAGTTTCAGCTGCAGATGATCGAATGTGAACTAATTCCATTTGTGCAAGTTTAGGAATTTAGATATATATTTACTTTTTTTAGTTTTATAAATATTCTTTTATATTTTTATTTTTTATCCGTATATTATTCGTATAGAACTTCCCACTACTATAATTGCCATGTAGCAAGCCTTGGTATGGAAAGTTTGTGTTTTGGTTACTGTAGTATTGTAGTATTCCTTGGTAAAGAAAGTTTCTAATGTTTGAGTTCTGGTTGCAAGCCCGTTTGCAGTTCTGATTTCTCTGCCACAGTGCAGGTCATCTCGGTAGCTCTATGCCAATTCTATTGCCGGTTGCTGTTCACATTCCGCGGCTAATGCGTTTCCAATGCAATCGACGTTGACTAAGGCTGGCGCGAAGCCTTAGCAGTGCCCATGAGGCGAGAACAAAGCGCACACATTCACACACACACACACACACCCACATACACACACACGCGAGCTTAGAGCGAAGAGGTGAGACGTGATGGCGATAAACCTCATAACGGCGCTTTGTGGTTCCTCTAAGAGTTAATTATAAGCCAGTCGAGTTAGTCAGTTAGTCACTCACTCACTCAGTCAGTCAGTCGGGCAGGCCCTGAGTTACTTTGGCCATAATACGAGCGCTTACAACGCGTGCATCTGGCCTCAGACGAGATTGAATTTCTCTCTCGGAGAGTGTGAGTGTATAAGTGTGCGTGTGTGCTTGTCTGTGTGTGTGGGTGTGTGTGGCTTCGTGCACGTGTGTGTGCGTGTGCGTTGCACACGTTACAGACGTATTGACATGGATAGTGGAGCATTCCACACGCTCCGGCAGCAGCAGACGACACTTTTGCTTTGGCGCTCGGCCAACGCTGACGAAGTCGTCATCTCCAGCGATCTCTGTCGATGTTTTCACAAGATAAGGGCGCGCTAGTTCTTATCTAATAGCAGCTGTCATATCTCGTATCTCGCCTCTCCTGATCAACGGCCATTCTCTTTCATTTCGTCGTTGCAGTTGAGAAGATGCAGAAGCACCTGCGCAAGCTGAAGGCCATCATATTGAGCAACGCCTCCAGCGACTGGGCGGAGCACGGCGAGCAGCATGCCCGGGACAATGCGGTCATACAGACGCTGCAAACGCTGCTCAAGATCGCCGAGCTCTCGAGCACACACAACGAGCCAGCGGGCGTCGTGGCGAACAGCCCCACAGAGGCATCCGCTCAGTCACGGCCACGTGCGCGCTCCTTCAACAGCGGCTGCGTCGAGCTGCCCAGACAGCAGGCGGCTAAGTTGCCGGCCAAGAACTCGCTGGCCACACCGCCCACCCCGCGACGGCGACCCAATTCGAGTGATGCTGCCATTGGAGATGCGGATTACTTTTCCACACGCGCCTCGCTCAGCTGTGCCGCCGACAGCGAACTGGAGCTGAGCGAGAACGAGCAGGAGTTCTATCTGACGGCCGACGAGGGCTACGAGGCAGACGGCGAAATAGCTGAGCTGAGCGAATCCGAATGCGAATTGAATGGCGGCGGTGCGGTGGCCAACGAATCGTGGACACCCTTCCTGCCCTCTTCACGTTATCGCAGCCACATCATGCACGAGGGCTTGAGCCAGCTGGTGGTGCAGATGCTGGTGGAGCTGTCGCTGATCTGCATGCGCCAGCCAGCCGGCTGGACAGAGAGCCTCACGCAATTGGCCAATCGCTTGTTTGTCATTCGCGACTATCTGGGTGGACCGTTGTGCCTGCTGAGAGGATTTGCGCCTGTGCTGAGCAGCAGTGATGCCAAATTGCGAGGTGAGTAAGGCGGATTATTCGTAAATAGAATTATCTCACATCAAGTGCACTCCCACAGAGCTGCAGCAATCCATATTGGAGCTCATCAGCCATCTGAATACGCCAGACGTGCTCAACTGCTACTTTGGCATCCTGGCCAGCAAGCAGCCGCCGGTGGAGCTGCTGATGCGGCACATGCATCACATCTGCGCTGGCGGCCTGCGCCGTGCTCAGCCCTGCATGGAGCTGGAGTTTCCCATTGCGATCGATGGGAAAATCGTCATCACAGCGGATCCCTTCCTCAGCGAGCAGATTGAGCGCGTGCGCCTGCAGCATCAGCGCTGCCAGGCGACGACTTTGTTTACTCGTGCCGCCTGCATTGTGCCCGTGACGCAGACGCGCCTCTGGCAGCCGGAGGGGCTGACGCTCTCGCTCTGGCTGGAGGTAAAGGGCCAGCAAACGAATCGCAGCTTCACACAGCTGAACGATGATGAGACGCGCTACTCGGGCGAGGACTCAACAGTGAGTAGAGTCTTTCAGTTGCTCCACATTTTCCACTGACCAGCTCCCTCCACTCTAGAGATGCCATCTCGTTTCGCTGGGCAGCAGCGCCGCCATGCTTAGTATCTACATCAGCCACAATCTGCAGCTAATCTTCGAGCTGGTGCGACCCAATGAACCGTTGCCGGCACGCGTCGAGGAGCACATGGAGGCCACCAACAGCGAACTGCCGTCGCAGTCGAACAGCGGCAGCTTCCGTCATGCTCTGAAGCAAACCAAAATGGCGCTGCTCAACAGCTTCGGCCAGATGCACCTGCTCAACGGCAATCAGGCGGGCCACGAGACTGGCGGCTACAGCGACGGCGCCAGCGTGCAGCTGCAGCAGCCGCGACTGCCGCGCAACAAATGGACGCATCTGGTCTTTGCGTTGCAGCAGCAGGCCGATGGTCTGCAAGTGGGCGTCTTTATCGATGGCCTGGAGCAGCAGACCCTAAGTCTGCCCTTTCACAACTTGCGCTTTGCCTCGCGCAATCACAGCTTCCAGATGCTGGCTCTGGGCGAGGGCATAGCCGCGAAGAATGGGGTCAGCAACAGCAGCTCCTCGCGCTCCACTCTTGATGGCAGTGCGCCGCGCTATGCGCTGTCCAATGTGGTGCTCTTCAAGCGTCGCCTGGACGATCAGAATCTGATGATCAATCTGACAGCTATGGGACCGGACTTCACCGAATTCACCCAGTGTCAGGTGGCCAACTGGAAGCCCAACTATGGGCACGTGCAGGTGGGCAAGCTGTCCACCTGCAACTTTGGCAGCCACGCGGACTGCATGAAGGTGCTGCGACAGGCGCGCGTCCTGGTCTACACAGCCCAGCAGCCGGATCTGGTCATGTGCCACGATGTCAGCCAGGAGCTGGACATGGCCTGCTATGGACAGCCCCAGGGCCACATGCTCTACGGCGAGCTGCTGCAGCATCAGCCGCAGACGCTGCAAACGGCGGTGCTGCTCAGTGGCGGCCTGTCGACCATGCTGTATCTTTTTGCCAGAGTAAGCTGCAGATTATTTGATTTTGAAGGAGATTTAACTAATTTGATTTCGCCCAGATTGTGGAGGTCTCCAGCACAGCCACCACCCAAGCCTTGGCGCTGGATTTGCTGCTGCAGCTGGCCCACTCGGATGCCCAGCTGTACACCGAGTTTCAGCGTCAGGATTATCTAGCGCTCATTGGGTATGTCATCAAGTCGGAGCGCTGCTCCAAGGATGTACAGCTGCTGCGCAGCATTGTCAACAATGCCTGCTCCCAGCCGGTGATCAGCCGTAAGGGCGACGTGCTGCACGTGAACGATAATACGACGGCCACGCTGATCTATCCGCGTCTGCTGCTCGCTGTGCTGCAGCGCTACTCGGACTGGCATCGCTCTGGGGCCACACATTCCGATGTGCTGGACATGCTCTTCCGCTGCATTCTGGCCCTCAGCCGGGACAAGCATCCGCAGCGCGACTTCAACATGGAGCAGCTGCAAAAGTCTGGCCTGTTGCGTGCGCTGCTCAATCTGTGCAAGGTTTATGTCATTGAGTCGCCCAGTCCGGTGCACATATCGCCCTATGCCGCCGAGTGCTTTGTCCAGATCTTGGCCGTCTTTGCCGGCTCTCCGCCAGCGCCTTCATTGCTGGATGAAATGATGAAGCTGCTGCTGCTGCTCCACAGACCAAGCGAGTGCTATGTCACGCATGATCGAACGTATTTTTACTTTCTGCTGACGCCACAGATGCCAGTAAAGGAACGCTCGGTGGTGGTTGCCAATTTAAGCCGCGTGACCACATCCTTTAGACGGCAGGCACAACCACCCGTCCAAGAGGTCGACGCAGAGCGCGCAGAGCGGATTCGACGGCTGCGACGACTGCACGACACCGCCTCCGCTTACAGACGGGGTCTCACTGAAATGGAGGATCAACTGGAGTTTATAGCCGACTGCTCCAATCTCAACAAGGCTGCACTGCGTCTGCTGAACCCTGTGGAGGCGACACGCTGGCGCATCAAGTTCAAGCGTCGCTATCCCAGCCCCAGCCAAAGCCCCAAGCATAGCCCCAAACGCAGTCCCCTGAAGGTCGCCCGCAGACGCGCCCATACACATCCGAGGCCCTGGCAACCTGCGGTCCACAGCACGCCAAGCGCCACGCACGTATCACCGCTGCCTAGTCGCAAAACCGACTTTTACGATCAGATGGGCATCGTGACGCTGCAGCAGCGACTGCTTATGTTGCTCAAGGACTTCCTGTGCCTGCTGCCCGACTCTGCCGTGGACGAGGTGCTGCGTCATTATGTGAAAATCGAATTCCTTCTGGTGCTGGCCAATCAACGCAGCTGCGCCGTGCGCACCGCCATCATTCAGCTGCTGGCGGTGCTGACCAAGCGTTTGGCTCCAGCGGAATTGGTCGCTGCCTCGAAGCAGCTATATCCGCTGCATCTGGCCAATCAGCTGACCATTCATGCCAGCGATGTGGCTATGTTTGAGGCATGTCTCTCTTGGGTCAGCGATCTGCATGGCAGTCTCACAGACATGATTAGCTCTGATGTCGCTTTGGGCATACGCCAGCGCTTCGGGCTGCAGTCCTTGTTAGCCATTTCGATGGCTCTGGGCAACAGCAGCTGGAACTCGGAACCGCAACGCGTGTTCAAGGCGCTGTTGCGGCTCTACCTACAGGTGAGTGGATTGCTTATGGCATTCTGTTGAGTCTCATGCTCATTCTTCTCCGTCCCTTTACAGAATCCGGAGGAGCAGCTAAGCCTCGTGGAGGCGGGTCTGCTGCAGTGCACCGTCAAGGCGCTGCACCAGCTCTATACGCTGCACCTAGGCCAACCCAATATGGATCAATCCATTGTGGAGCTGCTGAATGGCATTGGCGAGCGAGCGCTCAAATCTGTGGGGCAAATCAATGTGAGTGGCCGTTCGTAATCAGTTGTGACCCTGATCTAAATTTGATTATCTGCTATTACAGCTTGTGTGGGACATCTTAAACATGCTGGCCTTCTACCAGGACAAACAGCCGCCGCTGATTGTGCGCAGTTTCCGTGCTGTGCAAGCTCAGCTGCAGCTCCAATGGCTCAACCTGTTCTTCGAGACCTGCACTGGCAGTGGCTGCAGCAATGGCTATCGCTTGCGCAGCAGCCTGTCCGACTGCTCGCTCAGCCAGTCGGAGTGCCGGACGCGCATGGAGCTGCTTATTGATCGCTGCACCCAGTTCTTTACGACAGGCGGCAGTCAGACCAACGGCAGCAACTATGTGGCCAGCAGCCAGGAGCTGGCTCTGTTCGAGCTGCTCGTCTCCTTTGGCATAGCCAACAATCAGCGCTGCAACAACTTCATTGCCTGGGGTCTGCAGCCGTCGCGTCCCCGCGATCTGCGCGCCTACATTGTTGATGCACTGTGGCGCACATGCCAGGACGAGTTCCAGTCCTCAATCATATGCGATGTGAAGATGATCAAGGCGCTGCTGTGGCTCAGCCTGATGGAGGATGTGAAGCCGCCCATAGAGAACTTACCCAATCTATGCAAGGCGCTGGGCATCAACGAGAATGATTCCACATGGAACCTGGAGCACGAGCTGGAGCGCCTGGAGCTAAATCGCAGCACTGTGGCAGCCAAGCAGAAGCAGCTGCTGGAGAAGACGCTCTACAAGTTCGAGCCGCTCGTGCAGCACTGCATTGAGACCTCCATGGTGACCACCAGGCGCGTGGCAGAGCTGCAGGTGAGATGCCTAGGTATGATTGTTGATGAACTTGTTTAACTTTTAATTGTCAACAGAATGCGGAGCGAAAGCTTCTCATGTGCCACATGAAGGACTATGATGACACAAACACCTACACCAAATGGCTGGAGATAATACGCCGGATGACCCACGAGGGCGCGCCCTGGTACTGCAATGAGCGTGCTGAGTGGTAAGTGAATGACTTCACCTATTATCTAAAGTCCACTAATCGGTATTATTGCAGTTCCTGGGAGCTGGATGACACGGAGGGGCCATCGCGTGTTCACACACGTTTGCGGCGCTGCCATTTGGATATAGATCGGCGATTCTTTATGAACGACTACTGCCCCGGGCAGGGTCAACGCGAGGAGAAGGATCAATATGTGCGTCCGCTGGACTATTTGATAGCCAGCTACGATCAGCAATTGAATATATCACTCAATTCGCAAATACTCTATAATTTTGCGGCAAAATTTTTGCCCGTCGATGGTGAGATCGATGGCGAGATAATTATAACCGATCTGAAGCTCTATTTTCTGGCCACATATCGTTGTAAATACTTTAATGTGAACTGTGATATATCGAACATAACTGAAATTTGGCTGAAGCGCTACCAGCACCAGGAGAAGGCCTTTGAGATATTGCTGGACAGCAACAAATCGCTGTTCTTTTCCCTGCAAAACGCCGATGACTGGAAGATAATGCGCGAGGTATTCTGTGATAAAATTGTAACCATGCCGGACAACTCCAAAGTGCTGGCCATAACGCAACAGTGGCGCGAGGGCCTGCTAACCAATTGGGAGTATCTGATGACACTCAATCAGATAGCTGGACGCACCTACAACGATCTCATGCAGTACCCAGTCTTTCCCTGGGTGCTGGCCAACTACAGCTCCGAGTGCCTAGATCTGCGCCAAGCGCAAAATTTTCGACGACTCTCGCGACCCATTGCGGTGCAGCTGGAGAAGAACGAGCAGCACTACATAAACAACTATGCGGTAAGTAAAGCAGATTAAGGAAATGTCGATTAGATATTAATTCATATATATTTCACAGTACATCGAAAGCACGAATACGAACATGGGCTCATTGATCCTGAAGCCGTATCACTATAGCTCCCACTACTCAAATTCTGGCACCGTGCTGCACTTTCTGGTGCGAGTGCCGCCTTTCACCAGCTACTTTCTGCGCTATCAAGGTAATTTGAATTCACTCAGTAATTCACTCTTGGACTAATCGAATTCTGCTCCATAACAGACAATAACTTTGACCTGCCGGATCGTACTTTCCACGCACTGCACACCACGTATTGCTTGGCCAGCCAGGATAGCTCCACGGATGTGAAGGAACTCATACCAGAGTTCTTTTGCCTGCCTGAAATGTTTGAGAATTTTGAGCGCTTCAATTTCGGCTGTCGTCAAAATGGCGAAAGGGTTGAAGATGTCACACTGCCCGCCTGGTGCCAGCGAGATCCGCGTCTCTTTGTGCTCATCCATCGGCAAGCGCTGGAATCGGAGCTGGTTCGCAATGAGCTGCATCATTGGATCGATCTAATTTTTGGCTATAAGCAAACAGGAGAGAGCGCTGTTGAGGCCATTAATGTGTTCCATCCAGCGGTGAGTTGGTTGCTTAAGTTTTCCATATTCCGATTATCATTTTGCTCTTTTCAGACCTATGCCGTTTTCCTCGACTCTGAGATTAGCGATCCCATTGAACGTGAGGCAGTCAAGACTATGGTGAAGACCTATGGGCAGATGCCACGCCAGCTGTTCAAGTCGCCACATCCCTCCACCAAAGCGCTGGACTATGCTCTAGTGGACACGCCCATTGTGCCCAGTGTGAAAGGATTGCGTTGGGGCGTCTACGTGGGCTCGCCGCAGCTGAAGGCGCCGTCGTGGGCCATCATACACAAAATACCAGGCACCGAGCATCTTGTCAGCTTCAGCAACACGAATGTGGTCTATGCCTTGCCGGCGCGAGCGGGAGTTATGCAGGGCGCCGAGCCCGACACCTATAATGTAATTTCCTGGGGCTACGACGATCGCATTGTGCGCATTCAGCCGCTGAACAAGCCACAAGCGAAGCCCAAGAATCTGCTATATAATGACAGCTTCGATGACATCAGTGCTTGTGGCTGTGATGTGAACTCGAATCAGCTCTGGTTTGGCCACAAATCCGGACGCATTAGCGTCTACAAATGCGCCAGCGGCATAGATGGCCACCAGCGCACGACCACCAAGAGTCGTCAGAGCTATGTGCGTGGATTGCGTCTATCCTATAATTCAGCATTTCGCAAGATGACCACCAAGAGCACAGGCTCTGGATCTGGTGCTGAAGCATCCGATGACTCGGGCAATCTGCATGCCACCAACTCGTCTGCCTCTATGTCCTCCTCTGGAGTCTCCTGCAACGGCGATGCACTGCAGCGCGATGGTGCTGACCTAACCTGGCTGGGTCCCACGTTTCTGGTGCGGCACACGGATGAGATCACTTGTATTGCACTGTCCGTGGAATTTAAAATCGCTGTGACCGCTGGACGTGACGGCATTGCCGTCATTTGGGATCTAAATGAGTAAGTTAATCGATAGGATAGCTAAACAGGTTCACTAACTAATTGCTTACCCTCAGCTGGAGCTATGTTCGCACTATTGCACGTCCTGCGGAGATTCATCAGTCGCCCATCACGCATGTGGCCATCAGTCCTACCCTGGGCGACATAGTCACCGTGCACACAATGCCCCAGCAGCCAATAAATGCCAACGCAGCAGCATCACTCGCTAAGCAGAGTGCAGCGGACGAATGCTTCGAGGTGACGGAGGAGAGCCTGGATGATTTTGTCAACGTCAACATCAATCCCAATGGCAAATCCATACTCCGTCTGCACTCGGTCAACGCCCGCTACGTACAGCACCTGGTGCACGAGGACCGCATCCAGGCTGTGTGCTATTCCTACATCAAGGAAGGCGTCGGCGTCAATGTCATAGCCACCGCTGTGGAGGGTGGCTTCGTCCGCTTCTGGTCGAGTTGGAATTTGAGTTTCGTCAGCGAACTAACAACTGGCACGGCGCCCATTCACAGGTTAGTTGAATCCCAACTTAAATAGAGAACATATTACAAGGTTTTTTACTTGCAGCATAATTTACTCTACGCATCAGCACTTGGTGGTGTTAACAAAGGACTCCCACATCCAGGTTTGGGAATCGGAGGGTCTCTACGGCAACGCGCCAAAGTTTCCTCAAATTGTTTATAAGTAAACAGCCGTAAACTAAACCTACAATTAAACTCAAAGCATATCAATGACAGACACATAAACCAGAGTAGCTGAAGAATCAAAATGATATCGAGCCCAAGTCACGTGGAATTCCATTCTGTAACTAACGACCGGCTTCAATTAAATACATATACACACTCACATATTAGTTTTATAGCCATAGGTACATAAAGCTATTGAAATACACTTTTCTACCAAACAACTTTTATAAGTTATGCAATTTTTGTTTGTTTTTTCATTTATGGCTAAAATGCTTTGGCAGCTTAAGAAGTTTGCTGCGCTGCCTTAAACTGTTGCAATTATGAATGAGCAATAAATTTGTTTCGCAAATATAAAACAATTTACTTTCACAACTTCAAAGTAAAATGGTTTACGAAAATATGTCACATACATGTGGCTACATTAAAGATCAGACTATCGAACTATTTAATACAAATGAATTATAATTATATATATCAGGACTTCCAGGGCGGCGGCTTCGAGCCGGTGTTGGAGTTGCGCTTCTGTGGTTTGGCGTTTTGTTTGGTGTTCATGGAGAGAATCTTATCGAGCTTATCAAGATCACTTGGCGATTTGCTCAACAGCAGCTCAATGTATGATTGCAGCTTGTCCACGGGTGATGGTGGATCCTTCTTGGCCTCCGTATCCAGATTATTCTTCTCGGTGTTGTTGCTGGCTTGAGTTTTGCTTGACTTGGGCGTTTCGGGATAATGACGTGCGTTGTTCAGATCCGGTGACTCGCTGTCAGTCGTCTCGCCACTTGCCAACGACTGAAACGTCTGATTGGGCGAGGTAAGTATGGCCAATGCCTGTTGCCACTGTGCCTCCATTACACCATGCAGCTTTTGCGCAATATCCGCACTGGAAGCAAAAAGAGACCAAGTATTTATAGAATGGTCTTTTTATATCATCTTTATAATCTGACTTACCGCTTAGTCTTGTAGCAGTTAAGTTGGAGTTCCAGCTCGTCTATTTTCTTGGATGCATTGGCCAGCTGCAGACGGTACAGTTCCACTTCCTCATTGTGCTTCTCCTGTACGAGATTCAACTCCTGGTTGTTCTTCTCGTTGATCATCTCCAGCTGCTTGACTGCTCGATCGGCTATCAGACGTTCACGCTCGCGTGCCTCTGCCTTCAGGTTCTCCTCCGATTTGTCCAGCTGCACTTGAAACTCTTGCAGCTTTTTGGCCACCACATTCTCCATTTGCTGCTGGTAATATTGCTTCAAGGATTTCTGCTGAATTTCCATCTTTTTCTTGAGATTTGTCTGAAAGAAGGTTGGAATTAAACATGAGTCACTCAAATGAACTGCTTGATAGCCACCTCGGTGTCGGTTAGATTTGCCAGCGCCTCTTGCATGGATTTGCGCTGCAATTCCAGATTATCTGCGCGCGACTTTTGCTTCTGATGATACTCCTGCAGCATTTCCTTTTGGTGTTGCAGCGTGGACTTCTCCTTTTCTAGATCTTCTATGCGAGCTTTGAGCTGTAGGAAGAAAAAAGACACTTCTTTAGATAAGTGGGGAGAGTAGATAGAGGCATTCGATAATACCTTCTCCACTTGATAATCAGCCTTGGCGAACTTATCACGCAGCTTATTCTGCTCGGCATGCGACAGCTCTTCGGAGCGCTTGCTGCTCTGCAGCTGCATTTCAACTTGCTCGAGCTTCTGCGCTGTCTCGCTTGCCTGACGCTTGGCCCGCTCCAACTCGGCCTCCAGTTTGTCTGTCTTCTCCTGAAACTTAGTAGCCAAGCCCACAGCCTGGGACAACTCATGCTGCAACGACTCGCATTTGCCATGGGCGTCATTCCGCTCCGTCTCCAGTTTATGCACCGAGTCGCGCATATTTTGAACCTCAAAGTTGAGCGTCTTCAGTTGCTGCTCCGCCTGCTGCAGGGCGCAGTCCTTGGACCGATCCACCTCGATGGCCACCGAGATGCGCTGCTGGTACTCCAGCATCTGTGCCTGCAGTGTTTGTACCATCTTCTCCAGGTGCTGGCGGCGCAGCTGCTCTTCCTTGAGCGCAGGTATGCCCTGTTGTCCAGACATATTGTTTGCTATGACTGTGCCTGCCAGATGGCTTTTGCCCCACAGCTCACTTAGACTAATAAGTTTTTCGTTGGCCATTGAAGGTGACGCACCCAGTCGTATGCTAGGCAACGACGTGGCCGTTGGCTGCGACTCATGCGCCGGCGTCGAATAGCCACGCATGCGCAAATGATCATCGCTGTAATGCTGCTGCAGCTGTTGATACTGCTGCTGATGCAGGTGTTGCTGCTGGTACTGATGCTGGTGTGGGTGTTGGTGCTGCTGCTGGTGCCAGGCATTGTTGTCGTCCAGATAGTTATCGATTTCCTGGAGTATGTTCTCCTCCAGCCGATTACCACCCTTGGGCGTCGAGTGTGCCATGCCGTGCAGCTCTCGTTGCGGTCGACTGCTCAAGGCAGTGCGCACTGTACTCGATGAGATTGTGGATAGATCCGAAGGCGCATCAAAGCGTCGCTGCTCCTCCTGGCGCTCCAGCTCCATGTTTTGCAAACGCGCATTTATCTGATTCAATTCTGACTTTTTGTCAGGCATCAGAAACTGATACGCAGCTGTCGTAGACGCTGGCGGCGGCAGCGGCGGCGGCGGCATAGCAAGTGCATCTGCCTCGGCAGCTGCACTCATCTTGTCCTGCCGAGGTATATAGTAATTGGGCGGTATTAGCAGCAACAGATCTGTATCATCTGTATCGGTATCACTCATTACAACATGATTGATTGAATCAATTCAAATCGAAAAGTGAAAAGTGAAAAGAGTGACAATTCCGACATTTAAATGCCAAATTGAAGCGTGCCCACCGCTGGTTGCTATAGCTGCGCGTAAACAATGGCGTTGCCACATCGCCGAATTGTGCACAGCAGCGCTGCCACATGCCTAAATCGAATTCATGAAACCGCCAGTGTTGCATAGTTGTTGCATTTTGAATGCCTCAACAAATTGGCGCCTGTCCATTTTATTTAAAGTGTCCATTGTATTAATATCATATATAATGTGTATGTGCGTGTGTATGTGTACACTAATGTTTTACATGAATTTTTTAGCGACCCAACCACCTATTAGGGCAGCTAGCACAACAGCAACTGTCGCCATGAATATCCAGAAACCATTGCCCTTTTGTTTCTGCAGCTTCATGGCCAGTAGCTCGCGCTCCTCGTCCTTTTGCTTGGTGATGGTCTCCACCTGTTGTATCAAATGTAGGCGATCCTCTTCCAGCACATGCACCTTATCTATTAGATTGAGTGTCATTGAGTCCGTGTTATCCTTTTCTTGATGCTCCCCATTGCCCACAGAATTATCTGAATACATCTTTTGCAGGCCATCCATCTGGCTATCGACCAATTTGACTTTGAGTTTGGTATCCCAGATGGTTGATGGACTGATATTCTTCCAGAACTCGTGCAAGTCCCCAATTGGATCGGTGGCATCGGCGGCCTGCATCATGAACTTATGGCGGTGCGCATAGATATCATTGGAAATCGGATGGACGAAGATATCAATGGTAATCCTCTCCTCGGGCTTAACCAGACCCACATTGGGGCGCACGAAGAACAAGCGCGGCGTTGTTGTTTTCAATTTGAACGCAATGCGCTTCTGCTTGCTCGGATTGTATACCATAATTTTCTTGCTAACGGCACGATTGAATGGTCCCTCCAGGACTAATTCGTCAGAAGGCTCCACGATCAACATGGCACTGAATTTTATGATATCCTGTCTACTCCAAGGTCCTCAGCTCCTATAAAAATTAAAAAAAAAAAATGTAGGTCTAATTTCTTGTTTCCGACAAAATGTATTTCAACGTTACGAAATATTGGCTTCGACTAACGAATTGAGCGTAAATAAATCTCAGACAGCAAGCTGAACGCAAAGCCTACTTACATTGTCAATGCGAAACGTCTAATAGCTAGAGATGGACTAATTGGGTATATTGAATGTAGAGACTGAGGCAGGAGAGTCGACATAAAGACAATGATATGCTGAGCAGGCATATGTAAGTCTCTCAGTCTGTCAGCCTGTTCGTTTTTATGCACTCGGTTAAATAAGGCGTCTTAGAATTCCCATCGCATCACGAAGTTGCTTAGCGTTTGAGACGAAGAGAATCGGGACAGCATTCATACTTATGGGAGCTAAAGGTCACACCAATACTTTAGAATTTAATCATACGACTGAGAACAACAATGCGTCTGAGGTTGGGCAAGGTTGCAGTTGGTTGCGTTGTGGGAGTATCGTATACCTGATGTCAATTTAGTGTTAAATTCATATTCCAATCAAGCCAAGACCCACTGCCGATACCTTGAAAAGGCATTGGTTGGCCCATGCTACTTAATTCCTTACTTGCCTGTATTATACCGTAGCCGTATAATAATATTTCAGGGATCCTAAACCCTCTAAACACCAGTAAAAGTTTGGGACTTAAAGCTTTGAATATATGTTTTTTTATGTTTATACCTCCGATTGTCATAGATCAGCCTGGAATGATTAAATTTATTTAGATTTATTTACATAAAAATAAGTTTTACTTCAATTTTTTTTTGTTTCGCTTTTCTTTTTTTTCGAGTACATTCATAGAAAATCGTCGAGTATTTTAATTAGTTTAACATGTTTCGAATAATTCGTAGAGCTACCAAAATATCATGCGACCAGCATTTGGAGATGTTGCCTTGGACAGGATAATATCGGAGAGTTCAGTGTCCTCCAGTTCGTTGCTATAATATATGTAGTGCAGAGCAATTGTAATATATACATTAAAAACAGTTAGTTAGTCTGTTTTGTGTACATATATACATATACACATTTATTGATTATTGATTTGGTAATAAATAACAATGAATGTTTTTTGTTTTTCTGTTTGTTTGTTTATTTCTTGGTGGCAACAGCTGGACGACGAATCACCCTGTGATGCGTTGACAGTTTCTTGGATGTGTAGAATGATGAGTTCTTGAGTTCTTGAATTCGAATCGGATATGTGCAGGGGCAAGGCCACAGCCACAACAATAACAACAAGTACAACAAATTGCGCTTTTATGGTCTACAAAAAGAAAACAAACAAAATAAAAAGAGAAAAAAAAATAAGAGAAAAATATGGATGAAACCCATTAAAAATTAGAATTCAGTTTAACTGAATGACAAACAACGAATATTAGACAAGAACAAGAACACAAAGAAAACATAAAGATACGCATATATAGTTACTATATATGTATGTATGTAGAACAGGAAATGAACATGCATATGATATAGTTTTTGGGTATGGCTGTTAGAGGAGGTCGCATATATCACATGAGATTGGGGCATTTAGACAATAAGACACAATAATGCTTTGAATGATTCACATTTTATTTAAGACTAATCCAATGTTTAGGCACTATTTCGTTAATAATATTTCGTATGTATAGCTATATATATTGCAAAAATCAATAAAAATTATGCCTTAAGTCTCGTTTGCTAAATTATAAAATATTGTACAGCATTTAGTTTCGGCTTGGATTTGTTTAAATCGTTTCTTTTTTTGTATTTTTAATTATCACTTAAATATTTTTTGTTATATTTTTTTTTTTCGGACGGTTATAAGAAAAAAAATGTATTTTGAATAGAAATTTTACAATTTTGGATAATAAATATTAGACGTAACTAAAATTAATAGAGTTTTTTGTATTTTTGTTTCTTGTATTTTAAAATTAGTTTAGTTTTTGTTTTGTAATTGTTTATACAAATTAATTTTAATTTATGTGCGCAGTCGTAAAGAGTAGTTTATAAATTAATTTTTTTTTTTTTTTTTTGCAATTTAAATTCGATTTTTTTTTTTAAATTTTTTTTTTACTAATCACAAGGCAAATAGATTTAGACTTTCATTTTTGTTGGAGTCAAAGAGGGGCGTTCAAGAAGTTTTGTAACGGGGGCAACGCAGGCAAGTTTTTAGTGGATGCTAAGCTTAACGAGTCTTAAAACCAACGAGCTACGAGAGATAATTAAATATAGCGAGCGAATACCAACACCACTGAGAGAGAGAGAAAGAAAGCGAGAGAGAGAGACATACAAGAGATACAGAGAGAGAGCGAGGGGTAGTGTAACTGGGCCCGGGTAGGTAGAGAGTGTAAGGCGTGTATTTAAGGTATGTATGATGCATGAGATTCGTTTGTTTTAGATAGATGGCACAAATGCAACGAGCAGCAAGAAGCGAGTCAAGAAATTTAGTGTGAAGTTGTGTGAAAGGCGTTATCAGACAGTTTGTGGCATGTGCATTAGAATGTGTATTAGGAAATAACGAATGGAAGTAGCGAGCGAGTGACTAGTCGAACTAGCGAATCATCTGTCGCATTTCACAATTGCATTTGCTTTTGCTTTTGCGTTTGTTCTTACTTTTTGATCAGCGAGCGCACTTTTTTCATCGTACGATTAAAGATCGTCTTATTGCTGGCGCTATTGTTCGATCCGAGGGATGAGTTGGACGTCTTATTGCTATTCTGGCTGCCACCGCGATGCACATGCGCCGCCGCCCGCTGCTGATTGCCGTGCTGGCCCGATGCCTGCGATCTCAGCGACTGCGCATCCTCGCGCTCACTCTCCGTGGAGCTAACTCCGTCCGGGCTCTGGCGATTGGAGGCGGCTGTGCGCTGCATGGGCCGCTCTGGCGTCGGCGACTTGGAGGAGCTGCTCGCATCGCGTCGCTGCGGCTGCGGCGTCGGCGGCAGCGCCAGATTCTGCATGCTCTGGGTCTCGTCGGTGAGCTCGCTGCTGGGCGGCAGGAGCTCGGCCAGCGTTTGCTTGGACAGGATGTGGTCCAGGCTGCGCGACTTGCGATGCTGCTGCACATTGGGCGGGGCCAGGCTCTGCTTCTCCCGTCGCGTCACCGGGCACACTTCCTCCTCGGGCTGCGACTCGTCCTCCGGCTGCAGCGTGCACGTCGAGCTGGCATTGGTCAGCGCCGTGCTGCCGGCGGTCACCATGGCAGCGGCCTTCGCTATGCGCTGCTCGGGCGTGCTCAAGCTATCCTGACTGCTGCTGGCCGCCTCGGCCGCCGCCTGATCCAGCAGCCCGTCCACGCTGTGCGACCGATAGCCGTTGGCCACGCTCGCATTGTGCACCAGGCCGGCCGCAGAGCTGCGCCGCGGCGGCGCATACGGCTGCGGCATGATGTTCTGCATCGAGGCGGAGCCGGCGCCAGACTTGTGCAGCAGCGCCGCCTGCTGTGTGCGATACGGTGGCAGGATGTTGGAGCGTTTCGCCTGGCCACGCCCATAGCTCAAGAGGGAGGTGCTGCCGCGCTGGCGAGCCGGTGAGGGGGATTGCCGGTATCTATTTGCCTGGTGATTAGCTGCTCGTGAATTATCGAGTTTCGAGTTTGCAATCAAAATTAAATTGATTAATAATTAAGTTGGTTTGCTTAGATTAGAGTAGAGTAGAGTAGATAGAGAGTTATGTAGGTATGTGTGTGAGTGATTGAGTGTGTGTGTGAGTGTGCGGTATACTAAAGATAGAGAGAGTGAGAGTGAGAGAGAGGGAGACATAGGCCCTCTGGACAGTCCCGCCTGAGGTTGTTTCCATATTGAGGATTCATCATCATCATCATCATCATCATCATCATCATCATCATCTTCCTCTCTGTCTTGCTTAAACATATGCTGGATGCTGTATATTCGAGGCTAGCCTAAGTGGTCTCGATGGCCTAGTCTACGCTGTAGCTGGGTCTGATTGGTATTCGAATTCGGATTTGAATTGGCATTCGAATTCGCATTCGCATTCGGATTCGGATTCGGATTCGAACCCGCACTCTGACTCTGATTTGCAGCTGTTGCTGTACTCGTTGGCCCACCTTGTCCGCTGCCATTGGCCGTCATTAGGCCATCCACCACACTGCCTGCGCCGCCACCACCGCCGCTGCCGCTGCCACTGCCACTGCCACCTCCAACGCCTCCGCCTGCACCACTCTGCTGATAGTCGGAATCATTGCTGTGCATTCTTTGGTAAGACGCCACGCCGGGCGTACCAGGCGCCATCGCCGCAATGCGATCGACATTCTTTTCGCCGCGCAAAAATCTGCCGCAACGGAAAATTAAGTTTGGTAATGTATTGAGATTGATATTGAATTAAGGATCGAGTTTAACGGAATAAATTAATTGCACTTAAACTAATCGAATGTTTCATTAAATTAACTGACTAACTTAGGTAAAAAGGTAAAGAGAGAGAGAGAGGGGAATGGGGTTTGTGGCACTATTTGGTCAGCATTCCTTTAGTCCGAATGGCGCCGGTTATATACCTTTCGAGCTTATCGATGCATGCGTCCTGGTAGTCGTGTATCCAGCTGACCCCATTGAAGTGGGCCACGCTGCACATGTCGCTGGGCAGGTTGTCCGGGAACGTGAACTGCTGATCCATAATGGGTATGATATTGCAGTTCGACTCCAAAGCAGCCACAATTTCCTAAACCAGAAAAGGCGTATATATATCAGTATCAGAAAGAGAGACAGAGAAGAAGAGAGAGAGAGAGAGTAGGTTACTTACGCGATGCACCCAGTCCTTGCAGTCGACATCGTTGATGCAGCGATGCAGTGCGTCTGGTGTTAATACTAAGACAAAGTTCTTTGCCTGGCGAATACTGTTGAGTAGACCGTTATCGAATTTGCCTGCCTCCAGACGTTCGACGTCAATGAACACGGAGAATCCTCGCAGCTGAAGATGAACCTGCAAAGGTGAGATAGAGAGAGAGAGAGAAAGAGAGAGACAGCATTAGACAAGTCCTTTCGCTTACTAAACAAGTCAGCAACGCACCTTTAGCAAACTGGCCAGCTGAGAGCCGGTGGAGCGCCTGTAGCTGACGAAAACGTCCAGCGTTTTGGCCATATTCTCCTCGGATGAGCTTGGCAGCGAGTTCTCCAGATTCTTGACCGCGCTGAGAATATGCAGGCGATGAATGCTATTCTTGATGTTGCACTCGGTCATCAGCATATCCTCGTTGATGTGGGGCAGGGTGTTCTTGTCGATGCCAGCGTTCAGCATGGCGTACGTGTAGGTGCAGTAGTCGGGCCCGATCTCGGCGAGAAATTGATGCATTTTCGCCGTGTCCTTGGATGAATAGTCGGCCATGCGCTTGAGATTTTGCAGCTCACGTTCGAAGCGCTTGAGCAGGATGCCATTGGAAATGCCAATATCGTTGCGCAGATCGTCGGGATTGAGCTTCAGCAGCAGATCGCCGTCGACCTGCGACTTCTCGAACTGGCTCAAATAGGCATTGAAGCCGATCTGCTTCACCCACTCCTGTACGTCCTTGACGGACCACAGCGGCACCTGCTGCGAGAGCTTGTGCGGCACCGTCTCGCCAATCAGACGCAGCGCCTGCGCCGCAAACTTCGAGGCGATCGCATTGGGGCAGCTGGCCACAGTCTTGAGTGCCTCGATGGCGCCAATCTCGTGAAAGATGTCGGTGTTGTTCTGCTGGCGCTTGATGCCCGCCTCCATGCAGAAGTGGAAGGCGGCCAGGTTGCGTGCCTCCTCGCGATTCGAGCTGAGCACCGGCACCAGCCGCTCCAGCCAATGTTTGCTCTGGCCGTGGGCATGGGACAGATTCGAATTGGCGAACTGATATGGATCGTGTGTGGTGACAAACGGCTCGACCAGATCCAGGCAGCCGGACTTGAGCACCTCCGCCTCGATCTCCTTGTTGGCCACGAGCACAGCGATGGCCAGGCAGGCGTAGTACTTGATGTTGTCGTCGTAGTGGAAGGCCAAGGGGAACAGCCACATGGGCACATTGCGCGTGATCATCGCCTCCTGGTTCTCGGCACCGCCGTAGAGCGACAGATTGACCAGGGCACTCGCGCAATGCCGCAGAGTTTCCACATCGTTGGTGCGACACTTGAAGAGCAGCGCGTCCAGTCCGCCCAAGCGGATGACATCGGAGCAGGTGCCCTCGGAATGCTTGAATAGATGCTCCAGGATGCCGGTGCCGACGCGTGAGTGCTCCATGTTCTTGGTCTCCTTGGTGCAGACGCAGGCCACATTGACCACCTTGTCCAGGCCATTGTCGACGACATGGGAGCGATTCTCTGTGGTCAGGCACTGCTCGAGCAGCTGGGCGGAGAAGAACTGCAGCTCGTTGTGCTGCACACAGTTCTTCATGAGCAGATCGAGGCCGCCGCTGAGACGCAGCGAATTGCACAGGGAGTAGCCCAACTCGTGGCCGTGGGTGGGCACTTCCCAGGCGCGCTTGATCACCTCGTTGATCTTTTGCAGGTAGACGGACTTCTCGGCGCCGCCGGAGCCACTGGAGTCATCGTCGTCTTGCAGGGAGCTAACGAACGAGGTCAGCACATTCGAATACTTGTTGATGGCCTGCTCGATCTCCTGCTGGCCACTGCCGGCTGTCAAGGACTTCAGGTCGTCCAGCTTGAGATCCTTCAGCTTGATCAGCTGGCCATTGGTGGCGGACATTTGCGAGGAGGAAGAGATCATGCTGCTGCCCGTGCTGGACACGCCCTTGTGCGTCATGGAGTAGTTGGCCTGCGAGGCCGACGACACGTGCTTCTCCTGGCTAATGATGCCATTCGACGTCATCGTCTGCGACTGCTGCGACTGCGAGATGGCCTGCTTGTCGGCGGAGAAGTTGTCGCTCTGCACTTTAATACTGGCGGCGGCCACCTTGTTGCTCGCCTGCTGTGTGATGTCGCCGGTGCGCAGCGAGAGTGCCTCCTACACAGGGTGATGCGAGAGTAGAACAGTTAGAGAGTGATGTATACACACATATATAAAGTATAGTTAGCTAGAAAGGGAGGTGATTATAACAGTTATATACAGTTATATATGTAAATGCTTGTTGCCGTTGCTAATTACATGCTCCTATTGCTGAGTATAACAGTGGCAAGCACTGTTATACAACGAGTATAACAGTTGCACAAAATAAACTGATATACTGATTGTTTGATTTCTGTGCTAAGATTATTGAACTTGGGCTAGGCCAGCTGTTATACCTTGCTTTGCTCTACCTCAATGGGTATTTCGCGTATATTTTTGTTGCTTGTTGTGTGGCTGTTGTTGTTGTTGCTGCTGTTGTTGGGCATTGTTGTAGTGGTTGTGTGGGGTGGCGAAAGGGCGCGGACGGTGGTGACTGGCTGCAAAGGGGGATTAGAACTTTTACGTACTCTTGTATGAGACTTGGAACTGGAACTCGAACTCGAGCTAGACGAAGACGACGATGACGAGGCGCTGGCAGCCGAGGCAGAGCAACTCGAGGCAGCCGACGACATTCGGGCAGCGGACGTTGTGGACATGCCGCCGCCTACCACTTGTATGGGTTGCGGCGGTGGCGACAGCGGGCTACTATTGTGGGCAGCGAAACGGCCGACGGGCGAGCCGACGGGCGGCGGCGACAATGGCATCTCCACGATGGGACTGGGCGAACGCGTTGGCACAAACTCCGACTGACCGCTCGAACGGAATATGCCCTTGCGTACGGGCCAAGGCGGCTGATTCGGTTGATTCGACATGGTGAGTGAAGATTGGTAGGTGGGAGAGTGGAGAGTAGAGAGTAGAGAGTGGGGCGTGGCAGACGTACTGGAACACGTATTCCAATGTCAGGCGGCGGAGGCGAACTGACTCAGTGGCCGATCGAACAATTTGATGTTCTTGTTTTCGAAATATTTTAAGTGTTCTCACTGTTATACGAATTTATATACGATTAAATACAGTTTGTTATTTATTTTGATTCACATAAAAATAGCGCAGAAATCGGCTGACGCTTTCGCACTGTCTGTGTGAGAGAGAGAGCGAGAGAGAGGGAGAGTGTGAGTGTGTGCGGGTGTGTGCGTCTGTTGAGTGAATATCGCTCGATGAATCGTCGTATTAATATTTACATATATGTATATATGCCTGTATGTGTGTCTCTGTTTGTGACACTGACCGACAATTTAAGTTTACGATAATTTACAACACTGTTAAATATATGTTACTGTATTACAGTTGAGTCTAACAACAATTAACGGGGCTTGACGAACGTGTGAGTGATATATGCATGATATGTATAGTCACATATAGATAGAACAGATATACATATACAGGGCATAATTCAACGCGTATTATATACACAAGATTTAACGAATGTCTCTCATATACGTATATATCTCACATATTTTCTCATACGATAGCCCATTGTTGATGCTCGTTGAATTTGCGTATTAGAGCTAAGCTTCGAAATTCGTTCAGTTTGCACTTTAGCCAACTTTCGTCAAGTAATGGAAAACTTCAAAATTGGAAGACCTTTAAATGGTATGTATTGAAGTTTCGTTAAGTTTTTCCTCCAGTTCAAATGACAGTTTATAGTTTCGTTAAGAATCCAGAGCAATTAAGTTAAAGAGAACAGCTTTATATATAATCTTTTACTGTTTCGTCAAGTTTATTTCATACGCTTTATCGCATGTTTTGCATGCTGCTTTTCATCGAGTTATTATCGTAGCACACATTTCCCGTTCAGTCAGAGAATTTCATCACAGCTCCCGTGAAATTTCAAAACTTGTTGCTTCTTCGTTCAGTCGACACAAGTGTTATACCACATAGACTGTTTTTTATAAATATGTCGCAGCGAAGGTCAGGTTCTAATTATGTGTCTACACTTGATTTCCCTACGACTTGTGCTTCCTCTTGCTGCTTTGATTATTTTGCCATTTGTCTACGCGACTCATTCAATTCTGTTTTCTTATTATAATTAGGAAGTCGTCGTCGTCGTCGTCGTCGTCGTCGAGTTGTCTTTGGTGCCAATATACAAATCACTTTGCACAGCTCTTGTCTATATAGTTTAGCATATATGTATGCCCACTCATATATATTTATATATTTCTAAATATGTACATATATATATTTCGTATTTATATGTGTGTACTTAAAATCGTCTCGCCTTTATAGCGTAACGCTCGCGTCGATCGCTTGTCTGATACTGAGCACTGAGCGCCACTCGGTGCCATTTTATTTAAGAAAGAAAAATGCTTGAAAATAAATAAAATACAACATTTGGCCCCAACAACGAGCGAAATTCTATAGAAATTCTTAGAGAGAAAATAGCGTCCAAATAAATCACAAACAGAAAAACTAAATAATGTAAGTTTGTTTTTTGATACATGCAATATATTTGTTATGGCATTTGTTTGAAGTTCCAGATCGAAATTGTACAAACTTTTAGTCGTCGTACAGCTCACATTAATATAAAACTGATTCCGTGGCGAATATCGAAAAAGTCAGCTAGATTCTTGTGATAGCGGCATAAACAATTAGCCACTGTTTGGCCCACATGGAGCGTGTTGGCAGTTGGCCAAATGCCAGCGAGCTCATTTTGGGCTCTTGCTGGATGTGTGAAGAAGGGAACTTTTTTTTTGGAGAACTTTCATTTGATTTGATTAACAAGAAATATTATTTATAATATAATATTATTTATAGGGCTTTCAATTACTTGGAATGTAAATTGAGAAACTTTGGAATTTTGTAGGAAATGTATGTCGAATCTTTTTCTTATGGATAAATCACAAGGAGTCAAATTTTGCCTATGTTCCCAACATTAGTTGTAATAAATATAACACAAAATATTGGTTGATCCAACATCTGACTAAGACTATTTAAATCATATTTCATAAATTAATACTTGATCAATGACTACAGAAAATATAGCATGAGTTGATCTGATTGAATAATGTAATGTAGCTGAATAAAATTCATTATCGATATCCTTTCAAAATATTGCTAATATATGAGCCAAGGCAAAGACTTGACTTAATCCAAGCTCGAGCTCGACTCACAGAAATTAAATATTAAGTATACGCAATGTAATTTAATGCACAATTTATTCGAAACCCTTAAAACGACGTCCACAGCAATTGCCGTGCGGTTAAGCTGACATTTGGCATTTAACACATTTAATAACTCATTTTATATGCCCTATATATTGGCTGGCCATTAACGTGTGGCCTTTACCTGAACATTATTCAATGCAATAGGTGCAATAAAATTTCATCAGCCAGCGGGAATTGCGTTGCTCACAATCTCTAATGAGACGCATCATAAAATCATCTATGCTAATTTGCAATGCGACAGGCACAATCCTTTCCCGCCTGGCTATTTCCCCGCCCTTCCTCGCATTGATTAGATAAGCTGGCAACGGCAACTGACGTTGCCCGTGGTAACGTTGCCTGGCACAACTTGCAGTTCGTACCTGAATTCTTCTTAGCATCGAGACCTTGCCGGTGTCCTTGGCGGAGCAGAAGTGTCGCACGAGATGTGGACTCCACGAGCGCTGGCACTTGTAGAGAAACATATTACGTATACGCGATGGTATTTCGCAGCAGACTGTTGCCTACTTTTTGGCGCCGCGCAAACATATAGCAAACAAAATCGATTTTTTTTTGGGGGGAGTCTCTTAAGCAACTGAACTAAACTTTCACTGGATATTTTACTATTTTACAGCCATTAACAGCTCCAGCTACAGCTCCCGCTTTGGCGCCGCTGGTGCCTTATACGACTCTAACATGCACGCGACGAACTTCAACTGAAAGGAGTGGCCCGGTCTAACGGTTGGGCTCGCTCGAGCTTTGCCCTAGGGGTTGCGCCACACACTGTCTAGAGCGGGGGCTGTGGGGCTGTGCTCGACTGCGAGCGCTGCGTCACTAGCCAATAGAAAGCTTTTGCAGAGCTTTGCCGTCAGCTAGACGCAGATTTAATAACAGAGTTCAATGGCTACACTAAAGCATGTAATTAGCTACGCAACGAGTTAGCATTGTCAACATGATTGATTGACTGATTGATTGATTGATTGATTGGTCTGCTCACCTGCATTACGGCTGCATTCTCCTCTGTTTTGACGCCATCCATTTCCAAACGGCTTCGCACCGCCGACGCAGCCTTAGCCTCTTTGTAGTCGATGTCGCCGGTCTGCAGACGCTTCATTTCCGCCGAATTGCTGGTCGCCTGCTCGGAGCTGAAGCCATCGGCCACCACTTTGGTGGTGGCCATCGATTTGGAGCGCTTCTCCTCGAACTTGATGGTGTCGATGGTTTTATTCGAGCCACTTAAGCCACTGCTGGCGCTCAGCTGCGCAGCCGTTGGATGCGTCAGCTCCAGCCCGCTGCCAAAGTGGGGATGTGTGCAGTCGTCATCGCCGTCGGGAGTCGTCACAATGCCATGGCAGCTGCCATCATCATTGCCATCCACCAGATTCTCGAACGAGGCGCGAATTCTGCAAGAAAAAAGACATAGAGATTGGTCGTTCTCTCTCTCTCGCTCTCACTCTCTCTCTCTCTCTCAGTGGTACTCACTTGTTTTTCAGCTTCTCTATGGTATATTCGCTATTGCGACCCTTGAGGTCATCAATCGATGGATGATTTCGCGTCGGCGCTGGCTTTGGCGCCGCTGTCAACTTCTCGATTTCCGACATGGAGACTTTGATATCAGTGAGATCCCGCTTCACGGCGGCGGCCTTCATTTCCGAAGACGTGGATGATGAGGAAGACGACGATGATGATGATGACGCCTGGGTTGTCGATGATGATGATGATGTTATGTGATGCAAGCGCTGGGATTTCTTTTCCACGCGCGTCGTTGTGCTGCTGCTGCTATTGACAACCTAAAAAGAGTAGGAGAGAGAGAGAGAGAGAAGTGTGAATGAGATAGAGCGCAGACATATTTAGACTTAAAATTCACTTTGAATCAACTAAGAAATATGCTAAAAATGCTTTAAAAAATGTTTTCAATTAAATATTTGCTTATATAGAGTATGCATATGTATGTTTAGGATATATCTTATATATATTTATAAAATTTGGCGCTATCTGAGCGAGCTCTTTTATGGCAGGCGCTTAGTGACGCCTCCCTTTATAAATCACAAGTTTTGTTTTGGTTTTTTTCGGAATGAAATGGCACCGTATAACTGTATATTTGCCAAACTGTTGATAGATGGCTTTATTTTAGCACTGTGTCTTCCCTGATAAGCAAATAATGTGATAAATGTCAAATGATTAATGGCCTGGCCACATTTAAAACTTCAAGAAGACATGGGCCAGTTTTCTTTAATTATCAATTAACGACTAAATAATGCTCTAAATACCTTTGCAGTTTTATAAATTTTTAATTTTTACTTTAGACTGATGCTACATCTAAGCTTAATGCAGACTTTATTCTTGTGAAAACTTTGACTCATGCTTATATATGACAAAGGCCAAAAGAAGTATGCAATATTAGGGATAGAGCAATACTTTTACTCCATATGCAAGACATACTCTAGCTCCAAAGCGATATACCCGTTTTCTTATGTCTATTTCCCTCCCATGTGTTGAGAGTAGAAATCTTAGAGTATTCGCAATGTAGATAAGAAGTCATAAAACACATAACTATTCTATCTATATGTGAATGTATACATATATACTATATATATTTGTAGATACACATCACCCGCTGAGCACTTCATGTCTAACATCAGATATCGGTGTCGCTTGATATTTAAAACTACAACTACTTGAGCGAAGTCAACAACTGAAGCGAACTGGAGATGGAAGATAAGGATATACAGAAAGCAAAAATACAACAGAAATATAAAAACTAGAAGTAGACGGAAGGAAGAAGAAGCCTAAAAGAGAGATTTTAATGAGAGTATAGAAAAACTTTCACTTCGAATGTGAGAAGATAATCCTCAGAGAATATTTCGAACAGTGAAGAGTGTAGAATACGATAAACACACGTCAATTATGAAACCTACAAGGAGAGGGATTTGTTAGGAGAGTAGAGAGAACAGTTTCGTCCAATACGAAGTCGGCTTCAGGCGTGAGCTAAACGTTCGTGAAATTTGAAGAGAAGGCGAGAGCGTGAAAGAGATAGGGAGAGTAACAACCTGTTGCTACATGGATAAAAAGTGTATTATAATACTAATAATACAAAATATTAATCTGGTAACACATTTGTTTAAAAATAATTCTTGCATATATTTAATTTTCTTATAAAATCTTTCACGTAAAAGTTCTTTAACGAGCCAATTATTTCGAACAGCAATCGGAATTCCTTTTCAGATTTTTCTCAGAAAACCAATTATTTATTTATATTTTTTCTATTCAAACAGCATCAACATGCGAGCCAGACGAAAACAATTGAATGGCATGTAAAATCTCTTCTTTTTTTTTTTGGCACTTAACCATTTGTGAAGTTTGTCAGAAACGAGGAAAAAGAACGAGACGCCAACCCACAGATGCGAGCAAAAGTTTTATTTATTTCTTGTATATATAAATGTATATATTTTTTGGGTTTTTCAGTTTTGTTTTGGTCACATTACGAATCGAATCTAATTTTAGACAGTTCTCATTTTTGGCGAAAAGACTCGAGCCGAAGCGCCAAAATAAATCAGCAGAAATTGTTGCGTGGGCGTCTCTTAACTTTTAACTATTCTTAATTTCTATATGGCTTGAGTCGTTGATTAAGACAACAATCAAGAGAGTGCTTTAACAACTAAAGAGTTTTTGCATATATCACATACGACATTCATACATAAACCGAGCGTGTTGTGATTCAATCATTTAATCAATGAGCTATATGAGCTGCTCTATGGCATAATACGAGGTATAAACGAGCTGACTTATCGCAATGGCCTGAGGTAAAGAAATAAAAAAAAATTCCCAAGTGCCAGTGATCGACGTTCGCTTTATATATATATACATATATATATTTTTTTTTTTCTACACACTTCTTATGTATATTTTGCTGTCGGCGTTGTGATAGTAAATATTGTATTGTATGGGGAGGCAAGTGGTTGGACCTAACATTACTTGGACATGAAGTCAATTGATTAGATATGATAAACCTTAACGCTTTTAACACTGCGTCATTTACTAATTTATCATTATTATGTCTATACAATCTGTATATGTATGTATAAATATATATACTAACCTATGTCGGCTAGTACGCTCAACTTGTTGGTTGTTTCTGGAAAT
Organism: Drosophila mojavensis; assembly: GCF_018153725.1. Lineage (NCBI taxonomy): Eukaryota > Metazoa > Arthropoda > Insecta > Diptera > Drosophilidae > Drosophila > Drosophila mojavensis. The sequence continues at coordinate 11,112,035 of NW_025318899.1, read as the reverse complement.
TCTTCTTGAAATAACTACAATTGTAGCTCTTATTACGTATACGCCTACGTAGCGTAAGGCATTCGTATGTACTTTAAACTGAATATATTGCCTGTGGGGGGCTTATCAGCACACACACACATACAAAAATACACTTACACAGGTGGACAGACAATTTGTTAAAAAACATATATATTTTGTATATATATAAAATAGCTGCCTCTGTTTTGCACGCGCACTATTCAAAGATTGATGTGCAAATATTTTTAATATTTCTATTTATTTATTTTCGTGTATTTCGTTTCGTCGTTGGCTTTAGACCCACTTTATTTTTTTAAGTAGAGCGACGCAGATTCTTTTTTATGTACGGTTCACACGCTGCCAAGACGCTTCGTAGACTGAACTGAGCTTTCGAGTTAATATTTTTCACGCTTGCCGCAAATCATTCAAACAGCACCAAAATGAAAGAACACAAAATAATCGTTGGCTGGTTTTTTTGTCTTCCTCTTTTTGTCGTCTTTATTGTTACTGAGTTCTTCGTAGTTGTTTTTTCTTTGTCGTTTGTATAGAAAATACTGATAACACGGAGAGTTCGTTTAATTGTTCGTTTGTATTTGTCGTTCGAAATTCGTTGGGAAATTAATTTGCAAAGTATGCTTAAAAATATTTATTATGTATGAGGCGCTGCCGTCACACGAAAAAAATCATTGCACGTTTGGCTAAAATTCAATAAAAAAAAAGGATTTTGCGACGTTTTTTTCTGTTCCTGCGATGTTTTTTTGCGCGCGACGCTCGCTTCTCGTTCGTTTCGTTAACTAAAGTAAAATGAGCAAAAATTTCTTGGCGAGGGCGCTATAGCTCTGTCTAGAGCTTTTAACGCTGTCGGCGTCGACGCTGGCGTCGATTGTCATTTTAAAATGTGTGTGATCACTGGGCTGTGGGTGCAAGCGGGACGGCTAGACTGCGAATAGCAAAAAGTTGTCGTTGACGTGAGCTCAGCACGCCGAGAATTCTAGGAAATCATATTGTAAATACATTCGCGCCGGCAACTGTGTAAAAGTAACAACACTAACGAGTATAACCACTAGAAGAACGCGTCGCTTATATTTATCTATTATCTAATTTATGCAGTGTATTTGTGCATTTCCATAATTCGGCCTGTACGCCTCACGTTTCCAATACCAAAGACCAAACGGTTTTCTAATTAACGCGTTCGGCCTGAAGGTTTTATTAAGTTTTTATGAAGCCTGCTTTCAGATGGTATCTGTGTCCCTTTCCCACTCACTTAACAGCATCTAAATGCGCTGTTGACTTATTTGATTAGTGTTGCTCTTTTGCATTAACACCAGCTGAACGATGAGCACGGAGAGGACAGAGACAGAGAGAGGAGAGAGTGTGTGTTATATTTGTGTGTGTCTGCCTTCTGTGATTTGTGGTTTGTTTTACTTTGTGTGTTTATATTAATAATTACTTTGTGGATCTTTGTTAGTGTTAATCAGCTGGCTGATTATGCACACACACAAACACACACACGTATAGTTACACGTATTTGTATGCTAATTCTTATACAATTACTAAACAATTGATTTCTGCTCAAATTTGCATAATCCTAACTAGATTTTACTGCTTTATGTATAATTATTTTAAAATTCTAAAGCTCAAAATTCCCAAATGACTAATAAAATATGGGCCATATATCATTTACTGCTCATAAACAAAGTTCATTAGCTTCTGATAATTTGATATCAAATTTGTCAAAGTTATTATTAAATAAAATCTCAGGTGTTTTTATTTCTTGCAATTATTAATCCCCAATTTTAACCATCCTTTGTTGACTTATTCACACACTACGCAATCGACAATGTGTCATACATTTTTATTTTTTTACATACTCCTACGCAAGACATATGTATGTATGGAATTAATTCACCTAACTGAACGTTTAGTGGCTATATATACATATGTATATACGTATTAATTATTAACTAAGTATTTTTCCAAGTTTATATTTGATATATTTTTCCCATTTTTCTAACACATCATTGTATTTTCTGCGAAACTAATTATTTCTAATCTTTGGCTCATTCTAAAATAAAAACAATTTCTTTAGAATTTCACTTGTCAAGCATTGGCCGACAGCTAATAGACCAAAAATATTGTTTCGCAGAAAGCACTTAGTAAGGGAGCTTGCGCACACAAATTGAAGTTTGCCTTTGTATACAGTAGATAAATCAAAGCTCAGCCAAAGAAAAGCTTAAGCTGCGCTTATCTCTTGTAAGGAAAACGGCAAACAAACGCTGAGCGGGCGCACACTCAAGATCTCTCTCTCAACCTCTCTGGCTCTACCTTGTTGTCTCTCCCCCTTTCGAAAGAGAGCTACAGCACGAGCCGTTGGCGCGCGTGACGATCCGAAGACATCGCGACATCAAGAGTCGACGTCAATGTCGACGTCGACATCGCTGGCAGCGACATCTACCGGTAAGTGAGTCATTGGTTGAGGCTGAGCAGACAGTGCAAATAAAATTCTACTCGGTGGGGGGGAGACAAATATAAATACACTTGTTCTCAAATGAACGGTAAATTGAAGGCATGTTGAGCTTTGTACGCATGCCCAATGATTACACAAGCAACTATTTAAAAGCTCGCAGCATTTGTCACCCACTTTGATAACCCAACAGATTGGATGGACGCATTAATTAATAAAAAAAAACTTGACCAAGGCAGCGTCAAAATACGCCCTGTAAGCGACTATTTTAGAGGCAAGTGATTCAATGGGAAATGTCAATGAATTGATAAACAGAATGTTAAGTGTTAACTAGGGCAGAAACGACTTGTGAATACTCTATAAAAGCCTTAACTAGTGAAATATATCGAGAGACTATGCAAATGAAATTATTTAAGCGCATAGAAGTAGTGTATTTTTATTAACATATAATTAACATTATTTTATAATACCCTGGTGTACTATTGCAAATAGGTATAACAACACATTGTCAAAGTTTTTTGATGGCCCTGCTTATCACACGACGGAAATTGTGAATAGATAAAAATTATAAACTCTAAGCGGAACTGTTGCATGTAAATGCCGCTAAAGCAATCTTATCTGAGCGAAAACAAAATTCTGTTTCTATGGTGGGAAATTTATGTTTAAACAAAAGCTGTGGCAAGCGGCACGTTTTATAGAAAATGTATCAACAGCAATAGCAATAGGTAAATATTTACATACTGGCTATGGGCAATTAATTTTATAGCTTTTGCTCAACCCATAGCGCAACAAATAGCAAATCGAATATGCCAAACAAGGTATTCGGTATTCGGTATTAGCTGTAATTGATTTTTGTACAGCAGCCGCTGCGACGCCAATTAGAATTGCAATAATCTAATCAGAGCGCGTTTCATATCGAACCGTTTTAACCTTTGGCGAGTGAACAAAAGAAACTTGAAACATACTGTGGGCAAGGGAATGATTGTTATCAGCTCAGTTAGGGCCTAGGAATTTTTATAGCTACTTAGGTCTCGCATTCTCTAAGCTCAAGTAATTGTTTAAAAATAGACGCGACTGCATAGAACTAATGCCCTACCTCAGGGCTTTATATAAATATCCCATACGTAATTATATCAATTATTAAGAAATTGACAACGCTGTTCATAATGTTCTTTAAAAGCAGTTAGTAGATCTGACTGCTACTACAACTACTAAAGCTCTTTTACATTAGTAGTTGAAGGTTTCTTGACTGTATAAAAGTTTAATAGTTGACAGTATAGCAGAATGCCTGCATATAACAACAGCATATAACATATATATCAGCTATGCCTATATAACACTTCATCTCATTATTTTTCACCAATTGGCATTTTTCCGCGTACATAATGTGTCCTAAATTTAATTTTGTCTGCCTCACCTGCTGCGACGTGGATGTGGATTGATGTGAGGTTTCCTTAAGACTACTGCAAGAACTGGAGCTCGTGTTGATCTGTCGTCCGCCCAGGCTGGCAACTGTGGTGCTGCCAGCACTCAGCGGCCCCCCACCATTCACCGTTGCCACTCCATTCAGCGTGGGCGGGCTGCACAGCATGTTGCTGGCCGAGGCTGAGGCTGAGGAGGAGCTGGGCAGCGGCGTCGTCGAGGCTGAGCCGCTCTTCTTGTTGAAACTTTCAATGAGCGTCGTCGCCGGACTCAACATGCCGCTCTGTGAGCTATCCGAGAAGTCTGTCATCTGCAAGCAAAGCCAAATGGAATTTTATCAGTAAATTATTCAGATATTTATAGAGTCGTAAAGCTAATGGGCTGCATCTGGCATCTGCTGTTCTTATCTACTACACAGACTTAGGCAAACTTTGCCTTATATGGCCAAAAGATCCGCCAGATGAGTCAAATGCCACTTGAATGCTTCACTATGGGCAAATATTTAATCAAATCTGTTCTATGTTCACAGAAATGAGTTGCAAGCGTGTCGACAAAGAGATTCAAAAGCAAACGTGATTTACATTTATATTTTTCATTTTTTATTTGCTGAACAAAATTGGCATTTAAATTGATAGATTGTTTATGTGCGAGAAGCTCAGACTGTATCGTACTCTGTGCTGTCTTTGGCAGTGCTTGTCCAACTGTGGCGCCGTGCGGCCTGCCTGGTAAGCAATGTGCTTTAGATAAAATAGAGCACGCAACTAAAACATACGTCGAACCCACAACAGCAACAATAGCAACAAGAGTATATATATCTTTTTAAGTTCAAACATTGATTTATATCTCTTTTGTTATTATAATTACTATATATTTTTTGTTTACACAAAAACATAAAGAAAGAAAAAAAATGGTTTTGCTTAGATTTGGTATCTGGGTATATATGATATATAAATTATACGCTGGCAGTTGCTGTTCTTTATGTACATAATTAATATTGTTTTGATTTAGCGTTTCGATTAAAATTCCATTTACGCGTGGGCGTACGTCCCACAGTCCTATTACGAACTACCTGGCACCTCGTTTCTCTCTAGGTGTGTTTGTTTGTGTGTGTGGGCCCCCGCGACCTGTTTTGCAATTTGCGTTCTTAAATCAATATTCGCAATGTTATAATGTGAGAGGTTGCGATTTTATTTCATTTTCCATTCGGGTTTTTTTATTATTCGTTAACTACAATTGAACAACACGCCAAAGCACGCAAAGCAAGCGCGTTAACTGTCTGCACAGTTGCCCCAGTTGCCTGCCAGAGCTTTTCGCTCTGTATGCTTTTCCCCAGCGTAAGCTTCAAATTTTAACGTATATTGCCGCGACGGTCGTTTACAGCACTGGCACAACCACCGAAACAGCTGTTTACAGTATATATATTGGTATTTTTTCTATCGCCTTTTCTTTCGTTAGTTAAGCGTCGCGCGTTGGCCACACTGGCTGCTGGAGCCCTTCACAAGTTCTTTACAAAAAATGTATTAATTTATGCAAATTGGCTGAAAAAAGTGCACAAAATTGGCAACAATCTAATTTCAATCAGTTTGTTAACGCCGAAAAACAACGAAATGAAACACTCGCGCTACGAACAACGCGGCTGGCTTTGCTGCTGGCTGTGGCTCTGCATGGCGTCAGCAACATACGCTTTAGCCGACGTCATGACGGCAGCAGCTGGCGGAGTGGGGGCTGCTGGCACAACAACAACGCAAAATGCCCTGCTCGCTGCTGCCGTTGCGGGCAAAGAGGAGCTGGCAGCGAACAGTAAACAGTTGCCCATCTGCTCACGCATGCTGCGCCATGTCTTTGAGAATGCGACACCACGGGACGAGCAGCAGGCTGGCGTCTTCGAGGAATATAAGCCCGAGGTGGGCCAGGTGCTGGACGAGGAGACGTACCTGTGGAGCTGCCTGGAGGCGTGCTGTGAGAAGTCCCAGATCCAAAACCAGACCCAACGCAACACCTGCAACGTGGTCCTAGTCTTCAAGCGCAAATGCTATCATATTCATTGCATTAGCAACGAGGCCTGCATGCCAAAAGCTCTGGCACGCGAGCGAGAAAACGAAAAGGTTCAGATGGTACTGGTGAATCCGGTGGGCGATTTGACAGAGACCTGGACACAGCTGCTGAAGGCCACCAAACAGAATGCCGAAATCTTGCCCTACGAATCGGAGCTGAACTTTTGGAAGCAGCCGCGTCGTCTGCAGTTTCAGGTGAGCCGCGCCAGAGTCCACTTTATCAAACATAAATCACACTAATCTTCAATCTCTTACAGGACAGCAATGCCTATGACGAAGATGAGTTCCCCATGGCGGAGAAGCGTGTCAAGCAATTGCTGCTGCAGCAACAGCCCGACGAGAACGACGACGATCTCAGTTACTATGGCGCCGCTGAGCTGCCCAACAATGCCAAATTCATGACCTGCGACCTGGACACGCCCTGCCCGCCCCAGGAGCAGTGCGTGCCGCTGCAGGCGAACGCCGTCACCGGTCTGTGCAACTGCAAGCATGGCCTCATACGCAACAAGCAGCACAAGTGCGTGATGCCCGCTGTGCCCTACAGCGCCTATTTGCCCAGTGAGGCGTCTTCGCGAATGGCTCAAGAAGTGGCCGCAGCGGCTAGCGAGATTGCGTCCGAGGTTGTGGCGCCGTCGCCCATGAAGCAGGAAATCAACAAGATCACGGTCTCTGTCATGTCCAAGCAAGTGCAACTGCCGGAGCAGGAGGTAACGCTGGCCGCCTTCACTGTTCCCGACGAGCAAACGACCGGCTCGAAATACAAATATCTGTGGACGCTCATATCGCAGCCCAAGGGACCGATGAACGGCACCATTTCGGATCAGAGTAAATCAAAGGTGAAACTATCGAATCTATCCGAGGGTCTATACACCTTCAAGGTGACCGTCACCGGTGAGGGCGGCGCCTCTGGCGAGGCGACTGCCAATGTGACCGTGTTGCCGGAGCGGCGCATTAACCAGGCACCGCAGGTAATCATCTCACCGCCAGAGCAAATCATTCGCCAGCCCACATCCAATGCGGTGCTCGATGGCAGCACCAGCACCGACGACGACAAGATCATCAACTGGCACTGGGAGGTCATCTCGGGACCCATTGGCTATCAGCCGCAGCTGCCGGAGGTGAACACGCTGCAGCTGGATCTCACCTCGCCGGGCAACTACACCTTCAAGCTGACCGTAACGGACTCCAATAACGTCACCAACTCAACGACGGCCACCATAGCGGTGCTCAAGGAGACGGACTATGCGCCGGTGGCCAATGCCGGAGATGCCGTCATCTTGTATTTGCCCAACAACAACGTAACCCTCAATGGCACCGCCAGTTCCGATGATCACGAAATCGTTGAGTGGGAGTGGACAAAGGATGCTAGCGACGAGGCAAAGGCCGTGGACATGCAGAAGACAAGAACGCCCTACTTGCAGCTCTCCAATCTGGAGGAGGGCATGTACACGTTCGTCCTGAAGGTCACCGATGCCAGCAAGCAGTCGAGCACCGCCAAGGTGCACGTCTTTGTCAAGCCGCCCACCAACTCCCCGCCCACAGCCAAAGCGGGCGCCAATGTGGTAAGTTGTGAATTACCCTTATCTCTTGAACACCATTGATAACGTTCCTTTATATAAACCAATTCTTAGACGACCAGCCTGCCCGTCAATTGGGCCATTCTGAATGGCTCCGAGTCAAAAGACGACATTGGCATCAAGAGCTATCAGTGGAAGCAGCTCAGCGGACCCAACAATGCAGTCATACTTAAATCGAATACCTCCGTAAGTATATATAGAACACCCAATCTAATCTAATCTCTCCTTAACTTCTATTGGTACTTCACTAGATTGCCAATGCGACCAGCCTAACGCTTGGGCTTTATGAGTTCGAGCTGAGCGTAGCGGATGAGAACAACAACACGGCTACGGACAGCACCTGGGTGAAGATTGTGCAGGGTATTCGACTCATCACATATTCAATTAAATCCATGCTAATCTTAAATTTCATTCATAGAACGCAATGCAGCGCCCATTGCCAATGCTGGCGGAGATCGCACCATAACTCTGCCCATCACAGCGATTTACTTGAATGGCTCGCAATCCTCGGATGATTTGGCTGTGGTGAAGTATGTGTGGACGCGTGAGGATACGAGCCAAGCAGCCGGCGTCATCATTGACAACACGGACAAGCAGCCAGTAATGATTGTAAGGCCAAAACACAGATGAGCTAAATCAGAGATCAATTGCTATTGATGTACCCATTATATTCTTGCAGCTCACCAATGTGGTGCAAGGACGCTATGTCTTCAAGCTGACAGTGAGCGACGATCAGGGCTTGACCAGCACGGATACAGTCAGCATTAATGTCCATGCGGATCCTATGCTAATGTACTTGGTGCAAATGACGCTACCCATGAGCTTATCCGTGCTGACCAAGAGCGAACTGGACTCCACTGTGCAGAAGCTGCAACTACTATTGGGCGACGATAATAAGATACACATCAGGGAACTGAAGCAGGATCTGCACACTGAGGCGGCGGTGCTGGTCTTCTTTGTGATGGCCAACGATGCGAAGGGTGGACAACCAACGCCTATGAATGGGCTGCACGTGGAGCAAATGCTGCGCGCCAAGCTGCAAAAGGATGCCTCCATACTGGGCACACTCTATGTGGACATACGCACCACAGTCTGTCAGAACAATTGCTCGGGTCATGGCCGATGCAATCCCTCGACGAGAGCGTGCGTCTGCGAGGCCTTCTGGATGCCCTCGGCGGGCTTCTTCTTTGGCAACGATGAGGCCAACTGCGGTAGCTAAACAAATATTTCTTATACCCTTTTGAATGTAAGCTAAGTGAATCTTTGCTTTTTCAGATTGGTCCATTCTGTATGTGTTTGTGGGCGTCATTTCCACCTGCCTGCTGCTCTCGGGCATCTTCTGGGGCATCGCCTGCGCCTGTCGCCAAACCAAAAAGCCACGCAGCATGCGCCAAAAGGTGCAAAAGTATGCGCTAATAGGCGCGCAGGACGAAGAGGCGGCCAATTGTAAGTGACAGTAAAACATACTGTTACGACATATTTATATATATATAAACTAATGTCACATTGCAGATTCACGCAATACATCACTTACCGAATCGGAAACGGATTCGGATGTGCTCTTCGAGACCCGCTCCAAGAGCAACGGCATTGGCAAGCGCAACAAGGCCCATCATAGCAGCTCCCAGGGCAGCGGCTCCGGCAGTCGAGAGAGCAACAAATATGCGGTTACCAAACTGGGTCGCAAGATCAAGGCATAGACAGACACTTGTATATGTATGTGTTTGCGTGTATGTGTGTTAGTTCATATAGAGTGTGTGTGATATATACCTATATATATATTTGTATTTCTATATAGTCCTATATACAAGCGTCATTATTTACTATTTTATTGCTGCAGACTTGTTTTTATATTTGTATGCTTGTAACTATGTGTATGTGTGTGCGTGTGTCTCGTTCCTTTCTACTTATGTGATATATGCACAACCTCTTGGTTAATTACCTCTTATGTTTATTTATTATTATTATTATTATTGCAATTGACAAATTTGTATTTGTGTTTTATATATATATGTATATGTATTTGCATTTGATATATTTCGTTGATATATGTATATAGCGATAGGACAACACAATCAATGTAATAAATTACATGTAATTGCTTTAAACAGCGCGTATGCATTTCTTTGGGAGATTGCAGAGAGGGTTAAATGAGTCGTCAGTGCTTGTCAAACAGTAAGCGAGCGCAGTTTGATGGTCATTTGGTATTTTCTTGTTGAGTTTGTAAGCTAGCCATTTGCAGTTATGTGGGAGCGTGAAGAGAGGATTGAATGAGCCGTCAGTGCTTGTCAAACTGTAAGCGCGCGCATTTTGACAGTTGTTCGCCATCTTCTTGACTTTGTAACGTTTATTTAAACACATTTAAGCAAATATTTGGCACAAGTGGGCCGCATTGATGTTGACTAGTTCCTGGAAAGCAGTTCCATATATGTACATACATACATACATATGTATATACTATATAAAATCTTAAAAATCCGCCAAATGAATCGGTTAATTTTCGTTTTTATTTCTTTTTTGACCATGTCTGAGCATGGCTTAAGTGTTTGCGCTTTTTATTGATTTTGGCCGGATTTGTGCTACTGACGGCGGGCGGTCGCAGCGTCATGCAGTCAGTTGGCTTTTTACATTCCTCCTTGGCTTCTGATGGTGGCATGCCACGCGCGCTCCATATTTCACGGCACACACAGAGCAGTGTGTGTGTGTGTTGGGTGCGGCAGTTTGGCTTAACTACGACACGCGATTCGCTCATAGCCCATGCCCGCTGGTGGCGCCTGCCTGGAGCAGCACCTGAAAGTTAATTAAGCTAACCTTCGTCCCTTGGCTGGGCGCACTTTGCATGCCAAACTAATGAAAAGTTTCTTGAACCTGTGTCTTCTCACACGTGACACAAATTTGCGGTCAGCTTTATTTTTCTTTTGGTATTTTTATGCGCTTTTTAATTGTTTGTTTTGACTGCCATCCGCCCAGCTGCCTCCCGCTGCTGTTGACTTAACTGTTCATTATGCATGCATAAATTTCGTTCGATTCCGATTCGAGTTCGAATTCCACGAAATCGTTGAACAACATTTTTGTGTTTGAAGATCTCTCGACTAATTCGTTTGCTCAGCTTTACTGACAGTTTACAAACTTCTTAAGAGTTATTAATTTGTTTATACAACAACAAAAAATGGTTAATTATTATTTCCATTCAGTTTCTTTTTGCCTCGGCTACTGGTATTATCAGCATTATTATTATTTCATTTGACAAATCAGCTAAAAACAAAATTATTAACAAAATTCCGCTGTCGCTTCAAGTTAAAAAATAAATTTAATTAAGTGAGATCTTTATTAACAAAATTCCATTAAATATGCCATAAGCGGTTTAAACTCTTATACGCTTACACTCTTATACATCGTTTTCCCTTTTCATAAATTTCATTACGAATGCTGTAAATTTCCACTTTAAAATTCAAATTAAATAAAATAAAACTCCAAAAATTCAAGGCCCTAATGTCAATTTGAGCTTAAAATTTCATTAAAAAAAAAAAAACTTAAATAATTATAATAAAATGTTTATCAATCAACATAAAAAACGTGACACAAAAAAAACTGCTAAAGATTTTGATGTGGTTTTTATGCGAATTTAATGAAATGCGATGGGAGTTGAGCTGAGGGGCGGAACGGGGCGTGCTGCCCGCATTTTTGCAAAACAGCAAGCAAAATAAAAGACATAAATTAAATAACAACACAAAAATTCAAATAAAATTAAGCAAAAAACAAACAAAAAATGGCACACGAGACAACGCTTGAGTGATTTTTAATGTATGCGTGACAATTGTTGTTTTTATTTGCTTTTGGGCTGAGCCATAAAATGTTTTAATGTTTTATTTGCGTTTTATTATTGTTTAATTAGCCAAGTTGGGCCAGGCCAGGCCAGGCCACACCACGCCCCATCCTCACCTCTAGCCGCCCACCAACATGAATGAGAGAGCATTGTCTGTTGGCCTGGCGTATGAGCCACGTTTATTGTTCTAGACGCCATTTCAGTTGCAAATGCAAAACGCGTGGGCGGAGCTAAAACAAATATAACAACAAAATGCAGCAGCCCTAGTTGGGACTTAAATGATATGTGCCTATGTGTATGTGTGTGTGGGCAGCAGCAGGTGACAGTGGCTGCCAAAAGTGGGCGTCTGTGCGAAAATATTAAGCAAACTTGCGAAATAGACAATTCGGAATGTGAGTCTCTCTTGGACAATTTAAAACTATATATGGAAGTCATTAGATGTTTGGCTTGGAAACACAATTTATAGAAGATTTCAATAAACTAGGAAATATCTAGAATTAGTCAACTGCTGATTAAGGGAGAGATCAAGCAAGAACTAGTTAATAGAATTCGAGCTAGAGCGGAATTTAGCTAGAAATAATACTAAAACAGAAGCTACAGCAATAGTACATAGTTCTAGCTCTAAGTACACTCGACTTGGCTTACTTCTCTAGTTAATTAACTCTCTTAATAACAGCGACTCGTTTCATTGTCTGAAAGCACTTACTAGACTTCAACTTTGATAATTTGCCTGCATGGAATGCTAAAAGCCTGCTTTACGAAATAATAAAAAAATGTACAGCTTTTGTAAACATCGTAAATTAAGCCACAGAAACGTTTTATGGGCTTAAGGCTTAGATAGAAAACTCAAAAGAATTTAAAGCATTGCTGGAAGATCCTTAACTATTTGTTAAGCATTCTCAAGTCCTCAGGCACCCAGGCTTTTATTATGATTTGATTATTCATTAATATTTTACTTTTGACTGCACAAAATGTTTAATATTTTATTATCAATATTGGATTATATTAATATGTTTATTTTACACTATTTATAGCATTTTAGAAAAAACATTTTTTTACTGTATTTTTTTATTTTTATACCCTGAACCCATTGAAAATGGGAAATTTATTTTTAATTTTTTTATTTATTATCATTTATTTTTTATTATTACTTATTATTTATTTTTATTTATATTATTAGTTTCGTTTATTAATTATTATAATTTTTTTTATCATCAATTCATTCATCCTTAAGCTTAAATTTAATTCATTACTTTAATCCATTATTATTACCACAAGCCAAATTTATTTCCTTTGCAGCTGAGAGACTTATTTGACGCCTCAAGCATTTAAACTTTGCTGAATATATATTTAGCAATTACACAGTGTTTATACGTCCTCTAATTTGTGATTATTAAATTACACAGTCAACATCTGAAATGCAATTACTATCACAGCCTATGATCGCATTGGCATTTCCGCTCCAGCAAAGGGCCAACAATAACAGCAACAGCAGCAACAACAACAACAATAACAACTGTTGCTAAAATAATTCTACACATTCAAATTACTCGCACTATTCACCTCGAGCTAATCATGAAAATCTGTTAAAAAGCTAACATTGCGCATACGCCCCGTTTTATGTATGTGTGTGTGTGTGTGTTAGCTAGCTCAACAGTGATGGCAAATCGCATGTGCACAGGTTCAAGGTCATTGCCATTGTCATCGTTGTGGCAACCCAAGTGCAGCAAACAGCTGCAGTCTATCTATGTTGGCTATCTTTGCCAATTAGCAGCCACAACTGCCATCAAATTGTGTCTCATTAGCCGTAGATTAATTTTGAATGCACTCGCAATTAGACATTGCATTTAGCTAAGCCAAAGCGTGGGTGTTTGCCAAAAGTGAAAAGTGAAAGAAACGTATATGCTGCCATAATTTATGCTAGAATGCCATAGAACGACTATGGCTAGAGGGTTGTTAGGCGAAAACAACCCTTAAGCCAAATGACGCAGTTAGGAACTTGACATGGATTCTGATGGGGTCAACTGCAGATCAATTAAGGTGTGTGTGTGCGTGTGTGTGATAAGAGATAAGAATTCAATAAATATGGAGGCAAAATAATGTCAGAGTCAACATTAAACAGTTGCCATGCATCGTCTGCCCCTCTAGTTAATTCGAACAACAAAGTAAATATTAATAAAATAGCATAAAACCGGTTCAGCAATCAACTGAGACGTCAGCGCGTTTGGCAGCATGCCAGCGGGTTCGGTTTCTGGTTCGGTTAGTACAAAAGATAAAAGTGCCAAATAGTATATAAATCTAATGACTCTCACAATTGTGTGCGTATGTGTGTGTGTGAGTGTGCAATCAAAGCATAATCGAAGCAATCGAGCATGAAGCACAAACACAAAAAAAAACGTATCTGCGAGATACATTTGTGTTTTGCCAATGGCAAGGCATTTCCTACACACACACACACACACACACACGCTAATCAGAGACAGCACAGCTCGATCTAACAGGCAACAAGAACAAACGTCAGCGATTTCTTACTGTAAACAACAACAACGCGTGCGTCTTAATGTCTTTTCTTTATAGTTTTTAACATATTTTAATGTTTCGTTTTTTTTATTACCTTAGCTCATATATTATATGTGTTTATGTTAATTTCTGTTTTTATTTTTGCAGTCTACTCTATTCACATTTATCAAGAAAAAATCATTTTATAAACGACGCGCAAATTTTCACACTTTCTTCGGAAAAAAAAATAAGAACACTAAAAGATCGCAGCGTTTAAAGCCGCACGGAAATCGCGTGCGTTTTGTTATGCGCGCGTGTTTTGTTTTAGTTTTTTTTTTTTTGTTTCCCTCACTAAATTTCTTAGCTTTTGCACGCGCGGAAGCAACGAACACAACTGAAACGAAAATTGAATGAAAAGCACAAATATCGCACAGGGTGTGAGCAGCAACAAAGCAAGAGAGAGCGAGCGAAAGAGACAGTGAGCGTGAGAGCGCAGCAGGCAGGCCAAACTTGTTTGTGTTAGGGCTTTGGCTGCCTACCTCAAACAACAATAAAACTAAAACACATACAACAGACTGCTAGAGTTGCGCAGCACTTTCGAACACTGCTGCTAGCGTTGCCAGTGTGCGTAGCCAGCCGGCCAGGCCAGAGAGCTTTTCGAACTTGTTGCTCTCATACACTCACACTCTCTCGCTCTCAGACTAATAACTGCATTATGAAATTGCTGCGTTTCGTTGGCGCCTTCAATTGTCGTCTCACTACCTCTCTCTTTTGCTCAGTGCACTCAATGTCGGTTTATCGCACAATTTTGTTCGACTTTTTCGTTTTCCGTTGCATTTTGAATGGGCGCTTTTAATTAAAATGAGCTGTCATTTAGTGGAACAAGTCTCACTATAACGGGTTTGCCATCCAGTTTCTGTTTGTATTTATCTTAATTGATTTCATTCATAAATTATAGCCTAGCCAAATGTCAGGTTGCCGATATACTGGGTGATCTGTTAACCTTGTTAAAGCTTACATAACTCTTTAAATATTTGCTAGTTATTAACTGAGGATAAGAAAACCTATTGTTTCACTCCACTTTTTCAGCTGTAAAGTTGTTTAGCACATGTTAAATTTAGCACCAAGGCTACGGACAATTCTTCAAATAGCTTCGTTTGGCTCCCCCAATATCCAGAGACTCGACAACGATTCCCTCGCCACAGACAGCGACGCGTCGCTTCCCCATTGACGTCAACGGCGCCGACGGCCAGCCGCCAGTGGGGCAGGCACGTTCTGGAAATCAAATTATATATGTATGTGGTACATAGAGATAGATAGACAAAGCCCGGCGGTGCTGAAGAAACAGAAATAAAACAGCCGGATCACTTAGCTACACAAAACACTCAAAACCAAACAGAAAAGAAAAGAAAAGAAAATTGCGCTGACGAATCTCATTCAAAGAGACGCAAAAAACACATTCTTATATGGCTAAAAGACTTACCCCAACTCAAACGCATATTTTAGAGAGTTGAAACAGTAAAGGGGAACTACTTAGAAAGAGGAAGAGAGAGAGAGAGAGAGAGAGACCGAAAGAGAGAGGCAGCTGCAGTTGACGCACTATCCACAGCGCTTCGAGGGGGCCAAGAAAAGAACCAAATCTCATGATATTGATTATAAACAGAATAACATTAACAATTTATTGGATGCCGTCTATTTTTATGGTTTTAATTCTATGCAAATCGAAATCCAAAACTTTACGTAAATTGTGTGAATCAGGTTAGCAAAAGCAAGATTTTTGAACACAATCTATATATACATATATATAATAAGCTAATTAAAATGCGTTTCAGTTAAATAATTAAGCTAGAATGATTAACATTCGGTACACGCGCTATTAACAAACGCTTTGGCAGCAGCTGCCGCTGCAATTGCACAGCAAAACTAGATTATCAATTTTTTAACTGCAGGATAAACCTTGCAATAATTGTAATTTGATGGCGTTTATACACTAGCGGCTTTTCAAAATATCTATAGATCCAGGGTCAATTTAAATACAATTGCGAAATATCTTGGATTTCTATAGATGTTTCATACATATATACAAATTACTAACTTTCTTGACTTCAGCGAGCTAATATGAAATGATCTTGTAAATTTACAAGCAAGTTAACTTAAAGCAAAATTTCTTCTTTCTCGATAGAGTTGTATAAGTGAAAAGTCTCTAATTGATTTCCAGCGAATTCCACGAATTAGTATATGCTACAAATAACACTTTGACATGGCAGGTGTTAGCCAATTAACGATTTAGTTTAAAAGCCACATGCTAAATGTCACAAAATCGACAATTTCTCAGATTCTTCCAAGTTCAGTTACCATATAACTGATGACTGCAAATTTAAAATCAAGTGCATAGAGCTCGTAATAATGTTAAGTAAAATGTGAAATATTTGTGCAATTTTAAAATATCAAGTTAACATTTCATTAGATTTCTAGTTTTAAGTCTTGGGCTAAGTCGAAGAATAAAACAACAATAAATATCGCAGGATCTATCTTAAATTGCTTTCATTTACGTATTCCACAAGAACTGAGACTGCAAATGCTTCAATTTAACAGCGGCTTGCCACTTTATAATCTAGTTTAGCCGCACACTAAATATTAACTCAAATGCATGATCTAGGGCTGTTGCACATTCTTCAGTAGCGGCAACAATGTGAAGTGCAATACGCCTTGTTGTTGTTGTCAGCAGAGTTTATTAGCTGGTGCGCCTGGCCAAGGGTCAAAACGTCGCACGCACACAATTGGACCTCGTAATGCTCATAAAGAACACATGCATGAAATACATATACAAACAAATATGTATAAACGTCTGTTTATGTGAGATATTCTTTTTTTGGTCTGCCTTTCACTCGCACTAGACTGGACAGAGCTGGAACCATTAGGCGACGTCGCCGTCTCCGTCGTCGTCTGCTTTGGTCATTTACAGCGGCGCCTCGGGGTTAATGAACGATGTTTTATTTCATTTTCTTTCGAGCAACACGCTGAGCCCCCTTGGCGCTCCTCTAATCTCTCAATTCTCTTACAGATATACTACGTACGTACATATACAATACAATCTAGTGTGCGGGGTAGGTGTTTACCTGATAATGTTGCCTGGGAAATATTAAACGGGAACGCATTGCGGCTGTATGACTGCTGCCATTTGTGGCCGAACCTTTGGGCTGCGTCTGCGTGAGCAGCGGACTGCGCGTTGTCGTCACAACCATAATTGGCTTTTAAGTAGTTTTGGAACACTGGTTAACACCTTTTGGTACACTGGAACTGGGAACAGTTCGCCTGTTTTGATTATGTCAGATTTTTAAACTCTTTTATTTTTTCCTACTGCTCTTTTTCGAATCACTTTGTTTCTGGGTTCGTTAACATTTTTGCATTTTCTACGCCAAAAATAGAGAGAAAAACAACAAAAACAAAATAAATTTCATTTGCATTAATTAATAAACAGAACAATTGGCAATTTCCCCAGAATTCATTGATAATGCGAAGCTTTTGTGTATGCCAAAAGTTTTTGTTATAAACAATTATGGCTGGCATCTGGTTATATTCATCTTCTTCCTCACTCTCTTTTCGGGCTGCTCCACAACAGAACCGTTAACCGAAAAAATGTGTGTGTGCACAACAATGGGAACGAGAGAGCGAGCGAGTTAGAGAGAGATGGAGAGATGCAAACAATGAGAAAGGCCCAGATAACTGGTTTTTGCATTTCAGCTGCTGTCAGTTGACAAATGTCTCTGCCAGCAGCGGCAGCGGCAGCAGCAGCAGCAGCTACACAATGCCATAAAAAACTAGCTCTGATTATGACATCTAGATGGTGCCTTGACACCACAATCACCCAAGCCTAGCCATATGTGGGCTCAAGTTCAGTTGACACGCCCACACACTCAGCCCACGTGTATGTTGGGTAGTTATTGGAGTTGTTGTTGTTGGTGTTGGTGTTGCTCACTTCCGTTTGCATTGTCGTCGCGCAGTGCAAGCTTCAAGCTGGCTAATTGAATTTCCGCTTGGCCAAATGCGACGTATTAACCGTTAAGCACACACACCGCCCCCCTCTTCTACTCTTCTGTTGCCTTTCTGTATATCTTTGGGTTAGCTAATAAACGCGTTTTACAACTTCAACTTGGGCGTCCTCTAATTGATTTCAACAACCTACGCAATTGGATTTTCCGTTCAAATTTTGTTTTTGTGTTGTTTTTTTTTTCTAATAAACTGGTTTTTCATTCTCTAGAAACATCGAATTATGTATTATGTAAATTTAGACTAACTCAAAATAAAGATGTTGGTATTTTTAAATTTCATTCGCACATTTTTCTGTGCACGTTACAGCAAACAAAATAAAACGAGCTGTTTCTCGGAAATTTGTGGGTTTTATTTATAAATTCCAAATTTATTTTCGTGTTGTCGCTTGATTTATGTTCGCTTTATCATTGAAAAATTTCGCTTGACTTTACGCACTTTTACACTTGAATTTTGATTTAAGTGCGCGCTTGGGCGCATTCTCAACATTTCACAATAATATTAAATACTTTTAGCTATACTCTTAATATATATTCTTTTTGTTTTAATATCTGTGATTATTTAGTTAACCGCGTCGTTGTCTTCGATATCCGCATTCGCGTACTGAACTGTTGCGTGGTCGACACAAGACTGAAACCCCGAAAGATTTGAGACTCTCGCGACGACTGCAAGCCAGCAGCGCAGCCATGCAGAGAGACGCACTGAGCGTGCGTGCGAGCGAAACGGATTGAGCTGTGGTGAGTGCGCGCCAAATATTGCTCGCTCACTTGCTCTAGGCAGCTTCTCTACTCTTTGACTTTTCACTGCACTTTGGTGTGGTGAATACAGCTCAATACTCATAATGCGTTTAGTGTTGAGTTTGTAATTTGAAAATTCAAATTGCATTTCATTAAAGGAAAACATTACCTTTGCTTGTCTGCATCATATTTAATCCGAAAATGAGACTTTAATATAAACAATATTCGTTCATTAGTTTACCTTGCGCCTTTGGCTAACATTATTTGATTTGTATTTACGCCAAGCAAATAAACAAACGCGTTGACTGCTGTTGACGGCCAAATGGACGTTGGCTCAGGTTGAAGCAGATGATTGAAAACAATTGAATTAAATTGAAATGAATTGAATTGAAATGTATTTGTGAGCGAACACGTGCGCCAAATTTGTTTTTCTTTCTTTCGATTTTGTTCTTCTCCTTTTTTCTTGCCTTTAATTAGTTGGACGAAATATGCGATTTTTGTTGGTTTTTGTTTATGAAAGATTTCAGTGCGCAGTTTTTGGCAGCTGAAAGAGCTGAAAGAACTTTAATGTTTCCAGGAAACACCAAAGTATGCAAAAACAACAAATGTCTATGTTAGTTAAACCATTTCAAATTTGTATTTTGAATTTTTTTGTTTATGCGTCTGGCGTTGATTACAAAAAAGCAGCGCTGCCATGAACTGGCGCCACCCACAGCACAAAGTATCTGTATCTGTCAGATACATTTGGCTGTTGAACTGAGCGAGTGGAGAAGGTCAGTTGAATCAGTTGGCGTGGCTAATGTGCTGCATTTAATTGAGTTATAGGAAGCAGATTTATTCATAATCAAACCTAATTAAACAATTTGTTATGCAATTTGCCAAGTCGAAAAAAAAAATTAAAAAATAAATAAATAAAAATACCTGTGCTAATTTATCATAATCTGTCAGATACTTTCATTTTCTTTTTATGTGTATTTTTCAGCCGAAATCAGGCCAACAGCAGCATCCGCCTTGCAGAGCTGGCAAATTAGTCACAAATGTGTCAGCAGCAGCAGCAGCAGCTCTTCGTCCACTTGCCACTAGCCCAATTTTCGACAAGCGATTAGCATAAACAAATGGTTCGCCTGATGCTCCACAATTAATTCCCAAATATAAGCAGATCCAGCTGCTGATTCATCTAGTTGCTGCTGCCGCTGCTGCTGTTTCTCTTCAATTACAAATTGTATCTGTATCTGTTGTGGCTTCTATAGACATGAATGACTGACTTTCGGCTAACTTCAAGTTGGGTCCCATTGCCGGCTGAGTCATCGCCACGCGCGTCTATATCAAGCCCCAATCACAAAACATGTGTTGCATTCAATGCGAGGCTCGGGGCCAACGAAAGGTTTGCGCGCTGACTCACAGGGGCTTTCCACGCTCTTCTAACAGCGCCGAGCCGGCAGTCGGCAGTCGGCAGTCGCATTGGCGTCGTCTTCGAGCCTAGCTTAGGGTCAGTTCAGATACAATAATTTAGCTGCGCGAGTCGTGAGAGCCGGCAGAAGACGCGCCCATTGGCTCCTCTTCATTGGTATTTCGAGTGCATTCCTCATCCTCTTCTTCTTCAGCATATTCTCCCCACTTTTTTCGTTGAATTTTCATGCGTAATTGATGTTGATGCATTTCCCCGCCTCCTGCTGCTGCCTGAGCGAATCTTACCAAGTTTTTATATGCGAAGCGTGCTTAACACGTTTCGTTTTTACCTCAGTATGATTTATGCGTTCCAGCTGAAATTTGGGTCATGACTCGGAATTCCAGAAATACAATTTGACAGAAGAAACGTGTAGAAAATTCGAAGATAAGATTCGATACGATATTGATAAGGCGTAATTAATTGATACCACTTAATTGGGGAGTTGTGTGAAGCAGACAGATTAAAATTAATATTTATAATGCGAAAGATCATATTTTTAAGGCAAATCAAGCTAACAAATTCATTTCAATTTAATTTTTACAAATCAGCATTTATGATTAATACTAATTCCTAGCTAGTTTAACTATTTCCTATTTTTCCCGCATATTTTACAGATGATTTATAATCCCTAGTCGATTAGTGCTCTTTGACACACACAACTAAATTACAATATCTATTTATTGTCATTTGCCATTAATCTTCAGCTCTAAGCCCAGCTCAATGACTAAGCTTGGGCGCCTAATGAATATAGTTTCACACCTGATACTCAGGGCTTCATAACAGCAATTGTTAATAAGCATCCGCCTTTACAGCAAGTCACATTTCCGACTCTGTGTCATGCTAATGACATAGACCCAGAGTCCCCACCAACCAGCTAGACGCCCCCTCCCACCCACAATCCAAACGATCTTCACAAATAAACAAAATATGACCCTGAACCTGAACTACGTCACGAGAGAAACATGCAATCGAATAACAGATTATTGCTTTAGTATTACTAAGAGATGGAGAGAGAGAGAGAGAGAGGGAGAGAGAGAGAGAGAGAGAGAAACCTGCAAACCAGAAGCAACAGCAAATGACATAATTGTTGTTACTTGGTTGGTTTTGTTTTGATTGCTGTCTCTATACCCTTCTAGAGGTTACTACCAGTTTTGGGTGATACGTTGTATAAGTAATATACATATTTGTATATTACTTGGCTCATATTCTTTGTCATTCTCTTCTGTTATAGCCAAACGACATTAGCAAAGCTTACGTCGTGTTCCATTATGAATATATGCCCAAAATCTGTTCTAAATCGAATCAAAATGTTATATAACTTTTAAACTGATCCAGACTTACCACAAATTTCACACGGGAATGTTTTCGGGTTTCAAGGTATATTGAGATTCGAAATTTTTTTTCTAACGACATCATGTTATGGAATTATAAAGATACATATGTATATAGGTACATATATCTAAAAAAAACTCCATATGACAACTAGCACTTGGCTCAGGTCGATTTCAGAGTTTTTTCAAGCATATAAAATAAATAGTTTATAGATATTCAAACTTAAATTTAACATATAAACTCCATTAAAAAATTAACCATTTCTCTTTTAAAACATCCCTAAAAGAAACTCAACATTTGTAAGCATCACTTGCCAATTTGTCTATTATATATATTTCCCCGACTCTTCAGCATTCACTCGTAAGGGTATACCAACTTCGTCATGTTACATTGAAGCTCTAGCAATAATTATTCATGTACTTTTGGGGCGCAACGAATTGTAAATTTAGCCAAGGGGGGTGGGGGGAGGCAGTGCTTGGCCATGTTGCCGATTCGGGTTGGGATTGTGGTTGAACTCACCTTGACAGTGGGCAATTGAGCATTAACCTTCATGGCGGCAGTCTGAACGGACTTGGACTCGGCCTGAGAGTCGACGGGCTGTGAAGCTGAATTGTTTTGCAGCAGCTCTTGATATTGTTGTTCAACCGTTGATATTTGGGAGTTTGTTGTTGCCTTGAGCGCTGTCTTTTTATCTTTGGAGACGCAGCTAGTTAGCGATAAGCGACGTGCGCTGCCAAAGCGAAAGGTGCCAGCACCTGCACCTGCACCTGCACCGCCAACACCACCAGCAGCAGCACCACTCGATTTCTTTCGATTTGATTTGTTGTTCTTAGCAATGCTATTATCACCAGCTATTTCACTTTGTTGCCGTTGTTGTTGTTGTTGTTGTTGTTGCTGCTGTTGTTTGGTTTCGTTGTTGATTTGTAATGTTGCTGTCTTTTTACACCACAAACCACTCAAACGGTTGCCCATGCTACAGGCTTATACCGGCACAACGAATCGAGTGATAAGCTCAACAAAGCGCAGAGAATCGACACATAGAATTAGCTGAATAGTGAATAGCGTTACATTGATACGATTATACCAATATATAGATGTCACACACACACATATATATATATATCTTTTTATACTGAACAGAGGCAACCGGCGCGCATCTCAATTCGGCAAATACTGAAAATGGAATTCTTTCAAAAACCACAAAATGCTACACAAAAACGTCTCTCTCTCTCTCTCTGTCTCTCTTTCTCGGTACATGTGTGTGTTTATATCAGTGTGTATGTTTGTTTATTTGTATGGTATGTGCGCTTTATAATGCCCAAAAAGAAAACAAAAAAATATATATATACATATATAGTATATAAGACTCGGCGTCATCGACAGCGACAGCGCAACTTTGTTTGTATTTCAACAGCGAAAACTTCCTTTTGCCCGAACATTTGTTCGCGTACTAATCGATTTTTTTCCTCTTACTTGCTCTATACCGGTTGAAGCTCGTACACTTCGTATACCTCGCTAGCCAGCCAGCCAGCTAGCCAGCTAGCCAGCGCATTAATATGCCCAGAGCTGGCTATATACTCTATGCATGGGTACTACCTGTAGGTACCTGTGGCTATACACAACACGCCTAACTTTGGCCAAAACGGCAAGAGTCACTCACGCTCACGTTTCGCCTCAGCTGAAGAGCTTGTCAAATAGTTTTCAAAGAACACAAAAACAACACACAACAAGGTGTTAAAAAGCTTATTAGTGAAAGAGCTAGAACGAATACCGAATACTCTACAGTGCAGAGTCTAAGAGTAAAGATATGAAAATATAAAAGTGAGCAATATCCATGGAAAGTCCTTAACTCTCCTTTCCGGCAAACGAAAGAGGAGATCCAAGGCAATTATATAGTACACTCAATTGTAAAAGTATTCGTATTACCAATATCTATGACAACTCCATTGAGATCCTTTATATGATAATTCTAGTTATCTAAGGTAATACAGTGTGCCGATGCGTATTCCTCATTATCAAATTCGTCTTATACGCTTCGTATATGGGTCATCATGGGTATGACTTTTAATTAAAATGTTGCCGTCTTGTATGTATTATCAGTAATTATTTGTAATCTACAGTCTAAGGTACACTCACGCTGCTGAGTGATTCACACTCGAACACTAATCTATATATGAAGTGCAGGTGCATCTGTAGAATCAATAGCACCCCAAAGTGTAGGGCACACTGGGGGGCTATGACGGCGACGCACGAGCCATACTAAAAAATCAAAATCCAAGTCCAACGAATGCCGATTATTCATTTAGCCATAACGTTTGCATACGCTAAATACATATATACACACATACACAAATGTATACATCTATATGTGTATATGTGTGTATATATGTATATATAAACAACTAATAACTGCCCAGGCAGCAGCAAATCTGGTAAGCTCATCGTTAGGCGTTTCTCTTCCCGATTCTCTGTTTAAGTTTCTTTACCGTGCTCCTCTCCCATTTAAAACGTGCTAAATATTAGTTATTAATTAAGTTGACGCTATTTTCTGCCTATTTACCTCGGCAGCCGGTTTCACGAACTCAACTGGGAGTGTCATCAGCCACACCCCTCCCACCTCTCTCTCTTCATCATTCTCTCTGTCGCCTTTAACTCCGCGCCTCTTTTCTGGTGTAGTCGCGTGAGGTGTGAGCTTTATAAATGGTTAAATATATGGGACGAAATGACGATTGGACTTCTGTTTGTGTTTGTGTAAAGCTTTTTTGGGCTGTGGGTCAAATGCAAAATTAAGCAATGTGCGTGCCAAACGAGAAGAGTGAGCAAAGGGATTGTACTTTGACTGACCTTTGGGCAGCGTCTATTAATAGTCATTAGGCGTGGTGAGTTTTACTTATTACAGTTGTAAGTGAGTTGAGCGAGGCTCATGTGGGAATGGAAGTTTGAAATGAGGAAGTAAAACTTTCTCTCTTATAATTAAGCTATAATTCAATGCATGTCTACTCTTCTACTAATATTTTTACATCTACTTAGACTTACATTGTTACTTGTACTTATACAAATATACCACATACAATTACTTATGCACACGCTTTTACTTCCACTCTTTCATGCACATATACAATCTCTTATACTCATTATTTTTCTTATACCTACATAAACTTATATTTAAACTTCTACTTACATTTCCGTAACTTCTCATACTGGAAGGACTCAGGCTGAAGAGTCTGCCCAGCTGATGATGTGTAGGAGAGCCATTGCTATTTGCTGGCGATATGGCAGTGCTTATATCCGAGAACATAGGTGAGTGAGAATGTGAGTGCGAGTGATCTGTGGAGTAGCAAACTTAATAGAGACACAACATATTTTATAAGAGCAGGACTTACCACTCAGCTCCAATGCCGGCGACATATCCTTGGCAAAAGCAAACAAATCATTGTTGTTACGTATGTCCGATGAGTTGAGAGTTAGACTTGGTTTACGTACGCCCAGGAAATTTGAGTTGCTGGCGATGGAGGAGGCACTGCCACTGCCACCGGTCCCATTGTATATCAGCGGGCTGGATGTGCAAGTGGGCGTGACATTTGGCAGCTTGTGCGACTCCAGCGGCGATGCGGATTTGGGAATAAAACTGTTATTGCTCCCACTGCTGCAATTGCCAGCTGCCGTCACAGATGTGTGACGCTTGAGCAGCGGCGCCGGCGGCAGCTGAGATGGCGAGTGCCGATAAATGTTGCTCGTCTGGGCATGGGGCAGTGTAACTGAATCACCCTGTTGCTTGGGTATGGCCAGGCGCAGAGTCTGACGCGCTGCTAGCCTACGTGCAGGCGCAAATTTATTTGCGGACGCCGTTTGTGCTGAGCTGTTGTTGTTGTTGCTGCTGCCACTGCTGGCGTTGCTGCTGTTGCTGTGGTGAGCTTGCGCAGCTGTATTGACAAGCTGTGGTGAGTTCATTTTGTTTACGATCGAGAGCGAGAGTAACAGTAAGAGAGCGCGACCACGAGAGAGCACGAGTGGGTGTTGCGGGAGAGCGCGGCGTATGCGCGATATTTTTCGTATTTATCAATGAATTCGTGTTGAATTTGTATTATTATTGTTTTACGAGTTGTTATTGTTATTACTGCTGCGGGCTTTTCATTCAACGCCTCACTGCAGCCGTTGCATAATTACACAAACAATAACAACAAAATCACTGAATTATCTATAAACAATATATGTATGTAGATAAACAATAACAAGATACGCGAATCGCTTACAGCTCGCCACGCAATTTGTCGAATTTTCTTGAGTTACCCAGCGATTGATGCATGCTGCCTTGGGACGTGCCCCTTGCTGTCAGCGGCGTCTTCGATGGCTCTGCCAGAGTCCCACTGTCCGCCCGTCCGACTGTCTCGCTGTCTGACCCACTTTGTGTGGCAGCCAACGAAGGCGACAACAAAATGCAGCCAACACCTTTTTTGTTGATTTGTTATTGTTGTTGATTTGTCAGCGTTGCTTTGTTGTTTTTGTTAGCACACGCTTAATTTATTGTTGCTGTTGACTTGGTTGCTGGTATTTTAATGTTCTTTAGCTTTTATTGTTTCGATTGCCGTCGGTTTGAACTTGAGCTTTACGTGGTCGGCTTTAATTTGGACGCGAATTGCTTGGGGTAGACAGAGACAGAGACGAAGAGATAATGTCTCAGATTCTGGCACTGAGAAATCGCGTCGCGTTGCTCAATTTTCGTGACTTGCGTGGGAGCTGCCATAATAGTCCATATGGCATTAAATGGCGTGTTTAATCTGTAATATATATGTATACATACATAGAGAGGGGAAGAGAGAGAAAACCATTTTAGTTTTAATTGTAGAAATACTGAGAATCGTAAATGAATCTTATTGCCTCTGCTTATATGTAAAAGTGCGTCGGTCGATCACAAAGAACTGACTCAACTGACCTCGAAAAATCTAGAAATTAAAGGTATCGTAGGAACTCATAAGGAATGTACGAGTGTGTGTGAGAGAGAATGTGTGCCAGCCTAGATTATTGAATAACTTGGTTTATATATGAAAAATCTTGACTATTGCTTACCTAACGATCAACTCTCACTATGAGTTTATCCTTCCGTTTTCAACGTCTATTACCCACGTTCTTCCGATCATTCTCTGCTATTATTAGTCGCTATAAATTGAAGACATTTCTTTGAAAGGTCATTCCTTCTCTCTCCAAGTTTCAGCTTCCTCTCGCCGTCTATGCAGCTACATCTCTATTAATTACTCAGTCCATTTCAAATTTAGAGCTAGTTCTCCTATAACCTTTCCAGTTCAATTCTTTAACTTGCTCGAGTTTCAA
Organism: Drosophila mojavensis; assembly: GCF_018153725.1. Taxonomy (NCBI): domain Eukaryota; kingdom Metazoa; phylum Arthropoda; class Insecta; order Diptera; family Drosophilidae; genus Drosophila; species Drosophila mojavensis. The sequence goes on along the minus strand of NW_025318899.1, from coordinate 11,085,296 downwards.
TTAGATATTCAATTCAATTAGTTTTGCTTGTCAATCAGAGTTGCATCGCATAGTAACGAAATCAATCGATGCGAACTGACATCTAATTAGCAACGATGTCAGCTGGCTGCACTGATTGAATGTCAAGCGATTGCCACAGATGATGGATAGTGTCTGAGTCGATTGTCAAGTGTGACAGAGACATGGCCTGTGCGACACTTGGCCCACAGAATTATACAGAATACACATTAGATAGACGGACGATATTTAATGAGTTTGCAAATCTTTTGCATATGCGACTGAAATGTGATTTGTGAAAAGCCGTCGGCCTTTGGCGGCTCAAACATTGCCTTACACAGCGTCTTAGCTGAAAATTTCTGGCATATTTGCACACGGATTTACAATAAATTGCAATTATGCAAATGAGGCGAGCAGCGAGAAACGCGAGAACGCTGAGAAGTCTGAGAACCGGTACATTTAAGTCTTCAAATAAAACGAAAAACAAAATAGAAGTCAAAACGCAAACATTAATCACAGAGATTAGCTGGGCACACAGTTTAGCAATTATGGATATTGACGGTGCGTGTCAATTGGGCACTTGATAAATGATTAAGCGCAAATCCATTCAATTTCGTTGCCAATTTGCCATTGCCATTTGCCATTTATCAGCAACGATTCGCGCTGTGGGTCAAGTTCAGGTTCGAAGTCGGAGTACATATGTAAGTAATACCCTTTGCTATGTAAATATGTACATCAAGTAATTCAGATTATAGCAGGCTCTTCGTGCTTTGTATTAATCTAACTTATTTATCTTTATTTTTGGCCTGAACATTGCCTGCATGTGATAATTATAGCCATGGCTACAGAACGTATTCAGTTGAAAAATATTCAATCATTTATGGAACTGACAGCGGAGGATCAGGAGCGCTGCAATGCCTTGTTTAAGAACGAGCCGCTCGAGAGCAAGCACATCATGAACAAATATGTGAAGCGCACCGCACAGATCATGAAGCGGGCCCGGCCGGATCCTGTGGACAACGAGTGCTTCCTTTGCTTCGATATCTATCCGTTGAACTTCAAGTACAGCACCGTCCTGTGCTGCCTGTGTGGCGTCATGCATCAGTTCTACTATGTGTTGTACATGAATGTGATTGAGGATACCAAAATGGAGCACCTGAGCCAGTTCATGTGCGATCTGTTGGCCAATCTGATATCGGCGGAGATCCCGCTGCTGACCAGTTTCAAGCTCAAATTTGTTCTGTGTCGCGACAATCCCATCAACAAAAACGTACTCAAACTCTTTTCCGAATCGGAGACAACGTCCAAGATATACACCACTTATCCATTTATACGCGAGACCAATGTGCTGCGACAGTCACAGATACACAATCCGTACGTTCAGCTGGCCTGGCTCGAGATTATGCAGGGCAACATCCAGCAGAGTAACATCCACGAAATTTTTCAAAAACATCGAGACGTGGCCAATGCCAAGGAGGATCCCGTGCTGAAACTGTTTGTTGAAGACTTTCACAACTTGGCCAAGGATCTGCTGCAGTCCCGGTTTCTGGTCAATTTACGCCTCTGCACCATGGAGCGTCTAGATCTGTTCGAGCAGGTGATTCGGGCCCACCTGAAGACCTACAAAGATCGTGCAACCACCCGTTTATTTCTGTTCGAACTCTTGAGAGCTCTGCTGCACATCTACGATCTCTAAGCATTGGCAGTCGGACACTGATTTTGTCAACCTTCGGCTAACGATTTAAATTGTTCGTAAAAAGAAACTCGCAAAAAAATAAATAAATATTTATTGATATGGAAATGAAATGTTCAACTGTCCGATAGCAGTGGCAGCCACGGCTACTTTCTATGCTGCTTTTGCCAGCGAGCCAACAACAGTCAGGATGGCCGAGTGGTCTAAGGCGCTGCGTTCAGGTCGCAGTCTACTCTGTAGGCGTGGGTTCGAATCCCACTTCTGACAAGATTATTTTTGTTGATTTAAAGATTTTTTATTATTTAAATTGTACTTTTAAATTTTATTTTATATTTTATAGGCATTTTGTGGGCTATGTTTTCAATTGGCATGGACAACAGTTGATTAACCTGCCATAAAAAAAACAAGCACTTAACTAAGGCTATTAAAGCCATAGAAATCTTATCTTATATTTATTTAAGTTGCGAACGTCTAATAGAGGAAAATTGTCATTGACATCGCATTAAAATGCATTCGACGTGCTTGGCAGGGGCTTTATGGTACTTCTAGCGAACTCTATGTGAAAAAGTGATATAATGCGGCACACGTGTGGGCTGAGGCAACTACAATTAAAATGGTATATAAATATTTGTTATATTTATTTATAGCATTTTTCACCTGTTTTTTAAGCAGCCTAGATAAAAATATTATCGATAACATAAAAAACAGTGCAGACCTTGTACACCAAATGCTTTGATTCTGTTGACGCAGTTGCTTTGCGCGTTGTAAAAAAAATCAAACTCTGCAAAATAATATGGTATATATATATACATAAATATATATGTATATATGTGTGTAGGTATATGTTGACAGCAGAACTGACCCAACGAAAATGGCATTGAGCTCGTGCCCTGAAATTGAGTCTCAACTATGTCAACTGGCATATCGCCACGCTTTGTTTATAAACAAATGCAACTTTTTTTTCTTCATTCCTTTCAATACTTCGTTTGATACATACATATGTATATGTACATATATTGAGATAATTGTGTCAGTTTTATATTTCCCATATTAATATTTGAGAATATTTATAATTTCGTTGGGAAAATTGCGTTGTTAGATCTCAAAACTGTTGACCTATATAAAAAACTGCTATATAATTATGAATCTTACTTATCAAGCACCCAAGACGCATGAGTTGAACATCTCTATCCCTATCTCGCTCTCTCTTTATATATATAAAGTACTGATAGTAAAATATTGCAAATTAATTCAATTTTGTTTGTATGGTATACAAAATCTTCGATTGAGCCAAAAGTTCAATGGTAATGCGGAAAATTATTCGCGGCATGTCAAAACATTTCATGCCATTTGGTTTTTTCCCTTAGATAAACAAACAATTAGCTTGAAATGCGCATGCATAGACATATGTACCTACGCATATACACACATATCTACATACATATTTATATGTAAGTAGATGAACATCTATAAATAGCTAAATAAAATAGTTGTCGGCATTAAGTCAAAGCGTTTTTCTTTTCAAATCTTATAAACAATGCGCTGCTATTCTTCAGTTACAGCCACAGCTGCAACGAGTATATATACAGACATACATATATACGTATCGCCAATCGGAACAGAAATTGAATGCGATCCAATTATAATTTATGCATAAGTGACAAAAATACCAACTGAATGAATGAACTTTTCTACACATAAATCAAATGAAAATGTCCGTTTAAACATCTTTGAGAAGAGCAAAAGCCTCTACAGTCGTGGATATATACATATCTATCATAAATAATATTCATATATTTACTTCTTTATGTATTTAAAGAAGAAAAGCGCACAACAAAAGCTGCCGCCGCCTTTAATAAGAGAGGATTGTAAAGAGAAATGGAAACGCCTGTAAGATTTAGGTACAAGAATGCGGGTTAACCGAATTTCTGAGACTGGTCCCGAAATTTCGAAGCTCGACAGGCTTAGTAGGCGAAAGTTTACAATAAAGGTTAATGTTCTTTAATGACTAATCTCAGCTCTTTAGCTTGTTATTTTGTCGTTGTTTTTGTTTTTTTGCTGACTTAATGCGTTTGTCTCCGGGCCCAACCCACATATATAACTCAGCGATAAGATTTATCTACAGCAAAATATAAAACGCCGTCAATACTTTGTCGGCTTTTGTGTTTATTTATTTTTGTTCACAAACAGCAGATCGAATCAGTTTAATTTGCAATTATATTCCCATAAAACTGTATTTAAATCATATATTTAAGAAATTTAACCAGCCTAACGAATGGCTTAACATTCTCTGAACTATTTAAAATGCCAATAAATTAACAGCTGAGAGAAATTTGAACAGAAAAAGTTCCCATACAGCTATTTATAGCACTGTATAGCTAACAGTGCGCATTAACAGCGCACACTCGAGCAGTATGAAATCAGCTTTGGCTCAACTCATGCCAACAGTCAGGATGGCCGAGTGGTCTAAGGCGCTGCGTTCAGGTCGCAGTCTACTCTGTAGGCGTGGGTTCGAATCCCACTTCTGACAAGATTTTTTTTTTCTTTTACTATTTTAAATATTTTTTTTTATAAACATTTTTTTTTTTTTAATTTACCTTTAGTCATGAAAAGTTTTAAATTATGTTATTTTCCATATATATGCAAAGCATTTTACCGAAAGCACATTTGTTCGCATATGTTTTTCTGTGGTTTGTTTTCGCTTTTATTTCTGATTGTGAGTGGGTGTCATCTGTATGGCTGATGGAAAACAGCAGCTAGCACCACCATAACAGCACACAGCACTGCTGGAATCATTCATTAATGCGCATTGCCTGTCGTCTGCACAGTTGTTTTTGTTACTTTTTTTTATTGAACTAAACTTTGTTTTGCAAAGCCATTTAAAGTGCCAAAATCAATTAGTAGCTGTTTTTGGCTGCCGTGTTTAACAATTTAATTACGCTTTTTATTTATGCTCACTCATTTATCAATGCCTCAGATCTGTCTGCCCTTATTCACACCACAAGTTTTATGTTGATTTTTATGCGCATCCTATTGATTTGCAATTAAACAAAAGCCAGACAGCTTCTCTGACTTGTATAAAATTTACATTTGCTTTGTATTTATGAATATTATCATCTATGTGTGCGTGTGTTATAAATATTTGAGAATTGGATTCGTGAATACGCTCGCTATAATCATAAACTCAATGTGCAACTTACAGAAAACGCAACTCATGCGCCTGCCCATCCCAATGGAGTGGGGGGGTTCGGGCAGGCGGTCCGTTCCGTCAGAATCTCGTGCGGCAGATAAGCAACGGAAGCTGCGGTTAGTTGCCGCTGAAGGCGAGGCTATGTGGATGTGGATATGGGATGTTGGATCTTGGATGCTGACGACGTTAACTGTTGGGCTTTTGGTTGGCGTCGGCGTTCGTTGGTGTCTCAAATTCCTGCAAGTCAATCAACCCGTCAGTTTCTCTTGTTTTGTTATTTCAGTGTGTGTTATTTTTGTTTTTTTGCTTCTTTTGACCAGGCGACCGACCGACCGACCGACCGAATGTTCCGTACAATTTATTTTGGCGCTGGCGTTGTTGTATTTATAGCCACATGGAGCACACATAAAATTTGAACGTAAGATTTCGTAATTGCAAAGCACGCAACAAAATATATAGGAAATGCGCTTTGGCAAGTGTGGCGACAACAGGCACGACGGCTGCGGAAACACTTGGCTGGCTTAACTACGACTACTGGAGGATTCGCTAGCAATTTGCTATAGTTTAGCAGCGATAAGACGCTCAAGCACTGCAACACAATAATACAGCACGTAGCTGACTGAACACAGCTGTAATTTTCCGTTAAAACAATTTTCGAACCGTCGCGTTGCGCTTTGCGCTGTTGACTGCAGCGGCAGCAGAAGCAAAGCAAGCAGCAAACAACCTCAAAGTAAGCCGATGGCAAGGCGTCACAGAGAGTGCAGATTCTGCAGAGCAGTGAGCCTCAGTCACTCTTACTCTCACGCTCTCTCACTCGCTGGTGACGTCACAGCAGTCAGCTTTTGAGCGTCTGTAGCGCGTTTCCAGGCACACACGCGCAACTGTGACGTTACTATCTGCGCTGTGCATCACCTTCTCAGAGCTCGGCACCATGTAATGATCGCCACAGAAAGAGAGAGCGCAAGCACAGCACACATACGTACATATGAGTGAGAGAGGAAGAGCAAAAGAGAGGGGGCGCGTGAGAGTGGTAAACAGCATTTGCTTGCTGTGTGGTGCGCCATAAAGTTTTGTTTTTATTTCGTGTCTTTTTATTTGTCTTGGCTTCTTCACTTCACACACCAATACACTGATACACTGACATAAAGGCAGCGTCAATCTCGCATGCGTGGGCAGTACTCACAGACGCACACACACACACACACATACATAAACTGTGCTCATATGTCAAAGCTTTGACTGCACGTGCAGTGCGAACTTTCAAAGCGCAAAAACCATAAACAAAACTACAATCAACAAAAAAAATAAACAGCGAAAAAGTGTCAGGAGAATGAGAAGAAGAAGAAAAAATGCTAAATTGCATGGCTAATTAAATTTCTATTAGCCAAGCGGCAAAACCAAGGCAAAACAAAAGCAAAAACAAAAACAACCGTTTAAACATGTTTTCAAATTGATTTCAGCTCGCTTTCTTTGTGCCCGAGAGCTCGCGCGTAAACATTACGTATACGCCCCCATAATCGCCCAGATGGTGAATGTGTGTGTGTGTGAGTGTGTCTGTTTGTTATGAAAAGAGCACAGAACAAGCAAAACAGCTGAAACAATGAAACCTGTTAATTAAGTTTGCTCAAATTTGGTATAAAATGTCGCGACTCTGCGCTAAGAGAAAACCAACTTAGAATATTTATAGTCTGTATATCTGTTTATGCGAGTCTGCATATACTATATATACATAGCTCCAAAGCAATTGATTAATGTTCCCAGCACTAAAAGTGCTCTTTTAATTGTTTGTCTGCCAGCTTTAGGTCTGCTTTTGGCTACTATTCCAAACTTTGAACTTGAAAGAGTCTGTTCACTTTTGCTCTTTGACTGTTAGGCGGGTGCTGTCTGAGCGAACAACTCATAAATCATTGCAAATATTCAACAAATAAGCGATGCTATGATTAGATAAGAGATCTGTGAGATCTGTGAGTTTCGAATATATTGTTTATTAGTAATAAATATGCATTAAGTTCGGATCTTGGTTAAGTTTTGCAAGCGTAAAGTAAGAGGGGAAGATGTTAAAATTGTGTATAGTAAAAATAAATAAACACAAGAGTTTCTGTCAGTTTAAGAGTTATTAATGGTAAATTCAATTACGATTATACCAGGCTCCATTTGGCACATTTTCTCACATGGTAAACGTACATCAACAATTTCTCTGACTCCTCAACTCTCAAGCCAATCGAAGATTCTCTCAGAGTGCATCTTTCTATATTGTCTTGTCAAAGAGTTAAACAACTTTGCAAGTTAGCCAGAAAAGTGCTTGCAAGCCCTTCAATGTCTTCTTTGAATGCTGATGTTTAAGAACTTTTGCCGTTAACATATTGTACAATTGTTATTGTTATGGTTGTTGACCCAGTTAACTGGCCATTGTAATGCTAATTTACAAGCAGCAGCAGCCGTGTTTGGCTGCACCCACTGCTACTGCCTGGTGCCTGATGCCTGCTGCAATTGGAAGTGGGGCATGCAGCAGTTACTGCCACTGCCACTGCAACTGCAACTGCAGCTGCCGCGCCCCGTTGCGCTTTATATGTGTGTATAATATTTATGCTTTTTATATACATATTGTGTCAAGCTGACAGTAGCATAAATTTTGATTGATGACTTTTGATTGACATTCGGGCAATTTGCTAATTTTATTTCAACTGCTTTTGCTTTTGCTTTTGCTATTGCGCTCTATTAGACTATGCCACAAAGGCATAGGAAATGGGTCAGTTGTCTAAGAACTTTGTCTACCATTAATCACAATGAATTTATGCTCATACACATGCATACACATGTATGTTTGTCTGTGGTCATAACATGATGGCTCTGCAAAGTAATCATGCGAATTAATGGATATTATGACTTGTAGAGTAGAGTTGGGCTCAGTGGAGTAGAGTAGTTACTTGGCAAGCATTGAATTTATGGTTTCTGAATGCGTAAACTTTAATTAACTTTAGCTGTCAGGTCAGCCAACTGATTAACATATATAAATGCCTATCAAATGTCTACAATCAAGCTATAAAAATGAAAATATCACTCGAGGCCCCCAGCTCGACGCTCAAAGTCAAAGTGGAGCAGCAGCAGCAGCACAGTCGAAGCTAATTGAAATGCATTGAAAGTGCGTGCGACCGGTACTAGCAACAAGTGGCAGCAACAACAAGTCGCCGCCGTTGCAGCAGCTGCGTGTGAAATGTCAGCAGCATTGGCCAGGGCGCGCGAAAAACATTAGCCATTGGCCACTGGCCAGCGTTGACATTTTCTTATAACTTAATTATTTTGCATAACTCATTGCATATGCAACACGACAACGGCAACAGCAGCGACAACAGTTTCCACAGCAGTAGTGGGTGGTTGCATAATAAATGAAAATAAATATAAAATGTGACAGTTGCCAATCGGCGAACTTATTCAATGTGATGAATGTCTCTGACCTGATTTCGGCTGAAGTTACTTTTCATTATTATTATTATTATTATTTTCGTAGTCGTTGTTGTTATCAATTGCATCGCCGCATTTATCACGCTCGAAATATAATTACTGTTGCATTTTGTTGCACGTAGCCAGTGTGTACACACCTTTCGATGACGCGACCCAACGAGTGCAATTTGTCTTTGCCTCCGGGCGCCACATGCAATTTTTCATTCGCTTTGCGTAGGCAGCCCAAGTTCAAAGAGCCAACTCTGATTGGTCAGCAATTACACTCACATACACAAAGGCACACACGCACGTGTAATACGCTAGAAATCTAAAAATAGAGAAGTCATGAAACCAGCGTCGAGCCACTGACAATGGCCGCCATTCGCACAGAATGCCATTGGTTCCTGCGCACCAGCATGAGCATAGTCAGGATGGCCGAGTGGTCTAAGGCGCTGCGTTCAGGTCGCAGTCTACTCTGTAGGCGTGGGTTCGAATCCCACTTCTGACAAGAATTCTTTTTCTCATATTTTTAATTTTTTTCATTTAAAAAAAAGTATATTCAAAGTAGTTTATCATTTGTATCTAAGTGCCGTGTACTCTCTGTACAATGTGCAGCACTTGTTTCAATTGGACTCATAAGAGGCCATTAAAAATTACAAGTAAATCAATTTATGTGCGCTTAATTGTCAATATTCTAATCACATAATCAGCGGGCTGTGGCAAACGTTTTGCCTTCGAGCAGTACTCGTTGGATGACTGACTGACTGGCTAACAGTTAAAAGACCACACACACTCAAAGCCAGACAGGCAGCCAGCCAGCTAGCTGATGATTATTATCATCGTCTGGCATCGCCGCGAGACGCCGTCAATGGCAAACACTTTCAAGTCGGCAACACATCATTCATTCAATCAAACTAGAGAAACGCTGACTGAACTGAAATGCAGTTCATGCCATTTTTTGTAGATTTGTTATTTGCTTGTATGTTTCTGACAATTGTTTCTCGTGTATAATGGGTTAGGCAATGGGATGGCTGAAAAAACGACTTAAAGCCCTATTTGTAATTATGATCGTAAAATGCAATCAGCCGCTTAGAACTGCGAATTAGTCGGCGCAAATTCCAACATGTTTTTTAATAGCACAATTTACGACTATATTATCTGGCATCCATAAAAAAAAGCCCCGCCAACTATTAAAGTTGTTTAACGGTCCACAAGGCGCGAAGCATTGAGGCTGGTCATAAAGAGGCTGCCGAACAATTGACAAGCCGCAAAAATTGTTTACACAATTTTAATTGACAACTTTGTGGAGAGGGAAAAACTGAATATGAATGATGGCCCAAGCCGACGCGCTTATCTGCCATTTTTCAAGAGTTTTTCTATATATTTATTTATAATTACTGCTCAGTGAACAGCTATTGAAATTTATGGTCAATTGATTGGCTTTTGAATGGCGTAGAAGCGTGCTTCCAGCAAATTATTATTAATGCACAAAAAATGATTGGACCAAAGCTGCATCTAACACCTGCCGTTTAACGAATGTTATTTATGAAAAGCTTTTAGCACTTTTAATTAACATTTTCGGAATGCTCACTGTAATTTATGGCCGTCCATTATGATAAGATAAATTAATATTTAAATGTAAAGTTGAATTTGTATTTAACATATAAATTATCTCTTATACCACACTCAAATCATGTAGCTTTTTGAAAGCTCTGGGAGCCTTATTCACATTTCGTTGAAGAAGCTTTTGAATATAATACACGTTTTCGATCTCGTACCACAATTTGAAAGCTTTCACCTTGTAGGCTACCCTCTAAATATATATCGCTCTCAGAGCTAAACGAAAGCTTTCCTCTCAACTGAGCGACAATGGAAACCAAGCTTACGAAAAGAAAGAAAAAAGAACAACAAGCCGTGAGCTTTGAAAGAGCAACAAAAGCGCTAGCCCGACAGCTTTCAATACGTTTTACATTATACTTGAAGTGACGCAGGCGAAACTTTTGGCAGTCTTTGAGATACCATGACGTAGCTTGGACAGAACGCAATCACAATCAAGCGAAGCTACTTGAGAGCCATACCTTTATTGTGGCTGCACAAGTAAAACGCCTTACATTCGTAAAGCTTTTGTGAAGAATTCAACAAAACGAGCCATAAAGAGATCTAGCTCTAATCGTGTCAGGCAAAAGCACGTCACACACACGCACACAGTCACAACGCACACTGTGGCGTGCAGGAAGGTTATTCAACTCAACAGGTACGTGAAGAGAGATTACCAAAATATCACTAACTCTCTAGTTATGGAGCATAAGTTAGACAACAACAACAATAATAGCAACTCTACAAATACTGCAACATCAGCAACAATTGGAGGAAGGCAGCAGCTGCCAACTTTCAACGGCGTAAGCGCTGTTCTAGCACACAGAAAGCTCTTTTTAAATTACAATAAAAACAAGATGAGACTGCAGCGGCATATTATTGTTGCTGAAAGCTGCACCAGAGAGCGCTAAAAGCTTTAACTTTTATTTGTGTGCGAGTATGTGTTGTGTTTCTTTATTGCTCTCTGCTTATTAAGCTTGAATATTATGCTCGATTTAAGTAAATGTGTTTAATCAATTAGTACACACATTATAATCGATGTCATTAAATTATGAATTTCTTTTAGATTTCACCACACACCATGAGCAATCTACGCATTTGCAAAGCCATGTCGCTGCATCCCAGCGCGAATCTCTCGAATAATCATATCAATTCTAGGATATGCCTAATGCCAGGCTGCAAGGCCAGCCCTTCGGAGCTGCGTCGCTTTCCAGTGCACGACATAGATCGGTAAGTGATTACTCGAAGTTCTACTTTATTTATGACCTTTTGCCGATCTACATATGTATGTATGTACAATAAAACCTGTTTATAGAGTTGTTGTTGTTGATTGCACCGAAGCTTGATGCGCATCACAAATTCTCTTCTGCATACACATGTATGTACGTACGTACATATATACAAACATGTAAATTTGTATGTACATATGTGTGTATGTCAGGAATGCATACAAATAATATTCCCGGCAAGCTTAGCAAAATGAGAGTGAGCTTTTGCATTGGAATCGCTCCTCCCGCCAAGTCAAAGGTTGTTGAACTTTCGGCGGCCGCATCAGCTTCATAGAAAAAATTTCAATGCCATGGCAAAAACAAAACACAAAAACAACAAGTACACGCCATGCATTTGTATTGCAATTATGCACATTGTGGGTGTGAGGGAAACAACGAAAGAAGCATAAGAAGCTGCGTCCCACACTCACACTTAGAGTTGGAAGCAGGCAAACGCATAGAAATATTCCCCATCGGTTTATTTTTAGCTCTCTCGTTCTCTCGCTCTCTTGCTCTCTTGTAATGCGTACAAAACGCGCTCTGTTGGCCGTGAAGTTTGTGCTGCAAAAACAGTTCTGTGGACTGAAGTTATTGCCATCAACATGGCGCTTAGAGTGGACACAAAATGTGGGATTAAATTGAACATTGAAAAGCAGTAAAAAGTAGAATATAAATATAGTAGATAAATTTCAAAAATTAATGAGTTCTCATACCTTTAAAACTCGAATAGCAATAATTAAAATAGACATACATATCTCTCAATTGATACAATTGAGGTAAAACGAGGCCCACCCCAAATCGGCTCAGCTGTGTCTGGGCCTATCCATAACGCAAATAAACAGCAACAATTGTTGTTATTGTTGCAATGGTTGAGGGAGGGCGGGCGTCGGCAAGTGGATGCAGCAGTTGAACGCCGGCACAAGACGCGCAACAAACTTCCGCTCTTTGACGAAGAAGAGAGCGAGAGCGGCGAAAGCACTACACATGCAAAAACGTGCACACACGAATACGCACATACACACAGCACACACACAGCGACACAAAGAGTAACACTGCAATGAGCATAAAAGCGCTTTTTCAGCTACAACTTTTAGTGGCCATGGCAGAACTTTTCACCAGTTTGTGCAAACTTCACGGGTGTATGCGTGCGAGAGAGCGAGATGGGATCTAATTTTAAAGCTGCACAGGAAAAGCACTGCCAAAAGAACGAAACTTCGATGCAGTTCTTTACAGTAAACAAAGAACTTCCGAGGCGATCGCAACGCTGAGCAGCGCTCGAGTGTAGTTAGAGTTCGGGTAAATTCCATATAAGAAAAGGTTGCCATCAGCAAAGAGAGTTAATAAAACGTATGTTGTGTTGTGCTGTGCTGCGTTGCTTATTTGCTGTTCGATACGAAAGCTTTCTCTGTAAAGAACTGTGCACAATTGGTGTATAAATTGCGTTGTTGACCCAAGCTGAGCTTGCAGGGCGACTGACAAGAGAATCGTGCTGCACCACCAATACACACACACATACACTGTGCATATAAGTATATGTAATGCTTGCACTTGTATCTACTGCACAACTGAACAATCAACAATTGTAATTCCTGCAGCTGCAACTATTGGCTGCGCCAATTCGGATTGAACGACCAACTGGTGCAGGAACTTGGCGGCGTGAAAAGGCTGCGCATCTGCCTGAGGCATTTTAGCCAGCGCAACGCAATGGCTAAGACGCGCATCAAGACGACGCCACTGCGCTTAAACAAGCCAAACAAAATAACAACAACAACAGGAGCAACAACAGCAACAACAGAAGCAGTAGTAGCGACATCTGCCAAACCGATGGCAGACAGCACAACAACAATTGAGCTTGTCGATGTGAGTAGCACAAATGCTACAAATTTCAATGAAAATTCCCATCTCTTATGTTGTTTGTTTTGATCTTTAGAGCTCCAGTGGGAAATCATTGAAGCAGTCCATGCAGGAGAAGTCAGTGACTACAATAACACCTGTGCCGCAACGCTCCCACTCGATATGCTCCTCCTCGTCCATCTCCAGCGATGTGCAGTCCATCAGCTCGGACTACGAGGCCAGCATGCCGTTGTCCGCTCTGGTGGATGCACATGCTCAGAATGGTAATGGGCTGGCGAAGAAGCGCAAACTGTATTTGATAACTGAAAAGTCGGATGAGAAGAATGGAAATACGTTGCCCAACGGCCAGAAGAGGAAAATGTTTGTAGTTGTGGAACAGGAGAAGGATACGGCTGCCAAAAAGCTGATGATCGTCACAGACAAGCCGCAGGCAAATCTCACACAGCATCTGGAGAAGTTTCTGCCAGAGATACTAAACTGCATCCAGGGCAAGGAACAGGCGCAGGCGAAGGTCAAGTTGCCGACGATCAAGCATCAGGCGACAATCAAGCAGGAGCCGCTGCCCCCGAAGCCCGCTCCTATTGTGAATAAGCCGCACATAACGCTGCCGCCCAAGAAGAATCCCACCAACTTTGTCAAATTGGAAGGCTCACCTGGCATTAATCTACCGGCCAGCATGTCCATTATGCCCGTGGAGCCGGTCAAAGAGTCGCCGCCTGTACCAGAGACTGAGACCAACATTAATCTGTCGCCCGACTTTCGGTTTCTCATGAAGATTCTACCCAAGCTGGAGCAGCTGCCCGAGCCACACAAACAGCACGTCAAGCGCTCTATACAGATCTTTGTGGAGGAGAGCTACAGCCACTATGGCAAGAAGGAGTAGCAACACCTAGTTATATAAATTATCATTTTAATTAAGTATTTGCTTTAAGGTTCTATTGAGGACAATTTTATAAGAAAACCTTTTGAATATTCGTTGTTTAAGACTGATGCGAAACGTAACATATACACATTTATATGTACACACACATATATATGTTGTAAGTACTGCAATGGAAGTGCAGACCCTAAAGTTAGTGTTAAGCAAATTTTGTAGCGCCCAAATTGCATGAAACTCACTGGGCATAGTTTTATACTTTTAGCCATAAACTTGAATTCTAAAAAGAAGAGAAAACAAAACTAGTTTAAGCACTGAATACATGAGAGCTTTTAAGCCAAGAACTGAATGTATATAAATTGTGCATTTTCTTTTAATTTTCTTTCTGCAAAGAGTTGAAAACAAGCATTGAGCAGATTGTACTGTGGCGCCACCTATCAGACAGCAGCGCAACTACAGTTAGCCGACTGTTATAAGTCTGGGAATGCATTTGCTGTTAACGAGCGCTGTTAATAACATGTTCGCGCAGGCAAGCAGTGCAAGCAGTTGGAATATTAATATGATTTGGTTGGAAATTTTAATTTTAAAATAAGCTCATTTCACGATTTTTGTTTTAAGTAATTGGACGTGCAATGATGGGAGCTGTTAATGGATTGAATATAGCATTAAAAACTATTTTTTTAACTGGCCTCATCAAACTTTTAAATTGTACTCTTTCTGCTCCACTTTCTTACTAAATTTTCAGTTTACAGACAGATTCCAATTTTCCCAATAAATAATGTCAATTTGTTTTAGTTTTCGTATCTTTTGTTTTGCATTGTAATTCCAAAGAACTTTATTTAGTTTGAAAGCATTTTTTACTGTTTTTCTTTTTTGTTTTATGTTTTTTCTTTTTTCAGTTTTACGTTATAATATTAGTAAGTCTAATTATTTGTTGTTAGTTAATACAATGGGGTTAGTGTGTATTATGGTATCAATTTTAAGTATTTATGTTTTTATGTAATTCTTGAAAAGTACTCTTCTTTTTTCTTTCTTTTTTGCTCGCTTTGAATATAATTTACAAGTTGTATCAATTTAGTTAGTGTTAAATTGGGAGTGTGTGTGTTCGTGTCTGTGTGTGTGAATAGGTATACATATTATAATTACATATATACAGTTATCGATCTGTTTATCGATCGCGTGCAAATTGTAGTGAGAGCTTCTAATTGAAATGGATGTTTTCATATATATTTTTTAGCGTTTCAAAATGTGCTACGATTTTATATTTACTTTAAATATTTTCACATATACATACACATTCATAGAGCATATAGGTTTCCTTGTTCTTTTTACAACATTTATAATGAATACATATATGTTTATATATATTTATATATTGTATATGACATTGTTAACTACTCGTACATTGGTTTGTGTTCTACATCAAATTTATCTGAGAATGTTGTTAGGGAGTGGGTACTGGGGCAGAGGTAGGGGTACGGGTAGGGGCAGGGGTGTTAGAATTTGAATATCGAGTGCTTTATACATGTTTATTTTTATTTTTATATTTTATAAGAATGGCTATGCATTGGAAAGAGTTTGCACTCGCCGGCTTACATCTGACATCTACTCGATTTGGTATCATCAATGAGAAGCAATCACAAAGTTTACTATATATATATATATTGAGATAGATATATGCTATATACGCTTTATATATTATTATTGTATTTGTATTTACACGATTTCTCGCTGGTTGAGTTTCTCTTTAGCAGTGCACATAGAAGCGATCCTACGTAGGACCCGCTACAAGTAGGCTCTATTGGGCTCTAGTGGGCTAAGCAACTACGAGTACATTCACAATCAGAACTTTAAATTGGGTTTACAATCTCTACATTACCTCTTTCCTTTATCTAAGCGTGTTCTCTACTCACATTTACATCAAACATTTTTGCATTTTAATTGTTATTTTGTTTTTTTCTTGTTTCATTTTGGGGTTAAAAAACTGTGTCACAATTTCTACAAACAGCCTTTTGTTAAACATTTATGTATTTCTGTATGCAATATTTATGTTAATTATTTGTTATTTTAATTTCATTTCATATGGAATTCAGAATCTTGTTTTTACACGTCTTTATGTTTTTCTTTCTTTTTTATAACCTGAGTGCATTTTTTTTTCTGTTAAGAAAACTTTTTTTTTGTCTTGCCAAAAGTTTTTTTCTGGCACAAATTTTATTTTATTTTTATTAATTTTGTGGTTTTTATTTCTTCCAATCATTTGTATTTTTATAAAATTTAGAAGCAGCTTATCGTAATGCCTCAAAATATTTTTTTCAATTCAGCTTTTTTGTCGCTTGCCAAAAACTGAAAATTTTTGTTACCTGTAATTTGAATATTTTTTTTCTGTAGAGAGTGAGAGTTGTCGCTATGAAGTTTCAGTTTATTCGCAAATATTGTCCATACATACACACATATGTATATATTATTTTGTATCATATATCGTATATCGTATATAGTAGTGCTATATATATATATATATATTCTTGGAGAGAAATGCATATACGTACTTTATAGCTATAAATTCTAATTGCAAATGCATTCGGTTTTACAAGTCCACCCTAATACCTGCATTAGGGTGTGCCACGACGAGAAACGAAAAGAAAAGTAAGGGTACGAAATTCTATATTAAATTAAAATAAAACAATAAGATAGCTTCGTTTTTTTTTCTTTTTTTTTATACAAACAGTTTTACACGATTTTTATTTCACTCTCTGCAGCCAACGTAAACTCATCGCATTATATTAGGTAGTTTATACGTAGGTTCTACTGTATAATTAGCACATATATATATATTTATATTGTATATTGTATATCTATGTAGGTCAAATACTCAGCTTTTAGTTTGTTTGTTTTTCTTTTTCGGTTTACTTAGCTTAACTAACAATTAAACATTGTTGAAACTTATTGAAACATAAGCGCCACGAATTTATAGACCAAATTTAGCATAATTATTGTATTGTATTGTATATATATATATAGATTTATATATATGTAATGTGTGTGTGTTTTATTTTGTTGAAAATTGTGCAAAAAAAATGTACATGTATATGATTAACTATATAGTTGTTATATATCTATATATATTTGTTTGTTTCTTTAACTAAAAAATGAAAACTAGATTTAATTTGGATTATATATAAAGTTTATATATATGTATTAATATATAAGTATTGGTGGGGTTTTAATGTTATGTACATGGTGCTTACATCAAGTCAAAACGAAATTACATATATATAATGTATGTATGTATGAAAGTGTGTATTGGGTGTAAAATGTGCTTAGCTGCTAATGTAGTTGATAAATTGTTTTGCATTGCATTTGTTTTTTATTGAACATTTATTACAGTTACATTTAGTAAAATAAAAGTATGTGTGTGTGTGCCTTAGCATTCGAGTATGGGTGTGTGTGTGTGTGAGTGTGACCAAAATATTGTTGTCTACGTGTATATATATAAGAAAAAACTGATTATTTATAAACAAAAGTTTTGTTTTAAGAAATCAAAAATATGGAAAATCGTTGGCAACATTTAACCATATGGTTAAATACAAAAAATATATATATATCGTATATTTCGTATAGCTCTAACGATTCTCCACTTTTCGCCTTTCATCAAGTTTTACGTTTGTTTTCATTTTGTTTTCTTTTGCTATGAGATCTCCGTGAAAGTTTGAATTCATATTTCGTTTCCTTCATATTAATCGTCTTTAGGCGTACGCTAAATTAGTTATATATATATGCGCATATATATAATTAAAAACTACATACATAAGAAAGCAGCACAGTTTAGAGTCGAAGAAATTTGTTTTGTTGTTTGTTTTTCTATATAGAGAAATTGGCTTCTAGTTGAGCGCCTACAATTTTCGAGAAAGTTTACGATTTATATCGAAAAGACTTCAAAAATTACGAATACAAGTACACATACATACATATAATGGTTACATACATATATATATATATATATATATATGCCTTGTTTTTCTTCTTTTCATATATAGTTTTGCTACATTTAAATATATAATTCAAGCATTATAAATGGGTTTTTCGCTACGTTTTCTTTTTCTTTGTTATACCAAAAACAATTTTCCTGACATTTTAATTCATTTTCATTTCATTCAATATCATTTTCATTTTGTTTATATACTTTATATATATATATATATATATATATTTATATTTTGCATATAGGCGCGCTTGTCAACCATCTCTTTTGTAAGGAAATGAGAGAACTCAGTCTTAAACATATACAGATATCAGTGTGAAATAGTATATATGGGAGCTAGAGATACTAAACAGATCTATTTATAGCATTTTGTTGGCAATGAGCATTGAGTTGCTAGTTGAAAAGTTCAAGGGGGGAGGGGGGCTGGGGTTAGCCTGGGCTCAATTAAACTATATTACAGTTAAACTAATTAAGATTTAAAAACTAACTTTGAAATGGCCCAGCGTTCAGCGGACAGAGGCAAGCGAGCGAGAGTGTCCACTTTAGTGAGTGCTGACTGTGCTTGAAACGCCTGGGCACATTCACTGGGGGGCAGTGTGTCGTCCACTTGTTGGTTTTGCTTTTGCTACACGCACACATATACTAGTGTCTGTGTCTCTGGCTGTGTCTATGCCTGTGTGTGTGTGTGTGTGCGTGCGCTACGAACTAAACGAATTTGCCAGCAAAAGGCAAAACAAATAGAATAATAATAATTAAAAATGTTAAAACTAATGCGAATACATATATGCATATAAATTGTCATAAACTAAGCGTTAAGTAGATTAGATTAATCAAAAATTAAAATTTGTTTAATTATTTAATTGCATAATTGTTTGGGATTTATGCAATTTAATCAGTCCACGGTTAAAATTATTTCATGTGTATTTCCAAAAGATTTTCATGTTCTGCTATATATATGTATATGTATATAAATATATATATGACATACACAGAGTTACAGTTATACATATACAAACACACATTTAATACATAAATATATATATGTAGATTTGCATATATATATTTAGAGGGATTTTAAGAGCTTTCTCTATAGAGCCTTTTCTTCTTCTTCCTTTTCTACATATAGTTAGAAACCAGTTTCAAAATTGAAGCGCGAATATGTGGAAAATAAATAGTTCTTGATGTTGTTATGTTTTTTAATTAGTTTTTAGAAAATATTCATGTTTTCTTTGTTTTGTTTTTAGCTGCTACACATTTATATATATAGAGAGAGAGAGTTCTATAGTTTTTTTTATATAGTTATACACAGAAAAAAAGTTTGTGTGTGTGTGTGGTTGTGTGAGGTAAATTTGGCAAACAAATTTCTTGTTGTGTGTGAGAGTGTGTGTGTGTATATATATTTAATTTTTAGTACACATATATATATGTATATAATTTGTGTTTTGCACTAATTGCTAATTAATTTACATCGATTTTTTGTTTTTTGTTTTTCTTAAAGCGCTTAAAATCAAAAACAATTTGCATTTTGTTTATTAGACCAAAAAATGTTTGCTTTCCTTTTGTTGTTGTTTTTTTTTTTTTAATATTTAATTTTTAGTGTTTTGTCGTATTTTTTCTACCAATTTTGTCAAGCGCAACAAATTAATTTTTTGCTGCTTTTCATAATTTTTTTTTTCGCGTATTTTAATTTGTTTATAATGAATTTGTTTTTTATTTTTTCTCGAATTTGTTGTGTTTGTTGTTTGTGCCGCAAACAATTTCGATTGTTGTTTGCTTTGCTTTACTTTACTCTTGTTTCTTTCTTTCTTTATTTTTTTTTTTTTAGACTAGTTTCAGTTGAGTTACGTTACATTTTGTTTATTTGTTGTTTTAGTTTCGGTGGTGGAATGCTTTAACTTTGAAACAGACAGCGCTGAGCAAAACTGTTTTTTGGCGCTTTAAAATTGTAATCGTTGTTATCCATTTGCTGTCCCGAAGGCGTTGTAGCGGAGCTGCAAGTCGCACGGCTCCTTGTCCATATTTGATATAGCTATATATAGCATACACATACATGTGTACGCATGTATATAGCTAGCTATTGTTGTTCAAGTTGTTGCTGTTGTTGTTGTTGTTTGCTGAGTGTTGCTTTTGATATTTTAGGCAGCAATCGCCTCATTTTGCCGTCATTCCCATTGATGTGGCGAAGGCGGCAGCTCCG
The DNA here is from genome assembly GCF_018153725.1 of Drosophila mojavensis. Classification (NCBI taxonomy): domain Eukaryota; kingdom Metazoa; phylum Arthropoda; class Insecta; order Diptera; family Drosophilidae; genus Drosophila; species Drosophila mojavensis. The sequence continues at coordinate 11,065,204 of NW_025318899.1, read as the reverse complement.
AAGGATGTGCCACAGTGGAGCTAATTTCGAAAATATTAAGGAAAAAAAAAAAAACAAGAAGACAAAATGCACAAATTAGTCAAGTCTCAGATCAGAAAAGTTGTCACTTCAAATACATTTAAATAGAGCGTAGAGCACATGCAGCAAACTACCCAAAAAACTAATACATACAACATAAAAAGCCAGAGTAAAAAACCCGCAGTGGAAGCACTATAAACAATAAACAATAAACAACAAACCAGCATAAACTAATCAAAATTATAAATAAATGAAGTACATGAAGGGAAATTATATAAATTCAGATAAACTACATTTAAATAGATTTCGAGTATACAACCAACAAAACAAAACATAATGAAATCAAGAATTAAATAATTTATATAATAAATGTATAGAATTTTATGTTAATTATTTAATTATTATTTTTTGAAGACTTGAAGTGAAAGCTTTTCAAGCGGTTTTATTCTACTTTTGCTTTGACCATTGTCACTGCTGCTCAACTGCACTGATTTATATATATATATATATACATATACATATATGTATATATATGTATATATATATACATACATTTCTAATTTTTCAATATGCATTTTGCTGTTTGTTGTTGCTGGCAGTGTATTAAATGTAGTTGTAAATGTTTTCTTGGCCAAATTCATGATGTAGAGTTAAGGGGGCCGGGTGGGGGGCGGTTGCTAGTGGGGGCTGTGATATAGACTCTCATATGGCTAATTGCAAAAATGTACAAGCTAACTGTGTGCGTGTGTTTTGCTCATGACTTTATTGGAGAAAGAAAACAAAGGAAAATATATAATTTCGGCATAGCCGAAGCTGGAATACTCTTGCAGTTAAATATGCTTTTCAGTTAGAATTCTACTCATTCTCAAGTTTAAGAGAGGTCTTCTAGGGAGCAGTTAGAATTTCTTCTGCATGCCAATTCCATCTATTGTAATGTGGTAGCTATATGATATGGTAGTGTTGTAATTTGAATGATTCTAATCAGCTATACCAAATTTCAACAGAGAAGCTTGAGAGGAAGCTTAGTTCGGATAGTTATTAATAAAGGATAGATAGTATAGACTTGGTTTATATAGAACTTATAGCAGTTGCTCCAAGTTTCAGCTGATAAGCTTCACAGGAAGCTGACGTCAGATAGATATAGATAGGTAGAAGGAAAAGACTTGCAAGAGATAATAAATATACAGTTGCTGTTATATTAAAGAGTTCTCTTTTAAGAGTTTTAGCTATGATTTATAGAGTTCTATTCAAGTTTTAACTGCAAGGATGGAATATTTAATTTTACATTTATATGATAATGGGCGTGTCTCTGTGTATATATATGTGTGTATTCGTGTGATTGATTAAAGTTTTGATATATTAAATGCTTTACACAGTATGCGAATATATATATATTTATATATATTTGGTTTATATGATATATGAGTTGCAACAAGGTAAATATAAATTGGCTATGGATAGAGAGATATATGTATATGGGATTTAGATTACATTTTATGCTTTGCAAGGTATTTTTGATATGCTTTGCTCGAAATGTCTATGAAAAGTGGTGCGTATTTTTGTAGTATTTTTTCAGGATTCCAAAATTTCTTGATTTTTTTTTAAAGCCAATTGTTTTCAATTATTTTGGATGATTTATTTTTTGTCGACCAATTTTTGCGTTTGACATTTGACGAGAGTTAGAAATTTGCCAGTTTTGGTATTTTTTTTTTTTTGTAAATAACATTTATGTACACAAATAACCCATTTAATAATAAATGTAATGAAAATGAAAAAATATATATATGAGTTAAGTCATATTTCACAACTTAGGAGTATTATAAATGATTTTATACACATTTGCATTAAACAAACAGAAAATAAAGTAGAAGATATATATTATAAAAAAAGGAAGAGAATATACATATGTATATTTATATATATATGGTGAACATAGGTATTAAATCATATTTATATAAATTATAGAAAAAAATTATAAATGATATATATTTTTTGTTTTGTTTTAGCAAATGTATTAGAGCAATAAATGTATTTGCTTGATCAACAGACCTAAAGATTCAAGAGTTGCTGCTGCCGAGGTACCCACAATAGTGTAGTAACGATATCGATATCGATATATATCGCTGCAATGCGATTCTTAGTATCTTGCTCGCTTTTTCGCCCGCTTTCTTGATCTTGCTTGCTTGTCTTTGTCTTTCTCTTTATTCTTGTTTGTTTTCTTTCTTTCTCTGGCGGCTTTGCTATTTTGTTTTTTCTTTTCTTTCTGTTTTGTGAGCTTCTGCTTGGATCTGCTTTCTGTGTATTTCTTTGACTTGATTGGATAATATTGGTACGCGCCTAGTATATATACTTGGTCTTTGTCTTGGTATTTAGCCTGCGCACCGGCGGCGGCGGCGGCAGCAGCGGCAACAGCAGCAGCAGCAGCGGCAGCGGCAGCAGCAGCGGCAGGAGCAGCAGTGCAAGTTGTGGTAGTAGTGGTAGTAGTAGTAGATATTCTCATTCTCATTGGCTTAACAACGCAAATATGTAAATTAAATTTGATAGAATTGATTCAATATTAATGTATATCGATATTGATGTATAATCGATATATTTGTATACAAAAAACGATAGAAAAAAAAGAAGAGAAAACAAAAATTAAAAATGTTTTAAAATATATATTATATTATATTCAAAGATAAATCAACAATAGATAGAGAGAGACAGAGATAGAGAGGGTGGAGTCGGAGATAGAAAGACTTAAAGCATTTGACGAAGTAAAATGAAAAAACAAAGTTTCCTTTTAAAAAGAGAGATATAGGGAGAGAGAGAGAGAGACAACAATGTGCGTGAAAGAGAGAATTTTATTTGTCAACTGAAAAGCAAATTACGAATACAATTTTTTGGAACAACAAAAAGAAAGAGAGAGAGATAGAGATAGATAGGTAAAGAAAGAGAGAGATAGAGAGTGGGTCGAGTTTGGTTGGGATTCGTACGCAACGTGCAGCGTGTTGTATGGCTGGATTGCAACTCACCTGGCAAAGCTCTTGAAGGCCGCACTCTGCGGATTAATGCAGAGCGGCACACGGCCCGTTTGCAGTTGCTCGGCAATGAATTTGTGCATCTCCTCTGTGAGAGGGGGAATTCCTCATTTATAAAATGCTCTTACAACTTTTCGTTCTCGTTCGTTTATTTGACTTACCCTTCACCTGCTGCACTGAGGTGAGCTTGCGCTCCCATAAATCATCGAAGGGCTGCCCGGCGGAGGGCTCAAAGTCCGCCGTATACTGACGCATTCCGGCTGAGGTAGTGAAACAGCATTTGCACATGCACGAATGATAGCGCAGACGGCCCTCATCCAGATACGGATGCGCCAGAGCATCTGTCACCGAAATGCGCTTGTCCTGTAAGAAGCGGAAGGAGGGGGAAAGAGAATCGTGTGTTACAGCCGAAAGATTTGAGTGTCACTTAAGCCAGTCTGCCTTACCGGATCAAAGACAAGCATCTGGCAGAGCAGATGCACCGCCTCGTGCGTGGCATGTGAGCTGAGCGTGTAGAGCACCGAGAACGATGGCGGCTTGGGCGCCCGCCGCAGCATGTGTGTGCGTGCGCCCTCGCACGCATGACGCATATCCTCCATGGTGGGCGTGCCCAGCAGCTCGGTGATGAGCTCCAGCTGCTGCACCGGATTCTGCGCCTGGAACAATATGCGCCGGCCCAGCAGCTCACCAAAGATGCAGCCCACCGACCACACATCCACAGCCGACGAATAGTGGCGAGCGCCCATGAGTATTTCGGGTGCCCGATAGTATTGTGTGACCACCTCCTGGGTCATGTGCTTGGCCTGGTCGGGCTCCTCGACGCGTGCCAGCCCAAAGTCGCATATCTTCAGCACACAATTGGAGTTGACCAACAGATTGCCCGGCTTGATGTCCCGATGCAGTATCCTGGCCGAGTGCAAATACTTCAGGCCACGCAGTATCTGATAGAGAAAGACCTTGATGTGGTCCGCCGACAGATGCTGCGGCGACACGATGATCTTGTGCAGATCCGATTGCAGCAGTTCAGTTATCACATAGCTAGAGTTAGGATAGTGTTTAGGAAATAACCAATTGCCATGTGGCAGCCGAATGCTGTTTGTCGCCCATTTTGGGCCACGCGCAAAAGTTTTTTGGGGCTTGTTTGTTAGCTTTAAACTTTTTCAATTAAGTAGTTGCACGCTCCAGCTTCAGCTTTCGCTTTAGCTTGGGCTTTGGCTTTCGCTCTGCCCACAACTTTGACGCGCTGAAAATAGATATTCTCGCCTTTTATTTTCACAGTTTGCCCTCAATCAGCAAATAAAACCTGTGACCCCAACGAAGGATGCGGTTTCAACTCAAGCTTTTTGGATTTGCCAAATTGTTAAGCTGCTGCGCTGAAGTAGGCGTGAGTGTCTGTGTGGGTGTGTGTAGGTGTAGTTGAAGGTGTGTGGGTGTGGGTGTGTATAGGTATGTGTGTTTATACGTGCGTGAGAGCAGGTGAAGGTTTTTGTTCTTGGCAAATATGTTTAATTTATAGAAAAGTCTCGTCATATCTTCTGATTGCTGTTTCAATGAGTTATTCTCAATTAAATCTCAAAGACAACTAACAATAACTTTTATCAATTTAGTATATAAACTAATACTATCATTTATATTTACTCATACTATCCTTTACATTACTTCATATACTAATACGTTTAAAGCATTGAAATTGAGCTGCCTCCTATGACTAGGTTGCCAGTATGTTGCCTCTCTCACACATATAACTGCTCCAGTGTCCAGCGAGCAGCTACCTTAAGCTCAGCATACATTATTCTGCTCTTCAACTAAATATCTTCTCTTTAAGTAAATCGCCTGCACATGATCTGGCTCTCAATTGCGTGCTACATTTGCATACAACTCATTTCCTATTCAATGATGATTTTCTCAGTATGTCAATAATCTCTTGAATTGCCTCTGCTCCACATAGACTTCGACAAGCAGGTAGCTTACACTCAGCTTAGCTTGTTCTTCTCCTTAGCATCTTTCGTTGAGGCTTCTCTCAATTTAAAACTACATTTGCTTACTTCCTATCTTCTCTTCAATTGGCTGCTCTATCTAGTATTTTCTCTGCTTGTCCGTAATCTCTTACGGCTTATGATTTATCTAATTTGTATCTTCATGGAATCTAAATACGTAGTTACTTAGGCATAGAAGTAGTCAGTGAAGAGTAAAAGTAATTTGGCATATAGCTCTGATTTATATAGCCCTGCGCTAACATATTTTCCCTCTAATCGACCCTGATTTTGATCTCTACCTACACTTGCTTACTTCATATGTAATATTTAAAGATCCTCTATTTAATAGTCTCTCTATTATGTTCTAAAATGTTTTCCCCATTCATGTGTGCCTATTAATAGTCTCTTAAGTCATATGCTACTTCTTTATTTCAATATTTGCTATAAGGATTCTCACTAAATTCGCCCTTTACTATTCCCAGCAGTTTCAAGTGCGCTTGAAAACTTTTCCAAGTTATTAATTTCACTTAAGTCTGACTCAAACTAATTTCATTTGCAATTACTCTATTCAGTTACATTTGAAATCTTCTCTTGCACTAAATACTTAATTGAATTGTACGATTCCCAAAAGTTTGCTATAAAACTCAATAAACTCTTACAAAATTTTCAAATTATCAAGAACTATTCATTTATGCTTAATAATTCTAAAAGACAACTCAAAGCTTTACTTAAATCAGACTAAAAGAAAATTCATTTCAGCTTTCAATTAGTGAAAAATCATTTTTAAAAACTATTTAATTTATAGTTTTTTCTATTGTTTGTTGTAAAAAGGATACATTTCCTGAAAGAAGTCCAAATGTGGTGGCTGTAAAATGTCCAAAGCTGACAGCACCTGCAATGAGAGAAAGAGAGAGAGAGGTATAGAATGAGAGAATTGTTATAGTCGTGTTTCGTTAATAAATCTTGACACACACACACATGCACACACAATGTTGTTAATATAGACGAGTGTGTTTATTGGTTGTGGCATTAGCCACATAAATCTTAAAACAATGCTGCAGCATTACACCTACAACAACAACAAAGATGCAACGACGCCCATTTGAGTGGCTGAGTGGCTCGATCTTGTGGCTAAGATCATAAATTATGCACTCCAATAAAATATAAATAAAAATCAAAAGCTCGCTGCTTGCAGCGCATCAAATGCACTAAATGGCGCATGTTAAGTGTCGCTGCCAGGCACTAAAATGCCACAAAGTTCAGCGGCAGCAACTGGCAGCGGCAGCAACTGGCAACAACTTGCAACGCTGACCCGTTGATGATGTTTAGCGGCAGATACAAGACACGCCACTGTCTGTCTGTGGCAGCTACGCTTCGGGGGAGTTCTGCCCGCCTGCCCGTCTGTCTGTCTGTCTGTCGGTCTGTCTGCCCATCCGATTGTCTGCAGCAAAGGCAACGGCTCTATAAGACAGAAAGGAATACAAAAAAAAAGAGCCAAACCAGCACAAAATAATAAATAAAAACGGGACGAACCGGCAAGAACTTGATGGACAGCAGCAGCACAACAAAGAGCAACCAGCAACAGCAACAACAACAACTAACAACCGACTTGGACAAGCGTCGACAGAGCCAAAGCCCTGAGCTGCGGCCCGCTCTGCCGTCGCTCTGCCGCTGTTCTGCCGCCGCTCTACCTTTCTGTGTGCAAGCCCGAGCTGCAGACAAGCGCTGATTTATTTAGCTTGCGGTCAAAATGATGAAGGAACTTGCCACAAAGCCCAAATGGCAGATCTAACGGGGTGAGGCAGCCAGAGGACGGGCAGAGGCGCATGTGTTGCAACAATGCTGTGCGTGTGTGTGTGTGAGTGTGTGTGCGACACTGCGTGGCTGAAAATCAATTTTCAATATCATTCAAGCAGCTCAAATCGCTCGCATTTCAAGAAAAGTGCCCAAAAAAAAAAATAGCATTCAACATGCGAAATTGTTGCGTGTGGCAACAACAACAACAATCTGAGCAACCCGACTAAAAACAATCTATATGTGTGCGCATATTTGTTGCACAACTCACACTCACACATTGTTGCCGCTGCTGTTCGACTGTCTTCCCCCAGCTGCCTGGATTTGTCTGTTGGCCACAAAAATTGTTGCAAAGTGCTTCAGCAGCAACAACAACAGCAACACAAAAAGTGCCGCCGCGTTGCTAAGCCGCCGACTTCGATGTTGTTTTTTTTTCTCTTTTTTTTTTAAGTGGCAACAATTTTTAGCCTTTTTGTTGTTGTTGCTGTTGTTGTTATTGTTGTTGTTGTTGTTGTGTTCATTTACAAAAGCTAAAGCTGTAGCTGCCGCTGGGTCTGGGTCTGTCGAGGGTTTCGCTGCGTCGTCATCGTCTTTGGCTTTGTTTTTTTGGCTCAGTTAAGTTCGTTTATAATATTTCGCGCTGCTTGCAACTTATAAACTGCATTTGTTGCGCTTGCGGTTTCACAAGCAACAACAACAACGACAGCAACAACAACAACAACAACAGCAACCAAAGAACAGCTTAAGGCACAAATGAAGGTAGCTGACACAAAGCCAAGCTTAAATACTTTGGCTTTAAAATGTACTCAAAATGCCTGAGGTGATGTAAGACAAAGAGTTTAGTTTAGAAGGAATACTGCGTTTTTTTTTATTATTTATATTTATATAATATAAATATTATTATATTTATATACGCTGAAATCCTTTTGCTTTAAGAACATTTCTTTATTATGAACTCAACATGTTTGCAACGATTCTTTGTCTTAAATTGCTTTACAGGGGGAATACCACTGCTGCATAGCATATATTATACATGGAAAGTACTATTTCAGTTATATCAGCCTTCTCTCATATTCCTAGAAAGTGGCTTAAAAACTTTAGCTTGGCCTGAGCTCGAAATATTTGAAGTGATTTTAAACAAAGACTTATAGAAAAGGCACTACCCTGATTACTACATAATTTACATATAAAACATATTACAATAACCTCTCTCCCTGCCTCCCTTCTCACTCTATAACCTTCTTAAGTTCTGCCCCCCTGTTTCGTGCAGTGCATCATGTCAGCCCTCGAGTAACGCTTTGCTTTCGCTGCCTTCCGCTTGCTTCGCACATAATTTGTTGCAAGTTGCCATTATTGTTGTTGTTGTTGTTGCATGTTGTGTGCATGTAGCTACCACTACCTGCCAGTGCACTCTTGCCCTCGCACGTGCAACGCCGCGTTGCAGCTAATTAACATTTTGCGCTGTGGCAATCAGCAACCAAATTTATGCAGTTCATATTGGCAGTTATTTTCTTTGTTTTTGTTTTTGTTTTTTTTTTCTGATTGCTGTCCTTGAAGCGCAGCAGCGCCTGTAGAAGAGATGCGAAAAAAAAACAAACACAAAGCAGCAAGTGATGATTACAAAGTTTTGATTTAGCAAGATTTCAGGATTTTTTAATCTCGCTTTGAACTGCCTTAAGTGGGTCAGATTTGATAGAATAACTTGGATTATTTATTTATTTTTTCGAGCATTTATTCAGCACTGTTTCAAAATAGTATTCAAATCATAAACCTCAACAATTCTGGAGTTGAAGAGCTTATCAAAAAGAGCTTCATTGGCTTCCTTCAGCCTTGTCCAAAAAAATTGCTTAAACATTTTTGCCCCATACTTATGAAACTCAAAATTCATGTTTTAATTTGTTAAATTTCATCAAAAACATTTGAATATCCTGCATTTGCGCACTCTCAATGCAACTTCAGCTCATGCAGAGGGCAAACAATTGCTCTAAAGCTAAACTAGGCGTGTAATAATAATAAACACAAACAGCAACAGCAACAACAACAGCAACATTTAACGAGCTGTGCAAACAACTTAGACAACAACTTTTGTTGAACTGCAACTATACGAGTTGCAAGTTGCTAGTTGCAAGTGGCAACAGCTGTGGCAGCACATTTCAAACAGAGAAAGAGAAAGAAGGGGAGAGAGAGAGAGAGAGAGAGCTGGGGAAGTTGAAGGAGAAGCATAAAAAAACTTGAAGTATGTTAAAGCTAACATAATCAAGAACAGCATCTCTGCTTCTAGCTCTTTGTTGTCTTCGTCATCTTCTGCTTCTTCTTGTTATTTTTCTTCCTCTGTTGGCCCCTTTTTAAACGATTTCAAGTGAATTTTCTTCAAGTCGCTCGCGTCTCTAAACAAAAGCAAAAGTGTTGTTTGCTAGCGACATTTTCATTCCAAGCCAAAATTCTAGCTAAATAATTGTTACAGCAGCTGCTGACATTTCCAGTTGTTGTAATTGTTGCTGTCGTTGTTGTTCTTGTTGCTGACTAATTAAAACGCCACAGATTTTTGTAAAACAATTTCATCAGCTGCTTTGCTTTGTGCCTGTTTCAACCTTGAGCCGAGTTGAAGCTGTGCTGTAAAGCTCTTCCAGCTAAAAAGATCTAGCGTGGGATTTGTGCCACAAAGTAAATTGTATGCTGTATATGTATTAGATATATATGTATTTGGTATATATAAACATATATCTATAAGGTTCAATTGATATTTCAATTGCAATTTGTGTAGCGCCTCGAAATGATAACAACAACAGAAATTTGCATGCAATTGATGCCAGGCATCAAAAACTTCAAGTCAAACTCAATCATTTGCAGCAGCTGCAACGGCGGTAGGGTGGGGGGTGTGGCAGGCATACACTTTATCGTCGCCGACGTCGTCGTCGTCGTCGTCTTCGGCTGCTGCATGTGAGAAATGCTTTTGAAATGTGCGCCACGTACGTTGCAAAATCTTTTATTGAAATTCGCAATTGAAATAAGCAACAATGCATAATGGGGCAAACATTTTGCAGCGATTTGTTAAAATGTATAAGGCACACAATCACTTACACACACACACACATATATATATAATGCACTGCAGAGCAAACACACAGACACACACACACATACATATATTTGGTATTCTGCGCCATATAATGCCAAAGCAATTGAGACGATTGCCAGTGCCTGCGCTGTCACTCAAAGAGCTGTTACTGTGTGTGTGTGTGTGTGTGCGTGTGTGTGTGTGTGTGTTGCCAGAGTTGGCAATTGGCAGGAAGCAAGCACAAAACTGAAAGGCAGGACTTATGCAGCCAAAAGAATCACAGCAACTTCTATGGAAAAGCGCAAAAGCAAAAGCAAAAGCGTGCAAATATTTATGTAGCATCTATAGAAAGAAAGGAAACCCATTAAAACTTAAACAAATTCTGGCCGAAACTAAGTTAGACAGGGCTTTAAGAATGCTAAAAAAGTTTGCCAATATATAGGAGCTATAGAAATTGATGTAAACACTTTGAGAATTCTAAGTAAAAGCAGATACAAATTTGTCAAGCATTTGATCTTAGTTAACATAAGTTTAACATAAAAGTTAATTTAATTTAAGTCAGAAAAATATAATAGAATGTAAATAAATAAATATACATATAATATAAGCTCAAACCATAACAAACTTTTTTTTTTCATTACAATATACTTTAATTTATCTCTAGCTAAATCTACTTCCATATGTAAAGAAAAGTCTCCATTTATTGAGCTCTCTTACATCTCTTATATATATATCAGCCCACATCGCAAATGGCTTTAACAGCAAGTCGCAGAGTCAGATGACGTATTCACCTATTGAATACAGCATTGTCGTCTCTAGCTTATTTCAGGTTGATTGCACTTGCTTTGGATATGCAACGCGTCGCAGCGTTGCATGCAGGAAATGAATATGGAATTGCCACAGGAAACCAACAATAGACACAGCACGAGACGCTCCTCTTTTATATTTCTTTTGCTACTATGTCTTCTCCTTCTCTCTGTCTCTTCTTTTCCATAAAGCACTTTGCATATTAAGACAACATTTGCATAGGTGTTGCCTGGTGTTGACATCTGTGTGGGCAGAGCGCGCTTCATTAGGGCAACTCTTCATCGAATCGAATGCATTGCATAAGTTTTGGACAAGCTAACTAAATTAACACAGTCTGACTTGAATATTACAATAATAATCAACTTTGCCTCGCTGCTCACCCACGTTCAATTCGTTTGCCTAATAGAGCAGCTCGAATTGCACAGTGTTGGTAAATGCTGAAAGTTGCAGTTGACATTTGCAGTCAAGGCAAAAATCATGTGTGTCAAATGAAACAAGTAAGAAGGCTCCAGTCGAGACTGCTCGACTGGGAGATACCCTGAACCCTCCAAGCTGATATTCTAATCATTCTGCACTTCTTCTATGCACACATACATACACATGCACTTATAAGCACGCGCTCTGCTAACTGCGCAGTAAGCAGCGGCTACGCTTGGGCTGCGCTGCAATGTGGGCAATATTATGATAATTTATTAGTTGAATAATTTCTCTTGTAGTAAAAGTATCTTTATGAAACTTTCAGAATGTGTTCATATAGTTAAAATGTGTGTACATTCCAAAGCACAAGTCTCTAGTACTTGAAATGCGTTTTTTACAAATTGGGGGCGAAGGGGGCGTGGTATCCAAAATCTGTAAATTACAAAATCTTTGTAACCATTAACTCTATATACAACGTAAATTTGAAGTCTCCTGGTTGAAAAGTGTTCAAATTAGGCTGAAAAAACAATGTCGATTTTTCGATTATTCTCGATAAAAATGTTATCGGATGAGTTATCGAAAAAATAAAGCAAACTCGTACTGCCTATGATATACACGAGTATACATGCCAAATTTCAGCTCTCTAGCTCTTATAACTTCTGAGATCCTTTTGCTCATACGGACGGACGGAGGGACGGACGGACAGACGGACAGGGCTATATCGACTCAGCTCGTCGTCCTGATCAAGAATATATATACTTTATGGGGTCTGCGATGATTCCTTCTGCCTGTTACATACTTTTCACAAAACCATTATACCCTGATTTCCCATTTTCAATGGGTTCAGGGTATAAAAATCTGAAAAAGTTGAGCGCGTTTTTAGACAAACTTCAATCTGACATTTTAGCCATGGCAAATGTCAATCAATTATGATTTAATAATTTTTGAAAGTGAAACTGAAAAGAATTTAAATATATGGGAGTCAGATATAAAAATGTTTTACTTTTAAGTTTGGGTAGTTCCTAAGATCCATTATTATAGCTTCTCTTAAGTGGTTCTAGAAAACTTGAGCCATTTTGTATCCGTGGAATCAATTTTAACTTCTTCTTGATCAAAGATTCCAAAAATAAATCTATATTAATCTTAATTTGAACATCTTATGTTCTTCGTATTTATACTAGAATCTATTCGTAGACAATATATAGGAAACGTTTGTTTCTTTACACATTAATCTATTCAAAATATAGGAAATACATGTTTCGTAATATTCTACTCTAGTCAATATATAGGAAGTATATATGTTGCCTTAGCTGCTAGAAAAAACATTTACCAAATTTCATGGCAGTAATTCTAAAGCTAGTTACCATAGCAAATAAATGTCTGTCTACTCAACAGCGCATACTTATTATCAGTATACTATATATACCTTATCTATACAAATATATCTGTCAGGCGTTACACATTTCGTGTCAAAACTGTATAGTTAGTTAAAATATATATATAAATATCGTATGCAAATAATAAAATCAGAGATCACTCAATGCACGTGCTCGAAACACAAGTGAGCTGAAATATGCAGATAAATAAATTAAAGCAAATCGCCGCAAAGTCACATAAAATTGGCCATAAAATCGCAGCACAATGCAGCTGTCGAGCTCTCAACGAGGCACCCTGCCCCGCCCCGTCTCTTACCTATTGCTCTTATCCCTCTTTTAGTTTAAAGTTTTTTCTTTTATTAATAATTCTAAATGTTATATGAACAATAATAATTCTTTTACATTTTACTGCCATTTGGCTTTGTGTGGCATGCCTCTCTCTCTCTCTTCCCCTCCCTCTCTTGCTCTGTTATGTTAACAAATTTGCATGCAACAAAATGTTTGTAGTCTCAACTTTTATTTTTCTGTTTTTCTTTACAATTTGTTGTGCATAAAATTTGTTTGTCATAAATTTTTTTGGGACCCGACAGCCTTTTGTAACTCACAAACTGGAAAACTGGCAGCAGTCAGAGAAGTGGGCATGGCCTGTTTGTGGGCGTCACTTAACAATATATGTACATAAATATGCAATTTGTTGTTGCTTATTTAAGCAGCAGCAGCAGCAACTGCAATGAATATGAATGAGTTAATTAATGCCATGATAAATGATTGATTTATAACTGTCTGACAAACAATAGCCAAAGCATATAGATCGAAATCGAATTTTGTATATTCCAGAGAACTTGCGAAACATGAAATATGACTGGCAAATTGAATGTGATTGAAGAGCTGCTTAAACATGATATATGAAGCTAAACTGTGTGTGTGTTAGGCCAGAGTTAGGCCTAAGTTGTTCAACAGAAAAAGTTAGCCACGGAATTTCATGAAGTGAGAGAGTTTAGAGTTCTCTAAATCTGGATAAATTTTGTCAAATTTTGACAAAATTGATTTAAATATAATAAAATATAATCAAATTAATAAATATATAAAATATAAATGAAAATAAAAACATAATAATTTTAATAATTATAATCTAAAAAAAAATGTATAATGACTTAAATATAACAAAATGTGAACTACTCATTTGTAAGAAAAAGATTATTATAAATAACAATTTCAAAATAATATTTTTTAATTTTTTGTATTTTAAGCTCATTTGCATTATTAATAATTCCTTTTTTTTTTAATAATTATATGTTTAATAAAGAAATACATTGTTTTGTATTTTAAGCGGATTTGTATTTCAATTTTATTATCTTTTTTTCTATTTAAAATAATTTATATTTAATAAACCTCGTTAGTCTGCCCACATATGTAGGTATATATTAATTTAAATATATTTATATATTTCGCTTGTTAAGCGAGTTCTCATAGTTATATCATTGCTACTCATCTGAAACGTTTAATTAATGACAATAATTACACAGCCAATAAACGACACTTGCTTGACAATCAAACAGACAGCAACAACAACAACAATAACAAGCAATATCCAACAATAATAACTTCAATTTTTGAGCTGAAGTTCAACTGGAAAGGCGGCAGTTAAAACGAATTTCTCGCCAACGAAGGCTTTCAGGGAAAAAATAATATAATTGTTAATAAATGCACACATAGCATGAGAGCAAAAGTCCAATGCGAATGCGCAACTAAGAGATACCCTGCAGACGAAGTCAGGCCTGCTGCCTGCTCGCTGCTGCTGTGACATGCACAGGCAGGCAGTCAGGCAATACCGCCTGCTCCTTGACATTACAGGCTATTATTGGCCAGCGGGCAGCCACTGCGTATACGCAATATTCCACACAGAGTGGGCGAGAGCATGCAAAAAAATAAAATAAAAATACAGAAAATATTTGCATTGTGTGCGCATAGTGGCAGTCGCCGCACCACAAATAATCGAATTGCTTTTTTTAATTAAATTTCGTGTCATAAACGCGAAGCGTAATTAAATGCAAGACAATTTTTTGTATTTTTCGTTCACTTCCCCTTTGTAATATCACAATGGATTTTAATATATATATATATATATATATGATTATAGTTGATAAAGGTATATATAAAGTTGTTCAAGTACTTACGTTTTCATGCTTGAAAAAGCAAAGCATTTTGAGCTCACGAAAAACACGCTTGGATGAGACCAGAGATTGGAACACATTCGGCAGCTTTTTCAGTGCGACGCGACGGCCATCGCGTGGATCTGTGACGGCCCTGTAAACCGATAGAAGTAGAGAGAAACAAAAATATAAGTTTGAGTTTGTACACTCTCTCTGTGAGAGATAAAAAAAAAAAAATAGATAGAGAAACCATTTATTGAGCTAAGTTTTGCCAGCCACAAAAAGCAGACACAGCAGAGAAAACGGGCAAGCGAAAAGAGAAGTGAGTCTAGGTAAATAACGGTGATATTTCATGTATTTGCGACCACTCAGGCGGCATTAGTGAAGCGACTGAGTGGTGGAGCGTAATGGGAACTAAACTTTGCATTAATATCGTCGAAACAATAGACCCCTCACAAAAAGCTGCGAGCTGCCAGGCCACTCGAGCGACAAACAAACAAGGCTACTCATACACACACACACACACACACACAAACTTACACCCTAACATATACATAAACAACAAATGTCGATTGTTTTTGTCTAGCAACAAATAAGAGGGGGGAGAGAGAGTTCACTGAACTTGGGTGAGAGGCCTATGAACGCCTAGAAGTATGCAGGCATTGCGGCTTCTTCCTACACTCTCTCTGTCTCTCTCTCTCTCTCTCTCACTATCTCTCTCGCTCTCTTAAATTGATGAACATTGCAAATTAGCAACGCTAAAAAGGTCAAACGACAGACGAGACACACACACTCTCTCTCTCTCTTTCGCTCTCGCCATCTAATTTGTGGCAAGTGCGTGTGCCGTGCAACGTGTTTGGCTGCCGCCGCTGCGGCGGCGTCTATTTGAGACAAAAACAACACGATGCTGGCTTTGCTTGGCTTGGCTTGGCTTTTAGCAGTCAGAGTTCTCTGGAGTTTTTATGATGCCATTGGCCATGGCCAAAAAGTGCGAATGTCTGGGCCAAAGAGCCAGGGCGACGACGTCTTTTGTCGCCGTCTGTCTGACTCACTCTGCAGTTATTTACACACACTCTCTCCCCCTCTCTCTCTGTCTATCTATCTATCTCCGTCTCTCTCTGGCCCACTCTCTCTTTGTCTATTGCAGCCGAAAAATATTTTTGTTATGATTATTCTAGTGCTTCTTCTTCCACTCTAAATATTTTTTTCTTCTTTCGGTTGCCTTGGCCAGCAAGTGAGAAATATTACGCAGCATCTTATTTTTACCAGACTTGTCAACCGTTTCCAAGCCTTCCTCTCCTATTCCCTCCCTCTCTTTATCTAGACTTATCCCTTGCTTTTTCCCTTGCTGTTTCATCTATGAAAAGTTGTTCGCCGTAAATCTTTGGAATCGTCGTTAAGCGTTGAAATTATGGCAGATTGCTGTAAATTGGATTGAATTGCTCAGCGTGCAGATGACTCATCACTTAGCTCCCATTCTCGCCCGACGCCTCCAGCGCACAGCACGTGCGTCTTTTTTCGCTAGTCTACATTTGGGCGCTTTGGCCCGGTCATTTGCATGTCTAATAGCCAAAACGGGCCCAACTGTCGGCCGCTTAATGATAATGAGTTGATTATACAAAGCGAAGCAACATTGTGTACGCTATATATAGGGTATTATGCTAAAATGTGCCCAGACAACGCTTAAGCATTCAAGTGCTTAAAGCAGCACCGTAATCACGTCTTAAGAAATTTATTTTGTAGCCTTCAATTTAAGTTTGAAAGCGGCTGAGTTGAAGAAGGTTGTGGGCTTTGTGATTGATGGATTATGTTCTGAAAATACTCCAGGAATGCCCCAAAAAATGAGAAAAAGCAAATAATTGAGGCTTTGAACTGTGATATAAAATGGGACTTAACTTTAAGTTACGAAGAAGTTTTTAATTTTCATGTTTAAGTTAAATGCATAGTTTATGAAGAGCAAAGAGTCAAATTTGAAGTAAACTAAGTTGAAGATAGGATTTTACTATCTGAAATACATATTTATAAGCAAATCTAGACTCCAAAATTTTGATTTAATATCAACTTATTGATAATAACATACCACAAAGTATTAGAATATCATTTATCAAATTTATGACATATAAAAGCATATACTGTTTATCTAAACTTAATATGGAGGTATGTACTAAATTCTATTTTTCTTCTTATCAATTCGCATTCAATATTCCCTCAAAAACTGCGCCATTTAGTGGTTGACTGTAAATGGGAAGACCTTGACGTCAAAGTCAAATCAAAAGAGGAAATCGAGCATCAACACACACACACACACAGTCGCATTTACGGCCGGCACATTAATATTTTATGGTCATCCATCAAATTGAAGAGAGAGAGAGAGAGAGGAAAACAAATCAAACATCGCTCGTCTGTTCCACTCTGTTCTGGTTTGTCTTCTATTATTATTTGTGGCAGCTTCAATTTACAAAAGGCAAGCGAGTCGCTGGCTTAATTTTCTTTTAAAGAAAATTCAGTTTCAAATTGGGTTAAATAAATTCTTTGGTTGCCTTCACTCTATGTGAAAAAAGAACACATAAGAAAAATTGTAGAAAAATCGTTGAAAAACTAAGACAAATAATGCTGATGTAGACAGTTGATAAAAGAGAGAGAGAGAGGGAAAGAGAGAGAGAGAGTGAGCTAGAGAATGCCGCTGCCTTCGTTGATGATGGATGACAAATGCAAGCACATTGCAGCACACACACACACACACACAGATAGAGACACATATGCCACACACACACACACACTCGCACAGCATGTGCTCGAGTTGTGTTTTCTATGGTTTTTGGCTTTATCCTGCGCTCTGCTCGCCGCTCAACGCCCTTCCTTATATTTTCTCTTGCTTTTCAATGGCAGTTAATGGAAAATCATTTATCATGTGCGTGTCGCAGTTGCTCTGCCGGCACTCGTATAGCCAGCAGCAGCAGCCAGTATCAACTTAAAGTGGATTCTTAAGAGTTGCAGTGAAACAAAAAGTGCCATAACTAAATGATAATTACCCAGGCAACAAGAGCAGAGACAATCGTCAGTCAGTCAGACGGACAGACAGACAGACTTACAGACAAAAGATGAAATCCTACACTGAAAGATTGTTGTGGTACTTTGCTTTGTTCGCAGCTGAAGGGGAACCGAAGGCCCTTTTTGGTTGTCGGCCTGTGCTGTGTAGACCCCGCTAGGCCTCTAGCTGTAGGGCTCATCAATTTGTGCTGGACAATTTGTGCACGCAATGTGAAAAGTGTAGCAAATCGTTGCTAGTCTTTAGATTGATTTCAGAAAATAAAGCAGGAGTGAGAGAGATGAGTGCTGGGCTAAAAGATACCCTGTAAACGTTTGTTATATACAGAACTAGATAGGCCAAGAGAGTGAGGGAATCGAGATGGATTTTCAGTGGGTTGTTCTGATTATATATATTATGTTATATGACTATGCTATATGGCTTTAAAGGTTATTTGTGTCTGTTTCGAAATGTCTGATATACCTAGGTATACCGCTCTCAGAGACTGTTAGACTGAGGATATTTAAGAAGTTCTTAGAGTAACTAGCTATGAAATCCCTTTAGATTGCTAAGAAAAAGTAGTCAATTTAGTATATAAGACTGTATAGAATTTAAAATTTATTTCCTTTAACATATCTCCTACACAAATTCATATACTAAATCCTATTTGTAATTAGCCTAATAGTATCCGACTTCACAGAGATTATAAAGCTATCAAGAGTAGGTCATATACATTCATATCCTATATCCCTATATTTATAGTTATATCTTAGCCCTGCAGCATACCCTATTCTCACACGTTTACAGGGTATGCACATAATAGTCATGTACGCTCTTGTTGCACACAATTGGAAATTACATTTTTTTCGGTCTCATTGGCGCACAGTTTTTTTTTCAGGTGGCTGCAACGCTCACGTTTCGTGCTCAAGTGTTGACTGGGGCATAGGCGAGGCGCAGGGGCGTGCCTATGGCCCAAATCTAATCAGACACCAATGTCCGCTTGACGCAAAAAAAAAAAAAAAAAAACGCCAGCTGCCAAAATGGAAACGAACGAAAAGTTCAAATTGCGATTTCTCTGCTCATTCTCGTTTCTCGTTTTTCGCTTTTCGTTTTTATTTTAACTTTATTTTTGGCATTTGTTAAGTTCTCAACTTGGCTTCACATTTGAACGGTTGCCCGGTCCTTGCCTGGGGCCAAACTAACGGTCACAGCTGCCCCTTATTTTCCATCCATTGCAAACATTTGTGTTTTTAGCCCTTTTCAAGCCACCGCCCACGCCCCGCCCACTGCACATCAACTCTGTCGGTTGGTCGTTTGCTCGTTTTCGTCTCATTCCATTTTATTATATTATTTTGCATTTTTTAATCTCATTTGATTTCTTCTGACATTTTGCACATGCTTTTTGAATAACTCATCACCTTGGCTCCGGTTTATTCAATTCATAAACTGTTCCATCACATTCCACAAACGAGCAGTCGTTGCCTGCGGCCCTCGTCGACTTGCTACGTCTGCCTTCGTCACGCCCCGCCCCCTCTCTCTCTCTGGTCTTGAAACTCCTTTGGCAGCTCCTGTTGCCCGTTCATTGAACTTTGTCGTCGTCAGATTCAGATTTCTTGAAAATCATTTTTACGAACAGCTTTCGAGGCGCGGCCTTAAATTGAATTTGCATCGAGATATGTTTGCCTTGCTGCTGCGTCTTCTTCTTCCCCCCATCTCTCCTGCCACCACAAATGCTATTAGGCAATCAAAATATATGTATAATGATTCAATTACTAATTGCACTTTGGCCATAATCATAGCTCATTACGTTTGCATATCACAACAACTAAATGTCGTCTGCCAATTCCCAGGAAATAGTCGAGGCGCGGCAGAGGTGGGCGTGGTTGCTGCATTGTGTTTCGCGTGTAAATTTGTAATTTGTATTGTTGCTACTCCAAAGTGGCATCATTCTGATTGCATCTATCACATACGCATAGCTCTCCGTCCGGCTAACCCTCTGCCCGTATTTGCTGGCGCTTGCTCAAATGTTTGCCACATTTCTGCCTCTGACCCTGAGTAATGCAGCTGGCTCCACAGCCAGGCGACAAATATGACAGATTACCAGAGATTTGACAGATGGCCAGAGATTCTCTGGGCAGCTTAATAATGTGGCCTTCTCAAGCGGACATTGGGCAGAGATCAACGCACTTTTGTGTGACTCAGCTGAGAGTTGGAAAGAAAACACCTCAATGAGGCTTAGAATAAATTTAAATGATCTTAAGAGATTTGCGCGAAAGCTGAAGAAATATGAGGTGTTACTTTGAGGGAGGAAAAGAGATAGATAGAGATTAAGAGAGAGAGAGCGAGGAATGAGAAAAGAAACGAATTGAGATGAAGATATTGAAAGTGAGTTTAGTATTGATTTGAAGAATGAATAATAATATATCATTTATTATACTATATCTCAATAATGAACTAAATAATGAATATAAGAGATAGGAATAACGCACTGCGATGATTCGATTTACTATTTATGAGAAATTTTTCAAGGCATAGCTCAAAACTTTACCACGAACTCTTAGCAAAATATAGAACTCATCAAATATGTATTCAAGGCAAGGTTAACGATGCCTGAGAGTAAGTAAATCCACTCCTTGTTTAATCAGTCATCTCATCATTAAATAACTACTCACACCTCATGCTGCTCTCTTCACACCAACTTCAATTCCAATTCCAATCCCATTTCATTTCCGTCACATTTGTCGCCTGAGCTGCTGCAACTGTGTAGCCACCCTGCATGCGCCTGCATGTTGCCGCATGCTGCAAATGGCGCGCCGCCTAATTCGCATGTTTCGGGCACTTTGAGCGCTGCCGACTGTTATAATTATGGCTATGTATGGCAATACCAGCGGGAGGCTCGAATATCCCAGACATGAGAGCGTTACAAACATAATTACATGTGTGCGAGTGTGCTATTGTGTGTGTGTGTCTGTGTGTGTGTGTGCATGCGGGTGCGTGCGTGTGTTTGGCACATAATACGCAACATTGATTGCAACATTTCGCTGTTGTTAATTGACAAATAACTTGCGAGGCGCAGCTAAATGCGCGAGCCAATGCAATTAAAGCAAATTGAATTTGATTGCATAAATTTTATATATATACACATATTATTTATATATGTGCGTGTGTGTTTGTGTGTGTGTGTGTGAGTCAAATTCAATTTGAAACTAGCCCAAAAAATTATGCTACCACCTGACCCCGCCCCGTAGTCTGTTTGAGCCACCCTCTCGGCCTGTGGCAACATTTTGATAGCGTCGCTCGTCTGCTTCAATTTATGCGCGTAATCAATTTTACAAATGGCCTGCAGGCCGATGGGCGTGGCGCTGCGAGAGGGCGGACAGCGAGACGTTGGCAAACGAGCAAGAAATAAATTTATGCAATTTAGAATTTTCCAAGTGAGCCGTGCCATCGAGTGTATATGAGTTGACAAGCATTTCTGTGTGAGTGTTTGAGTGAGAGGGTGGGTTTTGGGTGTCTGTGTGTGTGTGTATTGTGCCCAGGCAGCAGTCATTGACTTTAGAGCACGAGAAGCAGAGCGACGCGACGACTAAAAATCAATTAAAACCATTTTGATTGCATACTTCTAGGCAAATTATGTGCGCCTGCCTAAGCCAAGGCACTAAACGCAGACACACATACACACACACCTAAACACCCACACACATGCTTGAGTGCAACCAAAGAATTCGCCAGAAACTTTAACTATTTGCCAGCTATGAAATATTAAAGCCAGACTTGCATAAGTGAGTATAAGAGTAAATTATAAGACTTTTCGTATAAGTAAAAACTTTGCCTCATTACTCTTGCAGGCATATAGTAATACACATAGTAAGCCCGAATGTCGGCAGATTTAGTTTATAGCATTGCAAAAGTCGCTTCTCAATTATTTATAGAGTTTTGGCCAAAACTTAAAGTTGGCCAAGCAAATGTTGCTCCGAACTTTGTCACATCAGTCAGCTGGCTAAAACTAATGACCAGGCTTTATATAAGCAAACATAACAAGTCATAAGCCAGAGAGCATTTAAACAGGCAACTGCTGCTGCTGCTACTCCTGCTACTACTCCTGCTACTCCTGCTGCTTTGCATAAAGCTAAGAGGACGATAAAGATGTTGCCATTTTGGAATGGAATGGCGCTTTGGCCTGGGCACACAATATTTCATTTTAATTTCTCACCTTTAGTACCGACGCAATGAAAAATGACAACAGCGCCAAATTGCAAAGGCATTACATGAAATATTTAAAAGTGGGCGGCCACTGTGGGCGTGGCTATGCTTTGTCAACGCGCACCAGGCAGCAGCTGCCCGAGCCCAAAGAATACAGGCAGCGCGCTGGCTTTTCATTTGCCTTTTGTATAAACAGAGAGAGAGAGAGGGGGAGTGAGAAAGGCACAGATTGAGAGTGAGTGAGTGAGAGGGACAGCGAGTGGTTTCCTTCGCTCAATTTTTAATTGTTTAAAAGAGAAATTGACATAAATTTATGCATCATTTGGCAGCCGCACAATTGCCCAAGCACAAAATGACCAATGGCCCGAGAGGGGAAAGGGGAAAAGGGGGGAGGCGAGGGGCATGACTGCTGCTGCTTCTTCTTTTGTGTTTGGCCAACAAGCATTTTGGGGCGGCATAATAAATGAGGCTATTCTCGACCTAATTGCATAGTCTCGGCCCAGCACAAAAGTAGGC
This sequence comes from Drosophila mojavensis, assembly GCF_018153725.1. Classification (NCBI taxonomy): domain Eukaryota; kingdom Metazoa; phylum Arthropoda; class Insecta; order Diptera; family Drosophilidae; genus Drosophila; species Drosophila mojavensis. The sequence continues at coordinate 11,042,838 of NW_025318899.1, read as the reverse complement.
AATGCAAATATTTATATTTATACGCTACACTGAGCGAAAAAAGAAATGATTGAAAAAAAATACCGAAATTTGAATTTGCAAAAGATTTAAAGAACTTTCTAATTGAAATTTTGTAAAATTCTTTTTAAGCTGCTTTGTGTGTACTTAGCCCGTAAATCACTTTACGCTAGCGCCGTCTCTTTCGCTTGTTGCTGGTGTCTCTTTCAGACTAAAATATATAATCCGTGTAGCTTACCTAAAAAGACAGATTGGGAAAAACAAAAGGGTTAGTCGAATGTAAAACGAGTGTTATTCCTTTATATATAAATAAAAATATATATTTTAAATATGTTTTTTTTTCCGCTTTATTTTAAGGTCGCGTCAAGGTGAAAGCACAAAATTGCTTCAATTTAATTGAATTTCCTGCTTGAATAATTACGAGAGGCGCCGCAGCGACGCTTGAATTAAATTTAAATACATTTTTGTCAAGTCAATAGAGAGCATGTGTGTGTGCGTGTGTGTGTGTGTGTGTAGGTGTAGTTGTGCGTGGCTCGGCGCTGATTGATTATGACACACACTTTAGACACGTGGCTGGGCTGCTGTGACGCAAATGCAACATGGGAGCAAACAAAGAGCATCAACTTCTTTGCGCTTTTGCTTATGTAATGAAAAGTCATCTGCAAAAAAGCCAGACAAAAGTCAGGCTGAAATGCACAAGGAATAGAAAACGAAATGCTGCAGGCGTTCGAGCATAAGCAATGCCAACATACCCTGTTCAGAGTGCAGACTATGGCCAGGAGGACTCTGAAAGAATATGGATGGATTATGTAGAACTTTCCTCTAAGTATATATGACATTTACTCAATAATCTTTCAAATATGGAAAACTAATAAATGAGATGATAGATCATACTAAGAACAGCAGTGAATAGCTCTTAGATTATATGACAACTCTTATACTTTATTGAATTATTTTATATAAAAATCCAAGTCCCACTTAATATACCCATGCAAAAGCCAAGCTGCAGCAACAGCAAATGAGAAAACAAATCAAAAACTGAGACAGAGAGGCAGCCCGAGCACAGTTGGCAGCTGCAAAGGGCTTGAAAGGAAGTGAGACGCAGAGACACGGGCTAAAATATCTGGTCATGCATTTGGCATATGAAAAAAGAGAAGAAGAAAGAAAACGCAAAAAGTTTTGCTGGAGATACAAATGATGATGGCCTTGAAAGCAGGCAGAAGGCAGCGGGTAGGGGGCAGGGGGCAGTAGTCGACTCTTTGAGCAGATAGAAAATGGAGCCTGAGCGAATACTTCTCGCTTTTTCATGTGGGCGTCAGCGTCATTTTGTGGCCAACTAATTTTCGTTATGTGTGTGCCTGTGCCTGTGCCTCCCTCTGTGTGTGTGTGTGTGTGTGTGTGTGTGTGCCACACTGGAATTTTGACTGTGGCAACAAAAATAGCCACGCCCACGTATATGCGAAACGCACTGGCGCTGCTCACTTAAGAGCCAACAGCATCTCATGAAACTGTTTCAGCTCCCTCTCTTCCGCTCTCTCTCTCTCTCTCACTCTCCCTCTCTGAGCACCGCTCGGCACATTTTGCATGGCCCAGTGATTTGCTGTTGGCCTGTGTTTGGCATGCTTAATTTAGCCTGGCCCTAAATGGAGGCAGCCTAGAATGACTGAGTGGCTGACTGAGTGGCTAGCACAAAGGATAACCACAATTTGTGGCCGCTGGCCAGGGCCGAGACTTGGCTTTGCTAGCTCGGGTTAGTTTTTAAATTAATTATGCGTTAATTATGTAATTATTAACCGCAAAACTTTCCATAACTAATGATACAACAGTGACTATCTTCATCTCTCTCTCTCTCTCTCTCTCTCACTCTGCCTCTCTTTGCGCTTCTCAAGTGCCCTAGCCAACTTTCCGCTTCCTTGGCTTTGCAATTCAATGCCAAAACATCTTTTGTCAATGCCAGTCACATAACGGCAACTTCTTTTGTCATTTCATTCTGCCTCTTTCCTTCATTCTTTATTGTCGTTTCTGAGTAATCCTTAGATTTTACACAGCTGGCTAAGCTCTTTGGCCATTTTCCTACTGTTGTTGATGTTGCGCGGAAAAGCTGAACGCGTTTATTTCTGTGTGTATTTCTCATTAAAAATGCGTCAGGTGAAACAACAACAAGACAACGGAAACACCAACAAAACTGAAATAATTTATTAAAATTCAAGTCAAGTTTGTGCGAATACGCGCGCACAGAAGAGAACAGAGAAACAGTCAACAATCTGATTAAAATAAACTGGTTGCTCCTCTGCCAGGGACTATAAATGTAAAGCGCCAACACATTTCTCATATGCCAGTGACAATGACAAAAAAGCGGGCCAAAAGGAAGTCAAGGTGTGGGTGTTTGCACGTGTGTGTGTGTGCGTGTGTGGGAGTGTGGCACAAGGCTGCTGTGCTCACTCAGTCAAACAAAGGAGAGAAGCGAGCGAACGCGCGCGTTTGCATAAAACGCAAAAAAGAAATGAAATTGTAGTCGACTTTTGAGCGCTATGCGTTGTGTGTGTGTGTGTGTGAGTGTGAGTCAGCTATAAACATGACAAGCTGTCATTGTTTAATTTGTGTATGTGTGTGTGCGTGAGGCACAACTTTAACAACATAGCATCGGCATCGGCACAGCTGCGGCACTTGGTAACCAAGTTGCGCATACGCCACGTAGTACTAATAAGTTAATAGCACTTGCCCCCACCCATCCACCCCTCTGCCGTGTAGCCATATGGCCATATGGCCAAGGCCAAATCATTTTCTATATATCTTACTTTCGACTTCTACGCGCTGTCAGCTTAAGGCTCTCGCCGCACTTTGCTGACAAATTGAAAATAAAATAGGATTTTAACAGCAAAGTGGCAACGCCCAAATCCGTGCCACATTTTAGCCCACGGCACGCTAGCAAATTTATGGGCTAGACACGTGCGTGTGTGCGTGTGTGTGTGTGTGTGGCATAGAGATTGTCGCAAAAGTGGCTTAAACAATTCCACAGGCAATTAATAAACCAATTTTCTTGTATAGAAAAATTCAATTTTTGACTGAAGTTGATTTAAAGCGCAGCTAGCGCAGGCGTTGCCAGACTGTTTAATGCTTAGATTTACCGGAATTTAATGTCGATATTGAGCTATTATAGAAACCGGAGCCGCTCAGCTGCCGAGCTGCTGAGCTCGTTAGTGCATTGAATTGGTGCGTCAAACAATGGCAAAAGGATTTCAATGGAGTCGCATGCAACAGACATGGGGCACGCGGCAAGGCAGCTCGTCGCACTCTCTCTGCGTGCCGCCTCTGACGTGCAACAAAATTACTTGTAACAATGCGCCGCACCAGCTGATGATAAGCCACGTAAACGGCAGTCGGCTGGCGAGAGGGGTGGGGGCGTGGCAACCAAACAACGACGACTCACATGGCCTAAGCGCACACAATCCTTCAGATGCCCTCAATAATTTATAAGGTTTGCCTGGCTTGGCTGGTCGTCCGTTCCTCCCTCCGTCCGTCCGTCCGTCCGTCCATCTGCTTATTTATGAGTGCCACGCGTGACGCAGCAAAGGCAAACAGTTTTCATTGTGAAATAATGTTTATGCTTATATATGTATTTATCGAAGTTTGTATGTTGCATAATTCATAGATATATCATAGCCATAGCAGATCAGCGCCGATAACTGATAAATCAGCCCAGCATAAATTGGAGAGCAAACAAATTGCTTAATCAATCAACACCAAAATCTTATTTGAAAGTAAAATTAAGACTAGAGCCAGGCCAGTTGCTTTGGCTGGCTATCAAAAGATTAGCACAAGCAGGACACAGCAGGGAGCTCAACTTTATGTATGATAACATGAATTTGGGTGAAGCTTTGAGATATGTTTAATTTGGGAAATTTATGGCAAATGACGTATATGTGTATATAAATATATATACATACTGAGTTCTTTCCTGCCTTTATGCTCATGCATTGATGTACACAAGATTTATAGAAACAACAGAATGAGGAAAAGAGTGGACGATATTTCTTCAGCCTCATTCCTTTACTATCTCTGAAAGTCTTCTAGTTTTGCAAGTCTTACATCTCTTCAAATTTTCATCCATTTTTTTCTTTCCACCTTTTTTTTCCTAAGTGAAGTTTTTATACTTACTTCAAATCGCCTTTATTTTGCGACATTCACAGCACTTGTTCTTCCTCTTAAACTGGCCATTAATTTCTTGCTCTGCCTTCTATTTATCCTAGATGTTTTCATTCTGAAATTAATATTCCAGTCTTCCCTCTTCTATTCCTGCCTACGCTTTGTTTTTTTCGCCTACAGTTTTAGTATTTTACATATTTCATTTTATACTTTCTCATCAGCTAATCTTTCATGCTCTTCCTTGTGCGCATCCCTTTGCTTTTTCTACGCCTTTTCCTTCTTAAATGAATACATATTCCCTCACAGTTTTTTTCATTTAATACTCCTCTGCACATTGATTATCCTCTTTCCACTTCTTCCATTTTTCATGCATCCTACCTTGCTTTTACTTTCTCTTGAATTTATGAGAATTACCTAGAAAGGCAATACCTAGAGCACAATCAATGAGTGCTGCATTACTTAGCCTCAGTTTTTTTATTTTTTTAAATAAAATTTCGGAGTTTATTATCTATGTTTTTAAAGCTTTAATTTCATCAAGGGATTAAAGCTTAAATGTATTATATATTTTAATTTAATTGTCCTCATATTTTAAGCCTCATATGCAAGCAGCATATATTGAAATTCCTATAGAGCCACAATATTTAAATATATTCATATGCAAAGTTAAACTTTATTGTGCATTAAATAGTTATTCAAAAGCAGAGAATGCGTGCATTTAAAAATGAGATTTTAAATATGTACCATATAGAAATGATATGCAAATGTATTTATACATATATAAACATATATATGTAAATATATCTGAAAAAATTTGCGTTTGCTGTTTAATATGCAGACCAGAGAAATGTCAAATGGTAATTTGTCAACATGCAGCGCGTCATAGTTTTCGCATTAGGCAATGCGGACGAAGGACGTCGAGGACATCATGTCAAATAATTTTATGAGCGCATTTTCTCATTTTCTATTCTTTTTTCATTTGTTCTGTGTTTGTTCTGTTTTTGTAAATCGCATTTGTAAATTCAACACGCACATGCCATGATATTAAATGCCACACTCGGATGTTAATCGACAGTGATAATGACAGCCATTAGAGCGACACCCAGCCAAGCGATACTCTAACAATTGCAGCTATAAATAGGCTGTCTGCATTGGCTAATATGCCAGCTTCACACAGTGTGTACACACAGGGTGTATATTACACCCTACACACAGGGTGTATATTAATAATCAAACTTCCTCGGGCCATACGTAGTATTTAAATATGCATAAAACATTCAGCCAGCGGCAGAGCTTTGATTTCGTTTTTATTTTATTTTTCTTCTGCTTTGTTTTTGTTGGAAAATTATGTTAATTCTTATAAATTATCATAATATTTCAGCACTCTTGGTGTGCCTTTTTGTTTCGCATTATTTATTTTTGCCAATGGTAATAAAATGCAATCAAAATGTAAATCTGTTGCAGCTTTTGCTGACGCGTGTCATTACCCAAAAATTTACACTCGAATTTGTTTATATGAACTGAGAGAATATAGAGGAGAGAGAATGCAGAGAAGAGAGAATAGAGTAAACAGAATATATATAGCCATATAACCATATTTTAAGTGAGGTTTACTATAGCATCTGTTAACTTTAGTAAGAGTGACTATAAAGTCCCATGTGAATTGATATAGCGCTCCGTAGTAATGCAATATAATGGGTTGTATTACATTAGCTATATGTAAATATCTATCAGTAGATATATCAGTATATATATTTCTTTATCCATATCTATCTATATATCTAAATGTATCTATATCTATAAAAGACATGCATCCACATGCTCATTTATATATATATCTGTCTATATATCCATAAATATACATTTCATAAATGACTTAATGTCGTGCTGTTAAAAATTAGCAAACAGCTGCGAAAATGTAAAAGAAAAACTCTTAGCGCATTGCACAAAGCAAATTAAACAAAAGCAACAAAGTATTTTTGAATACCCATTGAAGACGAGAATTAAGGGTATAATGGATACGTTGAAATGTACGTAAAACTAATTATCTGACGTTTATGTCTCTTTCTAGAGCTATTCTGATAGAAATGCGACCAAACCTGCCTAACATCAATATAAATCATGTATAGTTCTCTTAAATATACAGAATGAACATAAACTTCAATTAATTTAATTTTTTTTTACCCTCACTGAGCTCAGGGTATCTCAGAGTCGTGTCCACCCGACTGAGCCCCTCATGCACACTCAGTTTTTATGATGTGTGCACATATTTAGCAGTATTTGGCTATATTTAAGTTTACTTAGCTTGCTTTTAGAGCCAATTATGTTGATTTATGAGTGATAGCAAAACAGAGCAGGGCGAAGACAGAGGGAGAGATAAGGAGAACGACCGAGTCAAAGTGAATGACAAGAAATGAAATTAACGACAGCTCACAAATTGTAATTGCGTAAGGACCAGCATAATAAAAACTTGGACTACGTGAAGATATATAAATTTAGAAACATATACAGACATACTATATATAACGTATATATATATTGAGCACATTTCAACTAAATAGCTCAGCTCCAATTTATTTGTGGCCACTTTTCACGCTTGCAAACAATTTCCCGTGAAAGGTAAAAGCTGAGAGCCCACCAAAAATGCCTGGAAATGGCCAACAGGGCCATCAAGTGTAATCAAAACGGAAATGGCAACGCGTTTCCGCCGCTAACCCCCATCCACCCCAACAGGCTCTAACCTTTCGCCTAAGGGTGGTTGTTTTGTAGTTAAGCCGCGCGGGTTTGACCCGATTCCCGATGGCATCGTGACGTATTTAGTGACTTGATTGCATCACAAAAAGAAAACACGCGACATTAATTAGCATCACTGCCTACCCACACGCTAACACGCCCACTTGCCAGCCCGGATATCAGTTGAACAAAGAAAAGGGTTTTCTGATAATGAAAAGCGAACACAAAAATAGAAAAACAAACAACCAGAGAGCTGAATACCGAATGACAACAGCTGACTACAGTCAACGCCAAACAACGCGCACAAAAGTTGTCAGGCGATAAAGGCCAACAACAACAATAGCAACAACTGCATGAATATGGCCAACAGCTCGTGGGCAAACAATGTGAAAAATGTGCAAAAATCGCTAGCGAAATCTGTGCAAACGTGTCTGCATTTGAAGTTTTCCTTATACTATTTCACGTCTGTTGTTTTTCTCATTGCAGGTTCAGTCAATTTACACGCCACTTAATTGACAATGGACAGCAGCAGCAGCGGCAGTGGCAGCGGCAGCTGTTTGGGTACTACTGTGCGTATGCGTAATGCGAGACCAAAGAGACAACAAAACTGGCCACAAATCTCAAATGTCAGCAATTGAGTGACATTTGTATTGATTAGTAATGCGATTAATCACGTGAGTTGTCACTGCGTTCGTGTTGGTGTTGGTGTTGGTGTATGTGTGCGTGTTGGTGTGTGGCATGTGGCACATTATTTAACGACATTACGCATACGCCAAGTATGTAGGCCAAAGAGTTTTTCGTTATATAAGGTGAACCATAAATTATCAAAGCCACAAGCCAAACTGCTTGTAGCATCAAGCCCCTTACCACCTACCTACCCCTATCTCTCCCCCTCACCCGCTCACACACAAATGCTGCTAATGAAGCAGAAGTTTTAGCACAGGGTTTTTGGTTTGGATTTTTTTTTTGTGTGTGTGACGGAAATCGGTTGTCCAGCTGGCCAGCTCGATTAATATAAGAGTTTCAGCTTTGCGGAACGCAGCTGTTGCAATAATTCGCTACTGATAAAACAAAAAGAGACAGAGAGCGAAAGAGATGGCGCTAGAGAGTGAACAAAACAAAAGCAGTTGCATATAAATCAAACAGCTGCTGCGGTTATCCCAGACCGCAGAGCCACCTACTTATGAATTTCTTGAAATACTCTTCAAATTAGCCGCCTGCTGTTCGCTATAGAAATTTCTTGTTAATATTAAGGCAGAGGCGAGGCGATGCTCTGACGTCACAGGAACGGCCAAGACGACTGGCAACTGTGACCCAAATCGTTGCCAATTTAGAAGCAAGCACAAAAGCAACAAAGATAAAAAGAAAACTGAAACGCATATTGAAAGTAAATGGGCAACAGCTGCTGCTGCTATTGGTGCCGCTGCTGCTGTTGCTGCTGCTGCAATTCTACTAGCCACTGACAGATAGCAACAACAAACACGTTCGACACGTTGTTCATCATCATAATTATCAACAGCGTGTTGTGACCTAATTTTGCAACTGATATTAAGAGACGACAACTAGAGAGAGAAAGAGAGATAGAGAGAGAGGGAGCACACGCGAGATTGGCTAGCTTTGCCTACAATTACAGCTACACGCGCTCTCACACTCTCTGTGTATATTTAATCAGCAATAACAGCGCTGCTAATTAGCAGTAATTGAGCACGACAACAAAGTAGCTACTACACTCAACATACTCCTCTCTCTTTCTTACACTTACACACACACACACACGTGAACATAAAGCATAAATTTGCAAATTACATGACCAATTAATAAGTAAATTATAAGCAGCTGCTGGCTTTAAGGAAGCATTATTACTGTGTATCGCCAGAGAGTGAGTGAGCGTGTAAGAAGAGAGCGCGCCCACGAGCCCAAAAATAAAATTTCGACACTGTTAATAGCCAAGGCATATGTTAAGTGGGTGGGAACGGCATAGCAGCAATACCATCGATCGAAAATTATTGGAATCGTCGCTCTCGCTCTCACTCTCACAGCGTCTTATGCTCTGCGATAGTTGTGATTTTCGTTATGTGCTGTAAATGCGCCCACATGCCCACAAGGGGATGTAGCTCAGATGGTAGAGCGCTCGCTTAGCATGTGAGAGGTACGGGGATCGATGCCCCGCATCTCCAATTGGTGATTTATATTTTTAATTTTTTTTTTTTTTTTTTGTTTTTGAAGCAATTTCAAGTCAAAACTAGCTAATTTAAAGCCACAAAGTCGAGTGGAAACGAAGATGGGCAAAATAAAATTGAGAGAAACCACAGCGCTGTCAACACTTGAAGCAAGGACAAAAGGCCTTAAAATGAAATGGACGCAGTGCAGCATTAAATAAAAAAATATATATGTATTTATATAAAGCAGAAAGAGAAATCACGAATGCGTCATAAAAACTTTGCACATCAATGCGCAGCCAGAGGGGACCGGAGGAGGAAGAAGAAAGCTGAGGGTAGAGGCAGAGACAGAAAAGCGCGGCCACTTTGAGAGCGCAGCACAGCTAACAAAGTCCTGGCTAAAAAATAAATAAAAGAGAGAAGAGAAGTAAAAAATTGTATATGTATGTGTATAAAATGAGCTGCCAGTGCTCTGCTCAGCTAAGAGCACTTGAGAGAATACAGAAAAAAGTGCCAAACGGATGGTTGGCTGACGGGGGGAGAGTAAGTTTGGGGCAGGGCAACAGAATTGAAGGGTCAGCGTGAACAACGCTTTTATTGCACTTTTTTCTGGCTGGCAACTGGGTGAGTGCGCAACCCCCAATGGCAGTTGCCTCATTTGCTGATGGATTAGTCAAAGTGCAGCAGCGGAAGACAGAGAGATAGAGAAAAAGAGAGAGAGGGAGGCAGGGTGACCACAAGGATGGGAGTCTCAGGGTCAAGAGACTGTTTGCCAGTGGCTGCCCCTGGGCTAGCAATTTGCAGCATTGCAGTTACGTTTATCTTTTTTTTCTGTTGTTGCATCATTAAAGCCGCCACAAGTTGCCTTCGCACGCACAGCACAAAATTTTGATTGATGATTGAATGCAACAGCAGCAACAACGGCAGCACCAGCAACTGATGAGCAACAGCTGCTTAATGATCAACGCAAATGGCAAAAACGGAAATAATTTCAAGTTTTGCATTAACGCTTTTTGCCAGTTGCCAATTTCTCGCTCTTAAGGTCCCACGCAATGGGTAGAGTATGCAAATTTATACCCTGTACCATGTCTGTTAATATATATTCTGCTTTAGCATTAATTACATTTACGTTTGATTCAGTAAAGCATTTGAATCGTAACGTGTTTGCTCTGGCGCTGCATTTTCCCACACTTTTTACATTAATTGCAATCGGAACGGACGGAGGTTTGTGTGTTTTATTTTTAGCAAGCCTTTTGCATGTCGCTCATTAAGCGCACTCTTCCTTCCTGCTCTCGCCCTCTTCCCTTCCACTTTTTGTGCCCACTCGCTTATTTATTTACTTTGAAGCCAGTTGTTTGTTCAGTTGCTTTTTTGTGTGATTCGTTTGAAGCTTGGAAAATTGCAATTGAATTGGATCAAAAAATCTGTCAATATATGCGCTGTGGAAGCTGCGCCCCCGTCCAAACAACAAATATTTGTTACCAAATTAGCAGCAGCTGCTGCTGCTGCTGGTTTGAAGCATTCAAAAGCTCGCTCACTTGTCCAGTTATTTGCATGTCGTTCGTCCGTCTCTCTTTTTCATTCACGTTAATGCATAACTCAGCCTCAGCGCTCGAATTTGTTTTTAACAGCTGTTATTAAGTCTGCTCGTTAACAGCCATTTGGCAACTTCAATGTTAGTCAAGGAAAACGAATGACGACTAACGAAAAACTTAATTAGCGGCTTTGGCCAGCAAAATGTAGCAACTGGACCTTTGGTTTTTAATGTGTATTGTTTATACGCTTGTTAGTTAGTTGCTCGCATTTAAATATTTAATTAAGTTTTTCGTTTTTCAAAAATAAATAAAAAGAAACTTCAAGCATTTGCATAACACAAGAAATTGAAACAACATTTTCAACAGCTGCCGCACAACAAGTTGTCGAGAGTTAAGATTTTCAGCGAACATCATTTTACACCAAAGCAGCGCAGCAACAGCAGTAGAGGCAGAAATAACTGTTCTTATCAGCAGCGCCCTGAAATCAGTTTCAAAGCTTTTCGTCGCATGCCCACATACTTGCGGCCAACAGCTGCTGCCGCTGCCTCTGCCTCTGCCTCTTCCGCTGTTCTGCTGCTGCTCAAGTTCTGCAATCTTTTGGTTACTTACATCAAGTGTCAAATTATCTAAGTCGCTTGCTCTTCTTCTCCGCTATCTCGCTCTCTCTCCCTCTTGAGCAGCCAAGAGCTTTGGTTTTAGTTTCGTTTCCCACTTTAAGCTCACACCGAAACTTACGCATTGTTTGTCTAATTAATTAGCAAACTCATTCAGGCGCTGTAATTGTTGACATTATTTACTTTCTTTTCTTTTTGCTGAGAGGCGGCAGCTGCGGCCAAAGAAATTACTTGTGGAGAGAGCTAGAGAGAAAGAGAGCGCAGTGTTAACAGTTATGCAAATGCATTACATTACGAAAAGGCAGCGTTGCCAGAATTTTATTTCTTCTTTTGTCTTTGTTGCTCCAGCTTTATGAGCTCATCTGCAATTCGCAGTATTAATCAATAAATAAAACGAAACGACATGGTCAGGGCCATTCTATATACGACATACAGACATATGCATATGTGTATTTATTTATGTTCGTATACATATGTATGTATATCAAACATGCAAGAAACTTGTCGCTTCTGCAACAATATTTTCCCACAGCTGCCCACACTCTCTCACAGCTTTCAAATGTCATAAAAAAAGGAAGCGGCGCAGCGCGAGCGACGGAGGAGAGCATCATCGTTATTGTGTAGAAATATATTTGAAACATGTTTAAAAATGCATAAATTAAGCGCAGCTCAGCTCGCCTAAGCAAAGTCAAATGCAAATCAGTTAACGCTGATTCTGTAGGCGTTCCAGGTAGAGGCGTGTGTGTGTGTGTGTGTGTATTTGCTTAATTATATATGGGTTTTAGTTATAAATGCCGCATTACCATTACCAAATGTATTTCCACTGCTGAAAATGCAGCGCAAGCGGAAATAAAAGCAAAACAAATGCAGACGGCACCAGCAGCAGTAACAGCAACAGCAACAACAACATGCACAACAAACATCATCAACAACAACAACAAAAACCACAAGCAATAACAAACAGCTGAGCAAGCAGCTAAGGCCCTGGCAAAACGTTGATAATAACAACGAGGCGTCGCTGCCGTCGTCGACGTCGCTGCTTTTTTTTCTACTTTTGTGTGGTTTAATGACCTTGCCCAAGTTGCGCCTCTCTCGTATACGCTTGCACATACCCTCACTCAGTCACACACACTTACACTCACTCACACTCTCCCATTGCTGCTGCTCTCCTGCTAAGCTTTCTGCCGACGCCAGCGTCAGCAGCGCCGCGCCATGTGGTCGAACGAGCGAGGCGCTGTCGATGTTCGTGCCCAAATTTAATTTTATGCGCGCTTCACACGTTGTCGTCGCTGCCTGCCCCCGCCCCCTTCCTTCTAAAGCTTCCACTGCTAACAGTTGATTGGCCGTCGCCGTCGACGTCGTCGTCGCTGTCGTCGTAGTCCAATTTTATTTTTAAACTATTTTGAGAAGTGTTTCGAGAATTGTGTCAAGTGTACGACGCCCAAAAATAAAAAAATATATAAAAAAGTTCATGCTGCTGCTGGCGTCGCCATCGCAGCTGATGATGAAATCTTTGCGTGTGGGCGTCTCGCGCTCGTCGCTCTCGTCCCTAACCTATTCAATCTGTTTCGTGCATTAAAAGCTCATAAAAAGTGACAATCAAAATTGTCGTTAAGCTCCATAAAATACAGAGAACATCGAGATGCAGCGCGACCGACCGACCACAAACCACAAAGAACAATCGAATTAGGGCCTAAAACAAACAAAACTTGCCATATCTATGCTATATATGTATATGTGGATATATATGTATATATGTACATAATTTCATGTTCCAATGCGTGAGAGCATATAAAATTTTATGTTTTATACTTAAAAATAGTCGCATGTTGGCCTTTCTTTATGGCTGTGTTTAAATTTATGGCACACACAGCACAAAGTCAATGACATGTGGGCTGGGTGGGGCAGGGCAAGAGTGGGGGCCCAGATCAAGTGGCTGGGGGTATTCTCTTGACAGCTGGACATATGACGCATTGGGGGGCTAGCACACAGTTGACCTTAGCAACAAAAACAAGTGAAGAGGCACAAATATAATACTCAAAGATGACTAATTAGATGAATGGATTATTATGGGGGAACATTTCCTTAAAAGTGCTACGACAGGTATTTTTAGAGTTATTTAAAGAGAATTGAGTTTTAAGCAAGAAATACGATTAATATAGAATTTATTTGAGAGGAGTTTTACTGAAATATAACTCTTAGAAGAATATAATTTTTATGGAATATTTATTTTTTTATTTAGTTAAAATATAAATATATTTGCTATCGTGCTGACGCTGTTTTATCTGATATTTCCCACGCTACTCTTGCATATAATTTGTAATCAGACAATACCAGTTCTACGTATTATAGAATTGTTTAAATGATATTTCTAGTTTCTTTAATATATTCTTATTTCGTACTCTGTCTCTTGAGTCGAGCCGTAAGGCATGCTGCAAATGAACAGTGAACCAGTTCCATGAGCTGAATCAGATATGAAACTACTGTGTATAATCCATACGGTATACTTTTATTAGTTTCTTAGTCTTATGAAAGTCACCAAGAGATATTTTTTATAGTTTTACTGCTGCTGCCTTAAGATAGATACCACAGGCCATCTAAAAACTAATCTTTACCAAAAACTTGAAACTTTTATGAACTACACAATCTCCGCTGGCTGTATAAAAGTAACTGTAATCAAGTTGTTTAGGTAGTTCTCTCTATATATATATATATTATCTACATATACATATATATATATATATATATATATATCACTTAATTTTTTGGGGGCAATTGCAAAAGTTATCCTCGCCCCCAATTCATTCACTCGTTCGCTTCGTCGTTCATTTGCAGTTGTTGTCACGTTTTGTTGCCAGCCCCTGTTTTGGGGCAATGTCTCTGCGGTGCGGCATTGTCGTCATCGCCTGCTTGTGGCATGCCACAAGCTCAGCGTTCCAATTGCCTGCAGTTGCAGTTTCTATGTCGACTTGGCTGCTGCTCGCTGTCAGCCAAACAAAACAAAAATAAATAAATAGAAAAAGAAAAAACACAGAAAAAGAAAACGAAAAATAAAAGAAAATCATAAATAAATACTTACAAAACTCATATCAAAGTGTAGGTAACAGCAACAACAACAACAACATGAGCAGCTATGAGAGTGCACTCTTTTGTGGCATGTCTGGGCAGTAGATTATGTTGTTGTTGTTGCTTTGCCTGCTGCTACTGCTGCTGATGATGACAACACGTTGACAACCAGCAGCAACAGCAACAGCAGCCACAAGAAAAGCACACAAAAGTAATGCGCGACAGAAAGCAAATAATAACACCAAGTATGTGGACTATAAGTGAGCCAGCTTGGCTTTGAGATACCCCGTAATTTGTTTTGTTGTCAAACTATAGTCACTTTGCTTAGACTAACTATTTTCCATGGGATTCAATAGACTTCTTTATATATGAGAAGCGCCAAGAAGGGCGTATTCTTGTTGCCAGACTTATCTCGGTAAAGAAATACTGATGTCAAGTAAGATGGATTATGAAGTACTTTATCCTTCTCTAGGTTTAAGTAAGATTCCTGTTTCTTGCTCAATGATTATTCACATATTCAGCATACCCCATGCGCGTCTTTTAAAATGTACAGGGCATATAAATGCATAGAGTAATAAAAGGGAAAAACTCTCGGCAATGACAACAAACAAGTTGATGTTGTAATTTGGCGCGTGGTTTTCTCTCTTATATTTTTTCTTAGTTGTTGTTGTTGCCGCCTTTGTCAAGGTTGCATTTTCATTTGCAATTTGTTGAAGTATGTGTGTGTGTGTTGTGTGTGTGCTGTTGCTTGTCAAGCTGCCTGCCAACGCCAACGCCGCCCCTTGCACACCCACTCCACTCTCAGCCAACACGCCGCATGCCCCACAAAGCATGCGTCAGAAGCCGTGAGCAATTTTTATGCCCTGTATGCAGAAAATTGTCTATACGGGGTATGCCTGTCTTAAGCAAAGGCGGGCAGCATTAGCAAAGTTATGCAATTTGATTTGCTCAATAAAAGAGCTAACAGCAAATTAAATTTCCATTTCATTTCTATAAATGGCCAACAGCTTGTGCAGGGTATCTGTGCGTTTATCATTGTTCTCTTTCTGCATTTACCTGATTTTCCGCAGCTTTGCTAATTTAAGCTAGCTAATTTTATATTCATTGTCAAGTTGCACAATTTGTATAAAAAACATTACAACACTTAGTTCCCAGGCCAAAAGGGAATTCTACAGAGAATATTTATAGAATTCCAATTGGACTTGGAAACATTCTCAAACAATCTCGAATTTCTCACGCTGTTTGCGAGTCTATTGGGAACTCATTTTTTTACGACAATCATATATCAAATTTCCATTTCATTCGATTTTCAGCTGATTTATGATCATTTGCGTGGGAGATTACCAAATAGGGTCTGATGGAGTGCAACCCCTTTTAAATGGTTTGCTTTTCAGTTGTAAGAGTGAAAGAGAGAGAGAGAGAGAGAGAGAGAGAGAGGGCAGTGAATGAGTGAGATAAAGTAAGTTCAATGCACTCGCAGCGCACACGTTAAAAGTAAATAATCAAATACGAATTAGTCATTTGATGCCCCAAAAAGAGAAAAATATATATGTATATATATTTATTTCTACGTCTGTACGTTTGTGTATATATAAACAGGCAGCAGTAACTGCAAAGCCGATGGGTCGTGGATAAGATAAGGAATGACAACGAACCCGAAAAAAAAGAACAACAAAGTGGAATGACAAACATCGCAATTGCACGTTTGTAGAGCGCGCAGCAAGAATTCGGTCTTGAGCTATATTCATTTCTCATGATGAGTCAAATCAAATCGCTCAATCGAGCAAGTCATGTAAATGTCATTATAAGACTGCGCAAATCCAGAGACTTTTCGAAAAGTAATTTCTCTGCAGTTTCTCTTTTTTTGTAAGAAATGATAAAATGGGCATGAAAATGATAAAAACATTGAGAAATATTTTATGTATACAAGAAAATTTCAACTCTCAATATTTCTTGTCTTCCATCATATATACTCTAAGAACTTTATCAGCATCTATTATTTTAAAAGTTCTAGCAAATTGATCAAGTATACACTTAATAATGAAGTTTCAAACTGATTCTCACCAAATAAACAGATTTCTTTCTTTGTTTTTGGACTTCAACTTCCTCTCATTTATTCCAGTTAAACTTCTTTTCATAAAAATTCGTTCCACTTGCGCTTCTTTGACTTTCCTCTCCACAACTCTTAGACATAACCGTAATATTATATAACACATAAAACATTTCGTTTGCGAATTTCACACAATTTTTCAGGTAGTTTAATGTGCCCGCCTACCTGTGCACGACCAACATAACTCTTGAGCCATATATTATAATCAAGTATTGCGCTTACCTGCAAATAGACAGAGAGAAATAAAAAAGCACATTTTAATTAATCTATAAACTGTTTTATGCGCTGCAAAATCCCATAAATATTAGGTTAGGAGTACAAAAAAAAACATGATAACAACAACAAACATCAGTTTTATGAGTATTAGCCAGCAAATCATGTGGCAAGTGTCATAAATAACGATTAAAGTGCCTGCAAATCGACTCCGCGGTGTGGCTAAAGATCGCAAATCTTAAATCGTTTCGCCATGTCGGCGCTTTTGGCCAAATCCAAATCATGCAGCAAACATTTGTGTATGCGACTTTTTTGTCTTTATTATTATTATTATTATGATTTTTTTGCCTTTTGGTCGGCAAGTGCAGTCATAATTTATGTTGTTGCTAAGTAACTCAGAGAGCGAAACCAGTTCCAATGCAGATGAAAACTGAAAGTTAGGGTTAGAAAACATATATGAAAGAGCCATGGACAAGTTGTGAAATGTACTAGTTCTGTGAACTGAAACAAAAAGAAACCTATATAAAATGAAATGAAATAAATCTGAATGCTGGAAGTATGCATCTGAACGGAACTAGTTCCGTGAACTAAATCATACTGAAATTCAAAAGAAGTGATTTGATGTCTCACAAACTATTTCCTTGAGCTTTAGTAAATTGCTTAATGAACTAGTACCATGAACTGAAGGCTAATTAGCCAATATTCAGCTCCAGAAACTGAAAGGCAATTATTTAATTATCTCTTTTACCAAAATAGTTGGCAAATTAGTGAACGTCAAGAAAATGTTGGCTGGATTTTAATGAATTAAATCCTGCTATTTATATAAAATGCTAAAGATGTGAGAAACGGCATTACAATGGCTGCATAATTGTCACTACATCTGACAGCAAGCAACACACACTTAACACACACTTCAACCACATACACACACACACACACACACACACACACACACACACACACACAAGACACTCGACTCATAAATTAAACACGTTCCAGGGCTAAGTGGCAGCATACAAACAAAATGCATTTACAAATCAACTTTTTGAGTTGTCGTCACAATACAAAATCGATAAAAGTTGTTCTTGTTGTTGCTGTTGCTGTTGTGGTTGTTGTTTAGTAGTAGTTGTTCTCGATTGCTGTTTCTGTTGCTGTTGTTGTTATTGGTTGTTCATTGTGGGCGTTTCTTTTTGATTGAATGAAATGCTGCTCTTAATGATTAATTGCAGTCTGAGCGCGGAAAGCATCTAAGTACAGTCATCAGTCAGTTTTTGGCCAATATGCAATCAACGTTCAATTCGATTCGATACGTTACAATACAATTCGAGCCGCATCATCAGGCTGCTGCCATGCACTTTGAATGCCCGACTAATTAGCCAGGCCAGCGCGTTGTTGTTGCTATTGTTGTTGTTCTAGTTTTTGATGTAGCTGTCATTAAGAGCCTTTCAAAACTTGCATAGAAAGCAGAGGAGTGGCTATTCTGCAGCTAGAATACTCTATTGGTTATGATATATATAGATATATCTAGCCTTTCTGGCATTTATAACAAGAATAAATATTTTAATTAATATTTATTTTGTAGCCTACACATAGAGCAGCAACTCTACCAATTTACAGCAAGATAACTCCACTGAGAGCCCAGTTCGCATAGTTTAGTTGGAGGTTTTCAGTACTATGAGCTTGCACAGCTAGCGCTCTTTGCAAATTGAAATTCGTATGCATACATAAAGGCAAGCACACAGAAAGGTGCACAGCTATACCGCAGGCCCCTTAGTTACGCCCCCTACCCAACCCTCTCGCTCCCTTCCTCTTCCACTATCATCATCGTGCACTTCATTTGACTGTTTGTTTTTCTAGCCATGCGCTGATGGCTGATTAGTTTTGATGGAGGTTTATGCCCGTACTGCCATGCTACGCCTGCTCCGCCTCCTCCTCCTCCTCCTCCTCTTATTCTGGCATTCACATGCGCTGTAAGTCAGCTGTGTAATTATAACTGTTTACAATTGCAGCTCAACGTATCAAATCTCTGTGTGAATGCCGTTAAAGCAGACGCCAACGAAATCAAAGCGAAACAAAATGAACAAAAACGAAAGAAGAAAATGCAACGACAACAACAACCACAACAACAAGAGAAGAGCGGGCAACAACAGTTAGAAATGCAAATCCTTAACTAGGTGGACTAAGAGGGAGGGAGAGAGAGAGAGAGAGTGCTTGAGCGAGAGGCAAAGCGTGAGCTCAATGTGGGAAATGCAAAATAAATAAATAGTTAAATAAATGAATGCCAAACAGCTAAGAACCGGTATTTTAGCCAGGTCTAGGCCTTAGGCTCAGCCCCGCTGTCCCTCTCGACAGCTCACACTCTCTCTCTCTCTCTTCCCCTTTACCGCTCTCTAATCACTCATTGCGTTGTGTCGCTTGTCTGCCAAGTTTACTTTCAACGCCTTTTCCTGTCTTAGTTGTTGTTACAGTTGGCATTGTTTGTTGTTGTTGTTGTTGCGGCTGTTGCTGTGCGTGCCTATGCTTGTGCTCGGGCCCTTGGGCTAACGAGGCTTGAAGCCATTATACGTATACGTAATATCTATAATTATGCATTTTGTGCATATCCGCAAGCTGTCAAAGCAAAGCGCTGGCTGCATTTGAAAATGCCACAAATTAAACAATTTTCAAACAAAGTTTAACTAAAAATTGCTAGTGGCTATACAAGAAGAAGATGATGAAGAAGAAGCTGCAGCTGAAGCTGAAACTGTGGATAATGTTGCAAGATTTTTAATTACCATTTAAGCTGTCGACATGTTGTGCACATATATGCGGAATGCAGCTACGCAAAGCGGAAACGGATGTCGACTCTGCCACATGCCACATGCCACATGACAACAAAGCCAAGGACTGAGGACTGAGCACTGAGCACCACTGGAGGAGGCGTGTTCTGTCACAATTAGACGATAAGGCAACATAATTGAGCTGCAAGCATACAGAGTGTGACACGCCCCTAATTCTTCTGCCTCCCGCTTTTCATTTGCAATGAGACAAGCAGCAGCAGCAGGAAATTAAGTGTTTCTCCTTCTTTTTTTTTTTTTTTTTTTTTTTTTTTTGTAAACTGAACTAAACGGAAAGTTGCTTAAATATAATTAAAAGTGGAAATGCTTAAATTCAACAAATAGAATTTAAACTGTTAGCCTTCGTAGGGAATCAGGGAGAAACTTGGGAGAACAAATTGAAGAAAATACTATATAGAAATTCATTAATTTACATACAATATATGTGATAACATTACATAAGTTATATCTGTATTCATATTTATATGCAGATCTCTAGATATATCTATAATAATATGTTTATATACCGTAAGCGCTATTCCCATTATGTCTAGACACTATATAAAAGCAGTTAAACTGCGAGTTTTCTCATTTGAGATTTCTTACACGACTTAATGAGCTCCCACATTAATTAGCGGAATTACAAGAAATGCTTTAGCAGAATTTATGTTAATATTATGTTAAAAAAGAAATATATTTTAACTTCTGAATTTCTTTTTCTTCTAGTTAATATATATTTACATATCTAGCAACAAATAGTCATTATTAACATATCAATACTATGCTTAAACTAGCTGGGAATTATAACTGCCTTGAATTGCTTATAGTGTAGTCTAGTCTAGTTTAGTATATCAAAACATTACATGTGAATAACAAACGTCTAAAATGAGTTCTCTCCAAATATTTGATTTCCGCATAGAGCTAATCCTGAGCACGTTGTGAATTACAATGAGATTATATACAAGTTACATAAATTTCTACTTGATTTGTTTTCTAATCTTTCACAAATACAGTCAAAGCTGTAGCTCTCAGAATAAACTCCCAAGCTCAATCAAGCAAATGCCAAAAAAAAAAAAAAAAAAAACAACAACTTGTGAATTACAAATACCCCATTGGATTCATTTATATACTATTTTAATCAATTTCTCCAGCTACAATTCATTCAAATTACTTCGATCTGAGCTAGCCACCTTTAAAATGAAATGCTCTTCATTTATCTACCCAAAAGCTGAAGGAAGATATATCAGAAAAAACGTGCTACCTGTGCATTATTGTGACTGGCTTGACTAGCTGATTTTCCATTTACATAAGTAAGTAGTTTGGGCACAGGAAGTCAACTGCTTCGATTGCTGCTGCTGCTGCTTATACAAATTCTATTCGTGTCTGGCATTCAAAATTGTCGTAGAAAGAGTTATAGTCTAAGGGCTGTCAGGCAGAACTGCTGAAGAGTGAGAGGGAGGGAGGGAGTGAGTTAGATAGACAGTCAGTCAACTGGACTGCAACTATGTAACTTTGTCTGACACGCAATAGTTAGACAAAACTCGTACCGTCCCTCGAGACCAACTATCCGTCCGTCTATCCGTTTGTCTGTCTGTGTCTTGTCTACCTGCTGTTGCAGTTGCAACTCTGCATTTCTGTGCATGTGTGTGTGGCATGTAATTATGCTGTTTAACAGCGAGAAGTTTGGTTAACAAATAAGACACATTGAGGTAGCCCGAGCTACCACATGTAATTATGCCTTGGAGTCGTACTCCTGCTTCAAGTGCCGGCTCAAGTATTTTACTTATGTTTAGTTTCGTTTCGTTCTCTTTTTTTTAAGTCTGAGCACACGAAATTGCTTTTGCTTTTGTAAAATGGAGTCTCAAGTCCCAAATTGAAAAGAAAATCTGTAATAAAAGCAACAAACGACAACAACAACAACAACAACAGTGATACGTTCATAAATACTGCAAAAGGTCAAAGGTTACAAGCGCTGCTCAGGTAACCCAAAACTTATAAATGTGGCAATATTTTAATAAATGTTGCCCAAAATACATATATAAATATATATGTATATGTATGATAATAAAATGTAATGTTGAGGCCAGACTAAATTCCAGCAAGCTGCCACACAGCATTTCTTTTTTAATGTGCAGCCTTAAATCAGATATGATATATACCTATATATCATTCACATATATACATATCTGTTACATATGCGTCAAGGGTGCGAAAAAGCACATATGGATAAATTATGTGGCAGCATTTCATGGGGGTGTACGAGGCAGACTCGCTGCACTGCCTGGGGTACTATATGTAACAGCGTCTAAAATTAGTTATTGATTGCGGGTAGACAATATCTCATATGCCACATGTGCTTTCAATTGTATTAAAAAAAAACGAAAAGGAAACACACAAACAGCCCTAAATCAATTGAGAGGCGAAAACAATGAATTGAAAGATAGCACGAATAATATATACCCTATCGAATATATATATATATATATATATACAAATATAGATTTGTGATGTCTAACTGGCGTATACTTAATGTGGCTATAATATGGTGCATGCAGTCATAAAAGTATTTAATAGATAGATTATATTATATTATAGGATATTAAACAAAGACGAGCATGCCTTTGCTCTAAATCAATTAGGAAAATAGAAAACTAATTTAGCATGAGAGAACATGCAAATCATATAGGATATTCTTGATATTATAAGCATATGATACGATATTTTGATAGTAGAATATGTTTTGGGCATAGAGAAATGTATTTATAGTATATCTGTACTATAAAAAGGTCATTAGTAGTCTCTAATAAAACTGGATAATAATAGATATTCCAATACTAGCATTTAATGATAATAAAAGAAATTTATCCATAATTTATCAATAATACAAAAAGGTCATCAGTCTCAATTAAAACTGGGCAAGTCGAAGAACTTATACCCTCTCACGTCAAAAATTAATGAAATTGTGAATGAGAAATGGGCATGACTTGATGTTATATATAGATATGTTATTAGATCTATATCCATACATCCTCTACAGCATATATACAATCTCTCATATATTATTTATTTCATCGCTATATAGCTGCTATTTCAATGACTTTCTGATCTACCCCGCATGCTGTATGCATTACATGCCTCCCACTAACTAATTAGAAATACCCTATATAAGGCAGATAAACTCAAGTGTTGTTTGGATTTTCTACTGTCTGGCAGGCAAAACAGGGGGGTTCGTTCGTTCGTTCTGGCAGGGCGTGTCATGCATTGGGGAGCAGCTAAACAAGTGAACGCCAAGTGATGTCAGGTTGAATGTACTCGAAGAGCAAAGAGAGCTAAATAACAAAAAGCAACAACACAGCAACAACAACAACAACGACAACAACTAACTACAACACCATAGAGAACAACGTTCTACGACGACGTGGTCAACGCCTTTGTTGTTGTTTCACGATCGCCAACCGGACAGGCGGCAAAGTTGATAACCTTGAGAGCATTTTCATGCGAAAGTTCAATGAATTTAGTTTTACTTCCATGTCTCAAAATGAAAGAGCACAGAAGAGCAACGAGAGAGAGAGAGAGAGGAGAGAAAAAATAAAAGTAAATAAACTCAAGACGCGACGCAGTAGAACTCTCCGAAGCGCAGACAAAGTCGCAGGCGAGCTCTAAAAAAAAAAAAATAAGTAAAGAAACCAGCACATGTGAAAAAAGAAGAAGCAGAGCAAAAAGAAAAAAAAAGTAGTTATAACTACTGAGAAAAGTGAAACAAAACCAGACTAAACATTCGCAGCAGCCGCAGCAGCAGCTGAGAACCAGTTCAGCAAATGTACAAACTGTTGCAGTTGTTGCTCGAAGATCTGTAAAGGCTGCTAAAGTAGCTAAGCAGACGCTAAGACAGCGAAAGAGACAGAGCGACAGATTGGCGAGACAGAGGGAGTTAGAGAGAGAGAGTGAGAGAGAGAGAGGGAGCGGGGGGCGTGAAATCGATGCGTTGTCTTCGTTTTCGAAGCTCATGAAATGCGCAGGAAATCAATGATTCGGTTCGCTTCGGTTTCGATTACACGCACACGAAGACGATTGGCGACGACAACTGCTGCAGCAGCAGCAGCAACAACAACAACAGCAACCACATGTTGCTGCAACATGCCAGCCTAGCTTAGCTGCATGTTGCTGAAAGCATTTGCAATAAATTAACTAAAATTATAGACAATTATTAGCATTGAGCGAGTGAGCGATGAGTTGAGCAACTGGCAACTGGCAACGTGCAACTTGCAACGTGCTACGTGCCACAGTGCAATTGCATATTTATTGGGGCGTTTGCGCATTTTAATTAAGCGATTTGTCATTACAAAAGGGTCCAACATGCATCTTGCCTTGTCTTGGCTTGCCTTGCTTGCTTTAGGCCAAACAGCAAGAGGCAGAAAAAAAAAACAGAACGCTTTTCTTATTGATTACACACGTTTAAACAGGTAAAACTGCGTCCAGGGGGCAGATCAGATAAATATGTGGCATATACGCGTATTTAGATAGCCGCTACCATGAACAACAACAACAACAATAAATATAGGGGGCGCAACGATCATTATTCAATTACAGCGTTGGATTTTGCACTCAACTTTTGTGCATTGAAATTGAAATGGGAATGTTGAACCATGAAATTGTAGGCTAAACGGCTATGGAATTGCTATTGACAATGGAATTGAAATTGGAATTGCCCTCTGCGATGGGAAATGGAATATATTGTTGAAGAGAATCTGTGAGAAGTGCAATATGAGAGAAAGAAATTTAATTGAAGAGCGTTTTATACATTGAAAAAAAAAAAAAAAAATTCAAGCTGAGAAGAATTTAAGTAGAGTTCCAAGTGGAAAATTCATGCAGTTTTTGTGGAAAATAGTTTAAATTGAAAGCAATCGAAAATGAATATATTGAATATTGAAAAAAGTTAAAGTTAAATTCGAATTGAATTTAGGAATCAAAGTCATTGAAAGCAACTAAAATTGCAATTTTATGGTTAAATAAATTAACATTGAATTGAATTGTAATGCAATATTGAAGACTTCATTGAAGGTACAATATAGTTCTAATATTAGATTCAAGTCTCTCTCTCTCTCTCTCTGTTTTATTTGAGTAAATTACAATTCGTGACGAAATAATTGAATCGACATCAATGAATGAAATCACATATTGAGTTAGTTGATTGAATTGAATTGTATACAATTAGCTTCAATGTTGACAACGGTTTGATTTACATAGGCAAATGCGTAGAGTTCACTAAAAGAAAATGATTAGCGACTAAAAGTTGTTAAAATCCAGAATAGAAATAAATCTATTTAAATGGAGGATTTTGAAACCAAAACATTTAAATAATAAACCAAATATTAAGCTGACTTCACGCTCTGATAGCAATCAATAACAAAATCTAAATGCGAAACGTCGTCGAGCTTACTTCCTTGTGGCAACAAAGCCAAGATAAAGCCAATTTTAGGCAGATTGAATAGCTCAAATTTCAGTTAAGGAAGCAGTTAATAAAAGCAGCTGTTTGCTTTAAGAATTGATGTAATATATACACGTATATATGTATGTATATATATGTATATAATAAAGTGAACATTTTCAGTAGCGCCTCGAACAGTTTGGAGCAACAGCAACAGACCCAAAGAAGACCCAGAAACGAGGTCGTGAAGTAGAGCCCCCAAGCTTTGGACATTCGTGTGTAATTTGAGTGGCGTGTAAGCTGCCAGACATAAAGCCCGCAGCGTGCATAATTTAATATGAATATTATAAGTGTATATATAAAAGGTTACCTCCCCTGCCCTCCACTCCCCTAGAAGCTCCACACTGCACAGTTTGTTCAGCCTTTGCTTAATGACGAGCTGAAGTGCAGCACTTTCAACACTTTTAGTGGCAATTTACAGGAGCTGACCACAAAGACAAAAAGGCAGCAGCTACAATAATGACCACGTCCACGCTGATTGCTGATTATGACAGGGCTGAGGAGAAGGAGGAGGAGGAGGAGCAGGAGTATGAGAAACTAAGGGAGCTCAAAGAACTGGGAGCTCTGGGCAATCTGGTCAGCCTGGTCAGCCGCCTGAGGGCTCCAATGCCTGTGGCTGGGCAGCAAAAAAAAGGGTGAGAAAAAGAGCCAAGTTAGATTGTCGTCGAGGCACATGCAGATGATGTGAAGTGCAAATAATTATGACAGCCAAGAGCAGAGGGCAGCCAAACGGAAGCGGCTGCAACAACAGCAACAGCAACAACAACAACAAATCGTTGCACACCTGCAAGAGAACAGCTAAGAAAAAATAAAATAAATTGCGTGGTGCAAGCAAGAAAAAAAAAAACAGCAACAACAACCACATCAACGTCTACTGTGAGCTGTGCAACACTTGAACTTTACTGCAGCTGCAGCAAACATAAGCAGGAAAGCCAACGGCCAACGGCCAACGGCAGGCATTGAGTCAGCTAAAAAGTCTCAACCTTAGCCACACCTTCGGCAACGCCAACAAAACTGTGGCAGCCAACATAACGATGATTATGAAAGACAATCAGCTGTGCCACCATTGTTGCAGTTGCAATTGTTGTTGCTGCTGCTGCTGCTGCTGCTGCTAGGCAGGCCTGCCTGCTGTTGAGGTTTGTAGGGTAATTGACAACGGCTGGTGCAATGCCGCGCAGCCGAGCGAGCCAAAGCCACTCAATGAGCCACCCAGCCAGCCAGCCAAGCGGCAAGGCAATACCAAATGCCTCAGTTATTGGCCCAAAACGAATAACAACAAAAACGCTGTAGAAGAAACAAGTAAAAGTGGTCTAATGGGGAATAGACGACTAGCGAATACCTAGAACTATGTGAATAGCTGGGGAGGATTTGATATAAGCAATCATTATGATAGATATGACCTATTATCTGTCGTAAAATAAGCTATTGATTATTATGAATTAACTCCGATTGAAGCGTATTACAAAACGAAGTCGTCATTAACTATAAAGTTTATGATTGATGTATTCATACATAAGGCCAGAGGAAACTACACAGAGAATTAGCTCATCTAAGTTTTTCTCAGCAATAATATACATATAAACTTTTAAGAATATAACAAAATTGAACCCTTTAGAAGAAAATGGATTTGGTCTTAGACAAGAGGAGATATGTGCAATTAACTTAGGCTTTGTAGAGTTTTTATCAATTTATAATATTTAGAATAAACTTAGTATTGCAGTGTTATAAAAGGAGTCTTTAGCTGTTACAAGAATCGCGATCGATGCATTCATAAAAAAAGAAACTACATATTAAGGTAGATCGAATCAGCTTGGCTCTGTTTTCCGCATATAATTTTAAGCTTCAGCCTCATCTCCTCCTGCCTGTTACATAAATCCCAACAAAACCTTTATACCTCGTTTACCCACTTGCCGTTCGTATAACAAAAACTTAAATAAAAGCGCAAAGAAGCGCAAGGGAACTATAGAACTATAGAGCCTCCAGCCCAGCCGAGGGGGGTATTTTAATCTTGTCTGTCCCTAACAAATGGCTAAGCTCTGCGCGAATTGCTGATAAATGTGCTGAAAAGGCAGCACAGAAATTCCAACGAAAAAAACTAAAGGAAAAAAAAAATAGAACTGAATCTCCCCGAGCAGACAATAAAGTCAAGTAAACTAATATACATATATTTGCCTTACATAATCCAACTGGAAAGATGCTAAATTCCCAAAGTCTACAACTTAAATTTAAATACCTTAAATGACCACTCAACTGACAGCGATGGGCTGCTTTGTTTGTTGTCATTAAGTCGCAGCTTGTCAAGTTCAAAAACTTTAAGATTGATAATAAAAGCGCAACTGCGTATAAAGCCCCTATATATAGCTATTATACAACAGTCGCCGCCAACTAGGGGGGCATTCGACATTATTATAATAATATGCCGCTAATTATGATGGCCCTTCAGAAAAGTTTAGCATTAACTGATTGACCTTAAAGGGCATGAGAGCGACCGTTGAAGTTGAAGTTGAAGTTCAAGACGTCGACTTCAAGTCAAAAGTTCAAGCAATACAAATTGTAAAACATAAAAGAACCGCATTCAAATGAAACGAAAATCAATTAGCAATTAATTATGTTCGAAACGGGTTTTCCGTTTCGGGCATCCTTAAACGAGCCAAACACGAAATTCACCGCAGGGCGTCGCATAAATTGTTAGATTAGATAATATTCGTTGGGTTTGATATTAGTTATTGGAGTGGGCCAAAATGTTTACGCTTTCAATTAGCAGTTAAAAATGATGACACCCTCCCCCTGCCGCTCGACCATCGCCCCTCGCCACTATTAATGTATTTAAATAAGCTAAACACCTGAGGCCAATTGCGTGTGGTTAGCTTATAAAATAATACTAGAATTGTTAACAGCTTGAATGCGTAAGACTTGTGGAGTCTCATCAACTAGCTTTACCGAGTAACGACCGAGCTGCTGCCCTCTGTCCATATTCCTCTCATGATGCCCCTCTTATTATTAACTTCTTTTTTTTCTACCTCTACCTCTACCTCTACATCTACCTCTACCTCTACTTCTACCTCTACTCTACCTCTACTTCTACCTCTACTTCTACCTCTACCTCTACCTCTACCTCTACCACTACCTCTACCCCTACCTCTACCTCTACCTCTACCTCTACCTCTACCTCTACCTCTACCTCTACCACTACCTCTACTTCTACTTCTACTTCTACTTCTACTTCTACTTCTATTCGACCTCTACCTCTGCCTTCTGCTCTCTTCCATCCTTGACCATTTCCTTCGGGTTCCTCTCTTCAACTTCCATTTCCCTATCCTACCCCTGTTCTACGCCTCTACCTCACGCTCTGCCCCTACTTCTACCCATGTCACTACCTTGACCAGTCCATTTCACCCTCTAGCACTTCTTTACCCCACTGCTCGTCTCTATCTCCTATCCACCCATCCTCTCCCTCTTGTTCTGCTCCCCATTGGCACGCAATGCGCCATGACACTGGCTGACGACGACAAGTGTCATTATATCAAATGATTTTACTTTTGGCCACAGCCACTGGCGCAGGCAGGCATCGGGCTCACTTAACTACTCGTCCTCTTTATCTGCGCTCCAGCTCCGCCCCAGCCATGCCCACTCCACTCTCTGTCATTCACATTGGCATTGGCTGCCAACTTTTGAGTGGCTTATGAGTCCTAGCTCTCTCATTCACTCCCTCGTGCGCTCTCTCTCTCTCTCTCTCTCTCTCTCTCTCTCTCGCTCTATCTCTCTCACTCTGTGCTTCCTTTGTTTGACAGTTTTGAAGTGTTATGCGATTTTACATTATTGGCTCTGCTTGTGCGCTCGTCTATTGCTGCCCTCTTTTATTCTACTCTCTTGACTCTTCACAGCTATCTCTCTCCTCTCTTCCTCACTCCCTGTCTCTTCCTCTGAATCTCTTGTTAGCTGAAATAGTTTTGACGTACTTTTGCATATGTTGGCTAAAAGTTTTGTGCATCGCTGATGTGTCTGGCTTCTAAATAGATTTGCGCTTGGCGGCTTTGCAGGTTGTCAGCTAAGATAACACTGCAAGAGCGAAGAGAACGACAGAGAGAGAGAGAGTGAGAGAGATAGACAGCCAAGTCTTTGTTTGATAAGTTTTCTATGTTTTTCACTGCTTTTCTGCACGTGTCTTTAACAAATCCATTTGACGTCAGTGTTACTTGCCTGTTTTCCATTTGGACTAACAAACTTTAATAACTTTGATGTGCTTGCTGTGATTCCAATTGTTATTGCTAATGCTAATAAAGTTGACTTGAGCCCGACCTTTGCCGTTGCAGACCTTTGAGCTTTAACTAGAAATGATTGACTGGAAATCACGTTGCAATTCAGATTTTATTACAAAAATATTAACTGAGTTAATAGGAGCCGGCTAAAATGGCAGTTGATTTTGTGAATGCCTGTGCTGTTGGTATTATAAATATAATGGAACCAGAGCAGGCTTTGAGTTGGCAATGATTAGAGTCTCTCAAACTTAAATAGAGTTTAGATTTATATAGACTTGCTTGATTCAAGCACTTTTATTATTTATGATAGAGAAAGAAAATTAATGAGAGTGCATTCAGAGCTTATTCCTAATATATAAAGCAAAAAGGCTCTATCATTGTCTTAACGGAATGTAAGTCTCAGGTAATTGGGCTAAAATCTCTCAGCTAATAAATTTCCTGCAACATTTACAGGATTTTTTGTTTTCCTTCTCACATGTTGGCAAATATTTATTCGAATTCGGTTGTAGAGTTGGTGGTGAATGTCTGCTAAATTTCCTGTAATGTGTAGGCTTACGACTAATTATAATGAGGGTAAATATGATGTGTGAGTAATTTAATTTTAGGTTGCCCTAAAGGCAAAGTCAAAACGTGGATTTCCATGATATTTGCATAAGCATATATTATGTTGGATTTCCATGTATAAAAATTAAAGCAGGTCTAGCCTGCTGATACCCTTATTTTCTAGTAATTATAGTATTATATTATAAAGTAAAATAAATGAAATCATAATAAATAGAACTGAACATGATTATATATACATATATTTATCCTATATTTAACTCCTACTTCGTTCTATTAAAAAATTTAAATGTATTTTCCTCTTGCTTTCAATTACATTTCATTTCACATTATTTTTGCTTTGCTTAAAATGCTTTAAGGCAAACACACACATACCCAAATGTATATTTCTATATATATTTTCTACTTATTTATTACTGTAAAAGCAATACATAGTAGATTTCAAATTTAATTGTTTGTATTTTTAAAGCCAATTAAAATTTGAGGTAACTTTTGCTGCAGCACTTCAAATGGTACGCACACAATTACTCACGCATTCTCTGTCTCTCTCTACTATATCTTACTCTGTCTACTCCAATTTGCTTTTTACATATTTCAGATGCAACATCTTCAAACGCAACAAAGGCACATATAAAACACTTAACAATTTGTTGCTGCTGCCTCCAATGCTATTCAATACATTTGTATATATATGCATGTATGCATGTATGTGTATATGTGTATATTAATATATATGTAGTTATATTTATCTATGGAGAGCGTATAGGAAATGTCAAGCTGGCCGCACATTTTGCTCGATTCTGTTGCGACTGCCATAAGTTTTGTTTGCAATTTATGCACATGACATGAAAACGTGCGCAACAGAGAAACACGCACACACACAAACACATACACACAGGCACACAAAGAAGCTGTTGTTGTTGCTGCTGCCGCTGTCTTTATTTACGAGCTGTATTTTACGTATGACATTTCTTATAATATTTTATTGAATTCCAATTCTAGCTGTCGATTGATATTCAATTTTTACGCTCCAACATTTTCACGTGTCGCATTTATTCTTTTTTTTTTTTTTTCATTTTTCTTTTGCTTTGCTGTTTTTGCTTTTCCATAGGCTCTCTTTAAGCATAGACAATTTTATACAAGAGCTAAGCAAAAGCCCAGCAGCAATTGCTAGAACAACAACAACAACATCAACAACTACTGCTACTACTACTACAACTGCATAAGCCTCTCGACTCGCTGGCTGGCATGAAAAACTGGGTCAAAAGTTGGAAAAATTATAAAGTAAAAAGAAAAGTGTGGAAAACTTGCGAGCTAAAAAGAAAAACAACAACTGCAGCAGCAGCAACGGCGACTTCGAGGCGAATGTTTACATACACACACACGCACACACACACACATATGCATGTGTGTTTATACATATATGGAAGACAGTGCACTTTTGAAGCGCACGCAGCCCAAAGCATTGCACTTTTAAGCCCTCCCCCGCCCACGACGCCCTTTGCAACCAGCTCCCCCGTCTTACTTTGTTTATTATTTTGTTTAGTATTTTCTTTTTATTTACTGTTTGTTTATGTTACTTTTATTGCAACGCCGCAACGGCGAGGCAGCCAAAATGTTGCACTGCCACAAGAGGCTTTTTCGTTTGATGATGCCTTAAGGTAAGACCAGAG
This sequence comes from Drosophila mojavensis, assembly GCF_018153725.1. Lineage (NCBI taxonomy): Eukaryota > Metazoa > Arthropoda > Insecta > Diptera > Drosophilidae > Drosophila > Drosophila mojavensis. The sequence goes on along the minus strand of NW_025318899.1, from coordinate 11,011,471 downwards.
AGGGAGAGATAAAGCGCGAGATGAGTAAGTGTGTGGGGTGGGCAGGGCAGGGATGGGCAGGGCAGCGTAGTTGTTGTTGCTCTTGCGGCGACTGCGGAACAATGATGCTGCATTATTCCAGCAATCGAGTGAATTAAATGCAAATAAAGGAAAATAAATTAAGGCATTTGATATATGTTATATATGTATGTAATGATAGATGAGGGCATTTATATACGGTTTAAAATTCAAGTTTAATATTAATGAATATAATATATAAAATAAAATTTCTGAATTGTAATTATTTACTGTTTTTTTTTTTTTTTTTTTTTTTTTTTTTTTTACATATAAAAAATATATTATTAAATATAATTTAGTTGTTTCTCACAACTTTTTGTCTATTTATATTTTTCTTTCGCTATTATTATTAATTATTTTTGCTTTATATATACATATGTGTGCATTCTCTCAAAATACACAAGCACAGTTCTCTGCCCCTATAATGAACTCATGCCTGGAAGCCAAACCCAATTTGGCAGTAATCTTGTATTAATTTGCCTTGATCTCGACGTCGTTTTGGAGGTGTTAACCACAATTTTATGCAAATTAGTGAACAAAGCTGATGCATATCCCCAATGGCTTACGAAAGAACAGAACTAATTGCATAGAAACTCAACTTGTTTTCGGTAATAATTAATTAACAAAAAAATGTTTCTTTAATTTACCTATTTATTTTTTATTTTTGCAACAAGCTGAAGCCGCACCTAGGCAAAAACAAAAGCCGCAAACTATAGATATGAGCATATATATTGTATAACACCTTCAATCTGCTTGCCATGAAAATGGAAATTCAAATACCCGTAGTAATCAATATTGGCTAATTATAACAAAATGCAAACAGAAATAAAAAAAAAAAAAACCTGGCCTTGAGCCAAACAATTGAATAGCAAAAAATAAAAATAAAAGAGCACAAAAATGATAAAATGTCAAAGCAAACAAAATTTGCTGTTAGATTTTTACGCTTTTGTTGTCAGCTGCAGCTAAATGTTAAAAAAAAAAAAAAATACAATTTATATAGTTGCAGTTCAGCTTGACTGACTGCATAATACTCTTGGTGAGCTATAGAAGTTATAGAAACAACTGGAAACGTCTGATGGAGCAAAGACAAAGACAAAGACAGATTATGAACAGATCGAACTTTAATGGGCTACAGCAAAACTTGATCATTTTTACCCCACATATACATCTATATAATATTTGTTGTATCAGCAGGCTGACTATTAGCTTAAAATTGTGGAAGAATTGTAGTCAATTTATAGAGTAGATGCATCTTTCATCAATCTTTGGGGTATTAAGATGAAGTCTATGTAAGCGTTTTAGTCAATTGGTCATAGATATAAATTTTAATATATTTTAATATAAGGTTATCAATTTCAACATGTTTTATAGTTAAAAAGACTATAGTGTATCTTGGAAAAAGAAATTGCTGAACTTTTCGCTCAGAGAGCTTAGCCTAAAGTCTCAGACAACAGTTTTTATGCCAAGTCCCAACTCCATCTCTCCTCCACATCATTGATAAGCACAGATAACCGACAAGCAGACAGTGCAAAAAACCAATATGCTCATCTCACTTAGTCAACGAGCATAAAAAGTAAGAAAAATAAAATACAACTGCACACGAATGTAAATAAATTACATGCAACAAATGCAACAACAGTCGCCGCTGACGTCGCAGTCACGTTGAATGCGACTGCTGCTGGCTGCGACGGTTGCTGTCGCTGCCGCTGCTGCTGCTGCCGCTGTCTGTGCCACTAACCCACTTCAAGACAACTCAACGCTGTCTCTTTCTAGCACATAAGCCGACCCGCTCTCTCTTTGTCCCGCCCGCTGCCTTGCTGTCTCTCTTTGGCGCAGCGCAACGTGAAACGTTGACAACAACAACAACAACAAGAACAACAGCAGCAGCAGCAAATCAACTGCCTTCGCTTTTTGCATTTTATTACGAAAATTCTTTGCATTCAAAAAACAAGAACCTAAAAGCATTCAATTAATCAGCTCAGCTTAAAGGTTGAGAAGGGGTTTGGGGGCTAGGGACTAGGGGCTGGAGCTTGTTGCCTGCTTGAAACAAATTAGCGGCTTAAAGTGCGCCCTTCCCCCAACCAAAGGCGTTGATTGATTCGAAGGGCTTGCAATAGACACAGGCATGGGCGTGGCTCGCTTTGGTTAGAGTCCATTTGGATCATTTGCTCAATGGCAGCTGTCAAGACTTTCCCAAAGTTTTGGGTGCCTGGGGTGGGGGGAAACGGCTCAATTGAAAGCTTATTTATAGGCCCCATCACACTCGACAGCCGTCGACAGTTGTGACCCAAAAATGTTTGCCGCCTAGCTGTTGTTGTTGTTGTTGTTGTTGAAAAACCACAAAACCACTTTTGACCACACAATCTTCGAAAAGCCACAAAGTGCTCAAGCTGCTAACTGAGATAAAGATAATGACATGGAGCACTATGGACACTATCACACATGGCGAGACTGAGCAAAAGACCAAATCCATTGTTTGGCCTGCTCTGATTCATCAGCAAACAGCGCACACTTCCCCCTCGCCTCCCCGCTCGCTGTTCGCCTGCCCATAAGCATAAACATAATTTTCTATTGCCGCCAAAAGTTCGAGGCGATTTGAGCTCGATTCAACGCTTTGTCACAACAGCTGCAACACAAGTTGCGTTGCATTTGCGCTTTTCAAATGTTGCACAACTTTTTTTGAAATTTATTTTTATTTTTTATTTATATCTATGTATATCTCCTTTTTGTTTTGCAGTTGCTAAATGTAACTGATTATGAAAAAAGGCGCAGAGCGGGCGTATTAAGCTGTGGCAAATTCATTGTGAATGGTTTAAAGTAATTATCAATTTTCATTTATTAATTAATCAACAATAAACAATTTATCAATTTTATTATTTTGAAATGTATAAAGAAATAAAAATGCCACAGCTAGTTTATAGCATTTGCTATTCTGCTTTTGATTATATATAAATTGTTATTTAATTGTTATTTAATATATTATATAATTGTTAATTAAATCCTACAATAATTTCAGTTAATTTCAGTTCAGAAAATTATATCAGACTTTTTTTTATATAAAAGATTTGTAGCTTAATTTATTATGACTTTTTATGCTTACATTGAAAATATATACGTATATCATATATTTTTTACAAGACTTTCATTTACAATTCTCATTGAGTTTTGTCATATATCAGTAGGGCTTCAACCGAATTTTATCCAAGAGAACTTATATTAGGCCCTCTTTTTATAAGTATGTGACTTCTCTTTAATTTCCTTCACAAATTTCAAGCTTTTATTTATAATTCATAAAGCGTTTCAGCATAACTGTCCATAACTTCGTGTCACTTCATGCTGCATAATCAAAACGAAAATTGAATTTAAATTCTGCTTCAACCGAACTTCAACTATTTACAGGGTATGCTGCTAGCTTCACGCTCTACACCTTAACATTTTTAGGTTTTCATTTGATATGTCTTCTGGTTGTTGTTGTCGCATGCTTATACTTTTTGTGGGCTTCTCGCTTAGCTGCTCAACTTTGTTTTTGTTTTTGCATATAAAGACGCGAGTAATTGCAATGTTAAGTATACGCCGAGTGGCGCACAAGTTATGCTGAACAAATGCGCACACCCCCACACACAATTACACATGCCCACACACACACGCACACCTATAGCTGCGTCAAGTCAACAACCAGCTGCTGGGTCAATGAACTGCATATAGCCAAAGCCATTTGAACTGCACTGAAATGTTAATTAATTAAATTTGCTTATATCAATAACGATAATAATAATAATGATAATGGAAAATATTAGACCACTGAGGGTTCATTGGCGCACACACTCGACAAATTACAAAATTTTTAATATGGCATAAATGTCATTGCAGCGTGTTACACAAACTTAGGGGCTTGGTCAGGGGTTTTACTGTACTGTCAAGCAGGGATGGGCTTCACTGTAGAGGAAGTGAGGTAGTTGGGTAGAAGTTTTACTGTACGGCATTAATTTAAAACCTGTTGACTCATTCCTAAAAGCAGCCACGCTTCAATTATTTGCTGCAGTTGGAGATGCGCGCGCGCGTTTTACACGCGTTTTTTATCGCGTACCTTCGAGAAAAGTTTGCGGAATTAACATAAGTAAAACGACTGACAAAGTGCAATGCCTACAAAAGGGCATTAGACCGTTAAGCCTTGGCGTGTTGTCTAAGTGACGGTAAGGGCAGCAGTGGGCGTGGCAGAGCTATAACATTATTTTTTCTCCTCTTTTTTCTGCATTGTAATTACGATATAAATTCACAACGGATTTGGCGGATGCGAACGATGCGAACGCTTTTTTGCATAGATAAAGCTGGCCAAATGAGTCTAGGCTAAAAGTTATTGTTGCTCTATGTAGTTGCTTAATTGTTGTTGTTGTTGTTGTTGCTGCTGTTTCTGCTGTTGTTATTGTTGCTGGTGGTTCAGTGCCGCCAAGCAGCAGCGCGTAAAAGTCAACGACAGCAAAATGTGGCGCTCAAATTAAATTTTGTTTTCCACTTTTATTGCGGTTACAACAGAGAAGCCGCAAGTGCTGCCCCCATATCAAAATAATATATATACATGTATATAGCATATCTGGCTATACAATTTTAATTAAACACACACACGTCAAGTGCTTTTTGGTTAGTAAGATCTGGAATTTGCTATCTCTGCGGTTTTCTGAGTCTGTTCAACTTTGACTTACGATCTCTGTTCTCTCTTTTCATTCATTTTTTCGGCCAACGATCCATGACACATTGTCTAGAACTTTGAGCTGTGTCTCGCCAATGCCGTTATAATTGTGAACACTTTGTTGTGAACTTACCTGTAAAGAAGAAGAAAAAGGTAAATTGAAACATGAGTCAAGCTAATAATAAAAATTGAAAGCAATTACTTAGAACTAGAGAGGGTCTGGGACATAAAAGATCTATACATATCAGATGTATACAATTCTGAGGAAATTATATACCCCCCACTCAGCACAGTAGTACCTCCCAGCTGATGCCTATCGGCTGCCGAATGCCTATTGACTGTGCTCAAAACTTGATAAGCATCACACACTGTGGGAATTCTACCCCTAAATATGCATATAGATGAACAGAGAAACAATCCCCAATGCAGAAAAAATGAAAAGAATGAAACTCACTCTCAAGTGACTGCAGCATATGAAATACAAATTTTAGATCATTGTTTTGTTTTTTTTTTCTCTTTTGGAATGAGGAAAAATGTCAAAAACAAATATAGCAAACACTTAAAATGGTCTCAAGTGAGCCGAAAACAAAAAGTCAAACCAAAATAAAAATAAAGAGAGATGGTAGTGGTAAGTGTGATAGAGAGAGAGTGTGAGAGAGAGAGAGAGCATCAGATGCACAGTCGGAGAAAAACATCTAAACTACAAACAAACAAAAACAAATGAACGTAAGAAAATACGAAGTGATAGACTAACAAATACTCTCTAAACTGAACTACAGTGACTACTGCTACTTCTGGGATAGATCAACAAATACTCTATAATCTATGCCAAGCTACAGCTGAATAACTTAAAACTGAAACGAATACTCGAATATTCTTTTTCATATATTCTACTCTTGCTTAAACCTGAATACCAAATATATTCAGACTTTAAATTTCGAGTTCTTTATTTATGTATGTAACAAAATGCACAGCCACTATCAAAATAGTCGACTGGCAGGCGTACGTAACTCTAGACGCTCAAAGCTTCTAGATCAATTTAGCTTCTCGTTCATTCTACGATATAATATATTCTACAGGCCATTTCTCACACATACATAGTACACCCGCTTGTCCAATTTCCTAGACGCTCAGGGTATAAACAATAAACAAAACACAAACAAAATAAATAAACAACAACAGCGCATTGGCCCAGAGCTAAAGAAGTAAAAAGTCAACTGGCGGCTAAAAAGCTATGGCAAAAAATGTCAAACGAATATGTGTGTGTGTGTGTGTGTGTGTGGGACGGTAGATGAGCAGGGGGCGGGCCAGAACGGACAGGATGTGGGATGAGGTCAGTTGAATGCCTGTAGAATATGCTGTGCTGAAATTTATGCACATACAGAGAGAGAAAGAGATGGGAGAGAGAGAGAGAGCGACTTGACTTGGGAGCTATTGCTAGTCCCCGAAGGCTACACCGTTTTGGGGGCGTGGTCGCCTGGCCCATTGGGTTGCCTTGCAGCGTGGACGCTTTGCAAAATATGCACGAGCACGAAGAGAAATTTAGCTGAAGGACGCGTACAACAAACAGACAGACAGACCTACAGAGATAGAAAGAGATAGAGAGAGAAACTAACTGACGGACTGACTGACAAACTGCTGATTTTTATTTGAACAGCGACTGCTTTATGAGCTTCTAGCTGCATTTACAGCAGCTATCACAGTTGGTTGAAAAACTTGCACAATTTTTTAGATTGCAATTTTTTTTTTATTTTTTTTTGTGTTAGATGTGGATGGACTGTGGCTTTGCGGCTGGGAGTTAGTTAGGCTCGCAAACACAACTGTCAAGGCTGCTTAAAGTTGAAAAACACACATGAGAGAGATTGCAAATTGATACTAAATAATGCGAGAGATCGTAGTTGAATGCACTTGAGCCAAGTTTGTTCATAGAAAGCTGACAAGTTGATTAAACGCCGAGTTGAATAATTATAAACTAATTGAACTTGTTTATATAATTATGGTTATTAAAGACTGACGTGAGTATATACTAAGTGCATTTATATTATAGAGGACAAATGTTAACAATTATAAAGATATAATACACATATATTATTAATATTATTAATATACAGTATATACAACTGAAGTTAAACTTTGTACAAATAGTTTTATTCATGCATATATGTTTTTCTATATATTATATATTTATGATCAGTCGAGTTGTCCAAAGTAGAAAAACTAATTCTTACAAAAATATGTTTTGGAAATAACTGCAAACCGTTTTTCAGTTTCGTCGAATAAGTGTCTCCTACTCACACTCTAAAATAAAAACTCAGAGAGCAACCGATTGCGTCGGTTCTTTAACGAAATCGTTCGCGATCGTTCGGAAACCTTTTTTCTCCCAATTTGAGTTTCATGAAGTCTATGAGTGTGAATGTGACGAACGTTTGCATTGAGTTGAGTTGAGCTCACTGAGTCTCCCATTGTGCGAACGTTAATCGAATCTCTCACTAAATGATATTCGTTTAAAGAGAATCACACGAATAGTTCAACTCCAGCCACTCAACCGAAGTTCAAAACGAAAAGAACCGAAGGTTCCTGCTCAGAGCGAGAGAAATTAATCATGATAGAATATTAGGTTAGCAGTTATTTACAAGCTATGTTTTCTTACATTGTTTTGCACATTATTTATTAATTTGATATCATTTTTTTAGTTTCTTTAGTTATTGTTTTTATGAATATTATTTAAATTTTTATTTTTTTTTTTTTTATTTCATTTTAACAACAATTTTTCATTTGAATTTTCATGATTATAGCTTTATTTATTTATTTCAATTTTTGCCAATTTTATTTTTCATGAATTTATTTATTTCGCATTTAAAAGTGCTTTGTATTTACTTTATTTCATTTTACTTTTATTACTTTTTTTTCGGAGTAATTTTATTTTTCGTTATTTCATTTTCATTTTATCAATTTAATATTCCATAATTTTTTACCTATAATCCTTTCATCTAGTTGATTTGTAATGATTTTTTATTAATTTTCTATGATTCGTTTATATATTCTTGTTAATATTATTTGTTCCGCATTTTGTTTTCAATTATTTCATTTGCATTCTTTCAATTTAATAAAAATTCCATGAGCTATAAATATTTGCAATTAAATGTATAACTTTTTTATTTAGCTTACTTGAATTGATTTGGTAATATTTATGGTTTTAATTTATTTGGTAGGAATTTCATAAATTATATAAATATATATTGCACTATCTGCTTTTGGCCACGTTTTGCTCAGCCTACTTTCAATTTGGTAAGACAGCGAGACAGCGATAATCTTATATTTGATTTAATTCGATTTTCGCTCAAGCTGGCCAAGGCCATTAAAATTTGGATAGCAAATCGAATAATATTTTCTATCGAGCCAAAGAAGAAAATACAACTAAAAATATAATAAATATTATTCGCTCTCTCTCTCTTTCACTCACACTATTCAGCTAGAGGCTGGCAGCTAAAAATTCATCAAGCAAATACATAAATACAAACACAAATAGTCAGGCAGATAAAAGAGAAAGAGAGAGTGAGGGAGAGAGATAGAGAAAAGCAATGCGAGAATGCGCCACAAAACACGTACAATAGCTAAAATAATACAATAACAAATCGCCACAGTGAATGCTGAATGCTGACGGAAAATCGAAGCAGGAAAATCGCTGTAACTTGGCAAATGGTTTTGGGCAGAGGGAAAACAGCTTTGAAGTGAAGCTGAAGCTGGAGACTGAGGCTGCCTTGGCTTTTGTCTGTGGGGCCCGTGTGCCCGGGCATTTGCTGCGTCCAGGGGCACACGCACACACGCACAACTTTTCCTAACACACACATACACACAGAAACATGAAAATCTACTCAGCTGCTGCGAAGGGTGCAAAAGTATGTGTGCGCGCGTGTGTGTGCGCCTCTGTGTGTGTGTGCGAAGCGAGGGTGTTATAAGCGGTTAAATTTCGAACATGCCCTGGCTTCCTCTGGCCCAGCTCCTTGCCTTTTCTTCTCCCGCACACACACACAGACACATTTTTACCTACGTCTCAGTTTCGTTTCCCCTTTGGCCCTGCCCGGCTCTAGTTGTGTGTGCACGCGCCGTTGGCGCCGTCCTTACAGCCAATTTCCCATCGTCATGCTCGGCTCTGCTCTGCTCTGCGCCCCGCTTAAGCCTCAACCCTCTGCCGCCTGCTGTTTGTCCTTTGCGCGACCCCCAGACCAATGCCACGCCCCCTGCCCTTACACACACCCCGCGTCTGTCCACAGTTTGCTCCACGTGCGTTTCGTTTCGTTTTTGTTTTTGTTTTGTTTTTTTTTTTTTTTTTTTTTTTTTTTTTTTGGGTGTCTTTTTTTGGCATTTTCCCTTCTGCTGTGTTGGCTAATTTTACGTTACGCATACGACACGTGTATGTAGGTGTGAGTGTTGTTGTTATTGTGTGGCTGAACGTAACAGAAACTAAAATTCTGTTGCCTAGTTTTAAGCGCTTTATGGCACAACACTTTGGGGCAGCTATGCAAAATGTGGTGCATGCAACATGAAGCTAAAATTTAATGTGAAATAAATATGTAAAATAAACAAAAGAAACCAAATTTACGATATAATAAATATCTAAAATATTTATATATAATTTTCATTTGTATACAATTTTTTTTACAATTTTCACATATTTTTTAAATATTTTTATGTATTTCTTTTGCTTTTGTCAGTTCGGTTTTCCGTCTCGTTTATCTGCTGCCACACGAAATTAAACACAAACAAAAAGTGAAATAAAACAAAATACGAAAAAAGTTAAATAATCGTCTGCCCATGTTGGAAAAAAAATGAAACTTTTGCCTGCGTTTTGCATATTTTCGTTTCGTTTTTTGGTTTGCAACGTAAAATGTCGTTTAAAATGAAACAAACCAGCAGCAGCAGCAGCAGCTGGCAGCCGTGGGCCTGGACGGGAATCTCGGCTAAAGTCAGGCACCCGGAAGCTGCCACGCCCCATATTACCCCCCTTTACCTTTGGCGAACTTTAAGCAAACGCCCACATCATGCCCCATCTTGGCTGCGTAATCTAGCAACTACTCGAGCGGCATAAATTTTAGCAACAAGAGCAACGAAGACGACGACGACGACTGCAATGTGGAGCCATAAAAGTTACAACACAATAAGCAGCAGCAGGGAGAGAGAGAGGGAGAGGGAGAGAGAGGGAGCGACAGACAGAGTGAAGTGACTGTGAGTGGGTTTAAGACCTGACCAAAGGGCTACACGCACACACACTTACACACACACGCACACACACACACACACATACAGCTGCATACATAAACACACATAATTTCGCACAAGGCACACCGAACTTGGCGACTCGCTCTGCATAAGTAATAAAAATAGTAATTTGCTCGTAAAATAGTTGCGCTCAAGTAATTTTAACGATTATGATCTTAATCAACTTGCCAACAGGGGGCGGACTCTGGGGGCAGGGGCCAAGTGGGGGCCAGCATCCCAACCATTGCAGTGCTTTCTAAAGTTTTACAAGCATTTGCCAACAACAACAAAAACACAAGATTTCAGATTTGAAATATTTTGATAAATATAAAAATACAGATAAAGTCTGGGCAGCTATGCTACATAAATTTTACATATAATTTATATAATAAAAGTTAAGTAAGCTCTAAGCAGTAACTATAATTACAGAAGCTTATCTGTGGCTCCTTTGACATAGGAAATGTGATATAACGAGCTTTTATTAAATTAAATTCACACAAGCAAAAGCATTCATCAATCTTATTCTTAATAAAAGTTTGCCTAAGAATGTATAAAATGAATGTTTGACTATTGCAGAAGGCTAAATCTTTTAGAGCATACGAGCTAGATTCATAAAAGTCTGTTGCTAAACTACTGTTATTTCGGCACAGATAGAACTTTAAAGTTTATAAATCAACCGTCAATCAAAATACTAATTTGGTTTTCTAATTTAAGAGTTCTTCTTCTCTATTCCTCTCAATCTCATTCTCATGTTCCCTCTTTTTAAGTGTTTCTCCCTTCGTCACCGTTTCTTTTTCTCTTTGTCTTTCTCTTCTTCTCTCTCTATCGAACTTTCTCTCCTTCGCTGTACGCTATCAATCTGTTTCACTCCGTTCCTTTAACTACCTTTTCTAACCCTTATCTGTCATTTTGCTACAGAGAGAGAAAGTAGAAAGAGAAAGAGAAAGAGAGAGAGAGTGAACAGAGTATGTAGAAAGAGATGGAGAGAGATAAAAAAGAGAAAGGGAGACAGATGAACTGACTGAGACAAATAGTTCATCTGTCTCCCTTTCTCTTTTTTATCTCTCTCTATCTCTTTCTACATACTCTGTTCACTCTCTCTCTCTCTCTCTCTCTTTCTCTTTCTCTCTCTGCTGCGTTTGTTCTCTCTCTTTCTCCTTTGACTATTCTCTCTCAATGTCCTTTGTCTGATCTCGTTCTCTCTCTCTCTCTCTCTCTCTCTCTCTTTCTCTCCATTGTCCTTTGTCTCTATGCCCCTCACTTTAAGCCTTATTTCATAACTTATATGAAATAATATTCCCAAATCAACACAAACTCAGGTATTTATTTAGTCGAAATGCCCAAACTGCTTTACTATATTTATTGTATTTAATAAATTATTCAAGCACTTTTCTGATTAACCACACAAATTTTTTTGCAAGGAAAAAAAAAAGAAGAAGCAACAACATCACGAATCCAATTAAAAGTTAAAGTTTCCACAGTTTTTCCCGCACAAAAGCCACAGCATTTTCCCCACACATGAGCAAAGTAATCAGCCCACAATTTGCAAAACATTTCTACATAATTTGCATGCATAGAAAACATATAGTATATACATATATGTACCGTAAATATATGTTTTCTATATGCTCTACATATATGTTTTTCAATACTTTTTTCATATTGCACTCAGTCAGAAACAAATTATAATTTTCCATTTTACAAAACTTAATAATGAACATAGAGCCAAGCCCGATATGTGCTTAGAATGCTTTATAAAGCGGAGGTAAATTATTTTAGCAAATTTTTTAGCATACAAAAAGTTATGAAATTTATATATATATATCACACACATACATATATAGAAGGTTGATGAACAAAACATGACTGAGCCAACGAAGGCGTTGCAAATGCCAAGCAATGAGTAAGCAAAACAGAGCAGGGAAAAACAAAAGAAAAACTAAGGAAAAACCTCAAAAATATAAGAGAAAAGCATAGGGAAAAACTGAAAAATAGGAAATATACGGGCACGGAAAAGCAACGCTTGAATTTATGTGCATAATTTTTTTTATATCAGCGACAGGCGATAGAAAATACCAGTGCCAGTGGGCGTGGCAATTACAGAGAACGAGGGCGCCATTCGAAGACCGAGCGTGGCGAGCAACAACAATGCGAGGCAAAAGTTTTTCGATTTGCTTTAATGTTAGAGAAGCATTGCTAGGAGTTCGCCAAAAGGTAATTGAGAAATGGTACAGGCAAGCCCAGCTACAACGGACTGCAGCCGCAGCAGCAGCAGCAGCAACAGTGGGCGCGGCTCGCAGGCAGCATGTGTGAGTTATGTGGAAAAGTTTTGTGTATGCCAGCACCTACAGGGTATCACCTTAAGTGAACAAGCACAAACAACCAACACATGCAACAAAGAAGCTGCAGCTCGCTCGCTTGCCCGCCGGCGCTGAAAAGCGTGCTACACTTTTTTTGATACAGAATTAAAGCCGCGCAAGTGCAGCTTAGTGTGCATGTTAGCATGTGCATGTATATGTGTGCATGTGTGCTTTGTTAAGCACTTTTAGTTATGCAAATTTCATTTCAAACATATTTGCTAGAGCATAAACAAAACAAGCAGCAGCAGCAGCAGGAAGAGAAAAAAAAAGCAGAAAAGAAAACTGGTGTGAAAACAAAACAAAGCCAAGTCAAGAGCTCAAACTTTCTGGCATTATAACAGTAATAAGTATAGAGTGTATGAGTGAGACAGGTGCCAGAGAGAGAGAGAGAGAGAGCAGGCCATCAACAGTGACTTTGGCGTTTGGCGTTGAAGTGTGTACTTTGTTTAATGAGTTTTCAAGATGAGTTTTTGTTGCCCGGTCGCAAAAGGCAGCTGCAAAACAATAGCCGCAACTGCCACGCCTATACGCCCAAAAGTTATCTGTGCCTCTGTGTACGTGCGTGTGTGTATGTGTGTGTAACGAGGCCAGGTCAGATATATATATAATATATATATACATATATACAGTAAATACTATATACATTTTTGATTGAAATGCGCGCTGGCAGGCCAAAAAAGTTGCCGAGTCAAAAGTTCTCCAGAGAATGAACGGAAAACAAAATGCAAGTTGAAGTGAGAAAAAGTGCAGAATTGAAATACACAAAAACAATAAAAAGCAGCGCGAGTGAGTGCTCTAGGCGAAGGAATGCACAACTGGAAGATATCATAAAGAATTGAGGTAAAGATTAAAATAGTAACCATATTATGATATATGAGTGGATAGATATGCAATAAAGAATATGTTCCTAGTTCCAATACTTATACCTACAATCTATATACCAAATTTAACCGCTCTATCTCCTAGAAACTTCGAGCAATGCTTTCAAAACCAAAGTAAAAATCAGAATATTACGAATTTATTTAGACTGAAATGGCTAAATCAACAGTATCGTTAATCCCTAGCCACCTTACATATACTTTCACTGCAATGCCACACCTACAACTGTCTGCTAGCTACATTTGTAACAGTAACATAATACCCTGCACTCTCCTTTTCCATGGGTATATCAAACAAACGTTAACTCCCAAAGAGAACGCTGTGCAAATTGGGTGGAAGAAAAAAACGCTCAAGAGCGCTGTGGGACGGCATGCCTGGCATACCATGCTGCCACGCCCCTCAAGCGCCCACAACAATTTTAAAGAATTCTACCGCTGCAGCCACAACGAAGTTACAATTTATATATGTACAAAGGAGGCCAGAGAAAATGTTAAAAATTTAGCGCACGGCAGGTAAAACACAGCAGGAGGGCAATAAGAGAAACACAGAGATTTTGTTTGCTTTTGCTTTTGATTTTGCCTTTGCTTTTCCCGTTGCCTTTACCTTTGCCTTTGTGCCGTTGCCCTTTCCAGGGATAATGACAAAAATGTTGAACAACAAAATCAATTGATCAATTTTACACAGAATTTTCCCCGAGATGTTTATCGGAAAGGAAACGAAACGGCAGCTAAAAACAAATTTCATTTAACCGAAGCGAGACAAAATCTTTTGTTTACACAACAGCGCGAGAGAGAAAAGGAGGCAGAGAAAGCAGTGAGAGTGCGAGAGGGAGAGGGAGAGAGAGAGAGAGTTCATGGTGTACCCCTACAGCTCCACACAGATTTCATCGTGAAGGTCAATAAACTAAGAGCAGGCAGATCGGAGATCTATGCACATATGGTCGCATATTTATTTATTTATATATCTATAGGAATAGTTAAAATTTGATTCGAAAATTGAAAATTAACAGCTGGATAAATATGGGCAAGCCAAGTGCCTGGCGGGAATAGCAGAGAAAAGTCATCAAAGCCGGCGACAACATTGATCATAATGATCTATCCACGAAGATAATCACGTTCTATTGGCCGTGCGTGCCTTCTTAAGGTGCTGACAAATCAATGATGAGAGAGAAAGGGAGAGAGAGAGGAGGGCAGATCCATTTAAATTTAGCAAATAGCCAAAGAAACTGGAAAAACTATGACAACGACACGAACAGCATGTGCAGCAATGAAGCGCAAAGCAAAAGACAAATAACAAACATCGAGAAAATCTTTAGCATTGAGGAAAATGCTGCCTCCGCTTTCACACATGACGCTGTCAACGCCGTCAGTGAAGCTGAAAGCGAATTAATGTTAATCCGATAATCAAATGGTAAGCTATGGCTGTGTGTGTGTGTGTATATGTGTGTGAAAATCGAGGAAAAACAAATAGTTTTCATCAGATTCGAAAATGTTGTCGCACGGAAAACAAAGTCAAAGTTGAGATTGAGCAACTTGTGAAGATGTTGCTGAAGTAAATTTAAAGCGAAAATGAAAAGAGATTGGAATTTGTCTATATGTATATCTACATATATGTATGCATACAGTATAATCCGGATATAACGACGATCCCTTCAGCTCTATGGCCATTCAAGATTGCTCATATAAGTTTGACTTAGGACCGTACGGACGCTATAAGCGTAGTCGCTATAACCGGATTCTACTGTATATCGATTTCAACTTCAATACATATCCACCTCTAAATATCTTATATAAGTATGTATATAGAAAAACTGCATCTATAAATCAATGTGTTAATATGTTTATCCGTCAGCCTGTTCATCTCAGCCTGTTTGTAGCAATATCAATAGATCTATCATTTGTCCTCTGCATGTTTGTCTATTCCACATTCACTTCATCTGCTTCTTTGTTTGATCTATTTACTGTCTAAATATACATCTAAGATTTATAGATCTATATATATATATTCAGAGATCTATCTATCTCCCTCGCTATAACATCTATCCTTCAACATATCTAATAAATAGTTCTATGCGTGTATAAGTCTCTCCCTCTCTGTACTTTGTTAATTTTTATTGCAACATTTTATGCACATTAATTAAGGCCAAACATGTGGGCAATGGCTAAGTCTAGAACTGCTAAAGCCTACATAACGGTCGCACCAACAGGCGCTCAGAGCGAGAGCGAGAGCGAGAGCGAGAACGATAGCTATAGCCTGCTGGCTCGCCTAAAAATAGTTACCCTTGCCACGCCCCTCTCGCGCTCGCTCATGGATTCGCCTCGCCTTTGGCCAATATTGTTTTATGGCCCATACAATATTACCATTAGATAAATTGCCTTTTGGCCTGGACATGAACTGGACAAAATGCTGAGAGCGTTGCCCACTGGAGCTCGTTTCTATAAGTTGCCGCTGCCACTGCTGCTTCTTCTTCTTCTTCTTCTTCAACTGGCCACATCGCGCTGCTTGCCACGTTTCAAATTACTTTCTTTATTGATTTCCCGATGACTCGCATTGTTTGCTATTTTTACTGCACTTCTACATGCATTCCAGCGACCAACTACTCCATGGCATTATTAGTCGTCTCTCTATCTGTGAGTGTGTATGGGTAGATGTCTGTTAGTGTGTGTGTGTGTGTGTGTGTGTGTGTGTGTACATATGTTGGCATTCACTTGGCCAACCCCTAACCCCATGTTCTTTGCCCAC
The DNA here is from genome assembly GCF_018153725.1 of Drosophila mojavensis. Lineage (NCBI taxonomy): Eukaryota > Metazoa > Arthropoda > Insecta > Diptera > Drosophilidae > Drosophila > Drosophila mojavensis. The sequence continues at coordinate 10,995,487 of NW_025318899.1, read as the reverse complement.
ACACACACACACACGCACACTCTCACATTTCACATGTGCGTGTCAATTTGATGCGTGTGGCTGCTGCTGCTGCTGCTGCATTTTGACCCTTGGAACTTTTCGTGCCCCGCGTTGCTTCAATAGCCATGAGCCAAAGCACTTTGTCGACACTTTGCTCTGCCATCATAAAAAGATGTTCCAGCTATCCACACGTTTCACTCTTATCCGACGCTACGACCCGCTCACTCTCTATCTCTAGCTCCCTCTCTCTGCCTCTCTGTCTAATCTGTTTCTCTGTGCATTTTTTTGTGTGTTATGTATTTTCTACATTTATTTTATGATGCATTTTTATTGAAAATTTAATGCATTTTCTTGTTGTTGATGTTTTTCGACTGCATTTTATGTGCCAAGCTGTGTCACAGCCATTGATTAGAATGCTGCGCCCTGCTCCCCGCCCCCAACTCCCCCTCATCTAACTGCTATTACTCATTTTGGAAACTTAGACTTGCCGCATATGCGGGCTCGAGGCGCTGCTTAATTGAACACCCAACCGTTGCCCCGCCTTCCCCTTGCCCACCTGCCTTCAAAGAACCCTTAACTAAAAGTAACTATTAATCAGAAATATATAAGTCGTTCTCGACCTACTCTAAATTACCCATTTGCGTTTCGTTTGTGGGTGTTTTGTTCACTTTACTTACGTCACCCTCTAAGGAAACAAGGCATCAATCAAACTTACCTGCAAGACAAAGAAGAAGAAAGTTATTAATAAATAAAAATAAGAAGAAGAAGCATGGAGGCTTTAAGTCGGATACTGCAGCATTTTCAAGCGAAAACTTTATTATAATTATGAAAAGTTTTGAAAACTTAAATGGGTCTCTGATTATATTCCATTATTTCTGTGCCTCGTTAAGCTTTCCATTACTTGCAAAATGATTTTCGCTTGAACGTATATCATGTTATCTATAATCTATATATAATTTATATTATATATTAATATGTATTTATAGAAGCTAAAATGTTTTTAGAAGCACTATTTATCAAAAGATTTTATGCCAAATTCAAATTGCTCTATTCTACTTTTTTTTTTCAACATATATTAATACTGCAAATAAATAATTCCATACAATTACTATTCATACTACTCTAAATTTTTATGCTATTTTATTTAATATCCAAAGCTGAAGGCTAATATATTAAAAATGCTTAAACTTTTCATTCATTAATATTCAAAAATATTTACTCAAAGCATTTCCAATCTACTTTGACAATTCTTTTATAGCTTAGTTTTCAGTTAATTTCTACTACATTTCCAAATGATTTTTGAGCTATATATACTAAATAAATCACATCAACTACATATATACTATATAAAGCATATCAAATTATTTTTTAACAGTTGATTCAATTGCACCATTCAGCAGCTATAATTAGTCATGAGCTCATTGACCAGCTCATTAAAGCCCTAAGCGTAATTAGCTCAACTCGGCTCAAGCTCAGCTCTGCTCAAATGCGAATCATCTAACAAGCAAATTTATTGTATATATCATTAAGAAGTCAGTTTTTTTGTTGTATATAAATAGTTTTTGCCGTGTTTTTCTTCTGATATATATCTAATCAATAACCACAAGAGCAAAGCCACAGCACTTGCACTCCCTATTGCGGTTTTCGACAAACAAAGTTAAGGCACGTAGTTGTTGTTGTTGCTGTTGCTGTTCTTTGTCTCTTTGTGCATGTCTGGAGGCAAAAGTTCAATTAAAAATATTTAAACTGCGCCTGCCGCACACTCCAGTGCGAGCCAATGCCTGGGCTGATGCGTGTCAAAACTCAACTTGGGATAGGTTGGAGAGCTCCCGCAAGGCAACAGCTACAACAACAACAACAGGCAACAAAATGTGCACAACGAACGCCTCGCAATGGCCATAAGCCGCAACGGTCAGCGTCTGACGACCCCGATCGCCTCCCCCCTTGACCATAGCTCCCTGTACCTGACCTCCTCTCCCCAGCACCACTCAGCGCCAGCCAGATGCCCCAAGCCTCCATACCTTCACTTCTCTCATTCTCCACAAGCAATGCGGACTGCCAGACCATCCGGTTCTCAGTCGTTGTCGTAAAAACACAACAACAACAACAACAACAACAACAACAACAATAAAACCCCAACGAAAATTTCATTCTTCTTTTTGTTCTTTTTTATATATTTTTGTTGTATTTTTTAGAGTTTTTTTTTTTGTTTTGGGTGCAATGAACGTTGCGTCGTTGCTGCGCATGCGTGCCAGCAGCAGCAACAACAACAACAACAACATTGTTGCTCGGTCGTCTGCCCGGTTCGTTGAAAAATTCGTTAATAAATTGGCTACCCGAACTGCAAAGGCAGCTGAGCAGAGGCAGCTCCAAGCTCCAAGCTCCACCTTGCGTCAATATTAACATGCATGCTCATCCTTTTTCGCTTTTCGTTGTTGTTGTTGTTGTTGTTGTTACTGTAGCGACTGCTACCCCTCAGGGTCAACGGCCCACTTGTGTCGTAGTCGCTATTATCTGCGACCATCTGCCGTTGCCCGATTCCAGATCCCAGATCTTCAGACAGGCATACCTCCAGTGCTCCCACAAGAGGGAAGAGCAAATGCAGGCAAAAGAGAGAAACAGAGAGAAAGAACGAGAGATTTCGATAGACCCTAATCGATTTGTGACATGTGAGAAAAATCAATAAGCGCACCACAAAGAGAGCGAAGCCGCTCACAGGCTGCGTGCAGCTGCTCTCAAGTGTCCTGTCGCACAAGGACACAGGTACTTGAGCTGTGCCCATATCCTGTTCACGATCGTTGAGCAACCCCTATTACTGCCTACTGTCGGTAATTTGAGTATACTCTCCCTTATAATACACACTCACAATTCTGCCAAATCTTAAGGTTTCTCTTGCAGGATCTGTTACCTGTGCGCAAAATAGTTGTTTTTGCACCTGCCTGCCACAGTCTGTGCTCAATTCTTATCGTTCGACTGAATGTTAAACAACCCACAGCTAATTGGAGTACGCAGAAAAGGAAGAAGAAGAAGAGAGAAGAAAACACAATTGATTGGGCAGTTGATTTAGGGAGCTGGAGTTTCAATGGTAGTTTACTTCAGAGATCAGCTATTGAGTGATATATAGACTTGGATTAAGAGAGAGATTGATTTGAGTTGACAAGGGGCATTACAATTGGATTAGCAGCATTAAGTAAACTGATGAAATAGGTTTTTTTATTGATTTCTTATCCTCAATTTACAAATTTCCCTGATCGAGTGATAAGTGAGTGCAACATAATTGAAGAATTCTATGTCTAAATGTTAATCTTTATATACCGCTTACATAATATTTGTATACATTGTAAGAGTATATTAAGAGGATTTGATATACTCTTCATACAATTCTGAATAAAGAGTATATAAAATCCTAGTCATAACTTAATACCTAAATATATGAAGCCTTCAAATATCGTTTATAAATTATAAAGAAATGTTTATACAAAACAAGAGAATTCATTCAATATAATTATATGTAGCAATTGTTTTATTTTTGAAAATTACTAAGAAGAATTTTGCCCCATTTTTTTAAATAGAATACAATATAGTACTGTCCCTATTGCTAATGAATTATAAAGAATTTTTTGTCTATATAATAAGAGAATATAATATTGTATATAATTCTTCTTCTAGTTCTTCAGCCCGTACATGAAGTTCTCCCTCCATTGTTAATAAATTGTAAAGAAATTTATTTCCATAATATAAAAACAAATTCAATATAATTATTTGTAATATATCCTCTCCAGTTCTCAATAACCAATCCGCACTAGCCTCGCTAACAGAAACTTTTGCTACTTTACACTTGCCACAGCGCCCTCCCTTCAGCTGCCTTTCACTACATTGTTGCCACATTTCAATACGCATTGACATTTTCCCTGGCATTTGGCATCATGTATGTGTGTGTGTGTGACTTTTCATGTAAACTTTTTCGTAACAATAAGCTGGAAAAAAAAGCTACTGCAAGTAATTCTTGGCAACAATAATTGTTGTCAACAATGCGCCGCAGCTGAAGCTTATTGAAAATTGGCAACAAAGCGACAGTCAGCAGCTGCTGCAGCCGCCCCCACATCCCACACACATCCCACATCCAGCAGCAACAACAACAACAACAATCGCAGCGCATTCACATTGCAAATCTCCAACTGACGCAGTTGATGGAGGCGCCAATGCCAGCAGCAGCAGCAACAACAGAAAGCATTAACGTAGCAGGAGTTACAGGGGCGCTCTAGCGGCGGCAGGGGCGTGGCGAGGCAGCAATCTTTTGTCATAAAACATGCGTTGTACATTTTGTGCGGAAATCAAGATCATACATCAATAACGAACAGACCTGACAATGAGAAGCTGACTCAAAATGCAAAAAAGGAAACGAAAATAAATAATAATAAAAAAAAACGCAATGATGGAAATGGAAATTATTTTTAAATGTAATAAGAATGCACACATGTCAAGCAGCAACACCAACAACAACAACAACAAGGCGTGTTGCAGGTGCCGCACAGCACTCCACGACTGCTGGCTGGCTGGGTGTGGCCCAATCCAGATCAGAGCAAAGCCAAAAGCTTTAGCCATAGCTGCAGGCTAGACAAATGTCAGCGGCTTAAAATGCAACAGCAGCCTGACAACAACAACAACGGCGAGCAACGACACCAAAATAAGTACAACTAACAAAGCAGATGGCAACAGCAGGAGAGAGTGAGAGCGGGAAGTAGGAGCCAGGGAGGGGGACACTATATCTAGGAGCTGTGGCAGTTGTAGCTGTTGCCGTCGTGCTGCGGCTGCTCATTTGTCAAAAGACATTAGCAAAAGCAGCAGCGCAGGCAAACACAGATAAACAGAAATCATATATATATATATGTATATATGCATATATATTTTTGTATATTTGCATAAGCGCATATCATGCTGGCATCTTTATATGTCACATTTGAGGCGTGGCAGCTGCCTGATGACTCAAACTGCCTCAGCAGGCTGTGCGTTAGCATTTGAAAGTGCCACAATTAACGCGTCTGTCTAATTATCTAGCTCATGCTCTCTCCCTACTCTCTCGCTCTCACTCACTCCCTGTCTTTCTCCAACCATCTCTCGTGCCTGTCTTCCGCACTGTCTCGCCCGTTGACAAGTGCGAAAAATGTAAGCAGCAGAACTCGCTTTAAATGGGCCTAGCAAATGGACAGAAAGTGGCGCCAGCTCAACCATTTTAAAATACATTTCAGCAATATGTAGCGCCAGTTGGGCTGTGATCGACTAGCAAATACCCCGCAGGCAGCTAAAAACTAAATTCAATATGAGAATGGCTTATGAGTTCAAATTAGATGAAAAAGTGCAAAGAAATATGTTTTTTTTTTTAAATATATTTATATATTATATTTATATATTATATTTATATATATTATTGTATAAGCGAATTTAAAAGCAATTAAAATACATATATGTATCTGCCAACAGAAAGGTCGTAATCCATTAATCTAACGCTCATTACAATTATAGTAAATATATATATATTTTAAAAATTAATCGAATGAATCTTTGTCTTTATATAGATAATTAGATATAGATAGATTAAAAATGCTATAAATTAGATCAAAACCCAAAGTATGCTTTATATATAGAATAAATAACTTCCTTCACTGCCTTCTCCTTCCTAATCTCCCCACGCATTTCGCACTTTCTTCAGTAGTGCACCACTTTACAGGGTATAACAATGACGTTGCCATGGAGTCGCAACTGCAATTACCGCATCGCAATAGACGAGACTTTGTAGAATTTTAATTGAAATGTCAAAAGCGTTTAGTGCGGCAAGCGCAATGATGCAGCAGCCTGGCCCGGCAGGCTGGGTGGCAAGCAGGGTGCTGCAGCAGCAGTTGCAACAATTGCTGCCGCAACAGACAAAACGCAACTGGCGAGCGGCCAGGTATTGGAATTTTAATCGGCAATGCGGCAGAATTTGATTGTGGCATTATTGAGGTTAAGAAAATATGTTAAGAGCAGCAGCAACTCAGTTGAGAGTGCGCACTCGCTCCGCACAGATGATGCGGGCATTGGTTAAGTCTATAAAGCATTACAATAGGTTTTTGGGGTCTCTGCTGCCAGCCGCTGCACTCACTGTTGCCAAACTTCAAAGTGTGGCAAGCACTGTTGCCGCACTTCACAATTATATGTGGCATAATGCAAGTTTCAATTGGAATTACAACGAGCTGTTGCCTAATTTTGCGAAAACAGCGTTGCCAGACTTTGCAGCGTGGCAAGCAGCGTTGCCAAACTTCTCAATTATATTGAATTGAAGTGCCTCAAGTGTGGTCAATTTGATGCTCATAAGTCATAAATACTTTCCAGTACGCGCTGTTGCCGAACTTCACTATTGGAAGAACTGTTGCCAAAATTCATTAGAAATTTAAGTGAATTGGTAAAAGGGTTTGTCAAAACTTCAAAATCTAGTTTATATTGAATTATGAGAATACGTGTATTAAAGATATTCATTTCATTTTTATAAATTTTATTTAAAAATCATAAAAATTCTATAATTTAAATCAGTTTTACTTATGATAACTACTTAACTATTTTTACTATCAACTCTCTATACTCAAAATATATTCAGTCATTTTCAGCTTAAGCCTAATTATCGAATTTTTCATGCAATTTATCGATAACAATTATCGGCTTACATATAACATTCGCCACACTTGCTGCTGCGCACCTTTTCTTTAAGATTTTTCCCCAAAGTTATGCACAGACAGCTATTTTTAACCCAAAAAATAATGCCAGAGCGGGAGACGTGCTAATTAAGCGCTGCAGCTTCATCATTTGCCGCAGCTCCCTCTGCTCCCGCTGCTGTTGCTGCTTCTGCTGCTTGGGGACAGGATTCGCCAAGGCTTTCAACAGCTGCACGGTGGCTCCATTCAGCCTCTCTTATATTTAGCACAATGCATCAATTTTTTTCGGTTTTTATTTTATATTTGTGGTGTTTTTGTTGTTTTTGTTTTTGTTTAAGAGCCGCTGGCACGACGGCACAAGTCAGTCAGCCGCAACGAGAAAATCGTGCGAGCGTTTAATACTGGCTACGAGTTGTGTCTCCAGTCGGAGTTGGAGTTGGAGTTCGAAAAGTTGAAGTTGAAGTTGTGGCTGCTGCAGCAGCAACAACAGCAGCAGCTGCTGCTGCTGCCATTGTCTGGCTGAGCTCTTCTGCTTGCTGTTTATGCTAAATGAGGGTTAACAAAAAATGAACGGCAATGAGCCAAGCTTCTGCCTCATCTGTAGCTCTGTGGCTGCAGCTGTAAATGTCTGCGGGCTGTTGCTTCTTCTCTCTCTGTCTGTCTGGCGGTCTGTCTGTTCCTCTATAAAGTGACAGCGGCCTGGCCCGTGTTCTGCATGCAGATACCCTAATGCCCTATCTGCCATCGGTTGTTGTGCCTAGTTTTGACAACATTTGCCACCCTCTTCGGCGCTCGTACTTGACTGCCGCTTGCAACTTGCAACGAGGAGGGATGGGCAAGGGGCGAGGAGAGTTGCGGCGAGGCTCAATTTGTAACCACAATTTGTGCAGATTTTGCTGCCTGCGGCAGTGTTAATTAACAATTGTCTGTTGGCTCTGTCTGGACGTTAATCGATTTCGATTGACAGACGTTTCATGTGCCACTTGGCTAAACTTGCCACAATTTTGCGGCAAAGTCAAGTTTCCTTCCAGCTCTATGTGTGCATGCCTCTGATTTATAAGCAAATAGCAAAGTTGCTTGTGGCTTATGCCTAATCACTGTAATCAAAACAAGATAGCTGGATAATACCCTGTATTCATTGCAAGTGAGTATAATAGATGCTTTTAAAATCACATATATTATCATATAAAATCATGTATTATGCATGCTCATAATCAGACGTCAAAGACGTTAGTCAAATCTCTCTGTAAACATTTAACATATCAACTTATCTATTATCTGATCTCTCTCTCTACACTGATCGCTTTTTACTTTCTCTGTCTTCCTCTTGCTCTTGTTTGCTGTCTCTGTTTTCTCCTTTCTTTCTTGCTCCTCATTTTCATATAATTTTTCATTCCTTTTCACTGTGTCTCATAAAAATCTGTTACAACCGCTTAACAGTGGCATCAAATGCTCTTCAAGTCGCGCGACAAGCGAATCATAAGCTTATGATTTAAGAGAAATGTATTTCCGTACACACACACATACACACACACACACTCAGCCACTCTCACATATGTGTGCATAAATTTCCACAAACATTTTTCCAGTTATTTGGTGTCGAGAAAATAGTTTGACGCAAAACTTAATTAGTTTCTGGCTTGGCCCGAGGCTAGAGGGACGTGCACACACCCTGAAGGCAGCTTAACGCCTGCCTCCTGCCTCCTACCCCACTCCCTTCCACTTTGGCACCTCTCACCCTCTCTCTTTCGGGTTTTCTTGTTACCAGCCGGCTTGGTAGTTCGTCGAGTGGCTTCATTAAGTTTGGGTTCAAGCAGTTGCCCGCCGGCTGCCAGTTCAACTGTCCAGCTGTCTAACTGCAGCTTGCCACGCCCCCCCCTGGCCGCTCCGCTCCACCTTCTCTATCGTGCAGTGCAACTCTACGAATTGTCTATTTCAGTTTTCCAATGTACTTTACGATCCGTTCTGTGGCAAAGAGGAGTTTGGTTCATCGCTCGTCGTTTCGTTCTGTTGTCCGACACACACGATGATTTATTTGGCACACACATATACACATACACACACGCACGCACGCATGCACACTCACATACACATAGACAGCTACCTGCGCGTGTAAATGCATTTTGCTGTAGGTGAACACAAACTAAGGGCACTGCGCGCCGAAGCGGGGCAAAGTTGTGGGCGAGCGCAGAGGCATGCGGCATGCGGCATGAGGCGGGGCAGGCAGCAGGGGCTTGCGGCATGGGGCAGCTGAGGTCTCGCTGGGCTAAAGCTTTTTCGTTGGTGCCACTTTGTTGACTATTATTTTTCATTTTGAGCACACGCAGCGCCAGAGAGCAAGCAACTTGGGAGTCGAAGCGAAACGAAACGAGTTGACTGATTGCCAGAATACACTGTAAACGTTATAGAGATAGAGCTGATGTTGGCTGTGTACCGCTACCTCTTAAAATTAAGTATATGTATGTAAAGAGAGAAAATAATTGGAATTGATAACTGTGGCTCTTCTCTGTGATTCTCAATTTATCGTTGCTAGACCTCCAATATACAGATATTAATTTAACTCTCTGCTCAGAAAGGAAGAAAATTTTTTCATTGAGTATTTATGACTCTCCTCTGCGATTCTCAACACAATTCAATGTTTGACTCTTAAACTAACGACTTTAAAAACGAACATATTCTTTTTTAAATTCGTGTACAGGGTATAATTATTTCATGATACACACACACATACGCCAGAACACTTGCATACATAGACGCCTAGTTACAGAATGTTTGCTGTGACTGTTACATGATACCTAAAGCCGCAACTGCAGGCGAGAGATAGAGAAAGAACAAGACAAAGAGAGAGAGCGAGAGAGAGGGAGACAGTGCTGGCAAGCAAAGCAGAGATAGAAAATATAAACCTCAAAGATACATTTGCGCTTCACTTGAACCGTAGAACGTAATTCAAGTGAACTAAGCTGGCCGGAGCAAGTGACTCACATGTCCGTGTACAAGTGTGTGTGAATGTGTACGTATGAGTATGAGTGTGTGTGTGTGTGTGTGTGTGCGTGTGGGCGCAATGAAGCTGTAGACAAAATTGCGTGCGTAATTCTTTGGTAAACGTTTGGTAAAAATGAAAAAAGAAAATACAAAGAGAGTCGAGGCGAAAATAGTTTTGGCACGACAGACAAGGGCTAAAGGACAAGCCCAGACCCAGACCCAGGCTATCCAGGACATGCGAGTACAGCCGGTTAAGGAGCGTGGATGAAACTGGCACTTTGTTATTTCGGCTAGCATTTCGCTGCTACCTAAGCCCCGGCACTTGAGCTGTTTTTATGGCTAAAATTGCATTTACACTAGAGCCGAGCCGAGCCGAGCCGCGCCGAGTCGAGTCGAGCCGTGTTGTATTCCTTTATTTCAAATAAAAATTGTGCTAAGCGACGTTGCCGCACTTCACAGACAATAAGCGGGATTAGCAGGAGGCGGAGGAGGAGCAACAGTGGAAGCAGCTCTTTTGGGAAATGCGTGCCAGCAAAACACACAATTTCATTCACAGTGCGCTGTTGCGAAATTTCACTTTATATCAGTATTCTATTTACATAAATATATAATAAAGTTATAATTTTAATTGAAATATTTGGCGTGTTATTGAAAAAGTTGTTAATTAACAAAACTATTTGACTAGGAAATGTGTGGTTAGAGCTAAAATTATATGAAAATTGCATGCATAAACTGGCGTGCGCTGTTGCCAAAGTTCAGCTAGCACCAAAATTTACATGCATTCGAGCTCACAGCAATGTAAACTCTAACTTGAACACATTCTCAAAATTTATGCAGGGATTTTAAACTAAAAACCCCAAACTATAAGCCAACCACTCGACCCCATAAAAGCCGCAGGAAAAGTTAAAAATAAAAAGGTTAAAAAATATGAAAAATGGCTAAAGCCAATTTATGTCCGATAATAAAATGAAATAGCATGAAATTCAATCAGAGAGCGAGAGAGAGAAATTGAATGCAGCGGAAAAACGGTATAATTATTCAAACAGTTTCAAAGTCAAACAGGGAAAATCTAGAAGGGAAAACTTTGTCATTTGAAAATTACAGCCCAATAGGGATGGACACGGGGTAGTTTCTACGGCCATTGAAGCGAATACGTTGTCCATGAGACGAGACGAAATGTTGGATGCCAACGAGAGCTGAAAATGTGGTAGCAGACGATAAACATATGCGGGACTCTACCCTAACTCAGACATATATCCTGTAAGCGGGCCTGTCTGCACAATCCACACTCTTTATGTGTGTGTGAGTGTGTGTGACAGACAAAATATCTAAAAACTGTCGAAGGTTGTTCAACCAACCACCAGCAGCAGCAGCAGCAGAGCCCAGCATCAAGCATTCAGCTCTAAAGCCACGGTCCGAGCAGCTGTTCTGGCTGCTGTAAGAAGTGCAGGACTGATCGACTAACAGATGCCCTCTAGTCGACAAAATTTATATATATTTATATTTATTTAATATTATATTAATATTTATATATTTTTTATATATTTTTTTAAAAGTATTTGTTATTTAATTAATATTTTTTTTTTTTTTTTTTTTTTTTGTTTTTTTTTTTTTTTTTTTTTGCATTTAAAAAAGTGTTACTTTTATATACATATTTTTTATTTATTATTCAACATTTCTTTATCATATTTAATTAAATATAAATGTTTGCCCTGATATTGGGTATATAATTATATCTGAACGACTTGATTTCATTTTCTTAATGTATGGAATGGAATGTAATGGAATCTCTCCGCCTAGACCAAAAATCAAGAAACTGCAAATTGCTTAACTATAAAATATATGGCATAACTTTGATGCTTCACTATACATCCTAATCCCAATCAAAATTTGATTATCAACCCCTTTTCCCGTCACATAGACTAATCAAAAATCCACTATAACCTATTTTCAATCAAGCCAGGGTATACAAACCCAAAAAATAAGCGAGATGAGAATAGTGGAGGAAAAATAAAAACTACGTGTCCCGGTACTTCTCAATGTAGTCAATGCGCCGCCTGCATTGCCTTTGCATTTGTTTTGTTTTGTTTGCTTTTTTTCGGTGGTGCAGCAGCAGCACAAGAGCAAGAGCGGCAAGGAGAGCGGCAGAAGAAGAGGCTGCGCGGCAGTGAGGAATCACTTAACAGGCAACAGCGGGGACACGACGATTAATGCCAGCGAATCGCAACGAATCGCGCGTCAGCGATGCGGGCCTAAGACCTGAGACCTGAGCGAACACGGCAAGCTGGAAGCTGGGCAGGGCCATTGGACTCGAGATTAGCGCAGGATTTGCGCCTGATCAAAAAGACTGAAAGCCTAGAGAAACAAGTAAAAACGAAACAAAAATGAAAAACCAATGTTCTAAATGCAAAACCGAAGGTTTGATACTCTCGCAACGTAAGCAGAGGAATTCGTAAATGCCAAGAGGGAACTCTAGGTATAAAAGATCTTTAGCTATTAGATCTGCAGCTTCAAGAAATCTATAGCCAAAAGAGATCTCTAGTTATAACAATGAGATCTCAAGATCTATAGCTGCTTGTTCGGTACGATAGACCATAAAGAGTTCTCTCTTTAGTTATATATATATATTGTATAAATATAAAGCTGCAAACTTTTGATTGATTGGCAGATTTATTAAAGCAAACCAAGTCGAATTCAGCAATCTCTATTAACCTACATTGAACTACCAATTGCTGTTCGCAACTCTAACCCAACTTGCAATAACAATAACAATCAAATGAGCCACTCTTAGTGTTCTACTCTCTTTATACTCTCCTATTTGCTAGGGTATAGAAAATAACAGGAACACAAGTTAAGCCAAGCCAAGCCAATCCAGGCTATGGCTATAGCCATGGCTAGCCTGAGCTGGGCAACAGATAACGACAACGACGACGGCGACGACGACAACGACGACACCTTGCGAAGCAGAGTCAAAGTCAGAGCCATAGCCAGAGCCGGAGGCTGCATGGCTTAGGCTAAGGCTAATGCTAAGGCCCAGAAGAGCAGGCCACAAGTCGTGCAGGAAGCGAGTTTTTATGCAGGCAAAAGGTTTACTTAACAGTCTCAGCTCAGTCTCTCTCGTTCTCTTTCCTTTTCTCTTTCCGTCTCTGTCTGTTCGTTTGTCCTACTGTCCATTTGGTCCGTTCTCGGACTTGTCGTCTGCGTCTGCCTGCCTGCCGATGCCGATGCTGCTGCTGCTCTAAAACCAGTTGCAGGTAGTTTAAAGTAAGCCCAAGCTGTTTGGTTCGCTCATCTTTTGCGGGCTCATGCCTTGCTGCCTCTTCTTCTTCATCTTCCTCTGCTGCGACTGCTGCGACTGTTGCTGCCTGTGCAACAGGCCAAAAAGACTGGACTCTACGAACTCTGTGTCCAATATTTTGTGTTTTGTGGCCGAAACGAGCGTTTTTCATTGCCCATTTGGCCCTCCTCTCTACTGCTGCTCCTCCCCGTCTCTCTATCTCTCTCTCCCATTCCCCTGCTGCTGCTGCCCGCGTTTCTTTATGTTTGTCTTGGCCACAATGCAGTGAGAAAAATTCGTAGAACTTTGCCTAGGATTAATTGGTTAATCTTCTTGTGTATTTAAGTGCATAAATGGTTTCCGATTTCCACGAAATAAATTATAAACTGATTAATCTGGCGTTCAGTCGATGCCTTGCCTCATTTTTTATTGATAAACATTTACATTTTTATGTTGAATGATAAGCTGGCTTTGCTTTATGATATAATTAACACGCAACATGCGTAGGCGTTGTTGCCAAGCATTTATTGCTCCATTTACAAATGTTAAATGACTGCATTGTTGCCAAACTTCTGTTAAATGGCATTGACTGTTATCATAATTCCTTGAATATGATTTCAAATTTAAGCAATGCAATTTCTTCGGAAAGGGTTAAGCATTGTTGTCATTTTTCATTAGCAGAATTGAAACCTGTTGCCAAATTTTACTAACGGCTATACATAGCTATAAATATCTGCTTAAAGTTCTATACATTGTTGCCAAAGCTCATATTGATCTGATTATTATAATATTATATTATATTATGTTCTACATTCTAAGTTTCAGTATAATTAGACTCATTAAAACTCATGATCTGTTGCCAAAATTCAGGGCAAACTGTAAACATCTCTACACAATTATAAATAGTACTACATTAATCTCATATTATATTATTACTATTACATTTCCTACACTGTTGCCAAATTTCAGCTATTACATATATTATTTTAAGCTAGTTCCAAGTTTATATAAGCTTCCAATTTCATGCAATGCTAACAAGCTTCACATAAGCCTCTGCATATCTCCATATGCCTAAACAAAGAGTTTAAACCCATTTGGAAAGTCACATTTTCGAAATGTTTGGCTTAAGCCATTGACAAACTTGAAAAGCTGACGCAATTCAAGTCGCTCCGAATAGTTTACAAAACTACACATAAAATCAAACAGAAACCCCAAAATCCATTTCCATTAATAGCCAAGAGCTATTGTTTTTAACAATTTCAAGTGAAATTCCAATTGGGATTCCAATTTGAAGCACTTTGACCGATGTTGCCAAACTTCATTAACTATGACACTTGCTCGCATTGCTGTTCGACTTCCTGCCAAAGTAATAGATTACACCTTCTCTCACCTGCTGCTTGCTGCTGGCTGTTGGCTGCCTGCCTGCCTGCCAGGCTGCTAACCAACGGCACATAAACAAAACTAGCCTCGGCATCTGGCCACACGGGCATCTAACAACAAGTTCGACATTTGGCACTTAAATTTAACGCTTGATTGCATTTACAGTGCGGAGTGCCGAGTGGCCCAGGCTATATATTAATATAGTTTTTCTCTGAGCCAGTGCAGCTGACTGCGACGACCCAGGCCACAGAGACCAGGAGACCAAGAGACCAAGAGACCGACCGACAGACCGACCGTCAGACAGACCAGACCCGACCAGAGCATGATGATTGCTTTTGAAAAGCCAATCCAACGTCAACGACTCTATTCTGCGGGTTTCTGCTTTAAGCCAGAAGGCCTAAGCCAAGCCGGCTTCTTTCTCCTTTTAAACAGCTTTTCACGTTTTGCCCCATTCTTCTAGGGCTTGGGGTTACCAGAGAGGGCGGGCAGTGGCGGTACGAACGACGACGATGCTGCTTACTCTCCTCCACTTGTGGCACATTTCGTTGTCGTCTTTATGCGCTGCACAACTTCCTTGTGCCTACTTTTAAGCACTTCTACTCTATGCCTAACCCGACCCTCATCGCCCCTCCTCCTGTTCATTCCGCTCCTCCTGCTAGGCGTCACTTAGCGTGTGCCAGTTTTTTTTTTTTTTTTTTTCGCTAGCTTCTTTTGGTGTTTACCCAACACTTTTGCTCTCCCTCTCTATCTTGCTCTCTCTGTCTCTGTCTCTCTTTCTGTCCCGCTGGGCGTGCAGAGCCGGAAATGCCGTTTTACACGTGAATGAAATTTGTATAAAATTGAAACGTAATGCGCAGCGTTGCCAAATTTCAGTTCAGCTGTCAAAAACAAGTCAAAGAATCAACCGTTACAAGCGTTGCACAACTCGTTTAGCAACAATTAATGTAAAAATTGTAAAAATGCAAATCAAAGAAGGTTGGGAAAAACTTTTGCCCGGCGAACGGCCGCGAGCCAAAACAGAAAAGAACAAAAAGAAACAGAAAACAGCTGGAAAGGGGAAAACGGGGGAAAGGGGACAGGCGAGCAAGCAAGCTTGTTTAGAATGGGTGGGTAGCGGAGCATATTTAGAGAGAGAAAAACCACCCTAACTAGGCACAAAGGACAAAGGACGACGCGACGCCTGATGTTAATGTTGACGCTGCGACGACAGACCGCATACAAAAAACGTGGCATTGAACCCTAGAGTTACATGACAGGACTCTTTAGTCTAGCATGAAGAGCTAACTCCAAATGGGAAAACAACTTGGATTTACTATATGAAATGTGATTTAAAGGAGGCAACAAAAATATATATGTAGGTATATATGATATATCAAAAGTTGTGAATACTTTCTTCAAAAATAGAGATAATGCAGTCCTATGATATATTCAATATATATTTCCTTTCTATGAATCTGCACTGCTTTAGCTCAGTTGACAGATTGTAATATCCTACACCATACCATATAGATAATCGATATAAATATCAAACCATATCATCATTATATAATCAATCAATTTTTTGTAATCTCTATCAAAACCACAAAGTTATGCCATATTCAATATATTATAATTTATTTGATTCTTGTTTATATTATAACTATCCCATATAATAATATTATATTAGATAATCTCATATGAAAACATTTTGACTTACCAGACAACTCCGAATGCACCGTAGCCAATTGGACGATCCGGCTGGACATCCTGTGGCACCGCTGGCGGCTGATAATATGGAGCCGCTGCGGCCAATATTGCGCTGGCGCCCTGTGGCGCACCACCGGCAGCACCACCCTGTACCAGTGACATCGAAACGCTCATCGAGCTACGCGGCGCAGCAGCTGAAGAATTTGGGCAGCTGTTGATGCTGCTGCTGTTGCTCTTCTTAGTGGTGGTGGCGACGGCGGCTACGGTGGCGATGGCAGTGGCGATGTTGGTGGTGGTGGTGTTGGTAGTGGTGGAGTAACTTTGTGCTGTGTGCTGGGGATTAGCTGGCGTTTGATAGATATAAAGTCGTTGCTTGCTGTTGTTGTTAGTGCTGTTGATGTTGCCGTTGCTGCTGGTGTTGGTGGTTGTGGTGGTGGTGGTGCTGCTGCTGCAGTTCGTGGCGGTGGCGGTGGTGGTGGTGGTGGTAGTTGGATGGGAGAAATGGTGTTGACTGCTCAATGGATGCCGCTTGGGGCCACTAATGGCCGCCATTCAATAGTTGCCCATTAGAAGTTTGTAATTTTGGATTTCTGTTATTATTGTTGTTGTTACGCACACTTTGTTGATGTTGTTGTTGTTATTTGAATTTTATTTAACACATTAAAAATGAATTGATGGAATTTAATTTAAATTCTGCATTGTACACACGCTTTTCTTTGATTTTTATTATGCTGTTGTTGTTGCTGTTGGTGATGGCGACTGCAAAAGAGAGAGAGAGATAGAAAAATAAAGTGGAAATAGAAGAATTTGAGATTTAGATTTTTAGGCGCATTTTTTGGCAGGCAAAGAGAAAAAGGCAAACCGAAAAAAGACGAAAAAGTGCCGTTAGCTGCGGCCGGGGCGCGTCTTTGTTAGTGTGCGCGCATGTATATGTATGCGTGAGTCAGTGAGCTAGCGCAAGAGCCAGAGAGAAAGAGAGAGAGCAGCCCGGAGTAGGCAAACAGAAAAAAGAAACTAAAAGTGGGCTATGGAGTTTATTCCTTTCTTTTTTTTTTTTTTTTTCAAATGAGTCAAATGTTTACATGGCAGCGCAGACAAAAAATGACGAACAAATTTCTTATTTAATATGTGCACATGTTTTGCAATAGCAACAAAAAGAGAGAGCGAGACGGCGTGCGCTCTCACAGCGTGTTTAGCGTCAGCGTCGCGCACTTGACACTTTTTTCTGTCGTTGCGGCTCGACATCGATGCCGACTGAGACGCTGACGCTGACGTTAAGGCAACGCTCATGGAAAACAATGCACAGAGCAATAGCAATAGCAATAAAAAGAAAGAGTGCAATGAAATGCAGAAAATGTGCGGCTTTTTGTATAACACACACAAGGAATTTGGCAGTTTTTCCCAGCTTCGAGCTTACCTTTTAACAAAATGCACAATTATTGAGCGACGACTGCGGCGGCGACAGAGGCAACGGCAGCGAATTATTGTTGATGGCAACGGTGGGGAGCTAAATATGCCGACTGCGGCGACTCTTCCGCATTTGTATATATGAATGTGTGTGTGTTTGGTTTTGCGTGCGGCTTGCGTATGTGTGTGTGCGTGCAGCGTCGTTGGCGGCGGCGGCGGCAGTGTGAGAGAGAGACGATGTGAAATGTACAAATACAAACTCAAAGCGCGGCGCGAGCTGAGACGGCAACACAGTGGTTCACAGCGGAACTGCAACAACGACTAAAATGCAGCAAGTCTGACGAATTTGTTATTATTTGTGTTTTATTAACGCGTACACACATTCATTTAAAGACACAGCCACACACACAGAGGGAAAGAGCGAGGCGAACGAGCGAGCGAGAGAGAGAGCGCGAACGAGACCGACGGCAATCAATTGAATATATTTTGTATTTGTTGTAATTTTTTTATTTGTGCATTTGGTCACGTTTGTTTGGGGGAGCACAGAATATTTATTGCATTATCTTTCTATCACACTACCCGAAGTTTGATAGGCAGTAGCGAAATTGCTTTTGCAATACATGTGTGTGTATGTATTAATTTTTTCCTCTGCCTTTTGCATCAAACACACGCGGCGTCTTCTTACCGATTTTATGCGTGTCGTTTATGCGAAAGTCGTGATAGGACTGACAACAACAAAAATTTCTGGCAATGTGACCGGGCTGCTCGGCCTGGTCGCTGTGTGACCGAGTCAATTCGTTTTCGGTATTTGCTCAAACAGCTGAGTCTTAGCAACATGTTGCGTGAGTAGAGCAGTCTGCTGTTATGCTGGCAGCGAACCTTAAATATGTGAAACATTAGATGACTTTTTTGTTTGCTCAATTAATGTAAATTTATATGTTATTTTGAGTATTTTCATGTACACCTCTAATTCATATTTATGTTTTGTAGACATAGCGCGTTTGTTGTATAATGTTGCTGCAACATTAGGAGCATAGCAATATGTGTGACCTTAAAATATTATTGCATTTGCGGCCTGATGCTAAACAGAGCTATGTTAAGTTAACATAAACAGCTGTTGGTGTCGATAGTTCTTATCGGCTTATAAAATGTGCGCTATATGCTAAGAATATTGTAAACAAATAAAATTGACCAGAATGGAGAGAGAAACAGAAAGCTTGAAGGAGTTTCTTACAGATCTCGTTGTGCCGCATCACCGCTGCAATGTGAACATCATACCAGATCATATTACCATGCTGCACGGCACGAAGTCAAAGAAGCAACACTCACGCAAACGTCGCGCTCACAAATCGAACAGCCTGACGAGGCGCGAATATGCAGAGCTCGGACTCAATACTCTGCCCACACGTCAAATGCGTTACGAGCAGGCACTACCGCTGCACAAGCTCTGGCGTGGCTACATACGCGAGCATCTGGGTCTAAAGGAGGGCGAAGAGGTGCCGCAGTTGCATGAGAAACGCTACGACGAATTTAGCCGGCAATTGGTCAAAATGGATTTGCATGGAGCCAAGCTGCGAGTGCACCAATCCAAATGCCCCACCCTGGTGGGTCTCAGTGGAATCTGCGTCATGGACACCAAGAACGTACTGAAGCTGCTGGGCGAAGATCACCGCGTGCGCACAATACCCAAGAGCGAATGCGTCTTCAGCCTCCACGTGGACAGCATGGATTTCATCATCTTCGGACAGCATTTGAATATGCGACCAGCAGAGCGAAGTGTGAAGAAGATTAAAAACTATGTGGAGCCATTCATGTAGCACAAATTGTAAAACATTTAATTTAAGCTTTTCCTTTGCTTTATATAAAATCGTACGCCCGAAATATCGCGACATATTTATTATATTATATAGATATATATATATGTATAGTTAGTTCAAGATGCTGTTGCTGTTGTTGTTGTTGTTGTGGTTGTTTGTGAGAGCATTTACGCAGGCGGCTTGGTCATGATGATCACAGCGGAGGGCACAAGGCCCAGCACCTCGAGCGGCTTCTCATAGTCCTCGTCGGCAAAGATCTTGCGCGGAAATGTTGTCATCAGTGCGAATGGAGTCTCAATGCCAGTCTTCACCTGGATGAACACACGCACAGCGGACAGCGGCTCCTTCACATTGAATTCGGAAGCCAGTGTGGAGCCATCCTGCAATCGCACCTGGATGCGTGTCTCCGTGTACTCGCGCGGTGGCGACTTGACGCCAGTGGGCGTGGTGGCTGTCGTAGTGGAGCTGACAGAGGGTACGGCGTCCGACAACTGAGCAGCGGGACTGTTATGTGCTTCCCTATAAGAATTATTGAGGTTAGCCGAAAGTTTTACATTAGTTAAATGAGGTTCCCACCTGGCTTTGCGTGCCGCTTTGTCCGCTTCGATCTGTGCACGAACACGATCGCGTGCCGCCTTCTCCTCTTCCTTTTCGCGCTTGCGCTGATCCACGATTTTCTTCATCTCGATTTCCTCCATGCGACGGCGTGCCTCTGTCATATCTTTGCCAGAGCGTATACGATTACGTTCACGCTCCAATGCATCAGCCTTCTCGCGCTCCTCTCGCTCCACGCGCTTCTGCTTAAGCTTCTCCTCGATCAGAGCTAACTGTGCCTTCTTCTCTTCCTCGGTGAGCGCCTTCTTCTCCTCGGTGGATTCGGAAAAGTTGCTGTGACCTGTCTTGGCCGCATGGTATTCTACCTCAGTCTGATCCTTGAGCACCTTGCCACAGTCATCGCATTTCAGAGATTTGGCTACGGCTCCGCCGTCGGCAGCACCGCTGCTGCTGGGCGCTGTGTCTTCGCCGGAAGCTGTGGCTGCAGCAGGAGCTACATCGCTTGCCGCCGCAGCGGGTATCTCTTCGTCACCATGGGCCAACAGCCATTCCATGGCCATTTCGACGCCCTTGTGGCTAGTTACTTTCAATGCATATTCACTAGAAACAGCCAAATAAAAAAATGTTTAAATTACCGGCGAAAAAATATTGCATTTTAGACTCACACTCGATCTCTGGGGAAACCCATGTCCATTAAGGTTTGTATGTCGCTCATGTTTGCTGTTTAATATTTGAGTATATATGATTTTTTAATAAACCTGTAACTTTGTGCAAATGTTTAATCTTCTCTCAATATTTTCCCCTGCAATAATGACACACAAAAACAATGTCCCGTAGCTAGTGTTGCACAACGTTGAAAAATGTCTATGAATACTTGAAATAATTAAATTTTATTCAAGTTCAAAAGTAATGAGAGCGAAATGTAAATAAAATAGTGAGATAAATATAACGCGAAATATCAAAAATTAAGAAAAGTCAAATTGAAAATTATTCAGCTCAGTCGTAAACTATTTTCGATAAATGTATCGCTATCGATATCGGGGCAGCTGGTTCCAATTGTCAGCTGCGTCGTTGCAGCTCTCACTCCGAGTAGCGTCATAATTTATACATTTTCTGAGAGTTCATGCTTACCAAGATGTCGCCTCAAAATAAATTGAAAAAGATGATCGTTAAACTACCACGCCATCCACTTATTATGGCAAACAGTGATTTCGTATATCAGGAATGCATGCAAATACGAAAATGTCGCGTCAACTTGGAACGCATCAAAGGACAAACAGCAGCAGCAGCAGCAGGACACCCGTTTCCCTTGAAGTCAAAACCGAAGCGTTGCTGTGTACGTGTGGCACGATTGCCCGATGTGGAACGCAGCGAGATATCCGTGACGCCAGCCAGCTCCATAGTATGCTCGGATTTTGATGATGGTAGATTTGCATAAAGTTTGCTACTTAAAATTAGTCTAATTATAGTTTCAATATTTCCAGATTCTTCTACTGAATAGATAGCAATCATGTAAAAGACTCGACAAACGGTAATTTCATAATATCCGGGACCCCACACTCACATTTTGTAATTCATAAATTTAAATAATTCTAAAAATACATTTGTAACGAAATAAAAGTATACATATTGTTGTTTTTGTTGCTTGAGAGCAAAAACGATAACACATCAAAGGGCAGTATCGATAGACGTCTAACAAAAGTTTCATCACTATACCATAGATGTCAGGCAGAAAGGAAAAATATTTGTGAAACAGCCAAATTATTCGGTAACAAAACAACATTCCAGGCAGCAAACAATTATGAATTGGCACACGGGCAATATAGCTGAAGCTGTGGCTGAATCCAAAGCCAAAGATGCCATCTTCGTTGTGTACATTCAAGGTAAATAGATGGACTTTTGTATTTGCAATTTAAATTTCACCACGTCATGTTTGCTAATTGAATTTTGTAATCGCCCAATGAAGGCCAGAATGAGATGACAGCCAATCTGGATAGATATCTGGATGATCCACGAGTCACCGAAAAGTTGCAGACACAAGATTTTGTTGCTGTTAAAATTCAAGGTGATAGTGCAAGCTACGCACAGTTTATATCACTCTGTAAGTACGGTGAAACCTCTTTATTGTGGCCGATTTTTGACTCATAGCACTTGTATACTCATAGACAAAGTGGTACCTGTGCCATCGATCTTCTTCATTGGTAAATCTGGCACCCCACTGGACATTGCCACAGGAATCGTTAGCGGTGTCGATGAGCTGTTGATAAAAATCAATAAGGTGCTTCTCCTGTCCGGCAAGCAAAAGGTGAATGCCCCAACTACCAGTGCAACAGCTAAAGATGCTCAGGGAGAGCAGTCGCGACGAAAAATCGCCGGAGATGATAGCGATCCCAGTGACAATACTCTGGTGGCCCCAGTTCCATTGGCTCAGAAATCTGCACCTGCAGCGGAAGCTGTGGAGCCTGTGCCTGAGCCGGCTGCTGAAGAGGAGTCAGAGACAACAGATAAATCAAATAAGACATCAGATAAGCAAGCTGAGGAGCTTAACAACGATCCTGGGGCAGCTATGAGCAGCCAATCGGCTGCAGCTAAGCAAAAATCTGAGACAGAAATGAAAGTGACTCAACCACTGAAACATGCGCCAGCTGCGCAGAAAGAAGTCCAGGAAGAGCCGCAAACAAAGAAATCTGTTGCAGGCCTTTCCAAATCGGCAAAGAAATTACAGCAGCCAGCTGCAGCTGACCAGGAAACAGCAAAGGAATCAACGAAGGAACTAGCAGAATCTTTTGCTAAGCAGCAATCGGAGACGGTATCTAAGCCTGTGGAGGCAGCTGCTGCTGAGCCAAGTGCTCAGATGGAAGCCACATCTTCCCCCAAGCCAGCTGAGCCAACGGCAGCGGCCTTGTCAGCAGCAGCGGCAGCTGAAAAGCGTGCAGCAGCTGCAGCTGCCGCGGCCGCAGCAGCAGAAGTAGAAGCAGCCACCTCGGCGGCTGCCGGCACAATGGCCACAGAGATTACATCTACAGCGGTGCCCGGCCCTGGCTCGCCACTGACGCCCACCGAGGAAACGGCGTTGCGAGCGACAATAAACGTGCAACAGCAGGTGGAGAAGCGTAAGAAAGAGCGCTCGGACGAGAAGAAGCGACGCGATAAGGATGGCGAATTGCGACGCCGTCGGGAAGGACGTGAAGCTCAGGAACAACAACAAGCTGCCCGGGAGCAAGAGTTCAAGTCTATGCAAGTGAGTTGCCAGAAATTGTCCACTGAATGCCAATAGCAAGTTTAACTAATCTTTCTATATGTTTTTTAAGGAACGCATTCGACGCGAACGCCAACAGGAGCAGGCGACACGTGAACGTATCCTGGCTCAAATTGCCGCCGATCGTGCCGAGATGGCCAATCGAGCAGCCATGGCTGCGGCGGAAGTTCCTGTAACAGCTGCGCCAAGCCCAGCCGTAACGGCAACAGCAACGATCACACCCGAGCAGTCGCATCATTCCGCTGTGGAGGAGACACGCCTGCAGATCCGCCTGCCCGGCGGACTGATTCGCATCAAAGATTTCCCAGCCATCGAGCCATTGGCTACAGTGCGTAACTACGTGCGCGAGGAGCTGCTCGCCAGCAGCAACATACGCGAATTCACACTGGCCACCAGCTATCCGCGGCGTGAATTCAAGACGGAGGATGAGCTGAAGTCATTGAACGATTTGAATCTGGTGCCCAATGCAGTGCTATTGGTGCTCGGCAGCAGCCAGGTCAACGTGGTGGTGCGCAGCCGGAATAATATGATGAACATCCTAACCAGCGTCCTCTGGGCAATCCTGACACCGGCCGCCGTGGCTTTTGACTATATCAATAAGTATGGCTTTCAACGTCTGCGCGTGAATTTCATGCAGATGATTTCCAATATTGGCTGGCGTCGGCGTGAAGAAGTCCAGGCTCCTCCCGCTGCCCAGGTCGGAGAGTAAGTGCCAGACCAATATAAATTGAAATACATATTTAATTTCTGTCTTCCTTAGTATCGGCTCTCGGCGTAACATGGATATGTTTATGCTGCGCACAACCAGTGCACCCGGCCTGCAGCGTGCCAATCCGCAGAATGCGGTCGGAGGACCGGATCATCAGATTAAGCCAACGGAACTGTCTAACAATGGTGCGGCTCAGGCGCAGGACTTGGCACAGCAACGATCGGGCATCTTTAAGTCAACTCCTTTTGGCCAGACCAATATACGTCGCTTGGCCGACACAGCTAAGGACGATGACGAGGATAAGGCCACCTACAACGGCAACTCGACACAACAGCAATAAGCGCGAAGCAATTTTACATATATATATACACATATATACTTATACATAACTAGTTAAAAATGTTCTCTTTATCCACATTCACAGCTTCAAAATATGCAGCCTTAAATTATATAAATAGCTAAATACAAAAGTAATGGAAATTTAGAATATTCAAATTTAAAGTCACATTTGTTTACTTGCTGTTTCAGTGTGTGTTTATGTGTCGGTGTCCTTTATTGAAACAATCGATTAAATTATTAACAAACACAATTTCGTGATTAGGTATCAAAGGATTAGATAAAAGTATACAATTTGTTTTTTAAATACATAATTTGTTCTAGACTACGTTTATGCGTAGTTGCTTAAATGTGATTGTGAGTGCTATAAAACATATTAATAATAAAAAAATGGTTCATGTATTTTCTATTTATATTTTGATATTGATAATCACAAACAGTTGCATACACAAAAACGTCTTTTTGATATAAAGAGATATACATATAGTTGTGGTATGGTTTACACAATATATAGGTATTATCGTCATGTGGCTTACATAGTCACTCAGCTCCATTTAATACAATTTACCCTCAAGTCCTGATATACATAGTTCATACATGGTTTACACGATCATGCAACTTGGGCTGATGGAATCGTGATATGATTTACATGATTAGTCATCCTTTTGTTTACAATTTAGCCTCAAGCCTGATACATAGCGAAATATTATATGGTTTTCTTATCAAGACATATATGTATGTACTTTCTCTGATATGGTTTGCACGATTCATCAAAATTTAGCCTCAAGTTCAGGTTGCTTTTTGCTTCTAATACAGTTATAGTATAGATATAAAAAAAATAGTGTAATAAGATCTCATATGCTTCTTTTTTGTTGTGGATTATAACAAATGACAAAGGAAATACTCGAAAGTAGAGAGACGGATGGGTAGTTCTTTACAGTGTAAACCACATGAGGAACTGCAACAGTTTGTAGACGTTGACCAAGGGGAATTTCCACTCGCCCTTGCGTTGCAGTGGCGGCACCAGGCTAGGATAATGCACAGGATTGCTGATGTGGCAATTGGTGTTCACGGTGCCACCTGGATATCTGACGGCCATCACATCGCCCAGCTTGATGCCATCGCAATCGATCAGCTCCAGGGACTTGTTGAAGCATATGCGTATCTCCGATAGGTAGCTAATGCCGTGTTTGCCATCGTATAAGCAGTGGATGGATGGATTCTTGCCCAGGCCGCGCACCAAAGCGTTGTTCAAAGCAATCACTGTATTGTTCGAGTCGGGATGTATGCCAGAGTCATCCAGGATCTTGGACATGACGTACTGTTCGCGCCAATTCAATCCCTGTCCGAAGTACTTCAGCTCGTTGTTTAGCGCCTCAAGGGCAGCAGCGCAGGTACCGTGCTTCAGCCATTCGTGCTTCCAGAGGTAATCCTGTGACGCTTCTCCTTCCAGATCCAACCAGTAGGTATTCAAGCGATCCATAATCGATTCTAATAGCTCCGGATTGAATTCAGCGGACTTATTGCAGAAGTTCGGTCCGAATTGGCCCATTTTGGTCGGCCAGATGCCGTGGATGGTCCAGAATTCCTTCTTCTGCGGCAGGGTGCACTCGTGCGATGGATCCTCCTCCCTCCAATGATAGCACGTAGTCACCGGCCATTGCTGCGTAAAGACAAGCACATCCCAGCTATGCGGATCCCTGCCAACGAGATTCGTATACAGTGGATAATCCTCGTTGTCCTCATCATCTTCGTCCGAGAAATCCGCAGCGCTGGGCCGCTTCAGAGGTTGCTCAACGGAGCTGCTTGATTCATCCGATGCGTTGGCCAGGGCGACACCCGAATCGGATATTTCATCAAGAGCGCTGAAAAACGAAACAAAACGGAGAAAAAAAAAAACAATGCCAGCTGTGAGTAATTTGTGGAGGTTATAGTGCGGGCGGCTCAAGATGGGGGCAACCTTGAACTTGATGCCTGCAAGCGGCATATCGAAATATCGATTCGCAGTTTTCCCTTTTACTATAACTGTTTCTATTTTTGCTTACGTTTACGCAAATCTTGCGTAGCAGGAGCATGGACTAATTTTGTTTATCTTTGTTTAATTTCACAAACATTGTGGGTAATAACTCACCTAAAAGGACTCGTATTTGTCACAGCAAGGCTGCATGATAAAATCGTCAAGGAAAGCAAATACTTTTGCAGTTTCTTCATAATTGACTTTTGTTTTAAAATAACGCAGTTAAGTTATTATTTATTATTCAATACAAATATGACGCATTTTACGCAATCTGCGAGCTCAGCACTTATTTGCCTTTTTTAATATTTTATAAGATTTGTTTAGCTTTCTATTCGCAATAGTATGAAAAAAATTTGTAAGTTGTTTTTATGCACTTCTTTTGTTTTTGTTTTTTTCCTTTTTTCTTTTGCGCTGCTATTGGGTTAATAACAGCTGTAAAGGGACTCTGTTAAGTATATTGGCAGTGATGTAAAAGACGGGACAAGCTACAGTTTTCTCTGCAGTGATGCAAAATACTCTATCGATAAGTTGAAACTATCGCGGTTGAAATTGAATTTCAAATTTAAACGGCAGTCTGTTTATTGTGTATTTACTTTGATTAATGAGTAATAAAATAATAATATTTTAAATAATATTGAATGAATTCATTATTTAATAAATTATTTGCTGAGAACTTTTATAGACTGTTAGTATTGCTTACTAATTTATTAGCTCTGTAATATATAGAAACAATATTTGAAATACTCTGCTCTCTAGAAGTAACGACTTTATCGCTATAGCTTCACTAATTGAACTTGTTTTATGATTACCCCTAGAGTGGATTTGTGAAATACGACAGTTTGTCTGCACAAATCGCACAAAATCCCAGTAATGAAACAAAAAATATCTCTGAGAAGTTTCCTTTTTTTTTCGAAAGATAAGATGCAATTTCGAGTCCACACACACGCACACACACCCGCTTTAATTAGTGACAACGATAATTACACATATTCTGGGCTGGCACAATTGCGCGCTATTTTATCTATGAAATACAAACATGACATGTAGCCAAACACTAAACGACTTCTGTTGAAAGCCCAATGACTACACACGACTACAACAACAACAACAGCAACAGCAACAATGACAAGAGGAACAACATAAGCATGAACAACAAAACGATTTTTGCTACTGAAAATTACGACAAGCAATGCTAAGCAATTGATTATTGCTTAACTGTACTTTGGACTTTACACTGATGATCCAACCAAGGCTAACCAATTAGGAGGGGGAAAACTAGATAAAAAAAAAATATGTATATATATATTTATAAAAAAAAAAAAAGCCCCAGACCCATGCTAGTCTGGGGGCTCTTATAGGGAATTTGTCAGCACTTAGTTTCAAGCACTTTTATCACACTCAATTAGTTCGAGTCGAATGATAAAACTTATTCAAATGCGTTATCTATACCCTTGTCATGGGCTTTATCAAACATTTGTGATTATTTCTGTGTCATGTTTCTAACTAAAATCGACATGATTCTATTTTTTTTTTTTTTTTTTTTTTTTTAAGCCATTTGGGGGTTGCTTTTATGCAGATTTGGTTGGCCAATGAAACGTTTTTATGCTTTGTTTGATGACAAATTAATTTAATAATAACAGCTGCAAAACATTTTGTAATCAATTTAGCTTGTCGCCTCAAATTATCGTTTATGTACAAATCAATTAATGTTTGCCTGTTGTTGTTTTTGTTTTTGTTTCTTTTTTTGTGCTGACATACTTTGTGTGGGTGCATTGACTAAGTGGGGGGGATTTGTTAACATATTGATGGAGCTACTGAGCTTTAGATAAAGTTATACAATTAACTGCTCAAAAGTTCACTTCTCTGCACTCAAATTGACAAAAATTATCATTATTTGGCGCACATAGTCGAAAAAGTCGTCAAGGCAGCATAGAAAAAAGTTGAGACATTCATTTTAAAATGCGGCCATTAGAAGTCGTCGCTGCCGCAGTCAACTTCACATAATGAACGCCATTATCATGAGCATCATCTGTGCGCCGCCATGCTGCTGCTGCTGTCGACGTCGACGTCGGCGCCGACATCCGCAACGCATGCGTGGAGAGCATGCCAGTGAGAGCGAAAGAGAAGGCGTGCAGCTGTGAGAGCGCATCGTCTTGTGGGTGGAGTCACAGCATAGCATGTATATATGTATATATAGAGCACACACACACACACACACACACCCACACAGGCAGCCTGAGGGTGAGAAGAGCCGGTAATTGCCTCAATTTGCCATACATATGCGCAACCCGCAGCCAGTCACTTGACGTGCTGCCCTTTTTTGTTGCTTTCTTTACGACGTCGTCGTCACCGTCACCGTCGTCGTCGTCGTTGTCGTCTCTGCTGCCGTCGTCGTCGACGCTTTGTTGTTGCTGTTGTTTTTGTGCAATTGCTGTGTAAATGGCATGAGAATGATAATTGTAGCAATTATAATATTAAATTGGGAGATCATGGCTCACAGGGTTTTCCTTTTCGTTTTCGTTTTCCTTTTCGTTTTCGTTCTCTCCTTCCATCAGCCCAACGTTTTGATATAGCATACTTTTTTGCTGCCATCGCCTCGACGCTGCTTTTTTGGCCCAAAACTTCGCCATCTCTTTCGCTCCCCTGGGTAGCTGCCGCTGTGTATTTTGTCGGATTTGTTTGTTAATTAGAATTCTAGCGTTGAAATTAAAATGCTCACTCCATTGCCGTCACTGCGCTGCGCTGCTCTCAATCCTCTTCTTCTCTTTTTTCAAATATATATATATATACATTTGTATTTTTTTATAGTTTCTTTTTGGGGCGTTTGCCGTGGGTGGAGCCACGTTTGAGCATTTTCGTTTTTCGTTTTTTTTTTTTGGCTGCCTTCTCTTAATTACTGCAGTTTATTTTCTAAGTGAGACTAATTAACAGGCTATTCGTAGCATTGCGGCACAATCTCGTTTAGTTTCGAGAGAGACAGAGAGAGAGAGAGAGACTCGACTCGACTCTGGACTGGATGCTGCGTCTCGCTGTTTGAGTGGTCAACATTTTGGGTCCAGTTACATAGTTTGGGCATGCAGGAAACTGTCATATGGAGAGGCTATTAAAAAGTTTCTCATTTGTTACCAAACAACTTTGCTGTGCCCAATTTGTTACTCAAGATATGGCCAAAAGTTTTAATAATCAAAAAATGCCAGTAAAGCAATTTAAGTTTTTATGAAACTAATGCAAATTTATAGTAAGAAAAACTAAACTTTATTTATTGTATTTGGTAACTTTTTAAAGTCCCCAAGGGTAATTTATATGCAGTTGAACGGAACCGATTAGCAAGCTGTATAGAGTTACGTATGCAATAAGCAATATAGTAATACTAAATTATTTTATTATATTATTATGTTACTATTTAAAAAAAACTGTAAGGAATTTTTCAATATTTTCATTAATTAAAAAAAAATTTAAGTCAAGAAAAAGGAGCACAAATTTTAAAATTGTTAAGGAATAAATATTTTTTACCAACTTTAGTTATTAATGAAGTTTTAGTATAATTTGAATTCCGTTTTTAAATGTATCCAAAATAGATCATTTTAAGTTTTATAAATAAAGCATCAAAGACAAATGCTTAGCTAACATCCTTTTCTGCAAACTTTTACAACTGAATATTTGCTGCTATATTTAGCTGCCCATATATATAATCCAACCATTTAATCAAATGCTCGCCATGTTTACTTTTATACTAGAGCTCACCTCTCTCTGTCTGTCTCTCTTTCTCTGTCGCTCGCTTAGTGCGCTAACCACTTCAATTCTAATGCTCAACTGCTGCTCCACTAAGCCACAAATTTACGTTATTAGGGCAACATTAGACGCACTGCTAATTATCAACACTGTCTGGCAAAGCGAATGCCAGCAAAAAGTAACCAACACACATACACACACACACACACACACACATAATACTATATATACTATGTATCTATATATAGTTGAGCCCTTCTTGTTTGGGGTTGGAGCACAACCCTCGCACGTTAATGAACGTAAAATTCACTTAATTCCAACTTTAGCCATGAATTAAGCACGACAAATGGTTGGGCGAGTCGAGTGCTTCGACTGCTTCGACTGCTCTCTGACTGGCTGTTTGGCTGGGGCATAAATAAAAGCGTAAAAGACGTGCCACAGCGGCCAGTTTGCAGCTCGAACTGGTGCTGGAGTTGGTGCGGCTCCTGCTCCTCCTGCTGCTGGCGCTGCTGCTGTTGCTCAGTCACAATAAGTAAATGTGCTTTTATGGCTCTTAATTAAGGCAATGATGGGGTGTTTTAATACGTTTGCCAAATGTTAAATGACAAATGTGGCAGTTGAATGTGGCACGTTCTCAGTCGGGTTGCAAGGCTGCCAATGCTGCTGCCGCTGCTGCTGCTGCTGCTGTTGCTGCCTCTGCTGCTGCTCTGGCTGGCGTTAATGAAGCCGCGTTTTTATGCTCGTTTCTAAAGGGAAAAGGGTATATGGGTTAGCTATGAGTGAGCTTATAAAGCTGGAGACTCAGCTTGTCAAGAAGATGTGTATCTTATGTTGTCTGCCACGCCTATTTCTGACTGTTACATGCATTTCAATAAAACCTTCTTAGCCTGATTCACTATTGCCTGTTTCCATGGGTTCAGGTTATATTAAAAATATTTGAACGAGTATCAGGCAGTCGCTTAGAGTCGTTTTACAATTTCGCTACTTATTTAATTTTTGCCAGAGGCTTTTCTTTCATTGCTGTTTACATTCAAGTGTGCAGCCTTTGCCCTGACTAATTAGCTGCAGAGCGAGAGTGAACAGTTTCAAGTCTTTCAGCTCTGCACTCTGAAGGCCTTTTCTCCCCTCTTTTTTATCAGCTCTCTTATTGTGCTAGCGCTTTTTTTATGGCCGATTGATTTAATAGGGCCATAGCGAAAAGCGCTTTGAGCTGCTCCTTCTGTCGGTCTGCACGATTTTTATGATTTGTCAACGTTTGTCTTGGCAACTTTATGGCTACATTTGCTCAACAACTAAATGGCGCCATTTGTGGCTTTTTCTATAGACTGACCAAACACACACACACACAGTTATGTATTACGTTTGTTTGTCTGCGTAAATCTGTGTCACATAAAAATCACAAATGCGACATTTGCAGCGCTGGCAAAAATAACATTTTCAACACTTTTCGTTTGATTAATCAAACGAAACGTTTTACAGCCTCGTTCCCCAGCCACAAGCAGTTAGGGGTAGACTTAGACCCTCTATATACCCTATACATATATATGTGAGCTCTATATATTATATACAATATGTAACTTGTATCCATTTAGT
Organism: Drosophila mojavensis; assembly: GCF_018153725.1. NCBI lineage: Eukaryota > Metazoa > Arthropoda > Insecta > Diptera > Drosophilidae > Drosophila > Drosophila mojavensis. Next base: position 10,964,051 of record NW_025318899.1, on the reverse strand, counting down.
CCAAATTAGTATGCCACGCACGTTTCGCCCGAAAACAAAAAAATATCCAAATACCGAAAACCAAACAAAGCAAAAAAAGAAGAGAGAATACAGAAGCAAAAAAAAAAAAAAAAACGGAAACGGAAAACAACAACAAAAAATGGCTGCCTATTGTTCTTGTTGTTGCTCTCTTCTTTTTTATGGCTATTTATATATTCAAAACAAATGCAATTGGTTTATTACACATCAATAAACGCGACCAAATAGTCAAATTTGCGCTGCGGCTTAAAAAAAGTAGAGAGGGGAAAAAAAACAGGAAAATAAATAGAAGCATCTGATATATAAATATATGGGTATATATCCATGTCTGGCATAAACGTGATCAAATTATGATTTGATTGAGTGAAAATATATGTAATTATACATGCATATATTTAGAAAGAGTGAGAGAGAGCGAGATAGAGAAAGAGAAAGAGAGAGAGAGCAAAGGATAGATTTGCTGTTTATTTGTTGTTAAATATTAATCAATAGGAGCCTCAAATGTTTTTGGATACAGAGATTTCAGTATAATGACAGAGAGAGAGAGAGAGAGAGAGAGAGAGAGATAGGGAGCGAGACGGAAAATATGATTGGCTGTTGGCTTGCAGTTATGGAAAAACTTATTAGACTTTCGATTGCATTCCATACAGACATATTATACTCTTACTAGAGTTTAGTTCAATCATAGTATTTTCTACTAGATTTTTTCTTCTCTCATTTAATATACCAAATAGACCGATTATAGAAACATGATCGGTACTATTTTTATGACCGCTGCTGTACATATACATACATCCACATATTGCTCTTTCACCAAGAACTCCTTCCATTAATATATTTAATTAACACTTTCTATCATACATCATTATCCAGGTGTAGGTGTATTAACAGTCTCCCCCTAGCCAGAGAAATGTTTCCTCAACAGGTTTCCTTATAATACATCTAAATAGCCTTCTCCATTGACCCAGGCAAATAGCCTGCAGTTGCAATTGATTGTTTGCCGAATGGGCGCCCCCCATTAGATGGCCCCAAACACTACTCAGACCCAAAAATTGAAGTCAGTCACGTGCGACTGTGTCTAATGCCTTGACCAAACAGGACTTAAGCCTCCGCACTCGCCCTGCCCCTGTCTAGCCCCACTCTATGATGGAGACAATTAAAATTATGAACTGGAGTCGTGAGTATCTATGACTGGAGCCTAACTTGGCTTGGGTGATTAAAAGACAACAATTGCAACGACGCTGACAGCCTCACAAGTAGACAAACTCCAGGCCAACACACACACACACACACACACAGAGACAGAGACAGAGATAGTCACATAACTTGGCCAGATTGCAATTTATCTGCACGCAAATTTGCCCAGACTCCGAAAACGCAGCCGCTGGCTGTTGAATCTGTATGTGTGCGTGTGTGTGTGTGCTGGTGTGTGCGTGTGTATTGTGAGTGTGAAAAGTCAAGTTGTCTGTTTTGGCTGGGCAAACAATTGGCAGCTATTGCCATGATCTTGGTTTGCACTTTTGGTGCTGTCTGGTCTTCAACTCTGATTTGTGAGCAGCGTCGGCTGGGCCAAGCTGTGAGGGGAATGGGAATGGGGAATGGAGAGGGGTATGATAAGGAATGGGATGCCTCGCTTTTGTTTGGCTCTGTCATGGAGTCAATTTGTGCACAATTTCGTTATTGGCTAGCAAATTCCCTCAGCTGTGCGCCCAACTCAATTTGCCTGTTAGCCAAGTGCGGCCAAGTCGTGCGTTAACTTACCAAACATATATCCAGCTCCTATTCCACTTGGCCACAAAACTTTTCAGTTATGAAGAGCATTTGCGTATGTGTTTAACGAAGCGATGCTAGCCACAAAATTTGTATATGATTTTTGTTTTACGATTGCCCAAAAAGCAAAAAAAAAAAAGTGAACATGAAAATCATTTCGAGCCGACTGTACCAGAAAAGTGTTGGCCACGTTTAGCTCAAGGATCTGGCCATTTTGACCATTTTGGCCATTTGTCTTTGTCTTGCTCTCTTTCTCTTTAAATATAATAATAAAAGACACACCCAATTTACGTAAAATCCACAAATAAATACAAGAATTTTTAGGCATTGCCACGCCCAGCCAACGCCCATTGGCGCCAAAGAAATGGCCAGCCGCAAAGCCAGTCAACTGAAAATTGCCCAATTTTTGTTTACACAATTTTATTGTCGTCCCGCCAGGCAGCCAAGCAGCCAGCCAGGCAAATTGTCATGCAAGGCAGCAACAGTAACAGCAACAACTACAACAACAACAACAAACTGACCCTCAGCTTAATTTTCAATGGCTAAAACCACAACAACAACAACGGCAATGCATAGCAAGACGTTCCATTTAATTTTTGGTTATTTTGCAATTTTTCACTTCATTAAACATTTTTTACGGATTTGTCATATCAATTTACTGAAAGGGTTAAGAATTTAGCTAGCCAGCTCAAGTCCAGGGTTGATTGAGACGTTTGCCCAAAAAAACAAGTTAGGCAAACAAATTTGTTATGCCAGCCCGTTACAAGATTACGGCCAGTTCTGCTCTCCGTTTCTCCGGACTCAGGACTCTGAGTTCTGTCTTCAAGTCAAATCAATGTCAGCAGCGTCTTGGCTTCGTTTGCTACTTACGCAATTTGCTTACATGATGTCAGCATCCCCTTCGCCTCTCATAAACAACTTCAGTTTTTAAGTGCTAAGCACATCTACATACATAACACAAGAGAAACATTTGTTTTTATATGTGTGTGTGTGTGTGTTATGGGCCCCAGAGACAATAATACGTATACGTTTCTGCCTTGCCTAAATTCTGACAAATCTGTAAAAATTTGTTCGCTGTCATCAACACACACACACAAACAAACTTATACACACACACTTGGCACATGTTTAGCATACTTATCATAGAGTGTGTGAGAGAGAGAGAGAGAGAGAGAGAGGAGGATGGGGCTGCTCTTGTATCATGCGCTCGTTAAGCGTCAAGTAAAACAAATCATAATCTTCAAGACGTCAACATCGAGTGCTCTGAAATATGACAACGCGTGCCATTTGCTCTGTTTGCATTTGTTGTACGCCTTTTTGCGGTCTTTGTGCTCTCTGCTCCTTGAAGGACCCCCCAGCAGAGCCCATCAGCAGAGCTCACATGTGCTAGGCAGGGATTTGCTCGTGTTTGTCTCTGCTATTTGCACAAGCGACTGGGCAGCATCAATCTTGAGTGAGTTTGTCATTGGATTCGATCTGAAATGTGGCCAACTAAAAGGAAGGGAAACAGGAATAAAGAAAGAACTGAGGAAATGCCTGCCTAGAACTATATTCCTAAGAGAATTTGAATTGATTTTTAAGTAAGGAGTAAGAAGTGTAAAGTGAAGATTTTATTTTTAGCCAGACTAAAAAATATTTAAAGTTGAATTGAATTTTCGTAATGTTTCATATTTAGCTAGAATAAATCGACCCTTATCTTCTTAAATAATTTACTTACAATTTTATTTAATAATAATATAATAATATATCATCATATCATTAGTTACTATTTTATTTAATAATATTTAAAATATTTTTGATATACACTGAATTTGATTTGAATTTCTTTTCTTGCTGTTTTTCACTTTCTTTAAGTTTGAAATATTTGCTTCATTTAGTTCCCTCTCTATGAGTCGAGTTTCTTAGTCTCCCTCTGTAGCCAAGTCTATAAACAGAATTATCAATCAATGCCCACACAGCAGCTGCCTGAGACCACATATAGCTTCCCCTTAGCACCTACACACACACACATACCCATGTTGGCAACTTGAACTTCGCACCAAACAGTTGCACACTTCATACCTAAACACACACACACACACCTAGCCATAAATATCCAATGTGATATCTTATCAGTATTTGAAAGCACTTTACTAATAATTAAAATGTCATCATTAAGAAATATGAAAAAGTCAACAAAAGGCGCAAAGCAAAGCAGTTGACAGCTCCCAGAGAATTCGAGCAGAGCAAAACACGCGGCTAGAGATGAGCTCGTGCTGCAATGTGATGAGTTTGTTGAGGACCTAACACGAGAAATGTTAAATGTTAATTCATCTAAAATATTGTAATATTTGTTATGCACTCTTTAGTTTGTAATTGGAGCTGAAAATCGTATGCTTAAATCGTAATTTAAGTTAAGATGTATTTTTTTTCTTTTCAATATTTTTTAAGTATTCTGTTTTCGTTTTCGTGTCACGACACGCGCTCAGCCCAAGTCCAAACAGTTCACAGTTTCAGCCGCATTTGATGAGCTAAAGAAAATTTATTGTTTTGCTATTGACTATTTAAACTTGAAGTAAAGTGAGAGGTGAGCGAGAGAAATAGAGAGGGAGATGAAGACTATCTACTCATGTGGTTATCTACCTGCCTATTTAGTAGGTATATTGGAGTAGAACTGCCCATTTTATACCCTGAGCCCATTTTGAATGGGAAATCAAGGTATAATGGTTTTGTTAAAATTATGTAACATGCAGAAGGATTTAGCCCTGTCCGTCTGTCTATCCGTCCGTATGTATGAAAGCGTCGATCTCAGAAGATATAAGAGCTAGAGACTTGAAATTTTTTCCTAGGTCCGTGTATATCGCGCACTTATCGAGCTTTTCTCCAAAAATCTATAACTACTTCCGATATTTTATTATCAAATAATAATAACCTTAACGAAAATTTGTTATTTTATTATATCTCCTATACCTTTAGAGCTAGACCTTCAAAATTTTAAATGCAGAGCGCCTGCTAATACTTGCCTGTGGATGCATATGTATGTGTGCATATAAGAAGTACAGTATGATTCGAATATCAGCTTGGAGGGTTCAGGGTATCTCCATGTCGAGCAGTCTCGACTAGAGCCTTCTTACTTGTTCTTTTATCGAATCAGCATTTACGTGAGCTGGACACACAGTTGCCTCCAGTTCCGTGCCGAGACTGCTTCTGCTTCTGCTTCTTCTTCTTCGTCTGTTGACACTAATGACAACGATTGGCGTCAATTTTCGTGTCACATTTGTGACTCGACTCTGTGGCTCTTGCTCTAGCTCTTACTCTGACTGTGTCTGTGGCTCTGGCAGATAGATAGGCCTGAGAAACGACAGTAGCTGCATTTTCAATTAGAAACAGATGTAAAGGCCTGATAAAGTTGGGTGCGAGGTGCGGCTTATCAGGCTGGCCGTGCCCGGTCTGGTACTTGAGCTGTAATGAGTCGTGTCGTGTGTAGCAGCAGTCGTTGCAACTGCAAAGTTGCCTTGCACCAAGCACTGTTTGCACAGATGAGTTTTTAATTAAATGCTATCGTTGCGCTTAAATAAATTGAAATAATCAATTTATATTACGTATACGCAACGTTCGCTCCGGCTCCAGCACCAGCCCCAGCCCTAGCTCCGGTTCGTCGTCCATGGCGCTCTGTCAACAAATTTAATTGAAAATCTAAACAGCAAGTCAACATCGGATGGCAAGTCAAAATGGTTACCCTATCGAGCCGTGGTGACGGACACGTATCGAGCAGCTCCCTAGCAGCTTTAGCAAACAGTAGCAGCAGTGGGAGCAGGAGGAGCAACAGCAGCAGCAGCAGCAGCAATCGGAGTAGCAGCGGCAACAATGCTGACAACATTTCATACTTTTGTTTGTGCGCATAATTTTAAAATCAATAGAAATATATCCAGTCTCATCATCATCGTCATCATCATCGCCATCATCATCGACTTCATTCTCGTTGGCTCTGGGCAAACATTCAAATAAATGGCAATCAATGGTTACCAACAGTCAGCCAACTGACTACCGTATAATCCATGCCCACACCCACAACATGCCCAGCCTTATCTCTCGCCCTCATCTCTATCCCTCTCTCTCTCACTCTCTCTTTTTTTTTGGCTTTTCGTTGATTGAAAATTATACGCTTTGCTTTCAATTAAAGCTGTCTGCCATGAGATATGCGGCAGAGCTCATAAATCTTAACAGCAAGTGTGGCTACCGTCGCTGTCGTCGTCGTCGTTGTCGTCTATTTATATATATCCCTATCTATATCTTTATGACGGCCCGGTAGCCTTATCGACTTCATTAACTAAACAAATGTGTTTATTGTTGGCTTAGGCTATAAACCAGCTCAGCTAGATAAATAAACAAATTAAACGAAATTATTGTGCTAAAAGTATTAAAAATAATATTAGCCTCTGGATAATACTAATAAGCGTAATCAGCCGCCCGCATTGAGCATGTAGCGCTTAGATCAGACCCTGTATTAATAAATAACGTTCGTTTATGGCATTTGCCATAAAGCCTGATCGGATAACGCTCGGGTGCAGGTGCAGGTGCGTCGGCTTAGCTGGGAGAAAAGGGTTTTGGCAATGGGGTTCATATACATATATCGAAAGTAAGTCATGGGAATTATTTATTAAATAACCTAAACAAATTCAGAGATCGATAAGGCAACCAAATATATAATATATATTAAATAGTGTTTGACATTGGCTTTCCTCTTTTTTTTTTTATATAAATTTTGATTTTTATATGAATTATTTATTATTTATATTTTTTACATTATTTGAAAGAGTTTAGAATAATTAAAAAGTAAGAATATTTTAGTAGAGACTGTTCGACTATGAGATCCCTCGAGGCTTTCGAAGAAGCGACTGCACTTAGGTTTATAAGTACTAAATATATGGAATAGGAATATATGGAATATATGAGAATTATAATATATCATATAATTTCAAGTGAACTAACTTATATAAGTCGGACTTGGCTAATTCTAAACTTTTTCCATTTTGTACAAAATATTCATGTATATTTTAAATCTCATATTACTTGGTGAACTATTTCGTTCCACACAATAAAAACTTTAGCCTCATTAACACCTGCTCAAATAGCTCCCCCTTTGCGCCTATGCCCTGAACGGCTTCACTGTACATTTGGGAGCTATTTATATGCATGGCCCAAAATGCAAAAGGCATCGCCATTTGCACGCAATTAGTGACACAAATTGCCGCCCGCCAAAGAGAGAGAGAGAGAGAGATAGGGAGAGAGACAGTGGGCGAGGCGTGGCAGAGGCATAGACAAAGTCATTTGGCTACTGTTTAGGATTAGCGCTGGCGTTTATCTATATCGTCATTTATGTAACTGTATTTACGCAGCGTCGTTTGCATAATTATTTGAAATTTATTGTGCGCTAATTGTGACGCCAAGGCTTCAGTGGTATTTAGTAGGTGCCGCCAAATAATCCATTTCCAATACGATATCAGCAGCCAATCGAAATGTGCCTCGCCGGCATTTGCATAATCGCAATCAATCAAGGGCGGCGTAAGAGCGTAAAAACCATTTGAAAAATTACGCTGCACTTGTTCAAAACAATTTGCAGCCCTTTTTATGTACAAAGAACTTGTACAAAATGGGGTTTTTTATGTGCTCGCCTTGATGGCAGAGGGGGGAGGCAGGATGTGGGAAGGAACGAAATGATAAATGCTAATTTGAGGCAAGATCACGCATAAACCAACAATAAATAAATCAAATGGCAGGTCACACAAAAAAGCTGCCCCCCACATAAGAGAGAGAAAGAGAGAGACAGGGGGAGAGGGGGAGAATGAGCAGAGAGTAGATATATGTCTGTATATATACATAAGTGGGCTGCTCTCATACGAATGCGATTTAGGACCACTTATGCGTGCACATGTAAAATTCCAAAATCAAGAAACCTTAGCACGATTTGCACTTGCCTTACCGTACAGAATTTTGCAAATTGTTAAGTGATTTACGAGACAAGACAGGCCATTTGTTAGACTAAGATTAAGTAAAGGGAGCAGGGAGCAGGCACACAGACCGAGCACCAGCAGCAGCAGCAGCAGCAGGAGTCGGAGCACAAGTTCACAAAGTTTGCCATTTTCTTTTCTCTTTTCTGTTTTTGGCAAAAATTCAAAGAAAAGTTTTCTGCTCAATACAAATTGCAGCAACATTATGTGAGATTATATTGCCATAGAGTTGGATGGGTATCCAGCTGCAGCGGCAGTAGGTGTGCTGCATGTAATATATTGTAAAAGGAAGAAGAAGCTTTGTCTTTTATTTAATCTATGTATGTAATCTGTGTTGTCGCTGCTCTAAATCAAAATTTAGTTTCATTAGCTTAAGTTTTTCTAATGTTGCAGTTAAGCTCCCTCAATTCTTATTTACTATTCATACCAGTTCCAATATGTCCCCTTTCTATTTTATTCCTTTCCCATATCGTTCTGTTTAGTGAGTGGCAAATTAATATTGATTAAAAATCCATCATTTAGCTCTTCTCTGATATTCCATGCCCTTAAGTTCCTCTTATGTTCCATAATTCTATCTGCTCTTCTCTCGTATTCCATTCCTATTGATTCCCGTTGCATTGTAAGTCTTACTTAAATTTCATTCGTTTCATTTTCACTCTTTTCCACCCAGAAATACCTTCAAAAATCTCACTCTCCCACTACCCAAATCTCAAGCGCTCACTACACACATTACATAATATGAGTTCGCAAAAAAAGAAGAAGAGATTCAGCTTCTATCTACTTTTTTTGCACGATAATGGCTATAAAAGATGATAATGTTCCAAATCCTTCAGCCAGATTCGCAAAATCAGCCCCACACGAAGGCAGCAAAAATAATTTTCAAAATAAAAAAACTTAAAATATAAAAGCAGCACAAGAAAAACAGCAACAAACTACAACAGCAGCAGCAACAACAACAACAACAACAACAGCAATAGCTATTAACATATTAAAGCAATAAAAGAAATGGCATATAAAACGCTGCCACAGACACAAAACGTGGGGAGGCAAGCTTCACTGTGGCACCACCCCCATGCTTAGTGGCAAGTGGCATTTACCCAAGCCCAAGCCCAAGCCCAAGCCCAACCCCAGCCCCAGCCCCGACTGGGACGCACTTGCCGCGCTGTCTGCCATCATCAACATCAACGCCGTCGCCATCAGCAGGAGCAGCAGGAGCAGCAGACGATGGAACAACCCTGCTGCAGCCACAGCCAAAGCTCTTCGAGTCGAGCTGAAGGGTGGGGCGTGGCTGGGGCGGACGGCAAGGAAGGGCTGCTGATAATCATACTAAATGCTGCCATTTGCCATTTGTGAGGTTTTGCCACTTGCCCTACACACACACACACACACACGCGCGCGCGTACACATTGACTGCGTGGGTGGTTGAGTTAAAAGAGGGCGTGCTTTTTGGCAGTGCTCGCAGGGAAATTGTGAAAAGTTCGCCTGGAAAGTACTTCTAAGCTTTGTGTAAACACCCACTAAAATCAATTTGCTGGATTTTCTACCACCAGAAAATGTGTATTTTACGGGTTACGCTGAGAGTCCGTACGGCGACAGCTCGGAGCGATACACTCTTCGAGCTTGGCTGTTGGCATTGTGAGCGAAACTGGCTAAGATTGGCATAAAATGGCGCATTATATGGGTTAGCAAACGATAAATACTAGATAAATACAACCATTATATAGAATAGAAATTTGGGTATTCTATTGAACTGGCTGATAATGGAATGGGCAAGTAGTTAAAGGAATTAAATAGAGTAGTCTAAGAAAAACTTGACGAAAGTTAAGATTATATATGAATAGAAGTGAGTAGAATTGATAATAAGCTGATGTGGTATGAATAGAGTGGAATAGAGAGAATATAATCATGTGGAATGGAACAGAATATAGATTAAATCAGAGTGAATATGGAGCTGTATACAAATGAAAGAGATTTCAGGTGCACCTAAGAGGCAAAGGAATATAATTCAAATGGAACAGAGTGGGAATGGAATAGAATAAAAGTTGAGCAGAGTGTGTAGTAAGTATTGAGTGCAGTAGTGACTATATAATCGAGTGGAATGATGGAATGTACACAATATAGATGAGATCAGTGAGGACATGGAGCTGAATATAAATAGAAGAGATTTCGAATGTAAATGAAAAGCGAATTAAAAGGGAACAGAGTGGGAATGGAGCGGAATACATATAAATATAGAGGCGTATGGCAAACCGAAACATTAAATCTGCGATCTATACTCACCCATAATTATATATTCACACCTACAGAGGTCATAGTAACTCCCATATACATTTTTATGTGCTCTTGGGAGCAGGATAAATCAGGAAATAAAATATTTCTTGCAGAGTCCACAAAATATGATGACTGCAAACTTTCCTTTGAGATAATGATATTATCTAATGTTTATTAACAAAGTACATATATTAAATTTAACTCCGTCATATTATTTTAGATTTCATATAGATATAGATAGGATATATGCCCAAATTCCTTATTCGTGCCACATTTATTCACAATATATATTTCACACTTCAGCGCAATACAGAAAAAAAACAAAACTTTCACTACAACTTGATGGCAAAGTTTTGGGAACAAAACAAATAGAAAATCAACCAAAATCCGTCCGTAACTCCCACACACACACGTACACACACCTATGCAGCCCATACCCTTAAAGCTAAACGCCCTCAGGTATTTCAGCCAATTAGTGGCAATAAAATAAATTCAATTTTACGCACACGATGATGCGGTTGGACCCAGTTTTTGGCTGCGGCTTTCGGCTTGCCGGGGGAGCGGGCCAAAGACGGGCCGCGAGCCCTAGGGAACGTGGGGAGGGGAAGAGTCGTGCTCGCGTTCATTTAAGCGTATGTGTGAATAATGCGACCCTGCGGCATACGCAGCCGTAGCGCCTCGCAAATTAACGCCGGCTTTTTAGGGGTTGATTAGGCACGCCCCGATTCTCCTGCAATGCGTTAACTTCTCGCTGTGTCGGTCTGCACTTGTCGGAAAACGGGCATCAGCAAGCCTTAAAATCTACCCATGCGTACCAACGTACGGCGGACCGGCATTAATTATGCTAAACATTTTTAAATATTGTCCTCACGTGCAATGCCCGGCGAGCAGGCCCTTGAGGGCAGCCGGCGCTCACTTTTGATTGGATTGCCTTTGCCTTTGCCGTTGCCTTGAAACTGTAAAAGTTTTTCCTTCCGCTTCGACCGTAGACCCCGCTGTCCCCGAGGGGTTGGCTGATTTCGTCACTCGCGCATTTTCAACAATTATGCAAATGCGTTTTAATGCCTTTTACTCATTTAAGCGGATTACAATTTAATATTTTTGTTTGTTGTTCTCGCCGTTGTATCGCCGTTGTTGTTGCAGTTGTTATTCAATGTTTGTTTAGAGTTTAGAGCACAATTCCAAAAAGGTAAGCACAATGCCAACACATGGCATCATTTGCATACGCTACGAGTTTTGTGGCAAAACATTTGTATCTTAATTGTTGCAATTAACGTGGCAAAAGGCAGCGACTGGGCTGAGCAAGGGCTACCAATTGGCAATTTGTCACCAGTTGATGGATGTAAGAAGGCTGAAAAGGTGACTTGGCCGTAAGCATTAAAAATGGCAGAGCTGGCGCGTGACTTGGGACTTGGGAAAGCTCTTAAGATTTTATATAGATGTAGTAGACGTTGGATTCGCTTTAGAATATGAGAGACCTAAAGCTTGATACGTATAAAACCAAGGGAAAATTTCATAAACTCTTGCTAAAAAATTAATAATATAATATTACTTTTCGCATATATTAATAGTATATTTATCCCTTCTTTGAAAATCTGCCGTGTAAGGTTTTTACTTTTCCCCTCTTTACCCATTCTATGCTCTTGCCCATTTCCTGACTTTTATTACATTTACAAGCATTTTGCTGCCTCTTCAGCGTTTGCTCACTTTCTCCTTAATAGCCTCTCCAGCAAACTCCACACAATGCCCTCAAATTTGCTAATTAACTGAACATAAGGTTTTCTAATTTCATTTAACGCGCAGCGCCATAGAGCAAGACTGAGTGCGAGAGAGAGAGAGAGAGAGCGAGTGAGTGAGAGTGAGAGAGGGAAGTAATACACCCGCAGCCATCTGACAATTGCACCCTCAGCCTCAGCCTCAGCCTCTGACTCTGCCTAGCTCTGACTCTGCCCTTGGCAAGTGTTTTGCTCCTTGCCAACGGAACTGCAGTTCGTCTCAGTGAGTCAGTTAGCTCGCTCGTCCGTATCATTAGCCTCCGGGGATGATTTGTTGTTTGGCAGCACTTGATCAACGGCAATGAATTCAATTAGCACCAAAACACCAGCTAGCACAGTTAGAGTCAGGCATTAGTGTGACCGAGCAGGGCGATTCACTGCCTCAGGGTGGGTAGCACTTGCTGCAGTCAAAGGGGCAGAGAGAGAGAGAGAGAGAGAGAGAGAGAGATGCTGGGGAGGTAGAGTCGGTAGAGAGTCAGAGTGCAGACACACCCCCTCCATTAGATGTCAGTGCTTCGTCTGGTCAATTGTTTGGATTACTTTTCTGGTGAATTATTGCGTGTTGACGCATATGGTGACAATTTGCACTAACTCAATGGGATCTGCCTCTATTTCCATCTCTCTCTCGCACACACACACGCGCGCTGTGCTCTCTGGGGATCTAATGCGCTTTGGGCTGCGAACTGTGGGCCCTGGGCATACACGACTGCACCATTGGCAATTAGCGTTGATATTCGTGAATTTTGATTGCAAAATTTCCCGGCGATTAAATCGAAATCATTTGACAAATTCAATGCCATTGTCCAGCCATATTGAGGAGTCTCTCATTCTCTCTATCTATTCCTCTGTAAGTGTGTGTGTGTGTTTAGTAAACTAATGGCCTTTGTGCCAGCCTGATGAGCATGGGCCCCGACTCCTGCTACGGCTTTCGATTTGGCTTCGGCTTCGTTTCTCGCTTGCATTTTTGTTTACTTTGGCGCGCACGCACGGATTTTCTTTTATGGATTGATGGCAGCGACTACAGCTTGAACTGCTGATTGTAGCCGGACATGGGCATCTGTGTGCGTGTGCGAGTGTGTGTGTGTATTGAAAATATAGCCAGATGGATTGTGTAAACAAGTTGGAAATTATGGCATTAAGCAGCAATATGCGTTGTAGTTTTTGTCAGCGTGCGCTATAAATCAATAAATTATTTGATAAGCTGACAAAAATTAAGAATACCCAAAGAACTAGCTGAAAATATTTAGCATACAATTTTGTAAATGTTGGTCTAGAGAAAATATCGAATGTAAAAATATTAGAAAATGAAGTTTATAAAAAAAAATATATAAGCAGTGCTTAAAGAGACTTTGTTTATAAATCTGTAATCTTATTAACCAGCAGACAACAATTATTTAAGCTCAAGGAACTACGAAAAATATATCTAAAAATATATAATATATTTTATTTTTTAAATAATTAAAAATATTAAACAATTTGTATTTTTTTTAATGAATAAATTATTTTGAAAATATAAATCAGAAAACCATTTTTTTGTCAAATCTTTATAAAAAAAATCGGTTATAATTTTAAAACTTCTACTTCTCTAGTTCTAGAGTCTATGAATTTTGCACATAGATTTATAAACAGTTTCTATATTTTATAAATAGAGATATTTAGACATAGATTTTAATTCTCTCTCCTGCTCTCACTTTGTTTTTATTTTCATATCCTTATCAAGTATTTGATTTATAATTAGCTCATAAAGCAACGCTCAAAAATTTGAAATACAAATGTTACATAAATTGTCAAATCAATTTCAGTAAATTGATGCCAAACCGCCCTCAACCCCTTTGGTGTTGGGCAACCCCTATCTATCTGTTGGGACAGTCAGCCATTAGACAACTAACTAACGAGCCATATCAGAGTTATGTTCATTGTTGTGCGTCCGAATGCAAATTTGACAATAATAACAAGTAAGAAAGCTCTAGTCGAGACTACTCGACTACGAGATCCCCTGAACCCTTGGAGTAATAGCTATTTCAATAATTTTTCGCGTCTTTCAGCTTACACAAGAAACACGCACACACACACACACACACGCACGCACGCACGCACACACAGGCATACATACACACACATACATACACACATACACACACACACACACACACACACACACACACACCCACATACACAAACAATTACATACATATACACACACAAGCATAAACACGCATGGGCGGCAGTGAGCGCTTACTATGAGAACTTAATTGCTTAATAACTTTTTTTGTGGACGTACGATCTTCATGAAACTTTCAGATTATGATTATAACATGGATATGCATGTAATTGCCAAAACAAAAGTCTCTAGTATTTGAAATACGCTTTTTACAAAAGTGAGGGTGAGGGGGTGAATTTAAGGGTGGGGGGTAAATTTTAACAAAAACCGAAATTGTATAAATTGCTTATAGGCATACATTAAAAATTTGGAGACTCTAGCAATAAAGGTGTAGAAGATATAATTTTATAACTGGTTTTCGATAAGGTTTTTTATCGATAAAAAAAGATCGGGATGAGTTATCGATTTTTAATGATAAACTTGATATGCGCGCTGTAATTACGAACATTTTAAAAAAATTTGAAGTCTCTAGCTCTTATATCTTCTGAAATCGACGCGTTCATACATACGGACAGACGGACAGACGGACAGACGGACGGACGGACAGACGGACAGACGGACAGACAGACGGACAGGGCCAAATCAACTCAGCTCGTCGCCCTGATCAAGAATATATATACTTTGTGGGGTCTGCCACGCCTCCTTCTGCCTGTTACATACATTTCAACAAAACCATTATACCCTGATTTCCCATTGAAAATGGGTTCAGGGTATAAAAATGCAACATATGACAAATAATCGCGCATATTTGGCAATAAAATCGAATGGAAATGGCGGAAAATGTGGAAAATGCATTTGGCCAAAGCCGTTTGAATATTAGCAGAAATTCAATGAATGTTCAAATCACAAAAGTAAACACAGTAAACAACACACACACACGCACACACACACACACGCACGCACACACAAATTAAGCATAAAATGTGATCATCTGTGTTGACATGAAGATCAACAACGACGTGGCAGACACCCCTAGGGTAACCAAATTGTAACACCAGCAACAACTGCTGACAAAGTCATAAGAGACGAGGCGGGGGGCGCTGCACGATGACGACCCTCAATTCAAATGGCAATTTGTTGGGTGTGCACACACACACACACATACAGAGTCGTTCTCTTTTTGGTTTATTGTCTGATGCGACCCGTGTTTATAGAAAATTATAACTGAAATTTAATTTGCAACAGATGCGAGAGCATCAGAAAAAAAAATCCATCCGACAATTAAGCAATTGCCGAAACTCAAACTCAAACTGAAGCTGAATGCCCAGACTCCGGTTTTCGGGGTTTGAACTCTGTCACCCTTTGGCTGCCTGTTGATAAAAGGAAATTTCTGCCCTTGCAATTGTTACAAATTACCCGCTAATAGCTCATGAATTGAATTAGACAGTTGCCATTCCACACAATATAGCTGGAAATCCTTTGTGCTCCTGCTGCTCCTGCTCCTGCTCCTGCTATTGCTATTGCTGATGTTGCCTCAATTCTGGTTCAACTTCCACACTTGGCCACTTCAAGGCATCTGAACTGAATAGCGCAGCATCAGCAACCACAGCACACCGCAGGCCACTTCACAGTGGTTCAAGCTAGATTTGATTGGCTTACTCGAGTCTCGATGTTATATGGTTCATAGAATGTTGTTGAACTTGGAAATTCAATTAATTAAGGCGAGTCCCTTTTCTGTCTGACTTTTGGTTATTCAATCTTAATTTGGGTTAGAGTTTTTTTTGGCGGTAGTTAGCTGTATTATGTCAGGATGTGCTGAAAGATTATGAATAAAGAGGGGAGAAGATTTTCATAGAAATTTCTATACAACTTTTGAAACGTAAGCGAATGTGGGGACGGAAGAGGGGTATCCTAAAGCCGATATACTAGACATATATATTTTAACTAAATCTTTTCTGAAATTTAATTGAATTCTATATAATTGTTATACTTTTTGCTATGTATATACTTTAAACTAAATTAACCACTGTATGACATATTTAACGTAGGACATATATCAACCAAAATTCATTCATTCATTGAAATGTCTTGCCTACGTCTTTCTCTCTCTGTTCCTCTCTTTATCACTCTAACCTCTCTGGCTCATGTTGACGTAGTGCGTTGCGTTGCTTTGTGTGAAGTGTGTGCGAGTGTCTGACGGATAACGAAATGAATTTTTATTAGCCCATCAGACGCATAATCAGCAAGCAAGAAGAACTGCTGCATAACAATAACAACAGCAACAGCAACAGCAACAACAACAATGCGAGCATATCAAACAACCCATAATAACAACAATATAAAGCATACTTCAAGGCATGCTGCTCTGTCTCTGCCTCTCTCTCTCTCTCACTTGTTAAGCATTCTCCTGTCTATTTATGAGCTAAGGTCGCGCTCTGAGTATTACGTGATGAAGTGGCCTCGTCTTGTTCCAATCACAATCTCCTTTTATTTCCCATTTCAATTATAATCCTATATAGCTAATTGTATGAGCTGTTTGCTAAGGATTTGTAGAGGGAGCGATAGACGATTACGAATTGTTATTTTTGAAATTAATATATATATATACATATGTATGTATGTATACCAACATTTAATCAAAAGTACACCTAATGCCAAACTGAGCCAACTGAGAATGAGAACTTTGTTCCAATTAACACTGATTGCTGGCCGATTAGTCGATTGGGGTATTACGCCCTATATAAGTATGGGGCCTAAACAATTTCGTGATTATTAGCTTCATTAACTACGATTAAGCCACGTATCACTGAAAACCTAATACATTCCCAGCTCTCTGATAAGATGGCAGATGAAGTATTTTACTTTATATATTTCTCAAACAATTTATTAGTTTATTTATTCTCAGAGAATTCTGATTGCGGAAATGGAAGCTCACCATGATTTTGGATTTAATTTTATATAAGTGGGCTCGATTGTTGCTGCTGTTGCTGTTACTGTTGCTGCTGTAGCTCCAGGCAACATTTTAATTAGCGAAATAATTTTTAAGTGACATTATAAATTTAGACATAATTATTGTCTGAACAATTAAATTGATTATCTGCGAGCATTTGATTTATTTGCCTCGATAAGTGATATCAGCCATGAAATTAAAAACTTTTGTACCTGATTGGCTTTTTATATGACTTTTATAAATACACCTTTAATAGTTTTTCGTTCGTTTTTTTTTTTTCTTTTTACACATATAGATAGCTCTAAATGCTAACCAAGTGATTAGATACTTTAGTTTCGAGAGCTAAAGCACTCACTGAGTGTGTTGTTTTTTGTGAGAGATATGAACTGAGAGAGCACATTTCGTATTCTAGAAAAAATAAATAGCAGATTCTGAAGTTTGATATATGGATTTAAATTGTTGTAATCTCTCGAAGAGCTAGATCAGGAGAGATGAGCTGAAAGAACTTTTGTTTGTAAACTTCCTAGGGTTTCTGTTATTTATTTCTATAAATAATACTTTTTATAGAATATAGAATTTTATAGGTTTTTTAATCCAAAAAAAATTTCTTAGAGCAAAAAATTACATTTGATATTTCGGAGGAACTTTCGAAAATACCATAATTCTAGTTCTCGAAATATTTATAGAGAGAAAGAGGGAGGGAGCGAGATATTTCAAAGCTTCTTTAGCTCAATATATTAAAATTCTCCTCCCTTCCGCAATAATAATAATGAAATTCAGCTTGACATTTTTAAAGCACATTTTATTTTTCTCATTTTCGATTTTTCAAAATAAATGTAATAAAATTTGCTAGAGCCGTTTGTTTGTTGTTTAAAATTACATAATTACAATTATTTACACACAATGACATAAGAAATAAGATCGTGACCATATACAAACTAAACTAAACTAAACTAATCTCATTTAATTTATATATATGTTTATTTGTATGTATTATTTGTAAGGTAATTTAAATTAATTGATAGATTGTTTATTTTGTGTATGTACAGTGTGCAGGATGGGCAGGAGGGGGAGCAGTAGGAGGGTTGTCAAATACTTTTATGTAGCAGTGTTGAATTTATATATATTTATAGATATATATATATATTTCTGGTTTACATATATCACACAGTGCGTTTTGTTGTTGTTGCTGTTGTTGTTAATTCCCACAACAAAAATCAAAGCAACAACAACAACAATGACCAAAATAATTTCAACTAATTGCGTAGCTAATTTTGCGCAATCTCATGAAATTAGTTTTTTTTTTCTGTTTTGGTGTTGCATGTTGTTTGTTGGGTTGCTCGCATACAGGGTGTCTCACCAGGTGGACGGTGGACGGACAATGACTAGAAATGCTTTTGCTCTGGCTTCAGGTGAAACTAACTCGCGCCGCTCGCACTGGCTGTGCTCTGCTGCTGCTGCTGTTGCTGCTGCTGCGCCTTGGCTCGCTCCTTGGCCTCCTGCTGCGCCTTTTTGGAACGTTTCCATTTCATGCGTCGATTCTGGAACCAGATCTTCACCTGCGTCTCGGACAGCATCAGGCCGCTGGCCACCTCGAAGCGCTTGGGCCGCGACAGGTATTTGTTTTGCTTGAACTGCTTCTCCAGCTCGAGCAGCTGCTGGGAGGTGAAGGCGGTTCGTGGACGACGCGTCTTGCCCAGTATCGCGTGATGCGGATACGCGGCCAGCTCCGGAATGCGATGATGCAGCATGCCAGCGCGTGCCAGAAACTCGAACTGCAGCTGCGAGGGCATAAAATTGTGACCCATGGGTATCTACAATCGGAAAAGAAGAAGAAGGAGCAACAACAAAGTTGACATCAAGTTAGCTAAAATTTCAATGCAGCTGGAGCTTTCATCATGCTTACGGGTATGGGCTTGCCGGACGGATCGAGTGGCCGATGGAAAGCGGAGCCGCCAGGTGCCAGCAGCTGATACGGATGCCCGCCCGCATAGAGCGGAAAGTCCTGCGGTCTGATGGGACTGTGCGGCGGGATGGGCTTCTTGAACTCATCGTGCAGCTCGGACATACGCATGCCCAAGTGGTGTGTGTGGTGCGCGGGCTGGGGCTGCTGATCCTCGCAGCCGGGACTGATGGGCGGACTGGAGCGATGCGATGAGCTGGGAGATTCAGATCTGCAATGTGAAACAAATAGAGTTCAATGTTTAGACACCCTGTAAACTGCTGCACAATTATCAAAGCTCTTCAATAAACAAGTTACGCGACAATTAAAAAAATATAAATAAATTGTTTACTCTGCCACACACATACACACACATGCACACAGACACCCGCACACGGCGTATACGTAATCGCAATCATAATGAAGCCAACGTGACCAGCTCGATTTGGCTTTTCGGCCATGTTGTCGAGTGCTAACAAAGCCGCTTTAAAACCCAAAAGCATTGTTAGCATTCGCTGCTGGCATTTTGTTGGATTTGTCCGCCAGCTGCCAGAAATACCTGGACGGCCTTTTGGCTTAAAGGTGAATTTGACTGAATCGGCAATTGATTTGAATAACATATTGGTTGAGCTAGTGGTAAGGGTAGAGGTAATTGTAGAAGTAAAGGTAGACATAGGCGTTGCTTAAGGACTTTCCCAATTTAGATGAAGATTTGTAAGTCAAGAGTAATGTGAATCGATTGCAAATAAATATAATATAATAAAGCATAGTATAATGTTTATAGGACGATAATAAGATAGACATATAGATCTATTGATTAATTTGACTACTGCAAGTCCAGACGTTTACCTATGTCTTTTAATAAGCCCTAATTTATAATAATTTTACTCAAGAGATGTTTAAATTTTATAGTCTATACGGCAATTAAAGTGGAAGTCTACCCAACTAAGCTGTAATGCTAATCTATTATCTATTAAATAATATATAATAAAGTCGCAATTTCTATTTAACATTCAAGGTCACCAAAAATTTGCAGCCAATTCAAATATTTCATAAAAAATATAAACTTAAACCCACCTGGACATGCCGTCGGGACTGGGTGAATCATATTCCCGCGACTCGCGTATTCGCTGCAGCGCCTCCTGCTCGCTGATGCCGGCGGCAGCGGCTGCCGCAGCTGCATTCGATGCTGCCACAAAGGCATGATTCAGTTCCGCCTGATCCCGAGCATAGTGCAACGCCGCCAAACGATGCTCGTCCGCAATCATATCGGCTGCTGTCGGAGGCGGTCGTTCTGCACCTTGGTGCTGATTCTTGGCGAGCAGCGCATCAATGCAGAAGGACTTCTTGGGCTGAGCCTGCTGCAGCGCCGTAGTTGCGGGCGGAGAGCAGCTGGCTATGGGTATGGGCGGTGCCGGCGGCAATTGTGTAGCGGCTGGAGCTGGTGCATTCGCGGGCATCATAACTGCAGCTAGGGGCAGACGGGGCAGCGGGTAGGCGCCGTTGACCAAGGCGGGATGTGGCACATGATGTGGTGGGAAGCCGCCTTCGACATAGAGACGCGGATGTGGTGCATGTGCGTGCGGATGATGGCTCGGAGGTGGTCCAATGCCTTGGCAGGCCATGGGAATAGGTGCCACTAACAGCGGCATGGCAGGTGCAGCAGCGGGAAGCTGAGATTGCTGCTGCTGCTGCTGCTGTTGTTGTTGTTGCTGTTGTTGCTGTTCCGCTGCGTTGTCTTGTGCCGCCGCTGGGCTATGTGTGGGTGCGTAGGCGCTGTGGGGGCTACCTGTCGTGGCCGAGGAGTGCGTAGGGCTGGATGCAGCTGCAGCGGTCGCTGGACTGCGGCTGCGGCTTGATCTGGGCGACGAATGGTTGCTGTACTGATCGTAATCAACGACGACGGCAGCGGTGGCGGGTGGTGTTGTGGTTGCACGTTGCTGTGCGGCGGCTATGTGGCTAATAAGCAGCTGGCTAATGTGGGGCGTATGTTGCTGCTGCGGCTGCTGCTGAGGCGACGGCTGCTGCGTGGTGGGCGGCGGCGGCTGTGACACTTGGGCGCTGGACATGCTTTGTCTGCGCGCGCAACTAACTAACACTTATGCTACGAGCTTTTATTTGATTATAGTTGTTATGGGATTTGCTTAATACTTGTTCTTCTTTGTATTTTACCAACGTAACACAGATTACAACACTTTGACGTATGCGTACGATTCGTTTCCGCTGGAGCGTCAAAGCACGCGTTCGATATTCTCTGACTCTGACTGCGACTGCAAACTCGACGCGACGAGCGCTAATCAACGACTGTGCTCAACGCCGGCCCGTGCCCGTGTCATATAGAGTCGCATATCGCAATGATTGGGCTGTGCCGAAACCCGAAACGTCGATGTACATACGACTGCGAGTGTGTGCGTGTGTGTGTGCATGAAAGAGAGCGAGCGAGAGAGAGAGTGGAGCTGAACTGAAGGGTGGGTTGGCAGCAACGCAATGAGAGAAGAGCCTTGCGGCACTGTTGTGCACTGAGCGCAGTCTGTTCTGATTACAAGCACTTATTGCACTCATATATATAAAAATATCAAATTAAATATAATATATAAAATTACAAATTATAAAAATCAAAATAAAATAAATAAATACTTACTAATAAATTTCTATTATAATGGAATAATATATATAAATATAATGTCAATAAATAAATTCTATTACATTAACCTCTGGAGTAATATTTATATTATTCATATTAAATTTATTAAATAGTTAATCTATTAAAAATTATATGAAATGTCCAGCTTACTTAATTATTTTAATATTCATTATTATTATTCGTATAGATAAGTATACTTAAGTATGCCTCAAATCCACAAATGGATATTATTATTTATTAAAAATTAAAATTATTCTTTATAGTACATACATATCCAGTTTAAGCTCGACTTTTTCTTCCAGTGCATTGTCACAGAGCTTGATAATTGCCCACCACCAAATACTAGTTAGCAACAACACCGCTCACTTGCGTGCGCTCTCTCCACCTTTTGCTTTCTCACTCTCACTCGCACAGCGTTCGCTCTCTTTTCGTAGCACGCTTTCAAGATGGAGGCGCTCAGCGCATGCCAACTCGCTCACACTTGTGCGAGTGCAAGCGAGCTGGCAATATGCGCTGGGCGTTGCCATTTGCTGGCACCGGAAAAAATGTCGTGTGCGATACGTGCGTGTGTGTGTGTCTCAGCTGGTGGGCGTGGCCAGCTGATTTGGCGCTCCTGGCTGCAAAATTTCAGATAAATTGTTGGAAAAACGAGCTATAATTGCCATCATTATGGAGTGTTGAGCCAGTTCTGCAGCAGACTGGGTCTGCGTCAGGGTCTGGGTGGGGGTCTGGGTCTGGGTCTGGGGGCTGGGGTTTGGGCTGCCTCGACTTCATAATCAACTTGGGCGGCGGCTCTGCCTTTGTCTGCTCCGGTTAGCCTGGCACATCATTAGAGCAGCAATTAAGGAGGCAGTTAGTTGACTCGCCTTGACTGACATTCATGATTCACGGGCTTGAAATTCCAGTTAAATCCACGCTTTAAGTCCATGAAAATCGATAATGTCCCCTCGAGTTTGGCTCATTGATATTCAATTGTTATGGCCACTCAAATCGCTGGTCGCACAATAAGTGATATAAATGATTCCCATCATCGTTTCGCATTGACTTTTTATAACTTGCTTGCTCGACTTTATCCCACCAACAGCTAATGTGCACATAATGCATTTTTTATTAAAGCTCCTTATAAGGGATACAAACAAGTAAATTGCCTATCGGGTTTCCCATTTCCTAAATTTATGTGTCATTTATAGGTTTTTGTATTTGATTGATCGATGTGGACGTGTGAGAGCTTTTTAAGATGATACTATGAAACAATTGTGGAGCAGTAAAAGTTTATATTTAAAAGAATTTTTATTCAATTTCCCTTGAGCAACTTCTTCTAAATCCAACTCCTCACACATCTTTCATGCCCTTATTACACATTGTTTAGAAACAGTTACAAGTCTCCAAATACAGTTCAACTTCTCATCTCTCTTAACTGCTATCAAACCGACTTTTCTGCCCAACTCAGCTCAACTCTTTGTCCTATCCCCCACTGTTGTTGTTCATCTAATGTCTGCGCCTTAATTTGAACTATTCACCTATGCCAAAATAAACAACGAACGATGCAGCTGCCACAAGAGCCAAAGAAACTCCAGTTGAAAACAATTCACATACATCTATACATATTTATTGTATTGCAAGAGTTGTTTGTGTGTGAGTATGTGTGTGTGTGTGTATGTGGGTAAGAACTATATCATACCAATGTATGAGGGACAGCTAGAAAACTGTTGGCTAACAAGAAACGTGCTAAAGTGTATTTTCTTTGGCCACGTACTTGGCCAACACGATTCCGAAATGGAACCCAAAAACTAGCTCCAAATTAGTGCGATGACTGCAACGTGGATTGCGACTGATTGCTGTTGTTCTAGCTGCGCTTGTTTTTCTCCACTCCGGCTGCCATTGTTGTTGTTAGCCCTTTCCCTATTTTATTTTCATTATACGATATTTATCTACTCATCCACGTGCATTTAACTAACATTTACAGTCGGCAAAAGGGGAGTTGGCTGGCTGCTGGCCAGCACTATGATTGCTGTTGTTCCACAATAGTTGATGTTATATAACAAACAAGAGAGATGTAGACTGAGAGAGAAAGAGAGAGAGAGAGAGAGAGAGATAGGGAGACAGATACAGCAGCTCACTGGGGTTACATACCATATATATAAGACTCAGCCTTTGTTTTAGCGCTTGATTTATTTCCGATATGAGAAGAAATGTCAATTTGAGTGACGTTTTTCTAGCTCAAGGCGCAATTTCCCTCTCTCGTAAGACCCATTGAAACTGAAGTAAATTAACACATCTCTAATCAGGCATTATATAGCAAATATCAAGAAAATTGTCGCATATGCTGCAGCAATTTAGCCTGTGGTCGTTGAGTCGAGCAGAGCTGGTGCAGAGCGAAAAGAGCGGGGGGCGTATTAAAGAGCACCCCCTGGCCCAGCTTCACAGCCAACCCTCGTCAATCGTATCACTGCACAATTGACAAAAAACTTCTGAGATCATTAGTGTAGCCGGGAGTTGTTCGATCTCTTAAGGGTTGGCCTACATTTAAGGGTTACATAAGCTCTGCTGAGGGTTGGCCCTCTTTGAAAGTCACTTTAAAGCCAAACGATTTGTTTGGCCAACAAATTTGACAAGAATTTGTAAACATTTTCGAAAACAATGCGCAGTATCGCGATGTCGATTAATCACGCGCCTCATTGATGATGCCCCACCCACCGTCCACCACTCACCGCCCTCAGCCCACATCACAGAGTCGACGCCCACATCAATTGCGCGCAACATGCAATTGATAATTAAACAAATATTTATGTACAAATAATTGGCATTAAATTGCGTTATCAATAAATAATTTTTACAACTCAGCGCTGATATAAGCTGTCACCGCTGAGATACAGACACAGTTGCAATTGCAGTTGCAGTTGCAGTTGCAGATACAGATACACATTGCAGCTACATTTGCTGCATATTTAAGCATTGGCTAATTATGTTGACCGAGTTGCGTTCACTCCCAGTCAATCTATAGGCAGATAAAATAAAAAATAATTATCTGCCTGCAGTTCATTTTGTTTTCTCTCTTTTTATTTATTTATTTATTTTCTTTCCCCTTCTCATTTTTTTTACCATTTACAATGCAAACTGAGGCGCAACTTTGATTAATGGAATTTTATTGAGTGTAGAGATAAACAAAGTTGTATCGAAGTTGCATGGGTTATTTTTTATAGAACAGCGTTTTTAAATTGTGTATAAAATAAGTATAGTAAGTTCTTAAATTTTAGCTCAAATTTCAAGTCAAGAAAAGAGTTTTTGTAAGCTGATAAAAATTTTAAGTGGAGAATTTAAATCTTTTGTCTGTTTGAACTGTCTTCTTGAACAATTATTCCCATTATTATATACCATATACCATTAGCAATATTTTAAGTTATATGTTCTATATCATATCTTCTGCTATTTATAGACTTCCGTTTTCTTCAGATTTTGATTAACTAACTTTTTCAAGATTATCCAGATATCATTTATACCACACTCCTCTTCCGCTGCTCACATATCACTATATATATTTTATCTTTAGCATTACATACTATATCAATATAGACTTTGGATGTGCGCATATCTCAACGAAAAAAGAGAAGACGAACCATGACAATAATAAAGTAAATTTCATTTAATGACATTAAATTTTAATTCACTTTCAACATTGAAAAAAAATAACGTATGCGCATTTGTCTGCTGTTTTTTTTTTTTTTTTTTTTCAACTTCCCCTTCCCAAAACATTCTCGATAAAGTTTATAATTGAGTTGTGTGTTTTTATTATTAAGTGAGCGAATTGATTTGCTTGTTGTTGTTGCTGGGGGTTTTTATACAGAGCAAACTTATTAAAAACTGATAAATGAGTTTTATTGAATATTATTTATTTATGAATATGTATATATTATATATGATTGTGTATATCGCGCAGAACAGTTGCCCACAGGTATTACGAAATTATGAGATTTATTTCATTTGAGTTTATTGATAATAAAGCCAAAGCCAAAGCCAAACAAAATTTGGGTGTGAATTAAACCACGAGAATGATAAGCCATTCGACGTAAAGCAACGTCTGATTTACAGAGGAAATCGAAAGGGTAAGTGATATGTGGTATGAGATGGCTAAACGGTTGCAAATTAATGCCAATCTACCGAGGGGCCTGCCCTGGCATGGACTGAAACAGATTTTGGCAACAGCTGTAACGTAGGGGTCTACGAAATGGTGGGACTCTGTATAGGCCCCATGTGAATATGTATCACTGAATGGGTGTATGTACGGGTATAAGTACATGAATGAAGATATATGAATGAGCTAGAATGTATCAATGAATAAGCATGAATTTATAATGAATTGAATGTATGAATGAGTGTGAAAGAAGCTATTCATACAAAGCTCATATGAATAAGCATATGAATGTATGAAAGTGCAACTGAATGAATGTATGAATTAGTATGAATGCATGAATGTTAGAATGTACGAATGAATGAATAAGTGTATAAATGAATATATGAATGAGTATGAATTTTTGAATGAGTTAAATGAATGAATGAGTATGAATTCTTGAATGAGTTAAAGGAGTGAATGAGTATGAATTTTTGAATGAGTTAAATGAATGAGTCTGATTTCATGAATAAATTTATAAATATTTGAACGAATTAATAGATATAAAAATTAATGGGTATATATCTTTATAAATAGATAAGTGTGATTATTTAAATCTTTTAAAATTTCAGTCTCTCTGACAACTTGAATTTTTCATTCATCTGAACTACTTAATGCAATGTGAATACCTTTGGTTACGTTTTATCTACAATATATGTATGTACGCATGCATATTGGAAAGGTTTAAGTGTATCTGTATCTTTATCTTGAACTGCAGATATCTTGTGCAGCTCGAGGAGCTGCGGTCGCGTCTTACTGCGCTGCACAAATAAAGTTGGCTCATTAGGCGCAGCGTAAACAAATTCGATGCCATTGAAAACCATCAGCCGTCAGGCAGTGAGTGAACCAATGAACCAAGCCAGCCAGACAGTCAGACAGCCAGTCAACAACTACATATACAACCACACCGAGCAACCACTCAACCACTGCGGATAGTGGAAGAAAATGTGTAGCAATGCACGGCAGTTTGTTTGCTCAGATACATTTTGCTGCCGGTTAACGTCGATGTTGATGTTGTTGTTGTTGTTGTTGTTGCTTTTGGTGCTGTTATTGTTGTTGCAGCAAGAGTTTTTTAACCTTTCGTCGCACACTTCCTTAAAGCGCCAGGTCGCAGCTCGAGCTCGAGTCGAGTTGAATCGATTCGAGCACGGCAGTCGCTAAGGTATATATAAACAGTTTACAGATAAGGCCACCTTTTGGCTGCTTGAAAATCGCATTTTGATTTGTATTCCGTATTTGATCAGATACACAACATGTGAGCTGTACGAGGTTGCGACTCGAGTCACATATTTTCCTCATATATTTGTACTGCATTTCTGTAATTATTTGTTTTGTAAATTCAATTGCCAGATAATGATGACGGCTCTGCTGCTGCTGCTGCTGCTGCTACTTCTGCTGTTGCCTCAGTTGTCTCAGTTGCCCGTGTCCTGGCTAACTGCCTGTGCCTGAAATTTAAGATAGCATAATATTTAATATTTTTTTCGGTTAGGTCTTGTTTACCTTTCCGACTGTGCTCATAATTTATTATCTGTTTGTATACCCATTAAAAATGTGGAATACAAGTATGTTGTAGTTATGAAATGATATGTAACAAATTCATAAATTATTTCCTCATGAATGCAGGAAACTCTTAAATTACGAAAACGAGAGATTGGAAGCTTTAAATATTTATTTTTGAATATATTAGCTAGTATAAACTAAATTTTTTTTCCTTGATAAAAATCATCTGAAGTTGAAGACCGAGTCATACACACCGCGCTTCCCATTATGTATACCACTCCCCTTATAAGCATGGATTCTACCTAGTAAAGTCTCAGACTTTGTCTGTATCTCTTTGGGGTATTTTCTAGTCCTTCACTCTCTACCAAACTCTCGATTCTTTCTTGTTTACTCTATAGTTCTCCTCTTGCTTATCATTGTTGAGTTGTTGGTCATTCAGCTCAATCGTCTTTGACGTCTATTATGATGGATTAAATTTCAATTATTAAAACCCCGTTTGGCTGACTGCTTATCGATTTAACCTATTCGGCAGGCAGCTAGCTAGCCCATTCGCTTATCGTCATTTCCTCTGGCAATAATCAATTTTCAATTAATTCGAAGCACTAGCAGCCGATCCCACACGCATAATCAGAAGCAGATAGCATTACGGAGTATTGAAAATGGAATTAAAGAAATTTGTTTAAAGTCGTTTAAATTGCACTTTAAGCGTCGTTGTGTCACTCGAGCTGTAATCTAATCGCAGTCTGCGATTTAATTTATATAATCAACATGTTTGCCTAATTAAAAAATATTAAAATTGTTTATTGATACAAACGAAGAGTTAAAAGAGCTCATTGGAAATATATATTTATAAGTATATAGACCGAATATGTTTTATGGTCCGTTTGATTGGGTAGAGACGTTATCGCTCTCTGCTTTGTGGCACTCTAATTGAAATTGCATTGAAATTGATTGATTTGCCCATAAATGTGAAATAGAACTCATATACCCCAGCTCCATTTGTTTGTTAATCGTTTTATTTTGGAGGCGAGTTACCTATATATAAGTTATATATAGTATAGATGTAGTATTTGATTTGAAGGGAGTTTACTGGAATGGGGGCAAATCAGTAATTGGGTGTGGTTGCAGAGCTTAAGCAGCGATTGCCTAATGCAAGTCTTTACTGGGATTACGTAGAGGAAAATATTTTGATAATATGTTGAGGCAATTTATTAATTTATTAGGAACTGATTTAAGTAACAGAAGTAGATATAAACCTATTCAATAATCTGACAATAGAGCGCTAGCAGAACTATAAGTTCTCTTGGTTCTATTAGCTCTTAGCGTCTCTATAACATAATTATAGTTAGCTTCTTGACTGACGATTCTTATTAAGGGATATGTGTATTGAAAAGTCAAGGAACTTTATAAAAATTTCGTAAATCTCTTAAACAAATGTATATGTAACAAATTTCCATATAACTTTTTACTTTTTATGAAAAAAAATAAATAAATAAAAAAAATCATCAGTGCTATACTCACTTATTAATAAAAATTTCGTAATTTCATCAGCAACATATATATAGTAATATACTCTCTAATCTATTGTCATTTCCAATTTCGCATTACGCATACGCCACGTAGTCGGCCAGCGCCAGCTCTTTCCCACGTTCCTAATTAGCCGACTGTCATAAAAAAAAACCAGGCAAAATAACAATAAAGACAAAAACTGAATAAATATATAGGAGCATAAGTAGTTTTTTGTTTTCGAAAAACATTTAGCAATGTAAACAGCAACGGGGGCGCCTCTCGGCGCATTAATCTCCATTAAAAGAGAATTTCAATGAATTTCTGCGGGTGGGACAGTGTGGCGCCAATGGCAAAACTCCAGCCGCTAGCTGCCAGCCCCAAGCGCCTGTGGTTGGCTTTCAAGCTCTACAATCATATTGTCCACACTGGCAGCTACCGCACTTACGCGACTCTGCGCCGTACTTACATTTGCAATAATTCAAAGGTAAATAAAGTGCCAAAAATGCTTAGAGAAAATGATTTTATGCTGCGCACCGACAACGACGTTCGACTCGAGCCCCGCCCCCGTCTGCCTAGCCAGCACCCATTTGAGGGGAGCGCAGACAGACATTCACGAAGGCGACGCCGCAGCGCAAACATTTTAGTCGCCCAAAACGCTAATGGGTAAACATCTGCGTGAATGCGGTGAAGATCCAAAAAGCTGGGAAACTGAAGCTGAGTCTGAAGCTTGACAACTTTAAAAGTTTGTAAGTTGAGCGCGTTTTGGGCGCGGTTAAAAACGCGCACGGAAATACCCACTCGATAGATTCGATTAGCGTACGATTTCATGTAGATTGCTAAATTGGTTTTCCCTCGATAAGACCGATGCCCGATGCCCGATGTTATAGTAAAAATATTTGATTTATCAATTTGCCGTTGCCACCTATCAAGATGGTATTAAGCTCTAATCATAGACGTTGATTTATCAACCAAAACCAGGCCAGCCTTCTAAATACCTAGTTATAAATAACCCAAGCCAGGCAAAAGCCATATATAATCGTTGCTATATATATGTGTAAATATATATAGCATGTATAATATTATTAACAATAATTATTGCCTTCCATATCTGCCAGAGGGTTCAAGAGAGTTCCACTCCTCCAGAGCGGGCCGCCTCTCTGATAGAGCATGACAAATCTGTTTACCCAACCGACTTGACTTGAATTTCAGTTTCCAATTAACGTGCGTATAACATTATTATAAAGATAGATATAGATAACTGAGCGATTTCTAGAAATTCGTATAGCCGGCAAAGTGATTCAATTATAATGAAATGATATTTTGTTTCCTTATAGACATTGTGTCACCTAGCTATAATGATGAATGTGGAATGACATATGTTTGTGTGTATTACTAAGGCCACTCTTTGACGTCAAGCAAAGTCCAGGTATTGCAGCTATAGCCTCTTCCGGTTAATCATTCATTAGGTGGAACACCAGGAAGTGTTGAGAAAACTGTTGTATGGGTCAGGGTTTAATAATAGTAGGCGCTGATATATGGGTATCATATATACATATATAGATACAATTGCGACAGCTAATTGTGAGATCATAAATAAAAAATATTTCTTTACAAATTTTGGTGAACATGAGTTTCTAATAGACCACAGATAATCAACAGTTATATAACCAGTACTTATCTGTTCTTTCTCCTATATTTACTTACCTTCTCTTCTTATAAATATTTACTTTTATAGATTGAATATATATTCATATATTACTTTAATAATAATAATAATAATAATAGCAATATAAATAAATACTTAAGAGTATATAATTTAAGCAATCATTAGAAAAGTTAACTACATACATATGTATGTATATCGATATAGTCTCTGTACTAAGGAATTCGAACAAAAATCCATTGAAACTTATCTCTAAAACGTGTTAGTTATTATAGGACAATACTCACATTTAATAATAAAAACCTATTTAAAATTATCTCTGTTCGACGTTGTCACAATCTTGAAATTGAATCAATATTAGTTTTAATGACACCCTACGCATTGGAAGTAGGGTGAGTCACGCTAATTCGGCATATCGCAATGTTCGGTCAATGAGCTTGCGTCAATGAATTTGGTCATTAATGAGCATTATCGTGCGATTCGAATCGTCATTCATTTGCCGAACAAAGCGACAATTTTAAATACCAATCGACCCACTCTAAAAAAGAAAAGCTTCCATCAAGAGAGAGGTTTTGTTTTTAGTGTATTGACTCAAAACGGTAGCCGCTCAACAGTGGCTAATGGTCATAATTAAACTCGGCTCTATTTGCATAACTCGAGTGTACGACGAGCCGAGGCGAAACTCGAAGCAAAGCAATGCAAACTTCAACAACAGCTAACTGCAAAGCGGGCCGCCTTACAGCAATGGCTGCTCGATGCTCTCTAAAGTGTTCACAATGTGAGAAGAGTATATTGGCATTGTGCATATCAAGCTTTGCGGCGCCTTTGAAGTGGGCAAATCAAAAACATTGAAGGGTCATTGGAAAATGGAATCTGCAGCAGAGATGGAAACTGCGGCAGTTGCTTAAACTAAGCTGATCTTAGGCTCTTCTGGTTTATTAGTAATTCCTCTTTATGCTCTCCTACAAAGTAAAAGGAATATATATCGGCTATATGGCTGTTCTGTTTGCTCGTAAATCTAAGAACTTCAAACGGGAGAGCCTCGCTGCGAAGAGCATGTTGCAGTCGCTCAGACTCGTCTCTAAGTTCGTTAAGCCTTCGTGAATGCCTGCCTATGCTCAGGTCTTCTCATTTTGTACTTACACTTCAAGTATGATGGGTGTATTGGCTGTCTTTCAGTCACTCTGCCTTCTGGCTCTCTATATGCTTGCCCTCTTAATCCATCCAGCTCTCAAGTACTTCTTAAATAGGCAAATCGCCACTCTCTTCATAAATATATTAAGTTTCAACCTTCTTGCTCAGTGAGCGAATATGACGAAGTTCCTAACACACCCACTTCCATCTAATTTATGCCTTACGCAATTGTTATTAAGTATTAAGTATTAACTCAACTTATTTCTTTGCACTTGCTCGTGCACTTAATTTACAGCTAATTGTCATATGACCGACTATCAATGGCGGTAATTTATATAGTAGCTACAGATATCTATATTCATATATACGTATATATATCAAAGAAATCTCAGGGATTTACTCGCCTTGGACAGTTGGAAGACCCTGTCTAATTGCTAGCTAACTGTACTTAAATATCTTTATAATTGACGCCAGTGGGTGTCATAAAATGCATCGTCGCGTAATACTAGTAGTAAGTACACCCAAGTCTATGAAACGAACGCGTAAAGCCCCCACCCCAATCAGCCGCAACCACAGGCCCAACTGAACCACCCGCAATAAAAAGCATTTATGTTATTTGTCAAGTTTATCGTGGGTAACTCCACGTATGTAGAGTCGACTGTGTACGATGGAACACATACAGCTGATTGTGCTCAAAAATGCCAAAAATTAAGGAGTATTAAACAAATAAGAAGAAGAGAGAGAGGCAGATACTCTAAGCAAAGCTACATTTTTATTTTATTTGGAAGGTGAAATATACTATATTTTAGAAACCCATCAAAATGCTGTCCAAAATATAGGCTTTATCACCGACTGTGCAGACCGTGCACCTAATTAAACTCGGATGGTGGTGGTGTTACTTTATCGAGTTGTAACGATCGATTGAATGTTGCGTTTATGGTTTTCAAATACCAGTAGCCGAAGCCCGACTGCACGCTCTCCTCGTATCATACGATATCATATAGTTTATTATTATTTATTTGATTTGTTCGATTCTGATAGGTGGAGAGAGGAGCAGAGCACAGTAATTGTTGTGGCTTTTCAAATTTATGAGCCAAGAAGACAGTTTGTGGTTTACGATGTCATTGCATTTCCAATTGATTATGATTGAGATTGTGTTTGAGATTGTGAGTGTGATTGTGATTGCAATGAATGCACGGTAAACAAGCTCTTCGAAAAGCACAAACATCCGATAGTGAATGGACCCACGGGCAAACAGAAGCCAAATGAGCTTGTCTACGGCCTGTGGGGCCGGAAATACGACAGGTGAGAAGATCTCTTCAGAGTCGGCTTCGATGTCCACTAATCAAAGCCAAGTGGCAGACGCTTGAGCTGCAACTGTAGGGTCTGTGACGAAGCCGATCAAAAGCAACCGCTTCGCATTCTGTGGGTCAAACAAACGTCGAGACGTTTTGATGCCTTAATCCAAAGTGGCTACTGAGTTGCCTAGTTGCAGGTACTCATCTCTCATCTTCTGCATGGACAAACACTTCTTATGGCATTTGGTCAACAACACTTTGGCTACTGATCTATCTCTTTCTCTCCCTCTCTCTCTCTCTCTCTCTCTGTAGTGAGTACTGTCTCTCTCATGATCTCATGATGTGAGACATCAAACTCGCATTGCTGTCAATCTCCTGTGGCAAATAAACTCGAGTGCCTCATATGCAAATATTTAAATATTTACTCTCCGCTTATTAAGTGAGTAACAGCGGTCAGCGACTACAGCAACAGCAAAAGCAGCAGCACCAGCAACATCCACAGCTACAACAACATTAAAGTTCTTTCCTTCGCTCACGCACTCACCTTTACTGACTCACCTGTGCATTGGCAATTGTTTGTTTTGGCTGTTTAATCGCTTTAATGGCTAGGCAATTAACATTTTTTCAGCCTAAGTAGGCAGCCGCCAAAAACTTTCCAGTTAACAAGTATAAAAAGTTGCACGAAAATACGAAAATTCTAATTTCATGCAATCGCAAATTTTAAACTGCTAACGGCTTCACGGCGCCCTCTACAGCTCATTTTACAATTGTCGTTAATAAAGATTAATCGATAACTGAATTATAAACACATTTTATTTTCTTATAAAAACACCATTTAATTTGTTTAAAGCATTTCATGGAAATGTGGACTAATTCAATATGTCACCATAGTGCAGCTAACTGCACACATTTACATTACAATAAATACAAAAGTATTATAAATTTAAAAAAGCACCGGGACCCTTATTCGTCGGCTGGCTGCTGTGCACAGAGCTAACATTTATAACAATGCTATTTAAACAGTAAACTACTCTTGTTACCACATCGTAGCCTGCCGCGGGTCCAGTGCGCTTATAAACTAAACAAGTGTAGGATGAAACACACAGCAAACGGTTCAGCTAACACCAACAGCAAATAGTTTATAATGTTGTTGTTGTTGTTGTTTCAGTTGATCCAAATTGCTGCCGTGGCCAATTTGTTGCATTAGCTACTCCTTGGACGCCATATGACCAACCAGATTGCTTGTGATTTTCTCAATTTTCTTCAGATCGGGCATGTTTTCCGCTTTATACTGCACACACTGAAAACAAATACACATACATTAGGTACACTTTATTTATTTCTCAGCAATTTTTAATACCTTCACATTGTCCGTCATTTTTAGCAGTAAGTGCCCCTTGTTGTGCACGTATTTCATGGTGTATCGGCAGTTTTGTGGGTTCGCCATATACATATTCTCCGCGGCAATTTCAAAGTCCTCCCAGTTTTTAACAAACACCATGTTGATCTTTTATTTGTTAAATGCAAATGCAAAAAAATAAAATGAAATCGAAATCCAGCAACAACACAAACGTCAAAAGACAGCGTGTCAAAGACGTCATCGATATATCGATAGCTTATACGTGCAATAGCTATTAACTTTTTGTTATACGGCCACTTTGAATCTCTTTGGCATTTGCCAACACTACAGTCATTTCTCATTCATCACGAAAATCGGTAGCTCGGCTGATGTTCTCACATATTTTATTGATAAAATGCGCTGAAAACAGCGTATTTTACTGATAAAATTGTTTCAAATTATAGTCCAACTATGTGGCTAAATAGTTCTTACATAAATTGAGTGCGACACTAAGCTAAAATGTGCGAAAAACGTACGGGAAAAAATGAAAAGTAATCAAAAATACGTCGCAAATGGAGGGGGCCAGAGGCTGATGGCCAAACATAGCCACAGCGAAAAACGCAAATAAGTGACACGCAGAACAAGTAGAGAATGCAATTATATTAAAAATAATCAAGCTACATCTATAATATACAAAACACAAAAACCAAACTCAGTGAGCACTACGAAAACAAATAACAAATAAAACGACCACTGCACCTGTATTGGTGTGTATATGTATGCAAGTGTATGTGCCTGTGTGGGTGCAGCACACATAGTAGCTGGATAGTGTCTGTTGTTGTTGTATGGGGTGGAAAGCTGCATAACGCGTGACGTGTGACAACCCCATACACATACACTCACCCGTTCACCCACACTCAAATGCGTAATTAGGAAGAAATACAAAATTGAGAGAGAGAGAGAGAGTCAAAGACCAACAACAACAATCAGCATGATGGACAACGATGACACAATGCTCAACAACTGTGGACCGCAGTCGGGCGCCGAAACGGTCTACGGCACCGAGGACAACAATATGGTCATGTCCGAGAAGGTATGCTCCACAATAAATGATTCATGCGGGCAACGATAATGCGATAAGACCACATTCATATCTCGGCAACAGTTTTTAAGTAGTAGATAATTTGGCATGCTTTACAGGAAGTGCCACGCACAATCAGTGTTACATATGACTGCTATTTATCTATAACTCTGCCCTTCTCTCTTCCTCCCACTCTATCTCTCTTGCACCCGCTGGCTCCGGCTTGTTTATTATGCATCAGCTGAGCAGAGTCGCGGCGAGTCATTGACATTCACAAGTGCTGCCCGAAAAAGGAGTTCAAAGAGTGTCTGCAAAAAAGAGGGAGAGAGAGTGAGCGAGAGAGCGCGTGGAAGTAGAGAATAGAAATCAATAAACCGCTCGTTTGCCTAATTTAATGTCGCCTCACGCAATTTGCTCAGCAGTTTATTTTTATGTTTCTTACTTCCCAACTCGTCCCTTTCTCTCCTTCATATACTAACTGATGGCCCTTTTATATGTTTTCTACTCTTTAAAGAAGGAAAGCTTTTTACGGGGCATATTAGAGTTTCTACTTTACTACTTCGTATACCGTGTATGTAGTTGCTTACAGGGTAGCAGCTAGTCGAGCAGCACTCGCCTACCAGCCTTATTTCTGGCAATCAAAGCAGCGTCATTGATTTTTGCATTTTATCAGCTTCGCAAGGGATTTAATCGGTCTGCCCTCAATGCAAATGCTTGGGGAATGAGCTCATCGAGCTTCCTCTCATGCCAAAGGCCCTTTAGACAGCTGCCACTTGAACTACCTGTTAATTGAGTTAATATTGAGTGAGGTAATTTGACTCACTCAGCCGACTCCGTCACAGCTGTGAGACATGTACATATGTATGTATGTCTGTCTGTATGTATGTGTGTATTTACTTTCCAAAGCAACTCTTGCTGCTGAATAATAAAACTGGTTGTACTTCAATCAACTTGGGAGCAGAATGGTGATGTAGTCTTATAGGTAACCAAATATATATTTATATATATGTATATAGCTTGACCTCGAAGCAAAAGATTGTCTTATGCTGGTCCTAAATGCGGAAAAGCCAATCTTGATTAAACGACCATAAAAATAATTTTTATTGATTTTTATATACGACATTTTATTATAAATTTATATGCAGTAATTTTTATTTATAATTTATTTATTTATAAAGTAATTTATAATTTTACATATATATATTTAATTTCAATAATATGAATGGACCTTATTGCTAATAATAATATGAAATATTTATCAAAATAAACTTATTAGGAAAATGTGAATCAATTAATTCTAGCTTTGAAGCTTCGACTTTATAAAAAAGTTATTCAAAAATGAAAATCATTTAATTTATGCCCTAAACTCTTTTTCATAG
Organism: Drosophila mojavensis; assembly: GCF_018153725.1. Classification (NCBI taxonomy): domain Eukaryota; kingdom Metazoa; phylum Arthropoda; class Insecta; order Diptera; family Drosophilidae; genus Drosophila; species Drosophila mojavensis. The sequence goes on along the minus strand of NW_025318899.1, from coordinate 10,927,519 downwards.
CTATAAATATTTACCCACAGTATTTATATTTATTTACCCATAATCGACATGTTATTCTAACTTGAATTCAAATATAATTTCTCATGCTCATATTATATCATTTATTTATATTCGCACTTGCATTTCTCATTGGCCTTCGCACTTTGTGGGTTTCTCGACTTGTTTATTTATTTACCTTTATGTGTTAACTTTAATTTTGTTAAACCTGAGTATTTTACATGTGCCCATTTCTCTTCTTTTTCTCTTTCTCTTTCAGAATGGAGAGGTTGGCAGCATCGTGAGTTTGAAAATTTCTTGGTTCTTTTTTGTTTGTTTAATATTTTGTTGTCTCACTTAAAACGTTCAACTAAACGCACGATTTTTAATTTGTTTACATTATATTTTCCTATCTCTCTTTTAATTTGTTACGCTTTGCACTTAGTTTAAGGTTTTTTTTATTGTTTTTTTTTTTTTACTAACCAAACGGCATGGGAAGTTTTAAACTTTGACCTTTTAAGCTTTCCCATTGCCTGCTCTTACCTAACCATCTTGTGGGTCAGCGCGGGGTCTGGCGACGCTTAAGCATGCCTTTTCATTGGGCTTTCATTCGCGTTTTCAAGTGTTCCATTCATAAAACAAAGCAGCCGCAAACCGCAATTATGATAGGCTTTAATTAAGCCATTTAATGTGCGCCCATCTCTCATTCCATCTTTGCCTCTATCTATATCTATATCTATCTTACTCGCACTAACTTCGTCTTGCTCTTGTTGTCTATGCTGCATTGGCATTTGAAATTGATGCACTCTCTCTTCATTTCACAGGTGCAGCAGCTGGCTGGCAGCATTTATCAGGAGTTCGAGCGAATGATCAATCGCTATGACGAGGATGTGGTTAAAAACTTGATGCCTTTGCTGGTGAACGTGCTGGAGTGCCTAGATGCCTCGTATCGCATCAATCAGGAACAGGATGTGGAGCTGGAGCTGCTACGTGAGGACAATGAACAGCTGGTTACACAATACGAACGCGAGAAGAGCGCACGGAAGCAGTCGGAGCAAAAGGTGAGCGTCTGACCGCTCAATTGTAATCAACATTTAATTAAACCACTCAAACAGCTCTTGGAAGCGGAGGACCTGGCCGAGCAGGAGAACAAAGAACTGGCCAGCCGTCTGGAGTCTCTAGAGAGCATTGTGCGCATGCTGGAGCTAAAGCACAAGAACAGTGTGGAGCATGCCAGTCGTCTAGAGGAGCGTGAGGCGGACCTCAAGAAGGTGAGTAGACTGGAAGCCATCGTAAACCAGCAGCTGACCTTTGCATGCAACTCTCAGGAATATGCCAGGCTACACGAGCGCTACACGGAGTTGTTCAAGAGCCATGTGGACTATATGGAACGCACCAAAATGCTAATGGGCTCAACGCACTCACAAATGAGCACTGCCTCCGATCGCATGGAGGCGAGTCGGGCGCGACTCAACCCGGTGGCGCGCAGCTCGGGGCCTGTCTCCTATGGCTTTGCCTCGCTGGAGAACTCGGTGATGTTGGACACGGAGACGATTTGCAGTGTGGGCAGCCAGTCTGATGACTCCGGGCCGCCTTCGTTGCAAAACGAACTAGATAATTTGGCTGGTACCGTGGAACGAGGCGCCGCAACAGATGCGCTGCAGCAACAACATCAGGCCACCTCGCCGCAGAGTCCCGACATAAGTCCCGTTGTGCCAAATGTGCCCGCAAATGGTAGGTGGAGGCGTCTACCAAATGGCTGAACCTTTAGCTAACCTGCAACTGTACTAATTTTCCAATATTCTATTTTCTTTTGTGTTTGTGTTTGTGTTAACTTCACTAAAAACGAATCCATATATAAAACAAAACCCAACCCCAACCCAGTTGGTCGTTCGACCACCAAGAAGGAGCAACGCTCGGACAACAATCTGTACCAAGAGTTGTCCTTCCAGGATAACGAAGAGAGTGAAGAGAATGAGATTGTTACGGGTAAGCAGTGGATACCTGAGATTAAATTTAAAGCACGTCAAAAACGTATTCTTTTCTCTATCTCTTGCTGTCTGGGCGCACACACACATACACACGCACACAACTGAAATACTTGCACACACACACGCAATCACTCCCTGGGACTCAATGGCCACTTGTCTCATGCTCTTTCTGTGTCTCTCTTTTCTGTAACAGGCAGCTGGGTACATCCCGGAGAATATGCATCCTCAGGTAGGTACCACACACAAGACCAACTCCAAGAACAACAACAACAAACTCCACCACCAACACCATATAATTCCTACATATATGGATTCATCTATATAACCTGTAAATACATAAAATATCATACGATAATCGACTGATCCAAAACAACAACAATAAGTTATAGAAATGAGCATTTAGTATACAATGGATACTCTAGCGAACCGTGTTTTGTGATATGTGTTGGAATTGATGTGCTCGAGATACTGTTGTCACTATATTGCAAAGCTTAATAAAAACTATCAAATTTATTGACCTCTAATGAAATTTCAAATTTCTCTTTTTATGCCAAAACCAATTTACTTATTCCAAACATCCCTTTTCCCTATTACCTCCCATAAAAAACTCAAATCTTTTTGTACAAATATCAAACACTCAAACACCGACACCTACAACAACAACAATAAACTATCAAAGCTAACGACAACTATTTCGGTAAGTTTTCTCGTGCGTTACGATATACCTATATACATAGTTCCTATCTATTGTAGTCTCTTGCTATGTAAGTAGTGTCCCTAGTCTTCCTCTCTCTTCAAACTTCAGTTTTACTTTCATTGTTGGTGTTAGAGAATGATCTCTGGGCTAAAGGGTGTTATCAGAGTTTATTAGTTTTAAATTGTTCCTATTTTAATACGTTTTTCGTGGATAGCTTTATTTTTGGTTCAGGTTTTGACAATATTTTTTGTTTCACTTAATTCATGTTTTTCGTTTATTCATAAATATCATGCATGTTATTTGATCTACTTAAGTACGATCCTCATATGTTATTCATACTTAAATAATTTCATTTGTTTAATACTACCTTTCAACATCTGCTCTTACGTTCCATATAAAATCCTCACTCGTTCCACATATCATTTGTTTTATTTGCTCTAATAATGGTTTTATGCATACCTTTGCAGGAATGGGCAAAGAAGTGGAAAACCTCATCATGGAAAATAATGAGCTGCTAGCAACCAAGTAAGTTTGAACTACCCATAAACCAAATCAATCAATAAATGTATTCATCATTCAATTCCCACACAGAAATGCACTCAATATTGTCAAGGATGATTTGATTGTGAAAGTGGATGAGCTGACGGGTGAAATAGAAATCGTGCGCGAAGAGCTGAATGCGATGCAACAGTCGCGTGCGAAGCTAAGGGAGCGCATTAGTGAGCTGGAAGATGAGCTCAAGAAGACCAAGGAACAGGTGAAACAACAGAGTAAGTTACTCCAGTCCCATCAAAATAGGCACAGCTAAGTCTAAATCTCTCTAAATTCTCACAGACACCGAGCAGGAGGAAAACGATGTGCCGCTGGCGCAGCGCAAGCGTTTCACACGCGTCGAGATGGCCATGGTGCTGATGGAGCGTAACCAGTACAAGGAGCGGCTAATGGAGCTGCAGGAAGCGGTGCGCCTAACGGAGATACTGCGCGCCTCGCGCACAGTCGACAATTTTGAAAGGAAGTCGAATAAAGGCATTTGGAGATACTTTAGTAATCTTTTTACGTAAGTATATCACTTATATTCCACCCTGCATATTCGGAGTATTAATTGCTTATTTACTCTCACAACAGCCCCTCCAACCGTCCGACGGAACGCGTCGCTGACGGTCTTGGAGGGGGGCCGATGTTTCGTCACACAGGCGGAGGAAGTCCTGCCCACAACCATGGATCACCCAGCCGTGGAGGAAGCGACAATCGCCTTACCCTAGCTGGCTCACAGCCGCCGCCGCATCCGGCCAGCGCCGGCCTTGCCAACGCACTAATCATGGCCAAGGACTATGCAGAGGAGGGCAGCTCAGAGCGCATCAGCGCCAGGCGGCGTGAGCAATACCGACAGCTGCGTGCTCATGTGCAAAAGGAGGACGGACGCCTGCATGCCTATGGCTGGAGCTTGCCCATCAACAAGACCAATCAGGATGCCAATCCAAATCGCCATTCAGGCGGTGTACCCGTGCCCGTCTACTGTAATCCCCTAGCGGAAGCGTCGCCGCACATGAAGGTATTTTGTGCGGCAGGGGTGAATCTGCAAGGTGGCTTCACAAAGGATGGCCAATCGCTTATACCCGCCGATTCGCCCTATGCACCGCGCTCGACGCTCAAAATTGCGGAGATAACCAGTCCAACGGCCGAGCAGAGCGCCGAGGCGCTGGATCGCCAAATGGCGCGTGCCAGCCTTGAGACCCTGGAGCCCGAGACACAGCTCAGTTCGTTTGTGTGGATCTGCACCAGCACGCATGCCGCAAGCACGGTCAGTGTGGTGGATGCCAATCAGTCGGCCACTGTGCTGGATGCTTTTCCCATATGTGCATCGCATCTGCTATGCATTGCCTCTGTGCAGGGCGCCATGGAGAGCGACTATGCGTTGCTGGAGCAATCGGAAGTGGTCAAGGCGGGTGAGATGCTGCAGCGGCCAGGTGAGGGCCCCGAGCTGTGTGGCAAGGTGGAGTTTGTGCGTGTGCGACCCAAATCGGATCAGAACAGCAACAGCAAGCAGAGCTCACAGGAGGGTGAGGAGGTGCCCGCGACCATAACAGTCGTTGGCGTGGCAGAGGCCAAAGAGGCTACAGAGAAATCGAATGAGCAGCTGCCCGCCGTCGATGCAACCGAGCCGCTGGGCAATGTGGAGGCCATCAAGATACGCCAAGCGTTGCCAGGTGCACCGCAGCGACTCTCCTCCAGCAACGCGGACATCAGCAACAATCATGTCAACAATAACAACAGCAGCAGCAGCAGCAATAATGTGCAATTCAGCATAAAATCGTTTAATCCCATTCTGGGCACCAAAGACCGCGATGAGCCCTTGATGAGTTCGGTGGGACCCACCATGTGGATGGGCGCCCAGGACGGTTGGCTGTATGTGCACAGCAGTGTGGGCCGTTGGCATGAGTGTCTGCACAAGGTGCTCCTGCCCGATGCTGTGCTGGCGATAGTGCATGTGGAGTCGCGTGTTGTTGTTGCGCTGGCCAATGCTCAGTTAGCCGTGTTCCGCCGCCAAACAGACGGCCAATGGGATCTGAATAGTTATCACCTGGTTACGGTCGGTGATCGCAATCATTCGATACGTTGCCTCTGTGTGGCCGGCGAGCGCATTTGGGCTGCGCATCGCAACAAGATCTTCATTATTGATCCCATATCGCTAAACATTGTGCACTCGCTGGACGCGCATCCCCGCAAGGAGAGCCAGGTGCGTCAAATGGCGGCAACCGGTGCTGGCGTTTGGGTGTCCATACGGTAAGGTCATAATCATTGAATCCCAAGTCCAATTAAACTAATTGATTTACTCCTGCTACAGCTTGGACTCCACTCTACGTCTATATAATACACACACATTTGAGCACAAACAGGATGTGGATATTGAGCCTTACGTGTCCAAGATGCTTGGCGCTGGCAAGCTGGGCTTTAGTTTTGTGCGCATTACAGCGCTGATGGTGTCCTGCAATCGCCTCTGGATAGGCACCAGCAATGGCGTCATCATATCTGTGCCGCTGGCCGAGGTGCAGCAAAAGTCATGTGAGCTTAGCTTCCCATTCTATCTTTGTTCAAAGCTTAAACTGATTTATCCTCATTGCTTGCAGCTGATCCCAATGGTCACATGCCCTTGTGCTGCATGGCCAATGCTCAACTTTCCTTCCATGGCCACCGTGATGCGGTCAAGTTCTTTGTATCGGTGCCCATGCTCCAGCAGCCGAATGGCACGCTCACCTTTAGCAACAAACGGCCCGACATGTTGGTCATGTGTGGAGGCGAGGGCTATATTGATTTTCGCATAAGTAAGTGGAGTCACCGGCCATCCAAACTCTAGCTAAACTATTCACCAGTCCTGACAATCAGCGATCTCATATCTAACTAAACATCTATATATAAATGCAGTATATAGTATAATGTTCGTTCCATATTCCTCTGCAGGACATGAAAAATACGATGCTAGTGATAATGCAGCGCATTTGATAGTTTGGAAAGTCGATACGTAAGCTTTGCTTTTAATTTTGATTTTGAGTTGAATATGTTTTTGATTTGCGCCGTTTACGTAATTATTATTTTTGTTGTTTCAATAATATTTTTAATCTCTTTTTTTGCTAAGTTTTGCATTGTTGCTATGTCTATTTGTTTACCTAATTGCATTTTCTTTTTGTTTAACCTTTGCCGTGGCCGTGTAGTACCTTCAATTTGTAGTGCTCCGAACAGCGACGTGCCCATGGGCCGACAATCCAATTGGAATGCAGCATTTTTCTAAAGGTTTATCCATATATTTATGTTCAATATTTTGTTAAATTTTTGATTTATTTCTGTTTATCACGTTTTACAACCTCCAAAAAATTTGTCTCTGCACTTTTTTGTCACAATGTTCCAATGACATCCACAACCCAAATTCAAATATGTGGATTATCTGTAAACTTTTCTCTTTGGTGTCCTTGTGAATTGTCCCTCTGAGTTGCTATATAAAATATATAAGAGCAGCAATTGTATTAACGAAACAAAAGAAAAGCCTGATACAGGATATAAAATATCTATTTTGTATATACGATTGTTTATCTAACTTTTAGTTGCGGTTCTTAAACTTTCGGTTGTAGTTTGCTGATTTTATTTATTTAATGCCTTTAAATATTTATTGTAAATTTTATTTGCTTAATATTTTTAAAATAAATTTATACTTTTTATTTATTTTTTATTTAATTTTGCTCCAATTCTTACAAAAATACTGGCTATTTTACAAACTACCAAATAAATCGCGCACTCTCACTAAAATATTATAATAATGATGAAAATAATTACTAATCAAAAACTAAATAATATATGAAATCTTGATCAAGTTATGCATATGTATATATCAAATGATGATATATGAATGCTGCATAGTAGCTCAATACTTTTCAATGCTTTTGTAAATTATCTAAAAACAATTAAAAATCTCTTGTAGTTCTGTCGCAGCAGCACTAACTAAGTGTACATTGTGTATATATGTTCCTGATTTGCTAATTTGAATTCCTTAACTCTTGCAGATGATAATGACATGGAAAACAGTATTCAACTGGAACCAAATCAAACAATCGAAAATCGTGGCGATAAAAGTTATTTGATTGTGTGGCATGTTAGTCAGCGTTAAAACTAAATTGTTTTAAGTAAATTACAAGTTATGCATATATAATATATATATATATATATATATACAAATCCGACCCAAGCAGTTACAAGTTTTTGCAGGCTAGAAAAAAAAAAAAACAAATATCTTTACCTTAATTTAGTTTTTAAAGCTCCCAACTTATTTACAGTACAATGCGTCCGAGCATTGCCAAGAGCATATGATAGATATATACATATATATATAATTGGATAACAACCGATTTTGGTTAGGCAAACAGACTTGTGCTAATACTTATGCTTCACATACTAGCTTCATATATAAATATTAATATTTAAAAAAAAAAAAAAATTAACCTAAATGTTATTTAACACAGTGATAGCTCGCTATATAACTCAATGATATATAAATTAAAATTTGTACATTTTATGCGCTCTTGAAGCAGAGAAAGTTATGTTTTTTTACATATATATATATATATTCAATAGAAATGTCCAAATAACTTAAACTAAACTAAAGATCCCGTTTAAAGCAATTTGTGCGTGATTTTTTTATCCAAATAATTAGTTAAATTTGTATTTTAAGTTCAAAGTTTCAAAAAGCAATTTCTAATTTAGTTATTTGTTAAATAATTTTAATTTTTAGTTGAACCGATTACGTCTAATTGTTATTAATTTGTTTAATAATACGTAATAAACGAAAACAAGACCAACATTTCGAATATTATTTTTCATTTTTATTCTTAGAGGCAAAAAGTGATATTTATAATTTAGAAATTTTGGGATTCTTTAAGTACGGATTTTAATATGGCATAACAAGGCGAACTTACGCATTAGCTTTGGCTTGAATCGAGCAACTATATAATGGATAAATATACATATACATATATATAACACCAGATTATGTACTGTAAATAAAGCCACAATTTATAAAATATAGCAAATTATGTGAAATAAATTATGGATAACAACTGAGGATTTATTGGATTGGTATGAATTATTTAGGATTATGTACAGAACTTGACTATTGGGCAGTTTTAGTAGTTATAGAATTGGAATATCTACAAATGTCCAAATATCTACAAATGCATTTCAACATTGACTCCGCTTTGATTTTTATCTAAAACATTTTTTTATTTATCTTATTTAGATCTTATATAGTTCATTCATTAAAAACTCCATTCTATATCCTCTCGGCATTCCTGCGCATGATCATCGAGTGATGCGATTATGCCGACATCATCATCATTATCATCCATTATGGAATTGGTATCCAGTTCGGATCGACATTTCTTAATGTAATCCGTAATGGAGGCGTGTCTGCATTGCTTGAAGAACGCGTGAGTCATCAGCTTCTTGGCGCTCCAGCGATTCTCAGCATTGCGATTCAGACAAATCTCCACAAACTGGTGAAAATCGTCGGAGAGCACACGTTGACTGTAGATATCATAGGTACGGCGCGACGTCGCATTCTCAAATGGAATTTTGCCCTGATCGTCCAGGAGCATGGTGTACGTCGATCTATCTAATAAGGACGGCACATTTCCACGTATTTTCTCTGTGTACATTAGCGTGGGTTGTGTCTCGAAATAGGGTTGAATACCGTTAGCCAGCTCACATGCCGTTATGCCCACGGAATAGATATCTGATTTCTCCGTATATCCATGAATATTTTGATCCAAAACTTCCGGAGCAGCCCAATTCAGATGCTTCTCGTGCGAGATGCCATGCAAGACGGGTTTCTTTTTGCCATGCTTTATAAAACTGCGACTTTCGTGAAAATTAGATAATACTGCCTTATTTCCGTCCAATAAGATGTGCAGAGCCCTCACAGACCCGTGAACAAAGTCATTCGAGTGTATATACAAGAGGGCGGCGAGGACATCCTTGAATATTAATGCTATCAACGTCTCTGGAAAGCCGTTGCAGAACGTAGTTTTAAGCAGAAGTTCACATGTGCCAAAGCACATGTACGGGTGCAGCACATAGACATCGCTATCCACAATGAAACTATTTAAAATCTTATTGATATTGGGATGATTGAATTGTCGACAACATTGAATCTCGGCGAAAAGTCGCTTTAGTTCGGCATCATCGTCCACTTCCAGTGAATATTTTTTAACAACTAACACACGATTGTTGACAGTACAATTTGCTTTGTAAACCGAACAGAATTTGCCATGCTTAAATGCTTTTGTGAATTCATAGTCTGTTAAGCTATTGCTAAACATTATTATTTCAATTTGTAGAAAAAAATTTGTGTTCGAATTTCGAACAGCTGACTTTGACAGCTGTGACCTAATTAACGGCGTTGCTTTTGCGAATTGACGGCTTGGTATTGCCCGCGCAAAATTTGAAGGAATGCGGTTTATTTATTCTTTATCAATTGATAATTAATTTAAATATTTATAGTATTTTCTTTTGATATACGGTATTCAATTCATGCTGTAAAGCAATTGTACAGGATTCTTGTAAGTATATTTATTTAATTTTTTGTCATTATTTCTGGTTGTGCTGCGAACAGCTGATTTTAACAAATACTACCTTATGAACGGCGTTCATTTTGCTAATTGGCAGCTTATGAGTGCGCACAGTCGCAAAAGGCGAATGTACGAACACAGCGTTAATGCTGTTTATTTATATTACAAATGAAGTATTTTAAAAACTGAACATGGCCACGATAAGCGACACCTTTCGTAGCAACTGGCTAATCGCTACCTTTGGCCTGGGTTTGTTCATCGCCGGCTCCAGTGTCCTCTACTGGAACGAAGGGCGAGCGGTGCACACGATGTTGGCTCTGGATGAGGCTTACGCAGACATCTATTCGATGCAGTTCACCGAGGAGGAGCAAGATATGAATTTTGAAAATCGCATTGTGCATCTATCGGGGCCCATCATATGTGGAGAGCCGCTCACCGAGCCCGACTACAATATACAGCTGATGGCAGTGAAGCTAAGGCGTCGCGTACAGATGTACCAATGGGTGGAAGAGACAGTGGAGCACAATTTCGGCGAGAGCGTGGGCACAGAGGCGGACTCACGAAGCTATTACTATACACGCGAATGGCGGGACAAGATCGTGGACTCGCGACAGTTTTACAATCCACATGGCCATACGAATCCACAACGTTTCCCCATCGAGAGTGCCGTACAGGTGGCCGATGTGGTTTACATAGGCAAATATGAGCTGGGGTCGGCTGTGAAGAACAAGTTCAACAACTACCACGAATTGACCTCGGACATAAGGCCGGATGACAGCGGAATCAAGCTGCATCTGGGTCTCTACTATCACACCAGCGATGTGTTCAATCCGGAAGTAGGAGATCTGCGTCTGCTCTTCACCTATGCGGGACTGGAGGGCGAACTGTACAGCGTCGTGGGTCGCTTGCAGGGCAACAAAGTGGAGCCGTATGTCACCAGTCGTGGAGTGTCCGTGCTGCTCGTCTACCCGGGCGAGATAAGCGCACTGGAGGTATTCCAATTGGAGTATAGGACTCAGGTGCTGCACACCTGGTGGTGGCGCTTCATAGGCTGGCTCCTGATTTTCTTTGGCGTTACCTGCAACACGAAACTGCTGAGGGTTGTATGTGAGTGGATAACCAAAGACTTCTATACCATATATATATATATATTCATATATTTACTAGCATAAAGATATTTAACTCTACATATATTTCTATTAATATATCCCTTCTACTCTCCTCTTGCAGTGCTCCGTGTGCCTTTGCTAATTGGCTTGGCGCCCGATTCGCATTATCCGATAACTGGGAACTTCTTGATCGCCTTCTCGCTGTCGCTGACCATTGCCGCGGTGGCCTGGATACTGCATCGACCTGTGATTGGCGCGTGCCTGTTCCTAGCGGGCGCCTCGCCCTACGTCTGGCTCACACGCAATCTCGTGGACTATCAGCGAGTAGATTAGTCCGTTATGTTCTCGTACGAGTAGATATTTACACATAACTTATTTGTATTTCGTGCCATCAATGTCAATAAAAAACTGAATAACACTTAAAAGCTAATCGTATCGCTATAATCCTAATCCTAGAACTCTCGTATGCCCGGATTCGTTAGCTCGCTCAGCTTCGACTTGGGCGTCGACTCAGTGGAGGTGTGCACACTAGGACTCTGCGACTTGTCCTGCTCCTCATGGCACGCGGCCGGCTCCTCGAAGCGCACGTAGGGCTCGAAGCTGTTGTTGATCTGCACAGAGCCACGATGCAGATTGTTGGACTCCGCCTCAAAGAGTATCTCGTTGATGAACCTCTCGGCAAGCAGACGCTGCTCGCGAGGCAAGCGCTTCAGCTTGTATGTCCAAGTGCGCGCAATGGACTCCTCCTCCGGATAAGTGCCCGCCAGATACTCACAAGCTATATTCAACAGCTCGTCCGTGTTGTGCGTGCTCACTGTAGTTGTGGTGGCGGAGGACGAGTTGTTTCCGTTGCTACTGCAGGGTGGGGTCTGCCTGGCTCGCTTTGCCGCATTTGAATAGTCGGGCTGCTGGTGCATTAATCCCGATCCCGCAGCTGCTGGCGGCGGTGGCGGTGGCAGCGGATCTACCTTTTGTACATGCCCAAATGATTTGTGAAACATTTCCGAGATGTTCGGCGTCTGACCCACTCCACTGCGATAAGAGTAATGCAAGGAGGAGGCGCTGCTGCCACTGCTGTGCTCCATGAAGGATGCCGTCGAGCTGGAGTTTTCGTTGAACGAGAAGCTGGGCTCGTTCTTGAATGTAGGATTCACCGCGAGGAACTTCTCTGTGTTCCTCAAAAAGTCCAGCTCCTGAAAGGTCCAACAACGTGGCGTATGCAAGCTGCCCGTGCGCATAGCGCTCTCCACGACCTTCAGCTCCTTGCGATAGTTCGTGCGCAGCGTGTTGATCTTCTTCTTCACGTCCTCGACGGTCGCATCTCGCTTCAGATAGTGGTAAATGGGCACCAAGCGCTGATATGCCTCTGCTCGCTTCTCTCGATTCGTGTAATCCCGCAGAGAAGTGTCCCACAGGACGGGCATATCCCGATATGTCTGTATGAAGGCACGCAGATAATGACGATTCTCCTCGGCTCCGGACATTATTTTGATGCTATGCGACGGCTGCTGCGACGGCGGCGGCGGTTGGTGAAGCATTCTCTTTTATTCAAAATCCACTTTCAAATGCTCCCTCTGAAAGGGCGGTAAAAATATACCAAAATAAACACAAAGCGAAAAACGATCGAAATTAGTTTTACTTCAGCGTGTAAGTGAAAAAATGACAAATTTATGTATGGACCTATTGACGAAATGTCATTTTGCTGTTGTTGTAGTTGCGATGGTGGTGGTGGTTTGCTTGACAGATTGCTGGGCATATTGCTGCATTGACGTAACTGCGCTTGTGTGTGTGACGTCACAGCAACAAGTGTTGTCTGCGCTTAAGTTTTTATTTTACTGTGTGTGGTAACACTGCTTCGGCAATCGAATATAAACACTTAACGATTATGAATTTTATTTGAACAGAGTACCATTTTGAGTATAACAGTCTCTTTGTATGTTAACGGTGCGGTGTAACAGTGCCTTTGTGAGTAGAAGAGCCGACAGCATTAACATTTATGTAAAATAAAGCGAGACGAACAGCCGTGCGACCGGACGTGTTTGACCGTTGATTTTGATTTTTAATTCCGACGCGCTGCAAAGAAAGTATAAACTGAAACACGTACAAGGCGCAATGTAATTATTTGTATACGAATTACAAGCTACATTTGTGCAATTAAACGCGTGTATGCAAAAAAGAAAAATTATAAACAGGATTGCAAAAAGTGCTAAATTAAAGTGACGCCGTCCGCTGCTTCTGTTTCTGCTGCATTTAGTGGAATTCGATTGTGTGCGTGCACGCTACGCGTAAGTGTGTGTGTAAATTGTGACTGTTGGCGCTTGGCAGCGATATTTTGCGCGCCGCTTTTTAATTAACCAAAGCGTTGTTCAATTTAATTGTGCAAAAACAAAGATGCTTTGGCATTGGGCATTATTCAAGCTATGAGTAAATCAAAGCAAACAAACCAACATTAAATAATAAAACAAAGAAAATCAAACACGAAAGCTGTTTCAAAAGTGTATGTGTGTGCGTGTTCGTGTGTCCAAAATTTAATGCAATTCAAAGGAAATGGAGACCATCGAGGAGCAATCAAAAACAGGTGAGTTCGCGAATCGTAAAATAGAAGAGTGGGCATCAGCAGCTGTTTTGCCTCACATCCGCTGTTTGTCTTTATTTCTATATAAATATAGAAATATATATTTTTCAATTTTTAATTTTTCAATGTCGCAGGCGTTAAGCACACATAAAAAATGTCACAGCCAGCAAATAAATATCTTGGCTAGTACTTTCTTGTTGTAGTCAGGGAATTTTAAGCTACTTTTTTTTTTTTCAATTTTTTGAAATTTATTTCGGTGTGAAATATATTTATGTATCGTTGTGAATGATTTGCGCGTATATAATATGTGTGTGTGCTAAATGTAGTTGCACCCCTCACCCCGCTGCGCACTCGACAAACCGGCACTGTACCCAGCAACAACAATAACCAAAAGCGCAGCCGCGCGGCGAAGTTCCTGGCTGCCTGCCTGCCTAACTGTAGGTAGATCAACCAACAAATTACGTGCGCTCACCCTCTGTTTTCTGCCTCTCTGTCTCTCTCTTTTTGTTCTTCTAGTTTTGTTATTGTTACTAGACCTAGTGATTTACCTACCACACGTTTGCATGTCTGCTCTTCCCTGCCTGTCCTTCTTCCCTCTTTCCGGGTATACATACTTAACAGAGCGCGCGCACATGCCAATGTTTTCGGCTGTCGGCTCAATGTTAATGGCATTCTTACATACACACAAGCGCATCTGCATATAGGTGCGTGTGTGTGTGTGTATGTTTGTGCGAAGGCCTCTGCGTAGTCGCAATGTACTGAGCCAAGGCTCTGCCAGATGACAACGTAATTTTATTACAAGATTCCACTTTGATGAGTCTGTTGCAGAGAAAACCTTTAGCGAAATATCAAAACTAGAGTCCCCACGCTGATCATCATGCAAATGCCACCCAATTAGTTTTTCGTCATCTCTCTTTGGCAAGGGGCCAAAGCAAATGAAGAAGAGACAGCATAGAGGAGAGAGTAGTGAGTGAGCAGCGCAGGCAGCGGCAAAGAGAATTTCCCAAAATGAAAAAAAAGGAAGAGAAGTAAATACTTTATTTCCCTCTGTCAGCCACCACCTGTGAGGGTCGTTTCGCACGCTGCCCCGAGTGTCGTGTATTTGCATTGGGTTTTCTGCTTCGACGGGGGCGCACACCTGTGGCTTCCGCCTGACTGCTTTGTCAGGTGATCTTTTAGTTGCAATTCAGAGTTTGATCCTTACACATCAGCAGCAACAGCAACAGTCGCTTCAGCATGTTGCACTTGCCAGTGGCAACAACAACTCAACATTCTCAGCTCAACTTTGGGCACGCCTGCAACAAGCAACGAAATATCGTCACGGTTCGTCGTCAGGCTTGGTCCTATTTCACATACGCAGCCCAGGAGGAAGTCAAACAGACGCATCTCAAACAGGCCGCACTATGTCAAGTGTATGAGGACTTTACAGGTATTTCATTACACAGGCCAGGCATTCACCACCAGCCCAGTTAACGGTGGAAGTGTCTCACAGGGTTGCTCTCACACAAATTTACAAACAGCAAACACATTTTATAACGAACGACTTCACTTTGGGCATTTTGTGCTACGCAATTTAATTGAAATTCAGAGCGTGTTTTTGCACTTTAAGGAATTTGGCGCAAACAAACTCAAACAGACCAGAGAACGAAGCTCTGAATTCAAGCGTAATATTTTCTATATATAATATATAATATATATGCATAAACAATTTAAATAGATTTGCATAAGAAGCAAAGTGAATAATAGCTTGAAGCAGCTTTCTTCAAAGAAAAAGAACATTCTGTTTAATATATTTTTTGCCAAACTTAATACTTAACTTACTTTTTCTTAGTATTTACCCTACAATGATTATACAAGAAAAAAATGTTTTTTGGCTCAATTTCTTGGGAACGTAATTGAAACATTTAATAGCTGTTGCAGTCGCATATTGTATACTGAACTTGTAACGATAAATAAATGCAATAAATTCAATACTATATAGTATATGCTATACCTATGATTATATGATGTATACCTATATTTATTATCGCAGTTGTTTGGGTTGCTTCAAGTGTTTCATTTGATATTATACGAATTACTGCGTTGAAGACAAACGATTTTCCTGTATTGCAGTATTAAAAGCTGTTGGCTTTTTGTAAACACAACAAACTATATAGTTTACTGTTATAGAGAGACCATAAATTTCCATTGTAAGACTTAGTTATTCTAAAAATTTCATGCGTCATGCGGCGACAACAAAAAAATCAGCAAGAGCAACAACTCCTGTTCATTATCCACTGTGAAAGCAGATGCTGTATGGACCAGAGAGAAAGAGTGAGACAAAGAGAGAGGGAGAGACTGGGAGCGGGGGCGGGGATGTGATGGAGGGTATAGTCTGGACTTTGTTCAATTGCCCAAGTGGCGACGCGTCTGCCTCGATAGAGAGATACAAAAGCGCAATTGGCATCAGTTACAGCTGCACAATTCTGGATAAAATTAATGCACAACTGCATGTGCAATCAATTCTGGGGTGTAGGCAGCAGTAGGGGTAGCTGGGGCGGGGCCGGGAGGCTGGGCTGCTGTTGGAAAATTTGTATGCACTTGAGCAACTTGTGTAGAGCTCATTGTGTGGGCGGGTGGACGGATTGGCGAATGGGCGGATGGGTAGTTGGGTTGTGTTGGGTGCATTTTCTTTCGCTGTGCTTTGGCTTGTCAAAACTACGTTGGCAATGAGCTGAAGGTCACAGAGGGGGGTCGGGTGGGTAGGTAGGCAGCCATAGACAACAAACAATAATATTAATGGCAGCAATCAGCACTTGGCGATCACAATTAAAATTGATGTCAACAGCTCACAAAATTGCGTCTAAATAATCGACGCTGCCCTTCGTTCAGCTGTGGACGGATGCTGCTGACCCAGAGATGTATACAGCGAGATCCTCTCGGTTCTATTTTGTCTTGCATTTTGTTTGTTTTCTTTTTGCGCAACAGTTCGCAATTTGCATAAACAAACGAATAGACAATAGCAACAACACACACACTGTGATGGCCATAAATCATAGCGCCAAAAACTTTGAATATGCTCGCCTCCGCCCCCTCCATCTCCACTGCCTCCCGCTGCCTCCTGCTGCTGCTGCTGCCGCCGCTGCTACTCTGCACTTGAACAAAGTGTACTTAACAATTTTTAGTGCGCTACTCAAGAGGGCGTGTGCGAGGGTTGAAGGCAACCAAGCAAGCGAGCTCATCAATTATAAACAAATCACATGTTTATCTATTATACATATATTCACAATATATCAAATGTTAGCTTCAACTTAGAGTCATTAAATCCAGAGTGTAGTTAGTTGCCATTGAAAATGGGAAATCTGGGTACAATGTGCTTGTTTATATAGTAACTATTGTATATTAAACTAGAATATGTGGGGTATATGGACTAGTTTTCAGTTTATAAATTTGTAGACCCTGAACCCATTGAATCGAATGCCCTTTATGAAAATCTATATTAGATTATAGTGTTATTCAGATTCTTAAGGTAATTTTGTATGTATATAAAATAATATCCGAAAGCTCTTTTAGATGCATTAGTTGGCATACAAAGTTTTGATGAATATCTTATTTAAGCAAATGCTGATGAACTGAACAACATTCTTAGGTTATGCAGCACAACCCGTGCCCTCTTTGTACAGTTAAGCATTATAAGCTCCGAGCTATATATAGAACATCGTACTAATGCCTTGTGTGTCGTCTCCCATTCGGTATTTTGCAGAAATGTCCATTATGTCAAAGCTGCCCACACGCATCTGCCTGGTGGGCGAGGCTGGTAGAGATGCGGAGACGCTGCAGGCAGCCGAGAGTTTTGGCATGCCCGTCATACAATCGGAGACGGGGCTGGACATCATCAACGATACGGATTGGCGCACATTCTATGTGCTGCAGGACTTTGAGGACGAGATCTTTGATGCCATACACAAGCAAAAGGAATGGTAAGTGTTGCCCTCTCACTCATCCCATTTCGGTCGCGCTTTGTTATTTTTGTATGGCTTGCTTTAGCCAGATCTTTGTCATCTATAAATACATATCTGAGCATAATGTCAGCAAATTGAATGAGACGCGTCGTGGCGTCACGGAGTGCCACGAGTGGAGCACCAACAGCAGCCAAATTTGAAATTGAGACACACGCATGTGCGCTCTGCTCTACACCACACTCCCACACGCCCCGCCCTACTGGGCAGAGGGTTGAGATTGACAGCGCCAAAACCAAAATCCGTTGACAATTCACGCTTTTCAAAATGCCCTAGTATACCCAGCAAAAATTGTTAGGCATTTGGCGGAGGGCGTATTGAAATGGGAGTAGAAAAATGGGAAAAGACTTGAAATGAAGTTTTCTTCAAGAAAACTTACTTTACAGAAGCTCAAATAGTTTAGCAACTTTGATAAGAATCCCAAGTGTTTCCTTGTTTCATCTTACTTTTGCTGCCCATCACAGGGTACATTTCAGTCGAGCATACTCTGTTTCGCATCTATTTTTGGTTCTCTGCAAATTTCCTACAAATTGTTGTCAAATTTGAGGCTTGTGCGACAGTTTCTACCACGCTTGATTAATTTGCCCGCTGCGCAGTAATAGCCACATTTAAATCAAACAAGACAACAACAAAAGCAATAACAGCACTAGCTAGAGTATTTTGAGGAGCAATGCGCGACTAGCAGATACTCTAACATAACTATTCTGATCTTTCTTCCACTGATACACATAAACATTGTCAAATCTTAAATGAATACGATCAAAGGCATTTTTAGATTCCAAAATCTATTTATACTCTAGTCTACTAGCCCCCTTGCCCATATTCAATAATTGGCAGGGTATAAAAACACAAAAAACATGCACGGTCTCTGCCTCATTAGAGATTAACAATAATAATTTTTTGTTTTATTTATTTACGATCATATTCAAGGTCAACAAATGCGTTTGCTGTGGGTTTGCAAATTGTGGCATATGGAAGATGGAGGAGGAGAGATAGAAGCTGGGGCATTGGGGCATGGCAAGGGGAACATCTCTATTGCCTGTTTTGCTATGCTTTCGTGTTAAACATCAGTTCTGTTCCTTTTATTTTGTTTAAAATTATGTAAAAAAGCACTAGAGAAGAAACGGAAACCAGGGGAAGAGTGGGCATTACGTGTATTATTTATTTGCCAAAATTTCATTCATCTTTCGTTTGTTTGTGTTTAGTTTTTGTTGATTATTTTCTGATTTTCTTTGCTTTTCTTTTTTGCCATTAAATTGTTTTTAGTTTATGAAGCATATAAGTGGATGCTTTT
The DNA here is from genome assembly GCF_018153725.1 of Drosophila mojavensis. Classification (NCBI taxonomy): domain Eukaryota; kingdom Metazoa; phylum Arthropoda; class Insecta; order Diptera; family Drosophilidae; genus Drosophila; species Drosophila mojavensis. The sequence continues at coordinate 10,908,767 of NW_025318899.1, read as the reverse complement.
TTATGGCATTTTGCACAAAAATAAGTTCATCACAATTCTTATAAATAGTTGCCAATTAGTTGAGAATTATATTCTAAATATATTTGTTGTCATTCAGCGGAAGAATAACCTACTCATTCATATTTTTGTAAACAGATTCCGAATGCAAATTCGTAATATTTTATGAGGCACAGCCAGCTTTAATGTTGAAATTAAATGGCTTTACTATTGAGTGATAAATTATTGCATAGGAAGGTAAAGGGACTTTATGGACTAGCTCTATGTTGGTATACTAATGAGGGAGAGAGAGAGAGAGAGAGAAGTGAAGAGAGTATATTGCTTTTCAATTATTTATCCGTGCATTCGTCTCTTTGCCTAAGTACAAATTATTGTGGCCCTATTAAAGGTATAGAGGTTTGATTAATTTTAAACATATTCGTACCCCACTATCCACATACGCCTACAAAGGGCGTGACTAATCATAAACAGTATTCTCTACAGTTTTATAGTTAAGACTTGAAAGATGAATGAGGCTTAGTTACTTTTTCCAACTTCTGCAAATTTAGTCAGAGTATGTCTGCCCTTAATTGCCTCTTAAGGGCGTGGCAAAGATAAACAAAATAAACTTTTTTCTAAAGTCTGTTTAAATAGTCAAATCGGAGAACGATTCCCTTCCTCCTTTACAAATTGACCTATAAATTTTTTTATTTTCCCTCTAGAAATATCGATTGTTGCATTATTGTTGTTCATTATCAACTATTATATCACAACTACTGCTACAATATGTAATACATGTAAATGTAACCCCACATCTCTCTATCTCTCTCCCTCTCTAATGCCAATTAAAGTGAAGCCTTTCTATAGAAGTCTGTGTTAATTGCTATGCAACATATGGACTCTTTTGTCTGTGCACGGAATTCAGTATAACTTTTTGGTGCTTCCCGCGAAAATGCATGCAATGGGGAGCAGACAGCTGTTGGGAAAAATTCCCTCAATGGATTTTCAGAATTGCACACACACACAAACACACACACACGTAGTAGCCACTTAAACTCACACAAATTGATGGCAAAAAGATCTTGTTAATTGTGACACAACCACATTGGCTATAATTATACGATCTATCGTATGCACTGAAAAGTACTCAGAGTTATATTTATATAGAAACTGAATCATAAGAATACGTTTGCATACTGGTGTTCCCCTTGGGGCATTGCCTATTTTGGGGCCGCATTCATTCAGCGACTAAAACACAAATAGTACAAAATTCTTAATGAAAATTTGCTCAACGAAAATTGATGACAAAATTGTCGTTTTTATTTATTGTCTAAGGAATTCGTTAAGCCGAAAACTTTGCGTACTTCCACTGAAATCGAAATGAATCGCTAGCGTGTTCACATGATTGCAGAGGTGGTTATCTATATACATATGTATGTATATGATATATAGGAGAGGGTGGGAGTTGCGGCTACTGCGGGGGTGCGTCATATTGCAGCAATCTATTGGCGCCACGATTCTATAAAAAATGTTTTATATGTGGAACACGATGGCAAAGTGTGAAAAGCGTCGCCAACAAGTCGGAAATTCTTGACAAAAAAAACACAACAACAACAAATCAGAAAAATCCTCAAATCGCAGAAAATAAAAATATATATAAACTATACATATTTTTTTTAATAATATATTTCGATACATGTGTGTGTATAGCTAGCCGTGCGTCTATATAATTTATAAGTTTTCAGCATGGCTAATTAATTGTGCGAGAGGGTGGAGGTGGCTGGGGGGTGGTGCAACGCGTTGCTGTCATTGACTGCTCTATAGTTTTGACCCTCGCAAAGTTCGAGTGTTATGCTTGTATACGAAGGATGAAAGGGTGGGCGGGTGTATGTTTGGGTGCTAAAGATCAGCGCACTTTATAAGCAACAAGTTCTTCATGGATTCTCCATAATCCATAAACACATACTATATATGCATATAAAAATGTATATATGTATATATATGTATATATGTATATTATATGCTCCAATTGGAGGTCAGCTTTTAGCGCTCGTCTTTCATCTTTCAGCTGAGCAGCACGCGCTGCGCATTTTTTGCATTGAGTAAGCATTGCGCCTGGGTTTTCCTTCTGCTCACTCATGTGTTGAGTCTACGAAATTCCATTGATATATAATATATATTATATATATTTTATTAGTCAAATATTTTCTTTTTGCATACATTCAAATGTCACACCTGGTTGCCAAGCTTATTTGTTTATCATTTTGTCATTTGGCTTTCCTCGAATGTTTGCGCAGCTTACAGTAATATTTTTCTCTCTTTCTTTATCTATCTGTGTGCGTGTGTGTGTGTGTCTGAGTGTTTGGCATTTGGCACTTGAGTGTGTGCCATCAAGTGGCATTTTCTATTTCCACAATTTTTCATTCCATTGCGTTTCGCAGCTGCCGTCGTCGTCGCAGCCGCCGACGCTCGGCATTTGGCTCAATCATTTTCCACAGTTCACAGCGCGGCAACAGTTGTGTTTTTGTTTAGTTTCAGCTGTGCCGTTAGAATCAGCAAAACGTTTTTACCAATAAATGTTTAATAATATATACATATATATAACTATATCTATACTCTGTGCCACTGAACAATATAAACTGAACGTGTGTCTAAGCAATTGTGTGCGTGCTGCTTCCACATAGATGGAAACCTATTTGTGGTAAGCGCCAGGTGGAACAGGTGTATGTTTGTGTGCAGCCAGACTCTGTGTGAAAGCTGTGAGAAGTCTCGCCTTATCGCAGTGAAATTGAAGTGCGTGTTAGTTGTGCTCTATGAAACGAGTCTTAAGTTTCCAAATCTGTTTGCTATTCGTAGTGCCAACAGACTGAAACGAAACGCATTGTGCAATCGACTGTGGGAGAAGAAACAAATTAAACAATTATAGTGTAAAGAAGTTACTAAAAATGTAGTATGATTGAGTATATGCAATGTAGAATGCAGTTAACTGATGTGTCTAAAATCTAAATTTCAATTCAGGTGTATAAGAAAAGTGTTGAGTGTTTATTAAAATAAGCTGCATTCATGTGAGTTAAGAACTCCATTGCTTCAAATCCGAATCAGCATCCATATATTTATACTTCTCAAAGAATTCTTTCGTATTCTGCTAAATAACAGTTTATTTTGTATATTCCTTCTTCTACGCTTCTCTTTACAATATTTTATTTCGAATTTCTCTAGATATTTTCTATATTTATTTGAAATATTCATACTTGAAATATGCACACCTCCTTAACCTAGTTTAGATTATATATCTCTAGATTCTTCCTCTTCGAATCGATTATTTACTGAATGCCAGCCAGTTGCTATGTCTACATATATCACTTTCTTATAATAAATATATTTATTTTTATGAAAATTATTTCAAAAATTTCGAGCTTTTTGCGAGCTTTTCCTAGAGATCAGAAGAAAGCTTTTTGCTCGTTTATTTATGCAAGGAAAAATCAAGAAAACTTTGTTCAATAATGTTTTATTGAAGTATTTAATTTTTGTTAAATCTCACTGAAACTCAAATAGCTCTCAAAAGATTCATCTTCTACCTTAAGTGTGTTTCATATCAATCCTTCGCTCATCCCATTCAATCAATAATTTTTGCCAACAAATGATTTCCTGGAACTTTGGATTATTTATAAAAATTTTTGCTGCTGACCCAACCCATTTTGATGGGCTGAGGAGCAGCGTATGTCCTAGCCACAACACATGAGTGAATGATGAATGTACATAAATTAATTTCAATATTAAAAATATCTTAAATACATAAGGCGAGACACACAATTACACACACACACAGACAGACTGACAGAGGCAGAGGCAGAGGCAGGGCAGCATCCGCCCACTTCCGCTCGATTGATTTGTTTATAAAAACTTCCGGTACGTGGCCAGTTGTACGCCCGTATAGTACAGCCTGTACAGTCAGCCTGGCTGGCATGTGCTTCGTCATAAACAAAAAGCCCTTAAACAAATTGATTGCTGCATGAGATGTGGTTGGGGTTGGGGCTGGGGCTGCTTGTTCCAGTCAAAGTTCAGTGGGAATTCGTCTGGCTTTTGATTGTTGTTTACATACCCCAGCCCCAATTGCCACCTGGTGTCGCGTGTGGATATCTATCTAGCTATCTGTCGCTGTCTTTGTGTGTGGGAAAGACGCGTCGCATCACATCGCGTCGTATCGCAACAGAGCAACTGTTCTCGAACCGGATGAATTGTTAAGTTGCAGTCATTCGTGGATTGCCTGATCGCACGGCAGTGCTTTCGCCTCAGTCTCAGTCTCAGTCTGTGTCTCTGTCTCGTGCTTGTGCAATTGAAGGCGCCTATAACCGATTTATAGTCTTGAGTGATTCGAATAATTGATATATGGCTACTGCAACAGCGCCGCAACGGCCAAGGTCAATTGGGGCATTACAAAAATCGCCTTGCATAATTCAAAAGTGTGCCACATAAATATTTAACGATCTCTCTTCTCCCTCTCTCTCTCTCTTCAGCATTTTGGGTCCACCCGCTTTGAAGTATGCGGCCGAGATGAAGCAGACGCTGGGCCAGAACACCAGGCCCATTTATAACTATGCGATGCGCGGAGTAGTCACTTGCTTCACGGGCATACGCAAAAAGGATGAGCTGGTGAGTGTAACGGAATAATTAATCCCCATCAGATGAATGTGCAATAATTTTAAATATTTTCGACTTCAGACAAAGCTGGTGAATCTCATACACTCCATGGGCGGTTGCATCAAGAAGGATTTGAATACAAAGACCACGCACTTGATATGCAATCACAGTGGCGGCGAAAAGTATCAGTAAGTATATAGAAAGACTGCTGAAATTGTGTTAAAGCTGGAAGCAAAGGAACAGATCACTATCGCGAAAAGACTTTAGCCTGTGTGTTTAGCAAGGATAGAACTTTATAGAAGTAACTCGGCGTATTTATATAGCTCGTGCATTCCAAAAATATAGTCAAAACATAAAGTAAATTGATCAGTTGCAGATTTGAAGAGTACATTTTTATATAAGTTTCCACTATGCTTCACTTGTGTAATGATCTTAAATCTTTATATTTCGATCAATATGCTCTATTGTAAATCATATTAAAATGCAATATATTTTTTGAAGGATAGGAGTTGTCAAGATTGTAACAATCTAAGAGAGGAGTAGTTCAAGTTTAAGTATAGAGAAACCTTCAATAATTATAATAACTGTAAATCATACTTAGTCATATTCAATTGCTCCCACTCTGTGTAAAGGGTTTCGGTTCTTTTCGTTTTGGTCTTCGGCTGAGCGGCCTACGTTGAACTATTCGTGTATTCTGTTCAATCTCTCTGAGGAACCGATGCAATCGGTTCACAGTGTATATAAGAACACCTTTCAGACATTGAGAAACTTTCAGCAGTTATTTGCGAGCTCTGATATTTATAAATCAGTCAAATCATAAGTCATTTACCTTTTACCATCTAAACTTAGTATAGAGTAAAGGGAATGTATTTGATATAAGACCAAATGGAGTTTATTTGATAATTGTTTGTCCACTTACAGATACGCCAAAACCTTTCGTCTGACCGTGGTGCGTCCCGCTTGGGTCTATGCCGCTTGGTCCGCTCGCAATTCGCTGGGCTTTGAGGCCACCCAGGATAACTTCACCAAGGCGCACAGACTAAAGGCATTCGAGGGACAGAAGATTTGCTTCTTTGGCTTCCCCGCCGAGGAGCATCAACACATGGTCGATGTGCTGCTGGAGAATGGCGGCGTCTGTGCCGAGTTGGATGATCCCGAGTGCTCGCATGTCGTGAGTTCTGTGCCCCGAAATAAAACTGCGGCACTTTTTTACTTAAATTGTTTTTTTATTTTTATTTTTTATTATTTTTTCACTCGCTCTATTTTGCATGCAACTCACCTTTTTGGCATTTGGCTTAAACGTTTTGTTTGTTTGTGTGTCTTATGGCTGACTCTTGTGTATATATCTTGCAGGTGATGCCCAATACGGGCGCTGTCCTTACAAGCACTAGCTCTAGCTCTACTAGCACTAGCACTGATACTAACCACACCACTAACACTAAACCCCAAATATGCAGCAGCCCCAAGTCCCCCAAAATCGAAGCAGATTCAACAGATGAGGCAGGCCAACAGCAGCAGCAGCAGCGGCAGCATCAGCTGGACCACGAACTGGATGAGCAGCAACAGCAGCCAGTTTCGGACAAAGAGAATCATTCTGGCGAACTCGATGACATACATTTCGATGAGCGTCTGTTTGTCGAGTCGGGCGACATGCAGCAGCCGGAGGAGCTGCCGCTGCCCGACTCAGCGGACGAAGAGGATGTGCAGGCGAGCACGCCGAAGAGCAACAGGCAGCCGCATGTTATTATTGCCAGCGGCACGCCCACCAGCTGCAATGGCAGCCCACTGGCCGCTGAAGACTTCCAAGACAATGAGGAGCGACTATCACCTATTCTGATTGCGCCCGCCAAGCTGCTAACGATCGACACAATCAACGAGTGCGACATGGAAACGGATGACTTGACGGCCGCAGCGGCCGATAATGACTTGAAGCGCAAACGCGACAGTTTCGACAGCGTCTCGCTGATGTCTGTGGACTCGTTTGCCTTGCCCGCGAGCACCAAGAAACCGAAGCTTATACGCACGGGCTCCATAACGCGCACGCTGAAGCGCTCCATGAGCTTTGTGGCTGATCGCACGCCCATCATCAAGACGCTGCGCACGCGTCGCAGCTCCATTGCCGTCGCCGATGCATCCACGTTTCTGGGCAGCGAGACCATTGAGGCGGATGATTCCGTGTGCTCGCTGGCCAGCATCAACAGCACACTGAACGAGTCCATAAGGAAGCCAGTGAAGGCGCTGCGCAGCATTTGCGATCGCATCACGCGCAGCAGCAGTCGCCGCGCCGAACGAGAGGCCACGCCAGAGGGCGGGCCATTGGATAGCGGCTTCAAGACGCCCAAGGCGCCGTTGCAGCGCTTTGGTGTCGGCGGCAGTGCATCATCATCGAAGAAAACAGCAAAGCGTCTCTTTGGACCGGCGGGTGGAGGCACAACTGCTGTCAGCTGCTCCCTAACATTAACAACTAACAATGCCAATGTCCCCACCAAAGATACGGTCAACGCTTGCTCGGCAACGACTGTTACTGCCTCTGCCTCGGTCCTGTTGCCCTCGAAAATCAGCTCATCCATAACAGCAATCACATCATCAACATCATCATCATTAACATCATCAACATTGATCGCTCTGCCCGTGGACTCTGCCAAGCTGCCAACGTCGACGTCCGCTGGCGATGAGCAAATGGTACTTAAATGGAATAAAATCCGCAAACCTAAAAAAAAACCTGGAAACACTTTGAAACGGCACAGCATAAACATTTTCTTTAGGACATTGTTAAGCTCTACAATCAAAGCTAATTAAACACTTTGTTTATGGCTTTTTAAAGAAACTGCTTGATGTAACTTAATTCTCTCATTCATCATTTTTTGAGCCATCCATTTGAGTCTCAGCAGTTTCTTTACTCTCCATTCGCCTTCATATTTCGTGTGAGAACTTCTCATCCATTTCGTACGCTTCTCGCTGTGCCTTTTGCATTGAAACATTTTGTGCTATTTTTGTTCGATTCGTCGCGCATTTTCAACATTTTTTCAGCTGTTTAACGAGCTGCGGATCACGTCTTTTGTTCTTAACCATTTTCAGGCCAAATTCAACAAATTTTATTAAATTACATGTTAATTGTTTATGGTTATGTTTTGTAGTTTTTTAAGCCATAATTTGGGTGCGGTGTTTGATCATAACTTTTTTCACTATTAATCTCTCTCTCTCTCTCTATCTATCTAAATCTCTGTCTCTATCTCTATCTCTATATCTAATGCTACTGTCTCTATTTTTCAACTGTTTTCCGAGCACACACGCAACAACAACAACAACAACAACAGCACAATAAATATTAATCAACAGCACACGTTCCGCTTGAATAAATGTTAAAAATGCCTTCAAGAATGCCCAAAAAAAATAGGGGCCAAAAAAAAGAAAAAGATTATAATAATAACAAATAAACATAATGTACATAAAGGCTGGGCGTTTGGTATAGACTAACAAATATTTGCACAAATGTTTCAGTACATTCGATGGCAGGAATTCTCGAGATAAACAATTTCATATATACATATATATTTTATTTGCTTTTTCTATATTTTCCTACTCTATTGTTTTATGATCTTTGTTTTGCTTGCGATTTTTATGCCCGTTTCAAAGTGTTTGCCAAAAATGTGCATTAAAAATGTTTTGTTTGCTCATATTTTGTTGAAATTATTATTGAAATCAAATAATTCAAATCAAAATCATATTCAGTTTCGGATACAGATTCCATAATGTATGTAATTTATTGTGCTGCTCTGCTCTGCTGCTGGTGCTGCGTTTGTGAACTGTACAATAGATTTAAATTAGTTAGACGCTTGATTTAAGATTGTATTGAATGCATTTGGCAACAAACAAAACATTTTTATTTCTATCACATTGCTCACATTGCACATTTCCACATGGTTTATAATTTTCTTTGATTTGCAATCAAATTGTTGAGCCGCATTACTGATCTATATATATATATATCTATCGCCCGCCCATCAGGTTGTGGACGAGCACACGACTGTGTCGAAACCGGAGCCCAAGAATCATAATACTCACATTCTGAAATCGGACTGGTTCTGGTATACCATACAGAATGGCTACGCCAACGAGATGGATTATCTATTTGGCGATGTAAGTGCAATCGAATACCTATTGCAAATCAATTATTAAACTTTCTTCAATTTATCTGTAGTACTTGGATAGCATTACGAATACGCCCAGCACAGATCGTCGCGACTCGCTGCCCATTAGCTTTAACAAGCGGAAACGGAAGCGTTTCTCACAGCGCATCCAATTGGAGGGCACGCCCTTGGGCTCCGGCAAGCGACGGTCTTCGGTGTCGGATGCTGGCCTCTTGTCCGTGTCGAATAGCTTCTTCGACTGCACCACCAGTCCTGATAAACTGGAGAATGATAAGCTGCTGCATGTAGAGCCAGAGGTTAGCGAGGCCACGCCCACCAAGAAATCCATGCGGTTCAATCACTTTATGGACTTCTTCACCACAGAGTCCAACTATGTGGGCATCCTAGATACCATACTGAATGTAAGAGCGGTCGCAATGAATCCTTACCACACAATACTCACATCTTTCTCTCTCTTTCCGGGCAGCTGTTCAAAAACAAACTGGAGGAGCTGGCCGAAACGAATGATCCGTTGCTTAATAAATCAGAGATCAAATCAATTTTTGGCAACTTTCTGCCCATTCACGAGGTGCATCAGAGCATGCTGGAGCATCTGCGCAAGCTGCATGCCAATTGGCGCGAGGATTGCCTCATCGGGGATATCATTATACAGCATCGCGATGACCTGATCAAGGCCTACCCACCCTATGTGAATTTCTACGAGCAGATGAAGGAACAGCTGCAGTACTGTGATCGCGAATATCCACGCTTCCACGCCTTCCTCAAGATTAACCAAACAAAGCCAGAGTGTGGGCGGCAGAGCCTGCAGGATCTTATGATCCGGCCTGTGCAGCGGCTGCCCAGCATCAGTCTGCTGCTGAATGATATATTGAAGCACACGGCTAACAGTAATGCGGATCATGCGCGACTCGAGGAGGCGCTGAAGGCCATCAAGCAGGTGACGCTGCACATCAACGAGGACAAACGGCGCACGGAGTCGCGCATGGCCATCTTTGACATATTCAACGATATCGATGGCTGCCCGGCACACCTGGTCAGCTCCAATCGCAGTTTCATCTCCAAGTGCGAGGTCAACGAGCTGTCCGATTCGCTGAGTGGGCGTGGCGACATTCTATTGCTCTACCTGTTCTCTGATTCCATAGAGCTGTGCAAGCGGCGCTCGCGGGGTTTCAACACGGCCAAATCGCCCAGCACGGCCAAAACGCATAAGCACATAAAATTGATATCGCTGAATACGATACGTTTTGTCATCGATGTTACGGACAGTCCGCGTGCCTTTGGCCTGCTGCAGCGTGGCGAGAAGGAGAAGCTCTACACCTTCAGCATCATTGACGAGGAAACGGATAAGCTGGTCTATCTCAAAAAGTTGTGCATGCAAATCGCAGCGCACACGTGTCGCACAGATGCCGTGAGTGTTTCCAAGGCTAATCAATTTTATAAGCTGACTAATGTTCTAATATCCTTTGCAGGACAAAATGCTGCTGAGTCGCACTTCACTGGAATTGGAGGTGGACATCAGCGATGTAAATGTCAGCACATTGAGCAAGGCTTTCAAATTGGCTGCCAAGACGCGTCTAAAGGTGCATTCGTTAACTAATTGAGATAGTCGAAACAAACTAAATACGTTTTTTGTATTTTTGCAGGTGGGACGCGCCTTTTCCTTTAACAAAACGCCCAACAAGCTGAAACGTGCGGTGTCCACGATGATGACTTCGCCTTTCGGCAGCACCAACTCGTTGACGCCCGCCTCGCAGCTGGCGCAGATGCGTCTGGCCAGCTGTACCAACATTAATGTAAGCTCGAGTGGTATATAGAAATATATGTATTTACTATATCCAATGCTTATTAACAGGAAGTAGCCGATGAGGATTGTGCCAGCATGCGCAGCAATTCGCCATCCACGCAGTCGGAGCTGCTGGTTGTGCCCCCTCTATCGGTGCAGCCCACGCGCAAAAACAAGGCCGTCGTGGGCCGAATTTAGCCGGCGAAGCTTGAGCCTGGCCCTGGCTAATGCTCAACTATCTCCAATAAGCGTATTCCATATGAAGTTTTTGTGTAGGCTTTTAAGTATGTCTCGCTGCAAACACACTCGCTCATGCGTAATCATAATTCATACTTTCGATATTCGTAATCTCAAAAAAAGTTAAAGAAAAACAGAAAATCAAGCGTCCAATCAGTATAAGGTCGTAATTTTAGAATTTTGTGTAAGATTTATTTGTCGCGCGCGAATGTTGAAGCGTTTGCGTTATTGTAGGCGTTCTCAATGAATTTATATTTGTAGCGCTCAAGTCTATGAATAATTGTAAATAGTTCTTTCGTATTCGCACATATATAAATATATATATATATGTTAATATATATAGTAATCTATCTATATGTTCAATGTAATCGTATAATGTAACTAATCGTATTAGTGTCTTGAAATCGCATTCACGCACTGAAAAACAAAATCGGTTCGATTTCATCTCTGTTCGGCATTGCAAAAGCTGTGAATGTTTACTGAGTAAATTTTTTTAAAAAACAAAAAGTACATAACGATTAATGTTTAAAGTCATTCAATTTATTTGAGACGGGCATATACAGCCAAAAACGTTGTATTGTAAGAGAGCATGATGATGTTTAAGAAATAATATACGACACCATGATATAAAACCTATAAAAGAACAACAAATCGAATTTATTGTGTATTCTGAATGGAGGGGGGTAAAGGGAAAGTCTTAAGTTTCCTTTTATAATCTGCAGCGAACAATCATTTTTATTATCAATTATAAATAAGATACGGTAATTTTTTTTTAATAGGCTAGCTGAATTTCTTGCTGGAATTTCAAAATACAATTTGGGTCAAAAATATATCCAATTAGGTTCTTATACTAATGAGCACTTATACTACGCTAGTCTAATATGCTGAACATACGTTATTATAGAATTTATAATCGTTATAGACTATATACAGATCTGACTCCAGAATTTATTTTTGACATCGCATCCGAGTGCAGCTGGTATTGCAAGTTGTGCGATTGTAGGTGTAATAAGGTTTTCAACTTAAAACCAATCTCTAGAACGGCCAGCTCGTTGGTTCCATTGGCCGTCCAAACAGCTGCAAAAATAGGAATTTTAACTGATTTTACTGTAGATATACATTTTACTTACATATCTTATTGCTTTTCGCACGTATGTTAACTACAGCACCACAAATTTCACTAGCATATTCAAAAGACTCGCCCACCATCATTAACAGTATATCCAACCAGATGCGATCCAGGGCATACTTCGAACTCTTGCCGACAGTGAAGAGCCAGCGTCCGCCCTTTATGTTAGCTTCATCCTCCCACATTGGTCTGCAGATCAGAGATAGTGCTAAGATTTTAGAATATGACAAAGAACTACGCTTAACTTACTGAATGCCATGTTTAAACATATAATAATCGCTGCCAATCTTAAGCTCTGATGGTGTTTTGATAGTATAGTATAATCTGAAAGATTCACAGCTCTTACAATCTATATAGAGTTAGTAAAATTTTCAGATGGAGAGCGACGTACCCCCAAAATGTTTCAATGCTATCTATTTGAGTGATTTCATTGAGCATGTCCTTCCAGTGTTTGGTGCGATCGTTCTCTAGGTACCATAGTGTCCAGACATGCTCTAGCGGATGTTTGTATTCGATTTTATACGTCTGTTCACTCTGCTCCCCGGGCATATTTTCCAGCTCATGGTCTCTTTCCTTTAGCAGCTCCTGTTTCTCGTTAAGGATCGATTGTTCCAAGCGACTCTGCAGAAATTTATTTGGCTCAAAGACCGATGGTTCAAACGGTTGCATTTGGGCGCTGGCCATCCTAATTGATATTGTTTTTAGATAACACCCCTCTACTCCGTTGAAAGAGTAGCAAATAATCAACGATATGTATATTAGCGATGAGTGCGATTGCCGGAATATTGCGGAAATACCGAAAAGTTTTGAGCGAAACGTAACGTGCCGAAATGAGGAATTCTAACGATTAGAAAGAATGCAGATTGAAACCAAATAGTTGACAACAAATGCCAAGCAAATGCTACAGCTACTCAACCTGAGGTCAAAGCCTGCTGCTTTATTGTCCAGTGTTCACTTGCATATAATTAATAATTTAAAAATTTCAATTGGAACAAAACTCAATTTCAAAAGCTTGTCAAATGTAAAAACCTATTATAAAATCTCCTTGTGCTTTACTTTCGCCTACTACTAGTCATTGTCATTGACTCTGTCTAGTGTTGAGCAGCGAGAAATTAGTGTCCGACAAGCTGACTATGAAGAAAATTGAGAGCGAGCGAGATGACACTATTGCTAGCTGCAGCAGAGTGTGGCTGGAACTGTAAGCTAAGCTATCAGCAGAGTAGGTAGTTAAAAGGAGAGCGAGAGAGTCTGTTATTCATTCATGTTATTCATTATATTGGCTTAACATAGTAACAGAATTTCGCCGCGCTGTTGAGCAGAGTCTTTTACATTCTCTCCGAGCGGCCTTATGCTTTTCTCATTCATTTCAAATACTTTTGTAGCTTTAGTTTTATGTTTATTTTTAGCTGCAAGTTATATAAATACTGCAAAACTTAAGTTAAAACTTTACAAGAAATTAAATTTAAAAATGCGAAGTTTGTAATGATAAGAAACTGAAACTAAATACATTTTTAAAACATTAACATTACTAGAATAAAGTACACAAATTTTAAACATTAAGGAACGGCTACAAACTAAACGAGAGGCACTAGCGAAAGGGGAAAACAATAACTAAAACTTAATTTTATGTGAGGGTACGAAATGCGTGTAGCCTAGACCCAGAGCACAGCGGCTGCATCCTCATTGGATAGCGTTGAGAAGCGCTGATATCGATTCGCATTACGATAGGTCTTCGCGGGCGATTGACAGTTCAAGGTGCTGCTGCTGCTGCTACTAGGCGAGTGTTGGGGCTGCAGTGGCACGCCCACCCCGTTCAGCGCCGATTTGAGCGTCGAGTTGCGACTCTCTGTGGAGAGCGAGAGACGGCAGCTGTTGCCACCTATCAAGGTGGAGCTGAGTGGCAGACCCACATCATGGAACGAGCTAATCGAGCTGAAGCCGCTCTCATCCTCTGTGCTGGAGCCATTGTGCTGATTGCTCGTGACAGTCGTTGGGCTCTGCTTGCTCGTGCTGCTGGCTGTGTGGTTCTCTTCATCGGTTTCTATTTTCGACGAGGACGAGGCCGTCGAGGAGATGGTGGAATGCACAGAGCTGTCGGTAGAGCTACGCAGCGATAGTCGAGAATCTCGCATGGTATTGGCGCGCAAGAAGAGCAGCTCAGGGCTAACAGCAGAGGAAGTGGTGCTGCTGGTGGGGCTGTTGTTGTTATTGGTGGCGGTGGTGGTGTTGTTTGTCGTGGTGGTGGTGTTGTTGTTGTTGTTGTCAGCCGGTGCATCCAGGCTAGTCGAGTTATGCAACGGCGTCGCCATCAGCGTCAACGCAGCGTTGCTCTTCTGGCTCTGATTTCTGAGTCTCTGGCCCGCAGCTGCGCCGTGTGGCAGCATCGTGAGATCTGGCTGCTGCTGCGATGTGTGCAACAGATTGCGTATGGTGCGCGCCAGACGAAATGCCTCCTGGTTGAGCTTCTCCTCGGCCGCCTCGGGCGAAGACAAACGCGACTTGCAGCCGCCCAGCTTCTTGGGTGAGCGACGCCTGTTGGAGGAGACAGTTTGATTAATGAATATTCAGCTCACTGAAGTCACATTCGCTCTCTTACCAGGTAAAGTCCTTGAAGGCATTGTAGCTGCCGGCGGGCGCAATGCTCTCGTAGCCGTGCTCCTCGTTCATCGTCAGCATCGATTTGTTTAGCATCAAATTTGTGCTGCTGCGCGCGCGCATATACGAGGCAGAGTGCGTGGCTGAGGCAGCGGTGCCGTTGCAGTTGCTGCCGCCGGTTGCATCCACATGGCAGCCATTCGGATCGCTCTGCACGCCCTGCACATGATGCAGACTCTTTGAGCGCGAGATTTGCTCCCCCAAGCCGCCCAAACTGTGTCGATTCGCCAGCTGTTGGCGTTGCTGCTGCTGTTGTTGTTGTTGCTGCTGCTGCTGCTGCTGTTGTTGCTGTTGCAGCTGCTGATAGCGCTCAAAGAAGCGAGCAACCTCCTCCATGACAGCACGATACATTTCACAATTGGTTTCGGTCTAAAAGGGGCAGAGCAAAATAGTTAGTATGATCATATTTCAACAGGTATATACAGAACATATGCTTAACTTATATATTTATGACAGTTAACAGGAATTATAGCAGATAGCTAACTGACCTAAATGGGTTTTCATTGTCGCAGATCGAACTTAAGTTTGTTGGATTACAGAGAAATTGCTTATAAATCTTAAAAGTGTAGGTGAAGCTGATCAACAGAGAGAATCCATATAAGTTCAAAAACAAATGTTCAATCAGATTGCAGTTAGTTATAAGCGATTTCTAATTTAATCAAGCACCTATACTAAACAGCATAATTTCGAAAAGAAAAGTAGTAAAGAATGATATCAATTTCAATATCAAACATCATTTGAGCGATTTACATATTATTAAGGTAGAAAAATATGTAAATCATTGAAAATTATGTGCGCTCTCATAAATTATACCTTTCATTTCTACCAATCTCATTCAAATCAACAGACGAGCCAATTCCGAGCTCGAAATCTGTCAACTCTAAAGACCTTTTAAAATGTTATTGATAATAATCAAATATTTAATGTGGACTGATGTGAAGAATGGAATCGGGTTTTCAATGACAATCAATAGAAGATTTAGAGGTGTATCAAAATAAATATATATAATTTATTCCCATTTAAGAATATATATCCACTTTCAATTTCAATTCCAAAAAAATCTCCGCTTCCATTACGTAACTCCCAGACACTTAAAATTCTATTATTGTTAATCTAACTCTGACTCTTTACACCCATTATTGGCATGCCTCACTTACTCAGACTTCTGAGAATTGCATAGAACAGCAGTATTTATCATAAATTTAAGTAAATGCAACTAGTTATTAAGTCAATTTGGCCACGGTTATACCTATAATTCGCAGCATGAATAATCGCTGGATTATGCAATGATACAATCGAGCTCTAAACGTTTTGGCCATTGTCTTTGCCATTGTACATATAAACGACGCCCTGTCTGGTATTCTTAGGTCATACAGCTCGGCTGTTCCGTTCCAGTCGTCTCTTTGTCTCTCTTCTATACATTTAATTTTACGCTTCGTCTGCTCCTATTTGAAATTCATTTGCAGCAATTTGTTATGTTAATTATCTTAAGTAACTTGGCATGCAAATTTGAATAGACATGTTTCTTTTTTGTTAACTTTTCTTTGTTTCTTGAGTTCGAAATTCTGTTAATGATAATTTAAAGCGCGCTCTCTGAATTCAAATTTCGTTTCATTTGTTTGTTTTGCTTTTCTTTCTAACTGTATCCACCAATGCACCCATAACTCTTCAGATTGGAGTTTTTCACTTTTTCATTCACCTCTGTGGCCGGGGACAAGGTCGTTGCCACAGTAAACTCTCTATTTAATGAATTTATGATCATCGATATTTATCTATAAGCAATTTATAGATTATGTTAATTTTCCATCTATCAGAGATCGTTGCATTTGTCGAGCAATCCCCTTCCACCTCTTGCATTCCGCCCGTTTCACAACTTTCACTCGTACAAAAATTTGACTTCAATTTCAGTTCAACTTTGTTTCTGTGTTTCTGTTTCGGTTTTTCTCTCCTGCTTTGGGGTCTTTAGGCCAGTTGGTTGGCCAAGAAATTTGCCTAGCCTAATTAAGAGGCAGGCACACAGCTGCCAAATTGGCAACACTCAAAGTGTCAAAGATGCCACCTGATCAGAAAAGGCAGCAGCTGCGGCTGGGCCACACCCACTTGCTGCATGCCACATGGCCAAAATGAGTTTCACACGACGCCCAAATGAGGCAAAAGCTCAACAACAACAAAAAAAGAAGCCAAAACTAAAAACAAATGTTGGCAATGCAATTTGGCAGCAAGCGATTTTAGCCAACGTTTTGTTGTTGGTCTTTTTGCTTTTGGCCAGCCTGCTGATTACGTAAACTACAAAATGTTTGTTGCTGCTGTTGCTGCTGCTATTGCGGTTGTTGATAATGCTGCTGTTGTTGTTGTTGTCCGTTTGGCAGCAGCAGCAACAGCAGCAGCAGCAGCAATTGCCGTTTAGCGTTTTCCTGCTGCGTGTTTATTGGTTTGAAGATGGGAATTACAAGTGCCAAAAGCCCACACATACACACTGAAGCACATCTAATAGGCACACACACATACTCACACCTAGCTTTGTGCAAGATTTATGCAATTGCGCAAAACAACAGGTTTAAGTACGCCATTTAGGATTCCAAATGTTTTTTAAGTAGATTAATTATGTTGTACTTATAGCATATAAGTATAAGTATACTTATAGCATATATATATATATAGCATATGAATATGTATAATATACATATATTATATACATATATGAATTACTAATATATAGGGAAAGTTGTAAATGCTAATTGAATTGGTTCTTCTATGATGTTCTCATACTCAAATTTAATACAGTTACATTTTTATGCTCGCTCAGAGAAAGAGTATATTGATTCTCTGCAAATCAACCTAAATTGCCGATTATGCATATCGATATAGATTTTTATTTATAATATAGCCACCTGTACATACAAATATGCATACATATGTATATGCTCGCCTTTATCTTGGAAGAGCATCAAATGTATCATGCTCATGATCAATTCTGTTCCATTCCTCTTTGCCGTTCCGTTTCTACGCACCTGACACAGCTCTCAGCTCAGCTCAGAGCTCTGTTGAAGTGAGAGAAGTGCAGTACTTAAGTAATATTTGAG
Source organism: Drosophila mojavensis (assembly GCF_018153725.1). Taxonomy (NCBI): domain Eukaryota; kingdom Metazoa; phylum Arthropoda; class Insecta; order Diptera; family Drosophilidae; genus Drosophila; species Drosophila mojavensis. Next base: position 10,891,112 of record NW_025318899.1, on the reverse strand, counting down.
TGGCGCCTGGAAGCTGAATGTGTGTGTGTGTGTGTGTGACTATTTGTAGATAAAAGCACGATCACAATTCAACAATTCACAGTCGGGGACAAGAGGGCATTAGAATTAGGTCGTGCTGTAAATTCCAATGCCATGAAGCGCTCATAGCAAAGGTAAACAATATAGAATCTCATAAGTTTACTAAACAAACATATATAAAACAAATACATTTTTTCTCATATACATAGACCCAATAGGGTATTGATAAATTATTAAACCTAATATTTTGCACAGTACATCATCTGACATTTTATTATATTTTATGTAATACAGTCGAGTCCCGTTAATTCGAAATGGCAAGCGAACAAGTCTTTTTTTTCGATTTAAACAATTATGGAGAATTATTGAGAACGATTTTTTTTTTCAAGGGGATACATATTTTTTCAATTTATCGCGATTTTCACAGTTTCGAGACTCGACTGTATTTTATTATAAGTATTTTTCTGTATTTTATATGACAAATTTTAAAATATTTTATTATTCTAATTTATGCATCCTTATATGATAATTATTTTATTCATATATATTATAATCATTTTATTTATATATTTTATAATTATTTTAATTTTATATTTTATAATTATTTTACTTTTATATTTTATTTATATTTATTTATATTTATATTTTATTTATTTATTTTATTTATATATTTTATATCTTTATTTATTTATATTTGATTTTTATCACTGTCACATTTAATATAACACGTAGAGACATAATCGATCAACCTGCCCTTGCAATAAAATGTCATAGATTCTGAATTCTTACTAAGCCCAACAAGTTTTGAAATGCAAAAGAATTTTTCATTTGAGTGCACCATTTTCCATTCATAGAGTTGCCTATGATAGACACCGTCTATGGCATTGCTGCAGCAATAGAAAAGAATTTGCAGCATGTGGCAGCTATTTAGCAGCAGCAATAACTCAGCCAGTTCTCCATAACCAGTCAAGGCAGAGTCTGCTTCAAGATTGTGAAAGTGTTGTTGTTGTTGTTGTTGCTGTTGCTGTTAGATAGTGCTTATGGCTTGTTTAAAGCACATTTGACAGGCTTAACGAATTGAGCTCGGTACACATTGTGGTTCTGTCTTTTTTGGTCACTTCCTGCCCACAAACACACACACGCGCAGGCAGAGTGAGTGAGAGTGAGGGAAAACTGTGCGCATAAATTAAAGTTCCTGCCTTCAATCAATCGATGCCATCAATCACAGCGGCTCAGGGATTGAGACTCGATGTCTGTGCGCCTCTCACAGCGCGAGCAGCGGCCCACGCTTCATTTCCCTGATTTGTTTGCTGTTTAATAAAGTTGTAGCCGACGTTGTTGTTGTTGTTGTAATTTTTTGCCGGTTGCTGCTGCTGACCGCCTTTAGCTGCAACATAACCCAGTTTTGCCTCGTTTTATTTTATTTCATTTCTTTTTTTTTTTTGTTGCGTCTTGTCTTAAGTTTTCCGGCGGCATTCCAAGCGCCTTCGAGTGCTCCGAGAAAGAAGTGTGGAAAATATTTATCACTGATTAGATTGCAATTTGCTGCTGCTGCTGCTGCTGCTGACGGCTTTCCAAGCAGCAACCATCAGGCGCATTTCAAGGCGCATTAAATCAAAATGAAAGCGTAAATATTGTTGTAAGTTGATGAATTAAAAAGAATCTGAAATCAGTTTGTCGACTGCAAGTGTTGCGATGTGTGTAAACAGCGCGCGCCATCTGCCATAGAAGTCGAAAGCTGAAGGTCAGCATGGTTCAAATATGGTTTGGAAATTCAATTGAAGCAACAACAGGAGAAGAAGAAGAAGAAGAAGAAGAAGCAGCAGCAATAACTGCGTATTGAGCACAAGCTACGCTTAACTATTAACCAGGTTAGTTTGAAATGCGACCCAAATACTTAGGAGTTCTCTTGTCTTCCAAATACGAAGCGGTTCAATTAGTTACGCACAAGTTGGGTGGGCAAAAAAAAGAGCAAAACTTATTAATGGATGCATGAATGATTGCTATGGATTTTGAGCGATATACATATATATAATTTGGTATATTGTTTGACTGTTTAGATGAAACAACTGAGCAAAAATTCAATATATGATCTTTAATTAATTATAAATGAATCCCAAAATTATCTTATTTACCTTGTTTTAAGAATTTGAAGAAGTAGGGATAATATCTTATACAAATTCATAATATCATAATAAATTAATAAGAATCCATAATCTATGATATAAAAGAGGAGCAGGATTTGTTATTTATTAGTATCTTAAAATAGCATATGTAATATATATAAATATATAATACTGTGGTATTTTAAAATACTAATAAATAATAAATCCTGCTCTACTTGTATATCAAAGATTATTGATATTATATTTATATGCTTTGGCAAGACACTTGACTGAATTATCAATAACTTCAATTAGAGCGACATTTGATTGTATTATGAATTTTCTAGAGCAATTTGTGCTCTCAACATGTTCTACATTTAGAATAAAGAAAGAATAAAAACCTTACTTTTGCTCCCAGAGAGAACCAGACACAAGTTGCGAATCAATGAATAATACTCTACATTTTACTTCAGTCTCTTAAGAGTTTCTCCGTTTCAGCCTAGTCAAGGTTGTTCAATAATGAATGTAACTTTACAGAAATGAAGATTTTCCATTACTTGTGTTATATAATCTACATTAACTCAGTTGATATTTCTTCATACTAAATTTCTAGTCTACTCCCCAAAGGCATTCGCTTTTACAGATTCTTCAAATATCTCATAAATCGAAGTATTCCCATTATTAGCTCCGCTTTAGGCATATTTTTACCAGCAGCAGCTGCACTCTTCGCGTCTGTTACAACTATTTTTCCTCAATAATTTTAAGTTGAAGTCTTTGTTAAAAAATCTTGAACATTTTTATCTGATTGGCAGCACAGTAGGCTGGCATTTAAATGTTATACTTGTCCATCAGCAGTCAATAAAAGATAAAGTCGCCATCTCTCTGTCTTTACCTCTCTCTCTTTCTCTCTCTAGAATCTTTTGTTTGAGGAAATATAAAATTAATGCCGCAAGTTTTCAGCCATTGAGGAAATGGCCAAAAGACAATGAGACGCCAAACAGAATGGAAATAAAGAGACGAGAAGCAAAGAACTGAGCTGAACAAAGTGGAGAATATAGAATCGAGTGGTGCTGGCGACCACCAGGCCGGCCGGTCTATAATTAAGCGTTAAAAAGAATGTGCCGCCTAATTGTGGATGTGGCTGGACGTGGCCCTAGCACGCAGCCGAAGCCGGACAGCAAAAGCATAATAAAAAAATAACAGAAATCAAGGAAATGTGACGATGAGATACAAAGAAAAACGAACAAAGGCCACTTAGCATGAGTAGATGGGTAACAGAGAGTGAGAGAGGGAAGGGGAGAGGCAGGCGGAGTTGTGTTTATTAAGTGTGGCCGCAGACACAGACTCTATTTCTCTCTCCCTCTCTTTATCTATAATTATAAGCGTGAGAATATATTGTAAGCAATGTAAGAGAGAGAGAGAGAGAGAGAGGGAGGGAGGGAGGGAGGCGCACACATGTCTTAAAAGTCAAGGGAAACAGGTTGAAGTCCAAGCTATGTAGAGCAGCAGCATGGGAGGAGTAAGGAGCGGGGCAGGGGGCAGAGCCAGGGCGGCGGGGGAGTAGGGCTATGAACACCCGCTTGCATAGCGAACAACAAGCCAAAGTGAGCGCTGAAGTCACGTTTTCTGTGTCGCCGAGTCTAGACTCTTGTAGAGCGCTTCGATTCTAATGTGAAGTTTGTGTCTTAAGTCTTTTGTTATAGTCACTCACCTGCTTCAATTGCCATTGCAATGTGTCCACCTGATTTTGCAATATGACAGCCTCGACATTTAACGCTGGCTCAGCTGCTGCCGTCACTGTTGCTGCTGCTTGCTGTGGCAAGTTGTTGCTGTTGCTGTTGTTGTTGGGTGCAGCAACATGACTGGCATCCTGCAAATGTTGTAAACAGAAAAAAAAAAAAAATGAATAAATGAAATGAGTGCAAAAAAGACAACTGAAATACGCGTTAAATTAGCTAAAGCTTTTGCCATCTCAAAAATGTTGTCGCGCCGTTTGGCAATTTGAGCGACGCGACGCGACGCGACGACGCAGGCGGCGTCTGGGTGGGCTGGCAAGCATGCCACATGTGGCAGCCAGTTTCGCATTCGCCAGACCAAAAGCGGAAAATGTGCAATAAAATAGCAGCAGCAACAACAACAATAACAACAACAACTGTTTGTACAATTAATTAGAGAAATTGTTTCACAATGTTTTTTCCACAATTTTCCATTTTTTTTATATGTTTACTTTTCTGCATTATACATTTATATATTTATTTTCACACCAAATTATAAAAAACAAAAAAGCGAAAAATTGTACGCTATAAATTTCTGGTATACTTAACATTTTTTACATTTAGTCAAGCGAGGCTTTTTATTAGATTTGTGGTTGTTTTTGTTGTTGTTGTTGTTGTTGTTGTTATCTGTCTGCCAGAACTCGTTTGTCAGTTATGCACCATGTTTTTCAGTTTTTCATATAACCACATTTTTCTATATATATATTACATGTATATAGTTTTTGGCTTTATTTTTTATGCGTCTGGTTTACTTTTTCTTTCTTTTTCTTTTTTTAACGTCATTTTTTCAAAGACTTTGACCCAAAATACAAACAGAAAATTAGAAAATTAAAAATTAAGTGATGAAACTAGGACTAGTTCAGCTAAGCTGAAAAACAATAATGGAAATGTTGCTGAAAATATAGATAATAACTTATACATATATTCACAAAGTCTATCTGTATATTACATCCATTTTCCCATATCTATTTAATCTATAACATTTATACAGCTCATATGGAAAGTTAACTTTAATTTACGAATTGAATTCACATTGTTTTATTTTCGTTTTGTTTAAACTACAAATTGAGTTTTGCTTATGCAATCTGCATTGATTGCTGCAAATTTTACAATGCTGCGGTTAGCATTTGTGGTCTATACGCCACGCCCAGCGCCCACTCTCTCGCTTGCTCTCTCTCTCTCTCTCTCTCTGCAAACAAACCACAAGTTGAACGCTTATTAATTAAGATTTTAATATGAATTATCGGTTTGTGGCTTTTGCTATGGTCAACATTTGCATAAACTAATTAAACGATATATATAATAATATGAAATATATATAAAACTCTTATTTATGGCCAGGCAGGCGGCACATGAAAGACAGAGGCAAAAAGAGCGATAGAGAGGGAGGGAGGGAGAGAGACAGAGAGAGAGAGAGAATGAAAAAGATACTTTAAAGACGGTTATCAACTCTTTAATGTGTTTCATTTAAGAAACAAATACTTAGATATTCATTAACAAATTATTTACTAATTCACATATGAACCATAAATTCTTAAAGTTATAAGAAATATACTAAACTTTAATTTTTTTTTTATTTATTATTTGTAAACCATTTTCTTAATATATATTTCTTTATATATATTTAGCTAAAATTCTAATGAATATCATCAATGAAATTTAGCCATTACTCGCGCCATAAAAAAGAGAGATGTTCAAAAAACTGCATGACAAAGCTTCTTTAAGTCAACTCTATGTAAAGTTTGTATAAAACGTTTATCATACAAACTTGGAAGTTTAATAAGAGTTTTGCTAATATTGCTCAACTCCAAAAATGTGAGCAAAAAACTGGCTAGACTACTTAAAGCCAAAGCATAATTTTGTGTATACAATTTTGAAAGCTTTTTAAAGCATTTTTGTATGTTTAATTCCTTCAACCCTTCAACTGTTTCCCTATGCATATTTAATTTATATAATGCATTATTCTGCCTTATTATTATTTTTGTAAATATTTTTTTATAGTTCTGCTTATGCTAAAGCTATTTTTTAGCCATTTTTTCATTTAAAAAATTGCATGCAACACAGTTGCATTATTATTATGCTAATGGAGCAGCTATTAAAGAGTTGATGTGCATTATATAAATTCAATTTAGCTGCGGCTCGTGTGATGCTTTTAAGAGTTTATTTCCCAAAGTTAATTAAATTTTGTTTAGACACATTTTAATCAAGAGATTAAATTGCTGCTGCAGCTGTAAACTAATCTGCATGTAGTTGAGTTACTTCCCCGGATTCTAGCTACTTCATCTCATTATTCTTTTCCTCTCTCTCTCTCTCTCTCTCTCTCTCTCTCTTTCTGTCTGTCCTTCCATGTAGCTCGCATCAAAATCTAATTAAAATGCGCGTTACAATTCGCACAAATAGAAGTCGACCTCATTTCAAATGGCTTTGGCATGCAAATTTGCCAACAAATGTCAATTGCTGGTGCTGCTGCTGCCAACAACAACAACAACGAAATAACAGTGAGTTAGTGGCAAGTGGCAAGTGGCTGTTGCTGTTGCACTGGCTGCCGCATCAATGTGCTGCTGTGCAATGAAACCTCAGCAAAGCAGCTACCAAAGAAATCTACATTTTAAATCAGCGCCAAACAACAACAGCAGCAGCAACAACAACAACAATAAACAATTCCATGCTCCAGTAATTTTTTGTTGCCTGGCCAACAACAACAACAACAAGGGCTTACCCACATGTGGCACAGTGAAGATTCCCAGGCACAGATGCGGCTCCATTACCAACTTGTTATTTAAATTGTTTTGCACTAAAATCTGCCATATATGAGAGAGAGAAAGAGAGAGAGAGAGAGAGAGAGAGAGAGAGAAAGAGAGCGAATCAGACAGTCAGCGGGGGTGCTAAAACAGTCAAGTAGCTCAAATGAGAAAAAAAGGGCCAAACAACAAGAAAAGTTTAGAGCGAGAAGCTGCTAAGGCAGGTTGGGTTCTGCCTGTTGTTGTTATATCATGATGATGAAGTTAAATGATGTTGATTAAACATCTGTGTGCACATTGAAGTTGTCGTTGTTGTTGCTGGGCCAACAGCTAGAGATAGAGGCCAAACAGGAAGTTGTCTGCAGCAACAGCAGCAGCAGTTGGCAAAGGGAAAAATGTAGAGTTTTTATTTTAATTTAAATTAACTGAAACTGGAGCAGCTAGACATGTATATAATCTATAAACGAGCATATATATGCATATATATATGTATTTACATATAACTGTGTGAGCCAACTGAATAATTGACAAACTGACAGACTGACAGACTGACTGACGACATATGTATGTGTTGAATAGCTGCAGAGAAGATGGATGGAGTGGAAGTAAAAAGAGGAGGGGAGGAGAGGACTGAATGGAAGTAGAAGAATTAGAAAGAGTAATGGGATGGCGAATAAGAGGAGATGGAGCAGAAGGACTAAGATGTTGATTAGGAGTCGAAGGAACAGTGTGCAGAATGAGCAGGGTAAGAAGGGGCACTATAAAGGAAGGAAGCAGTAAGAAAAAAATAAGGAGCAGGAGGATATTAGGAGTACATACTGATTGGAGGATCTGGGAATAGAAGTGGAGTGAAGAAATTAGAGTTGAATATTCATATTGAATAGAGATTTAAATTAAAGATGAGCTAGAAATAGGAGTACAATCTGAAAGGGAAACTCAATAGAATTGGCAGAATATAAGAAGTAGCTGGAGTAAGAATGGAAAAAAGTAGGCAAACACAAAATGAAGAGGAAGAAAATGTAGCAGTAAAATGTGACAGAATTGGGAAAAGCGAAAAAGAAGAAAATCAAGGAATTGAAATGAAAATAAGAAGAATAAAAGTAGAACAAAGATAAATATTAGAGCAGCAGAAGTTGGAACACGTCGAATAAACCGAGAAAAGTAAGAGTAAAACTGGCAGTAGAAATAACTTTCAACAGAGAAATAACATTTTCTATACATTCAACATCTACAGACGAAACTCCTACATTAGCAGCGATCACCTTAAAATGCCAATTCGTTTCGCTTGCAACACATTTCAAGCAGAGCTGCAAATGATGGGGCTTGCACAATGCGCATAGGCTTAAATATAGAGTGTAGCATATCGTATATGGCATATCTAAAGCCATGCTTAAATACGCTTTGTTTCAGCAACTTGTGCGACTTGAAAACTTAAAGGCCACAAAAGACTTGACCAACAGCTGGGCAGCAATTCAAATTGATGTCATTACAATTATGCACACTCTGAAATGGAATGGAATGAAAGGAAAAATAACAAACTGTACTACTAAATGCCGCCCACACAGGCAAACCGAGCTATAAAGTTTTGAAATTTTGCAGTTTGTGGGGGGAGCAGCTCAAAAGAGATGTTGTTACATTATCATTAGAGTAAAATCTGCATTTGGCACAACTTTCTCACATGAGTGACCACAACAACAACAGCAACAACAACAACAACAATAACATTGACAACATTGACAACTAACTTGAAACTTCAATTGTTTGTCCGGCATTTGTTTTCGCAATCAACTCGTACAATCTCGTAAAAACTGATTGCTGTTTATTATTGAGCATAATTGCATAGCATTATTATTATTAATATTATTGCTATTAGTATTATTATTATTACTTTTACTATTATTATAATTGTCGCTCTTATAATCGCTGTGATGAATGGCAAACTTGTCTTTGAGTCAGAAATTACGCATACGCCACGTTGTCTCCGCATAATTATTATTGCCATTAGCACTTCGTTTCATTTGACATCGTGTGTATGTGTGTGAGTGTGTGTGTGCAGCAAAGACACAAACTGCTGCACAGCTGAAATGCACGCGCTGCGAAGCGGAACGCATTTCGATATCCGTCAGAGAGCAGCTACTATATAGTTAAATATATGAATATATCGGTATACAAGCAATTGGCAACAGCTTCTTTGCCCCTTTTCTTTTGTCAACACATTGGCTGACCTTCAGTAGGCAACGCTTTGTTGATTAACTAGCCAGCTTCAATCACTCAATCACCCAATCTGTCAATCTGTCTCTCTAGCAAAAGCATCTCAAATACACCTGCCAGCTCTATCGCCTTCTCTTTTTCATGGGCAATCGTATTGACAGTTAGTTGTCCGCTTTGTTAAACAGGAAATGGAAGAGCAGGGAATGATAGAGAGAGGGAGAGCGAGGGAGAGAGAGAGGGCGTGAGTAGCTTGGGGCATAAATGTCATTTGGCGCCCTAATGGCTGTCCAACGGTTTATTGTGCATTATTGTCGGGGGTGCGGCTGCTGCCTGTCGGCCTTTTGTTGTGTTCAACTTTACGCACAATCAATTTCAATTGTTGTTCGCTTGTTTAATTAAATGTAAAACACGCTCACCAATCGTTCAATATATACGGTGGTAAATACACTAACTAGTGGGTGGATGATATAGATTACGAGACTTGCATATAAAGGAATTTTAACAGTTCTCTGTTATAGATTGACAGCAACTGTTATTGTTGCTGTTGCTAACATTCTTGTCGTTAACACGTAACTGTTAAGTTGATTTCTGTAATATTTAACTCGTCTAAAGTCAACATATACTTTATATAGACTATTTTAGACTTGAATATATATATATAATAAATGTTACATAATTCTATAATGAGTACACATTATATTCATTTTTTCTTGTCCTATATTACCTATCGTTATATATCACATTATATAACAATCTTCTATACATTTTCCATCTACTATTTATCTTTTACTGTTGCTTTTGCTGATTGATCAAATATTGTTGTCTTTTGCTATTATTTTGTTTCTCTTTCAAACTTCGACAATTGCATGCTGTCTCTTAAGATTTTTTTCCCCTTTTTGGCTTGTCCCAATTGAAATTTATTTTCTTTTTTTTATGTTTCTCAAGATTCAAGTAGCTTCAATTTGAATAGCGCCTGCGGCCAAAGACAACACTTCAAAAATGTTCGCAAGTTGTTTTTTATCTATATACATATCTTTTTGCAACTCACGCAAATGCCTTGATTACGCTCTAAATTGATTAATTTCGGTTGCTTTTTTTCAGTTTTTATGTCAGCGCAGAAAACTTTCAAAAAAAAAAAAATGTTCTGTGAATTTGAAATTTGAAAGCAGCGGCATTTAATTGAATTAATAGTTGCGAAATGCTTTAGCCATAGCCGGTTCTCGAGCGCACGTATTCGACTCGATGCTGGCATAGCCCGTGGCCAGGTTCTGGGACAGGGTTTTCGGGTCCACTTGGTTTGCCGCGTCATGGCAGTGCCAGCGAATCGCTTTGATGTTGATGTTCTCGTTTTCGCTTATGCTTCAATTACACCAACAACAAGAAAAAAATCAAAATGAATTTTATGCCAGGCATCGGACCTTTCCAAATTCAATTTGGAAAACGCTACGTAATTGCGGAGCAATTTAACCCGATTTAAACAGTTTCTTGTTTTTCCTTTTTACAGCTGCCCAACAGAACTGCACAGTTCTCTCGGTGATTGGCATATTCTGTCAGCCACTGGCAGGTGGGCAGTCAGCGTTTACCTGTTGAGCTGTTGGCTTTTCCAAAGCCAATGGCCTTCGCTGACCAAGCGAAGCGGACAGCCAGACGTGTGGGGAGTGCCTGTCATGCACGCAGAACGGAAATGCAAAGCACAAGAGACAAAACGCTGAACGGAACTTGAAAATTGTTTAGTAACAATTACATATACATAAATGTACATATATACATGCGCACATGCATAAATCTGTTGCTATCTCACTCTATTAAATGCCAACATAAAGAGACGCATAAAAGCTTCCGAGTGGCTCGGATTAAAAGTGCGCTTAATATTCGCTCAATTTGCGTCTCCCTTCATTACTTTACAGTTACACTTTACAGAGCTAAGAGCTCCAATTGGTTCTGATCTGATGCTCACCCAATATTCCGCTTTGATTTGCTCTCACTGCCCTTCTTTACATGAAATGTTAGTTAGCAGCAGCTGATGCTGCTATTCAATTCGCCGTGCTATCTCTCTCTCTCTCGCTCAGTCTTCCGCTCTTAAAATGAAGCTAATATGCGTTCAGTCAATGCGCTTTCAAGGTGAAAGTTTTTCCAACGCACAAACAAAAATCGTTATCGATGGAACAATGTTCTTTTTGTAATTGTTATGTAACTTTCGAGTGCTTCTTGCTGCGGTCGCTTGTCGTCTTTTATGCTCTCTTATAAAGCCATTAAATGCAAATTGAAATCAATAGTTATGCGACGTTTGGCGTCGTAAAACGTGCCAAGCGAGCGCTCAGGGCAGCGCACAGTAACTGTAACTGTAACTGAGTGACTGTGGAGTAGAGTGGAGTGGGTTGGTAGCTGCTGCTGTTACTGCTGTTGTTATGTACGCACACTTTTACAAGTTTCTGCTTTAAAGCGAAACAGTGCGCGCGAGTGGACGAGGAGGCGAGTGAAGAGAGTGTTGAGTGTTGCTCGTGCTGCCCGAGGCTCATTGGCTTTAACATTTGAGCCTTATTCTCATAAATTTATTTCACTTACTGCAAAGCACAGTTAGAATCGCACGACTGCGCGTCGCCTTGCTTTACCTCAGTTCAAATCGCACCGCCCCGCCCCTCACCGACCCCTTGGCGCACGTTCTTTTTAATTTTCTGATAACTACAAATAGGTTCGACACTCGTGCAGCAAATTTTTACCGCTGCTTTGCTTTGGGCAGCGAGCGACAGCAAGAGGGAGACAGCGAGACTATGTGTCTGTGTGCGTCTGAGAGAGGTGGCATGAAAAAATCCAAACATAAAGCGCGCCCTGCATACGAGATGAGCTCAGCGCCCCAACGCCGATGTCTGCTACCGATGACGACGCGAACAAAAGTTCTTTTTCTCTTGTTATTTTTTCCTCACTCACATTTTTAGATGGTTTCCTTTATGAGCAGGGGTATTACGACTTTGTTGCATAATGGGTAATTGAAGAAGACGTCCTAAAAGCCGTGAATTATGTGAGTTATAAGGTGTAGAAGAGTGTGTAAACATATACATACATATATAAGAGTGTCTCTATAAAGAGCTGAGATTAACTAGCCTAGGCGAACTTAACTTGAGGTAAATTGGTGAAACTTAATACAGCTGCCATGTTTTTGAAAAGACCCTATTATAAATTGAATTTTAAACAGTTATAATCCTTGCTGATATAAACTTATACTTACGACTTATAAATTTAATTCTTATTTAATTGAAATTATACTTTTATCTCTACTGATTCTTGTTCTTATACTCTGTGTTATATTTATTCATTGTAATATTTATACCCATAGTTATGTTTACATATATTAGTTCTTATATGTAATACTGATACTTATACTGACTCTTATACTAATGTGCTTTCGTAACTTTTACATCTACTTTTTTTGCATAACTTGCTTTTATAGTGAAGTTTCGATTAATACTCATTCTTATACCTATACCGAAACTTAGTCTTATGCTTCTGTTTTCACTTCTACTGACTCTCATTCTTTCTACCCACCTATTCCCTTACTCCTAAATCTACTTTTACTCATTCCTAGTCACTCTTATACTTTTAATTATACTTATATGCATATTTCTACTTAAACTCCTTCGTATACTATATATATACTTTTACTTTTACTTATACTTAGATACCTATGCTTATACTTGTCCGTTTCATCTATATTCATAATGCATTCTATTTTCAGTTAGAGCATTCCCTCTTCGTCTCCTCTATTTTCGCTCACGTATGTTTTTCATTTTTGCAATTTTTTCGCCTTCACTTTATTTTTCTCTTTTCATTTTTTTCTTTTTCTATTTTTTTGCACCTTTGCCGGCTTGTGTTTTGATTCTTCTGGGTCGTGTCGGCGTTGAGTTCGGTAGACTGATTTTATTTATGCGCCGCTTGTGGCAACCCCTCATAATTCAGTGTGTGAAGTAACATTAATTTGCCACGGACGCTGCAACCGACACCGACGCTTCGATGCCGACGTCGACGTCGACGTCAACTGCAGCTGAGTTTCTCTCTCGCTTGCAACTTGCAATTTAATTGGTTCACTTGGCTGACTACACATATAAAGCCATTGTATAGAATATCATCTAGTGGGTGGCTCTCCCTCTCTCTCTCTCTCTCTCTCTCTCCCTCTCTGCCTGGCTGCCACATGCATCCATTTATACTAATGTCAAGGATGTTGGAAAATTTGTTTACAAAAACTATAAACATTTTGCTAGAGCTATGCTCCCATGCTACATATAAATTATATGCATTCGCGTTTACAGCCCCGTTAGCATAAATTTTGTGAAATAAATCGCACATAAAGTCGAATGGCTGTGGAAATTGCTTTTAAAATGCTGAACGCGTCGTCGATTTGGAATCTTACATTTTATTTATAAAGCACACGCGATTTTATGTACATACATTAACATTATGTAGCCATGTATGTAGGTGTATATACATATATATACATATATCGCTCGCGATTTTCGACAGAATTCACTTTGAAGACGCAGCGGTTCAACGAACTTATCCTAATCAAAAATTCATTTACCAAAAGCAGAAAAAAAACCAGAGAAGACCTGAGCACAGCATTTTGATCGGTTTTTAGTTTGGCATCTTCACATAATACCAACAATGCCAGAAAGCTGAGAAATTGTATCGTTTCGTTTCGTTTTTTTGGATTTTATGACACTTCAAAAGACGGTAGAAGAAAGCCAATTTCAGTTTTCATATCTTACGGCCAAGCCCAGTTTTATCTTGCGAAATTTGGTAATACATTTGCGTGGTAGAAGCCAAAAGTTATGGAAATTTCTTTTTTCTGTTGTCTAAATCGGTTAAACTTTATCGTTAAGCTTAGTTCGCTGGCTTTATGAGTACTGATTCCCTATCTGAAATTTTGTGAAATTTTTAAATTATGACAGCTTAGTGGGTGAAAAGTTTGGTTTTGTATACCTTCAAACCATTTGAATTATAAATTATGTATGAACAGCTGCTCTTCATTGGGTATATCCTAGTCATTTACTATCCCTTTACTTGTATTTCTTTCCATATCTTTCTGACACATTCTTTACTTCTTTGGGTTCATAAAAGTTGTTTTTCTATTACTAAAAATATTATGCTTTTAGCTGATCTCATTTGGGTTTTATATAGACAGACATATTAAGCGTTGTTGGGGCTCTATCAAATCGTCGGCCTGTCTCTCTCTCTTTCTCTCTTCCTGTCTCTGTACACTTTAATATATCTTATATTTCTATCATTTTACTGCCTTTTCCACTTTACATTTTTTATTTACAAATAAAGCTTTCCGTTCTTTTACAACTCATTCTCTTTTCTTTTACTTCCTTTTCCTACTTTACGTATTAATTTATAAATTGAAATTGAATTGCTGTTCAAAGCAGGTAAAAAGCAGACGATTGTATCTATCAAGCATATAAAGTAATTTTTTTTTTTTTTTTTTTGATTAAGTAATGTTCTGGCTTGGTGTTAGGTCATTGCCCCCAATTTCTCTATCTCCCTTTTCCTTTCTGTTTCTCTTACTTTCACTTACTAAATCTGTTTCTCATTTCCATATTGTGTATAAAATCACAATTTAGAATTCTTAAGAGCATAGTGACTCGGTCCAGCTATATATTTCGCCACTAATACAATCTTAAAGGCTTTTTACCTTCTTCTACATTATCCTCAAACTATTTTTTTCTCTAAATCTAACAATTTAAGTCAACAGTGGCATATGTATATTACCCAATTTAATCTATAGTAAAAACACAAATCTCTCTCTCTCTCTCTCTCTCTCTCATATTAAATAAGTTTCTTAGCTCATCTCTTGACTCATTTCAAAACTCTTCATACCTACTTCATAGTCCGTTGATTCCCATCTCAAGCATGCAAAACTTTTGCTATTACGTCTATTCCAAACAAGCAACATTATGTTCTATTACTTTTAGCAATCTCCCTCTTCGCATCTATCCCATATTTCACAACTGATCCCATCTCGACTCTAAATTCTTTAGCCTTTGTCCATGGGTCATATGACCAAAGTTTCTTACACTCGTACACCATCTCATAATAACTAATGAGCATGCAGATGATCATTAAGCTGATGTTCATTAACCAAGTGCCTATTACTATATGCGATGATGGTTGGGCTGGCAAAAAGCAAGCACTATCATGCCGCAACTCCAAAAAAAAAAAGCACACACTTGCATAATAATTCTTTTTTATGTCTTTGCTCGCTTTTTGTTGATTGCAAAATAAAATATTATTATTTTTCTTTGATATATATATATATATATATGTTTTTGTTTATTTGTTATGTTTAGGTATATTCAAGCAACTAAAAGAGCTCTCTCTGTCTCTCCGATTCTCTATTTGTAGCGCTCGTCAGTTTTTATGCTTGAAAAATTGGGACAGCAATTTGCACGCTTTAAAGTTGAAACAGAGAATAGAAAAACGAAGTGAGAATCTGACCATAGGGCATAACTGGCTAAGTAATACTCTGAAAATGCTCTGAATGCGCAGAAACAGTCGAAATTCCTATTGGCTAAAGCCAATTCTTATTGGATGATTTAAAAATGATGGATCTATGGCACGAAGTGTTGGTAAAGCTATTTAATAAAACTAGTGACGCTACAATATTATTAAGTTATATAAACTTATATATTCCTAGCGATATTTTCATTCAGATTTCAGATTCATAGTCCAATCTAAGAGATATCTATTTCTAGATTGAGATAGATGTATAAATATATACAGATATTGCTAAGTAGAAGCATACATTTAATGAGATATATATATATATACCGATTCATAGGTAGATCGATAGAAGATAGATAGATACATATTGAAATGAGTAGTTAGTCAGATAGATACAGAGTTATTGATAGATTATATATGCACTTAAGAATGGCTGAGAATTTTAGTTTAAGTTTCTCACAAACCTATATACTCTATTTCCATTGGTGTAAACAGTGTATCTACAGCGACTATAAAACTGAATTAACAGTCAAAACAAAATCATGAAAAACACGGCGCGCACAATTTTTAAAAAATGTTTTTTTTTTTCTTTCCGATGATTCTAACGGAAGTCGTTGCTAATGTCTGTGACTTGTTGTTGTTGTTGTTGTTGTTGCTGCAACTCTTGGCCAGCTCTTGAGCTCTTGGGCGACTGGCTGCTGGCGCTGATGACCCATGCTAATTGGCTAATTGCGTTTAATTGCCTTTTAACACATATTTTCAAGTCATTTTGACTGTGTGTGTCGGTGTGTGTGTGTCAGTGTGTGCTTTAGTCGCTTTGCCTTGCAGCTGTAAAATTTTTTTTTATTTTTATTTAAATATTTATTTAATGCGTCCAGGCGGCGGCGGCGGCGGCTCATTAGCGCCAAGTTAAGACACCCACAACGCGATTTGTTGAGAATTAAGCCATAAGGCAGCAGCTGAGGTTCTCTTTGAAAGGGGAGTTTCCAGAGAGGTGAGGCCAGAGGCGTGTTATGAGTCAGCTTATTGCAGAAGAAAAAATTAAAATTTATGTGGAACAACAAAGCTTAGAGTATAATTTGCATAAGAGATTGCCTGGAATAAGGCGGATGGGGAAAAAATGGATTCAGATTTCAAATCTCTTGTTAATTGGCATTTTATGGAATATAATTTGGCTTGCATAAATATTTATAGATAAATCAAAACATATTTTTAAGCATGAAAACATTAAATAAAAGCTGAATTCTCAATGTTTTCTCTCTTAAACAAGATTTCTAGAAGCAGTCAAACTTGGTTAAGTAAATCTGTTCTATATGCGTTTCCTACATTCTGTTCAAACCATAACATATCAATAACATTCAGCTGCCTTTCTAATCGCTTCTCTTGAATTTAAGTGCTGGGCTATCTCATGAGCTATACTTTGCCAATAAATATCACTTGACTACTTATACAACCCATTCAATCCAATTGAATCTATTCAGCTATATCCTCATTTATACGAACTTTTACTCATCTACTTTCTTTCGGGGTCTTACATAAACCCCACTTTAAATAATGCATTTCTTACACTTCAACGTAATTGCTTAACCAAATCTAGATCTACTCAGCCATAATTCAAAGCTTAAATCGTCTCACGTCTAACGGAAGTTAGCCAATCTAATTGTTGACACTCCCTTTAAAAGCTAGCAAAAGAAAAAATAGTAAATATCTTGAAAAAATTCAAATTACAAAGCTCATGAAACGAAGTGCAAAAAAAAAAAAAAAAAAAAAAAAAAACTAATTAAAATATGTGTGTGTAAACAGAAACTGAGGCAAAGGCAGCTGATTTATGGGCCACTAAGAGGATAACCGATGCAGCAGCAGCAGCAGATGCTGATATAGATAGAAATATATATATATATATAGTTGCAGCAACAACATTTAAAAGTGCTGGAGTGGCGAGTGCTCGACTTGGAAATACCACGAATACCCGAATTGTCTCATTTCATGTGGTAGAAGCTAACAAAGAATTTTGATGAATTTCTACTATAGTTGAATTGCATTCTGAAATGAAAAATTAAGCTTAATTGAAGCGATATATCAGATAACTTAAAAACAGGCTGAGCTACACTTAATTAAATGACATTTGATGACAATTTTATCAATGCAAATGTTAAAAGTGATCGATGATTCGATACCAACTGAGGGGAGTACCTAAATGGGGAGTATTCAAAATTGGAACTATTCATAATGACAGTAAGCATTACGACACACTTGAGTAACAAAGGCGATGTCTGTAGTAATGGATCTATCAATCAGTTATTGAAATATGATATATGAGATCAACTTTTACTATATATAAAGCATACAATATATAGATTATATATAATATCTGTATATGAAATTTCAAGTTCCCAGCTCTTATAATGCTTATTCTAGAAAATAACTTACTAGCCGTTTATTCTGAAAATAAATATATAAAATAAATTTATATAAGCTAGAGCTCTGTCACGCCTACTGCCATCCTTTATCTGCATACGCAACAAGATATATTATACCCTGTATTTTTAATAAATTCAGGCTATAATACGCAGCAGTTGCTAGTCTAAATTTAAAGAGCTGCTCTGCAAT
Source organism: Drosophila mojavensis (assembly GCF_018153725.1). Lineage (NCBI taxonomy): Eukaryota > Metazoa > Arthropoda > Insecta > Diptera > Drosophilidae > Drosophila > Drosophila mojavensis. The sequence continues at coordinate 10,873,157 of NW_025318899.1, read as the reverse complement.
TACCTTGCCACAAGGCGCTGGCGCCCAGCTCCCTCTCTCTCTCTCTCACTCCCTCACTCTCCTTCTGCTTACTACTCTGTTGCCAGCTCCCGCTATCTATCTCTGTCTCTCTTGTGCTGCTGTGTGACTGTAATTTATGTCGCAGCCAAAAAGGCTACATAAATTGCCAGCAAGTGCCGCCGAGTGTGGCACATGGGGCACAATTGGGTGGCAGGCAACGAATTGAGCTATAAATGTAACAGCGCAAAAGCTGGCGAAATGCGATACCGCATGATTAATTTGATGGGGCGGCCCACTGTTTTGTCTCTGCAGCAACAGCAACTGTGGCATCAACTGTGGCAGCTAGCTTATTAGTTTTGTCTCACATTGTAGCTGTAGCTGTGGCTCTGGCTGTGCCTGTGGCGGCAAGTGCAACACGTTGCATGTCAATGGCCATAATTAAGCATGCGAAAACGGAGCAGTTTTTACAAATGAAAACAATGCGGCCAGCAACTGCAACAGTCCCGATCTGGTCGGCCCTCAACCCCTACCCCTCCCCCCTCTCCACCACGCTGACTGTTGCATGTTGGCCATTTTCATTAATGGCCATCCACACAGCACAAATATGCGTACCCCTTGGCACACACGCCCCCAATCCACGGTGACGCCCCCTTCCACTGCCTCCTTTTGCCATTGTCTTGCGGCGCGTTGCACTTTTTTTTTTGTATTTTGTCTGTTGCATTGTTTTGCAGCCGTGTCATTCAGCACTCCCCAAAATGTGCAGAAGAAGCAGCAGCAGCGGCAGCAGCAGCAGCAGTTGAAATAAAAGCAGCCCCCCTCCTGGGGCTGTCATTATTTCAACTTATTTCTCTGGCATTGTTTTGTTTTCAGTTATTTTGTACCCTGTAGCCGACCTGAAAATGCAACGGAAGTAGGCAGATCTAACTAAGATTTATGCTTTATATTTAACAGATGAAATATAGTGTTGCTCTAGCTCTAGCTAGGCTCTATATAGCAGCAGTGAAAGGTGTTAAATTTTCAGTGAGACAGAAGTAGAGAGAGAGAGAGAGATGGTGATGTTGATTGGAGTGGAATAACTAAACTTATTTCGGTCTGCATTTAAATTACTTTACAATACTGAGAATGCATTCGTATTGAATTCATATATAACCCTACGTAAACAAAACTTTTCTGTAATAAATATATAATTTTTGTTATTATTATATATTATCTGTCTACAGTCTAGTCTACATTTTTAAATGAAATGCAAAGTATAAAAAAAAATTATACATAATATATTTTACTGACGTAAAATTTAATTATAATAAATATTAATTTTCTATATAATATTGTATATATTTTTAATATATACAAATTTTAATTCTAATAAATTCTAATCTCAAATAATAATATATTTGATTTTCTAAATGTATAAATTCTAATCTCTAATAAAAAATAATATATATTTAATATAATATATGTTATCTATATAAATGTTTATGTATATGTATATAGATTTAAAAAAAATTATATAGACTTTTAACATATCAACAAATACTCCTAATAAACTCTCTTTATCTACATCACTTCCCAACTTTGACTTGAATACAGGGTATTCCTTAGTCAATCACTGCTGCACACACACCCCGCACACATACCTTGCAGCACTTTGTTTGCATTTTCGTTTTGTTTCGTTTGCGGAAAGGACTGCGACGACAAAGTCGTCGTCGTTGGCGAGGTCTCGGTCTACTCCGTCTCTCTTCGTCCGCCCCTAGCCCTTAGCCCCTAGCCTATGCACATTCCCAACATTTCGTCGCTTTTGGCCGCTTGGGGCGCTACCTTTTTTTTTTTTTTTTTGTTCATTGTTTGTATTGCATTGCATTCAAATTGAGAGGCGGGCCACCCACCGCCAGATAGCGACGCAGTGCAACGACGTTTCCGTGACCTTTTTTGAGGCAACACATTTGACCTTATTACGAGCATTTCAATTTGTTGGCTTTTATTGTAGTTGAGCTTTACACTAAAGCCATGAAATTAGTTTTGAGCATTCGGCCATAAAAGTGTAATGGCAAATTGTTCGAGGTTTGAGATTTTATTTTCGAGGGTATCAAAGAAATCCCCCATCATCGTCATCTTCGTCTGCCTCCTCTTCTTCTTCTTCATTTCAGCGTGCAGATATTTTCTGAAGATTGCTTTGACCTAGGAAATGCTTTGTTTTTATGATTATTATGTTTTGTTTACTTATCTCAGCTGCTCATGCTCATGCTCATGGCGCTGGCTGGAGCTTAGACAAATGCTGGAACAGCGCTTCAAGCGAATGCGAAATTGCAGATTAACGAGTAATTGAAATTGTGATAGCAATAAAACCTTCAGTTCAAGCCGCCAAGGTGTGACTCTTAAGGAAGTATTATTGAAAAATCTTCAAGTTTTATAGTGCTTAATAGCAATAATATCCCAAATATACACCAAATTTAAATTTTAACATTGACAGAGCATTAACAGTCCCATGGAATGCTTTAATGCATAGGACTGTTAATGCTCTGCTAGATTTTTATGTTAAAAATTCCTATTAACATTGATATCCTTTGTGCTCTTTACATGCACTCAGCTTGGCTACACTATCTATCCTTATCTAACTCAGCCTGACTTCGCCATCTAGCGAGCACTTGCATTTTACAAGTGTAGCTCTCTCTCTTGCTCGCTCTCACTCTCTTCTTGCTCTCACTGCTTCTACTGCATTTGCCTGCCAGAGTTCATCAAGTGTAAAACAAAATAACAAATACAAAAAAACAACAACGAAAAAACTAGAAAAAAGCTCAACAGAGCAGCAAATTTCAAAAGGCGGAATTGCGCCGATAACAGCAGCAAAAACAACAACAACAGCAGAAACAACAACAACAACAAGTACAAGGTAGACCAAATTAAAGTAAAGCAGCCCACAGTGAACGCGTTTCGCTGCGTTTCGCCGCGTTCTTCTTCAGCGGCCACCCTCGGCGTCAGCGGCAGCAGCAGCAGCAGCGACAGCGTTGACGTTGGCGTTACGCATGCGTACCTGTTGCTCTGCCGGTGCTGTTGCTGCTGCTGCTGCGCTGCCAGCGCATATGACTCAATGGAACAACGCTGGCCTGTCAACTCTTTTTTCTGTCTGTCTGTTAGCTTCTCCTTTTTTTTTATTTTCGTCGTCCAACATGTTGGCGGAAATAATAAATTCTAGCTCGACAAGAGAAACGTTGTTGTTGTTGTTGTACCATGACTTAATACATGCAATTGAAGACAGCAGCAGAAATCAGAAATCAAAAGGATTGCTGTTATCGTTACCCCTCTCTACCTCCCTCTCCCCCTCTCTCACTCTGTTTCTCACATTTTGGTTTCATTTCTTAGTGAAAATATTTGCTCATGTAACTTGAACAGAAAGAGTAAAAGCTTTTTAATGTCTCTCTATATGTATGTTATCAAGATTCGCTTTGATCCGTCGTTTTTTTTCTGCTTCTTCTTCAAGTTTGTCTCAAGCGTAACAACTAAATTAACAGCATTTAAGTTAAAACGCATTATAACAAGAGGAAGAAGCGTAGAGTAGAGTAGAGAAGAGTTTAATAATAATATTGTGGGAAATTTTGTATTTGTATTTTATTTAGTTTTCGGTTTTCTGTCTCTTTTTCTTATATTTGGGTTTGTGAGTCATACTGAGGGTGACTTCTGGACAAAAGCGTGTGAAACACGTTTAAATAGGGGAAAACAATGAAAGAAGAAGAAAAACAACCAATGCGCAATTTCAGTTAACTGCGCAGCATGAAAACTCAACGAACCAAATACTGTAGACAAATGGGAAAATGCTAATGAATAGAGAAATACTTAGATCAACCCAGAGGAAGAATTCAAAGAGTTACGTTGAGGAGTTGATATGATATAAACAAATATAATACTTATGTATCATACTTATGTAAATATATAAATTATGGCTGATTATTGGGATCAGTATAGGTTCAATCTTACATCAATCTCTTCGCCTTAGCCTATTTTATATTGTTATATCACTATCACAACCTAAATTAATATCGTTTAACTTTTCAATATTGTAAGCCCAATAAAATTAGCCTAATTTCCATTCAAATCAAATACTCAAACTAATTTTAATCTTTATTAACGAAATCGTGGCATATATCAAAAGCAAATGATACAAATAATGAAATAATGATGATATAATTTAGTTTTAATATCAGTTATATATTTTTTTTTAACTATGTCTGCCAGCTTGGCTAGTGTGAACACTCTAATATGGTTTGGCTTTCAACAATTTGTTGCATGTTTCGCACAGAGCCAAAGAATGCACTTTAAAGTCCAAAAGAAAGCCGTTAACAACTCAACTAACTAAGTGACTGGCATACCTGCCTTATAGATAGCACCTGGCCTGGCCTCGATCGTATCGCTGGCATTTGGGTGCAACTCGTTATACAATGTGTGTGTGTGCTTTTTTTTTTGTCTGGGCTTTTGCTGCGACTCATTAGACATTTGCCTTACCGGAAACTATTTGGCCATAATATTTGGTCATTTTTCCTGCCGCTGCTGTTGGCCAATTAAGCCATTTCCATGGCATCTCCATACGGCAATCTGTCAGCATCGCAGGCAGCATTGATTGACACATTGATACAGTTTGCCTTGCCTTTGCATTGGTTGGCGTGGCTTGGCTTGGCTTGACTTGACTTGACTTTGGCCAAGACAGCTAGCAGGTTGGCTATGCATTTATTTAGGCCCACAATTCAAATGCCAGTTAAAGCAGTCTCTCAGCCAATGGCCAAAACAATTAGCTTGCCATTGAAAGCGTTTGTAACTTCTTTTTGCTTTTTGGATCGAGCCAAGTGGCCAGCCAAGTGCCTTGCCCAACAGCCATGAAATCTACTCCAAAGCTGGAGATGGCGAGTGAGTGAGAGAGAGAGAGATATGGCAGAGGAAAGGGAATGGGGAGGTGGGACCCCACAATTGGAACTGCTGGAGTGGGCATAATTACCATAAGTATGGATAGCAAACATACGTATAGCAATTGCTAAAGAGTTTACTTTGGGCATCAAAGTAAAGAAGATTGATAGAATAATTAATGCACTGAAAGAAAGTAGAGTATTGAATGGTTTTCAATTTTAATTTTAGATATAATTATATATAATTCTAGTGCTTGACTATCTGATTCAATGGCATCAGATTAAAGATTATAGAAATTGTATTAAGTACTAGCAGAAAACCTATATATAGTTCACAAAACTAAAAGCTATTTCAATTTTTCGTTAGTTCAGTTTTTCCCAGATGATATCCATCACATAGATAGTGTTGCAATTTGAATGCTTTCGACACATGAGCTGCGTGCTATAAAAAAAATCGACAGCTGTACCAAAAGTTTCATCGAGATAACTTCAAAAGCGAACAGCGGCAGTAGCAGGAGAGAAAGAAAGAGAGAGAAAAAGAGAGTGAGAGAGATGGATAGAGGTATTGAAATACCACTGAAAATAAATTCAAGCAATTAAATTGCGGAATTTGTATGTTTTGCGTTTTTAATTACGTCTATCCCAGACACGCACCAAATTGCTAATGGTTTGTGTATTGGCTGCATTTTCTTTGGCATTTCGAAGCGAACCGTTGCACAAATTGCCTTGACAGTTGCATTGTTGCACTGCTCGCATAACTTGCAACAGAATCTGAATTGTTTTGATAGACAGAGGCACTATCTATTCCACCCCTCCTCTCTCTCTCTGTCTCGCTCGCTCTCCCTATCTTTCTTCCTCTCTTTGCTTCTACTCAGCTCAATTTGATTCATTCAGTGCATTTGCAAACTTATGAATAAAACATTTGCACAAACGTTTGTGTGCGAGGCCGTTTTAACCCATTTTTCCATTCATCTTGCATTTTCCTGCAAATTTTCCTACGTACATATACATATATAGCAATATAGACATAAATCTGTCTGGCCAGACGACTTTGACTATAAATAAATATATATAACACTTGCCACAGCTGAGGCTGAGCGAAGAGATGCTCTTCGATAAATTTATGTGGGACCTGTCTGATTTTCCACACTTATCCACTCACCTCCCACTTTACCCCACTCTTCCTCTCTCTCTCTTTCGCTCCCTTTCGCCTGCTGCAAGAAGCCGTGCAGCCAAAAATGTGCAAAAATCAACAGTCACATTTTATTTCGCTTCGCTTCTAGAACCTGCCTTGGGGGCACAATTGCCACGCCCACAAAACGCCTGACGATTGACGAGCTGAAGTGGAAAACAACATAACTCACAGCTCCCAGCTATATATATGTATATACACATCAGATATATATAGAGAGAGCCAGCCATAATGATGCAGGGATTTCGATGTGCGCTCTTAACGAACTGCGAGGCATTTTTTTTCTTCTTCTTCTTCTTTTTTTTTTTTTTTTTTCGCTTTAGCATTCCAAAGTGAATTTCCGTGCAAAATAAGAAAAATGGAGAGCAGCATGCACAAGTGTGAATAGATCCGAGTAAAAATATTGATATAGGTATTCGGTTTTTGAAAACATGCCGAAAGATTTTCCTGCATAATTGAGCTAGGAGATAAATTTAGATTTATTGCTCTATCTTAAGTGTAATTAGGTAGAAAAAGAAATTGCTTTGCGCTGGAAAAAAAAATAACGATTTTCTCTAATTCTCGTGTTTATTTAAGTCCTATCTATCCAGACATTTACCTACATAAAATATAAGTTTTCAGCTCAAAACTCTCTTCTGATTTTTTTCCCTTTCATTCTCTTTCGTATTCTTACTCTTTTATCTCCCACACTTATTCTTTCTCTCCCTCTCTTATCTATTTATTTACCGTATCATCCTATCCTATCACATCTCTATTTATTTCACCCATTTCACTCAATAAAAAAATATATATGTGTGAAATAATATTTCCACATTTTTTTATTTCACAGACAGATCTAAGAATTCAATATAAAAATTTTCCTAAAATACAACACAAAATTTGCAAAAATCATAAATATGAAAATAATAAAATTTCGTTTCCCAGATTTTCCGTTTTTTCTCTAATTTATAGCTAATAGATTTAAAGGCTTAATCCGCTCAAAGTTGCTGCAATGAAATCTTAAATTGTTTATGAGCTTTAAACATTTTTCATTTTAGGAATTATGAAACGAAATTCTGGAGAGTTATAAAACGTTTACCATGCAGCCGTGCAGTGCTTCGAGAGAACTCACATAAACATTTCACAATTAGCTCTTGACCTTTCGTTGTCTGAGTTGGCTCATTATATGGCCCATAGAGCTTTTTGGCTATTTCCTCCTGCTGTTTTCTTGGCCATGAAAATAGTGTAATAAACACGAAAGTGCTCCGGCAGCTAACTTTTCCAAGACCAAACAAATTGTTCAATAATTGAGGTCGATTTTCTGTTTATAAACACGATTAGCTTGGGGAACTGGAGACTGTTTAGGGGCAAATTTATTTCTGATTAGACTAAGCCATTAGCCAATTGAATGCTGTTGTGTTTGTTGTTTATTTGGCATTTGGAGGTGTTAACGCCTTTCGGCAATCATTAACACGGCTGGCTGGCAAGGCAAAGGTCAAATATCGATTGAATATAATATCTAAACTAAGCGAGAAAAACTAAACGAATAACAAAATTTGTGTAATTACTTTGTTGGAATTCTGTGAAGCTCTACACTTCTCTCTCTTTCTCCCTATCTCTTTATATTTACGTGTGTGTCTCACCTTGGCAGAAAGATATTGTTATACATACATGCATCTCTCGATTTCTCTATTTATATTCTTGATCCTTTAAATTATAGTTCTCTCTCTCTGTCTCTTTCTCTCTGCTTTTTCTCTCTCTCTGTGCTTCTGTGTATATGTTTCCATATTTCTTACGCTATGCAAAAACATCTCTCTCTCTCTTTGTCATTCTCTCTATCTGCATATGTTTCCCTATTTCATTCATTCACTTTTTTTCTCTCTCTCTCGCTATTTCTCTCTCTCTCTCTCTCTCGCTCACTCTCAGCAAATATCTGTTGCTATATAACTCTTATTCTTCTCTAAAAAAAATATATATACATATATATTTATACCACCTTGTCTCTACCTTTACTGTCTCTAGTGATCTCCCTCTCACTGTCTCTCTTTCTCTATTCATATACATATATACATACAAATATATATTATATTATGTTATATTATATAGATATTATATTGACAATAGCAATATACAGCGCAATTACGTATGGCCTTTGGTTTCCCTATCATTCTCCCTCCCTCCCACTCTTTTTCTCTCTCTCTCTCTCTCTCTCTCTCTCTGTCTACTTGTAATGCGATATGCTACTGGCAGCTTGCTGCCTCATTACGAAATGTCGCCAAGATTTGCGGCTTTAATAGACGCCGTTAAAACGTAATGGGGAAAAGCAGCAGCAACTACAGCAGAAGCACCAGCAGCAGCCGCAGCAGCAGCAGCCGCGACAATAACAACAACAACAACAACAACACTTGCATTTTATTATTTGTATTTTTCTTTATGATTGTCACTCGATACTCGAGTCTTTGTCTTTGTTTTTGTTTTTGTTTTTGCTGCTGGCCTCTTGGCCACACTTGAATGGCGCATAATTTGAATTTTTCTAACAGCAGCTGCTCGCTCAGTCGCTCGTTCGCAGCTTTCCCCAAACACCAATGAAAATCCCCTCGTCGCCGCCTTCTGCTCCCCCACCACTGCGATCCAATACTCTAGGTGTAGGAGTGGTTTTTTTTTTTCTTTTAGTTTTGCCTAAGAGTTCATTGCATTTGCCATTTGATTTTCACTTTCAATTGGCAAAACCGCAAATGTTGTTGCAACATTGCGACGCGTTGCAACAGCTGCTGTCACAACAAGCCGCAAGCCACAAGCGGCAAGCGACCAAGTTCAAATGCGTAGACAGCTGGCGCCATCTACCGTTGAGCTCGGAGATAATCGGTCTGTGCGTTCAGCTTAAAGATTGTCATATCAAAATGTCTTTATTTTTGCGTGTTTTAGACCATGACCAAAAAAAAAGTATACAAGTATTACGACATACATCTGTGGACAATTTATACATATATCTTCTAATATATCTATATATATGTATTTAAGCTGCATTTGTTTCTTCTTCGCTTTTCTTGACATTTAGGCTAATTGACGTAATTTGTTTCGGGCCTAAATGCTAAACTTTTCTGACATTAGCCATTTGTCTGTAGAACAAGTGGAACACGCGACACATAATAATACCCATTTATAAGGTCGAAAGAATAAAACATAAATCATATAATTACGAATCACGAATACTTTCAACATGCTAACCAAATATAAACAGTCCAATTATGCCTAATGATAATGTATTTTTAAATAATAAGAGATCTTCAATTTAATATAAAATAATTACGATGTTTGAGCTAAGTTTTTGGGTGGTCTAAGAAACAGATGAGAGAGTTTATACAAATATTCTTTTTCTTTCATTTCATTATACATACTTCTTTGATTAGATTTTGAGCTTAAGATTAAATTTGGTGAAAAGAGTTAATGGTAAATCTTCTTCTTTTCATAAGTTTCATCACATTTCATTTTTCATACTTAGCTTAAAATTAGTCTTGGTCTAACATTTTTTTTTTAATCTATCTAATCTAATGTTTTGCTAAGACAAAAGACTAGATAAACCTAATTCTCGAACTAAAACATAAAATCTGCTGCCTGTTAATCATTTGCGAATACAACGTAAGGCAGTAAAATATGGCAAATAAAAATCTCTCCCAAGTGCCTAAGCACCCGCTGAGTATTTTCTCCATTCATAGCCCCCTGTCCCCAATCAAATATGCTTTATTGCTGCTGTCAACTTCCTATGGAGCCCATCCCGCAGCCAAGCTCCCACACACGCACGTACCACAACTATCATCCATTAAATGTTCGCACATAAATAATGTTGACCTTAAAAAACAAAGTAAAGTAAAAAGAGTGAAAGAAAAACAAATAAAGGTTGTCATATCACGGCCAGCGTGACGAAACTGGGCAAGAGATGCTCAATGCACGGACATGCGTCCTGCCGTACGAAGCGAGAGACGCGTCCGATAGGCTGTCAAGGCTGTAAGGCGGACAGCGGGACAAAGCAACAAGGTGACATAAATATCAACTTGCTCCAAAAAAGGAAACCAACTTTTTTTCTCGCCAAGGAAACAGCAGACAAACGAAGGAAAAAACAGGAGCAGGGTCAACTTACAGCTACCCTGTATTATATATACTCTAATATATATAAGGCAAAAAAAATCACAAATACTAATATAAATATAAAAATAAACTATATCATATTTATAAATATATGTATAAAAGCTTATGCACTACATTCCGCACTTTACAGGCCCAATCAGACAGATATTATTCATATAACATTTAACATTTTGTGTAAACTCTTATGCACATACGCTTCACTCTAATAAACGCACATTTAATGGGTAAAAGAGCAAGCAGCATGTGCAGAAAAAACAACAACAGCAATGGTACACACATATACACACATGCATATGAGAGTCAACAGCAGACAGCGCGAGCGCGGGGTTGGTGAAAAAGAGAGCGGAGTGGACAATAAGATTCAATGAAAGCTTACCTGCAAAGACCAACTGAGGGCAAGATTCAGATTCCGCTTGAATTGTTGTTGCTGCAGTTGATGTTTATTTTGTTGTTGTTGTTGTTGTTGTTGTTGCTGCTGCTGCTGCTGCTGTTTTTGTGTTGGCAACTGATTAGCCGGCGCTGCTGTGAAATGTGTCAAGATGCTGCTGCTGCTAGTCGTGTGACGTCGTGCAGGCAGCGCTGGCGGCGGCGTCAAGCAGAGCAACTCATGTTGGGGCTCCTGCTCCAGTTGCTGCTGTTGTTGTTGCTGCTGCTTGGCCTCAATTTGCGGCGAGTTCTTAGGCAATGCCAATGCGCTGCTGTTGTTGTTGTTATTATTGCTGTTATTCAGCGAAAGCGAACGCGCAAAAGAACTTTTGAAATAGCGACACGGCATCTGGAAATCAAAGTCAGGCGGCGACGCAGACGACGCATCCGTAGCAGCGCCGGCTGCTGGAAAAGTTTGCATTGTATTTTGCATGTTTTTGCACGAACCGGAATTTCAATTTGTTTTTCTTTTAGAAATTTATTGATTGTATTATTTTTTGCGTTCGATTTGTGCTGCCTTAATTTGGCATATTTGTTGCTGTTGTTGTTTTTCTAATTTGCTTTGATTTCTTGTTTTAGTGCATTTTTTCACGCACCCTGACAGCACACACATATACAAACATAGTCACACACACGGAAGCTCATGTATTGGTTTTTGACAGCTGGTATTTTTTGCCAATTTCACACGCATTCAATCTCGATTTCAATTATTTATTTGGCTGCCACTTTTTAATCAAAATCAATTTCCATTAAAAATATTTTAAAGCGCGCGCACGACAACAAAATTTCACGCGAACGCGCAAAGAGTCAAAAATCACATCAACTGCGATCGACCACCAGTGAACGAATGAGCAGCGAAGTAAACAAGCAGAGAGCAAGAGCAAAGCTGCGCGCAAAAGAGCGGAGCAACGCTGCGCAACAAGCTATTCAAACTGTATGTTAAATTAGCATAGATGATGGTGGTGAATCGCCGCTCTACTGTTTTGAGTGTAGTGAAACTATATATCGGGTTGACTTGCTCTTGTTTAGCATTACTAGACCGAACCAGAGGTTCCTTTATATATAGTCAGGTAGGCAGAAGTGCAGAGTCTACATTTTTAAAGAGCACAAAAGATTTACAGTGAGAGGTATTTTTGAATCCATCAGTGTTATTACTCACTAGGCACTGTTAAGTAGTTCTTGATTGCTCAAATGCTCTGTTGCCGTTAACAGAAATGACTTTATAAGTATGCTATTAAAATTGCAGCTGTAAATAAGTTTGCATGATATGTTAAAACTAAAGGAGCGGTATTTATAAGTATGCTATAAAAATAGCAGCTGTTAAATGGTTAAACTTTTCTGAACCTAAAAGTATGCAAAACGAGTTCGAAAATTAGAGCATTTAAATTTTGAATAATTCTATTATATCCACTACAACGTAAATTTCTTTCTAAAATGTATTTAAAGTTCATTGAGCTTAGTTGTAGCTTCTTCTTTGCAGCATTGCAGCTGTTAAAAATGTCATCTCTATCCGCTAGAAATAGGAAATAAAGAAGAGACTTATATAAATAAAGCACCTTCAAATTATTCAGTCTCTAACTGTCAAGTGGGGAATTTGATGGGTATGGGCATTGGTAGTGCTTTATCATATATTCCAAAAGTAATCCCCGTGTCCCGGTTGCCGGTGCACAAACATAATCCTGTGGACTTAATGCCACATCTAGATAGTCGGACAGCTTGCCAATCAAATTGATTGTGCGGCATTGAGTAATTGCTATTTATTTTTAAATGACGAAACAAAGAAACTGACTGAGTTCCAATTGGAAACTATTAATCTACAAATGGTAGGAAACAAGAAAAAGGGAGAAAAGGCATTTTTGCTATCCCTCTCATCCTGCTGCAATTTGAGCTGATGCTAAAAACTCATTAGTCGATGGGCTATAACCAAAAATAGCCAGATCGGCCGTCAAGATTAGTCATATATGTATAAATATATATACACACACACAAATCCCATCAAAAATCTCATTTGCGTTGCTATTTTTGTGTCCCACTGTGGCCCCGTGCGCATGCCTTGTCGTTTCTCAGTTACATAAGCCTTATATAATGCAGCAATGGTGAGAGCGAGACGACAGCTGTGTGTCGTGCGCTGCCGAGCATTCTGGTCAGAGTTGATATTGGACCTGTATATCGGCAGCCACTCTCTCAATCTATCTCTATCTCTTTTTTGTTTGTGTTTCGTTTCGTTAGAGTTACTGCTGCAGGCTCTATCTCCCCGGCAGTTGTTGGAGCAGCAAAAACAAATAAAAGCAATCTCCCGATCTCCCCAAGGGCGACCACGTGACCAATCCACCCCGACGGAGCAGCAGCAGCGCTGCTCTCTTGCGTGATCGTAGCGCTCATAATTTGCTATTCATTTTACAAGTGTTTCGGTTTTGATTTGTGTTACAAGTGCCTGTTGCTACGCAGTTGTTGTTGCTCTTGGAGCGAAACAGTTTCGGTTTTATTTTTGCGCATTAATATTCATAATGTCTGCCGAGAGTAGCATTCGTAGTAGTAGCAGCCGCAGTCGCAGTAGCAGCGCGGAGAGAGAGCGTGAGAACATTATGGATTTATCAATAAGAGGTGAGTTCTGCCGCCTCCCACAACCAAACAAAACTCAACTCATTCAGCCTGCCGCTGCTTGCCAATTTATTTCATTCTTCCCCCCACACACAAAACACGTGCAGCGTGCTGCTGTACGTGTGTGTGTGTGCGCGCCCGCTTTGTTTACATACACGACTATTGCGTGAATAGATTTCAGTTTGTTTGTGTATGCGTGTGTCTACGAGAGCGGGCGTTCTCAGAGCTGTGTTTGTGTATGTGTCTGTCTGTCTGTGAGTTAAGCCTCCAATCCACTATGGGGAAAAATCCAAATTATCGGGTATTAATTAATAACTTAAAAACTAAGCCAGATTTTTTGATCCGGTTTTTGTATTATTAATATGTATACCATCAGAAATATATTTTAGAAAAATGGGCGTGTCACCGCCCACCCAAAAAAAATTTATTAAAATTTTGTATTAAAAATTTTTTTTTTTTTTTTAAGAATTTTGCTTGTTCATACTTTAAAATAATAATTTTAATTGAAAACAATCGAACTTTCATAAAATCGAAATTAGTTTTCTTCAGTTTCGAGTTCCAAATCAGCCAGAAATATTGATCCGCTAAAAAAATTCGGGTTCTTCAACTGATTTAATTGTGCCTTCAACTTTACATAATACAATACGTACAACTTCATTAGACAGCGACCTTTATGCTTTCAAACTCTTTTCTAAAGATTTGCCGAAGAAATAATCTGATCAGATGTATCCATTGTTAAAAACCATCAGCGAAATTATGGATTCTGCTCTCATGCTCTCATGCATGATGAAATTAGTCTGATTTATAGACCTGGTTGGGCAAATCAGACGCTTCCTTACCAAAAAAGCCTACAGGATGAACAGTACTTTCCATAATCTGCCTCAAATGAACAATTATTTTTATAAACATTTGCTGTCATAGGCAGTCATTCATAGTTGTCAGCTAGTTTTTGTTCCTGCTGCATTTCTTCCATTTGTAATTTATATTTTGGCAAAAAAGCGGCTTTTGCTTTTTTAATATCATTTATAAGTTGAATCAATATTAGTCTTATTTAGTTTCAAAATCACAATTACTATTTCTTGGTTAGAGTTGCCTTTTTCATTGAGCCAAATATCACACAGGTCAGCTCATAGTCACCTGCTAAAAATTGATTTGCGCCGGTTGTGCGCAAAAGTGCACATTGAGACAAAGGCACTAAGATCCCAATTGATTACTCTATAACATGCAATTGGATTTACACTGGTGCGCCCTGGTGGCTGTTTTATATGTCTTTGCAAAGTTTAATTTTATTTACAAGAAATGAAATTTGACAACATTTGCTAATTATACAATAAATGATTAAAATAAGTTCAAACATCAATTGGTTTTTAAGCCAACGCATAGTAGAAGCCCTAAAAATTCATATCCTTTTTAAATTTCTCAAAAATAATGTCTGGTCATTGAATAACGATGATTTGAAAATCGGCTAACACAAATTGTAAGCTGAAGGCAAATGCTTTTCGAAGATAACAGCTGACTTTAACAGCTGTTAGGCTTAACAGTGGACTGTTATTCAACATTTTGGGTACAGTACCTTAAAGTTTGGAGTTTTATTAAGATGTTAACATAAAAAAATTATAAATTTTCATACTTCGCAAAAATGACTAAATACCCGAAAAACGGCAAAATTCCCCATAGTGCAATCGCCACACCATGTGACATATTATTTGACTTTGCCTTCTTTTTTTCCAATTGATATCGCCTAGGCGAATTGAACAAATAACAGTGAATAAATAATGATATGGATGGGATATTAAAATAGAACAGTAGATAAAACGATAGGCAGGGGGCGACAGAAAGACACCAGTTGTCCATATTAATTGCAAAATAAAGAATAATTGTAAAAGTACAGTAAACATTCGCTATGAGCTCAATAAATTTCAAGGCGAATTTGAAATAATCGCACAGTGACGAAAAACAATTCGCAAGTGTTAATCAGGTATTAATGTGAATGGATCGCCGAAACGTGTTTTTACTGTAGCTCGTAACGAGTTTAACTAGTTCAGGGAAAATGATTAAATACATATTTTTTTTTACAATACAAATATTAATTAGCTTAGACCAGATGCCGTTTAATTGGAGCCCATTGTAATACAAACGGCCCCTCTGTAATGCCGTACTATAAAACTCAGATGGATACACCTGTTGATTGATATGCGGACGGTATTTATTGCCTTTGATATCAGACTAATTATGGAAAGACGCCCGAAAACTCGATAAACTTTATAAACTATTGGGCAGTAGTTATTAACCGTTGGACTTTTGATGAAATAGGCGACACTGTCGCCACAATTAAAGTCTGTAGAAAAAAAAAAAAGAATTCTAAAAAAAAAATAAAATAAAAAATAAATATAAGGCAAGAGTCACGATTTGTTATCACGGCCTAGCGACGAGGTTACCACGCGACTATAAATATTTACCCTCATGATTATTTAGTATTTTTTTTTTTATGAATTTTGAGCAATGGATGATGAAAAGTGGCGCTGTGCAATCGAAACGAGTCGAATAGACATCACATTTTAATTATATACCTGTGTGGATACACACACCTGTACAAAGTACGTCATTCATCATTCTGTAGTACAATCTCATGTATAGGCCGTTTGGTCACGCCTCCTTATCAACTGATATCAGCTCAAAGTGCAAAAAGCATGCGCAGCTCATTTAGAAAATCATCCAAGCCGATGCAAAAGCTCATAAACAAAATACAGAAAAAAGCTTGCTAGCTAAGTCACGCTCTTGCTCTGTCGCTCTCACACTGCTGTGCTTTCAGCGCTCTCGTCTGCTGCCTCTCACTTTTGCCAATCAGATCACATGGTCCGTCGTATTGGAATAACTGTGACGTGACCGAAGCGAGTCGTTCACTTGCTCTGATAACATCTAGCTAGACGGGCACTCATTCGTCTGTCCCACTTCAACATGAAAAAGTTATCATTTGTCGTTTGTCGTTTGTTGTTATTTAAAATTTTTGTTTGTAGTTTTTTCGGCTGCAAGCTGCTTGCAGCTGAACGTGGGTCAAAGATCAAGCTCGCGGCTTTTATTAGAATTTAATCGCAAGAAGCGTGCCATTAATTCGACTTCATGTTGGGGTCTTCGTTTAATCTGCACCACAAATCGTGTCATTAAATTTTTGAAACCTTGGCACGCGTCTGGCCACATCTTGGAAAATTTTAGATTGAATTGAGCCAGGCGCTGGGGTCAGCTTGGACAGTGAATGGGAGCCTGGTGGCGTGATAAAAACACATGCACGCACACTCACAGACAAACACTCGCATTTCATTCAGCTGCTGGCGTCGTACAGTTGCCGTTGAGCAGCTAAAGTATAGATGACAGCTATGAAATGATATTTATTTGATTAATGGTCAACAAATAAGCATAATCTCAGTATTTTACCTAATCCCTCAGTGAAATTGGCTTCTTTCAATTGCTTAGTCAGTAATTTGCGAATTCAGCAGAAAAAGAGAATAAATAAACAGTTGGAGCTTAGCTGTACTTGAAATTTTTTGCCGATTCTCCAATTGAATAGGAGCTGAGGGGCAGCCCCAACAATTGTCCAGTTTTAACTTGTTTCTAGCCGATATTACGTCAATGTGCCATAACAAACGGCAACAATAACAAAACAAGAGAACAACAAAAAACTGCAGCGGCATCAAATGCTGTAATAAACAGTCTATCTCGCTCGCATCCACTATATGTATGTATGCAAATTTGCCTGTAATAAAAGCAACCACAGAACTGCACAGAAAACAGAAACAAAACTGAGCTGAACTGAGAATGCGAATGCGAATGTGAATGTAAATGCAAATGCGGGACGTGGGGAAGCTTTAATGGAAAAAGCGACGCGTCGCCCGGCGCCGTGTACAGCAACAACAACAGAATGAAAACATCAACAACGACAACGGCATAATTATTATTATTATTATGTCATACACATGTATTCTATGGTCTATATGCCATTGTATATGTGTGTGTGTAATTAGTGCAATGGTTACGCTACATAGGCTGCGTTTTGGGGCTGTTCAAGCACAGCTTTGATTTGATCAACACGTGCTGCGGCTGCTTTATGATCGTTCATTGCCACGCAGCAGGGGCACAAAACAGAATGACAAAATAAGAGAGCGGTGAGTCAAAGAGAGCCAGCCACCAGACAGGCCCTTTGCGAGTGAAACCCCACGCAAACATAAATACGCACATCCATACATAAATACACATACATGTTTGAATGTATTTATGATTGTATCTAGTTTAGCTCACTGAAATTATAATGAGCTATGAACGGTACATTTCGTCTAGCAGCCACGCATATAAATTGCTAGCAATCAATTTGCCAAATTAATATACATATGTATGTATGTATGCACATGTAGTACATACACACATACAAAATAAATGCATGCATAAATATTGTATTTGCAATGCAATACATCTTTTATTTATTAAAGACGTCACGGCGTATGCATACATTAGTATTTACCCACAGATGCAAACCCACACATATGCATATGTTTGTATGGTTTAAGATTGTAAGTTCTTCTTTGCCATTACATTCGCATTCAATAAAGTAAACAGAAAAGAACTGAGCGCAGAGAGCCGGTGCCTGAGAGCGCCAGCAAAACAGAAAGAGAGTGAGAGAGGGCGGAGTACGAGCTGACATACATACATATGTACATATGTACCGAAAACCTGCATACTTACAAATATATATTTACATACATACATAATTAGCACGCAGCAAATCAAAAGAGAAGGCCAAGCTAGAGTGAGTGAGCGAGAGAGTCATAAAACACGATTGACAGCAAAGCGAGTTACCGTGGTAGAGTGTTAGTTGAAAATGTGTGATGGGTATGCAAATGTGTTAATTATTTGCTGGCTATATGCAATATTAAATATATATGTACATAATTCTATTTTTATTCATATATTAAAGGCAGACACAAATTTATGTAAATTATCATGCTGATAGCTAAGTATTTTTGCTACAATTTGTTTCATGACCAGCTTGGCATAGTTTGCACCACTGTGCCTTATAATAAAGCGCCGGCAAAAGTTTAATTGAAAAACCAACTTTAATAACCACGTGGTGTGTTGTTTTTGTTGTTCATTGTTCTTGTTGTTGTTATTGCTTACGCTAGACTGTGTTGGCTGCTGGCTTGCTATTGTTTTGTTGTTGTTTTCGCTTATGCGCTGCAAGTGCAGCCTGCACTCTCAATTGTTTCTTGAGCACTTGCACTTACATATGTATGCTCTACGCGCAACGGTAACGGCGACGCCGACATCGACGCCGCCGCTGACAGCGATGCCCGCTATCGTTGTTGTTGTTGCTGCTCCAAGTGTCAGCAGCTGATGAAAAATGTGCCACTGGAGAGACCCGCATGGTTGGACGAATTTTTTTCCTCTTTCTTTTTTGATGTATTGACATTGGCAGTTGCAAGGGGTGGGGGTGCCTGGGCGCTGCAGGAGCCACTAGGACTCAATTTCACATGTGTCTGCGTCGATGTATGGGTGTGTGTTTGTGTGTGGTGTTTGTTCGTGTGAAAGGTGAGCAGAGTGTCAACGCTGACAGTTTCTGGGTATGACCATGCGATACATTTTCCGTGTTGAAAATTCTCACTATTTTCTGTTTTTTTTTGCGCCCCTCCCACCACATGCTACATGTTTAAAATTTGGTGTGTAAGCGTTTTTTTTTTCGCTTTGAACTCTTGTAACTGACACTGCGGCGTCTCTGTTTGAATTGCTTTGCCATTGTGATCCATCAAACGGTTAAGCCCCAATATCGAGTTCTCTACCTTTAAAAGCAACCCACCCCTCTTCGTCCCCGTCCCGCTCCGACCCACTGTGCCGGCCCCTCTCGCATTTGCCTTGTAATCTGGACACGTTAATTGACAGTTTTTGGCGCTGCCTTCGTCATTGTCGATTTGACAGTAAATTGAAAAATTGTTGAGATTTTTCGACACGTAGCCAAATGAAATTTCTAAGTACAACAAAATTAAAACGGCCGCGACAAAGGCGCAGAGTGTGACTAATAGTTACCCTATAGCCTAGATAAACTCTAAGATATGACTGAAAAATTTGATAATCGTTATCGACTGTTGAAGAATTATTGATAATTTCAAGTGCCATAGCTTTTATATATTGTATACAGTAAACATAAATGAAATACACTTATATAAACTACACACTTTCACTTCACGTTTTATATATTAAAGGGTATCAGAATATCAGCTTATTCCTTAAATTTAAATTATGCTTATTCAAGCTGTATCTGCTGCACAAAATATCTTCGCTATAATGCGAACCCTATAGGGTAGACTAATAGCTTTTCTATTATAATATACAAATACTATTATTATAATATCATCATCTAGTCCTTTTATCTGTCTATATCTTTGCAATCCATATCTATAGATCCATTATTCACAATTCCATTAAATACAGGGTATAAAAGAAACGAAAATCTAAATAAATTCTTATTTGATGCGAATATACAAGTATATGTATATATACGCATATACAGATACACATATGATTTTAACGTATATTAAAATTGGTTTAGTTCAAGGTTAAAGCATAGAACGATTTATGGTAGACGCTGACGCGCCCATTCGAGCGCCATAGCACACGCAGAACAAACTGTCACACGCAAGATATTAATTGAATTTACATTTCACACACTCAGACAGACACACACACGCACGCACGTTAAAGACAGAAATATTCAATAGATATGAATTCTGTTTGCCGTTTGATAAAGACACAAAAAAAATTAATTCAATTAACGGACTGGCAATAAAAAAAGAAGGCAGCCAAAGCTATGGCCCATTAAGTAGGCAAAGGGGTGGGGCAGTGGGTGGTAGGTAGGTGGAACTAAAAGCTCAATCAAATTCGCGTGTTTTTCTATTGTTTCTTTCGTTTTTTCATTTTTCATTTTACCCTCAACTTGGAGGTCAATAAAAACGCAGCCAAGGCGGCGGCCAGTGAGTGTATCAGTGGGAGTGAGAGAGAAAGACAAAGAGAGGAGTGTGTGCGTGTGCGTGCCTTGTTTAGGGGCATTTCCTGTGCAGTGCAAACGCTTTAAGCAGCGGGCTGTCCTTGCGGCTGACAGCCCAAAACAGACACGCTGAAGTTTATAAATGATCGCAAGTGGGAGTGAGTAAGCTAGAGGTGACAGCGTACAAAGAGAGCCGAGTTGAGCAGCACAAAGAGTACAGTGAAGAGAGGACGAACGGGATATTGTTTCGTTGGTGTGATTTATAGGAGTTGATTTTGCTTCGGCTTCCTTCTCTGCCTCTGCCTATGACGTTGCCTCTGCCCTTTTACTGCCTTTGTCTTTGCTACTGCTTTTGCCTCTGTCTCTTCTGCTGCATCTGTTGCTGTCTCTGCCTCTGTCGCTGTCGCTGCCTCTGCTTCTGCCTTTGCTTTATTTGACAGCCTAAGTCGTGCGTGTTTTTGTTTGTCTTTCACTAGAAGCTCTTTTTAGTGCACGTGACATGCTCTACAGGGTGTGCATACACATGTGTGCATGTGTGCGTGTATGTGTGTCTTGTTTGCATTTGTAGTGCAACTAGTATTATAAATGTTGCTCAAACTTTTGTGCTTTTGGCATTTTCCTTAAGGAAATTGAAAATTGCTTTTGTTTGCCTTACAATTAGGGCGTATTTTGTGTGTCAAAGGCGTGGCGCGAAACAGGAAAGACATATAGATAGAGCTTCAAGCATTAATAATTCAGTTGAGTTATGCATACCAAAGTTACGTCCCTAGTCGAAACTTGTAATTATTTCTCATCAGAAATATCATTAAGTTAAGCTTGCATAATCTTCTATTATTATATGGCAATGTATATTGTATTTATATACTCTTTGTACACATTTTTTTCGCTCAGTGTATACTGCTTTGTACTTTAAGCATTAGGAAATCATTCCGTTTCCATATTAAATAATCATAAAATACAAAAATTACTTTCGATTCCTAATGAAGAAACAATCGAACAGCAATAAAATGTCGAAACGAGATACTTTGAACAGCACTCAAGTGCTATAGATTCGATTCTAAAAGCTGATGCAATGTCATTTGAAATATGCTTTAAAAACCGAATGTGCTAAAAAATGGAAAAACTATGAACAAAACGCGTTTCTCGTAGCTTGGTGTTATTAATTCATTAGAGCTGCGCTAATGAATTAGACAAATACAAAACTGGACTGTGAAGATCTAAAGCGGGTACATAAACTGATTGATCTAATAAGCGCAGCATCAAGTCAATTGTTCCCTTTAAGATCACTTTCCGTGTGTATGCGTGTGTGCGTGTGTCTGTGTGTATCGGGGGGGCCTTCTCTATAGACCCGTATACTACGTACTAATTCCGTCATTCATTTGTACGTTAATTTGTAGTTGCCTTCATCGTCTACAAATTGTTGCTGCTTTTACGTATAAATGTGCGAGATTTCAAATCGAGCAAAATGTAGTTCAGATTTATATATACACACATATATATATATATAAATACATAGGTAAAGCTGATAATAGGCCACTCGGAGCGAACGAACGTTTGTAATCTCAGTGGCAAATTAGAGAAGCAAACAGAGAGTCCAACAAATGCATCAGATATGTGACTGTGTGTGTGTGTGTTTATATAGGAAAGGAGTTTAGCTAACCTGACAGCTTTGTGTTAATTTCTTTGCCCATTCGAGACTTGGGTATAACACAAATAGATAACATTGTGTGGTATTAAAATGATGTACAGTAAGGAAGTAAATGCAAAAGTAGAGTTAATTGATCACAAATTGAGTTGTGTGTTGGAAAATTTTCTTGATATATCTATAACACTTATGGATCTCTCTCCAAATCTAGATTTTATACTTTCTGAGTACACAGTTTATAGTTTTATGATTTTATAGAGACTAGAAATATATGTAGAACTACTTGAAAATCTAATACAAAATACTTGCTAGCAATCGGCACCTATCACGATGACGCAACATAAAGAGTCTTATTCAAACGGTGTTCCATTTCCAATGGCTCCTGCCTACACATGTCTAGACGTTTAAAACTAACAGCACCCAAAGTTCTAAATGTGATCTTAATTACACCGCATTTGAACTTTGTTCTATTTCTAAAGGTTCCTTCATCTATATATAGTAAAATATTATTTTCAAAGATTGTGAGACTAGGAAGAGCAACTGTCCAAGGCTTGCCCAAATGCCCGTAGTCAAGGCAATTTTGTATTATTTGTTTCCCTCATTTTTTTTATTCTTTTGATGATTTTGATAAGAAGCCAGACCGAAAAAAACGCATGATGTGCGTTTTAAAGGTAAACTCAACAAAAAACTAAATTAAATAAAAAAACACGTTTTTATTTTATTTTTTCTTTATTTTATTTTTTTTTTGGGCTGTCGTGTTCAGCGCATGTTTATTTAGTGATATGCAAGCGAGTTGGTCTGATAAGAGGCACAATATTTGCTAAAAAAAGAAAAGAGCTTAGCCGAACGGAATGAAGAATTTGTTGTTGTCCAAATACATTTTCTTTTGGCTGCGACATACCAAATGCCAAAGCAAATAAGTTCCAACTGTATATGCATGCATGTGTGTGTGGGTGTGTGGATGTGGGTGTATCTCTAGCGGACTGAATAGTTCCTTGACAAGAGCTACATTGTTGACGGGCGTTCATCTCCCACAATGCTAAGCTAGTACATGCAGAGATATAGATACAAATACACAAATATCTATATATGTAGCTGTAGCTGTAGATGTTTGTACCTTACATTGCTCAAGTATTTTTTTGGCTTGTTCTTCTATGTAATATTTTGTCAAGATATATACAAATATAGATCCATAAATACAAAGACATATATATGTTTGTGAGTAGTACTATAATATAGTATAGCTATCAATACAAAGTTACATATATATATATATATATATATATATATATATATATATATATATATATATATATATATATAGTTGTGTATTGCACTAGTTGTCTCTTCTAGTTTCTGTATAAGATCTTGTCAAGAAATAGATTCAAGGATACAAAGATATTGATTGTACTGTATATAGTAAGTGAATTCCTTTACTATGTATCATATTATGAAAATATACTGCGATACTCGTAGATACATTGATACATATGTATCTCGTAAATACATAGATACATAGATGCATAGATACATAGACATATAGATACACAGATACATAGATACAAAGATACAAAGATACATAGACACATAGATACATAGATACATAGATACATAGATACATAGATACATAGATACATAGATACATAGATACATAGATACATAGATACATAGATACATAGATACATAGATACATAGATACATAGATACATAGATACATAGATACATAGATACATATATATATAGATACATTTGTATCTTATAGATACATAGTTAAATTTGTATCTCATATACATAGGTATATCATAGATACATAGATATATAGACATATAGATACATAGCTACATAGATACAAAAGTGCAAATATCCCTAAATGCAAAAATAGAATGCTGCAATACAATATATATGTATATATGAGAGATACAAATGTTCTTAGGATACACAATTACAAAGTGATAAAGATACAGAGTGACATAGATACACAGATACGATATAAAGATACGAAGATACAGATATACAAGTCTTCAACGTTGTAAAGATACGAAGATAAAAGTTTGCTGGGCTACAAAGTAACAAAGATACAAAGTTTTCTAGATACATAGCTACAAAGATTTACATAGTTACAAAGATACACAGCAACAATCAAACATAGATACATAGATACAAAGAATTCTAAGATATGCACAGACATAGATATGTTTGTACTATGTATAGTTCATGTATCTTTCTACGTATATAATATCTTGTCAAGCAATGCTGTTGCTGGTTCCATACACACACACACACAAGCGCAGAGAGAGTGAAAGATAGAGATGTCATTCTTTTGTTGGATCTTCTTGAAAAGGTGGCAAAAGGCAAAGGCGCAGGCAGGGGTTGCCACGAGGCTATGGGGCACAGTCAAAAGTTGCGTCGCTTCGAGGCTCATTTATAATTTATTGCGCTTGAACACGTTTTGGCTGTACGACTATATAGTGGATATATATATGTACATACATATATATAGTATATATAACTTGTCTCTATGTCTGATATATTGAAAGCGACCTCCTTTGCCTCCTGTTGCTGCCATTTTCAATTCCATTTCCTAGTTGCCTTCATTCACAGAGAATGTCACATGATGACAGGCGGACAGCCGGACAGTTCTATATATTCTTCTCTCTCAACATTTTGGGTATTAAGTTGTGCATATTTCGGGTTGTGCGTGTGTGTGTCCCTGTCTGTTTGTGTGGAATGAGTCAGCGGCAGAAACCAAAATAGCTAAAAATCATACGAATAGATAATTTCGAGCAAATACGTTTTATATTTAGTGCGCTTTGTAGTAGTTGATCGAGTTGAAGGTTGAAATTCTCATCTAACTGAACGATCAGTTCACATTAATTTCAAAATTTTGGAATGCTCATTAACAAGGGTTGCTTAATTAGATAAGAACCAGATATGAAACAGAAGATTAAATATATTGATAAATGAAATAAAATATAAAATTTAATTTATAAATAAAATTAAATTGTATGATCTATGCGCTGATAAGACTGGATTAATTAATCTGTCCTGCCTACAAAAAATCATTTAATAACTATACCTTAAATTTATAATCTCCTAAGAATATAAAAATTAGTTATTATTTTAATTATTTTTTTTTTATTTTAATTAATTATTTTTCCACAAGTTCCCTAACAATTTCGACATTATGAAAGACTTGGAAATTTTTTGGACAGACAATTATTTGATAGGTAATAGCTATATCTGTTCACATTATCAACGTACTACATATGTACATATATCTATGTACTTAAGCCCCTGCTCTACTTACTGTTACTCACCCACACTTGAAATTTTGGTTAATTTGTAATATACTGGGCATATCTTTAATCTATAATATGTGCTTATCTGAAATGACGTCCTAGCCTCACTTGCTTTATGGCTACCCATGACGAAGCAAAAGCTATCAGATCTATCTATTTATATGTACATATGTATATACATAAAGATTGCGACAAATGTTCGCTGACTTGATATGGAGCCATGCCCCGCCTACTTTCTATCCTCCCTTCGTCTGCTCATTAGCGGCTTAACAAGAGCTGATGGGTACGGCCACGCCCACTCGCACAGCAACAGCTCTAATTGCACGCGTTTTGTCAATTCGTGAATTGCAAATTCAATTTCAGTTGGCAAATTGCACAAAACATATTTATATGGTTGATATATGAAGGGTGTGAGCGATGTAGGCGGGATATGGTAGATCAGAGGATGGAGGGATAGGGGTTGCTTCTGCTGCTGACAATCGTGGTGTGTTGCTGTTGTATATTTATTTATACAAAATTACAACAAAATGCAAACGAAATCATACAAATTAAAAAAAAAAAAAAACAACAACAACAAAAACAACAAAAATTTCCACACATTTAAAGTTTTGTAGCTATGAAAACGACTCACGTGAGCGCTGCTACAGCGACGTCAGCGTCGCAGTCGCAGTCGCTGAGCAGCAGCCACACAAATACAAATATTAGAAATAATAACAACAAAAAGAAGGCAGAAAAAAACTATACCGCGTGTATGGCAGATAAATCAGAGAAAAACCTAAAAACATTGAAATGAACAGCAAATGCCGCTTGCCGCAGTGCCCAAAACACACACAGATACTACTTATACAGTTACAAATGCACTCGCACACACACACATACAGATGGAAAGACAAACGTCAGCGCCGCCGTCGCATTGACGTAATAGCAAAACTATAGTACGAGCAGAGTAAATTAAAATAACACAAATAAATAAAATGCCAGGCAGAACGAGTGCCGGCTGCGATCTCAAAGAGAGACAACACACACACAGACACACACATACACAGCGAGCGAGCGAGAGACAGAGAGAAAGGTGGCGAGCATTTGAGAGCGCCGCGCACACTAAATATCAAATTGAACTTTGAGACAGTGGAAAATGCCCAAAGCCCAAAGAGCAAATGGAACCAATTAGAAACAACAACAAGAACATTCAATCGGAGAGCTGCCGAAGTACGACTTGAGGGAGAGTCGAGGCAGCTAAGCTAAGCTTCGGCTTCGGTTGCCAGCCGCTTGGTCGGTCCGGTCGTCGTGTATTGAGTTGCGCGCGCGACGAAACGACGAGAAAACAAAAATGGTTGCCAAAAATAAAAGTTCAAAATGTGCACAGCACGCGGCGCCACTACACTGAGCGCTCGTGAGAGGTGAGAGCGTGAGAGGTGAGTAAATGCCATAGCAGCAGCAGACCGAGAGCGTAAGAAATTGGAAGAGAGGGAGCATGCGAGGCAGCCACATGGCAAAGCGTCAGCATGCTTCTAAGTTGTAGCGTATCTGTGTCTGTATCGTTTCAGAGCATAGCCGACGACGCGTGTTGTTGCTGTTTTTGTATTTGAGTGTGTGAGTGTGTGCTTGTGCTTGTGCTTGCCCTTAGCCGCTGGGCGCTCTCTCTCACACACAATCACACATTAACAGCAGCGCCGCTCTCTGGCTCTGCTACCATTGCTGGCAGCGAGCGGATTTTTGTACACTTTGCAACGAGCGCGTGTGCCCAGTCAGAGTCAGATGAACAGCCAAAGCCGTGTGGACGCAAATTAAATACAAACAACAAAAATTGGCAAAGAATATTCAATGCAAAAAAATAAAAACTAAAACTATGTGCAAAAATTAACCGTATTCATTAATAATTGATTGCTCACGACAATTCAAAACATGTTTCTAAATTAGTCATGAAATAAAGTAAATTAAATCAAGTTCCACTAACGAAGCACGTGTGTCCAATAAGAACATTTAGTAACAAAAGCAAAAGGCGAAAAAAAAGTTTTTTTTTGGCCTGACAACCAAAGCAAACGGCAACGGCAACAGCAGCAGCAACGACAACAGTGCTTGTCTCTGCGGGTGTGTGTGTGTGTAAGCTTTTCATATGTGTATTTGTGCGGGCGCTCATAGTGCAAAAATCCACAACAACAACAAGCAGCATTAGCAACAACAACAACAAGCATTGGCAAGGCGAATAAAACACACAACAAAAACGCAAAAAGGAAACACAACAGTCTCACACACATATAAATACGGTAAATCAGCTGACTCGTGCGCACTCTCTGCCCACTCTCTCACCACGCGCTCTCACTCTCGCTCTCCGGAGTGCATCCTAGCTGCAGCGGAAGCTATAGTCAAAGCGGCGCTCATTTGTGTAGAGATTTAACGGCTTCCGCATCCTACGCGACCCAACGAACTTCGAAACCGCTAGCCAAGTGCACTTATATTTGTCGAATTGCGTGCGTGTGTGTGAGTGTGTGACTGTGCGTCTCGCTCTTGTCACATGCGCGCTCAGTCAGCATAGGCAGCGGGCAGCGGCAGCGCTACAGCGGCAGAACGACAGCGACAGCGACAGCGGCTACGTCGACGACACCCACAACGCCCGAAGACCGCACAAAACGAACAGTCGTCGTCAGGCAGCGGCAGCAGCAGCGTCAGCAGCAGCAGCAATAACCAAAAAGAAAAAAAAACAAATACACGCCACGCGCTCTAACAACAACACCAATAGAAGCAGCTACACCAAATTATTTGACCACAAGGACAAAACAAAACAGCTAGCGAATCGCGAAAGAAACGCGCGCGTTTTCCAACGCCTTAATCAATTCGTGCAGAAAAAAAAAACAACAGCATATACAGCGTGTATTTTTGCTAGTCTGTGTGTGCGTGCGTGTGCGTGTGTTAGTGTGTGTGCGTCGGTGAGCTGTCAACATTTCTCATCGATTTTCGGCTCGTCGTGTGTGTGTCCTGTCGTGTGCCTGCGTGTGTGTGTGCGCGCGCGCGCGTGTGTTTGAGTGTAAGAGCCAAAGTGCTAAAGCTAGTGTGCGCGCGTGTGTGTGAGTGTAGGTATACTACACCCACCGCCCACCAGCGACCGACCGCCACCATCAGCTCGATCAGACAAAGCTCAAACAGAATACTTGCTGTCCTTGTCGCACGCCGGGCGCTGATTTCCGTGAAGGCCCACAACCCTAACTGTTTATTAAGTTTGTTAACTATGCCATACTAGTGCTTTATAACTGTACAATAAATACCAACTACATAAAACAACAGAAACACGAGAGAACACATCTCTAGAAAATAAAAAATAAATACTATAAAAATAAAGAAGAGCAAAGCAATTGATTTTATTTTTAGTGCCACAGCAACACAAAAAAAAAAAAAAAAAAAAAAAAACAAAATAAAATAATAAAAAAGCTAAATAAAATATAGCTAAAATAAAACAAGAAAAGCCTACAGCAACGTTAAACGTTCTACAACAACAACGTCATGAGAAACTGTCAACGGGAAAAATAAAAAAAGAAAACTGAAAGAAAATTCAATTCAAACGCAACGGCATTTGAAAGAACGCAAGCTACAAATAAATAAATATATATAAATAAAAAATAAAAAAAAAAACACAAAAAAGCGCAATTAGCAAATGCAACAAATTACACCTAAAACGCTTAACAAATATAAATAAATAATTAATTACAAATTTCACATCAAATAGATTTCAAGAAACTTTTTTTGTTTCGTGTTTTTATTTTTTATGGACATTATTTAATTGTTATTTGCCAAACGCCTGTTATTGTTAACACCAAAAAAGAGGAGAGGAGAAGAAGAGCAAGAAGAAAGTCATAAATAAATTAATAAAAAAAGAAAAGAATAACGCAAACAAATTGTTGAATGAATTCGCGGTGCCTTTATTTATAGCGAGCAGCATAAATAATTATATATATATATACACATTAAAAACAAACAAATATAAATTTAAAGATAAAAAATATATATATCTATATAGAAATATATATACATAAACAACAACAACAAACATATTTAGCCAAGCAATAAAGAAACGTTAACGTGCAATATTTAACATTTATATTGAATTTAGCATATACAAATAAATATTATTGAAAAAAGAAACATTCATTTTTTCTACATTGTGATTTCAACTACAAACAACAAAATAAAAAAATCCAGTTAAAAACATAAAAAGCAAAAAAATCAAAATCAAATAAAGTAAAAAACTAAAGTTTTTTACACTAAGCAATTATTATTATTATTATTGTTGTGAGTCGTATTAAGAAGCATCTATAAAAAAGTTACACGAAAAATAATACGCAAAAGTTACCTAAAATAACATATAAAAAAAAAAACAAAACTTGTTTTTGTAAAATTTCGTGTATAATCACAAAATTGACAAATTTTTTATGAAAAAATGAGCGACAGGGAGCGATCGTCCCCAACACTGATCGAAACTGGCTTAAAAAACTTAATCGGCGGCCGTGATGGTAATTATCCACTGATCAGCGGCATTAATGGTAAGTCTTAGATCCATGAAAAAAAAAAGTAAAAAAATACACAATTATATCTGACAGATACAATTTGTTTGAAATGGTATCTATAAGATACTTTTTGTAGCACAGCTAATTTAAGGCAGTTGAAACTTGAAATTTGTCGTTGAAATGCCACAATGAATGCCAAAAGTTCTGAACAAATATAGAGCAGAGGCTGTATGGTTGACTGGGAGATACCCTGTATATTAATATATATGAAGTAGGCTATAAAAATTTTGAAAATCGTGCTATATAGAGGACCATTGGGTATTCGAAAAATTTTAATAACATACTCCACTTAATATAGATCGACTAGCACATACCCTATATTTGTGTCAAATACTATCATAGAGAAGTACACACTAAAGTCCATTTCTCGAAGAATTTTTCAGATTTTGAAAAAAAAACTAAAATGCTAGACTATGAAATACCCTGTTTTTCACTATTTCATATGCAGTAATATTTGTTAACATTTTATCTTAGATATTTATCGCTTATCAGCTAAGCTAATAAAGTCAAATAAAATATAATGTATAGGACATTTTAAATTACAGGGTATTTGTTCTATTTCTACCGTTGTCTTTTGTCATCTTTCGATTCATCATGCCACCATTTTCTGCACTCTGTTACAAAGTGAATTCCAAACTCAGGCTGCCCTTCTCGTTTCACACTTTCGAGAGTATTCGAAAATATGCCCTGCTTATCTAGCCAATCTATTATAATAAATCCATATTAATGCGCTTAAAAAATTCTATAAAATATATAATGCTCGAGCATAAAGAGAATTTTTGTGCTGTGACATTTTCATGTCATAAATCAAAGCGAACCAGAGGCCGGGACGGAAAATGGGAAAAACTCTTAAGCATGACAACTCAACGAAATTGAGTTTGGCCAAGAATATAATCAAAAATAATAAAAAAAGGCAAGAAATAAAAAAAAAATATAGGAAATCAAAAATATATATTGATTGCGGCGCTGAGTTCGACATTTTGCTGATTAGAATTGTCGTGGAATCGCAGGAGCAGCAAAGTACCTGCACCATGGAGCAAAGTTCGAGGTGACATCGCCGGCCATAAGCCTGATAAGCGTTCTCTATGTGTGTGAGTGTGTGTGTGCGTGTGTGTGTATGGAAACATTTGACAACAGCGTCAAGGGCATTTTTAGTTTCATTTACAATTAATGGAACTGTTTTCTTTTTTTTTTTTTCGAAAATGAAGTGATTCGATGAATTAGAAAAGCGTGCGTCGGTCGAATGACAATTGAAGGTAGTTGGAGGAAACAGTCAAGGGAGGTCGAACAGATGTGGGGTGAGAGGGAAAGAGAGAGAGGAGGAGATAGGAAGTGGGAAAAATTGAATTATAAAGGAAGAGAGAGAGAGAGAGAGAAAAAATGAGTGAGAGGTGGGGAGAGGGAGAGAATAGGACGTAGAGATATATATATATAGAGAAAGATATAATGAGAGAGAGAGAGAGAGAGACAGAGAAGCCTAGACAGGGAGAGAGAGAGACATGGGAGACAGAGAGAGAGAGAGAGAGAGAGAGAGAGCAATGGAGTGAGATAGAGAGAGAAAGATAGATAGAGTTATAAAGAGTGTAATAGAGGGGGTGAGAAAAATTGGGATTCCAAGGGGGACATAGAGAAGCAGAGACAGGGAAAATGAGAGAGAAAGAAAAAAAACTTATGGAGTCAGAGCGAAAGTCTGAGCAAAAAAAGTGAGAAACACAGAAACACAAACAGAGACAGAGAAAACTGTGATGTACAGAGATAGTGTATGTAAGATCAATAATAGATACATCATGATTCACAAACTTGTTTCTAATACTAAGAAAATCACCCACAGTTTAGTTTTCATTCGTGCTCTGCTTCATCCTTTATCCTTCTAAATGTGTTTCCGAAATCGATGTTATCTTTAATCAGTTTCTTAACTTCCCACAGTTTCGCTCAAGTGCAGGCCAAAGTGTGAAAGTCTTTGAAAATATGTTAATAAAAAAATCTTCTTATTGGAATGTCAACCCTTTGGCTTGTGGCCAAGCAAAGTTTTTGGCAACTTCGTGGCTGTTGCTTAACTTTAACTGCATTCTCACAATTTTCCACTCTCTTGGCCGTTTTGCCTGTGGGCAAAAGGTTTGCAGGGCA
This sequence comes from Drosophila mojavensis, assembly GCF_018153725.1. Lineage (NCBI taxonomy): Eukaryota > Metazoa > Arthropoda > Insecta > Diptera > Drosophilidae > Drosophila > Drosophila mojavensis. The sequence continues at coordinate 10,841,264 of NW_025318899.1, read as the reverse complement.
GAATATCAATTTTTAAATAATGTGACCCCAACTTTACCGTTTTTCCACGCAATTTAATCAGAATTCAAGCATATTGCTGCAATAATTGATATTTGATGTATATATATATATATATATATATATATATATATATATATATATATATATATATATATATATATATATATATATATATATATATATGTATATATTTTGCTATAAACTGTACCCCTGCCCCATTGTTTAGGGCATTCGCAGTGGGCCGAATAATCGATAGCATAAAAACGGCAGAAGGCAAAACGAGAAAATGCGATTAAAAAGTGTCATAATCGGTCAGCATAATGAAGAGTAGCTGTATGACTGTCTGAGTGTTGGGGGACTGTGGGTGGTTGTGGGTGTTTGGGGTGGCTAGAGAATTGCTTTGCTTTGTGCATTTTTAGTTTTTGCTTTTTGACTGCGGCCAAGTCGATTCGACACCGTCTGCGTCTCGTTCCATAAATCAATAAGCGGAAACCCGGCAATCGAACAGGGCAAACCCCATGGATCCCCACTCCCCCTCTACCCACACTCCGTCCTCGTCTCGTCAGCTCCGTCGGCACTCACGGCCGGGTGAAATTTATTGTAGCATAATTTCTGTGTGTTTTTTTTTTTTTTTTAACTTGGCTAGCGCTTATCGTGAAACGTTGCGCATACGCCGCGTGTGTTAACAAGCGCTTGATTACCGCATTAAAAACTTGTAGAAAGCACACGCTAGTTATATACAAATACAACAACAACTGCAACAAATACACGCAGATAAGCTAGTCTACAGATACGTTAGCAGGCGGATAGACGTGTGGCAGGGGGAGGGCATGGGGGGTGGTTTTTGATGCAAGCGGTCAGCGCGGCAAATTGTGATAGCTGTGAGCTGGTAAATCTTACATGAACATGAACAGATAAGATTGTAATTGAACTAGAGGCAGGACGCGTTAAGTGCCAGCGGCAACTAGATTATGATAGTTTAATAATCTGCTGACAGACTGAGCTGTAAAGTGTCTGATAGAGAAAGGCAGAGGGAGAGGGAAAGGGAGAGTGAGCTTGAGAGGGGCAGCAGGCATTAAATGTGTGATAGAGCATAGATTTTCAGGGCATATAATGAACTGTGACGGATTCAATGAATGGAATATAGTGGCATGTGATTGCTTTGATAGCTCTGATAGGAATGTCGTGGAACTTTTGAAATGTTGGAATATAGTGGAACAAAGTGAGAGAGCAACATGAATTGGGATGTGGGCTATAAGAGATTGAGTTGTAATTTGAAAAGTGGGAATGTAGAGAAAAGCTAGAAGAGAATACTGGAATTGCCTTACAAAAATATTGAGCAGCAGCTGAAATCATTTGAAGTGCATCAGCAGCGATAAGCATGGGTTGAGCGTGGAATGGAATGCAGTGGGGTAAAGTGAAACCATCTAGATCTTAAATGGAGGTTGTTCAACTGAACGAATGGCATTTAAAGATTCTTGATTAGTTTATTGACTTTCTTGATAAAAACTATAATAATAATAAATAGACTATATAAAGTAGAAAAAAAAAAAAAAAATTCCTTAAGCTTGTTTCTATATGTTCAGCTAACTTTCTATTGAGAACGTTTTTTTTTGCTATAAATAAATAATTAATATATTATGATTTGATTATGTTAAAGTTCCAAATCTGTAATGCAATTCAAATTTGATATTTTAAAAATATATTTGATGAAGCGTAAAATATTATAAATGCGTAGTTAGTATTTAGTATCTAGTATTTAGTTCTGTTATAAATTAATCAATATGCAACATGCATATCACAAAATTATTGAGTCACTAGAGCTCTTACTGTAACTTCTCTCGTTACTATCTTCAGGTTTAAGTTGAAACCTGTACAGACTCTTCTAAAGAAAATAATTTCTCATTAAAATGAAATTCTCAAATCATGGAAATGTTCAAATATTTGCTAGACATGGTTAAATTCCATTAAAATCTCTTTATGTACCTTACGTACATTCAACAAATCTTTTATAATGTTTAAACAAACTGAAGTCTAGCGTCAGACGCGCAGGTGATATCGTATCTTTACTGACACAGAATTGATATATCATATATATATACATATATCATATATTTATTTTCTAGCTCTATGAGCAGTTGAATGCATATATACATAATATATAGGACTACCAAAAATTGCATTTAAAGCAAACTTTTCGCGTGTTCTCTTCAGTTGTTTTGGCATGTTCGAATGGCATTCGATGTGCATGTTAATAATGCATAAGGCACAGCAGTTGGCAGGAAAAATATCGGGTATATATGTATAGCTATATCGGGTTTGATATATGAAAAGTTTGTTTGCTGTCATCATAAAAAAAAGAAAATAGTTTGGCTGCCAATCAAAATCATTGGCTTTGGCCACTTCAGCTGTCAATTAGGAATTGTTGTAGTTGTAGTGGTTGTTGTTATTGTTGTTGTATTGATATTGATTGCAAATTAGCAGCTAATCACAAATGTGACATATACACCCATATTTGCCATTTATATAGCTCACTTGCTGTGACATAATCGTGTTTGTATGTGTGCGTGTGTGTGTGTGTTTTTTATAGTCCATCACATTGATAAGCCTCGCATTCCGCAATTGCAACACTTGCGCACAGACAGCTTGACAAATGGCGCAAGTGGCGCACTCGAAAGTTGCAGCATGATACGATGTATCTATAGCTTGAGTGGGGCATGCGGCATGCGGCGTGTGGCATGTGGTAAGCTGCAAGCGGTGCAGTTGCAGGCAAGTTTACCTGCGAACTCTAGTTGTTGTTGCTGTTGTTGTTGTTGCTGTAATCCAAATCGAAACGACGAACTTGGTAAAGTTTTGCAGCTTCTTTGGCAATTAAAAGTTTTAATTGAAAATTTTACAATGTTCACACGGCCAAGTGGACAAGAAAGGGAGGAAATTGATGCCAAGACGAATTGCAAATACTCTGGAGAAGTTTGAAAATGTGAGATTGAGAAAATGAGATATGTAAATATACACTAGTCTGGTCTCTAGTCGTTATTCCCTCGTCTCTAGTCTCTAGTCTCTAGTCTCTAGTCTCTAGTCTCTAGTCTCTAGTCTCTAGTCTCTAGTCTCTAGTCTCTAGTCTCTAGTCTCTAGTCTCTAGTCTCTAGTCTCTAGTCTCTAGTCTCTAGTCTCTAGTCTCTAGTCTCTAGTCTCTAGTCTCTAGTCTCTAGTCTCTAGTCTCTAGTCTCTAGTCTCTAGTCTCTAGTCTCTAGTCTCTAGTCTCTAGTCTCTAGTCTCTAGTCTCTAGTCTCTAGTCTCTAGTCTCTAGTCTCTAGTCTCTAGTCTCTAGTCTCTAGTCTCTAGTCTCTAGTCTCTAGTCTCTAGTCTCTAGTCTCTAGTCTCTAGTCTCTAGTCTCTAGTCTCTAGTCTCTAGTCTCTAGTCTCTAGTCTCTAGTCTCTAGTCTCTAGTCTCTAGTCTCTAGTCTCTAGTCTCTAGTGTCTAGTCTCTAGTGTCTAGTCTCTAGTGTCTAGTCTCTAGTCTCTAGTCTCTAGTCTCTAGTCTCTAGTCTCTAGTCTCTAGTCTCTAGTCTCTAGTCTCTAGTCTCTAGTCTCTAGTCTCTAGTCTCTAGTCTCTAGTCTCTAGTCTCTAGTCTCTAGTCTCTAGTCTCTAGTCTCTAGTCTCTAGTCTCTAGTCTTTAGTCTCTAGTCTCTAGTCTCTAGTCTCTAGTCTCTAGTCTCTAGTCTCTCTCTTTCTCGCGCTTCTCTCACATGACTTACACATTCCATCACAAGTTTATATTACCCTTAGGTAGAGTATGAAATGCTAAGCAAACACTTGAATGGAATTTTGTATTTTGAAATCTTGGCAAATTCTGAGGCGTTTCACATGAAAACGTGCTGAAAGTTGGGCGCGTTGCCTTTACATTGTGCAAATATTTGTGAAATATGTAAATTATTTATATACCCCTATGTATATATATGTATGTATATCTTTTGTTTTGTTTTCATATTTGAAAACTTATTTAACAAGTAAACTGCATTAAGAATTATGCCATAAAAAGCGAATCATAAAAACTTTTGCCTTTCGACATAAAAAATAAGTTTAAAAACACATAAATAACGTTTTTTTTTTTTTTTTTACTGTAGAGGCAGTTATAAAGAGCCGAAAGGCAAACTGAAGCAAAGCAAAGCAAATTAAATAAAAGTTTATAGAATATATTTTCTATAAAAATTGTTGGTTTAACGTTGCGTATGCGAAATTTTTTCTGAGTCGCATTGAAGCTTAATAAATTGTTGGAAAATTCCAATACGAATTAATATTTATTTTTATTAAAATAAATAGCAATATGTATATTAATCGTGTATACGTTATTTACGCTAAATTAATTAATTTCCCATTTAATTTTCTATTTCTACGGCTAGGCTAACTTCAAAAGCTTTTGGGCCATGACTTTTTAACAATTATTAACACAAACATATTTCATTCTTAATGTGCACAAAATTTAATTGAATCAAAAATATTCGCATATAAATTTTGCGTTTCACGCTGCGTATACGCAATATTTTCATCTGAAAAGAAAACTACGAAAACAAAAGCACAACAAAATCTAATTTGATAAAGTGTGAAAAATATTTTCATAAACTAAATGTTTCATGCGTAGCAAAGGAACGGTCGCTGAGGCGGGGCTGGGGTGGGGCGGGGCACTTGCATGCTGTGCGTTTGTCAAGCAGAGCAGCTGATGCTCATTTGTTGTTTGGGTATCGTTTTGTTGTCACGAAATGCGGTCAAACAATTTGTTTATGCGGCTATTTTAAAAGCAACAACAACAACAAGAGGCTAGCAGCTGGTTAGACGATTTCTATTGCATTTTTTTTTTGGCCTGGCAGCAAATTGTTTAATCAATGCCGCAACTCAAACTCTTTAAAAAGCCAGAACAGCAACGCAAAGGCTGAAAAGGAAGCCAACAAGGAATAAGGCATGCCAGGGCACTTACACACACGCGCTGGGCAAGGACGAGCTACCTGTAAAAGGCAGCAGCAGCAGCAACAACAACAACAAACATAACGAAACGTAAGCAAAAAAAAAAAAAAACGTGGAAAAAATCAAATTAAGGTTAAATACCACAAAGCGAGCAGCAGGCAGACATATATATTTCTATATGTATGTGTGTGTGAGTGTGTATATATGGCTATGCCTTAAATCCAAACCAAGCCAAAAGCTTGCAGTGAGACACACACACGTACACACACACAGCCGCACACACGTGCGCTGCTGGCGGCGGCGCCTGAAAGCAGGCAATACGATTTTGGCATTTGTGCCGTTGGTGTTGTTGCCGTTGTAGTTGTTGTTGTTGTTGTTGTTGTTTTAGGCACCGTAGGCGTTGCCGCCGGAATTGTGTTGGCAAAATGATGAACAACAACTGGAATAGCGGCAACAACAACAGCAAGCAGCTGAGGCAGGAAGTTGAAAACAGTCACGAAAGCCTTTGAGCAGTAAGCAAAAAGGGCACTAAAAATACGCAAACAACAATAATAGCAACAACAATAACAACATCAAATCAACATTAATAATAAAATCCATAAATGAAATAATGTTGACTTCATTTGTTTGCGCATGACGTCAAAAACAAGAAGCAGCATAAGAGCCGAGCACGTAAAAATCAGACAAAAAAAAAAATAATATATATATATATAAAAATAAGGACATGCCTGCAAAAATCGAAATACAATGGACGAAAATACAAAAAAAAAAAAAAAAAGAAATTCAGAAAGAGGAACGAAAAGAAATACTTTTGTTGAACTTTGCGTCCGTCATACAATACATGCAGCACACAGTCTTCCCTGCTCCTGCCCCTCTCGCACTCACACTCTCACACACCCGCCCACCCACAATCGACACTCTTAATGGCTGTGTTGGCCCGGCACGAAAGGACAACGCTAAAGCGAACGACACACAGACCCACATAGCCCAGTCGGGCCCCAACATGTGTTGGTTGTAAACAGGAAGCAGCAGCCGAAGCAGCAGCGGCAGCAGCAGCGACAGCGGCAGCGGCAGCGGCAGCTATGGAATGTTTTTGCCTGCTCTTTCGCACTCACTCGCTCGCTCACAGTTCGCGCTCTCTTTAGCGGTGCTCATTCGCTCGCTCTCTCTGTCTCTCTCTCTCATGGCAGCATGTTGCAAATGTCAAAGTAGCAAAACCCGGAAATTCGAAGGACATGTTCGAAAAGCCAGGCAGTACGCCCACACACAGCGCCACACACACGCACATAAGAGAGTGTGTGTGAGAGAGAGGCACTCGCACAATTGACTAACTCTACACGGCGTGTAGAGTTCTGCGCAGCTTAGGCGCGCTCACGCTCTCGAGCCGCTCTCTCTCTCTCTCTGCTGCGCCTTTGCGTTTGCTTTTGGCTTTGATTTTGTTTTGTTTTTGCTTTTGTCTTTGCTTTTGTTTTAGTAGCTCCGTTTGCTTGTTTTTGCCTGCTGGTGTAATTGTTATTGTCTTGTTGTGTGCCGGCAATACACACACACGTACACTCACACCTATACACCTATACTCACACTAACTCACTCTATAACTGTGTGTGCAAATGTAAGTCAACTTGAAGCGTCTTAAGCCAAGTTAGCGTTCTACGTGTGCGACACACACATACGTGCCCACACACACACACACACACTCACACTCACACTCATTGCCCATCACACGCTTCTGCTTTGACTTGCTTGACTTGACAATATGTATTACCGTCCCCATTTCCCCCCGCTCGTTGTTTTTTACTCTACATTAAGTAAATTTTGCTTGATTTGCAGCGCGTGTTTAAATTATTAACCAACTTGGCAGTCCGTTAAAATATCCTTGCTGTGCGGACCTTTTAGGCGGGGCATGGAGTTGATGAGGCGGAGAATAGGTTATTATATATAAATATGTATATATATTTTAAAACTTTATCCAGGCGTCGTTTTCTATCACGTATAGTTGCTCATTGCTCTAGTTTAGTTTTAGGTTTTAGCTATTACTTTTGCTACTAGCTATGCGCCTATTCTAGCAATAATCTAGAATATTATTGTCTAACATACTAAGGAATATTGATTTCTATTACAGTTTTAGTATATACAAGTCGCTAGCCCATTTCTGGCCACAGCTTACCCAAACACAATTTAAAAATTTTAAGTTTTATCCCATTATCTCTGCTCTCATCTTTCATATCTTTCACCCTCTTTCAAGCAATTGAAAATTGTGTATGTGTGCCTGGCCGCGTCACGAGCTTCAGTTGAACGGCCATGAAAGATTTGCAAATTCTCAAATTAGTTTAGCCGTGCTCTGCTCGTGTTTGCCTGCGCGTTTGCTCAACTTGTTTGTTGTGCAAATTTTTTATTTAGCAAGTGTTGCGTTTTATTAGTGTACAACAAGGAGAAGATGATGAAATAAGCTGTGAGTTGCAAATACGTAACAGATTCGGTAACATTTAATGGCCCCAACGAACGAGCACGAGACTAACTATGTTACGCCATGTACCACTGTGCGTATGAATGTGTAAATATTACTCATACGCATACGTGCGCTTGTGGGGTCTAAGGATACAAAGCACTTAATCTTAACAAAAGTTGCTGCTGCTGCTTTTACTGCTGCTGTTGCTATCTGTGTACTATCTTACGTTTTCGCAGTCGCATTTCCCCCATGCTCAAGGCTGAGCGAGCATTAAGTATACGCACCGTTCTCTGGCTAATATTTGCTCACGTTGAGGCCGCAACAAAAGGCCGCAAATCAAAAACAAATTTATTTGTATTGCTCATGCTTCAATTACGGAGCATTAAATATGCATACGGAAATTTGCGCTGTGTGTGATTATCGATAAATACAGTAATCGGATAGCAATACTAGCTATTTACATACGAGTATGAGAATGGGAAATTTGTGTAATTTGATTTATAAATATGTTGAGGTCATATCAATTTGGAGGTGTATGTCCTGATATATGCTATAATCGGTTATCGATAAATTATTAATTAAGCTGTTTAGCTATTATTGTTGACACACTAGTCTAATATGAAGATAAGATATATTGCTTTGAATTATCGATAAATAATAAATAATTTATTATTGGTTATCGATAATTGAGGAATGTATGGCCATCTATTCATTATGCTTAATAATTGCTTTGCTAAGCTCAACGATTTATGTTTTGCCATCTCAAGCGCTTCCTATCCCTTCTACCCCTAGGTGCAGGCTATACCCATACACAAATAAAACCGTTTGGCGCCTTAACGTAATCAAGCTGGCGACCTTTAGGTCTAATGTGAATACAAAAAGAGAAGCAAAAAAAAAAAAAATATATATATATATATGTATATATACAGCTCACACACTCACACGAGTCGAATGACGTCAGTCGCTGCTCTTGATAATGATAATGATGATGTTGATAGTCAGGCTGATGATTATGATAATGCTAAGCTTTTGCGTGTGTGTGAGTGTGTGCAAATAAACAAATATTTAAGAATTGTAAAATTTTCTATATTCGAAATGCAAATTCTAAAAATGAATTTTAAGCTATATAAATGCAGCGATTACAACAGTTGCAGCAACCATGCTAAATGCAATTTGGAACAAATGCGACCCCCTACCAAATATGTAAAAATTCCCCACGCCTCTCCGCCCCCACTGTCCGTTATCTCTGCTGCCGCTGCTGTTGCTGCTGTTGCTGCTTCTGATGTGCGTCTGTTGTTCATGTTCCACGCCCACACAGCAAATTTACCTTAAAATTCATTTTCATTTCAATTTTCATGTTGGCTTCTAATTTTCTTGTTCTTCTTCTCTTTGTGTCTTTCGCTTGCTTTTTGGCTTTTTTTTTAATTGCCAAATATTTTTGTGTACAATAGCATTTTGAGTCGGTACATGAAATATTTTGATGTACACATAACTGTATAGATATATTCATATATATTTAAGCACACATACATATATATCCATGTGTATACATGTTTTTCTTTTTTTTTCATATATATATATAATTTGTTTCTTAATTTGAGGCATTTACGTTTGTTTAGCTGCTGACGTAATAATCGATTGTTTTAAAATAGTTTTGCTTAGCTAAGACTCATAAATTTAGAGCGAGCTCTATATACCCTAGAAAAAACTTGGATAGTCTGCCCATTGATAAGCTAAGAGATACAGGTAAATAGGGGTGTGGCTGTTGTCAGATAAACCCTAAAAATATTGAGCACAAATAGCATAGAAATAGAAATTGAATAGAATCATAAAATATTAACTTGCTGGATATCTTTATAGTCTCGCATGCTCTACGCCTATATATATATATATATATATATACATATATATATTTTGGCATTCTTTTGGCGGTTCGCGAAACAGAAATTCGCAAAGAAGAAAGGCAGCCTTTAATGAAATTAAAATTGTTGCGTTAAGCGCCGGAAATCGATTGATATAGCGGCTCAATTAACGCTGATAGTGCACGGGCAGAGGCGTAGGCAGTGCAGTTCGAAGAGGGTTTCGTTAGCTGCAATAAAAGATCATGGGAATTGGCCTTCGGGTTTTACGATGCCAAGCGATTAGAGTTTCTTAGAATTATGTGCAGTCGGGAATTATAAAAGAGGGTGTGTGCGAGTGAGATAGCTAGCTAACGATATCATCTAACTAATAATAAATAATAACAATAAACATTTCATAACAAATGTTGTGCTCATTTGTCAAGGCGGATTTCTTATACACACAATTAAGTCGAGGAAATTTGTATATGTATGCATGCATGTGTCTGTCTATATATACTATATGTATTTGTAGCTTATAGGATAGTGTTTACTGTTAAAGTGCGCATAAATCAATTTCGACTGCCTACAGAAATTGCAAGCATTGCGAATTTGTATATTTTCCCTTTTTGTTTTTATAAATATTTCTTTTTTCGAGTGGTTCAGTTTTCAGTTTTTTTTTTTTGTGGGCGTGGCTCTCTGGCTAGAGTTTATTGAGAGCTGGCGATTTGTATATTATGGCAGGCTGTAAACAAACGATTATGCTGTTAGCCCAAAGCAAAACAAAGCAATTTTTTTTTCGTTGTTTAAATGAAATATGAGCATGTACTCAAATCGACTGTGTGTGTGTGTGTGTGTGGGCAACAGGAAATCTATGAAGCGAGTCTGGGTATTTGTGTATAAAAAGGGCAGCTATTAAAGCTGAGTGCGAGAGATCGATGGAGTGATATTTGCATAAGAGCAGATGGTTTTAGATGGCTATAAGAACTTAATAGAGATTGATAGAGATATACTTTGGTATACAGGGAAATCAGATGTGTGTGCGGAAGTTGACAGAAAATAGCAGAACAATAGAGAAAACTGAAGAGATTATTTATTTATTGATTGATGATATATGTAGAGTTTCATGAGAAGCTCTTCCAGTGGAAAGTAGTTACAGTTATTTGACGTTATCTAAGCTTTGATAAGTGAAATACGATTCCAGTAGTCTCTTTCATTTCATTATATATAGAAATATAAGTATATTTTATATATAGGTACATAGGATTTTTTATTTTTTATTTTATCATTTTAAAATATATGGCAAAAGCTCAATATAAAAGTTGAATAATGTGGCTTAAAAATAATTTAAATATTTTATGTATTGGAGAACAAAAAAAAGTAATAATAATAATAAATAAATGAAAAATAAATAAATAAATAATAAACGTTAATTTTGTATATACTCGTATATAAATATTTAAAAATTTTTATTTTTTTTGTAAATATCTATTTAGATTAAGTTACCAATTAGGTAGCGGTGCGCTAAACTGTAAATAAATACATTTTATAATTTCTCTAAAAAAAAAAAAAAAAAAGAATTTTAACACTTAAACGTTCTCATTAACAATTGTCTCTTAACTAGTTTAACTACTTAGAATTTGTTATACTTAAGCTCAAGCTAAACAATTTAGCAATTTGTTTATAATTTGCAAACAGTTGCTGTGATTTACTATTCGTGTTTTGTTTTTATCGATTTCCCGGAGCTTTATTCATATAGATCCATTTACATAGCTCCACATTGTGAGCGTGCCTAGCTCAAAGCTCATTTGTGTCAAGTATCTGGCGCTGTCAAAATGTCATTTGCTCAAGCGAAAGGCACAAGGCAGAGATACAAGTGCTCACCTGTCTATGCAGAAATGTGTAGCTACCTGTACATCTACCTGTACATCTACCTCTACATCTACATCAATCTATCTAACTATCTTTCAATGAGCAGCTAGGCTGTATCAAATATGCATTAGCTTATGGCCACTAATTTGCTGCTGTGTTGGCCAGCCAATGCTGGCTATATCCTGGGGCCGTATCCTGTCAAAGCTCTAGACGTTCGTTGTCTAACCTGCATAATTGATGAGTGTGACAGGCAGACAGACAGACGGACAGACGGACAGGTAGCTGGAGTACAGGTGAGCAGGCACACACATTTATGAGCGTATTCATAAAATATGCAATGAATGTTTTCCCCTGCTGTTGCCTCTGTTTTTTTTTTTTTTTTTGGTATTTTTGGCCATAGCACAAACAGTTTATCCAGTGCTGTAAATTCCTGCAGAGGACGGCACGTTGAGGGAGCCAAGGGGCGGTTCATTAAGTTAGTTGGATTTTCATTTGCTTTTAGCCGCTTGGCAATTAGTTTGCGGCTGCATTTGCTTGACATTTTGGCAACGTAGCTTCTTGTTGTTGTTGCTGTTGTTGCTGTTGTTGTTGGTTTCTCGTGCTCGTTTTGTCAAATGACATTTCTATTTCTTCAAGTAAAACACACTCACACATGGCCAAAACGGATTTGTTGGCTGCTGCTGACTGTGCCTATGTGTGTGTCTGTGTATTTGTATTGGCAGCAGCGAAAACCTAACCACCTCACCCACTACCCCAGCCACCCCCCTTCCCTCATGGCCCCTCTCACGCCATTCCGTCCGTCTTTGTCGCCGTCGTCGTCTGCCACTAATGTGGCGTACATTTTTTGGCTAACACTTTATCAAGATGGCAGACGCCTTGGCAGCGGGCCAAAACCAATGCACAAAACTATAAAATGCTACCTAGCCATCAGCTGTGCGCCGATAGGGTGATAGGGTGTGGCCGCCCACAGAGGGGCTCACTGCAATTCAGAGTTTGCCAGGCGAAATGGTGAGTCGACAACTAAAGTTGACCAGGAGTCGGCCAATGAAGTTAGCTGGCCTAATTGCAAGGCAAGAGTAGGCCGAAATGCAATAGCACTTCGAGGCAAATTATGAGTCATATATTGAAAGCAGACAGAGAGAGAAACTTTGAGTCAAAGAAAAATAATTTATAAATTAAGCTTGGCAACTTAGCTGAATATAGTAAAGTTGTCAAGCCACCCTCGCATATTAAATATTAAATATAAAATTTAAAAATGCATATGCTTATATATATGCAAATTTTTCTCAGTGTAGTCTTAGTGTTTTCCATGAAAAGAATGGAAAAAAATTCATTAAAAAATGGAAAAAAATTAATATGTAAATATTTTATGATTTTTTTTTTTATAGAAATTTAATAAAAATAATATATAAATATTCTATTAAACATAAAATTTTTATTTTAAAATTACTGCATAATTAGCTTTGTTATTGACTTTATATAAAATGTATAAAAAATCATATACATTCTTGTATGAAAGTTTATCTTATCTTTTATTTAAAAATATTTATAAATGCCCTTTATCATTAGCTTTTTCGCTCAGTGTAGCTGTCTACCTGTATGGGCTATGCACAAATTTAACTTTTTGTCTGCTGACTAAAGTTTTTTCAGCTGCGCTTCCCCCTTCTGTAATCGCTCATGCCCCAACAGCTTATAGCCTGCCACGCCTCTTCTATACACACACACACACACCTCTCTTCCCCTCCTCCCTCCCCTTGCTGTTTAAGCTAGCGTCAACGTGCGCCATTTGTCTTAACCTTCAAGAACATTTAGACGTCATTCATCTCTCATAATTTTTGTGCGAATTTCAAACGATTTGTTTTTCTTTTGGCATTTCGCTTTCACTCTGCTTCTTGTTCGACTGCCTCTTCTTCTGATTTTGTTTTCTAGTTTGTTTTTCTTGTTGGTATTTTTCCACAGCATCGCCTGTTTGAAAGGTATTGCTCGTCGTTCGCTTTACAAATTAAATTTAGCCACATTTTTGGCTTTATTTTCTTTGCTTTTCCTTCGTTTCGTTTGGCTCATTGACATTTGCCTCAGCCGCCGTTGCAGTTGCAGTCGGATTCACAGTTGCCATCTCTGTCGCATTCGCCAATCTGTGTGCGCTCTGTATGCTTGTGGCATGCCACAATAATCTACGCTCAGACCATGGCCAAAAAGGCACACAAGCTGCTGCTGCTGCTCAAGGCCGTTTGATTAGATAGCAGCAGACAAAATGAATGGCCACGGAAATAGTAGCAGCTGCAGCAGCATCCACAGCATCCACAGCAGCAGCAGCAGCAGCAGAGTATGACAAATGGCATTTCATTTATTAATGTGCGCAAACTTTAAACAGAAGCTGCTGGGGCAGTCAAGAGAAGAGAAAAAGCTTACCACATCATCATATTTTCTTCTATTTTATTTTCTTTTTGGCTATTTAACATCGCCTTGAACTGTAATTGGGTTGGCATTCAGTGTGCGCGACTTAAACACGAATAAAATCCAATTTATTATGCTCTTTGAATATATTTTTTTTGAACTAAGCCAAGCTAAATGCCGTGCATTTGCTTGATGCTATGTTACATTTGGCACTTGTTGTATTATTCCTTTAAGTTAACATTAATGGCTCTGTTATGGCTTATTTACTCATTATGTGCAATCTTTTATACAATTATGTTAAGATCGTTCATATTAAATTTTACCTTTACAGTTAATGTTAACCATAGCTAACTATTCTATGTTAAATGCTACATGTTCTGTGTAGAGTAAAATGCTGGCGTCCACTGTTTAGGGAAGCTTTCTGTTAGCCTGCATGCTCCGTGTCTTGTTCTATTATTCTGTTATATAGCAGTAGCTCTGTTATACTGCGCTCTTCTGTAGGAGTTCTATTAACAGCCAGTCTGTCGCTCTCACTTCAATATTCATGCTCTATGGAAAGCTTTTCTCAGTAGCTGCAGTTCTATATATTTCTTATATTTTTGTCACTCTAACATAGCCACTGTTAATCATCTCTGTCTCTCTCGCTCTCGCTCTCGATCTCTTCTCCTGCACTCCTGTCAAATGTTATCTTTTAAATATTTTTGATGACATCTACTGTGCAAACAGCTTGTTAGTGACCATTAAATCTGGGTATTTGCTCTGATTGTTATTCATCTAATAAATTAGGCGGCAGGTCATAAATTTTAAATTCAACCTAGTTTGATCCATTCACGGCTAACAGTTGTCGCTCAAACGGTATTTATTTGTTGTTTGTGGTTCACTCTTTTGGTTGTATTCCCTAATCCACACACACACACAGACAGAGAGAGTGAGAAATATATGTGGGATAATAACTATGCCATTAAAATTAAGAATAGCAACAACAAGTTTGAAATATTATTTAAATTTACGAGCAAAAATCTCACACAAAATTTAACAACAGAAATAAAAACACCAAACCAAAATGATATACAGCAAACATAAAAAAAGAATACTATTTAAAAATATACCAGATACTAAACAAAAAATGTAGCGTTAAATATGAAGCGGAATTTACAGCAATAAAATATTATGTAGTATTTATTTTTATTGTCTTGATTAAAGCAATATACACAGATATATTTATGTATATATTTCGATATATATTTATATGCATGCCATATACATTATATCGGACTGCGATATGAATATTATACAATAGGTGGAGATTGCTTGGCGGGGTGCCAATAAATGCGACTGCAAATGAAAACGAAACAGAATTCGTCTATAAAATGAAAGCACGGCCAGCCAAACCAGCCAACCAGCTAGTCAGCCGGTCGTGTTATTATAGAAAGTAGAAGTGCCAACAATAATAACAACAACTACAATAACAACAACAACAAACATTTATGAATATGACAACATATTTGCTCAGAAATTTGATGAAAATAAAACAAATCATCAAATGAAATGCACTTCATAAATTTAGATGCGCACACTTTTTGTACAGTTGCAACAGTTGACTTAAATATATCACAAATAAATTACTTTGTGGTCCAAAGCAGCAGAGATGCTAATATTAGCCTATGAGAACTCGCCTTTGAATGGGTAGAAATTGTTGCAACTTGGTATGGTTGTTAAAATTGACTATATATGTAACATAACCAAGAATCATATTGATCAATCAGTTTTGCCAAAAAGTAATCTATAAGAACTCAGCTTTCAGTGGGTAGAAATTGCTGCAATTTGGTATAGTTGTTCTATTCGACTCTACGATAGACATAAGTAAGAACTGTCTAAATCGCTCAATCATACCATAAAGAAACCTATATGAACCTCAGCTTTCTTTTCATAGAATTTGATAAAACTCGGTATAGTACTTACAGAAGTTACTAAGACAGTCATAATTTAAAATAAAATAGATTGTTTAACTATAACATATAATAAAAGTAAATATGTCTATTAACTGAAAACGTCAAAATATATCCAACGAGTTTAATATATAAACAAATAGATGACAAATAAAAAGTTTGTTTAGAATCTTTTTAAACTGTACCTCAACTACCTTCTATATTTATCTATATAATTTGATCAATTCCAAACTCTTGTTTACCCAAAAACTCTACCGTGTCATTTATATTTGTACTTGAAAATAAACTCTGTTCGTTGATTGTGATTCATTCGTTGTTTTTATAGCAATTTTTTTTTCGTATTTGCACTCAATGTCCAGGCGAGACAACAATCTGTCCAACTGACCCGTTCGTATCTCTCGGCTACAATGTTTTGCCTCAGTTTTTTTCGCACGTTCATAGGGTTAGCTTTAGCTGGTTAGCAGGAGGCGTGGCAGGCGGTGGTGGTGGAGAAGGAGTAAGGTTTCGTGGAACTCGTGTGCTGTGTAATTTATTGGGGTCATTTGTAGTTGGCATGCTATTCACACCATTTGCGGATAGTTTACTCAGGCCGAGGTTGTAAATAACGCTACCTGCCCGAGTAGCGCCTGCTATTGGTAGAGGGTAAGAAAAATGACGCTGTCGTCTTGCTGATAAGCAAAGACCTTTCGATTGCTCGAAATGTGGAGCTACATAGTTATTTATTGTAGCTGTGGAGTTATGGGAAGTATTGAGTTCGATGTGAAAATGTGAGTGTAATAAATTGATGAAATTCCAGATGTGACGATAATTAATAGAGTATATATAATATTATAAAATAAAAGGGGAATATCGTAAATAAAGATATGGAAAGGGCTATACACTGTAATAAATCATATATATTTTAAATAGAAAAGGTATAGAAAATGCCTAAGTCTGGTATGTACACTACTGTTAAGTATTTATTATGTTAACATGATGCTGTTAACAAGCTTCACGAAACTCTGTTAGCATGTTTTTGCTGCTACTTGAAGTCTCATTCTAATTTGAATTGCTTAAAGCACACAGTCTATATAAATAGATTTTACTTGTTCTTTGCACTTTGTAGTATTTAATTTTTTAATATTTTTATAGCCTATTATATATGTATATACAGTACCAATCCATCGTGACTTGCAAGTTGAAGTAAAATAAACAAATAATGAGCACAAAGTTCGTATAAATATTGTGACACCTTTTTGTTGGAAATGATTTGCTGCATTAGCTGAGGCTTAGGTCATAGCCACAACTAATGTCAGTCATTGCTTGTTTAATAGCTGCAACAACAATAGCTACAACAACAACAACAACCTACAACAACAGCAAGTAACATTGTAACTAACATCTAAAGCTCGCTGTGTATTTTGTGATCTAATGCGCTACTTTGTCTATTTACCTTATCCGGCAGATTAAAGTGTCACGAGCTGCCAGTTGCCCTGCGCTCGCCGCTTCTCTCTGTCTACACTATCTCTCTCTCTCTCGCTATCTTCCTCGAGGTAGTCAATTTGCGTTTATTAGATACACACACACACACACATACAGAGGAGATATACAAGATACGGCTAGATGCTGCAGTAGCTACAAGTGTAGCTTTAAGATATACAGCTGCATGCTCTGCACTGCTCTACTTGTTGTTGTTGTTGTTGCTGCTAGGGCAGCTGGCAACAGCAACGACGACAACAACAACAACAACAACAGCAGTGACAACAACGTGCTGCTGCCTAGCCACTTGAGTGGCAAAAGCGTGCGCTCTCAACTATTTTCATAGCTTGCACTTCTGCTCCAAGTTTTTCTTTTACACATCTTGCCACACCTCACGTCCCCTGCCCCTCTAGACCCATCTGCTGCTGCTGCTGCTGCTGCTGCTGCTACACATGCTACACTTTTTATTCAATTAACACGCTGGCTAGGCCAGTCTAGTCTAGGCAGAAGCAAAGACTAGGCAAGGCAAGGCAAGGCAAGGCAAGAGCCAAGTGCTTTGGCTGGCAAGGCGAATGAGACATGCATTAACAACAACAATTTTGCAGCAGCTGCCAAAATTGACTTAATTCGTTAGATCTACCATCAAAATATAAAAGCAACAAACAACAACAACAACAATAACAGCAAATATACTAAGAGCATAATAGATAAAGCGAGCATCGCGTAGTTTCCCAAGGCATTTCGCCTGTCAATAATTAGTCGTGCATAGCTGAAATTGAGGTGCGTTTAACCCGTGTGAGAAACCCCTTAACCCATCTTTCTGTCTCTGTCTGCCTCTTCTTTTCCCCCTCACACCTGCTGGCGCTGCCTCTCTCTCTCTCTCTCTCTAGCTCTGTCACACGCACATGACTATAAAAACAAAAGTGTAGCAAATGCAATGAGCTTGCATCTTGCACTCAGCAGAAGGCAAATGGCAAAAGCTGAAGGCAGGAAATGCTGCTGATGGACAAGCGGTATACCCTGTAAAGTATAGGGAAATGTGTGTAGGGTAGAGAGAATGGCAGAAGCCAAAAGCTGAAGAGTCGGACAGAGGCTTAAGACTTGTTCAAGGAGAGAAGTTGACAGGGAGGGAAAGGGAAAGGAAGAGAGAGTGGAAGACAGATAAAGATGATAGACAAGATATATATGAAATAATAGAAAGTAAGTAAGGGAGAGTGAGTGAGAGAGATTAAGAGAGAGAGAGAGGACTGTGCCTGAGAGACTGACTGAGAATGATATTTATATAGAGAGAGTAAGAGTGAGAGAGAGATAGAGATAGAGCAAATTGAATGCAAATGGGAGGAGAATGCCTTAAACTAGCAAGAACGAAGCAATGAGAGAGAGAGAGAGAGAGAGAGAGATAGAAACACATAAATAAAGAAAGAGAGAGAGAGAGCGAGAGAGAATGTTCCACAACGAAAGTGAATGCAGAGATCAAAGGGAGGAGGGAGCTAGGCAAATAAATAGAGCTTAAGGGGAAGGTCGAGAAGGAGAAATGTGTATAACGATCACGTAAAAGGCATAAAGAGAGAAAAAGTATACCAAGTGAGTTGTTTCTGAGTACAGCTATAAATATGGTGCATTATTATAAATGTAATTGCAAAGCGAGTAGGATAGAAATATCTACAAAGAACAGGAGAGGGAGAGAGAGAGAGAGAGTTACACAAAAGAGCAAACTAAATATCTGCCCCTTTGCCAGTTTTAAATGTCGCCAATTAATACAAACACATTGAGTGTTATAATTCCTATGAACTGTGCGCTCTCGAATTACAGGGTATGCGCGCAAAGTGCAAATTGAAACGTATAAATATATAAAGTGTACAAAAGTGTGCGCAAGGCAACAAGAAATTGTGAATGCTTTGCATTTGATGAAAGCGTCGAGCGGTAGTTGTCGATTCACGGCTGTGGGTGAAGGAGGAGAGAGAGAGAGAGAGAGAGAGAGGGGTGGAGAGCGGGAGAGGTGAGGCGCAGCCACAGTCATTTCATTGAAATAAAAAACACTTAAGCAGCAACTGCAGCGGCGACAATGTAACAAAAAGTAAAAAAAAGAAAATATAAAAAACAAATAAAGTGCCAATAGAGCAAAAAGAAAACTGACAGAAAAAAAAAGGAAAAAGAGATAGACCGAGTGAGAGAGGAAGAGGGTGATAAGTAGATGCAGAATGAAGATAAAGAATGCGCAGCAGCCGCAGCAAATGAAAATGCGATGGCAGCTTCATTAAAATTTTTTGGTTTTCGTTTCAATTAAGTTGCGGTTAGTGGCCGGAAAATGCGGGCGAAAAGGAAAACCGAGTAGAGAATGATAGAATGAGCGAGAGAGAGAGGCAGGGGGAGCGCGCACTGTAAGTGGACGGCGAAATTGTTATTGTTGTCAATTAAACGTGAAATGAGAATGAATATCAACTCGGCTATAATTAAGCTAATGCTGGCTAATGCAAGAGCAACTCGAATGTGTAGATAGCCAAAAGAGCATGCCAATCAATTAAAGTTGACAGCGAAGTTGAATATATATATATATAGAGGTTATGTAGAGATTGTGCTCGACTTGAAACTGCTTCAAGGACTTGCATGGAGCAGACTAAGTCAAACTGTTTAAATGGGTATTGATGGCATGGCAAATGAAGATAGAATGGGTGATTGGTTTATTATACTAGATGATATATTAAAGTTTACTCAACTGGAGTAGAATATATCGTATGATATATGGTAAAATATTCATTGATATTTACTACAGTCGAATCTCGACAATTCAAAAATCGCGATAAATAAAAAATAAAAAAAAAATTGTATCCCCTTGCAAGAAATTCGTTCTCATAATTTTCGATAATTTGAATTTCTGTGTAAATCGAAAAAAAAAAACTGATCCCCTTGCCATTTCGAGTTATCGAAATTCTACTGCATAATATATAATAAATACAAAGATGTTTTCATTATAAATTGTATATAAAATAGAAATATTAAATTATCGAGCAAGGAAAGAACACATTCCTCAAAACTGAAGTAAGAGAATATAATGCACCATTGAAGCCACATTTTGTGATGTTTAGGCATAAATACACTTAAGTAACAGTAATTCTCTTTAATTCTATTATACCTATTTCCATAAACTCTAGGGTATTCGAAAACACAAACAACATGCCATTTGATCTCTAGCTAGTTAAAGGTATCAACTTGCTTCAGGCTTGAGGTACACAGAAGTCAATAATATTATTCTGGCATGCACTTCCAGCATTTACCGTATCCCGAAAAATCTGTAAAAAATACAGAAATCAATTGATTTAAACAAAACAAAGAAAGGTGTTTACAGTTGCTTATAGAAAATAAAATAAGAAACAATATCGCAGCGATATCTGTGGCATAATAGGCAAATATCATATATACCTGTATATACATATATGTACATATAAATATCTCATATATCATATATACACAAATAAGCAACGGCTGTTTGCCAATATTGTTTGGCTTTGATCATTTCAATGGAATCCATCAAATTTGTATGGCTAAGGTGCCAACTTGTAAAACGCGAGCAAATGGGGCGTATGCGTAATGCGAAATAGACAGCTGGCTGAGGGAAGTTAGAGAGAGAGAGAGAGGGAGAGCGGTAAACTGGCCAAATGTTTGCATACTTAATGAGCCGACTTTTATGTTTATATATATACATATACACACATATATACACATATTTCCAACTGTATATGCTTAACTGCAGCTAAATCAATAAAAACTGCAGTTGGCTTTGGCCTTTTGTGTGTGGGTGTCAGGGTAATCCAAGATATTTTTTGGCCATTAAAACAAGTAGTTAAAGTGTCAAAAAAAAAAAAAAAAAAAAAAAAAAAAAAAAAAACTGGCGACAATTTTCTAAATGAAAATTTCACTCGCTGCACTTTGCTGTTTGAATTTTCCTTATTTTCCTTCTTGTTTTTTGGCACACAATTTTATATATGATTGCAAGGCAGGGAGATTTGATGTCTCTCTCTCACTCCCTCTACATCTCTTTCTAGCTAGCTGACATGCTGACTTTTGTGTTTTTCCTTAATGAATGTAGTCACCTGCTTGCTCTGCCTACCTTTACCTGCCTGCCTTCACACCTGCAGCAAACGAATTTCTGCTCTATGGGCATTTTTGTGTGTACTCTGCTTATTAGATTTGTACTTTTAATTGCCCAAATAGTCGAAAATAGCCGAAAAGAGCAGCGGAAATGTTTGCGAAGCATAAACGACTGTCGAATACTCGTTCGTTTTGCAGGAAAAGTGAAAATTCTTTGAATCATTTGGAATCGTTCCAATTAGTTTGGTTTAGCTTGAATGTATTTTAGTAATTCTTAAATATTTTACTGTATAGACTTTTTGATAATTTATTATTATTGTTGAAGGTTTATGGAGTGCTGCAAATATGGAGATTCTTTTAGTGATACTCTGAGAAGAAATTGAAAGATTCAGTTTCGAGCTATGTTATGGGAGTATTTATAATATATTCTTAGTCGTACTCTACTTAAACTTAATAATATTAACTCTATAATTGTAATTACAACTACCCAAAGAAAACCCAACAAAAACCTTAATCTGAACTTCATATAACTGAAAGCCAATATACCCCTTTTGTCCACACAAGACGTAGTCTAATCACATCAGACCGAAACACATGTATCTTTAGCATATTCTATAAATTTCGCATTTAATTGAATTTCTATTTGTTTTGCTCTCTTTGCAGGTGAGTGTCAAATTCCTTTTGCTTCTCCTATGAATTCTCAACACGTGGGTGAGTAGAACTCGCCGCTCTATCTGCCCTAGTCTATGCCAAAAATATTGCAAATTCTATTCAATTTGTGTCTTAATTTCATTAATTAAGTGTAAGTGCAAGATGTGCACAAATATTTTCGACTACAACAACATTTTTGTGCCATTTTTTGTTTGCAACTAATTTGATAAGTGTGCCAGAGGAAAAGAGTTTTCCAAGCACGCTTATCCCAGTGGGGTGGCAGGGGGAAAACTTTTGGATAAACTTTTAAGTGAGTTTAAATTGTAGAAATTAATTTTAAATGAAAAAGTGAGCAAAAGTAGAAAGCTTAAAAGTCAAAATAAATAAAGAAAGCTTTTTGAATTAAAAAAAATATATATATATATATTTTAAATAAATAAATTTTAAATATTTGAAATGTAAATTAAACTTTTTGTTTGTTTATTTATTGCGCTCAAGGCTTTTTAAATTTATTAAAAAAATTAAATTAGGTAAAATTATTTATATAAATATTCATAATTACGTTTAAGCTATATTGAAAAATTGCAAAATTTATAGAGATATATACAAAGTGCTATCAAACATTAAAATAGATTATAATATAAAATTCAATTTGCTGTTCACTCTCATATAATCATATTTTCATTACGAATTATTTTTGGCAAATTAAAATTACATTGAGGTCGCTTAAAAAAAAGGGAAACAAGTCAAGTGAATTATTTAATACGCTGGGGGATTTTTTTCGGATGAGCTTAGCAAATATCTCATGCTCAATTAACACAGGCAGAGCAGTAAGAAAAACAACAACAACAACAATTCTAACAACCATAAAAAAACAGACAATTCACAATTCATAATAATAATAACAATAAGCAGCTCAATTAACGCCCGTCAAACCGAGCCGAACCGAAATGCAGAGCTGTCGGCGATTCTAGCTGAAAAGGGGGTTGCAATTGTTGTTGTTGCTGCTGTTGTTGTTGGGGTATTGGGAAAGGGGGACTGCATTGCCAGTTCGAAGTAGTTTCACATGCGAGCTGTGCCCGACGGCAATTAGAAAACGCGGTTACATCATTTCGGGCAACAGCTCGAGTTAATTTCCATTTCGAACGGAAACAACGGAAACAAAAAACAAAACGGAAAAATCTGCTAGAAAATACCCGAACCTAATATAGATACATAAGTGATAAGTGCTACAAAGTGGAAAAAATGAAGAAAATATTAAAACAAAAATATATATATATGTAAAAAATATATGTAAATATCATAAGGCCTTAAAAGAAAAAATAATAATACTTCTTATGCTATTTAATATTAAGTATACGTCATATTGGAAATCAACTTTAACTAAAGTCAACTTTTCATTCTGAACAGCAATGAATATATACCTCCATATCATATCTACTATTCAGATTTATAAGTAACCTAATATACCCACTTTAACATTCTGAACTGGGGTAAAAGGCATTTGTCATTCGTTAGGCATTTCAAAGTAATTTTCACAAATTTTAGTTTAGCTTTTGAAATACTTGCAACATTTTGAGCTACATGAAAATTTGAAATTTAACACGCGCCTTTGATTTTATTTTTTTTTCTGCTGTTAACACATTTTTAGAACTGTCAAAGTAAAACGAAAAGGGAAAAAAGTGTCGCAAATATTTTTGTTGAAAAGCTCGAGGAATTAGTCGAGCTAACAGTTCTTTTCCTGTACTTAGAGACAACAAATTGGAAATATTTGTGTAGTTCTATTCGGGGACTCATCAATATGTACATATATCTAAAATATCTGAAATATATGCTCGACTAAATAAATCACTAGAAACTGTGGCCAAAATGAAAGACGCCGCCAAGTTTTTGCCGAAGTTCTTTAGGAACATAATGCTGGTGTAAAGAAAAAAAAAAAAAGAAGAAAATTGCCAACGTTTACGAATGACGCACAAAACGTAAGGCTGAAAATGTTGCTCGTGCTAGTATTTTTAGTTTGTTTTAGGTAAATATATATTTAAATAGTTGATTTAATACGTCAATGCGGAAATAAATAGAAAAAGGAAAAACTTTGAATAGCAGGAAAAACGAAAAGCATAAAACGAAAATCGTAAAGCGGAGCATAGAAGAATAAATTTAGAGAAAAGAAAAGAAAACTTTAGCATGGAAAAAGAAAACTTTCAGCGCAAAGTTTTCTATGGAAAGTTTTACCTCACTTTTCTTTGACTTGCATTTCTCTTACATCGCAATTTCAGGGACATAAACTTTTAAAATTAAGGAAATAATTAGTATAATTAATCTCTCTCATCATCATTGGTCAATCAATCAAATATTCCTTAAGTCAAAAGATAAATCGATCAATCAATCTGACTATCAGTTAATATTTTAATCAGTAGAGTTTGTCAATTGGTCAATCAGTCCTTCATTCAGTTAATATGTCAATTCTCAGTCTATCTATTTTTCTATCAGTTTGTCATTCACACAATCATTCTTTGGTCAATATGTCATTCAATTATCCAGTCTGTCACTCAATCTGCTAGTCATTCTGTCAATCAGTCAGCCCATCACTCTGTCAATTAGTTCATCTGTCAATCATTCCATGCCATTCGCCTTGCCCTAAACACGAGAACAAAAACAAGAAATTGCAAAAGTTTTACAACAAAAGCTTTGCAGTCTTTGCTGATTGAAGGCAATTGTTTCGGCTTTGTCTGGCTCAACTAGAAAATCCCCCGCTAGCATTTGCAAGCCAATTATTTTGATATAATCTCCATTGGAAGCTGCCGGTTGTCAGCTGGAGCATAAATAATGTCATTAATACCGGTTTGTGTAGGATCTAACTCAAATGAACCGACAAACCGACTGGACAACTGAATAGCGTATGTGTGGCGCCATCTAACGGCGACAATTGGCAGCTGGCAATGGGCTGTGCTTCGTCTCGCTCGCACTTTTGTCGTTTTTTTGTGAATGAAACGCAAATGTTTTAACACGATTTATTTATAACATTTCACAGAGATGAAAAGAATGAGAAAGAGAAAAAGATCGCGAAAGTGAGCGAGACAGGAAGAGCACACGCACAATTAAGAGCCAAAAATGTTTTCACTCCAATTCCAATTTGAATGAAATTTCTGTGTGTGCTTGTTGATTATTTGTCTTTAATTTATTTGATATATTTGCTTAATTAAACTGGCAGCCATTGTGTATCAATCAATCAATTGGACATATTCGTTTAATTAAATCACTGTCTGATAAGAAATTTTTATCGATTATGCTGCACGCATCGATAAATGGCTGTTTGATTAATAAACAAATTTGTACGGCTACTACTATTTTGTATGCTACTTTTTTATGTGTGCTCGCCAGCAACACTGGCAGCAGCAGTAGCAGAACCAGCAGCAGCAAAGCTTTTGAATTGCAGCGCCCTCTGTTGGCAGTTTGGCGTATCAACTGCAAAAGCTGATGCTCTAAAGCTTTACTGTCTGTTGTGTTAGCGCGCGCCTGTCGCTCTTCCGCTCTGCTGCTTCTGCCGCTGCTCTGCTGATGTTTTCTTTTTTTCTCATGCTGTAGGCAGCTTGTCTGGCGCATCCCACAGCCGCCCTCCTTCCCTCCGCACACAAAAGTCAGAACGCGCGCAGCAACACGTGTGTAGCGCCCCCTTTCGGCCAATTGCAATTAATTTCAATTCTTTTTGCACTTTTGTTTTTTTTTCCGCGCTGTGTTGCCTACGACAACAAATTGCAATGAAATTTCGTGTTTTGCTCTGCGTCTGCCGCTGCTTCTTCCGCTGCCTCTGTTTCTCCTTCTCCGTCTGGCTCGCACACAGTGTCACATGTTGGCGCTGCGTGTCGATGCGGCGTCAACGACGTCAGCAGCGCTGCCATTTGCGGTTTCCTTTTCCTTTGCCTTCTTTTCCTTTCAGTTAGCGCGCTTCAAATTAAAGCTCAAATTTTCTACAGGTTAATAAGCCAGGGGCTGCATTGCTTAGCGCTGACTTGGCCAAGTTGAATTTCAATTACTTATTTTAATTTGATTTTTATTAAATTACTTAAATCGATTTCCGTTCCGATTACAAATTGACTTCAACTTTGCACCGGCTTATTGTTATCATACCTTTTGGTATGTTTAGCTATGTTTTCAGTCACTCTCTCTTTTTGACTCTTTCAAGGTGTGTCTGTCTGACCGGAACCGGTTGCTGATAAGATTTAACATTTACTTTGATCATATATTTTCGTTTCTCATCAGACATCTCAATTGATTACCATATGAATGCGCGTCTTCCATTTGCTATTTATATGACTATTTTTATACGTTTCTAACGGTACTTTGATAGATTCTAGTTTTGTTGTTCTAGTGACTAAATCATTCAGTATTTGTTCATGCAAAATTGTGGAATATATGCTAATAGTTAAGTTAAGAACAGCTAATTTCAGTTGAGGCAAAAGAAATGTGTAGAACTTGTGCTATGGAAATACATCTGTATAAAAGTAAAAAGAGTTTAAGATAAAAAATTTACAACATATTGTTATCATTTTACATATAACATTTATAAATACGAATATACTATGTATATATGTATGTCATCCTAACTAACAAGCTGAAAAGCCTATTCGAATTGCCCATTAAAACTATGTACTTTAATACTCCACTATATCGAGCTGCCCCATATGATATATAGTCTCTATAACTATCTAGTATATCTTTCAACTGGGTCAACTGATTATTGCTACTATTTTATTGCTACTCAAAATATATGGCGCCATGAAAATGAAACAAAAAAAAAACAAGTAAGAAAGCTCTAGTCGAGACTGCTCGACTACGAGATCCCCTGAACCCTTGGAGCAATAGATATTTCAATACTTTTTCGCGACTTTCAGCTTACACAAGAAACACGCACACACACACACACACACGCACGCACGCACGCACACACAGGCATACATACACACACACGCATACAGACACACATACACACACACACGCATACAGACACAAACGCATACACACACACACATACACACACACATACACAAACACATACACAAACACATACACATACAAGCAACCACGCATAAACACGCATGGGCTGCAGTGTGCGCTTACTATGAGAACTTAATTGTTTAATAACTTTTTTTATAGACGTACGATCTTCATGAAACTTTTAGATTATGATTATAACATGAATATGCACGTAATTGCCAAAGCACAAGTCTCTAGTATTTGAAATACGCTTTTTACAAAAGTGAGGGTGAGGGGGTGAATTTAGAGGTGGGGGGTAAATTTTAACAAAAACCGAAATTGTATAAATTGCATATAAGCATACATTAAAAATTTGGAGACTCTAGCAATAAAGGTGTAAAAGATATAATTTTATAACTGGGTTTCGATAAGGTTTTTTATCGATAAAAAAAGATCGAGATGAGTTATCGATTTTTAATGATAAACTTGATATGCGCGCTGTAATTACGGACATTTTAAAAAAAATTTGAAGTCTCTAGCTCTTATATCTTCTGAAATCGACGCGTTCATACATACGGACAGACGGACAGACGGACAGACGGACAGACAGACGGACAGGGCCAAATCAACTCAGCTCGTCACCCTGATCAAGAATATATATACTTTGTGGGGTCTGCCACGCCTCCTTCTCCCTGTTACATACATTTCAACAAAACCATTATACCCTGATTTCCCATTGAAAATGGGTTCAGGGTATAAAAAAAAAAAACAACGTTTAAGCACATCTCAAATAATTGTTCGAGTGCTGCAAGTTGAGAGCACTCGAATGGCTGTACAGTAAAGCACGTGTATAACGACTGACAGCAACTATTAATAGTCGTCAAACGCAAATACAACTGTGTGTGTTTATCTCTCTCTTTCTCTATGTGTATGCGTGTGTGTGTTCAATTAGGCTATGAACAAAAAAATGTAAATTATAATAAATAAACAGCAATGGGCAGCGGGCAAACAAGCGCTAACTGCCTAACCCTCCCCTTCATTGACACGCCCCCATTTGTAATTGTTACAATTATTTTGTTTACTTTGACAGGGAACAGCTAAGTGCTCAAAGGCGGGGAGTGTAAGTGTGAGAGAGCGAGTCAGATGGAGTGAGCTACTATGCTCTCCTTTGTCTCACTCAACTCAACTCTCCAGTTATTTTTGCGTATTCGCTTTCTTGCATGTCAAACTTTCAGTATATGAGTGCGTGTGTGTGTGTGAGTCATTGATGCGGCTGCTTCTGCTGTGTATTTGCATGCTCTATGTGTGTGTGCGATGCATTGCTTTAGCCTGCAAGAAAATAATAATAACAGCAACTACAACAACAACTCTGCAGTCGTCTAGCGTATTGTTTGTGCATTGCTTATTCTTCGTGCTTCTCGTATTGTCGTAGCGTCTAGGCTGCGGCGCTCTTCCTCTTTGCTATTTTGAGCGTTTGTTTTGTTCTCGCGCGCGCTCATTCTCTCACTCTGCTCGCTCCCTGTGCTTGACTACGCTCATTCATTGCGGTACTGCAGGCAAGTATTTATATATATGTATGGGTGTGTGTGTTTGTGTGCTTTTGATTACACACATACATACGCACATATATATACACAAATGCCCGCTCGCATTTACACACATGTGCAAAACGGAGGCCGGCGCACGTGGTAGCTAAACGTGATAGTACAACAACACAGCAACTGACAGCAAAACAAATAGAAAACCTGACAACGATGCGGCGACGACAAACGACGTCGCAGCAGCTGTTTGTCGATTCGCTTGCGTCGCAGCCGCTGCTGCTGCTGCTGTCGCTGTCGCTGTCGGCACCGACGCGTCGTCGCTGGCGTTGACAGCAACGCATCGTTTGGCAACTGTTGCCAGCGCCTGTTGCTCTGATTGGCGAACGACGCACACGAAGCAGCTGCGCCAATGGCAGCGCACGCTGTGGGAATCCTTTACGCTTCGCTGCGCGCTATTGGCAGACGCACGACCCACAGCCAGGAGATTCGGCAAACAACGAGCATTTGCGACTTGTTGCTGTGCACTCAAAAATAAACGGATCACGGGTTGTATGCTTGATTTGTTTGCCAGATGCGTGCCGTTTGGATTTGATTGACTGATAGGAAGGGGGAAATGCAAAGAGAGAGGCAGAGAGATGGGCTGTTGACATGTGAAACAGCTAAGCTGCTTGACGAACCTTAAGCTCAGCTCAGCGTGAACGAGTGCAAGGGTTCACAATTTGTTTAAAAATAGTTGTTAATCTATTTATGGCATAAGCAAACATATATTTTTAAATGTGAGCACTTAAATGTACATTTCATTTAATTGATAAGAATTCAATACTATTTTTAGTTTAATTAATAAGAAACCATTTGTTTTTGTTCGATTTATATAATTTAATTACGGTCTTTACACAATATATTGTCTATAGATTTTCTATATTTAAATTTGTTTTCAATTAATCATGTTTTGTAAATTTTCCATTTGACCATTCTGAGATTATTTCATTTTCATTTGTTCATATTATAATTTATACGAACTTTTCACTTTTTACTTATTTACTCAATTCCTTCTTTACGAATATTCATATTGTTTATATATATGCATTCCCCACTTAGAGTTTTGTAATGTTTAAATTTCAAATTTTTTAAATGGTCTTTCAGTTCATTGCCTTTGCTTCATATATACATTACTCCAATTCTCATTGTTCCACTTTGAGAGTTCCATTTCCAGTGCTCCTTATCACAGTTTTTCTTCAGGTTTCTCTCTGACGTTTCTAAGAGCCTTACGTAGCACATATGCCTAGATAATTCTACGCTTTTACATCATTGATAGACAATCGAAACTTCTCGAATCGAGCGTTTGCTCAGAGCCCTAATGAATTTACCAGAAAAGTAGATAAATTGGCGAATTAACTGAAAATTTAATTGTTTGCAAAAAAAAAATCACCTTTTTTATGTACTGCGCTTAATTAATATAATTTCTAATAATAATGATGGAAATAATGGAAATTATTCCCTTCGAATCACGCTGCACCTGGGGCTTAAAAAGGTCGCCAAGGCAACCCCAGCCAGCAAGCAGATGCAAACGAATCTTTCCATGAAATTACGCATACGTCACGTGTTGCAAGCCAATTAATTTGTTTGTGCGCGTGCCACACTCAAAGCTCGAAGCTCACCATCGTCATCGATACTTTAATCACTTTTGTGGCACACACACACACGCACACACAGAGAGAGTGAGGGAGAGAAAAGCAATTAGAACAGGAAACGGAAGACTTGCAGCGGTCAGCTTTTGTCTATGAGGTGGTCGTTGCTGCTGCTGCTGTTGTTGTTGTTGTTTATTTTTGCTAACTGTAAGAGAGAGAGAGAGAGAGAGAGAGCGAGAGCTTGCATATATTTTTAGCTGTGTGTGTGCGTGTGTGTTTAGCTACTTTAACTATGCCAAATGCAACGAAACGTTCAACGTGCGCGCCAACGCGTGCCTGTGTGTGCATATGCATGTGCCTCTGCCTGTGCATGTGCATGTGTATGTGTATGGCATGTGCATGCGTGTGTGTGCGCTTAACTGACTCTCAGTCTCAGCTGCCCTGTGTGTATGTTTGTGTGTGCATGTGTGTGTATGTGTGTGTGTGTGTCCCGGTGTGTTCACAACACGTGCTTAGAACTTTGCTAGACGTTGGGCTTTGGGTCATATTGGAATCCGCGTGACTTTGTCGCCGCTGCCGCTGTCGCTGTCGCTGCTGGCAGCGCTCTTCGCTGCGCTGCTCGCTCACTGAATTTTCATCAGCTACAGAACTGCGCGCCGCGCCGCGCTGCGCTGCCGTTGACACTAATGTTTGTATTTATTTATATAGAAATTATTTATTATTACTTTTTTGCGAACTAGCTTTTTGCGCTATTTATCAGTTGGCTTAGAGAGAGATATATAAACATATGTGCAGATGTATGTATGTATATATTTCTCTATATATTTTTTATTAACTTTAAGGGCCTCCCTTCACTATTTACGTAAGTTGCAGTTAGGGCTTCATTTTTTAACTTACTTGCAGAAAATTGCAATTTACATTGCGGCACTTTTATTTTATTATTTTTTCTCTCCCTCTCCTCCGATTTTTTTTTTGCCTCTTGTAGGCGTTTTGCGACAAACAGCGCTGCCAGCGTCTGCAGCGACTGCACTGGCAGCGCTGCTAGCAAGGGCAGCGACTGAGACTGTGACTGAGACTGCGGCTCGGCCATGGCTACGGCTGTGGCCCGGCATTCGTTCGCATCGCGTTCTCATGTCCAAATCGTTCTCGTTCAACTGCGCGTGCGACTCTAACGCGAAAAACTGTGAAGAAAATTCTAAATAGAAGAAAAGTAATAATATTAAAATAATAATAAAATAATAAAAAATACAAACAAACTAAATTAAATTAAATTAAATACACAATGTTAATCAAAATAAATATTTACTCAAAAACTGTAAAATTCCTAAGGCAATCAACAATTGCGCATTGAGTCGAAAGAAAGGCTTTTCAAAGGTGCAAAGTTCTAGAAAGCAAGTGCAACGCAAATAGAAAAGCAAATCAAACAAAATCTACAACTGATATATCGCATACTATATATATATGTACGTGCATATATAGTACATATAAGTCTATAGTAAAAAGAACAAATGTGAACAGTGATTGTGCTCTAGTGTCAAATATCATTATATATATATAGAAACATATAATAGATATAGTTAAAGATATTTCTATCTGTAGCATATGCAAGCAAGCAACAGTGCTAAAATTACAGATCTAATTTCAAACAGTTTAATTTTAATTTTAATTATTACAACAACAACAAAACAAAAACAGCAAGCCAAAAATTTATAGAACAGATCAATAAATTAGAAAAGGTATTAATATAAACAAAAATAAATTAAAAAGTAAATAAATAAATAAATAAAATTTTAAAAAAATTTAAAATTGTAATTTTACAAAAATTCTTAGTATTATTTATAATTATTATTTATTTTAAAAGAAATACAAAAATATTATTAAAACAAAAAATTAAATTAAAAATAAAATTTAAAATTTAATTAATTTAAACTTTAACTTTAATTTTTACAATTTTAAAATTTTATATTGCAACTTTTAATTTAAATTTTAAAAATCAAAACTAAATTCGAGTTAGACTTTTTCAATTAAAATAGGCAAAAAAGAAGAATTTCAAATCAAATCTTAAATTACAATTTTTAAAACAAAATCTATATTATAATCATAAATTAACTAACTTTCTTTCGTCAAGATTTGTATTTAAAAAAAAAAATATATATATATATATATATATATATATTATTTCTTATCGCCGTAACCGCAAATGAAAATAGTTTAACACAGCTCATCAGACTAAAGAAAGCTTACAACAAACCGAAACACATCAAACCCTGCTCATTATGCAGGCTCATTATCATTAGCATTATCATGATCATTAACCATAAACTTATTAGCCAGAAGTAAAATACTAATAATCGCCTTTCCTTACGAAAGCAAAAATGTTTGCCATATTTTAGATATTACAATTAAACTAAAAAAGGAAAAAAAACTAAAATAACAGTGTTGTTAAACAGTGAAAGATGCGCACAACTTTAGGCAGTTGGCCAAAGTTTTCATTGCTGTGCAGCAAATATAATCACGCCAATCACAAAGACGTCGCCACTTAAGCGATATTAAAGTAACAAAATCAACTGCAACTCAAAGCTAAACCAGTGCTAAGAAAACAGTGTTGAACAATGTCTTCGGATACAAATTCGTGCGCCGGCTTCTTTGTCCAGGAGCACGCAAATGCGACGCTCTCGCAATACTTTCAGCAGCTCAACTCGCAGGTGGCTGCAGTTGTAGCCGGCAACAGCAGCAGCGGCAGCAGCAATAAAGGTGCCAACAACAGCAACAACAGTAGCAGCAGCAGCAGCACCGGCAGCAACAACAACAACACCAACAACAACGGCAACAGCAGCAGCGGCGGCAACAGCGACAGCGGAAACGATGGCAGTCTGTCCGGCGCGACGGCAGCCGCAATGGACAACCATCGCAGCAGCGTCAGCAGCAATGATTCCGGCAAAAGCAGCAACAGCAACAGCTCTTCAACAACAGCAGCAGCTGCTGCAGCCGCCGCAGCAGCAGCGGCGAATGCCTGGAACTTGCAGCAACAGCAAACAGCAGTGCTGCATCATCATCATCATCAGCAACAGCAGCAGCAGCAGCAACAACAGCAGCAGCAACAACAACAGCAGCAGCTGCAGCAACATCATGTACAGCAGCAACATGCTGCTGCCGTGGCTGCAGCTCAACAGCAATTGCAGCAGCAGCAACACTCACATCACGCGCAGCAGCAACATGCACATCAGCAACATCAGCAGCAACAGCAACAGCAGCAGCAGCATCAACTGCAGCATCAGCAGCAACATCCTCAGCAACATCATCCACATGCACACAATCCGCACTTGCATCCACATCATCCGCACCAGCAACAGCTACACCAGCAACATCAACATCAGCAGCAGCAGCAACAACAACAACAACAACAGCAACAGCAGCAGCACCAACATCATGCTGCTCAGCTGGCACACACACTCTCCTCCGCAGCAGCTGTTGCCGCTGCAGCATCCAACACCAACACCCACTCGATCTTTGGCACCGGCAATTTCCACTACAAAACCAACAATTCGTGGACGTTGCCAACGCTCAGCTATCAGCGCATCTATCAGGAGAACTCGCATTATCATCAGCGCAGCAACAGCTTCATGGAGGCCCAAAGCTCGACGAACGAGGCGGCGGCGGCGGCAGCAGCAGCAGCTGCAGCAACGGCTGCTGCAACGGCGGCTGCTGCTGCTGCGGCGGCAACAGCAACAGGCAATGGCAACAGCAGCAACAACAACTCAGCTGATAACCACAGCACCAGCAACAACAACAACTCCAGCAACAACACCAGCACCAGCAGCAGCAGCAGCAACAACAGCAATGCCTCAGCAGTGCAACACGTGGCAAGTGCTGTGGCAGCTGCAGTCATTGCCAACGAGCATCAAAACCATTTGAACAGCCTGAAGGCTCGCTTTCAGCCATCCAGCTCAGGTGGGTTCTCGCAGCCAGAGCAGCAAATACTAGAAATATTAAATTTGTTATTAACAAATGCAAAATACAAAATATTTATTCAGCTGTAGCCAAGTTCGCGCAGACCTGAATATTGTTTAATAATGGGTTTTTCCATTACAAAGTCTATTAGATTACAAATGGAGCAGAAGCTGTTAACAGCAATGTTAAAGTGCAGCTCTAATCTGTCTATTAACATTGATCGACAGCTGTTAAGAGCGCAAAGGGGAATTATCTGTAGCTGTTAAGTTAATGCTGCTTTAAACAGATTTTCTAAAATTTGACTAGCAATCTAGCAATCTTAACAGCAGCTGTTAACTTTAGCTGAGAAAATGTTATTAACAGTTGCTTCTACACATTTACAATACTAGTAAGTCTAACTAGTAAGTCTTGCTCTTAGTCAGCTGTTAACTGGACGTATTCTCAGAGTATAACGTAAATACATATCTCTCAATCAAAAAAACTTAAATGCAGCTCAAATACCCAGTCAACTCTTCTTCTTCACTGTGGCGTTTTGGTTATATAGATTTATGTATTAAAAAAATATTTTAGCTCCTAATTGAAATTCAATTAGGCAACGTTTTATGGCCATAAGAAAAATTGAAATTCTTAAGTCGATCGTACTTAAAAAACAATAATAACATAAACATAAACTAGCAGAAAAAAATAAAATATATAAAAATTTTTATTATGCTGTTAATTTATTTTCAATTGAATGTTTTCTCATTTTTTTTTATTTTTTATTTTCATAGAATTAATTTTTTTTAACGCAAATTTCAAATGGCTTTTCTCAGTATTTTCTTACAATTCCCATATACATTATGTTTACTATGTTAACAGCTGCTTAACATAAAATGTTATTCGCCAGCTTAAATTCATATTATATATTGTAAGAACAAGTAGAGAATATTTAGCACTATTTCTTTCTAAATGGAATTACACAAATGTTGTCATACTTAAATATATATCTATCGATAGATAATTTGAATGAGCTGTGCCTAGTCACAATTTATGACAAAATATTTATGATAAATGAATGATTATTATTATTAGCATTTACATAAATTGTTCAGCCCAGCCTCAGTCTAATTATTCAAATCACCTGCTCTGCTTACTGAAATCTAGCCATCTCCTTCATGCACTCTCACTCTCTCTCTCTCCCTCTCTCGTTCTCTGTTTCTCTCACTCATCTGTTATCTGTTTTCTGTTAAATCTTGAATGTCGAAAAAGCTTGCAGCGTACACGTGAGCGGCTTGTGTGTGTGTGGCTAGCGATCTCCCTCTCTCTCTCTCGCTCACTCCTTTGCTAGTTGTCTGCGCTGTCTGCGTCATTCCCTGCCTATCGCAATAAAAACTTAATTAATATGCGCACAAAACTTTGCTTTTGCGCTTCGTTTGCATTTTGCAGCTCGATTTTTACGTTATTTCGTCACTGTTGTTGTTGTTGTTGTTGTTGTTTTCGGGGTGCTGTTGCTGTTGTTGTTGTGATATTTGACTTATCATTTGATAAGTTACGACCTACGGCAAGCAGTCGCAATACCCTATGGCAATTAGAAACGGGTTGAACTGAGGTATATAAGGCATTTATGGAAATTGAATGGAAGTGAATGGAACATAAAATTACAATGAAATAACGTATAGAAACGGAAACGTTGTAACAGAGCATTACAGTGTAGTCCAGAGTACCCAGAATACTCTCTGTACACCTCTGCGAGTCTATAATTCAACCTCTCTCGTTCTTTTTAATATACATTTTAATCTTTACTCAATCAAATTACACGTCTGTATCAGTATATATCATTCGATCTCTCTCTCTCTCGCTCTTTTTGTCTCTGTCTCTCTTGTTATCCATTTATGTCGACTTCACACTCAATCTATTCAAACAAGTTTTATCTATACATATACATATAGGGTATTATCTAGCCGTGTTTGTATTTATTGCATTACAATCTCTGTCTGCCCTTAACGCTCTCCCTATCTCTCTCTCTCCCTCTACTCCTCCCTTTCTCTGTCTCTCTCTCACTCCTTCCATTAATGAGTAATTCAAATGTATACCCCTATCTGTGCATGCCCTTATTCTTCTCTCTCTCTCTCCCCCACTCCTCCTCTCCCTCCCACACACATTCATTTCACACTCGTTTCGCATGCAAATTATCATTTCACACTTGCATTTTGTGCTGGAAAATTGTTTGACAAGTTGTGAAATTTACGATTTACAATAAATCAAGTGGAAATTGGCACAGCTTTTCGCAATGGCTGCTTAACGGCTCTACTATATGCTACATTTGGAGCTAGGCTGGCCCACGAATGGGGTCAAATTGTGAGTAGTCTCTGCAGCGCATCAGCTGATTAGCCACAACAACAA
Source organism: Drosophila mojavensis (assembly GCF_018153725.1). Classification (NCBI taxonomy): domain Eukaryota; kingdom Metazoa; phylum Arthropoda; class Insecta; order Diptera; family Drosophilidae; genus Drosophila; species Drosophila mojavensis. Next base: position 10,805,125 of record NW_025318899.1, on the reverse strand, counting down.
GAAGAAGCAGCGCTAGCTGCAATTCAATTGACAAATGGCATCAAATGCTATCCATCATTCAAACACACACTCACACACACACATCGCGCGCTTTTCTTTGACCAATGCGCGGTTCCATTTTCCATTTTCCCATTTTGGTTGCGAGGTCAACCTTTGAGCCTGTTCTCTTCTCTTGTTGGCCAAAATCCATTCGCTTTGATTAGATTTTGAACTAAAAAAAAAAAAAAATGAAGCCAAAATTGAAAATGGCCTCAAATGCGCTTTTCCATATGCCAAAGTTGATTAAATGGAAATAAATTATGGAAAATTACGATTATGAAATGTTTATTGAATATGTTTTTTGCCATGCCAAAGGCCGCACAAAATGTTTGTCGAATACCCTTCAAAAGCTGACTGAAGTGATCCCTAAATATGAAAGCTTTACGAAATTTGTAAGACCCAAAATATATAGAGAATGTCAAAATAGAAAATTGTTACGAAGTTTGTCCAGACAGAAATGTCTGGACAAATATTTATAATGAAAATACTAAAGCATTTTTATTATTAGATTAAATTTCATATTTGTTGTATTAATATTAGTTTAAGTATTAGATAATTAGCGTTTACTGTGAAATTAAATACTACAAAAGGGCGAGCAAGAGATGCGATTCTTCTTCTTCTCGGATGACGACTAGGCCAGCAGTAGATCTGTAGATAGTATATACTATATTGACTAGAGTACATTATAGAGTACAGCAGCTTTATACTAGACACAAATTATATAGGTGTCACACCTCTCTCTCACTCTCTCTCTCTCTCTCTCTCTCTCTCTCTCTCTCTCTCTCTCTCTCGTTCTGCCTTTGCTCAGTCAATAACTATAATTGAGTTGCATTTCCCATAAAAATCATTAAGTTTTGTGCATTCCCGCTGCCCACACAGTGCAACGCTTGCACCCTTGCGGCTCACCCTCTAAATTGCATTTCAGCAAAACATTTTCATTTGCATTTGTGACCCTCCTCCAACTGTCTATCATCATCATTAATGCATTGCTCACTCGAATACGATCGAAAACGTAAGCTGAAGAGCAATTTCGTACGTTACGCTACAAGCTAATACGATACGATATTCATTTACGATATATGATATGATACGGTTTTTGGGCTCGGATTTGGTTTCGATTTCGATTTCGATGTCAGCTTCAGTTTTTCGGTTTTTGTTTCGCGCTGCTCGGGTGAAATTTTTTCAAGTTTATTGCAAACAATCGAATTCGTTTTATTTCATTTATGTTTTGTTTGTACTTGTTGTTGTTGTTTTTCTACCTTAAATACTTTAGAAGCTATAGCTAATCGGGTATATTGATATATTGATGACATTCTTATGCTCTGTGCAGCTCGAAATGCACTGCTTAAAAGTGATACAGTTTTGGTGTCACTGCTAAGCAAAACAGTTACAGTTTGTGAGTTACTATGCAGACGGACATACAGTTGCAGTTTGAGAGTCGATGGGAGAGTAGAGAGAGCACAGCTTTGGAGCCACTGTGTAAGACGTGCAGTTTAGCAGTCATAGGTTTACAACACATTAGTTTAAGAGCAACAACTCTATATAGTTTGAAAGCCACTGAGGGCCACTGAGCAACTTTACGCTCTTCCTTTTGTTCCAATTCCACACAGAGCATCACACAGTCGTAGCAGCTCATTTGGATTCGGTGTTTCAGTGAAAATTACAACAACAAATGACCTTTTAAAGACAGGCAGTTCCAGTTGTTGTTGCAGCTACTGCTGCTGTGTGGGCAGAGGCAGCGCTGCAACTGAGGCGAATTTCGAATGCGACTGTGACTACGAAATGTGAAATGCGCCATGGGCGTGGGAGAAGGAGAAGGTGAAGCAGGGTGATGGGCAGACGGAGGGGAGACTGCCCACTGTCAATGCCAATGCCAGAAAATGGGGAAATGGGCTGGCTGCGGGTGCTGTAAATGGCAATGGGAGCGGCAGGCTTTTTTAGTCGCCGTGGGTGGCCTTTGAGTGAAATTACCCCTATGTACATAAATTTCATTTCAGCATTCTGTATTGCTGTCAACTTTTCATATTTATTAATTTGAAACAATTTTTTATTGCTCTCATTGCAGGTAAGCATCAAATTGTGGCATGGCTTTGTGTTGAATGTAGCGATTGGGTCCCAAACGTGACTGAGGACTGCATTTAGCTTAAGCTCGTTCATCGTTTACCGCATTTTGTAGAGTCGAGTGTTTATTGTCATGGGTAAGCTTGTTATTGTTATCACATTGTTGTATTAAATGGTCGTGTGTGTGATGTGTGCTGTGTGCCGTGGGCTGTGGGCAGAGGCACACATCGAAAGCGCACTCAAAGCATTTGCAGGCGAAAAAGCTTTTAAGTCACTCAAACTAAAGGCAGCAAGCAGCGCAGTCGACGCTGGCATTGCGCTGCCGTTGCGCTGCCTCTCTGCTGTGTGTATCTGTGTGAGTGTGAAAAATGTAAAACAAGCATCGCTTCCGCATGCAGTCGCTGGCGACAGCGCAGCTCATGCGAAGCGTAGCGACAGCTTTTTACGAACTTTGGCGCAGGCTGCGCGAAAGAAAGTAAACAGTGGAATGCGCAAAATACGCTGAAATGTAAAATAGTCAGCGAGAGCGAGCGTGCGCCCCAGCCAGCGAGCGAGCGAAAGAGAGAGAGAAAGAGGCAATGAGTGAGTGTGTGTGTGTAAGTGTATGTGAATGAGTGAGAGCAGCAGACGTCGCTGTGGCTGAGACTGTCGCTTATATTTGCTTTCGGTTTCAAGTTTGGCTTCGACGTTGGCTGCGCAGTCGCCGTTAACATTTGGCTTTGGCGCTTGCTGCGTGGGGCAGTTTTTCGTTGTGCTTTTGTTTTGTTGTGTTTTTTTGGAGCCGATCTGAGCTGCGTTGCAAGAGGCGCACAGCGCGCGCGTTCACTCAACGTTTGCAGTCCGGCGGCACCGGTTCGGTTCACGGCTTCATACAGCACAGTGCAGCAGGCAGACTAGCAGACAGACGACAAACAAAAATACAAAAAAAAAGCGAGTCTTAATAGTTCCCCCCAAAAAAAAAGCCCCTACTCTTCCCCTTCCTTGACGACGACGACGACAACAGCGACGCGCGTGTCAACGTCTCTGCGTCTCTGCGGCTGCTTTCGAATTCGTGCGAACTTGTGAACTTTCGTTTTTTCGGCAACGGCAACGGCAACAGCAACGGCCAAAGGATTGGATATATATCATATAAAAATATAATGTATAAAAAAGGAAAATATGTGTATAGTAAAATGCACAAGGAAATGCAGTGAAAATGGGAAAACTATGCCTTGTAGTGCAGTGTTAATTAAAAAATCTACCTAATAAACTTTGCAGCAAAAGCAAAAATAAATATATATATATTTATATACATATATATTTAAATAAATTAAACTAGTTACACAGTGATACCAAGTGCATTAAAATGAAAATAAATATAAATTAATGCAAAATAAATATAAACAATAAATTAGAATTAATATTTATTAAAAATATAATAACACATCAAGCCTGCACCACAACCCCCACAACCCACAAACAAATAAATAGCAAAAAGCGCATAGCAACATTTGTTGTTTTTTTTTTTGCGCTACTCATTCAAGGTCAAACTTTTCTCATACAAACGGCGACTGCGACGGCAACGGCGACGACGGCTGCGAGAACCCCTTTAAACGGCAGCCAAAGCCAAAGCCCAGTCGCAGCGCCAATAAGTACGCGAAATAGTTGACAACAACAACAAAGCGAGCACACACACACACATCATAATAATAGAAAGAAAAAAAGGCAGAGCACAAAGCGAAAAAAAAATAACAAAAATTAAAAACAACAGCTATAGCAATAGCAATAGGAATAGCGTAGGCAAAGGCAGCGCCGCGCTGCGGCAGAAGCGTCTACAATTGAGCATGCACAAAAGCGAATTGAGAAGAGTTTTGCTGTTGTATTTTTAGCGTGACGCGCTCAGAAATTCTGTAAGCTCTCTCAAAGCTGCGCTTGCTTTCGCAGTTAGAACAGCTAGCGACTGCGACTGCGACGCGCGCGCGATAAAAAGCTTAAATATTGTTTGTGTTATACATATTTTTTCTTGTATACATATTTATAAATTAATATTGTTTTATATTTTCAAGCGTGTCCGCTTTGAAATTTAGTTCCAATTACAATTTTCCACCTTTCTTTATATTATATTTTTGCTTTGTGCAATAAAAACAATTCAAACAGCGCAGCAGCAGCAGCATTGCTAGCAACAATGTTGCAGCACGTCTTTAGCTTATGAAACAAAAACAACATAGCAACATAACAATAGACTATAACTAGCAACAAAAAAAATTTAATTAAAAATAAATAAATAAACAAAAAAAAAAAACGTTAAGTTGGCAACAATGAGAATGGACTATCAAATGCCGCCGCCACCTTTGGCGCTGCAGCAACAACAACAGCAACAGCAACATCAGCAGCAACAACAAACCCATAATGTTTTGCAGCATCAACAGAATCAGCTGCAGTTATTGCAGCAGCAGCAACAACAACAACAACAGCAGCAACAACAGCAACAAATGCTGGGCAACATGTCGCAAGGAACAACATTGCCACCATTGAGCAGCCTGCCGCTGCAGGTGGTCCACAATTTGCCCCATTTGCTGGCTGGCAACACGAACAACAACAACAACAGCAATGCGAATCTCACTGGCAACAATATACCCTGCAACAACAACAACAACAACAACAGCAATGTCAGCCAGGCTGGCAACAATTTGCTGCGCAACAGCATGCAACATCAGCAGCTGCTGAACAACCTCAGCAACAGCGGCACCAACAACAACAATAGCAACGCTGGCAACACTGGCAACTCGGGCAATGTTGCCAACGGTGCATTGCCGCCGCCCACGCAACTGTTGCAGCATCACTTGCAACATTTGGCACATGTCAATGTGAATGCAGCGGCTGCTGTAGTTGCCGTTGCTGCCAACAATCTCAGCAACAATCTGCAGCATGTTGCCAGCAACAACAATAACAACAACAACACTATACTCAACCACAACAATCTCAATATCATCATCAATAATCACACCTCCAATAACAACAACAACAACAACAATCCAGCAACACCAAATGCAAATCTTGCAACGGCCACGCCCACTGTGAACACCGCCGCCGCTGTGGCACAGCAGCAACAGGCACATGAGAATAGCTTGGTCAACAGTCTCGTGGGCGTCATCAACAACAGCAACAACAACAACAACAGCAACAACACCAGCAATAACAACAACAACAACACCAGCAACAATAACAACAACAATAGCAACAACAACAATGGCGACGAGAACAATCGCTGGACACAATTTCAGGTGCAGCAGCTGTGGAAGCAACATGCAAACTATTTAAATGGTATGATTCCAGCAACATCTTATAATTTCTATAGATAAACAGTTAAGCACGATAGCAACTTGTTGCTGTTGGTGCAGTATTCCTGCTTAGGCACATGCTGCCGAGCTGTATGAGCAACATGAGCAAATTCTTACAGAATGTTGCTAAGGTTGGCTTAGTCACATGTTGCAGCAAAGTGCATTCTAAGTGAATGTTGCTGTTGAATATGGACAAATTTGCGGGCAATTACCAAAGGTTATTTAAGTGCATTGAAAAAGTTGCCAAAGCAAAGCAACATGTTGCAGTTAGGACATGCTGCACTGCCATCGTTCAGCTACATGTTGCGATTTTAACTTAGCCTAAAATTCTTACAGCATTTACTAAGGCTAAGCTCTGGGTTTGTTTGGGTTATTGTAACTGGGGTTATTTGCCTGGTTTATTTAGGCTGAGTTCCAAAATACAAGAAATTGAGCTGTGTATTTTTAGCAACATGTTCTGAAGATATTGTTCAGATACATGTTGCTAACAAATATTATTGAGCATGATTCTCAAGCAAGCAAGCAGGCAACTTCCTTATAAATTGAGTAGCTGAGTCGGTAGAGCAACTTGTTGCTAAGATTTGCTCCTTTCTTCAGCTGGCAACATGTTGCTTCAATGCTAAATATAAGTAAGCAAATGTTAAATATTGCTGCTAAGACTTAGAGCTTTACTCTGGCAACATGTTGCTAATGGAGAAGAATAAAGTTGCGGATGTCTAGCTTGGCTTTCCAATTCTTTTGCTCTCTACTACTGCTTCTAGCTTGGTCTACTTATTGCCTCATTTCGTAACCTTGTTATTGTTTTTTGGCCTCTTCCTGCTCTGGCCACATTTGATAGCATGCTCGACTAATTATCGCCCACTAATGACCCTGATTAGGTGTCAAAGTCAGCTTAAATCGATTGTCTGACGGGCGTACATATTTCCTTAATGCTGCTCTATGGGTTCATTGCGGTGCGCTGACATTTTCCCATTTTCCAGCCATTTCCGCATGTGCTGCCACTGGGGCGGTGAGCTTTGAGTCAAGAGTCTCAACTTTCAACTAAACCTTTTGACACTCTCCACACACACACACACACACACACACACAGAGTCACTTGAGTTCCACAATCACTTTTGCTTTCAGTTTTTGGCCCCCGCAAGGGCCGCAACATGTTGCGCCGCAACAACAGACAACTTTCGTTTCATATACATACACACATACATATATACATATGATATCGGTTTATCTGTCCAAAAAGTCAACTTTTGTTTCATTTGGCTTAGCAAAAGTCCAGTCGATCGGCAGCTGCGGCCTTTTGTTATCGCCGCTTTATGGCCAAGATAGAAGTCCGGCTTTTGCGGCCCAAAAAATCGCAACAAAGGAGCAATTCCCCTCACCTCTGCCTCCCCCTCTTTCACCCTCTCTTTCTCTTTCGCTCTTTCTGCAACTTTGTCGCATAATTAATAAATGTCCAGCTATATTTATTTAACTCTAGTTGTTTTATTTTCGACTGCCCAAAATGCGTTTTTACTTTCATTGAGTCGGCGACAACTGCGACGAAGTCAAAGTCGTCGTCGCTGTTAGCGTCAGCGGCAGCTGCTCAGCGACTGCGACGCCGCCTGAGCAACATCACAAAAATGAACTTTCACTTTTTTTCGGCAGTTTTTAAATTCATTTCTTTCTTTCGTCTTCGTTTTTTGATATTTTTTCTTGGCATTTTATTTAATTTTGTTTTTTTTTTTTTTTTTTTTTAGTTATTTCTTATATATATATATTTTTTTTCTTTCTTGTCTCTTGGCAACAAAATTTTATGAGGCGCTTCTGCTTTTTGGGAAACATCAAATGTCACTGCATCATTTTATCCATACCAAAAATGTATAAAATGTTTTGAAAGTTTTAAATTTTTTGCGCGCTTTTAAAATTATTTTAATTTTTAGAAATTTTTAAGCTGGTAGATATACATAATAAAATATATACAAATGTTTTATACATATTTATTTAATTATTTATTATTAAATTTTTTTTATTTCATTTATTTTTTTCATTTATTTTAAAACGTTTAAATACATCTATTACAATCTATTAAATAAATATTTTCACTTTTCTAAATGACCTAAAATTTTAAATAAAATCAATTATATTTTTTTAAATGTTAATCCAGTTTATTTCTAAAAGTTTTGCAATAATTATTTATTTATATTTTATTTATTATATTTATTTATTATTTAATTTTTTTTTTTCGGAAGTTCATAAAAATTTCTCAATTTTCTGTTATATTCTAGATTATAAAATATTTATAATCTTTTTTTTTTTTAATTTTAATACTTTTATATATGCATTTCTATTAAAATCTCTATATGAATATATGGACATACATATATATCTTCCCATAATACTGGTCTTACGTCCAACTTGGTTACCCTAAACCCGCAATGAATTATTTTGCTGCCTTGCCTCTGTTTCTGGCTGAAACACGTTCAGTGTTCTATCGCGCTCTCTTCTTCTTCTACAATTTCTAGCCGTTATCGCAACGGTGTTAGCCAATTGACTCATCGAGCTATTATTTTGCTGTTGGCCCAATCGCGCGGAGCTTGAGCTTGGGCTTGAGTCGGGGCTGGTCGACAGGTTCCTTTGCGTGCTGTTGGCCACGAAACGAAACGTTTATCCAACAAAACAATTTGAAATGCATTTTGCGCATGTGCCAGCAGACATGACAAATTCGCAAATTGGCCGAGCTGAGCGACGCCGGCGTCGACGGCGCAGTCGCTGCTGTCACACACTCACCCAGATACCGACACTGGCGACGTTTATTACAGTTACTTCAATCAAAAAGGCAAAACACGGGCTACTCGTCTTGCAGCCAGGCAAACTGATTGCTGCCAGCAATTGTTGCTGCCGTGCAGTGGCAACAATTGCTGTTGCTGCTGCTGCTGCTGTTGCGCAATCGTGCGGTTAGCGGATCAACTGTAAAAACGTGCAACGTTTAGTGTTTAGGTGAGAAACGAGCGCAGTAAATGAAGAAGAAGAAGACGAAGAAGACGACGACGACGAAGACGGCAAAGAAATATCAGTGAAAGTGCGAGCAACACACGCGGCGTATGAGCAATATTTTAATTGCCACTGTTTCACACGTCGTCGCGCCTGTCTTCGTGTTTGTCTTCTTCTCCTTTTCCTTCTCCTTCTCCTTCGTCGTCTTTGCTGTTGTTGTCTTTGCTAAAAAAGACCAGAAGCACTTTTTTGTTAAGGCTCTCGCGTTGATTGAATTTCGTTTGCTTCTGTTGTTGTTGCTATTGTTGTTATTGTTTTTCTTCTTCTTCTGCTGTTTCTTTTGATTACGTTTTAATTTACAGCTGGCACGCCCCTTCGCCGCATACCTGTAGCCAATTTTGTTAGCTATTTGGGTTTCGGTGTCTGTTTTATATATTTTTTATGGCATCTCTATATACATAGATATTTTTTATAGCTCGCTCGCGATATGAACAGCTATGATTAACATTATTGTCTGCTTCCTTATTTTAGCTAATTAACTGCACGACGGCTTTCTTTCAACAAATTGCGGCTAATGTTGAGGGGGAAAGACAGAAAGAGAGAGAGAGAGAGGGATAGAGATATGCATCTCTCTTTCTGGCTAAGCCTATCTCGGTGTGTCTGTTGGAAATATGTTACCAAGTCGTTGGGCGTGGCGTGAAGTGTTTTTAGCGATATTTTCACTTTCGCTGCGTTACAGTTTTTCCAGTTTTCCAATTAAACTATTGCAAAATAGGCTTTAGCTACGCTTTTGGCGTTTATCAACACTAATTTGGCATTTATAATAGAGGAAATAAATGTTGAACACTAATAGAGTAAACATTAAATGGGGCAGAGAGTGAAGGAAAAGTGGCTTTTAGGCAAAATCTTTCTATGTAGTTCTCAAACAATCTACATAGAGGAATATATATTGATATTGATATATAGGGAAAATTATATATGTTGAAGCACGAGGATAACTTCGAATGGCTTCCAGCTATGACAAAATTATAGTTTTCATAACTAAATTTTTATATATTCAAGTCTTTTGCAGTCATTAAAAAAAAAAAAAAAAAAAAAACACCAATGAAATTTGACATTTATAAAAGCAAAAGAAAGCGTTGATTAATCGAAAAACCGTTACAAAAATTACACTTAGCCACGAAAATTTCACAGTTCATCTCTGCAGAAATAAAAGCAGACAAATGTTGGCCAAAAACCAATTAAAAACTTAACCAAAGAGTGACAAACCAACTCGTAGGCCGACTAAGCTTAACTTTTCTTGCTAACGAAACCCGGAAATAAAATGGAAAAAAAATGGCCAACACATTTTCCCACACATAATTAATTTGATACACCGTAAAAATAAAAGAAGGTAAATTAAAGCAAGCAAAAAAAAAAAAAAAAAAAAAAAAATACAACACAAATTAAACATAAAAAGTGCTACATAAAAAAAGCCAGCGCTATGCAAATGAGCGCAAATGCGGAATGAATGCAATGCACAACACAGACAGCAACAACAACAATCACAGTTACAATAACAACAACAACTAGGCGGCACAACAATCGAAAGTGTTACACTTTCTGCACTTCAGCAAAAGGCAGTCAAACAAAACAAGAGCCAACGGAGCCATAAACGAGTGCCATGTAATATACGAAAGCAACAACAACAGCAACAACAAGAAAAAGAGCAGAAAAAACAACAACATTGCAGTAAAAATTACCGCAATTGCGCCATCGACGCAACGCATGCGCCAACAGCAAAGTTGACGGCGACGCCGACTGCGCCGTCGAAACAGGTGAAAGGGGCGTGCATGCAGCAGCAGCGACTGCGACTGCGACAGCAACAACATACATACATACATACACATACGTGCCGAATAAGCTGCTTCAATTGTTGAGCTGGACTCGAAGCAAAGCGGCAAAACAGCAAAAACAAAAAAATCGCTTGCATTGCATAACATTTGCGAGATAGCTACAAAACTAGCTGTAAAATAAAAAGCAACAACAACAACGGTGCTCAGCCGTAAACATTGTATTCTACAAGCCATTTCAGCTGATCTAGCTGAAAAACTGCTATGACTGCCAAACATGCTTCTATTCGCACTATGTTACTTCACTTGGATGTCAATGTCAGGGGTCTTCGGTGTCTCGCTTTTGTTCTACTTTTTCGTTTAGAATGCCGTTGCGCATACGTATGTATGTATGAATGTGTAATGATCGCTAGCAGGCAGCTATTGTCACTTCTCTCGCCCGCTCACTCTCTTTCTAGCTTTCTTTGCTGTTGTTGTTGGTGAGAACTGGTTTTCATTCAATTTGGTTGGGCTTTTCGGGAGTTTTTATTTTTATCTTTGCTGTTCATCCGCTCAGTTGACTTGTTTGCACTGTCGTTATTGTTGTTGTTGCTGCTGGTGCTGCTGCTTGCAGGAGGTTTTACTCTCACTTTCATTTTAATGCGCACCATGCTTAAAATGCAGTTCAGCTGCAGGGGGAGCGGGCCGAGGGCCGGCTGCTAGGGCAGAGGCTTTTATTGCCTCGAAACGGATGTGCGATCGATATCAAGTTAAAGCTAACTGAATGTTAAATTTATAGCTGGGAATTTTTATTTTTGAGGCAGGACTTTGGATGGGAATTTAATTGCTTAAGTATATGCTTAAAGTGAATAATTTGAAACTTAATATAAGAGATTAATATAAGAGGAGGTACTTCTATGCTTGCCTTCTGTTTGTTTTTCTAATGGTATAGTTCGGGGTGTATTATATGACATGTGACAACTGCAAAAAGTCTCTCAAATATAAAACTCTATTATGGCCTTTTGTGCTAAAAGCCTTCTTTAAAAAAACCTCCATTTTGTTAAAGCTCCACTTAAAAATACGCAAATATGAACATAAAAAACTCTGCTTCATACTAAATGGAAACAGCAAAAGTGAAAGTTTAAAGTGCCATTAAAATAATAAAAAAAAAAAATTAAATAAAAAACCTACGTCAAAGTCCACTAAAAATTGTGACCAACTCGTCCATTAGCACAACAAAGGCCCAGGCCATAGGCTAACAATTTATAGAAATAATATTAATAATAATAATAATAACAGAAAACGACGCATACAAAACACCAGCAAATTATGCCCAAAAAAGCGCTTTATTTTCACCTAAAAAAAACGCTATAAATTTTGTTGTCGTAGGCCTGGGCGCGCGTTTCTAATGAAAGTGATAAAAAAAAACAAAACCAAAAAAAAAAAAAAAAAATAAATAAATAAATAAATTATAAAATAATCGCAGCGGAAACCAAATGCAAAAAAGAGTCACGAAAATTATGCAAATTATTTTAATTACAAACGAGAAACTACAACAAAAAATGCCCATAAAAAGGGCTACAAAAAATAGCTCGCTTTGTGACTGGGCCACCAAAATACCAAAAAAAAAAAAAAAAGAGAAGAGAAACAACAACAATGGTGACAACAATAATAACAACAACAACAGCAACAGAAGCAGCGTGGCGACGCACAGTTGACCCACTTAAATTGGCAAGAGAAACTGTAAACGAAACGGAGCCAATGCCAAAGCCGAACGAACGATCAAAGCCGACGCTCAGCCGAAGTCGTTGGCTGTGCTAAAAATAAACCGTGCGCCAGATTCTGCTGCTCCTGCTCTGCCTGCCCTGTCTCCCTTTCTCTCTCTTGCTCTCGTTGCCCTTGCCCAGCTCCTTCGGCGCTTTATCAAGTGCAGCAGTGAAAGTGACAGCGCGATACACGCATACATATGTATATTGTCTCTGCCATTGGTTGTCATGCCCGAGCTTTTGTTTTATTCATTTCAATGCGTTTCGTTAAGCCGTGCGCCAAATTCTGCAACTCCTGCGCTATCTCCCTTCCTCTTCCGTCGGCTCGTGCTCTCCTGTTGCTGCAACAGTGAAAGTGACAGGGAGACACTGAACATTATCGCACTCATACATATGTGAATTTCTACTCTTATTCGTAGCTCAAATTGTTTCATTTAGCATTTCATTATGTTTGTGTTTCATTTCGTTCCGTTTCACTTTAGTTGTATATTATGTATTTTGCACTTCTTTCTATCTCTCATTCTTCTTCTGTTTTTACAGGCAGGAAATCTCCATTTTTGGGTTTTATTTGCAAAGCAAACGGTAATTTTTTTAGTTTTTTTTTCGTTTTGTGTTTTTGTTTTGTTCTCTTTTGTTTACAGCATACAAATGTTGTCATACGTTATGTTTTGTTTGCATTCTTTCGTTTTCTATGACTTGCGAAAGTTATGAATGTATTAGATTTTTGCTTGTCTTGTTTGCCTTGCTTTACGTTCTCAGTTTTATGTCATTTGCCCATAAATTCCATAATATGTATGTATATGTTTTCTCACATAGCTCCCAATACCCGTTAAACCTTTTAGCCAACTCCATTTATCATCTGTTGATTTACTTTTTTCTCGCCTTATAAAAGAAACCCGCATCAGTTGAGCAAAACTAACAACGAACCAGCAAATTTCCCAACAATAAATCCTAGAGTTAACAGCGCAAAGCAAACAACAGAGGCCAACAAATAAAATCAAATACAAATGCCTAATTAAAAAGCCAAATACGCCATGTTGCCAGCCCGCATGCAGATTGGCAAGTCCTAATTTTGCCTGAGTGTGCATGCCAGTGAATGTGTGCGTGCGTGTGTGTGTTTGCATTTGTTGGTATTACTTCACAATTCACATGCAACAAACAAACATTGGCGCACTTTTCACTTACATACGCTTCGCTGCCAGCGGCAAACGTAAAGAAAAGCAATGGAAAGAAAAATAAAAGAAAATATTACTTCACTGCCACAGACCAGAAATGTGGTCGCCGTCGCCGTCGCTGCCGTCGTCTTCGTTGTCGTCGCATAAAATTTCGCAATAGTTGGTAATTCGCCTAAAAAGCAACAGTTACAACAACAGTAAAAACCTCGCAAATGAAAGTGAGAGTGAATAAGAAAGCGGAAACTAATGCAAGCGAAACCAAAAAACGAAAATAAACAACAACAACCAAATAACGACGACGGCGACGATGGCAACTGGTTTCTGCCGACGGCATCGGCGCAGACTTCGCTTAAAACTCGTTTGGCTGTAAAATGTGCAAGAAATCAAAAGAGCGCGTCGCCGTTTAACAGTGACAGTAGCAGCGCAGCTGGCTGCGCAGTAGCGGCAAAAGCACGCTCAGTTGCGCCTGCGCAGCGTCAATTGAGCGAAGCTTTTTGTTTGAGTGCGTCGCTGGCTGAGTGAGGCGGCGATAAAAATCAGTTGAAAGCTGAAATTTCACTTTCGCTTTTTGCTGCCGCTGGCTGCGCAGTCGGCGTTGTTGGCTTTAGTTTGCGCTGCTTCAGCTGCTTCCTCTGTTGTTGGCATTGTTTGTCTCGCTCTAACGCCTTGCTGTTTGGCCATTTCTTTGCGTTTTGTTTGCCGTTAGCCAAAGCGAATGCGGAAATTGATTTTGTATTGATTTGTTTGCCAAAAGAATTGTCCAGCTTTATACATATTCATATCTGTTATACATTTCTTTTGAAATCATATAATATCACGCATTTAGTATACGCCATGTTGACCCACTTTACAGCTTGACAGCTGCCCAAGTAGTGCTCAGGCCCTTATCAATTCACTCTATGCACTTGACAATTGCAAAAATAAAAATAATAAAAACTACTCTAGAAATTAGTGGAAAAACAAAAATACCTAAGCACCTAAGCGTTATCAGTGCAATTCGCCATTCGCCATTTGGCGTTGTCGTTGTAGTTGTCTGTCTATGATTAATAATAGCTTGTAATAATGTGCAATTTGTCCTTGGTTAGCATTGAAGAACTTAACTATATTCTCCATATTGAACTCAATATTATAATGGACTTTCTTGTTGCAGGCAAATCCACATCGAATAGCAAAGAAATCATCTGTCCGGATGACAAATACAAAGAGGAGGGCGACATCTGGAATGTTGAGGCGCAAACCGCATTTCTCGGGCCCAATCTGTGGGACAAAACCTTGCCCTACGATGCGGACCTCAAGGTAACACAAGTTAGTATCATTATCATCGCTGCGTAGTGGCTGCGTCTGTTTTACTACACCCCAAACCCAACTTTCCCGAAACACACAAAAAATTGCAACCGAAACAGTGCACACACACACATACACACACACACACACAGATTAACCCGAGTCTTGGTGCTTAACGTAGTGCGAGAATTGCATTCTCAACATTTTGTATATATATATTTATGGTATTTATTAAATACTGTACAGTTTATGTCCTCCATAGCAACTATTGACTAATACAAAATACACTACTCAACACAATTGCTGTAGTTATTACATGCAATTCAATTACCAATGCAATTACTTTTGATAACTAGAAAATTGTGACAGATGTATGATTATTATTCATTTTAGTTAATTTAATTACTTCAGCGTGGCTTTTAATTAATTAAATTCTGAAATTTATCAAATCTGATCAAACTGATAAAAATCATTGAATATTCATTACATTTTGATTTAATTACTAAAGTAATTACATAATGAAAGTGAAATTACTTTGAATAATGTTTTTGAATAAATGTTTTTTTTTTTTTTTTTTTTTTTTTTGAAAAGCAATAAACGCCTTTTGGTTATATTTGGCTAATTTGTTCGGTAATTAACCTTGATCTATGCAACCATAAGAGATATTGTTTAAATATTTGAAATAATTAAATTGAATAAAATTTAAAAGCCCTTGAATTATATATTAAAAATTTTTGGGAATATTATGCTTTTTCGACATAATTAGTTGTGTAATTATATATAAAATAAATTATTACTCAGTAATTATGTATAGTCAGGAGCACATTTATGGTAATTATATAATATATATGCAACTAATGCATATAGAACTTCATTTTAATAAAAGTAATTGACTAGTGCAAAAAGTAATTGACTTGGCAATTGGTAATTAAACACCACACAAGCAAACAAAATATCGTGCAGTGTTGTTAAATTTTATTTTTACTGTTTCGACTGCTGTGTGACCGTTGAGAGACAATCATTGTAAACAATTCTTTTTCGTATGCAGTATGCGGACTTGGACGAGTTCTTGTCGGAGAACAATATACCCGACGGCCTGCCGGGCACCCATTTGGGCCATGCCGGCGGCCTCGGCCATCGATCCGATTCCCTGAGCCATGCAGCTGGCCTGTCCCTGGGTCTGGGGCACATAACCACAAAGCGCGAGCGATCGCCATCGCCCTCGGATTGCATTAGTCCCGATACGCTAAATCCGCCATCGCCGGCCGAATCAAGTGAGTATTGCATACACAATGGGAGTAACAGAAGGAGAGAGAATGATCATCTTAATTAACTTTAAATTATGTTACTCAAAATATATTAAAAAAAAAAAAACACAAATGGAATGGACATTGCGCCTCTTTAACTATCGAATCTACTTAATATATAACTATATAATTTTTCTAAATATATATAAATGTACCACATATATCTCTATATATACCACATATAAGTTATGCATTTAAGAAAATATGAAATAGAAAATGTTTTTGCTCATGTCTTATCAAATGCTAAATGTTAAAGGCTGATTTCATTCCAATTTGTGCGAATATCAAGGCAAATTGTTGTCAATTTGAGTTTTCGTGATTTTTTGTTATAAATCGTTCCTCTTCCTTGGTTTTTCATTTACTGTTTCGTTTTCGATCTGAAAGTGAGTCCATTTTGTATTTGATTTAATTAAGAATATAGCACGAACAGTCTGTGAAAAACATTGTTAACATTTAGTATTTGATATTCCAGCATTTTCATTCGCATCGTCGGGGCGGGACTTTGATCCGCGCACCAGAGCATTCTCCGACGAAGAGCTCAAACCGCAGCCGATGATTAAAAAGTCACGCAAACAATTTGTTCCAGATGAGCTCAAGGACGACAAATACTGGGCCCGACGACGAAAGAACAACATCGCTGCCAAACGGTCCAGAGATGCACGTCGCCAGAAGGAGAACCAAATTGCGATGCGTGCACGCTATTTGGAAAAGGAAGTGAGTAGCCGGACGAATCGATAAATCAACGGCAATCGATAACAATTATTCTCACTTGCAGAATGCCACGTTACATCAGGAGGTCGAGCAGCTAAAACAGGAGAACATGGACTTGCGTGCACGTCTATCGAAATTCCAGGATGTGTAATGAAAATTATATAACAAATAAAATATATAATATATAAAAGAAAATGTGACTTTGAGCGATACGAAATACCACATCAACAATTACATTATAATGAATAATAATACTTATAATATTAAACCTGTCTATCGATAACTGATAAAAACGATAAAAATTATACTATAATAACTTTTAGTAAAGAGACAAAATGAGAAAAACCTAAACTAATCTAGAGAAAAACAATTTATACATGCATTAACATGTATTGCAAGCTATATATATATATAATAATAATATATATATATATGTTATATTAAGTAAACTCACACATCTACACACACCTATACACACACATTTGTAAGCAGCGGATATTTATTTTAAACTTAACGTAAAACTAAATGCAAAAATAACTAAAAAAGAAACAAAAAGAGAAACAAAAAATGTAACTTAAATTTTTAGTGTAGCGAAGGAAAAAAAAAAAAATGGAAATTCTCTTGATAACAAACTATCGATAACCTGTTAATGCGATAAATATGGAAGCCCTTATTAACTAAATTTGTTAATTTTTAATACAAAAAACAAAAAAAAAAAAACATCTTTTGTTATTAGTTTTTAGCGAGCAGATAGAAGCCGATATACATAGATACATATATACATATATCTATCGATAACACATCAATATCTAGTTTTCTTTTATACTTTGTTAAGTTTTGTTAGTTAATTAATTTTGTTTTGCTTTCCTAAAAAGAAAAAAACAAAAACACATAAATCGTGCATATGTAAATAATTTCGTTGCCTATTCTACAAATTGACTCAAGTAAAAAAAAATCTAAAACCCCCAAAAAAAAAATCTAAAATATATATAATGTTAATAAAGAAGATGAAGAAGCAGAACCATTTAGAGATGAGCAAAAGAACTTCCCTCCTCAGTTGCCTCGTGGAAAGGCGAACGGCAACTGTTAGACTAAGCGAACTATGATTTTTCTTATATATATTTACACACACAAACACACATACACTTATATATATATATATATATATATGAACTATATATCATAAATTTGATTATGGTAAACCTATTATTTGATAGTTTCTCTTTGTTATTTGTTGATAATGAAACTAGACGAAGTAGCAGAAGATGCAGCAGCCGAATTGAATAACTCAGCGCGCATATAGTCAGAGCTGCGAGATATGCTTTATAAGTTTTCTAACCACCCTCGAACCGCTTTCTAACATTTGGCATTGACAATTGACAGTTCATGAAGATTTGCAATTTAATATATATAAATACATATATATATATATTTTTAGAACCTTAGAACTTTTCAAACCACCCTCCATGTAACAATTTTCATTATACAACATTCAAGTGTTTCTATATATGCATATATATAATACTTGATATGATATGCTATATAACTTTTCTGACCACCCTCGTCATTTATTAGACCTCATCAGTTAAAGAAATCTGTATTTAATACTATATATTCTGTATAAATTTAAATGTCAGCTATGCTTGACAACTTTTTAAACCACCCTCTATCTATCTCAAGTTAGCATCATCATCGTCATTCGAGACTTTTATGTATATGCATATATATTTTATTATTTCTATATTTTAATGATTTCGTATGCTTGACAACTTGTCTAGCTGCCCTCGCACTACACTAGCTTCTAAAGCTACAAAAGCTTTCACAGTTTTGAAATGCTATTTACACATACATATATATCTTCTTTTTTTTTTTTGTTGGATATAGACAATTGCTGAGCAAATGCTTCACAACTTTTCGAACCAACCTCTAGCCCTTAGCCCTATTTTCTACCTAAACCTTTCACAATTCAACATATATTTATATATATATGCAACATTATATATATTTTTTGTTTTTTAATTAATTAATAACTTGTTTGGTGTGATTTTGCAAAGATCTTAAATCTTAATACAATTATATATTATGATCTATAATATATTATCATTATTATTACTATGATTATGATTATGATTATGATTATTATTATTATGATTATTACTGTTTACAGTTTTTAAGTTAAGTTTTATTTTTATTTGTTAAACATTGAGTTACATTTACCTGCAAACCTAGCTAAACTAAGCCTAACAAATAAACAAAAAACAAGAAAAACGAGAAAACCCAAAAAAGAAAAACAACAACTGAAAATCTAAGAAAAATCAAATAAAATTTTATACAAAAAAAGCAAAAAAGAAAAAAAAAACACGAAAATTTCATTTGAAAATTCTATTTTTTATGCAATTAAAATTTAAGACGTTTTATTTATTTTTTAAAAGTGAAAAAGCAAAAACAAAAAGCAAAGCAAAAGAGAAAGCAAAACAGAGAGAGAGAGAGAGATGAAAATGATAATAAAAATGCTTACAAAAATAATTTCAAAATTTTTATTTTTGTTTATGTTTTCTGATCTATATATAAAATAATCTATATATATATATATATATATATATATTATATATATATATATATATATATAAAGATATATATAAAGCAAGGATCTCAAGAGTAAATACCGAACCTAACCCTAACGACAGGCCGCATAACATTTGATAGATAAACGCGTTTATCTCATATGTTTATCTAGCTAACAATTTATAGAGATAATTCTAGAGCGAGTTGCACCCAGCGTTTAGTCCAGACAAACTTCCAACAATCGAATCCTAAAACACCCACTAATAAGACGATTTAACCTAACCTTAAACAAATAAAGCCTTTTGCACTGCTAAGAAACCACCTAGAGAGACAAGGAGAGAAAACAGAAAAACCTAAAATACATTGTAGAACATTTGTATTGTGGCAAATAAAGAAAAAGTTGAGTCAAAGTTTTGAGCTTCGGTTGTTTTGTAAAGTTACACAGATATTATATACGATAACGATAACGATAAACTATAGTAGTGTACTTCGATTAACTTCACAAACTAAGCAATTGCTACATATATTTGTACTATACATAAATATATCTATATATATATAGCTATATATACATATATATAGTTTAAACAAAAGTCGTGTTATATTTATATAAAAATATTTATGTCTAAGATACAAAATGCGCATAGAGGTGAAAAACATAGAACAAAAAACATAATGAAAATTATAAACATTAAGTGCGTAGCCCCCAGCGACTGTTAGTGCTAGACTGCTAGCTCAAGATTAAAGTGTGAGCAGCCCAGCTAAATAATAAAATAGTTCAATACTATATTCAATATTTGAGTTAGATTTGCAGAGAAAAAACAAAGTAGTTAAATACTCTATATATATCTGAGGTTTGCTTAAAATTGAAGGGTCAAAATTGGGAAAAATTAGAATTGAAAGAGTTTTTTTTTTTTTTTTTTTTTTGTAAATTAACTTGTGCAGGTCAATTATATTTAGCTTTTTCATTAAATTTTTTCAATTGTTTAATTTTAGTTTATTTCTAGTTCTAGTTATTTTTGAGCTTAAATCTGGCTAATGCTTTGGCAGCTAAATTCATGTTTATTAAAATTGTAGCATACTTTTGGGCGCCAGATAAAATTCTATGAGATTATTAAAGCTTTTTTCCATTTGCTTAATTTAATATAGAGCAAGCATTTGGGCAGTCAAAAAAATATAATTTTATGAATGCAAAATATTTCTAGTAAATGATGACAGATTAATAACTTCATTAAATAATAGCTTTAATTTCTTTTTCTTGTTTACAATTTGAGTTCAGTTTCTATTTATGTATACTTAAAACAATTGTTAGTGTATTTTTTTGAAGCACTGTTTGAGTAGCCAGGTTGTTGACGCAGTCACAGCGGGGGCTAAGTAAATGAACTAAGGCGATTCGCAAAAAATTGAAAAAAAAGAAGATAAAAACGATAAAGATGATGATAAAATTATACACAAAGTTTTTATGCAACGAGTTTGTTGTAGGCTCCAAGATTTATTTTGTTAGTGATTGAAACATTAGGTTTTTAAATGAAAAACGAAAATGATGCAGGAAGAGGAAGCCGAAGAAGAAGATGATGATGATGATGAATATGTATTAATATTTCTGATAAGAATGTTCCGTAACAAATTGTAGACTTTAGCAACAAACACAAGACGATAAAACTGAAAGTAAAAGAAAAATACTAAAAAAATAACGAAATTATGTTTAATTTATATATACATATATATGTATGGAGCAGCATGTTATTATATAATTATAATTAGTTGAAACTTTTTTGTAGATAAATTCAATATTGTAGCAGATGATTTTTTATATATATACATACATACATACATATATATATATATATACTTACAATACTTAGCATATATATATATTATATATGCTCTAAATGCTCTATACATATAGTACATAAATAATAGAGCAATGAAGCCATTGCATAATCGTAATCGTAGGCAGGGTTAAAAATAGTAACTAAAGACACAAATTGTTGCAGTGCAAAGCAAAAGAGAAACAGCTAAAAAAAAAAAAAAAAAAAATCCTCTAGATAGATGTAATACCTATTCATATATACAAGTTTGTATAATATTGAATAGATATTACATCTATCTAAGGGTTATGAGCGAGAGAGTCGAACATATTAAACCGCTATATACATATATATATATATTATATTATATATAAATTATATAATATATACACATAAATACTTATATATATTCTTACATAAAAAAAAAAAAAAGAAAACGTTGTTGAATTTTAAAGATCAATAAGCATAAAATACCATAAATAAAAAAAAAGTAGTAAAAAATACTTAAAAAAAAAATTGTTAGTTGTTGCAAAAATAAAAGAAACTAAAAACTGGCTTAAATTAAACAAGAGTTAAAAGATACACAGACACACACACACACACACACACACTGACACATAGATAAAGCTGCGTTTTGTAGAGCCTTTAATTTTGAGAATTTTTGGGCGAATGCAAATAATTTTTATATACGAAAGTGAGCTGAAAGAACAGAAGAAGCAGAACATAAATAAAAGGCATAAAAGTAAACAGCTAAAAGTAATCTAGAACTAACAATTTGTAAAGCGTTTGTATTAGTAACAAAAACTAAAACTAAAAACTAAAAAAAAAACATATATAGAGAGCAATGCAAAAGTAAATTAAAAAACAAAATAGAAATAAAAACTTAAATCTAAAATTAAAAAAAAAACTGCGCCTAGTTGTTGTTGCCAGCGAAACTAAAAACATAAATGAAGTAAAGTAAAAACTAAAAAAAAAAAAAAAAACAGCCTATGCAAGGACACTAACATGTACCTAGATATACATACAAAAAAGAAGAAAGCTGAGTAAAAGAGAAAGAGAGGAAATACAAAAAAAGCTAACAAACTAAACACAAGTGCTCGAAAATAAAAAAATAAATAAAAAACAAAAACAAAAAATGCTGCAGATGTATTAGTTTAATTTGTAATTTAAAAAAAAAAGAGAAAAAGTAATTATGTTAACTTTTTATACTCGTCTCCAAATGTAATATATATGTTTTCTTTTTTTCAAATATTTTTCACTGATTTTTCGAATAGTTTTTCATAGTTTGACAATATTTCAATAATGTTGAATTAGTTTATAGCTATTAATTTTGAAGGCGTGGCATATATGTTTTTAATTTAAAAACTGCAAAAAAATATGCAAAAAAAGAAAAAACAATAAAGGTTTAGATACAAATTTTGAAACGATAAATGCAAAAAAAAAAAATCAAGAGTGTTCTTATTTATAAAAGTAAGACATAAATTAAGTGTATTAATATAAAGTATTTTTATTTTTTATTTTTAATATATATTTTAATTGTTTTTTATAATGAATGTATAATTTTATTCCTCCTTCTCCTCATCGTTTTCTGTTGCCTACTTTTTAGCTTGCGCCTTTTATCAACCAAACAGAGCTTTGCGCTGTTAAAATGGCTGCATTTCTTCCTGCACTGTTAAGTATAAATTAAGATCTTATTAACTGCTGTCATTAAACAGCATCTGCTAAGTGCGCTCTCTTTCTGCTATCTACTTGACAGCTATTGCAGTTAAGCAAGCAGCGAGCGCGTGCCTTCGCCTTTGAACTCGCTGTTAACAGCGTCCTAAAAGCAGACTATGTTAACTTAACAGAATTCCGTCAACTTTTCAAGGTTAACCTTGACAGCGTTTCTGCTTAAGTTAATTTATGGTTTTCGGTTTTGTTTTTCATTCGTGTTGTTTTGTGCATTGTTGCTGGGGTCAGTTCGGTGTTGCATAACGGGCAGCTGCAAAAGCGCCAGCTTTTGTTGCCAAGACCTTGACGCGGGCAGCAATGTTGCCAAGCTGCTCGTCACTGAAATTAATTCAAACGAGAGCCAACAAAAATACAAATTACCAAATATGAACAGCGACACGCCTACCAATCGCCATTAACTTATTCAAAACGCTTACGAATTTCCTGAATTTTTTTTATTTCACAAATTCTCAAACAATTTCCGTTGATTAAAGGTAACAACAGCAACATGGGGAGTCGCATAACTGTTGTTCGATTACTTCCTATGATGAAACGTGCGTGGCAAATGTTGCAAACAAATGCGAGCAATGTTAACACATGGAGTCCATATGTAGTTATGTATATACATTCACACACATTCATACATGTTACCAAATTACGAAAAAAAAAAGTAACCGCAATAACAACATAAAACAGGCACTTAAAATGTTAATAACAACATCAAACGTTAAACTGGAAATATGCAGCAAGTTGACGCCGCAGTTAGCGTGCGCGCTAGCGTCTACGTCAACGTTGGACAATGTTGAACTTGAGCTTGAAATGAATGTGAGTGAGTGTAGAGTCTCTGCTTGACTGCGCTGCAAATGCTGCAGTTTAACATAGCTGTTGTTGTTATTGCTGTAACTTTCGTTGTTGCTGTCTGCCTCTGCTGTTCGTTTGGTGTCTCTCTTTATGATCGGCAAATGAGGTCAAAGCGTCGCATACGTAATGTACGTTAAATGACAAAACTTATGAAACAAACAGCAGCAATTTTATACATTTTTCTTGTTTGCCATTTTCTTGCCTCTCTTTTGTTGAGTGGCGCCGGAAGCACAGTAACATGCGATATAAATGATGAGCTTGTGTGGGCGTTAACATAACACCAACCGGCAATCCAACGTCCCTCTACACACTACACTCTCTTTCGCTGTCTTTCAGCGACCGCCTAAGTTTGGCGTCCTCTCGTTTGACAGTTGACGTTTTGCCGGCAAATTTCAAGCAGCACCAGCAAATTACAACAACAAATATAACATTTGGGCTATGCTCACTTGAAGAGAGCTCCCAATTGATGACGTAACAGCGCTGCCGAATGCCTAAGAGAGCTGTGACATAATCGCATGACAACGTATATGTTTATGTGTGTGTGCCAGAGAGCGAGCACGAAAGAGACATCGCTGCCTCTGCTGCTGGCGCTGCTGCTGTTATGTTGTGCGCTGGGGCTCGCTCGGTTGCTCCGTTTGCTTGCGGTTAGCACTCAATGCCTTCATTTGCTGTCGAACAGCGGCCGTGGCAAGTACAGCAAAAATTAGTTAGCGCTCGCGCGCTTACGAGCAGCATTCGAACACGTTGCCCTACACACACACACAGCTGGCGCCCTCTCCGCTCGTCGCGTAATCGTAACCGTAACCGTAACGTAAGCGCATTACAAAACAACGTCAACGCGTCGTTATTTTGTCAACGTAACCAGCAGTGCTTTTGTCGTTATTATATGCGACTGTGTGTGCGTGTACGTGTGTTTACATATATATGTGTGTCTATGCTCAATTCGCTAAGCATAAATTTTAAAATCAGTTAATCCCAAGCAACAAGAAAAGGAAGAGGAAGAGAAAAAACAAAACGTATTTGTTTGCTCCGCGCGTTATGTGTAAAACCCGTCTGTGGGTTACGTAAAGCCGAGTTGTTGGGTTCTTACAAAACAAAAAGGCAAAGAAAAAACGCAAAGGCAGAAGTTACGCGCACGCCTCGACTAAAGACACAACAAAATCATTAGTAAAAAAAAAAGGAAAAATATAGAAAAATTATAAAAAGAAATTAAGAAATTGAGCTAAGAATTTTTTGCACTGTTTTGTTGTTGTCTCGCGTGTGGCAATAAATTTTGACACAAAAGAATTTATTGTGTGTGCGTACGTGCGTGTGAGTGTCTGTGCGTGTGTGTGTCTGCTCAGACAGGAGGCGCGGTCGTGCAGTACAAGTAAAAACGAGAAGAAGAAGAAGCAACCGCAGTAGCAGCAGCCGCCGCAACAGCAGAATCAGCAGTTGTCAGTGCGACAGGTAAATTAAAATATCAAAGAGAGAATGGCGCTAAGAGAGGTAGAGAGAGAGAGAGAGAGAGCACGCATGCACAGCAGCCGCAGTGCTACACGCGCACTCAGTGGTCTCTCTTTCTCTCTTCTGTCTATGTTACGACATCAGGCCACACGCCGTCTGCTCTGTGTGCGTGTGTCACTCTGTGTGTGAGTGTGTGTGTGTGTGTATGCAATGTGAATGAACGCGCGCTCAACTTAGTTGCATTTGCTCTTTGAATAACAGTAGCAGCAGCAGAAATAAAGGCAACGCCAGCAGCAGCTGTGAGCAGCAGAAGAAAAACGGTTTTTCACTTGCGTTGTTGTTGTCGTTGTCGTTGCTGTTTCTGCGAATTGAGTGTGAAAACAAAATGCGCTGCAGCGCGCTGTTAGAGTGTGGAAGAGAGCCTAAGAGAGTCTGGGGGGTGGCGGGCGAGTCCCATTTTGCGCCGCTTACGTGTTGCCATATTTTTAAAGGCATTACTAAGCGGTTTTCTGTTTTTGTTTGCGCCATTTGTTGTTGTCCCTGTTGTTGTTCTACGTGTTGTTGTTGACGTTCTGGCAAATCAAATTGGCCGCACTTGATAATAATTTATATTTAATTTGTGATAAAAAGCAAAGTCTGAATAATATTTCTTGATAAAAATATAAATATATATGTGAATATGGCTATTCATTTAAATCAAATGATGTAATTTTGTTGCAAAATAATTAAATGCCAATTTACAATAAATTAAAATGAAAAACGTGCTATAAAACATGTTTATTATGTGAAACTAATAGAAAGGGAAAGAAATATTGAATATATAATAATTGGAGCAAATTATTGCTTTAATACAAATACAAAAAATTTTGAATTTTTTAAATTTAAATTTATTAACTTATAAAAATTCATTTATTTTAATATATTATATTATATTTGTTAATTAATAATTTTTGCGTATACATGTATTTAATTTCATATATTTATATAAATTATTTTTGATTGTATTCATTTATAATAGCTAGTTTAAACAATTTTAGAAGCTTGCGCTCATTTGCAAATTCAAATAATTATTATAATTAAAAATTAGGACAATTAGGTATAATTTCCGTAAACTATTTTATAGCGCACTCTAAATGGTTATTAAAATTTTTAATTATATTATTTAACCACTTTGGTGCTTGCTTCGTTGTTTTTCATGCTTCAAGTTGATGGAAATGCAACAAATTGCTGCAGCAGCAGCATTAGCAACAACAACAACAACATTATTTGCAACAGCAGCGAAACGCTTGTCAAATTAACGGACCCATTAGCTTTTGCTCCACCCCCAAGCCCTCGCTCTTCCCTTCTCTCTCACAACTCATCTGGGGGCAACGTTTGCCGGCTGCAGTTTACGTGACGCGAGCAGCGTTTGTCGCCCCAACGCGTCGTTTGACGCTGACGTCGTTGTTGTCGCTGGCGCTGACGCTGACGTTACGACACGCGACGCATTATGCGACCGAACAACAACAACAACAACCACAGCTGAAACAACGACGGCTGGGCTCTAACAAACTGTAAACTGTTAAGCCGTAAAACCTTTAACTGAACATTGCAAGCAAAATATTTCCTTCGATATTATGCAAAAAGGCCAAATGCAAAGAGACAGAAAATGGGGAAAAACAGCAGAAAGGCAAAAGGCGAATGAGTCACAATTGGCCAATTGGCCCTTATATAAATGCAAATGGCTTACGACAATTAGTCAGAATTTGAAGTAAATTTCATTATGCAATCGTGTGACAAATGTGGAGAAAGAAAAAAAAAAAAAAAAAAAATAAGAAAACGAAATGGAAAATAGAATGTTTTTCCCCCCAAGTCAATAATTATTTTCGCCCCCTTCTGTCTCTTTTCGTCTGCTGTGCGATGGCGTTTATTGTGGCCATAAAACGCGCCGTAAAAAACCAAATGAAAAGCCAATAAAACAAATATCAAAGCAGAAATCACACACAGCAACAAGCAGCAGCAGCAATAGCAACAACAGCAACAACAACGCAGCTAGGAAAAATGCTTATGAAAATTGTATAATAAGTTCGAAGGCGATTTCATAACACTTTGAATTGTGCGCAGCTCGCAGCTCGCAGTTCGTGTTTATTGAATGGCAATCACAGCAATTATGTAATTTCATTAGGCCCAAAAGTTTTATGCCTTTCTCACACACACGCACACGCACATACACACTTGTGGAGTTAGCTGAGTGTGTGTGGGCGGGGTTTGGGTAAACCTTTCGCCGTATTTGCATTTGACATTGCATTTCAGGGCAAATTTCTTGTCGCCACCCGCAACAATTGACTTAAGTAATAATAAGTGCAAGCAAATGGCATAGTTCATATGCGTAGAACAGGACTAGTAAATACCCTGGAAATATAAAATTGTAGCAGATGAAAAATAAACATTTACAACTTAGTCTTGGCATTCTATTTCATATAATACTGTTCACTGATAAAGCCATATTTGTATGCAACTGTGAGAAAGTCTAATCAATTTCAGTCAGTCTAGCTGTCTATTTATTTGTTATCTTTCTCTAAAGCAAAATTGATCAGGGATCAAATTCATTCATTTTCATTTCATTTAGCTATATTACATAATTGTTCATATAGGGCATATAGGTTAGGCCATTTCTGAATTATTCTGAATAGTTTTGCCTTAATAGGAGCGATTGCCTTAATGAATATTGATAATATAATGGGATTTAGAATTAGGAATTCTTTATATTATAGTCTATCATAGGTAGCTACCTATAAACTAAAGCAATTCCTATATATAATATTATTAAAAGTCATTTAGCTCAACTAAACTATAATACCCTCTTAGAAGCTGCGCTCAAATCCAGGGTATACTTAACAAAAGCTGTTGACGTCGTCATTGTAATTGGTTTTTGTCTCGCTTGCTGTCGCCGTCTATGCAGCTGCCTCTCTCTCTCTCTCTCTCTCTCTCTTTTACTGTGTCGCGGCTCTCAGTTCCAGTCTAGCGTTCCAGTCCCCGTTCCAGTCTTTGTCGCCAATTGCTCTGACAACTCGGCGACAACAGGCGATGACGATAAATGCAATCGCAAAAACATGATTGACATTGCATAAGACAGAACGCAGATGATATAATATATATATATGTATATATATAGTATCGCTATATATAATAACTGTAGGTTTGCATATATCAGCTCATATGCCCATACGACAACAACAACAATCAGTTAATTTAGAAATGTTTATCAGTACTGTTAGTTATGCAACACTAAAAGCGAAGCAATCTGAGAGCGAGAGTGACAGAGAGACAGATAGAGAAGGTGAGGCTAGCGATTGCATCTAGATACACGTGCGCCTATTACGCGTCGTATACATAATTTTTTGTTAACTTACGCAAAAGGCTTTAATCTTAAGAGTCAAAAGCGCGAGCTGTTCGCTAACTTTTACTAACAGCAAATGCGACACATGTTGAGTATTGGCCTAATAGATGTTACGAAGTGCCAGTTGTTTTAATACATACATACATATAGGTATATCGATATAAGTATATATACTAAAATATATGTGAAGCGTTTGCCTTGAGTGTTTGCTAAATGGTCAGACGCACAGTCTGAAGTATTTGAAGGTCGTTTGTAAGTGGAGATAAAGCTGCATATACATATAGTAAATAAATATATATAATATATGCATATATATATTTTGATAATAATAGCAAAAATAGATATTTCGCAATGGGAATTCATTGAAGCACAGTCTGCATTATAAATCATATAGAACAGCTGTTGCTGCGTGCTAGATGAGTGTGGAACAGATTGAACTCCCAATGGGGATTGCATGCAAACAGTGCTGGTTAACGCTTTCTGTCTGTCGAGCAATATGAACAATAATAGGAAACTTTATAACAAATTTGAATATATGGAAACATGATTGTAGTTTGTTTCTGTAACTAATGTAAGCAACATAGATGACAGTCTCATTATGCAATCAATTATTCATTCATTAAGTATTTCAGTATCTAGTTGAAAAGTCTTCTGGCACAGCTCAACATATTTCACAAAATTTCATTTCGAAAATCCTTCTTTATTATTTTGATACATTTGTGAAGCATTGTTCTCATCTGAAAATCATTCAATTTCATTGTTTCTATTGTTGGCGCTGCGGAATCAAATTGATATAAATAAAAATATGTATAAGAACCTTCGTGGCAGGCCACAAATATATACTATGTTCCTTTCTTGTTGTTGTTGTTTCTTATATCTTGATTCTTGGCTAACTACCAATATAGCATAGACAATGCTTTTCAGCATTACTTAACAACAAAATTTATGCAAAAGAACCAAAACCAACAAAAAAAAAAAAAAAAAAAAAAAAAAAAAAAATACAAATAATATTTGTTGGCTAAAGCAACTGGGCCAACAACTGGGCGTACATAATCATACGATTCACGAAAAAATACGAAAATGAAATGATGAAAAAAAAAAAGTTTGAGACTAGAAATCAACATTTTTATTTGCACGCAATTTTCTTTTTGGCACACTTTGATTTCGCTTTGTGCTGAAAATGTATCTCTGGCTGTTTATCTACGCCTGATTATACATAAATGTGTGTGTGTGAGATGTAAACAAATTATAACACAAAAAAGCAAAAAAATATTATATTGTTTACATAACAAAACCAAAAACATTCGACCGTTGCCAATGGCCACGACGCGCAGTTCACAGATAGCGTATATATGTGTGTGTTTGTATTGGTGTGTTGTGCCGGCATTGTTTATCTTCAAGATACAAATACTGAACGTTCTCAAGAAAAAAACGTGCGCACATAACAGAAGCAGCAGAAAAACACAACACAAACACACGCACACATCCACCACAGACACACATAGCCGCTCTTAGGCCCTGAGAACAGTTCTGAAGAGCGTAAGAGAGCATGGGAGAGAACGTGAGAACAACAGCAGCTGTGTGTCTGCTAAGAGCGCGTTTAACACTGTTGCCGTTGTTGTTCCCCATACTGCGAGAACGTTCCACTTTGTTTTTGTGTACGTGCGTATGCTGGTGTGCGTGCGTGTGTGTCAGTCGACGTTTTTGATTTTGATTTCGTTACTTGTGCCAGCGTCCGCGTCAGTTTGCTTTGTGATTCAGTGTTAATTTTCATAATATTATGTAACAACATGTGCGCTGGCTGACTGGCTGGCCCATTGGCCCGCAGGCAATTGAAATTAAGTACCATATCAGAGACAATAATCGTAGAAGCATTAATCATATGCACACACATTCAAATGCACAAAGTATGAGTTTCTAGTTCCAGCTGGCAACTGCTGCTCTTTGCGGTAAGTTCGTTGACCGTTTATGTAACGCGCCAAAGTCTTAAAAAGTGGGCTGCAAAGCTCAGAATTTTAGGCCAGTCAATTAACAGCATACGCGACAAATGTCACGTCACTGCACCAAGAGAGAGAGAGTGATAGATAGTGAGAGAGTGCAAGAGAGTGCGCAAGTAATAGAGAGATGCAAGTAAAGGCAGTTAGCATGAACTGTGCACTGGTTGAGTAATAGATACGGCAATTCTTTATTCTGCTGCTGTTGTTTTTGTTGTAGTTGTTGCCGCTGTCATGAAATGGGCAGGCAATAAAACGAAAATTGAATCGAAGAGAAAGAGTTTAGATGCCAGAGAGCGAGAGCGTGAGTGAACAAGTGTGAGTGTGTGTGGATGGCGCTCTTTGGCTGCGCGCTCTTCGCGTATGTTTGTGTATGTGTGTGTGTTTGAATTATAAAACAGAATCAAAAGCTGGCGATGTAGGCAGAATCAGGCAAAACGGCATTTTATATATGTTACGTAAAATTCCTACACTCACACACTCAGCGTCGATTTGATTTCTCGTCTCGTCTTCTGTTTTCAGATGCTCAATCGAGCGCGTCGTCGCTTCCGCTGACCCAACACCAACACCAACACCAACAGCAGCAGCAGCAGTGGCAGCCGCAGCAACAAATCAGCAACTCCAGTGACTGCCAAACTGCGAAGGGCAACGCACGCGTCTTCGCTCTCAAACAAAAAATAAAAATAAATATAACTAAAATTATAAATTATTATATATGTACATGGCATATATAAATATATACAACAAAAATCTAAATTAATTGAGTGATATTTTTGGAGCTGATATGTAGAGCTCAAAAGTCGTTGCCATCGACCAGCAGCCAATGTGAAGTGCATGAAAAAGAAAGAAAATATAAACGCATATTTAATTTTAAAATAAAACTGTGCAAAAACAAAAGAGAAAAGGAAATATAACAAAAATAAGTCAAAACTGTTGAAAAGCAGCGCCAAATACTGCGACGTCGCGTTGACGTCGACGTCGTTGAATACGTGACAACGCTCACCTACGAGCAGCAGTGCAGCAGCAGCAACAACAACAACAATAGCAGCAGCAACAGCTGTCAGGATGCCGCTCTCACAGGGCTACTGCATGAAGCCCTCGTTGTCCAACAAACGCGCGCTGAAAGCAATGCGCAAGGAGAATCAACAGCAGCAGCTGCAGCAGCAGCAACAACAACAGCTGCAGCAGCAGCAACATCAGCCTTTATCCAGCTCTATGCAGGCGCTGCTGCACAACAACAGCAACAATAATAACAACAACAGAAATGTCAAGTCGAGCTCACTGGAGCTCTCCTATTTGATTGGCGAGTCCTTTGCGCAATCGGGCAATCTGCCACAGGCTTTGAATGTCTACGAACTGATAGCCAGTGGACAGCAGGACGGCCATGTGCCGTTGGACAAGCTGTCCTCGTTGGCCAGCGCCTTGACGGCGCACATCAGGCAGCTGGGCAGCTCGGCCACGCGTGAGTCGCGGCTGAAGGCTCAGTATCAGGAGCTGCTGCAGTGGACGGCGCTGGGTCTGGGCCTGGACCTGGAGGCGGAACAGGATCTGCTGGACACGCGGGAATTGCGTGTGCCCAGTCCGGTCTTGGGTGAGGATTACGATCCACTGCTCTGTCCGCTCTGCTCGGATCTGCTGCGCAGTCCGGTGACCACGAACTGCGGCCACACGTTTTGTGGCCAGTGCTGCGAGACGATCACCCAGTGCAACATTTGCCACATAAAGTTTCCGCGCAGCGCCGAGCGCATGCCGCAGGGCGTGGCACTCACCAGCACCACCAGCACCAGCGCCACTGCGAGTGGCGGCGCCATCAGCAGCATCAGCTCAACTCACTCGCCCAGCTCTTCGCTGCGTTTCATGACGGGTTTGCCTCCTGCTCCAAGTGGAGGTAGCTTTCAGCATGGCCTCGGATTGCGTCTGTCGATGGCGGCACCCACCACAGTGACCACCACCACGGTGGCGTCCACCACAGCCACAGCCACCACAACAATGGCCTCGAGCAGCTCGGCCTCGGCGCTGGTCGCCGGCATGGGCGGCGGCTATGCGCTGGGCGTGACCACGGCCATGAAGTTCATGCCGGATGTCCTCATCAGGCACCTGGTGGAGAAGTGGTGGGGACCCGAGCTGCAGGCCAAGAAGATCATCGAGAAGGCGACCAGCTGCATGCATCTCAACCGACTCGACGATGCCCTCAAGTTCTGCAATGCCAGCCTAGAGAAAGGTGAGTTCAATTCAAGTGTTTCCCTATATCTTAAGAATTTCACTCAATCCACCCAATATCATATTTGATTAAGAACTGTCTTTAAGCCATCATTGATATATCTGAAATAGTATATGTATTTGTTGTCCTTTATTATGAGGTCAAGGCGCAGGCCAAACATAAAAAATGGAAATCATGTCAGGTCAATGTAAATTTTTTAGCATTAGCTTTGCTGTACACTGAGAGACTTTTAATCAAATTAAGGCAATTTCTTTTATTTTTCACTGCAAACAAAATAATAAAAAAATAAAATAAAAAGAAAATTGTACACTGGAAAAAAATCTAAGAAAAAGTTAACGTCCCTTTATATAACACTGTGAAATAACAGCTGTGAAGCGGTCTAAAAAAGTATACATATATTATATATTAGATAACGTTAGAGACAAGCTGTTGTATAGCACATATATAGCTTATCTTCAGTTCATTATATATAGCATTCACAATATATATAGCTGATATGCTTTTTTATGTCACAGTATTTATACCTTTGCTCAAATATTTGTCTGTCGCATCTGGTTTTTTCCAGTTCTATAAATGTCTTTCGACAATGCTATATAAAACCACACCTACAGTAAACACTGATTCATATATAATTAGTAAGTTTTGTTCACCGAAACTTTTGCTAAGTGTAGCATATAAATAGCAATAGGTAATAAAATATTAATACATTATTGATCGGTCATATGCAGGGCCTAAAGAGTTAAAAAACAAAAGTTGCTCAACTGTCACAACTTTTCGCTCAGTGTAGCGTCAAATTGATATCTTTTGATGATTTACTTGAAAAATCAATAAAAGGATGTAAACACACGCACAGAGAGAGGGAGAGGGAGCGAGAGTGGGAGGGAGAGAGTAAGAGTGAGAGAGAGAGAGAGAGAGAGAGCTGCAGCTAAATGCTGTTGCTGACGTCAGCAGCAAAACTACGCAACAGGTTTTTCAAAGGAAAAGCCTCACACACACATACACACACACACATACACATAAATAGCCACCAACCCATTTAGTGCAGTGCAGCGAGACCCTGGCCTGGCCTAGGCCAAGCCAAGCCTGGCCCACAGTTCGTATGCGTGATGCGTGTCAACAGAAGCGCTCGAGCTGCTGGCATCATTTGTCAACTCTTATTGTTGTTGCTGTTGATTGTGGTTGCTCTAATTGTGTTGTTGACTTTTCGGTTTCTCCTCTCTCTCTCTCTCTCTCAGTTTCTTTCGTTTGCTCTGCCTTTCTTCTGTATGCCAAGGACTCGCCCATTAAATATTTACTAGGCAAATTCCAAGCGAAAATGAGGTGGCATATCATTTGGGACATTTGCCAAGCATACGACATACCAAATTAAATTCTGCACTTAAGGGCCAACAGGGGCAACAGCAACAACAAAAACAACAACAACATCAACATCTTTAATAAAATCTTAGACTTTTGAATTGCTTTGACAACACTCCATTTTGGAGATTATATTGCAGACAGATACTGCTGCCTGGCACTGTGCTTGAATAATTGACGCGTTGAGTCAACGCGTTTGCGAGGATTTTCCCAGTCGCACGTAGACAACAGCAACAACAACGAAAAGTACTGAAACAACAACAACAAATGGCTAATTAATCATTGGCGACACTTTTGGCCACCTCCACATCAGCTCCACAAATAGTTGGCCAAAGATTTTTTATGTTTTTGTTTTTGTTTTTGTTTTTTTTCTACCTAATTTTCTGCTCATTTCTTTTCCATTTTTTGTGTGCTTTTAAATTTATTCTATTTTCAATTTCCATGTTATTTTTTCTGAAAAATCACGTCGATCCACGCACTTAGAAATCCATCAAACAAGTTTGAGCAGAGAAAGAAACCAAGCGGCGAGCCACTTGACTGGATGGCAGATGCCAGATGAAACGTTTAGTGGTGTAGTGGCAGCGGAGGCGGTGGGGCGTGTCTGTGTGTCGGTAGAAAATGAAAGGAAATCGCAGCGATGTGGCAGGCAACAGCTGATGGGCAATTTTCACACAATTGAACCAAAAATTAAGCAGATCAATTAAAATGGCAGAAGAAGAGCCAGAGGGAAGGTAAATCTGAAATGTAAATGAAAATAGATTGTGAGTAGATGGGAGAACAGATAAAAAGCAGAAGAGACAAACAAAAGTACAAGTTAATAATAGCTGAAGTCAAATAGATTTGGCACACATCATATTTTTAGATCACAGCAAAAGAAAATTGATTAGATAATGAGTAAATCATAATTCATGATAAACAAGCAATATTTTTGGAACGCAATAGATGAAAAGCAATAAATATAAATAAAATATAATATGTCATAGACAAAGATAATAATGGAAAATAATGAGAAGGAAAGTTATTAAATTTAAGTTTAATATTAGTATAATAATTTTGGTATAAAATACAACTAAAATCACATTAGAATTATAGTTCTCTACCTGAAAATATACAGCTAGGAAATAGACAGATGGACCTATATCTATATATTGCCTCCATTTCTTAGGGAAATTGTCTTCTTTTGAATTCGCATTATTGATTTTCTTCAAATATTTTGAGCTTGGGTAAATATTTGCTTTGATCTTCATATAGCAGACTTTTTTTTTTTTTTTTTTTTTGACAAATTCAATATTAAATATTTGAGTATTTATCCAATTCGAGGTCGAGTTGTTTGCTGAAAGAGAATAAGAGCGAAAAGGTGAAACGCAGTCAAGAACTTTAAATTTGTTGATGAAGACACTTCAAATATGAATGGCATAAAGAGAAACAAATAACACTTAATGTTGATGTTGACTATATATAAGTGATGTATCCAATTATGATATATATGTGATATATATTGGGATATATATTGACTTAAAGCTAACTTCTGCCTTAAGAACTCAACTGATATATTGATATGCGACCTATCATATATTAGCCATTTCATATTCGCCCCTTATATAAGCAGTAAGAACAGTAGCCATCCACTATATATTAACACATATATTCCAATTATAACGCCTATGCCCATACTCCAATAGATCACGTAATAATATTGTATTTATTTAACTGATTGCCTTTTTTTTCGCTTTGGCCCCATGCCGAATGCCAAATGTCTAAGGCCTATTGCCTAATAACAATGTCTAAATATTAAGTGGGTGTTTCCATAATCAAGATACAGGATCGACAAATGCCAAGTGCAGGTGCTGCGCGCAGGTGAGCACCTAGCTGGGGGCGTGGGCTGTGCTGAGGGTTGTTGCGTGACTTTTACGGTTTGTCGCCCACACAAATAACAAAAAACCGAAACCAAAAAAACAGCAAAAACTCAACTGAGAAACTCGTGTTGCTTTCATAATTGTTGTTATCAGAGTGAGTGTTGTTCTAGTTCGAGCTGTAGTTGTTGTTGCTGGCCAAGTCAAAGGCAGTGATTCAAATGCGTTGATTTGGACAACTCAAATGCTAACGCATTGCCGCGCGAGCCATACAAATTTTCTGTTTAACTGAACTGAAAATGCAGGCAGCATGAAATATAATTAATAGCAAAACGTTGCTAAACACACGTAAAATACACACGCACATACACACACATTTATATATATATATTGTTATTTTTAAGCATTGTATATATATGTATGTATTTTTTTTCCACATTTCTTGAGTTCCCCTCACTATCAGTTATTGACTTTTGCGCTGATAAAAATTAGTCAAAGAATGAACAACAAAAAATATAAAAGAAATTTAATACAAGCTAATAATCTTTGTTGTTGATAAACAGCAGAAACAGAGAAGAAAACACAAGCAAAATGCTGCGTCATTGCGTTTAGTCGAAGCCAAAAGTCAAAGTCAATTAGCCGCAAATCAAACTACAAATCACACAAAAACAAGCCAGGCAGCGTTGCCAGATCGCTGTGGCCACTTGGCCAAGGGCAACAAACACAAGCAGCTCCACTTGCCACTGCGGCAACAGTAAGAAGTGTTTGCTTTCTGCCTTTCGAATGAGCCACTTAACATTCAGGCACTAAATGAGCCACAACACGTGGCAGACATGAAGAAGATTACCAACACCCTACACCTACACACACACACACCCCCACACACACTAGCACACACTTGGTAGATACTAGCTGAGCTGGCTAATATAGTCGTCGACCTCATGCAACATGCTCGTGTGCCACATGTGGCATGGCGAATTTGCAATTACAACCACGACTGAGCACAAAAAAAAAAAAAAAAAAAAAATAATAATACAAAAGTGCTTTATAGCTAGAAAAGTGAACGACTAACAGATGCGCTGGAAAACGAGAAATTTGGAAGGGATTATAGGTATACTAAAGGGTATTTATAGAGTGAATTGAATAAAAAGAGAGGAGAAGGCCAATAAATTGCTGTGATGTGTGATTTTTATTTATTCTAAATTTATTTCAAATTGATTTCATAATATTAATTTACTAGCCTATATGGATGGTATATTGATATATAATGTTGTTAAATGATATTTTTGGGGAACATATAATAATTATATAAAAAATATTTGGGGTATTCCAACAAAAATCAATTTTTGGGGAACATAAAAAAATATTATAAAATATAAATGGGGTATTCCATTCATTGTTAAAGTTAATTAATAAATTATTATAAAAATAAATAAATAAATAAAATAAAACTGTAATATCAACATCAACGCAGCTATATCAATCAAAAGCTTTTACCTAACCTAGTCTGCCATACCCAACTTGCAAGCAATTGCAGGGCATAGCTCTAGCATTTGATAGCCCGACTTGCGCTGAGTGGAAAGAGTTGTTTAATAGTCGCAAGGATTCGACTGTGACTCCAGTGCAACTCGACTCCTGCCACACGAGTCGCTCGCTGTCCACTGTGGTGTGCTGCTGCAGCTGGCTGTGAAAATGCCCACATATCATGCAACGCGGTGGCATGTTTGGCCTTTTAGTGGTTTCTGCACGCAGCTCCCTGGTAATTTATGTACACACACCACATATATACTACGTCGTACGTACTATATATGTGATATATAAAGATATATATCGCAGATCGTATAATTTGATGGCGTGTGCTGTGGACTGACCGAAATGTGCATTAAATGTGAAATGTGAAAATGTCCGAAAGAATTTAGCACGTGCCGTGCAATCATTGTGTGGCAGCCCGTAGGCAAACCAGCCCCTCTGCTGTGGCACCTGACCATAGTTGAATTTGTGTATGTGTGTGTGTGTGTGTGCTTCTTTTTGTTATGGCTTTAATGTGGGCCGCATTTAATTAGCGGCTAAACTCAAATGATATTCGTACTCGCCGTGGCACTCATTTGGGCT
Organism: Drosophila mojavensis; assembly: GCF_018153725.1. Classification (NCBI taxonomy): domain Eukaryota; kingdom Metazoa; phylum Arthropoda; class Insecta; order Diptera; family Drosophilidae; genus Drosophila; species Drosophila mojavensis. The sequence goes on along the minus strand of NW_025318899.1, from coordinate 10,767,373 downwards.
AATGAGGTCACACGAATTCTGAGGAAAAACCGAATGATGACGCATTCATTAGGCAAATGTTTGCTAATTACTGAGTTGATTCGATACACATTGAATATTTGACATAATTGTGAGTGGTTCTAGGAAATATTGTACAAATATGGAAAAACTACCTGAAGTGTCTCTCTCACTCATATGCGATATTTATGAGTGAGAATGGGAGTTATACAAGGAACAAGCATAGGGTGAAAGATAAAATAAGCGTATGTTCCTTTCTTTGCGATTCTCATAAGTGTACATAGAAGAGAAGAAAGGCCTCCTCTCTTAGTTGCAGCTAAAATTTCAGACTGTTCACCTCTCTTTGCGCTTCTCATAGTTTCAAGTGCCTGTAATGCCAATTTTTTAATAAAAATTTACTACAGCTAATATATATGTATATGCTGATAGTAAGATTGTTGACCTAAGCTTCTGCATTCTTAGAATGATATTTATAGCATATTTATAGAGATCAAGACACTCGCAGCAACATGCTTACTCACTAATGTATTGTTGTTCACATGAATCAATGGTGATAAACTCTTAACCTTGAACTTGAACACCTCTCTATGCGCTTTTCATAATGATGACTCAATCGCAATTTGTTTATCAATTGTATTCAAAAATAATTTACCTGCAAAACTCTGTACGAATTCTCAGCTGATAAGCAGCACAGCCCTGAACTTGACCGCCTCTCTTTGCGCTTCTCACCCACTCACGCTTGATAAGCCAGTGACAAAAACAATGAAACGAAAAGCAAACAATATCATTGCACTTTCAATTGTGTCTGCCTAATTGCGCACCCAATTGCACGAACATCTCAAGGGCGTACTCTGAACTCGGGTATGTGTTTTTCTTTTCGTTATCGTTGTGGTGATACAGCCATAACCCAAATACATGTCATGCCCGATAATCGTGGCGCTATCAGCCATAGTATATAAGTATGTGCATTTGTATGTGTGCTCATCCATGTGACTCTCTGGCTGTCGTCAGCTGAGTTAACAGCTGATTTTCGGATATAATACTCGAGAGGTCTCTAAACCTTCCAAAAAACCAATTGACAGAGTGCACTAATTAACATTTGTTTTGGTTTTTGGCTTTTGCTTTTAATTAGTAACACAGACGAAGGCGGGCTATTAGAGGGAGGCGTGGCAGGTGCTTTTACGGATTTTTGCTTACTTAATGCGCAGTTGAGTTCTGTGTATAAAAAAAAGTCTTTGTGAAAGCGAACAAAGGCCTGCTAAGTGAAAGACAGACAGAGAAAGAGAGCAGGACGGAGTGAGAGAGAGAGAGAGAGAGAGATGGGGTGAGAGTCAAGAGACTTGGCGAAAGTTTAACGACCTACAAATTGACTTGGCCTTGAAGCAAAGCCAGTTGGCCTGCACTCTTCAAAGCCTTAGCCATATATCTCTTTCTACATATATATATATGCATATATATCATAAATACATGGATATATATCTCTATATTCATATCTCTTAACGCATCTAGTATAAAGCTGTGTTAATTTTGTTCTTTGAATTGATTTATTTGATGTGCGGTTCGTGCGCGGGCTTCGCATCTTGCATTGCCGGCATTCCCGGCGTCTATTTCGCAGATACTTGCGCTGTGGCATGCGGCGCCTTTTGGCTTTCAGTTTCGATGTTAGCCCCATTCTCTCACCCTCTGCCCCGCTCCTGCTGCCCCTCCTCCTCCTCCACCTCCCCCTCCTCCTCCTCCTGCTTGCTGCATTGTTCGCGTCTGGTGCACATTGTTGAAATGCCAGCGCACATTTTTCTGCACTTTCTTTCGCAGCGTTCAATGCATAGAACCAATTCGTTTTTATTTTCCTCTATTCAAATGAGACTTGTGACCCAGAAATTGTTTAGCTGAAATATTTATGCGTTTTGTTTGTTATAGAAGTGGGCGTGGCTGCGACTTGAGTTAGTAAATGAAAGTAAAGAAAAAACTATTCTATAACAAATTTAGTATTATATCTCCTTTATGTAAGTGCTAGTATAAATTGATAGACCCTGTGCTTTCCGCCTTACGAGGCATATCGAATTGCCTTGACATTATACAAGATTCTTGATACGGAAAAGTCATTTTGTTTCGTAACGCGCCGCCTGTTATGCACATCAGATAATGCCAGCGGGAAGTCGTAACCAGCGGGCAGTGCATAATGATAATAATATAATAATAATACAAACAATAATAGTAATAAAAGAAGGCCATGATAAACAGGCCATAACTCATCGACACCGAAATAAGCCATAAAAATCAACAGAATTTGCCATCGGCAGCATATTAAAGGCCAAAAGCAGAAGCAGAAAATGTGAGGGAGAGGGAGTGAGAGGGAAGCGAGGGAGAGTGAGAGGAAACGACAGATATATACATATCGGTTATATACAGTTCTTAAAACAAATAGTATTTACCATAACTGCATAATGAGGCAATTGGCATGTGGCATGTGGCATGCGGCATGTCTTAATTGAAACTAAATGGCAGCCACATTATGGAACTGCAGTCAAATATTTGTTTATTGCATAATGAGCGAGGCAATTGGCTGAAGTTGCTGCAGCTGCAACAACAACAGCAGCAGCTAATGTTGTCCTCATTCGCCAAAAACAAAAACAAAATTGAGCTGAAGGAGTGGCAAGCCACAAGCATTGCGACAGTCTGGCAACGCTCACGCTGTGACTCACTTGTTATTAAGTTTATTAAGTAATATTCTACTGTGAATTGTGAATTGCAATTGAAAATTCACTTTCAACATTTGTAAACAAAACACGACAGCAACAGCAACAACAACATTGGATTATTCAATTGCAGCAACGGCAAACAGCAGCAGAAAAAAAAACAAAAGTAAGTCGCTCGCTCACACAGACTGTGAGCGTGCTACCTCTCCGTCTCTTACACACACACAGACACACACACACATACAGTTGCTCTGTGGCTGTTGGTCGCTCTCTTTGGCCGTTCACTGTGCTTGGCTCTCGCGAGTTTGAATTACAGTTATGTCATAGAACGTAGCTCGCAAAGCAAATGGCGGGCCGTATGCAGCTGCTTGTTATTGTTGCTGCTGCTGCTCATGTTCGCTTTATCGCTGCTGTAACTGTAAGCGATTTAACGGCAATCAGCGACGATTGCAATTTGCCTTTTACATACACACACACACACACACACACACACACACACACACACACACACACACGACTTGCAGATATATATGCATGTCTATTATTGAGTAATAGACACGAGCCAACCAAGTGCTTAACTCAGATCTGGCTTAAGGCATTATTAGACCAGGTTCGCTGCCCTATCAATCTGTTGGGCAATCGCAAAGCTTTTGGCATTTGCATTTCCATTTCCATTTATCCAGCTTAACAAACACAACGCGCCCAGCCAAAGGCGAGTTCAAAGTGCAGCTTGTTCAGCACTGCCAAAGTTCAGTCATAAAAAATTACAAAATCAAAACAAAACGAAGGCGTAGCATTTCAATTTGCCACACAAAATGAGCTATCAAAGAGAACACACACAGTCGAACACACACGCACACGCACACATACGCCGCAAGTTATGCAACAGTTGCCGCTAGAATATCAGGTGGTTGCTAGAAGAAGAAGAAGAGAAAGGTAGGCCAGGCAAGGCAAGCACTCAGTGCGGCAAATTAAATGAAAAAGAAGCTTTTAGCTTGACAGAAAAAGGGGGGCTGACAAAGCGCGTTACGTATTCATTGAGAACAAGCAGCAATAACTTCTATAAGCACACTCACACACATACACATACATATGTATATGCATATATGGATACTTGTTTTATTACATCACAGCTCGGCTAAAAGGCGCTGACTATAGCAAAAAGCTAATTAGTTCAGCTCTGCAAAAACAACTTCGTATAAAGAACTCTGAAGCAGCAACGGGAGCAGCAGTAGTAACTGAAACGTCGCAATAAACGCCAATTATACAACACTGGAGAATGACACAAGATATCAACAATCACTTTTCAGCCCCATTCGCCTGTTGCCGCGTTGCCACATTGTTGATTATTTAATCGCCACACAGACGAAAGAAAGAAAAAAAGACTTATTACAAAATTGCCAAATTCACTGCTGTTGTTGCTGACCCCCGCCCCACGCCCCCGGCTGCTGCTGCTCTCAAAAGGCAAGCGAGACGAAAAATTGAGCGCATTTACAAATCACGATTTAATTTTCAGTCGCCGCCGACGCAAAAGTCAAGCGTTGAAATTGGCAACAAACAAATGAGCTAAAACGGGACAGCTGCAGGGGCGGCGGACTGAAAAACAACGGCGTGAAAAAGACAAAAGGCTAAGACATGAACGCGCGGAGAGCGGGTGGCTGCCAAGCGGTCGAGCTTAGGCTTATGCTTAACGTAACGAATGAGCAAGAAATGAAAAAAAAAAACTGACGATGACGACGACGGCGACGGCGACGATGGCCAACAGTTGGCTGCTGTCTGCTGTCTGCTGCTTGCTGCTGGGCTTACATAACCAGAGCTCCACTTACCAAACAAACATAATAAAAATGACGTCGGCAGCGGCAGCAGCAAACAAAAGCAACAACAACGGCAATGTTTAGTAACTGAGCGTCAGCGCTGACTGCGATGCCGGCGCCAGCTGCGACAGCGACGTTTGACTTTGACATACTTTTTTGGCCGCAGTAACAAAGAGCGCCAGCAGAGCAACTGTCAAATTTTGACATAAGCCAAGCTTGCGCCACTTCACTCGAAGCTCACTCCTTCGCTCTCCCGCTCTTAATATTGGGTAGTCTAAAAAGTCTTTTCGTATTTGTAATGAAACTTCAAATCATATTTTTAAATATTTATAATAAACTTTATTAAATCAAATATGCACCATTTTGGTCGACCACCTTTTGCCATTTTTCCACTAGAGACATAATTCCATTCGTGTAAAACTTTCGTGGTTTCTCTTTGAAAAACTGCTTCAAGTGATTTTCACAGGCTTCTCTTGAAGCCAACTTTACTCCGTTAAGGGAGTTCTGCATTGACCGAAATAAATGGTAGTCCGAAGGTGCAAGGTCAGGGCTATATGGTGGATGCATTAAAACTTCCCAGCCAAGCTCTCTCAGTGTTTGCCGGGTCATCAAAGATGTGTGTGGTCTGGCGTTGTCCTGATGGAATACGATGCCCTTTCTGTTGATCAGTTCTGGCCGTTTTTTTTCGATTGCTTGCTTCAATCTCATCAGTTGTTCACAGTAAAGTGTCGAATCAATCGTTTGACCAGGCTGAAGCAGCTCATAGTGGATTATTCCTTTCCAATCCCACCAAACACACAGCATTACCTTTCGAGCCGTCAATCCTGGCTTTGCGACCATTTGTTGAGCTTCACCACTCTTGCACCATGATCTTTTTCGCACATTATTGTCGTATTTGATCCATTTTTCGTCTCCTGTTACCATTCTCTTCAGAAATGGTTCGATTTCATTTCGTTTCAGCAAAGAATCGCAAATGTTAATTCTGTCCAATAAATTTTTCACAGACAATTCATGTGGTATCCATACATCGAGCTTTTTTTTGTAGCCAGCCTTTTCTAAATGGTTCAGAACCGTTTGATGATGAATGTTTAGTTCATTTGCGATGTCATGGCTGCTTATGTGACGGTCTTGGTCAATCCTTTCCATAATTTCATCGACTTTTTCAAAGATTGGTCGACCAGAGCGAGGTGCATCTTTCACATCGAAATTTCCTGAACGGAAGCGTGCGAACCATTGTTGTGCTACACGAACTGATAGAGCATCGTCACCGTAAACATCACAAATTTCATTAGTGGCTTGCGTGGCATTCTTCCCTTTTTTATACAAAAATTTCAAAATATAGCGAATTTCTTCTTTATTTTCACTCATTTTTGAACAGCTGTAACTTTTTTCAAATTCTTTGAATTACATTTTTTTTTTTTGGCAATCGAAGCTTAAAGTGCTACCAATCGAACACCACAATGTGTACACAATGTGATTGGTAGCACTGGAGATATACGACGCCAACGACATCTATTGGCAAAATACGAAAAAACTTTTTAGACTACCCAATATTATGCGCTCTCTTGCAGCAATCGCGCTCTTTGGCCCTGTTGCTGTGTTGCTTAGGCAGACATTTCGTCCCAGTTGCACTCTTCGTGCGCCTCTGCCGCTCTCAGACTAACCACTGTTGCTGTGTTGCTATGGCATACATCTCAATTCGGCTGCACTCTTCGCTTGGCTCTATCGCTCTCACAGCTGTGGTAGCTGTTGTTGCACAAGCTTACGCTCACGCAATGCTTTTGCCTAACTTGCCTGCCCTCGTCGACTCACTATTTCTTTTTGCTTCCTTTATTTTTTTTGGCAGCTTTGCATAAAAAGCCGGTTTTAGTGTCACTTCTGTTGTTGTTGTCGATTTTCGTTGCGTCTCTTTGGGCTTATGTTAGGGGCTGTTTGCGTCTCTGTAGAGTGTTACATAAGCGAGCGCGAGAGCGTCGCTCGCCTTCTCTTGAGCTGCCGTTTAAGTCTGTGCTACTGCCCAAAAATAATTCAACATTAAAAATAGACCGAATCAAAGAACCTACGTCCTCTCCTCTCCCCTTCTGCTGCTGCTATTGGTAGTTTAAGTGGATTATTGCGCATATGTGTCGACAGTTTTCTGTTGTTGTTCGACTGGGGGTCTCAGAAATCAATTAACTGCGCGTCAAAAATGCCTGACCACGGTCCGGAAGTGGAAGTGTAGCTGTGTCTCGCTCTCTGTGCATGTATCGCTGTATGTGTGTGTCGGCAACACACGCACATAGAACATTTATCAAATGTCAACAGCAACATATGGCAAATGCCTGCGCAAAGTCAATATACAACATATGGCATAACTAACAGTCGTGCGAGGGGGGCTGGGGCCTGGGGAAATTGTGGCTTGTGGTAGAAGTTACTGCGGCTAGCGTGGCCATATCTCAGCGCACCAGACTAATGCGCTGCGCCAGTGTGTTGCCCACAACAAAGGCGCCGCAATGCAAACAAAATGCGATAAGACGAACTCAAATACTCTACAAAAAGGAAATTAGAAGCATGAAAAACAAAAACAATTAAATTATTTTTAGAGTCTGCTATAGTTTTATATGATTTTCTACTATATATGCATAGATCTATATATATATATATTTCCCTTTCGTATGTATTTATTTTACATTCTGCATATGCAACACAAAAGGCCATTGTGGGCGTGGCTTGTTTTATTGCTAATCAGCGAAGTCCACTTGAAATGTTGTTGTTGCTGTTGCTGTTTCTTGTTGTTTGTTGCGCGTGGGGGCTTTGCAGTTGTCGACTTGCTGGTCTTTTGCCAGTTGTTGTCTCAACTGCATAAGCAGCTAGACTTTAGCAACAACAACGACAACAACAACAAGAACACTCGACAGCACACAATGTTGTAGCTTTTACAACTATCTAAGAGGAGGCAGCAGAATGGCAACAAAACAACATGCAATAAAAATGCCCATAAAAACAACTGAACTCTATCTAATGCCTCGCACAAGTTGCACAAGAAAATAAAATAAATATATATGCATATATATTTATATAAAGAGGAAGCCAACGCAATAGAGAAACAAATGACCAAAACTAACGGCTGCACTGACAGAAAAGGAGGGGAGTTAAGCCAGGCGAGGTTATATTCGAAATAAATATGAAAAGTGAGAAAATAAAATTGCAACAAAATAAAGTGAAAAGTATGTCAAGCTTAAATTTGTTGCTAAAAACGAATATATATGTTACAAATAATGAATTACGAATAAACAAAATAACAATTGCAATTAAACAGTTAAACTTGATAAAGTTTGTGAAAGTATTTTATACCTAAAGCAATATTTAACAACATTAAAAATCAATAAAAACTCAAGCAAACATTATATAAAATTGTAAAACTAAACTAAATATTTCTCTGCCTGCTTATTTCAATTAAAATAATAATAATAATAATTTTAATTAAACATTATTTAAAATTGTAAAATTCACAAAAATTAAGTTTGTTCTATATTTAACTTTTAATTACTTAAAAAGAAAATACCGCATTCTCAATTTTAATATAATTCATCAGCAACTCCACTCCGTTTTCTTTGCGTGTAACTCTGCCGCAACTCTTTTGCCCAGCCTGCTTGACCTTGAACACAGTTCGCTGCTGCGCTGTCGACGTCGCCGCCGACTTCGACGCCAACGTTGCTGCTCATTGAAGCAATTTTCTGTTGCCTTTGCACGCTCATTTTCCAGCTGAAAATTTGTGCTCTGCGCCTCATAAAAAGCGAGTTATTTATTCAATGCTAACATTTTACAGTTAGCTGCAAATTTGAACAGTTTGCAACAAAATTTATTTGCAAATTTTTCGTGGATTTCTGTTTTAGTTTGGATTTTGATTGCAATTTGAAATTTGCAATTTGTGTTTACAAGCAAAGAAATCGGAATTCATATTTTTAATTTGCGTGTGTAAATTGTTGCCGGTTATTGTTGTTGTTGTTGTTGTTGTTGTTGTTGTTGTTGCTGCTGTTACTGTTGTTACTGTTGCTGGTGCTGTTAACGCTCTGAATTGCTTGAAGGTTGCGGCTGGCTGAGCAACAACTCGCTTATATAACATTTATTGGGAGATTGTTTCAATACCACGCAGCTGAAGCTAAAATGAGTCAGCATAGGGTATATTGACTGTGTGGGAATGTATGTTAGCCAAGGCCAAGAGCAGCTTTCGGGTAATAAATTATGCAGTATTGAAAATGATAATGATATTGATGTTAATAATGCCAATGATAATGCCAATAATAATGTCAATCGTAATAATCTTTGCAATGCTCATGATTATAATTATAATGCTAATTTAACTACGCACAACTTATTAATTAAGAAGAAATGCTAAATTATAAATAATAATTTTGCTGATGAATGATATTCGTGCTAATTAGTCTAATTAGACTTATGTTGATTGCAAAGCTAATTTCATTGATTAGGTTGTGTATTATCATCTCTGCGATATAGCCAATTGTATTGTGGCATGCCAAGCAGGGTATCTCTTAGCCTGCTACTGCCCACTGGAGCACTGCCACTTATTTGTTTTGTTGCTGTTGCTGTTGTTGTTTCTTATGGCTTATTTGTTTGGCTTACCTTGAAATGATTTTTAGCTCAGCTTGGAGTTTAACTGTGCTGCTGTGAGACTGTGTGTGCGTGTGTGTGTGTGCCTGCTCGTATGTCTATTTGCTTTTGCCTGTAGCTGCTGTGGTCGTTGCCAAATGACGCATACGCAATGTTGCAGCCCCCGCAACCAGTTGTTGTTGTTGTTGCTGCTGTTGTTGTTGTTGAATAAAATTGCGTCGCAAAACAAAATGGAAATTCATGAAAAGCAGCCGACAGTTGGCGCCGCCCGAGTGTGGGTCGGTCAATCACCTGTGGAAAACGCAGACGCAAATCAGATTCAGCTTTCCTAGTTCCGTCTCTCCTCTCCTCAATTGAGCAGCGCTTAGAGCAACTTCTCGCTGCTGCCCGTTGACCTTGGCTTGAACCCGCAGGCGTTAAATTGACATTTGGCCGCAGATAGAATCTTTACGCTTCGATAAAGCCAAACGAGAATATTACCGCTGCGCTAAAAGCTGAAGTTGAGCGAAGTTACAGTTACGCTAGAAAAAACAGAAAGTGAAGGAGAAAGAGAAAAGCAAATTTTTAATGCTGATGATGATGATGTAAATAATAATAATTCGAATGCAAATAAAAATGAAAGAAGAAAATGATAATGAGAACAAATCATAATATACATTGTAAATATAAATATAATTATTAAAATTATTTTATATATATATTACGAGTCTATAGCTGAGTCTTAGCTGCCCTGGGGCATTTGAGCTGGCATCACAGTTTTTTCTATTTATTTGCCTTTTTCTTCTTCTACTTCGTTTGCATTTTTTGTTCGCTTTGACATTTGAGCCGCCTGTTCGTGGGCGTTGGCCACGCCCACACAGCCAAAAGAAATGACGCAAACGATAGTAGAAAAATGTGCTCAAAGATTTCATCTGTTTTGTTTTTTTTTGCCCCCAAAACATGAAAATCATGGAAAATGTGAGCTCTGAAAATGTCATGAAAATCGAGCAACGAAGCACGAAAATTCATTGTCATTTCATGTTTATATATAGATCGAATGATTTGATGCATTTCCTCCTGGCCAATGTCAGGTGAAATGTGTGTAATGCATAGATAAGAATGTCGAAATATACAGTGCATTATAGATTTGCATACTTATTATATAATAGATATACGAATTACGCATACGCCGCGTGTGCCGCGCGCTGTGCAGCCATTCGCATTGCATTTCAAGTGCAATCGCCTGTCAGTGAAATAATTAAAATCTTGTTGCATTTTAACAATTTCACAATGTTCGCACTCTCTCTAGAGAGAGTGAGAGGGAGAGCGAAACGGAAAGACAAGCATAATTAATGAACTCTTGCAATTCTGCGGCAAATGAAACGTTTAATAGCCGAGCCGAGCCGAGTCGAGCCGCGCAGCGCAAACAAAGCGTTTTGCTTCCTGCTTTTAGTATAATGCCAATGCCAATGCCAAAACGGCATTAAAGCGTAACTCTCCCTCCCTCTCTCCCTCTCTCTCTCTCTCTCTCTCGCTCGCTTTGTCTTTGTCACTTACTTAATGAGTCTCTTTCTTTCACTCTTTCTGTAGAGATTAGCTTTGAATGTCTGCATTCTTATTTATTATTTATCGTGTGCTTTAATCAACACAGGATTGAGCAGGAAACGGCATTTGGCAAGAATTTGTATTTAGATTTATGCGCTAATCATATATTGTATACTATATTCTATTATATAGTCACAGTTGAATTCTAAAGTGCAAAGGGTATATTGGCTGTGTTTACTATTATTAAATGCCGTTCGACTTCTAAGCTGTAAAGTAAGTTTTAGCTAGGCAGACTTATATAAAGCATATATACATGTACATATTCTTAACTATATTTGATTACATAGCAACTCAAGCACAGCAAGCAGCAGTGGCTACAACAACAACAACAACAACAGCAGCAAGAATTGTAATTTGAATACCCTGCAGCTGCTTTGTCTTTTGTCTGTTTGCTGTTGCTCGCAGCATAAAGTTAGCGCCCTTAACAAGCAGCCCCCTTAAAGCACACACAGAGACACTATACACTCTCTCACACACACACACACACATTTGTATTTGTGGCGCAATTTAATGGGCATTCAGTTTTTGTTGGTATTTGGGTCAGTTTGGCTCCAGCTTTGCGCGTTTTATTTCCTTCAGTGGGCTTTACATAATGAACCAACTGTGCGTGTGTGTGTGTGTGTGTCTAGTCTCCCCATAGATACGTGTGTGTGTGTGCGTGTATTTGCATTGTGTGTATTTGCACAGAGCATAATCAAAGCCTGTGCCCAGCAGTCGACGGCGGCGGGAGCATGCGGCGTATACGCAACATTTATTTTTAGCAAATTGTTTAACGACGCTTTTTTCCCATTTTTTATGTGCTCGCTTTTTTTCGCATTGTGCACAATTAAGTTTTGAGACATATAGCGCATTTAGTACGCTGATCTAGGCAAACAATTGTGGGCACGTTTCTAAGCACACTTGAGCCAACGAAGCAAAGAAGCAGCCAAAGCGGAAGTCGAGAATGGGAGATGAGAAGAAGAACGAAGCAACTTTGTTGCAACTGTATGATTTGTAATAAAATTTAATTTAATCTACATATTGTTGTTGTTGCTGTTGCTGTTGTTTTTGCTGTTGCTGTTGTTGTTGCTGTTGTTGTTGCTGCTGCGCTACTTATGCAATCAGCGAGAATAAAGCGAAATTCGCAATTCGCAAAATCATTTTTAATGTACGTGACGAAATCTGATTTCAATGCGGCCAAGAGAACACACACACATATCTATTTGATATGTGTGTGTATGTATATGCAGATTGCAACTACATCATACATGTATATTATTTATATATATAGCTCGACTATCTTGCAGCCAAATGCAATTTATCAACAGTTGGGCTTAAATTGTCTGCAGCGTTACGGAAAAATGATCAAGCGTAGGATGCGAGGGAGTCGCCATGGCCTTCCTCTCTCTTTCTCTCTCTCTCTCTCTGTCTTTATCTCTCTATGGTATGCTATGTGCTTGGCTAGCGTTAAATTCTCTAATAAGTGCAAATTGACAACAACAACAACAACAACAGCGAGAGCAACAAGAGGCGCAATGCTGCCTTTTGCATTTTAATTGAATTTTTGCTCGAGTTGTTTTGTTGTTGTTGTTGTTGTTGAAGGCAATTACGTTTATAAGCATGCTGACTATATCGAACGGGAAGTCGGCAGCTTTAGCAATGAGATATATGTATATATGCATAATATATATATTTATATCTATGTATATATGTATATTGCGTGCTGCCTGCATTCGTCTTGCTATATAGAATTAGCTGACACATGATTTTACTTGTTCCAGTTATGTTCTTGAGGCTTTTCTGATAGCATAATTCTTGTTACATAATAAGACAATTAGGCCTTAAGCAATTTAGTTGTCTACAAGTTGCTTGATTAGCAAAGCGAGAATGTCTAACTTATTTAAGGGAAAAATTATATAAGTAAATATTTGTATATTCTTGCAAATTATATAGATTTCAATCTTTTTTGCGCTAAGTTCCTTGTAAGAAAATAGTTTTTTAATCAACTATATTTTTACCAACGTTACGATTGATCAATAAAAGTAAGGAATCTTTTACATTCAGCTAATGTAAAATTTCTAGCTGAAAGTAAAAGCTTTTAAATAAATTTAAAGTGAATATTGTTAGCTAACTGTTATTGCTTGCCACATTCATAGATAGCTAAACAATTCTCGGTCGTAATATATACATCAATCTATAAGCGTTATCTAATTGGTTGCCAAATTGCTTTTTGCATAATTCGCATAGCGCAAGCACACTTAGCCCCAGCTCACATCCTCAATTTACCTGGTCTTATCTAGCTAGCTATTATCACCTAAACACCTACACACGCACATGGGCAAAGAGTGTAAGATAGAGAGAGAGAGGGAGAGACAGACAAATACTTGACATCAATTTGGGGCAGAAAAAAAGAGGAAAATATTGACAAACATTTCGAATGCGTGTTTTACATAATCAAAAACATGAATAACACTTGGACAAGAGCAACAACAACAAGCAACATATTCAATGTTGCAACAACATCAAAATGCAAATCTTTGCTGAAGCTGGCGATGAGCTGCAGCCTGCATTTTGGATATTGTCTGATATGTAATCACTTTTTTTTGCAACATTTTGTATAACAACTGCAATAACAACAACAACCGCAAGTAGAGGGCTAACAAACACACTCACACATATATTGATATCTACGTAGCGCTGTTTTTATGTTGCGTAATGTTAGGCTACATAATCGCGTTTTTTAACAGATGCCTCAGCCTTGTGGCTCTTAACAGTTAACAGCACAAGAGCGCGCATCCGTTGGTTGAAGAGCGCCAACATGAATTTACTCTTACAATGTTAACGCGCTGCTTGAGTGTGTGGGAGCAATGCGCCTTTCTAGAGCGCTGTTAAGTGCGGGCGCAACATGTTGCTGGCATTATTCAAATTAATGTTAAGCTAACAGTAGCACAGCTCGCAACATTTCATGTGCTAACAATGCTGGCAACATGCTAAGGCAGTGTAATAGTGTAACTAATGTTAGTTAACAGGCGCGTGCCGTGCTTTGACGGCAGCAGCGCTGTGAACGTCAACGTCAACGTCAGCGGCGACAGCAAACTAATTGTAAAATTTGCTATTTCGGCTAGTTGGGTGGCGGGGTGGGTGTTTTTGCTTGGTTTCTTTTATAGATATAGATGTATATTGTGTGTGTGTGTGTGTGAGTGTATATGTAGAAATATATATATATTTGCATTTGCTTGGCAAGCGATCGTCTCCAAAAACATTGTCAGATTTTGACATTTTCATTTTCATTTTCGTTTTAATTTTCTAGCCGTTTGACATTAAGTGCGCGATTTCGTTTGAATTTTCATTAGTTGGCGCCCATTAAGCAACAATTAGCATACAAGTTTTTGTTTATGAAATTCTCTAATAGTTTCTTTCTCTTCTTCTTTCTAGTGCCGAGCAACTTTAAGAGTCTCTGCTTGCGCGCTGAGGTCCTATTGAAGCTGAGCCACTATCAGAGCTCCCTGGCGGACATTGAGAATGCGCTCAGAACGCGCTGCACTTCAGCCAAGGTAAGACCACCCACTACAGTGAGCACTCGCTACAGTTGCTCATATTCAACTCTCCCTTGCAGGCTCACTATCTGCGTGCCTTGGCCCTGAGCGGCTTGGGCCGCTTGGAGGAGGCGTTGCTCAATGGCTTCTTGGCCATTTGCCTGGACAAAAACACAAATCTCAGCAATTCGGAAATCTTTCAACATGATCTCGCCAAGGTGAGTCCACAACTCTATTCTGTTTACAGTTAATTAATTGCTGCTCTTTCTTTCAGATTCTGCAACGTCTTTTGGCTCAAACGCCCAAGAGTCGTGATCCTCTGCCGTCGCTGGCTGCGCAGCAGCAACAGCGCAGCAAAGCACCGTACACTCTGCTCTGGGAACAGCTGCGTCGCCGCAGGAAACAGCATCATCACCATGTGCACCTGGACGATGTGGAGGACGACTTCAGCCTGAGCTGCGAGCAGCAGCACTACGACAACTACATCATGGACGACGAGGAGGAGGTGGTGGAGGCAGCGGCCATGGACGGCGACTTTCTGTTTCCCAGCGCGCTCGACTACATCGATCCGCGCCAGGTGTACGATCAGCTGCACAGCGCCAAGCAGTTCGAGCTGCAGGCGCGTCGTCGTGCCAGTCGCAAGCATTGCCGCAGAAAATGGGCAGCGGCGCAGGCAGCGCAGTTGACGCCAGCCGCGACGGTCGAGACGGGACGCTGCAGTCGTTTGGTCAGCGACGTCCTGGAACGCACGCAGCAGGAGCTGCAGCGACTGAGAAGTGAGTTATTTACCAAAAATTACTAAAAATACCAAGAAAATACCAAAAGGTATAGAAATGAAAATAGATGGAATAAATTTAAGTATGTTATGGAAGAGAATGTTAAGAATTAACCTAATATATATAATATTTTTAATACTAACAAAATAATTTTTTGTATTATTAAAATACTAAATATATAAACTATTTAATAGAAAATATAATAACATTAGATATACTACGAATTTAGTATGTGAAAAAGCGATTCATATCAAGCTTTAATTCTAATCAAACCTCACTCTCTCCTTCTTTCTCCCTCTCTCTTTCTCTCTCTCTCTCTCTCGTTCTCTACTACAGAATTGGATAGCTCGGAGCAGCGACAGGTGTCGGTGGGCAGTCAGCTGATTGATGCCAGCGATTTCGACTGCGTGCTCTGCTGTCGCACGCTGTGGAAGCCGGTGGTGACGCCGTGTGGACACACCTACTGTCTGGTATGCTTGGATCGTTGCATGGATTACAACTCCTCGTGTCCATTGTGCATGTCACCACTTGTGGAACTAAATGTCAATAATCTGTATCAGGGCTCATCCTCGCCAGTACCCTTTGCGCTGGCCAAGCGGCCAGTTACGAAATTCCTAGAAGCCGCAATGAAACGATTCATTCCAGACCACTACGAAACCAGATTTCGACAGGAGATCGACCAGGAGCCGTCGGTGCCCGTATTCATATGCACCGCCGCCTTCCCATCGGTGCCCTGTCCGCTGTTCGTCTGCGATCCGCGCTATCGCTTGATGGTGCGACGGGCCCTCGAGTCCGGCGACAAGACGTTCGGCATCGTCCAGCCGCACAACGGCAAGTCGCGCTACTATGACGTGGGCACCATTCTGGATATCAGGGACTGTGTGCTGCTGGGCGACGGCTGCTCCATACTGAGCACCATTGGCTGCAAGCGCTTCAAGATCTTGGCGCGCAGCGAAAAGGATGGCTATGAGACGGCCAAGGTGGAGTACATCTACGACGAGCCGATTGCCATCGATCAGGTGCAGTCGCTGGCCACGCTCCAGTCCCTGGTGCTGGCCAAGGCCATTGTCTGGTTCGAGAGTCTGAGCAGCGAGCAGAAGCACGAGATCTTCCAGAGCTATGGCCAAATGCCGCCGCTCGAGCACAGCTGGGAGCTGATCACTGACGGACCCGCCTGGGCCTGGTGGATCATCGCGCTGCTGCCGCTCTCCCAGCAGCTGAAGGTGAGTGCAAATTGGCAGAGAATTTCCATTTTCCTTCAACTAATTCCCATTCTCTCTCGCTCTCTCCTATCAGGTGGACATCTTGGCCACGACGTCGCTGATGAAACGTCTGCGTGCCATAGACAAGACGCTCGACTGGCTGCGCGAGCTCAGGCAGCGGCAGCCGCAACAGCAGCAGCAGACGCCGCAGTCGCAGTCGCAGCTGCAGCCGCACGATGATCTCAGCCTGGACTGCGAGGAGCAGGTGGCCGTCGATGAGGGGGCAGCCAACGGCGACGAGTGCTGCCTGTACGCCGAGCCACACACAGACGAGGAGCTGCTCGTGTAGTGCAGCAGCCTCTCTAATCATAGATCTAGCTTTAGTTATATATAGATGGTATATGTATGTGAATAGCGCTAGGTTGTAGCCGTAGTCGGGTGTCTAAAGCGTTTCTCAATGTGTAAAAGCAAATTCTGTGTCTAAAAGCCATTCGTATTACACTTTAACTGTTATCCTAGGGGCCAAAACGAAAAGGTATATATAGATCTATATATATATTTAACTTAGCAGAACCAAATTATCAGTAGCAACTGTAACTGTAACTGTTAGCTATTAGCTGTTAGCTGTTAACTTTAACTATAACTGTAACTGTTAACTAGCAATGTTAAGCAACTGTAGCTATAAATACTGTAAACTAAATGTGTGTAAACGTTGAACTCGATGTGTGTAGCAAATGAGAGAGATTTACAATATATATATATATAGTACTATATAACTATCCATATATCTGTATATACATATATGAGTATATATATACTACACATACAATCAAAAGTCGCGCCCCTAACAATCTAGAGAGCCACCCCATATGTAACTTGTTGAAACCGTTGTAAAACAAAAAAAAAACAAACAAAAACACATTCCAAAATCAAGTAAAACTGTAAACTAAATTGAATTCTCTGCAGCAAAAAAGTAACTTTAACAACAACAACAAGAAGAACAACAACAACTCATGGTTTCTACAACACAAATTTTTAAAGAGAAATACCAAAACTATGTAAAGGCCAAGAAAACTTTTTTGAAATGAATGAAGTGGAGAAAAAAAAAAGCAGAGAAAACTCCTTGAGAGTTTTTTTTTTTTTTTTCCTTAAATTCTGTTTCTTTTTCTTAGACTAAGCGGCTGGAACTATAAGACAATCTGCAAACCTATTTTTTCTTTGTTATATACTCTATATATATATGTATTTATAAACAAAAACTAAAAACGATAAAAAATAAAATAATAATAAGCAGCAGAAGAAGAGGAAGAGCGTGTAGGTAGAATTTCATGTTTTTCCTTTTGCAAACGATTTGGCTTTAGCTTTCCTTTCTAAGTAAACTCTATAGATGTCTCTTTCACACACACTCTGTCCCTCTTTCTCCTCTTTCTATCTCTCTCTCTCTCTATCTCTCTCTTTGTTAAACTATATATATTTATATCTGTATCTGTATCTAAAGTCCGCATTCCTATAAACAAAACACCCAAACACACACACACACACACACACGACAAACTTTAAATAGCAATTAAACTAATTTAATTAGCTTTAAGCCAATGCCTCATGCCTCATTTAAATTGTTTTTTTTTTGCTGCTCTTCTGTTTTTGTATTTGTAAAGCAAATGAATTTTAAAAACAACAATTTGCTTTGCCAGTCAGCTCATTTAACTACAAATATGTATATATATATATATATACATACATACATATATAATGGTACTTGTATATAGTTAGGACTTTGTTAAATTTACGCCTTATAAACGAGCATAAACAAGCATCTTCTTCTTATACGATCACGAATTTAATTTTAATACACACACACACACATTTAGCACCTAGCTATGTAATTTTATACAATCTAAAATTAAAAAAAAAAAAAAAAGGAAAAAATCTTTAAAAAAAAAACAGCAAAACGAAAAGAAATTTCAAACATAATTTGTAAACGTTTTTTGTGTCTAATTTATAAACGAAACAAATGAGAAAATAACAACAAAAATACAAATAAAAAGAATATCTTCGATATATAAATGATAAAAAAAAACTCAATTGATTTTTAATTCGCGTTTTTTAGGTCTTTTTTAAGAAATCAACTAAATAGGAAAACAAAACTTGTCACATTCGTCAAGTCAAAATTGTACAGTTTTTCTTCAACTTTTCTTTTCCTGCCCGTTAGATGAAGTGGGCGGAGTATATTGGCTTTATGTAATTTCTGTTGTTGTTATTGAGGTTGCCGTCTTGAAATGTGGGATATATATGTTATATATACTCGTTTCTCCAGATTCCCCGAAGCAGTCTTAAGAGTTTGTATGCTCGTGAACGCAGCAACTGGAAAGGGTATATAGGTTTTGCACTTTTAGCAATTCAAATTGGTTTATTAATATGAGCTTAATTGTAAATAAATGAAAATTTAATTTTGAAGTACTTATCTGGCGTACTCTCGTCTTAAATCAACATTTTTTTTTTTAAACTCATCCAGTATGAGCTCAACAAATTAGCAATTATTATATATACCCTTTTCGCAATATTTAGAATACATGTAATAATATAGAATAAAAGAAGTTATCATAGCTAGGGCAATATCTAGAGATAGGAGAGATGGAAAAAAAACTGAGGAAATACCAGAGGTTGGCATGTTATTGACAGATAATTCTATGTTGAAAGCATTGCACCATTAACAGTAGAAAAGTTCTTTATTAATAGATCCAAATTTACATGCTAGTCGTAAAAGAATGTAAGTTACAGTTATACTTTCGAGTTTCTTGGAATGATTTTCGATCTCTCTTGCAGCATATATAAACTACAATAATTTTACAACTGCCCATCAATTATATAATTCTTCTCTACAAACAAATATCCTATAAATAAATCCATATAATATCGAATGTCGGAGACACAATCAAATTCCTTATCAACTTCTATTGGCTTATCGCCGTAAGCGAGTATTATGCTGTCCGTTACGCCTCGTTGCACAATTCTGGCTTGTTTTTGTTATTCTTTTTGGGTTTAATGATATTGCAATGCATTCGCCTATGTAGCACTTAGCATCTGGCATCTAGCCTTCGACTTTGGAGTTCAACGCTACGAGAAAATGGAAAAGCCAGCTAGTAGAAGCATTGATAGTGCTGAAATGCAAGGCATACGATTTGCCGGGCTACGGTCCATAAATATTTAACACTTGCTCCGGTATATATATAGATATATATGGGCACTGCACTATATACAATCTCAATATATCCTGTCTTGCATAAACCCCAATAAAACTCGATAAACGAAATTCCGCTGTGCAATATGCAAATCGCAACTATTACTTCAGCATATTATAAATACCAAATATATAGAGTCCAAATCTGATCAAAATGCTGATTGATGAAACTTTCAAGTCGCATTTGCATCGATCATTTGATATGCCAAAAAAAAGAGTTTACAGAGTTCGTATATCTATCCCAAGTTACGAATCCGTTTTTAAGGTTATTTCAATGTTTCTTCTCCAAATTTTGGATGTCAGCTCTTTTGCGTCTATATCTGTGTGAGCTTCGCAGCTTCGTTTATGAAATATTCATAGCGCTCATTTGCATACGCAAAAGATAACGGAATGAAGATGCTGCGAGGCTCCAGTGAATGACTTATGGATGCTCTTAGAAAACATAAATATGATCGGGAGTCTTTCACTCGCAAAAGTGGAGTAATCATATTGTGTTTCAATTTTCTTGTAATATATCAGTTTCCTAAAGTTCAGAGTACAAGATTATTATCTTAAATAATTGATTTATGAATGAATTATATAAATGTATTCATCAAATGTTGTTTAGTTGTTTCTTTGAGATCCTCGTCTGTCTCGCTCTCGATCTCATGTATGCTTTTGCTTTGTCTCTCTCTCTTTCTCCAGCCTTACTCTGGGTCTCTCTCTGTCCTTATACATTCTTCTCTATCTCTTTTTTCCCTCTCCTTTCTTTTCCTTTCAAGTTTATCTACCAATCCCTTTCTCTATAATCTGCTTTGTCTGTGATTTTTTTTTATTTTTTTAAGGAAAATCTCTTTCTCTTATTTGTGTTTTGTGTTGTTTTCTCTCTTTTTTTCGTTCTTTTTGTATATTTTTCTTTATTTTCTCTCTCTCTCTTTCTCTCTCATTTTACTTTCTAATATAGTCTCTTATCTTCCCTCTTCTTCATCTGCTTTATCTAGCTGTTTAGTAATTTTTATTGTATAGCTTTACTCAGATTTTGTTTTATAAATAGAAATATATGCATAATAATTAATTAACAATTAAACTGGAATTAAGTCCGTTGCACGTTTACTGAATAAATATGCTTGCCGTCTGACTCGAAGGCAAAGGGTATGATTACTCTGTTAATGCCAATGGCAGCGCATGATAATTAGAGACTTCCGTCTGCCTTAACCTACGCCAAGATCGGCAACAAGACCCGGTGGACCTTGGACTGAGTCAGAAGAGGGGTAGTAGGAAGAGGAAGAAAGAGAGAGAGAGAGAGAAGGGAGAGTGAGAGAGAGAGAGAGAGAGAGAAAGAGAGAGAGAGAGAAGGGAGAGTGAGAGAGAGTTGAAGAAACGTATGCCTATCTACGGTGGCATGCTACAAGCCGCGTGGCATGCGTCCTTGCGCCAAGCATTTGCATGCGAGACTACCCTACGCCTGCCTGATAACTGTTAATGCAGCTGTAAATGTCAGAGATAAAGCAAAAGGCAGCCAGGCAGCGCTGTCCACGATCGTGTGAAAGAGAGAGGGAGAGAGCGCGCAGTTGTAATATTAAATAATAGCCGGGCCGACACGCTCATCAGCGCTAAGGCAGAGAACGTGCTGGCGCATATCGCGTATACGCGCAGTGTGCCAGCAGCGAGTGCCGGCTAAAGCGCCTTGTGTGTGTGTGTGAGCGAGAGAGTGACTGTGTTTGTGTGTGTGTGTTGAGAACGTTTAGCTGTTGTTGTTGTTCGCTCGCAATTTGGTTGCATTTCGTTGCATTTTGTGCTCGCTCGACGCTTATCCACACACACACACACACATACACATATACACACACTCAGCTAGTTGTTGTTGTCTTTTCATTTGTGAGCGCGTCGCAGCTTAGAAATTGCAATTCTCGTGTCGGCAGCGGTTTTTGGGGCCTTTTTCTTTCAGTTAGATTTTGACACGCGCAGCGACAACGAGCCCCAACAACGCGTCTCTCTCTCTCGCTTCATTCGTTCACATACAGTTCAGAGGCGCCACAGCGAGGGCCCAAACGTAATACTTGGCTATATTTATATATACATATATACATATGTGTGTGTGTGTGTGTGTGGATATATATCTGCATTATAACTCGTTTAGCAATGCATTCGCTCTATTCTAATCGTTGTGTCTAACGGACTACTAAACAGCTGTAACTCGATCGTAAATACGTTTTTAGCTCGCCTGATCAACGTGTGTGTGTGTGTGTGCAGGGTGTTTATGTGTGTGAGTCGCTGTTTTGGGTTGCTTCCTGCGCGACTTTTGGTGTTTGCTCAAATTTCCAAAAAACAAAAAAAATGTGCTGAAAACAAAAAACAAATAAATAATCCTATAATCAAATTACCAACACCAAAAAAGTGCTTGAAAACATAAAAAATATATGATAAAACCGAAAAAATATTCAAATTTGCTAAAAAAAAAAAATAAATAAAAAAAGAAAATATTTTTTAAAAATTATAAATTATAAATAAGAAAATATTTAATAAAAGCAGAGAAATTAAAAATTTGCTTAAACATAAAAAATAATGTTTTAAAACTATAAATTAAATTCTACACGCTTGGCTGTTGAATTTTAAGTAAACGAATAAGATTTTGTATTGTGTAATCTTAAAATATTTAAAACAAAAATGCTGAATCAATAAAAAATTTCAAGAAAATATTCAATGTGAAATGTATATATATATATTCCTGTGTGAGGTTATTTAACACTAATAAATAAAATATATGTGAAATTAGCAATAAATATTTATAAAATAAAAAATGGAAAAAAAATAAATAAAATAAAATACTAAATATAAATACTAAACAAACGCAGCAACAGAAAAGTTAATGAAATACATATAAAACAAAAATAGTTTCTATCAAATGAGGAACTTAACTGTTTGATGAATGGTTAGACCCGGGTGGGGGCACGCGAACAAACAGATAAATAGAGAGATTAGAGAGAATTCAATGAGAGCTAATCTAGAGTGCATTCAACCAAAAGTGTTTGACGTATGTCGTGCCCAAAGGTGAGAGCGCGCTAAATGGCGGCTTAAAACGAACGGCGAAAAAACTGTGACTGGACAAACAAATATTGAGAAAAAACGAATAGAACGTTATGCAACACTGGCAACAGGCCTGCACTTACAGAAAACCTGCAGCTTATTATGGGGTTTGGCTAATCAACTTTTAAGATTTGTTATAGTACTTATATACCTTTTTTGTCATTATAAATTTTAATTTTAATAATTTTCAATAAATTAAATTTTGTTATTATTATTATTATTATTATTTTTTTTTTTTTTTTTTTTTTGCAAACATTTGAATTTATATATTTGATTAGAGTTTGAATTTGAAAATCACATAGAAATTGCATTTCATAATTTTTTCTAATAATTTTTACTATAGATATCAAACGAAAATGTCAAGAAAAATCCAAATGTATGATATATTATTAATTTTCTGTTTGTTAATTAATTATTTCAACTTTTATTTGAAATTAAATTCACTGTCAGAGCCGTTTAGTTTAATGTGATTGAGCCGCCGCGTTTGCGGTTTTTCGATTCTCGTTTTTATTTGTATTTTATTTATTTTGCTGTTTGGGGAGGGAGCGCCTTGTCGATGGTTTGAGCAGCGTCTTTATTTTACTTTACTTTTATTATTTTGAAACGTCATCGTCAGCGTTTGAGTCGACTGTCTCACTGAGTGAATGTCAGCTTATGTGTGTGTGTGTGTGTGTGTTTTACCTCATGCGCTTCGCAGTGTGAGTGCGCGTGTGCATTCTGCACTAGTGGCTCTCAGTGTAACTGTGTGTGTGTGTGTGTGTGTGTACGATCATGCGCCAGGCAGCTAAAATGCCAGCGTAAAATCATTTTAATTGACAACTCGCAAATAATAAACAAATATGTTACAACTACTCAGTACACAAGTGTGAGCGAGAGAGCAAGCAATCAAATCTTCTCTTTCTCTTCGTATATATATGTATGTATATATAATTAACTATGTTCACTGCATGGCATTAAATGCAATTTGTCTGCAGCGATCTAACAATCGTCAAGCATTTTGATGGCTCTCAATCAGTATTGATCAATATAAAGAAAGATATGTTTTTAAAGCTGTGTTAAAATATTTAACTATGAATAATCATATATAAATATATATGTATTGACATGCATACATATATGTATATTTTCTAAGTAAAAATAAACATTCGACCGGCTTTTAATAATTTGTAGCTAATGGCCAACTGGCTGCATGCGTCATAAAGCTAAAAAAAAAAAAAAAAAAAAACTACTAGAAAATATTTAGTAATTATTATGGCGAAAAAAAGTAATAAATATAAACTTAAAATTTATATATGCATATATTTAAAAAAATATATATATATTATATAGAATTTTGTATATGTTTAAATAAATATGTATTTAACATTAAATAAATTAAAAATAAAAATTTGAATTTAAATTTAATATAAATATATTTAAACAAATAATTAAATAAAAATAATAAATACAAGAATTAATAAATTAAAAATCGCTTAACAAATTAAAGTTTTCTACTTAATGTGTTTGCTTTAAGAGAAAAATACTCCAAAGTATAATATAAATATTATTCTTAAAAGTCATCGTTAAACTATTATTAATGATGACTTAAAAAAAAGTAAAAGTTAAAAAAAAAACAACGATATAAAGTGAAAGCCTTTTAGTCCAAAGCTGCATCCGCATCAAAAGTGGAGATGAAGTGTCTAGCTAACGCTCGATTAAGTATGAGAAACACGCCGACTCATTTCAATAGATTATAATAAAATATAGTATCAAATATTTATAATACATATCTAGACTTGTCTATAAGTCGGTAAGCAGCTTCACATGGAAATTATCTGAGCGAGCAGAGATCAGCGCGTGTATGAAATGAAAAAGCCCTTAGCTATTATGTCTAGACCGAAGAAGAAAACAAATAAAAAATATATATGTATATATTGTATATGTATATGGAGAAAGCTGGCAAATCAATGAATGACAGACAATTGGCAAAAGATAAAAATAAAAAAAAAAATAGGAAAAATTTAATTAAGTCAAGTTTAAAACAACAACAGCAACAAGCAGAAGAGCGTCCACAATTGAGATGTCGAGTGTGAGAGAGAGAGGAAGAGAGAAAAGCAGTTTGTAATTGAATATGTGTGTATGTGCGAGCGAAACAAAAAATATTACAAAAGTCGCAAAGCTTTGGCAGAAAAAAGGCGGAACGCAGCAAAACAAAACACTGCAAAAGTGCTGTGGGTGCTGGCAGGGCGGCATTATCATCCACAACATACACAAACACAGACACACACACCGACACACCGACACACAGACACACACAGTGATACTATGCTGTAATCGCAATGCAATTAGCGCAGCCAGCAAAAGCTCAAGTTCACTGACAAAGAAATCAAACACTGTCACAAGCAAACACACACAGCCACAGTCACACACTAATACAGCGCTAGAGCAACTATGCGATAATTTGCGCACTGAGCGAAGCTTTAGAAATGCAATCAAATGACGTTCGCTGCCAGCGTGTGAGCGAGTGAGCAACGTAGGCAGACGTTGCACACGTGCTAGAGCGAGCCACAGAAAGCGAGTGAGAGCACGCGTTCTAATGCAAGCGTGTAAGAGAGCAGAGAGCCTAGAGCAGAGAGCACAGAACTTAGTGAGCGCGGCTCGGCAAAACAGAAAGCTTTCTGGCATGAGTAGGTCAGTCAACGATCTTGCGGCTGTAGTTGGCAACCGGCTTTGCAAGCTCTCTGCTTCCGCATTGCAAAAGAGGCAAAGGAACAACAACATCAAAAACAAATACAAAACGTTTATCAATGCCAACTGAGCATAGTATAATAGCAACAACAAAATGTTGTCTAATGGGGGTGGGAACGGGAGACACTCAGCTGTCGCAAGCTCTGCTAACTATTTATTTATTTAGCTTAGCTTGGCTAGATTTATTATGCAATTTTCTTGTTAAGGTGAAGGCGAATGAATTGTGAATAGCTTCTGTGTTGGGTTTACTCTATTTATAGGCAAGTTTAAACTGTATGCCTCATTGAGTTGATGTAACATTTATATGATGTAACATTTATATGGTTGTTTGCCGACATTCAATTTGAGTTAACAGTTTAATTTTTTCCTTCTTTCTCTCTCTCACATAGATGTGTATTTTCTATATAATTATCTGTGTATCTGAATTCCACTCTGTTTCTTTTTATCTCTTTCTGTCTGTCTCTATATATCTTTCTATTTACTTGCCTGTCGTTTTCCATTCTTCCATTCTTCTTCTCTCCCCAACTGCATCTGCAGTTCTTTAAGCTCACAAACTAGATCATTAAGTCATATCAATCATTCGCCTATATAGTTGTCAAATTTGAGCTTTAGTTTCCTTGACCTATGCACCACACTCACCCGCTTTGTAATCTTTGTAATCTTCAGCCACTCCCTCTCTCACAGTCTCAGCCTTCTCTTAGTCTATTGGCCATTGGCAGGCAACAAACCGCACTAATTGCAATTCGAGCTATTAAACAACACGTTGGCAATTATCAGCGGTAACAATTTTGTGTGTGTGTGTGTGTGTATTTTTTTTTTTTAAGCTGGGCAAAACCACACAGCACGTAAGCTGAACCCAACCAGTTGCTAGAGCCGCAGCAACAACAACAGCAACGATTGCTACTTAGGGTTAACCAGCCAACACTTGCAACAACAAGAACTTACCTGTCGCCCAGGTGGAGCTGGAGGCGGAGGTGGGCAAAAGCTGTCGGCGTTGTTGGCTTTGATGTGTATTTAAAATGTTTGTTGTGCTGCAACTGTTGAATACATGTGGGAAATTATGATTCGTTAAATGCTTGGCCGGACAAATGGCTAAACGGATTAATTAAACAGCAGCAGCCAGCACACGCACACACACACACAGATACACAGACAGTTGCATGTGTGTGAGTGCGTTTTAAGCCGCTTGTTTTCAGCTGTTTAAAGCCGTTTGCCGGCAACGCTTTTAATTAAGGCAACAACTTGGCCAGCTGCAAAGCCTGGCAAATGCAAAAACGACTTCGCAACAGCAACACCTTTTCTTTGACATTTTCTTTTGGCCAACGACACACAACCACACACACACACACACTGAAAGCAGTGAAAGTTTTACTCAGCTCGAAGCCCCAGCAATATTTTGCAATTAAGCAAACGATTGTTATGCTGCAGATGCTAAAAAGCGCGAGCAGTTGACTTAAGCCATTAGCATTCAATATATACGGTATATATATATATATATCACCTGGTGGAAAATGTAGTGTCACACACACGCACACCGATACACACGCGCACTCATACACACGCATGATTATGCAATATGTGTGTAAGGCACGGGCAAACGCAGCCAATTGGTTGGCATTTGGTTAGCAGCTGCTATACCCACACTCACACACTCGCACACACACACACACTCACATAGTCTGTCTCTGCACTCATACAACAACAGTTCATTTAAAAGGTTGTTATGGCATTCGCTGTCGCATTTAGTAACAGGCGCAAAATAACGTAGCATACTTTTTAGGGGTTGCAAAGTGCAGCATCTGCCACGGCTGCAATGATTGGCGCTCGGCCGCTGCCCATTGGGCACAGGGCACTAACTGCTGAACATATGCGCAGGCGCAGCAGAGAGTTACGTAATTGCAGCAACAGCAGCAGCAAAGGAAATTTCTTGATGAAGGATGATGCGGCTGCTGCCAACAGCATAACGCTGTGTACAATGCCCTGATGTATGTGTGTGTGTGTGTGTGTGTGTGTGTGTGTGCGGAGAGTGTATGTGTATGTGTGTGCGCATTGTGTCGAGAGCTAATATTCATTGAAAGGCCAGCAGTAGATGTTCAACTGCACTTGTTGCTGACGGTACGCGAAATTCAGCGCATTAAAAATACTAAAATAAAAAAATCAAATATTGAAAACAAATTCATTAAAGTATATCAAAATTAACAAAACAAAATTGTTTTAAATTTCCAACAGCTCAAAGCTAACTGAAAAATAAAGAATACTTACAAAATGTGTGAAATATTTAAACAAATGGAACTCAGCTGCCGTGTGA
The DNA here is from genome assembly GCF_018153725.1 of Drosophila mojavensis. Classification (NCBI taxonomy): domain Eukaryota; kingdom Metazoa; phylum Arthropoda; class Insecta; order Diptera; family Drosophilidae; genus Drosophila; species Drosophila mojavensis. Next base: position 10,739,836 of record NW_025318899.1, on the reverse strand, counting down.
ATGTCACCTAAACGGAAGATTCAAGTTCAATAAAGAAATCTTAAGAAATTAAAAATAAAGAACTATGTAAATATTTAAATTGTGGACTGAACAAATTTTTAGTGCAAAGGTGTTTTGTTTTTTTTTTTTTTTTTTTTGTTCCTTGCATTTCGTAATTAAATTAAAAAATATATAAAAAATATTTAACAACAATCTGGAAGTGGATTATCTAATAAATACGAAAATGGACGACGAAAGCGATGATAAGGATGACACGAAAAGGTGGGTAATAAATATATATTATAAATAAAAAATCATATACATACATATATATGCATTCATGTGAGCTACATCACAAAACTGATGTGGGTGGGCCGCACTGCAATTGACAGTTATGATTTAAAGACGTAGACAAAACAGAAACAACAACAACTGAGGGAAAAACACAACAAAGTGAAACAAACAAGTGGGCATAATTATTTGTGTAACGCCAAAACTAGAATACTCTGTAGAAAAAGCTTTGCATGAGAAGCTTTAGGCGAAAGCTTCAATTTATAAATTCTTCTGCTTCTGTATGATATTATATTTTTAAGGCAGTTCCACTCCATTTTACTTCATATATTTTGATATAACCGAAAAAAAGCTTGATTCTATTTATAGTAATAGCGAAGTTACACAAGATTTGAGAGTTATTTTTTAGGTATACGAGTATATCGATTTTTTGGGATATACTAAATTGTTCAAGATATTTCGAGAATGAACCAAATGTTGTTATACAAAATATAAAGTGATCAATATTATGCTTATATGTGTTTTATATATTTTATAATATATAATATATGTATATGTATAAAATAATATAATATAAATATGGTAAAAAATAGATTTTTGTTTTAGCCATTATGAAATAAATAATTTTTCAAAACTTTAATTTTTATTGTAAAAAAAAAATACAATGGAAGAAAAATATTTGAAAGGAGAAGCCAAAATTTAGCCGACATGTTTTTTAAATATTTAAAAAAAATGTAGGATTACCCTAAAGACGCTTCTACTATATATAAAGAAGAGAACTTTTGCGAATGTAACGTTTTTAGTTCGAATAGGGACGTTTTCCACAAACAGCCTTCTCTAATTCTCCACTTTTAGCTTTTCAAAGAATTTCACAGATATTTCGTTTGCTTCAATTATTTTTTACATCTTAGCTAACTGAATTATTAGTATTACTATAAGTTTTTTTTTTTTAATAATTTCCAGTATTTCCAAACATTATCAGATCTAAATGAAATTTTGCATAAGTTGAGCAGCCTGAAATGTTTGTTAATTCATTTCGTTTCGTTTCTGGTTATATGTTTGCTATGTCATAATCGGCAAGAGCTGCCTTTTCCCACCCTTCTGGCCCCGTTCCACGGCAAAAGACTAAAACACAGACGAAAAAACTGGCTTAGTTGGCAAATTTTGTGCACACTTTGTCCAGGTAATAGACACCTTTAATAATCGAAAGCGAAGTAAAGTCCAATTCCGAACTTTAATTAACTGAAATTTGAGCGTTATTTGTTTTTTGGACATTCACCGAATTCGTTATGTGTCTCTTTTTATATAAAAATATATATAGGCTTATATATATATATTGTAATTATGTTTGATAATAATTGTCTTTTTGTCTTGGATATTGTATAATACTATGTAAGCGCGCTGAGCTTGTCTTGCAATCAAATAAATATCAAATTAGTAACTCTAGAGCAACGAGAAGGGGAAGGGGTGAGCAGAGGCCGAGGCAGACAGCCAAGAATTAGGTTATATGAATATAAATATGTAGGGAAATGCAAACAATAAGAGTATATACATAACATATACAAAACTTATATAGTGCCTCGCTCGCTCTCTTTCTCTCAGTCTCTCTCTCTTTCCCTCTCTCTCATGCAGGAAAGGTCTTTCGACTGGTCTGTGGTTAATGAAAATTGCTTTGAGAATTCATATTTCCGAAAAATTTTGTTGAGCTGCAAATTATGAAAGAAATTGCTTGATAAACAAATAAATAAAATATATACATGCATATTAAATTTTATATAACAATATTTGTAAATATTGTATATATTGACATACATACATAAAGCGATAAGGAAATATCATAACTGAAAATTATATTTATGTGTTGGTGAAGTTAAGGATAGGTAATGGATGGATATCTAGAAGATGTGTATGAAGAAATTTGAATATGTGAATTGTATATATAATCAACAGATAGGCAGAAATTTAAGCTACATACATACCTATATCACATATAAAATCATAGTAGTATATATTCAACAATATTCATAATTCACACGAACTTATCAAAGCAACGTTTAAGCGGAAAGCTGAAACTTTCCCTGATTGGCTAATACGTCAAGTCTGGCAAACACACACAAAAAAAAAAAAAAAAAAGAAGTAAATTGTATCTAAATCCGTTTAATAGACTAACCGAGTGAATAAGAGCTGACTAAGCCAAGGTAACTGCATGCTGTGGCATGAGCTATCCTGTTGGCTTTTTCTTGTCCTCTCTTGCTCAATGGGTTCCAATTCCAGGAATTGACATAAACAACTAGATAGCTAGCTTTCTCTCTCGCTCTCTCTCTCTCTCCCTCTCTCTCTCACTGTCCCATTCCCATTGCATTGCTTCATAAGTTGCTCTGTATGCGTCTCATTTTATTGACACGCAAATGTCAAATGCAAAACTCGATGCCCAAAAATGTTTGCTCTAGCGCAACGAATGCAAAGCGACAATAGAACTGACACACACAAAAAATAGAGAAAGAGAAACCCCGCCCACAGGCTCAGATACAGCCTCAGACACAGTCAGATTCAGAGTCACAGGCACAGTTACAGCTACGCAACCAAATGCAGCCCACACCAACCCAACCCACCCCACTCCACTCCACCCACTCATATCAATTGCCTAAGCATGTGTGTGAGAGCATGTGGGCGGATTTGTCTAATAAACGCCAGACAAAGCATCAAGCGCACCACACACGTGGGCCGAAGGTGAGCAGCTGTTCCTTGTGTGCGTCAGTGTGTGTGTGTGTGTGTGTGTGCGGGGGTTGGCTACTCATGGGAATCCTTTTACAGTTGAGCTAATCTCAGTATGCCTCCCTGCCCTCCCCTTTTATGATTTGCCGTTATCATATATAGTTAATCTTAACATCGTTCTCTTTGGTTAACCCGAAGTCTTCTTTGCAGAAAGTCCCGCAATTTGAGCGAGAAGAAGCGCCGGGATCAGTTCAATTCGCTGGTGAACGATTTGAGTGCATTGATAACCACATCGAATCGCAAAATGGACAAATCCACAGTGCTCAAATCCACAATAGCATTCCTAAAGAATCACAATGGTAAGGACTTGGCAATGAAGATGAAAATCAAGTGGAAAATCTATTGAAAATGTCTCTTTCTTTTCGTTTTGGACCCACGTAGAGGCAACGGACAGATCGAAGGTCTTTGAGATCCAGCCGGAATGGAAGCCCACGTTTCTCACAAATGACGAATTCACGCACCTCATGCTGGAGTCTCTGGATGGCTTCATGATGGTGTTTAGCAGCATGGGCTCCATATTCTATGCGTCGGAGAGCATTACCTCGCAGCTGGGCTACTTGCCGGTAGGTGGCGCCACCTAAGCAAAGGGAAAACCAAAATTCACCTCTATTCTCTGTCCCTTCAGCATGACCTGTACAACATGAGCATCTATGATCTGGCTTACGAAATGGATCACGAGGCCTTGCTGAACATCTTCTTGAATCCCACGCCCGTCATCGAGCCCCGCCAGACGGACATCAGCGCCAGCAACCAGATTACCTTCTACACGCATCTGAAGCGCGGCGGCCTGGAGAAAGTCGATGCCAACTCCTATGAGCTGGTGAAATTCGTGGGCTACTTTCGTAGGTAGTCGAGCAGTCGCACTCGAGCCGAGTTACTTAAACTAAGCTCTTCTCTATAGGCAACGACACCAGCGCCCACTCGGACAGCCCGAGCAACAGCAGTCAGCTGACGTTGCCGCGCATCTTTCAGCAGCATCCGGGCGTTGAGCTGGACAGGAAGCTGGTCTTTGTGGGCACGGGACGCATACAGACGCCGCAGCTGATACGCGAGATGAGCATCATCGATCCCACCAGCAACGAGTTCACCTCGAAGCACAGCATGGAGTGGAAGTTCCTCTTCCTCGACCATCGGGCGCCGCCCATTATCGGGTACATGCCCTTCGAGGTGCTGGGCACCTCGGGCTATGACTACTACCACTTCGACGACCTGGACAGCATTGTGGCCTGCCACGAAGAGTGTAAGCAGAGACAAGATCCACCAGTTAAGTCAAATTCTAATCCCCAACTCTCTCTTCCTCAGTGCGCCAGACGGGCGAGGGCAAGTCCTGCTACTACCGCTTCCTGACCAAGGGCCAGCAGTGGATTTGGCTGCAGACGGACTACTACGTGAGCTACCACCAGTACAACTCGAAGCCGGACTACGTGGTGTGCACGCACAAGGTGGTCAGCCATGCGGAGGTCATCAAGCAGAGCCACAAGGACCGACAGAAGCCCACCAAGCCCCTCAACTCCTCCAGCAGCAGCAAGTGCGCCTCGGCGACGACCACGCTGCGCGACTTTGAGCTGGGCAACCAGAACCTGGACAGCGCGCTGCTCGGCAATACGCTGGCCAGCCTGAGCAACGAGGTGGCCGCCGCCACGTCGCCCACTGTCGACTCGTCGCCCATGTGGTCGACGGGCGCGGCTCCTGCTGCCAGCACCTGCCAGCTGAACTCGGTGAAGACGTCGCGGCCCGCTTCCAGCTACGGCAACATCAGCTCCACGGGCATCTCGCCGAAAGCCAAGCGCAAGTGCTACTTCTACAACAGAGGCAACGAGTCCGACTCCACCTCCATGTCCGCAGATTCTGTGATCAGTCGCCAGTCGCTGATGACGCATGTCAGCTCGGTAAGCAAACAGATTTCACCTGGCTTATGGCTCTATCTCTATCTCTGTTCCTCTACCTTGCAGCAAAGTCAGCGGCATCGTTCGCATCATCAGCAGCAACGGCAGCAGCAGCAGCAGCAACAACAGCAGCATCAGCAACAGCATCCGCAGCAGCAGCAGCAACAACAGCAGCAGCAGCAGCAGCAGCAGCAAAACTCACACTCTCAGCAGCAGCAGCAGCAACAGTTGCAGCATCAACAGCTCACCCAGCACCATCTGCACCAGCAACAGTTGCAGCTGCAGCAGGGCACTGCTGCGCCCAAAATCCTGCCCATGCCGTTGGCAACCACCCAGATTGTCACGAGCAACGCCTGCCAGTTTCCACAGTCCAGCTATCCGCTGACCAGTCCCCAGCTGGTGGCGCCCAGCTTCTTGGAGCCACCGCAGTACCTCGCAGCCATACCCATGCAGCCGGTGATGGCGCCGTTTCCTGTGGCGCCAGTCCTGTCGCCGTTGCCCATGCAGACGCAGTCGGAGCTGCTGCCGGGCGCCGTTGTCATGACCTCCACGCAGAGCCAGCTGCAGGATCAGCTGCAGCGCAAGCACGACGAGCTGCAGAAGCTGATCATGCAGCAGCAGAACGAGCTGCGCATTGTCTCCGAGCAACTGTTGCTGGCGCGCTACACCTATCTGCAGCCCATGATGCCCATGGGCTTCGCTGCCAGCAACATGGCCGTTGCTGCTGCCGCCGTCGAGGGCAACTCAGCCGGCAACCATGTGCAGCGCAACTTCAACTTCAGCGGCAGCAATGCTGTGGAGCCTCAGTTCAATCAGTATGGCTTCGCTTTGAACTCGGAGCAGATGCTCAATCAGCAGGACCAGCAGATGATGATGCAGCAGCAGCAGAATCTGCACAATCAGCAGCAGCACAATCACAGCCTGCAGCAGCAGCAGCCGCAGCAGAGTCAGCAACAGCTGCAGCTGCAACAGAGCCAGACTCAACAGCAACAGCAGCAGCAGCAGCAACAGTTGCAGCTGCAACAGCACAGCCAGAGCAACATATTGTCGCGGGAGGATATTGAGGACATCGATGCCTTCCTCAATCTGTCGCCGCTGCAGTCGCTGAATCAGCTCAACAACAGCAATGCCAACAGCAATGCCAACGCCAGCGGCAACAACAACAATGCCAACAATGCCAGCAATAGCAACAGCAACAGCAACAACAATGGCAACAGCAACAACAGCAACTCCAACACTAACAACAACAACAACAACAACTCGAATGCTCCAGAGAACACAAATGAAGACTCGCTGCTCTCCTACATGCAAATGGCCACCGAGTCGGGCGCCTCGCTCAACTTTCACATGGGCATCAGCGACGACGGCTCCGAGACGCACAGCGAGGACAATAAGTTGATGCGCAGCACCAGCAGCAATCAGCAGCAGCAACAGCAGCAACAGCAACAGCAGCAGCAGCAACTGTTGCAGCCGCAACCTGTAGTGGCGCAGCAACTGTTGCAGACGCAACAGCAGCAGCAACAACAACAAAGCAACTTCTTTGCTGCAAATCCCTTTGGCAGCTCGACCCAGAGTCAGCTGGCAAACGATCTGGAGATCCTGCCATATCCAATCGGGCAGGAGGAAACACAAAGTCTGTTCAGCTCCCCCCACACTGCGAACAGTAGTCAATAGTGCAAGTGGGCGTGGCCTGGCTGAGCTGACCAACCGAAATTCCTTAAAACTTAGCCATAGACAAAGACATAAATATATATAAATATATATAGATAGATATAGCTAGCATATATATGATATATAGATATTTAGTTATTTAGGCAGCTGTATTATATAAATCGTCTCTAAGTCCTACGGCACACGGCTCTCTCTTTAGCGTACATAGACAATAGCCACAACTAGTTGTAGATCTCAACAGACTGAGTATTGCGCTAATCCTTAATTCACTCTAAATCTATATACATCTAAATATTGATTATATTCTATATATAAGCTTTATATTATTCGTACTGTAGGCTCAAGTTCTCAAAAGTTGAGTTTTAGCTTTAGTTTAGTGAAAGATCGTTATAGATAAAAAATAAAAAAAACAAAGCAGCCCAACGTTTGCAATTAAACCAGTAAGTGCCAATGCCGCACACAAGGGATCTCTCAGAATTACATACACACACACACACACACATACATTTCCATGTACATATAGTCAAAAGCAAGTAAAACAAAAGAAAACTTACAAATACCATATCATTCCGTTATACATATATACATCTGGAATATACATACATACATGTGTATATATATGTATATATATATATTATTTTTAAAGACTGCGTCTCGTTTTAAGCTAACGATATACATATCTAGTTGATAAGTCGAAAACTCAGGTTGAGATTGCAACTGAATTATTTGCTGTGAACATATTCAAATATTAAACAAAAAAACAAAAACAAAATACATTATTTTTTGTTCTTATTATTTGATAACTCGAAGTTCTGTTATATACATATATAGAATCTATAGATAAACAGAGCTGTAACTGTATTAAAATCTGTTTCAGTTATGATTTTTTTCTTACTTTGTATTGGATATATCAATGTATAACCTATTCACATTCCCATTCTATGAAAGCTGATAAAGAGCCAAATGCAAAGAGCTTAAATCATAAATAAATATATTTATATAGCATATATGTATATTTACATACATCCATATGAATTGGCTTTCAATTAGTTGTAATTACTACCTGTACATGCCTATACAAACTAGTTAAAAATCCCCCTAAGCCTGTAAAAAATTGTATTCCATAATTCTTGAAGATATGTGTAGATAATTCTATATAAACTATATGTATATAGTATAGATCAATAATTCAAACACACGTGTTGTAATAAACAAGAGGTGAAAAAGAAGAGTATATTATACGTTTTCATACATATATGGTTACAGAGTAGCATAGGTACATATATATTTAGAGAGAGAGTGGGGATTTCTTATACTTAAAGTTCGCAATCTAAACGCGCAGCTTGACAATCGCATTCTGAAGTATTTGGAACTCGGCATTGATGTTGTTCATCAGATTGGAGATTTGATGCTTGGAATCGAGCACCTCCACGCTCTGTGTGTAGGCATTGTAGCGCACGCCGAAGGGGCGGGGAATGGAGTTGGCAAATTTACTGCAAGTAAATTGAAATTTGAGATCGAAATCGAAGTAACTATCATTAATATGATCCCAACTCACATGGTCTTCTCTTTGGCATTCTCGAAGCTGTCGGCCACATAGTAAAGCGGCTGGAATTGTGTAATGGGATATTTGGTAACGCCCGTCACCTCCGGCTCAAAGTCCTTCAGCTGCGGCTTGTCCGTCAGGCAATACTCCAGCTCGCCGTAGGACGAGAGCAGACCAGCGCCAAATGCCTTCAGCTCGCCCTCCTGACGGCACAGGCCGTACTCCACAGTAAACCAGAAGATCTGTATGAACCAAAGTTAATTAGAGAGGGAGTGTGAGAAAGAGAGGGGGAGGGGGGGAAGTAAGTTAGCCAACTTACCGTGGATAGCTTCTCAATGTAGTCATCAGGCGCTCCTAGAGAGGCCAAGCCAATCTCCTGGCAGAACTGCGCAAAGGCTGGATCAGCGAAGAGCGGCACATGGCCCAACAGCTCGTGGCAGACATCCGGCTCGGGTGTGTACATGGGCTTGCTGGGATGCCTAATATACTGGGTGGAGTGGAAGACGCGGAAGGCCAGGCCCGCAAGGAAATCCCGAGAGCTGAGCAAACCAGCCACAGGACGCAGAGTGAAGCCCGTGCAATCTGGCAATGAGGAATCGTAGTTTAATAAGAAGGTAAAAGACTACGTAAAATATACCTTAGATTTACATATAGAGAGAGGGAGAGAGAAAGAGAGAGAGAGAGATCAAAATATATATCAATTTGTCCTAAGGGAATATCAAACATCAAGTCTCTTTCTCTCATAGAGATTAGAATCAGAGCAGTCATAGGCAGACAGCTCGATCTATAGCTCATTCATCAGACCTGGAATATATTCAGTGCTCGACTTACCCCTCAAGAAGTTGGACACGTCCTCCAGCTGGGGAATGTTATCCTCGCGAAAGCCGCAATTGTCGACGAGCAGGGGAAAGACGTGATTGTATTCGCGGCAGGCGTGCGTCTTGTAGAGCTTGGTCAGATTGCGGAAGATGATGCCCCAGGTCTCGATCTCCTCCTTGGTGTAGTCCACGTGGGGCAGCTGCTCGCCGTGCTTGTAGTTGTAGGCGATGTCCGCAAAGTATTTGCGGCGCTTGCGGTACTCGGGATCTGTGAAGCCGGGATGATCGGCGTCCAGCTCGGCGCCGTAGCTCAGGATCTGATTGGCGAAGCGATCCAGATCGCGTATACGGCGTGGAAACCAAGGCACTGCCGTGGCATTGTCCTTGTAGTCGCGCGAGATGATGTTGAAGTAGCTGCACTGCTCCTTCACATCCTCAATGGCCTTGCCCAGGGCCCCGGACTTGCCGTCGCACTCCACAAAGAACTCGTAGCCGGGCACACGGAGCGACGAGCGCGACTCGATGTGCAGCAGGTTGATGTCGTGCTTCTTGAAAATGGCCAGGGTATTGGCCAGGGCGCCGCTGGAAAGGGACGAGTCCTTGGGCGAGAAGAGCAGGCAGGTGTTTTTCGCCTCCCGCATGTCCACGCCCTCCGCTATGTACGCGGAGTCCTCAATGCGCGTTGGCTACAACAACAACAGCAACAACAACCATAAGCGAAGCAGTTAACACGAGTTCTTATCAATTCCTAGACTAATCCATTTGCATAATAGTCTGACTAGGCTATCAGTTAGGCATCAGCAGAAGTGTCCATCAATCAATCAAAACTAATGTTCTATATTATTGCATTCTCTATTCATATATGTATATATTTGTATATGTATATTCCTATGTATATGTTAGATGCGTCTTGGGAATTGCAAACAGATATTAACGTCAGGGAAATTTTATGGCATTGTTTTGTTGTTTTTTATTTTTACAATTTTTTTTTTATTCGCTCGGGTTACAAAGGTTAACATTAAACCAAGATCTAGCTAGATGCATATCGAAGGTTTCCATTCTAACCGCAATGCTCGACTGCAGGGCCAAAGCCTTAAACTGGCTTTTTATTGAGCACATATATATGCATAGAGATATTCTTTTTTAAACTGAGACTTGATTCTTGATGAATATTACAATGTAAGAATCTTGACATCATTTTAGAGATTTGCTTAGACTGAACTCTGAGTGGGAACTTAGGCGCAATTAGGACTTTAGCCAAGTTTAATTTCCAGAACCATTACCGATTCTCTTATATTAATCTATTTAAGCAACAAAAAGCTAGCAATGGCATACATAGGATTTCCTATACAAGTTCTTAAAGAATCTGCTTTTAAAATTTAGTCAAATCATAATTTATTTATATATTCATTCACAATATTCCAAGTTCGCTTTTTCTGCTCTATTATTTCAGCAGCTAAAAATCATAAGTTTCTATATATATAGACTCGATTAATTCAAATCATGTTGAATTCTAGATTGTGAAATTCACTGTAGAACTTTTGTTGTCCTTTTGCAAACAAAAATATTTTTATACTTATGCATATATACATATATTCATTAAATACCAATTTGTTTTTCTAATTTTAATATTCCATAGAAACTAGTTCTAATGGATTCAATATTATTCTCTCTCAAATATTTATAAATATTCATTAAATTTTGTTCAGAATTTACATTTCTTTAAAAGCTGGTTTAGAAACTCCTCACATATATTTAAGATTATATAGATATACCTGTACACCTATTAAATTACTCGCATTTAAAAATCAAAGAAAAACCTATTTAATTTTAGCACTAGTATTAATAATAATTTTAGCACTATAACTAAAGCCAATGTCTAAGACAAGAATTTGAACCCAGATTATCAATTCCAAATTATTATTATTATTTAATAATAAATAATTACAAGTCTTTCCATTTGTATAGAGATTAGCTTGATCTACAAAAAACTTCTATTGTTTTGACTAATTTGAACTTTGATAATTCAATTAAATTCAATTATAGTGAATGCTCTGCATTTGTTTGTCATAGATTTTGATCACTTTGCGTCAACTAATTATTTACGATTTAATTTGAAATGATTTTCACTTTTTATACTGAGTCTATATATAGTAGGGGAATTGCGTAGTGTACGAACCTTATCGAAGGAAACTTGTCGTTGGTACATATTGTACGACTCGATTGACCAAAAAACTATAGCTTATTAGCGAAACGTAACGGAACGGAACGGAACGAAACGAAACGAAACTGAGGCAAACGCACCGCAAAACACACGAGTTAAAACTGATTTGGCTTTTGAGTTATTCAGGCGCTTTTATAGACTCGCACAGTAGCCAGAGTGGCTAATCTCTGTCAACAATAATATCAACAATAACAACCAAAACTGAGTACGGAGAGGGCGATCGGAGATCAGAGCGGAGCAGAACAGAACCGAGCAGAGCATCCACATCGTAGGGTTATCAGCTGAGCTGGCGTCTTCGTATAGATCATTAAGTTGTCTATATGAGCGCGTGAGTACTATGTGCTAGTGGAACATAAATCTTATCATGGAATATGCGCTGCTTGGGGTATTTTTTAATAGTTCAAATTTTGCAAAAAATAAAAAAACTTTATGGGCTATAAAAAAATGATAAAAAAAAAAAAAAACAATATTTAAACTCAATAATCAATATTCTAATGACAAGTTCTAGCCAAACGAGTTCAACGGCATTTCTGCTCAATTATTGGAGGTAAATAAAGTTTAAAATGCGCGCGAAGCTTTCTAAAAACACAGCTCTAGTTTGAGTTCCACAATAATATTTTGATTAGCTCGGCAACCTGTCTTAGGTTTCTCAGCAACTGGCACACGCACACACACACACACACACATACATACATGTAGTGGCTTATCAAGTGAGCAGCAACAACAACGATTGCTGACCCGCCCAACTGCCCCAACAAACTGGCAAAGTGTGCAAAATCAGCTTTCATTCAATCTACGAGGCCTTTTTGTGTGTGTGGAACGTGTTTTGTGGAACGCATCTGCAGTACTCAGCTTTGGCGCCGCACTTGAGTGTGCTTGTACCAGAATCCAATAAGAAAATGCAAAGCTTTGACTTTTGACTGGAAATTAAATTTTATTGCTATCAATAACTATAAATATTAATTAAAAGGAACTATTTTCTTACATAATAAAAAATAGCAATTTATTTTTTATAATTCATTTATTATTAACAATATTAAGTATAAGTAAAATCAGATTAAAATAATAATAAATTTAAAAAAAATATTCTACAAAATAATACAACAAATTGTATTGTATATATAAATTTTTTTATATTTTTAATTTTGTAAAATATTTAATTTATTTATTTAGTATATAACATTTATTTAAATAATAAAATAAAACCCAGGAAATATTTGTACCTAAAGCACAAATGTACCATGATGAAAGCCATCAAATTTGAAGTACTTTTCTGCCTCCATCTCTATCACTATCTCTATCGCACTATCTCTATGCAGCAATGCATTCCGCGGCGTCACAAGGTCAACATTTAAGAGTTTTTTGTGGTTCGCTTTAATTCCTAGAAATCTGATGCAATATGTCATCAAATTTACACAAATCGAATTTTTGAGCTATCAGCGTATTTGGAGAACGGGGCTTTTGGGAAGCTTAAAGCTTCGTGATGTAAAGCGAAGAACGCATATTACATTCAAGATTTCTATCAGTTATCACAAATGTAAGACAACGAAGCTGTGATTCTTGTGTGTTTCGAATACAATGTCGACCTTCTGATAAATAAAAATGGAGACTGAAATATTTTCTGTAAAATTTCCTATTTATTTAAATCAAAGAAAAGTACATGTCATAAAAGTATTTATTTAAATTACACATGAAAGGTATACAAAAATAAATTGCATAAAAAAATAGTCATAAGAAATGCATGTAATTTTACAAATGCTCATTATAGTATAAAATAATAAATAAAATAAAATTAAAATTAAATATATTAGAAATGATTATATCGACGCCTGAGCGAGGTGAGGATGCCGCGTTTCAGATGCGTCTTGCCTGACGTTTGCGGGCGCACGTTCTTGAGAGTGCAGCCCACGGGCAGATCGACCTAGATAAAAATACGAATAGAGAGAGAAAGAGAGATATCGATTGACAGAGAAGTTAAGATGGATAAATATATAAATACTATTAGAAACAGTTGCAAAACAGAGATAGAATTGGATATGAACAAGAGATTCAGATACAAAGATAAATTGAGATAGAAATATAATATGTATCTGTATATCATACCAAGCTAAAGATTCAGATACAGAGATGCAAACTTGGCAACAGATACAGATAGAGAAACCCATGTAGGTGTTAGCATTGGTAGCTAGCCAAACCTTCAGGGGCTCTATCGCATTACAGTTAGTAGAAGCTTTGGCTGCGGGCGTGATATTGGATGCAGTTGCTCGCAATTGAACTTACGAATTGGCTGGAGGTCACTTTGACTGGCTCCTTGCCGGGGCAGACTACGAAGGACTCGTGGCCAGCAAAGAGGCTGCTGTGCGAGGACTGGGTGAGGGCAGCGGGAGCAGCGGATAGGTCCAGATCGGGGTAGCTAATCTCGGCGTGGGCGGGCGGGGGAGTTGGTGCAGCAGCTATATACGCATTACAGACATCAATATATTTATCTATCCACTGACTTGACTACGGTTAACCTACCTTTCACACGTATCTGGAAACTGCATTGCTGCGTACGGCCGTCCGTGGTGGTGGCCTCGTAGCGGATGTCGTGGTCGCCCCTGCCGAACAGAGCGCCAGGGAACTGTGAATGGAGTGGAGTCGATTAAGCTTACTCTACAATTGAATTGATTTCATTTCATGCTCACGGATGACTTGTAGATCTTCAGTAGCTTGCCCTCGAAGCGCGGCTCCTCCCAGACGACGGAGCGCAGATTCTGGTTCTCCTTCAGATACACTTCGAAGGAAGGCGGACAGAAGCGGGACGAGGAGGAGCCCAGATCGATGCGAGTGCTCTCGGCAGAGCGTGTAGCTGAAGATGTAACTGGGATTGGTTCAGCCGGTGGCTGGGCAATCAGGCTCTCCGAGCGAGCATCAGTGAGATGAGCGTAAGGTCTCGCAGGAAGCGAGCCGGATGAAAACTGGGGCGAGGGCGCGGGTCGATAGGCTGACATGGCAGCTGGCCTGAAGCTGGGGAACTGCGAGGGCAACGCATTGGGAGTCGACGCCCGCTTGATGGTGATGATGGTCTGGCAGGCCACGCTCAGTGCTGTGGCCGGATCGTGCGCCCTGTAGACGATCTTGTGCGTGCCGGCGGGCAGATGGGCCTCCAGCTGCTTGGCCCAGGCCGGAAAGGCGACCACATGGCGGTAGTCCACATTCGTGGCCGGACGCTGGAGTATGACATGCGCTCTGCTTTGCAGTGGACCGAGCAGGATGACCACGTTCTCGGGGCACCTGATGTAGGGTCGGGCGGGCAGCCGTTGAATCGCTTGAGGCGGCCTGAATGCCGGTTGTTGCGGCAGGTTAAAGGCCTGCTGCTGCCAGGGCGATTGCATCTGCGTGCTCAACTGGTTGCCAAAGAAGTTCGAGTCCAAGGGCTTGCACTCCAGCGGGCCCAGCGACCAGCCGTTGAAGCAAGTGGTGGACATTGGGCCGACCTGCACGTAGCCCATGTTGCAGCGCAGCAGGCAGATGGAGCCGAAGCTGGACGGGCCTAGGGTGCAGCTGGCGGGCGAGATGACGCCGTTGCGTGGCGTTGGCAGCGCTGGACAGGCGGACTGGGCACGGGACGTGGCTATGGAAGGCCAGAGACGTGGTTGCGAGACAGCTGCAGGACGAGAGAGAGAGAGAGAGAGAGGAGAGATTAAGAGGCAGCTGAGAGTGTTTGTGTCCAATTTCTGATACTCACGCACGCACTTGTTCTCCTGCCCCTCCCAGTTGCCGGAGGCGCCGCAGCTGCGAATCTCGGAGCCGATCAGCTGGTAGCCCGGATTGCAGCGCACCTTGCAGCGCGTGTTGTAGAAGAGCTTGCGTTTGTGGCGATACCGGTTGCAGTGGGCCTGGCCATTGGCCGGCGCCTGGAAGCGCTGACACTGGTCTCTCACCTGGAAGCTGGGCAAGGGCTGAGCGGGCTGAATGGGCAGAGTGGGCAGCGGAGGCAGCGGGGCACTGGCGACAGCTGGGGTGACGGTGGGTTCCAAGAATGTGACCGGACGCAGCGTGGGCAGCGGTCGCACAGGCATCACTGGTGGTGCAGGTGGTGCAGCAGGAGCAGCAGGAGCAACAGGCGCTCTAGGAGCCAGGGGGAATGGCGCTACTCTCGGCTCGATAGCGGGCACCGCATAGCAGCTGCGCTCGTCGAAGGACAAACGCTTGCCCGGCTCACACTCGCACCTGAAGCTGCCTGGCTCATTGATGCAGCTGCCCTCGCAGCCGCCGTTGGCCCGGGCGCACTCATCCACGTCCTGGCAGTCGCGCGCATTGGCCGCCAGCTGGTAGCCAGCCGGGCAGGCGCACTGGTAGGAGCCCTGGGTGTTGCGGCAGGTGTGGGAGCAGCCGCCGTTGTTCAGGCGGCACTCGTCAATGTCCACGCAGCTGCCATCGGCGCCCAGCAGGAGGCCAACGGCGCATTCGATCGGTTGGCAGCCCTGATCCGTCTGGCGGGAACCGGGCGGACAGCCCACTGGGGCAGGCCGGCAGCTGCGCTCGTCCTCCTGCAGCAGGTAGCCCAGCGGACAGCCGCACTCGTAGCTGCCCGGCTTGTTGATGCACTCGTGTGTGCAGCCGCCGGAGAGCAGGCCGGCGCACTCGTCCACATCCTGGCAGGTCTGTCCGTCGGGCTGCAGCTCGTAGCCCCGCTCGCAGGCGCAGGCGTGCCCACCTAGAAGATTAATGCAAATGCTGCTGCAATTACCAAAGTCCACAGCGCACTCGTCGATGTCCAGGCAGGCGAAGCCATCGGGCGCCAGCTGAAAGCCGGGCTGGCAGGCGCAAGCGAAGCCCCCAGGCTGATTCAAGCAGAGCTGCGAGCACTGTCCATTCTCCAGCTGGCACTCGTCGTCATCCTGGCAGCTGCGGCCATCCGCCGCCAGGCTGAAGCCCAGAGGACAGGCGCACTGAAAGCTGCCCGGCAGATTGATGCAGAAATGCGAGCAGTTGGCATTGGACATGGAGCACTCGTCAATGTCCAAGCAAGCGGGCAAAGCAATTGATGCAGATGATGATGCAGATGTAGTTGTTAATGATGATTGAGCTGCAATGCCCAAGGCATAGCCTGGCTCGCAGAGGCAGGTGTAGGAGCCATTGAGGTTCTCGCAGCGCATGCTCGAGGCGCAGCTGTGCGTGTTGCTGGCGCATTCGTCAATGTCGAAGCAGTAGCCAACGAGGCCCTCCGCCTGGAGGGGCTCGTAGCCGGCGGCACACACACACTCATACGCACCTGGCAGGTTGCGGCAGAGCTGCTGGCAGTTGCCATTGTTGACGGCGCACTCGTCCACATCCTGGCAGCTCTTCTGGTCGGCGCTGAGGACGTAGCCCTTGCTGCAGGTGCAGGCGCCGCCGTCGGCGCTCAGGCAGAGCTGCTCGCAGCCGTTGTTGTTGAAGGCGCAGGGGTCGGGCGCCACGCAGGTGTGGCCCTCCGGCTCCTGCAGCGACATGCCGCGCGGGCACAGGCACTGATAGCCGCCGGCCGTGTTGAAGCAGTCGTGGCTGCACTTGTGCGTGCCCAGGGCACACTCGTCCAGATCCTGGCAGCTGTACACGTCGCTGGCATAGCCCGGCGGGCAGAGGCAGCTGAAGGTGCCGTTGGCCTCGTTGGCCACGCAGCTGCCCGGCCGGCAGCGCTCGTGCCCCTGCTCCCGGCTGCACACCGTCTCCAGCACCTCGCAGCTGTGCAGATCCTCGGCCAGCCTATAGCCATCGGGGCAGCGGCAAGCGTAGCCGCCACTGGGCAGATCCTCGCACTCATGGGCGCAGCGCCTGCGACTCAGCTGCGGATTGTCCAAGTCGTCGCAGCCATCGCGCACGCAGCTGCTGCCGTCCTCCTGCAGGTGGAAGCCCTCGCGGCAGCTGCAGCGATAGGAGCCAATCGTATTCTCGCACAGCTGCTGGCAGATGCGATGCGGCACATGATCCGCATTCTCGTTGTCCTCTACGACGATCTCGCACTCATTGATGTCCTGGCACTCCTTGCCATCCTGCGAGAGCACGAATCCTGCATTGCAGCTGGGCTTCTGCACAGCTGGCTCCTCCACATCCGTCGGCTCCTCAACTGGCTTGCCCTGCTCCGGCTCCTCTGGCTCCTCCACAGCCTCCTGCTTGGTGTCCAGCGGTATGACACAGCGATAGGAGCCCGGCGTATTCTCACAGGCATTGTTGCACTCCGCCTGCACCTCCGGCTGTGCGCACTCGTCGATATCTGAGGAGAAAGATGCTGAGACTCTGGGCAATGGTAGCCTTGGTATTCACTCACCCTCGCAGCTGCCGTCGGACTCTTTGATCTGGTAGCCCTTCCGGCAGGCGCACTCATGCGTGCCGGGCAGATTATTGCAGATCTCGGCACAGCCGCCATTCGACTCCAAGCACTCATCGATGTCTGCAAGGGAGAAGTACACAATGTAGACAATGGAAGAAAGAGGGAGAGGGAGGGGGAGATAGTGACCCACCATGACAGGTTGCATAGTCCTGGGGATCCAGCGTGTAGCCCTCGTTGCAGCTGCACTTCAGCCTTGGCTCGTTCTCGCCAGGGAAGAGCAGACGCTCGCACTTGTGGGCACAGCCACCGCGATCCTCTCCGCAGTTCTCGTCCAGGAGACGTGGTGTGAACGGATCCTCCGTAGGCTCTACGACAATATTGATATCCGTAACAGGAGCAGCACCTCCGGCAACAGGATGAACTTCTGCTTTTGGCTCTGCCTGCAGCTCTGGCTCTGGTTGCACCGCTTCTTCTGGCTGTGGCTCGTCCACGTGCACCACAATTGTTGGCTCGAGTCCTGCTGGGGCTTGAACAGGAGCCGTTGACTCAGCAATGGTCTCTGCCTCAGCCAATGGCTGAGGTTGCCGTTGCGGCGTCAATGATGTCTCCTCGTCCTCCTCATCCTCCTCGTCCTCATCTATCGCCTCCAGCTCCTCTAGCTGCTCCTGCTCCGCCTTCTCTACTGGTGGCGGTGGCGGTGGTGGCGCCACGGGATCCTCACCCTCAGCTGAATCGTTTTCTAGATCCTTCTCATCGATCGTTTCGTATTCATCGTAGTATTCGTCATCGTGGAATATTGGCGAGCAGTAGGGCGGATCGCCCTGCCACTCCTCCGTTGTCACATTGCAAATCAGCTCAGTGGGGCCCTCAATCACATAGCCTCTAGAGCAGCTGTAAAGGGCCGTGTTGATGTCCCCGTCCTCGTACAGCTCAGCCCGCGCATGATCCACCGGCGGCGGCGTCTTGCAGTCCTCATAGACAGCGTGCGCAACTGTCGACGGTTACCAAAATTCGAGTAAATCTCATGACTTTAATATCAAAACGAGCTCAAGCTATTAGCATAGCCATCGCCCTGAGAGTTGAATAGATTTCTTATGGAAATTATTATTGAATTATATGATTTGAATATTAATATGATAGTCAAACTATTAGCTCAACGATCGCTCTGATAGTTCTACAAATTTCTTTATAGAGCATTACGAAGAGCTCTTCCCAAGCTTTGCTAAAACAATTTTTATTATGCTTCTGTTTATTTTTATCTCCACAGAAATTTACGATGCGCATTTATGTTTATAGTTTGTAAATTCCGGCCGGTAATTAAGTGGAGAGACCTATTTGTTGGGCTAAGGGGACTCTCATAACGCTAAAGACGTATGGGCCGGCGACAAACTGGCCATGAATCATCAATATGTTGAACTAGATCTCACCTATATGTATCACGATATCATAAAAAAGGTGAACAGATATCTAAATATATATAGATATATATTATATAGAGATATGTATATCTATACAACCACGAGCGGGGTAAGAACAATTTACGACTTTATAGTAGAGAACCAATGGCATAATAAAATATAGTTTGGACATCTTCTGTGACTAACCTCGTGTATTTGGTTCTTACTCATGGATGTTAGAGCAAATGGTTTTTATGGTCACATGTGGATATCTTTATGAGCCATTAGGAAAAGGTTACAAGTTTCCCTGGCCACACTTCCACATGGATTTCAAAATATACCCAAATTATTTATCACTTTGCGAAGAAATGTGCAGCGGAAAGGCTTGCGAGCTGTCATATTTGAGATCTTTATGATGGATATTTGCCTAGGCTTACGCCCACTTACCTCCAGAGAGTGCAATGCAGCCGAGCAGACATAAAGCAAAATGTGCTCGCGGCATTTTGACGCCTCGGACTATAATCTAGTATTATATATGTAGATGTGTTCGATCGAAACTATTTTGTTTTCCACCTTTGCACACTCGAAACTTGATTTCTCAGCTTTTCCTTTCTTTTTTTTTTTTTTTTTTGTCTTTTAAAAATAACAAGCCATTAATTAATTTTTAGTTTTCTTTCAGAACATTTTGGAAGGCGAGCGCAGGCTGAAAATATAGATGAGTATATGTAGACGGTATAAAAATCCATTAAGATTAAGGCGGCTTTATAAATAGCACAGCATCACTTCATCTGCATATATGTAGATTCGATTCATAGAGCGGCACAGCGGTACAGGAGAAACTAAAAACTTTTTTCCACATTTGTCAACGCGATAAGAACACTCCACATCATTCACCAAACTATATGATAACTATAAATCAATCGCCGACATCTGTCAACAGACTCGATAGGAACTTCCAATAACAGCACTAGGAAATATATATATATAGATAGATGCAGAGATCTATAGGATAGATATTGCACTTGATGATATCGGCTAGTTAAACGATATCCAAGGACTTGCTGCAAGAGGAGACAACGCACCGTTCCCCACAAGCGCCAAGGCAAGACTGACTGACTCGTCGCAAGGGAAGCCAAGAAATTTGTCTCCAAAAAGATATATTTATGCTGATCTTTCATGCCTATCATAAAGCAAATTAGCGCGAGAGCTCTGCACAAGTGCCGTGGTCGTCCACAGGGAGAACGACGACGTCGTCTTCCTATTTTTAAGAACATCTTCATCATCATGATCATCGGCTGAAAGTATGATTATCATCGGCCATCACAATGATCATTGCGAATGCTTGAGAAATTGATGAGTTCTCTCTGTGGCCCGATGCCAAGGAGGCGGGTCAAAGATGCTCGCAATGAACTTGATGGCGATGCAGCTCACTAACTGCAATTAATATTTTCAGAAATCGGCAATATAGTGAATAATAATGGAGACATATCGTATAGCAATATAGATATATAGTCAGTCTCTCATTAAATGCAAGGAATTTGTAGATGGGAAAACATGCTTGAGGATTAGCTTGAATCGACGTGATAATCCTCAAAGTTGTTCATGAACACATAGGTTAGTTAACTTCTCCATTTCTCCATTTGCTGAACGGAAACTTACCATGTGAATGAGTTTGATTAATGTCAATTTAAAGAGGCTATAGACTAATCTTAAAATCTCATTAAATCGTTGCGTTGAGTGAGATATTGAATAATGAATAATGAATGAATTAATGAATAATTTAAAATACATAGTGAAAGCAAACTTGAGGATAAATTTGCATGTTTATTCTACTAAAGAGTGAAAAGTACAATACAAAATTAATATTAAATATATATGTATATATAGTGTATATGTAGATGTATTTGTTGAAGACATATTAATCAAACAAGCGGATAAAACTTAATTCTTGTGGTATTTGTGTCTTAAATAAGGGAAATGTTTCTTACGACATATTTTATTCGATTTCCATAATTAAAGAAAATTCTAAGAAAATAGAGAAAAGCTAAAGTGGATGCTATATAAAACAAGAGGATAAACTTTATTACTCATGGTAAATGATTTTTATTGGTTGGCAAAGAGATATCTTAGATTTTTTGAATGTATTCTATAGTCATACGTAATAAAAGCAATACCTGAATATGGAAAGCGGCTATGCCTTTTAATCTTCCTATGCCCCCTCTGTCTACGAGGGTTCTACTTGTACCCTGTAACCAATGCTCGCTTTTCATATGCTGCTTCAACCTGTGTTCATTCTTCCTGTGCTCCCCTAGCAATGCTCCCTCTAGTTGCGCTCCCTCTAGCTGTACTCCGATGCCCCCTCTCCCTCTATCTGTACTCGCTCTCTATATGCTCTCTCTCTCTCTCTCTTTTCCCCTCTCTCTTACTGTGCGAATCAAGTCTTTGCTTTAAAAAAACTCAAGAGATTTGCGAATTTAAAAATAAACAAATTATGTATGCATTCTTAACTTAAATGTTGATTCCTAATGATAAGCCTTTGCTAATAATATGATTTATCCCCAAAAAAAAAATAAGAATTAGCCGATAATTAAGACTAGAAGACACGCTTCATGGCTCGCGATAAACCCAAGTTGCTAACTAGTTTGACAAATATTTCGAAGCAATCAAAGACCACATATCATTCCATTATACTCACTGACTACTTTAGTACCCGGAAAGAACTGTAAAGCCAATCGAAATAGAATCTCATTTTCGATTTCTGAGTAGGAGCATTAATATTAATAACAAAAAAAAAGCTGATTTGATTATCATATTAACAGTTTTTATGGCTAATCTCGTAACAAGAGCTGATTTGTTGGGGTCATCAGACCAAAACTGAAACACGCATAAGATTTTGATTAATTTGATTATATTTTTGGAGTTATATATAGATGTAAGAGTTGTGAAGGTGTGTGAAGGAGCAGATGAGATGATTTATAACAGGTGACACGATCTAGAAGCTATACGAGAACTAACAGTAGATATTAGCAGGTTACTACACGGTATTATCAGCCTTCTTCTGAATGATTACAAGCTACGACGTGTTTCACAGTGTTGGGGCCTTCGGGCTGCCATCCTCGTTGTGGGTGCGTATGTACTCCAGGGCGCGCAGAATGTAGCTGGGCGTGGGCGGCGGCCGGGGCAGGTGCTTGCCCACCACATGGAAGCCGAGCCGAGCCGAGGCACGCCCTCCGGCGAGGTGTAGCTAAAGATGCCAATGGTCTCCAGGGCACTGCCCGCTGTCTGCACATTGATGCCGTTGCTGGTCTTGAAGGCGAACTTGAAGATGCCCGTCTCGTCCAGGGGCGACACCCGATAGTCCGTAATCTGGGCATAGCGTTCGCTCTGGCCCACCAGACGGCGTATGCGACGCACCCGCACCAGTCTGGCGTCCAGCTGACTCCCGAGCAGCGCCAGGCACAGCCAAGTGATCAACAGCTGCGAGGGACACAGAGAGGGGAAAGAGATGGATCAGCAAAGTGGATCGAATTGGATCGCGTGGCTAGCACAAGGTCGTGTTGGCGCTTACAAAATTTCGCATATCTGCCGAGCGTGGCACACAGTGGACAAACACTTGTAAATTTGATAAATTATAATATATAATTATCTCTAGTTAATCCAAATATATGTTCGTTCGTTTATTCGTTTACACACAGCGCGACGATGGACGCGATCCGAGCTCTGCGAGGTTCAAAGTTAGCCAACCTACTGCGGCCTCTGCGAGCGCGTCTTACCCACTTTATACGTAGTCGTATATCTAGCCTAGTCATCGATGAGCGAAGAAGCTGAACAATCAATAAACATAAACAAACAAAGCACGACTCTATTG
Source organism: Drosophila mojavensis (assembly GCF_018153725.1). Classification (NCBI taxonomy): domain Eukaryota; kingdom Metazoa; phylum Arthropoda; class Insecta; order Diptera; family Drosophilidae; genus Drosophila; species Drosophila mojavensis. The sequence goes on along the minus strand of NW_025318899.1, from coordinate 10,717,089 downwards.
TTGCTCAGTCGTGGCTTGGTCTGGCCTGGCTCGGCTTGGCTTGGACTGCCTCCGATTGGCTTGGAGTCGTGTCGCTTGACGCTTCATTCCACGATGGCCATTCATCCATTTCCGCGCTAATAGCCAACACTCTGTTTGTTTAGCTAACCACATTAATTTATGACTGCACTTGATGTTAGTTCCAGTTCTTCGATTCTTAGTTCCGAAACGAATATGAATATATCCGAAAGAATGCCATTTCATTTGCATTATTACTGTTTAGGCCAATCAACTCCGACACATATATGGTTAGGCCAACCAGTTTGGGTAATAAAATGTATTCATTTATGATGTTGGTCATATTTTTATATGTTTCAGATAACAAATGCTGTAAAAAACGTTCTTTATACTTACAGAAGGTTATCAAGCTCCAAGAACTACATACATATCTCTTATCTCTTATCAAAACGCTGAAAAAGTTTCTCAATCAACTTTTTGCTATATGATGCTGTTCCGTCGATAGTCCTACTAAAAGACTGGAAATTTTGCATATAAAAACTTATTTCGAAATGCTATATATATAGTAATCTCATATTGCTTATGTGGGAAAGATCCATCAATCCCTCAAATCCAAAAGAGATTTAATGTTATAAAACATTATATTCTACAATGAGCACTTATATAATATATAAACATATATACATGAAAAAAAATCATTTGTAAAAGAAAAAGCGAAGCAAGGGACAATATTATTATTTTATATTAAAGAAACATAGAATTCTCATAAAAATAAATAATAATATAATAAAGATTTTTTCATACGTTCGATCTATACATACATACTTTATACTTAAGATCTCTGCAAAATCACGCCAAGCAGCAATAATTAACTGATATATTATACAGAAACAAGTCGTCAGTCGTCTTCATAATCTCAACTCTCTTTTCAAAGCATTTCAGCTTCCCAGGGTTTATGTATTCCTCATAGATAAGTCATAAATAGATTAGATATTTGCACATCCTGTACCTCAACTTAATGCCTGACTTTGGCCTCACATTAATTAGCTTTGGTCACGCCAAAGGCCACGCATTGTTCTCGCCTTTTGCAGCTTAATCCAATTAACAAGTGTTTATTAATTTGCACACATAACTTTTGGGCAAATATGACGCGACAATACGGAAGCTGTCGATCGCCCACATTTATGATTAAACCTATAAAAAATCATCTTCTGGCAGACGTCAGATGCCATTTGTGAATGCCAATCCGATGCAGAACCGATATTAAAACTATAAAATCTGATAAAAATCACAGTCAGACAGTCACACAAACACACACACAGCGTGAGATAACACGTTAAATAGAATTGAAAATGAAATCTTTAATGCGTTATTTCGTTAGTTCCGTATCGGCCCGTTAATGGGCCCACCAGCTGAGTTCTAAACGGCTTCAAAGCCAATCAACGACTGATTCTAGAAATGACGTGAAGAACTTTGGGCTGATTCGATCAATCGCTTGATCGATCGTTTGGGCTGACTTGCCAGTTATGCTAATTGAGCCACTATAAATGAAACCGAAAGCTACGCAATAAATATATAAATTTATATATAAATGTGTGCTTAGATATACTAAATACTTGTAGATCAGGTGCTTGATATAAATTTATATTTCGCCTAAACTCTGAGCAGCGAGCAGTAGCAGCAGCAACTCAGTTCGAATCGAGTTTTATATTAATTATATATATTTATACTATATTGAGCTATGAGACTCATGAGATTCTCTCAGGCTGAGCTAATGCTATTAATGAGAACGCCCATGAAGCAACACCTTTTTTCGACACCTTTTTTAACACAATTTCAATAGTAATTTGTTTGCAATTTTTTTAATATTTTTAAAATTTACTTTTAAAATATTTTGTTTATTTTTTATGTATATGCATTTTTTATATTAATTTTTTAATTTCTTGCTTTAATTTAAAATCATAATTTATAGTTTTAATTAATTCCCTTTAATTTCATTTGATATTAATTAATATCAATTTCAGCTCGCTTTGTTCCATTCCATTCAATTCAGCTAATTTTTTTTTTCATATCATATCATTTTGTGCCATCTCAATGTATTCCAATTTGATAGCAAATCATTTATTTTCACATCTTCATTGGGTGTCTTGAATATCAATGGCAAATGTCGCAGAGCTCTTTATAATTAATGGATTGATGCGCTGATTGATTTTTAACGCCTTGAGCGATGCGGCCGAGCGGTGTGTGGGAACTGTTATGCATATGGAATGGATTGATTTCTCTACTTCTGTTTGTGCTTGTGTGTGTTTGATTGGGTGTGGTCAAGTCGTGCAAGGTCTAGGTCGACCTGCATACCTTGAGTTCCATTGGATGCTGCACATTGAAGCCAGCTTTCTGAAATGCATCAGAGTTCAAAGTGTTTGCCGCGTTGAATGTGGTTTCGGAACCAGTTTAGGGTTCATTGAATGTGTCAATTGTTTTCGAATCGGCTCAATTCGGCCATAATTTATGTTCATTAGGCCATGCCAAAGATATTCGTGTTAGGCATATAAAGAGGCGGCATTTCTCAAATGCCATAAAACAGATATTTTCTATCCGATAAGGCGAGCGCGAAATATCTCAGTATCGAATACAGACAAAATAAATCTACCTTTAACATTTAACGTGCATGTTCTTTAATTGCATTCGAGATTTATTTCGAAGTACGAGCAGCTGTGATAGACCAGTTCTCTTATTTTCTTGTCAAATTAGCACTTTTATACCCTAATTTTTTTATAGCCTTCTGGCTAATTACAGAGTTTCTCAATTAAATATATATATTTTCAAGATCATTTATAATTTTATTAAATACAATTACGACACTTTACAAACAGGTTTTGCACCACTGTGCGGCACACCTACCGATTTTCAGAGATCCACATACGCCCATCAAATACTATGTCAACGATCCTCAGTGTTTATCAGTTATACCCATAAATATTGAACGCTTTGTCATCTTAAATATTCAACTATGCATTATATAAACTCAATGCTTATAATTTTATTTAGAATATTATTAAATTAGCAAGCGGTGTATCATCCATAACTCAGGGGAGTCTGTGACTTGATATACCCTTTCTCCAGCAGTTAGCATATATTTATAAAATATATGTACGCGAATAAGCATAAATCAGATCGTACGTGTATCAATTAGCTACATATCTCTGAGAGATACCCAATTGAAAGTGTAAGATGAGATAATCATTAATCAGCTGCATTCATGAAAATCAGCTACTTCATCAATCGAATGCTGAGGCTTCTTAAAATGTATAGACTGTTGATATACAAATTGGAGGATCGATTACGATCTTTGACGTTATCGATCACAGATCTTTATTGTTTATCCAAAGGAAATTTATCTGAGAGTATATTCGCAGTTCGTCATGTCTCGGTTGCACCGCTACGCGTTTCATTTGTAGAGCTGCTAATAATGAGTTAGAACTGAATGCTTGAGGTTCCGCTATGACTCTGCGCGCTCAGAGAATTTTGGTTGAATTAAAATTAAGCGAAAGCTTCTTGAGACATTTGCCAGATGTGTTTATCACAGTTTCATATTAACTTTCGTATCACACGGATCGCGCAACGCAATCGCTGTTCAGATCACATTCAGATCAACGTCCGTACACATCTATATATACATATATATATTTACTGTTATTTGGCGCGTTCAATAATGCATTCCAGTTATCAAAATCGACGTCAGTTTGTCAAGGTTTGTGCGTTGTTTTGATTTGGTTTTTAGATCACTCTGCTCAACCAAATTCCTGCCACAGGCTCGGCTGCTGCAGCTGCTCCTGTTCCTGCTCCTCCTCTTCGCCAGCTGTGCCGCACGCCCTGCCACGCCCCATACCATCTACTACAACAATCAGCCTCCAGATGCGAAGGGAAACTACCAATTCGAATTCCAGACCTCCAATGGCATCACCACCAAGGGGGCGGGCAACGAGGCTGGCGCCGTGGGCGTGGTCCAGTACGTATCTAAGGAGGGCCTACCCATAACCTTCACCTATGTGGCCGACGAGAACGGCTACCAGCCGAGCGGAGATCACGCCATCAAGCACCTGGAGCGTCAGCTGGAATACATACGCACGCATCCATCCGTAGACGAGGTGCAATCGAGGCGTTGGTAGTGAATCTTGAACATATACATATATTAGATTTATATATAGCAGATCTAGATAAATTGCGCGACTGTCAGCGAGGGAGATAAGAACGCATTATTGTTAATATTATTATTATAATATCTGTAGCGAGCAGACGATTGAAATGTCAAATTGATGTTTATGGATATTAAATGCAAATCGGGAATAACGTTTTGAGTGAAACAGAAAAATAAATATATGTACATAAATATGTATTTTGTATATATAGAATTCCAAAAACAAATATGTATGTATGTATATATAAAAAATTCTTTATTCATTCCATCAGCGGACAACTTAACCTTGTCTCTTAAGCCGAGAACTTCTTCTATTGAAAACGAAAGTGCTGCCAGGAGGAATACGGAGGCTTGCATATGTGGCGTAATTTGATATTAACATTTTCAAATGACGTCGCTGACTTAATTTCAATATTTAATGTATTCGCAATATATTTGACCGTTTATAAAGTCAAAAATTAAATACTTTTGACTCTTTATATATAACATTTAAAATGCATCATACACCTTCCAGACTTTTTTATGGTTATAGGAAACTGAAACCTGTTGCCTAGCAGCTGCAGACTATCAAAAATATGTTAGGCGATGAACTCAAAAAAAAAAAACAAAATAATAATAATAATATACATATAATTAAAAGAGAGCAACATAACTTTTAGTTATAATTCTCTAGAAGATAAATAGACTTAATATTCAATGAAATTAGGTAATTTATATGTATAATACTGAATGCTTTAGTCACGCTGAAACATCTAGGGTTCATTTACTTAAGTTGCATATATATACATATGTACATATAGAGCAAATATATCTCAACTTTGATAAATATCGCTTTGGCTAATAATCCAAAAGACTTTTAATTGAATGGCTTCATTTAGCAACTGATTAATGTGCACATTAAAAACATCAATTAATAACATTCAATTAACATTCATTAGATAAATAGCTGACACATTTACATCTTCAATTTTTCGTTTTACTAAAATGGCAAGTCGAACAACCTTTAGAACGACTTTCGATTCGTAACGCTAAACAGAAGAGGCAGAAAAATAAATAAATTGATGGCACTCATTTGCATGGCGATTTGGGCTAATTGAGGCCGTTGCATAATATTGACCGACTCTTGAAGCCATAGATTATGTAAGAGCACAAATAAACCAAGCACAGCTCACAAATCGAGCTTTTCATCTCAAGCCGACCTACAACAACAACAACAGCAGCAGCAGCTTAAAGATGTTACTGTTGCAACGGTGTAATCCCACTCAGGGCACGTCCTTGACTAAAAATGTTTGAAATGAATAAAAGCAGCTCGGTGAGTGGTCCACATGATGATTCTGTTTAGTTGCACATAAATCAATAGGTGGCTAAATTTAAGCAGAGATAAAGCATAACGGGAATCGATTTCCAAAAATAATAATAATAGACAAATAACTCAAAAAAAAAGTAATATAAATTATCCATTAATTTACCTAGTAGATGTTTTTGTAATTCAACACGCTTGGATATAAAACAAAACGGCACGGAGACAGCTCACTGACTTTCGACTGTGTTGGAGTTCTAGTGGAGTATGCCCGACTAGTGGATTTCTCGTTATTTATATCTTATATATAAAATTCTCGTTTATTTATAAATATACATTTGCATATTATTACGGATCGGGTATACTAGACTACCAGATATACATAACAAGCTTTGATCAAGGTATGCCCGACGTTCGTTCTTAATTAATTAGTACTGAATTTGAACTATTTTCTCATTAGGTCATTCCACATCTCGTGTATCTTCGGATTCCCTCGTCATTATCTTTGGATTTTTCCTTCATGCTATCCTCAGTTTGACCTTTTTGGGACTTAAGAAAAATATCGAATGATTTGAATTTCAGACTAGATTAAGAACTCTTCTTACTTTAAACCATAATTCCCCTTCAATATCCAGCCAGGGTATCGAAGCGTGCACGAGCCAAGCCGGTTGCAAGATTCGACATTCAAACTTTAGTGCCAACAATCTGAAGATTTATTGCCCCGAGCAAAGCAATAAAAGTGGCCTAAACAGCGGACGGAGCCACTGAAAATCAAATTTCAATGTCAGCTACAACTTTATCAGCGCTGAAAACAAAGCCAACTAAACGGTGTGCAATTTACAAGCACTAAAACAGCTGTCGACTATTCGCAATTATCGAAACAAAAGACTCGATCATGGCTCGATGTGCATATGCGAGTCTATATGAAACCCCAATCAAGTCCAAGTCAAGTTGGGTTCAATGCACGTTACACTTTGATTGAATTTCAAACTTAGGATCTATCAACATCCACTATATATGAATGATACCAATTATATATTTATATGGCTTCGCAAATGCTTGATCTGCATCTACATGCAAATTAAATTCCAAACACTTGAAAGCGAAATGCGAAAAATATATATATATAAAACAAGCTTTTTCTGTGTTCTGTTGTTGTTTTCTCATACACAATCGGATGTCTTTACATTTGTCATACAATACATGCACATCTAGATATGTGTGTGTGTGTGCTTATCATTCACGAGCCGATCTATTAGTCAGCTAAGCTTGGCATTAGCTGATGTACAGCTATTTGCATTATGAACTACATTAGGACAGCTTTTGTTGTATAATTTTTCTTTCTTTTTATTTAGTTTTTATATTTTATAATCGCTTTCTTGCTTTTGTATATTAATTGTAATTCAAGCTTCTGTTGTAATAATCTATGAATTTTTTTTTGGGTTTTTTTTTTTTACATTTTATAGTTTATGTTTGCATTTGTTGTTGCTGTGGTTGTCTATGCTAAAACTAAGCCTAACACGTTCTCAGCCAAATCCAGCCAAAAACCAATTGCCAATTCCAGTTAACGGGGCCAATTCTCGAGCTTCGATTGCAATAATCTGAATCGACCTTGATTACAGATGATGTTGTTGTTGTTGTTGTAGTCAACTGGAGTGTTAATACGTAAGATAATTGTATAAATGTGTAAGTGTGTGTGTGTATGCGTATTTAAAATGCGGATGTGTTGTGTTGTCTTGTGTGTGTGTGTGTGAGTCTGTATATTTCGGATGTTGGGCCGAGAGTTTTGTCAGACCTCGATTTAGCAATTGTTTTGGTTTTTATCGCTCAAAACCTAAAAGAAGAAGAAATCCTCATTAGCAAAACCCATTTCAATTGGTTATGGGATAAGGCCTTCACTTACCAGTCCTCGTCGCTTGCCAGGATTGGATAGTGTTGGCGGCCCCGCTCCTAGAGCCAATCCTAGTCCGTTTTCGTTTCGGCAAACTCTTCCAGCGCAAAGAAGCCAGCGGTGCCACCGGTGCTACTGCTGGCCGTGCTAGTGGTAACCGCGGCAGCCGAGGTGGTCACCGTCACCGATTCGCTTGTTTGCGTCTCCTCGCCAGCCTCCTCCTGGGCTGCGGCTGCGGCTTCTTTTTCTTCGGCGTTCGCTTGCGCTGCCTCCAGCACCTGCTGTTGCACCTGGACAATGGGCTGGCCATCCTCAGTGTAGGAGACGGAGACGGGTATGCGTGTGCCATCCTCGCTGATGACGTGAGGACCCTCCTCACCATCCTGGCCTTGCTGTATGATAATCTGGCCCTCGGAGTTCAGGAGCGATGCATCGATCAGCTGCTGCTCGTTGTTGTCGCCATGGACGAGCACCATCTGGCCACTCCCATCGGTCATCATCTGCAGCGTCTCGCCCTCGAGCCCCTCGCCCGATTGCAGGACGCCCACGCTTTGGAGCAGCTGCTGGATTTGCTCCGGGTCTTGTACTATGATCTGATTACCATCCGCATCGGTCAATATGTGGTTGTCCAGCTGCAGTAGGTGTCCGTTCTCATTGACAATGAACTTGATCTGGCCGCCATCCACCTGGGCTTGCATGGCCTCATCCAGCTCCATGGCCACCTGTTGCTCGCCGCCGGATCCTTCAGCCGCCTCACCATCAGCTGAGGCAGCTGCCTCTGCTTCGGCAGCTTCGTTGGCTGCTGCCTCCGACTCGGCTGCTTGCTCGGCCGTTGTCGTCTCGGCGGACTCTCGCTTAGCAGCGTCACTCTCCGCGTTTCCAGATTGTTCGGCCTCCTTGGACTTCTCCTTAGCTGATGATTGGTCAGCCTTGGCGCCGCTTTTCTCGCTCGCCTTTCCGCTGCTGGCCGCATTGCCGTCAGTTGTGTCCGCTGCCCCGGCGGCCGCTGCCTCATTGTCATCGTCCAGGCTGGGCATGGAGACGGGCGCTGCATTCGATTTGCCGCCGTCAGCTGCTTTGTTGTCGTTGCTGCCTTGGGACTGAGACTCCTCCTCCTCGGCCTGGTCCAGCACGGGCATGTCGATGCTCACCGAAACGGGCGCCTGCGAGTTTGGCGAATGTTTCTCGGCCTGCTCGCCGCTGGCATCCACTTGCGGTATGGTTATGTTGAACGTGATGCCGCCGCTGCCCTCCTGCGAGGTGATGACCATCTCATTCTTGCCGCTCTTTTCGCTATCGTTCTTATCCGAATGCAACTTCTCGAACAGACTCTCAATGTCCGCCTCGGCATTCTGCTCGTTGAGCTCTTCCTTGGCGCCAGAGCCCGAATCTCCCGGCTCATCGCTGAGCAGCGCTGTCGCTGCCGAGTTGAGGGCTGTGGTGCCGCCGCCGGCAGCTGAGCCCTTCTTGTCGCGCCTATGCGTCTCCATGTGGTGATTGTAGTACGTCTCCTGTATGAAGGTCAGCGAGCAGATGCTGCACGAGAAGAATCGAATGTTATTCTCAGCCTCACCGGCGCTGGCCACAACAGTGCCGCCTCCCTGGGCCGGCACGCTATCGCTGAGCGCCTCATCAATTGTCTCCTGCAGCAGCTTCTGTGTGTTCAAGTTCTGGCTGCCGCCGCTTGCGGCATTCAGCTTCTCAGCCTGATGCAGCTCGACGTGCTTGACCAGCAGCTCGCGCTTGGGGAACGTCATGGCGCACTGGCCACACTTGAAGTAGTTCGTCTGATGCTGCTTGGCATGAATGGTGGCCGCTTCGCGTGTCTCGAATCGCTGCGAGCAGAGGCGGCACTTGAAGGGCTTCGGCTTGCCGCTGATGTGTTTGCGCATGTGCTCATCGAAGACGCCCTTGTCGGTCGACTTGAACTGACAGTGATTGCATGTATACAGGGCTGAGCCGGAGGCGCCAATGGACTCGGTGACGCCAGCCGCAGCCGCAGCAGCAGCAGCTGCCGCTGTCACAGGCGCCGCAGCTGCCGGTATGGTTGTGGTGCTGGTGACCAGAACATTTGTGGCATGATTGGTTTCCATGTGCTTGCGCAGGCTGGCCTCGTTCACGAAATTGATGTGGCACATCGCACACGTGTTGTCCATGGCCGTATTATGATCCCGGACCATGTGCTGCTTCATGGCACCGAAGTGTGGGAAGATCTTGCGGCAGGTCTTGCACTGGAACGTCTGCTGCTTGCAGGTCTCGTAGTGGGTGTTAAACAGACGCATATCCGAGGTCTTGTAATCGCACGACGTACACTTGTAGATCTTTGTCGCCTTACGCTGCACTGGATTTGTGCTGGCTACAGCGCCACCTTGTCCACCAGCGGCCAGCTTCAGTTGCTGCGAGGCTGCAAGAGATAATTATGTTAATAACGCCGGCTAGTATGTGACCAGGCGCTCAGTTGCTCACCTGGCGCCTGCTGCACTAGTTTGCGCTGGCGCAGCATGTCCCCACTTCCAGCCTCCTCCAAGGAGCGATTACCTGCGCCACTGGCCATCTTTTGCATCTTGAGCGGAGGACTGGCGGCGTCTGCATGACTGCCGCCGCTATCCTCATTGATGCCATACTTTTTGTTTAGCAAGTTCAACAGATTCGCCTTTACGCGCTCCACATCGTTCTCCAGCCGATCAAAGTAGTTGACCAGATTGGTGCAGCGCGAGCAAACGAAATCCTCATTACACACAATCACTAAGAAGCCCTCGCCCACCAGCTGGGCCAGCTTATTCGGAAATTTGGTGGAGGTGTGCGTGGTGCACATATCCGTAACAGCCGTCTGCGTTTGGCTGGCCAGCAGAGGCTCGTCACAGACGTAACAGCGTGCTGCTGCATCCGAGTCCATCATGCTTTGCTGCTGCTGCGTTGCTACGCTCGATGCGGGCGTCGTAAGGCGCGTTGTCTTCAATATGCGTGGCTGACCGGGACCGGTGACGGTGACTGCGCCGCTGCTCAGCAAATTATTGAATTTGCGGTAGGTGGCCGGGTTTAGTTGATTGTTCATTATATACGCCGCGTGTGTGCAATGTGTCTGTGTCGCGCGTGTGTGTCTGTCGTTGTGTGTGGATCTCGCTGGCTAGTATATGTTTCTTAACTTCTTTTTTTTTATTTTACTCTTCTTTTTTCTTTTTAAAAACCGCCGCATTCACCAACACATTTATGATCTGAGGCGAGCACTGTTTGAAACACTTCACAATATGCACTTTGAGCAATTACTATATTCTTTTTCCTGTCGTGTTTTGTTGTTCGGCGAGCGGACAACAAATTGTTTAGGTTTTCAATAAAGTTTGTATACCGCGGCGTCACTTTCGACTGTACTTAAGTCTAGATAGACTAGAGTATTATTTAGGGTTAAATGCTCATGAGCTGCATCGCACAATGTTGTTGTCTCGCTTCAGCGCACGCATGCGGCCTGTTTCATGCCGATGCGATAGTCGGCCGTCTCTATTACACAAAGAGGAAATGGCGGCCGTGTTGGTGGGCATACACGCTCCGACAAGAACGTCCAACATCAATTGACGTGTACTGCGCATCAAGCAAGATTGTAAAACGTATTTAAATAATATTTGAGGGTGTAAGGTATGACGAATATTCTTTGAATTTAAATAAAATATTTATTTAAAAAATAAAATTTATGTTTACATATTATTTGTATGGCTGAGTAAATTATGCATGTTCAAAAAACACGCGTTGGAGTTGTCGTGCGACTTTTAGTACTGCCAGCTAACTGTAGATGTCGCTAAATGCGCGCGATATTCAAAACTGTTTCGCCTATGCTGCAATTTAGAATTTATGGCTGACAAATATCTTTACAATATGAACATTCCTAATGGGCCGATAAGATTCCACAGCGATTTGTTATATATGTTCCCCACGATTTTGCGCACCCGAAGAACAGTTTATGCGAATGGCAAGTGTGGTAAATGCGGGGCAAGAGATACGGTGTTTGGCAATATTGAGGCTAGCGTTATCAGTAACCTCCGTTCACCGATAATAATAATAATGGTATACACATATATATATAGTATATATAATTTGGTAACGGTGCCCGTAACCAAAAAGACGTATTTTCAGTTGGCAAACGATACGAAAAGCGAACGCATTTCAGCGTATAAAGTCGAACATTCGAAAATAAAAGTGTGCTCAGACAGTTCTTTATTGGCCAGTTCAGATTGTTGCCGCTGCTGTTGTTATTGTTGCACTGTGTTGCTATTGTTGTTGTTGTTATTCAAAGTGTTATCGAAAACTAAGCGAGCTGCAAAAACAAATTGAAAAGCGCTAAAATTAATTGGCCCATGTTACGGGCTCGCAACGATTTCCATTCAAAGCGTCCGGCTGATTTAGTTGTGTAAAGCACCTCGCTAACGTCGATTGTGCGAATAATTATTGTGCGGACATTTATCATAGGCAGTCAGTCACGATGTACGGGCGTCCATCCACGGGCATTAAGAACTTTCATTCCCTGAAAACCTGGGCCAACTGGGCAGGTGCTCTCGGCGTGGTGAGTAACTGATGCAACCTGAACGTTTTTATCTCGGTTTGACCTCATTCCAGCATTCGATAAGAGCGACATCTATGGGCCAGCTGCTGCACTCACAGCAACAGCTTTCACAGTTTCAATTTTGTACCTGAATTGAGGAGCCATCAAGCAGGAAGCACATATTTTCCAATTGATCAGCTGCGGCTAATCAATCACAGCCGTTATCGAAAACTGATTCACTTAACTGCACACAAAAACTAAGCTACATAATGCCCCATTGACGTGTGTCAACAAACAAGCTGCTCTCCTCTCTCACTGCCTTACTCTCTCACCTCTCTGTATCACCTGCTCATTACAGGTGCAAGCTGTCATATGGATAGGCCTAACGATAACGGCAATCATTGCATATAGCTGTAACATTTACATCGCGGAGACCATGAACTATGGCAACTTCGTGAAGGTCATCTTCTTCGATGTCTACTTCCATGGCAGCTGCAAGATGTCCCTGGAAGCCTACCAGAACTACAATCGTACCTTGATCGACAGCGTTCATACCGTCTTCGATCCCACACAGCTGCTCGTCTGGGACTGCGTGTACCTTGGCCTATCCGCCTGCTGGTTCATTGTGTCCGTTCTGCTCTTGACAGGTGAGTTAAGCCACCCCTTTCGAATATATATTTATATATGCAAAGAAAACAATTATATATCATATTTGTATCTCTTCATCTTTTGATATTGATTAAAATTAGATCATCGCTGACGGAAATTGCAATTTCGTTTCTTCGGGTGATTCACGTGGCGCGGCATTTCAATAAACTTAAATTTACTTTTATCACTATCTAACGTCATTTCAATAACATTTTTATGTTCAGGCAGCTTAGCCCAAAGATAAAATCAAAAGCCCCGTTACTAACAAATATGACTGCTACAGCTTAGAGAGAGGGTGACTGAGCGATACCCTTCATCTCAGAGTCGACAAAAGTTTACAAGCTTCTCACTCTTATGTCCAAGTTTCCTTTTAATGTGAGCAATTTTTCGTTATAGTTTATTCTTTAGATTTATTCTATATTCAATATTTAGCTCTGATATGACTAAGAGTCCAGCAAAATTATTTAAATTTATATACCTAAATATGAGAACAGTGCTATTCCCCTGGCTTATCATTTTTTATTTCGACATTTTATTACAGTCACATCATATAATATATGATGTACGAAAAGTCCGAAAGAAATAAGAGAGTTCAGGGTTCCCTTTGGACTTATAATGTACAATCTATGCACATATCTCTTAATATGACAGTGATATGCCCTCTTCGTTGCCACTATTTATACAGGGTATACTAGAACGTAGGAAGGTAAACGATTGGATTGTTTGTCATTTTATTTCGTTGTATTTGATATTTGTGTGGTTGTGTAATAAACGATGAGGTTTCTTCTTCACACTTTCCTGATTAGGCATAAAATAAACCACACACACACACACATTGCTAGTTGGGGATATATGTATGTATTCCTTGTCAAAGTCAAGTACTTGATGTCACCCATCAGTGATTACTATACTAATTGTCCACCTGATAAATGAGCTCAGAACTGATTTGCTCAATTATAATTTTCATTTTTGTTCATTCATTTTCAGCCCTGAACAAAGACAATGTGCAGCAGACGTTGAGCGTGATCTACAGCTGGGCCTTCTTTGTGGGCTCGATCTGTGCCATGGACCTGGTGGCCGGCGTCATCTTCGGCGTTGACTTTAGCCGCTTCCATGCGCGGGCGTCCGAGTTCAATGCGAACAGCATCAATTCCGGTTACGTGGATCCCAATGCGCCGCAGCTCGTTGCTGGGGGCGTGGCAGCCATCTCAATGATGCTGATCGCGTTCAAGGGCTTCATCATGTGGCTGATCAATGTGTATTTGCTTAGCTATCTGCTGGCACGAGCTGTGCAAATTTCCCAAGATAAGGACGGTTCGGTAAGTGACATCATCTGACTCAGTGACGCATCGGTCTTGTAATTGGGCTGCCATAAATCACGGCAAACCCAGTTGTCAGCCCGCCCACCCAGCTACTAAGATCAATGAGCTATGCAGACATGGCACCCTCTTGTGTGGTATGTAAGCGACAAATTCTTTCGATGACTACGCCGTGCGCCTACGACACGTCTATAGTTAGAGTTCTGCGCATATACTACGTACCCAGCAGCTTATCAGTCGGCAGCGTCCAGTAGTCGATAAAATGGCTTACCCGCACACGCTGATAAATATAATAATAATGAGCCTGTTTTGAAGCAACTGCCAATATACCCTGTAATCATGCAATTCTTTTGAGAGCGCTCTCACATCATCTCTCTAATTTTAATAGGAGCGGTGCGACTAAACCTCAGAGTTACCAAACTCTGTATATACCTGTATGTATTTATGCCTCTCCCTGTCTCTCTCCCAGTCTGTCTCTCTGTTTGTCTGCCTACCAAAAGCAAGACACGAAGTTGTCTATGTGTATTACCAATACTCATTTCGTATTTATAGTCAAGTAAAACGAAGCTAGGCACTCTCTGAAGCTGCAGAGAGGCCTCCCATTGGTTACTCAAGGCCCGACTGCAACGACTTCTACGACCTCAACGACTTCTGGCGTCGGGCTCAACATTTGAGAGCGACTCGGTGACTGAGTGAAGGTCGCCCTATATAAAGGGCAGCAGCTTCAGCATTTCTTTAGTTGCCCAATCCTGGTAGGGGTCAATCGAGCAGTGTAGTCAAGTGAAGTGTGTGTAAATATTTAATGAACGTTTAACTAAGCCTTAAATACTTAGAGGAAGTACTTAGAAGAAGTACTTATAAGAATGGAAACACTTAAAGAAAACAGTTAAAACAGAAACATATAGACGAAATACTTAGTAGCAATACTTAAAAGAAATACCTTTGTGAATTACTTACGTAAATAACTAACAGGAAATACTTTGAAGAATAACGTATGGGAAATACTTGGAGAATATACTGACAGGAAATACTTCGTTGAAATGCAGGAGGAAATGCTTGAAGGAAATACTTAGAAGAATAATAGAGGAAATATTTATAATACCTTTAAATTATTTATTGGAAAGCCAATTTATGCTCTGTTTATTTTTCTGTGGCTATATTCTCTTCACATATTCCCCATAATCAAATTCATTTCTGTTCATTACAGGACACACTCTTCATGCCACGCAAAGACTCCAACGATATACTCAGCAGCAGACCACCAATTCGCGCCTACGAAGAAGAGAAGTAAGTTAGCCTAGTAATTCAATGTCCTTTTTCTCTAATTATACTCTTTATTTAAACAGATTGGAGGTGCAGGCATACACCAATGATGCCTACATGCCGGAGACTCGCTCCACGGCGGAGACCATTGAGGTGAACGAGGAGGCCATAGTTCGTGCTGCTCATATGTCCCGTGATGCTAATCTGATGGATCGCCGCTTCCGCAGCATTGATGCCTTCCAGCAGTATCCGGCGCCCAACCCGAATAATCGACCTCTGCGACAGTCCTCGCAGGGTCCTGTTCAGGAGACAATAGTCATGGCCTCCACCGGTTTCCCCATGCCCGACTATTCGCCACAGCCCAGTCCCAATCCCAATGGCATACTGCGTCGCAATCAGTACTAAATGTGTGCCAAGGCATTTCCACCTAAAGTAATCCATATAATTCTCAAATATTTAACGCCCCGCCCCCGCCGCCAACCCAAACGGCAACGTTACACAAGTAAAGCCAACAAAGAAGTAAAGCAGCTAAAATTAAGTAAGACAAAATATACTTGGCGCCAATTGTAGTTTTTATCAGAGTATTATGTTCTATTTATTTACGTTCAACTAACAATAGATGTATATATATCATTATCTGTGAATACAATATTTACAATATATACATATTTATACTTATTTGCACACACAGTATAATTAAATGTGTTTGATTTTTTTCCATTGCTGATAAGTGGACGAACTAATGTAGAAAATGTCCGGTCTATTGAATCATGGACCCCAGCAACGACTTTGTGGAGATTGTCGAATGTGCAACGTCATTAAATAATTAAATAATTACGTGATCTATTTTTGCAGTTTTGAATTCAGCGCTAAAAGAAAAATGCTTTCGATAATTCTAGCTTCACTACTAATATACAAAATATTCTTAGGCTATACAAAATATTAATACCCTTAGTTTTATAGATGTTTTTTAATGCTAGACAAAAGTTTAAAACATATTTATTAAAATTAAAATTTTGCGCCACATTTGAAAACTTATCGATTACTCTAACAGCGTTGCATAGACACTAAATGGTCATAGAATACCGAGCATTATGCGCTTACGGTGCTCATTTTCGCGCTTGCGTTGCGCAGTTCGAGCCCACCCATCGAACGCAGGTCAATCGAAAGTTCACAAAAATAATTCATAATATTGATAAGCCGGTCGAATTTCAAGACAGATTTTTGACTTAAAGTGTTTTTGTTAAGCGTAAAACGTAGTACGCTGTCTGAATACAGCTCATTTCATTTTGAAACGTGCTCGGGGCCATAACGTGCCGGTGAAAATCGTAAAGCAAATACAATTATATATATAAATATTCACATTAAAGAATTTTCAAACGAAAATGGTTTTCATAACAAAATTCGCTCGTGTTGGTGTACATATGGCTCGTCAGGTGCGTGCCATGCCTCTTGCGGCAGCACAGTGGCGCAGTTTCCATGTCAGCTGCATCCTAGACAATGGTAAGAAAATGGATTTATGCAATCACATGAAAGAACCACAACAACGGTTTGAGAGCCACTGGTAGCGAGTCAGCTGTAAACACAACAGGTATTAATAGGTATTCTATCTTACAGAGCGACGCTTCACAGACAAACACGAATGGGTTGAAATGGTAGATGATAACAAAGCCATTGTGGGCATCTCCAGCTATGCACAGGAAGCATTAGGAGATGTTGTGTTTGCCCAGCTGCCCGAACCGGGTACCGAACTGAAGAAGGACGATGAATGTGGTGCTCTCGAGAGCGTTAAGGCGGCCAGCGAGGTTTACTCGCCCGTCAGCGGCAAGGTGACGGAAAAGAATGGCGATGTCGAGAATACACCAGCCTTGGTCAACAGCAGTTGCTACGAGAAAGGTGAGATGTTCATCATAATCTCGGTTACAATATTCGCCCCACTAACAAATACAATCTTTCTCAGGTTGGCTGTTCAAGGTAGAAATCAAAGATGCCGCGGAAATAAAGAAACTCATGACTGAGGAGGAGTACAAAGACTTTCTTAGCAACAGTGCCGATCACTAGTCAGCTATGGAATAATTGCATTCAGATAAAACATACGCTGTAATCGCTTACATAATTCACAATCTGCCTGAAACACACAACTCTCATCATCCACATCATCCACTCACAAATTGGATTTCGTTACGCTCTAAGAATAAACTGAATAGCCAAATATTACACTTGAAACAATCACAATCGCAATCACAAAATGACCCACGGGTGGCACCTCAACATTGCTGCTCCACAACATCGCAGCTCCCCCCCACGGAATCACTACGGCTGTGACTGATAAGACAGTCGAACCGCGCGAGCAATAGAATGAGTGAGAGCGAGAGTAACGGTGTGCGTTCTCAGCGTGTGAGTGGACTCTTATCAAAGAACCACTCAAAATCCACTCAACGTTAGATCATTGCCAAACAGCGTGGCGTTGGCTCAGCGGAAATGGCCGCTGCAGCGGCAGCATGTAACAAGATGTGTTGCTGAGGTTGCGATTATCACCTGATTACGTTCAGCGGCAGACGACGCACTAGATCAGCAAAGGCAAATCACACACCCTTAGTCAGGCGTGCAAATGTACGTACGTACCAAAGTACGTACCGTTATGCGGCGATAAGGAACTGATGGGCAGGTCGAGCGTCTGTCAGTGTCAGTCCACAAAACACAGATGCTGATAAGCTTGCCTATTTTGAACTTGACGGCGCAAGAAAGGTTCTCGTTCGCGCGCTAAAAGCTCATCGGGCGAAAGCTCTCGGCATGGCAAAAAGCTTGATATCGGGCGAGCGCTATGCTCAGTGCTCAAATTGAACTCGGACCGTGCGGTACAAGAAGTCGTGCGTTGCGGGTAGTAGTGGAACAAACTCTCTCACACACACACACAAACACAAACATACAAATATATCTATAAACATATATACAAGCTGAGACACGGGCACACGCACACATTGTTAGTCAAGGGCCAAACAAAGTGACAGTTAATACAAGGGGCACAGTGACAAGTTGCATGAGCAAAGGATAATTGTCATAGATTCGCAGAGCCTACCAAGTGGAGCAAAAGATACAACAGACGCAAAATGCCAACGGAAAAATCAATATTCAATCCGAATCCGGCGATTAGCCGTAATGCCTACATATCCAGCTTTGAAGAGTACACGAAATTCTACAAGGAGTCCTTGGACAATCCCGCTGAGTTTTGGTCTCGCGTAGCGAAACAATTTCACTGGGAGACGCCAGCGGATCCCTCCAAATTCATGCAATACAATTTCAATATCTCCAAAGGACCCATCTCCATCAAATGGATGGAGGGCGCCTCGACCAATATTTGCTACAATCTGCTCGATCGAAATGTTCGCAACGGCCTAGGCGATCAAATAGCCTACTATTGGTAAGTTTGAAAACAAATGTTGGCCCCTTGGCCTGGTCACATGAAAACAAAAGTAAACGTAAAGGATAATTACGTATTGATTTTTTTTTATTCATGCTTTTGCTATTACGAAACGCGCTCGTGACGTAGGCCAAGTGCTGCCTGCCACCCATCGTTGTGGCAGTCGCCTCCTGCCTTTACCTACCCTTGATTCGCTTGCAGTGCGCAGGCACGAGACAAAGCGAACAGATGTTCGCCCTTAACTTAGGCAGAGGCAGCGGCAGAGCAGCGACGGAGTAACCGTAGCTTTGACTTAGGTCGCCTCTTACTCTCTCCTTTACGCAGTTTCTCTTTCAACGACAGAGCATTTTACGAGTTGACAGCTGACTGAATATACGATTTCATTAGTTAAAGCAACTACAGCGCCTACTTCTCGGGAAGGTCAATGCCAGAGCTCTGCGCGCAGGTACATACATATATAGTATGTATATCGATATTGAATGTAGTATATTATATTTGAGTTGTAAATTGCAAAGTTTCTTAGTTTTCTTATCCATGTTTACTTAGTTCTTCAAAAAAATTCAATTGAAATACAATCTAGACGTAATATGAAAGTTTCCCATCGTTTCGATTTGTAATCAAATTGATTTATTTTGTATTTTATCAATGCCTAATTGCTGAATCAGGTGCTACAACTGATTCGAGAGTTCTTCAAAAGTTATTAGTGCTCTTAGATCGTAATCGATTACGTCTTATTGCGTCTTTTCCGTTTGTTTTTCTTTTTCATATTTTTGTGGAAAATTTTTGTCTTGCAGGTTATCGTTCAGAAAGTTCAAATCAATTCCGACATAAGAAAAAAATTAAAAAATATTTAACTAATGTTAATTTTTTTCTAATCTCGGGTTATCGATGAGTTCAACGTAGTTCCGCAGACGCGTGCGAAAAGAAATGCAAATCGTAATTGATATTTATAGAGCATAGGAAATCAGGTACATACAGATATGCATACAGACATCGGTAGAGCAGAGCTTGGCAAGGTCAAACTGGGAATATGTCTGAAAACATAAGGCTCAAATCCCAAATACATACGCTCATCGGTGAGATAAGATAAAGCGCGAAATAACCAACAATTAACAATAACAAAATAGAGGGAAAAATATAGATAATACTCAGACGAAGCAATAAAGTAAAAAACCAAAGCAAAATCTTTTTTTGTTTCTTTCAACATTTAGTGTGCCATAAAATATATAATATTAGGTTACAATACATGCACACGTGTGGCCATTGGTATTGTCAGTTTTATATAAGCGGGCGATTAGCACAAGGCGCTCAAATTGTTTATTCAAATTAAATTCGATGCGAACGCAACAAAACAATACAAAATCGAATCAACTCAAATCAAATATTTCGCGCCTTAATGTGTGTCACAACGTCTGGCAATGGACAAGTGGCGAAACACAGAAGGAGGAGGTAAACGAAGAGCGAGAAACAATGCCAGTGTCAAAAGTTTAAAGATACAGGGCGAACTTCAAAGCGCAGCCTCCGTACTGCAGGTCACAGTTTTGGCAGCACTGTGCGACCCACAAAAATCACGCGATCACATCGTCCGATTACTCACAGCCAATCACAATCACATAGAGAGAATTCGTAGGCATTCACACATGCGCTAAACCGGCTAAAAAGTGCGCGTGTGTGAGTGTGTGCGTGTGTAAAAGAAACGAAAATTTTGTGTTAGTGCTGACATAAACTGAAGAGCAAGCGAAAGGGCATGCACAACAGCAACAACTTTAATTGGGCAATCATACACACATACGTGAGTATGTGTGTTTGTTGTTTGCTTTTGTCCCCTTTCGCCCACGTTTTGTTATCACTTTTCGCAACAGTGCGCATTTGTAATTGGTATCAAATTATTGATGTGCCCCATTTATAGTAGAAAACCCTCTGTGTACTCTACACTCCAATCTACACACTCCACACTCTACGCTCTTTTTATTACATAAACAAAATGCTTGGACATTAAAAACAGTTTGCATAATTTAGCATCTGATAACTACGTTGGCTTGTCAAAAATCATACGATGCTGCTCCCAAACTGTAGGGCAGACCGGCTAACCTTTCATTCACAGGCTAAACAGAATAGAATCCAAGCGAGAAAAAGCTAACCTGAAATTCTTCACGCCAACAACAAATGAAAACATTCGATACGATTTGTTTTATGCCTCTTTAGTGTTTTGTTTTTGTTTAGATTTCAGACACGCGAATCAACAGCTGCTTACGCCAAGATTACTTTTATTATTGTTGTTGTTGTTGTTGCTGTTGTTGCTGTTGTCGGCTGCCGCAGCTCCTCACATGATTCTACTTGCCTGCATGCGATTCTTCCCAATACAAAATATGCGATTTTTTTTTCAAATTTTGAATTTGCGATAAGCGAGGTGGGCCACGTGTCTGTCTGCTGCCAATGAATGGCCCCGACATCGGTCAAGATCATGAGCTGTTGCCGTCTTTCAATTGGTTTCCAGGCAATGTGCATGACCAGCTAGTAATTGATTAGCTGGAAGATAGTCTAGCGACAAGGGGAGCGCAACAGTTGCTTATGAACAAACATTGAAAATATCGCGCCATAGACCGACGGGCTAACACTCATAATTAGTCATTTGCAGAGAATGCTCACAACAGTTTGACAAGGGTCGAAGTAATGTGATGTATTAAGTGTGAGCAGTGCTTGCTAAACTGCACAGAGAGCGAGCATAGATAGGGGAGCGGGAGAGAGCTTGGCCTTGATTTAAGCACAGGCTAACTTAACAGCGCTGTTAGCTTTAACAGTCGCTGTTATTAATCATACTGCTGTTGTTATTGCTGCTCGCAGTTTATTGAGCAGATTTGGTTGTTTTAGTTTGCGATATATTTTTAACATCTTACTAATTGAATACCATTTCACATGCGTTGAAAATTATTTCGCTAGGTTTCAGTAGCGGCTATCGGACATCCACATACATATGTATATAGGCCAAGTCATAGCATATACGAGAAAAAAGTGTACTTTGTACCGGACTGTCAATGATAGCTGTGCTAAAATAGCATTTTATACGTCATGATTGCGATCGACTAACTTATTTATTTCCTGAATTATTTTCTGACTCTTATCGTTCGATATGACAAAGCGATGGGATACCACCTCCCACACCTCCATGTTTAATATTTAGTCACTGATTTACAGCTTTTGTATGACATTTGAGTCATTTAAACGGTTATTTCGTTTGGGCTTTGTGTACTACTGCACGTCGTGACGTCTAGCACTATGACTGTTGACCTAGACCAAGACCCGCAGCCGTAGAGGTTCGAGTAGCTTTCTCTATTGCCGCTTGTCCTTGAGCAAATATACTATAATGTGAATATATATACATACATACGTCACGATTTTATAATCGATTGTGCATTGCGTTCTGTTGTTAAGTTTATGCATTTTGTTTTGGGTGCAATTAATTCTACTCAGACAATTGAATGGATAACAGTGTGCTCTAAAAGTATAGTGATTAACAACAGGTTTCGGGCTAGAAATATGTTTAAAATTATACTTATTTATACTTTTTAGTTGGGTTGTCTTGATTAAGTTAAAGGTTGGAACTCTATTAATGAAAACTTTAAAAAAATTAAAATATTTTACAAATATATTATCTATCCAATGATTAATGGATAGCCAATTCTAATGGTTGATAAAGCATAAATTTAGATAAGTTAAATATTTATAAAAATTTGAGAAATTATCTCCGACCAAAATTATCTTATGAGTGCTTTTTATTGTTTTCGTAAAAGAAAATTTGTTTCGCAGAAAAATGAGAAATAGTTGTTAGTCATATTCTCTTTTGGGTATAGTTTCATACGCTTTGTTTTGTTATTGCTTGCCAATATAGTTTCTAGGTATCATCAATTTATAATTATTTATAATCGTATAGAGTATTATCTGTTTGCAGTCAAGATTTTAGTGCCGTAGGTATACTTAAATTGCAGACTGTTGAATATTATATACATACGATATACACATGTACATGTATGTATGTATATACACATGCAGTGTATAAGTAGGCTATGCAGCTGTCTCTTTTTGTGGTCGGTTATTGGCTTTTGTTGCCAGGTTGAGAATCAAAGAAATAAAAAAATAAAAGGAAAAGGCGCAGTCCGGCTAGCAGCTAGGGACGGGGCGAGGGCAGCGGAGGCAGGCAGCTTATCAAATCATCAAATTATGTTGCAAATTCAAATGAAATAGCTAGCGACAATTAGGAAGCATCAAATTGCAGTAAGTGATCCAATTGAGGTGCTGCGTGGGTGTTTAAATAGGTATCCACTTAGCTCTCTAGAGACAGACAGCGTCTCTCTCCCTCTCCCTCTCCCTCTCTCTGTATCCCTTTCTTTCTCTCTTTCTCTTCTGGCTGGGCAGATTGCCAAAATGGACATATTATTTATTTCCGCATTTATTTCTCATTGTCTTGCAGGGAGGGCAATCACCCGGATGACTATTCGCGTGGTCTCACCTACCGCAAGCTGCTGGAGGAGGTGTGCCGCTTCGCCAATGTGCTGAAGGATCATGGCATTCAGAAGGGTGATCGCGTCTCCATTTATATGCCCATGATTCTGGAGCTGCCCATTGCGATGTTGGCTTGTGCTCGCATCGGTGCCGTGCACTCGATTGTGTTTGCCGGATTCTCGTCGGATTCCTTGGCGGAACGCATGTTCGATTGCAAGGCCAAGCTGCTGATCACGGCCGATGGGGCTTGGCGTGGCGAGAAGCCGCTCTACCTGAAGGCTTTGTGCGACACGGCGTTGGAGAAGGTGGAGGAGATGGGCCACTCCGTGGAGAAGTGCATTGTGGTGTCGCATCTGAAGCGCGTGACGCCCTGCCAGGACAATCATGTGGACCAGGACATACCGTGGACCGATGATCGCGACTACTGGTGGCACGAGGAGATGGAGGATAAGGAGCCCGCCTGCTATCCAGAGTGGATGGATGCCGAGGATCCCTTATTCATGCTCTACACGAGCGGCTCCACGGGCAAGCCCAAGGGCGTGCTCCATACCACGGCTGGCTACCTGCTCTATGCGGCTACCACGTTCAAGATCGTCTTTGACTACAAGCCCGGCGACATCTACTGGTGCACTGCCGACGTGGGCTGGATCACTGGACACACCTACGTGGTCTACGGACCACTGGCCAATGGCGCCACCTCCATTATCGTGCGTACTGCAATTAGCGCGCCATTGCTTAGTCAATTCACTAACTTTACTTTTGCTTTGCTTGCAGTTCGAGGGCACGCCCTTCTTCCCGGGCAACGATCGCTACTGGAGCGTCATTGACAAGTACAAGGTCACCCAGTTCTATACGGCGCCCACGGCCATACGCGCGCTCATGAAGTTCGGCGAGGCGCCAGTGCTCAAGCATAATCTGACTGGACTCAAGTAGGTCTAATTAGCTAACCAAAGTCGAATGTAAAGCTAATGCGCCTCTCTCTCTCTATCTCCCCCTTTAGGGTCTTGGGCAGCGTTGGTGAGCCCATCAATCCAGAGGCTTGGCTTTGGTACTATCGCTACATTGGCAAGGAGCAGTGCTCCATTGTGGATACCTTCTGGCAGACGGAAACTGGTGGACATGTCATAACGCCTCTACCTGGAGCCACGCCCATGAAACCAGGCTCTGCGGTAAGCGAATCATTAGATGTGAATGAATAGGCCATTTTGTAATACGTTTTCATTTTCGCAGTCTTTTCCGTTCTTTGGCGTCAAGCCGACTCTGCTGGATGAGTGCGGCATCGAGATTAAGGGCGAGGGCGAGGGTTACCTGGTATTCTCGCAGCCCTGGCCGGGCATGATGCGCACGCTGTACAACAATCATGAGCGTTTCGAGGACACCTACTTCTCCAAGTTCCCAGGCTACTATTGCACTGGCGATGGTGCGTTGAACTATATCCTCTATCCATATCTATATAGCTAACTAATTTATTTTTTGCAGGTGCACGTCGTGATGCCGATGGCTACTTGTGGATCACTGGTCGCGTGGACGACATGTTGAATGTGTCTGGCCATCTGATGTCCACGGCCGAGGTGGAGTCTGTGCTCACGGAGCATCCGCGTGTTGCCGAATCGGCTGTGGTGTCTCGCCCCCATCCGGTCAAGGGCGAATGCCTCTACTGCTTTATCACGCCCAATGAAAACGAGACGTTCGATCAAAAACTGATCGCCGATCTGAAGAAGATGGTACGCGAACGGATCGGACCCTTCGCCATGCCAGATGTTATACAAAATGCGCCAGGCTTGCCCAAGACACGTTCCGGCAAGATTATGCGCCGTGTGCTGCGCAAGATCGCCGTCAACGATCGCAACGTGGGCGACACGTCCACGCTGGCCGACGAGCAGATTGTGGAGCAGCTGTTCGCCAATCGGCCCGTAGAGGCCAAGTAGACGGACCCATTGATGCAGTTACTCTTCGCTTATCGAATGACCTTGCTGCCCTGTAGACCTTTACCTAGCTATAGGCTAACAGTTGATCAGCTTCTAACCACATGAATCTTGTAAATCTCCTCCCCCATATTATCTATGTTTAACGTTTAACTGTTGGCCCCCGCCCGCCCCCTGCTAGCCGGGCTTACAGATTCCACTTAGTTCGTAAGCTGTGTGCGTAAGTAATGGTTCATCATGCACTTGGATACATATGCGAAATGCACTCGTTATTTTCTATATATATATTTCTATATATATATATATGGATTCCTGGTTCTATATCGTATATGTCCTTATATTCTGTAGTTAATATTATACACTGAGCACGCACATTTTTCCAGTTCTTTTGTTTCTTTGTTGTAGTCTTAGATTAAGTTTTTGCTAAATTCGTTGTGATACAAATTTAATTATATATTGATTATGTATGTATTTTTAGTAGAATTGATATAACAAAATATATACACGATTCCAGTAATATCCATTAACAAAAAACAACACACGATTACACAATTTTGATTTGGTCTTGTAGTTCTTCACACTATTTTATATATTTTAAGTTGAGTTCGATCTCCAGTCGCTTACAGCACCAGCCTAGCTCAGTGAGGAACACGTAAGTCCGGATCATAGATATATATATATATATATATATAATATTAGATATATATTTGTGTTGACATTTACTAGACGTTCGAAACGTTTGTTAGCTTTTAAGATTGGGAACGAAACATATCAGTGTTGCATAAAGCTTATCAGCATTCCTATATACATATATATTTATTTGATATACATATTTACATATAAATATCGTCTACGCTATATGGTCGAATGAAGACTAACCGCAACAAAAACATATCATTGAACGAAACTGCTGCTAAACTCAAAATTTATATAAAATATTTCAATTATATAGCATATATACTTATATATATACATATATGCCATTGTTAGTCGAGTTTGCCCCGATGCTCAGAGCTATCTATCGCAACTGAAGAATCAGGCAAACAGACCATAGTAAGTATTTGTTATTTATAGTTATCAACGTTGGGCGAGAGAGTCGAAAGAGATTTGAATGGAACGTAGTGCTTCTTAATCTAAATGGAGGGTCGTCCCAGCAGCGGCCCTCTCCGATTGTATAAAGTTGATTAGCTTTAGAGCGTGTGTTGATGCGAAACGAACTCACATTATCTAACCCTGATATATGTATATGATGTACATACATATTTAAAATATATATATATTTATCGAATCATATATACATGTATGTGTATAATAAAGTTTATTGTTTCAATGTGTTTCAATGCAATTCTGAGTTCTCTAATCTAAGTAAATAAGGGACCTCGCCCAAGGTCCTTCAGAGAGTTGCGCAGTGAGAGTCGAATTTGAAGCTCCCGGCCCCGGCTGGTCAGGAAGAGAGCCTGGACTTAAACTTCTATATTGGGAATTGATTCTAAAATATCTAAATTAGCCAAAGTTTTCTCCCTTCTCCATTGATCCATTGTGAAAATGCAAGCCCTTCTAAGAACTTTGCAAATTCCTTGCTTTAGCAGGCAATTCTCCCAGGTAGATGTCGATCTGGCCTGCAGTTTAGTCTCGGAGCTGACCAAGGAAGCTGGTAAGGTAGGACGTTGACTGGAATAGCCATGCTATATCAGTGTTATCCATGCGATATATCTGCAGATCATGATGCGGGCTCAAGAACAGAAGCCGGAGTACACGACAAAGGCACATGAGCGCGATCTGGTCACTAAGTCGGACCGGGATGTAGAGCGTTTGCTGGTCAGAGGCATCAGAGAGGTGTTTCCCGACCACGAGATCATTGCCGAGGAGGGCACACAGGGCACGGCCAAGAGCTGGGTGCTCACGGATGCGCCCACCTGGATCATTGATCCCATCGATGGCACAACTAACTTTGTGCACGGATTTCCCAATTTCTGCACCTCGATTGCTTTGTACGTGGAGAAGAAAAGCGTGCTAGGTTGGATAGAGAATCCAATGCTGAGGCAAAGCTACGTCACACAACTTGGCAAGGGGATTCGCTTCAATGGGCAGCCGATGCGCGTCAGCGGGCAGCGGGAGCTGAAGAACTCGCTCGTCTATATGGAGTGCTCCATCAAGAACCACGAAGACGTTGATAATGTGAGCTTGAAGAATATCTTTAGGCTGGGGCCCACAGCGCATGGGTGAGTGCGATTTGAGGGTTTTCAGAGCCGCAGTCCGTTGATCCGAATGGACTCATCCTTAGCATACGCACCATGGGCTCAACAGCGCTCAATCTGGCCCAGGTGGCTGTGGGAGTCTGTGACGCCTATCTCCACTGCGGCTCCCACGTCTGGGATTGGGCTGCCGGCGTGCCAATGGTGCAGGAGGCGGGCGGCATTGTGATCGATCCCTGCGGCGGGCCCTTCGACATTTATGCACGGCGCATGCTGGCAGCGGCCACGCCCGAGCTAGCCTACCAAATTGTGCCCCTGATAAAGCAACTGTTTCCCACTCCCCGAGACGATGAGACGCAGTAGACTGGAAAATATAAACATATGCATGAGTAGGCTTCAGATCAGATTGGGACCAGTTCGGCATTTGGAATCAAAATTTTCATTTCAAATTTTGAAGTGTGTTAAAACAGGCAGATGCAGAGCATTAGTAGGAGAGTTTCGGCAATCAGCAGCAGCCGTGGTCTGCTTGCCACAGTCGCCAACCGTATGCCTCACTTAATGAGCAAACTCAATGCTATTGCATCTGACAAATGCCGCTTACCACTGAAAAGGCCATTCAATCAGGGAACATGGCGTCTGAAGGCGATGCACAGCCACGCGAGCTTGGCGTCGATGAGTTCAGATCGGAAGCGCAGACTGGTTGAGAATATATCGAAGACATATCCATTGAACAAGTGAGTAGATGCTCATGCAGAGGCCATGCTATGCTAATCGAAAGCTCATGCTCATGCTCATGCTCATGCTCATGCTCATGTTCGTTCAGGTTCAGAAGCGAAATAAAAGGGAATTTGTTTAAGGCTGCAGCCACTCCAAACATCGGGTCGACTCGTGATCAGCTTCCAGGCGACTGGGGCAATTCATTGGGAGTGCTGGCAAACCTATTCCAGCATGAGGTCGCTTCGGACTCGAACACACAAAGCAATGGCATAGATGTACAAAATACGATGAACTTAGGCGCCGAGGAACTCGAATCTATCGACGAGGTGATGAAAAATGCCCAAGAGTAAGTCTTCAATTGGACTTGCATTCGATTGAGAGAGCAGTAAAAGTCAATTCCTATCGATTACTAGATTGCGTAGGCTGGGCAGAAAATATTTGATCAGATGTAAGAAGCCATGGGAGATTAAGTCGGGCCTATATGAGCTTGGCTGCCAGGCGTGGCACGTGGGCACGGCAATTCTGTTTTTGAACCAGGACCACAAGGCGCATATGCTGCTGTCCTATTCAATGAGGAGGTGGACAGATCAGCTTCTAGCATTACTTAAACGGATGCACCCTGAGCTCCAGATCGTGGAGCGCAGGGGCTCTATCAAAGTAACGAGTCGTGAGCCGTATTCCGACCAACCAAGTACTGTAAAAAAGAATGAGAGACGTGCTGAGAAGTCTAAACACAACTGGGCAGTTGCAGATCCACGCTTACCAGGTCAGCACTACTGACCACACGGATATGACGGGCCGAATATGGATTTGCCAAACTTCCTACTTGTAGCAGGCATATTAATTTAAATCAGTAAACGGTTTTTATTTTACAAATTGTTCACAATACAGACTATTGCTTAAATATGTTCAGATTGGCATGGCAGCAGCTGTTGCGGCGGGGCAACGGGTCGACCAAATGTTGCTCGACTGCCAGCTGTGAGGTAAAGTGGACAGTGGATGTTGACAAATGTGCCAAAACGAGCTGTGCGCTGGTCAATCAGGCGGCAGAGGTAAGAGGGAGTGGGAGAGAGGGAGAGCTGGGGATATATGTATGTAGGCATGTTCAGCTGGCATAAAGCAATTCCTTCTGCTAGCTACTGAACGAGGCAAATAAAGAGATCCGCGTCTTTGAAACCAAAGCGAATAATCAGGATCTGGTCACAGTCACAGACCGTCAGGTCGAGGAGTTGCTGGTGAGCGGCTTGAGGCGAGAGTTTCCCGAGCATGTCTACATTGGGGAGGAGGGCACCTCCGACCACGCCACGGGACGCCAGCTGACCAATCAGCCCACCTGGATCATAGACCCCATTGATGGCACCGTCAACTTTGTGCATGGCTGTCCCTACAACTGCATCTCCGTGGCCCTCTGGCTGAACAGGCAGCCAGAGCTCGCGGTATGCTATTGCCCCACACTGCAGCTCAAGCTGACAGCTCGTCGGAAGTGCGGCTGCTACTTGAATGGCCGCCAGGTACGCACAAGCGGGCAGAGGGAGCTGCGGCGCTCACTGGTTCTCCACGAGATGCACGCCTCCAATATGGGAGCCCAGCACAAGGACACGCTCTGGGCCATGAGTGTCAACCTTTTTTGCAAGGCACAAACGTAAATAATCTCTCTCTCTCTCTCCCAACTGCACTCTCATCAGATCTCCTTCCACAGCCTACGCAGCACGGGCTCTGCTGTTATGGATCTGTGCCTGGTGGCTATGGGCGCGGCCGATGCCTACGTCGAGTTCTTGCCACATTGCTGGGATGTGGCAGCAGGCGCTCTGCTCGTGCGCGAAGCAGGCGGCGCAGTCATGGATCCAGCGGGAGGCGAGCTCGATATCATGTCCAGGCGTGTCCTGGCCACTGCAACGCCCGAGCTGGGCTGCCAAATGGTCCAGCTGCTGGCCGACAGCCAGATATATCACAAACGAGATGATGAGCCTTAGATGGCATGGGGTCACACATCAAATTGTGAATTTGTTGTTTAAGTTTGGCAGCTCTGTTTAGGCATTCTCACACATACACAAACATATATGTATCTATATTATTTATATAGATATATACATACAGAAATACGTACTGCAGTCCGGGCCAGGCTGAGCACTTGTTGACGAGCATGCAACTCCCTAGAGGCAGTTGGTAGATCAGAAGCA
Organism: Drosophila mojavensis; assembly: GCF_018153725.1. NCBI lineage: Eukaryota > Metazoa > Arthropoda > Insecta > Diptera > Drosophilidae > Drosophila > Drosophila mojavensis. The sequence continues at coordinate 10,687,004 of NW_025318899.1, read as the reverse complement.
GTCATTCAATCAATTGCCATGGCCGATGACAAGAAGCCCGACCCGAATGACCAATCCAGACCATTCAGGAACACAGAGACGGCCGCGGAAAAGCCGGAGAATGCTGCCACAAGCTATGGGCTCGAGGATCATGAGGCGACCGCTCTGGATCCGCGGGTGCACGAGCTGAAGAACCAACGCTCCCAGCATAGGCGTGTGTCAATGCCAGCAGGCAAAACGACAACCCCAAAGGGAGTCTCTGCAACCCCGAGCCAACATAAGGTGGAACGAGTTCAACAAGTCCCCAACAATGAATCAGTGTCGCCCGAAAAGCCTCCAGTGGATGATGTGGAGCGAGTTCAGCAAATCTCCGTCTATAATATTCCCACGCCGGAAAAGTCGACGGTGGAGGCGAATCAAGTCCCTGCCGCGCCTGTTAAGCCGGCTGAGGAGCCGGTGGGAAAGATGTCGCCAACACGACTACAAGAGGAGGCATCTCGAGTCGAAGCAGCTCACGAGACGCCTCAAACGATCACCGTTTACAATCCACCTCCAGTCCAAGCTGTGGCGCAGAAATGCCCCAAAGAAAAGGGCGAGGGAGTAACCAAGACTTGCAATACGGATATTACTTTCGATCCATCGAAGCAGTATGCATCAAAGACAACAAACACCTCGGGCCTGCTCTATGACAACACACCATCCCAACCACCACCACCACCAGCAGCACCATCACCACCACCACCAGCTCCAATAGCAGCACCAGCAATAGTACCATTCGTGGGCGGCTCGTCAGTTCAGAAGAAGTCTAAGCAGGAAATGGATGAAATGTATGAATTGGCTGTTTCCTTAGTCAGGAAGGCGGGTGCCATTGCCTTGTCGGCCAGTAAGGCGCGGCCTGGGGGTGGCAATAAGGACAATACCATCGCGCAGACATCCAACGATATTGAGGAAAAGATAACCAGAGGAATTAAAGATGCTTATCCAGACCACAAGTAAGAGGAAGATTACGATTTTCATTTCTACATAATTTCCTCGATCTGTTCTCCCATTTTTCCCACACAGGATCATCAGTGCGGGAGTGGTAGCTAGGTCGCCTTCCCAGAAGGTGATGCTCACCAATGAGCTGACGTGGGTCATCAACCCAATTGACGGTGTCATGAACCACGCTCATGGCTTTCCCTACTATTCCATCACCCTTGCGCTGATTATGAATAAGGAAACGACCTTTGGCATTGTATATAATCCGGCCTTAAACGAGTTTTATGCGGCGCGCCATGGCGAAGGTACTCAACTCAATGACATGCCCATCCGAGTTAGTGGCCAGGATAAACTCAACAGTGCGCTGGTGCTCCAGGAGTACAACTCCGACATGAGCGAAAACCGAACCTCAGGAGCCATGGAGAATGCCAAGCGGCTTATCAGGAAGACACAAGCGTAAGTCAACTGCCAAATTCCACGTTTAGCGATCTTTCACTTATTTGAGTGCATTTTTTTTTTAAGGTTGCGCACCATTGGGTCTGCGGGCGTGGGCATGGCAATGGTCGCTTCTGGTGCCTCAGATGCCTTTTACTTTTTTGGCCTTCACGTCTGGGATATGGTTGCTGGAAGTATCTTGATCACAGAGGCAGGCGGCTCGGTAATTGATCCGGCTGGCGGTTCAATTGATATTATGTCACGTCGCGTCCTAGGAGCTGCAAGCAAGCAACTAGCAATGACACTATCTGTCGAACTAGTACAGGATTATCCGACACCAAGAGACGATGAGTCACTGGCCTCGCAACCCCTAACAAGGGATTTTAGTGCACAGACAGAATTTTCCGACTCAAGTGATGAGTTAGAATCAGATGGTTCTAGGACGACAGCATACCATAATGCTCAGTAATCGAAATCCTCAATAATTTATTTCATCAAAATTCATGTAAGCCAGTAAATATTGCAGAACGAAAAACACGTTATATTTACTTGTTTTCATATGAACTAAGATCGATTACATTCGATGTCAGTTTCGCTGCACCACATCCTCAATTTTGCAATCACAAAACCCTTTGGTTTTCCACTCAACTAAATTAATAATTGGCATTTATTAAGCTAGCCTTATTTTGTTAATATGCAGTTGATATTTGTGTCATTTGAATTTCATCCACCTAATAAATAATCGATTGACGGCGATAGCGATTTGTGAGTCTCGCCGCACCACAACCTCAATGTTGTCTCTACTTGCCAATATTCATTCTTTTTGCAATCATCTGGCAGCTCAGGTCAATTATTTGCCAATATACATTTTTTTTGCAATCATTTGGCAGCCCTGGTCAAACAGCTGTTTGCTGTAAGCATTTTGAAACTTTTGACATTCGCTGAGCGCAAACATAATTTAATTAAGCAAACTCGTTCGTCAAATACACGTAAGAAAGCAGGCGTAGAATGGCGGACAGCGTAGACTTGGGCAAATGCTTTGAAATTATTAATAATCTGGTAACAGAGGCCGGTCGGGTAAGTCTTTTGCCACGCCTTGATTGGAAAATAATTAAAGGAAGGAGTTTTCATTTAGTTGATTGCGCGAAACAATGAGACGCGTCAGGAGTTTGTGTGCAAGTCCGGTGATATTGATTTGGTCACAGAAACCGATCAGGCTGTGGAGAAGCTAATCATGGACGGCATTCGCCAGCATTTTCCGGATCACAAGTCGGCGCTTTCATTTCGAATGTAAATGCCAATGCCTAACAAGAAATTCGCATTGCAGATTCATTGGCGAGGAGGAGAGCAGCTCCGGTGGCGCAGTCAACAAGCTGACCGATGAGCCAACCTGGATTATCGATCCCGTCGACGGCACCATGAACTTTGTGCACGCCTTTCCGCACTCCTGCATTTCCGTGGGCCTCAAGGTGAATAAGGTCACCGAAATTGGCATTATCTACAATCCCATGCTGGAGCAGCGCTTCACGGCACGCCGTGGCCAAGGCGCCTACTACAATGGACGCCGCATCCAGGCCAGTGGACAGCGGGAGCTAAGCAAGGCGCTCGTCACCAGCGAATTCGGCACCTCGCGCGATGAAGAGAAGATGAAAGTGGTCAATGAGAACTTTGCCAAAATGGCCAAACAAGTGCATGGGTTAGTTGACAGCTTCTAAATGCTAGCTCAGTAAGCTGATTGATTCCTCTATCCATTTAGCTTGCGCGCGTTAGGCTCTGCTGCTCTGAACATGGCCATGGTGGCTCTTGGCGCTGCTGATGCCAACTACGAGTTCGGCATTCATGCCTGGGACGTCTGCGCCGGTGACTTGATTGTGCGCGAGGCAGGCGGCGTTGTCATCGATCCAGCTGGCGGGGACTTTGACATCATGTCACGCCGTGTTCTGGCCGCTGCCACACCGCAGCTAGCCCAAGATCTGGCCAAGGTGTTGACACAATACCAGCCCCTACCAAGAGATGATTAGTTCGGAATCGGTCAATCAGTCAATGGGAGAACTCAACAAGATATCTGCTCCTGAAGCCTAACCAAATAGCATTTGATTACTATTAAAAAAAAGTACCTCAAGGCAATTCCATTGTTAATCGAAATAAACCTGTTGATCTACAGATATATACTTAAGTCCGACTGTCAGTCAATCCATTTTCTATGAGATATATAAGCGCCTAGTTTAAGGGAACAACCAGAGATTGAACTCATTATATATTGATATAGTAAAGGCTAGTCAGTGTCATTTCATCTAATCTATATATACATTTGAAAGTCTGTATAGAATTGTATTACTATCTGTTTATTCAAAGACGTTTGTTTGTTTGCTTTTCAAGTACTTTTTTTCTGTAATTTTATTACATTTTGCGGCGCTTGTTTTTGCTTTTTTAATTATTATTTATATATCATTTTGCTATGACGTACTCTTATCTACTTGCAGTTGCCTATTGCTATGCATACTGTGGCTTCCATTTCATATACATATACATATATATGAATATAAAATGGAAACAACAGTATGCATTACAATATACATGCATATATGATTTTGCATATGCTTTAGCTGATAGCAATTTTGTTTTGTATGGCATGTAGACAGAAAAGTTGTGGCTTATTATAACTATTGTTAGATCAGATATATCAGATATAGAAGTTTAGTATATTGGGCTGACATAAACATACATGTATATATTTATATATATCTCTCGCTTTACAGATCTTTTTGAGCTTGAATCGCCAAATAGTTTTTAGCAAAGCGATAAAGATATATATGATATGATCATATATGTATATATATTTAGATATCTGATTTAACTTTCCTTTGGGTACTTACACTAGCTAGCAAGAGGGAAAGAGACAGGAATAGGAAGTTGACATTTTGTTCTCTTTGAAATTTTGTTGTTGAGTTTGTATTTCATATTTTGCTTTTTATTAATTATATTTTGTAGTGGAGTAATTGATGTAATGAATGTAGTTGCTAATCGTAAATATCATTTAAAATTTGACACATTATTCAAAAATGTAATCAAAGCTACAGTAGGTAAAAAATTGCATCTATATGTTATACATATATGTATTTATATATGTATACGTATGTATATGTATATCATTTTAATTATGTATTTTAATTAAATCAAATGTATTAATTCTACATTCACAGGGGTATTTCACTGAACTTCTGGGATCTGCAGCTAGAACAATTTAGTTTAGTTAAGAACTTTCGATACATACAGACACAAACACATACATACATATATATATATTTATAGATATTCTAGTTCAATAAGCGAAAGGTACACATGGAGCATTATACTGGTTGCCACGCCCTTAGATCTGTTGCGCAGCTCCCGCTATATTATGTTTTTCCTTTTTTAATTTCTACAAAATCTTTTCTATATAAATTCAACAATTAAAGAAGAGCTTTAAAGTTTTGAAGTCATGTTTTAACATACATATGTACTCGATTTTGAAACGTAATACACAGAGAGGAAAAATTTAGCACCAATCTATTCAAAAAATTCATCAAATCATTTTGATTGTTCCAAGTTATACAAATGAAGCACTTAAGATTAGGCGATATATAAATCGGTATTGTTAAAATCAATATGAACACGTTTCCAATGATCGATAATCGATGATCGATGATCGGTGATCGCTGATCGATAATCGATTATTGCCATCGCTTCTCACACAATCCAAGCTAGAGCTTCATGTAGCTTAACTTAAAGAAATAATAATGAAATTGTTAAAAATTAATTTAAAATTTATTTACAATAAAAATAAAAACGAGCAAAGAAAATATTTTGGGTCTTTTTGCTTGAACTACGCTAGATACCACTAGGTTTACATAGTATATAGATTGTATATATTTGATATATATATGTATATATAAGTAGTTGTTTAATTATACAATAAGAATTATTATTAATTAATTAAATAAAAAGATGTAAACAGTACTTTCCGAACTTCAGTCGAGATTTTCTTAATTTTTCTTTTTTTTCAGTTTTGTTTTTGCTTTTTGAAAAGATAAATTGAGTTGAGTGAGTTGGGGGAGTGGAGTTTCAGGATTACCTAGGATAATCGTGCATGATTTGATGAGCTTGATCAATGAAATAAATAAAACTTGATGTTGCGCATGGGATATGTACGGCTAAGAGCTCAAGCAGAAGTAACAAAAGAAACCAAAAGTATCTCAAAGTCTATCATTGCAGCTGTGTGTGGGTGTGGGTGTGTGTATCTGTGTGGATGTCTGGCTAAAAATGTTTGCGAACGGCTTTAACATTGCTAAATATTTAATGCATAACTTTATAGTTGTAGTCGTAGTTGTAGTTGTAGTTGTAGTTAACTATGTATCTTGTAGCTTGTATCTTGTATCTGGTAAATTGTATCTTGTATCTGTTAGAATGGTTTACGTTTGTTCTTTCATATTATGAATTCTTGCAGAGTTGTTTGCATCCTCTATCTTGTTGTTGTTGTTCTTCTTCTTCTTCATCGTCGTTTAACGCCTATATTTATATAACCTAAACGTACAGTTCACAGAGCCGTTGCTCCAACTTCTACAGCTCGTCGTCCGCCTTGGGTATGTCGAAGATTTCGGCAAAGAGCGGCGGCAGACGCAGCTTGGTCCAGTTCATTCGCAGCCAGTCTAAGTGTGAGAAGTGCTTGGCGCCCAGCGAGCGCAGCTCCGGTATTTTAGCCTCCAGCGCCGGCATCAGCTGCAGCGCCTGCGTCGACCCGGCCCTCGATCTGAGTATCTGCACACGCAGCGCCTCGGCCACCAGCTCGCGCGCCCTTGCGATTACCTTGGGCTCGCTGAGGCCCGCCCGATCCGATGCCAGCAGCACCATGGCCGAGAAGAGACCAATCTCTGTGTCGCTCAGCCCGTAGGCGTTCAGTGTGTTGGCAAAGTTCAGCAGGGCGTTCACAAAGTCCGACTGCAGAGGTGAGAAAGGTAAACTCAATTAATAATGTGCCAAGGCAAGGGGAGTATAAGTAGAAAGAGAGAGACAGGGAGAGTGCACACTCACATCGTAGAGTATCTCGAGCTGCTGTCGTGTCAGATAAGCGCCGTCGTCCAGCGTCAGCGTCGTATCGTTGATCAAGCGCGCGACATGGGTTAGCCACACCTCGAAGAAGCCCAGCTTGATGAGTATCAGTTGGTCGTCCTGGGTGAAATCACAGAAGCCAGGTACGCGTTTAGCGAACTCCACAATGCGCTGCACGCCAGGCGTCACGCGCGCCGAGAACTGTTGCCACAGCCAAATCTTTTGGAACTCCAGACTCTCGGCCACGGTGGTGACAATCTGTAAAGCAATGTATATACATACGTTCGATTAGTTGTGGTTGTTGTTGCAGATTACCAGATCTCGCATGCTTACGCCGTTCTGGGGCACTGTGACGGGTCGCCGCATCAGTTCACGTGTCAGCTCCTCGGTGTAGGAGCAGTTGAGTCGATGCGCCTGCGAGACGCACATGATCACATCGTAGACAGTCAGCTCGTTGGCTGTGCCGGCGAGGCCGTCGTGATGATCGATCGAGGGATGGCACATGCCCACGCCCACCTGGGTCATGGCCATATCACTGCTGCTGCCCATGTTAACCAATTGCTGATGATGGCTGCCCACCACTACAGCTGTTGCATTACTGCTGCTGTTGTTGTTGCTGCTGCTGCTGTTGTTGTTATTGTTGTTGTTGTTGGCACTACTATTGCAACCGCCCAGCTCCGATGGCGACGAGGCTATCGAACACATTTGTGGCGTTTGTGGTGTACTTGGTGTATTTACGCGCACGCTGCTCGCATGCGGCTGCTGCTGTTGCTGCTGTTGTTGATGCTGCTGCTGCTGTTGTATTAGATTTGTATGCAAATTATTGGCACTGGTTTCATCCACATTCAGAGGCGCGCCGCTGGCTGCTGAGGCAGTTGTGGCGACTGCTGCTGCTGCTGCACCGTTCAGCTCACGTGAACGCTTCGGTACGCGACCATAACGCACAGCTGCAAGAATGAAAGAGAGAGAGAGAGAGAGAGAGAGGGAGTTGTCGGTTACGTTTGCAATTCAAATGGAATATTAATCAAAGCAGCCGCAAAGTATGCAGCACAAATGTAATTCGCATACGCGCAAAAGTACGCAGCATTAAATTTTGCACACGCGAATAGCAGCCCTCATATGCCGTGTTATAAAATTGAAGCATACTTTTAAGCGCGTATATTAAATGCAATCACTTTATTTATAAAACTTTTCCACCCACAAGCATAATTAGTTGATAAACAAATATTTGTGTAATTTGTTATTCGGCAAGCATGGCAGCCGAGTTGGTTGTTTTGCGTCAGAAAACATATCAACCTATTTATTAGTTTCTAAAAGCAATTTAAATTTAAATCTTAGCCAGAAATGTCACACAATAAAATCTGGCACACGCATAAATCTTAGGCAGAGACACACACACGCACACACACGCGTCGACTGTAGCAAATGGGCTACGAAATTCTTGTGCCATCTCAACTAGAAAATATGTACTACAAATATAATTTGGCAGCGAGCAAAATAAAATTATTGTTGCTGCAAGTGAAATATCTTAATATGAAAATGTTCATTAGCTCAGTTTTCAGCACAGCGAACGAAACAAATTGCAAAAAATATATAAAACGTGAAATTTCTTTTGTGCAACCAGAGATACACAGCATATTTTATTAATTAAAATCGCATTTGCCTTTTGGCAAGCGTCGTCGCAGCTGCCACCAGCAGCAACTGGAGCAGCAGCCGCAGCAGCAACTGGCGTTCACTTTATCAGTGGGACATTGACCCACTGTGCTCAATATATATATTTATAAAAAAACTGTCGGCAACTGATTTTTGTTGTTGCTTTTCGCTTTGTCTTGTGGCTGCGTTCGTGGTATTCGCAGCAAAAGCCAGCGGCGTCAGTTTCAGCAACAGCAACATCAACATCAACATCAACAGCAACAGCCGCAGACAGTCCACGAGATACTTTTGTATCTTGTAGATAGTCGTATTTATGTGTGTGCACTTATGACGAAATGGCGTGCGAGTTGTGCAAATTGGTCAGAGCGCTGAGTGGGCCAAAGAGCTTGCTCAAGCTGAGCTGATCGAAAATTGCGCATACGCAGCGTGCGCCCGGAAAAGTTGTGAACGTGTGGAAAAGCTCGATCGTACGCTCCAAATTGGCCAACACATTGACCCACATCTGCTGCCTGTTTGGCTCTGCGACTGGCCTTGTCACGATGCATCGGCCGCTCATCTCGTTAATTGTCACAGCTCGTAAATTAATTATGACATAATAGCAACACGCAGCCAGCTGCACATTGTGGAGGCCCACCTTCAACTCTGCTAATTGCCAGTGGCGGGCGCTGCCCTACTCTGCTCTGCTCTGCCCTACTCTTCCCCGCTCTGCTCAGCTATGCTCTGTTTATTTTCGATGATTTCTAAGGTGTCTTCAATTAGCAGCTCATTTTGGCCGCCGCACGATTTGTTTGCCCAGCGCTCGTCGAGTGTTGCTGTTATTGTTGCCATTGTGCAGATATTTTGTGTATATCTTCTTATTGACTCTATCTCAAGGGTATGCGGAGCCACTTTATACCCGCCAATAAGTGGAACAGCTGAATGGACTGAAGTGTGCAGCAGCTAAGTATCACAGCATATTTATAATTAATTTGCAAATAAACTTGACTAAATGGGCAATTGAACTCGTGCAGAAGATTCGGGTTAAGTTTAAGCAGGTAAACAAATTTCAGAGAAATTCGAAATCAAATCTTTTTGTTTAATGTTGAAGTAAAATAGAATTTTTGATAATAAAATTTAAAAAATATATAATTAAAATATTTAAGGAATACTATTAATTGGCCACAACTCAATTTTACTATCATTAAATATGCCAGCATAAAATTAAAAATATTTTATACCAAATTGTATACAAATTTTAAGTATAAATCTGGGTCTATTTCCTTATGTAAATATATAAAATATTTATTGCAAAGTAATATAGCAATTCAAAGAAAATATTTCGCTTCTTTTATACCCATTTAATGTAAAATTTAAATTTAAATCGAGTTTACCTAAACAACCTAAATCATAAAATTGTAACTAAACGTAGTGCCGCACTCAAATAGAGCTCAGGTAAATAATTTGTTGTTGTATTTGGCGCAGCGATAATCTACAGAATTGCCCATTGAATCGTGGCCAACGTAGACAGGCTGCTCCACATTTTTACTGTTGTTGCTGTTGTTATGTTGCCTGCCACTTGCCACCTGCCACCAGCCACCCACTTGGCCAGCCACACTGAGGCCTCTTCAAGCGCCCACTCGCTGGCAGCTCGACAACTGTGCAGGTCAACATCATCCATTATGCACCGAGTGAGAGAGAGAGAGAGAGAGAGAGAGAGAGAGAGAGAGATGGAGCAGTCAGCGAGGCCAAAGTGGAGTCACATAAATGAGACTAAGCCTAAACTTCTTTTCCTGCTAAAAGCATCTTAAGTGATTTAGAGCAGCCAAATGACCCAACAGAGCGTGAGAGAAAGAGAAGGGTGAGAGTAAGAGAGGGAGGGAGGCAGGCAGAGGCAGCTGTGTGTAGGCAAAACTTGTTTCACAGCCTCCTCCATTTGGCCATCCATTTGCCTGCTCAGGATTTGGGTCATCCAAATGTGGGGCCGCTGTCGGTGCAGTCTCTGCCTCTGCCTTGCATCGGTTGCTGCTGCTGCTGCTGTTGACCGGCTGTTCACTCTACGGCTATTAGCATGCGAAGCTCGAGCTGTAACCGAAGCCAACTGCCAGCCAAGCAGCCATCAACTGCTCAACAACAACAACAACAACAGAAACGTCGCATTCACATAATCATACTGCATATAGTTGATTTTTCCTCTACTTTTTTTTTTGGGTTTATTGTGCGCATGAATGGGCTCCAGCCCCAACGTTTCCGCGCCCTCGCCCCACATCAGCGCCCGTCGACTCGTCGCCCGCTGCCCCACTCTACAATCCGCCGGCATAATTTGGCCCGCAGTTGTTGCTGACCTCGTTTGAGGTCGTTCATTCACCTGTCGCTGCTGTCGCCGTGCTGCACTTTATGCACTCCACATTTGCAAGCACATTTATAGGTGTGTGTGTGTGTGAGTGTGTATGTGTGTCTGTTTACCCAGTTACGAAATTGTCCAAAATGCTGCGGCTTGGGTGAAAGTTTGTTATATTTTATTATTGTTGTTGCTGTAGCTGTTGTTGCTGCTGCTGCTGCTGCTGCTGCTCTTCTCTATGCATGTTGCTGCGAACAGCTTAAGGTAGCTCACACAGTTGGTGCCTCTAACTGAAATCTAGTTCATTTCTAGCAGATTTTTGAGCTTTGTATTGATAGCTGAAGTGAAACTATTATGAGCTAAAAATCTCTTGCATGAAACGTTTTAATTATACAAATCAAAATTGTGATGCAAGCATATATATTTCGGTATAAAATCTTAATTATATATTCATATGAAAGTATACAAGAAAAGTTTGCTGATAATCTATACAAATATAGGCTATATTCTGTATATTTGTATATAAAAATAAACAAATTTTTTGTTGGCATTTTGCATATTTGCAGTGTAAAGTTCTATTTAAGCTTTCTTCTGCTGTATTTGCTGAAAAGTTAGGGTATTTCAAATTTCATAATTTCTGTATCATTTCTCTTTTCTTTTGCCTCAAGGTGTGTCCATATATGTATTGTTGTTGTTGTTGTTGGTTGCATGCTAAATTTGCAGCAAGAACAGCAGCGACAACACCAACAGTAAGTAGCAATAGTAGCAGACAAATAAAAAATATAAATGAAAAAAAAAAATAAAAATAAAAAAATAGCCACAAAGAGCAGCAGCCACGCCCACCACCCCAACGCATAACGCCCACTGGCAAATAAAAATTGTGTCAAGCAATTTGCGTATATTAACGCAATGTTGTTGTTGTTGCTGTTGCTGTTAAAGTTGTTCATGTCAATGTAGTTGCTGCTGCGATTGTTGCTGTCGTTGTTGCTGCTGTTGCTGTTGCTTTTGCTGTTGTTGCTGTTGTTTGTTATTGTTATTGTTGTCTCAGCTGTTGCTATTGTTGTTGCCTATTGCAGTTTCAGTCCCTGCCCACGGGACAGTTTTGGACATTATTGGGAAAGTCACAGACGAATTTCTGGCGGTCGAACCATTTGCCCAGCTCACAGAATCCCAACACTGGGCAATCCTCCACGCAGGTCCAGAAGAAGCGACAATGCTCGGCATGTGGAAGAATTTGGCCATGGAAGCTGCACTCCACCTCCTGCTGCAGGCAGTTGTTAGGTGGTGCAGGCTGAGGAAGTGTAGGTGTAGGTGTAAGCGTAGGCGTAGGCGTAGGTGTAGTAGTCACATTGGGAATGGCGCACTCGCCGTCCGAGCGTGGACACTTGCCAGGCACACAGGCGAGCTGCTGGATATCGAAGATGAGCGCAGGTGGGCAGAGCTCGTGCTTGATGTTATCGGCGCCGCACCTGTAGTAGGCTCTGCAGTCTGTGCAATCCGGCACCAGGTCACCCTCCTGATGGCCAGTGCAAAAGCAAAAGCCATCCGAGGTGCAGCCGAGCTCGCCAAGAGCCTGGCCAGAGCCCAGCAGGAGCAGCAGCAGCAGGAGGCACAACTGAAGAACTTTGAAAGGAAAAACTCTTTCAGTGGGAACTTAGGTGAGACTCGAACACTTTACCTGGCTGCATTTTCAGCACACGAAAGAATCTTAACTGTTAACGGATCGCGCACTGCCTGAGACATTTTATAGGAGTTTAGCTATAGCTGAACTCATAGATTAGATAGATAGATAGATAGATAGATAGATAGATGATAGGACTTGTTGACTCAACTCTTGACCTGCTAAGACTCCGATTCAAATAGTTTAAAGTGATAGTGCTCATCGAGTATTTGTATAGCCGAGTTCGTGGAGGGAGATAGAAGAGCTGACTTGCTTAGGGGAAGTTCAAGAATCGATAAGTTGGTCGATAGATCGATAGATACTTATCAGTAATTGAGATCAATAGTTGATATATGTATATATAAATATGATTAAATTGAAATATTCTTCAAAGTTTTCTAACTGAATGACAGGAATAGGAGATTATATACAGATTAGTCTTCTTTATACGATATCAGGTAATACCCGTCACTCTCTCTGTCTCCCTCTACTCTTTTATATATCTTTAAGCACAACACATTTATTAAGCCATTCATTTGCTGTCTCTTTATGTCATAGGATCCCCTTTAATAAGCCAATATCTGATTAGGCTTCGTCTATTATTGATTGCTTGAAATTTTGATTGGCTCTGAGCTCTACTTTCATCAGCTTTAAGAATTGAATACGCTAAAACACTGATTCGCTTTCAACAAATGTGAAGGCGATCTCTTTGCATAAACGTATTGCGAGTGTCAAAAGGTGAGTCCCACGCACTCGGGCCAAAAAGATAAAGAAAGAAATATGCAAAAATTTGGCAACAAAAGCCAAAACAAATTGCCGTCGGGTCTGAAAGGTAATCGCCTTAGTTGCGTCGCATGGCACGCGCGGGGTGGGGGTAGAGGCAGAGGTTGCCCAAATCAGGCAATAAATGCAACTGGGCGTGGCAGCAAAAGGCAAAGCGGGACGCGAAACGAAACGAATATGAATAAAAAATCAGCAAGAAATCAAAAACGAAAATCAGTCAAGGCATATGCAAATTTTGAACTGACCTACTCCCATATGAAAAGCAAATGAAACGACGAGCCAAAAGAGTTAGAGGCAGAGCATAGCGAGAGAGAGAGAGAGGGAAAGAGAGAGCGAGAGAGTGAGAGAGAAGTCTAAAATTGAATATAAATCGAACAGTTTTATATATATATATACAAAGTGCGTGCAATGTGTGATGATGATGATGATGCTGATGATGATGGCGATGATGGCGATGATGATTATGATTACGATGATGATATCAAAGTTTGACTTTGGGGGCGTTGTACGATCTTTCTTCAGTTGTTCCAAACTCGATTAATCAGTCAGTCAGTCATTCAGTCACTCAGCCAATCAGCCAATCAGTTAGTCAATCAAATTTGAATGCTTAGATAAACGCACAAATTGTCAGCAATTAACGTGTTTTCATTATGTTTTCATGCCTCGCTGCTGGCATGCAAATCCCCAAAAGAATCGAAAAAAAAGCTAAGCCGCTTAGCTGCCATGGAGAAAGGCTTTCTCCCAATATAGATATGGGTTGAGTGGCGTTTTCTATAGAAAAGCTGAACTGATTGACAAAGGGACAGATGGACGGACGGATGGACAGACGGACAGACGGACAGACGGACAGACGGATAAATAGATGTCCCCACTCTAATGCCCCATTCACAAGTTGGCGACACATCACATAACTATTGCACGGGTAACCTATGCCTCTTCATATGTCTATCTATGTATCTTTCAGATACACACACACACACACTTACACACACACACACACAGAGAGGCACACACATATATAATTCACTTAAGCGCGTTCAACGAAGCGGGATGAATGACCTCAATTTGAATAGTTGTCCATCTCCTCTCTGTCTCTGCCTCTGTCCCGCTCCTCGCTCTCCATCTCTTTCTCCCTCTTTCGCTGTCTTGCTGTCTGTTTGCCCTCTCGTTTCGTTGCTGACTTTTTGGGTGCCATTTAAATCAACGCCGCCTACTTTGTACACTGGCTTTTAGCCGCTTTACTCTCTCCCTCTCCCTCTCTCTCTGTCTTTGTTTCACTCGTTTCATTTACTTCTTTTTGTGTTGCTTTATTGCATTCTTGTTAAAAATTATTCAAATGCTCTACAATTTTCGGGCCAGTTTTCTCCTAGAATTGAGGTTATAATCATAACTGCCTGCCCCCCTCCCGCCTACCCGCCCATCAAAATGAGGGCGTGGCTCGTCCCACTGGCTGCTACGCCTCGCTTCCGTCTCATCTCCATTCAAAGTTTTTATCTGTTTGACACAATTTTCTGGGCTGAGCAGCGGCTGCTGTCTGCCTCTTCCCTTCTCTCTGCCGCGCTCGGATTTTATTTTTTTGTTTAGTGACACAGTTTAGATTACACACACACACACACACACTCACACACACACTCACACACACACACGCTCGCTAGCCTAAGCATTAAGCTGTCTCTTTTTTTGTGTGTATATTTTGACTACCTAATTAGATAAAAAATACAGTTGGCTGACGTTCGAGCGCTCGCCTCCTGCCTGCCCCCGCCTCAGCCCCGCCTCTGCGTCTGTCTCTGCCTCTGCGCTGCTGCCAGCTCCCTGGGGAGGTGTTTAAAAGTTGCATTCACTTTGGCTCCAATGCGGAGGCGTGTTGCCATCAAGCAACTGCAACAGCAGCGGGTGTCAAGTTGTCTCTGTCTCCGTATCTGTCCCCCGCTCCCGCCTCCTGCCCCACTCTGCTGGCCTCTTTGCCACATTAGAGACTGTGTGTGCCCCACTTTGGCGCTGCAAGCAGGAATGTTCCATAGATACAAGCATTGAGGGCAGCTTACATACTGTTGCCATTCGATATGTTTTGAGCTTGTCTAAGGGACGTTTAACTGAACAACAGTTAGCGAGCTCTACCTGGAAATCGGGCAGGAACTACCAAGTGTATCGAAATTCTACTTTAAAGTTTGCAAATCGAATCGATTTTGAGTGAACAGAGAGAGAGAGAGGCTGTCAGTTTGTCTACATAACTGTCCGTCTTTCTTTCCCTCTGTCCGTCCATCCCTTCATCTACCCTCCATGTAGATATTCTCTAGAGTTATTGCCAGGAATAGCCAGAAAATTAATGTATTTTATCTATATTATTTTCGGATTCTCAATTATTATCTAATACAGATAAGGCTTAACCGCTTATCTATAAAAAATTTCCGAAAAACCTTGCTCAGTGCAAAGTTCAATAAAAAAGTAAAAATTTTAAATGTTTTTTTTTAGCACCGCCTACACAAAGCCTCATTAAGCGTTTATTGAACTCGGTTTTATATTTTAAGCTCGCATTCGAATTAAATTTTAGCCAAAAACAAAAAACGAGAAACGTCAAATAAATTAGCCATGAATGTTGATTAGATATAAAGATATATCGCTGAAACTGTATTGCAAATAATTAGAAAAGCATTTTGGCTGAGCGGAAGCGCGGCTAACGGGGCGCATGAGTAATGCCGAGAGTTACGCAAATAGCAGATTCGATGCGCCTCACCTCACCTTGCCTGGCCTCACCTCGCCCCGTCTGCTTATCAAATATTTGAACTAAAATGTGTAGCTAAATTAAAACAAACAACGCCAGTTCTAAGACATCAGACGGTAGCCAAAAAAAAAAAAAAAAAAAAAAAACGAAAAAAAGAAAAAGAAAAAACAAATAGCGAAGCGATGCTCCAATTTGATAAGCGCTGGGCGCATTGGCAATTAGCGAATTAAATGCTGACCAAGAGGTGTGTGTGTGAGAGAGATAGAGAGAGAGAGAGAGAGAGAGAGAGGAGACTGGTGCTTGTTCTATAAATGTTGCCATGGGCCCACATCCCGCTTTAATGAAAAGGCAAACAATTAAATTAGCCAAGACGAAATGCGAATCAACCAAGAATCAACAAGAATTCGCATCGACAGCGAGAAACTAGAACGCGCCGCATTTGTGAAATGCCAATCGTTCGAGAGTATAACCGAGACGAGACGATATATATATACATACATATAGATATAGGTATAGGCATAGGTATATGTATGTATGCGAGATCAATGCTCGCTGGCAGCTGCTGTCGATCCATGCGGCGATTGGATCGTTGTTAGGGTGCGTTCGGGCTGTGATTGATTGAATTAATAATACAAATTAGCAGCGCCAAGTAGGTAAGATCAATGATCTCGCCGAGGCAGTAGCTGCCCGATCGCTTGCCAGAGCGTGGGTGTAGCTCGCTGACTGCACAGATCACAACAAGGCGAAAAGACGAGTAGCTCCTATGATCGATCAGCGATCTAGCGCAGTTTTTATTACAGATTCACGAGAACCGTTTACGATCAGCTGTGATGGCTGTGCTTCGAGATTAAATGGCTGAGATCAGTCTGGTTTATCTCAGTTGCGATCGGTCATTAGATCAACACGAGTAGCCAATCCAAGCACTCGCAATTGATCATTTAGCGGCGATCAAGCGCAGTTTTATTACAATTGCACGACAGCGTTTTATAAACCGTTGAGTTTCGGGATCAGCATAGTTATCAGAGTACTGGCCAAGAATAGTTGTCAGACCAGACTAGTTAAGGCATCACTCCTCAGGCTTTTTATTGCTTGAGCTGAATGCTAAAGTCCTCTTCTTTAGTTTTCAGATCATCAACTAATTTGTTGAATATCATAAAATGCCCAAGGCGAGAGCTTAGCCTAGATCGATGAATAAGAAGCTGAGTTCATTATAGAAAGTTGTTTTTGTTTTTTAAAGGTAATATTAATGATTATCTCTCTCACTCCCCTGATCTTCCATTCCTAATCATTGTGTCACCATAAAATGATCACTAAATTCTCTGAGTAATACATCAAATTCTGATTAATGCCTTCGGCTAAGTTAATATTTATGAACCAGCAGAGCCAGCAGCTAGAGATCTTTATGATTTATGATTGCGTATGCTTCTCTCCCTTTCTCTATCTCTCTCATTCTATTGAGTTCTCTGTCTGTCACCATAATAAGATCACAACATGATCAGGTCGTGTAGTTAATGGAAGAGTCAACGAGAGTCGTTGGCTTCATTATGAGCACGCACGATCAATGACCGACAATGGAAGAATTGCAGCAGCAGCAAACAGCAGCAGCAAACTGCAGCAGCAGCGGCGGCGGCGACTGAGTGATTTCTTCCTCTGCAAGGAGACCCCCAAAGACAAGCGCAGCGCCTCTGGGGCACTGGCCAATGGCTAACGATGCCAGCAGGGAGCACGCCCAGACGGAGCGTTGAACTATAAACGTCGTCGTTGATCGTCGTCTCGTCGTCAGTGATCTTTGTTGTTGTTGTTGCTGTTCGCATTTCATTCTTGACTTTTTTTTTTTTTTTTGCTGGGCGCTTTCGCTGTTTGGCAACGTCATCGTGGGGCAAACAAACATTATGAACCAGCTCATAATGAGCGACTCGTTTTGCAATCTCATAATCAGCTACCGGCTCCAGCCCAAAGCTTCGCAAACAAAAACAAAAACTCTTGCTGTTGTTGTTGTTGTTGATGTTGTTGCTGAACACAGTGCAACGATCGCCAGTTTTTGGGCATGCCCTCTCCCTTTTGCATCTCCCTCACACCCTTTGCCCATGCTCTCCCTGTGTTTGCCTCTGTCTCTGTCTCTGTCGCTCGCCCTGGCTGATCAGCTGTGTGTGTGCTCCGATCCCTTCTCACATCTCGTTCTGTTCTTGTTTCTTCTTTTGCATATTTACAGCGCGCTGCTATCAAAATGCAGCGCTGCCAGCGTCGTCGCACTGGTGCTTCACCCTTTGCAGGCGTCGCGTCGCGTCGTCATCGCTATAAAGTGTCAATGCACTTGTTCTTGTTTCATTCGTTTGCGTGTGTGTGTATGTGTGTGTGTGTGCGTGTGCTTGTGCGTATACTTTGCTGCGTCTTCACGTGCGTCGCCATTGCCTCCTGCTGTTTTGACTGCACCCGCCTCTGCCTCACTCTCACTGCCTCTCGCTCACACTCTCTTCGTTCAATCCTTTTTGCTGTCCGCTTTCAAAGCACTGGCTCTGGCTCTGGCTCTGGCTCAGCAAACGTTGCCGTCGCCGTCGTCGTTGTCGTCGTCTGCTGCGTCGAGTGCTTTGCCGTTTTTGTTTCCCCTCTCTCTTCGCCTCATTCGCTCGTTCGTTCGGTCGTTGGTCGCTTGCTCTCTGCCTTTGCACTTTGGTGCATCCTTGTCTGGCGTTTGAACTTTTTTTTGTTCGTTTTGTTGCTTTTGCTGCTGCTGCTGCTGCTGTTTCTGTTGTTGTTGTTGCTGCTGCTGTGTGTGCAATCTTTGTTCTGCAGACGTCTGGCCTCTGCTCGGCTCCTCGTCTCCTCTTCCTCCTTTCCCTTTTCCTGAGTGTGTGTGCGTGCGTGTGTGTGTGTGTGTGTATTGGCATTTGACTCCATTTAAAGTTTGTTTCGCTTTATTTTGCAAATAAAATTAACTCAACTGCCGGCAGCAAAGTGCAAGTGAAAATTGCAGATGCAGTCGCAGTCGCAGCCGCAGCCGTAGCTGTAGCTGTAGCTCTAGAAAGCTGCAGTTGCCAAGTGCTTCGGCCCCCCTCCTACCCTCACTCAGCTTCCTTTGTTAAACCACCTTCTGTGCCCCTCGCGTCTGGCGTTTGCTAATGAGCTGAGGCGTGGCATAAGCGCAGTTACGCATAAATGCAAAATGGGCACACATTAGCTTAAGGGTTTGCCACTTCGCACTGCCAGCAGAAGCAGCGACCAAAGCGCAGCAGGACTTTAAAAATGTATATAGTGCGGAGGTAACGATGTGATGTATGCAGAGTTGGGTTAAGAGTAGAGGTTACTTTGTTTATGCATGTATAGGTAGCAGAAATCGTCGCAACACCAAGATACATGATGATGAGAATTGCAGAGAGAGGCAGTGTGTATGTGAAATGGAGTCTGTCATTGGGACTTAGCACAGCAGTAGATATTGTAAAATAGCAGGAGACTGAAAGGGAAAGAGCAGTAGACTGAGAGAGAAGAAGAGAAATAGCGTGAGAGAAGGACAGCGAGAGAGGAAGAGATTAATGGAGTGAGAGATTTGAAGAGACTATACCAAAAATTTAGCGAGAGCGGAAATGAGTTCAACTGTGAAAGGCTTTAATAAAAACTTAGTGATAAGGCCGCTCTGTCTGGAGGATATTTCTCATATACCTGCCCTGAAGTTCGCTCAACTCTATTACAGAGTCTCGACTCACATCCATTTCTTTGTGCATTACAGCCCGTGTTCGACAATGGCTTTTGTTGTCTCTCAGTTTTTACGGTGCCAACATCGCTCGGTTTATATTTGTGTTAAATTTTCTCAAGTTGAAAAGCACGAAAGCAACTTTCCGCTAGCTAACAGACAGCATTTAACCTACTTTAAACTTGTCTTCTGCATTTTTGGGCACAGTCATTAGCCAAGCAGCAGCAGCAGCAGCAGCAGCAGCCTTAGCCCCAACAACACCAACACCTATATTCAGTTTTATCGCATGTCTCATCAACAACAGCAACAGCAACAGCAGCAGCAGCAACGGCCATCAACAGCATTTAACAGGCCCATCAACGGGCCGTCGTTGGCCTCAGCTACCTGTCCACTTAAACCTCGCTTATGGCCCCAAAGCCCGCCCCACCCGTGCCACTTACTAATTCACTCCAATCACCACCTGTGTCACATTTTAATACATTTTGCAATAAAATGCGCATTAAAACAAAAGAGCGCAGAGCGCCTCAAGTCAAGGCAACATCAATACTTTGTTTTACCTCTTTCTTTTTGGCAGTTGCAGTTACTTTTAAGGCTCTACCTCATGGCTGACCTTACTGTCCCTTGGTGCAGTCGACTCTCCCCTGCTCTGCTCTGTTCTGTTTTGTTCTGTTCTGTTTGGCACCTTGAATGGTTTGTCGGCGCTCGTCTATGACAGCCACAACACAAAGCTTTCACACACACACACACACATACACATGCACACACATGCACAGCTCTTGCACTTCTTAAACACACACATTTTGAGCTGCACTCATGAGCTCTGTTACTTAATCATCGCCATTATCAGCAATGATCATCAGGTCGATTGTAATTATCATTCGAGCTGCGGTTGCTGTGGTTATGCTCGCCTGCACCTTGCCACACATTCTAGAGGGTTGGAGGTGTCTCTCCCTCTCTCTCTCTGCCTCTATCTTACTCCCTCTCCTTTACTTCAACTCACTGGCATTTGGATTCTATTCAATTTGGAGGTCATTCTTGGCTAACTGCATCTGTATCTGTATCTGTATCTATAGCTGTTTTCTTTGTATCTGCAGCCGAGCATGACAACAAGAAGAAACAAAGCATCATGAAGCCAAAACTGAAACAGTTTGCGGTATATTCTTGGCCCAAAAATGTCAATTATAATGAGTGGCTGGTGCGGGCCACGACTCTAATACGCTTCACAAATTTTTAAGAATGGTTTTTTTTTCATATATATAAATATGTATTGTTTATTATGGACTACTAATGGGCAAGAAAATATAAAATTAAAAGCTTTTTGTTATTCTGCTATTGTTATAGAAGCTGTTGGAACAATAAAAGAATACTAATTTATTGGTTAAATATGTCATAACAAAATGTTAAGTGGAGAGAGATATTCCAGAAATACTTTACATAGAGTGTCATTTATACTTGCATTATGTTAACTAGATAATGTTATATGGAGAATGCTGTCTAGAGAATATATAGTATTACATTATTAGCATACCGTTGCTGTTATATGATGTTAACCTTAACATAATGTTATTAAATTGTGTGGCTTAAGATACTCAAGTACTTTTACTGATATAGATCCATGTATACATATATCTATAGAGAACTATTGAGTGAGTGTTTACAATTTTACATAAACTATGTAATGCTAAGATACCAATGATCTACTAGGAACTGTTTGAATGTCTAACAGAATGTTAAATGAATGCTAAGATATGCGATTTGAAATATGTTGCATTAGCTTGAAAGTATTTCTTTGTTTTTGGTCGTTAAATGATGTTTGCCAATTAATTGCCACACCCTTTACCAACACTGACACATAATCAATACAATTATGTGAGACACACGCACACACACACACACACACGCCCGACTGTTGACACATCAAATCTAAATTGTCCAGCCCATATAAGTTCATTAATGTCACGAAATGAAACACACTTCAACAGTTTTTGTTTTTGTCGAATTTTTTTTTCTGCCATGTGAACCGAAAGAAAACTGGGCAGCAAAGCAAAGACAGCGAAAATTGGCGATTAAAGCGAACGAGCAGACAAAAATGTGAGCCAACAAAAATAAAAAAAAACTAAAACTAAAACAATAATGAAAATAATAATAACAATAATAATGAATAAATAACACACAGAAAGTAGCTGTATAATGGCCACTCGCGCGAAATATATATACGTGTGTGTGTGTGTGTAGTAAACAACAACAAATATGTGGGTCAATTTTGTAATAAAGTATGTGTGTGTGTGTGAGGTAGAAGAAGCAGAAGCAGACGGCACAGCAACAGAGCGGAGCCAGTCAAGCAGCCATAGAACTGTGGCACGCAGGGGCATTTCATCCCCAATCGAAGAACAGCTGATTGACTAGCTGCAATCATTGGCTGGAGCAACGATCCCATACCAAATGACCTCTCTCTCTCTACGTCTCTCTCTCTCTCTCTCTCTCTTTCTTAGGCAATTATGCTGGGACTGGGTAATTGGCCCGCTTAACTGTTAATGGGCCAACTTGAGTTGAGTTTAACGGTAAGTTTTTAAGACAGTCTTTAGATGAGAGTAGATTGTAGACTGTCGAGTGGAGAGCGTGGAGACTGTGGAGACTGTGGAGACTGGAGCAATGACTGTTTTGGTCACTGAGCTTGGAGCTTGCAGCTAGAAGTATCTCATGGATACACATTAACTACAGCTCGACTTTGTGCTAGATTTTGTATCTTTATTCCATGTTTCTGTTGTTTTTTTTTTTCGCTTTGCTAGTCTTTAGCGCTCAGGCAGATGATTTCATGCCTTTTGTGAGATTTAATTGTTATTCATTTGGCTGTGGCGCGCGCGCTCGTCGTTCGTTGCGTTGTGTTCGCCTTTGTTTGTTGCTATTGTTGTTGCTATTGTTATTGTTGTTGTTGTTGTCGTTGTTGGTATTGTTGTTGCTTTAGTTTCGTTTTGGCTTTGGCCAAACCTTGAACCGCACCGCATTCAGTTTATTGGCCGCGTTTTTACAACGAATACCGTTGCGAGCTAAACGTTTGGCTCGACTGGCTGCCAGTCTGCTCTATGATGATTACGCGATGATCATCATGACGACAATGATGTTGATTATTTATGAGCAGCTTTAGCTGAGTTGCTTTCTGGCATATTCGCAGATACACACAGCCAGCTAGTCAGACAGTCGAACAGAGTCACACAGCCAGCCAGCTAGTAGGGGCAGGGCGGGGCAGGGCAGCACAGGTGAGGCGTTTGACTTTGTCGATAAAGCCAAAAAACCAATAGATAAAGAATCAGTTGCATATATGCATATATACACTATATACAAAGACATATTGTTATATAGGTAGTCAAAAGTAATGCAAATCAAAGATAGTTTTGTATCTGAGCGTGAAAAGTCTAGATTGCAAATGCTGTGGTAGTAGATATCTATATCGATACAGAAACTCCTGTTACCTTAGGTACTAAGTAGAGTTTCGGATGCATGCACATATACAGATAAACATATATAGATATAGACTTCATGAAGATATACAAAGAGCTAAAGATACATCTGCTAATAGATGGAAGTTGAAATTCTAATGGTGGTGACATAAATATATTGAAGATATTTAGACTCAAATATAAAGATATACAGACTATTTAGACTATATAGATAAAATGGCACGGCTATAGATACAAATAAACAAACCTAAATATATACAGATACATTTATATTGCATAGTATATACAAATCTAATAGGGATACTGATAATGACTATAAAGATACAACATATTCATAAACATATACATACATTCATATACTTATAGGTAGAGGTAATAAAGATACATCTAAAGCTACTAAAAGATACTTTGTTGCAGATTTATATCTAGATAGATGTAGGTGTCTAATGCTGCAGCTACAGTTACTCACGAAGCTACTCTGATACAGAGATAAAGATACATATGGCTGCACACAGATAAATATACACCGATGCACCTATACATGCTCAGATTTTGTGCTATTAATAGACGGATAACAACTCACATGAAGATACAGATACTCATATAATATACACTTATATCAATGCTTCGCTCTATATCTGCAGCTCCGACTACAGTCGTACCAAGAGACACACACACACACATACATGCATACACATAAAGAAACATTCATTTTCGTCAGATTTGCTAGAGGCACGTGTCGTTGGATATCCTTGGGTCACATTCCAAGTTCCACCTCGCCCTAACTGCGGCTGCCCCTTTTTTGCCGTTTTTTTGTTGTTGCAAATAATTTATTTATTTATTTATTTATTTATGTTTGCAATTTGCTTTGGCTCGTATTTTGTTGTTGCTGTTCTTTCTGCTGTTTGCTGTGTTGACTCGGCCGTACAAGGACGAATTTAGATGTTAATGAACTGAGCAAACAAACTTTTTGACGGCAAGTGCGGCATTGCGTGTGTATGTGTGTATGCGAGAGAGAGAGAGAGAGAGAGAGAGAGAGAGAGAGACTGAGACACATTGTGTATGTGTGTGTGTGTGTGTGTATTTGCAATTTTTGTTGCCAATTTGTCAACTATTTAATGTGAATATTCGTTGCTTAAACGATCTACATGTGTAGAACATAATGAAGGCTAATTTATTCATAGCTCTGCGACTAGATACCCTGGAAAACTAGCAGCAACTGGTGGAGCATATTGCATGGAGTGATAAGTAAGATACACTTGACAGATGCACTAGACAGGGAAGCATTTATATAAATAAGAAAATCAGTTCATTTAAACTATAAAGAAAATAAATTATTTCAATAACAAAATTTCCTCTGTTTTTTTTTTCTTTTTTTTTTTAAATATTACAAATATTAATGTACTATCTTCTACAAATTCCACATCTGAGTATTTCGCAGTGTCTCTCCCTCTCACTCCCTCGCTAATTCTACTTACATTTCTACATTCTACAGAGTATCTAATAGTCGTGTTTACCTTAGCATCTATTCATAATTTGATTTGTTGCACAGGGATTACGAAACGTGGCTGCAGCAGCAGCAGCTGCAACTAGTCGCCTGGCTATCCTTCTATGATTGCAACTGATTGTCTCGGCTGTCGCTGCTGCCGCTGCTGTTGCACCTGTTGGCCAGGTAGTTAGCAATTTTCATAGCTTGGACATTTGAAGAAGGCAACAGGCAGCAGGCAGCAGGCAGCAGGCAGCGGGCAGCGGGCAGGAGACTGGCAATTTTTATGTTTCCGGCTCTGATTAGTGCTGAAGATGCGCCCTAAACCGGAATGCAAATGCCAAGCGGCTCTAACTGGGCACAAATCAATTGGCCTAACCAGCAGCAGGAGCAGCACAGCAGCAGCAGCAGCAGCAGCGGCAGCAGCAAAATCAAAGCAACAGCAGCAGCATCATCAATAATTGCAACCAGTTTTGCAATAGTCGCGGAGTGTTGAACTAAACCAGTTTTTTATTTACTCTTTTTATTGTATTTTCAATATTTCTTTTACTTTTTTTTTTTTTTTTTTTTTTTGGTACGGAAAATGTAGGAAGTAAAATGCAGCAGCAGCAATAACACAGCAACAGACAGGAAGTGGCAGGCCTTTTTGTTGTTGCTGCTGTAAGTGAATGAACCTGCGCAAGTGTGTGTGTGTGCGAGTGTGAGAGAGTGAAGGAGTTAAAGCTGTGTGTGTGTGTGTGTTTGTTGATTTTTGATGATTATATTAATATTAAGCATACGCTCTGGAAGACTGAATTATTTATTATGAGAGCAAGAGGCAGCGCATGGAGAGTGGAGAGAGCGAGAGAGAGAGTGCGTGGAGTGGAGAGTGTAGAAAGGAAATGTGAAAGAAGAATTCAATTTACCATTCAATTGGGAGCAGCTCCTGCCGCAAGCTTCATGCGGCTGCTATCCAAAAATGGGCGCTGCCAATTCGCCTCAATTTTATTGTTGTTGTTGTTGTTGTTTTTGAAGCTGCGTTCGTTGGCTTTTTTGTTAATTTTTGTATTGTTTGTTGTTGTCTCGTGTGTTGATTTCAGAAACTTCACTTAAAGGCAACAGTTTGCGCCGCTCAGCTGCTTTAATTTCACTCTGCTCTGCTTTTGGTTTTTGATTTTTTTCTTTTTACTTTTTTTTTGTATTTCTTGTATATGTATTTTCCTTTTTACCTCTTGTGACGTTTCTTTTTTCACTGTCACTTCGCAGCTGGAATTGGGGAACTCTGGCTGCCTCTTCCTCCACGCACACACAGCCACTAACGCACTCACACGGAGAGAGGGAGAGTGCTGCTGCAGCGGCGGCAACAGCGGCGGGTGGCCGCAACTTCAACTTGATTTTGAAATTCAAATCACAATGCCCGCGAGCAATTTATGCAACACACTGTGGCCAGGCTCTGGGACGACGCATCAATTGCTGCAAGTGTGTACGTGAATTCGTGCGTGTGTTTGTGTATTGAACGCTTTAACGCACTTTATAAGTTACAATTTTTGCTACTACTGCTGCTGCTTCTTCTACTTCTTCTTCATCTTATTTTTTGATAAATACACAAAACGAACGCGAATTCGAGCTGCGAGCAGCGTTTGTTGTGTTCGCTTTTCGGGGAGCGTTCGCGTGCCGCGCGCTTGAAGCAACGAGAGACAACTGTAAACGAGCTAACGAACGACAGCGAAGCGACGCGAACGAAAAGCGGCCGCTGCTGCGCGGCGAACGTCGACGCAAAGCTTTTACACCAGCAGCAGCAGCAGCAGCCGCAGCGAGCGTCGCAGCAGCAGCAGCTACAAGAATATGAGAAGCAAAACAAAGAAGTGCAAACAGCAGCATGGGAGCGAGAGAGCGTCTGGTAGTCAGTCAAAGCTGCCGTGCAGGGCACCCGTTGAGAGAGCGAGCGAGAGAGAGAGAGACTCGGAGAACGAGCTTTTCAGCTTGCAGAACTTTCGAATGCAGCAGGAAGCACTGCAGTTGGCCGCGACGTCGATGTCGACGCCATCGTCGACTTCGACAGCGACTGCGAACCAATTGAAATTGAGTAACGAGATTTGTGTGTGTTGCATCCGTGAGATTGCAACAAAAAGCTGCACAACCGGTGTTAGATGCATTTGCATTTACATTTTGAAGCTGCGGCTGCGACTGCCTGTGACTGCGACTGCGACTGCTGCACATTTGGCAACGTGGCCAGCGGCACGTCTTACAATTTGCAATACCAGCAGAAGGCAAAAAAGGTACAAACAAAAACTGAACATGGCGACTGCTTGGCAGTTACATAAGCCTTGATTTAGATGACGGCTTAGATACGTCTCTTTCTCCTTCTCTGCCTCTACGAATGCATGTGTGTGTGTGTGAGTGTGTGGGTATTGGCAATAAGGAAGTAACTTTTCATGCCAGCTCTGTACGCTTTGAATGCATTTCTTTGATCAAGTTGCTGCCTCAAGGAAACAGGATAAATCGTTCGACAATTTTCCGTTGCCAATTTTTTTTCGAACAGCCGAAACAATACTGAAAAACTTTTACTATTTCCGCCAGTCATGAAACAGATGTAATGGAAAATTAAAAGAAATCTTGATTGAGCTGATAAAATGACGGCGAAAACTTATGTAAGTCATGTGGAATTAGTTATGTAGCTGCAGGCTGAAAGGAGTATCTGAGTATCTGATGAGGAATTAGCAATGTATCTACAAATTGAAATGATATGTGAAAGATGTAGGATGGTGTGTATCTTACATAGAAAGAAAGAGAGAGAGGTAGAAAGAGAGAGAGAGAGCGACAATGCTATGTATCTATATGCTGAAAAAGTATCTGACAGAACAAAAACTGATTTAGCCATAGAACAGGTAAAAGTATCTAATAGATGTAGATTCATTTAGCAAAAGTACAGTTGCCGCAAAACATACATTTTTGATGTATTTCGTTGAAATTGAAATTGTAGCATTTGAATGCAGTTTTGCAACGAATGGTGCCAAGGCACCACGCCTCTCGCCCCATGACCCATGCCCCATGCCGCAAGCCCTGCAGGCCCAGCCACGCCCATTGTTTTCGAATCTAATTGCTGGTTGAAATTGTTGCTAAACATGGTCGCCCGACCGTTATTCGATGCACAAGCCCCAGCAACTAATTTGCAGCACGCACAACATGCAACACCGAAAAGGGGCAACTGCAGTGGCGGGGGGCACGGCCAGCAGGAGGCAGGGGCGGTCAGGTTGCAGCTGGGGAATGAGTCTCAAGTGTTGATTTCCTTAGCGCTGCGGCATGTCAGGCACGTTTAAGCACGCTGCCAGCTTTGATTTAATTTAGTAGCAACTTGCAACACTTGCAACGGAGCAGCAGCAGCAGGAAAAGAGTCATCGATCACGACCGCAAATGATCTTCATCATCGTGGGGTGCTGTGTGCTTATGATACAGCTGCCAGCAGTTCGAGCAGCAATTTAACATGCAACATCATCAGCTTCAACATCAACATCAACTTCAACTTCAGCTTTAGCTGCGGCTTCACTTGATTAAGCAGTTAAATCAAAACGTTCAATGCTTGGGCCATGCCGCTTGCCGCATGTGGCCAGAGCCGCTGCGACGGCTCGGAGGTGTTTTCAACGAGCGCCTGTCAAAGTTGCCGCCGCGGCCACACTTGAGAGCGCACGCAAAAGGTCAACGCATTCTCCATCTCGCTCTCGCTCTCTCACTCCCTGTCTCTGCTGCTAAAGGGAAATGCCACACAACAGCAACAACAGCAGCAGTAACAACAACAATAACAGCAGCCTCACTTAACGAAGCGGCGTGTTAATTGAAGACAGGCAGGCAACTGGCCAAAGCTGAGGTTGAGGTTGTTAGCCAGCAACAACAACAACAGCAGCAGCAATTGTTGCTAGTGTAGCTGCTTGTTGGGTGTTTTATTCGTATTTCTGGTAAAAATCAAACGCTTCACTGATTCATGCGTTGGCCGCCAACAACAGCAGCAGCAGCAACAGCAACAACAACAGCAGCAGCAACATCGACAGCAGCAGCAGCAACTCTAGCAGCAATTGCAATTGTTGCTGTTGCAATCAGCGCTGCCTGCATTTGCAGTTGCTCTGCTGCTGCTTCTGCTGCTGTCGCTGCCGCTGCCGTTGCAGTTGCATTTTGCAGTTTGCTTCCTCATTTTTGTTGCATGTGCAACCGCATAACTTAAATGCTCCGTTTGCCTTTCTGCTCTTCTGGCTCTGCTGCGTTTGCCCGCACTTTGATCTGTGTGCAAATCTTTTGATTTGCCTGTTTGTCCGTCTGTCCGTCTGTCTGTCTGTCTGTCTGTCTGTTTGCCTGCTTGTTGTCTCTGTCTTTGGCTTTGTTGCACTCAGACGCTCGTAAATTTGTTGCAATTAAACAGACACCCAAAGTGCAGCTCAAGTGCTTTGCATTTGCTTTGCATTGAATAAGACTCGCGGCAGCTCAGCTAATGCATGCTGCGTTGCAATTTTGAGACCCAAATCAAATTGCAATAAAGTAGATGAAGCCTTTGTAAAATATGTGCATGAATTGTAAGTTCATTACATTGTGTGTATACTGTGACTATTTTGTTTTTTAGGGAATTCCTGATTGAGTCTTTGATAGTGTTTTGAGAAACTGGCTTAAGAGAGGGCAGTTCGGCTTAAAAAAATACTTAAAATTATAGCTCTTATAAAAATGTGAAATATATTTATAAATTTTTTTTAAGGTGCTTAAGCAACATTTTCTATTTGACTGATACTTTTCTTATTATTATGATTATTATTGTTATTATTATTTTTTCTTATATACGAGCTGTTTCTAACTCCTATAGTCCCTCTTTAATATAAGAAGCTGCATATACAAATTTATAGGTTTATAGATTCATATATATGCGTAAATGTAATATGTATAATTACTCACAAATATTTATTTATTTATAATTAATGTAGTATGTATAATTACTCAAAAATAAATAAAATATACATAGAAAGATATTCCATTCAGTCATTGGTCAACAAAAAATAGATTTCCACTCCTATTCTACACATAGCAAACCTTTTCAATCTATTCCACATTTCCTTCAATTTGAAAAGCATTTATAACCTTTAGGCTAAAGACTTCCATTCAGACGTTAAACTGTATTTACATATTTTATATCAAAGTGCCTAACGAATGAAGGAGAAGAGAAAGAGAGATGCAAAATAAGAATTCTAATTATCTCCATCATCTCATCAGCTCGGTCAACTCAACAGCAACTCCCATTAGCATTGTCTGCATAAAACTCTAAAGCATTTAACAACTTTGGATGACAACAGATACTTAAAGCCAACTAACGTATTTAACCAAGTTTTTCACTTAAACTTTGCACAGCCAGAAGCTGTCACCAGCAACAACAGCTGCTGATTGCTGCAACCCGCCAGCAACAGCAGCAGCAGCAGCAGCAGTTGAAGCAGCTGCAACTCGCTTTGGTCAATTTATGATTTCGCATAATGTTGCAATCACTTTTGGCTGCATAATGGAAATGCGTAATGTTTTCCGGGTGGCGTCTTCAGCGACAGCAAACGACGCGTGAAGTGGCAGCAGCAGGAGGAGCAACAACAACAGCAACAGCAGCAACAACTGTTGCAATTGGCAGCTTTATCAAAGCTGATAAAAGTCCAGCAGAATCGCGGAAGCGTCAAGAAAAATGCGTGCAACGCCCGTCACGTTGCTAAAGTGCAGTTCAATGAACCTAGCCAAGCGGGTGCAATTGTCAATGTACTTTATGTTGTTGCTGCTGTTGTTGTTGTTTGCGTTGCTGTTGCTGCTGCTGCTGCTGCTGCTGCTGCTACGATGAGTCGTCAACTATTAAGTATACGCAACAGCATATATTTATATGTGCATGGCGAATGGCAGCGCATCATAATCATTTATTTTTGCACTAGACGCGACAACAATGACTGCAACAACAACAGCAACAACTGCAACAATTGCAACAACAAGAACAACAACACACTCAAGTGCCTTGGCTAATTTTATAAACTTATTTTATTCATTCTCCACTTTCAGCAGTGATTTGTTGTGTTTGTTGTGTTTGCTGCATTTAGTTGAAGTGCTTCACATTTTCCTCTTCTTCTTCTCGTACTCTTCCTCTTCCTCTTCTCTTTATAATATTTACTAAGGAAATTTAGTATGCAACGCGCGTTGACAGCGCCACCGAGCGGGGCTCTCACTACTTGGTTTACTCTGATTGACATTTAGAAGTCAACGCTCGCCCATTGCAGCTGCAGCTGTCTTTGTCTTACTGCCAGCAGCAGCAGCAGCAGCAGCAGCAGCAACAGCAACAGCAACAACAACTCTGTCTGGGTGCAAAGTCAAACTGCAATCATCTGCAGCAGTCGAGTCGAGTGCGTGTGTGTGTGTGAGTGTGCGTGGGTGATATTTTGTTGTTGCTTGACTTTCTGCCATTAATTGGCATTAGATAGTTACATTTACAATTTGTACAGGTGCTAAGGATGTTGAGACGAGTGGAAATTGGGTACATATACGAGTAGGTGGTAAATGTGGGACGCAGGGCAAGAGGAGAGGATGTACAGCTGCTGCTTGAATAGTTTTTGATATGCTAGTTTATATATATATAGAAAATAATATAGAATGCACATATTTTGTGAATGAGGAAAGCAATGTTCAATTGCTGTTGAAATAGTTTATGATATTATTTTTTTTATATATAACTAAAAATATAAAAAACCAAACTAAAAAAAAAAGAAAAATATAAATTATTGAAATCTAAAATTTTAGACGTTTTTCACAAATACGGAGATTTTATAGGTTTTTTTATAACCAACTTCAATAGTCTGCGACTTTTTTGATCAACTAAAAATTGGTATTTTTTATTCAGAGCAGTTCTCGTGACAAGTAAGTGTAGTTTTGCATAAGACAAGTTTTATAGCAAACATTTCTATTTGCCTTGTTTTCATTGCCACTTATATGTTTTAATTTATGTTGATGTAGAATAAGAGTAGGTGAACAAGACTATATATAACCCAAGTTTAGTTCAATTCACTCTAAATTAACTTCTTAATCGCTTCCTCCTCCAAAATTTCTGTAAGCAGAAATTAAATTTAAATAGATTTGACATCTTTCTTTCTTTTCAATCTCTCCCTCTCTATAAATCTGTTCCATTCTATATATCTATTGCTCTCTCTCTCTCTCTCTCTCTCTCTTAACCTCTAAAAAGACTAATTGAAACTATATATATACATTTAAGTTCATTTAGAAAACTTCAACTAAGCACTCTCTCTCTCTCTCTCTCTCTTTTTCTCATTCCCGCTCTGTCTCTTTTCAAAATGCTAATCTATTCCATCTCTCTCAGGTCGCCCGCTCAGACCACTCACATTCACAGCCCCAGCAGCAGCGCTGCCCAGCCATAAAGCAGCTCCGTTTCAGGAGTGAAAGCAACTCATTTATCAAACAATGACAATTGCTGCGCCACAATTTGAACTGTTCTGTGGCATTTATAAATTTGGCTTTTTGACTATTCAAGCAAAAAATTACGCATACGCCGCGTGGAAAGTTACAGCAGACAGGCAAATGCAAACGACCTGCCTTGAATGCCACCCGCTGACTCATTTCGCTCTGCTGTTTCTTGGGCAAATAAATTTGCAATTGATGCAGAAATGTGCAAATTTTACAGCAGCAGCAGAAGCAGCAGCAGCAGCAGCAGCAGCAGATAACAAGAATTTATTTTTTTGGCCAGCCAGTAAATACGATTAGTCATTGAACAACAACAACAGCAGCAGCAACTGTTGCTGCTGCCAAGTCAATTACAAAAGTTTGCCACAAATTTTTGTGCATTGAACTTTTGTGCTGCAGTTCACAATTGTTATTATTATAATTTTTATTTTTTGCATTTATTTTTTATGTGCTTCGAGCTCTTTTGTCAGCCCAAAAAAAAAGGGGGGAAAAGAATCTGTTGTTGACGTCGCTCGTTTGTTTATTCTGGCACTTTTCTTGCGAATTTGTTTTGCGCAGCGACAATGTGTTAATTCAACAACAAATAGCCAACAACAGCAACAACAATTGCTGGCAAAGTGCAGCAAACGAGCGCGTCTAATTGCGATGTTGCTGCCAGACGCGCGCATGCGTAACAACAGCAGCAACAGCCGAGAGGAGAAAGGCGAGGGGCGAGAGGCGGAGGCAATGGACGTTAGCAACAGCCAACAATGACAAAGTGTTGCTCATGTAGATTGCATAAACTAGCAACAGCAATTAAGCAGTTAGAATGTTGCAACAACTGCAACAGGTGTTGCTGCTGTTGCTGTCGATGTTGTTGTTGCTGTTGTTTGCTGTGTTGAGTGAACTTTTCACATTTCATGCCAAATTGTCAGCAGCGATTAATCGCGCATTTATTTGAAATGCTAAATGTTTATAAATAAAGCACACACCAGCAACAACAACAACAACCAGCAACAGCAACAACAACAGCAACACATTTTAAATACATAATTAAAATTTAAATGATATTTCGGCAGCAGCTCACGAAAAATAAAAATTTATATATTTTTATTTTCTCGTTCGTCTTTGTTGCTGTTTGCAGCTCGTTTTGTGCCGAAAAGTCATAAAAATTGCGTGCATTGGACTTTGCTGCTGCTGACTCGACGACTGCTGCCTGGAAAGAGATGACAGAACAGCAGCAACAGCAACAGCAACAACAACAACAGCAACAGCAGCAGCGGAAGTGAGTGCAACTGAAAGTGAAAGGCGCGGGAAGAATGTAAAGGAAGTGCAAAGCAGAAGCATTAACATTTTGTAATCTGCTCTGTGGAGTCATTGAACACGGCAACACACCTGAGCGAGCGACCAGGTAGAGTTGGGAGCAGAAGCTAATGCCCAGCCAGATTAGGTGTGAAGTAAAGTGTGATCAGATTTTAAGTAGAACCGGATGGAAGGCGGCAATTCAAAGTGCTTTGTAAGAACTTCCGAGATATCGATAAATATCGATGCGATTAATCATTGATTTTATTGAATATGTGATTGATTAAATATGATAAACTGGTTAAGCTAAGTCAATGGATATAAAACTTTTATGCTTACTAATAACGACTAGCCCGACTGGCAGATACCCTGCACGTAAAATTAAGTAGAATACAAAATTCATCGTAAGTTTTTACCATCCCACTGCACAAAGAAATATATTTATACATAATATTAAAAAAAAAAAAAATTATATTCAAGCTTTGACTATTTAGGATAACTCGAAAACTCCAAAAGCAAGGAATTCTGTTTCATGATAAGTTATTAAAAATAAAAACAAATCCTTTTTAATCACTAACTATCCAGCTAGCAGTTACTCTGCATCAGCTCAACTCTATCATGGTGAAATCTTTTGTTTCATTCTCTTCTAACCATATCTTCTTCGAGATATAACAGAATCAATATATAGCTGATGCATATCCACCTTCTGAAAAGTCTAGATCTATTTCAGAACTGATGCCCATTAAGAATAGATACCTTTGCTGGACTCTACATAAATTTAGCACTCAAACTGACATTAACGAGCATATTAATCCATTTTATGGACAGCTTGGCAAGCTCTTGGCCATAATTCCATCGTAAAAGCCATACAAATAACGCCCCAAAAAACGCTCAAATAGACTGAATGATTTGCTTTTTGTTTCAGTTTCACTCCCTCTCTCACTCTCTGTCTCTCTCTTTCTCTCCTCTCTCTCTCTTTCAATTTCAATTGGCAAATGGAAGTTGTAGAAAAAGTTCAAACAATTGGATTTAGCTGAAAACAATGGCAAAAGGTGTTTGCTGTTGCGCTTTAATGTAGCCAGGCAAACAAAGCACAGCAATTGTCGGCCAGAAAATGAATGAAAAAAACACGAGTGCACAACAACAATGGGCCAACAAACCACAGCAACAACAACAACAACAACAACAACGGCAGCAGCAGCAGCAGCAATAACAATTCGCATTCGTCTAGAACTGACAGCTGACCCAGTTTAAAGCCACAATTACAATTTCGTCTCTCAAAAGCTCCGCTGTTTGTCTTAAGCTGCGCAGACGCAGCAGCAGCAGCAACAACAACAACAAGAGCAACAGCAGCAACAGCTTGTCTTTTTTTTGGCTATTCCAAGCGTCATCCAACAAGCGCGACAGAGCAGATCTCTCCGTGTGTTGCTGACATTTGATAGTTTGCTTTCAAATTGACTACAATTGGAGTCAGACTCGATGTCGAGCTGTTCTATGTTACTATGTCGCCTTGGCTGTTGCTGCTGCTGCTGTTGTTGCTGTTGTTGTTATTGTTGCTGTTGCTGTTGCCGCGGGCGACAACTTTGTACCCATTCCCAAGCCAAGACACTTGGCACTGTGGGCCTAGTTGCTGTTTTGCTGGCCCACAAATATTTGGCATTCTAATTGCATTTCGATTGACAGCGCTGAGAAAACACGCATACGCCGCGTATGACAATCGTTGCTGCCTTTAGTCCTGCAGCAACGAAATACGCAAAATTAAATTAGCGCAGAATTCGCATTGCGGCAGCTGCCACACAAAATGGGGCAAACTTTTGTGGCCTGTGAACTCTGACCCAATTGCGAGGCAGCAGCAATATTAAAACTCTAATGACAGTTGCTGAAATTAAATTCGGGCACATAAGAGAGCAAGAGCAGAAATTTGGGAGTGCAGCTGACTTATCTATAATAAAATTATAAAGAGCTTTGAGCTCTAAGCACAGCTTAATAATATTTTAGATTTTAATCTATGTATAAGCTTTGAAAGTCTCTTTAAACTAAGCTTTAATTGTTATTAAAGAATATATTAGCAAATGATGATCTATACATATATTAATCCAAGCATAAGCTGTAGTTGGCTTGAATAAAATCTTATTAAGCTAAGCTTGAATTGTTTTTAGAGAATGTATGAGCAAAAGATTATTGATTATAAATATTAAATATTGATTATTATGGAATATATATATGTATATTAAGTATATATGCTTATAGAAGCTAACATTACAAATTTGCATGCTAAAGTTTACCTTTTAACAACAAATTTAATGGAACCAATTGAGCTATAGCTTGAATTTGTCTTTAATCCTAAAGCTTTGATCATTTTCAAAGCAGAAAAGAAAAAGTAGAGCACATCATGTAAAACGCAAAGAACAAATGCCTCCAAGTCACATAAATGAAAACCTTGTTAAAACTCTCTCTCAATCTAAACGGACATCTAGATTCAAATGCAGATCCAGATCTGTTATTAGCTTACATAATGCTGGCATTGCCCCATGGCAGCTCTGTAAATCAGAAACTTGCTCCACTTTCAGCCCGTGTCATTGCACTTTGAGTGTGGCAGCTCCTGCAGCAGTTGCAACAAAAGCGTGCCACGCCCGCTACGAGCATAATTGCATTTAGTGGCAGCTTTGCATGACCCAAAAAACGAGAAAAGCAAAAGCAACCAAAAATTTCCTGCTAAATAATTTGAGAGTTTTTCGTTTCCCATTTTTGTGGATCGCAATGAAAATTGCAAAGTTAATTGGAAATTCTCTCACGGCGTACGATTGGCAGAGCTGGCATTGCCATAAACTCGCCAAAGCCAGGCCAAGAGCTTAATTAAACAACAGGCCAAACGAATCAAAACGCCCAGCAACAACAGCAACTGTTGCTGCTACAGCTACAGCAACAGCAATCACAAGCTACCACAAAAGCAATTTGAGTGAATTATTGAAACGTTTTCATATGCAGCCTCTGTTGCACGTTGCAAGGATTGAGGAAGCTGCAACAATTTGGAAAAAGCAAACATGAATATCTATCTATCTCTTTCTCTGTTTGTGGCTGTGTGTGTGTGGGCTGGCTCTGACTGCTTGGCGTGGGCAAAGTTGAAGAAAATCTTTGCTCAGCGAACGCGAGCCATAAAACATGGCAACAAATGTTGCAGGGCGACTAATAAATGTTGCAAGCAGCAACAGCGATTCGCAGTGACAACGGCCAGCAACAGCAACAACAAATGTCTCTTCGCACACCCACTGAGCATGCAACAAAGTCGCAATTCCGCCTCTCCCACCGCCCCCACTCCTATCCCTGCCCCTGCCACACTCCCACCTTTTTTTAGGCAATTAATTGTGCAACATCAAATAAATTGCATTTAAGCGCAACAACAACGACAACAACTACAACAACAACTGCAGCCATTGCAGCTCGCAGCAACATTTCACTCTGACAAGCTTCATAAAAACTAATTTGATTTTTTTCCAGGCTCCTTTCGGTGCAATTGCTCTGTGTGTGTGTGAGTGCGTGTGTGTGTGAGTTAACCAGGAAGTACACCCACCTATGCCACAATATGTCTATGCTGTTGCTGCTGGCCGTGTAGCTTGTTAGCCAAGTCAACGACGATCATCGCATTGAGTGAATGAGATTTTCGGGCTTAGATTAAAGTTTTATTAGCAACGACAAGCCAGGAAATGCTATGGATTATGTTGTTGAGAGTTGCTGCGTTAGCAGCAAGCAATTTGTTGCCTTGGGCCTTGCTATGCGATTCTCAAGCGATGAAAAATGGTGTTGCTGAGTTTTTAGTGATGAATTGAAGAGCAGTTAAGATAGCCAGAGGGAGAGCGAGAGAGAGAGAGAGAGAGAGGGAGGGAGAGAGAAAGGAAGAGAGAGAGGTAAAGAAAAGTTCTAAAAAGATTAAATATTCCTTCATATAAAACAAATTTCGATTAAGCGAGATTAGCATTAAAAATTTCCTAGCCAAAAATAAATTCTTACAGTAGAAAAAATTATAATTAACATATACATATATAAGAATTTAAAAAAAACATATGAATTTTTTGATCTACAAATATATAGAAACGTAATTTCTTTTTCATGTTCAGCTTGGACATTTTTCTGAATATATTCACATAAAACTAAATCCGAACTTCATTCAATATTAATTTATCAAAATAAACTTTTAAAATGTTAATTTTTACATATTTTATAATGAATATCATTGACAAAAATGTTAGTGTTATTAAATATAAAAACTGACAAATTTAATGCAGTATATCAAATTTGAGTAAACAAAGCTGAGCGTAAATCGAATCAAATACTAAAATACATTTTATAGATCGATAAATTTAAATAGACGTAATGTCTGTGTATCGCTATATCTCTATCTCTATATCAGTTTCTCACTCAATTTACAGCTCAATTAAATCACCATATATTATGAGAAAATGCATCGTAAACATAATCCAGTTTAGCTCAACAACATTTAGCTCGACAATCTAGCCAAAGCCCCCACTGAGTGCTTGGCCAAGTCGCCATCGACTGCTTTATCTAAGCCTCCAGATCTTTTGGGGCAGACATTATCAATGATCGCAGCAGAGTTGGCTAATAAAGCTGTTCACGCTGACATTCACTTTCGGCTAGTCTATGGCTATGCTTAGTTGCTGGGGTACTTACAGTCGCGGCTCATGCCAGCCGAGAGGCATTTCTTGAAGCGGCAGTACTGACAGCGATTGCGATTGAGCCGGATCACGAGGCACTTGCCGTCCCGCAGGCAGCGATATTCAATCTGCTTTTGTATGCTGCGCCGAAAGAAGCCCTGCAATATGAGAGAGTTTTAATGAGGTCTCTGGGATAGAGATGCGGAACTTACCTTGCAACCCTCGCAGGAGGTTACACCGTAATGATAGCCCGAAGCCTTGTCGCCACAAACTTTGCACGGCACAAACGACTTTGAGGAGACGCCGTTGCCGTTGCCGTTGTTGTTGTTGTTGTGATTGCTGTTGCTGCTGCCGTTGCTAGAGTCAACAATGCCAAATTGCTGTTGCTGGTGCTGCGCGTGCTGCTGTTGCAGCTGTTGTTGTTGCGAGTGTTGCTGTTGGTGCTGCTGCTGCTGTTGCTGCTGCTGTTGTTGCTGTTGCTGTGAGTGTTGCTCTGCAATGACAAAGTGCATTTACTGTTAGCTCCTTGCCACATTACTCATACGCCACTTGGCCAAATGAGCTGGCGTCAATCGACTATCGCCTGCTCCATATCTCTAGCCCCACTCTCGCCCCTCTCTCGCCCCATTTGTCAGTGACAAACGCTGACAGCCTGCGCGTTGCTGCTGTCAATCGAGTGGCTCAGCTCCAGTGCTGCCTGTGGGTGGCTATCTGCTCTAACGGCATTTGAATTCAGGTGCAAACAAATTATATTAATGGACAGCACGATTGGGGCAATATTGGGTTGGCCTTTGCCACAGTTAAGCCGCACAGAGTGAAGGACTTGCAAAATTGAATGTGCCACATACATATATGAGCCAAGTAAGTAAATATTTAGTATATCTATTTTAATTTGAGTAATGTTTGTAATTTTTTATTTTAATATTCAATTAAAGTTTTTTGGATATTAATCAAGTATTTTTGTATATATGTAAATATATATTCATTAATTTGTAGCAAATTAATTTTGTTTATATAGGCACCTTTGACTTTTATTTATTTCATTGTTATTTATTTTTTATACTCATTCATTTTTTGTAAATTATTTTCATATATTTATTTTTAATAAACGTTTGTATGAATAGTTCATAATTTTTTAATATAATATTTTTATGTTTATTTATTATAATTAATTAACAAAATTTATTTCATATATAATTTATTTTTTATTCACTTATTTTAATGTTTATTAATTTTTAATAAATTTAATTATTATAATATTTTTTTTATTTATTTAATTTAATATTAATAGCTTGGTTTATATATTTATATGTATATTTATTTATTAATAATGAGTAAATTATTTTAATATATGTATATTTCGGTATCTTCGAACCTTTGCTCGTAATTCCAAATTTAAGGAGACTTCAGATGAATTGTTACTCAGAAGTTATCACATATATGTGTGTGTGTGTGCTGGTGCACGTATATATGTGCATGTCTATGGAAAAGAAGCTGAGAATGAAACCAACTGCAGCTCTTCGCAAAGCTTAAGCTTAGGGTATTCACTAGTCAGGTATGCCTCTCATGTTTATTAAACAACTTTACAACTTTTTCAAGTTCTCTTCAGCCGCTTCTCGGCCAAATTCTTGTTAGTTTTGCGCGCTGCAACAACAAACTCCGAAATGCATTTAGTGAACGTAATTGCAGCAAATAGACAAGCAGCAATCAAACTAAAAACTCAAATTCAAATTCAAATGCGAGCAGCAGCTACGAAAATGCATTCAACTTCAACTTCAGCAACTTCAACAGCTTCGGCAGCTTCGGCAACAACAATGCTGATGGCTGCTTGAGTGTGCGATAAGCAAAAATGCCAAAAAATCACGTATACGCCACAGACAGAGCCACCTACACAAGAGCAGCAGCAGCAACAGCAGCAGCAGCAGCAGCAACAGCAGCAGCAGCAGCAACTGAAGCAGCAGCAATTGCAGCAGGAGGAAAACTCTTCAACAAGCCGCACACAAATTTCCACTGCAAGCGCCGAAAATTTGCAATGCAAATTGCACAGGAAAAATTGAGGCAGACAAGAGGCAACAACAGCAACAACAGCAACAACAACCCGAGAAACTCTGCTGGCTTCTTGGCATTTCATTTCATTTCAATTTGCCTTTTTCTAATGCAAAGAAAAAGGCAAATGAACTAAGCGCGGAGTTTGAACTGTGAATTGCAGTTGCTGCTGCAGTTGTTGCCGCCACCGCCACCGCTGCTGCTGCTGCTGCTGCTGTTGTTATTGTTGTTGCAGCAATCGGCATTGCCACACCTCGAAATGCGAAGCAAAATGAAATGAAATTAATGTGCAGCTTGCACGCGCCAACGAGCGACGCACGGCCAACTGGACGCAAGAGCAGGAGCAGGAGCAGAGGCAGGGGCTGAGTAGGAGTAGGGGCTGGGCTGGGGCTTGTGTGGGGCATATGCCCCAGTGTTACGGGCTTGTGCAATTGCAAATTGAATTTTCAGCTAAGAGCGGCAGAGCGGCGGGACGAGACGGGGGCTGACTGGAAAATGTCAACGGCAAAGGAAATTCAAGTGGCAATTGTTGCTGTTGCTGCTGCTGCCACAAATGCTGCAACTGCAACTGCTGCGGCTGTTGTAGCTGCTGCTGCTTCAGTTGCTGCTGCTGTTGTTGCTGTTGCTGCTGCTGTTGTTGCTGTTGCTGCTGCTGTTGTTGCTGTTGCTGCTGCTGTTGTTGCTGCTGCTTCAGTTGCTGCTGCTGTCGCTTCATTTTCGCGCTGCGTTCAAATGCAAATCACTTGGCCGCCTTTGTGAGTTGACAATTTAGATGCCATTGTTGCTGGGCCGGGCGGAAGGGTGAGGAGAAGGGGCGTATTGTGGGCAGGGGCCGTGGCAGGGCCAGGGGCAACTGCCGCTTGGCATTTCCGCGTTGCCAGACAGTGGCAAGCGATAGACAGCGAGCAGTTCATAATTTTGTATTTATTTTCCCTATTTTTCGTCTTCTTTGCATTCAGCGATAAAAGACGCAAAGTGGAAGGCAAACTGATTGAATACTTGGAAAATCACTTCAGCGGGGCCAGGGGGGAGCGCGCAGTTGAATAATGCCAAACGACAAGAGCAACGGGTTTTGACAGGGCCGCTGCCGCCACTTCAACTGCAATTGAGTTTCTCTTGTCGCCTTGCTAATTGCGGCAATTAAATGCTGCAAATAAATCCTGACAATTGCTCAAATGCAAGTGCAACAGCAACAGCAACACCAACAATAACAACTGCAACAAAAACAACTGCGGTCAATTAGAAAGCGCGCACAAGTTTCCTTTGACAAACTGAGCTAACTCTTTTAGAGTCCAAAGATTCCATTGCAAGTTTCGAGAAAGATATAGCTATATAAAGTCATGATAGAGAAATATGT
Source organism: Drosophila mojavensis (assembly GCF_018153725.1). Classification (NCBI taxonomy): domain Eukaryota; kingdom Metazoa; phylum Arthropoda; class Insecta; order Diptera; family Drosophilidae; genus Drosophila; species Drosophila mojavensis. The sequence continues at coordinate 10,645,957 of NW_025318899.1, read as the reverse complement.
ATAAATATGGCTATAGATGTTGGGCTTTATCATCATATTCCTTATGGCTGAAGTCCTAGAAATATGCTTAAAAAGTTTTAAGCTCAACATTTTGGTCTGAGTTGACTTTTGACATAAACTCGCTTAAATAAGAATTACATTTATTTATTTAAATTTAGTTGATTTCTTTTGTTCAGCAAACTTCCTAACTTATAAGTATTTAATCAAGTTCTTTTATTTCTATCAGGCGATTTGTAGTTTAATGGTTTGTATGGACAGACAGACAAGCCCCTTACCGCTATATCCTGATCTATCTCTAGCCACTAAATTCAAACATGTAAATGTGAATGATAATGTTAATGTTGATGTTATTGATGTTAATGTAAAGCTAACATAATTTGTGATTATTATGCAGGATATATTTCAGACAAAAACAATATTTAACAGAATACAAAATAAAAAGAAATACAAAATAAAAAGAAAGATTGAGAGAGAGAGAGAGAGAGAGAGAGAGAGAGAGAGAGAATGAGAGAGTACCCGAATGTTTTTAGATATTTTTCCAATATATTAAAGAAATTCAGATTTATTTAGATTCAATGAAAAAATTCCTAAAACGAAATCAGAATTGAAACAAAAAACAATCCTACGATATCAACCATAACATTTATGTAAACATAAACCTATTTCATCGGAATTAAGGCGTAAATTCCAGAAACTGGTAAATCAGTTAATCCGACCACAACATTTTCCTAGTAAACTCACCCATTTAACTCTGCTCATACATAATAATAAAAGATTATTCAATACTTTTGCAACTTCAAAATCATTTCACTATCTGCAACTCGTTTACTTCCGCAAAATTGATTTGGTGCGAAGCGAGACCCAATTCAGCTAAATTAAAATGTTTGCGGCAATCAAATTAATTGCAGCTGAGCAATGGGCAAATGCAATTTTAAAGTCATTTATGAAAATGAAAACCATTTTGCTATGGCTTTCAATTGCAGCAACAGCATTGACATGAAAGCCAATTTTCCTGGCTGTGAAAACAACAACAGCAACAACAACAACCAGAAGATAAAGAAGAAGCAGAAGAGAAGCGAATTACATTCATTTTCACATTTTCCATGCTGCACTTTAATAGTTTCCGCAACGCAAAGATGGAAAGAGGAAAGAAAAGATAAACACGAGTCAAGGCAGCAATTGTTGCTGGTTGCCGTTGCTGTTGCCGCTGCAGTTGCAACCAGGAAGAGAGACGTGACACGCTGTCTGGCTGTGGCATACCTGTGTGTCCTTTGCTCAAATGCGCAACAGTTGCCGACGTGGAGCTGATCGCGGGCGAGGATGTTGCTGCTGAATGGCCGCTGTGTTGCTGCTGTAGCTGTGGGTGCTGCTGCTGTTGCTGTTGCTGATGCTGATGTTGCTGATGGCTGGCATTGAGTAGGGTTGAACGATTGTAGAGCTCACCACTGGATGCCGACGATGAGGATGAGGATGAGGATGAGACGTTGGCCGAGCTGGAGCTGGAGCTGCAGCCGCTGCTGCGTCCGCTGTCTGGCGAGGAATGTGCCCCGGCCGAGCTGCAACTGTTGCTGGCGGGACCGAACTGATGCACACTGCTGATGGCGTACAGAGCACCTCCACCATTGCTCAAAGCCGTGCAGCTCAGGTGTGCTGCTGTTGCTGCTGCTGCTCCGGCTGCAGCTGTTGCTGGTGCTGCGGCAGCAGCTGCTGGCGTGGCACTATAAAAGCTGTCGCACTGCAGCAATTGCAGCGGATCTGCTTCGATGGCACTCAAACAATGTTCTAGCTCCTGTGCTGGGCCAGCTACGACTGCTGCTGCTGCTGCTGCTGTTGCTGCTGATGTTAGCTGTTGCTGCTGTGACTGCTGTTGCTGCAATACTTGCTGCTCCTGTCCGTCCTCTGGCTCGGTGTCTAGGCTGCCCGCTTCGCTGAAGGCGCCTTGCGTCGATGAATCCTCGGGCGTGTCAAAGAAATGCAAATTGAAATCTGAATTTGCATCGAAACCGACTTCTGGCAATGCTTCGTTGTCTTCCTCCAATTCGTCCTCCTCCTGCTCGTCGTCATCTACCTCGTCGTCCTCCTGTTGTTGCAGCTCCTCTTGGTCTTCTCCGTCCGCCTCCGCCTGTTCCTCCTCCTCCTCCTCCTCCTCTTCGTCGTCCTCGTCGTCGTCCGCCTGCTGCAGTTCTTGCTCTGCCTCCAAATCAGCAATATTGCTGGTGTCCTGCTGCAACTGTTGCTGCTGCTGCTGCTGTGGCTGCTGCTGCTGCTGGTGTGGGCGTGTCACTGGCTGCCCCAGATTCTTGACCGCAGTATCGATCAGCAGTTGGGAGCGTAATTGTGCCTGTGCCTCCAGCTCTATTTGGTATACATCCATGTTGCTGGCGTCGCTGCATTCGCATTCGCATCCATTATCATCAACAACATCATCTCGCAAATTGAATTCGATTCAAGCAACATTTGCATTTTCTTTTTTCACTTGTTACACAGTTCAACAATATTTTGATATGATCTTAATTATATTCAGATAAATGACACATTTAGTCCAAAACTTTGTATATACCTAAAAGAAAATTTGTAAAAACCTAAAACTTTTAATTTGCTTTTATGTTTTAATTTTAAATATTTCACAAATTTAAATAAACAAACTTTTCATTGCGATTCTCAAAATACTTTTTAGATTATTATTAGAATATTTTTAGTCATCAAATATTAGATCAGCCTGAGCCCTATTCTTAGCTATCTATTACTTCTTATTTGCATTCTATCTATATTGTTTAATTTAAAACATCTCTAGAAATTTTAATATATTTCTTCATATATCTTGCACTTATTTGTTAAACATATGCTTAAGAGCTAAACAATTTTCACACTTCACTTTCACACAAGCTTAAAATTGATTTTCAATTTTCATCAATATAATTTTCGAATCACTTCCATGTTTGTTAAACCCGTTGTTGGAACTGTTCGATAAGTATCCATAGATCTCGACAGTTGGATAAGCAGGACGCGTTCACTAATTAAACAAATTGAGAAAGAGAAACTGAGTAAGAAAGAGAGGGAGAAATATTAAGAAAGAGTATGTGTATGAGTGAGGGGGAGAGAGCGCGACAACGGCGGCGGCGACGACGACGACGACAACGTAACAGCGTTTAGGAAAATGCCAAATGGAAATTGTGAAAATGTGCGATCGCGCGTACAAAACTCTCGTCTCGACGAGATCCAAGCGCCAACTTCGCAGCGCTCCAAATGCGCAACAGAAATTCAAACCAAACTGCAGAACTGCAGAACCTACGACAACGACAACAACGACGACGACGACGGCGACGGCAACGGCGACGACGGCGGCAGCGACGGAGCACAAGAAAAGAACAAGAATAAGAAGAAGGCGCGTGCGTATGTGTGTGTGTGAAAAGAGTAGGAAAATAGCATGTATGTGTGAGTGCAAGTGTGTGTATGTGTGTGTGGTGTGGCTGCATGGAGTAGGAAAAACTTTTCTAGCGCCGTTTGAGCGACCGCCGCACTGGGCACCAGGCTGACTCAGAAGCAGAGGAGCGGCAGAGGAGCATCGGCAGATGGAACAGGAGGAGTGGGAGCTGGGAGCTGCTTCTCTATCTTTCTAATCTGCAACAAGAACAACAACAACAACAACAGCAACACGCATTGGCACTCTCGCTGTTTGTTGTTGTTGCACTTTTCCATTTGCTGGGGCCACTCGGTTCCTGGTTGCTATTTTCAATTTCTATTGCCCGTGGGCAGCAGAAGCAGCAGCAACGCCAACGCCAACGCCGTCGCAGCGTCGATGTTGACGTTCACTTCAAGTGCACACACTTCTTTCTCTCAAGATCAATTTCACACACACAGCGAACGGCAACGGGCCTAGAGAAGAGAACCGTTACAAAGTTTGCAATATCGCGTGAGAGCATGACAGAGAGAGGCACACAGACATAGACTCAAAGAGAGAGCGTAAGCAAAATGGCAGGAGAGAGCAGCAGAGTCAAAGAACCTTTTGCGTCTTTTGAGCGTGCCAGAGTGGGAGAGCAAGAGCGCAGCGAACGAGCGGGAGTTCTACAATGCGGAAGTGAAAAAATATTGCACTCGACGTAGTTGTTGTTGCTTTTGCTGCTGCTGCTGCTTCTGTTCTTGTTGTTGTTTTTGCGGCTATGCAGTAGAAAGTGGCAAACAAGTTTTGGTGCCAAAAGATTTTTAGCAGTGCGCGGACGCCCGCAACATAGCGGAAAGAACTTTTTAGACGAAAGAGATTGAGAGAGAGAGAGATAGAGAGCAAAGGAAACAGTTGCAAATGAGTGAGAATTTGAATCTAATTACTGGAAGTGCAAAGAAGACACAAACTAGTTTATGTTGAATATAAATATGTATATATGTATATTTAGAAAATTCGAATTAAAGCAACTATCTAACTGGAGCACTAAGTTAGGATAAATTAATAAATAATTTAAAATATTATCCAAATATCATCAAAGTCTATAGTTTTGCCACTTCAAGCCCTAATCTTGCTGTCTCTGTAACTTTACTATTTACCTCCTTCACGCACCCATCAAAACGCAAAAGGAAGCGCAAAACGAATAACATAAACATAAATAAATAGGGGAAACAAAAAGTCAGCCAAGTGCTGTGCGCGCAGAGTTTTCCACATTTCGCAACAGTCGCCATGGCGCAACCGCCTCACACATTTTCCATGACGAATGCCTGGCACAAAAGAGAAGCAACGAAAGTCAATGATCAGCGTGTGGCAAAACGGCGTCGGCCGCAACTGCGGCTAGTTTAGCTATTTTTCCAACGGCAGCGAAAGCAGCAGAAACTGTAAATAACAAGAAACAGCAAAGCCAGCGAGGATCGAAAGCGAAAAGTCAACGAGGCGAAGAACGCGCGCAGACGGGCGCAACGGGAATGCTTCGTGCTAGAGCCGAAGCAAACGCCCGACGCGTTGCCCGACCGCCGACCGCCGACCGCCCCCAACAATCGTAACATGTTCGATTGCATTTGCCTGATAAAACCTGATCTTTGCAAACACACACACACACACACAAACGACGACGACGACGCCATAAGACACGCGACGTCAACGTCGACGGCGACGCCAACGAACCAGGAAGAGAAAAATGAAAATGCCGCTTGTTGGCGCAGCTGCTGCCGCTGCTGGCTGCAGGCGAAGATTGTGTAATCGCTGTGAGTGTAACTGCGAGAGAGTGCGAAACACCGTGCGAGAGAGTGTGTGCGTGTATGCGTGTGTGTGTTGATGTGTGTGTGCATTGAGTGAGAGTTATTTGAAGCGGGTCGCCCTCTTCGCCGCAACCACGTGGCCTGCTGTAGCTGTTGTTGTTGTTGCTGTTGCTGTGCCCATTGCCTATGCCAATATGACCATGCCCATTTGCTGGCATGCGCCCATTGCATTTCACTTATCAACGCGACGTCGACTGCTGCTGCTGCTGCTGCTACTCATTTTTATTATTTTTATTTTTGCGTTTTTATTCGCTTGTCTCTAAGTTCAATGACTTGAGCAACGTCACGGGCAGCAGCAACAGCAACAACAATAACAACAACAACAGCAGCAACAAAGTCGCGCAAATGCGTTTAGTTTTATTTATTTGCTCATTATTATGCCCCTGCTGCTAGATTCTTAAATTCTTGTTTACTTTGCACATATTTTTCCATAGCTTCTGTATTTGTTGTCGCTGTTGTCGTTGCTGTTGTTGTTGCTGTTGCTGTTGACTAGATGGCGCTTGTTCTTGTTGCTGCTTGGAGCTGCGCTGATATGATAGCTTAAAAAGCTGTAAACAAGTTCTCGAGTAGGCGCAGTAAATTAACACTTGAAGCATGAATTAATTGGCTTTTAGTTAGGCTAAGATGTGGGAAGAGCCACTTTGATCTGTGCTTGGTCTATCAGCGGAATTTTAGGTAATTAAGAACTTAATGCTCGTCTTACGGCATTATATTTTGGCATAGCTGCCAACCTTCTTTAAATAGAATATATATTAAATAGATACATACCATTTTTAATAGAATTTCTATAGAAAATCTATGAATATACCAAATCTACAAGAGCTAAAAATAAATTATATTACTTATATCTCACATAAATATATATTTTCATATATGTATTTTTTTTTTACTATATGTAAGACATACGAGAGACTCCAGAAACCCTTCTGTGATCATAGTTTATATTAATTCTGCCCATTTAGGTTCCCCGGCTAACTTCAGTTAGCTGTAACAATTTTTCATGCTTTTCCTCTATTTTTCTAAGCAATTATAGATCCAATATTATAGCATACTTTTGGGAAAATCACCTCAAGACGTTTGATTAGAAGAAATTATTAATGATATTGAAAATTATACCAAAGTACCAAAGATAAATAATTATGAGATAAATAAATAAATATTTTATTATAAATCAAATTCGCTTATTAAGATTTAAAAAAAAAAAAAAAAAACATAATTATAATAATAATAATATTATGAATTTTACAAATACAAATTTTTTTTAATTAAACCCAATAAAAATTTATATTGAAAATTTGAAAAAATTTTATTAAAATTCTATAATTATTACAAATTGAATATTTATTTAGTTTTGACATTTTCACATCTTCTTTTTGATTTATGTGCACATTGCAGCTGAAATGATGCAAATAATTCTCTTTTCAGTCAAGACAAATCGATTAAAGACATTTTGCCTTTGAGACACTTATCACAGCTACTGGCAGGCCATTTATGTGGCTGCAACATGCCTGGCAGCAGGATCCTCAAAGGGATAGCCATCTAAAACAGCAACAGAAGCAGCAGCAGCAGCAGGAGGAGAGACAACCGCCTGCAGTTCGTGCCACAATTCACCGTCGCATGGCATGGCATACGAAATCCATATAAATGTCACACACAGAAAGGCAACAGCAGCAGCAGCAGCAGCTGCCACACATGGGCCTTGTGGCACACACTCCGGCTGCTGCAGCGGCTGTTTATCTGGCGTTGGCAGCGCAGCCGAAACCGAAAACGAAACCCAAACTGAAGCCCCCAAAAACCCAAAAGCGCAGCACACAAAAGACATTTTGGAGCACAGTTGGCAGGAGGCTGTAGAGGGGCGTGGCTGGGGCTGGGGCTGGGCGGGTGGCATGAGTAGAGGCATGTGCAACGTTTGCCTGAATGTCAGCAACCTCAATAAAATGTTGCGATTTCATGTGTTGCTGTTGTTGTTGTTGTTGTAGTTGTAGTTGGCGTTCCTTTCCTGGGTCATGATCTGTTTCGTGAGGGAAAACCGGGCAGCTATAAATAACAGAACCAAAGCGCATAGGAAAGGAAAAAAAAAGGCAAAGAAAAATAAGAAGATTTGCAAACAAAGTGTAACAAACGTTTATAATACCCTTGCATAGAGTGTGTTTGTTAGGCAGGGTATATTGGTAAAATCGGAATAGTTTTAATTGCAATATCGAATCATAGAGATCAGATAATGCCAACAATAGAAAGGCCATTGATATTAAGGAATTAAAGAGAGAGAATTATAGATATTTTTTTTAAGTATTTATAAATTTAGAGATTTATAAAAGATTTTTAGCATTGTCATAATATCTTTACTTGATATAAATCAATGGACTTTATGCACACTAGAAATCATTATAAATTCTGTTCATAGAAATCCCCCACAAAGTTCCCCTTGCTCACATTATATAGAGTTATAGAGTTATATAGAGTTCCATAAAGTTAACCAAGAGTATTTCTTAAGTTCCACTATGACAATAGGCACATTAATTAAAATAAGCGCATTTGGGACTTACCCAACAAGATGTCACTGGAAACCGAATGCGAGCTCAGTGATGAGGTTTGACCATCCGAGGGGCTCTGAGGCGGCTCTCGGAACGGACTGCTGGGCGTTGTGGGCGGTGTATTGGGGCAACGTTGACTCTGGCCAGGTGCAGTTACAGTTGCGCTATCTGCCGTTTCCTTAACTGCTGGGAAATAGCCGTTGAGCAAGGATAGCCTGAAACAGAGAGAGAGGAGAGAGACAGAGCATGAGATAGAGCGAGAGAGACTTAAGCTTATATGCTAAAAAGATAAATATTCAATGTCAAATTAAATGGAATGCCGTCGCTTAAGCGCAATCAATTGACCTATGGAGCCAACGCGAAATTGTTATCGTTTTGTCAATTGGCTCGCAGCAAAGGCCCCACCACACGTAATTGATTGGAAAAGTGGCCAGTCAGAATAGCTGTTGTTGTTGTTGTTGTTGCTGTTATCGAAGGGTTAGATATCAAGCACAGTTCCCTAACCCAACCCACCCCATCTCTGCATGAAGTGGCATACTTTTGCTTGCTCTTCTTCTAGTTGGCTCGTTATGCCACGTAATTGGCCATTTTCCATTTGCCATTTCCCTCGAAGGAGAGAGAATTTATTGAATATCAGCCACAGCCACAGCCACACTGCACCACACTTGAGGCACCACTTTGATCGATAGTTTCTGTCGAGCTCGAGCAGCAAAATAAATGGCCAAAGAGAGGATTTAAATAGAACTTGAAAGTTGGCTGTGAAAAGTTGAATTCTTGTTCAGCTTTAGCTTAAGGCTCTTAAAGTTGAGTTGTTTTCTCTTATAGTTTTCTAGGCTGTTGGGAAATTTTAATCTACCAATTAGGTAGGCTTACGCAAACTTATATTTTTGTATTTAGTATGAGCTCTGGATATTTAGGCCTCACAGTATTCGTAAATTGTTGCCTCCCCCTATGAGAACTCTCACATTACGTATACGCTGCTGCACTTAGTTTTCCATTGTACATCAATTCTGAATAAAAAACCTGTAATTGCTATATATATATCATGCTAATTCTTCCTCATGCATATCTATTTAATATTTCATATACAATTCCCTCGCTTTAATAGTCAGAACTCTTCCATTACGTATACGCATTGTAGACCCTGCATAAATTATAGTAATTAGCAAGCTTGCATAAATTGTTTTCCAATTCCAATTGAATGCCTTTAACGTTTACTAATCAATATCTATTTATTTCATTTGCCATGGCAAGAACTCTTCATTTTAAGGGGATTGCCTAGTTTGAGTTAAATTCGAGCTCCTATTCCTAAGCAACGGTTTGCTTTACTCGTATTGTCGAAATAACTTAACTAATGTCAATAGTTGTCTCTATCTTATAACTACAATACATCCATCTATATATCTCCACATTTGCTTCGCTTTCAAACTAACTCCTCGCACATGACGTATACGCACAGTATGCTGCCTTTTAGGCTTCTCGCCCTTAGCTTACTTTTGTGCGCAGTGCAGTTGTGGCCACAGCCGAACGTTGGCAACTCTAGTCAAACCGACTCACTTTGTGGCATCCTTTGCATTTGACAGCAGTCAAAAACAAGAACAAACAGTTGTTTAGGACGGACTATGAAATACCCTGTAGTTATTTGACAAATCGAGGGAATAAATCAATTTGATAATTTCCAATTCTTCGACAAATATTTCATATTAATTTAATTTTAATTTCTAAAAATCTATTATGTTCCAGTTTCTCGCACAATGCATATGCCCCTTGATCAACTCATAGCACTTCAAAAATCAATATGCATACTGTTTGCATGGTCGGCTCGGCAGGATGTGAAACTCCGGCAGCTGCGGCATGCCCCATGTCGCATGTAGCACGTTTGATGTGTTCTATGCCGTCGCTGAGCTTTATTGCATTTTGCTTTGTAACCCAAGCATTTGGCATTGCCTGCTGTCCCAACCAATGCCCCCTCTCTGTGTATATCTCTCTCTCTCTCCCTCTGCCTCAGACTATCGTGTAGTTTGCTTTTACAATATTTCCACGTTGTTATGCACTTCACACAAGTGCAGCATCCCAACAAGCACTTAAACTAGAGATTTTTCTTGTTCTTCTTGTTGTTGTTGCTGCCGTTGTTGTTGTTGTTGCTGATGTTGTCACAATATTTTCGCTTTTCGATGCGCTGCTCGAAAGCAGAAGTGAAATATTTGCCCATGTGGCGTTTTAGTTGCTGCCAAGGAGCCTATCCATCTCTGTCTGTGTGTGTGTGTGTGTGTTTTCTCTTTGCTCTGCTGCTGAAATGTGCAAAATTGAACTTTTGATTTATGCATAGAGATGAGGCAAACGGCTTTAGCAGCGAATCGGTACAATCTCATCATTTGTTATGCGACGGCCTGGCAACGTTTATTTCGAGGCATCTCGTTCTCGGCTGATGCTGCTGCTGCTGCTGCTGCTGTTGCTGCCACTTTTCACATTTTCTCGCTTATCAACACCCGCACAACTGGCATTGTGCAAGTGGGCGTGGCATGCCGGTTAACAACAATAGCAGCGCCATGTTGTGGGGCAGGATGTAGGTTAGTGGCTCACTCGTCAGCCAAATGAATGATGATGAGGAGCAGCTGCAGCAGCAGCAACGACAGCAGCCACATCAGCTCCTGGTTGTTGAAAAGTTTTCAAAATTATGTGACTGCGACACAAAGGACTTGCCACATGCCACACTCGTGCCTGGGCAATTGTTTGGTTAATTAAAAAAATATACAAAACTACAGAGCATAAAAACTGTGCTCAGCTCAGGTGTGGCCATTAAAATGGGGCACATGCAACATACATATGCATAAAACCATATATAAATATAAATATATATGTATATAAATAACACTTGCCTGCTTTGCTGTTCGCTTTGCTGCTGCTGCTGCCGTGGCTGCTCTTGTATTGGCTCGTTGTGATTCAAACATTTAGAGTTTGAATACTCCATGGATTGCCGGCCCTCAAGGGGGCTGGCCGCTGTTGGTTGCAAGCACTCAAATACATTTAAACAGCTGCTGTGGGAGGTGGGCGTCCAACAACAACAACAAGAACTGAAACGACCGCAAGTATCAAAGAAATCGGGGGCGAATCTTTTATGCGCTGCGCCTAAAAGATGCCATCAATTTTTTTCTATTTTTTTTTTCACTTTCACTGCGGCGATTTCGTTTAGCTTGCGACTGCAGCGAAATTTAGTTTTCTTTTCTAAAGCAAAGTTCTGTTTTTTTTACCGTTAATTATTGTCTTTGGCAAAATTGGAGTGATTCACTGCGTTTGGTTTTTGTGCACACATTTGCCATTGCGGAAATGCGGTCGCTGTTTGTTGGTTGCACTCATAACTGGCATATAAAACTGTAAATCGGCTTTTGGACACTGCAGCGTTGTTGCCCGCTGCCGTTTGGAGACCGAGCGACCAGCCTCTGGGCCGAAAAGCACGACGACAGCGACAGCGACGATGATGATGGCGACGACGACAACAAAATGCAGCAAAAGTTTTTAAAGCTGCAGCGGCACACACACACACACACACACATACACGCACGCTCACATGCGGGCACAGGATATGCCGTTGAACGAAGAGCGAGCTAGCAAAACAATCACATGGTTTAAGCTCGCCGCTACAACAACAACAACAACAGCAGCCGCTTCGGCACAGCAGCAACTTCAAGTATATAACGGTGCCGCAAAAACATAAACAGAGAGACCTACAGCCAAGCCGACAGGGCGAAGACGGCGAAAAGAGAGCGGCGAAAATTGCTGCAAAACTTCCGAGCTAACCACTGCACCAAGTGCTATCATTTGTCTGCTATTAGTCAATTTTCATTAATATTTAATACATATTTGAATTTACCACAAGTCAATATTATTTTTATACATGTGAATCTATTTGCTTTTGCATAAAACTCAAAAAGTAGTGCGCTCTCACAGCTGCGCGCTTACGCCGGCTCTCATCTTTGCTCTCGCTCTCTTTTTCGCTGCATTGCTCTGCTGCTGCGCTGCCCACGCGCTGCAGAATGGCGTGCACATAATGGAAATCAGGTCAGGGCCGTTTTGCTCACGCTGACTACACACCATACACACTCACACACGCACACTCAAAGAAAGCTTTCGTTGTTTTGCATTTTAGCGGCAGAAGCTGTCGTGAGCTTTAAATTAACTCCATATAGAATCAAACAGCATTTTTTCAAATTCGTTTGTAGGTACACAAATTTCGTTTAATCATTAGTAACAAATATATATGCTGTATAAATACGTACGTTTAGAGGCTTAACTGTTAATTGTGTGTATGTATATATGAACTTAAAACAAAATACAAAATCGAGCACCGTCCAAGCATTACCATCGAAATTCATAAGAATATAAAACGTGAGCAGCACGAAACACAAACTACTGCACACCGTGTGAAAGGGAAAGAGTAGAAAAAGGGAGACACATTGAACACAATAGAAAACTTAAAAGCTTCTTTTTACCTGTAGACATTTTCAAAATGGCGTAAATGTTCCGTAAGTTTTTAAGGCACTCGGTTAGATTCAGTTAAGTTTTGAGTAATTTAACAAAAAAAAGTTGTTATTATAATTAGTTGGCAAAACACATCGTGGAAGCACTTCCTGTGGCTCCATTTTGTTATCCTTTTTTAGCTACACACACTTTTGTAAACAGGCACATTTTGGCTTGGTAATTTCGTGGGTTTTCCCTCTAAGCTTTGACTGCGCTGGAGTTCATCTTCTCTAGAATTGGCACAACCATATCGAACTTGGGTCGCTTGCCCGGATCCTCGTTCATACAGATCGATATGAGCTTCGCCATGTGCGACGAAGTACCTGGCGGAATTTTGACACGCAATCCTTCCAGTGCAATCTTCATGCCACACTCCATGGGCGACCATTCAGCGAAAGGCACCTCGCGAGTGGTCAGCTCCCAGATAACCAGCGCAAAGCTCCACATATCGGACGCCTCCCAGTTGCGGTCGGCCGGCTTACGTTGCAGCGCTTCCGGCGACATCCAAGCAGGCTGATAGATTCGACCCTTCTCCTGGAACGAAAACTTTGCATCGCCCATGTTAATGCGTGCCGTCAAATCATCGTCGATCATCACGTGATGACTGTTCAGATGATATGTGGGTATTATACGCTCCAGCGAGTGCAAATAGGCCATGCCACGTGCAATATCCAAGGCGAATCTCACGGCCTGGCTGGTGTCCACGACAACGCCCGATGCGCCATGCAGCAAATTGAAAAGCGACGAACGTGGCATGAACTGGAAAGGAAAGTGGGATTATTAGGGACTGAATGATGTGGTATTTGATATGACCTACCTGACTGATTACCACCAAATTAGGAGGCGAATTGCAGGCGCCAATGATGGGCAAAATATTGGGATGCGAGAAAATGCGCAGCTTGGGAAACTCCTCATTAAAGTCACGCGAAATGCGTGAAGTGCATTGACGCAATGCGAGAATCTGTTAATCATACAAATTTCAATTAAAAATCAATGCCATTCAGCATTTAGTTTCTACCCACCTTGGCTACAACATCGTTCTTTTGCCAACGACCACGCCACGTTTCACCAGAGGGCGTCACTGCAATCTTCGTGTGCAAGTCCAAATCTCCCAAGCTGATGCCCTTAAAGCGCGATAGAGTAGCATCGCGTGAGCGCGTCTTCATGCCCATCCAGCTCTGCTCCTTGAAGCTGATGATCTTCAGCTCCTGGCCACTCTTCTCGGCCAGATCTTGTATACGCTTGCCCAAACTGGGCTTGGCCTTGTCTATAGCTGTGTGACCGTCCTTGTTGGCAATGCTGACCAGAGCGCCCGCGTTCAATAGATCCTCGCAGATCATGTCATAGCCCCAGAAACAGGCATAGTGCAGCGGAGTATTTCCATGCTCGTTCACAGCATTGACATCCGAGCGCTCGCGCAGCAACTACAACAGAAGAGATTTAATCAATCAATATAATATTATAGGGAATTTAAAAACTCACCATTTGCACCACTTCACGATGTCCGTGGGCGGCGGCCAGATGCAGGGGAATGTCATCACCCATGTTCGTGGCATTCACACGAGCACCGCGCTGCAGCAGAGTCTCCACGAGCTTCGCATGCCCCTCCTTGGCGACCCAATGCAGTGGACTAAAGCCGTGATCATCGCTGCAAAAACAAATATGCAGGGAGAGAGTGAGAGCAAGAGCGAGAGCGAGAGCGGCAAAGGCAGAGCGTGAGAGTGACGCACTTATATACACACACGCACATAGTTTCGTCTCATTGTGTGTGTGCAACTTGTTTACACAACACAAGAATAAATCATGACGTCACGGTCCAATTGGTTGGTGACTATTGCCCAATATGGCAATTTGCAAGCATTTATTACATTTTATGCACAAGTCAGCATATTTTATGCTCAGTTTGTTAGATTTGCACTAATCTTAAACACTTTTAACTCGCTTTTACCCCAAATTCATGTCATGCTCGGTCTCATCCAGCCAGAGGCGCACTTGAATTGAGTTGCCCTCGCGGCACCAGTGAAAAATATCCTCCATAATTGCACTACAAATGTATATTATATGCTTTAATAATGTTTGGAACACAATTTGCACTTTATTTACATTTAGAAACGTTTAAAAATCGTAAAATTGCAGCAGTTGTTGCTCTGGCTCTATTGTTGTGCTGCTGGCTGGTCACATTCTTTACATGCTGCGATAACATTATGGGAACAAACTATTTCTATCGATATTCTGCACAATGTGACCGGCAAGCGGAGAAAAAACAGCTGTTGTGCACGCGTTGCCCAGTGAATGCTTAAAACGTGCGTTTTTGTATATATTTAAACTGTAAAGCATTTATTGTTATATCTCAAAAGTATTAAAGTCGCACTATGAAACTAAGCACATATAATTTTTTAACTTCAATGGCCATCAAGGGCGTCAAAGTGGGCTATCCATTGAAGCTAACGGTGAGTTGCTGGATTACCTGCTATTGATTGTTTCACGAGCTTTAATCTTTTGCGCAGATTAACAAAAAGGATGTAATTGAAAGCGAATTCAATCCGGTATTTATAGAGCGGTTGCTACCTAAACTGGATTGGTCAGCGGTTTATAGCGCCGCGCAGGTGGTGAGTAGCGAATACACTAACAATCTGTTGAGTAAAATTCCTTGACTAATCTGCAAATTCTCTTCTAGGCGGAACTAGCAGACGACATTCCAGCAGCGCAGCCCGACAATGTGGCAGAGGACGAACAGCTGTTACAGCGGCTGCATCATCTACTTTTTGAAATCGATGTGCTAGAGGGACAGCTGGAATGTCCCGAAACGGGCCGCGTGTTTCCAATAACCGATGGAATACCCAATATGCTGCTAAACGAGGACGAAGTTTAGTTCGATGCAAATAGAAATAAATAAATATAATACATAATAAAAGTCCATGTAACAAGTAATACAAAGTTTATATATATATAAATATAAAAAGTAAATAAATAATTTTAAAAATATATTTACATATATTTATAAATATTAACAATAATAAAGCCATTTTAAGTTAGTTTTTAAATATCGTTTTATAGTATATTTTAAGCTGCAAAAAGTTTTCAATACGAACACCAAAAAATAATCAATTGGATTTGTGGATGGAATTTGTAAGTGCATGGAAAAGACATAGTATGTACGTATGATCTATATATATATCTGTATATAAATGGAATATGTATCGCGTATATAGGGAACACATCGGGAGCAAATTGTAGTTGAAGTCAAGTTCGAGAGCTTCTTGGTTATTCTTTGGCACGTGAATAATCTCTGCCAGGCTTATACTAATTGCATTTGATGTTGGCGCCTTTGCTGCGCGCATAGATGCTCCCTTTGCTCAGCTCCTTATTGGGGCCTTTGCAGAGCTCCCCATTTCGACCAACTGCCTTATAGCCACGTTCTCCGCATATGAGGCCAGCATCTGGCCCCCGTGGTGTTTGCTTCTGACAGAGCGTTGTGTTTGGTCCATTCCAAGTGACGTAGTCGGCGCTGTTTAATCGAAAATAATATTGATAAATGATATTTAATTTATAGATTTCTGGTAAACTTACAGCAAGAGATTCTCATCGGCTCCCTTGGCTAGCTGTGGATTGGCTCCCAGCGTTGCCATGCGTTCGATTAGCGATTGAAATTCACCCGATTCCAAATGTTGTTCATTGTCCAGCTGGGAGGAATGCTGTCGTTGTCTGTGAGAGACAAAAAGAAATTATCGTTATGCTTAAAGTGCAATTTTTATATAGATGAAAAATTAGCGAACTGACTAATAAAGTATATATCTAAATTAAATTTTAAGTTCCAATAAATCAAGTTTTAATTTATAATATTATTTTTAAATCTTCATTAAGGTTTGTCTTCTATAATTTTATTCTTTGATTTAACAGATTTATATAAGAAATTTAATTTTGTTTTCAGTTAACATTTAATAATTCATTCAACTTTTTCTTCATCTCTTTCTTTACACATTTATATATTATTTAAAAATTTTTAAACAATTAATAAAAGTAATTTTATAATTTTACAAAAGGTATAATTTGAATAATAATAAAATTCTTTTAATATAATTTTATTTCAAACATAATTATAAAATTATTATCATTATTATTTTTCTATTAATTATGCTTTTAATTTTTCTATAAATTTTTTTATTATTTTCACCTTCAGTTCGCAAATTTTTCATACTACCCTCGCATATACACATATGGGTATTGGGTAAATGAATTCTAACATGCCAAAAAAAAATAAAAACACAAATAAACAAATAGAGTTGAATAAAAGTTAAATCAATAAACATGCAGCAAGGCTAAGAATAAACATGCACAACTGTACAAAGTTAACGGCAAACGGTTAAACGGGCAGGCATACTTCAGTGAATCGGTTTTGGTGCGCGCGCGACTTTCGAATGCCTTCACTATGGAGCTGGCCGAAACAGACGAGGATCCCATCGATGTGCTATACGAGGCATAGCTGCTGATGCTGTAGTTGTTGTTGTTGTTATTGTTGTTGCCATTACTATTGTTGTTGTTGTAGCAGCTGGAGCGCGCCAGCATGCCCTTGGTAGTTAAACGTTCATAGTTGGGGCGCGTGGGCGATTGTGGAGGCGAGGCATACGAGTGCGTGGATGCACCGGAAATGCTGGAAGCAGACATAGTCTGCCCCTGGCAGGCAGTTGTGTCAGCCTTCGGCTCCGACTCCGACTGGAAGGCAGCTTCGTTTGGCACCTGCTCCGGCGTTTGCTCATGGCTCAGGATGATCTGTGTGGTGGCCGTGGAGGGTGTGATGACATTGATGGATGGCAAATGGCGATGTTGCTTATGTGGCTTGCTGCTGCTCATTGATGATGATGCAGACAATGACAATGACAATGATGATGACGATGACGATGATGATGTTGATGTTGATGGCGATGTGGTGGGGGCGTGGCAGCAAGCAAGCAAAGGTGTTTATTTGTTTGTTTGTTTGTTGTTGGTGGTTGAGGCAGCAACAAAGTTTTACAAAGAAAATGGGCAATCGATTAACAAAACGAATAAAGCAGCAGCAGCAGCAGCAGCAGCGGCAGTAAAGGCAGACCCAAGGGTTTGGATAGGTGTCTATATAGCTATATATATGTATGTGTATATAGCAACAGCTAGCTGTTACGCACCTGAGTGTGGCATCCACTTGATCCACCTTCAGCTTCATTTCACTTGCAGCAGGCTGAGATTTGCTCAGCGTTTGCTTCTGGTTGCGTTGCTCATCCTCATCCTGCACGATTTGCAGGATTTGGGTGGCCCGATCCTCAGCATAGTTCACCGACTCCAAGGCCATCAAAATGATGCGCTCAGCTATGTTCGGATACTTCTGTTTGAACTGTGACTCCACTGGAAGTGAGACGGAATAGAGTGAGTTGAGTTGGAAGCAGGAGAAGCACTAACTAAAGCCACTCACTGTCTGCCTTCTGCTCGGCTGTGTACTCCTTGGGCCGCAGCGGTATATGCTGCACCGCCTGCTCCTGGCCCGCTTGCTGCTCCGACTCCAGCTGCGGCGGTCGATTGTTGGGTCTGTGTGGCTGCTGCATGTCCCGCTTGACATAGCCCAGCGAGATCAGCTTCTCCGAGGCGAACTGCACATTGTTGTCCGCATTGGCCAGGATGTCCAGCAGCAGCATCTCATCCGCCTTGGGGAATATGTTCTTCATGTATCTGAAGTGGGGGAAAATTTCTATTATTTTAAATTACAATTAAATATAGAGTAAATATTGTAAAAGAATTAAAAGTTAAATTAAATTATATAAGGAATCATAAGAGAACGAGCAATACAAAGTAGAGCTAAGATTTATAGAACGATAAGCTTTCGTAAAGCTAAGTAAAGCGATAGAAAATATATATATGTATATTAAAGTTAAACAAAATACAAATTCAGACAAATAAACTCGTTCCATTTTTCCATTTGCCCATGGCTAATTACAAAATTGAGCTCCATTTTGCCATTAGCTAATTGCATTTGGCATTGGCATGCAATTACGGCTCAATCTCTGGCCAAATCGCACCTCAATTTCATTTTGGGCGAGGAGTGGGGCTTCGGTGAGCTGCGCCACTGCGGCGAGCCATGCAGACCCACAGCCCCCACTCCGACTCCGACTCCAGCTCCGACTCCAACTCCAGCCGGTCCCGCTGCTCCTGTGGGCTGGTGTCCGCTTTGCATGCTCATGAGACTACCGAAGCGGCCGCCGGGCAGGGGACTGGCCGTGCGTGATGTAACCGTTGCCCGACTAGCGCCCATGTCCAGGCGGCGCGCCGGTGGTGTCATATAGAAAGCGGAATTGCTGTGGAACAAGTGACGCTGGGCGGGAGGCGTGACGAATGGACCAGGCATGGTAACGGGATGCTTTTCCACCTGCAAAGCGCTGATGACGACAGCCTCGCGATTATAATAGCTGGCGTTAGTAAGCGGGTGTACAAGAGAGAAAGAGAAAGAGAGAGAGAGAGGGGAGGAGATAGTGTGTGTGTGTGGGTGCATTAAGCAGCAGCGTGTGAGAAGACATAAATACACATAAACATATGCACAGATTAGCAAGGAATTACTTTAGCAATAATGATATAAATATATAAAGTATATAATATATACATATATACTATATTATCGGCTTACCGCTTCAGCAATAGCCGTATATGATTCTCATCGGCTGTGGGAAACATGTTCTGTATCTTGGTGACCACGGCCTGGGTATCGCTGAACGAGGTCTCCTGAATGGTGGAACGACGCGACATGTTGGATGGCAAGCGGGCACGCTGCACAGGCAGAGGCGAAGAGAGCTCCTGTAGCAGAGATAAGAGACAACACAGAATGCTATAGAAATTACTCGCATTTAACTGTTCAGCTAACGCCCACCAGTTGTCCGCGCGACGAGGCGGAGAGCAACGGACTCGTCGACAGATTGTGTAAGGCGCGCTCCTGGAAGGCACGCACGGCGGTTAGATTGTTGCTGGGATGTACCACATGGAAGGGAGAGCTGTGATGGGAGTGCTGCGCCAGGGGCTACAAATGACAAAATGAGAGGAGAAATGGAAAAACCAAATAATGCAAAACAATACAAAATTGCATAAAACATTTCATGTGACACTCAAAAGTATGCAATGAATTTTACAACTTTTATGCAGCGCACAAAAGTATGCTATAAAAACTTTATAGCTTTCGAATACACTCTCAAACTGCAATTGAATGAGCTCACCTGCAGCGCTATGGACTCTGTGGAGCAGCGTTCGTTTTGCAACTGCTTGTAGCTGCTGCGTCCGGCGCGCGGATCCTCCAGCTGCATAGCCTTGGTCAGATAGTTTATGTAATAGCTGCAACGACATAAAAATGGCAAAAACTGCAAATCAAAGGCCATAAAATGCTAGCACACAAGGGTTGATTGCCGGCAACGGCACGGGGCCGGCCTCCGGTTCGGCTGCTGCTGGTGGTGAATTTCTCAATGATGGTACATTTGGGGAAAATGCTCTGGGTAACGGCAAAGGTAAAGGTAAAGGTAAAGGTAAAGGGTACGACGATACCTAAACAGCGACACGTGCCAAGTAGCTGCCAAATGGCAGCAGCAGCAACTCACATTTGACAGCTAATCGGGGGCTGTGATTGCGAGAGACGAGATGAGACGAAATGAGACGACATGACATGGGACTCCTGACAAGTGCACACTTGAATTTAACGTATGACAGTCGCTGCTTAATTGCACACAGAGCCAAAGCAAACAAATGTGAGAGCAGAGAGCAAAGAGGAGCAAGTAGCTCGCAAGTTGGAGTGAAGCCCACATTAGGCGGAAGTGACACAGTTTATGCGCCAATGAGGCCAATTGACATCAAGTGTTGTACTTGGCATAATGAATAGCACGTCAAGACAACGCTAGAGAGCAACAGCAAAAGTTACTTCAGGCAGATTTCATGCGCTGCCTAAAAGTATGCAATGGAATTTTTACAGTTTGCCTTTAGCCAAGTAGACAATTGTAGACCGCTAGCAGGCCTCTCAACCGCTGGGCTATCAAAAATGTATATAAAATATAAATATACTTCACAGTCACTTGACATTTAATAAAATTCCCAGCAATCAAGTTGCCCCAACGGCTGTCATGCTACACCCGAGCACAGCTTTAATAGGCGCCGCCTGAAAGCATGCAATGGAAATTTGCCGCCTACAGCTCTCAGCTCACATTTCAATGCAATTTCATTTCTCATTTCTCTGTGTGCATGCACAAAATCAAAAAAAAAAAAAACTGTGTGCATGCATAAATATTTATGACGTTTGCTTTATGCATTTTCATTTGCTGTTGCGGTTGCTGTTGCTTACCAGTTGCCCGTCGTTTGATCATATTTGCAGTCCCAACCGGGCGGCATCTTTTGATAGCCATTCGTACCGCCTGCATCGCTCATATTTGAATTTTATGCTTTTTTTCGATTTTATTTTTGTTGAATATTTATGGCTATTTAAACGGATATTCGCAGCTTGTTTGCCAACCGTCTGCAACCCCGAAAACTTTGCTGGATTTGCCCTTGCCACTACGAGCTTTGTAGTTGTTGTAGCTGTTGTAGCTATTGTTGTTGTTCCTATCGTTGCTGGGGGTTGTTAACCACCACCGAAACGTCGCACACTAGCACGCTCCGTCGCTCGCACACAGACACAACAAGCACAGTTATTTTTGTTTACAAGGCGCAGCCGGGTAAAAAAAAACCAAAACACGCACACACACACACACACTGAGAGACAGACACGGCGTGCCGTTAGTGCCAGGATTTTTCGTCCTTGCCGCTTTTCCAACGAACGAACCGCGCTTGGCCAGCTTTCAACGTCTACTGACTTGGCCCGCTCGCCGAGATGCTGCGCGGGAGCGAGCTTTTCACTTTGGCGCCAAGCTCCAGTCGCTCGGCAGTGTTGGTTAACGCTCCGAATGTAACGGCTGTGGCTGAGCTTTGCTTTGACTGCCACCTGAAGTGTGAGCTGACACCAAATTTTCAGTATATTTATAGACATAGCACAATCAAATACTTGAAACTTCATATCCAACTTTTTGGGCAAAATATATTTATTGAGAGGCCAACAAAATGTCGGTGTATACGCCGGAAGTGCGCATTACGCGTATCACAGACACGTATCTGCAGGATACGCTGGACGAAATGGCAGAGGAGCAGCAAAAACCCAAGGGGCCGACCAGAGCCGAAAAGAAGCAGATGAAGAAAGAAGCAGCGCGCAAGAAGAAAATGGAGGAGCAAATGTTGATTTTGCGCGTAAGTAGAATAGAGCTTCAAGCCATCTCTCTCCCTCTCTCTGTCTCTCTCTCTCTCTCGCTCTGTCTCTCCCTGAATATCTTAGCTATATCTTTAAATTTTCTTCTCTCTCTTCCTTCTCTCAAAATTACCTTCTACTGTTCTTCTTTCTCTTCCTATCTCTCTCTCTATCTCTCTATCTCTATCTCTCTCTCTCTCCCTCTCTCTCTCTCTCTCTCTTTTTCTCTCTCTCTGTCATACTTACACCTGATCCCATCGTGTCGGTCTTTTTCTATTCCACTTTCAGTCTTTCTCAGTTCTCTCTCTCTCTCTTTCTCTTCATACTTCTCTAACGAATCGCCTTCCCCCGTAGCATGGCTTACGTACTGAGCTGGAGATTGGCAAGCGCATGGATCTGCGCGGCATGGAGGAATGGAACGCCATAGCTGAGCAAATCAAGTTGATTGAGTTGCGGCAAGAGCTGCTGCAGTGGGGAGAAAACGCCGAGCGCATTCTTGAGAACAAGAACGATCGCATCAATATGCTGGTCGCCGATCTGACGCACACCAACGAGCAGCACGCGCGCAATTTTGGCCGCACCGTGGAGCTGATCGATCACATCGGCGAGTGCTACCACGCCATGCTGGAGTGCAACAAGCACATGTACGAACAGCAGGCGGAGGATCTGCTCAAGGAGTTCTACGACGAGGTGCACCTGCGCACCGAGGAGGTGGACGCGATGCACCAGAACAGCGAGAATATCATCCACGCCTCGAACCTCTACACGCGCGATCAGCTCAAGGAGGACTACCAGATCTACCAGGAGCAGCGCGACGACTACGTGAACAAGAACATCGCACGTCGCTTCGATATACGCGACCAGGTGGTCAACAAGATGAGCCAAATGCAGCGCCAGCTGAACGAGTTCGTCGATGCACTCCACAGCACCGATCTGGATGTGCACAAATACGAGCGCATTCGGATGCTGACCGAGCGCCAGCAGCAGTTCGTGGAGGACACCAAGAAGCTTAACCAGGACGAGGTGAAGTACATCGGAATGCTGCACGAGATTCAGCAGGACACGCTGCGCGTCGAGACGGAGAATAATGCGACGATCAACGATCTGCGCCTGGAGTTCGAGTACTTCTCGAATGTGCGCAAGAAGATCGAGGATCGCATGCATGCGGATCGCATCACAACGCACGAGAAGCTGCGCATACTCAGCACTGAGTGCTACGAGTTGACCAAGGTACAGTCGCCACTCGGCATCACAGACTCTCAACCTCATTCGACGCCTCTGCTCCATAGAAATTCGAGAAGATCGTGAAGAGCGGCGAGCTGCTGCTTGCCCTGTCCATCACCTGTCGCAAGCTCCAAACGGAGTCCGAGAAAATCATTGTGGGCGGCGAGGTGGTCGAGCCCATCGATGTGGGCCCGGTCGATGACGATTTCACGCTGCAAACGCTGGACATTAAGAAGCACGTGGACCTGAACGAGGAGGATCTGGTCATGCTGAACAAGAGCCTGAAGAATTTCTGGCGCCAGCAGGCCATGGCCCAGGCCCAGAACATGCTGCTGCTGGAGGAGAAGCGCAAGCTGACCGAAGAGAATCAGCGCCACATCGACTTCATCAAGTCCATGAGCAAGACGGACAATGCCGAGGAGCTGCGCGCCGCCATGATCGTTAGTCCGTGCATGAAGAAGGTGCCGCTGCTCTTCGACACCCAATGCCGTTTCCAGAAGCTGCGCATCAAGCGCGAGTCGGCCACAGCCGGACGGGACGCCCAGCGGGAGGCGATGAACACCATCAAATTCATCCTGCATACCAGCCAATGCAGTCTGCATAATCCAAAGAAGACGGAGGAAAAGTGAACTGGAGCTAGAAGAAATATATATCTAGTATATTTATAGGTAGTTTAGTAGTTAGCAAAGCTAAAGGAATTCACGAAAGAAGAACTCGAAATTCGGATAGCAGAATTTATTACTTTTTCTTATGTTTTTTTTTTTATAATGATGAAGATGTGACTGAAAGATCAGTTAGATGAGTTTAAGTAGTTATTTATGGGAGCAAAATTCCATTAGAATATTAGACATGTATCAACATAACAGAGTGAATCAATTCACTTATTTAAGTGAATATTTCAAGTGAATTTATATAGTGAATTAGCAGTGGAATTCTAGTAGAGTTAAAATGAACAAGTTTTTTATTATCCTAGATATTTATATCCATCAACTCACTCATTCAAGTGAATATTTTGTTAGGTGAAAATAGAATGAAAATCTAGGATAGGCAGTTCAGATATAAATTATTAGATTGTTAGGTATAGATCAGTTATAACTATAAATTCACTTACTCAGGTGAATTTATAGAAAAATATCAGTGAAAATCTAGTAGAGTTTTGTTAGCTATATATCATAAATGTAAATTCACTTCTTTGAGTGAATTTATATAGTGAAATAGCAGTGAAAATCTAGTTCAGTCAGGCTAGTTACACACATATCATTAATATTTATATACCCATTAATTCAGTTATTCAAGTGAATATTACGTTAGGAGTAAAACACACAGTTATTCAAACAGTTTACAGATACTTTATTAATATCATATATGTATGTGTTTATGTGCGTGTGTATGATATATCATAGGCATTAAGGCAATCCAACAATTACTTATTCAAGTGAAATAAGCATGAACATGAATTCAATTCAGTTTAGGCAGTTTTTTATTAGCTCTCAATCAATCGATCAATAATATCGCATACCATGTATCAGGAGGCTAGGCCTGATACATAACATATGTTTATATATATATATATAATGTGTATATAAAAAGTAAACTGTACTCGAAGAACTTAGGCACTAATCAAATCCTTTGGTCAAGACAAATGCACGAGCAAATTTAATTCGCGTCATATGTAAAAAGTGTTATTTTGATAAGGGTTGTGCTCGATATGATTTCTCGATTCAGATGAACCTCAGGGGCTGGACCTTGAGGCGTTCGGCTAGGGCGGCGCAGGTCTTGAGCTGGTTCTCCAGATACTGAATGCCGCCGGCCTGGTCAACAGCCTTAATGTTATTCTGCTCCTTGTCGCCGGCGAGCAGGACGGGCTTCTCAGGATTAGTCTATGGGCGGGGGAGGGGAGAAGGGGAATTCAGTTAGTCTCTAAACTGGAAGCTCGTCCAGCTGCAATTCTTACCGGTTTGGTGCTGCGCAGAATGGAGTTAAAGTCACTCATGCGCTCCTCGAACTGGGGCGCAAAGCTGTTCGGATCGACGGCGATGAAGACCTGGCCCAGATCGGCGGCTGAGTTGGCGCCCGTGTGGGTCCATTTGCGGACGTGCGTGGCGTATCTGGCGCCGGACATGACACCGGTCAGGATGTCCACCATGGCGCCCAGGCCGTAGCCCTTGTAGCCGGAGGTCAACTCAGTGCCGCCCAGGGGGCAGAGGCAGCCCGTTTCGAAGGCCAGCTTGGCGTCGTTGGTGACCTTGCCCTCGGGATCCTGGGCCCAGCCATCGGGCAGGGCGGCGTCCTTGCGCATCTGGATCTCAATCTTGCCCACGGCCACGGCTGTGGTGGCCATGTCCAGCAGGAAGTGATCCTGGCCACAGCCGTTGGCGCCCAGCGAGAGCGGATTGGTGCCCAGCGCCGCCTCCTTGGCATTGGTTGGTGCCATCAGCGGCGATGTATTGGTCATGGACATGCCCACCAGGCCGCTCTCCATGGCGCGCAGAGCATACCAGCCGGCCATGCCATAGTGATTGCTGCCCTTGGCACAGACCCAGCCAACGCCCACATTCTTGGCCTTCTTGATGGCCAGATCCATGCAGAAGTTGCCAACGACAGCGCCCAGCCCGTTGCATCCGTCCACCCAAGCCGTGGCGGGCGTCTCCTTCAGCACCACGGGCACGGCAGCGCCATCCGTGGAATTGATGGCCAGATCATTGATGTACATCTCCAGCCGGTTCATGCCGTGGCTGAAGTGACCTCGATGATCGGCGGCCACCAGCAGATCGGCCTGAGCCTTCGCATGCTCCTCGGGCACATTGACGGCCTTGAAGCAGTCGATCATGAAGCGGCGCGACTCCTCCACCTTCACCAGTTTCTGACACGTACTCGACATCATACGCGATAAGCCGAACAGCACTGTAAAATATTAGCAAATCGAAATTGAATTTGGGAACTGGACTTGGATCCAAAGTCAAGAGGCGAGCGCTAGGAGACGACGTGTTGCTTCCAGATGCGAGACAGGCAAGCGACTAACGGTTAACCCTAAGGCACCATAAGCAGCCGGTCTGATAATTAAGCTAATGCTCACCAATACAACGATCTCTGGTGTGACAATGAGAGTGAGTGAGGCAGAGAGATAGACTGAGAGAGGGGACGGCGGTAGGTAAAGAGCTCACTCTTTATCGTAGCTTCCATTTGTTGTTGTTTATTTACTTTGTTTTTTATTTATTTTTTTTTTTTTTGTATTTTGGCAAAACCCGAAATTGCTAGAGAGGCGCGTGTACATACATATATGCATAGACTTATCAGTTGTGTAAGTATGTGTGTGTGTGTGTGTGTGTGTGTCTCAATATTCTGTGTTGATATATGTATCATAAAGATATATGTATATATGTATGTATGTTTGGCACATGTATGTATGTTTGGCTAGTTTTTTATGCAGCACACGAATATTGTTTTCTTTTTATAAATTCTCATTAAGTTAGTGAAATATGTCACGAAATGTGTTACACATGAATGGACTATAAAGCTTTATTATATTGAACTGTTGGGTATTACGATATAACATATGTATGTATATACATTTATAGTCTAAGTCAAGCTTATCAAATTTACATATGCATATTTAGCGAGAGACTAGTCAAATATTGTTTTCGAGCAGCTTTCAAAGTAAGCGATTCTAATAAGAAAATAATCTATAAAGCAAACCTGCTTTAAAATGTACCTATAACACATATATTCTATATATATTCTTCCCGGGTTGGCTATCTCTTATTAGAACCGGACTTTGAGCTAGGCATAAAACAAAGAAAATATATGGTATGAATATTCTCATACATCTATTTTAAATTAAAATACTTTTTACAAGACAAAAAACTATAAATATAAATTATAAAATAAAAAATCAATCAATTATATAAAATCAGCGAATTTGTATATAAAAACTAAACTTTTTTATACAATCTATAATTTTGGATTTTTAATAAATATATAAATAATTATTCTTCGATTGTGAATACAAAAAAAATACAAATATAAATAAAATAATTGACATATAAACAAGATGCCTATACAATTAATTAATATATAAATATAAAAAAAATTTTGATATATTAATAAGAAACAATTATAGAAAAAATTGATGATTAAATAAAAATTAGGTGATATAAAAAATACCTTATGTAAAAAAAATATGAATTTAAAATATATTTGATATGAGTTATGTAAAAAGTAATTTCAACATAAATAAAAATCAATAAAAATAAAATTATGCACATAAATTTATTTATATTCTACATATTGATCTAAAAAATATGTATTTTATAAAGGTCATGTATAAAATAATATTAATTAAAAAATAATTCAAATTTATAATCAGAATAAAGCAAAAGGAAGACTTCAAATTTTAACTAAACTAACAGTATAGGATGAGAGCTTCCAGCATAAAGAGTATTATAATACTATTACTACTATAATATTATAATACTTCTATTACTATATATACTATTAACGATAAACGACCTATAGCTATCTCTAGAGTCTAGACTCATTCGTGATACAGTGAGTGTATTTGCTTTGTCGCCTAGTCGCCTTCTATCTGCCTCTAGCAACTTATTTCGCTGGGGGCTCGCAGCACAGCAACAACTACAACTACTACAGCTACAAGCGAACATACACATATATGTATGTGTGTGTATGGCCAAATATTTATTATTAAGCTATGTGTTTGTATGTTTGTATTTCCAGTTTTATTTTGAATTTGTCAAGTCTGTTGCTGCTGCCATCGCTCGTGTCTGATGTGGGCTGTGTGAGCATTTGTGTTTTTTTGCTGTTGTTGTAGTTGCTGTTGGCTTGTTGTTAATGACCTTGAACTTCACTTGGTATCCATTTGAATAGGGCGCCCACACTGGCAGCCCATGGATGAATTAATTACGAGACAAATAACAACTGATGGATGGGTTGATAAATGTGTTCGATACATTGATTATGGAATGACGGAACTTGCGGTATTACAGTACTTACAGTACAGCCTTAACAAAATATGTCACCTAATGTGTTGCTAAGCTCTTGACAACTGCCACGCCCCCGCCCAGCCATTGAATATGCGATAATGAAAGCGAATTTTGATAAGTCGCTTGAGCACAATAAAGTCGGGCAGCTTAAGCAATATGAAATAATGCAAACAAATATACACAGGCATATATATGTATATATGTATGTATATATCTGTCCGATAACCTTACTAACCGATTCGGAATAGCGCCAAGCGTGTCGGCCTCTTTATCAGTGATATACGCTGTGCGTATTTTACAGCACTGGCTTTCGCACATCTCTCATTGGTCAAATTGTCGGGCGCCATTGTTGCGTCCTTACCAACACTGGCTGCACTTTACACATTAAATCACTTCAAATTTTGCATTGCACATTTTAACGTTGAATTTGGACAAAACAACAGAAGTCAGCCAAAAAAAATTTTTTAATTATATAGATTTATAAATAAAATATAAATATATATTTATATAGAAATGATATTAAACGTTTGCCATTTGTCAACGCCTATTTCGATTCGTATAGAACATTGTTTCGACTCTTAATTGGGCTAAACGAGTGTTTTTTTTTTTTCGGGGCTGCACATAAAGTGTTTCGAGTGTTGAATGGGCTTTCAATTAGACAATCAAATTCTCATTAGTCAAGTGAGCGAAGTGGAACACAAATTGGAGCAATGGAAGAGTAGACAATTGAAATTGAGTAAATGAATATTGAATATTATATAGTATATATTGATATAAATGTGATATGATCCATTATTTGACATAATGAGCACTTGTTTTGGTTATCGATCATAATTCAAATGCCCTGAGGAAAAGCTTTGATTTATGGAGTAGAAAATAGTGTGAATCTTCGTGTATTACTTTTCTACTTTTCAAAATAGTCTAAAGAAATTTCAAATTTTGTATTTATATTAGAACTTTTTTTGTAATTTTTCTACAGCTCCATAAACATTGTCATACAATTCTTAAGACGCTATCCGTTTTACTAGAAACTTATAAATTGACTAAACATTTATAAACAATAGAATATAAAACTCCACAGGGTAAACATTTTTAAATTATATAAATAGAAAAAAAAAACGATAAAAAAAAAAGTAAAAAAAGTTGTTGTTCATACAAATTCTCTGGTTTTATGAGTAATAAACAAAATTTCATTGATTACACGTGGGTGGCATTGAATAACAACAGCTCAGGTATCTCAAGCAAAATATCTATAAGGAACAGCTGATTTCATGCACAAACAACTGTCAGCTGCCTGTCGTGAGCGTCAATTATAAAGTAAAGGGAAGCTAAAGATAGGCATATAAATCATAGCGCATAGATAATAAAGAATTGCACGCGTAATTAGAATAATAAATTAGAATAATATATTCCACTTACCGCCCAGATTTGCATTGATTTTAGGCGCTGCAGCTGCGCTGTAACGCCTACAATGCTGTTGTTGTTGCTGCTGCTGCTGCTGCTGCTGTTGTTGTTGGCGCCTTTGAAGTGTTTGAATACACCGCCGATTGATGCTGACGTAGGCGTTGGCAGCGACCGCACGACGCGAGCAGCACAATGTCAACGATGTCATTGCAGCGAATATGGCAAAAACGAAACGAAAACGTTCTAAAGTGCTAAAATCAAATCAGGAATGGCAACAACAATACCAACGAGTCGAATACGTCGCCGCAACAACAACTAAAACCCAAAAGCACAAAACTAGTTGAGCGCTACGTAGAGCGCAAAAAGAGAGACGCGTAAAGCAACAATAACAAGTCTATAGAAATCAGCGAATACGTAACGAAACCAAAACAGCTGACGTCGACGTCAACGCTAGCGTCTCTGCGAGCAGCTCTGCTACTAATGCTGCTGCTGCTTGTGTTGTTGCTCTCAAGTTTCGTTTTGCCTTTCGCCTTGCACTTTTTAGTTATTCTCTTAGCTGCGTCTGTTTCAGAACGTTTCTTAAGCGCGTCTTCTTCAGTCGTTTCGATTCCTCTTCGTCGTTGGGAGATTAAACGCGATTAGCGGCGAATTGCCCAAGCAAACGGAAAGCTTCGAATGATTTTAGCACGACAATCAACTACACAAATACTACGTAAAGTATAATTATTTACAAACGAATTATTAACAACTGCACGCAAGCAGCTAGTTTTACGTAATTACTACTACAACAAATAAATGTTAACAAAAATGTGCAATTTAACAACAACAACAACAGCGACAACGACAACAGCAAATAAGTGTGAAAATGCGAATCTTTAGAGAGATTCTATTTGATTTATATTTGTGCGCCTCGTCGTGTTCCGTCGGAGCGCCAAGTTGAACTGCCATGAACTGAGTTGGAGACGTTCTCGTCGACGTCGTCGCCTATCGCCCGTTTCCACACGGTGCCTCAAGCTCTGCCGCGATTAGCTCAATTGAATAAAAGTGAAATTTAAATTCATATACAAAGAAATCAACTCGCGCAATGCGTAGAAATGCGTAGAAGCAGACGAAAGAGCGGGAGAGTGCGAGAGAGATAGACCAAGTGGAGAGCACAATCAAAATTTGTGGCCTTGGCCACAGTTAAGAAGAGGCGTGTGCATTCACTAACAATTAACATTAAATATAATATATAAATTAGCTACAACGAGTAAAGCAAACATAAATACACTTATAGTTAATTGTAAAGTTAATTGCTTTAAGGTGAAGCACATTTCATTTGTTTACATTGCGCGCGCAGTGCTGTAAAAGGCGCGCTTAGCCAAGACACAAACCAGTACCGTAAGAGCTACGCGCCAAGAGTAAAGTTTGAAAGCTAAATCTTTTCAACAAATTTGTTGTTGTTGCTGCTGCTATTGTTGTTGTTGTTGCCGCTTTAACTTAATATGGTAATTTGTATGCTTTGTGTGTTTCTCTGCCCAAGTGTGTGTATATGTTAATATGTATTTGTTTTCACCAGCTATGCGCAAAAATTATTATAATTTAAGTCACATTTCTATTTTAGTATTCAAGCAGCAACAGCAAATTTTGAACGGTATGTGAGTTGATTTTATTTATAATACCCTGTAACTTTGGAATAGGGTATAATGTCTAAAAGTTCCATATTCTCCATTTATACCGTAGTAAAGCTTTTGAATATATTCAATTCATTCAATTCCAAACAAAATGTAAATATGGAAAGGTATTTTAATTAGTAGACACTCTGATGTCATTACAACACTCTGAAATTTCCATTAAGATATTGCATTCATAACCGAAGTTATTCAATAACTAATTTCCCTTAGTGGGAGACTCGTAGGAAAAGCAATTAAAACAGTTGCACAAAATGCGCAATAGATGGCGCTCTCTGTCTCGCTGTCACTAAGAATCTAATTCGAATGGTATTTCTACCGTGTTTTCTCAACTGCTGGGTATATAGCAGTCGCACACTCCCCAGCACATTCCTCGTTTATTTACTATTTAATTACTCAACTGGCAGCGATTACCGTTGTAGGAGATTCGCCTACGCGAGCAGCGTACAGGTGCGCGCTATCAATATTCGGCTAGCTTGATTCAATGGGCCATAGGGCCAAAGATTTTTTCGACCAACTCAAGTTGATTTTATTTTGTTTTCATATTTGGGCAATTGCCTGCGGCACATAAACAATAAATTAACAGCAAATGCTAACAAAACAAACAAACGATAACAAACACGCACAGACATGCTCAGACCTATCACTGAGTGTGTGTGTGTGTGTAATCATATGTCATCATCAGCAACATGATGGCATTTTGTAGAACCAACTGCTGAGTCAGAGTTGACATCCAAAAGCCACAAATTGGGGCCGACTCTGGGGGCTCCAAACTGGGCTTTAGCATTGCCTCCAGCTGCTCTATTGCTGTCTCTGTCTTGCCACATATTTATGCTTGTGCAAGCAGTCAGAAAAAGGGCATATTGGTTGTGTGGAATGTGTGTTTGATAATGGATATCGTTGGATGTGTGAGGGATAGAGAGAGAGAGATGTGAAACTACGTATATTTTAGTGTTCAGATTTGTTATTTGGATTATGTATTACGTAACGGGTATTTACAGACATGCTTCAGCCTTTGAAGGGCTTGAAGTTTGATAGACAGCAGCTCAAGCTTATTTGAGAAACCTGGCATATATAAAATATAAATTATAAGCGACATAACAAAATGTTAAATAATTTAACTTTTAAATATAAAAACTTTATTTATTTATTTATTTTTATTCAACATTTTAAAACAATTAAATCTAAAAAATTAACAAAAAATAGTTTTACATCATACTTCAACCACTTACGCTTACATTTTTATATCTAAGTTATTTTTTATTAAAAATCAACATATGTTAAATTTTTATAGATTTTAAGATCTCTACTGTAGGCGTGGCAAGAGAGTTACTCAGCTGTACCCTGCAAAGTTTTACAGCTAGCAGCCTAAAACTTGGAATGTGGTTAAGACTCAAGCTACTCCACAGACCCTATCAAAAGTTCCCTAACTACATTGACAATAGCCTTGGCAAATGGGTGGATAAAAACCCTAAAGCCTTACAGTTACAAGCTGAAAGAACAAAATTTGCCAACAGAAAGAAATTCAATGAAGTATATCTGATATTATATGCCTATTCTGGGAGTGGCATATCAGAGAAACAAAGTTTCTATTGTCTTTCATTTCGTTCCAGAATCAGACTGAATCACATTGAATTCAGTGCACAAATGATTCATAGATCGATCTCAGCTGCACTTAAGGCAAGACAACTCATGAGCATGAGTCAAATTGAAGGCGTTTCGCGCTGAGCAGCCCAAGCCTCGCCCGCGCTGAGCGTGTATCATGCAGTCGCTCAAGCTCGGCTGCAACGTTCTCTTGTTTTGGTGCCGTTTTCGTGTTGATTTCGTTGAGCGCATTTCGCTGCAGAACGCCGGTCGAAACAGACGCAAGCTGTGCGTCCAAATTGATAAATAATCAGCACGCTCCAGCAGTAGCAGAGAGAGAGAGAGAGAGAGAGACAGAGGTAGACAGAAGACAGAAGCAAAATAGAAACTGAAACATATTTTAAAACAAGCTACTAACTAACGGCTGCTAACTCTTTGCTCTAAACAAAACTAATCGACGACTCACCGCTAATTGCTTTGTTGTTGTTGTTGTTGTTGTTTCTTTCGGTTCGTTCAGCTTTCGTTGCCAAAAAAGAAAAAGCAAGAACGGAAAAAAGCGTACAAAAGTTTTTCATTTGTGAATCGGGCATTCGATTTGGCCTTGCGAAACTTTCCGGGTGAGTACTTAAAATACTTAAAATACAATTTCAGTTGCTGTTCGTCGCTGTATTGGCATTGAGCGGAAGCCAGCAAAAAACAAAAAATAATTGCACTTAATTGCAGTTAACCGAAATGGCCAACACGAACGTGAAAATCGTCGAGTCGAAACTGGATCTGTTCCAGGCACCGCAGCACTATGCCCTGGCCCATGCCGTCGACTCTTCCTTCACGGCGGTCCGCGGCTCCCTCGCCTGGCAGTTCGCCCTCATCTACGGGGACGTGGACGAGCTGCGACGGCGTCGCGTCACCAGCGGCAACTGCGTCGTGCTCGAGCATAATGCACGATTCGTCTACTATTTGGTGACCAAGGCCAATCTCTATGCCGGCAGCAGCTACGACGATGTCCAAGCGGCGTTGATCTGCATGCGAGAGCATATGGTAAGGCTGGCGAGTGCGAGTGGGAAGAGGAAAGGGCAATGTGAGTGTGGGAGTAAAAGAGAGGCAGTGAGTTAAAGTGGAAGAGAGAGAGAGAGAGAGAAGTAGATTTATTTAGTTCCATGTTGAGTACAGAGTGAGGGAATGATACCGAATGATAATAGATAAGCTGCCTATATAAAAGAGAGAGACAGAGAGAGTGAGGAAAGTGATAATAAACAATGGCATTAATATACGTACATATGTAGGTATTATTAGATTAGTTAGCTGATTAGAGAGCAACATAGATATGTATGTAAATATGGGAATACATTCATTAAAAGGGCTTAGAGAAACATATGTAGAATAGATAAAAATAATGGAAGATCTGTTTTGAGAGTGAGAATGAGTATAAGAGAAATGAAGAAAAAACCAAATGAGATGTACTAAAATAAATGTAGATTAAACCATTGATGAAGAGCAAAAGAGACAGACAGGTAGGGAGAGAAAGAGATAGAAAAGATGAGATCAGATATATGCATACCTTGAAGAAAGATATATATAAAGATCTTAGATAAGAAAAAACAAGCCAGAGTGAAATCTAAAGTGAGAAGTGAGAGAAGACAAAGAAAACATTATATCTATAGTATAATCTACCGGTAAAAAGTCTATAAACCCAAATATGATAATCAAAAATCTAGTAACTTGGGTATTCTGCCTTCCCAATAGTATTATAAAATTCTTGTAGTTCAGTTAGGGCATGCAAGAGTCGGCTATGACCATGCCACACAACTGTGTTTGCACAGCATCTCGTTAATTTACAGTTAATTTGTTGGCATCATAAATATGTAAACAGAAGTATTTATAGAGAGAGCGAGCGAGACACAAGCCGATTCACGCATATGTTAATTAATCAAAGTCAATCAAATTTTGTCAATCACGCATCGCAGCGGAATCATGAAATCACCAAAGTGGCGATGCCGCGGATTTGCTGCGGCGACAGCGAAGGCCTCCAGTGGAAGCAAGTGAAGCGCATCATGCAGCAGATATTCGCTCACAGTGAGTATCCCATTGAGATCATGATCTGCGAGCATGACGACATAGCCAGAGAGGTGAGTGCAGAATGAATACAGATATATGTATATATGTATGTATATTCACTTGTCTATTGCCTTTCCAGCTGGCCGCGCCAAAGTGTCAGATAACCGAGGCGAAGGGCAACTTGTTTAGCGCACCGGAAGACTTCGCTCTGGTGCACTCGGTGAGCGCGGACTTTGCCATGTGCGCCGGTATCAACTTGCAGTTCCGCTGCAAATTCGGCCAGGTGGACGAGCTGAAGCGCCAGCAGCGGCACACGGGCAACGTGGCCGTGCTGGAGCAGGGCGGACGGTACATCTACAATCTGGTGACCAAGGAGCGGGCACACGAGAAGTGCACCTACACGGCGCTCTACTATGCGCTGCTGGCCATGCGGGAACACATGGTAATCTAGCTTAGACCATGCCATAAATGAATGACTATTAGCCAAACTGTAATTCCAATCCTCAGCGTGA
Organism: Drosophila mojavensis; assembly: GCF_018153725.1. Classification (NCBI taxonomy): domain Eukaryota; kingdom Metazoa; phylum Arthropoda; class Insecta; order Diptera; family Drosophilidae; genus Drosophila; species Drosophila mojavensis. Next base: position 10,610,947 of record NW_025318899.1, on the reverse strand, counting down.
GCATCTGGTCACTAAACTGGCCATTCCACGTCTGGGCTGTGGCATCGATCGTTTGGATTGGCTGCGCGTGCGCAGCCTGCTGGAGCTGGTGTTCGTGCGTGATGGCGTAGACATCATTGCCTTCTTCTATCAGCCGCCCAGCATGGAGCGCGATACCATCAAGGTGATCTGTCCCACCTGCAGCCACATGAAGCTCATGCAGCTGCCGCGCAGCGTCAGCTCCTCGCGAAACTCGCTGCACAGGGAGAAGACGCCCTTCTGAGTGGCAGTTGGATAAATGGGATTTCTTTGTATATATATACATATACTATATATAATTCTTAATTTATAACATTCGAAATGGGTTGGCATGGGTTGCAGGGCACCAAATGCACCGTTACTTATAACTAGTTCTTAGCACAAGAAAATTACATTTATTTTACGAATATTTATATGCAATACATACATACATACATAATATATTGACAGCAAATAAAAAGACAACGCCTGAAGCTGGCTTTAAACGAAGAAAATGTGTTTTACAGCATGATTAATAGAGTTTAGAAATATTCTATGTAGTAGGCCATGATTCAACTGTCTCTACATGTATATATAAGGCTCGGTAATTGCTTGACAGTTCAGTTCTTGCCTGAGGCTCTCAGTATCAATTGCTCGACTTTTCACTCTCCGAAAGGAAAATAATTAAATACGAAAATGTCTTCTCTTAAAGTTGCAGAGATTCGTAACGCCTTTCATCGTTCGTTTGTGCGGAGCATGACTGGCTTCCAGTTCAACGAGGTGGATGGGGATCTCTTCTCGGCCCCGAAGACTCACTCGCTGGCCCATTGCGTGGGCGCTGACCTGGCCATGGGCGCGGGCATAGCGGTCAAATTCAAGGAGATCTACGGCAAAGTGGACGAGCTGGAGGCACAGAAGGCGCGCGCCGGGGAGCTGGCACTGCTGAAGGATGACGAGCGTTACATCTACTATTTGGTGACCAAGTCGCAGAGCTGGGCGCTGCCCACATACGAGACGTTGCAGTCATCGCTGGAGAAGATGCGCGATCACATGGTAAGCAAGTCCTTATTAATATTCATATGAGATATGTAATCTTTCATCTACTTGCCCGCAGGCCAAGAATGACGTTCATAAGCTGGCCATACCGCGCATCGGCTGCGGCATTGATGGCCTGCAGTGGGACAAAGTGAAAGCCATTATCAACGATGTCTTCCAGCGCGAGGATGTGGAAATTACGGCTTACAACTTCGTGCCGCCACAGGAAACCCAATAATTGAATCAATTCTTAAATTTATTGTTCACAAACTCTAGTTCCTCTATTTATTTGATGGTGGTGCATAATTATAGACTTTCAATTCAATAGAATTCGATTGAAATATCTCTGCCAGCATTTCTCGTACTTTACTCCAGCGAAGACCGTCCAGGCCGCAGCCAATCCTTGGCAGAGCCAACTTGGTAACATTATGTGCAGCCTGTTGAAGACGAAAACTGTTATATTGGATATACATAAGCTAGCAGAGCTCTTACCATATGCTGTTGCATGGCACTTAGGGAGCTGTGGAGCAGCTCATAGGTGGGTTTGCCCCAGCTGCTCAGCTTCGTTATTAAATAGTAAATGTAGCGTCCATTATCTCTCAGGATAGCCACGCCGCCTGGTTTCACATTTTGCTTTTGCAATTCAGCAACTTTGCCAAATTTATTACTGTAAAAAAAAAAATGATTGAAATTCAGAGCAATAGAAATTCGCTAAATAAACTTACCGAAACTTGACGGCAATGCCCTTGCCCATGCGCAGATCGGCGGCGACGCAATGACACATGGAATACTCGGGACCTGCCGAAAATAAGTCACCATTGACTTCTCTCAGTTTGAAATCTGACATAGTCACACTCAGCTTTAGGCTTCCATCAGAATAAAATCATTCAAGTCGATTTCCAAATATTGCCGCGCGAAAGCACGCGACGACGTTGACATGCGAATGGCAAGAACGGTAGAATAAACGAAACAGCTGATGAATTGGCTCTGCAGAATGGGTAAGTGTTGAAAAGTAATAAAAGGTGGGGTAGCAGCTGCAAGCTGGTAACTGCTCCAATTGAATGAATGATTGGCAGATTGCAACTGAAAGCAGAAATAAATGAATATATAATTATAATAATATGTGTAAAAATAAGTTATTCAAATGCATAATGCATATTAAATGTATAGTTCAATAACAAATACAAAAAATACCTTGCGATACCAGTAGTATTTAATCACAGCTGTGATATAATACCAAAAAAATACCAGTGTTTGATAACAAAATTAAAGGTGCAATTTAGATAATGTAAATTAAAGTTTGCCTTTGGGTTGTTAAATGAGTTTCATTTTTAATTTTATTGCCGCTTTTGTACGCAAAATGCTGGAGCTGCTGCAAATTGGGGGAAAATTAACGCACACGCTGAGCATTTACGTGAAAACCAATACGGGTCGCACGCTGTCCGTGAACTTGGAGCCGCAGTGGGACATCAAAAACGTTAAGGAGCTGGTGGCGCCGCAGCTGGGTCTGCAGCCAGACGAAGTGAAAATTATATTTGCTGGCAAAGAGCTTAGCGATGCCACAACCATTGAGGTAGGCGAGAGGTGCAATAGAATAACAGAACTATATAGTATGAATTTTAATTGCAGCAATGTGATCTTGGGCAGCAGAGCGTGCTGCACGCCATTCGTTTGCGTCCGTCTGTGCGTGAGCGCAAGGCCAGCGCCCTAATGGAGGAGGAGTCAAGTCCGGAGGAGCCGTCAAAGCCGTTAAATGAAACGTTGCTCGACTTGCAGCTGGAGAGCGAGGAGCGTTTAAACATCACCGACGAGGGTGAGCAACAGCTGCATTTAGCTAACTGAGCACTGTTTACCTCTCACGCACCTTCGCAGAGCGGGCGCGTGCCAAGGCGCATTTCTTTGTCCACTGCGGCCAATGCAATAAACTATGCAAGGGCAAACTGCGTGTGAGATGCTCTCTGTGCAAAGGCGGCGCCTTCACAGTGCATCGGGATCCCGAGTGCTGGGATGATGTGCTCAAACCGCGTCGCATACCCGGCCACTGCGAGAGTCTTGAAATTGCGTGTGTGGACAACGAGGCGGGTGACCCGCCCTTTGCCGAGTTCTACTTCAAGTGCGCCGAGCATGTCTCGGGCGGTGAAAAGGATTTCGCTGTGCCCTTAAATCTAATTAAGAACAACATTAAAAATGTGCCGTGTCTAGCCTGTACGGAGGTGAGGTGAGTACTACATCAGCTCTTAGATGTCACTCTTACCGACCTCTTTGCAGTGAAACCGTACTGGTCTTTCCCTGCGCCTCACAGCACGTCACCTGTATCGATTGCTTCCGCGACTATTGTCGCTCACGTCTTAGCGAACGCCAGTTCATGCCGCATCCTGACTTTGGCTACACACTGCCCTGTCCTGCTGGCTGTGAGCATTCCTTCATTGAGGAGATTCATCACTTTAAGCTGCTTTCCCGGGAGGAGTATGAACGCTACCAGCGCTTTGCCACCGAAGAGTTCGTGCTGCAGGCCGGTGGCGTGCTCTGCCCGCAGCCAGGCTGTGGCATGGGCTTGCTTGTCGAGCCCGACTGCCGCAAGGTGACCTGTCAGAATGGCTGTGGCTATGTCTTCTGTCGCAATTGCCTGCAAGGCTACCACATTGGCGAATGTCTGCCAGAGGGAACCAGCGGGGCTGCTTCCAACTCTTGTGAATACACTGTCGACCCGAATGTGAGTAACTACTGCCTTACAAGTGCTTGTATAATCCTTGTATTGTATATCTCACAGCGTGCTGCTGAAGCTCGTTGGGAGGAGGCCAGCAATGTAACAATCAAAGTGAGCACCAAACCCTGCCCGAAATGTCGCACGCCCACAGAACGGGATGGTAAGTTGCAGATTATGACTTATACAACAGTATTCGCCAAGCCTTCCTTCCACTCCTTCCAGGTGGGTGCATGCACATGGTCTGCACACGCGCCGGCTGCGGTTTCGAATGGTGTTGGGTCTGTCAAACAGAATGGACGCGGGACTGCATGGGCGCCCACTGGTTTGGCTAAGAGTACGTTTTGTCTTGAGGACAAACTTTGTTAATTGTTTTTATTCATGTTCTACATCTGCTGGCTGTATTTGAAGACTGTTCAAAGTTATTTGAAAGAAAAGTGCATGTGTAGGTTAATCTGTAGTCCTCCACCAAGTGGCAAATAAAATTGTAAAAGTTATAAACCAATTATATTGTGATATATGTGTAAATCAGACTATGTAGAGTGTAATATATATTATATTATAAGTATAGCCATATAAATATCATTTTTTTCATTCATTCATTTTACTTCCTTTGCCAGTTATCGCCTTTACCTTCACACCCTGTATGCCGTCTAGCGAATCAATAACAAAAACACCCTTGACTAACTGCGTCTAACTGGGTATTTCACCATCCATCTGCAGCACCCTACCCCACTGTATTATGGCGTTGCGTGCGCACGCTTTGTTTACGTTTTTTTTTTTCCTTTGCTGCTTAACCTCTGTAAGGCTGTCGCCCACAATATTTTTGGTGGCTTTGCTGTTGACTGTAAAAACCGCAAAACACAGCACGTGCATCTGGAGAGAGCGAGACTGCGAGAAAGCGCCTCGTACAGTTAGGCAGCAGTAAGAGCTCGCCCCAGCTCTCTCCCAGATTTAATCAATAAAAATGGCGCGTATTGACCGTGTATATCTACATATGTATGTGTGACTATATGAATGACTATGTATGTTTGCATTTTTCCGGCATTTATTTAAATACATAAGCTGTTATCGACTTAATGTTGTTATGCCACCAGTACTGTATGCCCCCTAATATGCGCTATAGTTTTTATCGTCTCTGGTAACATCAATAAAGCGGCCGCATACATACCCATTGATAACATGACTAGCACTGAACCAGGGAAACCCCCCGGGCGCTAGCTATTTGGCTGCGCACTCGCTCTCTTTCTACTCGGTCACCTTCTCGTGCGCATTTTGTTTGCATGTGTGTGTGGTGTTTCCTAGTTTTTGTTTTGGCTCGCTCTGTTTTTGTTCGGTTTCTGTTTTGTGCTCTAATTTCGTAAGCAAAGTAAGTGAATTTACAAATGACATTTGCGCGAGAGAGCGTTTTCGCCCCATTGCAATTGCCAACTGCGCGCTCTCTGGCACTCTCTCTTGCCCGTTGCCCGTTGCCCATTGCCTCCTTCACTCTCTCCCTAATGCGGCCTCAGTGAAAGCTCACGCGCTCGCTCGCCCCGTAAGCAGCGCGTGTGTGTGGGCAGGTTGCCCATCGAATCGGGTCACACAGTTTGCGCTGGGTTCCCAGTGCAGCACAGCGGTTGGGCCGATTCTTTGTTGCTGTTGTTGTTGCCTTTTCCTCGCTTCTTTTCGCTATTGCTATTGCTTCTTCCCCCTTTCTATGTTGGTGTCGTTTCGCTGCTTTTTCGCCGCCGTCTTTTGCCAGCTTTGCTTCTTTATATTTCGGGGGTACGATGGCAACACTGCTGAGGCTGGCAGCCAGTGTATAAATGGTAGCGCGCCAGCCGTATCGCATTTCAGTCTACGTTGGACTTTGGCGCGCGTCGTACACGCAGCGCATACGTAACGCATTTACATTCAAGGGTTAAACAGTCGGCACCGCCACCACCACTTGGCAATGCCCATGTGAATTCGAGTGTGTGTGTGTGTGTTTGTACATGTGTACATGTGAAGCTGAATACGAACGCGAATTTGTCTACGAGTGTTTACCGTTTGATCGTTTGCCTCTCTTCGATTTTTGTGCTGCGAGAGTGCGAAGAGTGCCAATGCATGAGAGAGCTCTTGAGTATTCACAATATATAAGTATTTTGAATTCGTATGCAACACTCTAAATATAACGGTATTTTGAATTGAATAGATAAAAACTGGCATTTCATATTTAAAAACAAAAAGTGAAATCATTTACTAAAAAATAAATAAACTTTTTGTGAATCATTTAGTTTCAAGTGAATTTTTCGGTAAGTTTATATATGCATGCATATACATATACATACTTTAAATTAAATTATACTTAATTTGTTCATTCCATTTAAATTGTATTTGATATATTTTAAAAAATATTAGAAATTTTTTAAAAATTATTATTTTTTAAAACAGCTCTTCCAGCTGCACTGCCCCATATCCTATGCTGCATTTTTTTCACACATTCAAAGCTTGCGCTCGTTCACGCACTTGCCCCAATTATCGAAAAGCATCAATAACAACAACAAAACAGTAATGCATTAGCAACAGCAGATGCACGCACACACTCGCAGCCCTACGCAGCTCTCAGTTAAAATTGCATTAAAAAAAAAAAAACACTGCAACATACATTCGGGCACTGTCAATATTTGCTAGCTCAAGTGCGCTCGCATATCGTGACGTATACGAAGCGACGTCAACGTAACAATTACTACATATGCGTACGCTAGTGTGTGTATGTGTGTGAGTACATACTTGTACTTGCCTGTGTACACCACTAGCATCAGAGCTTGGCAACAACTGGGAAACTGTTAAAAAAGTGGAGAGCATAGCAAAGCATTAATGAAGCTGCGCTGAGCAGGCAGGCAGGCAAACAGCTCGACTCGATTCGGCGTGGCTGCTGCTGCCGCTGTCGCTATCGCTGACGCTGCTACTGCTCCTCCGTTTGTTTTTATTGATTTATATGCGCTAGAACTGGGCGGCTGTTGCTGTCGTCCCAAAGCAGTACGCGGCCCACACACAAACATACATACATAGGTATGTATATGCTTACAGGCAGCATCTCATGCCATACAGCTTCCGTTTCCTGCTGTTCACTTGCAACGCATGAGCGTGGAGAGAGCGCGAGCAAGAGCGGACTACTTGGCACCTAAGACCCCATTGCAGTTGCTCAACACATTTGCGAGGCTCATTTCATTTACAGTTCTTTTCGTTTCTTTTTTACAGTTTTACAGCTTGACACACGCACTTAACATAACCCGTTTCAATTGGCTCTCGCGCTCTCTGCCGGCTGTGTGCTCTCTTTTGCCTTGCTCTGCTCTCTCAGCTTTTAGCGGCGCTTGTTTACATTTACATTGATTATGTTATTCTGCATGGGCGCGCGTGTGTGCATGTGTGTGAGTGTCTGCTAATAGAGTTGCTGCTCTGTTGCCCCCACTCCACTCTCTCCTCTCATCGCCTCTACTTTGGCTGTTTTGCTAATTTCTTTTTGCCGCCAGCCAGCAGGACATCTTCAAAGTCACCGAATCAATAAGTTGACACACCCAATGCATCATAATGCCAATGTAACCATTGTTTCAGTTTTTGGTTTTAGGTTTAAATACATATAAAAGCGAAGATATTGGACCTATTCAATAATTGGCATGAGTCAGTCATTACACACAGCTTCACAGTACTGGTATCGCTTCGACCAACCAGCCACCCACTTAATATTCCCTTGCGCTCTCTCTTGCACTTTGTCTCTCTTTCTCTGTCAGCCTGTATGCACTTTTGTGGCTCATTAACGGCTTGCGTGAGACCAAAATGCCTTGCGGTTTTCATGCATTCATCTTAGTGCACAAACACACACGCAGACACTCTCTCCCTCTCTCTCTCATCCACACACACAGTGCGTGGTTAGCTTGCTATGTTAAGTAGCCATTTGTTGTTATTGCCTTTGCTGTTGCACAGCAGCTGCCCAATCATCCTTTACAGCTAAACAAGCATTCATCCCATCATCTATCTTTGTCTTCTTCTTCCCATTCATCAATGCAAGCCACATTTATGCCAAATACTTAAATTACACATTTCTAACTTGCATTTGCAAATTTCTGTTAATTGCTTTGTCTCCCCTAAAGGTAAAACGTCTCTTTCTGATGCTTAAAACTTAGCTCGACAGATGCAAATCTTAACATTCTGTTATCTGCTAATACAAAATGGAAAACAAATTATAACAGTCCGATCATTTCTAAGCAAATACCAAGGAAAAGTCCCCAATTCAAGTGAAATTTACCTAAATATTCATTGCATACTTCAAGGCGCCCGCTCTTACAGACTCTCCATAGACTTGCTTGGCCATTGACTTCATTTAATGCCAATTTGGCAGCAGCTTCTGATGTTAGAGCGCTGTCTCATTATGCCGTACACACATGGCATATCCTGCAGCTTTATTGTCTTGCGAAATGAGCATTAAATGTTATTGTTTAACATTAATTGAATTGTGGACGCATGTGAGCTGAGCAAATTAACGACGGACACCTAACCCCAACTCTGACTCCGACTCCGACCAATGAAATATTTAAGCTTTAAGTGCAGGCTAACATTTTACACGTTTTATTCTTGCTTGCAGGCGCCTTTAAGGACTGAACAGCAAGGCAGACAGCAAAAGGACAGGGCACACGTCAGTCGAGTATAAAATCAATAAGAGACACATGTAATTGGATAGCCCCGGCATTGGCAATATGGCCGGCCCAGCAACTGCTAAGGGAACGGGGCAGTCAACTTTGCCGTTGTTAGTGTTAGTGTGGCTGTTGCACGAGCGGCGCCACTAAGCTGCAAGGACACACACAGCTGGCTAACATGTCGGACAGATACGCCGCCGGCTACTACGAGCAACTGCACCCGGCTCAGGCTCAGACCCAGGCCCAAGCTCAGGCCATGTCTCACTATGCAGCACCTGGTTATCGCGGCGGCTATGGCGGCGCCTACAATCCCTATGGCTATGGCTATGGCAGCTCCAGTCCGGGCCCCGCTCCTGGCTCCGCCTCTTATATGTCCAGCTACTATCGCTATGCGCCCTACGCTTCGCCCCACTACAGTCAGCCGTCGCCGCATCAGCATCATCATGCGAGCATGTTCACGCCCGCTGGCCAGCAGCTGATCCCCTCCAGTGTGCTACACTATCCACCTCGCCCACATGCGCAACATGCCTATCAGCAGCAGCAGCTCCACCAGCAGCAGCAACACCAGCACCAACATCAGCTTCAGCAGCACCAGCAACACCTGAGCAGCAGCAGCAGCTATGAGCAGCCAACGCCTGCGCCTTACAGTGCTTCCGCCTTTGGTCAGGCACGCGGCTTTGCCGCCTATCAGCCAGCCACGCCCACGCACTATGCAACGCCCGGACGTTCAACGACGCCGGCACCGAATCGCACAGTGTTGCCGCCCAACTATTTGGAGCCATTACGCAACTACACAGAGCAGCATCAGCAACAGCAACAGATGCAACTACAACAGCAGCAACTGCAGCAACAGCAACAACCCAAGCTCGAGGAGCTGCAACCAGAGCAAATCAAGCTGGAGCATGAAGCGGAGGCAGCTTCACCCAGCCAAAGGTTAACCACATCGCCTCCACTGATCAGTGCCACCGGCACCGATAGCGGCATCAGCAATTGCAGCACACGAGCACGTAGCGACAGCAGCCAGAGCACGCCCGTCTACAGCGGCGATTATCCAGTGAATATGTCCGTGGAGTCCGCATCCTGTGTGTCCTATCATTGTCCAGCTGATGGGAGAGACTACGAAGAAGAACAACAGCAGCAGCAGCAGCAACAGCAGCAGCAACAACAGCAGCAGCAACAACAACATCAGCAGCAGCATTTGGAGGCAGCAGCTGTTGTCGATATGCCCGGTAAGTTGTCAGCATTTGCATTACGCTCCATTTAATGTACAATTATGCAGGGGGCCGCGGAATGATTGAAAATTTATGCAAACATATGGCAGACTAGATTATGTAACAAGCATTTAAGCCCTCCCAATTGCAGTTAAAGCAGCCGAAGCAGCAGTGTAAATCATGCAACGTATTTTATGCACTGTGGTCTGCTGTTAAAATTAAATACTTGCTGTTAAAATAGACATAGACAGTTAACAGCGTAAGTTAACTGCAAAACGGTTAAGCCAAAGAGAGTTTGACGTAAATATAAGAGTGTGGCAGAATTTTAATGCCAGGGCTAACAGAATACGATCATATAAGAGAGAGAGATAGTGAGGGAGAAGGTAAAAAGGAGCTTACGGCTGCATGCAAAGTTACAGAATAAGTCTCTGTTAATGCTTGCATGTATGAATGTAAACTTCGCAGAAAAGCCAAAACAGGAGTTTTGGCACCAGCTACAGCTAAAAGAACAAATCGAGAGTGAGAGAGTGCGACCTTTGACATTTTTGAGTATTTAACAAACTTTTAATAACTCAATTAAGCAACTAAAACTTGCTTAATCAAACTGGAACTAAAAGCACATATTATACATAACTTTTCACATCACATTTTCTATTCAATTATAAATGGCCAGCTGGGCAGAGTTTCCACTGTGCTGGCTGTCCACTGCACTATGGGTCAAAAGCCCGATTTTTTGGAAAAAAGTCTCATTTTCAAGTTGAAAAAATTTACAAAATTTTAATGCCAATCCATTAAGAATACCCTATATGTAAATGTTACATACTCAGAATTTTAACAGAGGCGCGATCTGCTAACAAAACTGCTGTTAAACAGAGCTGTTATGCATGACACGCACATTATCAAGTTTGTAAAAAACTTTATATGAATTTCAATGGCCAATTGAAATAAAAATAATGGCAATTAGATTCAAATTTTTAGTGGCAAGTATGGAATAGGGCTTGTTCTTTGTTTTTACGTGTTTATATTGTCCAAAATCTTTATGTGATGTGAAGTTTTGTGTAAGTCAAAAAGCTGTCTTTGACATCATTTAAAAAAAAAATGTTTGTCTTTGATAAAAGATAACTTGTGTTTGTAGCATTTTGTAACAATGAAACTACGCCCATTTTATAGAGTATTCAATTCCGAACTTAGACCTATAAGTTCAACGTGCACTTTTGCGCACTTTTTGCGCAATTTCATTTTTCAGCAACTAACCTCGTCGCAGATGAGGAAGAGGAAATAAGCCTGTTCGAAAGGCAGGACTTTTCGAATTTTGAGGTTTATGGCATACTAGCTTCAGATAATGAAGAATACGATGATTAACAATAAAAGAGATATATTTTAATGTTATTTGTGCTTAAAATCATAAAATATAACCTTTTATTCCTTGAAACATTTTTTTGTCAACTTCTACATACAAAAACTATATGATATAGTTAACCGATTTTGATAATTTTTTTACAGGATCTTTAAAACATGAAAACACATCTAATATGTGAATTTGGTGTAAATATCTTAAAAAGCAAAAAAGTTATGACAGCTAATAATATGAAAGAGAGGCGGTGCCACACCCATTTTTTCACCAAAAACGAGTGTTGCGAACGAAAGTCAAATGCAAAAAAACAAATTTAATTATCTTGACTAGTTCAAAAGTTATTAATTATTTCCAAAAAAACGGGCTTTTGACCCATAGTGCACTGCTTGTAAGCCAAGCCACTGCGTATACTTGATTTTGCATGCAAATGAATGCAAAGAGCGTCCATTTGAGTCGCCATCAACGCTCTGCCGTCAGCCTCATCAGCAGCAGCGGCAGCAACTGTCCGTCAGCCAGCCATTTGACACGACATGACGGTCAGTTGAGCAGTTGGGTAGACGAAAGGAAAGTATAGGGCTGAGCAGAGAAGAGGAGAGTAGAGCAGAGTCGACATTTTGCAAACACTCAACCAATCAGCGTTGGTTAACTGCTCAAATGCTTCCGCTTCCTGTCGCAACGACTTAGCACAAGGTGGCGTGGGCTCTGTCGGCTGTCGACTGTTCGCTGTTAACTGTGACGAGCCTACGTCATGTTGCTTTAAAGGACTTGAAAATTAGCTGTCTATTTAGGCACGCAAGGCACTGGCAGTCGGGCTCGTGGGGCTTTGGCTCTCCCCTTTGATGAGCTGATTCTGATTTGACTTTTTGGCGGAGGCGTGTTTGGCGAATCAATAAGTTAACTTGGCTGATGTCGCGTCACACACACAGTTGAACGATGGCAAGTGGAAGGAAGGTGTTAAGTGTGCAAGGGAGTATCACCCACACTCACACACACACACACACTCGCGCGGTGACCCTAACTCCACAGTTTGACAGCTTTCCCTAAATATTTCCTAATGCGAACGAGACTTGTGGGCATGGCCATTGCTTATCAATGGGCGCTCAACTTACACACACACAGGCACATGCACAAATAATCTTTGAGGGTGTGTGCGTGAAATGTCATCACAGCGGAGCATGTAAATGAACTTTACAACGCAATGTGGTGGGTTATTTGTAGCCGCTTGCTGTTTGTCCAATACACACAGAGACAAACGCACAGACACACGCACACAAACACATACATATAAAGAAGAGACACCCTGGAACATGGGGGCTGTTCATGCAATATTTGCTGTAGAGGTACCCAACATTGACGCAAAAATCAATGTCCGTTATGACAAGTCAACTGTAGTACGAGAAAAAAAAAACAGCAACAGCAAAGGATGCGCAATAAGCTGAAAGCTTATGCTAAGAGTAGTTTGGATAGAGATTATATAGCTTAGATATAGAATATGATTTAAAATGAGCAGAGCAGAGAGACCAAGAGTTGCTTTATCTGCTTGAGCTCAAAAAATCTACAAAAATAACAGTTTTTTTTAAATTAAACTCCTATATAAAATATTTCACATTTATATATAGAAATAAGATTCTTATTATCAACTGAAATCATTTACCAACTAACTAAAATGTGTAAAAGGAATTATGATTAATAAAATTTATTTAATTCATTGAATTCATTGAATTCATATTTAATTCATTGAATTATTGTCATTGCATTAATAACATTGTCTTAGGCGAAAGCCCAAAATGTTCTATAGACATGATCTTCGATTAAAACTAAGTAAATAAAAAGTAAAAAGTTAACAAAAAAAAATCAATTTTATATTTTTGATCATTAAAATGAGCTATATTCTATAAATTCCTTAGTGTCTTATTTATTGTTTATTCAATTATATAACTATATACATTTTATTATACAAAAAAAATTTATAGAACTTCAAATAAAATATATGCGCGAGCTAATGATAATAAAAGATTAATAAAGTAATATAGTTATTCAATCAACTATTATTAAGCTAATATGCTCGCACCCACGCGCTATTATCAGCCTTTAAATTGATTATAATTGATTTATTTGACGTGAATGCCATTACAATAACAACAATAGCAACAACAACAATTCAAATCGAATATCGCGACTCGTCGCGCTGGCCACAACAACAAATACGTAAACAATGCGAGCCCAGTCGCATGCGCTGAAAAGTATGCTATAAATTTTTACACGCCGACTTACCGACGAATGTAAGTGAGTGTGTGAGCCCTGCATATGCATGTGTGTGTGTGTGTATGTGTTTGACACGTTCAACAAGTGCATGTTGATGTGTCGGTTACACACACACATACCTCACTGCTCTCAATCTCATACTCTCTCGCTCTCTCTGACCGAGCTTTACTCTCTTAGCTACCCCCGTTAGAAAAAAATAAATATAAATAAAACAAATTTGATAAGCGAGTGCGAAAAAAACAACAACAGCAGCCACGAAAGCTGCGACTCTCTCGCGCTGGTCAACCTGACTGAACCTTTGTCTTTTTAACCCTTGATAGCCGCCAGCACGCATGACAAAATAATTACAAAACGCCTCAAAAATAATATGCGAAAAATATAATACAAAAAAAAATGTGGGAAGGCAATCTTTATTGATTTTTATTTAACACACGCTGCCTGCTTGGGCGGGCGCCTTTTTTTTGCCAATTTTCCAGATGACATAAGCACGACGGCAGCGACGTCCACTCCCACGTCGACATCGACGTCAGCGTCAGCGTCGCCGCCTATTGTGAATGATACTGATAAGGCGGGCCTTGCGGAGCAGCCGGATGTTGTGAACCGTGCGGAAATCAATTTGGCGAAGCCCAACAAGCAGACACCAACAACACCAACAGCAGCAACAACAGCGCCACAGGATATTGGGGAGCAGCAGTCAGCAGCTAATCAAATCAACGATGATGCAGTCGGGGTAAGTTGGCGCAAAATTACAAATTAAAACTGCAGTCGAAAGGGGGATGAGGCAGGGGGAGGCAGTGATAGCAGGGGGCATCTGACTTGTCTAATTAAGCAACAGACAGGTGACAGCAGCGCCAACAGCGGCAACAGCAGCAGCAGCATCAGTAGCAGCTCAATTAGGCAACGCAGCGCCACGCAGCTGCCATGACAAATTAGGGCAAAGCAACAAAAAAGGAGAGGAAGAAGAATCAGAAGCAATGTAACGACAGACTGATAATGACAGACTACAATGATGCCCCGTTACAACAGCAGCAACTGAAGCAGCGCAGCAGCAGCAGCCGCCGCAGCAGCCGACTCAAAAGAGAAGACCAAAAGCGAAATGCGTTTAGCTCCATCGACCGGCTTTCTAGGCAGAGAGCGACACCAGACAGACAACAGAGAGCGAGCGCACTAGCGAGTGAGAGTGCGCAAAAGTGAGCGTGCGCAAGTAAAGAGAGCGGCACACAAGCCGAAAGCCTTCGAACAGGGTGACTCATGAAGCGCAGCTCCTTGACAGAGCGCGCTAGCTAGCCGGAAGCCTTACTACAGGGTGCCTCTGCAGCAGCAGCAGCAGCAGCAAAAGCGGGCGCCTATTGATTTTTGGGTGAACTTCAATGGGCTGCTGCTGTTGTGCTTGGCGGTGGGCTGGCTGGGCGGAGTTGCCTGGGTTGGGTTGCTTGACAACACAAGCTATGAGCACGCGCCTCACAGGGCACCTTTGCTGGCAAGTTTCAAGTGCCCGCCACTTGAGCGTAACAACTTTTTGTGCTGCAACTGCAAACTAAATCGATTTTTTTTTTTTTTTTTTTTGCTTGTTCTGTTTACAGCAGCTGCTACCAACAGCAGCCACAACAGCAACGGGAGCTACGCACAACTGGAGTCCGGCATCGAGACGGTCACGCACGCCGCCCGCGCCGCAGAACTCACCCGTCGGCTATGGGCTCTCAGCAGCTGTTGCTACAAACGCTGTGCCACCTGCGCTGGCGCCCCTGCTGCAGCAGCAGCAGCAGCAGCATCAGCCATCGCTGAGCAGCAAGCGCAATGCCAAAAATCGCAACAACAACAATAACAGCAACACAAACATCAACAACAACAACCGCATAATCGAATGCGATCTCATACCGAGCAAGAAATCAAAACGCAAGGCGAGCAAACGGGAAACGGAAACGGAAATGGAGCATGTAGAAGCCATGGAGTCCACAGTGCGCGAACAAATAAGGGTGAGACCAAACACGCACGCACACACACACACACGCATGCACACTGAAGCTAAAGAAATGGCTTTTAAAAAACATGAATACCCCTACCTCAAGCAGCAGCAAATAGCTTAAAAATGTTCTTGTTAAAATTGTTAGACTAAAACAAAACTACTACTACTACTAAAATAATAACAGAATTCGATTTTTTACATTTTTTATTTCGAAATTATTTTTTGATAAGAGAAGTTTTTAGTATATTTATGAAAAAGCCTTGTTAACATAGATATATCATGGCAGGCAAGACATGCACTCGAAGAGCTCTTAAATTAGGTTTGTGGAATGCTTTTCGGTAATTTCAATTGACAGATTTTGAGGAAATGTAACAGCCAACAATAGTTGTCTCTCGTTTCTTCTCTTAATCATAGAATTCTGTTACTTATTACTAATCCTATCGAAATCTACCCATCTATATTTTGTTGTTCATGCCTGAACACCCTGTGCAAAGCTCAATTTTGAAAGTAAATAGGATATAAGCATCGATTGATATTGTATGTAGCATTTTGTACAGGGTATATACCAGGCGAACAACAACAACGTTTACAGCTAAATTCACGCAGCAACTGATTCAATATTGTTTCCTCACAGGATATCAAGCCTTTGCCTGGCTTTCAGCAGGCGTTCGGCTCCACCGAAATCGGGCGCTTCTCGGAGCGTTTTCTGCAAACGCCCGAGAGTCTAGTCGAGCGACTGGCCGAGGAATACGCAGCAAGTTACAGCAGCAACATCAGCAGCAGCAGCAGCAGCAGCAGCAACAACAGCAGTTGCAACAACAACACCAACAACAACAGCAACTATGGCAGCAACATGGGCAACAGCTACTACGATGCCCCAATTGGTGGCAACATGCACGGCTATTGGCCATACGAGGAGCAGCATGGCTATGGCTATCCGAGTCCCGGTCACCACGGTCACAGTCAAATGTCGCGCAGTCGTATGCGTGGCCAGCTGTATCCCTACTATGCGGCGGACTATGCGGCGTATGAGCGATACGGCTATGCGGCCTACAGTGCGGCGAGCAGAGCGCGCTACAACGAGATACGCTGCAATGGCTACTGAAAGAGCTCACAAAAGAAAAAAAGAAAAACAAATAATATATATATATATAGAGTATATATATATACATATATGGATAACCTTGTCGTTTTGTCATTTAAAGAAAAGAAATTCTCTCTGTGTGTGCCTTTTTCGGTCAAAATACGGCAATGCCCCGCCCCGGAACAGATTGTAGAGTATTTTATTGTCGGGCATTGCTGGCGTTGATTGCGTGCAAAATTCGTATAACAAAACAAAAAAAAAAAATAAAGTAAAAAAACGAAAAACAGTAAAAAAAAAAAATAAACAAACAAGGCCAAAATGTAAATTGATAAGTAAGCGTTAAGTAGTTGAATGTTGAATGAACACACAAAATGTTTGCCATTGGAGCAACCGAATTGTCCCACTGTACATACTCGTAGAGCAATGCATTTCGTTCTCTCGTTTTCGTTTCTAAGCAATTTCTCTGCGTAATTAATTATAATTAGTGAAAGATGTGCCATTGAAAAGAACTTTGATGCGACAAAAATGAAACGACTTTTACGTTTTGTTAGTTATATAATATATATATATATATATATATATATATATATATGGTATATATACAACAATACATATTACAACGGTACTTAATTCAAGTTTTTAATTTTAATTTGTAATTAGTTAAAGCAAAGCACTAAATATTTCAACTTGATTTTCTTCATTTTCCTTTTGTACTTCTCCAATTTCAATTGCTAAACAATTATTATTTTTTAATTTCATTTCGATTTAAGTGCCTTAATTTAGTTACATTATAGAAAAGAAAAAAACGATTTTAGATTTTTGACAAATTTTTATCAGTTTTAATGTATAAAAAACCAGTTCAGGTTTCAAAAGGGCCCAACAAAAAGTAATGAATTAAAAACAAATCCAAA
Source organism: Drosophila mojavensis (assembly GCF_018153725.1). Classification (NCBI taxonomy): domain Eukaryota; kingdom Metazoa; phylum Arthropoda; class Insecta; order Diptera; family Drosophilidae; genus Drosophila; species Drosophila mojavensis. Next base: position 10,593,762 of record NW_025318899.1, on the reverse strand, counting down.
TCTAAAAAAAAAAGAAAAGAAAAAAATAACACATCGATAAAACATTCAAAAATGTTTTTTAGTCAAATCATGAAATAAAAAAAAAATATATTAGTTGTTAATTAAAAAATTATTCACACAAAAAAAAAAAATAAAAAATAAAATGAGAACAAAAACTTCGTAGTGTTGAAATTTTATGACAAATATTTTCAAGGTTTAAAAAAAGAAAAAAAAAAACAAAACAAAAAATTATATATACATGTAGTTAATTTTAAGTCCTTGTGTAAATAAAACAAATATTTGAACGTTTAAATTTTATGAGAAAAAAACAAAATAAATCAAGAATCAAATTAGCAAAAAATTGAATTTTTTATTACTGTAATAAAAGCCAAACGAATTGATTTATATATTTTGGGAGCGTTTTTTAATGTTTTTATTTTTTGCTTGTCTTGTTTTTATTTTTTAACAGTTTTGTTTTTATTTTTATTGATTTAATTAATTTATAAATATTATTACATAACCTAGAAGTGTGTTGTTTTTTGTTGTTTTATTAAATAATTACAAAAATAGTTTTTCTTGTAAAAACAGCAGAAAATTGTGTAAATTAGTTTTTTTGTAGTTGCTTTCTTCGAGTTGAGCGGAAATTAAAAAGAGAAAAAATATTTAGGTGTTTGCTTAAAGACTTAAGAACTAAAGGAAATCATATATGATTAAGTGACTCATTATTTATATATATATAAAAGAAATAGAAGAAAAGCTGCAAGAAAACTGATTACAATGTAATTGTGAGTGTGTGTGTGAGTGTGTGTGTGTTGGGAGACTGTTACGAGTTGGCTACAAGTTTCTCATTTTAGTTTTCTTTGAAGTATATAAATAGTTTGTTCTGTTTTGTTTTCGATTTTGTTTTTGTCTTTGCCAGTTTTTGTTTTCTTTTTTTAATCGTAATAAACAATTACACAATTATTGAATTTGTTAGCATTATTGCCTTGATGCTGATGACGATGTTACTCATCCATCAGTAATAATTAAGTTTATAAATTAATTAGTGTGTGATTTATATCGTTTTTTTTTTTTTTTTATATATTTATATATCATCAATTGTGTTTTAGTTTATATGTATCGTTTTTTCTTTTTTTTTTAAGTTTTCTTTCTTTCTTCACTTTTTGCATAAGCTAAGAGACGACGTGTCTTTGTGTGTGGTGTTCGTGTGTGTGTGTGAGCTTTGGATGTTGGCTCGCAATCATGAGGACGATGCCGCCGAGGAGTTCTTGGTGGAGCCACCGGCCGAGTTGGAGTTGCGCTGCTTCTCAATGTACACGTTGAGTAGGCGCACTTTGCTGGGATTCATCACCGCGAGCTTCGGCTTGAGCTTCTCCTCGCCGAGCACTAGATACAGCTTGACAATGCAGAAGACCGCCGCTTTGCGCACCATCGACTGCAGATCGTCGGCGGATCGGGCCAGATTCGGAAACACTGTGTCCAGGTGGGCATCTGTTATCTCGGTGCCGTGCTGTTCGGTTACCTCGAGCAGAATTTTGATGGCGCACAGATTGGCTGGAAAGGCGCCCGTCGCAATCACCGGATTCACAATGTTAATGGTCAGATCCAGGGGCAGAGCTGGCGCTATTCGCGGTATCATCGTATCTATTTCGCGCAGCGCCTCCTTGCTGTGCTGATAGCAGTTCATGATCTTCAGCAGGATCAGCTCGAGGAAGTTTAGCCAATTGTGGCGCATCTTGTCGCTGCGCACAATCTTGCTGAGCACGTGCAGGCCAGCGATGATCACATCCGTATGCTCCGCCTCGAGCATGTGCAGCAGCATTCGCATTATCGACTTGAAATGCTTGTTGGGCAGCTCGCAGTTGCCGCCCCGTATGCAGATGCCCAGATTGGTCAGCGTCGTCTGCAGCTGCTCCACGGGCTGGTCCTTGTTGAGCGTCAGGGCGACGCGCATTACCTCGCTCTCGAGCAGATTGCCCGGCAGTATCAGCTCCCCGTTCTCCGCAACGAGCAGCGAAATCTTTGACGATGGCTGAGCTGGCGGAGCTGTTGTGTCCAGTCGCATCGTGGCCGATTCCGGCGTATTCGATTGCGTGGTGTTGGCCGACGATTGGGTTTTCGAATTCGATGACAGCGAGTCCTGCTGCGCTGTCAGATCTCGACCGGATTGCTGATGCTGCTGCTGCTGATCCATGGCGAATTGCAGATGGTGTCCGTTGTAGCCATTGGGCGCGAGCGATTGGTATTGGCCACCCGCGAAGCAGGAGCGTATCTCCTCGGAGGTCTTTTGTATATTGTGCTGCACCTCCAGCTCGGAGAAGCTATAGTTCACCTCCTGCTCCACAGACGATTGGCGTGAGCGCGGACTAGAATTCATGTGCATATTGAGCGAGGAGAAGGGACCAACACTCGGACTCTGCAGCGGCTTCGGGCTGCTGCTGCTCAGCGGCGAGCTGCTTGGCGAGTTGGCGCCGCTGCTCTGCCGCCGTATATTCGATTGGATGCACAGCCGTGCCGTATCCTGGTAGCCCTTGGGCAGTGCCGCCAGCATCTTCGTCATTTGCGGCGTATTCAGATTGTAGAGCGCCACCAGGCATTGCCGTGCCTGCGAGCGCAGCTCCATTGACTTGTGATCGCCCGCCATTTGGGCGAGCTTCAGGATGGTGCGCTCACAGCTCTGGTTCTGATCGCTGGGAAAGTCGCTGCTCTTGCCGTACGTGTTGACCAGCTCGGCCAGGAAGCGCAGAATGGCGATGCGTGTCTTTGTCGTCGGCGTCTGTGTGTTGTCCGAAATGATGCGGAACAGTTCCTTGAGCTGCAGCTGCGTCGGAAAGTATTCGTGGACCACCTGCAGAGTCTTCCAGATCTTGCTGTGCATCGAGTTGAGCAGATCGGTGCCCAGCTTATTGAACAGCCGCGTCAGCAGTATGAACAGCCAGTCGTGGAGCTCGGGTGCGTGCACCAGAATCAACTCAGTGACCGTATCTAAAAACAAAGAGTAGACTTTAGTGTGCGTGTCCATAAACATTTTGCGAAACATGTCCAGGACGCATTGCAGCTGCTGTTGCGTCAGCTCCTTGCCGTCGGCCAGATACTGGGTGAGACTGATCAGGCCGTCCTTGCGCTCGCCCCAGTGCGTGGAGGCGCAGTATTGGATAATTGTCTCAATATCGTCGAAGGGCGCCCGCTGCGTATTCCAATCCAGGCGATTCCGTGAGCCGCTCAGCGAATAGTTCGACATGGAGTTGTTGCCGCGCGTATAGCTCGAGTCAAAGGAACGCTCCGAGCACACTGAGCTCGCCTCCGAGTCAATATCGTCCGATTCATCGCGGCCCAGCAGCTTGCGTCCCATTCGGATGCCGCCGCTGCGCATAAAGTCGCCGGACACATAGTCCGGCATATCGCCATCTCCCGGGTTGCCGCCGCTCCCTCCTCCTAACGAGAGTTCTGCTTCGCGGGATTGGGCCAGCAGACGGGACGCAGCTGTGGTGCGCACGGGATTATTGCGTTCGGGTGTGCGTCGCGCACTGGAGCTGGTGGAGTAGATGCTGCGCTTCATCAGCCCGCCTCCGCTGCCCAAGCGACTGGGACTCGTCTCTCTGGAGCTGGCGGTGCTGCGCGGTATGCCGGATGCCTTTTTGGGTATGGCCCCCGTGGCACCGCCCCTGAAGTAGCCGCCCATGCCATAATGATCTCGCAGCTTGGTGCTCGGCGACGTGGAACGCGATCCGGGCTGGGATTGAGAGACGCCAGCCCGTGTGCGTCCGATCCGTGTGGTGGGCGTCACCGTGCCCGGCGAGACGTTCTGGTGGCCGCTATTGGAATTGAGGCGTGGCCGGGGCAACGAGCCGCCGCTCGCTGAGCTCGATGTTGCCGATCCAGCATGCAGATTGCTGTTCGTGACGGCCACCGCGGGTTTCTTCTGCCTCGAGTAGAGCGTGTATTGGGCCCGTGCCTTGGCGCGCTGTGCCGCCGCCGTGTCCACGGCGGAGATGGAGCGCATACTGGGCGTGGCCTTCTGCAGCGAGTTCGTGGTGCTGCGTCCAATGCGTGACGGTGCCACCGGGCGCTGCTGGACGCCACCGTTGGAGCTGGTGCTGCCACCGTCACGCTCCCGTTCCAGTGCCCGCTGCGCAGCTATGTCCAGACTGCCATAGATCTGATCCGCCAGATCGGGAAAGTGGCGACGGAATGCCCAGTAGGCGAGTCGGGAATGGCGGCGCGCCTCGCTGTCCGCGTCGCCAATGGACTTCTTGAGCGTGTCGCGCAGAATGATGGCGTGTCGTTCCAGTGATTTCGTTTGCCACTCCTCGAAGAGCAGCACCATCAGCTCGCAGAGCGTTGAGCGGATGTCCTTTGACTTGGACTGCTGTAACGTCTCCAAGTAGATCTTCAGCAGCTTCGGCGCGTGCGTATATTTGATGATATATTTGAGGGCCAGCGTGGAGGCCGATGCAATCACCTTTGCCGAGTTCTGGATCAGCTGTATCAGCTGCTCCAGTATGCTCCAGCAGAAGGAGTCCAGTTTGTTGCGCAACGTCTTGGACATGTACGCAATGGTGATGCACGCCTCCCTGATCACCTGCGAGCGCAGCTCCTCCTTCAGAACGTCCAGGAAGGCCAGAGATAGCTCCTTCAGCTGCACAGTCATAAATTGCTGCTGCGCCTGATAGTTGAGCATCAGCAGAGCGCGCACCTTCTTGAAGGCATCCACGCGCTTCTCCCAGTCGGCATTCTTATCGCTTATGATAACTAGGATTTGCTTGTATATGTCATCCATGTCCTTGGCATGGAATATAGTCAATTGCGGCACCTGCTCAAAGCTGGCCTCGAATATCTCCATGGTCACGGCGCCCGCATCGCCGGCCACATCGTTCGTAGTGGGCTTCTGGCGCTGCATCGACGAGGCCGAGTGTAGCTGTCGTTTGACAATCTTTGTGGGTCGCTCCCGCACAGAGATGTTGTCTCCCTCGTCCAGACCGCTGCCATTGGTGCCATTGCGCAGCGCCGAGGGCAGCAGCAGCCCCTCCAGCTTCACCTGATCGAACTTCTGCTCGAGCAGCGCCAGCTTCGAGGCAGGCATATCTTCAATGCGCCGCAGATCCGGTCGCAGGCGATCGCCCACATGCTTATAGATCTCCACGAGCGTCTGTATGGCCGCCTCCCGCACATTCACCGTGGGATCGCCGAGCAGTGCACACACCGGCGCTATGTACACCCGCACGCTGAGCTGCTGGGTGCCGTACTCGTTGAGCGCATTCACAATTGTCTGCAGGAACTCCTCGCGCACTTTGGCATTCTTGTGCTTGAAGCAGGTGACGGCCAGTTTGTCAATTAGCGTCTGGGGCGACTGAACTTTGTGCTCCATGAGATCACGCAGCAGCAGCTGCGCCTTCTCGCGCACAGTGTCTCGACTGTCGCCCAGGCGATCGATCACATGGGGCAGCACTGTGGCCGTATACGCATTGAAGTCGGAGCCCAAACGCTTGATCAGCTCCGAGAAGGCCTCGAGTGACTTTTGTGCGATCTTGAAGTGACTGCCCGTCAGCCAGGGCATCAGGTTGTCAATGAGGAAGCCCATGTCTGTGCACACAATTGAATTGGTGTCATCGCTGAGGAATGTCACCAGATCCTCAGCCAATTGGACCTTGACGCGCATATCCGCCTTGGGCATCTGTTGAATGAAGCCATCCAAATCGCTTGGCTTGCGGTACGCCATTCTCCCTCTCTCTCTCTCTCTCTCTCTCTCTTTCCTTCTTTATAACAGTGTGAACGTGTGTGTGTGTGTCGAGTGTTGCACCTGCAATAAAAGTGAACGGACATCAAATTGGTTTTAGCTTTTGGCTTGAGCAAATTGTATTAAATATTTATGCCACACGACTCTGTGGCACGTTGCAATGCAGGTCATGAGAAAACGAATGTCAATGGTAATATATAAATAGATTGATTCACTTTCGTCTCGCCCTAAATAAAACATCAAAATAATTGCAGACTGCTAATTTGTTCAGTTAGTTAATTAATTAAAGGTAAACAAAAACTATATCAAACAACTATAAAAATCTGCAACAATTTTGACAAAGCTAAATAATATAATTTTCAAAAAACAATAACATAAAAATCTACTTAATTTTTGACAAAACCAAAAAATAGATTCTAATTACTCTTCAAATTATGGATTGAATTCACTGGAGGTCAAAGCATCCGACTGATTAATAATTAACAATAATAGTTATTAATGAAGAAATACTAAAATAACAACTTCAAATGAAGCGCGCAATTCAAACTGTAAACTGCGCGCGCGCACATTAAATGCAGAAGGAGAAGAAGAAGAAGCAGCTGCTGCGACCGTAACACCAAAAAGAAGAAGAAGCACAAGCAACAGTCGCACAAACGTGCAAAATGGGCAACAATTTATGTGTTTATCCATGTGCCTGAGTATGCGTGAGTGTGCGTGCATGTGCGCGTGTGTATTTGTGTGCATGTGTGTGTGTGTGAGAAATGAAGTCAGTGTTTGGGCTGCGAAAAGTAGGTGAATGGCTGTGCGGGTGGAAGAATGAGCACGGGCATGGACATACTGGCAGATGGTAGTGTGCTGGAATGACAGTGCAGAGGAGGCGTGGGACGGGGGGTGGTGGGAGTAGTAGGTGTGAGCGGGGCGTTGTTACGTCGTCGTTGTGCACAAACATGAATCATCTCACCGCGTTGAGCGTGACGGACGAGGAGTGCTGCTCGATTTGTGGGTGGATGGGTGGGTAGTTGTAGTTATAGTTAAATAGGCAGTTAAGTGTCCAAAAACTACAAAAATAAAAACTATAAACAATAATAGCCCAAAAAGGTTGCGGCGCTGCCGCTGCTTCAGCTGTTACTGACTCTGGTTACGGAAGCGACATAAACGGTAAACGACGAGCGTCGCTGTTAATAGCTGCAGCGCCAACGGCAGCGACGTCAACGTCAAGCCGTCTATAGACAGTGAGAGAGAGAGAGAGACCGCAACAAAAACAACGACACAGCGTAACAAAAAGAAACAACATATTTATGGAAATAGCTAAATGAGATAATATGACAGCCAACAGCAAGTTGTAGAGGTAGAAGAGTGTGTCGACAATTACTAAGCAACAACAGCGACTTGTTTGCTCATGAGAGGAAGCGAGAGAGACGGACACAGAGAGAGCTTTAAGCGAACAAGCAACAAATTAGCATTGCATACGCAATTTTCTATTTATAATAAAATAACAGCAACAGCAACTAAAATTTTTATAAAGCGCTGGGCGTAGCTTTCGTAACGACCAACTTTTTTTAGAACTTTTGCAACTCTAACTAGACGATAAGATAGGGCTAGTCGATTAAAGGCAGCGGCCACGCTGTTAGTTTTGAAAAACAAGCAGCAGCTGTTCCAATTGGACTGGCCGAGGGCGAATTTGTTAAATTTAAATGTCACATGAAAAGCGAAATAAAAAAAAAATAAAACAAACGGAAGCGGAGGCGAGTGCGAGTGCGAATGTGAATGCGTGTCTTGGCCAAATAGTTGCATGATCTTTTTTTAACACGCTCACAGATACGCACACTCCTCCTCTCACTCTCACACACATATGCCTAAATAAATACTTACTTTATTTGCAAATCCGGCTGCTGCTGCTTCTTCTTCTTCTTCTGCTTCGGCTCCCTCTCTTCGTTTTACGCTCAATTTTTTGTTTTGGGTTGGGTCTGACGCCAGCAACAGCAACAACAGCAACAACAACAACTGCTGTTGCTGCTGGTGCTTGTTGGCCGCCTTGGGCAATGTTCAAAATTGATTTTCCAGTTGGAAATTGAACAAACAATTTGTAATGCACACAAATACGGGTATTAAATAAATTCTATATCGTTTCAAGCACAGCCAATTGAACAATTGCCAGATGAGAGATCACAGTTTTGCTCTTATTGTTGCCTCCGCTCACCCACTTCTTTATTTCTATTATTATTATTGTTATTGTTGTTGTTGTTGCGCGCAGTTTCACTTTAACACGTTAAAATGTCATTTGTTGTTGTTGCAATATCGCTGCTCTCTTTCTCGTTCGTCTACCGTTATTGCTGACTGCCAGAGGTGTTCGTCGCCGTCGCAGTCGCAGCGCCGTCGGGCTGCCGCGGGTTCAACACAAATTCCAACGTCTTCAAAGTCTCGTCTGCTGCTGCTGCTGCTGCTGTTGGCTGAATTCGTGAACTTTTTCAGTGACGCGCTGTTTGCCTGTGTGTGTTCTCTTACTCTCTTCCTCTCTCATTGCTCATGGGTCAGATTTGCACTCGCAATTTGTCCGCGTAGCGGTTGTTCGATTTGACAAACATCACATTTTGTTGCACATTTTCAACGTTTGCTTCTTATTTTGCCTATTCATTAGATTCTTTTCACACTTTTTACATCAATTTAATACCGATTTTGTTGCGCGTTGCGAAAAATTGCCTCTTCTTGCTCATCGGTTGTTGCCATAAATCGATACGAGTTGTCACATCGATATCATTTACAGGGCTGCAACGTAAAAATATGACTGCATATCGATAGTAGACTGTAAATATACCTATTTTTAACAGTCTGGTAGCATTTCTTTTTATGTAAACAGCACATGTATTTAATCTCAGTGTTGTTTACCCTCTGATAAGTATACAATACTTAATTAAATTTTGGAGGGAAGACAGCTGGGTCAGCAACAAATGATATGTAAAACGATACGCTGATAAAGCTGGAGTGGGTCTGTATGATAATAAATAAATGTGAAAATGCAACGTGGAATTTTTTTCTATTGTATTTATTTATTTTTTCTTCAGCCCATTGTGTGTATAGAATTCATTTACTTTTGCGATCAAATTACTTTTGATTTCTCGGATTCATTTGTATGCAACTTAAGCTATTCAGTCTTTTATTACTTTGAACAATTCTGGTGAACCGCCTGTGCCCTGCCCGATGGATCTTCTGGGCAGCCCCAATCAAGGCGTGGCACCCATCGCACCACTGTCCGAGCTGCTGCATCTCCAGGAAATTGTTGCTCAAAGATAGTGCGATAGTAGTATGCTTCCTTTGTCGTTGGCGTGTTGTATGGATATCTCTCGGCAGCTGCCGCAAACTCCGCATCGTCCACGTGGCTGGTGGCTACGCGGCGGATGCTATTGATCCATTCATAGCCGACGCCATCCGAGAACTGTTCTTTCTGGCGCCAGAGCACTGAATCCGGCAAATAGTCCTCGTCAAAAGCAGCGCGCAACACAAATTTCTCCAGCCTGGACTTCTGCTCGTCATTGAATTGGTTAAGGGGCCCAGGAATCTTATCTTGTGGCCGTATGTTCATCACATAGTTGACGAACTCCGTGTCCAGGAAGGGCACACGCAGCTCCACGCCCTTCGCCATGGACACTTTATTGGCGCGCAAGCAGTCGGACAAATGCAGCTGCTGTACACGCTTCACCAGCTCCTCGTGGAACTGCTCATAGCTAGGCGCCTTGTGGAAGTAGAGATATCCGCCAAAGATCTCATCTGCGCCCTCGCCAGAGAGGATCATCTTGATGCCGGTGCTCTTAATGTAACGCGCCAGCAACAGCATGGGCAGGCTGCATCTGACAGTCGTCACATCGTAGGTTTCCAGATGATAGACAATGTCCCGGATGCCGTCCAGTGCATCCTCAATCTCAAAGACGAGCTCCGTGTGGTCACTGTCTATGTACTTGGCCACTTGTCGAGCTGCCTCAAAGTCCGGTGCATCTCTGAGGCCCACCGAGAAGGTCTTCAATCTGTAGTCCGGATTGGTCTCACGCATAATCTTGGTGGCAATTGATGCTATCAGGCTAGAGTCGACGCCGCCAGAGAGCAGCGCGCCAAAGTGAACATCGCACTGCAGATGGGTGCGCACGGCGGACTCCAAGCTGGTCCTTAGCAGCGACAAGTCGCAGGGCAAACTGGGAATCTGCTTCATCCAGGGCTGCTCGAAGTGTCGCCAGCGATGCATATTGCCCACTCGTCCGAAGCGCGCCTCACCCGGCGTAAATGCCTCCAACTTCTCGCAGCAGGCAGTCAGGCATTTCATCTCGGAGGCCACCCATATGTTGCCCTTGGCATCCTCGCCAATGTACATGGGTATAATACCAAAGGGATCACGTGCCATCAACACCTCCTTGGTGGTCTTGTCGTACAATGCAAACGCGAACATGCCCGTGATGTGCTGCAGCAGCTCTTCGCCGTAATCTTGATACAGTTCCAATATGACGTGGCAGTCACTCTTTGGCTTATAGCCGCCACGTCTTTTCGCTATCTGTGCAGATAGTTCTAGATAGTTGTAGATCTCACCGTTGGCCACCAGCAATAGATTGCCATCATCCGAGACAAATGGCTGGTCGCCCAATTCGACTCCCACAATGCGCAGTCGCTCGTGGACCATGGCCACTCCGTGTTCTGGTATAATCTGGACGCCCGTCGAGTCGGGTCCACGATGCCGCTGTCTGCCACTCTGCCTATAGGCCAACTCGCGAAGACTATGCTTGCAGCCATCCAAACACTGTGCCTCTATGGGCGATCCATCGCTGGAGAATATTGCAAATATGCCACACATGATTCTCAAATTTAATTTACCGTTACTCGGTCCACGTTATGTAACACCTCTTGCAAAACGCCCTTCCACTAACGCTGCTCAAACTCAACTATTCCACAGTTCGTTCAATTCGCATGATTTATGGAGTTCGATGATTACATCAGTCGACTGTTAAAAGAGCACAATTTCAGAGCAGCTTCGTTCCTTTCAATGTTAACTAACAGTTCCGTTAGCACAGCTGAACATTAATTGGCGAGCACTTAAGCACAGATCCAGCAAGTGTTCGAAAGCAAGTCTGTTAATATTATTTCAAATTTCAATAGCAAGTACAATAAAAATGGTCAATCATTTCTTTTATATATAATATGTAGGAGCTGCACACGAGTAATTAATGGAAAGAGTTTACCAACTTTTATCTCAATAATGTTTAATTGTCTAACTTCTGAAATATTCAAAAGCAGAATACGTTTAAGGTGCATTAATATATATAACTGTTACTTACATCTACTGCAATCACATCTAAATCCTGTGCTCTTTTTTTAAAAATAGAAGATGAGAAAGATAATTTATCACTATTGATGTTTATCATCACTCAATCGTGGCTCACTATTACATCAGCCACTGTTACCGCGCCTCAGCTGAGACACTAACTGTTGTTAGTAGCTCGGAAAGAGCACAGTCCGAAAATGTGACGTCAAACAAGGGCTGTTAGCTAACAGGAGAAGAAAAATAAAGTGTCTTTTAACAGTGCGAGTGCCTCTCTTCACTCTTATCAAAACACTGACCAGCTTAATTGAATTATATTTCAATTTATTGAATGCACGTGCGAAACACAATGCAAAAGTGGGGCGGAAATTAAATAATTGTTTTTAATTTGCATTCGTTTTCTAATCAATTGATTCGGTTCAGTCAGGTTCAAGAGCAATTGTTTTTCGCGTGTGAAAGCTCACTATTAATTGTAGGTTATTCCTTTGGGAAAAAATTATAAACATATTTATTGATGCTCTTAAGAAATTTAAAATTAGTTTATATATTGCTATTTTTCGAATTGTTATTTTTATTTTAAACAACTATTGAAAAATGGAAAACCATTAATACAAATATTTAACACTTGCCATAGGCCTGATTATGGGCCGCCTGTGCCCGCCCTGACGGATCTTCTGGACAACCCCAGTCCTGGCGTGGCGTCCACTTCGCCACAGTGTTGGCAGCTGCCTTGCCAGGGAACTGTTCCTCGAAGATGCAGCGATAGTAGTAGGCCTCCTTGGTCTTGGGCGGATTGATGGAAAAACGTTGCTCTGCCGCTTGGAGCTGTGCATCGGTCACATGACGAGCCGCAAACTCTGGCAGGGCGTCGATGAGGGCGTAGCCCACGCCATCCGAGAACTGTTCCTTCTGGCGCCAGAGCACAGCATCTGGCAAATAATCTCCATCGAAGGCTTCGCGCAGCACAAACTTCTCCATGCGCCACTTTCGTTCCCCCGCAAACTCATTAAGAGCACCTGGAATCTTGTCCTGCGGACGTATGCTCATCACATGGTTTACCAGCTGGGTATCCAGGAAGGGCACACGCAGCTCCAGTCCCTTGGACATGGTCACCTTGTTGGCACGCAATATATCGGAGACATGCAGCCGCTCGCAGATCGTGACCATCTCCTCGTGGAACTGATCGTAGTTGGGCGCCTTGTGGAAGTAGAGATACCCGCCAAAGATCTCGTCCGCGCCCTCGCCCGAGAGGATCATCTTGATGCCGGTGCTCTTCACATGGCGGGCCAGGTAGAACATGGGCAGGCTGCAGCGCACAGTGGCTATATCGTATGATTCCAGGTGATAGATCAGATCGCGCAGCCCATCCAGGCAGTCCTCCACGGTGAAGCTGATCTCCGTGTGCTGGCTGCCAATGTGCTGGGCCACCAGGCGTGCATGCTCGAAGTCTGGTGAACCGGGCATGCCCACCGAGAAGGTGCGCAGCTTGTAGTTAGCGTCCCGTTCCCTCATGATCTTCGCAGCTATCGAAGCTATCAGGCTGGAGTCCACGCCACCCGAGAGCAGCGCTCCAAAGGGCACGTCACACTGCAAATGCGAGCGCACAGCCAGCTCCAGTTGGTGACGCAGCTCTTGAAGATTCACCGGCCGCGTGGGCGTCAACTGGCGCCAGCTGGGATTGTGGTAGCGCACGGGCTGGATCTGCAGCACTGTGCCCGCTGCCAGATGGCCAGGTGGGAAGATCTGCAATCGCTCGCACACGCCCATCAGGCACTTCATTTCCGAGGAAAACCACAAGTTGTCCTGCGCATCCTGGCCCATGTAGAGAGGAATAATGCCATAGGGATCGCGGGCCACCAGCAGCTGACGTCTGCGACGATCGTAGAGCACAAAGCTGAACATGCCTGTGATGTGCTGGAGCAACTCCTGGCCGTGCTCCTCGTACAGCTCGATGATCACATTGCAATCGCTCCTGGGCCGATAGCCGGGCAAGCGCTTGCCAATCTGCTCGGCCAGCTCCACATAGTTGTAGATCTCGCCGTTGGCAATCAGGGCAACGTTGCCGTCCTGCGACACCAGCGGCTGATGGCCCGTCTCCACGCCAATGACCGCCAGCCGTTCATGCACCAAAGCCACGCCCTGCTCCTCTATAACCAGGACGCCCGTGTCATCGGGTCCACGATGCCGTTGCTTCCCACTCTGCCGATAGGCCAACTCCCGCAAACTGTGCTCGCTGCCCTGAAAATTTGTTGCTCCAATCGCTTCTCCGTTCGCCGAGAATATGGCTAAGATGCCGCACATATTGAGATCGTTCAGATTAGACTATTGAATCAGGTAATAATGTATCTTTACACCTGTAGCCAGATTCATCTGCTCGAGCAGCTGCCTCGACTGCCGCTTTTATAACAAATTGGTCAGTGAGTTTCGGCCTTATTAGTTGTTTTTTTTTTGTTTTTGCCTAATTTAGTAACTTAACGATCCCAAACAATTGTTAAAAAAGCGTTAAATTCGTTCAATTTGAAAATAGAAATTAAGGCACTCAGAGTGAAGGGTTAACATATAGGGTATATATACCCTATAAAGATTTCATATAGTTAGTCTTAGTAGATGAGTTTAAACCGAACATCTAGAAGGGAAGTTATGCAAGATCTAAGTCGATCTGCATAAACTGAACGATAGATGGCGCTCGAGATGATTTGAGCAAGAGTAAATGTTTATGATTTACCAATAGTTTCAGCAACTAGGTGAAGATGTCAGGGTATCTTTCAGTCGGTGCTTCTTCTTTTTCGACAAACCTAAACACACAGTTAAAAATACTAAGACAAAAATAATAAAATCAGTATTTCGGTTAGCTACCATATTTTATTACTTAAATTTGTTTTATTTTTTTAAGAATATAAAATAACATGTAAATAAAAATGTTGTTTTAATTGCTTGCTACTAAACCTTAAAAAAAAAAAAAAAAAATAAATAAATAAACATTTAGTTTATGAATGGAAATTTCATATTTGACATCTGATTTTCCCTCAGTGTGAATTGTGAATTAAAGCCGGATTTGTGGATTGAACGAATAAAACTTAGTCGCACGATAAATTTACATAATATTTAGTTAATCGAGAATTTTTTAATTCGGCTTAAACAATTTGAACTTAAAATCAATAACAGATTTAGAATATAGAATAAGGGCTTATATTTGCTTCGTTCCCATCAGCCTGGGAAAGTAAGGACAAGGTACATACATCAATACGGAATCAAATTTGAATTTTAGCACGTTGAGTAAATAAATCATTTTAATTGATAGGGGGGTTCAAAGTGCGCTGGAAAAAAATATATAAACTATGTATATCTGATTAATTTATTCTATATGTATAGAATAGTATACTCTATAGTTGGCAACAATTCAGAGCAAAGTTGAAATTTAATCTCAAAAACAAAACGCTGAAGTCCAAAATTGAGTAATGTTCTATGGTTAATGGTAATGGTTCCCGTTCTTAAAAGTAAAAACTGCTCTTTGGATAGGTTATCTCAAGTATCTCAAATCGTTTTTTGAAATCTGCGCCGATTTATCAGCTTACATTTAATTACGATAACGATAACATTTAGCGATTGACAATTCTTACTAACAAATATCACTAAATATTAACATACTTTGTTGATTTTAGCCACTTAAATATTTTTAACATATTTTATTTCTGACTTATTATATATATCTTCACTCATTTCACTGGCATCGTCAATTGGCCTTAAAAGGATTCCCTAGGAAGTACGTGCGTGTGCACGACTATTCCACTTTTCTGGGCGAATGGTTTTTGAGAAGTGTGAACATTTGAATAAAACCCAATCTAATTCATAGGCAATGGAGTCCTGCAAAGCTTTAGCATTAAAATGAATAGAATTTTACTTAAATTAATATACTTATCAATATAAACAAATGAGAATTTTTTGTTAAGTTTTTTTGGCGCTCTGCCATTCAAACAGCCAACGTCTGAGCTGGCGTTATCGATAAATGCTTGCAATCGTTTTACAGCACTGTCGCATTTGAAATATACTGACAGCTGCCTGCATCAGGCAGCGGTGCAAGAAAAATTGTATAAATTTTCAATCAAATAGAACCAAAATTATTCAATATATTTGTCAATAAAAATGTACACAGATGAGGTGAGTACGCCGCAAGCACTCAAGACGCGATGCTATGCCAGCTTAAATGAGCTCAAATGCCGTGTAACAAAGAGTGGCAGACGAAGCAGCAGCAATAGCGGCATCAGCAGCAGCAACCATTTTATAGCCGCGGCGTCTGCAACGCCTACGAATGGCGGCAAATCGAATAAATCAAAGTGCAGCCCCCAATTGCATGGCACGGTGTGCACACCGCCACCCAAACGACTACAGAAGGTGCGAAATCCTTTTGAGGGCGCTCTGGCAGAGCGTCTGCATTTACCATTGATAGCCAGGTGAGTGTGTGAGTGGACGAATTTATGCTCAGTTCTCAATAATTGACTTGCTCTTCCTAGTCCCTCACTCTTTCAGTGTCGTTCGCGCACTCCACAGCTCTCCTCCACGCAATTCGAGTGGGACATCGAAGAGGTGTCCCAGCTGAAGCCCGCGGATGTGGAGCCGCATGAGACCCAATTTCATGACTCGCCGGATCCCGAACAGGAATCCAAGGCACAATTGGCTATTAGCACCTTTTTCAAGGAATCGCATATAGTGCCCAGCCCCGTGGACTGTCCGCTGCGCAAGCATCGCATAATACTTAACGAAATCAATGCGAATACGCCCATATCGAACAAATCTAAGCGTTCCCGGGATTGCGAGGTACAGACGGAACTCAGTTTGCCTCCTGTGCTGCCCAAGGCACTGGAGGAGGCACTGCGTCCTTATTTGCAGCCCCACTTGGCGGGTTCCCAGCTGCGTAAGTCATCTAGCGGCGGGGACATGTTCAACAGCTCTATGCGTCGCAAGCTCTTCGATTTGCAAAATATCATTGTGCTAGGGGAGCGCGATCAGGAGCAGCTACACTCGGGAGATGAGCAGCATGCCCAGATGGTCGGATCCAGTCCTCATGCCAAACAGACCGTGATTGCTGGCCGCCTCTCTGATTCTGCCGGCGAGGGTTCAAGTAGCTTTGGTTGCCTATCGCCAATTAGGAATCTCTGCGGTCTGCCACCTGGCACACCGGACGATGGCACCGGTGAAAGTAGCGGGCGCAGGCGCAAACAGCTGCTGCAAGAACTAGTGGAACTGCCATCGCCAATTGCTCCATCGGAGCATTTGAGCCGGCGCCTACACAGGAGCAAAAGCAGCAACAGCAGCGAGCACGTGACCCTCTCTGAGCTGACGACCACGGCACGAACCGCTTGCAAATTTACGCCCGATCGCAGTTCCTCGCCGATGGCCCTAGAGTACTCAACAGATAGCAGCATCAATCAGCGTGTGAGCCGTCTGCATATGAATAGCATCAAGCAATTGCCCAATGTTTCAGTACTGGAACAGACAAACCTGCTGGTGGAGCAAGATAATGATGAAACAACAGAGGTGGACTTTGATACAGATGAGGACGAGGATGCCGACACAGACGGCATGCAATTGTCCCAGCTGTCCACGCAAAGCTTCAATTGCAGCTCCAATTCGGATACGCCGCGTCATTGTCGACGACGCTCTGCTAACAGAAAGAACTTATCGCAATCCTTCGGTGCAAATCTACTGGACGATGTGGAGCCCGAGCAACAGGCGGACAAAGTCGAGGCACCACAAGCTGAGAACATTGCAGATCCAGCACCTCGCACTGGCTTCTATCGCACAGACAGCGGATTCAATGAGACGAACAGCACCTCGAATTTCGCCTGTTCCCAGGAACTGCCCAGTACTTCGTTAGATGTATCTATGGTCTGTTGCTCAACGCCTTCGACACGCTCCTGACATTAATCGTATGAAGTCGAAATCGTATTGCAATAACCCTTGTCTTGATTTAGTTAAGGATCAGTCTGAACTGCAATGTAGCCCACCGTATATACCCAAGGCCTTTCATGTCTAGTGTTTAGTTCATTTTTTATTAATTTTATGCGTGAACTTATTTAGAAAATTTAAATAACTTTTGTCCATGTAGTTGCCAAACTAGTTAAATAAGTTGTCATCGTTTGCAATTTCATATTAATTGTATTTTTTAATCACATTTCTATTTCTTACAAATAAATACAATTTAAAAAATAGTATTTTATTTTAAATTTGAAATTTTCTCCAGACAGGTAATATAGCAATAGCCAAAAGACATTTTGTGTTGCTACATAATATTTTTAACAAATTGCTATTAAAAAATTTTAATTCATATAAAAACAGCTAACTCCGCCAAACATTTAAAATGATTTGTCAGTTAACAGCCGGCAGCAGATCATGTTAGCTGTAACAGATCACTTAAACATTAACATAACCAATTTGAGTTTAACAGTAGATAAAACGATAACAATTATAGAGAGAGCACAATTCACAGTTTTCTTTCAAACATTTTGCAGAGATAATGCGAAAGAACAAATATTAATAAGTTAGTTGTTGTTTTGCCGCCGAACTGTTAACGTGTCGGTATGTAACGCGTGGAAGTGAGTGAGAAGTCAAAAAATTACCAACTGAATATATGTTTTGGCAATATAAATAAAAAATTGTAAGCGAAATATTGGAAACAATGAAATTAATAAATAAACCGAAAAATATTGAGTTCATGCGTGTTTGCATTTAATTTATACGCGTTTGCTGTTTAATGCATTTAATCGTGGTACGCATGCAAAAATATTGTAATATCAGCAAACAGCAGCAACAATAACAACAAGGGCGACTTTAGTTAAGACAAACCATGAAAATTGCTGCACTAATTTTCACCTGTGTATTGTGTTCTTGTTGTTGTAGTTTGCTACGTTTGGCTGCTTTTTGGCTATTTCGATGTGTGAGTGTCGGCACCTATGTGTGTGAGTAGCGGCATCTATGCGCGCACGTGTGTGTGTATGGTATGCGTGAGTTGTTATAAATAGGCGAAAGAGAGAGAGAGTGAGAGAGAGGGAAGCAGAGAGAGAAAGATCACTTCTTGCAAGCAAAGAAAGTGCAAAAAGAAAAATCAACTCAACGAAATACACAAAATATGTTTATTTTTATAGGCCAACAAATAAATTAGAACGCCGACAGCATGCGAAAGCGTAAATGTGTCAGGTAAAAAAATAAATAAAAAACAGCAAATGAAATTGTATAAATTACCGGATATAAATTCTTTAGTGTGCTATTTCTTTAATGAAATGATATGAAATGGAATAAAATGAAATGCCATATATTGGCAACACTGAAAACACTGCAATTCCTGTTACAAGAAACCAGTTACACTGTTAAGAGATCCCCCTCTCGTCTTTCTCTCGCTCACTCACTGTTAAGCCAAATCCTATTGGAAGCCGCCTGCTGCATCCGTTTTTGAGCGAAAGTTTTTTATGGTTGTCTCGCCAAAGTGTGCAAAAAAAAAAAAAAAAAAAAGAAGAAAAATAAATGTGTGCAGCCTGCCAGCTGTTGATAGGCAAACTGCATAAAGCAGAGAAGAATTAAAAAATCTAGTCAATTAATTGTTTTTTGTGCGCCGTGAAAGTGCTCAACGTGTTCATATAATAAATACAATTTTCTACAATTGCAGCTTGATCCATGTGTATGTGTGTGAGCGATTTTTTTATTATATATTTTGATTGAATGCAACATTAAATCTAACTGCAACAACAACAATAGCAGTCGTCAGCGTCAATGTCACTTGTTGCTCTAACTTGTTATTGAGGTAAGCTTTTATATCAAATGCGCACTATAAGTATATAAATTACCTGTTTAATCTAGTTTTTAAGCTTAGCCATAGAAATACTTTCCTAAATTATGCAAACTGCGTTCAGTGTTACGCGAATCCTTGAATTCAATTTCAAGTAGACAAATCGTTCAAATTAGAATATAAATTGACTTTCAATTATAGTAAACACTGACAAATGCGAAAACTTTAAAGGCCGACAAAAATCAGAAAACAGGCAAAAGCCATGTTATTGAGCTTCTCTTATTGGAACTGTTGGACCTTGGAATATTTCGAGCTATAACATTTTAAAAGCTAGGATCCTTAACAGCTTTCACAGGTTTGTTACTGTTAGGCTCCTCCACAATTAGACCAATATGTTACTATGTATACATACTGATTGGGTATTGTCAAACCGAAATTTCTTATAAAAATAAACAAAAATATAAATAAAGTAAAACAATTTGATAAAAATTTAAAAACAAATAACAAATACCAACACATCACCTACAATTGGAGTATCTTCTTCTTCTGCAAGTTTCCAGTTTCGAAAGAATTGAACGGTTTTGGCCTTAAACCTTAAACTCGTAACTGAACACATTTTGACCCTTTGAGCCGTGTTGCCTGTGTGTGACACACGCTTGTGGCAACTTCTCAGCTCTGGCCGGGCCATATTATTTTGCCTTCTTTACTCCTCTGTCTTTCATTCCTTTTATTATTTATTTTATTTTTTTTTAGCCGGTCTCTCTTGCGGCTTTTGTACAACTTCCGCTATATGTGAAGTGGTTTCGTTGAAAAAAAAAAAAGAAAAACAGAAATGAAAAAAATGTAATTAAACCAAGAGAAGCAGCGGCAAAGGGGAGCGCAGTTAGATAGGCTGGCACGTAAGTAAGTAGGTAGCAAACAAAGAGTAAAGCACATATACAATAACAACAACAACAACGACAACGCGAAGAATAATAACAACAACAATAATAAACAACAAAACTGCTATAACAGCTATGTCTGTGTAAACAATGAACCCAAGTTGCAGCCACAGCAGCAGCAGCAGCAGCAAAGGCTGCTCTCATGGGAGTCGCAACTTGTTGTTGCTGTTGTACCCGAAAAACCGGTTACATGAAATCATGAAACTGAACAAGAACAACAACAATAACAACAACAGCTAGTAAAATTCTAAAGCATTGCCATATGCACATTGTCTATCTACTATCGTCTGTGCCTCTGTCTCTGCCCCTCCCTCTCAGACTCTCTCTCACTTTGACTCTTTCACTCCGCCTCATTGTCTCGCTCTAATGCGCATGCGTGCAACTTGTTGCCAGCTGCTGCCGCACTTTCATTAAACATTTGCTCCAGCCAGCTAGTTGAATATGTCTATAAATATGCATACCCTAGATTAAATGGGGTATATTGACTTGACATGTTAACTTATTATTACTTTGCTAACTTTTTCTGTTCAGTACATAACATTCCAACAGTAGCAATCCAATTGGAACATATGCAAAGCATGCTTAACATTTGTTTACTGCTGTCATTCTCACTAATTGGGGTTAATGTTAATCAACATTTCCTAACAATGTTAGGAAACCTGAAAACATTACATTCCATGAATCCCATTACTTTCTATAATGCTGAGGTTTCCAATGGAGCAAGCTAATTGGAATGCTGTTCATTTACATTTCTGTTCGATAGTTCACCAATACTTAAATATGTATTACATTCCAATAACGTTATTCCAACTCATTTCTGATCATGCTAAAAATAAGCTTGCCCACTCTCCAATTGGAATACCAATTGCATAAATCAAGAGCATTTGCAATTCGTTTTGTCTGCACAGCACTCGTCTACTTGTTTTTCCTGTTTCTTTTGCATATACATATATACAAATTCAATTTCTAATATATAAAATCAAAACACGTTTTTGCATCCTTGTGGCACACTGACATCTTTCAACGTAAATTTGCTTAATTAATATCACAAAAAAAGCTTTTGCTTTCAGTTTCTTATTCAGCTTCTACCACCACCTCTCTCTCCTCGCTCAGTTTGTGTCTTCCTCTTCCACACATGTTGCTTGTCCAGTTGTTTGCATTGATTTGCAAATTTTTTGCTTCTCTTGACGTAATTTGCTTAAATATTTTATTTACCTGGCTGACATCGAACCGTTCACTAATCAAGCCTTTTGTCTAAGTTAATCACGGCGACAGCTCAGTTACGATTTAATTGCCGGGCATTGACAGTCAAGGACTCGCCCCTAATACAGTGCTGGCCATATAAACGTGCCTACATTTTTATGACTCTCTCATTTTATTGGCTTTTTAGTTGAGTGAAATATAAAAATTTCCTAATGAAAACCATATTTGCTCTAGAGGTGCCAACTGTTGTTCATTTGCTTAGACATAAATATTCGGGCATGTGTGTGTGTATGCATAGTAATGTACACTATAAACATGTTGGGCATTCCGTTTCAGGTTGCCTTTGTAATTCAATGCTGTGGAATGCGTGCAAGGAGGCGCCTTAGACAGCTGTTTATTAGTCTGGCGGCAACAGCTGTGCTCGCCAGCCAAAAGTTGAGCAGAACAGTGCTGAAAATATGAGCAGAAATGTGACAGATTGTCGAATATTTAATGCACTTACCATGGAAATCAAGAGTTATTAGGTTGAACATTTCGCTAAAGGAAAAATATAATGCTTAAATGTACATATATCATAGAGAAAGAGAAAGAGACAATTAAAGGGAGGGAAAAATAGACAGAAAAAAAGAACGAGACGCAGAGAAAGAGAGAGAGAGGGAGCGAGAAAGTAAACAATTGCAAGAAGGTTTGACTGCATATATAAATTATATATACAAGACCTATAGTCATATTCTCCTAGATGTTGTGATAGATATATAGCTAAACGAGCAATATAAGGTTTACCCATATTTCTATATACTTAACGCAGAGTACGAGCAACCGTCACTCTACAAACTTTCGTAAGAGATCGAAAGCAAAAGGTTAATTGGTTGAATCGTTACAAATCTGTTGACAATTCTCTCAGACATTGCAAACGAGAGCAAAGTGGAAAAGCCCTTCGCACTCTGACACCAGCGACAGACGTTTAACCAGACGAAACGGAAACAAGGTCTTGACTTTTGATATTAATGAGCTGAAAAACAGAAACAAAACAAAAAGTTTGAGCTGATTAAATAAAGCAAAAGTGAACTTGGCAAACTTATTTCGAGTACAACTTGTTAACTGTTCACTTTACATTATTTTGTAAGTTCATTGCGTGTAACGGTAAATTTCCCTTGGCGCCCAGCAGCATTAGTGACTGCAACAACAGCTGCTACATCATCATCACTAGCAGCAACATCTGCAGCAGCAGCAGCAGCAGCAGCTGTAGCCGCATCAACCTCAAAAGTCAGTCAACTAATTCAATTAGTGCCATGTGAATTATTTGCCCAAATCTGATGACGGGCATTTAGAGCCACGGCGGAAGGGGCACTATAGGGCGAGGGGGATCGCCAAGGGATGTCGGATGAAAGCTGATATAATGAAGCTATTGTAAGTTCACTTTATGCTTGCCTTAGAGATGGAAAACAGGTTACACGACAAAGTACTGAGAATCTAATTTATTGTATGTTGCACTTAACTTAAATTGAGATCAATTTGATATGAAGAAATTCAATTGAAATAAAGATATAGTTAGGACTTAATAATATATAAATTATTATTATACAAAATTGAAAAGCTTCTTCATATATATTTTATATATTCCATATACCTTAAATTGCATTTAAGTTTCTCACTTTTTAAGTCATCTCATCTGACTCTCCCTTTCTTATTCCTCTACTTCCTTTTCTGTGTGCGATACTCTCTCCCTCTCTCTGCGTTTCTATCTCTGTGTAGCCCTCGCCCTCTCTTCCCTCCCCCTTCGTTCGCTCGCTCCCTTTCATCATCCGGTATCAGCTAGACAAATCTAATTCAATTTTCTTCTTTCTTTCTACATTTCATATTTCATTTATGGAATTCAAGTACATTAAAATCGCACATAATCTTTAATTCGCTTCTACCTCTTTCTCCCTCTCCCTCCCACTCTCTTTCTCCTTTACCATCTCCAATTAGTCACGCTTTCATCTCTGCCAATTATTTGTCCATCGCTAACACCTTTGTAGTTACCACGACCTGGCTTAGAGTTTTTTATAGCGTTTTCTTTAAGAGTTTTTTGCATTATTTTTGTTTTTTGCTAACTGGATCAGCCTTTGGCCTGGCTTATTATCTTAACCAAAAATAGAAGAAGAAGAAGAAGAAGCAAATAATTTTTTGTTCATTTGTTTTGTGCCAGTTTCAGTTTTTAGTTCTCAGCTCGCATTGCTCTGCGTTTTCGCAGCCAACTGAAAATAATAAAAAAACAAAACAACAACAAATTGTTGGGAAAACAAAAAGTTTTCTATTTGAACATTTTTGTGGGTGTCACATTGGCCACGCCCCCTTTTTACACGCTAGACAATAACAATTGTGCTTTTGTTTACCAATTTGTGGCTAATTCTACGATTGCTTCTGCTGCTGCTTCGTCTTCTTCTTCTTCTTTGTGTTTTTCCTTTTCGTTAGCTTCGCGTGTTTGTCTTTTTGCATTCAGTTTTGTTTGTTTACTTTCTTTGGCTTGGTTTAGTTTGAAATTTGTTTGGCGTTTTTGTTTTTGTTTTTTTCCTACTTCGCTTTTTTTTATTTTATTTCCTCCCAGTCGAGTTGAAAGTTCATTTGCCGTTTTAATTGCTAGCTAAATAGCTCGAAAGTTATTTGTTGGGCTTTGGGCGCTTTGCGAAGGCTAAAAAAAACTTCTGAAAGTGGTTGTGAATTATGTTTTCGGGGGGTTTCATAAGTAAGCCGCAAATGCAAGCCAAATAAGTTAATGGCAAAAGCAATTGACAACAGATCTTATACTTTTTTTAAACTTTAATTGTAAGCTGTTTAATGCATTTATATGATTTATTTATTTTTTATATTGTGATATGTATATATTTATATCATTATGACTTAACTCTTTACCTTTTGTTTTTGCGTGTTTATTTAACTAAATAATTATTTATTTACTTTGACAGTTTGTAAGTACAAAAGTCTACAAAAGCACAGATCAATTGTAATACTGTTTATATTTATTTAACTAACAGCAATGATGAATAGTTTTTTATACATTTTCACTTTTGTATTTACACATAACGGTTTCTTGTGAAAACTTACACAATAACAGTTCAGTTATCAGCTGATATCTATTGAGTAAATAGTTGATCAGGAAACTTTAACAAAATCTACATTATAAGATTTGAATTTAGACTAGCATAAAGAACTAAAATAAACCCAAAAAATAAAAATTTTATAGAAACAACATAAATTATATGTTACGAAATTTGCATACAAAATAAAAGTATGATCAAATGGGTTTTATAAGAAAACAAATGCTTATCGGCATTTTTATGCATTGTTGTTATAGCTATCAATGTAAATGCAATAAAAAAAAAGGTGTGACCATATGTAGCTAATGTTAAAATGTCAACTGCTACATGCCTATCGGACTTTTACGCAATAGATAATTGATTGTTATCGATATCTAGTTTTTGTATAAAAGAACGAGTGCCTATGCAAACAAAAAGCATAGCTAAATGGGATTTATAATAAGGCATTAATCATATTAAAAGTAATGCTTCAACAATTTGACTGCTTCTTCTTTCAAAAGAACAAATTCATTTGCACAAAGTCGAGTTCATTGAAAAAAGGGGTAACACGTGTTGCCAATGAAATATATAAATTGAGATCGGTGGCATTTATGTGACTAATTGGCTCAGAGGCAAACGACAACACGGAAAAACCAAGAGCATTAAATTTATAACAATTTAATGGCCAATTAGTGGCAAACGTAAACTGTTTGCCTCTGCATGCGTGCGTGTGTATGTGTGTGTATGTGTGTGTGTGTGTGTATGTGTGTGTGTGTGTGTGTGTGTGTGTGTGTGTGTGTCTGTGGATTGCGGTCTAGGACAACCGAAATACAAACACCAATGCACAGCAGCACACACCAACGCACACACACACACACACATTCACGCACACATTCACACGCCCACATTCCACAGTTTTTGGGCAATCTGTGCGCTCGCATTGAAATCGAACGCGTTTCCTTTGCGAATCTCAAACCCAATTAACAATTTGCCTGGCTGCACAATTTCCACTCGCAGCCAATTTAGTTGTTGACCATTAAATTGGCCAGCAAACTGTTGCAAATTTCGATATACACACACATACATACATACAGACAAATAATTTAGACCGCAAAAGAATTTCATTTCATTTCAATGCTGCGAGCCTTTAATGCCATTAACAGCTACATAGCTAGCTACTCACCATCTATCCGCATCGTGGCCTATTGAAAGTACTCTGGCCTGAGCCATACAAATGCGGTCTACAGGTGTACGTTGCTGACGTTCTTATAAAAGTATATGTATATATTTTATTTAACTAAGTGGAAGTACTCTTTTGAAACTAAGTTGACGAGTTGACGAAGTATACGCAAGAGTATATACCCTGCGCAGTTGGAGTAGATAAACTGTAGGCAGAGCATATACCCTGTAGTTAGCAGAAGTTTGTTAAGATATGAAAACTAGATCTAGAATGACGATAGAGGACACACATTAATTAATTATATAGATAGCATAAATTTATTTATTTTTAAAATTAATTATAGATCTTAACTCTGAATTTAGACTTTAATTTAGAGTTTTTTCTATGCTCAACTAATTTTTATTTTTTTAAGTATGCATAGGCATATGCTACTCACTTGTTGCATTCCACTGTTTCACAGGGTATTTTCATAATAATTTTCTTTTTAGCAAAGGAAAGTTTTTTTGACAGCCTCTTGAAGTTTTGCCTTCCTTTTTTTATGAGCTTTTCCCGTTAACAATTCTTTTAACTAGCTTTACAAATGGAACACCACTCAGCACCTTCTCTCCCACTCCTCCACTCTCCCTCTCTCTCTCTCTCTTTATGTCTCTGTGTGTGCAGCTGTAGCATATTATAGAGCAATACTTCTATTTGGAATTGCTTTTTGTTATTGTTTTTTATTGTTGCCGTTCGGTTGCTCGTTTCTGTTCGCTGGCAGTCACGGGTCTATTTCAGTTAATTATCGCACCCGCAGCAGGTTAACTTGACGCTGCCCGGTACGAGGCAACTGCCCCATAAGCTGGCCCCGGCCACACCGACCCCTGCTCCACCTTCGGCTTTTCGCCTACTCCTCCTCCTCCGCTACCTTCTTCATAACGGGCCTGACGCAACTTGACTGATATTTTTGCTCGAATGATCTAATCAGAAACAAGTTGATTTGAATTGTTGTTAGTGTCGTTGTTCTTGTTGCTGTTGTTGTTGTTGTTGTTGTTGGCATTGCTTTTCTCAGTGGGTAACATTGACGTTGTGTGGGACAATCGATTGCGTTTTACTGTTGTTATTGTTACTGTTTATGATTTCTAAATAGCAATACTTACCTGTATGAAGTGGTATGCACTTTCATGAATTTACTCGAAGAACAATGAAGTCCAAGTTAATGCTTTATATACTGCTAGAAATAAGTACAAATGTGGAAGGTATTTAACATATTCATGTCTACATAAATGAATTGATCAGATGTCACTTTAGGTTGTGGAACTATTTTCCATATTAGATTTCATATGAAATATTACATGAAGTTGACCATTTGTGGATCACAAGTGGAACATACTTATCCATTTAAAACAAACCTATCGGCTGTGGAACATAAAATGTAAATGATATATAAATCCTTAATTATGAACTGCATTAGATACGAATTTTACAAATATTTAATGTAATAGAATTCTGCTTGTGGAACCTATTTAAAATATCGATTAATTATGTATTTACTATATTATGGAGGATCCGTAAAGCGTACTACAATATCATAAATAGTTTGTGAAACTCTAACATTGCATATTTGATATTCCATTATCAGGTTTTATTTATTGTCTGATATCTATGCACGTAGCCCTCCGCAATTATTCTACAATTGTTAGACTCTACGATTTCTTCGTTTTATCTGTGGAACTATGTTACGGTCATTTACTGCCTTCCGGTATTTGTCGCATGATGATTATGACATTTCCAGATAAAACGCTTTATTTCTACGTGCTGGCTAAAGTATTTTATTTATTTATTTTTCGCTTTTCAATATTGCGTCAAATTGCGTTAAGCTATCCAATAATCGAGTGTCTCGCATGTTCAACAAAAAAATATAAAATAAAACTCATGAAAAACTGGCAAAAATGAACAGACAGCCTTTTGTTTTAACTGACGTGACAGAGAATACAAAAAAAAAAAGTTATTAGAGATAGAGGAGAAGAAGCAGAGCATACCCTATAAAAAATATTTAAATATGCATAACTTGTTAAAAGTGTATTGAACAAATTGAATATATCATTAGTCTTAGTCTTTTTTGAATAGCCACTTTTTATGGCTTAAACCGTTAAACGTTAAATTCTGGCAAAAGAAAATATAAAATTCTATTCAGTTCAGACGCTTTTTGTTGACAGTCTTTTTGCTTTGCGTCATATCGCCAAATCACAAAGTCAAACAAAAAACGTTAACTGATATGCCAAGCGAAATATGCACAGACAGCAATAGAGAGAATAAAAGAGAGGGAGAGAGAGACAAGCGAGAGAGTGAGAGTGTGAGGAAGAGAGGCGGGACACATGACTGGTCAAAAGAGGCATTGCGTGTGGGGTCATCAACTGGGCTTGCGGCCCTCGGGCTAAAAACTTTATGAGCGTAACAATAATAATAATAACAAACAACAAGAGCCAAAGAAATAGAAAATAACAAAACGCGGAAAAGAAGGAATATTGAACAAAAGAGCAAAAGTTTGATTAATGAGCGGGCGGGCGGTCGGGTGGATGGTTTCAGTTACCTTATTGCAATAGCAACAACCAGAGCAACGTGCAACAAATGTTGTTAAGAAAAGTTCTACTTGAAGAGTCAGGCTAAAAGTTATTGGCCAGTTGTATCTGGTGCCACAAATTGTAGCTCAAACCGCTATTGAGGTCAGCTTCCAATAATGAGCACAATAATAATTGGATGAGTGCTTCAGAAATTCATACTTGAACGCAAATTGAAGCATTTTCTGGGCAGCTGTGAAGATCGATTCATCAATTCTATTCTCCACTTTCTAGACACTTTGTGGGTTGTGGGTGGAATGTGTGTCAATTGTTGCGGCTGGCTTTAAAGAAACCTTTTGAACAATATGATATATTTTACGCTGTGGATGGTGTGTGAATCGTATATGTAATCAATTTGTCAAGGCAGAGGCACGGCTTGATCTCTTGATGCAGTGCATGTACAAATTGTGGAATCTATGTGGAACATATGTGGAACGTATGTTAATTTGTGTAATATAAATGGGTTTATTTGATTTCATGTTATATTGCATATGTACCATTTTGTGTGGATCCCATGTGGAACATATGTGGAATGTATGTCTATTGTAATCTGATTTGACATAATACGTTAAGTGTGTATCCCAATATATGAAAAGTGTGCCCAAGCCATGTGGAACATACATGATAAATTCTGATCTTTATATCTATATTTATATTCTCAAATACTTTGCGACTCGCAATTTTGCTCTTTCCACATATTTAATAATTTAATTGAATTTCTTTTCGTTTATTTGTTTACTTAGGTTCCTTTTCATTTATGCCTTTGGTTTACAAAGGTTTCCATTTCGAATACCAACCGCAATTCGCGTTAAGAGCTCTTGACCTATTAAAAAACGCAACTTTTTTGCTCAATTCGAAGCCCTTTCAATGTCATTCAAATGTCAACAGTTGTCGTCCGTTCCAGTGGCTCCCGCTGTCGCATTTGTTGGTCCTTTTCCAGTGGCAGTCGTAAAGCACATAATTAAATATTTAGATTGAATCAACAATTTGCCGAGCGACTAACGAGAATTCTATTCTATTATTCATGCCGCAAAAAACGAACATTAAAAATGCAATTTCAATAAAAGCACCAAATGAATTTCAATTAAAAACGCATGTGACACACTATACAAAAAAACCAAAAATTAAAAAATTAAAAAACATTTAAAGTTTTTTCAACAAATATCTGTGCATATATAAGCCGCACAATTATTTACTTAACTTCTTTAATAAACTCGCTTGTGGAAAAAAAATGCTGTCCGCTATGCATACGTTAAGTCTGTCCAAAAATCGCTTCGGATCCACTGGGCTTTAAAAAAAAAAAAATCATACGAAGTTGCCGAAAAATGCAATTAAAAATCCATCGCTGAGAGTTTGCTCAAAGTTCACAGAGAGTGTGTTTGGGAGTTAGAAAACTTTTTTGCTGCCCAACTAACTCAGTCACGCACACTAAGAAAACCAGCAAAAAAAAAAAAAAAAAAACGCTTGCAAAGCGATTTTCCAGCGCGTGCCACAACAAATTTTCCCCAACTATTCATAAGCGCAGACAAAGGGCGTGCTCTAGCAATGCCTTTATCATCATGATGGCCATCATTCCAAACATCATCAACGGCATCATCGCCATCAGCGTCACCTGTTCATGTACTCAGCATATTTTTGCATATCCTGCGTGTACAAATATTTTCCCATGTAACTGCTTCACACTTTAGGACTTCGCATTCCACACGGCATTTGGCACCCCCGCAAAACATGCGTCCCCCTCAGACCCACAGACCCCGCACACTGCTAACTGGCAACATTGTTGCCAAAAACGTAACGAAACTTGGCGCCAAAATAAACAATTTCAATTAAATGAGTTTCTCCAACAGCATGACGAGGAGGGAATACCCTTTTATATCTTAAATTCAAATGGAGTAAGAGAGTTTATACCAAATTTAAATTTAATTTAAATTTGAATTTGATAAATATGATTAGAAATATAATTAGTAGTATTATCATGATCATTGATATTATAAATTTATTAACTATTATCATCATCATTAACATTGTTATTCCAATTATCATTATATGCATGAGTATTAATTATGATTATTTTGATTGTCATTATCATTATCATTTTCATTGTTATTTTCATTGTTATTGTCATTGGCATTGGCATCATCATTATGATTGTTATTGCCATTGTAATAGTCATTATTTTAAATATATTCCTTTTTATTGTCTATAATATTATTATCATTATCATTCAAATAAAAATACCATTATTTTTATCCTAATCGTTGTCCTTAACCTTTGCCCTATCATTATAAATATTGTTATCATCTCGCTTTACGTTAACATTAGCATTATGAGAGCCCTTTTCATTAACATTTCTCTCATTTATCTAACTCTTGAGCTTAGCCAAGCATAACATAAGCGAACAATGTCTGCTTCCACACAGATTCCGCAGCAATTTGTTCGCACTCCGACAAAGCCATTGTCTGAATGTATTGCACCTTGCATTGATACCCTAACTGAATGGCGTTAGAGTCAAAGTTTTCGGCCCAGCTGCATAGTCAAGCAGATGACAAGAGACTGGGTTAGGTATAGAGAGAATGTTTGAGAAGTGTGGCTAAACTCTGGGCAGCGGGGTAACAACTAAAAACCGCCGCTAAACAAAAGGAAAACAATGTAATGGCGGCAAAAAACAAAAAAACAATAAAAAAGAAACATAAAAAGCCACGCACAACAGAGATGCTGCAACAACAACACCAACAACAACAAGAAGAGTAACAACAGCGACAAAGTTGCCTGTAGAGGAAACCAAAGTGAAACGCCTGTCCTGGCAATGGCAGACGCCTTGATGGGTGGCCAGCTGCCGCATGTAAGGAGGAGGACGGAGAGAGAAGGGGTCAAAAAGAGAGAGCGAGGTAGGGTGTGAGTGTGACTGCGCGTATGAGTGAGAGAGACAGCAACTGTAGCAGCAGCTACAAAGTGGAACAATGCGACATGTTGCGCTCCAAAGATTTTGGCTAGCAAATTTTGCAATAATACACACACACACATACACACTCACTCAACCACACACACTCACTCTCACTCACACACACACAACGCATACACCTTTAATGGGTTTCGCAATTTGATAAGCAATCTGTGTGTGTCTGCATCTGGCTAGGCGGAACAGGATGCGATTTATTAGTAGCCTGAACTAGGCGAAAATTAATCTTTGCTGCTTGTTTAACTGAATTGAGTATGCAGCAATTGGCATATGAGGCTGAAGTAAATCGATTTCTGGACAATTTGTGAGCCAAGAGCATCGTTAAATCTGACGCTGCAGTGCAATGAAATTGTGTGCATGGGCAAAGTTTAAGGACCTCGAGCAATGCAGCTGAATAGCAATTTAAGTGCTCTGCAATGTTGACTCTAGGGATTTGAGCCAAGGGTGATTTTCCTTAATTTGCGACATTCATAACTCCCTCTCCTAGTCAAAACTGCTGCCATTTTTAGCACTGAATTGAAGAAACAATTTGAGTTTTGACTGTAATTTTAATCAAAATGTTTGAGAATAGTAAAATCTATTTCAAATGCAAATTTAGTGGAGGTAGTCATAGAAATTATAATAGTAGTATCTTCAAATAGTAGTAGTAAAAGTAGTCGAAACAGTAGTTAAAGTAGTAGTTTTTGCAAAAGTTGTAATAGTAGTCAAATTAGTAGCGGTAGTTATAATAAAAGTAAAAATAGTAGCAGTATTAAAATCTGTTGCATAAGTTGTAATAGTAGTGAAAATATTAGCAGTAGACTTAAAATAGTAGCAGTTGTAATAGTAGTATTTTACAAATCAGATAAAAATCGGAAAGGCTTTCGGTATAAACTTTAACCGATTTTAAATCTTACTACTACTTTTAAAAGTAAGTATAAACAAGTAAGAAGGCTCCAGTCGAGACTGCTCGACTAGGAGATACCCTGAACCCTCCAAACTGATATTCTAATCATTCTGGACTTCTTTTATGCACACATACATACACATGCACGTATAAGCACGCGCTCTGCAAACTGCGCAGCTAGCAGCGGCTGCGCTTGGGCTGCACTGCAGTGTGGGCAATATTATGAGAATTTATTTGTTAAATAATTTCTTTTGTAGGCATACGATCCTAATGAAACTTTTAAAGCGTAATCATATGGCTAAAATGTGTGTACGTTCCAAAGCACAAGTCTCTAGTACTTGAAATGCGTTTTTTACAAATTGGGGGCGAAGGGGGCGTGGTATCCAAAATCTGTAAATTACAAAATCTTTGTGTCTATTAACTCTATATACAGCGCAAATTTGAAGTGTCCAGGTCTAAAAGTGTTCAAATTAGGCAGAAAAAACAATGTCGATTTTTCGATTATTCTCGATAAAAAAGTTATCGGGCGAGTTATCGAAAAAATAAAGCAAACTTGTACTGCCTATGGTATACACGAGTATGCATGCCAAATTTCAGCTCTCTAGCTCTTATATCTTCTGAGATCCTTTTGCTCATACGGACGGACGGACGGACGGACGGACGGAGGGACGGACGGACGGACGGACGGACGGACGGACCGACGGACAGGGCTATATCGACTCAGCTCGTCGTCCTGATCAAGAATATATATACTTTATGGGGTCTGCGATGATTCCTTCTGCCTGTTACATACTTTTCACAAAACCATTATACCCTGATTTCCCATTTTCAATGGGTTCAGGGTATAAAAAGCATACAAATTCTATAATAATTTCCCAAAAAACTTCCACTCATGATTCATGGAATTTGTACTTCAAATAAGTCTTTTAGATTAAACATAAGCATACAAAAAATATATAATAATAATAATATAAAATTCCAATGATAAGCGCGTGTGCGAAAAACTTAACGAATCATAAATAATATAAACAATTTGTAGATTATGCTTCATTGATAATGGCAAGGCAGTTGGCAATAGCAGTGGGAATAACCTTTACTTTAAAGGTATATATATATATATGTATAGCTGTACCATTTATAAAATATGTTCTTATAAATAAAGTTTCCTTATAATACTATCTTCAATTAGTTGCCATATTTACTCAGCTCTACCACACTTGTCTGAAATTTAAGACCTTTACATTATTTGTAACCTTTAGCTTTTGCCCGCTCCCTCAGGAAAATCCAATTACATTTGGAATATCCAACAGCTGCGCATGGCGAAAATTATGAACTATGAAATTCAGTCATTGCAATTTGCGCAGTCATTGAAGCACTTAACACACGGATTTTGATAAAAGAAACAAAAAAGAGCGAAATGAAAAGAAAATGAACATTTCCTTATCATCCGCCAGCCTGAAATGCAGTCGTAAGACAATATCATAAAAAGGCGCTCAGCTGCACATAAACTTTGAAATACTCTTATAATTAAATTACACAATATTGCGACGAGGCTTATCACGAATCAAATGATTATAGCAAAAAGTGGGTAAACGGGAAAAGCCCCATTGCTATATATAATAATAATAATAGAGTGCACCCTTAAAGGCTAGATAAAAATATAAATATACGAGCCTATAGAAAACTGAAATATCAATGCACCAAAATATTCTCTGTATTTTGGGTTCAATCATTATCCTGTTTCAATATAATATTCGATCGATATGTCCCCTATCGGATCGCATATGCCATCTCATATAATTTTCATACGTTTCTTAGGAGTTGTTTATCAGAAACCACAAATTTGTTTAACAAAGCGCCATTCAACGCGCCATAAAAAATTCACCCTAGTCTAACAAAGGAGCCGGCGGGAAAAGGGGGGAAGCCCAACGGCAAAGAGCAGCTGAAAGTAGCAGCAGAGGGCAAATATCCGTTGGGAAAAGCAAATAAATAACGGAACCAAGCTAAATGTAAACAATGAAAACGATGCGCAGAATTTAGGTAAACTTTTGCCACAACTCTGCCGGCAACTGGAAACTGGCAAATGGCAAATGGTAAATGGCAACAAGAGATGCAAAACTAGTTACCGTCTGCTCCGTGAACTAAATGCTGGCCAAACAGAGAGACAACAATGGCAGGTGATAGCGCGCAAGGTAGAGTCAAGAAAAAAAAAGAAGTAGAAGAAAGGCGTGCAGGTTGCGCTAGGGGCACCTGTCCCTTAACTGCGCACATATACATACATATACACACACACATATATATCTATATATATATATATATGTGCAGCAAACGGTAAATGATAAACAAAACACAAGAAAGCAAAACAAAACAGACTGCAAATGGCACAGAGTGAAATGAAATGGAGCAAATCTTTTAGCGTGGGCGGCGGCAATTGATAATGCTGCCAGCCGGCGAGCTGCGCTGCAGAGACGACCGCCTCCCGCTGGGCGGGGCTGGGTGGTGTGGCGCGGTGTGGTATGGTGGGGCAGCGTTTTGGAAACAATTTGAAGGCCATAAAAGTTGATGTGGCGGCAGGCAGTTAAAGGAGGCGAACGAACAACAAGAGGGCGGCGGGCGGGGCACGCTAAGAACTATGACAGCAATTGAGTAGTGCAAGTCGAAGGCGAAGACAAGGCTTAGCTACTTGGATATAGACGGCGACGTAGACGTCTTGACAGTGACAGCGCAACGGTACAGCAAAGGCAAACAAGCAAACAAATAAACATAAAGCAGCTGTTTCTTGGCGCCTTCAAGAGCGACAGAGTAAGAGAGCAAA
Source organism: Drosophila mojavensis (assembly GCF_018153725.1). NCBI lineage: Eukaryota > Metazoa > Arthropoda > Insecta > Diptera > Drosophilidae > Drosophila > Drosophila mojavensis. The sequence goes on along the minus strand of NW_025318899.1, from coordinate 10,559,327 downwards.
CAGTGTGTGCGCGTATGTGTGAGAGAGCGTGAGAGAGGCAGAGCGCAATTGCAAAGAGAGTAACGCATTTCGTCTGCCGGTTGCCCACGCAAAATATTCGCAACGCTATCAATCAGTGCAACGAATTGCATATACGCACAGTGGTGCAAATTCGCTAAAGAAGCCAGTAAATAATACCCAGCCATAAATGTTATAAAAGCAAATTTATTAAATATAAATTGTTATTAAATATATAATAATTAATATAATAATTGCAGTTAATTAAAATGCAAAGAATTAATATAAATATCTGCTAGCTCAAATAAGCGCTCAACGAACTCAAGCTCTTTTCACTGTTCCTGGCGACAGTGTCCGAGAACATAGAATATGCGATGTTTTCAACTTCGGCTACGTTCGTGGCGCTCTCTTCGTTTGCGGCTCTCTCGTATGCACTCGCTCACTCACTCACTCACTCATTCTGGTATCTTCGCTCGCAGTCTGACACTTGCCGCCCACTTGTCAGTTGGCATTCACTCATTCATAGCTAGACTGGCAGCCAGCACGTCCTCCCCCGCGCCCACTCCTGTCCTCGGACGAGTGCCGTTGCCCATTGGCAAAGAGACTTTGCCGCCGTCGCTGCTGCTGCCGCCGTCGACGACTGCAAAACGACGCTGCGGCATTTTGGCCACGGCTTTGGCTGTTCAGCGCTTGGCCATGTTTCAAGTGCTTCGACTGCGTTCAGTTTCAGTTCTGTGGCTGCAGCGCTAGCTACAAAACGGACGCTTCCAATTGGACAAACGGCAGACGACGCCGTTTCGCGCTCTCCGTCTCTGTCTCAGTCGATGTGTGTGTATGTGTGCATTACGTTGTGTGCGCCAGCGGCTACGTAAAAGTTAAGCGAGTCGGGGTAAAGAATTATTCGAAGCGCGTTCTTTTTGGTGTGTGTTGAGTCGCTTCAATTTGTATTACGTATACGCCGCGTGCCAGTCAATCGTCATTTGCCTTTTGCTACTATTTGCACATTTGTCATTTGCCATTTGTTTGGGCAATATTTAGTTGATTTGTGTCACAAGGCTGGAAAAATATATGAGACAAATATGAAAATGTAAATGCCAAGCGGGCGCGGAACACAACAAATAGATAAAGCAACAACAGCGATAATAACAACAAAAGCAACTCAAGCAACAACAACAACAATAACAACAAATCAATGTCGATAAGGCGGCGCACGCGGCAAACAATTTGAAATTATTAGCAAAAAACAAAAACAGCAACAACAACAAAGTAGAAGAAAAATAATAATAAAAAAAACCAAAGAAAAATACCGCAAAAAAAGTAGTAAAAATTCAATTGTAAATTTTTTCTGTGCTTTGTTCATTTCTACTTTGTTGTTATAGTTGTTGTTACTGTTGTTGTTGTTGCTCTTCACGTGATATACGCGGCCGTCTAAGATAAGCAAAAACGGTAAAAAAAAGGCAACAACAACAAATATATATAAGATAGATTGTTGAATCTTTGGACAGGCAAACGCGCAACATATGACTATATTTTATAAAAATGTAGTTTAGCAACTAAAGTGTTTTGATTACAGATAAAAAAAAATATACAAAAAACACAAACCAAAATAAAAACTATTTAAAAATAACAAAGTTTTTAAAAGAAGAATATTAATTGCAGGTAAAATACAATTTCATGATCAAATAATAATATTTGATAGTTGTTTATCTTGATACTTATGAAAATAAAACATATATAAACTTACATATGTACATTTTGTTTGCCTATAAATATAATTAAATTAAATATGTTTTCTAGCTAATCTAATAATGTGAAATAATAACCATTAATAAACACAATAATTTGGTTTAAAACCCAGTTAGAACATAGCAGTCGGGCCTTACCGACTGCAGAGTACTTATTAACAGCTTAAACACCGTCAGATCCATTTTCCAATTTGCGTCGAATTTGTTTGCATTCATACAAACAGACGGACAGCAGGACGGACATGGGACAGACCCAATATACTAACGATTCACTTTCGGGAATGAGTATGAAAAAACGACAGAATGTAATTATTTACTATTATTTGTAGCCGCTGCTCATATTTTAATTTTTTGTTGACATTTTAATTAATTTTTGATTTATTTAACGCATATTGCTGCTGCAATATATTCAGAGAGATATTTTTTGCCATTGACAAAAATAAAATTGTAAAGATGAGTTTGCATAGCGCATAAAATTTCGAGTTCATTTTTACATTTCATTTATGAATATTTGCTGGAATTTTTAAAGGATATGTTTACAATGCAGGATAATGGATAATTAGCCAATCACTCTTGATTAACTTTACTTTAACTTAATTTAAGCATTTTGTTTTCAACTGTTTTGGTTCTTATCGCCAAGAAATTCTTAAGTAGCGCACTTAAAGCTATTAGAAATGTGTTTTATTTTGCTCGCGAGGCTAAAGTTTTTTATGCCTATTATTTATATTTATTGTGTGGTAAACAAATTGAATTATTCATTGCTTAACTTTCAAATGTTTTGATTAGTTTGAAATAGCTTTTGGGCCTCAGAGCTGTTTACAGAGTATCCTGTGAACATTCTAAATCCGAATCATCTTAAACATATTTTCTATGAGTATAAATTAATATGTTAAGATTTGAAATATTAAAATACATTCTCACATTTGACTCTCATGCTTCAATCATTTATCTCTGCCTCCATTTAGGGCATTTTCTAGTCGTTCTCTCCCCACAATTGCATTTTGCCTACATTGATTTTATTTGTCTTTGATTTAGGCTTGTTCCCCTGAAAGTTTCTCATCAAAATTTCCTTAATTAATTTACGCATTGCAAGTTTTCGTTTTCACTTTGGCTCTTATTTTTATAGTCTTCCATTTGCTGGAACTTGTCTCAGTTGATTGCAAAGTTTTAAGTGTGTTTGCTTTTGTCGCAAATGCCAGCCAAATGAAAAAGATATTGCACAAGCCAATTGGCCACAACAACAATAAATAAAACAAGGCGAAATTGCCAAAAACCAAAGCCAAACAAAAAACTAGCTTAAAATCAACAGAGCAAAAGGGCCAACATTTTATGTTGCCAATAGTTGATGACTTGATAAGAGTATATTGGTTTTCGGGTAAATGATTTCGAAATTGGGTATATATATATTGGGTAGGTAGGCTCTGCTGCGAGATATCTTCTTGACAGCTGTAGAGGCTACAGCATAAGCTCTGCTGAGAGACTGCTTAGATTTGTGCCCACCGGGGGCGTGGCAAATTGACATAAAATATATATTCTTGACAGCTGTAGAGCTTGGAAGCTTAGCTTGAGCAAGTGTTTTTTGTTGAGCTGCGCTGCCTGTCTATAATCAAAGAAGTTTATTTGTTTTTGTATTTTTTTACGGGGTATTTTGTAAGGTGGAATGCTTTATAATACCTGGCAGGCAATTATTCTAGTTTAATATATTTTTAACATTTTTTTGCTGCTTAAAACTTGAAGTTCTGTGAAATGTTTTTTATTTCTCTCTTGAGGTTTACAAATTTGAATATTTTATTCAATTTAAGTTTTTTTTTTACAATTTGAGCGAGTATTCAGCAGTCAATTATGCTTCAAGGCAAAGTTTTTTTGTTAGTTTTCAATTGACTATGCGTGTGGGCGTAGATTGGGCGTGTATTGATATTGGTGACTGGCTGTAAGTGCCAAGCACTCATCATTCACATGTGACCAATAACTAACAGCAACAGCAACAACAACAACAACAACAACAAGAAGTGCCACCAGACAACAACACCAACAATGACAACTTCTGCTGACAGCTCACAAAATTTATGGGCCACTTATTGATTACGGGTCGCCCCAAGGATTGCAGCAGGTAAATTTGCGCAGCAAAGCTTTAAAGATATCCATCGACAGGATAAGCCGATGGTCAAGGTGGGGATGTTGTGGATGCCAGCAGAAACTGCTGTCACAATTTCCCCTAACAAATTTGGCGCGTTTTTTTCGCCTTGCTCTGCTCAGCTCTGCTTTGGTTTGCTCTGTTGGCCAAGCGGAAACACATTGCGCGCTGTGATACAGAGTTTCGGGGACAGTTTCCGGTTGTTGCAATTTGATGGCCACAAATGGGCACACAAATGGCGCTGCTGTCGGTGCTGCTTTACGTTTTTTCGTCTTTTTGGCTAATCTGTTGCCAATTTGTTGACCCCATTTGTGTTGGCCAGCTGTCAGCTTTAAAGGCTTTAAGCAATTGCTTATCCTTTTCTTTTTTATAGCGCTCTGCTTAGACAGATATATATATAAATTTGTATATACATATGTATGTATTTGTATTTGATGAGTGCTGTCCATAGGCCTCTCTCTCCCTCTCTTTCGCTCACTCTCTCTCCTGCTCTTAGTTATTTTGCATATTGCTGACTTTTTGTTTGCTTTGGCTGGCATTATGCAAATGCTTCGCCTCCTTCTCCTTAGTCGATGGCCTCGCCTTGCTTAGATTCAAAGAGATTTCTACTTTTGCGTAGCGACGTAATTTTTTGTGGGCTTCGCTAATTAGCTGCGTTAAATTTTTGTAGATCAGCTTAGGCAGTGCTTTTAAGCCGACAGCGAACAGGCAACAGGCAAGAAGCAAGCCGAATGAGAATTTTATGTAGCATACTTTATGGCGCTACGTGCTATAAACTGGATTCCCGATGCGGATTTGCCAAATAACTGAAGCACATCCTTCAACCTGCGCTCAGCTAGGCCCCAAATAATGTTATTTAAATGAAAGCCAGCTTTGCATTCAAAATAAATGGCTTTGATAAAAGCAACACGTGTTCTCACATTGAAGCCGAGAGCCGATTAAGAGCGGATTAATCTCGAACAATCTGTAATTCACACAGCCTGAACAGTAATTGTATTGCCTAAGAGAAATTAAAGCTGAATTAAATTTCACAATCAATTTGAAAGCTAAATTAAGACACTAAGCCGAGCTTAACGTCAGTTAAGTAAAACATTTCAGTTAACATTTAAATATCTTAAACATGGTTAAGCTGAAAGCTTAATAAAATTTAGTGAATTGCAGTGCACTTATGTTTATATTTTCATTTATCAATTTCTAATAATACATAGTCTAAAGCCTGTTAAATAATATTTGTAGAGCTTCAGAGCTTAAACTTATATAACTTTTATACATATTAAGTCATTAAAGCTTCCGCTTATATAAGCTTATCATATCAACTCATTAAAGCTTAAAACTCAATTATTTATCAATTATGGAATTGAAAGCGATTTAAAGCCGTATGTTTTATAATAATTTAATTCAATGACGTTAAAGCCTTTTCAGGCTTACAACTTTTTTAATATGAGAAACAAAATTAAAGCTTGATTCATTATTATTGATCTATAATTAATAGGCAATGTCAACTTAATTGTTGGGCTTCAGCATAATTGATTTTAATTGAAGTTTAAGGTTTAAACTTCATTAACTGACATTAAACACGCTTTACTTAATTTGTTATATTCTAAGCAGTTAGCTTAAAGCTCAGCTTGCCATAGTTTATGTGCTTACACAACTGATTAAAGCTCAATGCAACAAGTCTTAGTAAAACAACAACTTAAAGAGTTCTAGCCAAATTGACATAATTAAGCCTAATTTGTATCTGACCAAACTCAGATAACCCTAAATTTAGCCTTTCTGAAATAGACAAATACAAATTTGAGCCCATTAATTAAGTTTGTTGAGGCTCGCAAACTATTTTGAAGCAGGCGGCGCAGTTGGAAACTCCTCAAAGGCAGCTTAAATGCATTCAAACGTAAAACTTAATTAATAACTCATGTGTGCGCCAGGCCTAAAGGAAGCTCACAATCATGTCACTCTCTCTCTCTCTCTCTCTCTCTCTATCTGTGTGTGTGTGTCAGATAATAGCCGAAATTATATAGATAATATGTGCACATATAATATATATGTCTGCCCATTAAGTCAAGTCTAATAAGAGTCGAGCTACTTAACGTTTGCAACATATATATATATATATATATATATATATATATATATATATATATATATATATATATATATATATATATATATATATATATATATATATATATGTATATACAGAGATATATATCGTTTATCGCTTATGAACGCTGCATATCAAGTGACAGCGCCAGCGATGATCAATAAGCCAATCTCGTATAACCAATTGACAGCCGATAAGGCCAGCCATAATCCAGGCAAAAAAACTTGGTAGCAAGACGAGAATCTTTTCACTTCTGCTTTTTTTATTTTTTACTCAATTTCACATTCCGATTTTTATGGTGCAAAACTTTTTGGCAAGAGCACATATTTACATACACATATATATGTACATATTTACATATGTATATATTTAAGCAGACTGCAGCGGCAAGCTATTCAAGTGTAAAAGCACACACACACACACACGCACACACACACAGGGAAACACGGGCAATCATTTTTGCGTAAAATGGCAAATTCTGCGCATGGAAAACTCATTTATCAAGCGATGCCACAGCAGCCGCAACATCGCACAAACAACAGCAAAAATAACAACAGCAACAAGAACAATAAACAAATAAAACGCTTTAAATTAATCCACTTTAAGCCACTCAAAGGCCTAGCCACAGACCCACAAAATGTCTACAAATAAAGACTTAATGTTATATACATACATATATGTATATTTAAGTATATATATATATACATATATATTTAAATATATTTATTTGTAAGCAAATTCTAAGCTGAAGTATATAAAATATATTAAATAAGTGTCAGGAATTTGTAAATGCTTTTTTTTTTTTTTATATTTGCCAAACGGAATGGAATTTGCTCTGCATTGCCAGCAAAAATATTTTTCTGGCATTTATTGTGCTCGCCCACATAGTATAAAAGGCATATTAGTTGTGTGCAACAACTTTACTTTTGGTATACAATCTACAATTAGTGAAGCTAAAAGCTAAGATTGTTATAGATTACACTCTCTCCTGGCATTAAGTATCGATAGATATCGATAGGTAACTCTAGTTGTTATTGGTCCACTGTAGAGCGTGTAGTCGCCTCTACCCGACTATTGTGAATATACATATTTTTACTACCTTTACACAACAATTAGTTTGTATTTATTGTTCCTTTATTTATTTATTCGATTTTATGATTGGCATTTATAAATAATTTATTTTAAAGCATTATTGATACGTCACTCAAATGACACTTTGCGTGTTACATATTTTGTAAGTAAATAAATAAATATAAATATGTTTTTTGTAAGCGGCTTTGGAATTCCAAGAATATCAAATGAAAACTCATATTCTATTAGGTTTCAGAGGTCTTAGTAGGCCTAAGGGTGATATGAATTAAGATTATGACTCGTTAATTACTTATATAGACCTGTATATAAATCTAACTGAGATATATATAGTAGATCTGAAGAGCATCATACCAATACCATTAAAGCTTAAAGAGAAACGAGATCTGCTCCAATGGCCTAGCTAATCAAGAATATGTTGACTGAATATAGTGCCCAAAAGTACCCAAAAGTCTATTTATACATTTCATTATGCACATCACCATTCCACACTCATTTCAACAAAAGCTACTTAATTTACATAAAGTTTGGCCAGTTCCCCCAAGTAGTGCCCAAATTTATGTTCGACACAGAAAAGTGTCTTAGGGCTTATGAATAAAAGTTTTTTTTTTTTTTGCAAAAGTTAGTTCCACTAAATTTATTTGAGTTTCATAATCTCACTCAAACACTTTGCACTCGAATTGTGTGCGAGGCGAACCTCTTTTGGAGTCGCTTCTCTCTCCCTTTAGGACTCCCTCTCTCTGTCTTCTCATTGTTTTTGCCGGTTTATTGAAAACAGAGCAGAGTGAGAAAAATTTTTTTTTCAATTTCAATATAAAGGCTGAAGACATGCCATCGGTAGGCTATTGGGGGTGTTGGCAATTGGATGGGTAGGAGGCGGTGGTGCAGGGGGCATGGCTCTAAGGGCCACACGACACGCCTCAAATGTGGGTCACACTACACCACAATTGTTGGGTGTTGTCAACGTAACGACCCGCTTTTGGCCAAGGCGCCGTTCAAGCGGGCTGCACATATGGCCAGCAGATTCATCCACCTAGCCCCCGCTCCTGCACCCACTCCTGCCGCCCTCTGAAGCACCCGCTGCCTGCTGCTGGTTGCCTGCGGTTGTCGTCAGCGTCAACGCTTAAATCGCCGCCATCGTTTCAGTGTTATATTTTTTTTCCTGTTTGCCGTTTCAACGCCAACATTTTATTGCTGCATCCTTGCAGTTTTATAGACTCATCCGCTCTCACTCACTCACTCACTCTCTCTCTCTCTCTCTCTCTCTCACTCACACACATATGCTTTGGCTCTCCCGATGCCGCTCTCGCTCACTCTGCCGCTGCCGCTGGCTTAGGCTCTGTTTGTCTCCGTCTGGCACGCCTCAACAATTGAGCATGTGTTTCCTCTTTTACACCCACTTGCAAATTGTTATTTACAGTTATTTTAGTGCATTGTACGAACGGAGGCGCTAACGGAACTCAAACTGGAACTGGAAATTGTCGAAGTGTGCGTGAAGGCCTTTAAAGCAGAAACACACACAAAACACACGCACACGCACACACACATGCTTACTCATGCCCATCAGCTTTTGTGTGTAGGCTCGTGTATCTAAGTATATTTAAGAGTTCAAAGCAGATATGTTGACGACATGAATAACAGCAAAATGAGTGAGAAAGAGTAGGGAGGTGCCAATGGAAGAAGAATAAGAAGAGGACAGGGTATAGGAAATAGAAGCACAGGTTTGATAACAAGGAATCGCCAAAAAAAAAAGAGGAAGGAAAGGAAATAAATCGAAAAACCAAGTAAAAAATGCAATAGCAAAGAATATGGACTAAGAGATACCCTGTACAATTAATTTGTATATTCTAATTATGTTATCGCACAATAGATATGTTTCATAAACAGACAAAAAATCATATAATACTAGAAAATTAGAAAATTATATTTTCTTTTGCACTTCGCTACCGATTAATCGATATATTTTCTATGCTATACAACATATACCCTTAGGAAACTACAATAACAAGAGATTTATGATTTTCATAGCAGCCGCATCATATTTGAATATTATCGATTAATCGATAACACTGATAGATAACAAAAGCCAATCAAGCCGAACTCCTCTGCAGTTAGATTTTTATGCATAATAAATTAAAGGACATTTCGTAGCATCGACCGAAGTGGAATGTCGAGCAACGGTTGTCGGCCAGGGTGCAGGTTTGGGTGGAGCACATGTGCTGCAGCGCCAAGTTTTTGTTGCTGGCCAGGTCGTTTTTGTTGCCGCCTGGTTGATAGCCATTTTTTATGTGGCCAAAAAAGAGCTCGTTAAGCCAAAATAGAAGGTAAGCGAATAAACGATTCAAAGGAATCCACTTTAAAAATACAGCAAATCCGGAGCACTCAACCAAGATATTGGACTCAGCACATTTTGTGGGATATATAATCGCACATAGTCATGCATAAATAAAGAGAAAGATAAGCGCGTTATATACCGCAGTTATATGCAAATAGTTATCGATGATAACAGATATAAATATTGTTTATTACATAAACACAGGGTAAACCCCACACAGAAACGTACCGCAGATGAATGTAATTGCAGGCGTAGCAAATATAGGATAAATAATAGAATAGTTTTATGGTTGGTTTTTTCTTAATGGAAATTTTTTGCGTACAGACGTGGGTAATATATAGTGTTATGACTCTGATGAGCTTATGAATAGTAATGAATGAATGAAGTTGTATTAGTGTTGAAAATTTATAATAATTTGAGCTTAGCTTAAATGATCAGATCATCAGCTGTTTGTGGACTTATAAAGGCAGCTCGCCTAAAGTGCTAAGCGAACTCATATACCCTAATGACACGCCCCAAATGCCACTGAACTTTACTTAACTTTCTTCCAGTCACGTCACACAATGTCAATAAACGAAATTTTTGACACTTTGTGCGAGGCTGCATTAAAAAATGAGTGCGACGTGTCAGTCGTACTTAAATGAACGTTTGCCTCTTTAATTTGTCAAAAAATATTCTAAGTATTCAGGCGACATTAGCTAAAAACTCTTGGAATTGACTCTTACATTGAAAGTCAAGAGAGAAGAGGTCAAAGGGTGTTTCCTTATAATGGGGGCTCAATTTCTCCAAATAAATAAAGTTGATTAGCAAAAACATACTCTTAAGTCTGTAATCATATCTCTTTACTTATCTGTCAAAGAACGTGTTATTAAAAATACCAAAATTGAGTTCTAAGTCCCTGCTTCACCCTGTCCCTAATTGCCTTGGCCTTCAAATGTGTGTAATGCCTGTGGCAATATATTTTACATCTCTGCTAAAAATATATATATGTTTTTTTGCAATTTCCGCTATCATAATGAGCTTTCCCTTAAAAAACAGCAATTAAATAAATTCCCTTTAAAATGAAATGCCCCAACTTAAGTTGAGTTTTTTCAGCTTCTGTTTCTGTTTGCTTTCGATTATTACTAAAAATATTAACACAGTATCCAATTATGGGCAGGCAAGTGGAGTTGAACGCCCCCGGAGTTGGTCTATGCCAATTGGGGCGTGGGCGGGGTGGTTACAGTGGAGCTGCCCTTGCCCACAGCTATGCGAGTCGAATGCCTGCCATTTATAGCATTCAGTCTGGGCGCTACGTGCCGTTGCGCTTCAAGCCTTGTCGCCTCGCAATTGGACCCGTGGTCGGTGGCATTCCGGGTCTGCTGTACGTATTAAGCGCACATAAGCTGCCCGTAAACCCCTTTTTTTGTGTGCGGGACTCACACACACTCACACACACAGGAACTGACTCGTTCGCTCAGTACCTACATTTAATACAAATTTGTTCGTTCTGTGTACTCCCAAAAGCCAATTACGTGCTCAAATGGTTACCGGAAATGAGAAAGTGACGGAGGCAGTCAGCAAAAGAGAGAGAGAGAGGGAGAGAGAGCGGGAAAGACAATGAAATGAGCGTATATATATATGAAGAGTGCCGGATTATGCGAGGCCATAACATTTATAAGATCACGTGCTCAATTATTAAGCCACTAAATAAATAAATAGCGGCATTCGGACACGTGCCGTGTCCTGCAGGAGTTCCGAAGGCAGAGAACCGTATTTAATAATAATAAACTTGCTTGCCAAGCCCAGTGCCAATGACAGGGCCAAAGCGAGGTGCTTAAATTTAGTTGGACTCATTACTCATACGCCGCGTGGAACATATATTACGTATACGCGGCGAGATAAATCGTTCGCTTTGCACAAAAGTAAATTAATTAATCAGCGCTAGCACCAAAGAACGAAACACCAAGCAAATAAAGAAGAAGAAATGCAAAAAAAAATGATGCCATTGCATACCCTGTAATGGGAAAATGTGGGCAGCAAATCGATTAACAGAAATGAATGTTTATTATGATGGCAATGGTAAATGTAAATATATAGCTTACAACAAGATTAATAGAGTGCAATCCATATATCATAATTACAGGGTATGTGTATGTAGCATGGCTATAAATAACTCTATATAATTTCTTATAGGCCTTAATAATTAAGCACATTAATAGAGCAGAAGTGCTTAACAATGACAAAGTGCTTCATCCTAATTACAGGATATTTTTCAGAAAATTATGATTGATACCATTTTTATTGTTTATTTATATTTGTATACAGAGATATATGAGTAAAATAACTGTACAAATTTCAAAATGGCATAGAAATATCTTAGCAAATCTAATAACATTCTAGGGTATGTTCATTCATTCATTCATTTTTTTAACGTATATTAATATTTAAAAAAAATATATGTATATAAATTGCTATACTTATTATATATAAGGTATATAGTAATATATGATATATGTATGTATATTCATATGGTCTACGACAATATCAGCACTACAGGGTATTCACTAGGTGCATACATACTATAGTTACATTTTTTCGCTTCGTTTTGGCTAGCACATAGTATATATTTAGCTCATTTGTCTTGTCATAATTCCAGGATATCTCCTGGGTATAGCAGGCCCCCAATTTCGGATTCTCGCTGATTTCATTTTGGGGCCAAGCGCACACGACCTCGTTTGTTGGGTGATAAAAATCGCGCAATTAGCTGGCGTTGATTTTCGCACAGGACATGCATATTTGATATATAGCGCACTGCTGTTTGTGGCTCGGGCTTTACGGATCGAGCCAATCTAGAGCAGTCTAATTTACTCGCTAGAAATAATTTGCTGTTGCTTCGCCTCTGCCACTGCCTCTGCCTCTGCCTCTGCTATGGCTACGGCTATAGCTACTGCTGGGTCCGTCCGTCCGAGCGTTTAAGCGAAGGTGCAAATTAAATCAACATGCATATCCGTTTGACACCATTTCGCAAATAGCCCCAGAATAAGTAAGTGCAGTGGTGGGGTGATATAGTTAGGGGGCGGGACACTGGGGTCTAGGGCTACGTAGAGCTCCATTAAATGGCGCGCATATTGCAAATGACCAAAAACGAAAATAGGAAAAAAAAACAGCAGCAACAGCAAAATTTTGTAACATAAATTTGGGTCCCCAAAGCATGTGTGTGTATGTGTGTGTGTCTCGCTAACCTTGTTAAAAAGTGGAGCGCAGATATATGGGCAACATGGGGCAGGGTTTTTCAGGTGGGCCACAGAAATATTTTCGGCGTACAGTGCAACAATAACAAAATATAAGCGAAAACATTTTCACTCAAATATCACAATTTTAAGTGCTCCAAGCGGGCAGCAAAAAATAAAAAATAAAAAAACTTGATGGGGATTCCCCGACAAGCAAACAGCATTAGCTGGCATGACAAAAGCGGAAGAAGCGAAAGAGGAAGCAAATAGCATAAAGCTGAAAATACTCGAGTGGAAGCAATAAGTTCTTTGGCTTATTGTAAATGCAGCTGAGCAGATGGAAACTTGGCTAACACACATATTTTATCTGGCATATGTATGTACATGCATACGAATCTAGCATTAAATGTAATGCAATGAAATTTTACATGTAGTAAAATTGAAAATTAAATTGGGCATTACGAATATAATGGAGCTGGCAAAGCGATGGCAATTGAGCCAAAGGAAAAGTGGTTAAAGTGAACTGAAGTGGGTAATGAAAAGTTAACTAAAGGTAGAGCTGAGTATTTAGAAAAGATGAGGAAGAGTGATGTAGAGAATAAATAAAAGAGCAGAATATAAGAACTACATATAAATATAGCAAAACCTGGATTTCCTGTTTTCAATGGATAAAAAATACGTAAAGAGCTTAAATATTCGATAAAATTTATCTAGTCAATTTGAAGAGAAATGAAATATGTTTTTAAATATTTATAAATCACATAGCTCAATAAATTCCCGTATGTGAAATACTAAAATGTTTATTGCCAAAGCAATTTTCTTTTATATTTTTATAGGTTTTTTATTTAAATTTTCAAATATTTTTATAATCCGATAGATTATATAGTATATAGCCAAATATATTTATTTTAAAATGTTCGAATACGAAACAATTCATTGCCCAACTACCTGACCTAAGCGAAAAGCACACAAGTAATTTATTAATAGCTCTATAAAAATAAAATGAAACAAAAGCAAAAGAACTGAAAAACAAACAATAAATTACTAACGGCAAATGCGAGACAAATAACTAAAACTAAAAGAAAATTAAAGAAAATACGTTTTTTTTTTTGTCTGTCAACTGAAACAAATTCCAGACAAAATAAAAATAAGTTTTTGATGTATGTAAAATAAGTAAAACTATAGTATATATAGACATATATAATTTGAGGAAATATTTCAGCAAATTGCCTCTGGCACACAAAGTTTAATTGTTTGTGTTGCTTCAGATATAGTTAATGCCACATAATCCAAAGCCAAATCTGAATGACAAAGGCAGAACGAGAGAAAGAGTGGGAGAGAGAGACTGAGTGAGAGAATATAATGCATTTGGCGTTGTCTGACAGACGCTTAAATAAAAGATTTTTTTTTTTAATTAAAAATATTTCACCTGCGAAAAGCGACGACACAATTTTCCTCTTTGCGCTCACATAAATAAATGCAGCCACGCACACTAACAACAACAACAACAACAACAACAATAGCAACAGCAACAAAAACAACAATAAAGAGCAGCGCGACAAAAATGAGAACAGGAACAGCAATTTAAAATACAAAAGACACGAGCCAGCTGGACGAATGAAACCACAGGGGAGCGAAGGTGGGGGGCAGGTAGACATATAGCCATAGCCATAGCCATAGCCATGGCCAAGCAGTAGGTGTTGCCACTTGTCAGTGGGTCAAATGAAAATGAGCCGTGGGCGTGAATATAAATAAATGAGCAAGTAGCGGGTGGCAAAGGAGAGAAAAAAGGGGCGCAAGGCAATAATTAAACCGATACGCAAACAATTGAACGCTAGATGGCGCTGCAGGTGCTCGGCAAGCAAAGCGAAAAGGCAAGCGGGCGCAAATTAGTGTGAGCGAGCGAAAAGAGGGAAAGAAAGAGGGAGACAGAGTGATAGAGCAGGCGCGGTTTTAATGAAAAGCGCACAGAAATTAACTCATGGCTTTAAAAAAAAACATTCGTTAAGCATATGAAAACAACAACAACAACAACAGCAACTTAAATGATGGACACAGCTTAAAGCCAGTGACAATGACAACACCAAAAGGAAGACAGCGATAACAACAACAACAACAACAAGAGCAATAACAATGACAGCACACGCTGTGTGTGTGGGCGTAATTGTGTTTGTATGTGTGCTTGTGCGTGTGTCTGTCTCTCATCAGGCAGTGCTGTTGCGATCCTAACACGTTTTACTCAATTTTGAAAGGATGATGACCAAAACGGCCAACAGTTGTGGAACAGTTGACTTTTAGGGATGGCATGGGCATAAATGAGCACATCGGCTACGTAAATACATTATCTGTGTGAGGGAGAGGGGGAGGGGGAGAGCAGCCAGTCGAAATCAGCAACGCAAGCGATGGCAAATTTTTGAGTCATTGTTGTTGCTGCTGCCTAATATGAGCTTGGCGCGTGAGAGGGAGATAGCAAGTGAGTCGTATATATGTAAAAGGCAAGCAAAAGGCACGTCATGAGTGTGAGTAGGCAGAATAGAGCGCGAGTGTGAAGCGCCTTAAGCAAAAGGCACGGCAAATGCTTGCCTAGTAGAGGAACAGAGAGAGGCAGAGAGTAGTGGAAGGAAGAGTCGCCGGCATGTAAAAGGCAAGAAAGTGTGATTAATCTCTTAATGATAGGGTATCTTAAAGGGGTATGTACAATCGGCTCGTTAACATGTAAGCGATTAGCATATAAGAACATGTTAATTAATTCATTACTCGTAGCAGCAGTTCGCGATTTACCTTCTGCCAGATGATTTTATAAATAGTTGAAAGCTAAAAAAAGAATAGAACTGTTAATAATAATTTTCATTGCCCACTCAGTGTGAAATAGCAAAATAATATTGTTTATTCAGCAATAAACTGAAATATAAATTGAGTGAGCATTATCTATGGCTGTATTTACTGCTTTGCTCCCAAGGGGCTAAGCAATCTATTTTATCTCTTCTATAAACAAATCTCTTTCAATGAACTAGGAGAATGCTGGAAATCTGTTATGACAGGCATTTATTGCATTTAATATGCTATGGCAATAACTTATAACTCGTAATTAGAGACATCTCGATAAGCCTTGGCATCTCGTCCACTCGTGTGGCAGCTGGACGAAGGTCGATTGAATTGAAAGTAGTTGCCGGTGGTCCGGGGGTCCGGGGGGTCCAGCAAGGATACTCTGATACAATTTCCATTTATGTGTGCAGCTTGCTGCATGTTTGTTGTCTATCAATACAAAAGGGGGGCACATACTCCTGCCACAAATTGTGGCAAGCAGCAACAGCCGGCAGCTGCAGCAACTATCGAATGCCGAAAATATTCAAGGCAAGTCATTCTCGTACATCAGGGCGTATGCGTGCTTTCAGTTGGTCAGCCAACAAGGCAGCTTCCTTGTTATGTGCTCTACCACCCCCCACCCACATGCCGAGTGTGTGTGTGTGTGTGTGTGACATGCCTGTGCGTGCGTTGGCTTCTTAAGTTATTAATATTGCTGCTGCTTGAGCTGTAGATTTATGCAACAGCCGAATAACGTAAGCCATAAGCAAATAACTTATGAAATGAAGACATTAAGATAAAACATAAAAAAGCGAAGCCGAAAGCGAAAGCGAAAGTGGAAGAAGAAATGTCAGAAAAACTCTTCAAGCTTAATTCAAACTAAATGGCCTCAACATCAAGGCAAGTGACGATGACGGCGCTCAGGATGACCTGCTCTAGGGCACGGACAGACGGACGGACGAGTGGACGAGTGGACGGGCGGGACGCACTGAGCTGAATGCCTCTCGACAGGCGCAATATGCAACATGAGTCCAGCATCAGCTACAACAAAAACAATGGCAAGTGGGCACAGCCACAACTAACGGTTAAAAAAAAACATACAAAATATCCTCAGGCGTCGCTGTCGCAGCTTTAGATCAGATCTCCAGCGAAAGACCCTCTAATGAGTGCCTTTATAGCTGAGGCACAGTGGAAACAGCGAATCAAATAAATTACTGTGTAAAGCTGGCTATATATTATTACTAGAGTATATGAAATGATGAAATTATATTAAACTAGATTTAGGTGACATTAGAAATACCTAAACAGTAAATGATTTAGGATTAAATTATGAGCTCTTAACAATAATTATTATATGAAATTATATTTTCCTCCATCTTCTTTTATCTGTTCCTCCTATTCCCTTCTAGTTCTATTAAAAACTTATATTGAACTCTTCCATCAAATGTATACTCGCATCTTATTCTTACCCCGCCCTTTCCCCATATCACACACTCAACTTGCCTTTCGTCTCAGCTTCTTCTTCCTTATCAATTATAAAGCTCTTCAATAGCAAATCCAGCGCTGTATCTAGCTCTAGATCTTCTTTAACTCACGTAATAATTGTATTCGTAATTTTCGCATTCTCCCATTTTACAGTTCATTTTCATTATAACTTAATATCAGAACCTTGCTTAGTCGGTGTAACGGTGGATGGGCTGTCGGTGGCTTGGCTTTGGCCAGCTCTTGGTGGCTTACAAGTGTTGCATGCCACTCAGCCTCTCCGCCTCTCGAGGACAGCGAATTATGTGCTTGCATTGAGTGCATTAGCACCCGTCTAGCATAAGGATGAGAAGCGCAATGAGAATGCAAATGAGAGCAGGAGGAAGCACGAAGCTGATGTGTTTGGCAAGCGAGCAGGAGGCGGGAAGTGGGAAGCGGCAAGTGGGGCTAAGGATGTTAGTTTTAAGCGTTGGCCCAAGAGGCGACGACGTTGGCGAGGCCAAGCGTAGGTCTATTGTTATTGTTGCCTTCCTTAAAAGCAGAAGCAGAAGTAAAAGCAGAAGCATAAGCAGCAGCAGGAGGAGGAGGAGAAGAAGGAGGAGAAGGGGCTGGCACAGGGGTCTCTGTGGCAGCGAGGAGTCCAAAAACTGTGCCACAGCAATGCAGGGCAACGTAAATTATAGTTCATTGTTGTTGTTTGTGACTCAGGTTGCTGTTGTTGGTGTTGCTGCCTGCTGTGTGCCCCAAAAAATGAAATCAAAATCAAATAAAAGCGAGCGCACGTGAGTCAAGCTGAGTTGGAGCTCGCAAAGGGAGCTGCCACAGGGACTCGCAGTAGCTGTAGCTGTAGCTGTAGCTGTAGCTATAGCTCTGGCTGATGGCTGGCCATGCAAATTAAATTCGAGTGCTGATTGTCCGCCACGTTTCGCCCCTCCCTCCCTGCACGCCCGCTGCGGCACACACAAGGAAAACTACAACAACAACAGCAGAAGAAAAAGGGTCACAGGTGTTTTTTGTGCCAATTTCGAGTTTGTTTTGCGTTTAACGGGCAAACTTCAGCGTGCTGGCAACAGTCCACACAATGCGGCAATGCACGCGCCAAGGGAGTCTGCCACATGCGGCATACACAAACGAGACTCAAACGAGTCCCCAGAGATATAGCTGACTTTTAATGAGTTGAGCTCTAGATATCAATCAAACGGGCAAACGGTAGTTGTTCAGCTTCGAGAAAAAAAGGAGGAAAAAAAAAAAACAACACGCTCATTTAGCATGCGATGGAAGCTGCGTGCTGTAATGAGAATCGCATAGAAGCGCAATATAATTTAATTCTAATGACACACGTACTACTGCAGCAGCAAAACAACAAAAACTTTTTTTCAGTCACATTCCAATAGAGCAAGAGAACAAGGCTGTAATTCGATATGTTTGAGAAGCGCATAGAAGGACAGTTTCATTGAATGGGAAACGGCAGTTAGTCAGTCAGCGAGTACAAATTACTTATTGAACATTCCAAAACAGCAAAGTGAGACTCCTGTGAAGCCTACTTGAATACCATGAAAATCAAATAGAAGGGCATAGATGGATGTTGAATGAAATTCTAGAGACAAATGCTAAATAGCAAAAAAAAAATATTCAATTACAATTTATTGAACAATAGCCAAAATGAAAGACCTAGCTGAATTCATGAGAATCACATAGAGGAGCGTTAAAGTTTGGGTATATTTAAAAAACTTTAGTCAACACTTTTATAGCATTCCATTAGGTAAATTAAAGCGCTATTCGTGCATATTTGAGAAGCACATAGAAGAGCGTTATTTATGAAAAAGTTTATGCCAGTTTTGTGAAGCTTAGAGTTAAAACCCTATACTAGTATTTTATTCAAATGTAGTACATAAAAAATGTATCAAGAATGTTTATCAACTTTTAAACTTTTTATTTTTTTCATGGCAACTTTTATGAGCAGATTATATCCGAGCAGAAAAATATTTGCTAGGACAACTGAATGTAAATTTTATTTACATTTGTGAAGTTTATGTAGTGCTGCAAGCAGCTATGCTTATAACTAATCCCTACTCACACACACACAGAGGCACACACACACACACTCTTGACAGTTTATTTAAGGCCTTGCACAGGTATCCCCAATGAGAGGGCATAGCAAATGAGTGACTCAGTGTGCAGCATTGCAAGTTCTTTAAAAGGGCTTTGCAGCAGCTGTGTTCATTTAAAAATGCTCTTTGCCACGTGCAACATGAGGCGACGCGAGGCAACGCGATGCGATGCGATGTGGCAATGAAGCTAACGTCGCATCAGAGCTCATCTTCAACTCAAATGAACTCGACATGCCTCAGCGCCTGCTGCTCCTGCTCCTGCTGCTGCTCCTGCTGCTGCTCCTGCTGCTGCTCCTGCTGCTGCTGCTGCTGCTGCTGCTGCTGCTGTTGGTGTTGCCAAAACTTCATTTTGTTGGCTATTGAACCACTTCAGCTGGCAAGGACATGGAGACGAGGCACTCGCAGGACTAACACACTGACATTATTCATACACTTCAGCGCATCCAGAAAAGCAAAAACAAAAACAAAACAAAAAGGCAAAACACAAATATAAAGCGAAATGTGTCTAGTTTGTCAGTTTGTGCGCTAGTTGATAGCTTTTCCATTAGCACAATTGCCTCGACTGTTGCTGCGGCTACTCCTCTGGCTCTCATTTTCACTGTCTCTCTCTCTCTCTCTCTCTCAACCTCTTCACTCCCCTTGTCAATCTGCTGTGTCTGCACTGCTGCCAGCATCAATTTATCTTGCTTACTCTTCTGACCAACGAAACTTTATCATGCAATTGGATTTTGGCCTTACGCATTTTAGCCAGTTAACCCGAGCCAGCAACTTCAAGTATTTTAAAATAAAACTACATAACGCAAATGCAATTAAAGTGTTATGGCATACGGCGTATAGAGCGTATCATTTAAGCAACTGTCCTTAACATAACTATAAGCATAACTATTGTCATGATTATCTTCATGTTATTTGTATGAAACCACTATCAATATATTCATTATCATTATTACATATTATTATAATTATCATCATTATTATTCTCTTAAAGAAAATTATTATTAAATTATTATTATTATTATTATTATCATTATTATTATCAATTATTATTATTATATGTAATTTATGATCTTCATTATTAGAAACATAATTACTATTTATTTCCTAAATTTCCGTCCATTTCCAGTTTCCTCTACTATAGTTCCATTCCATTAGTATTCCCAAGAGAGTTATTCGTTCTGCTCATTGCTGATCGTGCCTAAAATTCCACTCATTCCGCTCTTGAAATTTTCTGTATTTTGAGTGAACTTTTGACACCTATATAAGGTCGGCCCAACAGCAAAGCCACTCTCAGTCGTATTTCTGACCTGCTGCTGCCTAGACGTTCTGTGCTTCTCCTCTGGATTTTTTTAAGAAGAAATATTATATTATTAATATTATATTATTATTAATAAGTATTGTAATATGTAGTAGTAGTAGTATATATTATTATAATTATACAAATTATTAGACTAGAGGGATATAGAAGGAATCAAACAGACAGAAGGAGGAACCTACCTTATAGAAGTTTCTCACTGTGAATAAAAGTATATATACAAACATATATATATAGCCTTATTATAACCTGTTTACTTACCTTTATTGTGCTCTGAGTCTAACAAACAATTGGTTCCTGTGGGCAATGGGCACTATTGGGAAATATGCTAGAAGGAACTTATTTTTAAGCCTCCTGTGGGACTAATCAATTGCGTGGGTTACTTTTTATGATTTGTGACTTAACCAGGCTTTTTCTCTAACTCTCTCTTTCTCTTTCTCCTTTTCTCTTGCAGGCAGGCAGCTCTAGAAGTTTGAAAAGTTTGTAGAAGTGCGGGGCAAAAGCGAGCGCAGAGGTGCTGAGAGGTGAAATTGCAAGGTGCCAACAGTTGTGGACGCGCTGCTGCCATGAGAGCTGCCTCGGCTGCGTCGACGTTGCAGCAACATCGACAACTGCAATCAACAGAATAATAACAATAATATTGTTATTAATAATAATAGATGCAGCAGCAGCAACAGCAGCAGCAGCAGCAGCAGTGGCAGCAGCAACAGCTGCGCCAATGATAACAAAGAAAATACCTAACCACAGGCGACACTCTACAAACGAGAATTAAACTCAAAAATGCAAATTACAATTTACATGCAGACGACGCAGAAGACGAACAGCAACAACAACAACAACAACAACAACAAGCACGATAACAAGAGCAGCAACTACAACAACCCTTGGCCAGCGTTGCCAAGTGTGTGTGAATAACTAACTAACACTACTACTATATTCTACAACATATCAACATCAGCTCAGCTCCAGCAGGCCACGTCAAGATGATCAAAGGCATTTTGATACAGCGCAAAAGTCAGGAGGATGCCAACTACACAAAGCAGCTCAAGATGGAGCACGCCGACCTGGTGGCCGAGATGCAGACGGTGGAGAGTCTGCCCACGCACGAGAGACTCCAACTGGCCAGACTGTAAGTACATAAATGGAGCAAAAGAAACTGATTAAATTAAATGAAAAATTTTATATACAAAATTATATATGGAAATAAAATATAAAACTGATTAAATGTAGAAATATTTAAAAAAGACATGTATATAAAAATGATAGTATATACAATAAACTACAAATATAAAAAAAAAAATCACAGAAGTTATTTATTAAAAGAAATAAATTAAATTAAATTTTAAAAAATATATATACGTATACATAAAATATAAAAATTATTAAAAATAGAAATATTTTAAAAAGTCAGTTATATAAAAAATATATTAGATTAAAAAAAAACTGCAAATATAAAAAACATCACAGAAATTATTTCTTAAAAAAAATAAATATAAACAAAAAAATTCATAAGAACTGTTTAATAAATAATATGAAATATTTAATAATAAAAATAATAATGAAAGGAAATTAACATGAAAAAATAAATAAACAAATGTAATATAATAATAATAATAATAATAAATATGTATAAATATTAATCAACTGCATTCGATATGGTTTACTCAGTGATTAGCTTCATGCTGTGCTCTATAATTAAACCTTTGCATATAAATAAAGATGTGATGTTTTCACTTTCGTTACGCTGTTGAATGAACGAATCAGCCATGGCTAAATCACGGCTAAATAGTGTAAGTGTACTATGCAATTTAGTTCGGAAGCTTGAAATCCTGATTCATTAAATTCCAGAAAATTTACTTTGAAATTGAACGCACCTAAAAGTTACATAGCAATTAAATAATTAACAGAAGCAGATGAAGCTTTATAAATTTTGTGGAGAATGGTTTTCAGAGAACCAAAATAGAACAGTCTAAATAGTTTCGCGATAGAAGCAAGGCTCACTAGAAACAGTCGAATGTGTTATCCAATAAAGCAGAAGCTGAGCTGAACTTTAACAGAGTTTGCTAATTGAACGCTTTAAAAGGGCTGCTTAAACTGTTTTCTATTTGCGAATAGGAAGCATGTGAAGTTCGAAATTCGAAATTGCTATCAAGAGCGTTTAATGATCTCTCCATTTGGCCCAAGGCCAACGAACAAAGTCACGCACGTTCGATGTAGTTAAAATCTGTTTAGGACAAATCTCACACTATTTCAACTTTGACTGCGAGCGGGGCGAGAGCAATGCGAACTTCCAAGTAAGAAATGAAAAGTTGTAGACCAAGTTTTGATTGGATGTAGAGTGAGCGAGATAGAGAGAGACCGAGAGAGTGCGAGATACGTGTAGTTGTAATCCCATTTGTAGCAAATAAATATGAAACCAATTAAACATTTATAAGTCCACTTAAGCGTAGCCCATAAAAATAGTTTGCAGACTAACGCAGATTCTATTTTGCAGGAGGCGCGCTCAGCAGCTGAAGCTGGCCAGGCAGAAAGAGAAGGAGTGGCTCAAGCTGCAGCGAGCCAAGGGCCAGACGGCCAGCGGAGGCAGCAGCGGCAGCAACAGCGCCGGCACCGTCCAGAACGGCGGCTCGGGCGACACCACACATCATTTTCGGCATGCCAATGGCTCGGGCACGGTCAGTGGCAGGCGGCACATATCGTTCGAGAATAGCGTGGTGCTATTGGAGGCGGCGTCGCGGAACGACATGCCCGAGGTGGCGGCACTGCTGCAGAATGGCATCACACCAGATGCGGCCAACGAGGATGGCCTGACGGCGCTGCATCAGTGCTGCATCGACAACAACGTGGACATGCTGCGGCTGCTGCTCGACTATGGCGCCAATGTGGATGCGCAGGACAGTGATAAATGGACGCCGCTGCATGCGGCGGCCACCTGCGGCCATTTGGAGCTGGTGCGCATACTCATACGGCACAATGCCAATCTGTTGGCCGTCAACACGGATGGCAATATGCCGTATGATCTGTGCGACGATGAGAACACCCTGGACTTCATTGAGGGCGAGATGGCGCAACGGGGCGTCACCCAGGAGCTCATCGACGAGACGCGCTCCTCCACGGAGCGTCTCATGCTCAAGGACCTAATGGAGCTGGCGCGCACCGGTGGGGATCTCGAGGAGCCAGACTATCAAGGCGCCACGCCGGTGAGTGAGAGGAAACAAACTGAATGAAAAGAATGCTCACAATCCCTCCCTCACCCTGTCTCTCTCTCTCTCTCTTGCAGCTGCACATAGCTTCTGCCAATGGCTATGTGCGCGTCGTAGAGTTCTTGCTGGAGCAGCACGTCAACGTGGATGCCATGGACAAGGATCTGTGGACGCCTGTGCACGCAGCAGCATGTTGGGGACATGTAAGTGGAGTGCTGATGAAATATGGAATTTTTATCTCAACTTGTTTCTCATTATCCTCACAGCTGGAAGTTCTGGAGATGCTGGCGCAATGTGGTGCTGATTTGAATGTGCGCAACAAAGATGATGAAACGCCTTCAGGTAAGCTGAGATACCACTCCCCAATCATACATATATATATATATACTTACCATGTCAAACAACTATTTCAGATATCTGTGAGGATCCGGAGATACGTGAACGCATCGAGCAGCTGAAGACGGAACAGGAGAGCAAACGACTGGCGGAGGCGCAACGAAGGCGCGTTCGGCGCTCGCAGAGCAACAATACCAGGTAGGCTATAGCAACATATATAAAATGTAAATATTTGTATAATATCGTTACTCCCCCTCTTCCTCTCTCTTTCTCTGCTCAGAGCCCAATCGGTGCGTCGCACCAGCCTGCGCGACAAAACGCTTACAACCAAAAAGGATGCTGTGGAGGAGGCTCGCCTGCGTCTGCAGGCACAGGAGGCGACCGATTCCGGCTCCACGGCGGCCACAGCTGCCGCTGATCTGCCCAATGGCTATGCCTATCACACGACCAATAACAACAACAACAACAACAATAACATTAATAGCTCTGAGAAACGGCCCTCGACGGCCAGCCTGTCGCACTCCAAGTCCGCGGATGCCGTGGACAACATAACGCTCACAACGACACATTCCTATCTGCCGCGTCGCCCGCCCGACGGACGCGAGAACGACGAGCAGCTGCTCAAGGCGGGTGACCCGGGCGCTGGCGGCGGCGAACTGCAGCGCGCCACTTCTGCCGCAGCGGTCATATTGACGGACCAGGGCACGGCGGCCAGTGCTGAGGCGCTGCAGATTCAGTCATCCAAGGCGGCGAACAACGGCAAGATCAACGTGCAGGTCACTGTGCTAGTGGGTGAGTAATATAAACATTAGCTATATAAAAAGAAACACACATACACATACAACACCTGCACACTCACACATACACACACACACACACAGTCACAGCTTGCTCCAATCAAGCAACGCCGCTTAAATGCTTCTCCCCTGTGTCAAATGTCGCTGTCTAATGTTTGTTTAACGACTCTACTTAAACGCAAGTCAAGGCAAAAATCAAGCTAACTGTTAGGCTAACACGACTACGGCATGCTCTACAAAATGTATATATTGTAGAAGAGTAACTAACTATAATGTATGTTAACGTATTATTTAGCTTTAAAGCGTATTAGTGTATTGGTATTGCTTTGCAAAAAAAAAAGAAAAATCATATGCAACTCCACATTATATTAATATATCATATAGCTCTACGGGGTATTAGCGTAGTGGTAATGCTTGCAAAAAGAATCTTATTTATTGTACATTTATAGTCAGCACATTACACAGCTTGAGCTACTACTCTCTATAACAATTACAGGGTATACACAATTCGTTCTAAAACATTAGCTTTATATATAAAAGAAAATTAAGAAAAGTTAAATAACATTTGCTTGTGATTTTATGTTTCTTTTTTTTTTTTTTTTTGTATTCGACTCGTTGCGCTCGTTTTGTGTCGTCTGCCTGCCTGCATCATCATCAACAAATAAACCAATCAACCACCCAAACCACCCACAACACAACCCAAACTCATGTAGACACAAACAGCACGCATCATCAACAAGAACAGCATAGCCAGCAACATTCGCAGCAACATCCGCAGCAGCATTCGCAGCAACATCTGCAGCAACATCAACAGAAATTGCAGCAACATGCGCTGCTGCTTCAGCAACATCAGCAGCAGCAGCAACAGCAACATTGCCAGCAACATGCTTCTCAGCACTATGTTGCTATGGATGCGGGTGCCGTTACTTTGTCAAATTTGAAAAAGCAACGTTCGCTGTCGCGCACCGCCAATGTGCTTAACAATTTCGAGCTTTCATCCACAAGTGCTGGCGCTAGTGCTGCTAATGCAAGCACTGCTACATCAATAACAACAACAACTAATGGTTCTGTTTTAGGAGCCGCCACTACGGTTAATCACAACAACAATAACAACAACACAAGCAGCGCCAACAACAACAACAACATGGCCGCCGGTCCGATCGCTACGCAGCCACTGGGATTGGGCGCAATGAGTCCCAGCCTATTGGACTTTGAGTCAGCTGCGCCAGTGGCCACATCCGGTAACGCCAATTCGGTTAACAAGTTCTGTGGCAACACTGGCGACGTGGTCAGCGACAGCACGAGCTCCAGTCGCAAATGCTGTGTGCTAATGTAGGCGGCCGATGCAGCAGAGGATAACAGGGTATTATTACAATGAATTGCCAGCCGGTTAAGCTTACCAACAAACTGTAAAAGTTTAGAGAAAGAATGTGTGGTTTTTGTATGTATGTATGTATGTGTGTGTGTGTGTGAAAATGGGGGGCGGGAAAAGAGAGAAAAATCAAACAAACAAATTAGCAATTTTGAGATGCCTGGCAAAAAGTGTCTTTTATTAGCATTTTAGTAGAAAAACAAAAACAAAAACAAAAGAAAACAAAAAACAAACAGTTCAAAACATTGAAATTGTAAATGGAAGCAAGGTGTTCAATTCTATGAGCTCCATATTTGACTAAACTGAAAACAAGAAAACGACTCAAAGTCGTGGCATTTTCCTAAGCCAGCAAATATACGATATATGTAAAGTATATATATTTATATATACACGATTTAGGTTCAGCAAATAAATACAGCGCAAAAAATAAAAAACAAACAAATGAAATTGAACCGAAATTGAAAGTAAACCCAAAACTTGATGTTAAGTAGTTTTTACTGTTAAGAACTTTTGTTTTTTCTAGTTCTTTAACTTTTGCTTAAAAAATAAAAAAGGAGAAATATATGGCAAGGCAAAGTATTATGCAAAAGTATAAAAAACAATATACATATAAATATATAAATAAAGATAATAATAAAACATATGCTATTAGCTCAATTGTAGCTACATGAAATGGAAATCAAAAATAATAATAATAATAATAAAAAGCAATAGACAAATTGCCAACAAGCAATTTAAAAACAAACAATTAAACATTTCATATATTATATAAATGTGTGTACATTATACATCTAAATGTCAAACAAATTCAACTTCCAATTGAAAATAATTATAATAATAAAAGATGAACTAAATTTGTTTATATCAATATAAATTGTTTGAACTAAATTAGGTATTTGCAAAACTTTATTTGCGCTGCGTGATGTGAATTTTAGTTTATTGTCAAATTGTATTATTTAAACAAATAATTTATACAATTTTTAACATATATACATATGTAGTATATTGATGTATGTATGTATATATACGAAATTCCAGTTAAACAAGCAAACAACGCGCAATTTAGCAATGAGACTTTCTTTGATTAATTTAGTCCAAGGCAAAATTTTGTAAAATAAACAATTGAAAAAACGAAAACACAAAAAAGAAAGAAAAAAAACTAAAATGTCAAAATAAAAAATGTTTGTGTCTTTCTTTTATATTTAGGTGTTTGCAATGCAACACCAAATTCCATTTATTATTCTAGATTTATAATATGTTTTACATCTAATTAGTCTACCAATAGACGCTTCGCCTTCTCTGCCTGCTCCTCCTGGCGTTTAATCCTCTTGTCCACCACATGACGCAGACGACGATCGGGTTTGACCAGCTCGCTCTCATCCATGGGCTCAATAACTTGACCCTTGCGCGTAATGACCGCTGGACGTGTGAGCATACGGAAAGCAGTTTCAGGCACAAACTCGCGTCCAATGGGCGTACGAATACTGGCTTCATAATCGGCCAGAGATTTGAATGGAAATGGTATGCTGGAGACGCGATGGGCACGCGCTTGTTTGTTGCTCGCCTCATTTATATAGACATTGTCCTTGTTGTCATCGCGACGCTTCTCGGGCTCTGCCAACTTGAGAAGCAGTCGCTTGTTGCGTCTTTCCAATACCTTTTCGGATATGCCATTGCCTCCCCAACAGCCCCAGCCGGGCATTGCCAACTGCAGTTCATTGTTCTTTACTTCCGAGTCGTCTTTCTTATCCTTGTTAAAATCAGCTACAATATCATCATCCTCAAAGGCCTCACTAATAAGCATTTGGCGCTCGGCCACAGGATCGGCTTCATCGAATTCGGCTGCATCGTCGTCAGCCAAAGCATCGTTTACAACATCCGAGAGGCGCATTTTTTGTTTCCAGGTTATGGGGATCACCTTGTCGGGATCAATATCTGCCACTTTAGCTGTTGAATTCTTTTCTTCTTTCGATTTTGGTAAATCGTTAACAGCTTCTATAACTTTTACAGCTTCTTTAGGCTCCAGTTCATCTTGATTGAGTGGCTCATCGATTTCCACACGTTGCTTAGTCTTCTTGAATGTTAAATCCTTTAAGTTTTTCAGTGCATCATGTTTCATCTTCGGCTTCTTCGACTTTTTTGACAGCCTTTTCAGCAATGCTGCTTGCCTTTTTAGATTATTTAACTTATGGATTAAGTGATTGTTTAAATTATCCTTTTGAGCATCGAATATTTCATCCAATGTTTTAGTTTTAGCTGGAGCTTCATTAGCTTCCTCAACTTCCTCAACTTGCCAACCATTTTCCATATAAATCTTGGGTTTTTTCTTTTTTGGTGATTCCTTTATGGGTTGCGTAGTCTGCTGCCGCTTCTCACGTTTGACCTGTTCCACTTCCGCATTGTGATCAGTTAGCAGTTTTTCATTTTGATTACGCTCTGTCCAATACTTGCGCCAGCTGACCTCTTCTTCCTCAGCTTTGGGTTCATCATTTTCAGTTTGTTTCAATGTCATCCATGGATTGAAGGGATCGGCGATCGACTCGTCGACATTTGTTTCTATTTTAGTTGTTGTCTGTTCTTCATGCTCGCTATCCGTATCCACTTTCTTTTCCGTCAACTGGCGACTCACAGCCAATTGCTCGGCAAGATCTTTGCGCACCTCCTTATCGTATTTGGCGCGCATCTGTAGATTCTTGGCCCAAGTGCCCGTGTTTTTGTGTCGCAAACTTGCGCGTTCCACCAACCGACTCTTCTCCAATGCGTTTAGTTTCTCCAGGGCAGCCTCCGGATTGGTCTTCTTCAGTATCTCAAATTGCTTTACTTGCTCTAATATCTTTTGGCGCTTCAGCAGCTTATGATATTTCTTGGATTTGATCTTATTTTGCATGCGAGCCTTAGCCGACTTCTGAGACTCGCGCATTCTTAAATAGGCCAGCTCACGACGTCTTGCGTGGAGCTCATCACGAGTTAGTTTTTGGGCCAACAACCTCTCTTCCTCTTGTGCCAATTCCTGCTCATCAGTGTTGTCCCCGGTCTGTACCTTGCGTAAGTCATTCAGCTTCTTAATGCTTGCTTGAAGTTCTTTGCCTAGCTCCGATTTAATGCTCGTCTTAATGGCGTTTGAATGGGCTGCTGTATTTACGTAAATCGTTTCCGATGGGATGGGAAATATCTGCAAGAAATCGTCTGCCTTTAGTTTTGTACCATATCTATATCATCTCATCTCACCTGAGTTTCGGCAGAGCGCTGTTTAGCCACGACAGCATCCCAGCGTGCAAGTTTCTTCTTAACACCTTCGTAGCCAATTGTTCGCTTGATGCGATCAGCAACCGGCTTCTCAAGTGGTTTCTGAAGGACCTTTTTAGTGCTGTGCACATTTTTCAGCTTCTTGCCAGTTTCAATGTGCTTGGAAGTGCGCAAGATTTGAACCAAATCGTTCACACCCACGGCCTTAGCTGCGTGGTCTGTTGCATTGGCACTCTTGAACAACTGAAACTCATTCTGTTCTGGCTGGCGCTCGTCGCGTGTAGATTTGCGGATATGCTGCACATTGCCTAGGCTACTAACGGCCTGCAGAAGCTTTTTATGTGCAATTGGATCATACTGTTCTTCATCGTCACTCATATTGGATAAGGAAGGCAAAATTTATTATTATTATTATTTAAAAATTAAATTTAAACCGAGCTGTTTTAGAAACACGCGGTGACAGAATCAGCTGTTTGTCATCAAGCAAACGTATTCACAATGGAAAACTATCGATATTGTTCTATTCAAAAGTATGCTAGTTGAGTAAACTGTTAAATTGAGATTGACATATTTCGCATAGGTTTTTTGATAATATAAATGCAATTGCTTTGATTCAATGATAACCATCCTGTAGCATTAAGATTATTTGGAATATTCCATTTTTAGTCTCTCATATCCGAATATTTTACATATTAATAACGATACTATCACTAGCTCGATATCTCCATGTATTGTGTATCAAAGTTAAATTGCAAGAAATCGATTAGCGGCACGATAACCCACAGACGCGAAATTGTTAAACAAATACGGGCGCATCGTTCCATGGCCGATACAAAATCCGGCCGTCATGCGAGCACCAGCGCTGCAACTCCACTTCTGGTGCAGAGCCCCGAGAACCTGGAGTGCAAGAACTTTCAGGAATATCTGCGCACCCGCCAGACACCTGAATCATTGGAGAAGCTCTACAGTTATCCACCCATTTGCCTAGCTGTCTTCCGCGAGTTGCCTGAAATTGCAAGACAATTTGTGATTCGTATACTGTTCGTCGACCAACCCGTACCACAGGCCGTTGTCAGCTCATGGGGCGCCCAACGTGTGGCCAAGTAAGTAAAGAACACAATCGTTGTTGACAACCAATTCAGAATTTGCTCTCCTTTGTTCCCAGGGAACAACTGGAGGCAACCAACTGCTTGTCTGCCTTATCTGTTTGGCGTGTGACAGCCATACCAGGTGGACTAGCTGCCTGGGAGCTATCGCCCACATTTAAGAAGAGCGTGCGCCAAGTGTTGTTAGGTGGAGGAAAGCCCTGGGCAATTACCAATTCGCTCGAGAGGGACTCCAAGCCACGGGATGTTGCATTCCTTGACGCGTATGCCATGTCTCGGTGGCGTTGTGTGCTGCATTACATGGTGGGTACGGGAAATCGAAGTAACACCGAAACTGAGGCCATCAGTCCAGATGCCGTACGCATTCTACTCCATGCAAATCTTATGAAGCGCGATGAGCGGGAGGGCATTACCATCACACGTCAAGGATTTCAGTTCTTGCTTCTGGACACACGAGCCCAGGTCTGGCATTTCATGCTGCAGTATTTAGATACGTGCCAGGAACGTGGCCTGGTCTTGGCCGAGTGTCTGTCTATGCTCTTTCAATTGAGCTTCTCTACGCTGGGGCGCGACTACAGCTCTGAAGGCATGAACAAGCAGATGCTGATGTTTCTCCAGCACCTGCGGGAGTTCGGCCTGGTATTTCAAAGGAAACGCAAAGAGCATCGCTTTTATCCCACGCGATTAGCGTTAAATGTAACTAACAAGGAAGCAGCAGAAGCATCCATTTCGGTGGATGAAGAGCGCATGCAGGAGCGAGGCTACATTGTGGTGGAGACCAACTATCGCGTATATGCCTACACAGACTCCCAGTTGCAGGTCGCTGTGCTGGGCCTTTTCACCGAGCTGCTCTATCGATTTCCCAATCTCGTAGTAGGCGTGCTCACCCGAGACTCTGTGCGTCAAGCTCTGCGAGGCGGCATTACGGCCGAGCAAATAGTCAGCTATTTGGAGCAGTATGCACATCCCAACATGAAATTGGTTGAGTCTGCAATTCAATCAAAATCCTGCCTGCCACCCACCGTCGTGGACCAAATCAAACTGTGGGAGATGGAACGCAATCGTTTCACCTACACCGAGGGCGTCGTCTACAATCAGTTCCTCTCTCAGAATGACTTCGTAACGCTGCGCGACTACGCCCAATCCCAGAATGTGTTGGTCTGGCAAAACGAGCGCACCCGCACCATGGTCGTGCAAAAGAATGGCCACGACGATGTCAAGCGCTATTGGAAGAAGTACTCAAAGAGCGCCGGCTAGCACCAAACTATTATACTTCTTATTTAAGCAAATCATTTAATTTTACAAATAAGCTAAGTGCGCGTCTGCAAGCATAGTTGCCCTTTGTAACAAGCACAAATCCAAATTGTTATCCAGGACAGCTGCGGGCACATTCAATAATAAAATGGAATACCTCTATCAAAATTTATATATACACATATAAACATATACATAATTAAGCGCAGGTTTGATTGGGTAAGCTTGAATTTAGCTGGGAATTTAATTCGACATCGACTAATCCAGTTTATACAAATTATATATATGTTTATGAGCATATATATAATAATAATAAATTACACTAAAATCATTCAACAATACGAAACATTAAAGCTTGGGAAATATTCATTTTTTAAATGCAAAATTGGAACGTTTAATATAAAATCGGACGCTGCGGCATACAGAGATTATAGTAGCTCTTCTTATCCCAAAAGTCCAAACCCTTCCACCCACACCAGCCCTTAATCTGTATGGTGGCCAGGTCATCGGGCCCAGTATAATGGGGATCGAGTATCAAGAACTTCGCCTGGCCCGTCTGCACACAGTAATCCACGCCGATTATTGTGTGTGCGAGCACTCCGCCCCCGATCATAACAGGTGTGCCCTGCGTTTGGAAATGCATAGCCAGCTCTGAGGCAATTGTCGAGAGCTCGGCACCAGATGCCACATGCAATATCTTCGAATCCACATTGAGGAATCCCTGCAAACACATGCTCAGCTCTGTGGAACCAATCCACTGTGACGAGCCAACAAAAGAGGCCGGCTTGTCGTTAATTTTGTGCAAATATTCCTGGATCTCCAGGTGAGTGGGTATCGGACGTTCTGTGTAGCCCTGAAGCAGGAACCAAGAGCAAATCGTTTGCAGCGAACGGTAGGCACAGCCCCAGCCCTTGTCCTGCACCTGTTGTTGCAAATAGTGATAGTAATGATAGTTCCCATTTACCAGGTATTCTTTGCCATCGGTCACGCCACTGGGCCGTACTCCCAGGTGCGTATTAAGCAACGGCGTCCAGGTCGCCGAATCAACAGCATCTATTTCATCTTGGAAGCGACACTGGTTAGCCCGTCTGAAGTAGGGTCGCGTGGCAGGCAATGCGAATTGCCGATGGAGTCGTTTGCGTTTCTCCTGCACACTAGGCTCATCATCGCCCAGTTGCTCCAGATAGGCACAGCTCAAAAAATGCCCGAATTCCTGTGGATAAAAATGATAGGTGCGTGGCGTCAGCAGCTTAACCTCCGACGTTGTCTCCTGCTCGGTAAGTCGCTCAATAAGGCATTGCTCAAAGAGGCGCAACGACCGGCATATGCTCTCTATAAGCACATCGTACAAACGCAGAAGCTTTGTCTTCTTGCAGAGTATGGCCATTGCTTCCAGTTCCAAGGGCACCTCTTGCTTAACGGAATCCTCATTCGTGATGCACACACTCAATGCTGGATATGGCAGGGAGTCCCCAGCTCCAAAATCGCGTGTGCGTGAGCGTAATACATCAATATTGATCACATCGTAAGCACAGCCAACAGCGCCATAATACTTGGCCAAATCGGGTGCGGCAGCTTTCTTTTTCTTGTCGCCGCTAGCAGCTTCTGTCGGAGTGGGAATCTCAGCGATTAACTGCTCAATGAGTGAATCGCAGTTGAAGCTCTGATGCTGTATGCCACTGTTGCTGCTCACATAGATTTTAGTTTGTGCCACGTTGAAGACCAGATTGCCATCGGCCACACGCTTCCGGAGCGCGTGCATCTCCTTGGCTATAGCCTCCGGCGTGGGCAGTGTGTGCAAAAAGAAACCACACTTTAATCGTGTGAAACAAAAGTCATTGTACAGCTGGGCGGCTTCCACGACTTCAAACGGCACATTCTCCAGTTTGCCATGTATAAAAAAGGATGCACGCAATCCCACAAGTGTGCCCAGTTGACACTGAAGCAGGATCGGATTATCCGTTATGTCCACCGATGAGATGATCTCGTTAAGGTGAGCTTCTGTGTCAGTGCAGTCCCCAAATTTGACTAAACCACATAAATCCAGTTCGGCTGGGAATTTGTGCTGTATTTGTTCATAGTTCAGTTGACCCACACTGGACTCAACGTTAAAGCTCAATAGCAGCAAAGTGCTCTCTCCATAAAATACGCCATATAAACATCCACTGCACTGCAGCTTAACGCGCTCCAGTCGCTTCAAAATACATTAACAAATCACGCAGAGATCATAAGCATACATATAAATAGCTTACCTTGAGAAGAAAAGCAGATATTCTCAATTTGGGAAGCATTTTTCAGAAAACTAGGCGTGAATTTTTAGTATTTACGTACAAACTGCACAGCTGGCAAGTGTGTCATCGATAGACGTAGATAAGTTATCGACTGTGAACTGCATGTAGACCATTTAATCGACAGTAGTGTGACCGTACTGCACAATATATATGCAGTAACGGCGCTCAACATTGACATTCAAATATTTGTTTTGAAGCATTTGAATACACACACATATAACATTTATTTAATACAATATATATATATTGATATCGGCAAAGATTATAGATTTGCAAAAAAGGCTTGAATAATTTTAACCAAGCAAGCGGATTTTTGTGTTATTTACGCATTTTATCATTATTTTTTAGTAAGCCGTTACCAGCTCGAGCCGTTTTCTTGGGCTTTTCCTTTTTCCTTACAAGACTTTAATTCTATCAATGTTATACATTTATATACAAATACAATATTGATAATTGCATACTGCCGCCATTACATTCCTAATACATTCGCCTTTTAATTGGAATATTTTGCAAGTTTTTTGTTTACTAATTTACAATTTGTATTAAGAATTTTGTAAGTTACGAGATACTACACACTACTATATTCTTCACAATTTTCTAATTTTTTTCTTTCTTCTTATTTTTTCTAATTCAAATATGTTTCTGCACAAAATCGGCATTCGAGCTTGCCAACACAATACACAATCCCATGAATACATTTATCAATTCAATTTGCCGCTGGTTATGGCTCACTTCTCTTACGTATCATTCCTTTAGTTTTGTTAATATTTTAGGCTAAACATTTAGATAAGCTAAATATTAAAATTAAAACAAAAACATCCAGTTCTGTGGCGCTACTTCTTTTGCTTGGCAGCCAAAGTTGCATCCGTTGTTGTTGGCGAAGTTACAGATCCCTTGCCTGTTATTGATGATGTTGTTGCTGTTGCTGACTCCTTGCGGAAATCACTGGCGCTTAATGGCCTAGTCGTTGTAATCGAAGATTTCTTAGATGTACTGATTTTGCCTAATGTTGTAAATTAGAAATGAAATCAGTGATACATCAAGTACATCTTCATTATAAGATAAACTTACCCAGTTCAGCTTTCCTGGCCTTGTCCGAATGATCGGTTTTTGATAATGGCTTTTCTAGTGTCTGTGATGGCGACGATGTCTCGCTCTCCCCATGCTCCTCAATGGCCGGCAGAAATATCTCCGATGCACTGCTACTGTCTTGTGTGCTAGTGGGCGAATCCTTCTCTTCGGCAATACGTGGCAAGAGCTCACAGCTGTTGCTCCCTATGGCTACGTTGTTCGTTGCTTGATTATCAACTGAAGCTGTGGCTGTGCCACCAGCTGATGCTATTGCTATTGCTGAGCTCGTTTGCCTTTGAGATTCCTCAGTGCTGCTAATGCTGCTCAACTGTTGTAGTTGTTGTTGTTGTTGTTGAGGCTGCTGTTGTTGTTGTGGCTGCTGCTGCTGCTGTGGCTGCTGTGCTCCAGGTGCAACACCTGCACCTCCAGCCGGTCGCCAAGTGGCCGCCACGACGCGCTGATGCTGATGGGGTTGCGTTTGCTGTTTAATGGGCGGTGAGCAGCAAAGTGGCGAAATTTTCGTCTCAGCGCTGCGAGGATGCAGTCGATCCGGTGACAGAGCGCGTCGCAGCAACGGCGAACTGGGCTCAGCGGATTTAGTGCGTGCAAAGCCAGCCTTCTTGGTGGTAGCACTTACGGCCGCCTGCAGCGTGGGCAGTGTGCTGCCTGGACTATACGACTGCGTGGTATTGGATGCGCCAGGCTGATGACCCACCAGAGGAAAGGCCAACGGCGATGGCGAGCGAGTGGGCGACGATGGCAAAGGCGACGGAGACGGTGTTCGCGCTAAAGGCGACAGCGGTATGTGACCCACAGACTTGCGGCGATTGGGCAACGCATTGCTGCTCGAGGTGTGAAGAGTCTTTAGGCCGCTGCCAGCGGAACCACTGGCAGTTGAGCCAGCAGCGCCACTGGATGCAGCATGTAGCTTGTGCTTAAGACCATGCAGAGTAGAAGGGCGCTGATACAGCTGTGGTACAACACCCGTGGGTGAAACTAAATAGGAAATTGATGGTTAATATCAATTGATAATAGCAGTATTATATAAGAACTAACCAGGCACATTGCCCACGGATGTGGCACTATTGCCCACAACGGCGCCCACATGCGGCAACAACACAACTGGGCTGGCCGGCGGCAAAGGCAGCTGCACACCCAAGGCTGTCACGGGTAGTGCAGCAATAGATTTGGCTCCATTGCCATTGCTTGTGCCATTGCCCCCACTCGAACCGGTGGGCGTGTTGGGAGACGAGGATGAAGGCGAAGTGGACTGCGATGATGAGTTAGCCGCCGACTGACAGCAACTACTGTGATACGACGAGTCCAACGGCGACAGATTGCGCGCAGAGGGTGTGGTGGGTGAACTGGTGCCCGCCGAGTACTACGAACAGAATGAATAACATAAAAAATCAATAATCTGATAATCTCTCTGCCCATATTTCACTCACCTGTTGCATTTCGGCATTTGCTCGCTTGCTGCTTATACGCCGGAACAGCGACGTCTTACGTTTCTTGTCGTGCTCGCGCTTCGTCTGCTTCTTCTGGCGGTTGACGCCCTTCTTGGCCAGCTTGCTCTGCATGAGGTCACGCTTGCGACCACCGCTCTGTATGCTTGTGTGCTCCAGAGGCGTGGCACGCAGTGTCACATGCTCACCGCCACTCAGCAATAGCTGCAGCACCTGCGTGTGGAATAGACCCTGGATGGGCTCGCCGTTGACATGCGTGATGAGATCGGCGGGTCGGAGTCCTGCCTCAAAAGCGGGACTGCCCTCGTCCACGGCCATGACCAAATGGTGCATGGTATAGAAATCGGTGTCGCCATAATAGACGCGTATAGTGTGTACAGTGAAGCCAAAGCCACGTGGTCCGCGTCGTATTATGATGGGCGGTTTAAGATTCGTCACCAGCGGCGACAGCTCGCGACAAGGCGATGTGTCCCTTGAACTAGCAGTGCTCGAGCCATTGCCGCCACCACCAGCGCTGCCTGGTGACTGAATGCCACACAGCTGAGCCGCCAATTGCGTGTTGTCGAACGAGGACATTAGCGACAGCCCCAAAGCCGAAGCGGATTTCACAATCGAACGTGAACGATGATGCTTGACCCCATACGAATTGGGTCCACTGCTGCTGTCCATAGACTTGGGCTGGTGTTGTAGCGCTAGTGGCGATTGCTCGCGTAGATTCATGTTCTCCGTGGAGGAGCTGCCCGCGCTGATGGTCTCATCTTCAATGGAGATGGAGAATCGTGGCAATATATCACGCGCACAAACTCCCTTACGTTTGCGATTGATCTGCGGTGAAAAATCATCGCTATCCGTTTGCGAACTCTCCGGCGTACTGCGAGAAATGCTGCCCACGCTGGTTGGTTGCGGCGTCGCTGTGGACGACAGAGTCGATGGCGGCGGTGTGGCCGGAGTGCTTATGATGGTCGTTGTATTCGGTGGCATACTGTGGCGCTGATTGGGACGCACAGCCGCCGGCGTTGGCTGCTGTAAATAATGCTTGAGCATGCGCAGCTCAGCATCATTGCCAATGGTGACGTTATGCAACAGTTCCGGCAAAAATTCGCTGTCCGGCGTGGAGGGTACCTTCAGACAACTGGATGAGAGCTGCAAGTGAAAGACAGAAAGATGTATATATCAATGGAACGAGAAGCAAATATTCCTTTTGAGTTACTCACATCCAGCTTACGCAACTGCAGCGTGTTCAAGAACTTATTGACCACGCCCTCCTGGCTTGCAGCTGTAGGCATCTGTTTGGGCATTGCTCCTGTGCCGGCCATAGTCGCTGTTGCTGTCGCATTTTCCTGTGCACGCGACGGCAATGTTGTTGGCGTGGTTTTGGAGCTGTCCGTTGTGGACGCCGTCGCATGGCGAGACCAGCTGTAATGCTGCTTACGATACTGCGGCGTATAGGAATTGAAGCTACCAAACACTGGAGTATCGTCGGTGTCATCGGTATCGTCGCCGGCCAAATCGTGATTGTAGCGATCCATGCGTGCTAATGAAGTGAGGACAAGTAATTAGTATACTATAAAAGGAACAAAGCTCTAGAATACAGAAGCAATCAACTCACTATCAAAGTAGCTGGTATCATCCTCGTGCGACAGCTGCGGCACAAACTCTGCCTTTTGGCGGAGCAACGAGTTCCAATCCATGCCCTGGAAATAAACGTGCTCCTTCACTTCCAGAGCACCAATCTGACTGCCTAAGCGATCCCGCGGATTCTGCTGCAGCAACTGTGATATTATATCCTTTGCCTCCGCCTGTACGGGCCAGTCCTCGCTGTCCGGCCACTCAATGTCATCGTTGACGGTGTGCGCAAACAGCTCCTCGGCGGTCTCGCCGAAGAACGGCACACAGCCAATGAGAAACTCATACAATATTATGCCCATGGACCACCAGTCGACGGGCTTGCCATAGCCCTGTCGCAAAATTACCTCAGGTGCTATATACTCTGGAGTGCCATAGACCTGCAGAGGAGGAGAATAGCTTTAGAAATCTATCAATATATATGTATTTGTGAATCTGCATATACCTGCTTATCGGAAAATTGTCGCGTCTCTGAATCAATATAGCCTTCATACAGATTGGTGGCCAGCGACATAAGACCCATTTTGGAGAGTCCGAAATCGGTGAGCTTAATGTGACCAAGGGCCGTGATTAATAAGTTGTCCGGTTTGAGATCTCGATGGACAATACCATAGCTATGCAGATACTCCACGGCTAATACTGTTTCGGCGAAATAAAAGCGCGCCATGTCAGCGGGCAGCGGGCCAATGTTCTTGAGCAACGTGCCACAGTCACCGCCCTCCACGTACTCCATGACCAGGCAGAGATGCTTCTTGGTCTCAAAGGAGCAGTACATGCTAACCACAAAAGGATTGTCGGCAAACGATAGTATGTCACGCTCGGCGAACACCTGCTCCACCTGATTGCGCAATATGAGATTATTCTTGTTGATCTTCTTCATTGCGAAGCGCTGGCGCGTTGTCTTGTGCTTAACCAGGTAGACGGCGCCATAGGCACCATTTGAGATCAGCTTGGCAATTTCGAAGTCGTTTTCATGCGGCAGCGGTTGTTGTTGTTGCTGCTGCTGCAGTTGTTGTTGTTGTTGCTGCTGCTGCTGCTGTTGTGCAGCAGTTGTCTCTGCAGTAGCTGCTGGCGTGTTCAGCTGGCTAATGGACAATGCAAAACTGGGCGTCGGTTGGTTATCACAGCCCACCGGCGTCTGTGGCGGCTGCTGCGGTAATTTCGGTTGTGGCGTACAGGTGCCACTGCCACCCGAATTACCTGTCTCCAATGTTACGCCGTCCAATGTGAGATTGCTCAGCTGCTTGGCCGCACAGGTCAAGGGTGAGTTGAGCAGCAGTGCACCGGCAGCTGGCTGCGTATCGAGCAGCTTGTCTCCGCCAGCCGTCACCTGCTCCGAGCACATTTGCTGCGTCTCGCGCAGCTCTTGCTGCAGTTCCGCAATGGGATCACGATTGAGGCCGAGCTTGTGTATAATGTACTGCGGTATATCCGCCTTAATGACAGGCATGGCCTTCGCATGGCCCTCGGCTGCCTCGAGCAGCTCGTAAAACTCTTGCGGATCGAATTCCAGACATTCCAACAAACGCGCTGGCCGCGATATGATCAACAGCAACTTTTTGATAACGCCACTCAGCTCGGCAGCCGCCTCCGGGGACTTCTCCTTGGTCTCCAGCAACAGACGCTCCAGATTCTCGCTCAGCTCGTAGAAGTACTGTGACGTAATCAACTTAGCCTCCGATTTGTGCAGACAATCCCGAGCCATTTCCAACACTTGATGGTGTACAAAGCTAAAAAAATGTAAACAAATAATATTTCTGACATTTATTAAATTGTTAAATCAAATAAAAACCTACCGCACAATGGGCTGAGAGTCACGAAAACTATTGCACGCAAGGCTTTTGTTCTCGTTGATGAAGTGCTTCAGACGCTCCTCCATTTGCTGGGTGGCTTTGGGGAAGCGTTCCTTATACAGCGTATTCATCACAGCTATCTCATTGTCCACAATGGGCGAACGGGATGGACTGGACAGCGAACGTGAGCGTGGCCGAAAACAGGGCGACATGCGACCGCTCGGCATTGACGCGGTCGATGCATTCGCTGCATTAGCTGCATTAGCGGCGTTAGCATTGGCATTAGCATTGCCGCTGCAGGCGACGCTCAAATCGGCGCAACAGTTAATGCATGCGATCGGTGGTTTCAATGGCTGTGGCTGCAGCTGTGCGAGCTTTGGTGCATGCTGCGGCTGCTGCTGCTGTTGTTGTGGCTTATGCGCAGCCAGCAACAATGCACAATGCTTAGGGCAATGCTGCTTCAAGTGTTCCGCACAGCAGGCACCAGCTGCCACTGCGGCTGCATCCTCGTGACCAGGCGGCAAATTGTGCGGCAAATGATTTAACGCCTCCTGACTGGAGCATTGCGACTACACAGGAAAACGAATGGCATGAGGGTATTTAATTAATAACATCGAATTCGATATTTACCGATAAATTAGAGCTGCCTGGTGTGGTGCCATAGCCGGAGGACGGCAACGATGCCACCGACCAACGTCTGCCATCGGCAACGCCGCGACAAGAGGCGATTCGTTTGATGGGCGCAAATGCGAACGGCATGGACGAATTGAGGCGCGGACTATCCGCCGGGCTAGCCGAATATGGTGAATGGGCGCGTGAGCTACCAGCCATGGCAGCAGCATTGGTGACCAGACTCAAGCGATGATGAGCCACACCGCTCGATCCACTGCTGCCAGCGCCCGAAGTGGAGCCGCGCATGACCACGCCATGCAAATGATGGTGCTTGGACAGGGCAATGCCACTGCCAGAGCGTGAGATATTTAAACCAGGAGCTGTTGAATTCATACCCCCCGCGCCTCCTGCGGCGGCGGACACTGCTCCAACACCTGGACCACCGCAGCTGAGTTCATGGCGAAAGTAATTACCCGTCAGGCATGGAGCAGATTTGCCCAGTGAGGAATGGCGCATACGCAACAAATTGGACGCTTCTACAAAACCCAAATTATAATATTAATGAGCTATAGGGGAGCTTGGGAAAGGGGGAGACAATTCTTACCGCTGCCGGCAGCCCGAAGGGAGTTCGTATGCTGCTGATAGGAGATCTTGCGCAGCAGCGCCGTGTAGCCGCGCGAGTGTAGCGAGCTAGAGCTGCCCGAGAGGCCGCCCGACGAGCTTTTGGTTAAATTGAGATTGCGTATTAGCGAGGAGCCATTATTGCTGTTGCTATTGTTGTTGCTATTGCTGTTGCTGTTGTTGTTGCTGTTGCTGTTGGTGGTGCTGTCATTGCAATTGGCACCCAGCTTGGCCGGCGAGGCAGGCAGCAATTCAACGCCGCTGCTGGCATCGGCGGTGCTGGCCGAATGAGCGTGCGCCAAAGCATTCGCATTCGCACTCGCCGCAGCCGCTGCGGCTGCATCGTGATCCGAGTCCTCGAAAATCAGCACACGCGCCGAGTAACTGGACTGCGGACGTATACGCGATAAATTGGCAGAGTTTAGCTGCCGCTTGGCCACGGGACTGGCATCACTGCAGCTGCTGTTGATGGACGAATCGCATATCGCGCTAGCATCGTTTGCACCAATCTCACTGGCCAAGCTACGATCAATGAACGCTTGTTGTTGCTCCTGCGTGGACTCATCTCGTTTTTGTGGTGTTGATGTTGATATCTTGATGCATGCTGTATTCGCAGTTGTTGTTGCTGTAGTTGATGCTGCTGTTGCTGCTGCTGCTGTTGCTGCTGCTGTTGCGGCTGCTGCTGCTGTTGCTGCTGCTGCTTCTGTTGCTGCTGCTTCTGTTGCTGCTGCTGCTTCTGTTGATTTTGGTGAGGCTGTTGATGTTGCTGCTGCTGCCGCTCCTGTTGCCATCGACGACGACTTGGAAGCCAAGCTCTCCTGGCGGCTCATGACGTTAACGCGTTGGTTGCTCAGCGCACTTATACGACTTGCATGTTGTTATTGCTGATGTTGCTGCTGTTGTTGCTATAGTTGCTCTTGCTGTGGCTTGGCATGGCGGCTGCTGTTGCTGCTGCCGCTGATACAACTACTGCTGCTGCTGCTGCTGCTACTGCTGCTACTTCTGTGGCTGCTGTAAATAACCAAAAAACAATAATTAGCATGGAGCTGACAACGCTGCCCCAGACACTGGCAATTGCTACAATAAACACATATACTCACACATATACATACACACACGCAGGCAAACAAAAAATCGAAATAAATTTTGTTGAATTTTCATTTTCACACACGTCAATGAAAATTTCATTATAAATAAATACATATATACATATACGTATTTGTATATGGTACATATAAAATAGTTCACCTGCTAAAAAAGTGATCACAAATATATATGTACATATATGTATGTCTCTATACAGTATGCTAACGAAGTCTTCGTACATGTTGCTATTTTTATCTTTATTGAATTAAAAAATTAACAAGTGCAAGGCAAGAAATCGTGTTGCAAATTATTTATTCAATTCTGTAGCTTATCACAAAAAAAAAAAAAAAAAAAAAAAAAAAAAGTCATAAACCGACTTTACCGACTTTATATAACGTAAGGCTCAAATTGAATGAAAAAACAGCATAAGAACTTAACAACATACATATATGGCATATTCATATATACGCATATGTATATAATAAAAAGTTTTTATTTTATTAAAAACAGACTCGTATTATTAATTGATTAAGATTGCAATAAAAAAAAAAAACAAAACAGTTTTTTTCTATCAAAATCGTATATATATATATATATATATATATATATATATATATATATATTTATATATATGTATGTGCAAATGGCTGTTTTATTATCTGCAGTTTTCTAGTTTGTGAAGGTTCTTCTTTACGAGTGTATACTGTGCTGTGATAAAAGTCAGCTTACAAATTGAATTGATGTACATATTTGTGTTAATAAATATGGTTCTTAAAATCGAATGGGCGACGTTTACCGTTGAAATTACAATGGGGTGGGGTTAACTGCTAGGCCTTGATGTAGGGGAACTCAAGTTGGGCATATGTACAATATATACAAACAGAGCGTGTAGCGCCGATCGTGCGTCGCTAGTTGTCGTAGTCACGACGTCGACGGCTGGCTCTGCGGTTATCAGTTAAGTGTTGGGTTTTGTTTTTTATTTATTTTTATATGTTTAGTGCCACTTATTTACACACACATATACATATACATAAATATACAAGTCTGCCTCTGCATTTGCATACGTGTGTTCGTGTGTGTGTATTTGTATAGGTTCACTGTATATCTGTTTGGATTTTATTCGCATGATAATTTAATTCGTTTTATTATTTGTCAAGTGGTTGCTTAAACCGCCAAGGGCAGCTCTCGATGGGGGTTCTATTTAAAGGATTTTGACGCACAATAGAAACACAAAAATCAACTTAATTGCGTTCAGAGGCCCCAACAGCAGCAACAACAACAATGATAATGACACATACATTTGTCATTCAGCGCCGAGTGCTCCACACCTAGCTCAGTGCCAGCGGCAAGGCAAATACATCCTTATCGTTGACTGTGTGTGCGTGTGTGATGATAGGTGTAGACTCCTTATGAGCCGCCCACTGACTGCCTTTTACGCACACAGGCAAACAAACGCACAGACACGCACTCTTGGTCACACTCACACTCATACACACCACAGGGAGTGTGGGGCAACAATTGATTGTTACACACGTTACATGCACTTTGTATAATTTTTGCACATTACATGATATACGCTGCAAGTATAGCGGATTCGCACACTTACGTGCAGCGCACGCAAAGCTATAATAAACTATAAAATAGTTGCAGATTCTCTAATAGGCGACCAGAGCGACGAAAAATCGTTGTTACAATATCAATTGTCTTTTGTACGTTACGGTCACACTAACTAAACAAAGTTGGGGATGATAGACCAGAAAATTAAATCGATAAGCTGCATATCGATATACTCTTGAATATTGTATCGGCCTTAAATACAGCTTCAAAGATGAATATTTGCTGGTTACATTTACTAATTTTATTTACTTTCCTTTTATCGAAGTGTTATTGTAAATTAACTCGCATTGCTTATTATCTTCATTATTTAAAATAATCCGAATAAAAAGCAAAAAAAATTATAATTAATGAGAATATATGTATACATAAAGCAACAATCGTTAGCCATAATTCATATTTGTACTATGCGAAGTCTGGTAAGCGCTTGATATGTTCTTCTGGGACGTTGATTGCTGCGTGGGCTGCGTTTGATCTGTGGCAAGGTGGTTGTTCTCCTGACACCATTCGACGAAATCGTCAATTAGCACGGGCCAAGCGCCCTCCGCGTCATAGTTGCTCATCCGATCATCGATGTTGGTGGCGAAATCCAGCAGCAAATTCCAAGTGTCCCTTGAAATTGCACGTTTGTGTTTCTCTTC
This sequence comes from Drosophila mojavensis, assembly GCF_018153725.1. Lineage (NCBI taxonomy): Eukaryota > Metazoa > Arthropoda > Insecta > Diptera > Drosophilidae > Drosophila > Drosophila mojavensis. Next base: position 10,514,869 of record NW_025318899.1, on the reverse strand, counting down.
GAGGAACTTGCACCAGATGCCCAAGAATTTGAAACGATCGCTGAGCACAATACACCAATACGCAATGGCCATGTCCAGATCAATGCCCTTTTGGCCCGGATCCTTTGCATAATTAAAAGTGAAATGATAAAAATCCTTGAATTTGCCAGCATCATTCAATTCCTGTTCCAGCAATGGCAATTTCGACTTGAGCTTCTCTATGCTGTCTATGCCCAAGTCACACATGCCATTAATGAACTCATCCCGCGAGAACTCGCACTGCACCTCTGCGTGGAATTTCCAGGCAATGATGAGCACAAGTTTGGAGTCAGGACTTAATTCCAGATCCTCAAGAAATTTTATGACACCCGATGAGCTGATCTTCTGGGCATCAGTTGGGTCGCGATAGCGCATAAATAGCTGCTCGATACGCTTGCGATCGAGCTCACGATAATAGTATTCAGGATTCTGAAAATAGTTATCGCTGGCCAAATCCATTTTCCAATCATTCTGTTGCAGGCAGAAAATGGCTGTCTGTTCGCCTGTCTGTGTTAGTGAGATAAATTTCTTCACCTTGTCACGATGCTGGCTTGACTTTAGCTTGTTCTGCAAAAATAAACAATATGAATATTGTTAGCCAACCACCAATACATTCACACAGATTTGATGTAAATGCGAATTGCATAAATACACCAACTACAATTTGTGCGTGCGCTGGCGCTTCTCCGCAGGAAGAAGCAGCAGCAAACAAAAACAAACAACATTTGTCTGCACTGAAATGCCCAAATAATGTGACTAAATTTATAGTCATGCATTGTGCTATGTACTTACCATGATTTATATATTGTATTTGTTATTATTTACTAGTTATTAGCAAAGTTTTCTCTGCGTTGATGTTCCGAACGTCGAAACCCAGAGATGCCTATGTATCGATTTATTCGTAAAGATTTGGCAGCACCGCAAGTGGCAACACTTTAATGTCTATCGATAATTTACATCTGACTCAGTATTGATTTTCAGAGACCAACAACAAAAGATAATAAGAAAAAAACACAATAGCAGACGCAAATCCTTAGTGTAAAATTAGGGAAAATCAACCAGATGCATTCCCAATGTCTGGTCCTGGTACTGCTCTATGCAGCCGTAATCCACGCCAGTGATATCACAAATATTGTGTTTGGGAATGTTAAGGAAGGTGTTGTGGCAGCTTTTGGTGACTTTAATTCCGATGAACTTACTGACATATTCGTCATTCAAGATGACAGAAAAATTCTACAAATATTATATGGTGCGTATATGCTACACAATTTGAGAGTAATGAAAGTAGTAAAATTGTGTTTAATCATTTGTGAAAATGCTCAATGCCATAGATGATGCTCTTATAAATGAAATATGTATATAGTAAATTATTCTTGAACTTAATGAATGTCTGATAATTATTATGCTCAACAGGAGCTGATACGGAACCACTATTGCGTCTGGGTCCTTTCTGCAACTTTAATGACAGAAGGATTGTAAGCGTTACACCTGGAGACTTTGATGGCGATGCCTTGATGGACGTTATGGTCAATGTGGAGAGAAGTAAGAATATCTATGACGTCTATATCAGTTGGGGCAACACCACAATGTTGAATTGTTCAAAAGAGCCTGTTATCCAAACAAAGGGCGAGGCAATGGCTCTCGACTTCAATCACGATATGATCATTGATCTGTATGGATTAGATCCGAATGATACGCGCAGTTTCTGGATCTTTAATAGCAAACGGGAGCCACCGAAGGTCGTGCATCAAGCCATGCCCACTGGGGGCACAGCTCAAACTCTGATCATCCCGAACGCGAATGCATATTTGGATTTGAATGGCGATTATCTGGCTGATCTGTTTCTACAAACGAAGACCTCCTATGAGATTTGGTATGGGATCAATGAGAAAGATGGTCAGGAGAACTTTAGCTATCAGAATTCCATCACCTACGAGCTGGTGGGCTCTAACGACTACGTTGTGGGCCAAGCAGTTTTCATGGACTTCGAGCTACGTGGCGTGCAAAATATTGTCGTACCGTTTTGCGTGCAGGAGAATTGCAAAAATTCGACAATATTTGTGCACGATGGACACATGTTCTACGATGTCCATGTGAACTTCAAGGATCCGCATGGCGTAACTTGGGGATTTGTACCGCCAGACCCGAATGATGTGTACTTGAAGACCATCACTGCCCGCAGCGGTGACTTCAATCTTGATGGCTATCCCGATTTGCTTGTCACCCTGCAACCGTTGAGTGTGGCAAAGCCTGTGATGCAAACGTTCCTCCTAGAGAATGTCGCCTGCAAGACGTGCAGCAAGAAATTCAAGCGCACCTTCGAAGTGCACTGGACAGCTTTGGCGCCCATGGGCAATAATACAGTAGCTGGTGCCTTCTATGACTTCTACCAGGATGGTGTGCTGGATGTGATACTCATGGAGAAGCAGCAGAATGGCAATTATCGTCCACTTGCGTTCCGCAACACCCTCGACTACGACGCCAACTTCGTGAAGGTGATTGTGTTGACTGGTTTGGTGAATGTCCTAAATCCCACACTGCGCACGCCGTTGGGTCGAAAGAAGCGCACGTATGGCAGCAATCTACCTGGTCCGATCATCACGTACAACACAACCACGCAGGATGGCGATCAGCAAAGTGGCAGCAGTGTCCAACTTCCTCAATCATCCTATTTTGCGCTCCAGCTGCCCTACACGTGCTTCGGCCTCGGTCGCACGCCCAACTTTGTGGATCAGCTGGTCGTGGGTCTCTATGGCAAGTGGCACAGCTGGACACAGCTCATACCCAACTCGCAGATCATAGTGGTGCCTAAGCCGCTCGATCAGCCACAGCACTGGAAGGCGCTGCTCTTCGTCACGCCCAGCAAACTGATCCTGATGAGCGTTGTCGCATTAGGCGGCACTTGTCTCGTGATTGTGCTCATCATATTGGTTCTATATGTTAAGGAGAAGCGCGAAGACAGGCAGGAGCGCTTGCAAGAGTCACATAGATTCCATTTTGATGCGATGTAAAAAGCAGTGCAAAAAAAAAAAAAGAAAACAATATTAGCAATTCCGATTGAACCAACTGCAGTCGCTTTATTATTTTATATATAATCTCTTTAATTTGTTAACATAGCTTCACAAACCAGAGTTGTTTTAATTATTACAAAACAAGTTACGCATAGACAGTTGCTTCTATTTAAAACTGATTATGCATATAATTTATATAGTTTAAAAAATGTGATAAAATAAAAAAAAAGATTCAATGAATATAACGCATATTTTTGGGAGTTATTTTATATGATTTTTTGTTTTTTTTTTTAAACGAAATACATGGGATTCGTTTTCAGAAAATCGGGCACAATCAGACGGCGTTTATATTCCTCCTCTGGCGAGCGGCATAGACGAGATCTGTCATTAAATATAAATAAATAAACAGTACAATTAGTGACATGAGCATGTCTGAAATCTATTGTGCAGCTAACCCATAGATGTAGACGCGTCCTCGTGCTGCAGCCAAGTGAGCCAAATAGGCTGGAGCTGGGTATGAGACGGAGCGATTGCAACGTGGAAACATGTGGCACAAATTGTAGGTCAATTGCTGCAGTAGATCAATATCTAGGTTGCCCGTGTTCTCAATAACGTTGTAGCGTGTGGGCTTCGCAGTGCCCTGAATGGACTGATGGCTGACCATGAAGAATTGCATCTCGTTCGGGTGAACAATGGTGCGGTCGACTACAGTGCCGGGCTCAACGTTGTTGAATTTATTTCTTGGATGCGGCTGCCCCTTTGGAAAGAATCGAGTATGATGACGCTTCACCACAATAATGCAGCACATCTTTGGCTTAATGCCCAACTGGAAACCAAGAGAATAGCTTTAACTTTGTCGACAACTTTAAACCAATAGGAGCTTAACCTTAGTGCAAGCCACGTAAATACCCTTCAGTTCAATGTTCTTGATCTTCATGAATTGGCCATCGCTGACGCCGTCACGATAATATATTATATGGTCCGGATAGCGCTTCTGATGCTCTTTGTACACACGCAAGTGCTCCGTTACAATGGACTCCATGTCTAATATTTCCTCGGCTGCTCTGCCGCCGGCCCCGCATTGCAATCTATATTGCATGTTGAATGAGCCGCCGTAAGCGTCGTGTGATGCGGCCACACCCACCACACTGGGTATATCGCGTTGATCCGGTGAAGGATGAGTGACATCGGCACCCAAATACATGACATTCGTGAGCTGTGTACGTGGATCATCCTTGAGCTTGTGATTGATGCCGTTGAGCTTGGAATTGACCTTCAAAAGAATGTTTCCAACCAACTGTGCATTGAGACGACGGTCCACATTATTGTGCTTGATGCACTGCGTCAATATGCCATGTTGCAGTTCGGCTTTTTGCTTGATGACTTCATAGGTGGCTCCCCGTGATGGTATGATAACAAAGACTAAATCAAATCGATTGAGTTTCAGCTCCTTGAAATGATCATCCAAGTTGCGTTCGTCTTTGAAAGTACGAATCTCTGCTCTGGGCTCCAAGCTAACATTCACATCGTTACATTGATTAACAACCTACAGAATATATATATGATTATGTGTCGAAATGCTGCAGGCATTACTCCAAGACTACTCTCACCATTTTCTCGAATTCGCAAACTTTGTTATAGAGCAGACGTGCTCCCTCGCAATGGAGTATGGCCCACTTATGAGCCTTTGGCGTTGGCTTTAAAAATTGACATCTGTCCATGCGCCATGCTCCATTTGAGGGCAATGCGAATTTACTATTCCTGTACTCCAGCTGCGGCGCAGTCAGCAGGCGACTATTCACCGTAATAAAATCAGAGCTGATGCGTATACCAAATCGACTGATAGTCAGATCAGTATTGTGATGAAAGTATTTCAATAGATCCATGATTTTTTTCTTGCGCTCGTCGGTTGATGTGGCTGCAAAGCGTATCATTTCTGAAACCTGATTTGCGCCATCCTTGCGCTGCATTGTCAATAGAGGATAAATATATTTCGATGGGTGTCAGGGTGTGTTTTCATTATATTACTCACATTTAGGGCCTGTCCCTCCTCGATGCGGCACAGTTCAATGGGCAAGTAGATGTTCTTTGCTGGTGGGCCCACGTGGAGACAATGCAGCTTGGGATATTTCAAATTGTAATTGCGTGAACGAAAGTATTCACTGACGGTCATCGTTTTGTCGTCCAGTTTGAATTTTTGCTCGTTGGCTGGCTGTGGTGACAGTCCGTTCACTTTGTAGACGCGCGGTGCAGTCGCAAAGCTGGCCGGTGCCTCGTACACGATATTAATGCCCTTTATGAAGTTCATTAACTGATAAGTGTTGCCCAGCATTGATTGTGGATTTATTTTCGACCTAAGCGCGAAGCGCTCTAGGTACTCAATCATAGGCATAGCGATTGGAAACGATTTGTGTGAGACATCGACATTCACAAATGGCCTATCGCCCAGCACAAAGCTCTGATACAGTCCAACCAAAGCCTCATAGCCGTCTCCAAGCTCGTAACGCTCGCCTTCGTTAGAGTTCTTGAAGAATGAGCGACCCGCACGTATGGCAGTCGAATGGCATGGCGCGGCAAGCACCACCTCCAGACACTGCAGTGCACGCATGGGCTTGTCATAAATCTTATCATTCATATAGCTGCGGAGTGAGCTGAGCTCCACCTCCGAATTATCCGTCTCCTTGATGGTCAATGTATAGCGGACGGTGCGGCCATGACGATCTACAACCTGTACAAAAACAAGTTGGGTAGTCAAATAAATGGATCAGATAAAAGCTATAGTTTTCGCTTGCCTGCACTTCGCCGGTTGTATTTTGGAGCTTGTCCACGCTGTAGCACGACTTGCGTCCATCAAAGGCGGCAATGGCGTTATTCAAATGCTTTGTGCGGAACTCTTCGAAGGCGTTGCGATAGAATTTCTTTGGACGTTCGGGTACAATAGAGACATCATAGTGATAGGCAATGTCTGGCATCTTCGAGATGTCCACATCCAAATAGTTGATGTCCACAAAACCAGCGCGACCCAGAGTGCCACGTTTGATGTTACCTGTTTGGGGCAGAGGCGGGCCCATGGCGCCAGCCTGTGATCGCTGGTCATAGCCCCCTTGTCGGCCCGGAGGACCACGCTGCTGTTGGCCGCCTGGTGGGCCGCGCTGCTGATAGCCACTTTGAGGTCCACCTTGTTGTCCGCCTTGCGGGCGTTTTGGCGGACCACTCTGATTACCACCTTGCTGCTGGGCACCCGATGGGCCAGCCCTACTCCAGCCTTGCTCTTGTTGTCCGCCTTGCGGGCGTTTTGGCGGACCACTCTGATCACCACCTTGCTGCTGGGCACCCGATGGGCCAGCCCTACTCCAGCCTTGCTCTTGTTGTCCGCCTTGCGGGCGTTTTGGCGGACCACTCTGATTACCACCCTGCTGCTGGGCACCCGATGGGCCAGTCCTACTCCAGCCTTGCTCTTGTTGTCCGCCTTGCGGGCGTCTTGGCGGACCACTCTGATTACCACCTTGCTGCTGGGCACCCGATGGGCCAGCCCTACTCCAGCCTTGCTCTTGTTGTCCTGCCTGCTGCGGCCGATATTGCGATGGTTGAGCGCTAGCAGGACGCTGATGCCCACTACCCTGTGCGGGCTGATTGGAACGTTGTGGTCCTGGCCCTCTTGTATCACCAGCTTGCAGCCGAGGTGTGCTCTCTCCAGGTCCAGAATCTGCAGCAGCTAAAATTGAATACGATTGTTGAAGAAATTCAATTACCGATGACGTGTTTGTGTTCAAGTTTTGTGATTCCCCCTTGCATAAACGTTTCAATCCATATTCTGATAACGCGAATAAAATTTTCTGATAACAATGTAGCCTTAATGGCAGGTCTGGTAGGTGTACATTGTACAAGAGAAAATATAATCGTGTTATTCCCCCACATATAAAATAAAGTAATACGCAACTTCTAGACTTATTGCATATAAATGCATACATACATGTATGCTTCGAGTATTACAATTACACAAACACACATACAAAATGAACATATACCGCAAAATAGTTACACACAAATGCACACATACGCACATCGCAATGCATTTCACAATTTTCAATAACTTACCTTGTTGCTGTTGCGCTGGAGCTGGTTCTTCCTTCTTATATTCTGAAAATAAAATTACATATATATAACTTAATTGCACTTGAGTGTATTGCTATCAATACATATCGCATTATTGACTGCACGTACTGTTTTTCTTTCCCATATTAAATGTTAAACAGTTCTGATGTTTTACTTTGTTCTGCTTCACTGCTTCCTTGCTTAGTTTCGTTTGTCTTTCTTATAACTTGCGTTATCGAGCACTGCTCATATGTTGCTGGCACAGTAAATGTTGCAGACCTAAAAAGTATTGCTTTCCATAATATATCGATAGCTCAGAACTGTTACTGTAGTATTGTCTATCGATTTATTCTTACGATACTTTAATTTAAATTTTAAAAGCAAAGCGGGAATTTCAATTGCATTTTTTATCAGAAATTATAATTATCTAACATTGTTTGCAAAGACTACTCCGTTTCCTCTTTTTCCCTTTCTCGGCTGCTCTGTGGAGTAGATACAAACATTTTTATGAGCCCATTAAAGTAAAATTACACAAGTTTTTGTTGTCGTTATGGTTGCATCAAATTTATTTGGAATTGCACTTTTACTTTGCCCAATTAAATGTTTTACAATTTTTTTTATTATATATTTTTTTTTCTTTTGTATGCGCTAAAAATGTTATAGCCAAAAATAACGTATGGTCATATTTATATATGTACACATTATATATAAATATATCATGCATATATCATTTGTGTATACATATATTTGTGTAAATATATTTTGCATTTCTCAATTTGCTTCAACGCATTCGAATCAAATTTTTCCATTGCACAAATGTAATTTTTGTTTCAAATTGTTAATTTTCTCTAGATTTTTGTTTTTCTCTTTAGTTTTTTTTATAAAAATTTTACTAACAATTGCACAACTTCGTCCTCATGTAATTTATGTACATTAAAATAGCTAAAGTAATTATACAATATATATGAATCTTCTCAGATAGGAAATCAATAAAACGTGACAAATTTTCCGCTTAAGTAAACCTTCATCATGTTGATTTGTTTTGCCATTCGTCGTATTCATGTGCTAAATTCAACTAACTTTAAAAACTAAAAATGACTCATAAAAATATTTATAATATAATTAATTAATAATTGATTGTTGGTTTAAAAACAAGAAATATTTAGGTTATGCCAAAAAATTGCACTATAAAATGTTTAAATTCAAATTGTAAATCATAATAAATCAAACAAAAATCTTTGCTGCAAAGTAAATCATATTGTTGTCGTCGTCGTTGTAGTTGTGGTAATGCACTTAAATTAAATTAAAACTTAACAAACAATATTTTCATTATCTTCATCTACTACTTTTTTTTATAATTGGCTCGGAAATATCGAAAGCATTTTTTCAATCTGGTAAACGAAAAAAAAAGTATTCTTAAATGCTGCATAAAGACATAGTTCGTTAAATATTCACTACAAATATATATATATGTATGTACATAGATAGTTATACATATATAAATGTACTACATAAAATTATAATTCATATATGGAATTGTTTGTCGTTCGAACAGATTTTCTATAAAACATTTTGCTTTAGCTTAGATTTGATTTTTTTTTTTTTTTTTTTTTTTTTTTTTTTTAGAAATATCGTATAAAGGAACAAAAGTCTTGCAAAATGAAATTCGAAAACTATTTTACTATTATTTCCTCAATTTTCATTAGTATTGTTTTTTGGGAAACAGCTTTGAAAGTAGCTCGTACCATTCAAGCATTCATTATTAAAACATAATATATATGTGTCGCTCTTCAATCCAATAAAATCGAATCAAATGTTCCTTTAGAGCTCATGCCGGTTGCGATTTTCCTTTTTGGTTGTGTGTGTGTGTGTAATAGTTTTTCTTTTAGTTTTTATGTAGCTTCTATTTAGAGGCTAGTCTACATGTTTGAGCTTGTCTTGCCTACGTTCTATTTATCAAATATTAGTTTATATAACAGGAATGCATGACTAATCATAATAATATAGAATACAAACTATAAGTAGCTAATCATCGATAATTATCGATATACATATATATATATATATATATATGTGTTTCTCAGTTATGGGCATTATGGACTGATAACTCCTAAGAGTTGTTGAGGTTGGGATTTGAATTTCTCTTTAAAATGGGGGAATGTTTTTTTGCGTTTGCTTTGTGCTAACTGAAAAAGCCAATAAACTGATAAATTCTTAATAAAAAACGAAAACAAAAACAAAAAAGAATCGAAATAATCGTTAAAGTAAAATAAAATATCTCTCGGGCAGGCAGGCGAAACTTGAACCGCATTGCGATCCAGGCTTAGGACTTTTTCACATTGTGCTTGCTAACTAGGGCCTGCAGTTTGTGCAGCTGACTAAGTAGATTGGCATTGGTATCCTCCAGTGACTCGAGGCGCTTCTTGTAATCGTGATTCTCAGTAACCAGAATTTCCACACGCCGTTCCAGCTGATCCATATACTCCTTCTTCTTACGACGACTTTCCTGAGCAGAGATCTAAAAGAGTTGCAAAACATTTAACTATAGATCTATAATAAAGTATATTGGGTTTTAGTGAAATTCCCACCTTATTTTTAATTTTGCGTCGTATTTTCTTAAGCGATTTCTCTTCGGCTTTGGTTAGCGGCAGCTTCTGTGGTATGGGATAGCCCTCTGCTAGAAGCGTGCGCTTCTCCTCCTCCGTCAGCAACAGGGTGCCCGTAGAGCCTTTCTGTGGGCGAGAGAGAGAGAGAGAGAGAGAGAGAGAGTTGTATAAGTATCCAATAGTGGCATAGGTGATCGAATTATCTTACTGGCTGGGAGCTGATGAGAGGCGTGTGTATGGGCTGCCTCGTCGATGGCGTGGCATTGCTGGTGGCGCCTCCATTGCTGCTGTTGCTCGCCGCTCGTGTCATAGCCGCCGACGTTCGTCGCGCACTTGAAGTCTGCGCCACTTCGCTGGTGGTAGCCGTCGAGGCATTTGGCGATAGTGGAGCAAACAAATGCTCCGGCGACAAATTGCCCTCGGAGTCATCGCTGGGCAGCGACGAGGGCGGCGTAAGGGGTATGCCATAGGCGTGTGACTTTCCCGAGCTGCTGCTGCTGCTGCTGTTGCTGTTGTTGCTGCTGGCATTGCTTTGCTTTTCGCTCTTGATGGCGATCTTGGGCAGCATCAGACTCTGGCTGCTCTGGCCAAGCAAGAGCTGTTGCTGCTGCTGCTGTTGCTGCTGCGATTTGATAAGGCTCTGGCTGCTGGCGGCCAATAAAAGGCCACCATGCTGAAAGCAAAGGAAAAGGAATTAATTTTATATCGACTTGGGACTTTTTTCGTAAACTGTCTCACCTTTTGGTCGAAGAGCAGCTCCGTTTGTAAATTGGCCAGGTTGAGGCTCAGCTGCTGGGCGCTGCTGTTCTGTGAGTTTGGACTGGCGGGGCAGCTGGAGTCGGGCGACATGGGCTCATCCTTGATGATCGCCTCGTCAATTTCAATATCCGAGCAGATGTCCGGCGATATGCTGCCCTCTCTGGCCGACGACACCGACGAGCTGCAATCGTTGTCATCGTACATATCCGCTAAGTGTTGAGGTAGTTGAAAGTGCTCCAGCGTCACGTGCATCCCATTGCTGCCGCTGCTGCTGCTCTGGCCGTGTTGGTGCTGAAGCTGGTGCTGCTGTGGCTGGTGGTGCTGGTGGAGCTGCTGCTGCTGATGTTGCTGCTGTTGCTGGTGCTGGTGGTTCAGCTCAGTGGCTCGCGCTGTGCTCGCCGCCGCCAACTCTGTGATGGCTGTGCTCAATGCGGAGCTCGCACTGGCGATGGCTCCACTCGTGCTGCTCAGCATGGCGCTGCTGCGACTGTTTCTTGCGGGCGGGTGTAGTGTTAGGCATTTGGGATCGATGGTGATGCGACCGTTGCCAGAGTAACACTCGTCATCCATATCTGCAAAGGAGTGAGCAAAGGGGAAACACTTAACAATTTTCCACACGAATCAAAGGTCTGCTCCAATTAAGGGAACTGGGGGAACTGGGGGAAAAAAAACATATTTTTCTCTATGCCAACTTGATAAAATAACATTTGCCATTTGTCACAACTGCAAAATGTGAATGCATCAGACTAAGACTGAAAACATATTTCCATGAGGCATGACTAACAGAACTTTTGTTTATAGCAATCATGTATATCTATGAAGAACCGAATAGTGAAAACTTTCGAAGTTGTTTTGGGATTTGTAGAACAATTATAAAGATCATTTAAATTTGACTGTTTTGCTTAAATTCCTCTAATGTCACAAGTGGAAAACTACATTCAACATTTTGCCTTTGCACCTAGACAATTCTCTTGCCTTTGTATTTTAATCATAAGTTGAATCAAATAATATCTGAATAAATATTTTTGCTGAGCAACCTAAATTTATTGAATTTCGCCTTCTGCTATGGCTTGGCCTAGTTGGCAAATATTATACAATTATTTGATATTGTTCTCTGTAACTATGCAAACAGATCCAAACATTGGATCTACTTGGATCAACGAGCTGAAGGCATACGCGCGCGTCAGCAGCTGCTTGTGGCATGCCACTTGTGTTTGCATTTAATACTAGCTATGAATGTTCTATTGTTTTTTCAGTTACGTTTTTCTCTTCTTTTTAATAAATTTTAATTTTATTTACACAGTTGTTGTACAGTTTCCATAAAATTACAAATAATAAAAATTAAGAGAGAGAAAAAAAAAAACAGGCCAACAGCAATTATATATACCCTGCGCCCATATACATACATACAAACATATATACGGGAATATTACCAACAACAATAACTGATATCGCGTCAAAGTACAAAACTTCATGCACGAGTACTGCGTTAAATTGCTAAATGCTACCGCTACAGTTAAAAAATAAAGTAAAATAAAACACAGAAGCTGCTCAACTGTGTTTTTGTTGTTGTTGTCATGTTTTGTCGTTCACTATGTACATGGCCTAAATTCACAATGGAGCCACCAACTGGCAACTGTATTTGTCTTGTCTAGAGCCACACAGCCACAGCGTGAAAAACTCAAGAAAACGTTAACTCAACCGTTATCCCAAATAATCGATAGTATCTATTGCTTTATTCTTCTTCTTTTTATACATTAAACAGAAATCCCCTTCCCAATGCGATATCGATAACAAATACATACCATCGATTTTCGCCTGCAGGCTTTTTGGTGAATCGGGCAGGGAATCACCATCGCTGTTGAGACTGTAGGAATGCTCCGTTTTGATTGGTCCCGTGCCATTGAGCAGCGCATCGGAGATGAGCTTATCGTGCAGTATGACAGCTGGATCCTTGACATCACGATCGTAAAACCAATCGTGCATATCATGATCACTGCTAATTTTCAAGGATTCCGTCTGTAAAAAAAAAAACGCAGCAAGAGCAGCAGAAAAAAAGAAAAAACAATAGCAAAGGTAATTAGTAAATGAATGAAAAACACGGCATGGGGAGTCGCAGTCGTGTTGCACGGCGATAGCGCGCACGCTTATATAACTTAGGAACAAAAGTGGAAATATATACATATGTACAAATACATATTTATACATTTATTTGTGCAAACAAGAATACAACAACAAATACCCTGAAAATAATTTAAAAAGCGATTCGCACGAAATGCTGGCACACGTAAAACCAAAAACGCAGCGATACAGATATACGACTCATGCAGATAGCTCAGTACAATAATAAGTACAATATTTTTAAAATTATATACATACACATATTCACATACATACATATTTAAAGATGGGCAGCCTTGCATACGTCTACGAAGTCTGTATTTGTATTTTTGTTTGTCAATCTTATCAATGGCGACAGCGGCACTATCGTACCCTTGAAATTCTCATAGATTCAAACAAAATCAAAATAAAAGTAATTTAAACTTTATCAATTCATAAGAACTGAAGTGGACAGGGCATTGCAATTTTGTTTCGATATTCTTTTAAATCTATGTCAACGTTGGCAAACTACTTAAAAAGTGCGCCTTTCTGTCAGACATTTCGATAAGCTTTTAGTTGTTATCGTTCTCTCTGTATCTATTTTGCATGTCCTTTGGACAAAACCATCGATAACGATGAAACTCTACAAGCAATTTTTGTTCGCCGCTCATCTCCAATTTTGCGACACTTGCAAAAAGCAAGTAAGAGTAAAATACAAAAAATGTGTAACAGATTAATAAATTAAATTTAAATGGATCGCATTTTGTGGTGCCGTGAGTGCGATTAGTCGCAAAAAACCAAACAACCTTGAATAACAGCCATGTGCATGTCGAGAGCTGGATGCTCATCATCAAATGCGATTTGCAACAAGTGTTTGTTTGTTGTCTGCCGCTGGCCAGGAACAAGTTTGCTTCTTCTTCTACTCCCAAAATATATAAATATCCAGAATGCGAAATTGGCCGCGATGATGTAATCTCAATGTGCCAGTTTTTGACAAAATAAACGTTCTTAGAGATACATATACATATGCATGTATGTGTGTGTGTGTGTGTGTGTGTGTGTGTGTGTGTGTGTGTGTGTGTAGAAAAAAAGCAAGACATTTTGAATTTACTTAATTGCTGTAAACAAATCTACGGCCATAAATTGTTGACCTATATAAATGCGACACTTTCTGCATGAGAGTAAGTGTATGTGTGTGTAAATTGTTTTTGTAACTATACACATATTCGTATGTATGTATGTATGTGTGATTGTAGCATGATAAAAAGTGCATGTAATTACGCTTGGCTTTAAAAGCCCATTAGTATGTAAAATATATATTTTTTTGCCTCGACAAAAAATGCTCACATTCTAAGCCACACTCAAATGGGAAATCCAGTTTTGGCCATAAGAAAAGGGAACGTCGTCGTCGCGGGCACTGCCATACATACATGCATGAGTGTGTGTGTGTGCGTGTGCTGTGTGTCAGCCGGCTTGCGTGCTGCTACAGGTATGAATCTCACTCTCTCTCTCTCTCTCTCTCTCTCTCTCTCTCTCTCTCTCTCTGTCCTATTCGTCTCTTACTCTTTCTCTCTGCGCTGTCTGTCTGTGTGGGTCTTCTTTCAAGCTTACCACTTATTCGTACTCGGCATATAAACTTAAACATTGATTACCGTTTGCACGCGTGCATTGTATATGCCTTATGTACATACAAACATACATACAAATGTATGCTTATGCATGTAAAGGCATTCACTGGTATGCGCGAGGGTGGCTTTAAAAGTATTCGAGCATTAACGACACTAACGAACGTGACGTGCAATTGCGATGACATTTGGTGATCGTAAATGCGGCTTGTGATGAGACCTGCATCGATAACTCAATGTAATTGCGATGACTCTCGACTTGAACTACATAATTGCATTCCAATATAGAGAGACGCACTGGCATAGAGAAGAAAAGCTGCGGAATGTTTTCGCAAGCCACACTTTATGATCCACCCTCGTTTGCATGTACATACGTCTGTTTGTATATCCCTGCACAAGTGCTTTCTCCATATTTTAGCCGACTCTCTGCAGCGGCCAAGAATCGGCAAAGTAGCAGCGGCAGCAGAGAAGCGTAAATAAAGCGTACAACTGTGTTAGTGTGTATGTGCTGTGCGTGCCTTTAGCGTATATATGCATGTATGTGTGTTTGTGTATGTTTATGATGAGTTCAACGAACCTTGGAATTGTTGAGAATTAGCAATTCTTGAAAAATGTTACCAAAACGGGCAACATAAACACACACAGACAGAGACACATATACAAAGAGATATTGTGGGGAGCTCGATGATGAAAGAAAGCCAAGAGACAGCAAAAAATAAATGCTCACAGGCATTTCACGATGCCCCCTGCTTCCCAGCTGTTGCTGTTGCTTTTGCTGTTGTTGATGCTGTAGATCGTAGCAAAGCGGCGCTGGGGGCCAAGTTACGAACAAATCAAAGATGTGGAGCATCGGTGAACAGTTCGTTTGCTGCAGGTTTCATGTGATCTTTTCTTTGTCTCTCTCGCTGTCTTCAGGTTCGATGAAAGGTGAAGTCAAGTGCTACCTGCCCTCGAGTGTTCAGCGGACACTTAAGCCGCAAAAAGCGCTTAAGCAATAGCTTAAGCATCTAATGATCATCACACAGATTCATATATCGATTGTACGCTTGGCTATCGGTGGCAAACCACAATCGATGCAAATGAGCACCTGTTGCACACACGTGCAACGCGACGTATGCATTTAATGAGAACGTTTTCCATATTTTTAACGTTTCCAAATCTATTCAAATACAAAACTCTAAATGAGCCGCCGTAGGGTTTTTAGATTTAACATATACATATACATTTGTACATACATATGTATGTGTATGTATGTAAATACATACTTATCTGGCCGACATTAGCATATCGCATTCGATCCATTATACAATTTTATTTAAATTTATTTTTCTGATTTTTTTTTTTTTTTCGTAGTTTCAGGCAAAGCAAGAAGGGTGTAAATGACAAAAAGAAATGAAAAAAAAAAAACCAAAGCAACAAAATACAATTTCATAAAATAATTAAACTGGTTATAGTTTTTTTTTGTCTTTCTTCTTTTTTTAGTTTCGTATTGTCTATATGTATGTCTGTATATGTATATATTTCGATTTGTTTTTTTTCGCTTGCTCCACAAATTGGATTGATTAAATAATGTTGCAGCAAGCGAAAACCTTTCACATTTATAAAAATGCACTTGTGTGAGTGTATGCCTGTCTGTGTACATGTGTACTTATGTTTGTAGGCACACACACACATACTTAACTGACATATGTATGCATGTATCGGTTTGCTTTGTGTGTTGTGCACAGCATTTTTAGCTGCTCTTTATTTCTTTTCAATTTTAATGCTTGTCTGTCTCACCGTCTTTCTGTTGCTACTACTACTGCTGCTTGCTACTTCTTCTTCTTCATCCTCTTCTTCTTCTTCTTCTTCAACATCATCATGATGTTGATCATCGGCGTAAAGTGAAAGGTGCTCCCACAATTCAAAAATGCTTTTTAACTTGAAAAATTGCTACGCTTTGGCTTGCGCTTTGGTTTCGACATTTGCCTGTTTCGCTGGCAGTCGAAAAGAGCGTGGTAAATGGTAATTGGTAAATGTAAAGTGGCCCAAAAAGAAAGTGGACGAAACAGTAGAAGAATGCTAAAAGGCAACCCTGGCCGAAGTTTGTTGATTGCCTTTCAAATGCTATTGTTGCAAATTAATGTTGAAAAAAATAAATTTCGAAACTTATTTATTAGTTTTTTTTTTCTTTTTGTTTACATATTTTTGCATGGTTTATTTTTGGCCATGTTAATTAACTAGCTCCAAATGATCGATGCTTTTAATTTGCTTACGCTTACATAATGATCGATAAATAGCATATGCACGATTGTTATCGACAAGGCAGCTGACCTTCTCTAGGACAGTTGACGCCGCACGGGCAACCCCTATGGGAGCCAAATTGGCAACAATTATCAGTCACATAAGTGACGATATTTTTTTTACCGTATTATAAATATAACCAAGTTGTTATATTAATAGTAAATACAACAAGAACAACAACAATTAGTGCGATATGGCGTGGGCGTGCGTCCTATGCGGGCTTAACCTTATCAAATGGCAAACACATTGTACATATAGGTGTGCGTGTATGTGTGTGTGTGCGTCTGTTTGTAAAGAGAAATGTACGCAAGCAGCAAGGCGCCCCTGACGTAAAAGCCACCCGCCAGTTAACCAATTCCCCACAATTCCGACAACAAAAATATTCGCAAAACGGAAATGTTGTGAAAGTTGCGAATGGGCGCACAACCCACGCGTGAAGACTCCAGCCAGTAGCCATGGCCACCACCATTTCGGTGGGGTCCTCCTAATCGCATGTTGCGGCATTGCGGTTGCTCTATACTCTACACAAGTGGCTAAAGCGGTTGACTTTGACGCCATTCACTAAACAGAAAAAACGCAGGGGCGAAATAGCAATAAATAAATAAATAATTTAAACATCGATAGCCAATAAGACGGAAGCAAATTTATGTAGATCAACGCCAAAAAACCAATTGATCAAGTGAGCTTTGTGTTAGCAAACACACAGGGTGACTCACTTAGGATCATCAATATTGTTGACTGAGTCACTTCAATAAGCATTGTCGATTGGCTTGATGTTGTGGGAAAACGGTAAAATGTTGCGATAAGCTCAATTCCAGAAACTAATTACTAATTGCGATGGGCTTTATATAATGGTTCCATAAATAGTAACACTTCCGACTTCTTTTGCATGCAAATTACATTTATTTTTATAATTTTTTTGAGAAATAAATGCTTAAATAAATTTTGTACATATATTACTTTCGAAATACTAAACTTCTCGCACTACCCTCGTGCCAAGCTATTTACAGTTAATAATATTCTTTATATAATTGGCATATTCGAAATAATATGCATAAGCTGCGATAACAATTTCCTTTTCTTGTTTAACTGTTCCCTAGAGTCCTCGCCAACTGGCTGACATAGCTAATGAACCCTGCATATCGCCTTACATGCCATTTTCACCCTGTAATAAGCGTCAACTGTTGCACAACTTGTTGCCATCGCTTGCTGTGTTACACTTATCGTATAACACTTCATTAACGCACATTGGAGACAAAACAATATGGTGCCGCCCACGACATAGTCAGACAGACTGCCACCGCCTCCAACACACAGCCCCCCGCACATCCGCTCCTACCACCTAGTCGAGCAGCTTGTATTGTAAATTCCATCTATGAATAATTCACACAGAGCCTGTCAACTCCTTGCTCTGCTCTGACATTGACGTCAAGAGTAAACTAAACAGCTGGTCGCCTGCCTGCCGGCCGCCCACATACGAAAATCGTAAGCATATGGACTTAAGAGCAGGCTGCCTTGTGCTCTTTGCACTCGGAGCACGAAAAGAGAGCAGAAAAGCGAGCAGCAGCAACAACACTCACAGAAGCAACGGCAGCAACAACAACAGCAACAACGGTAAATTGTGCAATGCGCATCCTGCACTGCGCAGCGCGTGTAAAATTCGCATGAATGGACGCGAAAGTTGACTCAATGAATGATGTGGGGGGAGTCCTCTCTCGTTCTCTTGCTGTGCACACTCTCTTTCTAACTGTAATACGATGATACTATAAATGTGCATGTGCCAGCATATGTGCCTGTGTGTTTGTGTTGATGTGTGTATACAAATTTAATTATGCGCGCTTTTGCCATATGTTTGAACTTTTTTCATAGAAATGTGCCACAAAACAAGCCACAAAATTTGCAGTGTTGCCATCATCGCATGTCTTTTGTTATTTTTGGCATTCGCTTTGGATTTTTTAACCTGTTTTTGCAGATTGCAACGCTCATTGGAAATGTCAAAGTTAAGCAATACACACGCACACACAGGCACAAACACACACACATACCCATACATGTATATAAAGTTGAGCTTTATGCCATATTGAAAGTATCGTGCACACACTCACACTCAGACACACACAGAGCACATACATAGCTCGAACTAGTTATTCAAATATGCTGAACAAACCGTCTCTTGAGCCACTGTTGCCAAGCACGTTTTTCAGTTTTGTGGGTTCTCGTATGCATTTAAAATAGCGGCGCGCTGCATTAAGCCGTTAGAAAACTCAACATAACCTCAAACGCGCGCAGACACACACACACACACACATGCCTCGTTATATGCATGCATTTGTTAACTGTTCTTTCTTGGCTCTTGCCGTTGTTGTTGCTGCTGTTTCCGTTAAGGGTGTCAAATGAAATGGTTAATATTATTATATACGCTCATAGAGCTAGCAAAAATTTGTTACAATCTTTTTGCTTATATCAGCGAAAGTTGTATTAAAAACACACACAACAATTATAATTGTTTGTATGTATATAAATAATGGTAAGCTCTGTGTTTAAATAAACTTGCTGACTTATTAACTTGAACTTGTTTGTTAATGCTGCAATTTTCTTCTCGACTTGACTTTTGGTCTTACCAATTTTGCCCTGCTCAACGGTTTATGAAAAAAAAACTTCAGAGTCTTCGTCTGTGCTTCAGCTTTTTGTCTTCTTTCTACTAATTTTTTTTTATTGTTTTTTTTTTTTTTTGTTTTTGGTCAGCATTCTTTTGTGAAGGCGATTGCCTTTTTTTCTGTTGGCTGTAAGCTTTCGTCAAGCCAAGGTAATAATTTGTCTGTACTTCTTTAGTTTTTATTTCTGCATGTTACCAAAAAATGTCAAAAAAAAGCTAAGAAAATGAGGAAGAAATTATAGACCAAGTCTAGTCTTGGCTAATTGAATGTTGAAACGTCTTCACTTAGTTCTTTCTTCTTCTTTGTAGATTTTGGCTGCAACTGTGCTTTCAACTCGAAATTTCTTTCATCTCTTATTTGTTAAATGAGCTGAAACCTGACCTTAAAGGCATGTAAGTTCGGCCAAGTTACTATATTCAATAATATACATAGAATATAGCTAAGCAGATAGTTTCGTAACCTATCCTATAGATAATCTAGTCTTGCTTAGAAAACTGAGGGAGTATATTTGATTCAATAGGAGCACTATCAGAATACCTTTATTTAAATATCTACAGTTAGTTTCTATTGGTTTCTTATTGAGAACAGCCGTTAATGTGATTCATAAGGTGAACGCTCGATAAATGAAAATATCTAAATGGTTTTACCGTTTTATAGAACAGACGGGCAATCAGTGCGACTCACTAGACGAACAATGGATTACAAATCTTGAGCTATTCAATTATTTAATTATTTAAGTATTAAGTATTAATAGTCGATAAACAATCTTTACAATCTTAATCGTGTCAGCATTATTTAACAACAGACTCTAGCATAAATTACCCTAAAATAATATATTTCTGTACAAAGATATATAAGCTATACATTATATGTATGTTATATAGTACCAATGGTACCACTTTCCATAGAAGTGAACAACCCTTTTGTAGCAGCGTTCGTCTATGTCTAAAGAGCCTAGTACAATGTATGTATGCATCTACGCCTACATCTACATCCACATCTTCATATACATGAATGTATATTCATATATAAGATTAATTTGGAATGCTGTCTAGCGTAACGTTTTTGTTTCCAAGCAACACATGTACGGCCTTATCGTTGAACGAAATGTTAAAATAGAATTTCGTTTTAGCATCCAGCAGCAATATGTCTAAGTCCTTATCAATACAACTCGCAATACAATGCAAGCAACAGTGGACCACTATAATGAATTACGGGCATGGCCATGGGCATTATGTGCTCCAAAGTTTTTTCAAAGGAAGCAACTTTCGTCTAACAATATCCAAAAAGTTGCTTAGTTAAATTAAAAACTATTTTTTAGAGTTCCGCTTGGGTTTAAAGATAGAGCCCACTATGAAATAATTTATCACATAGTCAGATTTTTACACATATGTACGTATATTTATTACTATTTTTGATATTATGATTTTATTTTAATTTTAAATATTTACTTTAATTATAATAAAATTGTAAACTCTTAAGTTCAGGTTTAGATAGCATCCAAAATAAAATTTTTAATTTATTTAACTAGTTTCTGTTTTATCTTTAAAAATCACTTCGTGTTAACTTAGTATTTTCTAATATTGTTTCCATTTACTTTGAACTCTCGTAATTACCAAAAATGCTAATTATTTTTCAGAATATTTCTAATTATTCAATAATAGTGGAAGTAATCTCTATGTGTGTGTATACTAGAATACGATCAGTTACTGACAGCTCTGATAAGCGAGCACTTCAATCAGGCAGCAATGATAATCCCCAAAGGGGGTTTTTCCCCTTCGCGCAGTCTATTGACAGATTGCGCTGATGAACCCTAGTCGAGCGAATCTCAATAAAGTGTTAAAAGTAAAAACAAAACAAAAATAAAAACAATATTTCTGGAATTTCATTGTTAATTTTTCTGGTTTTCACTTTTATTGCGAAGTAATTCCGACGAGGTGGATTATCTGGACTTATTTTGTTGTTGTTTTAGCCACTTAACATGCGGAAAAGTCCCAATGCAGCTTTATTTACTATACAAATACAAACATATATACCTGTATATATATATCTCTCATTTTCTTATTTATTGTATTCGCGTAATCAAAACTATTTCTGGCCTTATCTCACACTTGGCTCCTTTTGCTTTTTTTCGGTTACAAAATGGGCCTGTGATAAGATTTTTGATATGACATGGCCAAAAAGCGGGCAACAAAATTTTCAACGTCAACTTGAAACGATGATAATTTAAATTTTATAGAAATTTTTATAGAAATAATGCCAAAAGTGAAGTTCAAATGGGGGTCCCGTATGGGCCAATATATTATGAATATTTATTGTGCCTTAGACATAGTACACAAACACACACACGCACACACGCACACAAACACATGCATATCTGTATGTGCGTGTGTGCCTATTGCAGTCTCTGACGTAATCGAGGGCGCACGCCCCGGGTCTTCACAACGGCATTCTGCTTACGGCGGGAAAAACTGCACGCGCGTTTTCCCCGGGAATTTGTTTGTGTTTTAGATTGTCTTTATACTCTGCAAGCGTTGTGATTTGTAATGGGGTATATTGACTGTATTCAAGGGAATGCAACAGGTATATCTACCTCTTGTATATTTTCGTGACGCCTAATCTAACCTTTTCTATCTTTTCGATCTAAGATGTCAATAAGCCAGAGAGTATGATCTGCTACACGATAGAAGCTGATTATCAAGGTCGTTTCATAGATTCTTCTGCACATCAATCCAATTCTAACATATCTCAAACATTAGAAGAGCAACAGTCATTCAATTTGGACCAGAGAACCCACCATAATCAGGAATATTTCCTTGGAAACGTTCTCCGATTCGTGCTAGCTCTATATGGTCCTTAGGGTATTTGTTAGTCTTTCACTGTCCTCTGTACTTGCTTTTTTTTAGCATGAGCCTATTTCGGACTGTGCTGCATTATCTCCCGGCTTTAATGACACTCACGGTCGGGCGTTTTTGTCAGTTTAAAGTGCAGTTGAATAGAAGCAGAAGAAATAACAGAAAAAAAGTCATTAGTTACTTTGCATTTGGGGCAGCTGATAGCAGCAGTTCGTCTTATCACTGCAGCGCCTCAGCTCCCGCCCTCTCACACAAACGCCGTCTCTCTCTCTCCCTCTCTCGCTCCCTGTGTGTATGTATGCCGTAATAGATTCTTTTAGGTTTGGAGTCTTGTAGTCAGTCGTAGTACTCATAAATGTACGCTTCCTCGGCCGGCGACATGTATTCATTACTGTTTCCGCAGCGATAAGCAGGCCTCCACAAATGAGGCTCAACGAAGAGCAGAAGAATACACACACACACACACACACACACGTATTCACATATATATTTCATTATATTCGAACTACAAGTGGTAAGAAATGATATTTTTGCTCGCTCGCTAAATGATAAATTTCTTTAGACATTTTGTTTTTTAATTTCTTGGAAAACTTCAATTATCATTATCAGAGACACTTTCGTAAAAGCAGAAATAGTGCTACCTATGTACCTAGCCCCTTATCGCCCTTCCCCATGTAAATGATATTTGTTGTGGTTGTTGTTGTTATTGCTTTTTGAACATAAGAAATCACTAAAGCATTATTTGTTTGCTCTGATGCTAAGGCAAGAGAGTAGCTGAGATATCTTGAGAAACCTTGGAGCGTTGCCTTGCCTAGCCTAGTATTCCATGCCATATCATATCATATCAAGACATTCTTTTTGTTTCAATTTTGGCACGTTCCCATTCGAAATCAAATTCAAATAATAATAATAGTGTATCGATCAGCGAGCTGCGTGCGCTGTCGTATATCATAGCTAGGGCCCGATATAGTGGGGCTCGATTAGATTTGCCTTTAGCCAGGTGACTGTCCAAGACTCTGAACTCAGCACTTTAGAGAGACACACGGCCGGAGAGACAGACGGGCAGACAGTTTTATTAGGTTGTTTTATTAGACGGGTTTCTGTCTCTGTGTGTATGTGTATGTATTTTGTCAGGTCTTTAAGTATAGAAACTCTTTAATATGCAGGCACGAAGATCATTCTGTATTTGGAAAGGGCAAATCAAACTGGACGCAATTTTAATGTTACCTCTCTATGTAAGCACGTTTTCTAGCTGCACAAGTTTTGGGTATTAGATTAGCAACTCTGACGTATTTTGAATGATCTCTCTATGCGATTCTCAGTATTGGTAGCACAGTTTCGAGCTGCTAAACCGGTATATTATTACACTAATTGATTAGGCGCGAATGACGCTAAATACAACTTTAATTAATTC
Organism: Drosophila mojavensis; assembly: GCF_018153725.1. NCBI lineage: Eukaryota > Metazoa > Arthropoda > Insecta > Diptera > Drosophilidae > Drosophila > Drosophila mojavensis. Next base: position 10,491,446 of record NW_025318899.1, on the reverse strand, counting down.
ACTCAAATTGCCTCTCTATATGATTGGTATCCAGTTGTCAGCTCAAACTTTAGCTATTTAGTATATTTAGAGATCAACAGCAAGTATGTATTTGATATTATTAATAATTTTCTCTAACTGCCACCTCTCTCTGTGATACTCATGAGGTGCTGGGATGTTTTCTAGCTGCATACCATTAACAAATTTAGCTTTTTTCACTCAAAAAAGATTTGTTAATGCAATTTCATGACGACATAACATTTTTTTTTTCAAATGTCAAGAGGTTTACATTTTTATTACTACAGTTCAAAGTTATGTAAACAACTGAAGTAGTACGTACATATACATATATGTATATACATATGTTTGTATGTATATCTGGCTTTTATTTAAGATCGTTTGCTTATCGTATCTGATTATGAAATATAAAAAAGCTGATAAAGCTTTGGACATTTCGCTTACCGGATCTAAATCGGAGTCCCATATATCTTTGAGGTCGCCATCGTAAAATGAATCCATATTGAGGTTTTGCTCTTTCGTCTCTTTTCTATTTCGCGCTCTAAGAACTTTTCAGGTTTTTTCTTTTATTTTTTGTTCGACTTTCGTTCCAACTGGTTGCAGTCACACAAATTCTTATTTTCTATTTTCCTCAATTTTTGCTTTGTATTTAAACACTGTATATGTGTGTATATCGGTGTATATTACTGATAAATTCATTAACTATGTTATATATATAGATATATGTGTGTTTGTGTTTATACATATAAAGATTTCTGGCTAAAGTCGACAGCAATTCTGGACGCGCGTCTTTATAACACTTATTAGGGCGAAACCTGTTGCTTCCAAAGAATGTTTTCACTTGACATTGTTAAAGTCTATGTGTGTTCGTGTGTGTGTGTGTGTGTATTGAGCGAGCGAGTATTTGTGTACGCGTCTGTGTATGTGTGAGTGTAGTTCTAACTTGGTTTACAACTTGTAGCTGGATTTAACTTGTTGCACGCGTTTTGTAGGGGGCTTTCTTTTGTTGGCTTTTATTTATTCTATTTTTTTATTTTTTTTAGATTTATTGTAATTATAAATTGTATAGCATTTAATCAAAACACATTCGATTTTCACTAGATTTCCATAGTAAATTGTTATTAATGATTATTTGTAGTTGTGTGTATTTAGATTTAATGATTTCAATTTTTGTGTTTGGTACAGCAGCACATTTCCATTTCCATTTGCATTTCTATTTTGATTTTGATTTTGATTTCGTTTTCCATATGGCTGGCGTTGGCCATGTATAATAACATTTAAAATGTGTAGTTAATATCATTAACTGTTGCCGCTATTTTAATTGAATTGTGTATGCTTCTATTTACATACTTATACAATGCGCACATACACATATATAGATTGTATATATGTATGTATATCTACATGTATGATTGGTTAGCACAATTAGAATATTGTCCGTAGTGCGACTGCAGCCAAAAACGGTACTAAACTAAATGTCGGTGAAATTCTTGTGAATGCGAACGAACTGCCAGCAGCAGCCGCAGTCATCGTCGACATCGTCGTCGCAGATACGCTCTCTCTCTCACAGACATACACACACACAGTGAAGCAAAAGAGCGCTGTGAATGACTTAACGTACATTCGCTAGCTCCCTCAACCGCGCTCACATTGTTGCCGTTGACAATGCCGGTTGCCGGCTTGCTTGCTTGCTGCGCCGCTCTCTTAGTTTAACTTTCACGCTCTTTGCTCATTGTAAAGTGAATGTAAGCAGGCGTCGCTCGTCGCCGTCTCCGTCGCCGTCGTCATCCTCGTCGTAAGCCGGCTTTGACGTCAAGGCAAGACTTATAGGAAAAAACAAAACAAGTTTCTTCCGACGTTGACGTTAGCTGCCACTGGAGCTGCTGCTGCTGCTGCTGTTGACTGTTGCGGCAACATTTGTTAACCTGTTTTTTTTATTATAGACTCTTTTTTGTTGTTGGTATTTGATTTGGTTTTCCCCCCTCATGCTCTAGCGCACTCTGCAGCTCTCTAGCGCTGTGGCCGGCTTCGTCGCTGCCGCTTAGCAACACTTTGCGCTGTGCTGCGACGTCGACTGCGACGCCTGCGACTGCAGCAAATGCTGCTGCTGATCTTGTCAACTTGACCAAGTTATTTGAACTATGCGCATGTGCAGTCAACGTCTAGCTGGCCAAGCCAGTCAGCTAGCCAGTTAGCCAAGCCAAGCCATAGCGAGTTGGCTAGCTTTTGTCATTTGAAGGCTGTTTGCCTGGGCCCGGCTGCAGCGACGTCAGCGTCAACGCTAGCGGCAGCAACAGCAGCAACAGCACTGGCATAAAGTGAATGTACTTTCAAACCAAAGATCCGGTTTAAAGCCAGGCACAGATACAGCGGTGATGACGACGGCGATGGCGACGACGTTTTCACAAATGCTTGTGTAATACATATGGAGAGGCAGAGCCTCAATACACATACATACATTTGTATGCACAAATACACATACAAACATGCATATATACATATAAATACGTACTTACGTACGTACACACATACATACATATGTATATACTTACATATTGAGAGCTTTGGCTACAAATTTTGTTGTGTATTTGAACAAAGCTAAAACCCATATGTATATCGAATTGTTGGGCAGGCTTACAGGCTAAAACCGGTCGCCTGTTCGTGATTATCGCACGAGAAAATAACAAAAATTAAAAAGTCCCCCTCTCCCGGGTGCGGGAAAGTCTCAAATATAGCCTGGTGCCTAGGCAGGCGCAGAGCAGAGCAAAGTAGCGCTGCGCAGCGCACAAACCGAGCGTCGACGTTAGCCCAGATCAATGAGCTTTGATAGCTCGGGCAAGACGCCAGCCGCCCCAGAGATCTTTTAATATTTAACGTACACACACAAACACACACACGGACACAGAGCTAAGTACATGCAGACGCGAATCATTGAGAATGTGCATTGTATTCGTGAGTCTATATAATTTCATTTTATAGCTGCAAATATGTATGCGTGAGTATGTATGTGTGTCTGTAATAATTCGTCATGCTGGCCGCATTTGAACCCGCATAGCTGCCAGGCCGAACCGAACCCGAACCCAGCCAGAGGCCCAACACCGCCCCTAAAAAAGCAAATCGAAAACCAAAAACAACTACAAAAACACATCAAATTATTTTTTGCGCTCTTCACACGCCTTTTCGTTTGCTTGTTCGCTCATTCGCTGATTACGCTCTTCTCTAGCAATTTAACTCTCTTTGTGCGCTCGCGCGCGCGTTCTCTTCTCAATTTGCTTGATCGTGCGCTGGCGCTTCAAGTGGATTTTACAGTTATATAGTATAGACAGGCATGCATAAAAAAGAGAGGGCGTGTGTCTCTCTGTGCGTGTGCATGTGTGTGTGTGTGTGTGTGTGCGTGTGCGAGAGACACAGTCTTTGGCTGGCACAAATATTTTTCGCGCAGCGCTCAAGTCTTTATTATTATTTTATATTATTTGATTTGTGAATCACAACAAAAAGCCGTAGATATATGGGTGTGTATATAAGTGTTTGAGATTATATGTGTATGTGTGTGTCTGCCTTTGGGTTTCACTGGAAAACAAGATACATTACGTACATACAGTATCTGTTGTTGTTGTTGTTGTTGCAATTTAGGTGTCGCCGCGGCCGTCGGTGTCTGTTGGTCTGCCGCTTACTGCGATTCGCATGTTGTTTATCTGCATCAACATTTTAATCTGTACTTCACTTATTCAACAGCAACAAAATTAAATAAAAACAAAACTAAAATAAATAAACTTTTTATTTAGATTAGATTTAAATGCCAAATTGAAGAAAAAATGTGATAATTTAATGACTTCCTTGATGATAGTTAGAAAAACAATTTGTCGATCTATAAGAATTGTTATAGAAATTGCTTTTTCTTTAATTGTTTTGTGTGCTGCTGATATGACTTCGCTTATAATTATATTTATTATATGAAATTATCATATCTCCTAAGTGAGCCACAGCTAATGAGGCTCACAAAAAGGTTCGCAGGACAGCTGATTTACGAGCCGTGCCTTCATTAGCTATTCGCAGCGGGCGACAAATATCAGTTCATGGGAAAAACCTCATTAGTTTGCCAAAAATTGTTGAGGAAGCTATAGATCAACCTGGCGCAAAGATAATGCCAGCGCCCACTTAGCTGATAAACCTATCTAGTTTTCATATTACTCGAGACTTCTTTTCGAGTTCTGGAACTGAAATCGAAATTGAAATGGAAAATTTATTTAAACAATACCTTTTGCTGTTCAATGCCTATAATTAGTTGCATTGAAACGCAGCTGTGCCTGCAGCTTTTTCATTTTTCTTTCTTGTTTTTGTGTAATATTTGATGATACTAAAGAATAAAAACAAGAAACATATGTCAAGCAGCTAAAAATATGTTTGTATTTACGCATGTTTATCTGCCTTTAGATACACTCACGATCTCTAAGGAAATACCTACCGAAATACTAATAAAAGCTATTGCTTTGGCCTACTAAGTATAACAATTCATAAAGCTTTGGAGACTTTATCTTCAGTTTTTGCTAAAAAAAAAAAAAAAAAAAAAAAAAATAATTAAATAAATAAAGAGCAAAATTCAAAAGAAAACAAAAATTAATAAACAAAATTTGGGCTTTATAAATTTGACATAGTTTTGTCATTGTCTGCAGAGAGCCTAATCTCTTGACTATGTATTTTTGGGTATCTTAGCTATATCTTTTAATTCGAACCAATATAAGAAATTAGCATAGTCAAACTTCAAAATTCCTTAAAGTAAAAATTCCCATTTCATTTACCTCACTCTGTGTTAGTTTGCTCATTCTACATCTCTTTATATAAGTTCTCTTAGTTGAGTTCTTTTCCTTGACCCAAACACATATTGTTCTTCATTTGACCAACTGACATGCTTTCAAAGAGCCTTCAAGCTACCCTGAGCTGAGAAAAATATGCGGGCTATTAGGCTGTACGGGCCTCATTTATAGATAATCATTCCCTGTTTCTTCTTCTTATTATTGTGCCTTGCTTAGCTACTAACCTTTACTGTCTTCTATGTACATATATGTATATATACAGTATATATTTGATCATCATCTGCTAGATTTACGATCTTCCCTTATAGAACCTTTCATTTATGATCTTGACGTGATAATTTGTAAACAATATACAATTTATTTGCATTTTCTATATATATAAAAATACATTATTTACATGTTCTACTATTTATTCCATGTTTGCTTGTCATATTTATATCTGTTTATCGGCCTGTATTGTATGGTATTCAATCTTAGTCTAATCGTTCTCCGATTGCTATTCTCCGATAATTACCAGCTACTTATAGGTATTTATGCTTCTTCTATTTAATTCATATTTAGCATTTACTATTTATACACCCTATCTATCATTTAGATAGCAGTGTTTTCAATCTACATCCATTTAACATTCCGATCAATTTTTACCGATCTCTGCTTTAAAAACTTCTAGTGAATTTCGTATGTTTGTTTTTGCTTGTAGTAGGTGTGTTAAATATAGTTAATCTATCTATTAGATAGGAGGGTATTTAATCTTCGTCAACTCGTGAGCTACGATATTTTTTCTGTTCTCTAAATTGTCTTGTATTTCTTTGTTTATCTTGATACATTTGTCATATCTACTCCAACCTGGCAGAGCATTTAATCTTCGTCTATTTGTCTCTCGATCAGTTCTGTTTCCCGGTCTTTTGTTAATACATTCCATATAATAAGCCATGACTTCATTATGAACACAATGACATTTTTTATTCGGCTCCCTCAGGACTCGCTCTAAAGTCATAGTCATTGTCAACAGCTAGGTAATATATATATATAAAAAGATATATATATATGGATATATAATACACACACACACACTACCACACACATACGCTCGTTTTCAGTCTTAATATAAATGTCTTGTACAAGCTGTACAATGAAATTAACACATGCTTGTAAATAAATGTACATGTGTATTGTAAATTAAACATGCAGTTCACTGATCGATCCATCTATGGCGCACACACACACACACACGCACACACACGCACACCTTATACCTGTCTGTCTGAGTGTGTGTGTAAACATATAAACAGATCTCGGTAGACGTTTTGCCGACTTCGTCGACTTTTACAACTGAGTCCACAAAGCGCATGCATTGATCAGCCTTTTGTGTTGGCTCGATCGTGTCTTTTGTCCGATCTGTCAGTGCATTTTATAAAAAGTAAATATATTTATGTATGTGTACATAGCGTCGATCTATGAAACAAAATTGGTTACGTTCGCACTTGTTTAAACAAATATCACTACACGTGCAATACACATATAAAGGTCTTACCCTCTCCCCCTCTCTCTCCATCTCTGTCTTGACTTCATTTTTAATTTCTGTTTGCCTTACAGGTGCACAAAGGTGATAAAGTCAGCCAACGGAGCAGCAAGAGCCACCGATCAACTACCGCCCGGCCCGGCCCGGCAGGCAGGCAGGCAGGCAGACGCTCTTGTCTTATCGTATTGGCCAAATGCTTGACAATAAATTAGATTTTGTGCAAATTTAGAATGAAATCAAAAATAAAAGCAGCAGCAATGCATTAAGTGGATGCGCTCGACTGGGCAATACCCTGCAACATAACGGTCTCTATCAATTTTGTAGACTAAGCTGAGTTTATAGATCTTAGCAAATCGTAATTCATTTAGAGACGTTGAAGATTACGAAGTGGATCGATCAGAGCTGGTAAACAAGATTTCTTAATATTTTGTTAATATTGTTAAATTATTACAATGTTAAGTTCTTTTCTTTCTCTCTCTCTCTCTCTCTCTCTCTCTCTCTCTCTCTCACTCTCTATTCATCTATCGCTTCCTCTCTCTCTCTCTCTCCCCAGCTCCCTCTCTTCCCTTACTCATTTGCATATCGCATATATACCCCATCTGCTCGCTGGTAGGGTATTGAAAACAATATGCCATCCACTCGAATGGTATTTGGCCTGCTCCCATGATGGTGCAAAAAAAAAAGCTATTCACATAATTGTGTGATTTATATCACAGCGAATAGCGGGAAGAGCGAGAAAGTTCGATGCAAACTGAACGAATTGTAGATGCTCTTTAGCTAGATGAAATCGCATTGAAACGGTTTATGAATCAATATGAAGTGAAACCAGAAAATAATTGAATGAATTTCAGCTTAAGTTTACCGTTGTCTAAATACAAGAACTTTCACAGTTTGAAATCAAGTTTATTTTTGTATATATGTATAAATATGTATATATATATATATGTATAAATATGTATAATATGTATAATCTGGAATATTTAAGTCAATAAGCAACCAGATTTGATGCAGCCTTGACTTATAAATGAATCTTTGTAAAAATATATCGGAGGATCTAAATAAACTTAAATCAGATTCGAATCGTTTAAGCTCCGTGTCTGAGCTAACAAAAAGTATTTGCCAAAAGTGTAAGCCGAACCGGTTCAAGTCACGCATTTCTGTTTATACATACGTATATGAAAATAATGAGTCCTAATCAAATGAAAGAAATATAAAGTAAATAAGCTCTTGAACACATTGAACCGCTGTAATGGGCAATTCCTGCAAACCATAAACCGAACCACTGATAAATATCTTAAGGGCTTAAAGCTCTCAAAGAAACGTAAAGGCCCTCGAGGCACCTGTACCGAAATAACTATATATATTTCATCATATGTATTATATACCTTTATACCTATATACATATATATACATATATACAAGTTGGGGCACGTTTTGGTCGTCGGGCTACCGACATAAGCAAAATACGGCCAAAATGCTTCGCTGTGTTGAGGTCAATGATTTCTTTCATTTCACGCTTTTGGCTTTGGCCAGCGAAGACGAAAGAGAAGAAGAAGCAGAGGACTGAAAACACTTGGTGAGCATATATTGAATATTAATTAAAAGAAGAAGCAGAAGCAGAAGCAGAAGAAGCATAGTTTGGTCTTATGTAAACAACGGAGAGTGTTTCGACTTGCAGAGTCTGTATGGACCAATCGCCTGCTCCCCCCTCACCCTCATCCTCACTCCAAAACAGATGTAATGTCAATCGATGACATAATGTCATATAGATAGTTAGTGAATCATGCAAACTGATTTCTGATTTCAGACTCTGTGATTTTTTTTATTTTTCGATTTTTTGATTTTTTGAGGCCATGCTGATAAGCAGAGCATTCAATTAGGCTAAAAAGAAATGCATGTTCGGGCCAAAATGTGTTTTGGCCATAAAATCGAGGCAATCGCTGCAAGCGGAGCTCAGTTATCATAACATAGTTGAGATCGATCGATCAATCAAACGAGATGCATAGAGCGTGTCTATATAGTATCGCCGTCGTGGTCCTCGCCTGCCTGGGCTGTGTGTGGGGCGACGTCTTTGAGGAGTGCGCCGATTCGGAGGCGGAGACCTTCGTCGCCAGCTGGCAGAACTGTCAGTCGTATGTCTACTGCAATGGCGACGATTCCATCATGGGTGAATGTGAGGATGGGCAATACTTTGATCCGGAGTCGGGCACCTGTGATGATGCAGAGAATGTCAAGTGTTTTCTGGACGAAGTGGACGAGCCCTCCACGGAGGAGGAGGAGAAGGAGGAGGAGGAAACCGATGAGCCGGAAACACCGGCCGTAGATCCCACGCCGCCCACCATGGAGACGCCCACACAGGTGGAGGTGGTGCAGGCGGCGCCCGTCGTCAAGCCGAGCTGCCCCATCACCGACGATCCCACCCAGGTGATCTTCATGGCCAGCAACGACTCCTGCACGGACTACTACCTCTGCTATCACGGCAACGCCATGCAGATGCAGTGCACCAACCAGCTGCACTTCAACGTCAAGACGGGGCAATGCGATCTGCCCGAGAACGCCCAGTGTCCTGTAAGTCTCGGAGAGCTCTGGCTCTACCTTTTCGCGGCCTGACTAATCGCATCTCCATTGCAGCTGGACCAGTTTGCCCCCCACAAGTGCCTGCCGCACATGACGGACTTCTTTCCGCATCCGGACAAGTGCAGCTACTTCTACTACTGCATCAAGGGCTTCCTGACGCTGCAGCAGTGCCCCTTCTACTATGGCTGGGACATTGAGCGGCGCAGCTGCGTCCAGCTGAACGTGGCCAAGTGCTACGGCAATGCCAGGCGTGCGTAGGGCCCTAGGAATCTTGGGCAACTTTGTTACCGAGAACTTTATCTTAAAAGAAAAACCCAAAAAATGTACACTGTTCAACGAGCCAAAACTTTTTTCGACTGAACAAGTTAAATACCCTGTAATTAGATTTAAGTAACAGCTTTTAGCTTAAGTTTTGTGAACCTTTAATAAAGCCGTAAGTTTCACTCAACATGATTATTATTATTTAAACTTTTTCTGAAAAAACTTGAACAAAATTCGAAAATTAGTCTAACTCATATTTAATTCTACATTAGCCTCCAGTCTTACGTACACCAAGTTAACATCTTGACTTTTAATCTGAAAATATTTTTACCAAAAATCTTAATACATAAAGATTATGATGTACACATGGATTTATTAAAGTGAATGAAATCTAAAAACTTGAAATCCCTTGTTAACCTCTTAAGCTGCAAACTTGCTGCACAGTGTAATGCCTGAAGACATCTATGTATGTACGTATGTAGGGTTACATGCCGAAACTTTCCAGCTGATAAGCGCTCAGAGCTCCATTGATAAGTTGCAGGAACATGACCCGGCTAATTAAATACAACTAATTTAGCCGGCAATCTCTGATGGGGCCACATATAAAGGGCTAAGCACAGGTGGGGAATTGTCGCACACAATGGGCAAATCTTTAGGCATTGACATCCGAACGTTGATCGTTGCCCTGTGGCTGGGCAGCGTTTGGCTCATCGCAGCCGATGATTTCCCGGAATGCAATGGCATCGAGGCCGGCACCTACATCAACAATCCGCGTCCCAGCTGCAATCACAGCCTGATCTACTGCGACGAGGACAGCTCCCAGTTCTGCGACAGCGAGGATTTGTGCGACTTGAGCTACACCTGCGATGGGAATGATGCGAGTACTAGCTACACTGACAGCTACAGCAGCACTACCAGCATCACGAGCAGCACTACCAGCACTACCACAACTGCAGTACCCGGCACCGATGTGCGTAGGCTGTGCCGGCGCGGTGTGACGCAGAAGTACGCGTATCCGGGTAATTGCAATTACTACTACTACTGCGTGGATGGCTATCTGGTTGTGGAGCAGTGTCCCATTGGCTATGCCTACAGCGAGCAGCTCGGCACGTGCAGCGGACGCATCGCGGATCAGCTGCCGCGAACATGTTTCAATTAAGACTCTCACTTGTCACCTGTGGCAATTTCTCGATGCTTCTGTTGTTCTTTTAATTGGCAATTATGACAGCAATTAATACAAAATAAAACTGTGAGCTAATCACCTTATCTAAGGCACTGGGGCTACTACTATAAAGCAGACGGTGCCAGCTCGGCTGTTAGCCAGTTGCGAAACGCAATTCGTTTTATGTTGCAGCTTCTTTTGGCATTGAGCTGCCTGTGGCCCTTGGAGTGGGCGCAGGCGGTGTTCCTGCAGGAATGCGAGGGCGTCATCATACGGCGCATACCCAACCCCAATCTGGAGTGCAGCGAGTATGTCTACTGCAATGGCGATGACTCCTACTACTGCAATGGCGATTGCTCCGAGCCCGTCGTTTGCTATGACAACGTGGAGGAGCCGGAGCAGGAGACGGAGCAGACGACCTTGAGAACTACGACGTTGTTAACCGAGTCAACTGCTAGCAGCAGCGGGATTACAGAACCCCCACCATCGACTACACATAGCAGCAGCACTACTCGCACCACTCGCACCACTCCCACTACTAGCACCACTCGCACCACAACTGCAGGCAATCTTCAAGCGATCTGCAAGAGCAGCGCTCAAAATGGCGTCTATCCATATCCAGCGAACGATAACTATTACTATCAGTGCTTGGCCGGCTATCTGCTGCTGCAGCAGTGCCCGCAGCATTTCCACTTCAGCGCGGCCCAGCAGCAGTGCATTAGCTCAAAGTCTTATCAATTGTAAGAGTACTAATAAAAGCGTTCAGTTTTTCGCATGACAAGCGCAGAGCGTAAATGAGTTTCTGATAAGCCTCGATTTTATGCTGGGGTTTCGCTTTAAAATCGTTTCTCGTGGCAGCTGCGGCGTTTAGTCTACCCTTGACTACCTCTCAGAGCGGAACAGCATCAACGTGATGTCATGTCTATTATTATTCCTGCTGGCCGCCCTTGGCCTGGCGGCGGCGGACGTCTTTGAGGAGTGCGATGAGAGCAACCGCAACAACTTCATTGCCTCCAACAAGAGCTGCACCCACTTCATCTACTGCAGCGGCGAGGATTCGTTCGAGGGCGAGTGCCCCGAGGAGAACGACTACTTCAATGCGCACCTGGCCATGTGCGAGCCCATGGAGGAGGTGGACTGTCGCACGGGCCTGCCCCTGCAGACCAACGAAGTGCAACAGATCACAGTCACTGAATTGCCCGTCGTGACTGTGACTGTCACGCAAACAGTGACCACAGCTTCGACTGCCCTCGATGTGAGCTCGGAGACTGTGACAGCCGCTGCGCCAGCGGCCACAGCGCCGAGCAGTGCCAGCAGCCAGCAGGTCGTCACCCTGGTGGCCAGCGAATGCCCACCGACCGACAACACCCACCAGATCGTGCTGCTGGCCCACGACAAATCCTGCACGGAGTACTTCATTTGCTATCACGGCAAGCCCCTGCCCATGACCTGTGCCACCATGCTGCACTTCAATGTGCACACGGCCAAGTGCGACAAGGCCGAGGTGGTCAATTGCATGGTGAGTGTGTGGACATATACCCGATAGGGTATATAGGGTATATATATCTATATACCATATCAATGTCTTCTTCTTAGCGCTCCACCATCAGCGTGCGCGAGCAGTGCAAGCAGCACACCGTGGACATCTATCCGCATCCGGACAACTGCAACTACTTCTACTACTGCCGCAACGGCTTCCTGATGCTGCAGCAGTGCCCCTTCTTCTATGGCTGGGACTATGAGAAGCGCTCCTGTGTGGCGATCGCACAAGCCAAGTGCTTTGGACGTCAGAGTCTCCTGATCTAATTTATAAACTAAAACTCTAATTTAAGTTTTATAGAAAGTTCTTTAAATATAAATGTTACCCTGAAAAATCGCTTGCTTCTTGTTGGCCTAGGATAGTGCATTAGGGTCTTGCATTGAGGTTTGGCTTAGATTCGATGGAAATATATTAAAAGATATTGATGGTACTTATGGTTAAAATGGAAAAAACGTAATTTCCTTTCACATACATATCTAAATTTACGATACCCAATTGAAGGTCACTCACTTACTTTTCCTTTTAAAGTTCTCGAAAATAACCTAAAATGCATTATCTATGATGATTCATGTGTATTTTGCGTTCTTTCGGTAATATCTTATTATACATAACATCACTTCCGTTCTCTAGTAGAGTCAAAAAACTTACTACATGTAAAAAACATGATAAGATATCAGTAATATATTTAAGAAAACATTCTATTCTTCTGGCAAAAATCTAATCTATTGTTTATGTTTACAAAGAAAGAATAGAGAGATCAGTTTGCTTCTAGAAGAAAGTTAAAAAATCACATCATATTTATAAATGTGTTTGTAACAGTTTATTAAATATCTACAACTAATTTAAAGGAATTTGTGAGCATGTTCTTTTTATTGTTCTTATTTATGGCAACATCAGTTTCTTGGTAGAGTTAACTCCAAGTTAAAACCTTGATCAGCTATGTTCAATTAGTTTACACGAACTTCCTCTGATAAATTCAATTAGATCAAGGGAAATTCCCAACCAGAGTTACCCATATATCTACTTTGTAGAACATGTTATTGAGAGATCACCTCAAAGCTATGGATCATTGCCAACAACATGTGATAAAAAGTTGCCAGAAATCTTCGTTTAACTTTGGGTAAGATCACCAGGTATTTCACCATCCTAGACATTTTTCAGTTTATCACGGGTTCATTCAAGGTCGCACATCCGCATTTTTATCACTGCGTGTAGGAAATTCAGATATTGGAAATGGGCCAGCTATCTATATGTTTTCGCTAGAGAAAGATAAAGCTCCGATTGACCGATATGAGACGCCTCTAACCCAAGGACAATCGTGTGTTGTCTTTCTTCCAGCAACAGCAGCAACAGCACATCAACATAATTAATTGAAGTTTTACTGTAGCAAGACGCAATCTATTTCAGCTAATCTCTAGTTGATGTCTGTATTGGGTCTTGTGTCTTCTCGGATCGACATTTGTAGAATTAATAACGTACCGCGTCGCAATGTGCTTCATGTCAGGAATCAACATGTCGATCGATTGTGTGGCAAAAAATAGTGCAGAAATATTTTGGTGGCGGCAGCGAATGTATTGGTTGAAGGCCTTATCGAAACTTTGACACGATATGGAAAAATTTTAATTTTCTGATATTGATGCTATGAGCTCGCAATATATGCCAAGTTCTTGGCGCATTACGAAATTAGAATAAAATTGAGGTCTACTGAAGCCTGACACACATTATATCAAAGCCATGGAGTATATCAGCAAATTCCTAGGTTGATCCTGAAATTTCTCTCACAATTCCAATATCTAAACTAAAACTTTCTTCCTTTCTTTTCTCTTAGACAAATTGTGGATGCTGTTGCTGCTTTCGTGTTTGACGGCCGCGAGAAGTCATTGGAGCATACGAAAACCCACGAATTCGGTTAGCATAAGGCAAAGTTCTTTGGGACTGTGTAGGAATCAGGCGAGTGGCAGCTTTGTGGAGCATCCGGATGACTGTCGACTGTTCTATCTCTGCCAGGACAATGGAGACGCCGTGCTCGCCTCGTGCCCCTTAAATATGTTCTACAATAAGCTGAACAAAATTTGCGATACGGCCGCCAATGCCGGATGCCAGAATAAGACGAACCAGGATATTGTCATTCCCCCCACCAATAATGAGCAGAATCTCAATAGCATGATCACAGATGCGGCCAAGTATTGTGCTACCTTAACGCCGCAGGCGGGCAATGATCGCATCGTCTATGTGGGCAGCTCGTCTAGTTGTAGCAAGTATTACATATGTTACTACGGACAGGCGATACTGCAGGAGTGCAGTGAGGAGTTGCATTGGAATGCAGTGACAGCCAAATGTGATCTGCCAGAGCGGGCGAAATGTACCTTGGAAGTGAATACACTGCCCGTGAGGCCACCAAGTGATATTACGAGTGAGCTATTGCATTGCCCTGCCTATGGACAGCATCTATATCCGCATATGCAGCGCTGTGAATTCTTCATTTATTGTGTCAAAGGTCATGCTACGTTGCAGCAGTGCCCGTTCTACTACTTCTTCGATGTGATAACCAAATCCTGTCAATGGTCGCGCACGGCGCTGTGTGTGCGAGATTTGAACTTTCCGCGCCATTAGCTCATAAGTAAATCAATATCGAACGCAAAAGAGTGACCGTATCGGTAGAATTTAATCGATACTAAGTATCTGATCTGTCAAATCGATTAATCGTCGTGATGTCATGCCATCCAAAATACCAGAACATTCGATGAGACGGTCACACTGTTTTTAACCTGACCCTTGTTTATACGATTTTTTTGTTAAAAAAGAAAAATGTTAAATTGTGAAGCGCAGTAAAATAAGATACAGCAAATAAATGAATAGTAAAACCAAGAAGTAACAAGTTAAATTAAATCGGAACAGCATGGCTTAAATATGTACTTACGAAAACTCAGCACACAACATTTACGGCAAGCAACACAGTAAACAGGAACGAAGCAATTTTATTGAAAATTCTCGCTAGAAAGCCGAATCAATAATATAAAATTAAGTAGTTTACTTGGTAACAGCTAAAACGCTTCAGGTAAATTCTTTTAGCTATTATTCTTCAACGAAATAAAATTTCAGAGCGCGATACCCAGATGCTGCTGGAAAGTTCTACAAACATCTTTTTAGCCATTGAATTGCAAACAATTAAATCAAACCAAAATCAGTCTTAATTTTAGTTGTTTACTTGTTTGTCTATGTGTGCGTTTTTGTGTGCGTGTTAGAGAATAAAAGAGGTATGCTGGAGAATTTCTTAGGGATATTTCGAAAACGCCGACGCTGCGATGAGCCTCGGCTGGCCACCCAGCCGAATGTGAATTATGACACCGGCGATAATAATGAAGATGAAAATGATGAGCAATATGCGCGCTCACCTGAATGGACAGGCGCATATATTAGCAACTTGCAAATCGATAGGTAATTAAAACTTACTTAATAAACGTTCTCTTTGTTCTCTTCTTGCAGCAGCTGGTGAGTGTATGTGTATGCGTGCGTGCCAGTGCGTGAGTGCGTGCTTGTGTGAGTCGCTATAGTATAAACAATATTAGAAGCCTAAAAACAGCAACAACAGCTACAACAAACCCACACACTCGATAAAAAAAAAAAGCTTAACACATTCCAAAAAATAGCCAGAGTGCCGATCGAGTTGTACTGAAAAGGCCGGAACTTTGAAACTGTAACAGCGTGAGCAAGAGAGCGAAAGTGTTGAAGAGCAGAAGTAAAGGAGTGAAGAAGTAAAGTATCGTCGAACAGCTTTTAAGTGTGTTCCCCGTACAGTTCGCTCTGGCAGTGTAGCCGAGCGGCTAAAGCAGTTTTCAGTGGCACACTGGATCAGCCGCAGGAAATGGATATTGATGCTCCCATTGCACTTGGCATGCAGGAGCACCATCAAAACAACGATATCGATAATCATCTCAATAACAGCAACAGCAGCGCATTCTCGTCACACGTTTACCATTCGGAGTCATCGATGAATTTTGATTATTTGCAAGGCTTGCATGCGGATGCAGCGGCTTCTACATCCCTGGGCGGCACCGGGAACGTCTCCTATGGACTGGTCGACGACAGTAAAGCGCTGGACAGGTTGTTATTCCAAACTACATACAAAACAAAACAAATCTACTTCTAGTCAACACAACAACAGAAACCCTCGATTTAAATTTAAAATTTTTTTTTATTATTTTTTGTCGTCTTTTGTTGTTATCTATCGTAAATTTTCGCGGTGCTGCTCTAAGTTAATTCAGCTTACGTAGAACGATAATAGTTTATTTATTTATTTTTGTATTTGATGCATATTTGGTAATGTCTTATGATAATATTATTAATATATATATAAGAGCGGTGGTAGACCAAATTTGAATTCGATTGTCGCCCACACAATGCCCAAAAAGAGCTTTGTGTGAGTGCCTCGATAAGTATCATTAAGTTTCTCTATAAGCTGACAATCTAACATTTAACAATAACTTTGCTTCTCTCTTTTCATATAACCAACCACAACAACATCAACATTTTATAACATTGGGCAGACCTTTCAATGCAAACGAACGGTAAAACCATAAACATAATTATGTGTAGAAATTTGTGGATAATAATGTGATATCTTCCTTTATAGATTTGTTACAATACTAGATCAATTGGATATGCGCGTGGAGAAGTTTCGTAAGGATGCTCTGAATTTACAGGAGAAGAAGGACTATCTTCTAATGTCCATGGATCTCATCAAGAGCAATGAGTTGCTCCAAAACATGAGCGAAGGTAAACAGTCAATTGAGAATTGAGTATTATAGGAAAATAATACCAATCTATTTTCTGTTTACAGGAGAGCGTGAAGAGATTATTTTATATATTCAGCGCGTTAGTGCACGCCTAGCCACTGTAGATCTGAATGTGCGCACCGTGAGGGATGCGTCACAGGAGGACTCGCTCAGCCAGATTAATGCCTTAATTGACACAATGATCAAAATGGGTGACCCAGTTATCGGGCGGCAACGTTGTCAGCTGTATTTAAATGCCTGCTGCAGCAGCTCAATGGATCCGAACGGACGTATGGGAACTGTGTTTGAAGCGGATGTGGGGCCAATTGATAAGAAATTTGAAAGTGCTCTCCTCGGCTGCACTCTTGACGATCAGAAGAACATCAAGAAACGTTTGCAGGCTCTAATGGGCTATCTGAATAAGCAAACTGTTACCGATTAACTTATTACTAGCTACAAATATGCCGCCAATATAAATTATGTTAATAGGCAATAACGATATAAACCAAAACAAAATTTGCAAAAAAAATATATAAACAATATGCCGACACGCAAATAAATCGAATCTGAAATGGTTATGCATCTTATCGATGTTTATTGTCTGACCAGTCAGCAATCGATAAGAATCACGTTCATATAAACATAAACAGCTGAGCAAATGCCGTTAGTTTCATTCACTTTTTACTTATTTTAAAGATAACTTAATTTAGTATGCCCGGATAACAAATGTCCTGCGGCTTTAATACACGATCGCTTAGCACCCAGACGGAGCCTTCTATGCCAAAGAATATTTGCTGTATATTTTTAGAAGTTAGGTATATAATTTCATTGCCCTCGGCGGTTAAATTTGTCAGCTGAGCGCAACGCACAACGGCGCCAAATTTGGGCATCACATAGAAGAGCGCTCCGAAATAGTCCACTATCATGCTTCGACTGGGACCCAACAAGTTGCCCAGTCGCGTTAGCTGTATGTGCAACGAGTTTGAGTTGGAGTTGGAGTCGGTTATGGACCCCTCCAATTGAAGTCTTTTAGTGGAGCTGTAGAGCACACCATCTTGATCAGAGACGAGCAGCTCGCCCTGCAGCCCAAAGGTAAAGTCAATTGGTTTGATGGGAAACGTTTGACTCATATTTTCATATTTGTTGCTTTTCAGCTCGCGCCGATGCCAGGTTTGCTCCAGTATATCGTAGGCCACGATATGCGGTTGACGGTCCGATATGAAGAAGATATAACGTTCCAATTCGCAGTTGCTTGCCTTGGGTCCCAGATGCACTACTAAGCTCTCAGAGGCATTGCTGTCAATGTGCTGGCCACAATCGATACGCAGCAACTCGGCATTGTTCCTGATCAAATCGAAGACGAACAGCTTGGGCGGACACTCGCTGTTGGGCCAGCCCACGTCCATGACCCACAGCCGACTTAGGCTATCCACCTGCGACCAATGCGCTTGCTGCAGACGCGTGCAGTCCGACTCGAGCTGTCCTCTGCTTGCATGGACTTCGCTGTTGGGGTAGATGGCTGTGCGCATGGGCAAATAGGAGACGGGCCACTGTGCCTCGATCAGTGTAGGGAAATCATTGTGTTCCACGCTTACACTGAGAAAAACGCGCGCAAAGTGTGTGGACAAGTGACGCACATTATAGCTGGAGTCGTTGAGACCCGCCTCCGACATTGACCAGCCTACAGAGATGGCTGTCTTCAATAGCAAACCTAGTATTAAGTACAGACGGAGCCGCGCTTGTGTGTCCATTGTTTAGCGAGCGGACTGCAACTGGAACTATGCTAAGCAGGCCATTGCTTACGTTGTAAATGGAAATGAAAATGGCATGGAAATTGGCCAAGTCAAGGCAGTTTAAGAAATTCGTCAAATTTGTCTAGCTCAGCATTTGGCATATCGTGTGTCAGCCGACAAATTAAAAAAGTCGGCGCAACCGCCGGTTTCGACCAACAAAAAAACACAAAAAAAAAAAAAAAAAACTGTATACCAATATGAAATTTGTAATAGCAGTATAAATAGATCAGTCTTTATGTGTTGACATGATATAAGTTAAGTTCTTTCTTTATTTAAACGGTAAAAAAAGATGTTTTTATATTTTACTGCTTAAATGCAGTCCGTTTTATTCAAGAACAAATTTGCAACTAAATTACTTAAATCAATTCTATCCCTAGCTAAGCTGTGGTTCAGTCGACGACGTTGGCAGCGGCGTCGCTCGTGGTGTTGTTGAACCGTTGTGCAATTCTTCTTGGAATTGCTGGAGCTCTGGTTGGCGTGTGCAGGAAGTCCGCTAGACATGGTGTCAGCAGTTTTGGCTTATTGGTCTGATCAGCTTGTTACGTTTTATTTGTGTTGCAACAATTCCCATTGGGTTTTGTTGCAATGCAGAATATTTTTGTTTTTAACTTGAAAAATATTTTTGTTGTTAACTCTTCCCCCTTTGATTTGAGCTTGTCCTCAAGCGATCATTAAAAGAAGGGAATGTCGTTGAACTGTATGTTTTCTATGGTTCGTCTTGGTGCCTCTGTTACTTTCTTTACTTGGCTATTGTCCAATAGTAACGTAATTTTTTTCGCCCTCTTTGTGTAGAGGAAGGCAATGACAATGATTATCACGACTATGCAAACCAATATTATGGATGATATTGCATGTGTCGTAAGTTTTAGGTGTTCTAGTCTTTGGGTATTGTTGATGTGTAATGCCTGCAAAGCCTTTAGTGATAGAATTTGGAGTCGTCTCGATTCTTCTGGTGTCATCTGGATTATCGCAGAGCCGACTCTCAGTGTGCTGCTCTCTAGGTTGTTGAAAGTCCGGTTGCCAATTGAAGTGGACTCGTTGGTAAAGCGAATGACATAGGTGCCGTTTAACCATGTACTTGTTGTGGTCGATGTCACCACTCCATCAAAGTTGTTGAGGATCAGAAGACCGTTGGCCACTTCTTCGATGGGTTCCACATGCTCGGCGTTACTGAACTCACACAGCGACTTTTCTCCATTGAGGAGCCTAGGCAAACATGTACTATTGCTAATGTTGACAATGTCATTTTTTGAACAAATCTTAATGTTATTATATTTTTTACAATTTTTTATAATTCCAAACATTACATTTTTTCGAGACAATATTTCTTTATACTCTATATTTATGATAGCGTTATTTCTTACGACTGGTTTCACAATTAGATTTTCATAATCATTTTCTTCTACGTTAGGTATTTTAATTACATAAAACAAAGTAGTAGTATTGTGAAATATGGCCACGTCTGAATATTCTAGCATTTCTTCTACAGATAATGAAGGCATTCTACCAGCTTTGAAGATTCTCTCTATTTCATCTATTTCTGCTTTTTTTAGTAAAAATGAGTTTATTACGTTAACTTTTGCCCATTGTATGGCATATTTTATATTAATAACCTCCTCTTTGATCAATCTAACTTGGTTCTGTAAACTTTCCGCTATATCGTGTGTGAATCTATCGTCTTTCCGTATATTGTTTGTAAGGGTATTGGTAACTGTGGTCAGCTTATTTAATCTTTGTTCTAACTGTGAGTTTATTATTACTTGTTTGTTATTGTTATCTATAACTTTATTAATATGTTCTTCTATCTGCACGAAGTCATCATGATCTGGGTTGCCTGCTATGTATTTCCAAGCTGTGCCTAGAATATTAATGGCCCTTGTGGTCCTCTTGTTAATGTCATAATCTATAGTGCGTAAAGTCAAGTGAGTTTGGTTAATTTCGTGGTGCAAGGTGTGGTATAAACTGCTAAATTTTAAATTTTTTTCTGTATGAAATTCTATCTGCTCTAAAGCTTCTTTAATTTTGCCTAAGTTAATGATGTGAATAATTCTTGTCGTCGTTGTTTGTATTTTGCCTAGTCCGTCGTAGATCGTTATGGTTTGTGCTGCCGTATGGTTCGTTATGTCCATATTCGGTTCGATAGGTTGTACCATCATCGCCATTATTACGAGTAGTCTATAAATGTCAAACGTTTTTAATATTACTTTTATGTATGACTCTATTTGTTGAGGTTAGTACTGTTGTGTTTCTGTCCTCTTTTACTGTTTCTTTTTTGTATCTGGGAGACAATTTAGTTCCTAGTCTGTTGTTGATCTTGACGTATATTTCTTGTCCTGGTGTGTAGGTACGTATTTCGTTGCGTCTTTTATTGTGGTTCTGTAAGTCTATTGTTTGTTTCTGTCTAAGTCTGTCAATGTTGTCTTGTCTAGATTTTTCATATTGTTCTGGGTTCGTCGTTAGGTTTCTGCCAAAAAACAAATCTAGTGGTCGTCTGTTAGTCGTTGAATGAATGGTGTAGTTATAGTCGTATATTGATTTGTCAATTAATTCTTGAAAGGTTTTATATTCTTGTTTTCTCTTGTTACATCTCATAATGTCTGAAAGCGTAGAGTGAAATCGTTCGACTTGGCCGTTGACTGTGCTTTTATAAGGTGGAGTGTTATAAATTTCAATCCCTAATTGATCTCGCATCATGAATGTTATGGATGCTGAATTCAGAGATTTTTCGTTATCTATGACCACGAATTTCGGAACTCCATAATAAAATAAAATGTCGTGAAGTGGTTTTTTTATGTCCTCTATTGCTCTAGATTTGATGATGCGTCCTTGGGCTAATTTCGAAAATTTATCTATTGCTGTCAGTACTAAGTTTTTGCCTGTCGTGTATATGTCTACATGAATTATATGTCCAGGATATTGAGGTATGGGTGTTTCATTTAGTTTAGGGTTGTTTGGTTGTCTGTCGTATTTTTCTTCTTTACAGACTTGACATTGTTTGACTAATGCCGCTATTTTCTGTTTCATTTTGGGGAAGTAATGGGTTTCTGATAATTGTTTTTTATTTTCTATTGCGTTGCGGTGAGCTCTATTGTGTATTTTTAGTATATGTTCGTCCTGTTCAGTTTCGTTAGTCAAGTCCTTCACTTGTGTCTGGGTGAATCTGATTTTATAATTCCTAAAGTGTTTGGGGTATATTTGTTGAATTTGATTCATGATTTCTTCTGACGTTATTATTCCGTTAATTACAGAAGGATTTAAATACTTTTTTAATATCTGAACTAGGTTATTTTCCGTGAGCTCTTGTCTAGTTATTAGGTGTCTATGGAAAGTTGGGAAAGGGATTTGGAATTTATAGTCGTCTGTGTTTGCTTTGTTTAAGAATATTTGGTTCTTGAATACGTTTATCGGGACCTCTATACTAGGTATTAGGTTGTGACTTGAACTTTCTGCGCTATGCTGAGTGGATGTTACTGAATTGATTTGGTTTACTATGGGTATTCTTGACAATGCGTCTGCTACTGTGTTATCCCTGCCTGGTTTATAAAGGAGTTCATAATCAAACTCTTCTAGGTACGTTTTCCATCGTTTGATTCGAGCGTTGCCATTCCAACTGCTAAGCGAATGTGTAAGTGGTTGATGGTCTGTGTATATTTTTACTTTTGCCTTACCGTAAAGGTAATTTTTGAGAGCTTTTAGTGCCCAAATAATCGCCAACATTTCTTTTTCATTAGTGGCATAATTTTCTTCAGATTTTGACAATGTTCTTGAAAGGAAGCATATGGGTCGTTTATTCTGAGACAAGACTGCTCCAATTGCATAATTGGATGCGTCTGTTGTTAATTGAAATTCCTTATTAAAGTCTGGGTATTGTAAAATGACTTCATTGGATATTAGAGCGTTTTTGATTTTATCAAAGGAATCAATGGCTTCTTGATTGAGATTAATTAGTTTTTTTGAAGACTGGCTTTTGGACACTCGTCCATCCTCCCCTCTTAAAAGAGAGCTAAGTGGTTTTGCCAGCTTAGCGAAATCTCTTATGAACCTTCTATAGTAGCTAGAGAGTCCGAGGAAAGATCTCAAATCTTTGAGTGTTTTTGGATAGGGATACTTGGCTATGGTTGCTATTTTGTCTGGGTTAGTCTCGACGCCTTTATCTGAGATGACAAAGCCGAGAAATTCTACTTTGTCTTTAAAGAACTCGCATTTGTCTAACTGACATTTCATGTTAGCTTCTTGAAGAGTTCGAAAAATTGTGTCAAGATTTTCTGCATGTGTTTCATTATCTTTGCTAAATATGATAATGTCGTCTATGTATATGAAGCATATCTTGCCGATATGATCACGAAGAATGTCATCTAACGCCCTTTGAAAAATAGAAGGTGCGTTTTTCAGACCGAAAGGGAGTCGTGTAAACTCGTATTTTCCGTTGTTTACGGAGAAGGCGGTCTTTTCAATATCTGCTTCTTTTAATGGAATTTGGTGGAAACCACTTTTTAAGTCAAGCACTGAAAAAATTTTATTATTTCCAAGTTGTGCTAGTACTTCGTTTATTTCTGGAATAGGGTACTTGTCTGCTATTGTTTCTTTATTAAGCTTTCTGTAATCAATAACCATTCTATACTTTTTCTCTTGGGAAGCATCCATTTTTCTTGGGAACAATCCACACAGGTGAATTGTAGGGTGATCGGGATGGGCGAATAATTCCGTCCTCTAAAAGTTCTCGTATTTGTTTATGGACTTCGTCTTTTAAAGACATTGGGAATTGGTAAAATTTGGAATATATGGGTGAGTCTGTCTTGGTTCGAATTTCTGCTTTTACATTGGTTGTGTAGGTTAATTTTTCGTTTGGGGTGGCAAATAAATTGGGGTATTTCGTAACTAACTGTTTTAATCTTTGTTTCTGTTCGATAGTCATGTGATCTGTCCGTGGTATGACAGTGTTAACTGCCTCGATTTTTTTCTGTTTAAGGGGTATAAATATGGTATCTTTAATTATTAATTGATTCTTGCTGCTATGGATTACGGCCTCTAGTTCTTTAAGGCTGTCGTTGCCCAGAATTGCGTCAAATGCTTTTAACGTAGGTAATAGGAAAAACTTTACTTGGATATCTTGTCTGTCAAAGAGATTAGCGATTTTATGGTGAGTTATTTTTATATTTCCGCCGACTGTTACGGCTTCGAAAGGCTTTTGATTGGGAATCGGGTTAGAAACTAGTTTGGGCTGTATGTAATTTCTGTTCGAACCTGTGTCTATTAGTATTTTAAGTATCTCTCCGCTTTT
The DNA here is from genome assembly GCF_018153725.1 of Drosophila mojavensis. Lineage (NCBI taxonomy): Eukaryota > Metazoa > Arthropoda > Insecta > Diptera > Drosophilidae > Drosophila > Drosophila mojavensis. The sequence goes on along the minus strand of NW_025318899.1, from coordinate 10,467,724 downwards.
TGTCTTACATTCTATGTAAGGAAGCGAAGAGCTAGTTATTCTAAAAAATTAATGTTATCATGTTCAATGGGGCTCTCTTGTTCGTCGTCATTTTGTTCAATTTGTTGTGCGTACTCTTGTAGTGATTGTTCGTGTTCGGTCTGTTGTTCGTAGCTTTCGATGGTCTGTCCGTATTCTTCCATACTTATGGAAGCGTTGTGGTAGTCATTGTCGGGATATTCCTCTCCCGTTTGAATATTAAAGTTTCGTTGTCTTTTATCTGTTGTATTTGCTATTGGTGGGGGTCTTTTCCCTGGTTCAAAATTTGGCCTGTTCATGTAATTTACCATCCGTGTTTGGATGCTTTTGTCAACGTCCATTGGTTCGGGGCGTGGCTGTGGTTTAGGTGCTAATGGTCGGGGCGGTACGTTTGTCTGTTGAGGTTGCGTTTGGTAATATTGTTGTCTATGGTATTGGTGTCCCTGATTCATGGTATTTGGCCATGCATGTTGCATTGGTACTTGAGCTCTGAAACCAATTGGTACAGATCTCATCATCTGAGGGGGATTTTGTGCGTATTGAACCATACGCGGTGGTAACATGGGTGGTGTTGCGTTTCGAGCTACGCTTTTGTGACCTGTTTGATGGCTTTTATTGAATGCTATGTTTGTTCTATAGTTCTGATTTTCTAATTTCAAACATAAATGGAGAGCTGAGGGAAGGTCTGTTGGTTCCTTTATGCTAAGAACACGTGGCAAGTCTCCTCTCAAACCTCTGATGAAAGTGTCTAATGCTTTTTCCCTGTACATTTTCGTCATGAGTAGTTCCGACTCTCTATTTAGTTCCATACATCCTACTTTGTTCAATATTAAAGTCAGCTGGTTGTAGACAACCTGATAAAACTGTTCTACTGTCTGGTTGTTGCCCTGTATTAACATAGTCATCTCGTATTCTAATGTATTTATATCTCTTTTATCTGCATAGTGCAGTGTGAGACACTTGGATATGGCACTCCAATTAAGGGGAACATTGTAAGATTCGAGGGCCGCGTCGGCTTGACCGATGATCTTATTTCTCACGGTATGCAAAATGCCATAGTACATTGGTGATCCAACTTGGCTTGCATATATGGAGAGTATGCGATCCACACTCTTTTTCCATGAGCTAAATTCGATTTTGTTGCCGGAAAATTCCCTAAGACTTTTGACAATGTCTGGTACTCTGTTAAGGTCGTTCAAATTTTGATTGTCGTTTATGGTCTGATCGTCCACGTCATTGAATTCTCTAGAAGGGTTAACTATTTGTCTCACTAGCGTCGGAAGTTGTTCTGTCAAAATTTGAGCGACAGTGGCTGCAATCAACTGTTCTGCGTTATTCGCCATGCCTCTGTTCTGCAAGTGTTCGTTCTGACGGTCTATATGTCGTTGTTGCTGCCTATTGATAATGTGTGCACCTACTTGGGGTTGTTCGACTAACACTGGGGGCCTAATCAAATTATTCTCGTTAGCCATACGTTATCAACTGTGACTTTGATCTATTGTTTTATGTTTACAGGTGGATTTTTGATTGAATTTAGTTAGTTAGTTAGTGTTAGTTTATGATTATCATTAGTACAACTTAATTTAATATAAAGAAATTTCTGATATAAAATTTTTAATTTAATTTTAAAAATTTTAATTTAAATTTAGCTTTTATTTTTATTTTGTATTAAGACCAGTGGCTGGTTTTTCCCTTCTACTTTGGAGGGTCCCTTGGGAATCGCAAAGTTGGGTTATTTTATACTACTATTGTAGTCACTTTGAATTTGATCGCTTTACGCTTTTTTATTTTTTGTTTTTTTTTTTTTTTTTTTTTTTTTTTTTTTTTTTAATATTTTATTTTCCTCTTTATTTTTCTAAAAATTTTTCTTAAATTTTCTTAAACTTGTTTGATTTTTATTTCTCTCAAAAATTTTTCTTATATTTTATTACACTTATTTAATTTTTATTTTTCTCAAAAACTTTTCTTATATTTTATTACACTTATTTGTTTTAGTTTTAGTTTTGTTAGTTTCTTGTTTCGTGTTCTTATGTTTCTAACTTACAATAATGATGATGTGGCGGTCTTCACTGCTGATCCGGATTTCATCCTTTTTGGTTGTACCTACTGGGGATCCTGCGACCAGACTCCGTTGAAGTATCCTGTGGGCGGGCCGTACAGGATTACCGTCCACCTATGGGCAATCGAACTATTACGTTCCAGACTACCTTTAACGAATTTCACCGAACGTCGAAGTTACGCGACGTGAGTTGCTTTGGTGATTTTCGGTCGCGCTCGTACAGGCGTTTTGCTGTGTTGTAACGCGATCGAATTTTCGTTTTATTTGAACCGACTCTGCTTTTAACTTGCAGTATCACGCACGTACTAAACGTTTTGCTGTATTGCGCGCGAAGCCGGTCCCTGCTCGGGCGCCAGTTAAGTTCTTTCTTTATTTAAACGGTAAAAAAAGATGTTTTTATATTTTACTGCTTAAATGCAGTCCGTTTTATTCAAGAACAAATTTGCAACTAAATTACTTAAATCAATTCTATCCCTAGCTAAGCTGTGGTTCAGTCGACGACGTTGGCAGCGGCGTCGCTCGTGGTGTTGTTGAACCGTTGTGCAATTCTTCTTGGAATTGCTGGAGCTCTGGTTGGCGTGTGCAGGAAGTCCGCTAGACATGGTGTCAGCAGTTTTGGCTTATTGGTCTGATCAGCTTGTTACGTTTTATTTGTGTTGCAACAATTCCCATTGGGTTTTGTTGCAATGCAGAATATTTTTGTTTTTAACTTGAAAAATATTTTTGTTGTTAACTTATATACAGTTAGGTATGAGACTATTTGTAGGAAACATGATCTGATAATGGAGTTCTAGCTTGAGTAAATAATTGCCAAGGAAACAGCATGTTCAAAGTTTGATCAAATCTATAGCGAAACTCGATTTGAAGTAGAGTATTAAATCATCGGTGCTTCACTGATTGCTAAGACAATATTGTTTACGTATTTTTTGCGGAAATTTTTCATCAATCGAAACTGACTCATTTCAAGTGGCATTATCATTCCTTATTGACAGGGTATCTATTAAATTATAAATTTATTGGAGAGATAAGCCACCTGTTATATACTGATATTATATATAAATAGCTTATTATATATATTATTATTATTTTTAAATTGTAATGTCATACAGAGGCAGGAAAAAAGAAGCCTAAATAGCCTAAGAGCATATGTGAGATATTTTTATATATTTAAAAATCGCTTCGAATTGTTAAAAATGAATGGCAATACAAATTCTGATAAAATTGAATGTATTAAAGAATTATATACAATTCATATATAATGTAAATATAATTTTACTTTTAGTTTTAATTTAATAGTTTTTCAAATAGTTTCACCTCTCGGATGTTACTAAAATCTTAGATCGTTGACCTATTAGAGAGCCAATCCATTGGCTTGTGAATCACTTCCAGAAGTATCTAAATAAGCTTTGATTTCAATTAGTGTTTATTATTAGTGTTTATTATAAACCAGCCGTATATTCTATTATATTTGCAAATATCCTCTTATCATAACCTTATTTTCCATTATATCTTGCTATCATAACTTAATTTCCTTTAACCAAGTGCTTATCGCTTATCATCTTTAATGCATAATTGAAGCACGAGCCCAAGTCTCTTGTATTTACTAACCTAATGACTGTTCTATTTTTATCATATACCACACCTGATTTATGCGCGCCAGTCATGAAGCTCATATCTAATCGAAAGCAATTTGAATTATTCTTCAAATTTTTGACGCAATCAAGCCAGTTGCCCGTGCGCTCTATTTACTATTGGCGATAAAAGTTTCCTGGGCTTTTGTAGATCCCCAAATATTATTTGTGTGTACAAAACAATTCTCTCTCTATGTATCTCTCTCTATATTACCTATATATAATATTTCGATGTTGTACTTCATTGCAATCTTATCTGTGATGGTCTAACCAATTAATCATCGCAATTCATTTGTTTATTTCCAGAGTTTTCCTAAGAACATAATTCAATGCCACATTAATCACATGAAAATTTTTGAATATGTAGGCTAAAAATTTACTGATTTTTTTTTTTTTTTATACATTTATTTCCCGAAACATAACTACTTTAACTGCAATGTGTTTGCGTTGTGTTCTGAACACATCGCATCTGCTAGCGCGAAGTTTTTGTTTACTTTTTCTGGGGTGAGCTGAACGCCGATTAGAATATATTAATTATAATCTAATGTCTACTTATATTCGCAGCATTGTTGAGCTGATAATTGTGCTGGCTATCAGTCGGGTGGTCTGGATATTGGTAGTCCTCTGTACTACTGGGAGCTTGGCCATATTTGGTTTGACGAAGTTCCTGCGCATGGCCTATAATCCACCTGAAGTGCAACAAGGCGACAACATTGCTGGGGCCAATCTAACGGCCCTCAATTATACCGTTGCCACATAGCTTTGAGCACACTCACAACTCCACGATTTGTGGAATAGCGAGTTCTATCACATTGGAAAGCTTTTTTCCGTTAGGCTGGGTCACTGATTAACCAATATCGTCTTATCTGTGTGCGTGTGTGTTTCTATTGTGCCCCGATATGATTAAAGCTTTTCACGCCTAACTGCTACAACTTGACTTGTCGACATTGTGCGTTTCAGTTGTTATTTTGTTTTGGCCCTCGACGGATCGTTAAAATCGGTGTATATATAAATATATACTATATACAGAGAATCATATATATATTTATATAGATATATAGATATACTTGTATATATCTTTTTTTGACGGGTCTACGTGAACGGAAAACAAATAGAAAATGTGCAACGCTCTGTGTGAATGCCTCAAGTGCCCCGGCAAAGTGGTTTGCTGGTAAGTTTTTCAAATTTATATAGTATATACTATATATTTCACAATTGTGACTCAGGCGATCACCAGAACAGTATAGGTGTGAGTGGCATATGCATATTTATTCAGGTGACGAAAAGAGCATAGACATGTTATATTCAGAGCAGAGAGTATGGTGTTAGGCAAATTAGATATTTGGAATATACATGAGGATATATCTTGATCATGGAAACCTAAATCTCTATAGCTACTACCTTCTAAGGGTCTATAAGTACATATATACATGAGGTCCATTAAACAGAATATAAAACTATTTAAGCTTGGTTAGATTTAGAATCTTTATTCAGAACTCTATAGACCATAGACTAGTTCGGATTAATTACTTACTTTTAATAAGTTTGTTAGTCACTAGTTAGTATAGGAAAGAAGATATGTATGTCTATAAATAATGTCAGATAAGCTTGAGGTTACAAAAAAACTCCATAGTATTTAATAATCATACATCTTAAATTTGTCATACTTATTTATCTAAACATAAATTTCTAATGCTGTTCTTCCTCTTTCCTCTAGTTGCTGTTCATGCGCTTTTAAAATGCTAATGAGCATCATTTGCTCGTTCATTGTGCTCCTGGTGATAATTGGATTGATCGTCTACTTCACTGTCTACTACAACAAGGACAGCAACGATGATAAACAGAAGCAGCTCCAGAAAATGATGCCCATTGTGAAGAGAAGCATACGCGATTACTTTAGTAGGGAATACTAAAATTAATAATATAGAAAAAAAAAAAACGGCCAAAGAATTTATAATATAAGTTAAATTAGTTGACGAATAAAAAACGACAAAAAGATAACAACAACAACTTCTTTCATTTCACTCATGGACATAATCTAATCTTTATTGGCTTCTGGCCTTATCAACTATATGGTTGCACATTTTGAGCCAGAATCGTTGGTATAGCCCATATACATATATGGGGTTTTTTTCTGCTAACAGGGGGTGATTGGCTCGCTTTGCATGTCAGATAAGCATTGCTATAGCACGCTAAGTGATTCATAGGAAGTGACATATATTTTTATTGGAAAAGCAATTAGATATTACCACAAATTAGCAAACTATACAAGTCCTATGTAATACACTAATGTAAGAGTGCGAGAGAGATCATGAAACGGAACTGAAAGTAAACTAGATTTTATATAGATACATATTTTAAAGTTTATAGTTTTTATGATAAGATTTATATGGATATTGGTATATAGCTTCTCTGAATCATAATTTATGACCCCCTCAAAAGTTGTAATAGTTGCAAAAGCAACTGGGCAATGTCTTGATTAGCGAATTCCTTGAGTGCGAGAGAGCGATAATACTCTGGATATTATGACGAGTCATAGCTTTAACCTTATTTATAAGGGTATTCCTAGAGAGTGGGCGCTCAATGAAAACAAGGCTTTGTTATTGTAGGATTCATGGGAATCTGGGTATCTAGCGAATCTGAACTAGCATTTAGAACACTTCTAAAATTGATAGAAATTGTTGAAGTGCAAATCTTTCAAATCGCAAAAGCAATTAGGCAAACCCTCAGGAAGTGAGTTCCAGAGGGAATGCCATGAGAGAGGGAAAGGGAAGAATACTATGTTTATGACGAGTCGTAGGAATAACCTCATTTAAGAGGGTATTCCAAGAGGGTGGAGTACAGAGAGAGAGAGAGAGAGAGAGAGAGAGAGAGCGAGGGAGAGAATAAGAAAGAGAAAGTCCAGACATCCCGCTGGTATTACCTCAATTGTATTCGGAAATACCTATGAGAGTGAGCGAGAGAGCATAAATGACCCGCTGGCTTACCCTCATCTGTGAGCAGCTGTTAGGTAAATAAATTTAGCCTTTGTCTAGGCTGAGCTGGTCAGGTAGTCGAAAAAAATAAAGAATCGAGGGTTGAACATGGATTTTTAGGTGCAACAGCGTCTCGAAACTCGTCTCGGAATCAATCACAGTTCACTGTTTGCCAGCCAAGCGTCAGGTTCTTGCAGCCATGTCCAGCTCCAACGCCACCTTGTATTACACTGCCATAGACGATATGTTCAAGGATCTGGCGCTGGACAGCAGCAAGGAGGAGCACGTGACAGTGAACGAGGCGCCTTTGACAGCCACACCGAAGCGCCTAGTGCGCATACGTAAACAAAATTTGTTTGCCACGGAAATGGAGGACGACTTCGTCATCTATCGCCGTTTGCCCAAGACCACGGATCTGTCGCCCAGCTCGAAGGAGTTGCGCAAGGAGCGGCAGGGCGAGGAGCTGCTGCGTCTGCGTCGTCAGCGCTGGGAGGCTGGGCAGAAGAAGCCAACGCGACGCCTCACAATGAGAATTTGAGTGGAACGACGAGCGGAAAATTCCATTGAATTACTGCTGATGTGATCGATATCAAGCAATCGATTTGGCGATCGATTGCAGTGCTTCCCTATTTTATGCTCTACTTTTTAAGATTTAGTCAACTAAGTTCTGCTAAGTATGCAATTGGTGATTTCAAATACAGTTAATACAAAAACCTAAGACAAAATTATAAAACTCAAAGCTTTCAAAAGCTTTAGATATTTTTCTGTGCACTGAGAGAAAATTGGGGCAGATAAAAGCTGCTCGGAAGTGCAGGAAAAGCTAAAGAAATTGTTTGCCTCTGATGAGCGAGAGTTTAGTGGAAGCAGAGGGTTATGAGATTATATATCTATTATATATGCTATGATATGATATCATAACATAGTGAGCTGATGGAATTCAAGTGCAACACGTCTCTTTGATTACTTTGATATATGTATATACATATAATACATATAATATCCTAGACTATTATACTTGATTATAACCTGCTTTTATCATCCCTTCTATCTTCAGTTCAATTGACAGCAATTTAAGATGAGTGCTTCGAGCAATGCTCCCTCTGTTTGTTGATTAACATTTAATTCATCTAGCCTTAATAAAAATGTTTGATAAGAATTGGAAAAGAGAGAGAAGTCGGGGCCTTGGATGTTATTATAGTACATTTACCTGAATCTACACAGATCTCAAAATCTCTCTGAGTCCCTAATTCCCTCTTTTATGACAGGATTTGACGAAAGTCATGTCTAAGCGTTCATTTAGCTATGCTAAGTCACCAGATTAGCTTTCTTTATCTTTATCTCTCGGCGATTCCTTAGATTGGCTTCACTTGAAAACTTGATTTTTGGCAATCCTTGAGTCAGTTCACTGCACCAATTCTAGATAGCATTTTATCAGCTGCGTGACTTTCACAAATATTTTAATAGATTTTATTGGAGCGCTTATCAGTCAGTTTGTTCGATTTCTTTATGAACACAAATAAAACTTATATAAGAATCATATCACGCATTTAATAAAACTTTATGCAAATCATTTTGATTGCAGCTAAGACGGAAGCCCCGCTTGACCCCTATCAGCAACATGATTCGTCAAGTCTACAGGGCTGAGCTGTGCACTCTGCACAGATTCCCTAACGTATAGCAATCTACAATCTGTGTCCATAGTAGTATTCATCCATATATACATATACACAAACATAATGTCTTACCTCACATCTAGTGAGGTGCCGGAACTCAGCAGAAAAGCTCATAACACAAATTTTTGTAAAAATCCCTGACGTCGAACCAGTGCTTTGATTTAGCTAAAATTCGGTATGTAGCTACTATAGACCTTCATTTATCATATATCCAAAATTTGTACATCTTACTTTATATAAATTGCCTAAAATCGCAAAAGTTTTTAGCTCCCCGCTGCCTGCTCCGATTTTGATGATTCTTGAAAAATCAGATACTTCGTAGCCAACTCTATGGCTGTATCAAATTTGAGCTAAATCTATGTGCAAGAACATGTTGAAATCATTTAACGAAGTTCATTTTAAATCGTGCCATTCGCTGTAAACAAAAAACATTTCAGAGTTTCGCTGGGAATTCGCTTTTGACTTTATCATCAATGAGACACGCGGCCGGTTGACGCGCTAGACAGAGCCATGTATAGAGGAACAAGAGAGCGCCATCTAGGGGGGAGGGTCAGCAAATGTACTATGACTGTTTGTGTATGTGTGTGTGTGTGTGTGTGATGAGAGCGTCGACTTGACACACTCTTGTATGTGTGTAAGTTACATGTGTAGAAGCTCTGCCTCTCTGGGTGTGTGTGGGGCGTGCATTGAGACGGCGTGTGTCGCGACTGTTTGATGAACTTGATCAATGGACCATCGAATTACACTTTTATATGGCTAATATCTAGTATTATGCTGCTTTTGGAACTATAAGGCATGGACTTAATGAAGATATAAGCTTATATTTCTTTTATTTATTTCACTCTTTATAACATCGTACTTTGTATGGTTAATTGATTTTGAAGATTTATATATCCTATATACATATGTGTATATGTTGATATATTGTTTTATTAAGTTCCATATACTTCTCCTTCATTAAAAACGTATACGCTTTGAATAAGGTTATTCGCCAATGACGAACTTTTGAAATAGGTTATGCCTTATCTCTAATGAACTGTACTAAATCTCTAGCTAAGATATCTTAGGAGTATATTAAACCTCTAGCTAAGATAACTGAGTCTTGTTTGACTTTAAAGAGAAAAGTGACAATAAAGTTGGGTTCTATCTATATCTATCTATATGAACCCAACTCTTCTTTATGGATTTAGTATATCAGTTTATGGATTCAGACGTCAATTACGGCTAATATTATATAAAATGCATGTGTACTGCTAAATCTTTAATGGTTAATCAAGAACAATGTCTGAATGGTGCATCACTTGAAATATCCGTGTAAAACTACCATAAAATAGGTTACGACTGAGCTTTATGGATATGACAAATTTACAGATGTGGCCTGACATTATATGACCCAAAAATCTTTATATTTAGCACAAGCCAAAAGTGCCTTAAAAGCATGCATAAAGCCTATAAACGGTGCCCATAATAATTTACTAATCTAATTTCCGATGACTATTCAGATTTTATAGCATTTGATATATATTATATATCATAAAACGCTAGTCATTTGATTCACATTTATGAACGTGAAAAGCAGATTTGTAAGTGGAATGTTTACTACGAATCGGTGAATAAGCATTTTCGCAAGATCTAGGCTATTGATATAGTCCGCTACTTCTATCAAATTGCATTTTTTTTAATTAGCCCACCCCGAACTCCCCGAAAAAACTCCACATAAATATATTGAATTTCAACTGTAATATCAGATCTTCGCTTTACTTTGAGTAATGAAAAAATGTGTATAAAATCATTTATATGTATTTATATTTATTATTATTATCAATAAGTTTTTCTAGGCACTAAGTAATACATGTTTTGCGCTACACAAAACTGGAAAACAGGATATTCAAGGACATTATTCAAGACTATTAGCATATGAACCCCCTTAAGTATAAGATTTACGCTTAACATCTATATAACCCGGTCAGCAGTAGAGACCCTGGCCCTCGTTCTGCTCAATGTGGTAGTTGCAGTACTGTCGCTGAGTGGGCGTCAGTCCCATGGTGTCCACCTCCGATTTGAACTGCTCGATGCCGCCCACGCCGGCCAGATAACCGTTCAGCTTGGTGGCCACGTAGCTGGTCTGCAGCAGTTCTGGATTAAGATTGAGCGATGCAGCCAGATCCTTGTGTCCTTGCAGTCTATATTTCTGATGGTATCTATATGCACAAACAAATATATATATTATTTATGTTAATGGAAGATAGTTAAGTGAACTTACGCCTCAGCTGGGAAAAAGTTCAGCTTGGGCGCAATGTCCGTGGTGATGATCTCAGGCAGGCGACGCTCCTGCTCCTCCAGCTTGGAGGCTTCAGCTATCTCCTTCTGCTCATCATTGTGGTAGAGTATGAGCGAGGCATACTGCCGCTTCATGGGCTTGGTTAGGCCGTACTCATGGTTGTTCCAGAACAGATGCAGCAGCTCTTTGAAGCTAATCACCGATGGATCATAGTCAATTTCCAACACTTCCGTGTGATCACCCCTGCATAAAGTTTAGCGGTTAGTAAGCGATAAGCGTTATCAAGAAGAGGCAAGGCACAGATGGCAAGGGAGAGAGAGGGAGAGAACGATAGATATTTGTTAGCCCAATTGATGTCCTATTTCACAGTGCTTACATTTTACGGTACGTTGGCAAGTCGGAGCTGCCGCCGGCATAGCCGACAGTGGTGCGCAACACTCCACGCGTGGCTCCATACAGCGACTCGGCGCCCCAGAAGCAGCCCATGCCAAATGTCGCCGTGGCATAGCTCACATTCACGCGATGAACGGGCGAGAGATTCAACTCCTTCTGCTCATTGCGCACAGTGCTCTGTTGGAAAGAGACAGAAACAAAGAAAGATATTTAGTTGATGATTTAAAGCCTGAAGAGTTCATTGCACTGCGAACAGTCAGCGCACCAAAAACAGGAAGGTGAGGCCGTAGCCCAAGCCAGTCACACAGCGCATCGTGCACGAAAGTTGAGATTTTGCTGTCGAAACTTTCAGCACGTCGCTTTTTGAAGTTCTTTAGCACAAACTGCGCTCTGCCGACAACTGAAATAGCTGTGCTCACGCTCTTTACATTTTCACTGCTTTTTGATATGTATTAGCGTCTCTCTCAGGCGCACGCCGCTCAGCTGTTTGAGAGCGGGCGGCAGTGACGGAGCAGAGAGCAGCTGTTTGCTGGCTGCGGCTGTGACGTCACAGATGCGTCGCTGCAACGACGACTCAAGGTCAGTGCCAATGTAGGCAACGAAAATAGTTATAGTGAACAAAATCGAAAGTTACGCGCAGCAATCTGTAGTAGTAAAACTAATAGAATTAATATTCTATTTTCACAGCAAGGCATTCAATTTGAATACTAATTAATTTTTGCTTTGAATCACTTTATACTTGCTTTGAAATTACGAAAGAGGCGAGCAAACATTTTTCGGCTGTTGCTAATTCTTCGCTGGTTGTGCGGCAACTAAAGCTGGCCATAACAATGCGACAATAGAAGCTCGAAAAATTGCTTGGCAATTGGCCTTGGCAAAAGTTCAAAGCACTCGGAAATTAAATTGTATTTGAATTTAAATTTTTGCGCGCCCTAACGTGATATTTGGACTTGTGACACTTGGAACAGCACTTTGTTCATCCCGTTTGCTTACCAAATCCTTGAGTTCAGGAGTGGAAACATCTTTGGTGATGGTCAGCGACATGTTTCTTTTTTTATTAATAAAATTTGTAGTGCTTTGCTTAAAGAAATGCGAGCAACTGTTGACTTTCAGCAAGACGCTACTCAATTTATACGCCGGCGATGAGAGCATTTAATACTATCTTGATAACATGCCTGCCACACACATGTCCAACGAGAAGGGGAGTGAGTGTGAGTGAGAGCGGGAGAGCTGGTAAAAGTGTTGCTGGCAACATTCGAGCATGCGGTTAATCTAGATGAGCGTGCGCTCAATAGTAAAGCTTTCACATACTTGTTGTAAAGCTCAAATAGCGTAAGCTTGCAATAAAGAAAACTTTTAAGTGATTTTTAAATATTTAGCTACGCGTAATTTTATTCATATATAAAAATAGTTTCTTGTCATTGATATCAAGTCAATTAACAACATTGGGACAGTCTTGTATTTAATTAAGTTTGGGCTGTTTGTTATTTGTTCGGCTCGAATTTCAGCAGACTTAGGCGTAAAATGAAATCTAGTAGAAACATTTGAATTTTGATTTCCTTGGGATTCTGTGTGTTGTAAAAGCCAGGCACTCCCGCTTTTTGCAGCATAGATTGCTGGTCGAAAACCTAAATGAATAATAAAACAGTGTTAACTTGTATTGAGGGAGTAAATTATTATTGCAACTAACCTTCTGATCTAACACTTCGATTATTTTCTTGTCTGTTTCCAATAGTTTTTTCGTATGCTTGATTTTCATAAGCCCCAGTATGTGTTGCAACTCCTCTGGATCTTTGATTTTGCCACGCCAATCAGCCACCTCGATTTCGTATTCATTCTCCACTTGTGCACGCATCTGTATCAAGTGCTTTTCCGTTACATGTTGCAATTCCATGAGCGCTTTAACTATATCAAAAATGCTTTCGTTCAAAACACAATTTGCCAGCTCGGTGAGCAGGTCGTAGGATATTCGTGTCTGCAAGGTCCTGATTAAAAATCTTAATCTCTCTCAATTTTGTAATAGTTGACAATTGCATTTACTCACTCTGGCAGTTCGGAATGCATTTCTTTAAGCTGATCCACTAAAATAATTCAATGAGTTAAAACATATGAAAATATGCGAAAAACAAAGAAACATACTTAGAAAATAGATTTTTCGTTGTAAGAATTCTGGCGTAGGATGTTGCTGCTGATTCGCTGTCGCATTAGACGCTTCGCTGCTGTTGGAGTTCGTTTCATTTTCCATTGGAACGTCATCCATTATTATTTCAGGTAATGCTAATTACTATAAATCTAGTTTAAAAGTTCACTTAATCAGCTAGCTGCAATAGCAATTCAGTTATCAAAGTCTAACAGCTGTTTGCCAGGGCTGCATCTGCGTGAGTGCAGCCCCAGATGTTTTTCGACTGAATGTCGATTCCCATGTATATCGAAAAGGTTAACCAAATCTAAATTTAAATTATTTAGTTGCAATTTTTATTGGAGTCAGCTAAAAATTTGAGAGACTTAATGCTAGACAAAACGTAGTTCATATTGAAATAAATCACAAACGATTAAAAAAAAGGAATATATTTGTTTTGATTTGGTAAAAATATTGATTTATAATCAATTATGATTAATTCTACTGATTACATCCATACGATTTCATTGTGTTAAAAATTAAGCGATTTGCGTGCTTTTACAAAATGTTGGTCGGTCTCATAGCTGTAGACACGATTCAGTTTGACTTTTCGTCGCTTCTTCAGCTCCGTTAAAAATCCAACTGCGCCAGAACAGGGTGTAGCTGGTACATGAGACTTAAAGTCCTCCGAGTAACATTCGCGTTTTCCGTTATCACCACGTTGCGTCTGCTTTGGCGTTTCGACAATTTTCAGACTGTTCAGACGCTGTAGAATTAGATTTGTCTCAATGTTTGCCATGTTTAAACGTTAGTTTTGTCTGCGTTTATTTGCTGACTCTGTCTACGCGCTGTTGACGGATGCTGCCTTGCAACTAGATTTCCAAATATTTTATCCCGACTTTTATATACGGTAGACGTCCACGCAAATTTGATATAGACAGTCATAAAGTTGTGCAAATTTTCAGAGAACTATCGATGCAGCTGTCTGTGATTAGTGTAAGTGTTAACAGGTAACAGTAATGGACACTGAGTATTATTTTATGATTTCCAATGAAAGGCGCCTAATCTCCGTTTGATGAGTTTAAAATGAAGCAGGTAATAATTTACAATTCACCATCTGGCGTGTACACACTGGCTCTGGCAGCGCACCATATGTTTTCGAAATTCAAGTGCACGTGTGTGTATGTGAGTGAGTGTGCGCGCCTCTGTGTTTGTGTGTCAGAGCACAGTGTGAGCTGCCATTGCAGTGTGGGGGGACTCATTAGAATTCTGTTACGCGAACGGTGAAGGCAGTCGGTAACCCTTCAGCATTCAATTGGCAATAGTAATAATTCAGCATTGGCAATTAATGCAAACAATTGATTTGGACAATAGTAAATCAATAGCAATAGCAAAAGCGATAACAAAAACAGCAACAACTAGACAAATGCTTCGATTGATATAAAAGTCAAAGCTAACTGTGAATATTGTGTAATTGCTTCGACGAGAAGATGAATTTGAAATTAGACAGCAGAGCGCAGAAAAACAAAAACAACTGAAAAGAGAGCAACTTGTCAACGGTTGGATTTAAAAACAAATTCTCAAATCATATGATTTTCTAGAAGGAAAGGAACATACTCGAATAAATAAACAAAAGCAGAAATCAGATAAAGAGAATAATCGTTGGCCAACAGAAAATAATAATAATTAAAAATTAGTTTAATAAAATTGACATGTACACAGTAAACAAGGGACCTAGCAAAATTGTTGCTAAAACTCGTCGCGGTAAGTAAATTGTACAAGAAATATATGTAAATGGTGTAAAAAGTACAATAAACCCTACGGGAAAGGCGACCGCCTGCAAAAAGTGTTGCTGTTATGTCACAACGTGCCGCCGCTGCCGACAGAGGCAGCGCTGCTAAACTCTCCCGCAGAGCGCTCTCGCAGGCGCTCGCATACGCTTACGCTCGCGCTCTTTGCCTTTTGTTTTGTGCTTTTTGCCGGTAAACCAAATTTACATTCAAACAATAACAAACAAAACGAACGCCCACAGGTCTGCCGCAAAACTTTGAAAAGTTCGAGAGCATTAAGGAGAGCGGCAAGAAACATGGGAGCATCAGCAATAACTTTGATCTCAACAGTCCCGAGAAGAACAAGAAGTAAGTGAGCGATGTTCGTGTGTTTTTGTGTGTGACTGTGTGTGTGGCTTATGCAAACGATGTGCGCTGCACTGTGGCTTATCTCAAATCATTCGTTTTATCACAACAAAACATCAAATAGGTCGACCTTTGTATATAACAGAAGCATGTTAATTGAGTAACCAGAGTAACCGGCTAGCCGACAACACATGGGTCAGTTTCGGTTATTGCCAGCAGAGATACATTGACTTTTGTCTGCCATTTTCTGCCCGTTACGTCACAAAAGTGCTTTGTCAAAAGATTTTCCATTACGAGATTTATTTTCGTAGTCGCCATGTGCGTGTCGTATGTTTGCCTAAGTACTCAACTTAAGTGTGTGTGTGTTTGTTGTTGCTTATTCTTATTTTAACTTGTGCACATGCACGTGTTAGTGCATCTTCTTATTCTTATGTTAATGTAACGTATTTCTATTTGAATTTATTAGCATACCGCGTCCGGTATTTCAACAGAGCTTCGCTTCGAAGCGCATTGCGCCCACAAAGCTCATTGAGGATGAAGTGATAACACCGCAACACGAGGAGATAATACGCTACATAAACGATTGTAAGCAACATAATTTAATTTTATAGTTTTTTATTCGTCAATTTGAATGTCTATTCTGCTATTGCTATTGCAGCGTGGAACATTCTGGTCGCACAAAACCCGTATGATTCCAGCACAGTGAAACTCGATGGTAAGGCCGATGCTAACAATAATAGCGCCTCTACTTTGGCCACACCCAGTCCAGTGGATAGCATTATAGCCAATACACCTGTGTCGGCATCGGCAGCGCCAGCCGTTTGGGTAGAGCCTCCAAGTCCAGCCCTAAACGATTTCAAGCCATTCGATTTGGAGTCTTGGTGGGGACGTCGCTTGTTCCACAACATTACCAAAAGCCTATAGACTGATGATTGGCCGCTGGGTTACGTTAATTTAGTAGTCGGTGCTTCCGTTTCTATTATTTTTACATCTAATTTCGACTGCAAATCAAATTCACATTAGATATAAAGATTTAAATAGCGGATAAGAGGCCATTTTTGCAATTCTAAATTAGCCGTTTGAAACGGCAATTTGATAAGTCCCGCAGTTTTCTTTGCCCCTTCCTTAAGTAAATAATATAAATTTAAAGATCGTATCAGTCGTTGGCCGTGTAAATAATTCGATACAAAAGTCATTGTATGATTCTTTCATATATAAACTAAGATTGATTCTTTAAGTTTTTGTTATACAGCAGACATAGATACATACATATACATATATAGGAGATAAACATGTTAATAGTCTTCTCTGGTCATTAAACAGCTTTCAATTTAAAAGTATACATGTTCAACGAAAAGCTTTTAGAATTATTCAATTCTATATTTTGAGCTCACACCTGACACTTGCCGAGCAAAATATGTTTTATTGTAGGTGCATAATATGAAAACCATTTAAATGTTAAATATATATCACACTAGTTACTAAATAGGAAACAAATTTTTCCTAGTATACTTAAATAAGGCAAATTGAAATGGCGAAAATGAACTTGACCCTAAGAATGAGCACAAAATACAAGTGTATCTAAAATTGTTTATATTGAAATGATTGTAAAATTAAAATAGATGCATAAGTGCAATATAAAAATCCGTTGAAAATGTTGGTTGTTGATTAACATGGGGAAAAAGAACTGTTCAATTTGAATTTACAGTCTGTTAAATTCTGTGGGAGAAACGTCAGGCGTTAACAGTGGTACTTCTATTAAGCCACAGCGCTGCGCTACGATGAGCACTGTTGCGTTAACATTGAGCATTTTGTGTCATCGTTAGGAGAACAGCTGAGCGCCACCGCACACCTCTATTTCTATATTATTGAAATTTGAAGAAAATGTCGTGCGAAGCAATTAGTGAATTGGAGGCGCGACTGGGCGAGGCCACGCTAGAGGATGTGGCTAGTCGTCATCGCCGGGAGCGCAAGGAGCTGCAAGCCAAGTTGCAGGCCATGAAGAAAAATGCACCAAAGAACAATAAAAGCAAACGCAAAGAGTTTCTTGAGGAGATGGCCCGCCTAGAAGGAGAGCTGGAGCAGCGTCAAAAGACGGAACTGCAAGATGCTACTGCAGCAGTAGCAGCAGCTCCAGCTGCCAGCGAGCCAGCAGCTGAAAAATTGCCAGCGGTGGACAGCGGTAACGAGGAGGAGGATGTAGTCCAGCCAACACAACAGCGCGTTTCCAAGGCTCAAAAGCGTCGCAACAAAAAGGAGAAAGAGGCACGCGAACGCGCGCAGGAAATACACCAGGCTATGCAAGACGCCGCCAAAGTGTTGTCGCCCAAGCAAATTGAACTGCAGCAAATCACAGATAAGTTGCAAGATCGCCAGCTGGCGCTCCACATGATACTCTCAGATGGTGACTGTCTCTACAATGCGATACGCCATCAGCTGCACCAGCACGCGTTGCCCGAGCACAGTGTCCAGGAGCTGCGAACCGAGACGGCCAACTATGTGCGCGCCCACAAGGATGATCTCATTTGCTATATGACCCATCCGGATACAGGAGATCTTCTCACTGATGAGCAATTTGAAGCCTACTGCCAGGACATAGCCAACACCCATGCTTGGGGTGGGCACATCGAGCTAAAGGCGCTCTCCTCGCTGCTGCGTGTGCCCATTGAGGTCATCCAAGCCGAGGGCCCCTCGACGCAGCTGGGCCAGGAGGAGTTCGGCGGAGCGCCACTAGTCGTTTGCTATCATCGCCATATTTACCAACTAGGTGCCCATTACAACTCCACGATTCCACTGGAGGAGGAGTAGCACTAACATCTCGGCATCGAAATTAAACAAAATCCAAATGAATTGCAACATGTTTATGGTTTATTGAATTAATATCTTGATATTACTATATATATGTAGACATATATATACTATATGCATTTGGAAGATTTGAATTATTGTCAAAATTTGCAAATAGTTTCATACATTTTGTACAAATGTTATTTATTTAAAAATAACCATTAAATTAGTTTATTTTACAAGAAGAGTAATAGGCATTTCAAATATCTTTCTCTATTTATATAAGTATGTAAATTCTGATCCAGTTTTTATGGCTTATAATCATAATTAATACAAAATGTAATCAGAAATCGAATATGTACAACACTTGAATTTGTTGAGTAGAAGCTTAGCTAATTATTATTATTAGATGGAACCCTGCCTGATTATTGTTTAGTCAAAATTGTACTAGAAGCGTTTGAGTTCGAAACTGGAATAATTAGTTAAGTCGAAAATTCTAGATGATGTTAGGGACGCCAGATGCCTTCCATGGCTTTCTTAATTCATTTAATTTAGGTACTTGAAGTTATTTATTTCTCCTTCTTCTTCTCGGACTTGGCAGCGGGCTTCTTGGCAGGTGTGCTGGGATAGATCATAAACATCACCAGCTGGATGCCACCCAAGACCCACAGGAACAAATTCTGATACTACAAAATTAGAATAGACATGAAGTTTAAAGAGAGATCTTGGGACTCTATCGAATATGTCGGGGCACTTACCACCATGACATGATTGCGTATGGACACTGCATACAAGGTCCAGGCAGTGGCAACCAGCTGTCCGGCAAAGATGATGGGAAAGGGCATGCCCTCCGTGCTCTTCTTCTTGATGATGTTGGGCAAATTGAGCAACGGTGAGCCAACTAGCCAGACGAGTATCGATGTGATCAACATGCCCAGGCGGAACTCAATTCGCTTGGGATCCTCGAAGTTGGCATATGCTATGCAGGCCATCAGGAACAGTGTGGCATAGCCAATCTTGACCCAGATCTTGGATTTGTTCTCGCTCGAGGCATAGTAATAGAAGCCAACCAGGAATATCGAATTGATCGCAAAGCCGATGACATTAACATTAATCATGGGCTGATCGCCCATAATCTGACCCAGCTTTAAGCTGAGCACGGTTCTATGGGTGGGAGGATCAAAGAGGGAATGTCACTATCGAAATCTATGTATACTATGAATGTATGATAGAAATATATAGCAATCCAAGCGGTTATAAAATACATATATGTATCTATAATTATATATAAGTTCAGTAGTCCCATTAGAATTTCACAAAAATAATCTATGTTGAGTCTAGGCAATTATTGAAATTGAATGTGGTAGTTTATAGATAAGATTTAAGATAAGATTTTCTGAAGACATTAACAATACGTGTCCTATAATAATTGCCGGGGACTTAGCCATTTCCCCTTAAATTTCATTAATATAAATATATATAAATCTATTCTTTTTTAATACCATTTAAATTCCCTTTATTTTGTTTTTTTATTTCCAATCCCATTTATATACAAATAATGAACTATTTCGATATTCCAAATAGTATTAAAAATATGTATGTATTCAGCTAAATTGTACTACATTATTAATACTATTAAATCAAGTTAAGTCTCTATATAAACTAAACCAACTACTTTATCAAAATCAGTAAATCTTTATAGTCTCAACCTAGAAGGCTCAACACGTAGCTTTACGAAAGGCTAATGTTAAAAGGGCACTTTTATGCCCACCTGTCCAGCCCCCCCAAACAAAAAACAACTCAGGTAGTTGCATAGGAACACGCAACTGTTGCATCTAGCGGAAATTCTCGCGTGTCGCTTAGCACTTGGCCCCATTTCGCATTTGCATTTTCAATTTCATTAAGGAAAAGCAGCACGTGAAGTGGGCGAGCTCGACATTAGCGAACAACTGGGCTTGTCCAGCTCACTGATTAGCTAAGCTGGAGCTTTAGACAATCAGAAACGACTCTCCCAAATGCCGTCTATCGCATATTAAGAACCGTCTATATATATTACACTTATGTATTTGTAGATAAGATGTACGTGGTGTAGCCTTAAAGCGATAAGAGATTTTAATGTGTCCAACTAGAGAATTGTTTCAAAATGTCAAGAAATTCTAATTGGG
Source organism: Drosophila mojavensis (assembly GCF_018153725.1). Classification (NCBI taxonomy): domain Eukaryota; kingdom Metazoa; phylum Arthropoda; class Insecta; order Diptera; family Drosophilidae; genus Drosophila; species Drosophila mojavensis. Next base: position 10,447,488 of record NW_025318899.1, on the reverse strand, counting down.
AAATTAGAGGGGAGAGTTTATTTTATGTAACCGCCAATTGTCATTGACCGATCAATCGAGCTACATATATGTATATAAGCAGCCTTTCGATTTAGCCTTGAACTAGGCTACTCCCACCTCCCACATATGTCACTCGTTCTCTAACCCATTTGGCACCGTCATGGCGACAATTCAAAAAATTTAATCAATTATACACAGTTGCAAATGCTACTTTTTTGTCTATCTATATTAGTGTTCTAGTGTTAGTTTCTGTATGTGTTTGTGTGCAGTTGAGCGTGAAATTGCACTATTTTGTTTACGGTTTGTTTAGAATTATAGCACTTACAGCACTATACCGCCTAGAAATGGTCCAATGGGATAAATATCGCTGCTGCCCTTTTTGCGTATATCATTTAAGAGCGCTATGCCGGATAGAAATTGTAGTGTAGTTATTGTGCCGGCTATTTTACCGATGGTTTCACTGTGCGGTGCCAATAAGTCGCTAAGTGCATCCATTTTGCTTCACGCAGCTGTGTATTTATGTTCTAAGGAAAACTTGTTCTACGCGCAGGCACTGGCTGGGGCAGGTTTATAAACAAATGTGCGAAATAATCAAAACGAAACAAAAATCTAACGACCAAACAAAACGGACTGCCGCTGCCGTAACAACTGACTCTACAACCGACACCTAAGGCTAGAGATGGCAACCTTTTATAAACAGAAATGAGCTAAATAATCGTATGTTGGTATCGTTATCGCTGGCACTAGAAGCATTTATCGATTGCAATTTGAATTGTATATTTATATATTTTACGTTAAAACTAAAATATCTACAATTATTAAACATCCTCGCGAATGACATGCTTCTTCTTCTCGCTGACAAAGGGCACTTTGCCCTTCTTCGAGTGCTTGCGTATATTGGCCTCCTTGACCAGCTCCTTCTCCTTGACCGCACGCATCTTCCGCTGTGCATTCATCACATGACGCGGCACCTGTCGATGACGTGCAATTCGTTTGATTTGTGGATGAGCTGCATACTTCTCCTTGAGTGCCTCCTGGTAGTTGAAGTTGGTCCGCTCGCGGGGACGTATCACGCCCAGTTTCTCTGACGCATTCGCCTTCCACATGCGCACATTCATTTCATCCGAGCCGGAGAAAATGTAACGATTGTCCAGTGACCAGGCAACGCAGACCACATGCTGCATTCGCTTGGTGTGATAAATGTCACGAGAGTGGCTGAGATGTGCATTATAGAGGCGTACAGTCTTATCGTAACTACCCGAGACAAACTCTTTGCCCGTGGGCGCATAGTCCACATCCGTGACAGCCGAGACATGATCGAAGTGCACCTTAAGAGGTGACTGCAGTTTGCGCGTATCAAAGCTGTAGAGACTGAAATGGCGATTGTTGGTTATAAATTCCTATCTAGTAATTGACTCTGCTTACTTGCAATCCTCGTTGGCCACGGTAAAGTTGAAGGCCTCCATGGGATTCCAGGCCAGTTTGTTGCTCTTCATGGTCAGGACAACTTTGCGCAGCGGCAGCGCCTCACGTTGATCGTATAAAATGATGCTGCGATCGCTGGCACAGCACGCCAGCACATTTGTCTCCACCGGGTTGTAGGAAATGGTGTGTAGCGTGTCGACGCCCCATTTCAGAGTCTTGATGGGATCGTTGTGCTGTTCATCCCAAATGGCGCAGACCTCGCCGCAGGTGGCGAAGCTGTTGTCTTTGCGATTGTGCGAAATGCCATGCAATATGTGACGACTCAATATTGTATTAACCGGTTCCTCCTCCTCGCCTACATCCGGTGCCTCGGTTCTCCACACCTTGATCGTCTTGTCATCGCCCACAGTGAACAAACGTTCTCCGTTCCGTGCATACGCAATGCCACGTACAAAGCCATCGTGGGCCACAAAGCTGCGCTGGCTGGTGCGATTGGCCAGATCCCAAATGCGAACCTCGCCATCGTAGGCGCCGGTGGCGAGCGTGGACAGCAGCTTGGGGTGCTTGCCAAAGCAAGCGACGCCATCGCGATGACCGCTCAAATTGCATAGGAACGGCTTGGCAAACACACGATCCAACTTGGTGGCATTCAGGGCGCGCACATATTCGCGAGGACCCTCCATAGGATGCAGAGCAGGATCGTAATTACGTGGAACTGCAATTTGTTAGCTGTTTAATGTACATAGTCAACAATTGTCTAATATCTTACTTTTATGTTGCTGCAGTTTGGTTTCCCGGACATAGTTGTCCGGGTTGCGACTTATCATTTTCACTTTCATATTGTGATTAGCATCAATAGAATTCAGTCAATTAATGCTTTATTTATTTAAAAAGTAGCAACAAAACACCAAAACATGTGCGCACTTAGATAGATATGGTCATAAAATAAAACGATATATCGATAAGCATAGTGGTCGATTCACAGCTGTTATGCTGTTAACTTGCGCACTGTATATCGATATACTTTGCCACAGCTGTTATTCGGCGCGCGGGCAAATAAATTTGAATAATGCAACAGGTGTTAATACTGTGCGTAGTTTAATTCAATACTGATAACACCCAAACACGGAGACAATGCAAATGAAGGAGCCCACATCAATGGACATACTAATATAATCATCGGAAAGCGTATCCCACACTGCACGAAAGCCATAGAAGAAACCAGCACCTGTCTGCTGATATAAGCACACATTAACCACGTGCTTGTAACGGTGTTGCAGACAGAAGCCTTTCATTTTCAAATTCACACCATCAGCTACATCGCGCGTCAGTTTGGCGGCCGTGTCGATTTGATAGACTTTACCTGGCAGAGTATTTAAAGTAAAATTAAACAAAGTTTGCTTCAAATAGATTCCTTACTTCACACCTACCTTTTAGTTTCTCGCTCATCACTCGCTCAACCATAAATCGTATGAATGGCACTGGGAACTTGCAACCGAAAGCGGGTCCCATATCGTAAGCATTATAAATGGTAACATCTGTAGCCGGCTGTGCCTCCGAATGCCTCTCCGAATCGGATTCGGACTCATTCAGCACTGGTGCCGGCATAGTTGATACTTCTGAGCTAGCGCCATCGGCCTTCTTATCTGATCCGCGATTGGACGAACGAGATTTTTCCCCAGCTGTTGCCCGAACAGTGGACCCCTTTGGGGACTTTTTATTAATTGACGACATTTCTCCTTCGATAGTATAATATAACTGCAAGAGATTTGTTGCCCTATTTTTTTCAGTGTCGACCCATTCTGAAGAGCAACACAACGATCACTGAGCTCCTCTCAGTTTCTATGGGAAATAAATTTTATTTTTCAACTTAATCTTTTTGAAAACATTTTAAAAATGAAAGAAATTCGCTAAAAATATTCTGTGTTTACATTTACAATTTTATATATTTTTATTATTTTACATTTTCTTGCTAAACTTAACTATTTTTTTTAAGTTTTCTGCAAGGTTTCCTAAAACTTTTAAGATAACTATGAAAAGTAAGAAACTAACTGCGAAATTCCTAAACATTATCAATACTTTTCACGTTTTCGATGGCTGCGACGCTTATGCTTTGGCTGTTCCAACTGCGGTTGGCAATTGGTCTTCGTCTCTTGTTTGGACAACTCCTGTTGCTGCTCTTCGTCCTGTTTCCATTCCTGCGCTTGCTGCAGCTGCTCCAATTGGACTCCCTGCTCCTGTTGCAGCTCCAGCAAGCGGCGACGACAGCAACAGCTGCGCAGCGAACGCATAAAGAACTCAAAATTCTGATTGAAATTATGCAAATTCTGCGGATCAATAGGAAATCCTCTAGAGCAGCCATCAATGGTCTGTTGAGCGTACAGAATACAATCGCTGGCGTAGCCCAACGTCTCCTTTAGTATGAATACCTGCTGCTTCTTCTTCTGCTGCAGATGCAAATAGCGTGTGTAGAGCGCATTCAAACGTCGATGCTCGTTGCGATAATCCGCGCATATGGAATCGTATTTGCCGCGCAACACCTCCAGATCGCACCTGAGCATCTTAATGGTTTTATCCTTCTTGGCCAGCAGCCGATGGGCTTGACGATGCGACGAATGCAGCTCATCGTAGCTGCAAAGAGATCGAGTTGAGAAGGGATATATGTATATATAGATGAGCTTCCATTGTAGTGGTTGAGAGGTCAGAGAATTGAAAGGCCTTCAACTAGCTACTCCTTACCGCTGTTGCATTAACATTGGACTTATGGAGCCATAGAGTTCGCCCTTGGAATCAAACCGTATGCCGTTCAACAGCTGCGACTCCGGCTCACTTTCGCTGCAGGAGTCGGAGTCGACGCCGCGCAGCAGCTGCACGAGTCGCTCATTGCGCTGCTTTTCGGTGTCCAGCGAGAAGTTGAGCTCGTGTATGCGCTCCGTCTGACGCTCCAAGGCCATGCGCAGCTTGAACTCCTGCTGCTGATCCTCATACAATGTGTGCTCCAACTCGCTCACCTTATCGAGTATTAGCTCAACTGTTTCCCTATACGGCTGTCGTCTCTCATTGAGCTGAGCGACGGTCTGGTTGAGATGTTCCCTTTTCAGTTGTTCCTCCTCTTTGGAATCGCTGCTGTTGCTCACTGACGGCGTCGATACCTCGGAGACGTCGTTCTCTGTGGGCGCCTTACTGAGCCGCTTCTTAGAGCCCAGGCTGAGTCTTAGACTGTGGCTGAGACTCCTGGCCAATGCACCAAAGTTCATTCTTGCTATGTGAAGTGTTCGAGTGTTTGTCGTGTGTGCAAATTAGTTGTTGTTGTTGCTGTTGGTATATTTAGTCGACTTGTTTAGTAGTAGTAGTAGTTGTTGTTGTTGTTGTGTTGTGCTGTTAGCTTTGACTGCGTTGTCGCCGCTTGCTTTTCTGTTCTTGTTGTTGTTTGCATTGCTAACCAAGGCTTCCCTTCTCTCTGCTCCACTCTGCCTCTCTCTGCCTCTCTCTCCATATGGTTAGGCCAACTTTTTAAATTGGTTTCAGTTTTTAGCACCTCTCACCCAACAAACAGTTCCCTTTGGCACTCAATCAAAGTTTTGCTGCAGTCGCTTGTTAGTCGTGCGTGAATTGCCGTTAGCACAAGGCAAAGGCAAAGGGAAAGTCATAGGCAGAATAGGGTAGACTGTTCTGGTACAGTTAGCAAGTACACTTATTGCATTTTTATGGTTAAAAGTTTTTTGTGTGTGTCCTTGATTGAAATGGTAAAGGAAAGAGCCGACGTGCTGATTGATGAAGTTTCTGATCAAAGGAAGCGGATTTGTATGGGAGGTAAGGATTATTTAATCTTAATTTAAGATTGGTTTCTAATCCATTTCTTATCAAATTAAAAAAATCACATTTTTTATTATATTATCCATATATTATTAAATATTAAGCCTTTACACTCCACGCCTGCAAAATTATCTAAGGCCTCCCGTAATAATCTATTTCTTTTATCTGGCTTATCTCTTGTTCAGGTGTTTCCCATTTATACGCTTCTGTTGCCATTTAGTTTAATGAACACTCTTCATAAATAAATGACAGTTTTAATGAACAAATCTTATCTCTAGTGGAATCATATGCACAGATAGTGAAATATTTGCTCGCCCTGCAACTATTATTTTATAGCTAGGTTAAAAAAGTGAGCTCAAAGCGTAAATAATAATTTTCGCCAAACTCAATTTTCATCTATGTATCTCATGTATTTCATTTATGCTGCGGCTGTAGCGCACAAATAAAGCTTATCAAACACAACCGGAAAATCGTATATCCAAAGTGCGCTCTCTCACGCTCACTTGCTCTCACGTCATTATGCTGATAAGCCGAGCTAAGTTGATTCGCTCTCTTCAGTTGGCATAGCTTTTGTAACAGCTGAGCCGAAGCAGCGAGCTTCATTCCGTTGCGAAGCTTTGACGGCGCTGGCAGCTGTCTCTCTTGCAAGGGCAAGCCACACACAATTGTAATTGTTAATTAAATATATATAAATCAAAACTTGAACTTGTTGTTGCTGCTGCTGCTGTTGTTGTTGTTGCTGTGGTGCTTCCATTACTTGTCCAGACAATGTCACGCCTCATTGCCAGCGCCCGAAGCGCATTCAAACGCCATCCCTTCGTAACCAACAGCGCCATCTATGGCAGTCTCTATGTGGCTGCCGAGTTCTCACAGCAATATGTCTCCAAGCGCTGGCTGGCGGTAAGTGGCAATGTATATATGTATGTATATATGTATGCATATGAATAAGTGCAATTAATTGCAGTAGCAGGGGCTAATTTGATTTACGTGTTTATGTGTCTTGCAGCAGCCGGAGCAGCGTGAGGATATCGATTATGCAACTGTAGGACGCTATGCTGTAATGGGCACCACACTCTATGCCCCATCGCTATACGCTTGGTTCGTGCGCCTCCACAAATAAATAAATATGTATAAAACTAAACACTCACACACTCGCATAGCATAATAATATTCACACATGTGTTGGGTGCCAGGCATCTTAATTGACACACACACACGCATACTCATATATTCATTCATTCTTGTAACGGTAAATGTCGCATGTGTTTGTTTTGTCGCTTCTTTCAATTCTTTTTATCAATTTGTTTACAATTTACATTTCGTCCAGCACGTGTATGGACGTCGAAGAACGCACACACATATGCACTCTCTCTCTCACAGTTGCTCTCTCTGTGTTCTTTTTGTATCACTCTCATTCTTTCTCTCTTAAGCAGCACCGGCAAGAGCTTTTGTGCATAAAGCTCCAAGCAAGCACGCTACGCACCATCAAACGAGGCATATGTGCACGTTAATCCACCAGATATGTAAGTGTCGGATAAAAGCCACACACACACAGACATACTACAAACAAAATGAAACACAAAGCGCCGAACTTCACGAATATATATGTATATACAGTACATGTATATGTATATGTATGTATGGTACAAAGTAACACTTAAACAGAGCACTCTATTAACATAATTGCTTGTCATTTCACACTGTATATAATATTCCCTCTGTGTTTCGCTTGCGTTTTAATAATTAGTGTTATATGTGTATTCCTTAGGTACAAATGGCTAGATGGCACATTTCCAGGTACACTGAAATCAACAATTATCAAAAAATTGGTACTGGACCAGTTTGTGTTGACACCCTATTGTCTGACAATATTTTATACGGGTAGGAATCAGAGCTTTTTGGCAATATAGTTTCGTTTACATACATATCCCTCTCTTTTTTCCGTTTCTTATTCTAGGCATGTCTCTGATGGAGGGCGCCGAGGATCCTTTTGCAGAGTTGCGTGAAAAATTCGTGCCTACATTTTTCCGATCCTGTATATTTTGGCTGCCGGCTCAAGCTTTGAATTTTATGTTTATAGCGCCACGATTTCGTATTATCTATATGGGAATATGCGGCATGATTTGGGTAAACATACTGTGCTACATAAAGCGACAGAATCTGACCACCACAGCAACAACAACAGCAACAACAACAGCAGCGACAACAATCAAGCAGCAGTAACAAGAATGTCTAGGCGTGATTGGATTAGATAGTAGCTTAACACACATGCAGAAGCGTAGATATATATATGTATGTATGTATATGATTATATTTTGATATATATATATATATATGTATATTTGATATAGTGCGAAGATGCTTTGCCAAATAAATACATTCCAAATGCTATATACATACACGCTCACACGCACACACGCATACTTATGCATATATACAATCGTACAAATGTATTATTTGACCTGGGCAGCACAGTGCGTATGATTGATGTTGTTATAAAAGGAAACCCATCAATTTCTACTTATGTGTGCATGTATGTGTACATGTCTATCAGTGTGCGTGTATATGTGTGCTCATCACTCTCTCTATTTATGTGTGTGTGTGTGTGTGTGTGTGTGTGCTGCGTGAGTAAACGTGTTTAATTGTGTGCGTATGTGCGTAAATGTTTCATCAATATTTGGTACACAAACAACAACAGCAAGAGAAACGATGCCAGCTCTGCCCTCTGCTAGCATCGTATAGAATAGAATGGAAGGGAATAGAGAATAGAATAGAATATAATATAATATATACATGTAAGTAAGTTAGCCACAAAAATAATGTCCTAATGCATTTATCAGCTAGGGATGACACTTTAAAACTATCGCAGGGTGAGCTGGGCAAGTAGAGAGGCAATTGGGAAGTGATGAATGGATGTCAAAAATGGAATTGTGGAAATATAAGGTTCATCTTTGAGTGTTCAATAATATATTGAGATAAACGGGGTCGTATATATGTAAAATAATAAAAAATAAAATAAATAAATTATTATTTGTAATATATAAAAAAAAAAAAAAAATAAATAAATAATAAAATAATAATAATAATAAAATAATAATAATATTAATAATACAATTATTTTATTATTATTTATTGTTTATATTTATGTTAAGTATATTTTTAAATATTCATATACATACATATATATTTATATATTATCTCAATACATTTATATACTGCACAAATCGTCTTAGAAGGTTCGTCATTACATACAATATTTCAAAATTTGCAGTCTCTGCTCTCTTTTTCACACATACTTACATACTATACTATTTACGAGATCTTATTTATCCACTATCTCTTGCTCACTTTGCGCGCTCACTTGAATGCCCAAGCGATTGTCAAACTATCGTCCATCTCTATTAGCGCTGTATCTTCATCTATCGCCTGAGCAGCTAAACTAATTAGACGTTGCGTGCTTTATGCCTGTCTCATATATTCCCCCAATTGCTCCATGTCCATGTGCGTCTGTTTAACTTATTGCTGTCTATTTAAATTGCAATTTGTCAATAGGCATTTGTCTGTGTGTGTGTGTGTGTCCACTATTCCCTCTACTCTGTCTCACTCCCTCAACCACACGCCTTTCTTCAGCCTTGTCGCTCTCACTCCCTCCTGCTGTCGCGCCTATCTGTATCGCCCCATCTTTCGACTCGCTCGGCTTAAGGCTGGGCATACAATTAAACTTCTTGTACAGTCATTAACAGCACATAACTTGGGCCAGCCTCTCGCCGTGGACCAAAACTTGGCAGACGCGCGCGCCTAAACAGCTTCACGAAAAACAAAAACAAAAACACCAGCAGCAGCAGCTGTAGGAGGGGGGCGGTGGGGCAGTGGGCGGTAAGGTATGTCTAAGCCATTGCGGCTGCCCGTCTACTTTGGTCTCCTTTGGGTGCGCTTCCTGCTCTGCCCCGCCCCCTGCGCTTTCACTTTGACGCAGAAAACGTTCGCTGGTTCGCTTTTTATTTACATCCGCTTGTTTGTTCAAAGCGGAAAATTAATTCCATCTTGGCTTGTTTCCGTTTATCTTGGAAAACGTATTCCTTCTCTCTATGTCCTCTGCTGCCCGTTGCGCTTTGTGCTGTGTTGCTTTACTTTTATTTTCGTTTTTCTGTCTCTTTCTCTCTCATTTTTTCTTTACATCTTTTTTTTTTTTTTGGGCTTCGCGAACCAGCGAAAATCTGCTGACCAACTGAAATTGCCTGCCTGCCTGCCACGCCCCCTGCTAGCCACCGAACTCGTCGTCTATTTATGTACTTCATATACTTTTAAGTCCCAGCATAGACCAGCATTAGGGTATTACATTGTCATAAGGTTTATTAGACGTAATAATAGCTAAATGGATATCTTAAAAGAAAAAAGAAATTCCGTTTGGTGTCTTTTGTTTTTTTAAGATTTTCAAATTAGGCTTAAGTCGACATAATATTTTATTTTTAGCTACTTAAGTGTCCGCTGTGCAATTTACATTCTTTAACTTAGTTTCTGAATAATATATATTTCTGTTGAGGCATAAAAAAGTTTTGCGTTGGTTTTACCAACTTTTTGCTTGATTATATTAATGAAGTCCGTTAAACAATTATAATAAAAAGAAATGTTTAAGTTTACTCAGAGCTAAGTCAACGTTACTTTAGCAAGGTCTAGAGAACTTAAAAAAATAAATGTTTTCTAATACCCTGTAAATGTGCTGTATGTGAGCTAGAAGAGTGGAATATATAGAGAATTTGAATAATATAGAAAGCATAGCAGCTGCTTGATTCGTTTCAATTTTGAGTAATATCTCCATATAAATAATAACAGAGCAGATCAGAGCAGAACAGAGCAGATCAGAACAGATCTCTGAGCCAAGCATACCACGCATAAACTAAAGTTGCTTAAGCTCGACCGCTAACATCCTATATAGAGAGGTATATATAAGCTATATAGCTATCATCGAATCAAAGTTTTCTATAAGACTCTGGAACTATTTTTGGACTATTAAATAAACTCTATATTTTACACAATTTCCTATACATTTACAGAGTATCTCTGAGTCAAGCAAGTCCTATAACATGGTATATTTATATGTATATATATATTCTATACACACGCTCAATTCGTTTGCCGTTCCGCCCCTTGGCGTCTGCTGCGGGTAAACTAGCTCACGTCGAGCTCCGTATCGCTCGCTGGCCGGCGCCCTCTAAACACGTTTATTAAATTAAAAATTAATTTAGAAAAAAACAAACAGAGTTATGCAATGTGTAGCGGCGGCTGGCTGCATAAGAAGCTAATACTTACTAATGCTGCTTCATTTGATTCAATTACCGGAAGCATTCACCCAGCTGCGAATCACTTCGCGCCGGGGCAGCTTCTGGCTGTTGGCTCTGGCAGATGTTACTGATGCTGCTGCTGCCACGGATGCTGCCACTGCCACTGCCACTGCCGCTGCTCCAGATGCTGTGTTTATCTTGTGCGAGGGAACTTGTTGTAATTACCAAGACCAAGACAAATAGAAAATGGCGCAAAAACGAGAAATTAATCAGCGACGCGCTCACGATGGAGGCGTTTGAGTGGTGTGCGTGGGCGTGGGCGTGTCTGCACTGATTTGATGGAACTGGACGTAATGTGAAGCGCTTGGTAAATATATGTGTGTGTGCTGCGCTAGGACTGGCCAGGATAGGACTCGCCTGGACAGGACTAGCCTGGACAGGACTGGTGTCCAGTGTGTTTGCCCAGTTTGATGATGGCCATGACGGCATTTTCACACGCGCACACGCTGCCGCATTATAATTTTAAAAAATACCCAGTGGCAGGCAGGGTGGCCAACTTACTACACCACCCCACAGCACCATCCACGCCATCCTCGCCAGAGTTGGAGTCGCAGTCAGGGCCGCTGGGCCGCCCGTTGCGGCACATTTGTTCGCCGGCATGTGAAAATTGATTGCTGTTGTTCATAGCTGCGGGATATGGCCAAAGTTTTTAAGTTCCTCAAGCCGCGCCGCATCCCGCGCTGCGCTGCGCTGTGCTCGGCGCTGCCTTGTCGCCTCCTGCTCCCTGCTCCCAGCTCCCAGCTCCCAGTTGCCCAGTTCCGTTCTGAATTTACCCACTTGTTGTTGTTGCTTTTGCTGCCGAAAAGCTGAAAACAATGCGCATTCCGCTTGCGGCTCTGCTGCGCCTTGAATGAACGTATTTTTTTGTTATTTTTTTATTTTTGTATTATTAAGAAAGTTTTATATAGTATAAGTATTTTTTTTTCATACCATGCTGCTGCTGCTGGTCTTTACTTGGGGTTGGAGTATATTTACATTTGGCAGTTGGTTGCGTTAAGCGGCTTGCGTTGCCATAGAGCCACGCCCCTCCGCCGCCCAGCTGCCACTTCCTGTCTCTCTCGCTCTCTCTCTCTCTCTTTCTCATTCTCTGTTGGGCTGGTCAAAAAAGTGCTGCCGCTGAAAAATTCTTAATACTCTGTTACCTTGCAGACAATTTGATGGGCCAATGGGCATAACAAGTGTGAGTGTGAGTGTGCGTGTGTATGGATGTGTGTGTATGTGTGTGGGACTGTGTATTCATAATTAAAGAAAAGACACCGAAATGTGAAAACAAAAGAATGGAAAGCAAATAAAAGCGGATAACTGTTGGCATGACACCTATTAAAGCACCGACCGTGAGAGTTGGCAACGCCAATTCGAAATGCATTCGAGTGGGCGCGCTACAAATTATTAAAAGAAAAAACAACAACAACAAAAAACATAAAATAATGTACAAAGTGGGAAGTTTTTTAGTGGAAGAACTTGAATATATGGAAATATAAATTAATTGGACGGGCATTAAATGAGGGAGAGAGAGAGAGAGAGAGAGAGAGAGAGAGAGAGAGAGAGAAAGAGATAGAGAGTGAGTGAGAGAGATAGAGTGGGAAAAGGACACATAGAAATAGAGAGATAGAAACAGAAGTTGAGCCAGAGCAGAGAGAGAGAAAATATGAGATCGACACAAAGAGAAAGAGAGAGAGAGAGAGAGCAAGATACATTAAGAATAGGAGATAGAGAAAGAAAATATATATAAAGAGAGAGTTAGAGAGAAGGGAAGTGAAAGTCTAGAAATAAATATAGGGGGCGATGGAGAGGGAAAGCTAGATAATGATATATATAATATATGTATATATGTTTATATAAAAATATATGATGATAAATAGGTCCCTATTATTATACTACATAATCATATATTATGACAAACTAAAAGAAGGAATAGACCCTCTTGACTGCTCTCCTCTCTCTGCCTTAACTGCCACTAAATAAGATTAGGTTTGCATACAATTGAAAGTCTTGAAGATTGCATGACACAAGCGCCTCATACATATTATGTGCTGCAAATGAACTGCCGAAAGAAGCAAGACACTCGCTGGAGCCATTGGAGGATGCGATGGGGGCTGAGCGGCACGCAAGCTCCCAAGTTCGCATTATTTTTATGGCACGGCTGAGGCAGGGGCAAGCTTGGTCGGCAGTTTTTGAGCTGATCTGCAATGGCATAAAATGCCATCAAATTTGTTCACGCACACACACACACACACAGACACACACACCTACAGAGCAAACACCTGCTGTCAAGCGCACGTAAATAAATAAAAAATAAAAATAATGATAATAAAAAAAGGTAGCCAAAGCGAACGAACGGCTGCTGTTTGCTTGTTGTTTGCTGTTTGCTGTTGGTCTGGCGAGGAAGTTTGTCTCCTGTTTGACTTTTGCCTTTATGTGCATGCAAACGCATAATCAGGCGTAAGCAAATGGCAACACACACACACACACACACAGACACCCACACACACACACACACACACGCAAGAGCCAAGACACGCACATCCTTCGTATATCCTGCGCTGCTTACATTTAATTTCACCTTCAGCTCTGCTCTGTCTTCCCTCTCTTTCGCTCTTTGGCCCCGTTGGCTTCTTTTTCGGCGAGTTTCCCGCCAAGACGCCGTTGTCGCCGTCGCCATCGCCTTTTGCTTTTTTGTTGTCGTCTGTGCAGTTGACAGGAAAAAATTAGTTGGCTACGAAAACTTTTGGCCTCGACCAAACGACACAACAGACGACCATTCTCTGTCTCTCTCTCTCTCTCTTTTGTGTGTGCGTGTGTGAGTGTGTGTGTGCTTGTGAGCATCCTTCCCTTGGCCTGGCAGTTGTAAAATGCTGTGCCGAAAAACCATAAACAGGTGTTGCTACCTATGTATGTTATTGCTATACCCAGCAAGTAGCACCAAGGTCAAAGGGGTATAATAAAGCTGTGCAGCAAAAAGACGGAGAGCTGAATGCGGATGCCGTAAAATGAATCATCGTCTTTACCCGTAGATGTTATCGGTTTAGCCTCTGAATTGCATAAGCAGTTTATAATGTAGTTTTTGCTGTGAGAATAGGTGGAGCGATATGAAATCAGAGAAAGAGGCAAGATGAAAACAGTGAGACTGAAAAATGAAAAATAGTTAGAGAAAGAGAGAGAAGAGAAGAGAGAAGAGAAAGGGATAGACACAGAGACAGAGACAGGTGCAGAGCTTACAGAAAAAGAATCACATGGAAGGAGAGAAACAAAGAGAAGAGGTAGATCGAGAGAGAGAGGGAGAGATCGACTGGGAAAATTGATATACAGATAAAGGTAAAGAACGTAAGGCGTAAGACGTTGAATCTAACCAGAAGAAAGAAAAGTCGGGAGGGAGAGGGACATAGTGGCTGAAAGAACAACAGGCAGGGGAGGAAGAAAAAAGAGCTAGATAGTGAGCAAGGGAGAGAAACAGAGGGTCTACTTCTGAGTACGAGAGAATGGGATAGAAAGAACGAAAAAAATTATACTGCAGAAAGAAAGAGAGTGTGCACAAAAACAGAGAGGTAATGAAAGAGTCAGGTCCTCTTAAGTCTCTCTCTCTCTCTCTCAGAATATATCATTCTCGCTAAGCAAGGGAGAAAAACGAGTTAGAGAAACTAAGCAATTTATAAGGATTCATATGCTTGAGCTGCTATATATCTCTGTTCTTCAATACCTTACCTAACACGGGGTATCCCTATGGCTGTGCATGCCCCGTCTAACTGCTTGTTATTGTTGCTGTTGACGCTGCGTGTGGCCAGCCGCACAATATGTTGCGTTCTACTCGTAGCGTGTTCTCTCTTTTTGTGGACCCCTATGTCTGTTTTGTACATAATCCGCTGGCCAAAAGCCTTTGCCTTCGTTTTAATATGGTCGGGGCTGGGCTGGGCTGGGCTGGCTGTGTTGGGCGGGGCAGTAATGGGCTGGCTCTGCAGATACATGGTAACAGTGCGCCAGTACGTTCGAATGAAACGTTCGTTCGTTCGTTCGTTTGCACAAAAGTTATTAAACTTAATGCAGTTTAATTGACCTTTTTCGCAAAAGTTTGCGACGCCTGCCGTTGGCAGCAACAGCTGAAGCAGCAGGGGCAATTCTCGCAGGTCCTGGCTGCTGGCTGGCTGGCTGACTGGTTGCTCGGCATCCTGCCAGCAGGTACTGAAGTCGACCGAACGTTTTCTTCGTATTGCTGTGCACATTATTACTTTTAATTACGGCTTAAACTTATTGACTGGAAATTTTAATATGTTATTTATTTACAATTAACGCCCCAAGTATCCAAGTATCCAAGTATCCGAGTATCCTTCGTGTACAACTGGGCGTATGATTTATGCGATTTGCCAGCACACACACACACACACACACACACAGGGGCACACTCTAAATACTATTTGCGGCCCCGGGTGTGAAAAGTGCGCATTTTGCAACAGTTGCCACTACCAAATTGGCCAAGAGGGTGTTCGCTGAGGCATAACTCCAACACTCTGTCAAATGTGACGCCGGCATTTAGCTGGAAATTGAATTGCGAACGAAATTATTTATGGGGCCTTTGTTGATGCGATGCGACTGGTTTTGGCCAGTCGCTTCGGTTACGGACACGGCATTGACATTTCCAGAATTGGCCAGAAACTATTATAAGCTAGCAGCTGTCGCTAAACGTGTGTAAATTACGCCATTTTCATGGAAATGTTTTGAATATTTCCTCGACAATTTGCTATTAAAGTTGTTGACTTTTCTATGCATAAATTGTCATGAATAATGAATGGTGGTGAATAAGTTGTATATAATTAATCGAATAATTTAATTTAATATATTTAATAGTAATCGAATGATGTTTCAACTAATAATTTATTTTTATTGATTGCTTATACAAAAGTAACTTTTCGATAAACTTCCGTTTTGCTGTGGTATCGAATATTTATCGAGCATTCATTCAATAGTTATCAAATATGGCAACTTTTATTGAGTTTTGTTATCCTGACTAGATTTTATCGTAATCACCAAATATTTATTGATTCTTAATTGATTTATGTATTTATCGAACTTTTATCGATTTATTTTGCTTAAACTAAAATTAGTGAGGTTAACAAAATGATAAGGAATATTATATATATAAATATAACCGATTATATGAGGCCAACAGCTGATCACCTCATCATCATCAGGGTAGTATAGCTATCATCCAATATATAGACTAGATATGCAGCTGACTTAATGAAATGCATATTGAAATTACCACAAATTCAAATTCATAATGATAAGGAATATTATATATATAAATATAACCGATTATATGAGGCCAACAGCTGATCACCTCATCATCATCAGGGTAGTATAGCTATCATCCAATATATAGACTAGATATGCAGCTGACTTAATGAAATGCATATTGAAATTACCACAAATTCAAATTCATAATAGAAATGCAACTATATCTTCTCTTCCCATGACATTCACTATCTTTGCCTCATCTTCTTCACTAAAGATCACAGTGCGTATACGTAACATTGTTAATGGCAATGCTAAGCTGAAATGCTTTTAAGTCGTCGGTTCTCCTTTATGCAAGTGCTGCCTTAAGTCTTCACCCTTTAGTCAACCCTTGTCAACGAACTGCAGCACTGCCCGGGACAGAGTGGAGAGCTGAGAATATTCCTCTATCGCATACATATTTTAATTTGTTAATTACTTAAGCTGGTGCGCTGCAGCAAGCAGTAAGGCAGTAAATTCATATACCAAATAGCTGCAGCAGCAAAGTAATCAGCATATAGAGCCCAAGACTCAACTGAGCGGACTGAGCAGCTACCGAGCACAGTCTATGAAGTAAAAGTTAAAAAAAAACACAAACTGTTGCCTACGTTAAGGCGCACGCAGCTTCCCCTTCTGGAAGACATCAGAAACATATTAGCAGGCAAGTCGAGTTAAGCAGAAGAGCGGGCATAGAGAGAGAGAGAGAGAGAGAAAAAAAAATACGCACACGCATCGCATCGCTTCGCCGTTCAACAGGGACGTTCGCCATATGGCGAGGGTCCCTAGCTCATTGATGGGCCGGCCATTTATTTTCTGTTTATAAGTGAATATATATTAAATGGCATTTCTTGTTATATTCATATTTTTATAATGAAGAAATTGCGTGAAATTATTCTATTATTATGAAATAAAATTGTATTTTATTTATATGTTAATTATATTTATTATTATATATATTATAATTTATTAAAATTAAAAATAAAATATTGATAAGATAATTACGTGGAATTCCCTTAGCGTGAAAGCTATAAGTTTTTAGCTCTCTTCTTACCTCTTACCTATAACTCTTACCTCTTACATTCTATCTCGTAGTCTTCCTTATTTAATCTCATCTCTTAGATCTTAACGATGCCTGAATCTCTTTCTTTGCAGAAACTTTAGCTATTAAGCTGCACATAAACTCTTATCCCTTTCTTAGATCTTATGCCCTTTCCTATATATGTTTTATGAACTATGCTATAAGTATTTCACATCTCCTTCTCCTCTCAATCTTCTTCTTCTCATATACTTTCTAAGTCTCATATATGTAAGTGTATACGTATCCCCTCTATCATGCTCATCCTCTCCTGTGCATTCTGTTCTTCTTATATGCGCTTTGCACATAAGCGCTTAATGAGTATAAATGAGCTTGATTGCATATTTCAAGGCATGTGCGTGTGCGTCTGTGTGTGTGTGTCCGTGTTTGTGTGTGAGCTGTTATTTAATAGCCTGCATATGGCGTTGTAAAAGTTTTCATTACACAAACAGCAACAGCAGCAACAGCAGCAGCAACAACAACAACAAGTCAACGAGATGAGGCAATTTACAAGCTGCAACTTATTGGCCTGACTTTTAAGCGCAGTTAACACGCGGCGTATGCGTAATGCAGGCAGTCAGGCTGTCAGGGTCTGGCAGCTGCAGTTCCCAATTGAATACAGTTGCTCGTAAAATGCTTAAGCACCTGTACAGGTAAAATGAACGACAGCCACGTCAAGAGCCAAACTCTGAGGCAACGCAACACTTAGCGCTAATTTTTCGTTTAACTGTCGAATGATTTTTGGAGTGCAGCCGGAAAAAGCTGAAAGAAAAACCTGGCTCAAATACCCTTGGCACAAAGCTAATATCATTGCGTAACAAACTGATGAATATATATCTATATATCGATAAAGTTTAGAGTCCTCCAGCTGATTTCGGCTTGGCTAAGAGCGCTTTAAACTGTTGCAAATGGAATTGTGGCCCAGATGAGCTTAGTGTAATCGGCTTCGTTTATCTCGCTAGTGTATTTAATCTTCGTGGGGCATATGGGCACAGTTATGGAGCGCCGCAAACGCAGTTCAAACTCACGCCCTTTTTGCCTAGCAATTTTTGGGGAAAATTTCATCTGCGGTTGATTTTGATTGTGAAAGGATTTGCCAAATTGCTGTTTGCAACGGTGCGGCAAAAAATCAAAGGGATTTTACAATACCCAATACATTGCTAGCCATGTGTGAGTGCATGTGTGTGTGTGCATGTGTGTGTGGCTGTTGTGGCCTGAGTGCTGCGTTGTGGGTGTGCGGCTTGTGGTTCCTGTGCCGGCGTCGTCTCACAATGGGCCACAAAACTCCTCCAATTTGCAGTTGCCCTCACTCTGCGCCCCTCTGCCATGGCCTGCCCTACCCCTGCCCCTCCCGCCTCCTGCTCCGCTCCCACTGGCAATGCGTTTAAACAACAGTTTAACAGCAGTTTCCCTGCCTTTTGTTATTGGTGAGGCTTTCGCTTCTGCATTTTGCCTTTGCTCATCGACAAAAAGAGTTTTTCTCTTTTTCCCCTCTCTCTCTCTCTCTCTCTCTCCCTTGCTCGCTCTCTCTTCGTCCTTTGCGATTTATGGAAATTGTGCAATATTTTTGAATGAGGCTGTGGGCTGAGCGCTCACTTGGAATGCTTTCTTTTTTTTTTGTTCTGCACTCTGCTTTGTTTTCTGCTTCTGTTTATTTGGTACTAGCATTGAATGTCTTTTTGCGCCCGAATATTCGGGCTTAAATATTTGCAATTTATTTAATAACTTTTAAGGCGAAATATTGCATATCATCAAATTAAGAGATAATGTTTCACTGCAAACGCTTGAGCTGAAGTAAGACAGAAAAAAGAGACAGGAAAATTAAAGGACAATAGGAGACAGCATGTGGGATAGATGAGAGAGAAGGGAGATGAGCTAAAATTGAATAAAGATGGGAACACAAAGATGAGAGAAGAGAGTTGAGGGCAGAGAGAACAGATCTGAGAGAAGAGAGGTGAGAGAATACAGAAGACAGCTAAGACTTGAGAGACGAGGGAGATAAGATCCATAAGAGGATAGACTGACAAGACTCGAGTGAACTGAGCAAAAAAAAGAGAAGAGGCGAGAAATGGGAGTGAGAAGGTGAGTGAATATCAGAAGAGGAATAAGAAGAAATGTCGAAATGGAGAAATCAAAGGAGTTTAGCGAGATAAGAAAGAAAGATGAGGGGAAGTGAAAGCGATTAGAGTTGGGAGAAGAGACAATACATATAAAGCAAGATAGAACAGATAGGAGAGAAGCGACCTAAAGAGGGAAGATGAATTAGGGCAGAAAAAGGAACTCAACAGAGATGTAAGGTCAGCAGCAAAGAAGAGTAGTAGAAAATAAAAGAGAAGAGATGTAGTTAAAAGAAGATAGAGTGATGCAATAAAGAGAACCAAATATAGAAATTAATGCTCATTGACCAAAGCTCTCTATCGAACACTTAAGCTTTCATTAATTTAACTTGCTAATTGTATCTATTAATTGTCATATAAATACATATATATATATTACTCATTTAAAGAAATAATTAAATACCTCTGCATATTTTTCATCAATTTAAAGTTTACATAATCTGCGATTAAAATTTCAATATGTATGCGTCATTATTTTCTGTCTGTCTGTCCGCCACGGCGTATACTTAATAAGTCGCCTTTGTTGCCTCTTTTCCTTTCATACACTTTATTAAATCTGCGTCTCGTCTCCTACGCTTGTTTTTTTTTTTGCTTTTGCTTTTGTTGTTTTATTGATATTTGTTTGTTTGCCACTCCCACAACATTGTGGGCGCAGCGGCAGTTAGTTATTAATTTTTAATGCGTGCACATTTCCATGTAATTACGAGCAGCAAATACTTTTGCTCCACTCAACGCTCAAGCTATTTGTTTGGCCCTTGGCAATGAATTGTGAAAAAAAAAAAAAAAATAATAATAATGGAAACGATAACGTTATTGGCTGCATTCCTTTTGTCCTTTCTCCTGCTGTGCTCAAAGACACAAAGGCACTTTTTAATAAATATGTATGCAGAGAGCTCTTTACCAGGAGGCAAGAAACGGAGATACTATGAAATTCCATTTAGCTTCAAGTTCTTTGAAAATGCGATTTTTCTTGAGTAAGTTATAAAGGGCAATGTTAAAGATACTTACAGTTTTTAACGTTTGTATTCTATAAATTTACAGTTAAGTATGCTGGAAATTGCTTCATGAAGTTTAACGTAGCTATTCAATATATTTATCGAAAGTTTGAGTTGAAGTGTATTTTGTGATCGCTTCATGGGGTTTTTGTTCCGTAAGAATGGTAAGTGGAATATAGTATGTTGGTTCAAAAAGAAGCTACAGGTAGTAGTAACTGGGAAAAAGTACTAATTAATATATGATTTTTGTTATCGATTATCAATACAATGTTTCTTTATTTTAATAGGTGAAATTATTAGAATAGTATAATTAATTATAATACATTGTATTAATTTATTGGCCATATTCTATAAATTTATCAGAATGTTCCTTAGTAGGGTTGGACTTTGTTATCGATTGACCGATTTTTGTAAATCCACGTCAATCAGAGAGTACGTGTTGTATAATAAGGTTAAGCTTTTAGTTAGTGGAATGATTTAGTTAAATTATTATCTATCAATCATTTTGCTAAGGATGTTGTTTAAAAACAAATTTTTGTAAATCATATCGATTTGATTTGAATTGATACTTTTCAGAGG
Source organism: Drosophila mojavensis (assembly GCF_018153725.1). NCBI lineage: Eukaryota > Metazoa > Arthropoda > Insecta > Diptera > Drosophilidae > Drosophila > Drosophila mojavensis. Next base: position 10,426,874 of record NW_025318899.1, on the reverse strand, counting down.
TTAATATTTTCCCTTAACTAAATATACTAAATAAATCATTTATAAACATGAATAAGCTCATATGACAATATATAAGTACTACTTATATACTTATTAAGCATTTAACTATATAAGAATATAAAGCATCTGATCGATAACGCATTCCTTATGCTTTCAGCTAGTTCTCTGTCACAGTTTGCTGCAATGCATATTTATAATATATTCATGAAAATTATTGCAACACTTTATCTGAAAGTTAAGGAAAGAGAAGAAGTAAGGCAAGATAGAGAGATGAAGAGAGAGAGAGAGAGAGAGAGAGAGAGAGAGAGAGTGAAGCCGTTGCTTTCATTTGAAGTTTTAAGCTACTTTAGTGTGGTTCCTCTAGTTGGCCAACTAACGCCATTAGCTGGGCCATTGAGCGCTTTGTTGGCTTTCAATAAAAATTTCCATTAAAATGGCCCCATTCTCCATTCTGCATTCTCTGCTGCGACGTCGCGTCGTTTGCTGCATCGCATAAAATGCGTATGCATATTGCCAACTTGCAACTTGCTGCCGCTGCCGCTGACTTTGCCTCTGCCTCTGCTCTTGCTGTTTGGTAACTGGGCAGTAAATTTTAACTATTGCCAGGCCGATGACTATCCGCTGCTGGCTCCGCAGCCCGCCTAGTTGGACAGATAAATGGCGGCTAGTTTTGCGTTTGCATGGCTAATGGAAATTTGCATCCAGTCGGTGGCGTTCGCAAAATGCGCTAAGCGTTCCATTTTTCCTAGCTGAGATACCCTGTACTTGATTGAGCTGCGCTGGCTATTCAGATATATGCTAAAGTTTTAGCGTATCGATAAATATCGATATCAGCAGCTTGATAAAATTATTCTATTTTAATATAATTTGATTAAGAATATATTTATGTATTTGGGTTTAATTTCCTTTTGCAAGTTAGTCAGGAGAGTTAAGGTATAGTAAGGGGAGGTGTATTTTAATATTATTTTATGATAATATGTATGTATATCTATGATTACGGCACACATTAATGTGTGTTACCAACTATATACCGCTTATCTATATACATATTCGCATGCCCTGCAGGGGCTTTTGCATTTCATTGTGGCAGGACCTAAAATACTATCTGGTCACTTTGCTATGCAGATATACGAATACTGTTCGCATTGACTGTTGTTCAATGTGTGTGTATAAATCTTAATTATGTACAATGCACATTTTCTAATTGACTACACACACACACACATACACACACACATACACACTCACACACACACTCTCTAGTAGGCTGTGCGCCCAGGCGGTTGCATATTACGTATACGTTATGTCAATTATGTAAGAAAAGTAGCCGAATGGCCATTTGGCATGGGATTTTTGCCTTTGCTTGGGTTTGAGAGCTGTGCTGAGGCCTTGGGCGAGGGACGGTGGGTGGTGGGCGGTTGGCTGGCGCGTAATTTGTTTACCAGTTGTGCGACCTGCTGACTATTGAGCACTGAGCTCCTGCAGTGGAAAATGGCTGGAGCAAGCCAACTGTTAAATTTACTATTATACGGGCTATTATCCTGCTAGCGAATGCGTCTGGCTTTCATTATAATGCGTTCGTCCGTGGGCTATAGGCAAATTCTCGGTTTGGGTCTGTCTGTCTGTCTGACTCTGACTCTGTCTCTTTGTCTCTCTGTCTGTCCCTGCGTCCGCGTCTGTCGACGTCTGTTTGGGCTGCCTGGCGTAAAGTTTATGTGCACATATGAGCTTTTAATTGCAATTTAATGGCCGGTCATTTATTATCTAGCGGCGACAACAGCAACAGCTACGACACAGGCGACATTGTTTCGGCCCGTATGCAGCAGGCTTGCAACTTTTTCAGCACATAAGTATATGTATATAACAATATATTACACTGCATATACATACATATTTATATATGCATACATATATATGCATATAAAGTGTGCCTTAAGTTGACTTATATTTCAAATTTTATATAAGACTAGCAGTCCCAGCAAGCGTTGCATTGCCCTACCCTTATTTCTAGGTAAAAAATGATTAAAAGGTATGTTGTTCAGGTTGGGATACACTCTAATTAATTTATTAATCAGATTTTCATTCAATGTAATTTATTAGTGACCGAATTTTTTGCCTGAAAACCCGTGCGGTGATGTCGTGTCGATCACTTGATGTTTGTCCGGGAAGCAGCAATTGAATAATTTCGATCCATTTCGGGTTACATGTAAATGTAATGAATAGATCTGGCCGACCATAATGACGAACATATGTCATTGCATCTTGCGCATATTCATGCATATGACGCGGGCTACCTGTGTATGTCGCTGGTAAAATAGTCAATCGACCAACATTTTCAGAATCTCCGTCTGTAATTATTGCATCGCGTAAATGAATATACTCTTCCGAACGCAATTTAGCTTGATTCAAACGGATGAAAGTCAGGCGCTCCGTTTCGATTTTCACGTACATGTCAACGCAGTATTGTTGAAACAGTCGACGAAATCGCAACAAATAATTGTCAGAATTTTCACGAATCATCAAACGATATGCGTAATAATTCATAGAACTAACCTTCTTGCCAGTTTCCTCACCTGAAACAAATGCAGTAAAAATTGTATTTTAGAGCCCCTAATAGGTTTACGACTCTTTCAGCTACTCTCTACTAAATTAAGAGTGATAACTTTTTTTGTGTACCAAAAGCAAACAGAATAAAATGTATATATAAAGTTAAAATGAAAACAATGATTGATCTTACCATTCAATGGATTTATCATTTTGATATTAAAGTGATATCCATCGTCTCCTTGCCAAAACATCAGCGGGTATTGTAAAGCGTCATATGAACGGTGCGTTTCAGATATTCTTTGTAGTTGCGCAGCACTGCGTCGTGTAAGCACAATATCGCGTGCTTCCAAGCTTTCACCAACAATCAGGATTGCCACTTCATCGATTGTTGGAGCATTAAATGTGCGTTCATGTGTTCCAGCTGGTCTTTTATCTGCTCTGATTACTATTTTATAGTCATCTCTTGGCATGCGCTCTAAAGCGGTCTTGAACAACTTGACCAATGCATGATGTTCATGAAGCATTTGCTGCAAATCTTGGAGAATTGCTCTTTTCATCGCAGTGTTGATTTCTTGGCGCCGATCAAGTTGCTCTTCCATATTGCCCATGAAGTATATTTGCAAGAATTTGTGCTGTTCATCTTCAATAGGTTGCAATGATCCAATGCGATGGCAAATCTGGCCTTGAATCTTTACATTCAAAGCCATAGTTATAGTTAGATTTACAAACACTTTTTACAGAAATCTAACCAACTACATTATCCCAAATAAGAAAATAAAATGTTTAACGTAAATTACCTTAAATGTCGGATTATATCCGTGTTCTTCAATAATTTCCGCCCCAAATGAAGTCATTTGGAAACAGGCATTGTATTTTTGAGTGTTCGCTAGAAAATGTCGTGATTCTAGTGTTTCGCCATAAAGCAGGGAACGCAATGGCTCTGGTGGCGAGACCACTAATGGCAATGTCACTTTACCACTAAGGCAGCACAAACCGGGCGTTTCACCAGCAAACTTCAATGCGCCACAATGCTGGCAAACAACGTCCATTGGACCAATGCAAACTAAACGATTCAAGCTGTAGTCAATGGTACAATCATATCGAAACGCTGCTCGATTCAAATCAATCCTTGAACCATTTCTTATTGCCGTTTCACGGGCTGCCTCTCTTTGAGAAGCACGAATTAAGGCCCTTCTTTGCTGGGTACTAACGCGGCGCCTTTCTCGTTCTTCGTCAGATAATTGACTCGCGGTATTCCGTAGCCTAATTGCATTATGGGTCCGCTGGGAAAGATTAGATCTTCTAGGACGCGGCATTTTCATTAATAGTAATACTGAATATGCACAATCGCACAAAACCACATAAAATATCGAGAAATCGAGAAATATAAATAAAAATTATTTACAAAAATAATGTCGAGAAATACAAATATAAATTATTTACAAAAATAATGTCTGAGAAAAACAAATTCAACAATACCTACCTGAACTTTCGAGATATTTTGCTTTTGTCCGTATGCGTATTGTTTTTCAAAATTTTTTTTTTTAACAAATGTGCTTTTTTATGAATAGTCAGGTTCGCCTGAGGCTGTGCCGTAGACTGACTGACTACATTTGTTTATTTACTTCTACACTATTGTCAAAACTGTCACTGTTACCAAGCCTACTGGGTATAAAAAAAATTTGAACATTTGGGGAAAAAACCGCGTTTTTCAAGTATTCGGCAAATTTTTTCAGTATTTTTAAGACCCTATACTAAACTCGTTGCGGAGACAAATCCAACAAATCAAAAACCATGAAAATTGGTTCAGCCCAAATCAAGTTATAAGCAGTCTTCACTTTTACACAACTTTCTTTTATATATATAGATAACAGAGATCAGCAGCAGCTTGTGAAAATTTTGTAGCTATGCGTCAGGCTTAATAGGTTCTACAAAGGTTTTCGAGTTGCAGCAAGTGAAGTTGCATAGAATTGTTATATGAAATATTTTAGTTATTTAAACAGTGATTTGAAGGGCCTGTTTTACTATCTTAGTGGAAGCAGTATGAATGTTTGCATAATACTCGTTTTTGGACAAGCGACTGTTGAAACTTCTTTGACAGATCTCAAGAGAGAGCCAATAGTTACTCAAGCTTTTAATGTTTTAGGTTTAGCTAAATAGCTCTAGAAGATATATGTAGTATGTTCAGCATCGCCATATCCAAAATGAACAAAGATGTCGTTCTTAGTTACATATATCTTGAGTTATCAATTAAAAATATAGTATTTTCCGACTTAACACTTTTCGAATGGACGTAAATATATTATTACATATATTTTGAGTTGTTTATGCTCATGCTAAATATCAATTCTCAAATCTTCATTTATTGCACCAGAGAATCTGAAACTCAAGTTAGCTAGTAATAGAATGAGATTAGAGAGCGATCATCTGAGTTATTCTGTATAAAACAATTTCGTAGCATCTCAGTCTGTGGCTAGACTTTAGCTCAAGTCTCTGCATTGCTTACTGAATGTCTTTTTCATTTTACTCAAATATATATAAATTATGCTCTCATATATACACAATATAAATCTAAATATGTTTCTTTGCTGTCACATTAAACTAAACACTTTTAAACTACAAATTGCTTAAACAGTCGCATGCTAACTGTTTCACAGCAGAGTGCAAAAAATGCAAATATTTAACATTATTAGGCCTGGTCTCATTTCATATTCATTATGCAGCCAGGGGAGGGCAGCAGAGCCATAAACACATTGATATGTTTATGCATAATGTGGCCTATGTTGGCCAGTGCTTAACCATTTTTGAACCATTCGCATATTCATTTGACTTTTTGACGCAATTAAAATGCGCTAACATGTGAAAAAACAAAACACATACATTTATGCGAGTGTGTGTGTGTGTGTGTATATAAATGCTATTTAAAATGGACCATTTATTGGGGTTCGCGTTCGCTGCTCGTTAACTGTGGGCAGGATCCATTGTTTGGCACATTAAAATGTCGCTTTACTCATTTGAGTCGCGTGCGGCTTACAGTTTACATTTCAATTAAAGTTACATAACCCCAAAACAACAATGTTTGGGGTTTCGTCCGCTCCTCCTTCCCGCCAGCTGAGGGGCTTTTGGCTCGTCTATGCAGATGCCGTGATTTTAGCTTGGCATAAAAGTCAATTTCATGCATATTTCATCATTCGTGTGCGCCGCGTGACACGCACACACACACGCACACACTTATACACACACCCCTACACTTACGCCTCTTGCCGTGGCCACACCCACATACCTGCCCCGGACCCGCAGCTTTTCAATATTTCATGAGTATTGGCTCTATAGCTGGCATAATCAAACGCTCCCTTAAATATTACACTAGACAACATAATAAATGCATAAGTTCAGAGCTGCAGTTAGAAGTGTATGAAAGGGATTAACATGCATGCATGCATGCATATGTATGCCTGTATTCGTGTATGCATTTATATATGCATATATGGAAATCTAGTTGAAATGTATGTATAAAAATACATACACACATACATACACAAATATATGCTAACATGCATACTTACATACCTAAAGACATGCATGCATGCGTGTTAAGCTATAAGGATGCATATACAGACAAACATAGAAGCATACATATTTACATGCCAAAATACATGTAAATTATTCTTACATGTATATATTCTATCAATTTTTCTATATCATATATCATATCGAATGGTAGGCGCATATATCTATCAGTAATAATTTAAATATCCGATATCTCGCTATAGAGCAGTTAACTTTCTATATATTAAAGATATATAAAATCCTGCTGATAATTGTTTATAGATCTTTCCCAAATAGTTTCCAGAGTTGAGCCGCATGTTGTCTAGTGTTTTTATCCATAAGCGAGGCACACGCATATATATGCAAATACACAGACAGCGCCACACACGCTGAAGTTATTTTTGCATATATGTATATGTGTACATGTGCGTGTGCCTGTGTGCGTGTGTGTGCGCATATAACTCTACATATATGCGAATGCAGTATTCGGTTTATTAGATTCGTACAAAGGCACACAATATGTTGGCTTGTCTATTTGTCTGTCTGTCTATTTGCCAGAGTGTACAATTGTCTATGTGTGTGAGTGTGTCTGTAAATTTCACTGTGTGAGTGTGTGTGCTGCTGCGGGCTTTGGCCCACGCGTTGTTTTACTGTGGGTAAATTCAATTATTTGCCGCTGATATCGTCGTTTGTTTTCTTTTTTGTTTTTTTTTTTTTTGTTCTGTGCGACGCTTTTGTATTCATATTTATTGTACGGCATTTTAAATTGGTATATTTACATTGCTAATTTACACACACACACACACACACACACGCATGCACGCGCATGCATACATGTGCAGTGCATTTGGTGGGCTGGAAATTCGCATTTTAATATTGGGCATTCGATAGCAAAGCTGAACAATTAATTGACAAAGTTCATTTTTGGCAACTCTTTTGGCCACAAGCAGATAGCGAGAGAGAGAGAGAGAGAGAGAGTAGAGTGTGTTAGCCAGTTAGATCTAAATGGATTGCAATATTTTAACAATGCTCGCATGAACCAATTTTTTTGTTGTCGATGCAGCTGTGGTTAGCCGCGTTTTCGTCTCAGTTTTGGCCATAATGTGTGTGAGTGTGCCTGTGTGTGTAGCTGGTTTTGTTTGTGGCATGTGACTGTCAATTGGTTGTGTAATGAAAGCCTATTTAAAACTGCCAACCAGCCAGTCAGCCAGCCAGGCACTCGTTGCATTAAGCGTTCGTTCGTTCCTCTTTTCCGACTAATTTTCAATTTGTGCTTGGCAACGCATCTGTTTTGATTTTCCAGCCTCTCTCTCTCTCTGTGTGTGTGGGTGTGTGGGTGTGTTTATGTGTATTGGCATTGTTATTGTTTTCCAAATATGTCGAAGTTTCGTATTCGTATTCCATTGAGCGACACATCGAGGCAAATATTGAAAATGTCGAAATAAACACAGCTGCTGTAAAGTCAAAATATGAAAATGAATTTGATCTGCATCGGCTTTACATATATTTATTATTAATATTATTTATATGCGAATAAATATGTGGGATTTCGTATTACATATATATATATATATATATATATATATATATATATATATATATATATATATATATATATATGTGTGTTTATCTAAATGTATTTATTTGTATTTATACAGGTGAAAGTTTTTCTAAGAAGCAGGAGAGCTGACTTTTTATATAAATATTAAAAGTAGAATGGAAGAATCAGGTATGAGCTGACAGAGAAAGGAAATCAAGTGGAAGAGGCAAAGAGATGAGGAGTCAAAGAATGCTAAGTAGTGTCAGATAGACAGGCAGAGAGAGAGAGAGAGAGAGAGAGAGGTGGATGGGAAGTGGTGGACGGAGTAGATAGACGCATAGAAGGTAAATTAAGCAGACCAAACAAGAATAAACAATACTAGAATCTTCAGTATAAAGTTAACCCAAGAACGTTTAATTTCCTATTCAGTTGTTAATCAAACAAAAAGCAAAAGTCTATAAAGCTTCAATTTAGTTCATGAGAATGAGAAAAAATACTCAAATTATCAATTTCTAGCTATCCAATACATAATTTGCTCTGCATTTCATATTGGAGTCTAAATTCTTTTGTACAAACAGCTAACCTTACCTGCTCTCTCACATGCGCCCCTACTTCATGTTGATTATTTTCCAAAAATGTATTCAAGCAATTTTGTATTTGCTTAAAGTGTCGAATGCTCTCCAATTGATTGGCTTGCCATGGCATGGCTGCCATAAGCCATGCCATTCTATATCATTTATCTATTAATTATCCGGACATGCAGAGCCAGCGATAAGTCCAATATTTGCACGCTCCCAGTTCCTGAAATCGTTTAGTCAACCCAATGTCTGGCTACGTTTTTTTGTACGTTTTTTCTTGTTGTTGAACCTGCTGCTGCTGCTTCGTTTCTTGCTCGTCGTTAATTACCCTATAATTTTTGCACATGACGCGACTTTGCGGAATTTTTGCAAGCATTTTTTTGCGTGTGGTTTTTGCTGGCACGCCCTTTAAATAAGGCAGAGCTGGAAAAAAAGACATTTCGTTGATAGTGATGGCATTTTAATACCCTGTACTGCTGAGGAAAGGAATATTGAATATTGAAGGCAGATTGGCAAATATTATGATACAGGAGCTGATTTATGATAGGTATAATTCGAAGCAACAAATTTACAGGGTATGCAATCTCTAATATTTTATATAAAGGATATCTCAACCATGAGTTTTCCACATTAGCTCAAAGTTCTATTTACATGAATTAAATCCATATATATTACATTACAGGGTATCTGTTAGTCATGCTGCGATGGTCATATCAGTGTTTTTTTCTCTCATACTGCTTGCTGCATGAAGTTGTTACTTTGTTTAATGCCACATCGTAGACGTAACGACGAGGATGTGGCGGGAGCAGTGGTGGCGCGGTGGGGTCTTTAGGAAGCTGGGCGTGGCAGCAGGCAGCTCATGCAGATTTGGCGCAGTGTCGGGAGTTTAGTCAGGACATTTGGGTTTCATTTTGTGCGCCAATGAGCGGATCAATCAACGTGTCAAATCGTCCTGAAACGTCGCGACGTTGATTTTAATGCGCTGGCGCCCCCTAGCGTTCGGCGGCTACACTATATACATGAGATTTATTTGAGGAGGTGACTGGAGTGAGGAACACGCACGTGACATCCGCTAAGAAACGCTTTAACAAATTACCAACGGCTGTTCGTTAGTTAACGTTGCTCCGCCAACCTGTGTCAAAAATTTGCCAAGAAAAATCCATGGAAATTGGGCTCGGGTGATATCTGCTGGCGATGCCTAACCCTAACCCTAATCTATCCATCTCCCGCAGACTCGAGACGCTGCTGAGTTAACGTCTTAAGCGCCTTTGATTGACATTGAATTGAAAATTACGCAAGGCATTGTGTCAATCATGCCAGCCACATAACAAATCAAATACCTGCCCTTGATCTCACCTGACATATAGTATATCAAAATATGCCATTGTCTGCGTTGTGCTGCGCTGGGCTGGGTTGGGTGGCTGCCTAACGGTACTTTCACTATGCAATTGAATTGAGCTGTCAGTTGGGAAAATTTAATTTGCTGTCGCGTTGTCTTTGACTTTTCCTGCTTTTCCTCTGCGCGTTTAAAGCGCTAATCGTGAAGATTTCGTTGACATTGATGAATGAGCGAGTAAATAAGTATATATAAATTAAAAGAAACGCAATGAATTGCTGATTAAAGTGAGGTTAAGTTGCCTGCCCAAGTGAGGTTAAGTTGAGTTTAAGTAATTTTAATGAGAAAATGGTAAAAATATGATAGATGATAACAGATGATTATATGAAAATAAAAAATAAAAAAATGAATTAAGGAGCTTTAAATAAAAAATTAACAGAAATCGTAATCAACAATGAGAGGTTAAGTTGAAATTGTTTCTTGTTTCATAACTCTAGTTTTGTGCTGACATCATGTTAATATCATATTATCATAAACTTGAGGATATGAAAAATATAATAATATAAAATTTTGGAAAATAGTTTATGTCAGAGCATAAAACTTCCCAATTTCAATTATGTTAATATAAGCACTTTATAATTGATTTTATGTTAGCGTCATGTTACTTTACATTTTAGTTAATGTTAATTTACAAATTAGCTTATATTAATTTTCGATTCATATCCAACATAAACTAAAAATGATTTAATTTAATCAGCAAATTTAAAGGGATTTCCATTTGAAAAATGTATATACGTCATATTTTTGCCATATTTTGTTTCACACGAAGGGATCCTTCAGGAATTCTCAGAAAATTATGCGAAAACAATGAAATTAACGAACCAAACGCGAATAAGACGGAAGCAAAAGAAAGGCGAAAAATCCAGACCCCCAAGTGAAGGGCAAACCAAATAAGGCGCAAGAGTGTTCGAAAAGTGTAGAGCGCCGGGTGTGGCGGTGTGTCAGAGGGGCATGTGGAAAATGCGCAGAGGAGCGTGAAATCAAAGCAACCTGCAACGCGCACAGATGCTTCCATAATTAAATAAGCATTGAGCTCGAGTTGAACGACAAATGCCAGCGAATGCTGACACCCAGGCACAAGACCTGCAGCACTCTCCCTCTCCTCCTCTCTCCCTCTCTCCCTCTCTCTCTCATACTCTTCGTACTCCAACTCCTGCTCCAGCTCTCAGTCATTTTGCCATTTAACTAATTGGTAATTTTGCTGCCCTTCCACAATTGATTTTGGCTTGTGTCAGCGACGATTGACAGCGCATCACATCGCATCCTTGCGAGTGTCCTGGCACGTCAAACACTTCAGGTGTCTCGACTACCTGGCGCACTTTTTCACGCGCTCTTTAGCCTATTTCCGTGCCCGGCGAGTGGCCCTTCCGCTGCCAGACAGACAGACAGACATCGAGTTGGAGTGTCTGCACTTATATTCGTTAGCGTCCTGGCGCGCTTGGTCCTCCGTGGCTGGTCCTTGGTCCTTGGGGTCGGTCTTCAGCTCGCGCGCGCGCGCATGCTAATAAGTAAATCCAGCGATCCAATCCAAAGAATAAATATTTGACAAACGCACGGCACTGTGCACAGTCCACCGCCGCCTGCTCCTGCTCCTCCTGCTTCAGCTCCTGCACCCTTACTCCACTCCATTGGAATGTAAGTATAATAAATGCGATTTTGAATTTGAGGCTTGTGTTTTTTCGGGGGTTGCTTCTCGCATTTCCTGCTCGCACTTTGTCCTGCCGCCTCGTCCTGCCGCCTCGTTCTGGCGCTTCGTCTGCTACGTGCCACTTGTTTTAAATTCAGCGTCAAAATCGTTTTATTTGCCAATATTTCATTGTGTTGGCGAGTGGCTGGCTCGCGAGCTACGTCCTTTCCTCCCAAGTCCGGCGTTCGATGCCCGACGTTCCGCCTCCTGCCGCCCGCGTTTGCACTTTATTAATGGTGTTGGTTTTCGGATTATTTAACGGTGTATTATTTTATTATTTATTTTTGCATTAATTTTTGATGAGTAGAGCATTCCGAATGACTACAAAAAACTTTTGTTTATAAAGCCAATCAACAGCCGCTGCGAGCTGGGGGCTTAGAGCCCAAGCCTTTTGCTCGTTAAGCGCTAATGGGCTAAAGCCGGGTTCTGGCGTTTTTGGCGATTTGCTTTTACAATTATATATGTATGTAGGTGCGTATATGTATATGTATATGTATGTCTATATGTATATAGATTGCTATGGTAAAAGTAATTTCATCGATTTTTGGTCTTGTTACGAAATTGAAGTTTAAATTGAATATTGGACAGCTGCCTTATTATTTATGCGTTATATATATAGAGTGAAAGAGAGAGGGAGAGGAGGAGAAAGAGGAAGAGTGAAAAAGAGCTGGAAGGGGGGATTGGTTGGGCTACGTGTGACAGCTGGCACTTGAAGCTTTATTGGTAATGCTAACGCATTTGTGTACGGAATATATTTAACATAGGGTTCGAAATGCGGAAAACCAATTAAAGTTTTGGTTTATTTAACAGAGTGAAGCCTTTAGGCTGTTAAGTGACTGTTGGTACATATAAATCTATGCATATATTAAAGGTAATGCTACAAATATATATTTCTATTTGTATATATATATAAATGTAGATATAGTTATTTAATACATTATATGTGGCCAGGTTTTTAGTAGCTAGATTTAATCAGTTACAAAATTATTATTACAGCTTGAGCTGAGCTGCCTTACTTTAATCCTAGAAAACTATGTGTGTAATATAATAATAAATAATAGAGTAGTCTCTTCACACTCACACTTAAAAAAGAAAACAAACTCAGAGAGCAACCGAATGAATCGGGTATTCCCGAGCTCTTTCATCAACTGATCGTAACAAAAATTCTTTTGTGTTTGTATTGGTATGCATGTTTGCTTATTGAATTGAGCATGAATTAAGGCTCAGTTCATAGAGTTTTTCCCAACTGAAAATGAAGTGAGGAACAGACAATTCCAAGTTTCAGTTGCTGTTTTCATTTCTCAAAAGCCTATATTGATACTGACCTATCAAGCACTGTTGTCCTATGCAATTGTCGAATTGAACCTGTAGCTAGCCTGGTAAGATTCCAAGGCTTCCTATTCTTGGAAAGATTAATAAAGTGAGCGCTGTTTTCAATTGAAAACGTAATAGCAAATAGAGCTCAGTTCTCTGAGCAGAGACTTGTCTGGCAATGATACATATATAGCTCTCTATGCATGTAGAAATATGCTTGATTTGACAAACAAGCCTTAGAGCTATGTCAATGCCTTTTCTAGCTAAAGCTCTGACCAACTGATGAGCATTCATTGTCAACAGCTTTTGCTCTCATTTCAATTGAAATTGAGCCCTGCAGATATCATATTTACGCTCTCTATCTACCTCCCTCTCTGTCTCGCCCTCTCTCTCTCTCTCTCTCCCTTTCTCTTTATTGCATTACAACATTCCTTCTTTATTCTAGCCAAAATTGAGTCATTGCATTGCTCACTTGGTGTCTGTTCTAGTCTAGTTAACTAGCTAGACAGCAACTTTTTTTCCACGCAAGTTTCAGCTGCATCAGCATTATCTTTTACACAAACACACATTTTCACACACACACACGCACAAGTTCATTGCCAAGGCGTCTTCTCAAAGTGTTCGCTCATTAGAGAGGCCAATGCCAAAGGCTACGTGTCGCATACAGCAGCTAGGTGTTCATATACCCCACACTCTCTCTGTCCCACTCTCACTTATTCAGACACACTATCTGTATTTGTCTCCCTCTCTCCACCCTTTTGCCCCGCATGTTTGGCACGTCTAAATTTGTGTTTTCTGCCGCAAGAATTTTCAGCCAGGTGCTGCCTTTGCTCTCTCCCTCTCCCTCTCCCTCTCCCTGGCCCCTTCCCCTACCCCTTTCATAAAAAACTTCGTCAGACGCGCTTGCCCACTTGGCTGCTGTTTACCAACTGTCTGCCCCGAAATATTAAAAAAAAATGTGATGCCATTTTTTTCGTAGCTGCTACTGATGTTGTTGTTGTTGTTGTTGCTGCTTCTGCTGCTGCTTCATATGCTGTCATCTTATCATTTTTCTCGCAGCTGCAAAAAGTTGGCAGAGCGCACGGCGAGCGTTTCGCGGAGGGGTTAAAATTTGATCAAAGTTCAAAGGCAAAGGCTAAGGCCAAGAAAAAAGCGAATACACACACACACGAGCGTATATAGGTGTGTGTGTGTGTGCAGTTCATGCAAATTGGCTGGCGCAAATTACGACATATGCAAAGGGGGTCCCCAGAGTAAGAAAGAGAAGCGTGGGGAGAGAGAGGGGCCGAGAGCGAATTGGGGTAACTCAGATATGGAGGGGTGAGCTGCTCTCAATGTTTGCCAATTTAGACACACTTTGGCAAATTTGATTAAAATCTTACAACTTTTTCGGGTAAAAGTGCACGATAACATTTTATTTTTTGTTTTTTTCCTTTTGTGACGTCTAATTTGTGGAAACTTTGTATGAAGCATGAAATAAGTGAGGGAATAAAACGGAATTTTAAAAAGCTAAAAGTTTAATGAGCTTCAAATGGGTCATTAAACAATTTAATACATTTTATAAAATAATATTGCAAATGGAAAAAGTTTAATAATTTAAAAAAATATATATTTGACAATATGAGAATTGCGTAGAGAGGCTCAGAAAATTGACAGGGGCAGAGAGAGAGAGAGAGTGAGAGGGAATTGTAAAGAAAAATATAGAAATAAATAAAATAGAAAGTAGTATATAGAAATACATTGATGGAAAGATACACAAATAGACTGGCACAAGAACAAAGAGAGACTTAGAAAATAGGGTATACAAGTATCATGACTAGAAAGAATATTAAATGAGAGTAGCATAATTGAATGTATTTCTCCCTTTTGTTGCAGCTTCTCTTCATACAGCTCCACTCAGAGCTCCTGCATCAGAGCACACTCTTGCTTAGCTCTACACAGAGAAAAGGCAAATTAAATGCTGCCAGTAAAAGGAGTCAATAAGTCGATGGCATTAAAAGTCAAAAGTTGTTTGCCCGTAATTATGGACCATGCTTGAATGTGAGCTATAATGCAGCTTGCTGCTTGGAAATGAACCTTTTAGGTCTTTATAGAGCAATTGCTAAGAATTTCACTCATTGCGAGGGTATATACAAATTTCTTATTTGCTGCCAACTTAATTTGTCACAGAATGCAAAGTCATTCGTTCCAAGACTCCGAAAAAAAAGAAATGAAAAAAAAAAAAAAACAAAAGAAAACAATTCGTGACGCACAAAGAGAACGAGAGAGAAAGATAGAAACAGAGAGAGAGGGAGAAAGAGATATGCATATAAAATGGGTTTATTTTTTATTTTTTGCAATACGTATGCAAAAATATTATAAGGGGAGCAGCTCCTGTGCCACTTAAACTCCGCTGCGTGAGGACTTCTGCTTCTTCCTCTTTTACTCTGCTCTGTTCTGCGATTTCTCATTCTTGGCAAGGAGTTGGCATTTTGCTTTTCTACTTTGTGGCTTACTTGCCTTTTAGCTTTGGCCATTCCATGTTGTTGTTATTGTTGTTGCTGTTGCTGTTGACTGTTTTTAATAAAAGGCAACAGCAAGTAAAAGAAAGAGCGAATATAATAATAATAAAAAGCGCATAGTTATAAATTTAGCAAGGCGCAGTCAAAGCGCATTGTTGGCCAGAGCTCTGCGTGTGGGAGTGCGGGAAATTGGGCTCTATAGAGTTATATATATATATGTATATATATATTTGAGGGAAGTTTTGAGCGTTGCACGCAACTTAACCGTTAGCTGTCTTCGACTTGCGGCGAGTCATAAAGGTAAAATCATAAACAAGCAAAGTCTAGACATTTGCAGCTAAGCCACGTAGATTTTCCAACGTAACTCCTGAGAGTTGTAATAAAATTAATTCAAAGTTTTGTAATGGCAGTGCATACTGATTAAACTTTGTTTTAAAATTATAATTAACAGCCGTTTAAGCACACATAAAAGGGTACTTAGCTAAAGTAGTTATCCTATAGAAAACTGTGTAAAGTTTAGAGCTTACAATGTAGTAGAATTGAATGCAATGAAACTTTTGCATCGACCTGAAGGTATGCAACATATATATTTATTGTCTCAATAAAACACAAAAAATTGAGCGCAAGAGGGACTATTACAGGCTTGCTTGAATTGCGACCAATGAAATTAAAGAGAGAATTGCACAGCCTAAAAAATGATTTGTTTGCTTTTCTTATTCTCTCTCTCCCACGCTAACTAGCTGCATATTAAAGTAGTCATATATAGCTGCACTGCTCTGCCCACTGTATTTGGCATACATTATAACTCTTATACGCGCTCTCAACTTTCCAAGCACCTCAAGTACTTAATGGAAATATGAAAAATGCATAGCCAAATTGATGAGTCAATTGAAAGCGAATTTCCGCTTTATTATCATAGCCTGCTTTGATTGATTGTAGGTCATGTGTGCTTTGCGGCATAGCTGGAGCTGTGCATCTGCATCTTAGAGCAGCTTTAATTTTTGATTGTTGCAACGTTGGAAACGTGCAAAGTTCTCAATTGAGGACGCCATCCTTTAGGCCATTCATTTCATTAAAGCAGCACAATGTGGCTTTTGTAAGGCGCACGAGGAATCGAGCATACGTGGCAAACGCCGCTCCACTTGCCTCACAGCCTTGGGGCCTTGCAGTGCGCCAAAGCCGACGGCGTGACGTGCGTGCGTTTTCTTTATTCTGCTGAGGGTGTTGCCGCTTCCCAAGCCACGCTTGTCAGCGAAGTCCTCAACATGTGCAGCAGCTCTTGACAAGAGCCTTTGCCTCAGCTAATATACCAGAGGGGGAAAGTGGCAGAGGCAGAGGCAGATGCAGAGGCAGAGGCAGAGGCACTGGAAGAGGCTGCTGCTGTGGTTGCGGCTACTGCAGATTGCATTGCGCAATGCCGCAAAACTTTGCTACGTAAATCCCTTTTGTCGCATTAACTGCTAACTTTTTGCAACGCGTAGAACGCGACAAACTTTGTTTACAACTCAAAAAACTCAAAAGGCAGGTAGCTCACTCAATTCCCAGATCCTTTATCTACAAATTCCTTTGCTCGTTCTCTCTCCCCACCCCGCCCCCGCTTGCATGCGCTCAAACATGCATTTGTCAAATCAAAATTTTATGGTCTCGTCACATTGTTGCCCCGACAACGAAAACTGCTCAAAGAATTTTACCGTCTCGAGTGCAGTTTTTATAACAGCCGCAAGAAAAGCGGGTAATATAGCTTTGTCAGTCTGTTTGTTGCTCTTATATTAGATTATGTTCTATTTATTCATGGTCTTATATTATTCTCTTTGTATTCCCATCTTGCATATACACATACACATAGATCGCCTTATTCCCACTTATGCATATGTATTCTTATACAAAGGGAGTTCGCTTTTTGTCTCTCTCCCACTCTTGCACTCATCAGTGTAGATCGAAAATAAGCCAATGAGAGATGTAATTCGTTGACACTCATTTCTCTTAAGCAACTTAGGCAGCCATCTTATACTTTAACGAATTGAACATGGTGGAGCTCAGTTCAGCTGTTTGTCTCTCTTGCACGCATGCAAATACTAATTTTTGATCATATCTCTTTTCAGCTTACGTGATTTCCTATTCGAGAGCTTATGCATCCGTCATTTCAATAACTTACATAAATGCAAGAAGAGTACACCTAATTCGTGGAGCGTGTAGACTTTTTTTCTGCTACTTCATGTTTATGGCTTTGCTCTTGACAACGATGGCTGCCTTCTTAAATGGCAACTAATTTGCGAACGCAATTTGCTTTTTATAACTAAATTCGCCTTTTTGGCTCGCAGCTTGTGAATTTCGCAATTTCTGACAACTCGACAATGACGTCGCAATTATGCCAAAGCCGTAAAGCAGCCGAAAGTAACGATCGCCTCTCTCGCTCGCCGTCTCCTTCTCGCTCACGCCGTCGGTGTTATCTGGGAGCAGTTATCAGAAATCGGATTTTCATTCGTCGCTGGGCGTGTTAATTGCAAGAGACAATAGTGCGGCAAATGAATTTGTACAAGGGATAATTGTTTGGCTCAGCACAGAGAAACTTATTTGCTTTACGCGTCGGGTGTTTAATTTTGTGCAAATAGATGGATGAAAAACACGAAGCCCCGCCAGCCCCCAGAACCCGCCCATGTCGCAACTTTTGCTGTCTAAACAAATGTCGTGAACTCGACGGGCTCATATTTCAGAAAAAGGGGCGCATAAATTTATGCGGAATCTATTAGGCGGCAGTCGGAGCGAGCCACTGGGAGTGGGAGAGAGACGCAGAGAGACAGTTTGCAACCCTTTTCAGCACGCCAGACGAGGCGTCTGGATCCGCATCATGTTTGTTAGTTCCATTTTCTTCATCTTTTTGTTCTTGTTGTTTTTTTTTGTGTATTATTTATTTTGGGTCACCCTGCTCTAGATGATTGGGCACTGTTTTTGAGTACGGACTGTCTATGGATTTCATTTCGTTTCTGTTTCATTTCCATTTGTAAGTGAAACTTAAATTAACTTTTTATGTTTCGTCAATTTTGCTGTTTGAATTTTAACGAATGTTTCCGAAGCAGACGAGTCGGAAAATATGTTAAGGTGGGAAGCTTGAGTGTAGTTAGGGTTATTTGAAAGAGAATGTGAGTAGCAAAGAGTTGAGAATATTTTCGGGATATGAGAGATTTCATTGTTATTTTTCATCCAGGAAACATTTCATTTAATACCACAACTTTGCACTTTCTGTTGCTAGCTTTATCAATTCCAAGTGACTTCCGCGAATTCATTTCAGTCTCAGTCTATACCAGTTATATTTATACGGAGTTTGGTTATCTATTCTCGATAAGACCAAGGAAAATGTAATAAATGAGAGTACATTTCGTTGTTGTGCTGTTTATCAAACTAATTCCTTATTAGGAAAGTGGCCAAGTCGTGTGTATCATAAATTTTTAATATATATCACCTAACGCGCACAGTTCAGACCTGGCTCCAGCCCATGCTCGCCCACCAAACAAATCCAAATCCACATGTGGAACTTCGCCAAAGGTCATGACAACAGGCAGAACTCGTATATTTTGCTGGTAATTGAAAAAGCCGCCTCTGTGTGTGTTTGTGTATAATTTTTTTTTTTTGGCAAAGTTCCTGTATTACTCCCCCTGGCTGCTTTGGCAGTGCTTTTCGTCAAGCTCTGGCTAAAGCCCAGAACTTCAATGGAATTCCCCCTAGCCTCTAGGGGGCGCCACTCGTTGCCGTCGTCGCCGCAATCTGAGGCGAGGCGACGCCAAACAACATTTCAATTGTTGTATAATGATGTACACAGTGCGGGCAAGGCTATAGAAGGGATAATAAAAAATTGTTATTGTTGTTGCGAAGAGAAACAACAACAGCAGCAACAGCAACAACAACAACAACAACTACAATCAGGCAATAGCTTAGACTACACATGTTGGAAACATATACGTACAATGCCAGGACACTCGTAAATAAATCGTGTCAGTGGGTAACAAAAATTCATTCATTTCATATTTTGCTTTATTTTATCCCGGCTTTACTTCGTCTCTCCCTCCCATCGCTCTCTCTCTCTCTCGCTCGCCACACGCTCTTCACCAAAAATGTTAGCAAGCCACATTTACTGTTATTTTTCTGAGCGTACAAAATATTTTGGCTCGGCCATAGCGAAAAAATATGTAATAAGAATGTGGAAGATACTATCAGCGAAGAGTCACAGCTGAAATACCCTATAAATTGCTTATATGAGATTATGCATTAGCTCTGGAGACAGTTAATCAATAAATGTGTAGTACTTATAAATTATATTATTATTTATTTTAAATTTGAATATTAATATAATTTACTAAATGTTCAAGAGTAGTAAATTACATTTCTGTCTATTTCGAATGCCGTTCAGCATGCAGAATATTATTCTGCACTGGCATTTACATCTCTTATAAAGTCTAGCGGGAAGACTCTTATACGCTGAAGACTTCTAAGCTCTAACTTGCGTTGCAAGGGTATCAATACCTGGTTCCGCACACGTACCGCTATCTTTCCGCCTCTCGTGCTCTCTGTCGCTCATTCTCGACTGCTCGTTGTGCGTGTGTGTGTGTGAGCTAGTTTTGTATTTTTATATCTGCGCGGCGAAAACATAAAAGTCAGAGCTAAAGGGCATAGACAGCGAACAGCCGTTGCTAGAGACGCCGCGGCGCACAGTGTGGCAACGGGTATAACAAGAGTGCAACCTCAATTAGCATGGCGCAAAAAGCAATACGCAAATTAGGCAGCCAGGCGACTTCGCAGTCAGCATGACAGCGTCAGCCTAAGTGGAGGCTATGTGTGTAGCCATTCATTTTTTTCGCTTCGTCATTGCGGCGTTGTTTTTTTTTAGCAATTAATGCACCAGTGTGCGTTCATATATTTTTGGTGGTCGTTCGCTCGTTCGTTCGCTGGGCGCTGTGAGTATTTTTTGATAAATGGTCTACTCTTTTATCATCTTGCTGCTGGAGCTTTCGCGGTAGCGGCTGCTGCTGCTCCTGCTGCCTTTGGCGCTGCTCATTCGCCTCGCCAGTGGAAAGATAAAATACGTTTTTCATTTGCCCAGCCTGGTTACAGTTTTGCTGCAGTTGCTCCGTTATTTCACTCCAGCTTCGCTCTTTTTTCTTCTGTTTGTTGAGCTGTTGATTTTTTAGCCAGCCAATGTTTTGTTTTGTTTATTTCGTTCCCTTCACTTTTGTTTCTTTTTGTTTTGCCTGGCATTTTTTATTTTATTTATTTTTAGGTAGCTTGTTTTGTTTTATGCAGCGAAGCGCTAAAAAATATTATTTTCGGTATTTTGTGATTGCCTCCGTTCGGTGTTCCTGCAGTCGTTGTTGTTGTTGTTGTTGTTGTTTTTGCTGTTGGAAGTGGCCGTTGCAGACAAAATCTACGTAGTAGAAATCTGTTGCTCTGTCTGTCTCTCTTACTCTCTCTTTCACTGACTCATGCCTTCACGCTCACTTCGTTGCGCCTGTACATTTCCAGCTTGTTTTACTATTTAGTTAATCAGCTAATTTAAAGTTGGAGCAGCAGGTCATGACTCACGTGTGTGTGTGTGAGTGTGAGAGTCCTTGTGTGTGGCTGTGTGTGTTTTGTGTGTGGTTTGTTAGGCTCTCAAATGGAATAACAGAGTTAGAGTTCATATTGCAAATTGGATGCTTTTGTCTTGCAGTTTCAAAAGGGGCGGCGTGGAATGGGAGGATGGGAATGAGCGCAATGAGCGGAATGAGCGGAATGGTGGGATGGTCAATATGTGCTTTGGAGTTATTTTAACATAGTTGCTTTATTTTTTGACTAATTGAATGAGCTCGGCTTGTTTTAGTGCATTTTGTTTAAAAGCTGAAAAAAGTTCAAATTTCTTCTAATTAAATTGATTTCAATAGAGTGTTGCCTGCAAATCGAATGGAAACTCTGCATTTGCATTCCAGACTGGAATATTGTATTTAGTTAGCACGTTTCGCCTTTCCATAAAAAGAATGAAAACTAAATATTATGTATTTTGTATATTTATTTCATAGACACAATTTTCATAAATAAGCATTAGAAATACGCCAAGTTTTGTTTCATATTATAGTATGTGAAGCCAAAGCCAGACAAAATTGCCCAGGCACGTGCTTGGAACACACACACACACAAACACACAGAGACAGATAGCTATTGGAAGCGCAGACGAAACAAAAGCCGCAAAATAATGTGCCATGAAATGGGAATCGTTGTTGCCAAGCGCTTAAAACAGGCAACAGAAAATACTCAGGCAGCGCCTGTGCTCCGTTGAGTTGACTTGCAACTTGGCCATGTTTCACTGCACCGCTGCCTGCCGCTGGATGGCGCCACCTTCCTTCACGCACATTGGCGCATTTTCTGCAGCGTAACTTTGGAGACGCCTTCCGTTCCGCCTGCCCGGCTGTCACTCTCACTTTGGACTTGACTTTCCTAGAATTTTTCAATTACACTACTTCAACTGGGCGGGCGACAGCAAAAAAAAAAAAAGAGACGCCGTGTGGAACTGCTCAAAGTGGTGTAGACGCAGAGATACCCTTTAACAACAAAGAGTGGTAAATGGAGAAGCTAAGAGATAAATGACTAAGTGAGCCTCATCGGGCAACTATATGTATATGCTGAAATAGGATTAGATGCTTCGCAACTTGCAACATGTGCGTGGCACGTGAGGCTTTGTCTGCTGCATGCTTGGGCTGCCTGCCTGGAGGCATTCGCCGGCCGCTACCCAGTCACAGTTCCCAGTCACAGTTAGAGGTCGCAGTCACAGCGTCACGCAGCATGCGTTGCATGTTTCTCCTCTGCCAGGAATTTGGTTTCGCATTCGTTTGGATAATGGCAGGCAGACAGTCGTCAGGCGCTTGTGCTGCAACCAATTTTCCGAATACTCTGTGTCTATGCAGCAAAAATTCTCTGCTGCGCAGGCTATAAAGTCAGGTGTGCGGCACACTGCAAACTGGCTGGCTGGCTGCTTGGCTGCTTGGCTGGGTGGTGCGTCTGGCTGCCAGTCAGGCAGGTGGCAACGTCGCGTGCTGTTGTCCTGGCGATTTTCATGTTACAAAGTCGCCACATCGTCTGTCCTCCGTCCTCTGTGCTCTGTCGTCTGTCGCCAGTTCAGTGTGAAGAGTTTTGCTCGTTTTCTGTTGTACCTGTTTCTTTTTTTTTTTTCATACGCCTGGTTGGCCAGTGGCAGGAGCCATGCAGCATGCGAGCGTTTAGAAATGGTTACAAAATGCGTAATTAGCGTTATGCAACAGCATTTTGCCCCTCAATGGGCCGTTCGCTATGCCAGCTAATGAATGTCCTTGTGGCGGGACCAGGGCCAGGACTATGCTGACAGTTATGTGACGATTGACGGGAAGAAGGAAAGAGAAAGAGAGACTGCAAGGGCGAGAATGAGAGAGAGAGAGCGGATGGTAGTGTGAAGTTGAGTGAAAAGAGGGAGTGAGAGAAAGAGAAGATTGAAGAATAGTGAAGAAAAGGGGAGCAAGCGAAAGAGAGAGTGAGATAGACAGAATGAGAAAGAGAAAAAGAACAAGGTAGAAGCGGATTAGGAATGGATGAAGACTGTGAGTGATAGAGACAGAAGGAAGAGAGGTATGAAGAGTGAACGAGGGATTGCGAGATTGAGAGAGAGAGAGAGAGAAGGACAGGAATAGAGAGATAACTCTAAGATGTCGCTACTAGCCACAGCTTCATATATGAAGCCTTTGGATTTGTAAGCTTTGTTGTTTCGCATTCAAACTAAATTGCCTTTTGTCTCATTTAATCTCAATTCTTCTCAAAGGCTTCCATGTCTTTGCCCTAGCATGAAGAGTTCAATAAATACGCTGTGAAAATGGCCTGAGCAGGAATACCTTTTCACACTTTTACGTATTTGCTTTCAATTTGAGCACTTTTGCTGCTGCTCTAGTCGAAGTCCAATATTTTCATTATTTCCACTTCTGCTTGCAGCTCAAGGGTTCTCTAATTGTTTGCCAAATCAGAAAGTTCACAAAAGCCTATCAAAGAGCCAGCTCCAATATCGCTTTGCCCCGAAAACACGAATCGTTCAAAACAACAAAAAGAAAGAAAAGAAAATTTTGTCAGTTTTACGCATTTTGTTTTTCTTTTCATTTCAATGCTGTCTCTCTCCCTCTCTCTATCTCGCTCTCTCTGTGTGTCTCTCCATGTTTCACTCTATCTGCCCATCTCTGTCTGTCTATCTGTCTCAACTATCTGGCTTTAATTCATTTCTATTTCAGGAAACCCAATGAACGTCAAAGTGGGGTCCTTCGCAATTTCCGTTGCCTTATCGAAAACGAATAAACAATAAAAGCGGCCAACTATGCGAAGAAAACACTTGCGGAGCAATCGAATTAGAGATGGGCATAGTTCGTGCGCCGATAGGTAGGCAGATTTTTTCCAGACTACGATTGAATATTGCATAAGCCTGTGATGAAAGTTTTCAATGGATTTTGATATGGATGGTGTAAGATTTGTGAACAAGAGAGTCGAGGTGAGTCTAATAGCGGATGAGTTTGTTGTATTAGAAATGGGAGAGACAAACTTAGAGAGAGATGAAGTAAGTTCTAAGATATATATAGATTAATAGCTGAGGAGAAAAAGAAAGAGAAGAAAAAGCATAATATCATAATAATTATTTCTAAATTATTATATTATATGTATAAATATTTGAAATAGTTGCAAAATCCCTTAAGCTGTTACCATTGACACTGGAACATGCAATTTTCACATAGCTGCCATGTGAACTCCCTAATGCCCCACACGCCCATCTCTAGCGATGGCCTCTCACACATGCAAAGCGAGTTGACAGTTGGACTTTGTCTTTGTGGAGACGAGAAAGCGTTTTGCAGTAGTCCCAAATTTTATTTGTATTTTTTATTGCTTTTACTTTCAACTTACGTGCGACTAAAAGTGCGAACTTGTAGAAAGGGTTAGCGAGAGCAGCGAAGGGGTCAGGCAGACAGGAGGCGGGAGCGGAAGATGGAGCCAGGAGTTGGTCAGGATGGCTGGGTGTGGCCTCTGTCAGGCAGTTATTGGGGATCGGGCAGCACACATACATACATACATGTATTTGGATGTGTGTATATGTATGTCTGCTCTTTCCCTCCACCCCTCTAACCCTGTCGCTCTCTCTGTTTATGGGGAAGCTGGCGCCGGACTTTAGTCTGGCGAGTCCGGGTAATAAAACTGAAGAAAAAAATACGGAATACGAAATATCTACGGACAACAACAGCTTCAGAATGCAATAAATGTTTGAAGTTAACTTGAATGTTGCAGAGAGCGCTTTCCATAACAGTTAAAAATGTGACGCAATGATGAGCAAGAAGAAGAAGAAGAAGCAGCAGTAGAAGCTGTAGAAGATGATGATGATGCTGTGGACGTGCTACACGCTTAATTTGCTGATTGACATGCATAAATTTCCGGAAAAGCCGACGACACGATGGCGACTATTGATGTTCATTATGATGCTCATCACGATGGCGATGATGACGATGATGACGGTGTTGCTGCTGCTGGAGTCGAGTTTTAATCAGCGGACTTTCGATTTCACATTGCGGCTAGTCCAGCGACCATTTGAACGGATATCCGCTTCGTTTGATTTCCGGCATGTGATTGAGTGCACAGCGATTGCGATGCTGCTGCTGATGATGCTGCTGCCACCTCTGCCGAGTGGGCGGGGCAGGGTGGAATGCGGCTGCTGCACGTGGCCTACACATCTCATCAGTTAGGCATTCGTTAGCCTGTGCGCCGCATTCATAAAGCGATTAGTGCGGAGCGTGTGTCGATTAATTCGTTGGCTCCTTTTCGATAAATGCGAGCAGCCATGATAAAAAGGTATCGAATTACATTTAGTTTAGCCGTGGGGCGTGGGCAATTGACATTCCGGGTGTCAACACGATTAGGCCTGCGGATCAAAGCCGACACTTGATTATGCACATGCACATGCGGTGGCTGTTCAATGCATGGAAACTTTGATTTGAAACCAGAAACAAATTTCAAGTGGGTTGATGTGAAAGGCAATACTTTTGAACTATTTAAATATTTGACCATTTTAAATAGATAATTTGAATTTGGCAGAGCACAAGTTGAATATTTCAACTGTTTTAGAAATTTATACGGCATTTATTGTATAATGTAAAAAGCTCTAGTAATTATATTATATATATAGTATACTTTTAACTATATAATTGCTTAGTTAGAGAGCGTTTTATTGACGGATAAACAGAGAATGGCTAGTATAGAGAGATATAAGCTCATAAAATAAGTTTCATTGGATCCCTCACAAAACAAAAAATCAAAATCAAAAAACAACAAATATATATAAATTTTTATTAAATATGTGGAGTTGAGTTCTTTTGTTATAGAATTTGCCAATTAATAATTTCTTGTAAATAAACTCAATTTCTTCACAGCATTTTAGCCCAGCTTATTGAATTTCTAACATAAGATTGCTTGGCTAGACATAGCTGAAGAGTCTAATATCTTACGAGTTTGTTCAACTCTCGTAATTCTCTCAGTTTGCTTCAGAGCCTCTTCACATGTTTAATTGAAATTTCAATTGTTTCTAAATGAAAACTTCATGGGTTTTCTTTGAACTTGTAGATAGTTTCCTAGTTCTCACAACTGCCACAGTTTCCTTCACAGCCTTTTTAGTGCCCACTTTATGCCGACTATAAAAAGGCATAACAGTTGAGCGGAGTTGACTTGACTTGGGTTGGGTTGGGTTTGGGTTGCAGCTGAGCTGAGTTCACTTCCGTTGGATTTTGGCGCGCTCTACGCTCGACGTCCGACGCTCGACGCTCGACGATTTCTTGTCGACTTAAGGGCCTATCAACAGCTTGGGACGCAGTTAAAGCTTCACATTTTTAATTGCCCTGGCAACGGATAAGTCAGCTTAGACTATCGCCAACTTTTAGCCACCTCGTAAAAAAAGAGAAGAAGAAGCGTGGCAACGCCAGGCGTCTCTTTGGCTTCCGTTATGGCAGCCATGGCCATCATTGGCAAACTGGCATTTGCTATATGCTTTGCCATCATCCAGCTCATCATCAGCAACAGCAGCAGGAGGGGGAGCGGGAGCGGGACGGGAAGCTGTGGCATCATGTTAGATTCTTTTTCATTACCCATACCCTGTAATTGGTAGTGATAGTGAGGCCTGCACCACTTGCCGCACTTCATTTGAGTCTTTGAACTGCAAATAGAGAACGTGTTGGCATCGCAATTGGGTTTTGCCACAACTGAAGGATTGCAGCTGGCAGCTGGGTTGATTGGGTGTCTGGCTGGGTGTCTGATTGGGAGTCTGGTTGGGCGCCCGGTTGGGTCTCGTGTCTGCATTTCACTTTTCACATTTCCATCACATCAACCTTTGCCGACTTTGCTTTCGTTTTTGCTGTATTTGCATATCAAATTAAAAGCGCCCGAGTAATTTTAGCGTTCGCTCCCACATGGCGGCCCACAGGGCGATATAGATATATGGGGGCTTGGGTTTGGGGTTAGCGTAGCGGAAACGGAAGTTTGCATACAGCCAATGCTGCTCCATCCCTTCCATGCCACGCCACGCCACGCCCACAACATGACGCGTTTTTCCGGCACATTGTTTGATGAGCCACCCGCAGCTGTGAAATAAATAAAATACACGTTAGGATGGTGGCATTTAAAAGCTATAATTAAAAAGCGACCAAACAGTCAGACACAACAGAGAGACAAACATAGAGACAGAGAGACAGACAGTTCTATAGAGCCCATATATAGATATAAAGCTAGACGAGCTCGGCTTTGCTTGCTGTTAAATATTCAAATGGCGCGTCGACATACAAAATGGCGCATAGACGTGTAAAAACAGTTAGTCCTTACCTACACGGGTGTGAGTGAGACAAGGCTAGGCAGTGCGACTGGTTGAGTGAGTCTGCGAAGTGTGTGTGTGAGTGAGTGCGACTCCGCTGTGTTGAGTGTGTTGAATTCTATTTGGTGGAGTCGCCGTCGCAGTCGCCGTCGCAGTCGCCGCTCTTAGATCTCTGCATTTTAAAGCACTCGTGATTGCACAGTCGACAGATAGTTGCGATTGTAATATCACGTTAGTTCACGAATGCAATGCAAATATGTGTGAGCTGTATGTGTATGTGTATGTGTGTATAAATAATTGCAAGCAAATGTTCATTTGGGAGAGGCAACCATTAGGATATGGAATAGTATACGATTTATTATAAGAGTATTATAAGAGTTCACGGATGCACAAGTATGTGTGAGCTGTATGTTTATACGTGCGTGTATGTATTTGTGTAAATAAATGCTAAGCAAATGATGAAAAATTGAGAGTTTCATTTTGGAGACGCCTCCATTAGGTTATAAGCTAGTAAAAGATTTATTATAAGAGTATTATTAGAGTTATCAGTATTAGTATTAGACTTCCACTAGTATGTTTAGGTCATGTTTTAATAAGAAAAATTAAATTTTATAGCAAGAATACATATTGCAGCTTTTTATTTCAGATACATATATGTATACCTATATTTTTTTTTTATATATTATATATGTATATACATATATACAATATATGTATATTAAAAACTATTAAAGATCACTCCCCTTCTTTGTATATCTAACTACAACTGCAACTATTTAACTATCGATTCCGATTGCCATCTCTATTCGCATGCGAATCGAAATCTCAGTTTGCTTGTCGCCTGGCTGGACTGGGCTGGGCGGTTCTGTTCGCTTTATTATTCAAGATTATCCTGCGGGCATTGAAGTGGCATACGATGTGCGTAGTCCCCATTACCCAGGGCGCAGCATCGATGACATGTTTGTGTCGCCAGCATGTCTGCTGGCTGGCGCTGCTCAGGCTCCGGCTCCGGCTACGGCTCAGGCAGGCCCGCAGATGCCAAAGATGCCTTTCATGTTGAAGAGGCTAAGAGCGAGAAGGCCTGCGCCTTTGAGGTTTTCGTTACATAATTTGATTAGTTGCCTCAGCTTGCGGGACCCATCAACATAAATATTTGACAACTACGCGAGATTTATTTACTGATTATAGACACAATGATTTATGAACTGCCTGACTGGCTGACTCGCTCACTGACTGACTGAGTGAATGTCTAACTGACTCGCAGCGAAGCGTGTGATTAGCTCTGACATGTTATGTCAATTTTCCAAATCATTTTTCTTGCTCTCTCTCTCACTCTCTCGCCCTTTTTTCTCTCTCCCTCTCTCTCTCGCTGTCTCCATACATATATATCAAATGAAATCCTTTAAAAACTTGCCAGAACAGCGTTCTTTCATTAGCCAAACAATGGCCACGTTGCATTCGCTCTATCTCTATCCTTCTCCTTCCCTATGTCTCTGTCTCGCTCTCTGATGGAATTAGTTTTATTTTTGATGGGGCTCCATTTTGGCCAGGACTCGTGCAAACCATTTAAAACGCAGATTGTCATCCATTAAGAGATTAGAAATTTTCAAGGGTGTCTTTTTTGTTGTTGTTTTTTTTTGTCTACTCTGTTTGGGTGGTCTTTGTCTCTATCGCACTTCGCATAGCATGAGTATTGCAAACACACACACACACGCACACACGTCCGCCGGACAATCGCTGGTCGTAAAAAAAGCGAGAAAAAAAAACGGAAAGCTGGAGAAGCCCTCGAGCAACAGCAGCTAGATTCACATAAAAATCACTTCAAATGTCATATTAGGAAGCTTCGGGGATGGCCAGGACAATTGCCATCGAATTCGTATCGCAAAATTGAAATCTGTGTGCGCTCCTCCAGTTCGTGTCCTTCAAGTCAGCCAGGGACGGCAAACGTACAAGTTTGCCGGGTCGGCATGGATTTGGGGCCACTCACCCACCCATATAATACATATGCTTGACGTAATCCTTTTTGCCTGGCGATGCGCAGCACTTTGTCCTCAGCTTGTTCACAGCAAATTTTCGGACAAATTCTGTCTGTTTTGACTTTGTCGTCGTTGATTCTGCTTCTGCCTCTTTGTTGTTGCTTTTGTTGTTGCTGTTGCTGCCCCAAATCATTTTCAATTGCTTGACCAGAGGAAATGGGTGCTCATATTTTAAGTAGTGGCAAGCAGCTAGGAAGCTTCTTGCTTACTGTTACGCTTCAACAAAGCTGCACGAAAGAGTTAACTTCAGCAGCAGCAGGGGCAAGAGCAGGGGGAGTAGCAGGAGTGCAGAGACATGTCTATGCCAATGTTGCAACAAAGAGCTTATTGTTTGCGCCGAGTGTGGGATATGAATTGTAAGTGAAATGCTCGGTTACTTGAAATGTAATTGCATTAGCAAAGTGGCTGCTAAGCTATAATTGTCTCTTAGTCAATGTCAAACTGCATTTTGCATTGCATTAAGTTTGAATTTGAATATGCATCACTTACGATAACGATATTCCAATGAATTCCAAATGACTTGCACTCTTATAAAGCGAATAGACACTTGAATCCATTTCCCTCCATTCCTTCACTCACTGCTTCTTTCTAAGAGTGAGCAACAGCATGCACAATATATCAGTGATGGCAACTCTTATAAAATCTATAAAAAAAGCTCGACAGTATGCCAGTTATTGTCATTTGCTCTTTTAGTATGATTGTGAGCATATACGAGCAGTATACGAATGCCACTCAGAGTATCTAGCGCTACTCTTATAAAATCGAATAGTAACAGCATGCTCATAATACTAGTACACCAATGCCAGCAACTCTTATAAAAATCTAAACACAACTTATATTTTTCAGCAAAGCCCAGAGATCATATACAAATGTATTCGCGCTCACTTTCTGCTTGCTATGACACTCTGTTCATTTACAACTGTCAGACAGGGAAATCTCTTATAAAAAATTCAACTTGTATTTTCCACAGCAAATATATGATGACACTACAATTATTTCGTCCGCCTTCTGCCTTCTCTACTCGCTGTGGAGCTGTTTTGATTTAATAGTGCGCTTGGTTATCTCTTTAATAGGTTGTCAATAACCAGTCGTTGAGTGCTGGTCGCCAGGCGCTCAAATTTCTGGGCAGCCATAGCAAACGCGCTCACCGTTGTCAGTGCCCTCCTGCACGTCTGCCGTTGCGTCGCGTCGTATACTTTTAGTTTTCATCATGAATTTTCGCAAAGTTTGACGCGAGCTTCGCTAAAATTGCAGCAGCCGAAGCAGCAAAGTTCTTATCTGCCGTTGCCGTCGCAGTCGCAGTCGCAGTCGCAGTCGTTGTCTTACTTATCTTGGCATAAAATTTGTTTCCACCAGGCAGGCGAGTAACTTCGCTTGAGTTGGGTGCGTCATACCCTGTATGTAGCGAAAGTGTGCAATAGAGAGTATTATGGTAAATGGAATTGTATGTATGTGTGTATGTATAATAAGAAGCATTCTAATCTAGATTGCCATACTCAACACTCAAGCTGATATAAGAGTGTGCGTATAAGAGTATGCGTAAGTGTGGCACACGAAGGTCCTAAGCAACGATTACAGGTTATCATCCAGTCGACTTCTACTCAACGTTCGTATTGCTGCTGTATTTGTTGTTTGTTGTTGTTGGTTTTTGTTGTTTCTCCTCTGTTTTCTTGTCAACTTACTCTTGTTAACGGCTCTTTGGCTGACGCTCTCCACTTTGTTTTCTTAGGTGGCGGCAGCCAGTACCATTTTAATATGTCCCTAGCCTCGCGAAATTGCTCAAGACATGTTTGTTTTTAAACAGATTACATTATTTTATGAACGCATTCAGTTGCTTTTGCTGCTCGGCTGCTGCTGCTGCTGCTGCTGTTGATAATATGCAAAAACTTTGGCAAACAATAACACGCACCCAGAAAAGCGCCAAATGCTACTAAAAATTTGCACACACCCACACGCACACCCACACACTCACACATGCTCAAAAAAGCTCTCAGCTTGAACAAACATTGCCTGGGAATATTGCCATAAGTTTCATCGACAAATTAATGATGAGCAACCATAAACATGCATTACATAACAAAACAAAACGCGAGCATTTTAACGGTGCTTTTGGTGCGCTTTGTTTTGCGCCAGTTTCTATTTGTCCTCGTTTGCCGTTCTCTTTGCTTCTTGTGCTTAGTGTAAAGTTCACATCACACGCTTTGACTTGCACTTGAGCGGGGTAAAAAAAATTAAGCTCTTGCCAGGCGACAAGTGTGTCGGAAATGGTTTACTCAAGTGTTGCACAAGTGTTGTTTATTTAAAGTGTTGACAATTAAGTTAATTGGAAATTGTTATTTCAATACAAAGCTAGTAAGAGACAAATGTAAAAATGCTAATAATAATACAAAAGAATATTAATATGAATAGTATCATAGTTATTAAGTCTTAAATATATGTAGAGTATTTCAATAAAATGTTTTTAGCTTGAACTATATATATTTGCTATGATAGGCACAAAATGTTAGCAAATTACAGATATTTAGCAGACTAGCGAGAAGATTGCTTCCTGCGAGACCACTAAGGCGATTAAAACGCTTGGGTTTTGCCAAAAATATTAGATAAGTTTAGTTTAAGGATACTTGTAAATATATATTTGTAAGTCCTCCTGAATACATCAGAAGGTTAGGTTCTATATAAATAATCTAATTGTGTTGTTAAGGTACTAAACTTGCATTGTACAGATTCAGCGCTTAAAATAAATATACAAAATTAAAAAAAAATTTAGGTCTTGTATAAAGATTTGATTTTGCTCTGCAGCTTAGTCCTTGGTTGAACCAATATTTCAGTATAATTTCCTTACCGACAAACCATATTTCTCATATTCATATTTCAGCAAAATATCTGCATGTCTTGTTCATGTTTTATCAACAGCAAACATATCACAGTGCATAGCTTGTGTCATATGAAAGACTCGCATTCCGTTCTTCCCTGCCCACACACACACACACACACACACAGACCCACTGTGACACATAATTTTACAATGAATGCGAGTGTGTGTCGGCTTGTCGCCTGGGCGGCTAGTTCACACTCGCATTCCACCTGCTTGGTGCCCACTTAGCTCTGTGCTCGTCATCTAATCCCATACCGACGCACTCCAAACGCTTTACACGTGCTCTACGCCATTCAAGTGGCTGCAACCGGCAACAGCTCCTTGGCATAATCGCTCAACAACAGAGCACAGAGCGAGAGTGAGCCAGAGTGAGAGCGAGAGAGAGAATGAGAGGCAGGTGAGGCAGCAGCTAAGACATTTTATCTGTGCCTTTGCGTTGGCAGCGCGTTCCGTTGCGGATGCGGAAGCTTGTTGATGCTTTTACCATTTGTTAAGTGCTGCTTGTTGCTCCAGCTGTCGATGCTGAGGTCAACGCTGCAGGTGATGCTTTTCCACCTGCCTGCCTTACGCCATCTCTGCCTGTTGCTGTTGCTATTGGTTATGTACTCAGACATGCGGCAACGAATACAAAGACGCATATATCAAGGGACGCTCTCTACTTTGCTCTCGCTCTCTCTCCCTCAGTCGTCTCTCTGTCTATGTCTCTGTGTGTGTGGGTGTGTGTCTTGGAATTTGCACTTGGATTTTTCGGCTTACTACGTGCTATGGCGTTTGCTTTTAGTTGCGCTCTGCGCTATGCACTAATCCTAAGTAACTGTTGTTAGTAGCATTCAGAGTAAAAAAGTAGCTAAAGCCAGTGCAAAGTTTGCCACGCAGCGCTAGCTTCATGTGTGCTGCAATTCAGTCAAAGTCACAAATGTGATAGCAGAGCAGAGGCAAGGTAAAACAAATAAAAAACATTGCATACGTCCAGGCGTCAGTTGGTCTGACAGCTTGCCAAGTCCTAAAAACTACGGTCTCAAGGGTATAACAGACTGTCTAATGCGCGTTTACTTGTTATATTGTAAGAAGTAAGCCTTGATATTAATATTGGCTCTAGATTTAATATCAAATCCAAGCTTTATTTTACTGTAGAGAATTTTAATTTATATCACACTTGAGATGGAATATTATAATTTATGATATTCAACTTACAGGTCCTTGGGTATTTTTATACCATCATTCAGATCATTCATATATTTCAATTTTTATTTTTTATTTATTTTTTTTGTTTTTATAAAACTAATATGCTCTATTGCGCTTAGACTTAGCGTGCATAAAGATTAAGTTAAGTTGTGCTTCATTCA
This sequence comes from Drosophila mojavensis, assembly GCF_018153725.1. NCBI lineage: Eukaryota > Metazoa > Arthropoda > Insecta > Diptera > Drosophilidae > Drosophila > Drosophila mojavensis. The sequence continues at coordinate 10,393,633 of NW_025318899.1, read as the reverse complement.
AGGCCAAAATTTATATAAGAACTTAGTTGCTCTGTCTGCGTTTTAGGGATTTGTTGTCTTAGTAGAGTCTAGGAAGTAATTTGTGATATTTATTTTATAATTGTTAAAATATTAAAACAAAAATATTTATTTAAATGTTAAAAAAATTTTTTAACCATTAAAAAAACGTTTTAAATAATATATACAATATATAATATATATAAAAAATATTATAATATATATTTAGTATATAAATATACATAAAAAATTTAAAAATATATATATTTTATTAGTGTATAAGACAAATGAAAACATTAAAAATGTTAGCATTAAACTGGAATATTTATTAAAAAAAATATTAAAAATTAAAAACTTTTGTAACAAATTTAAAAATCAGTAGTAATATTCTTGAAATATATTATATACATATTTAAGAGTACTTTCAATTCGTTGTCAACTGAAGTATTTGGCATTTGTTTTGGCATTGAGAATTGATACAAAACCAAACAGACGCTGCTGACGGATTACTGCAGTTAAAGACAGCAGCAGCAGCAGGAGTAGCAGCAGGAGCAGCAACAGCAGCAGGAGTAACAGCAGCAGCTTAAAAGTGCATTTCTCAGTTACGTCAAATGGAAATTTGTGCACGCTCTTCTTAAATTACAACTTTATATCTGTATCTGTATCTGAATCTGTTTGTGCTTCTGTTCAGTATCTGTAGCTCTATTTCTATAGGTGCACTTGTATCTGTGTCTGTCTGTGTGTGCATCTCTGCTGGTATATTAGTGGGTAATGCTTTCGTGATGTTGCTTGCCAGCGACTATTTGAGAAATGTGCATTGCATGTTAGCGATTTACCCTTTTTTTCGGTTTTGTTTACAACTCGAGCGAGTTGAGTTGTCGAACAAATTGTCAAGGTGCCAAGGTGTGGCAAATGTACTGCAGATTACGGCGATATATGTATATGTTGGGTAAATCCATCAGGAGACGTGGGGTGGGCACAACAACATCGAACATCAATATCTATTTGCCAAAGTGCTTACTAAAATGGCAGTTGACTTTGACTTGGCCACGGTATATGAATCGATTTGATAAACTAGCCAAAGAAACTAGTTAAGCATTTAGATTTATTTTGTCTTAAAGCTGTAGCAAAGAGATGCCCTCAAGTTCAATTTGATAAATATTTAGTGAGACCTCAGAGTCGAGCTCTTGTTTGCTTTTGCCTGGAACGCATTCAATCAAAATGTTGCGTCCATTATCAAATATTACCTGCTGTTTACACAAATTGAGCTCTCCTAACCACAAATCGAAAAACGCGCTCGACGTCTGCAAAGCTAATTACATTTTGTTTGTCAAAGAATTTCAATTAATTTATATACTTAGCTAAAGAGTGGGAGAGAGAGAGAGGGGTAGAGATTTCATTTGTGTTGAATATATTTTGTGCCCCTTTCAAGTTGATTGCGGCTGCTGCAGCATTTGATTGAGATGGGAGAGAAGATGACGACACATGTTTTGCTTTAGAAAGCACACAAGGTCATTTGGGCCACGTGGAGGGTGGGGCAAGGGCGGTGAGGTGTCTCTCTTGAGGTTGCCAACAACAACAACCAGAGAGAAAAAGGTCAAAGGTGGCATTGAGTGCTGGCTGCAGCGGCTCCTTGGGGTCTGCGTTCAGTGTTGGGTTAATTAATTTCTTTAGCTCTGCCAAAAAGGAGAAAAAAAAAAAATACCAAGAAGCAGACACAAATAGCCAGCGTTGCCAAAAACCCAAGGCGAACGCCCACTCATGCGCCAAGTAGGCGTGGCTAGCTACGAATTCCAACTAATAAATTACAACACAAAAGTCAATAAAATCATTGAATTCATTATAGGTATATATCTATCTGTCTCTGTCTCTGTCTCTCTCTCATCCTGTCCTTGCTGTGCGCTTTGGTAATTTAAAGCTTTTCTTTTTTTTGGGGCGTAGCCATACCCTTGACTTTTGCTCCATCAAGGACAATGCCGGCCTCTCAACTAAATTAAATGAATTGAACAAATTTAAGTAAGTTTCTGCAGCAAAGATTTTACACATTATACAGCTATGCGCCTTAATTTACATAGCTTAGTGTCGCTCCCTCTCCTTCTCTCACTCCTCTCCGTCTCATCCTACTGCCAGTGTCCGGCCTTTACGGCTTTGTCTATGCTGTCGTCCGGTGCAAATTGTCACTAACGATGCGCGTAATTTTATGGCTGGGAGTTTCTACTTCATTTAAAGTCTGTCGCAAAATGTTTGCCGGGCTTTAGGCTAAGACCCAATGCTGCTACTCCTGCTGCTGCTGCTGCTGCTGCTGCTGCTGCTGCTGATATGGTCTTCGGTTAGATAATAACTTCACTAGCTATTTTCTAATAAATTAACTTTGAATGAAAAATAAATCAGCTCAAAGCTTGCGCACAGAACTGAGTAGGTTGGATTGAAATTTGCCAGAGCCCAAGAGACAAATGCTGAGCCGGAGCCTAGACGACATGCAAATGCGGTACAATGGCGAGGGAAGATGGTAGATGGGCTTATATTTGATCGATTTGTTATCGATAATGGCATAATAGCTGAAGTAACATAAGGAATGTAGAAAGAAGTTAAGTAGAGACTGGGGACTGGACATTGAAATGCAAAATGAAATGAGAGTAAGGGTATGTTCCTTAAAAGAGAAGAGAAGAGATGAAGAGGGAGTGAGACTTTTGAAATGAATTTAATTACTACTTAAAAGGAATCAACAGACTTTCCCGCTCTTCGATAAATATGATAGGGAGTTAATAATGTGATTTAAGATTGCATAGGGTAACGCAATGGATTATCGATATATTATCGATAAATAAAGAATGGTGTCATACTGAACCTGTAAAGAGATAAACAATGATTTCAAATATATATTAAGCCTGAGCTAAAACTTAATTTATGTAATTCTAAAGAAATTCAATTGACTTTATCCCCGATACTCTACATCATTGATTCATTATCGAGAAATGTCATCAAAAATAAATACAATCTAGTAAGGACTTGGCTTCAAACGACTTCCGTTCATCTAATCGCTGCAGGGCATTAAAAACTATAAAGTTTTGCCCTGACAGAACTAAACAGACCTAAAAGCTGAACAATATTCGAGTTTCTCGTACCGGAAATTGCTCGGGATTGTTCTTAATTTCCCAGACAACAGCGTTGAGCTGATGGCTTTGCCTTCATCATCAGCATCATTGTAGTTGTTGTTATTGTTGTTGTTGTTGATGCTGTTGACCACATGCTTGAGATGGCATCAGTTCCAGCTCTACGCCCCCGCGCACACACACACAGAGATGGGCAGAGAGAGGGAGTGAGAGGGAGAGTTAGAGCGTGTGAGAGTTGTAGACATTTGAGTGATGCACACATGCAGAGATAATTTGTTAGTTGACTGTCTCAGCTGGAGCCAGCTGCATTATGTTATCCCGAATGCTGCCCAAAGGCTTGTGCTGCTGTCAATGTGCGTAATGCCGTTGCCCAAACTTTTCGCTCCAAACATTTTTTGATAACAGAGTGAGAGGGGGAGGGAGGGCGAGTGAATCCAACTTCTGTGTGGGCACTGCCCAGCGGCTTTTGTCGCATGTTTCCAGCTTGATGAGCTAAAAAAGTTTCACAGCTTTTGCTTTTAGAATTTCAAACATTTTAATTGTTAGGCCGAGAGAGGGGCAGGGAGGCGCGAGAGAGAGACACAGAGGGAGAGAGGTGTTGGAGTTGAAGCTTTATGAAGTGCAGCAGCAACTCTATTTTTGTTGGTTACAATACGTTGAAATACCCTGTATTTAGTGAGAGTTCGTGAATTGATAAATAGTGGATAATATAATAAATAATTGTTAATATCTAATATCTTTTATGAATGCTAATATATGAAACTTTGCTAATTTCAGCAAACTTCTTATATTTTCGTATATGTATATTCTATATAATTGATAAATGCCTGTAGTGTATATACCCTTTATTTATATGTACATACCCTTTATCAATCATATATTTTATTTTTAATCTATTTCAATTTTTATCAACACTTATTCTGCTTTTGGATTATATTCTATCTCTCTCATTTGAATTCTGGCATATCCTGTTATTTCAATTTAATAAGCTAGGATATTTCATATTTCCATGCTGCATAATAGTCAGCGCTCATTAAGTCGCCTGCTTGAACACCTTGCTGCACACACACACACACACACACACACACACACACACTCAGACAGTTTATCACATTTACACCTATTGCCTCTCTCCATAGCGCACAATAAATATGTGTTGGCAAATCCGCTTTGATCCCTTTTTGCCGCATTGTCGTCAGTGTTGCGTTACGCTTTCGCCTCCTTCACCTCCTTCGCCTTCGCCTTCGTCTCCGTCTCCGTCGTCGCCTACATCTCCATCTCCTTATTGATGTTCTAATTCGCACTTAATCCAATCTAAGATTCGAATGAGCAATTTCAAATTATGATTATACCTTGGCACACGCCCACTCAGCCGCAACAATTCAACAGGCGAACGACTCGAGGGGCACTCTATAATAGAGGTAGACTGGGCGGCTCGGGCGGTACAGTCAGTCGGGTCACGGCTCGAGAGGCAGCGCACAGCAGTAAGAAGAGAAAATTATTTGAAAATATGACGCTAATGAAATTTTATGGGCCATGCGAAGGTTTATTTTTATATACATTTTGTTTTCGTTTGCGTTTGCCTTTGCGCTTGCCCCGCGCACCTTGGCAAAGCTGATGCCCAAATAACGGTAAATTAAGCGAGATAAATCTGTTTAGGCAGGGGGCAAGTCTCCAGTCGAGGCTCCACTGTAGTTGAGTGTTGCCATTTCGCTCGGATTAAAATTTCACTTATTTTTGTTCTTCTTTCATTTGCTTCTTTTGTTTTTGCGTTTGCTTTTGTTTTCGTTCTGCTTCTGTTGACTTTGTTTAGCTGTTTCCGCTTTGGAACGCGCGCTCCTCTAATATTTGCACGAAAAACCCAGGCTATTTATTTGTAAACAAGTTGGCGTTTTTAAAAAAAATTTACATCATTTTTTGTTATGCTTGCTGTTGTTGTTGTTGTTGTTGTTGCTGTTGATGTTGCGCCATCTCGTAAAAATTGGTTATAAAAATTGTTTAGCCGTAAATGAAGTATACGCATTTTTTGATGAATTTGTTTTTGCAGTCAAAGCGGCGCCAAAAGCAAAAGAAATACGTATTGAATCGGCAGCAGGAGCAACAGCAGAAGGAGGAGGAGAAGTAGGAGTAACAGCAGGAGCAACAGCAGGAGCAGCAGCAGCAGTTAAGTGTGATTTTTATGAATCGGTAATAACACGCAGGCAAATTTTTGATTGGTGCCCAGATACGGCGAAATCTTCCAAGTGCCCAGCCAAGATAACTTTTATGCAGATATACATCAATCGCATCTTAACCAAAATGCGTATATTTTAAATTTTTCATCACCAAGAAGCAGCAATACATCTTGTATAACAAAAGCAGCTGCATTTTGATGCATTGAAAGCTGTGGAGAAATATAGAGGAATTCATTTGTGAAAAGTTGAGCTGAATATGAAAATAGTGTGCATCAATTATATAGAAAAGTAAACTTAATTATTGATTAAAAATAGAAGACAATATAACAATAATGAAAACCCATTCAAAGTGACTTTGAGTCTTCAAAAAAATTAACCAAAATTGAAGTTGATAAAGTTAGCTGAAGGCAGCTTTGACTCCTATTATATTATTATAATTATATTTGAGTAGACATTATTTAAATGTAAAACTGTAATGATATTTCACTTGTTTCGTTCATTAACTAATTCACTTTGAGCTGGAACTTGTTTGCAAGGCTCAAACCAAAGCATTTAGCCTAATGGATAGTTGCTCTTATTTGCGTTTCCCTTTACTTTTTGTGCCATTCTACTCAATCAACATGGCAAAAAGTGGAAAATCGAGTGCAAACTTTCCGACATGATTGATTTGCAGCTGTGGAAATGCGTTGGCGCAAAGAGATTTATTTGCCATTAAATCTCAATAAAAACGATTAATCTAAATCTTTAATCAAATTACGTTGACCAAAAAGCGCGAACGACCAGACCGTTTGCTGCTATCCCTTTTATTCCTGCTATTCCCCTCCCTCTCTCTCTCTCTTTCTCCCCACTCTTTGCGCTTTTTGTTATTTTAAATTAAAATGTAATAGAAAATTCATTGGGTTACATTAAAAATGCACTTATCGGCTTAACCCGGGCAAATTGCACAGCTCTGCAGCTGCCCCGCTCCGCCCCGCCACGCCCTGCGTCCAGGCATGTGCCTAGACTCGTACAAATTGCATGAAATTAATTAAAAATGTGTGCATGTGAGTAGTGAGTGTGTGTGTGTGTGTGTGTGTGTGTGTGCGTGTGTGTGTTGTGGCATGCTTTTGTCAAATGGGCGGCCTAAAGTGACCCGCCGGCTGTTGCAGCTAGTCTGGGATCTGCTGCAACTGGAATTTCATACATCGATTTATTAATGTCAGCTATGTGCTGCTCGCCACGCCCACAAGCCGCTCTTTATTTTAAAAATTTTGTTCTTTTTAATTTTTTTTTTTTTTTACAATTTTCTTTTGCAATTGAGGCAAAGTGGGCTGAGTGGGCTGAGTGTGGCGCAACATTTTTTGACGGCATCCATCAGTTATTTCCAATTTTGCATGTGAATTATTAATGCAGCAGAAGGGACCGGGGAATATAGTGTGCATGTGTGTGCGTCTGTGTGTGTGAGTGTATTTGTGTGTGCGTGTGTTTGCCTTGTTCAACGAGTCCCACGTGATTGTTGTCTGAAGTTCTGTTGTTGTTTCAGCTGCTAAAACTACAAACAAACTGCCACACGATACCCTGTAAACAAAGTTAATCACTTGCATTTCAGTTTACCTATATACACACATATGTATTCTGGTATATCTAGTATAGAGTAGCTTAGTTGATTTTGAGTCTTCTATGAAGCAGCTTGATGAGTTCTGCTTGCCCTGGCTATTGGGTATACAAATGTGGATCTGCAGCTGTTTGGGCAACAGGCGCACAAAAGTGACTGATAGAGCTGCCGAAACTGTGACAGCCCAATTGTAATTGTAACGAGGGTGGCATGAAGAGTTGGACAAGTTATTGTAGGAGTTTATAGGGTATGCAAATATGTAGAGATATGAGTAGAATAGGATTTGCCTTGAGCATGAAGTGGAAATTATAGATAAGACACTAAAGGATTGAAGAGTTTTAAATAGTCTGAGATTAACTACTTTCGAATTATCTATAAATCAATAGAAAGTATATTATTACAGCCTAGAAGGCGGATTTAGAAAGAGCTTAAACAGTCGCATCAGCAGTAGCTGATAAAGAAGCATAGACAGCAACTCCTCACTAAATCTTAAAAAAAAAAAAAAAAAAAACCCGAAATACCAAAATAAAACTAAAAATATATTAAAACGTCTTTAATACTCTTTGCAATTGTCTTGCAGTGACAAATGAAAGTTTTGTGAATGAAGTTTTTACAATTTCCATTTGCTTATCATAAGGTCGTAGTTTACGCTTATCTCAACTTCCAACTACTTGTCAAAGCCACCTCGCTGACAGCAGTGCTTGCATTGCTATCAACTTGTTTGTTGTTGCTTTTGTGTGTTGCGGGGCATTGTTGTTGTTTCTGACTGCTGTTATTTTAAACGTATTGCTGGTAGTGCTGCTGCTGCTGCTGCTGCTGCTGCTGTTGATGTTGCCTCTTGCTGCAGCTACCACTTGCCATGCCACTCCCATGCAACTCCCCCGAGTACGTTGAACGGTGAACGCATTTTTGCATAACACATTAAATATTCCAGTTTGTTTTTCCCTTCTGGGTTTCAATTTAAACTGCACCCTGGCTGCTGCTCCGTCTGACAATTCTGGCCACGGGCAACAGCAGCAGCAGCAGCAGCAACAGCAGCAGCAACTACAGCTACAGCTTGATCTTCTGCTCAGCTTCAACTTGCTACTCGCAACTTGCAACTTGCGTGTGGCAAGTCCTCAGTCTGTCGACGCTTTTACTTTCAGTTTGCTCTGCTCCACATTTCAGCTTTTGTATGCTCAGCGCTGGGCAGATGGGGCCGCCTTCTGCTGCTGCTTCTTAATTATACCCTGTAAATAGAGTGATGGCCATAGGGAGTAGAGAGAAAACAGAAAACAAAGACATATCGAAAATCATAGGCATCTATCCTATATAAAACTAAAATTGCTATATTCGATTAATTTGAAAAGTATTTATCGATCTAATCGATTATTGACAGTTGTAGTGATTGTTTAATTTAGTCCTCTCATTTATCCATTGCCATTCCTTATAAATTGAAACAGTTTTGTTGTTCACAAAGTTATCGATTTTAGCCGATTAATGATAATGGTAGTTATCTATAGACTAGAATTACAAATTGAAAGAGGTGATACTGATATTTCGATAGGATATTTTATATATTTATGTCATCTCTGTTGCTTAATTATATTCATCATGAATCATCGATATGATATCTTTGATTATAGGATAGTTGCTATCATTAATATTTATAAAAAAATATGGGATAGTTATAATAAGAAGTTTAGCTTCCTATTTATCTACTTTATCCTGATATTCCTTCTCAGTATTCTCTGACTGCTTCTACATGATATTTTCAGGTCAAACACTCTCCAATTTTGTTCAGATCTACTTTTGCTCGCTGTCATTTAAAAAGTTAACAAGCGAAGCACTTTGATATAAACATCTCGCGGTACGAATCACGCTTCAACTGACTCGACTAAAGTAATGCATGAATGCATGAACGACTGACTGATGGACTGACGTACTGACTGATAGAACCGCTACTCTGACAGTTGTGGAATGCCTGTGCGGTCTCTCTGTCTCTCTCTCTCTCTCTCTCTCTCTCTCTCTCTCTGTCTGTCCGTCTGTCAGTTGGTCTTTCAAATTTGGTTTTTGCCTGGTTTGTCACATTTGCATGATAAATAAATTTACTTGGCTATCTTTGGTCGGAGATCTGAAAGGTTCTGTCTTTATTTTTACTACAGTTCTTTATTATTTTCGTTATCTGGCATCTATGTTGAGGCGAACTGTTGTTGTGCTGCTTTCAGCAGACGCGACGCGTTAGAAATAACGCTAATATTCGGGAGGGACGCAATTTATGAAAATTACTGCACAATGATGCGGACAAGGGTGGACAACGGACGTGAACCGGATCGGGAAGAGGACGCGACGCTACGCGACGCGACTCGACTCGACTCGAGTAGACCGGACAAGAGCGGCCCAGACCGGACCGGGTCAGTCATAAAAAATAAGCGCCGCCAAACAGTTTGTGGCACTTCGTTGTTGTTTTTCTTTGCTCATCTCATCCTCTCGGCTTCTTGTTTTTGTTTTGCCTGTGGTTGGCCTCTCATGTGCTGTTGGTGTTGTTGTTGTTGTTGTTGTTTTAACTGTAGATATTGTGACACCATGTGCGCCAAGTGTTGAAATGTTTTTTAACACTCAACTTGGCCGACTGCTTTTAAACACACATTTATCGCGCTGCTCTATGGTGTGGGTAGGGTCTAATAGATTTTATAAGCCAATTGGACTTGAATATGCACAAAAATTGTTTTACAATAATTGAATAGTTGAGAAATGTGCAGAGCCGGTATGTTTGTATGTATTGATGCATTGTCAGCTTCGAGCTTGCATATTATATATGTAAATATTCAAAAAATGCTTTGTAGAGCAACTGAAATAGTTTATTCAGCTCTGACTGGCGTCAAGTCTTAGCTATAGCTTTTTATTGGGGCTTCTTTTTGTTGTTGAGTGAGAATCAATTCTACAATTAGACTTTCAACAGCTTCCATATGGTATTTGTTTTTATACCAGGACAAAAAAGTATTTCAGTATTTAATAAATACTACTGCAGCTCTCTTATGGCTTACCTAAAATACATAATCAATTTTTACTGCATTATAACATTCCTTATCCAATTATATAGATCGCTCTCTTAAGTATGCCTATCTCTAATACATTTACTGTATAGTTATTAGTTTTACGCTTCATTCACTTCATAGAGCATCTCAGCTGCGACTTTTGTCGCCTAGCACATTTCATCTTAATATGAATTTTTTATTATTTTTTTGTTTCTCTGCGCTTTTTTGTATTTTTTGGATAATTTTTCTCGCTTGGTTCATTTAGCAACGTCACCATGCAAATAGCTGCGTCCAACAACGAGAGCAACAAAAGCGCAAGTGTTCATGCTGGACAACAGCAACAAACAAGTAGCGCGAAAAAAAAAAACATTTATATTTGTTCTACAACATTGCGTGCGCTGCGATGTCCTGGCCTGGCCTGTGATGTCCTCCCACTCGCGGGTTGATAATAATTTTATGCTTACCCAACGAACGTTGTTTTTTTTTCTTTTTAGCTTTTTTCACTTTTCGGTAAAAGCGCAAAGTTTTGCTTAAACGCTCATAACAGTAAAAATAAAATAACAACAACATTATGCTGAGCACAAAGAAGAAGAAAAAAATGTTGATAAATATAGGGATACAGTGAACGCTGCAAAAGTGCAACGAGATGGCAAATGTGCTCAGCATATATGTGTGACAGTCGGAGCTGTTGATATACGTACAGTAAAACCTAATTGTGGCTTCACTGTACGCACATGTGGGCTATATGCATGTACTTAAAAAAAGCGCAAGAAAGTATGCTATGGAAACCGCATTGCAAAAAATTACGTAAGTGAAAACTTGCAAAGCATTTGCCATTGTTCGTGTGTGTGTATGTGTGTGAGAGAGGGAGAGCGAGAGAGAGAGAGTGTGTGTGTAATTGTAGTTAAACGTAAACATGCACACACACACACACACACACACATGAGATTTCTCTTATGCAATAACTGAGGCTGCCTTCAAAGCACAAATTGGTCTTGTACGATATATTTATAAGAGGAAATACCCTATAGAAATTGTAGTTTTATGATTATTATTATGCATATGCTGAAATGACGATTGATAAAAGCCAACAAATATTTGACATGTAAATAAACTTGTTGTGAGACTTCATACACTTAATCTTAAGCTCTTTTGTCATATTTCAAGTAAATAAGAAATATTTGCAAATGAAGCTTAAGTTGTACAGTACAAACTTTGTATAATTATTGAATATTTGTGTAAAGGCTCTTAAAATTTGCAGCATAGAGTATTACATAATTGGCCCAGCTCTGTGTGGAGGTTTGGCCTGCTTTGTCTGCATTTATTTGTTGCTATTCTAATGTTGCGTATACGCCGCGTGGCATCTGAAGCTAATGCCAGTTTACAAAACTTTTATGTTATGCAACGAAAGCTAGCGAAATCCATACCCTAAACTATGTAGCAGGCCCCAGGCACCCCCTCACCACGTCACCCCTTCCCGACCAATCCATTCTATGGCCAAAATGTTCTCCTAATGGCGCATTTTGTGCGCTTTTGAAGTTTAGCCGCGTGCATTTCGCGTTCATTTGTGAAAGCCAAAGGCAGAACGCAAAGCCAAGCGCACAAAACCAAAGCTTAGGGCGGAATGGAGAACGGGGCGGGGGGTGGGGAGCTGGGAGTTGGGCGAGGGGATTCGGGGACTCTAGAGTGCACATAAACCATTCAGAGCTCAGGCAGTGTCACTTGAGCCGCATTGTACAAATGGTTTATAATAAATTTGGCATTATGTGCAACATTAAATTTTTTTCTTTTACAATTGGATTGCCTGTGCGTGTGTGTGTGTGGGTGTGTATGTGTGCGAGCGGGGCTAATTAAAGCTTTTAATGTCAGGCAATTCGATTAGGTAAATTAACGCCGGCTGCAGCCGTACGGCTTTTATAATTTGCATATATTACGCGCAGCGAATTTTCCAATTAAATTAAACTAATTTTCGGCCTCGCAAACGTTTATTGATCATTAGAAAAGTTTTTCATTTTTTCAATCAGTGTTTTTATTGTTGTTGTTGTTGCTGTTGTTGTTTGTGTCCGTTGCTGCTGCCTCTGGCTGCACCTGCTGCAAAAATATTGGCAATGTGTTGCCAATGTCAAACTAATGACACTGTCATTCCATGGCTATATCAGTAGCACATGACCCACACACACTATCTCCCTCTCTCTCTCTCTCTCTCTCTTTCGCTGTCTCTCTCTGTCTCTCTCTGGGCAACCCATTGTTGGCAAGCAAAAAGTTTTGCCGTGCAAAACTGTGCCAAACACGGCATAAAATGACAGGCAAATGTCTTTTAAATGACGCGAGTGAGACACAAAAGGGAACGCCCGCGGGATTTGCTAGTTCCCAGGCGCTGCCTACGTTGCCTTCCCGCCAGCAATCCACAATGCGCCAGCCATGCCAACGATGCCATTGTCCGTCTACCCGTCCACCCGTCCGCCGGTCCGTCGTTGTCGTGGCTGACGATGCGCAACTAAGCCCGTAAAAATCTATTTTTCAAACCAGTTGACAAGGCGTTCTCCCAGCGGAGAGAGGAGAGCAAACGCGAACTGCAGAGGGCGAGCGTGCCGCTAGTTCGAGAGGCAGCGGGGCGTATGAGTTATTTTATATGTGCGAAACGCAAATGAAAAATGGTCTCGTGCGCTTTCGGCCAATATGCGAGAGGTATATTAAGTTTATACATATCGAATAAGATAACGCCAGCTGAATGAATATCAAGATATAGTCTTATAAATGACCAATTGCTCGATCAGCATATTGGATTCCCCTTTGGCCATGGGAGACAACAAATTAAAGTTTATTTATTATTTAAAAGTCTGACCTGACTCCTGACTCCTGCCTGCCTGCTTGCCTGCCTGCCTGTTATTTCATAAATAAAGAATTTCGGCTATCTAAATTTAACTTTTGGCAAAACTATTTGTAATTTGTGGTCTCACATTTGATACATGCTCTGTGAGAGCTCAGCTTCAAGCATTTTGTAATCAATATTTTGTAGTTAAAATATTTGCCTTAATCCATCAGTGAGTATGTGTGTGTGTGTGTGTCAAGCTATGTCGGGCATGTGAGATGAATTTTTCTTTAAATTCAAATAGAAAATACGAGTATAATAAATAAAGACAGCCATTGAGAGATGATGACAATGATGACTATGTGGACAAAGCGTCGACTGGGTAGGGCAGAGCTAACACACACATACATATACATATGTATGCTTCGTAACGTGCCCTTTGGGAGCCATTTCAATTATCAGGCCGCAGACGCACTCAAGCCAGCTTCAAAGACCAAAACATATGCTCAAATATGGGCCGAAAAATCTCGTAAGCACTGACAGAAATGTTAGGTCCAGACATGACGAGGCGCCGGCTCAAGGGGTCAATCCTGGGTCAGACATGCTCACAACCTGCAGCAGTTCAGGCAAGGGAGGGCAGGGCAAACAAACACGGCAATCATGACACTTTTTATGCATTTGCATATAAAAAAAAAGAAGAAGAAGAAGAGGAGAAATAGAAGAAGAAGCAGAAAAACAAGCATACCAGAGGCCCCAAAAAACGTGGAGCGAACCTAAACGAAAGTTTTGCTTTGCCATTCAAAATTTATGTGCCAAAGCAAAATCAATAAACTGACGAACCGACCGAGTTCCAGTTTTCATCTAATTCTAACCACACTGGCAGGGTAAATAGGGTATAGCGAATAAGTGATTAGCCTTGATTGTGGGAGTTTTGAAGGGAGAGAGAAAGAGGTTTAGAGAGAGATGGAGAGAATTAGTTTTTCTAATGCTCTCCTCACTTGTAAGGGTAAGGGAAATGAGAAGAGGAAATGATTGGAGTAAAAGACTAGATCGGATAGGAGAACCAAGTGGAATCTAGGGAAGTGGGAAGAAGAGCGACAGAGAGAAACATTGTTAGAAACGTATAGGAAGTGGATTGAAAACGGTTACGAGATGGAGAGAACAGCATGAGAAAGAAGACAGAGAAGGAAACGACTGGAATCGGATAGGAAACGGACTGGAAACGAATAAGAAACGGACTGGAAAAACATAAGATACAGAGAAGAGAGTAGAGGATAGGAAAGGAGGCATAGGACAAAACGATTGGAAACGGATCGGAAACAGAGGAAAACAGTAGCTGCTGCCAATTAAGAAAGAGAGGAGATGGAGAGCACTGGTGAAATAGAACAGAAGGTTCTATCTTACCTTCTCTTCATATCCGGAGATAAGAAATGTAGAGAGCAGATGAAAGGGAAGAAAGGTTGGTGGCAGAGAAGATGAAGGGAGAGGAGCTGTTAAGAGCCCCTTTTCATTTACATCAAGTTAACATTTGTATTCATTTGTCATGACTCCCAAGCAGCACTAAGCGGGCTTCATTTCCTCATACATACAGAGCATTTTTTAGGGCACTTCACTTTCTGCAGCATGGGTAAGTGTATTAGAAATTCAGCTTGACATTTGAGCTGACATATTTCTAAACTTTTTTTTTTTTTATACATTTTGGCCTTTGGGCTACTTTGCCACGGCCTGCTTATCAGTTGACAATAAATTTTTGTTGCCCAGGGACATAAATTGAGCGCAGAGGCGCCCACATCCCTTTGAGATGTATTTGTGTTTGTATAGCACTTGTGGGTGTGGCAATCTGTGTGTGTGTGTGGGTGTATGCCGACTTGTTTGTTTGTGTGTGTGTGTGTGTGTTTGTATTTGGTCCAAGTGCGAGCGGGCATCATAAAAAGCGTTGCACACTTTGCGGCATTAAACGTGAGTTTTATGCACAAAAATTATATGGCATTGCAGTTAAGGAGCGAAACAGCAGATGTTTGAATCTTTCGAGCCAAGAGCTGTTATTTTTCTTTCATTTTTTTTCTTTTTTTTTTAAGTTTAATTAAGTTGAAAATATTTTCTGCTTTAAATAATAACAGCGGCAACAGTGGCCATGGCCATAGCCATAGCCGTAGCGCAGGCATTGCTATAAAATCTATAAAAGCAAAAAACAAACACACAAAAAACACGGCAAAGCAAAGCAAATGCTGGGCGTCAAGTAAAAGGGACGCAAATAAAATGCTCAGTAACTGTAAATACAACGCGGCGTATGCGTAATGTGAGAATTTTATGCAAAAGAGCCTTTGTACGAGCAGCGCAACAAGGATAACAGCGATAGAGCCACAACTGAGGCAGAGCCAGCTTAGACATTGGACGACATCGCTTGGCTCCTGGGCTCCCGTCTGACTATAAAATGGCGCCCAGAGCCCCTCCACACACACACACACACACACACACACACCCAGTACTGGCAGCCATTTGGTGAACGTGGTCGTTGCCAATGTTATTGTTGCTGCCTTCGCTGTCCTTGTTGCCCATTGCCCTGGCCTGGCATTAAAATTTGAAGCACCAAATTAACTGCAGCTTTTGCACAAGCGAAACCCGAGAAGAGCTCACAAGCTTTATAATACACTATAACCAATGAAATGACCAAATCGGGTCGATTAGCTATTGAGCAGAAGCTAAAGTGGAATGGGAAGGTATTAAATCGAAGAGTTGAATCAGAGAGAGTAAACTGAAAGTTACTGAGAGCTCAATGTGGAAATGGAGTAAAGTTTAAGTAATTTAAATAGATGCCAATGCAGTTTTATAGATGGTAAAATTAATATGAAAACTAATATGGCAATGATCTATTATCAAAGTTTTTTTTTTTGTTGAGAAAAATCTATTTTAGCCGTTTGCATCATTTATTTACAATAAACATAATAATAGTAATGCAGGAAATATTAAAAAAAAATGTTGTTAATTTTTTTTTGCATATAAAACATTATGTAAATTATTATAAAAAAATTCAAATATTTTTTTTTATGATTTGTTTTATATTTAAAAAAAATCAAAATATTGATTTTAATATTATTATATTATTTATATTTAACTTTATATTTATAAATTTGATATGTAAAAATATATATAAAATATTTCTATAAATTAATAATTTATTTTAAAAATGTATTTATATTGTATTAAAAAAAAAGTATTCTATTATCTAACAATATGTTTATAAATTGTAGATGTAAAAAATAAAATTCGAAATATTCATATAAATTAATAATTAAAGTTAATAATTAAATTCACAAAATAATTTCGCAATTTCATTTAAATAGAAGCCAATTATTCAAATCTTTGCATGGCACATAAAAGAGGCAGGCCTTAAATTAGCTGCACTTAATGCACAACATTAACGGCAGATGGCGCTAACAGCTTTCTACCATTTCCGGTTAACATTTGCAGAGCATTTCCTGTTCGTTTCAACGTGGCGTTGACCAGTTTCGCTTGATATTTTTTATCGTTTTGGATTTTAAATGTGAAAATGTTTCGTAATTGTTGTTGTTGTTCCACATTGTTGTTGCTGTTGGTGTTACTGTCTGTGCTAGTTTCGCGCAATGATGATGAAAATTAAAATAAAATGAAATACATTTGCCTACAGTAAACACAGCATATCGCGCAGTGAGTGTAAGCCCTTTCTGGCCGCTGCTCGAACGTAGAGACAGTCAGCTCTGTGCCATTTCCTGTTTGTGTTGCTGCTGTTGATGTTGTTGTTGTTGTTGCTGTTGCTGTTGCTGTAGCTGGTGGCTCAGCTGCCGCCATTTTTGGGCGCCATTTGCTTAGCTGGCGCGCGCGCTATGCTAATCGGAAACGGAAATGGCGCATATTAATACGCAAGCTGCTCTCAAGGAAGTCGCTCGGTCTGTCGCTGTGTCGGCTAAGTATAGCAGGCAGGCAGGAGGCTGGCAGGAGGCAGGCAGTCGCATGAAATTTTTAAAACCTAATTAAAGTGTTGAAATGGAATTTGTTAATTTAAAATTGGGTAATTTGCAGCTAGCAGCAGCAGCAGCTCAAGCAACAGCAGCTAGCAGCAGCTCGAGCAGCTGCTGAAGCAAAAACAGTTAACAACTTTGTTGCTCTAAATTAACTACTCATAATGCTGCCGTGGAGTAACTCACAGACACGGCCTGCTGCTGTCCTTAGTGCCGTTGCTTGCTGCTATCTGCACGTTACGCCATGCCACGCCACGCCTCGCCACCCCGCCTCCTGCTCGTCCTTGGCGTCCAGCGTGCCAACGTCTACGAAATTGGCAGCAGCTATAAACATTGTGCTGCAATTAAGCGTTATTTATAACCTAGTCGGCATCGCTGCAGAGCCGGAGTTTGAGTTAGGATCGGGTCGCCTGGCTTCGCTTATTTGCCAGCACTTGGGGCCAATGACTTAACTGTTATTGCATTTTGCACCTTCTTTCGGTTTTTCTTTTTGCCCATTTCTTTGTTTTTTTCTTCTTTTTTGTTCGCTTCTTTTCAATTCTGTTGGCTTCGCCTTTGGGTGCTGGCGTCAACTTTTGGCGTCAATTGACAACTTTTGTTGCCCTTATTGCCTTATTGCCTCCACCTTCCCCACTCACCGCCCTCCAACTCTTTCGTTCTGTTTGCGCTATCTGATTGAGACGCCAAAGCTGTCCTACAAAACACAGCTAGAAAAAAAAGAAAAGAGTGGAAAGCCGTCGTGAAACGCTGTTTGGGGGCCCACATAAAGCAGAGCACGACAACCAGCAAGAAATTGAGATATAGATATAGATATATAGTCATGGCTATAGACTGGACTTTTTTTTCGTTTTCATTTTGTTTTCTTTCATTTTTTCTTTTACTTTTCCATTTTTTTTAATCGTACTTCTTTCATTCTGTCGCGCCGGAAAGTGTAGCAAAAAATTGCTGGTTGCCATGCTTCGATGCGATATTGTTGAATATCCAGCCGGGCTGTGTGGCTAGGTGCACGCTATGGCTTAAACTTGAGGGCCATTGAGCCAGCCAGGCGGTTGCAACATGATTGCAACAACTTGCGGCAACTTGGATATAGACGAGTCGGGCGTAACGTAGAGCAAGTGCTTGAGCTCGGAGAGGGAAGTATGTATTTATGCATACATATATAGTAGTTAGGGTTAGCTTTGAGACTATGGGGAAAAGCTAGATAAAAATATACTTATTTTTTATATTTTCATTAACTTTTATTTACGAGTATAATAAGTAATATATATACGATATCAAATATTTATGTATATTAAATTCACTATGATTTCCGCTTCAATATATCATTGGTAGAAACCCTCTACTTTTTCGTGGAATATCGCTCATAGCTGTATTAAGCTTAAGCCGTATTTTTTTTTTTTTTAAATTTTATTTGCTTTTTTTTTATTACATATATATTATTTTAATTTTATTTAATTTGAAATTTATTTTCTTTTAAATATTTTCATTTTTTTGTATTTATATCATATTATATTTAGTATCCATATTTGTTTTTAATTTTTCTTTTGTTTATATATAATTTAATATTTATTCAGTTTAATCATATTTCATATCACACATTTACATTTCTCTCTAAGCTTTTCATCCTTCAACTTATCGTTTTCGCTTTTTTTTCCATTTGCTTGGCATTATGACTTTTTGCTAATGTCAACTGTTTATTTGACTTTGGTTTATCTTTTATTTCCTGGTTATGGAGCGCTGAACTTGACTTCGCATTATTAATTTGAAAGCATTGCCATTGCCAACTCTCCTCTGGCAGTGAGTGTGCTCTGGCTTGACTCTTCAGCCTCGTAGCAAGAGAAAACAGTGCAGTTTTTTATACCATTTTATTTTTCCTCATTTGCCACGGCTTTTATTGTTTTCTTTTTTTCAATGTTTTTATTATCTGGATGTATTTAGTTTATCGTTCATATTTTTCTTTTCCAACGAAACGGAACTCATTAAAATAATTCACATGCAAGCATTTTATCGATCGCAGTTTGACGTTGACGAACGTCGTCTGGGATGTCTATGATTTTATTTCACATTTTGTTTCCTTACTTTTTATTTTTTATTTTTTACTTCGCCTGCACTCTGTAAATTTTCCTTTTTCCGCTGCTGCTGCTTTTCTTTCACGTGTTGCCAGCAATCGCAGTCGCAGTCCTGTTACCCGGCAGCGTCTGTGCAGGAAATTCATTTGGGCCGCGCCTCGTGCCATAAATGGTTTACACACACACACACACACACACCCATGGACACTCACCCATATATGACCATTAAGAATTAATAATATTTCAAGACGATGGCGCTAATGATGCACTGCGTTGCCCATTCAGAGCAGGAGGCGTGGCAGCATTCACACACTTGCCAAATAAAGGCAGAGCGAGCTATACAAAATATAAAAAGTCAATTTGCAGGCATAAAGCGGGAAATTATATAGGGAACAATGGACACGGCAGCCACATTGATGCAATCAATAAAAACAATATCAAGCAAGTAATCGCACCTTAAGCAATGTTCGAAGAGATAATACTCTATAGAAGGAATGCCCTGCTAACAGCAAATGTTTATATATATTGCATTTTCTATGAGAATTCCAGTTGGGTTGATAAAGCTTTCATTTTATTGTATATATGAGATGATCTTCCATTTCACATGTTTCATATGCTACATATATTTACTGCATCATATTTCATATCATGTTTCATATCTCATATCTCTCGCTTCATATCTTCTGCTTCATATTTATTGCTTCATATCTCTCACAATCTCGACAAATCCCTGGGCATAGCGCAGCAGCTCCATGGCCAAGGTAAGCCTCAGCCGAAAGAGCAACAATATCCAGCAATTGTGATGCGTGTCTGCCAAAAATTTTCCAAAAGCCTACCCAACGTAATGGTTAAAAAGATATAACTTTTGTTTGTTGGCCTGGCTAAGAGGCAGAGATGCAGAGGCACAGACTGAGGACGGCTTTCATCTCCTGCATACTGATGATGGTGCGTATGTGTGTGTGTGTGTGTGTGTGTGTGTGAATTGGATAGATTGGCTGTCTCGCATGCCTGAATGGAATTGCATTACCAAACAGCCAACACACGTCGATATCAACGGCTGCGATTCCCAGGCCCAACCTCGAAAAGAAACCATCTTATTTGTTCATCATCAATTATTGGCGTGCATCAGCGCTGATGGAAACAATGGAAACACCATGTATCGCAAGTGGAATAACGATATACACATATACATATATTCATATATGTAAACATATATATGTATGTATATACATGCGTTTATATTGTCTGTTTGAGGCTTGCAAAGAGGAAAGGATTGAATGCATAACGCATGCATCAGCTATTAAAAGGCAAACAGGGGCGTGGCCGATGAGATAAAGAGGGCGCGCGGGGCACTTAATTTGTAAAGCAGTCGAAACGAAACGTTGCCTTGAAGCCACCCAAAAATTTAATAATTTGATAGTAATTGGATATTATATATATAATATATATAATTTATTCCCTGACAATTTCGTATGCTTTCTAATTTCTAGAGAGGGTATTTGTGAGTTATTTTCCCGTCGATTGGCTTGTGCAATATGCGTAAAGCCACCCTCCAGATCATGTCAGACAGCCTGAAGTTCTGGGAACTTTTCCCAAAAAATATCCCCAATTTATGGAGTAGAATGCAACGTGGCGTAAAGTTTTAGTAGCTTAATTTTTGTTATCCAGAGTCGGACAGTTGATGAGGTGAGGGGCATGGGGAATGGGTCGTGATTTGATGCCTGCAAATTGCTTTGACCAGCCGAAGTTCACATTAATCGTGTGTAGTGGTTGCTGCTGGGTGGTTTTCTTATATATGCACTGCAACCACCATCGGATAATGGACTCAACTCTGAGCCACTCACTTTCTCTCTGATTTCCAATCTCGTTAAGCTGATTTCATAACAGCATCGACAGCAGCAGGAGCAGCAGCAGGAGCAGCAGCAGCAGAAGAAAGCTTTCTATCTCCGCCTCCTGCCCAGCCCATCTCATGCCTCGTAATGACCTCAAGTGCGTCTCTCTCTCTCTCTCTCTCTCTCTTTCTCAGCTGGCCATCGTTTGCTGTTGTTGCTTTAAATCAAACGCGTTGCTGCTTTTCACACTTGAACCCGGCGATTCGCAGTGTCCCCAAGAGTTTCGTCTTCGGTCAGTAGCAGGACAATTCCACCTACCCACCCCCTCACATTCATATCCCCCAGTTCTCACTCTCTTTTTCCTGGTTTGTTGTTGTCTGGCATTGGTGCGATATGATTGCCAACCGGAAAATGTCGAGGAAAATTACATTTCCAGGGCTGTTGTTGCTGCCGCCGCTGCCACCGCTGCTGCTGCTGCTGCTGTGGCCGAGCAAGGTGCAAGGGCGGAGGGCGGAGGGCGGTGGGTAAAGAACTTCAAAAATTATTTACTGCCTGAGACGCTGACTTCATTTTGCTCGCTGTTGGTTATCAGTTTTTGGGAGCTGCTGTTATTTATGGCGCGCATTTGTTGTTGCTCAACTTCACTTTTATTCTCTCCTCTCTCTCTCTCTAATTTGTTTTTGTTGTTTATCAGCAAAGTGCAGCAGTGGCAACAAGCAGCAGTCACCAGTGTTGCCAGATGCTGAAATATTTGTATGCTTTTGATTACGAATGTTCCTGATAGGAGTTTCTCATCTTTAATTATGCTGTGCCCTCATTGAGAATGTAAGCCTGGGTTAATATGGCGAATTGAGTTTATATGTCTTTGTTTTTGATCGGGGTAGCAATTTAAATCGATCTGCCTCCTTTATTAAATGTTTTTATGTTCGTCTGCTTTTTGCTTTTCTATTGTCTATCTGTCAGATTTTCATTCCGTTCGTTCCATTGCCCATCGGTTGTTCACTTCGTATTTCTGTCCGACGTCTTTTTGTTTGCTATTGTGTTGTCCGCCCTGTTCTTTTATAGATAAATCTCTTTGTCCATCCATTCGTCCTACTGTCTGTCTATCCGATGTCTCTCTCACTGTCTAGCCATTTGTTCCACTGTTCCTCGGTTCTATTCGTCTGCTTGCCCGACGAGTCACAGTCTTTCCGACATCTCTCTTTCTGTGTTTCAATTCTTCATTCGTTCCGCTCTTCTATTTCCCACTGTCCGTTCTTCAATGCGTTCTACTTTCCATTTGTCTCTCTATGCCGCTCGCAGTTTGACGTCTCATTTTCCGTCTGGTTGACCCTCCGTCTGAAGGTCTATTTATATGTCCACCTGTCTGACCATATGCGTAGCCATTTGTCTCTCTATCTGTCTGCTTCAAGTCTTCTGCAGTTAGTCTCTACTATAGCAGACACGAAATAGAATATCTGTTTTAATATAGAAAAATATAATTTATATGTAATAAATATATTATAAATTACAATCAATATTTATTTATTTTTTTAGATATATTTTGCCTTGTTTTTTTCAGGTAATATACAATATAGGAAATATTTTAAAGTCCAATTCGATTTATCATTCTCCAATTCACGTGCTTTCGGATATATACCTCTCTCTCTCTCATTCACTTATTTGTTCTGTTTTTATTTACGGATATTCGAATGTAAAAATAGTAATAAATATTTGTTATAGGAACCTATTTTTTATCAAACTATGCTGCATATTTTGCTGATGGAATTAGGTTCAGCCTAAATGTAAATTCTAAATTCTAAATTTATAGCAAACCAGATGGTTTATAGTTTCATGTTGACTTATAAATAATTCCAGTTAAAATTGTTGCGTTTAGCTAACGGGGCTGGGTTTTTACAGTTCAGTTGATTTGACAGTCAGTTGGTTGCCAGTTCATTGGGTTATTAACCCGGCCCGCAGTCATGCTCTTAACCCATTGCGTTTGCTTCATTGCTGCTGCTGTTGTTGTTGTTGTTGTTGCTGTTGCTGTTGCTGTTTTTTGTTGCTGCTTTTTTTACAGCTTAATATGCACTTTGTGGCCTACAAATGCTCATAAAAAATACTAGTGAAGAGAACTGTTGTAGTAAACTGAAACTGACCAACAACATAAATAAAACTACGCCAGGCAATCAATGTGAGTGCAAAGCGTTTTTACCTCCCGCGGGGCTGTTTCGTACAGTTTCCGTTATTTGCTGTTGTTGCTGCCGTCGTTGTTGTTGCAGCTGGTGTTGTTGTTGGCCTTGTTGTACAGGCCCAATAAAAAGCGGACAGCTGGACATCCCTGGTCCTTGGGCACGGGGCTGAGGCATAGCCAGAAACGCTGAGCTGCATGCAAAATTAGCTGAGGCGCGCGCGTGTGCAGCGTGAAAATTTTTCGTAGTCTTTGGCCAACGAAGGTTTTTGGTATGTTGAGCAGCGTTTACACATCAATACAATTTAAGCCCATTAATACTAAAGGCAAAATTGCAAACACTGTAAACGGAAACGGAAACCAGAGCTAGAGAGTGAGCCAGAGAGAGAGAGAGAGAGGAAGATTGAGTACGAGAAGGGCGAGTGTGGTGGCACGCCTCCAATGACTACTTATACAAACATTCAACCGAAAAGGAGCACAGGGAACGGGCATGTGGCACAATATGAGTATAAAGACGGGTGAAATTGCAGACGCATAGACTCTAGCCAGAAGGAATCATCGCTTGTCTGGCACGTGGTTCGGTTGGCCACGGACTTGGCCTCGGCATCGGCATCGACGTCGGCATCGGCATCGGCGTCAGCCTCGGTCCTCTAATGTGCTTGTGCAGCGTATATTAAAAAGGGAAATGAAATGATTGCGATTGCTTCGATGTGCGATGTGCGATGTGCAGAAAGTCGACCACAGCTCGCAATTGGCACAATACCCGCAGAAGGGCAGACGGAGTCGAGTTAAATTGCCCCGCCAGTTGGGCAAACATTGAGTGGCTATCGATGCTATTGAGTAGTCCGCCAGCATTATTCATACCCACATTAATGTAATTGTGCGCCTACTCGCCCAAGAGCTGAGTGGTTTATTTCACTTTGGTTTGCATCTTGGCTCGTGGGTTTTGTGAAGGCTTTACTTTATTTCAATGATCTATAGGACATGATAGGGTTGTGTAAGGTGTGCGTGGATGAGTAGATAGTCGTAGTGCTTTGTGAGCTTGTACTTATTTCTTATGCTCATTTGGATGGGAAAACTCCCAGCTTACTCTTTTTCCCCTTTCCTTAACTTTAATCGTATATTTTTTTCTCTATTTCATTAGTTGCCATTCTCGTTCCCACAATCTTCCATGCTCTGCGTCTCTCATGTTCTATGTTCTCTCACTCTGCCACTCTGCCTCTCTCTCTCTCTCTCCCTCTCTCTATATTTCTTGCTGAGTTTCTCTCACTCTCTCAGCCTCTCTCTTAATCTCGCCATCTCAGTCTCTCGAAGTCAGTGTCTTCCTCTCTCTCTCTCTCCTTAGCCTCCTCCTCTCTTTCCCTCTCTTTCTCTCTCTCTCTCTCTCTCTCTCTCATACAATTTGGTTTCTTTCTCTCTTTGCTCACCAGTTTGCACTATCTCCGTCACTTTCTTTTCTTCTCATACTATTTTTGTCGGCCTCTTATACTTTCTCCTTATTTCCTTACCTATCTGTCTATCCTATGCTCCATCACTCTATATTTTTCTATATGTTTGTCCTTATCTATTCTTCTCTGACTCTCTCTCCCACTCTCTCTCTCTCTATCCATCTATCTATCTCTATCTCTCTTTCCAACTCCAACTCCAACTTGTTAAGAAGAGATAATGTGCTTCTGCTTCCGCTTTGTCAACTTTGATACTTGATATATTTTATGAGCTGTAAAATATTTCGTTCTGTTTCTCGCCTGAACTTTCTGAACATTTTCAATGGCTTCGGGATATGGCGCAACAACATTTATATAATCCGCCGTGCCGAATTCGCAAGAAAAGTGATTTCTTCATTTGGCATTTGATGCTCGCTTTTACAACAAGCTCAAGCTGCACTCAGAGGCCTATGGGGATTCGGCTGAAAGTAAATGTAATTTCGTGGTCAATAAAGATGGCTTTGAGTTGCAACAGTGCCTGACTGAAATGCAGAAATCAACAAAATTCTCTGCACACTTTGAGTAATTCGTCAGGCGGAAAGCTGTTTCCCCAAAGTGAAACTCGAGCTAGTTTCATCATATTTAACTCGTTGCTAGTTAACTCGGATTTTCTTTTCGGTTTTCTCTTTTCTGCTGTGCCGACTTGTTTGTTTGGCATAAGTTTTCGGCGATTGCTGCACATGGCCGGGGCATGCAACTTCATCACACATGCAGCACAAATTGGCAATTCCAATTTTGCCACTCTTGATGCCATTTTGATGATGGGCGGGCAAACGAGTCGAGCGACTTCTCAACTTTTAACTTTGCATATGGAGGCAGGCAGGGCTTCCCAGCTTTTCGATTCTTTTGAACTCTTTGCGTGTGTGTGTATGTGGGTGTGTGTGTGGTGTTATTTCTTTTTTACCTTTGCTGCTGTTCAGCGGATTAGAAGTCGCATTTTTATGGGCAGCACTTAAAGCTCAGCGCACACACACACACACACATACATACATACTCAAGTTCAAGTGTGTGTGTTTGTATGGGTATTAAATCTGTTCAAATAACCGCACACATACACGCACATAGAAAGTCAAGGGATCTGTGTAGGGATCGGCAGAGGTAGGGTGAGGGGGAGGGCGAGAGGGTAACCAGAACTGACGACAGCCTTGTCGAAGTCATTGCTGATAAATCTTTGAACTCAGCCGCAAACACGTAGAAGCATTCGGTGGTTACGGGAACAATTTTTTGCAGCCAAACGTTGTCATAAAATGAAAATGTCCTTTACGTTCTCACATTTTGTGGGCGTGGCGCGTGTGCCACTGTGTGTGTGTGTGTGTGTGTGTGTGTGTGTGTGTGTGTGTGTTGCCGATAACACTTAAAGCGCACTGCAGATTTCTTTACTTATAACGAGGCGAAACTGAAATGTCGCCTCAACTCACACACACACACATGCACACACCCTGATATACCCTCATATACTTGTTGTTATTGTATTTGTTGTTGTTTTAATGGGAATCGCTGACGATGCCGGAGACGTTGCCATGTGCAGCATTTATGAGTAATGAACTTCTTGCTCAGAATGGCAGACCGCAAGGTGCGCGACGGCGACGGCGACGGCGACGGCGATGATGATGGCGATGGCATCTTATCCGACCACCTACCAACTGGCTGGCAGCTTTGAAGGGTGAATTTAAGTGTATGTGTGTGAGTGAGCGTGTGAGGACATGTGGGTGGGTGTGTGTGTGTGTGTGTGTGTGTGGCAACCTTTTTGGACCCGCTGACATCGTCAACGTCGGCTGCAGGCATCGTCGGAAGCGTTTGCTTAAAAGTAACAAACTGTGTCAGCTCCGCCTGGCATTTGAGACGTGACTGTGTGACTCCCAAGCAGTCTAAAGGTTGCCTCAAAGCGAATACCCCACCAGCCAGCCCAGCCAACCCAGCTCCTCAGCCAACCCGCCAACTATGCCACAATTCCACGTGATGTGCGTGCGAGTGTGTGTGCGTGTGTGCGCGCGTGTGTGTGTGTGACATCAAAACGACAATCGCGTGTGAAGCAAAAATTTAATTTATATTTTGACATAAAAATTATAGCAATAAGCGAGCGGCCAAAGTGAACGAGCGACTTTGGAGTACAGCGTGACGGAAACGCATCTCGAAGATGGCGTCCCAGATAAGGGGACGAGAATTTGCTCGTTTTCGGTGCTGTTGCGTGTTTACTTTAAGATGCCATCGGCGACGTTGCGCTGATTAACGCGAAATTGATTAAGTGACATGGCAGCCAGACGAACAGGCGAAAGCGGGGGGCGAATTTCGAGGCGGGCGGAGCCTTCAAAAGCACAAGCAACAGCGTGCTCAAAACGTGATGAATGTGTATTTTGGCTGGGCAAATTCCTGACGGAGTGATGAAGCGGCGGGGAGCGAACCGAGGCGGAGCGCAGCGGGTTATGGCGACAAAGATGGCAAATATGCTTTTACGATAGCTCCTTCGTCCTCGTCGTATTTCCCGTTTGTTTGTTATGCGAAAAGTCGCATCAAATTCGATGCGATAAACGTTTGCCAATGTACTAAATCGTGTATGGCCTTTGTTGTAGTTGAATTTATATTAATAGGGTGTGCTTCGATTATTATATTGCTATAGCCGTCGATCGTGATCAATTTGAGACTGTTGTAATACATTTTGTATTGTATAGCATATCATGAGATCTTGTTGCATTATGTGTTGAGATTTGTGCTAGGGAGTTGCCCTTAAAAGTTTGAATTGTTGAACAGGGCATTGTAGAGCTATGAGATTTTATGAGATTTGATTGTTTATTGATCTTACAACAAGTTTATTAAATTAAATTAAAATTTGTAATTTATGTATATTTATTTTTTTAAATTATATTTTTTTTTTATATTTTATATATTATTTATATATAATTTTTTTTTTTTTTTTTTTTTTTTTTTTTTTTATACATATGCATACATAAATAAATTTTTTTTTTTTTTTTACTTTCTATAGAACTTTATTGAGGTGATTACAATGCTAACGAAATGCAGTAGAAGCAGGAATTGTTATAGTAGTTTTTTATTAAACTGTTTGAAATGACTTAAATATAGTTGTAATATATTTTGTAAATTTTATTGTACATACATACATACACATATAAGTATATTATCTTTGATATGTTTGAAGCTTGTGTGAAGCTTTGTAAGCAGCTTGGCTTTCCAACTTTTTCGAAAACGTGTGCGATTTGGCTCTCAGTGTACCTTAGGATATTATATTTTATTATTAGCTATTTTATTTTTTATTTTACAGAAAAGTAAAGAGCTCTTTTTAAACTGAATTGAATTTGAACAATATGTTGAAATATCTATAAATATAAATTGCACATTTAAAGCTTAGGATTTATAAGCTCTCTGCTGTGTTAAGCTAACAAACTGCCTAAAATAAATTCAGTGCAGCTTTAAGTCTCCTTTTGTCTATAATTTTAACAATTCAAATTTAAGTAAAGTTCTGCTTTGAATTTCTCCAACATATCCCATCTCAGTCTCTCTCTCTCTCTCTCTCTCTCTCTCTCTCTAAGTGTCTAACTGATTTACTCTCTCTGACAATGCACATAGACTGGCTTTAACTATTTTATTTAGCATAGGCTTTAATCAATCACTAGCAGCTCGCCTCGACACAATAAAATTTTTTATTTATTCATTCGCCTAGCTAAAAACAAAGAAAAAAAAAAATGAAAACGAAAGCTTTGTCTTGTTTATGTGTCGCCTCCAACTGCTGCTGCTGTTGTTGTTGTTGTTGTTGCTGCTCTTGGTCTCTTCATTGTTGTTGCTGGTCGTTCCGTATTGCGCTTTTTGGCGCCTCGCTGCTGACACTAAATACGCTCGGGAAATTATACAATACATTCTCAATCAAATGTCTGCTCAATGCTGAAAAATGCTTCAAAGTGTTTGCTGCTGTTGCTGCTGCTGCAGTCACACCAAACCAGCCACGCCCACCCAGCCAAAGCCACCTTTTCAGCCAAAGCCAAGCGTATTTAAGATGCTGCCACTGCTGCTGCTGTTGGCCGTCTGGGGAAATTTGCCATTTTCTGCACAATAAGATTTACTTGTCTAGCTCGTGCCCGTTGCCATTTGGTGGCGTAGCCGTCGCCGTTGCCGTCGCCGTTGCCATCGCCGTCGCCGTTGTTGGCAGCCACAGCAACGCCAGCTACGTTGCTGCATTAAAAACTTTGACAGCTCATTTACTCGTTGTTCGAACTTGGCTCCTCGAGCAGCTCGAGCTGTTCAAACTGGGTGGCTGTTGCTGCTGTTGCTGTTGCCGCTGCTGCTGCAGCAGGCGTTATGTTTAGGTTTAAAGTCTATAACTGCTGTCGTTGTCATTATCCCAAAGGATTTGGCATGCCTTGCTGGCTACGTTGTTCAAATTGCTTAGTGCTTATTCGGTCGTAAGTGCCGAAATAATGAAATCCCCTTGTATTATCCGCCACATAAGCTCGTATCGTTTGGCGCTGCTTCGACAACCGTGCTACAACAACAGCAACAACAACAACAACAGCAGCACGAACTGGCGAACTGTTATTGCAGTTTTTTCCATTTGAAATGCTTTTGTTTGTTGTTGTTGCTGCTGCTGGCTGTGAGTTTTGTGAAATCTATTTTGCTGCACATTTCTTTGGGCGATAAGTCGCAGACATGGCAAATGATGCTGTTGCTGATATGCAGCCAGAATGCGGCAGTGCCCTACAATTGATATGTGCAGTCCATTGGCTGTGCCATGCCCTAGGGCCAGCTCCGTGCTAAAGTGAATAGCTGTGTGTGTGTGTGTGTGTGTGAGGTGTGTATGAATGAGATGGGAAATCAAGTTGCAACTGGAATGAGTTTATATACTATATTGAATGAATGATTGCTAAAGCTTAGATCAATAGAAGATACTCAGCATATGTATATCATGATCCTCTTTTCTAACTGTATTCCTTTCTAATGCTATATTGTAATCGCTTGATCCATCGATGCTTTAAGATCCTTCCATTCAACTTGAGCTGCTCTTCTTATTCACTTCGCTCGTTTGCCAAATGTTTCATTTGTTATTGCTCTGCTTCTTGCTAATGCCTGCTATTTATTTATCTAACTGTGGCATTCACAGTCACTCTAATGTCTGCACCTTGGCTCGCACCACATGTCACATGCGTAATATTGAAAAATTACCATTTTCAATACGGCGTCACGCATACGCAATGTGGCCGCAGCAACTTCAACGCATCCATCTCCATTAGCGCATACAAACTTCACCAGAGACGCAAAGATGTTGGTTCTGCGCCCGCTCCTCTCTCTTACTATCAGATATATGAGCTGTTGTCCGCCCACCTCCCTCCCTCTCTCTGCCTTCCACTCTTTCGCTCGCCCCCTCTTGGACTCACTCTTATGGTCGCTACTTAAAACTGTTTGCTGTTAAATTCAATTTCAATGCTCGTTTGTTTCCATGCGTTTGGCCATTTTACTGCCCTGCCATAGCCGAGCACTAGTCGTGTGTGTGTGTGTGTATCAGAAGGAGATGGCCTTGCTTTATGCCTTGCGGTGCTGGCGTCGATGGCACAAACTTTTGTAAGTAGCTGCTGGTCTTGCAGTTCGCTCTCTGCCTCATTCTTTTCCCAGCTCTTTCGGTTTTTTTTTGTTTTTGTTTTTTTGTTTTTTTGTTTCTGGTTCTGCTTGGCTCTGTGGGTGCGCTTTATATTTTTTGATTTCGCCGCCAAGTTGCGCATGAGAATGCAGCAAACGGCTTTTTTATTGTGGCCATTTGCCATAGTGCCGCCAATGTGCTGCCAATTTGGTGGCCGGCCCCTGTTGCAACTGTTGCCGGCTCATATGCGAGCTTTTATAGCATCGTTTCCAGCTACTCCTGTGTGCCTTAATGCCGTCTCCTTGCAGTCCCTCTCGCTTCCCTCTCCCTCTCACACTCTCACTCTGCAGCGTTGCGCTATTGCACTTCAAATTGCCCGCTTAAATGTGCGGCGATTACCAACAGCCCAGGCTCGGGCTGGGAGCGCGGCTTCAAAGCCAAAAATGTGTAGCTGGTAAAAAAGAAGAAGAAGCAGAAGCAGAAGAAGTGGACAAAAAAAAAAAAAAAAAAAAAAAAAGTTAATTCTATTTGCGGTTGCAGCCACAACCGCAGCAGCAGCAGCAGCAGCAGCAGCAGCAGCAGCAGCCGTCGAGTCGCATTAAAGTTGAATTTTTGTAAATTTATACGAGCATTATACGATCGCCCCTCGCTGGCCGGCCCCTGCGCAGCTTTGTGGCTGTCACATTTGGCAATTTCCATTATTTTATGTCCTCGTCTTTGTCGTCAGCATCGTCAGCGCCATCAGCGTCGAAGCCAAAGTAAATTTTATACGCCACTTTTCGCGGCTAAACAAAAATTAAATAAAATTTAGCGGTCTGCTTGCCCCAGTCAGCTGTTCACCAGAAAAAAAAGTAAAACGAGGAAGAGGAAGAAGAGCGAGCAAAGCTACCCAAACACCTCCCCAAACTCAACTGGCGCCCAGCTCTACCCACTGTTTATGGTCTGTCTAACGATTGCCGTCCAAGTTGCCTGGCGTTGATTAGCCTCTGTGCGAAGCTTGAATTAGGGCCAAGACAAAACGTGCCCAAAAGCGAAACTTGATGCGACAGCTGCACAGTGGTATGAAATGGGCTATTAGCGGATGAAAGTCGAGAAGAGGAAATGCTGAGCAAAGGGAAGATGAAGGAAGGCAACTGAAGAAGGCAAAGACTAGAGAAGATACGAAGACATTTTGAGCAGAGTCTGAACTTAGTTTTCATTTGGGGCTGTTCTGTGAGTTTCTTTTGTTAGCCTTTGTTGCCCACTGTGCGGCTGCTTGTCAGTCTCGACGCTGTCACAGACGTAACCACATGGTGACTGTGACTTTGATGCTAACGGCAAAACGGGGATGCTGTCCGGGGTCAGGCGGCTGCCTTTTTTAGGGTGGACATGCAAATGAGCCTGTGCCGTAGTTGGTTTTCTGCTTGGACGCTTCGTTGCCTTTGCCAACGACAGCGCCTGCCTCGACGTCGACGTCAACGTCAGCGTCAACGTCAACGTCGCCAGGCAATGGCTGCTTCGTTGTCTGTTTTTATGGACGCAGTTGTTAATAGAAAATGAGCTACACGCGGCCGCCCATCTTGGCCAAATCATAACGGGCCTGATGCTCAAAAAACCGAAGACGGAATGTTTTTATTGATGTAATTTGCATAAATTTACACTTGCCAACAACAACAACGACAACAACAACAACAACAGCAGCTGAAGACGTCGGCGTTCGTGCAATCTGTCAAAATAATTCGCTGTTAAAAAGAGACGAAGAGTAGAGAGCGAAGCAGAGAAACAAGCTGAGATATTTTATACTCTTTTCGCATTCTGTTTTGTTGCGGACAATCTTTAAAAGGAACTTAATTAAAATCACAATGGCGCACAAAATGTTGCGTATACGCAGCGCAGGCCAAATGCGCTTAATTACGTCATTAGCAAAGTCAATAGAATTAGCCGTTGTTGCAATTGTCTCTGCTGCTATTGCTGCTGCAGTTGTTGCATCCACAAAAGGTCGCAACAAGCGCTGGCATTTCATTTTGCACTTAAATCAAAATTAAATTGCATAATCGCCGCTGCTGCAACAACAACAACAACAGCCCCAACCACAAAACGCTGCAGAGTGCCCGGATATGGAGTCGTTGCCTTCAGAGCCGTCGCTGCCGGCGTCGACACGCCAGCAGCTGCAGCTGCAGCAGCAACGCGACGGCTGCGGCCGCCTGACAATAACAATAGAAACTGAAGTGGCAAAACAATAACTGGCGCGTCGCGTTGGGTTTTCCGAGCATCAACCAAATACGGACCCTCTCTCAAACGCACTCACACACACACACACATAGACGGATATGTATGTATGAATATATATATTTAAACAAAACAAATACTGCGCTCGACTGTGCCAGCTTGCTGCTGTGTGGGTGTCGAAAAGAAAAGGGTTGCTTAAAGAGTTTTGCTGCTCGTTTCGACTGGATTTTGTGAACTGCATATCCTTGATATTTCAAAGCACACTAAGTTTTAAGCTCTACTCTAAGAGATTAAAGCTTTTGTACGATATTTAAAGCTTCTTTTTTAATTTGAAAATGTAAAACCAATTTCAAAATTTTAGACTTGCTTTGATATATATTTGTTATCGATTTATATATTATTATTCTTTATTCTTTCTTATTCTTATTCTTATTCTTTCTTTATTCCTAATATTTTTTCACTTTTTAATTTGCGTTAAATAGTTCCAATATTTCATATATTTTTTAATAAATATATTTAATAAATTAAAACATAATTTAAACTAATCCTATTCTACATTAAATATAGCTTAAATCTCTTCTAAAGCTTACTACCATTTTTTGCGAAATTGTTCACGAATTTCCAAGCACATTAAAGCCTTATGAGCGAGCTTAAAGCTCTTGAAAATGGTAAATTTAATTGCCAGCAGTTTCCGTAATTAAAGACAAAGTTGCTATTAAAATTTTACATTTCTTTCTACTACTACTTTATCTATATGCCATCAAAAACTTTTCTTTATGTATAATTTGCATGATTTTAATATTTGAAGTTTTTTTGTAGCCACCCAGCTCTCATTGTCTATAGGCGAGCCATTACCATTACCATTTGCATGTTGCCTTTAGTTTTCGTCTTTTATTTTATATATTTTTTTGGGCTCCCTCACAGCCTGACAAACTGCAGCGCGGCCTGCCGAATGTGCAATGCTCTGTGCACCGTGGGCATTATGCAGCCAAATTAGCTGTTTAGCTATTTTTGTGCTAGCTGTTTGCCATCCGTCTGCACTGGCGCTTGTCGCGCAACTCGATTGCATTTAAATTGGTCGCTAATCAAAGCGTTGCCACCTGACGACCCGTCGCCCCAACGACCCAACGACCAATGTCATTTGCATTTGTTGCCCACGGTGCAGCGGACTGCTCCTGCTCCTGCTCCTGTTACTCTTGCTGTTGCTGTTGCTGCTCCTATTCCAGCGGGAACTGGACGTTGCTTGCATTGTGGCATTGTCCTCTCTGTCTGGCTGGCCCTCTGTCTGGCTGGTTTCTCTTTTGGAGTCTGGCTCTTGTCGTCGTCGTCTGGCCACAAATCGATGCGCAAATTTTTACAACGCGCTGCGGTTAGCAGCTGCTGTCATGGAGAGGGTTCAGCCTCGATTGTCATACTCTACCAAGTGTTGTTGATGACTTTTGAGAGATACGAGAGAGAGAGAGAGATTGATAAATAAAGAGAGAGAGAGAAAGAGATAGATAACGAAAGAGAGAGCATTTATGTTGATAGTTAAAGAAAAAAAATTTTTATCTAGCTCTGAATGTATAAGAATTTCTAAGCGAAGCTTGAATCAAATTCTTGTCATTATTAAAAATTATTAAAAATAATTTTAAAAAAATTTTCTAGTATCTAAATTCCATTAAGCTATGAATTTCGATATACAAAATTTATTTTAAATTAAAACTATTTTTAATATAAATTTTTAGGGTATTTGAGCACTTGTCTTGCTCAACAAATTTCACATTGTCTTTCTTGGTTTTCAGAAAAAAAAAAGGAAAAATGTATCTCAATGGACGCGTTGCGTGTATCTGAACATTGCTGCTGCTGTTGTACTTGCAGCTTTCCCCCCTTTGCCAGTCGCTCCCTTTGCGTCCTTGCTATACATTTTTAATTTTTATTAAAATATTTATGCAAATATTGAACATATGTTGGCGGTTGGCTGGCCAGCGGAAACGCTCTGGTGCTCCTGCTGTTCTTTGTTGGACGATATCTTTAATATTGGAAATTCGCAATATGCTGTGAAAAATCAAAAGCTATTTAATTAGTTGAAAGTGTGATAGCCCGTCCTGTCTGTGCGGGCAGACAGTCGAGCCACCTGGGAGTCTCTGCGCTCTGCCAGCGCCAGGCCTCTCTGACACTTGACTGTTAATTAATGCATGAGCCGGGCGTCCATTGGAGGACCGAGGAGTACGCGCCGCTGTCTGATTGCTGCAGTATGCGCAATTAATTTCATATAAGTTTATTGTCACCTCTTAACTTCACGCTCACTCTGCTCACTCGCCAATGCAATTGTGGTGGGGGGCGCCTGCGTGTGTGTGAGTGTGTGAGTGTGCGTGGGTTCAAATGGGTGTCATACAAATGGACTTAATTACGTGCACGGAAATCAAGTATTTTCTACAAATTTACGCTCTACCATTTAGCACGGGCCGCGCACTCGTCTGCGGTTACAGTGCGCCCAAGCGTTTGCTGTTTATATTGCAAATTAATCATACGCCCCGTCAGGGCAATCAATTGAAGGCGTTCCCGAAATCAATTTCAACTGAAAAGTGTCTTTGCTTACTGTGATTTAAACAGATTTTAATCAAAGCTAATTAGCTGAGATCGTGATTTCATTTGTCTAAGATATATATGTATATATAGGTATATCTCCAACTTGGCGGGAATTGCTTTTGTGAGGATTCGTAGAATGTATTTCTGTATGATTTATGCTTAACTCTAGTACGCCTGTTGTCCTCATTGGCTCGACAGCTAGCCGTGTTGTTGCCCTCCACGTGTGTAGAGTTGTAAATGATCCAGACAACTGCCAATTTGCGCATCAATTGTTGAATAAAACATGATAATCATAATAAAGCAAGTGAGCGCTCTGTGTGTGTGCGTGTGTGAGAGACAGAGAGAGAGAGAGAGAGAGAGGAGCAAAAAAAGTGAAATAAAATAAAATAAAATAGTAGACGTGCCCAGTAGACTCCATGCATAAATGAAATGCGAATCAAAGCGAAACCAATCGCCCTGCCACAGCCAGAGTCCGGCCTAGGCAGCAGCAGCAGCATCATCAACAACAGGAGCTCATCAGCTGAGTGAGGGGGCGAGTGCGTGCAAATAAATAAATGTAATTGAAGGCAATTATTGACGTTAAACTCCGATTCGAATTGGAGTTTTGGTTGAACGACCACACCTACCGCACACTCATCTGCCCCTCCACTCTATGCGTATAATTTTAAACGCTTTAAGCATTTGCTCAAATAACTGAAATTGGATATTTGCATTTATCGCATTGCAATTTAGATTTGCCTTTTGTACAGTTTAGAGCATGATATATATACAAATACATATACACATATACCTATTTGAGTTCATGCAATTTGTGTAAATATTTTGGGAAATTTATATTTCGGCACAAGTTGAATTTATTTCCTTGAATTATCTATTATGATTTTATTGCTCTATTAGATACGTGCATACTCTTAAATTCCTTGGCATATTTATTATTAAATTTATAGTGTTACGCCTCTCACTCACTCGCTCACTCGCTCGCCATCAATATGTGAGCTCAGCCGCCCATCGCAAATGCCATCAGGCTGCCAGAGTCCAAAGCTTTGATAAATAGCTCAAGTGAGATTGTCTTGTGCACTTTCCAAACACTGGCACGCACTCAGCACGCAGTGCCAAGTGGACAATATGGACAAACCGAAACTGAACCGAAACTGAACTGAACCGCACCGAGCTGGAGCTGAAGCTGTGGAGCAGCTTTCAGCAGCCTTTGGCCCCTCTGCATCTATAATTTTAAAAGCAAACTCATAAATATTCAAAAAAGGCGGCCAACATCAGCGACCAACAGCGCATTATGGGCGGGCGTGTCTGTGTGTGTGTGTGTGTGTGTGTATTATATGATTCGGCACAAACCGCTCACCATGCCATGCTGAGGCACGCCCACATGGCACTCTGAACCGAACCGAAAATTCTATTTTCTTTTTAATAAAGGCCAAGTAGAAGGAGCAAGGGGCAGAGGGGCTGAGGGCCGAGGGGCTTTGGCCCATGCTGGATGGCCGTTGTGTGGTGCGGGCTTTTTTGAAAAGTCGACCATAAAATTGAATAAACCGCATTGAAGCACATTATTTTTTATTAACTGTGCACCGAGCAGAGTCGAGTCGAGTCGAGTCGAGCTGAGTCGAGATCCAAGAGATGCCATCACACAGCGAGTGCTAAACAAAAATCCAGAGCAGGTCGTCGACTTGTCTCTGTGTCCATGTGAGTGTGAGCCATGTGTGTGTGTGCCGTGTTCTGGGCTTTTGACCGACGTTTGTCAAATAGTCTTTGCAATTTACACACACTCAAAACTGGGCGATGGGCGGCGGTTTCCGTATTTCGGCTTTGGCTATCACATTTGCTGCAACGCTTGTTGGTTATGGAGCCCCGAATGCTCCATTGTGTGCTCTGTAATACGGCGGGCAGCCCGGGTGTGTGTCTGCACTTGCCTTTCAAGCACCTTATTTATAAGCACTTTTAATGGAGTCGGCTTACGGGGCGTATGAGTATGGTGAACATATTTCTCTCTGTCTTGTTGTCGCTGCGTCCACGCTGCGCTCTCCCCTTCTCACTCTCTCTCTCTCTCTCTCTCTCTCTCTCCCTGTGTGTGCTTCAAAATCTGATTACGATTTTTATATGACACTTTGATATGATTTATTTGGTCATTCAGCTTTTCAAAGGCAGGCCTCGAGCAGCCGCTGCCACTCCTCACCGAAAGGGTGTCAATGGCTTTTGAAATATCTGCAGAGCATTTCATTTTTGTGTTTGCCCGCCAGCCAGCCAACCAGTCAGGCAGTCCAGAGAGACGCCAAATGCGCCAGAGTAGAGGCGTGAGAGTTTCCCCCAGACCTGGACCTGAACCAGAACCAGAACCAGAAGCTGAGCTGTTTCCTACTTGTGCTTATGGCCGGATAATGTGAGCTTCAGCAAAGTTATTTGCAACTGCCTCATGTTGCGCTGTTGTTGTTGTTGCTGCTGCTGTTGTTGTTGTTGTTGCTGCTGTTGTTGTTAGCCATGCAGACGACGTGCCTTGTGGGCCCCGTAATTGATGACCTTCGCGATACGTCGTCCTTTTCTTTTTTTTTTTTTTCATCCATTCTTATTGTGTGTGCGCCCAGCTCCTGGCCAGTTTTTATGGCTGGGCACTAAAAATTTCTCTTTTTAAAATTGAATTTAATGAAAAGGCGTGTTCAGCGCCCAAAGGCACATGGCGCCATATTCAAATGACACTTAAATGCGATCTATGCGTTAAGTGTTCCAATTTATGATATCTGTTTGAATTGCCTTATGGAAATAGTTGCAAAGGGAAAAGAAATGGCCAAAAAGAGATATATTTCGTACACAAATTAAATTGAAAGGTAGCTAAATGTGTGAGAGAGAAGAAATACTGCTTATGATATATGAAATGATATATTTAATGACTAAAATATGTTGACATCACACTACAGTCTTTCAATAGAAGAATTTTTAATATATATAATATATTTATATGTTAAATATCTATAAATAAGCAGTGGAAAAAAAGAATATTATGAACTATCTAAAGCTGTGACAGTTTTAGGAAGAAGATTTTCTGCACTTAAAACTCCTGTTAAGTTCTCCAAATTTCTTCCTTTAAAACCTTTTTCATTTATAATCCTCTGACAAATATATGTAGAAATAAAATGTATATTTAACTTACATAAATTTAAATGAATTTTAATTTTCAATTAAGAAAGTTGCTAGAAAATTAGAAGTACAATTTCGATCTCATTATATAAATCCCTTCAAGTTTTCACATGATCTTTATATATCTATCATTAGAATAAAAGCAGTGCAATGCAAATGATATTGAAGCCCGCCTCAAACAGTGCTTATTTCAAGCTGAGGCTTAATCTAAATCTGCTCTAAAATCGTCCTGCTTTCCATTCATACAAAACTCTTCAACTGCCCAGCTTCATTGGCACCAACTTTGGCGAAATTGTAGCGTAATCGTTCGCCGGGCCCAAATCATTGGACATAAATTGTTTTCTATATGCGAAAATAAATCGCTCAATGCAAAGTCCAAGTGCTTATCCGAGCCGCTTTTTATTGCCTGGCAGTCCCTCGGCCTGGCCTTTTTTATGGCGTTAAAAAGATTTCGCTCTGCATCGTTATAATAATTATTGCAGGTATTAAGTCAAGTAGCCACAAAAAGTGGCCCCAAAGCCAGCGTCCCGCCTCCGTTGCTATGCTTGATTTTATTTTTATTTATTTTTATATACATATAAATGTATATATATAATTTTTTTTTGCTTTCTTTGTGGCTGCTCTTTTGCTTTGGTTTCCTGTGATCCGCCCTCGCCCTCGCCTGTTGGCTTGTTGCGTTGTTTTGCATAACAATAATTTGTGTCACGTTGCCACTGTTGCTGTTGTTGTTTTGGTTTTTTTTTTTCACTCTCTCTATATATAGAGAGAAACCGCAACGATTTTCGCGCAACGCGGTTTTTCGCAACGGTGGCGCTCGGTAAACTAAATTGTGTTTAATTAATTTTTTGTTGCATAATTCTGGGGGATTAGCTTTCGTATGCGGCGCGTCCCATGCGGTGCGGCTGCTGCAACACTAACACCAATAAATGCCAAGCGGTTTTCGCTCCACTCAGTGTGCGCTTTTTGCTTTTGTTTTGGCTTTCACTCACTTTGTGCCGCTGCAGCAAATGCCACACACGTGCAACATTAACTGTTGTGCGAGGGCTGAATATATTATTATAGAAAGTGCGCTAAATGATGTAATGCCTTATATATGAGTGATTATTGCAATTGTTAGCTATGTCAAGAATAAGATGATGATACATAGATACATAGATACATAGATACATAGATACATAGGTACATAGATACATAGATACATAGATACATAGATACATAGATACATAGATCCATAGATACATAGATACATAGATACATAGATACATACATACATAGATACATAGATACATAGATACATAGATACATAGATACATAGATACATAGATACATAGATACATAGATACATAGATACATAGATACATAGATACATA
Organism: Drosophila mojavensis; assembly: GCF_018153725.1. Taxonomy (NCBI): domain Eukaryota; kingdom Metazoa; phylum Arthropoda; class Insecta; order Diptera; family Drosophilidae; genus Drosophila; species Drosophila mojavensis. The sequence goes on along the minus strand of NW_025318899.1, from coordinate 10,354,502 downwards.
GATACATAGATACATAGATACATAGATACATAGATACATAGATACATAGATACATAGATACATAGATACATAGATACATAGATACATAGATACATAGATACATAGATACATAGATACATAGATACAATAGATACATAGATACATAGATACATAGATATATAGATACATAGATACATAGATACATAGATACATAGATACATAGATACATAGATACATAGATACATAGATACATAGATACATAGATACATAGATACATAGATACATAGATACATAGATACATAGATACATAGATACATAGATACATAGATACATAGATACATAGATACATAGATACATAGATACATAGATACATAGATACATAGATACATAGATACATAGATACATAGATACATAGATACATAGATACATAGATACATAGATACATAGATACATAGATACATAGATACATAGATACATAGATACATAGATTACTTATTCAATTTAAATTGCATTTACACTGCGTATACGTAATATTTTTTTAGATTTGTTGTAAATTCGTTCTCTCTCAATTACAAATATCATTTACTTACTTTACAGCCCACGTTTGCCATGTATAACGTATTTGTGTATTGTAAGCTCCGAAAACTTATTTCAATAATTAACAAACCAAGAAATGTTGCCGTTGCGCAACTCTTGGTTGACCTAAGCCCACAACGATTTTCCAGCCGCAACTTTTCTTTAATAAAATGCTCGCTTGACTTGCCGCTTGCCGCTCTGCATTCATTCTGTGGCCATGTGACATGCACATACACACACACACACACATGCATACACATGCATAGCCATGCATGCATGCAGCAGCGCTGGCGTCGACATCGGCATTGGCTGCAGACTGTCATTTGTTTACTTGTGTAAAGTTTAATTAAATTCCAAAAAGACGACAACGACGACAACTCTTGGCAGCAGCAACAGGAGCAGGAGCAGCAGCAGGAGCAGCAGGAGCAGCAGACGTCGCAGATGCTATTCCCATTTTTCAGTGGCTGCAACCAGCCTACTCTTGCAGTCAGCTTATACGAGCTGCATACTTTCGGGCGCTGCTTGACTACCAATTGCCATAATTATGGGTGTGAATAAATTTACCTCACAGCGAGCTCCACACACACACACACACTCACACGCCCCCAACAATGCTGAAAGTATTAGAGCAATTGTCGATGGTCATGAATGCAAATCGACATGGCAGCCACAGCCGCTGCCAGCGCGAGTGTCAAATTTTGAAGTCTCGTTTCCGGCAGCGCCTGCTGTTGACCAGACTTCAGCTACAGCTGACGCACTGCGGCAATGTGGCAACGAGCCACGTCAACAACGTCGGCGTCGTCGTCGTTGTCGTCGTCGTTGCAACAAGCCAAAACAAACGTGTGTTTGGCTGCCTCACTCTCTCTCTCTCTCTCTCTCTCTGCCCCCTCTCTCTGTCTTTCTCTCTTGCACTCTGCTGCACTGTCAAAACAGTTAGTCCCAGCTGCAGTTTTCTGTAATGGCTGATTATGGGCCAAGCTGCCAGTGCGTGCTGTTTGCTGTATGTGTTTGCTAACTGTGCATGTGTGTGCGTGTGTGTGTGCGTGAATGTGTGCGTGCATGTGCATACAGAGTACACTTGCTGCAGTCGGAAAAGGCAGTCATATAGTGCGCCATGCTGAAGCGTAGTGCCAAGAATTCTCATAGATGTTCGAGCTGAGGCAGCAAAGAAGTGTCAGCACTTGATATAGAGAACAGTTCGGCTGCAAGGCCTTCAATTTACCATGCTTTTCACTCCCCTCTCTTTAAGCGAACGCAGCGCTGACTAATGTAATCTAGTTGAAAAAGATCCCATACGAGTGGCATTAAGAAACATCCGAGGGATTTGTATCATTCATGATGAGGCAACATAGTTTCATTGTTGTTGCTCAAGCTCATGACTTTCCATTTAAGCGTAAGAATCGAATTGAGCTACTGCCTCTCTCTATACCTCTCTCTCTCTCTCTCTACGTCACTCATCTTTGTCATCTTCTATGCTCTACAGAATATTGAAGTGTCTCCATTTGGAACATATTTTCAGGCATTCGCTCCCTCACCCATAACTCGGTAAATTTGATTTTCATTTTCATTTTATTCTATTCCATTTGAAATGCTTGTGTGCCATTCCATTCCAGACTAATTCATTTCAGGTTTTTTCATGCGAGTTAAGCTTAAGCAAAGCAACTAACACAAAAACCCTCAAAAAATGCTCAACTTTAGCTAAAACAAATGACAAAGGCAAAACTTTGCTTCCTGGCTAGACATAATTTTGAGTTCTCTGCACTTTTCGAAAGTCTTTGCCCATGTAGTGGATGACATAAAATAAAATGGGCAGAAAAAAAAAACTAAATAAAAGTAGAGAGAAATGGAAGGAAAATGCGAGCGAACATGTGAAATTTACAAACGTTGGCAACCCTAAAAAACCGCCCAGCAAATATAATTTGCTCGAGCACAGAGAGAGAGAAAAACTTGTTAACTATGTTTGGTTGCCTGCAATTGTTGTTGCTGCTTTTGTCCACCATTGCTGCATTCGCCTGGAGGTCATTTTTGTGCATAGTTCATTACGATTGAACTGCCACAAAGGTCCTTTTTGCGCGCACACACACACATATGAGCACTCACACACACACACACACATGGGATTGTGACTGTAAAAAGGGAACTGCCGCTGCGGGCTAAACTTTCCATTTTAGCACAATTTGGAGCTTGACTCTTGTGCATGCTCTTACTTTGAGGCACGACAACTTGGCTTGGGAGTAAAGCAGGAGAATGAGGGCGAGCATGGATCAGCTATGGTAAAGAGTATTACCTTCTCGGATGAGCTCGTTATGCCGCTCTACATATATAAATCTCTCTCTATCTCTCTATATATATATATTTCTCTATCTCTATCTCTGTCTCTATCTCTGTCTCTCTCTCTCTCTCTCTCTCTCTCTCTTCATTCAGCTATATCCCTCCACATTTGTTGCGCTCTTATCAAGTGTATTGCAAATGTCTTGGATTTCTTCTATTGCACGATAATGGCCTGGCCTGGCCACACTTTGTTGCAAGTTCTGCGCCCAGTGAATGTCATAAAGTTACAGCCGCAGCTTTCCTCTGCTGCTGTCAACCTGATCAGTTTTATGCCAAGCAGCGCTCCTGTTGCTTCCATTGGCCCCATTGTCTGCGGACTTTTCTTTGGCCATAAACTTTAAACTTGGAGCGTTCGTTGCTTCCGCACAGCACAACACAATGCTCTAGCCTATCTCCATCTCTCTCTCTCTCTCTCTATCTCTCCCAGTCCTAACTGACTGTCTGGCTGTCTGTCTGTCTGTCTGTACGACCATTTTGACCGTTAAATGTTGACATTTGTGCATTTCATTGTGTATGACCTTTCGGCGCGCCACAACAACAGCAGCTGCGGCAACTACTGCTGCTGCTGCTGCTCCTGCTGCTCCTGCTCCTCGTGCTGCTGCTGCAACTGGAACTTCAATTGGAGCTGGTGGTATGAGTGGGAGCACACGGAACTGAAACGGGATCCGGGGCAGCATGACGCTCTCCACTATTGTCGTCGCTTGTCTACTCATAAACTAAATGTAAATTCCCGCCCTCTGCATTGCATGCATCTGCAGCACACTTTTATTGCAGTGTTTCGCCGTCTGCATTCACTCTCCCACATGCTTCTCCAGCTGCCAGACCAAAACTCCCAACTCCCAACCTCTAAACGACCCTTGATCTCGGCCCAGTCCTTATGACGAAATGACCAGCACAGCAGTTCTCGACGTGTGGTTGTCCTTATTGTTGTTCGTGTTCCAGTTCTCGTTCTCGTTCTTGTTGTTGTTGTTGTCAACAGGCTGCTGTTGCTGCTGGTGCTGGTGTTGCTTCTGCTGCTTCGGGTGCTGGACAGAGACTTCATTGTCTGGCTGCTTGGCTTTTATTATTTGAATTTAGAAATCTATGGCATATGACCAGAAAGTTGTGCGGCATTGTGTGGGATTAGAACTGGAAGGGGGTGAATATGTTTAATAGAGCTTAAAGTAATATCAATAAGGCAACTGGATCATCATAATAGAAATCTAAGCCATGGCCAGCGCATAGGGAGACGATATTGAACAGAAGAAACAAATCAGAGATGCTTGATGCAAAAAGGGGAAGAGAATATGAAGTAGGCAATAAAGAGAGACGACAAGAGGCAGAAGAGATTAGAGTGAAGAGAATAGATTACTAGAAAAAGAAAATCTTGAAGAGAAGCGAAGATAAGAAACTAAAAGAAACCAAAAGGAAGGTGAATAGGTTAAAGAATTTAAAGCAGAGCCACAGGGAGAGAAACAGAGAGTAAGAGAGAGATAGAAAAAGCTCTCAACTTCTGTTGCTCCAACTTTAAACGATTTCCTTGTATGGCAAACCTCAACAGTCAACGACAAGCATAGCAGAGTTGTAAGTTCTTCACTTCAGTCGTCTCTCGCTCCCCGGCCGAGTTAACTCAATTGTCATGCTGCATGGGTAATATACCCGTATACAATGCAATTGTCAACCCTTTAACCTCATTCTTGGCGCAGAGCATATGCAGAAAAATCTGCTGTGTCGACAGCGTCGACAACTTGTTACATATATCTTAGCAAGTTCTTAACTTCCCCAGCGAACTGCTCCTCGCTGTCTCCCCTGTCCCCTCGCTCTGTTGCCTTCTCCCATAACATTTGCATTGTCCTTGTGCTCACTGTCCATTCGAGGCTTAGCATACGCTGCGTATAAATTGCATAATTTATGTGAATTATGCGGCAAAACATTGCCATGATACTCTGTCTCTCTCTCTCTCTAGCTCCCTTTCTGTCTCTCGCTGCCCTCCTCTTCGCTTAGCTATTATTCAAAGCACTCGGTGTCATTGTTGAGGTCTCTGTGTGCATGCCTTTGGGGTGCAATGAACTGGCAAAGTGGCCTTGTCCAGGACATTGGCACGTCGCCTGCGACTCGCACTTAATTGTCACAATTGTCAAAACATTTCCTGCCCGCTGCTGGCTAAAATCCAATTAGTTGCAACTGGCTTTAGTCATGGCTCAATCACTCACTCAGTCACTCAATAATTTCGCAGCGTTGGGGAAAAAATATATAGCAAAAAGAAAATAGAAAAATAAAACGAAATCAGCTAAAGTGAAAACTAGCACACTTTACCTTTTCCTTTTCCCCTCACTTCTCTCTCTCTCCCTCTGACTCTCTTTTTTTTTTTTTTGGTGCCAAGTTTTATGACATTTTGTCGTTAAACGTTTCGTGTTGTTTCAATCAATGATGCCAATCAAAATGGGAAAGATTTTTCGCCACACTTTGACAGAGCTTGAAATGTAGAAGGTAAATGGATGAGGTAGAGCATGAAGGATTAAAGTGCGAGTGAGAGAGAGGGAGAGCGTTGTGGGAATAACTGTCAATTCAGCCTTTTGGCTTTGTTCAGTTGAGCTTTGGAAATTGAAGTTTTGCTTTAAGCATGTAAGGATGTGAATATGTAGACAGAACATGTCGCTAGCTGAAATTTCTTTTCCATAAATTCTCGTCTTGCAAAAGAAAAAACAAAACACATCATTAAAAGAACAAAAGAAGTTCTCAGTGTGATAAGGCGTGAGATGAACATAGAAAGAAAGAGAAAGATTGAATATGAAAAAAGCATTTGGAGATTTAGAGTACGAGAAGTACACATATATAGAATGTAAAAGTGAGTTTGAGAAATAATATGTGAGTAAGGGGGTATGAAAAGAGAGAGTGAGAAGGAAATAGCAAGAAGTGCCAGGAATTGTATTTGAACAATCTTCATTCTTCAAGTATACAACAAATTAAAATGAAGAATTGGTTTCAATAGCTATTATACCTTACTAGATTATCATACAATATATAAAATCCTACTTGACTGCATGAGCGTCGCATAATCTGTAACTTAAATGTATCTCTATAAAGAGCACGCCTCATGTGCACACCCATTCTTGACTGGGGACGGCATGTTAACTACTTCATTTAAAGAAGTTATTATACCCTGTTAGATTACAAATATATTTTTGAGTGCTTATGACTTATGGAAGCTATTTGGGCTCCTCAGACAGCCATTAAGGAAGCGCGTGAGTATGGGACAATAAATAATTGAAATATTCACTGTGGGCCCTGAGCAAAAGGTTGCGAGACGAGACGAAAGAGCACGGAGCAGGCAATCAGAAGACAGGCAACATTAGGGGCGGATGGCGGGATGGGGGCAGCCATAGAGGAAAGCTACTAAAGAGTTGGCTCTACGATGAGTATTTAGCTTTTGGGCAAGCGAGCGCACCAAAGCGAAATGAAAATCATTTTCATTACGCTGAGACGCTGAGGAGGAGCAGAGATGGGTGCGTGACGCTGGGAGCAGAGCGGGACGGGGCCGCGGCAAAGTAATGAACACACTTTTCGCATTTAAGCGTGCTGCAGCACGCTAATGGGACAACAGCAACAGCAGCAGCACCAGCAGCAGGAGAACCTTCAGCAACAGCAACAGCGCGCAACAAACAACTACAACCAGCAGCAAGTACAAGGCAGCAACAGTTGCTGGGAGTGGCGCCTGCCTCTCGACTCATTTTTAATTCCTTGGCACATTTGTGTAACGTGACATGAAATCCATTTGATGTCCTCGCTTTACGCTTTCCTCGCCTCCTGCGCCGCTGCTTGGCTCAGCTGCAAACATTTTACTTCGCTCGTTCTGCAGTTGTTAACAAACAAACACGCTTTTCTACTTTTTATTGCTAATTTTTATTTTATATTTTTTTTCTGTGCTTTATGTATGTATATATTTCTTCTTCTTTTTGTATTCTTCTTCTTTTTTCATTTGCTTCATTTTGGTATCTCTGTGCCGCAGTAGAGCAGAGAGCACAGCATTTTAACACGATAACTCCCCTGGCAGTTGAGCTCATAAATTTATAAATGAGCCAGCGACTGTAAAATGCCAACGAGCCGTATAACTCGCCGAAGCAGGGGGTGCGGAGCAGGCCGGCAGAGAGGCGGGCCGCATATTGGGTGGTAAACTTGGCTTGACAAACACTCATCTTTTTGGCGAACGCCTCAAACTTGGGCAATCATAGCTAAGAGACGAGCTTTGCAACAGGTTCGATTGCCGATTGAGAGCTGCTGGTGCTCACAGTGATTCGAATTTATTGATGAGCTGCGAGTGCTCGATGAGTGCTTGAAGTGTGGGCTAGAAAGAGAAAGAGAGAGAGAGAGAGAAATAGGATGCCAGTACTTATCAGCTCTTGAGCAATATATTTATATGTATAATATTTTTATATATTTCACTTTAATATAACATTAAAGACAAAATCCTTTTTTTATAAATATTAATATTTTTTTTTTTTAATTTTAATTTTAATTTTAAGTTAAGCTAAGTCAAGCTGCTTTTTTTAAAATAAATTTTAATAAAATATTTATTTGTTTTTAAATTTTTATTTTTATTTTAAGTCAATCCCGTATAAATATTAATAATTATGTATAAATACTTCTCCTCATCAAGCTGATCAATTTAATATTTATAGATTAATTTCTATAAAAAATATTTGTATATAAAATTTAAAAACAAAATCACGATAACTAAATATTACTTTCAATGACTTACCTAGCAACTCCACTCCACTCAATAAATTACAACATATTCACTAGAGTATCTCGGCTTCGTTTTTCGCTACGAGCAGCAGCTGTCATAATATTCACTTTGCTCTTAATATTTCTTTTTTCATTTATGCAACTTTTGTCAATCATAATTATTTGGCTGTTAAGCTGAGAGCAACAACTACGGAAACGGAAACATCTGAAATATTTGTCGAAAATGTAGCCGAGAGAATTGAATGCTGACTGAGTATTCAGAATATTTCAATTGGCTGTAAAATGAACAACGTCAGCGACTCGGCCCGCCGAGTGCCACTCACTGTGCATTTTAATATTTCATTTGGAGCTCATGAATTTGTATTAGCCATGCCACTGCCCCTGCCACGCCCCCATTAAAACAAGGCAAAAATCATTTTAAATATGTATTTACGCTTTTATAAGTGCTTTCTCCAGCTACTACCATTGGGAAATGGAATCACTTAACAAATGCTTTCTTTTCTCCTATTGTTTGTTTGTTTATGTTTTCCTTTGAATCGTGATGAAATTAACATTTATTCACTGTGTTCGATATGTTTTGCTTCGCTGGCTGCCCGAAAAATAAGAAACGCAATTAGAAAATTCGTAAGTCAAATTTCAAATTTCTAATGGCAGAAAAAAGAGAAAATTAATGTTCAGCCAAGCGAGGAAATTGTGTTTACTTTTGCCAAATTTATTTAGCTAGCCAAACTTTCTAATGCCACAGAGATTGCCCTTAATGCAAAGCAAGAATTCGCTTGGCTGAAAATATAAATTTCTATAAATACATTTTTCCCCAAAATGTGGAAAAGTTCATTAAATGTAATTAAGTGTATGCGAAATATGTAACGATTTGTGTTGCAAATAAATAAATTTATGCCAGTGTCTAGACAAAATTTAAGCTAATGTTTAAATTGGAATTCAGACGAATTATTGCGTACCCAAACAGACAGCGTGAGAGAGAGAGAGAGAGTGGGATTGGGAGAGGGAGCGGCAGGGAGTGAGCGAACAAATTTGAATTGCTCGACTTCAAACATGACTGGCATAATTGTATTTTTGACATTTTATAAACACGCTCACATATTTTAAATAAACTTCAATCAATGCGGACAGACAAAGGCCGAAGGCTCTGCCCGCACACCTCCCCAAACAAAGGGAGCGACCGAGAGCATGCCTTAAAAGTCAATTTGCCTTTGGCAGTGCTAGCAAAAACGTAACCAGACCCCTCCGTCCTCTGCCCCGCTCCCCTCTTCCACCTGTACTCCGACAGACACAATGCACATATAAAAAAGGTGCAAAAAGAAGAGATTCACGCATTTCCATACAACTTATGACAACAAAAGGAATACAGCAACAGCAAAGCTACAGCAACAGCAACAGCAACAATAACAGTTACAGTTGCGTTTAAAAGGGGCGCAAAATTTCACGCAGCTTAAAAACCGCACTCACGCACAAAATATTTTTATTTACCTTCGTCCTGTGGCAGGGGAGCCCATGCCGATGCCCACGACCATGCCTCCTGCCTCTCGCTGCTCGCTGCTCGCTGCTCGGTAAACAATAAACCTCACTCAGCTCGCTCACTCTCTTTCTCAATCCCCCTTTCTCAGTCGCTCTCGCATAGTATAGAGCAGCGCGAGCCCCGGCACTAAAAGCGCCTTATTTACGACGTTTACATGCAATATTTACATGAAATCTCTTACAATAACAGTTATGCTTTTTGATGCGACCCCAGATTGGCACAAAGACTCCTTTTCTGCCCAGCTATATATGTATATATTGGGCCCTTTCAATTGTTGCCTTGGATTTTGCTTACCCATTCCCAGCATTTTTTTATTAATTTGTCAAACAAAACAAACACAAAGCAAATCAGGGCTGCATAAGCAACTTTGATATTCAATACGGCGGAAGAATGTAATAAATACTTTGCGGAGATGAAGTGTGGATATAAATACATTTATATTTCTATTTATATTTTTCAAGTTGACTTTCAAGAGCATTTGAAATTGAGAAAAAAAAAACTTTATCTTTAAATCTTTCTTTAAATTGAAAAATTCGTTTATTATATTCAGCGTTAGGAATTGATTACACGATATGTGACTGCTCTATAAATTAAAATTTTATATAATTTTATATATTGATCTATATATTTTTTTATAGGATTTTAAATATATTTATATATTTTCCAATTATTTAGTATTTCTAAAGTCCTTCCCTATATTTACTAATATCAAGTATACGCCTGGGGTAAGCAATTGAATTTGTGAAATTTTTGGGCAGTCTTATATAATAATTTCAACCAAGCCTCTTAACCATTTTATATTAATCTCTCTGTTTGCAGCCTTAATTTATCTGTTTTATTCAGACACTCAATTTTTTATTCCTTTGCATTTCTACATACTCAGCTCTTGGCTCAATAGCTCTTTTGCCAGCCCTGTTTGATAAAAATGTGGCGCTCTGGCCGGCTCTGACGCCTGACGCAGTCGGCGAGTGCACGTTTAATATTTTAGCATTAAAACTGATTTTCCACACGTACCGCATAGGCGACTACGACGGCGACGCCTCAAAGCAGGCCGTCGCCGTCGCCGTCGCCGTCGAGCCGCATTCATATGCAAATACATGAAAGGCAGGCGACACAGAAAAAGCAACAAAAAGAAAAGAAAAAAAGAGACGACGAGAAATATCGTATCCGCAAAAAGCGCGATGCGCAAATAGCGCGCTTCCTGAAATAATAATTCAAACGCTGTGATAAAAATCGACTATAAAGCCGCATGCTGTGCAAAGCCACGCCCCCAACACTCCGACATATAGCATGCCCAACACCCCCCGCCCCTGCCACAGCCCCAGCCCCTGCCAACCCAATACAGTGCAGTTTGCCAGCTACGCCTCCTGCCGCATGCGTCCCTGCAGCCCGCGCTGGCTCCCTACTTGGCAGCAGCAGCCCCTGTGCGTACGTGCGCATATTTCATTCCCTAACGACCCCTTTTAACTGAGAAAATGTGTTTTCGTTACTTTTAGCATCTTTATCAAATAATAATATTACGCCGCACGAACCCAAACGTCGTCGATGTGCCCCCAACCATAGGTTACCCTACCACCGCCACCGCCTAGCCTATACCCCCAGCTCAACCCAATAAAAATTTGCTTTTTTCTTCTTCTCCACTTTGCACTCACAGAAGTGCAAAATGCGAAAGACAAAAAGAAAGTTTTAAGAAAATGAATACATATTTGGCAACATGCAATGTGGCATACTCTATAATTTAAAATTGTAGGGTATTACAAAAAGAGTTCAATTAAAAAGAGCTAAATTAAATTTTAAATTTTTTTTTTTTTAATGTCACAAGCGTTGACTTAGCTAACGACCCTCAACTTATTAAAGAGTATTTCACAACGAAAAAAATTGGGCGGCGCAGGCATGCAAAAATATTGAACAAAGTTTCAGTGCGGAATGGTGGAGCGGGCGCTTGGAGCAGGTGGAGTGATGGGCGGGTACGTGGCAACAGCTTCGACACTTTTCCAAGCATTTCCCGGGCAACTGACTTGCCTCGTGTATGTGTGTGTGTGCGTGTGTGTGTGGGCGTTTTGCTTTATTCCTTTTGTGTTCAATTGAAAAATTTGCATGCCAAGAATTATGCAAAGCATTCGCAAGAGGGTCGACGGGTGGGTGCTCGCTCCGTGGGGCCCACGCAGTGGCGGAGCGTGCGGTGGGTCAAAGAAAAACAAAGCTGGCAAATAAGTTTTGTTGCGGGCAGCAAAAGGTTTGCGCATTTCTCTGCTCGATATTGGACAACAAAATAAACCAAAAGCCATTGAACAAGCATCGAAGATCATTTGCAACGTTTGCTTTGCTGTTTTCTTTTCCCTTTGTTTCCCACACTTCTTATGTTTCGCCTTCGGATTCGTCTTTCGGGTTTTCGTCTCCCTTTTTGTCTTTTTTATACCCTGAACCCATTGAAAATGGAAAATCAGGGTATAATGGTTTTGTGAAAAGTATGTAACAGGCAGAACGAGGCGTGGCAGACCCCACAAAGTATATATATTCTTGATCAGCGCGACGAGCTGAGTCGATATAGCCCTGTCCGTCTGTCAGTCCATCCGTATGAGCAAGCCGATCTCAGAACATATAAGAGCAAGAGAGCTGAAATTTTGCATACATACTTGTGTATACCATACGCAGTATAAGTTCATCTTATTTTTTCGATAACTCATCCGATTTCTTTTTATCGAAAATAATCGATACATTTATTTCGTTTTTTTAGTGTCGAATATCAGCTTGGAGGGTTCAGGGTATCTCCTAGTCGAGCAGTCTTGACTGGAGCTATCTTAGTTGTTTTTTTCTTTTTTGGCTGTCCTCCATTATTCTTGGCGGTAATTGAACAACGTGGCCCACTCCTTGGCCGCGTAATAAATGTGGAGAGCTGCTTGCCAAGAATAGCTTAAAACAAGTGAGGGAGAGAGAGAGAGAGAAAGAGAGAGAGAGAGAGAGAGGGAGTGTAGCGCGTGCTATAGATACAGCTTCATTTGACAATAGAGATATCGAGCATACGCCACATTGTACCCTTTCAGTGTGGCTCTGGCGTGGGCGTTTGCCGAATTTGTTTGTTCATTTCTATATTTGAATATTATTATCGGCATATTTTCACTGATGGCACAAGCTTATGGCAATTGCTCTATGTGGGCCGTTTGCCCTTTTCTGATTAGTTTGCTAGGCGAAATGTTGCCCTGGGTCTTTCGTCAGCCAAGACCTGTAACTCGATGAACTAACCTGCGTCACTTCAATGCCCATTTAAATATTTCATGGCTGCCTTAATTCGTTTTCAAATGCTGCACAGAATCCATTTCCAATACACATAGTTGTGCATAATTGAGGCGCGCTGGCAAAACACAAATGGCAGGGCTAAAAGAAAAATGTATATACATATAAATTTAAATAAACTGCCGCCATATTAGGGGCCGCGCTGTGGCCTTTGAAGCACGTTTCTAAAGGTTTTCACATTTGAAATGCAGCAAAGCTTTTAATAAAATTGCCAAACAAATGTGTCGGTTTTTCGACATATTTATGGACTTTTATATATATATATATATGTATATGTATATTTATATTGACTGTTGATACTCATTCGTGAGGTGAGACGAGTATATGGGTTTTGTGAACTGTTTTGTGTTGAGCTAAAAACTGATCTGTAGAGGGCGTGGCACATCGAAGCAAACTTCAGCTTGCACTGCATTCAAATTTTAGCTCCAATTTACTGCCGACTCCTGCCAGCCTCCTGCCATGAGTATTATACAGTCGTGACAGCTGCTCTGCTGTTCACTCTTACTTGTTTTTGCTTTCTGTGCATTGTAAATACAACTCAGTCTAAGAGCTCAACATATACACGTTAAACCTCAACTGACCTGTTTTTTTCAATTATTTAATATATATATCAGAGCCGGTTGGACTGCAGCTTTAAACATCATTTGCTTTGCCTCCTATTATAATGCCGGCAGACTTTTGTTGTTGTTTTCTTGCTCTCGTGTAATTGGACTTTATTGATTTGTGTAATGATTTTGGAGCGCGCTCGACTCGATGATGATTTCCAATGAAATTGCTCTGGGGTCCATTACGTGAAATCAAAATTGGCATCGCCTACTTTTTCGCTCGGCTCGGCTCGGTTCGGCCTCGCGCTGACACGCGTACAAATACAATGACATTGCCTTTGTTAACTGCCGTCTGTCTGTCTGTCTGTCTGTCTGTCTCTCTGTTTGTCTCTCTGTTTGGCATATTAAACACGTACTTAGAACATTTGTATAAGCGTCGCTTAGACACTCGAACCATTCACGCAAATTTCGCATAGATTTCTTGATGTGGTTAATTAGAGTTTGAAAACAACAAACGTTGAACAAATTGTACAAATTGTTCATTTGTTTCGACTGCTGTTGCTGCATATTTTATAGCAACAACACCAGCACAATTGAAGCAACCAAAAAGTTGGCAGCAGAACGAACTCCCAAATACACTAAGCAAATACTTTAACGACAGCAGATCATGAGAGAAATATACTCAAGTATTTTCAGATTATTTAATAATTATTTTTTTTTTGTAATATCAACTCTTTTATTGCCATCACATATTTATGGACTGCTCTTGCCTTCAGCCACGAACTGCTTGGCAAATTGATCATGCTCGGTGTGCAAAAAGATATTAAAGCTTTTTGTAGTTGGCATCTAAAAAGTTTTCATTGTTTTTCGTAACTGTCTTCGAGGCGACAACGTGTAGAGTGGACCCCGCTCGGCACTCGGCGCCCTCGCTCGCCCCTCTGTTGCGCACCATTTAGCAAAGTGAGTCACGTTCAAGTGTGCAAATCGTTGGCCCTGGGGCTACAATCGTACACCTAGCATAGATGCTCTCTCCCTCTCTCTCCCTCTCTCTCTCGCTCTATACGTATATACACTATGCTACACATTTTCGGTTATTGCAGGCGCTGTAATTTTTACAGCTTGTCACTTGTTGTGCAGGACGAACCACTCAAAGGACGCGCTGTGAGTTGGCAGACTGACAGAAGCCGTAGCAGGAGCAGCAGCAGGAGCAGCAGTAGCAGCAGGAGCAGCAGGGCGAGCACTCGCTGCTTGCCATTCAGTCAATTTTGGTTACTAGGCCCCCGAGACTTCTTTAATTGTGACTTGTTGTTGTTGCTGGTTTATGGCCAACAATAAAATGTAAAAAGAGCAAAACCTTTGACGGGGCCAATAAAAAATTGTTGCAACATTAACCAAGCGCCGCACGAGGAGCTAAGGGAATTTTCGCTTCAGCTTTTGAAAGCTGATGCAGTCACGCATTTTAAACAGAGAACCGCAACACGGAAGTCAGCATATATGTGTGTACGTGTGTGTGTGTGTGTGTGTGTGTGTGTGTGTGTGTGGAGAATCAATTTGTAATAGTTGGCATATCTCCAGATAGCAATGGCAATGGCTATAGCAACCGCAGCCCCCGAGGCCTTATAGCATCCGAGTCGAAGCGAACCCATGTCATTTGCTTTTCATTTTTATGTCATATTATAGATTTGACGTTGGCCTTTCTCTCGCCACGCCTCTTGCCTCTGTGTATTATCGCACTGAGCGACCAAACCACCCACACACACATCCTGTCGAGCGTCAGTTGCTTGCGGATTGGGAGCAAGTTCATTTTTCATTCCTAACATGGTTTAGTTTGCCGGAAATGTTGTCGAAATGAGCTGATTCCCAAAATATACTTACTTATGAAGCGGGAACAAGCTGCTGGCCTCGAAGTTTGGGTTATTTGGGTTTTGATTAAATGCTGTTGATAGCCAGCCAGCAGGAGGAAGTCAAACAGGCAGAGTGGGTGTGGGCGTGGCTGTCGATGTGGCTATGGGTGTGGGTTTGGTATCTGTTGGTTAGCCCATGTTGCTTCTCTCAATTGATTTTGTTTATTGAAATGCCATTTGCTGACACACACACACACACACACACACACACGCAAACGAACTGTAAATTTACTTTGGTGTATAGAGATTCATAAGTACACATACTCTCTCTCTCTCGCTCGCTCCCTCTCACACACACACTCGTAATGAGGTTTCATATTCGGATCGATTAATCCCCGAACGTTAAGTGCATATTCATGTGCAGTTGCTATCATATTTAATAGTTAAATTATAATTGAAAGACAGTTATGGCCAAATAAGCTGAGCACATTGATAGCTTATACATTTTATTGCATATCAATAAAATGCAGAGCAGGACAGGGAGTGAGACGGAGAGAGAGAGAGAGAGAAAGGGAGAGAGAGCTAAAGATATTGCTATAGCTTACATTTGAAAAGGATTTATATATACCGTTTCATAATTATGATTGGCTTAGCTTGTAGAGCTATGTGAAATGGAAATTAATACTAATTGCTATTTGTATTTTATTTTTTACGCTCAACTCATTAAAAATGGAATTGACTTTGTGAAAATGCGGGTAAAAGGTAAGGTAAGAGCAGGCGTTGCAGACCACATTAAGTATAATTAAGAATGATAATAAACTGACGTATATTTTGATTGAGTTATATTGATCTACTTAAGAATGTATGTGTGTTCATCTGTTTCTTCGTAAGCATGGAAGAAAGAGTTTGACTGTCTCTCTCTTCTATATCTTTCATACCTTGACAGACTTTGAATATTTTCGTGTGAATATAAAAGATTTCCTAAGCATACATATATAAGAATATGAACTAATCGTACCTTCTATAAATTTGAAAGTTAACTTCCTTGTTAACTTGTTAATTTACTATAATGAATAATTTCTTTACAAATTTTAATTTCAAGTTTATCTGAAACTATGAATAACTCCCAGTCAAATCAAATTCTAAACAACATATCAACATTTTCATATATGGCACACACTCTGCTCTCATTTTCCGTAATTCATAAAATATGAATTAAACACATGTTTATCTCGCCTTAAAGGCTTTGCCTTGTGCATATTGTGAGCTGAATTGCATTTCCTACAATTTCAACTTGTTTTTGTTGTTGTTGTTGTTTTGTTGTGCTTTTTGGATATTAGCGAAATTTGTCAAGCGCGCAACCTGGTCCCAATGTGATTCTACACAACTTATTCCAGTCTGGTATATCCCAGCCGAGTGCTTTGGCTGTGGTCACCCCACACTCTCCGTCTGTCTCGACTGTCCCGTCTGTCCTGTCGTCTGCACTGTCTGCCCTATCTGCTGGCTGTCTGGCCGTTCTGTAACTTAGCACAGCTTTTGCCTATTTCATGAGGCATCTCCAACTAACTCTCTCTCTCTCTCTTTCTCTGTCTCTCTCACTCTCCTGGCAGCTTTAGACTTGCCCTTTGTCTACGCTACACACAGTTGGCATTTTAGTGTCGCTTGGTAAACCCCCAAAAGGAAACTAAATTCGTGGATTGTTGCGCTCTTTGGCGTTTGTCGGTGTCGCTCAGCATTTTTGAGGTGGGGCTGGCAAAAAGTGCAGAGCGGCTGACTAGAATGAGAGAATGGTCGTCGCTTATGTGACACACACACACACACACATATACACACACACTCACATATATAGCAGATCAGAGACAGTTGCAGACAGAGACTCCAACCCCGACCAGACATAAGCAGCATGGCGTCTCCAGAGCTGCCATTACTTAAACACTGCGCTGAAAAATCAAAGCAGCAAAATATCAATATTTTATGATGTGCGCTTCCTGTCCTACGAATTTCTGGCACTGCGGTGCTCCAGCTACAGCTACACTGTACAGCACAGCATGCACTTGTAGCAGCAATGCTCAAATAGTTTTTGCGGACACCCTCTCGGCGTTTTAGTTCACTGATTTTAGGCGCTGACTTCCTACTCAGCGTACTCAATGCGCTGTCTCTGCTCTTCCTCTCTCTGTTTGTGTGTGTGTATGTGTGTGTGTGCTATGAGCTGTGTGCTGGGCGAACAACAAGCAGTGCAAAGCAAGAAAAAAAATTACATTTCCTTCAACTCGAAAAGTTTTGCGCCAACAACAACAACAGCTAGCAGCAACGGCAGCAACACCGGCAACAACAACAACAACAGCACAGGAAAAGGATATGTTCGGTTCTGCGTTGTGGTTCTGTTGCTGTTGCTGCTTGCCACGTTGTGTTGTTGTTCTTGTTGCGGCTTGCTGCTGTTGCTTGTGTTGTTGCTGTTGCTCGTGTTGTTGCTGCTGCTGTTGTTATTGCTGGTCGGTCTGCTGCCTGCTTGTGCGCATTTCCAAATCATTTATCATAATTTTGTGGCATTGAGTACCGCCCCGTTGGCATTGCCTGTGCAGCGCCCTCTTCCGTTTGCCGAACGCACGTTGATAAAAACGTTGAACCGTAGCCTAATTTATGTCTGTATTGGTATTAGAGTTTACTATCTATGTGAGTGTGTGTGTGTGTACTGGTCGTATTATTAATTTCTAATTTGCATAGCCTACACAAGCTTTGAACTTTAAACTCTTGAGCTCAATCGACTATGCAAAACTTTTTCATTTGCCATTTGCCACATTCTTCTTCTCCTTTTTTATAATGCAAGTTGTTGAGCACAAAAGTTTTTGAGCTGTCAAAGTAATAAATCGAGTGGAAGAAAGCGAGCGAGAGAAAATCACTTTCATAGTTGACTAGTTAAAGCCAGACCAAAGATCGGGATCGGACTTCATTGTGTGCAAGTTTTCACCATGAAATGCTGATCATTTAGTAGTACTAGCACATGGACAAAGGCTGCCTGCTGTAAATCAGTGAGCAGAAGCTAACTGCTATGGGATTAAAAATTGTTGCTATAAAACTCGCTTTGTCCGATGATTTACCTAAGCTGGGCGCTATGCAGGACGTAATTTATGTAACCGAATCAGAATTCTCACAACTTTCGCCCCTTGCTCTCGCGCTCACTCCTGCTCTGGCCAACTAAATTCACAACTGCCATAAAAATAAGACACCTACCCGCAGCAGCAGCAGCAGCAGCAGCAGCAGCAGCAGGAGCTGCATCTGCAGGAGCAGGAAAACTTTGACTCTAGTGAAGCAGCAGCATCTCATATGAAGCGAAGTGTATAAAAAGTTATGACCGAATCGAAATGCTGCTGCTGCTTCATTTGAGCTGGCAATTTCAAAGTGGGCGGTGCGGGGCGGGGCTGGGGCTGTTGCTTCTGTTGCCAATTTGCGCAAATCGATTTTGTGACTAATTCACAAATTTTAATTGCGCATGCATTGGGCATGAATAAATAATGCGCATATAAAACTCTCTCTCTTTGCCTCCCTCTCCCTCTCTGTGTGTGTGCTGCAGTTAGACGAAATTTTGTTGGTTTGTATTTCATTTGGCAAACATTGCAAACGACGAAGTCAAACATAAACTATCAAGTTTTATGATGCCGAAAAGATGTACAGCATAAACTACAAGGAAGTTGCTTTTAATGCGCTGCCCGGCCAGTAAATAGTTTTAAGAGCTGTTTTAACATCAGCAGGCGAGCAGACCCAGAGAGAGAGAGAGAGGGGGAGAGAGAGAGACCGACGTCCTGGGGAGAGGACTGCAAAGTTTTTGGCAAAGAGCATAAATATCTACGCTACTCTCCTTCCCCCCCTCCCTCGCTCTCCCATGCAGTACAACTTTTTTTCAGCCTCTCTGCACATCATCAAGTTTCAATTTTCAGTTGTTGCTTGAAGAGATTTCATAGAAACTATGCAAAGCCCCAGCAAAGAATCCGAGCTGCCCTGCAAGTGGCCAACAGTTGTCAACGGCTAAGCAACTTTGTGTGGGGCTCTCCCAAAAAGGCTCGCGCGTAATTACACTGCCCAACAAAGAGTTGAATTGCGATCAAAGCAATGTCAATGTCAATTCAGCATCTCTCTCTCTCTCTCTCTGTCCTTCTCGAAGACTTTAAAATATTTCTATTCATTTAGAACTCAAATTCGACTTTGCAGAATCAGCTCGTCTCTATCATTTTCTTTCTTACTCCTCAGCTTCGAGTTTTTAGTTCCTGGAATTTGCAATCGTCTTTATATCAAAATATTGTATACGCCCCATTGGCCTTCGATTGCCAGCTCCGAAAACGTGTAGCATAGTGTTTGCCTGGGGCCAGCTTGTGCCTCGGAAGTTATTTTGCCTTTTCTAAAATTTTTTTATTATTATTTTACCAGCAATTTACCAATGTCTTTTGGATTAAATTAAAAAAGAAATCATAAGAAAAATGTTGCAGAGAAAACTGTACAAATCAGTTACAAAAAGGCAGAAAACTTTTTACTCGGCTTTGCCACTGGTTTAGTTGCGGAGCTGTGGCGTGGGGACTGTCGGAAGGGGGTTGGGGGTGCGGGCTTTTGGTTGGCCATACTTTTGGTAAAGTTTTAGTCGTTTAGCCCTTTCCTTCTTTGCACTGATATTTTAATGCTTTCCTTTTTTTTTTTTTTTTTTTAGCAGCGGCCACGAAGACGCTGGCACAAGGATTTCATTTAATTTGCTGCCCCTGCCCTTGCCACGCCCAGCCGGAGCAGCGCCCCGACGGGGCTTAGAGCAGCCGAGTCTAAAGTTCATTTCTACGCTCATTACACTTTTGCTTACGAAAATTGTTTTTCAAGCCGCACAGAAGAAGAAATAGATAAAGGCAAAGATGAAGCCAACAGCCGTCCGGAGTGGGCGAGCGAGGGCAAGGGTTAAAGTGGAGCTAGCCGAAGCCACATACCCTGTCCAGCATTGGATAGCATCCAAGCCGGGCTATATGGTTGACTAATTCATTTAATTCAAGAGTTTTAATAAAGTTTGCGCCCAAGCATTTCTTGGGCCTCGACGCCGGCCGACGTCCCTCGCCCACGCCTCCTGCCGGCCACTTTATTAAGTGTATAGCTCGAATTTTTGTTTTACTTTAACCCCACCATTTTTTGGCATCGTCTGGCAGCCCATTTTTTGGATCCTTTGCTCTCCATTTGCCTTTGCCTTTGCCTTTGCCTTTGCCAGTGCCTTGATATAATCAAAAGTGTTGCGACCTTTAGACGGAGTTTTTCTAGGCTCTTTTCATTTGCGCCCCATGCCCTTCCCGCCGTCTCCTTCTCCAACAACATGTGCAATAACTCATTTTTCTGTCTGGGTAGTGAGGGCTTTCAAAAAATTTCCTTGATTTGCTTTGTGGTGTGAAAAGGAAAAAAATAAACCATTTTGTCGGCCACCGCCCCAACCGCCACGCCCCTCCCCCTCTCCGTATATATGCAAATTTGTTTGCTCTACTCTGTAATTTATTTTAAAAAATTTGTTAGGCTTATCTGACGTCGGGTGGGCGTTCGGTTCAGCTCTTGAAAGTAAAGTTTTTGGCCATTTTATATGAATTTTACGCTTTACATTACTTTTTTTTGCTCCCCCATTCCCCTTCCTCCCTCTCTCTCTCGATCTCTTTCTGTTTGCCACGAGTTGATGGAAATTTGCATTTTTATTCTAGTTTTCATAATTGGCAAAAGTTGAATTTCTGCTGGAATTGGAATTATATGGAAAACTAATAAGTGGCGAGATTCTGATTTACATGCACTTCAGGCAGCCCATTACGAGGGCAGCGCCAACAACTTTTCAAGTTTAATGATTGATGGTCAAATGCAAGTTGTGAATTCAATAAATGAAACTGGAATTAATCAGAGTGAAGCTGATGTCGTTGTTCTTGTTGTTGTTGCGAAAATATTGTTTTTGGCTAATAGAAAAAGTTGAAGGGAGATTGGGGGAGCTACTCAAAAAGTTATTTAATGCAGATCTCTCAAGGCAAATATTTAAATTTCTATTACGAAACTCAAAATATTGAGGACTTGTGCCATGGCCATATTCTACATGAGAGGCTGCTGTGGCTTTCAAGCATTATATTAACATGGTCTCTCTTTAAGCCTACTTTAGCACTCAGCTCAAGTGAAAGCAGGGCTAACCATCTATCATAGGCAAATTACCCAAAGGGCAGGCCTGGAACTTTCAAATTAAAGTCATCAATCAAGGCATCAACTCATCTGCTGCTATTTGCCTATTGCCCAATGCAAAGTGTTTAAATGTTGCGAGAGCCTTTAAAGAGGGAACCACTCGAAGGGGCTGCATTCTGTGCACGGTCCCCGGCGTAATCACAGTGGCCAACCCTCGACAGTGTAACCACATCCGTGAAGGGGCTTACACAGCATTTGCCGGCATTGGCAGAGTGCAACCGCAACGGACTGCGTGCTGTAAGTCAAAAGTAAAAAGGTTGGCGCAAATGAATGAATCTTTAATGGGTTCCAAGTCCAAGTCCAAGTACAAGCACAAGCGCAAGTCCAACAAGCGGAAGTCGACGTTGGCGAAGTCGCGCCACAAATCTCATGGCTGGCATATTTCAAATATGGCTGAAGTAAACATTATGCATTCTTTACTGCAAAAACCACATAAATCTGCCACGCAAACACACACACACACACACGCATGTCTCCCTGTCTCTCTGCCTCTCTCTTTCCCTGTCTATCTCTCGTGGCAAATTGGGTATCTGGCGCTGCGGCATTTCTCAATATGCGCTACACGTACGCATTAATAACTAATATATGCATATACAGTAACAGAAAGCTAGAGATGAAAGCGAGTACGAGTTGGCGTCTCCACTACGTAGTACGTACCACCCCTATGCCAGCCAACCCCAAGCCCCGCTGCCACCCCCTAGCCATATTACATCACGCCCTTCATACAGCTCGGAGCTCTTATTGTTTGCCAGTCTGGCATATATTATACTATATATAACATTCTATATATATATATGTATAAATCTAAAAACTGCTCATATCCCACTCTCTCCCTCTCACTTCCTCTCTCTCTCTCTCTCTCTCTGTGTGTGTGCGTGGTATTTGCAATTGCTTGGTAAAATATGATTACTAATGCCAAAGTCCGCCATCCCATCCACTCCACAATGCGTTCTATATTAACTTTTATGCAACGTTTGTTTGCATTGCGCTCTATGATCCTTTATTATACACTACATTAATGCGCAAGTCGATTAGTTTGGTATTTATTAACAGTCTGTGGGAAAAGAGGAGTATGTATATCAAGTGTATCAAAATTTATATGAATCTACATGAGTATCACAGCTAAGTTACTTTAAAATTTACTCAAAATTCATCGAATTTATATCAGAAGCAGCCGCTCCCTATGAAACATGATCTATGAAACATAATACAGTTTTTGTTTAATAATTGCTAAGAGTTGCTGATGGAAGTGGCCATAAAATAAGTTAAGAGCGCAAAACTTTCTATGCATATTCATTCATCAATCAAAATATGCCGATATATTCATCAATATGAATAGAAACTTTTTTTTTTTTTTTTTTTTTTTTTTTTTTTTTTTTTTTTGCTTGCCTTGAACTTTGTTTTACAACTTTCTTTGAGGGAAACACAAGCAATTAGTTAAGAACTTTTCATTTGCTATAAATTTTCATTTTCTGCCATCTTCAATTTGCTTTATTTTTGATTAAGAGCATCTGCCAGTCGCTTTTCATTGCGCTCTCTCCCGCTGTCTATCTCTCTCTCTCTCTCCATCTCGCTCTCTCTCTCTCTCTCTCTCTCTCTCTCTCTCTGCTTGCCGAAAGCTTATTTTGTTGGCAGGCGTCAACATGGCTTGTATTTCCTCTGCTGCAAGCCCCCGCACCGCCTCTATAACCATACTCATACAATACTATATCTGCTCTATGCCTAACCCCTATGCGTAGCAGCCAAGTGCCAAGTTTAATCTGTTCGAGTTTCCTTTTAGCTGCCATTGCAGAGCCGTCAAAACGTGCCCCCTTGTCATTTCCATGTCCGCTCGTGGCCAAAGTTCCGCTAGGCGCACATATATTAAATGTATGTATGCATATATACGAGTGTGTGTGTAGTTCTATATATATACACTATCTTCTGTACGCTAGTGCACTGGGTCAATAGAGCTCTGGTATTTGCCATTGTTGCCATTTAAAGCGCATTTGCTGTTAATTTTGCCAGCCGCTTGTGAAGCGATTCGCGCACAGTCCCGGATATCCGCTCTATGTGTGTGTGTGTGCGTGAGTGTGTGTGTATTTGTGTGTGGCTATGCTGCCTGACTGCTCATTATGTATTTGTTGTGCTTGACTTCTGGTCTGGCTGTCTGCCTGACTGCCTGGCTGCATGAATACTGCTCTATTGTTGTTGTTGTTGTCGATCCGGCTGAAACTTTAATTGAATAATTTTCAGCCATGAATATTTCTAATGGCCAAACAAATTTCTGCAAGCACTTGCAAAAATGCACCCCAGCAGGAGTAGCAGCAGGAGCAGCAGTTGCCGCCTCCAATCGTTTGGGCTTTTGTGTGCTGTTGGTTTGTTTGTTTGTTTGCATTGGCAAACCTCGCTCTCTCTCTCTCGCTCTCTCTCTCTCTTTCTCAGTCTCTCTCTCTCTCTCGCTGCACTCCACTCCACTGTATTTACCTTTTGGCTAGGGGCTGGCAGCATTTTTAATTATATGCACACAAAAGGCCACCACAAAAACAGTCGCCACCTTTATTGATGGCCATTGCCGGCTACTGCTGTTGGCCAAACAAGCAACCCGAACTGGCTGACTGGCTGCCTGGCTGCCTGGCTGCCTGGTCATCCAGACATAGTTTGCTCGGTGCGCAAATTTCATCAACTTGCTCAAAAATTCAAATGTAAATAAATCTAGACAAGCAGAGCGCTGCGGTGCGGTGCGGAGCGGAGCAGAGCGGAGACCACTGTGCGTCTGGCTGCACCTCGGATTGCCTGGCCAAGTGTTTGCTTCAGTTAGCCAGCCAACAGGCGGCAGCTAGCAGCCACAGCAATTTTCAATCGCTAGACAAAACTTTGTTTGTCGTCGTCACAGCCTCAATTCAAAATTCGCTGCACTCAGCAACATTGGCCCATTAAATTTGTCTGTGTCTCTCTCTCTTCCTCTCTCTCTCTCGCCTCACAGTGGCACAAGAGCAACTGCAATAATAGAGCAAAAGGCAGCAATAGAAATCTGATTTCCAATTGGATACCAATAGAAGCTGTAGTTCCGTACTTTAGTGATATAGTATATATTTCTAAAGGCTTTAATGTCTCGTATAACCTAATTTAGTCTTCGTAATGCTGAGCTTCTTTAATCTATTAATTTCTTCTGCTTATATAAAGGTGCTTAAAATCTTTTTATAATATATTTCTTATAATTTTTTGCCGATATTTAATCTGAAGTATACATAAATAATTTATGTAATTTACTCAAATTCCTAGCTTTTTCATTCACATAAACTAATTTTTATAATTTTCATTCGATATTTGATCTACATTGTTAATAAAAATACTTTCGTCGCTCAATTCCAGTCTACAAAAATGTATATATGCATAAATATATATATTTTGTATTTATAATTCTGAATTCAATATTTTCTAAATATTTTAAACCAATATTATCAACATTTTGCTTCAATTTTCACGACATCCTGCACCACTGTGCCGAATCGCAAAGTCCACTCGAGCAGGCAACAATTGCAACCTTGACTGCCATTCTCTAGCCCGTCGCTAGGTGGGCGTTATCTGCTCCTTTGGTCTGGCCAAGTGGCTTTTGAACATGCTGTTGTTGTCGTTGTTATCGTGTCGTGTCGTGGCGTTCGAGTGGTCGATAGGCGCGGTCAGAGCGCATCTGCCCACCTGGCTGAGGGCCAGGCCTCTCTCTCTCTCTCTCTATATATTGCTCTGACTGGCTCTATAATTATTTGCTATAATCTAAAATTAAATGGGATTTGACAGTTGATGAATTGCTTAGCAGTTCTATTGGAAATGCACCCAAAGCGCTTCAAACCGACTCGAGTCGACTAAAGTGCCTCATTGAACGGCACACAGAGTGCTTAGTTATGCATTGAGGCTGGAGTGGAGGGCGTGGAGGGAGTGCAGTCTGAGCCATTACGTCCAAGGACCTAATAATACCCAATGGCAATTGTCGTCTGAATACTAGAATTATTGGTAGATTTTGATTAATTTAATGGGCATTGTCTTAGAGTTTGTGTACCCAAATGGATGCTGGCCGATGGGTGGTGGGCGGGTTTCCTTTAATAATGCAAATGTAGAGAAGTTCTGGCAGAATTTAAAATCAACCATATCGATAGAGTTCGATTCGTAGCTGTTCCAGTGAGTGATTCCGTCACACACGGCTGAATTTTAATTGAAATGAAAACTTGACTCTTGTCAATCAACTAAAAGGCAAAGCTTCGACACGGCTATGATGCGGCAGAGGAATGCGGCAGCATTTCTGTCTTTTAATAGGCAATGGCCACAGTAGCTGATGCTTTGCAATATTTGCACAATATTCGCATTTGCTCTGCATACAAAATGTACATTTTTGAAGTTCCATTTGGAGTAGTCGCTCGACTCCTGCTGCCCCGCTGGCTGGCTGCTCTGACTGGCTGCCTGGCTGCCTGGCTGCTGGTGTATTTATTGTGTGCACCGTAATTAAACTTTGTTGCTTCAAAGCGTCGACGCTCAATTTGTGCAACAAAGGCGGCTGAGGGCAAAGTCGAAATCCAAACAGGGCCGGGCCAACGGGACAACGGGACAACGGGCCAACGGGCCAGCCAGAGCGGACGAGAACATTTTACATTTTTGAGCAATTGAAATGTGCTACGCATTGTGCAGCTGGGCGCTGGATGCTGCTCGGGTTTGGGGCAACAGTTGGACAAACAGGACATGGTCCGACCATACACTTTATCTTCGTTCTTTTTACTGCTGCTGCTATTCCTGCTCTGCTCCTGCTCTGCTGCTGCTGCTGTTGATAGGAAAAGCAGAGTGCGCTGTAAACTGTTGTTATTTTAACGCAATTTTCAAGTGGAATGCAAATTGTTTAATGATTTCAATTGGAAAATTGCTGGAATACTTGACGAGCACAAGAGCCAAAAGCCATCGTTGGCAGTGCTACCCAAACCGAGCACGGGGACAACAATGGTTGCCAACCAGTTCCATCATCAGCCATCATCAGTTCCATCCACTCGCAGTCGGTCCACGCGTAGGCATAGGCTAGACCCTAGCATAGTCAGGGTGGGGCTGCTTGGCTGCTGGGCTGCGGGGCGGGAGTGGCGGTTGGGGCTGGGCTCCGTATCGGTGCTTTGCGTTGACTTCTCCACTTGCAGCATTTTTGTATACACAGAGTGTCTGATTAAATTAAGTTGATGAGACGACAGCCTCTACTCACACACTCACTCCCTCTCTCTCTCTCTCTCTGTCTCCCGCTTCTGCTGAGCTGTTTGAAGTACGTTTTTGTTATATTGATGCATTGTGCTGGGCTCTGCAGCATCTGCAGGATGCGAGTTACTTAAACACTCGACTACTTCGTTCACTCGATTCGTTCATTTAGTCCTCCTTCTGCTGCTGTCGTTTCATTCCATTCTATTTGCCTTTCATGTCGTGCTCAGGATATGCCGTTCACCTTACGGCTGCTGCTGCCACTGCTGCCACTGCTGCTGCTGCTGCTGCTGAATTTGTTTATCATTATTGGCATTAAAAGGATTCGAAATTGTTTATTGTCTAGCCAGAGTCCTGTCTGCGTGCCTGCCTGCCCTAGCGCCCTCCCGCTCTCCTCCCTAGCCTCTCTATTTGCCAGTCATTCAGACATTCAGTCAGCCTGGAACGTGCTCCACTCCTCGCTCAGTCTAGCAGAGCCTTTTGTTTCGGCTGGCTTTGACATTGTCGCCAATTAACAGTGGATGCCAGCTGAAACGAATTAAACTCTCTGTCCCTCTAAGCCTGACACGTTTTAAAGTTGATTTCAGTTCACACTTTTCTTTTTTACTATTTATAATTTTAAATTTGCTTAAAGTTCAATAAAAGATCGGCTCAGCCTCAGCCTGAGCTGCCATTGTCCACAACCATATTGAAAAGATCCTTAAAGCCTGTCGCTGCACCACTCTCGTTTGTCAAGCAGCACCACAGTGCTCTTGGGCGCTTGTGTGTGTAATCCGGATGGCGAGCACTTCCATTTCACAGCCACGCCCCCGTTTCATGCCACCCTTTTTGTTTGCAAGTCAAAATGCTATTTGTAATTAATTGTTTTTGCTTCATGGAGCCAGTGCAGAGCGAGCCAGCATGAGCGAAAGAAAGAGAGAGAGCGAGTGCTCAGTGCATTGCACGATTTATTGAGAAATCAATTGTTTAACAACAAGCAATGGAAACCACAAGAGTTCTTTGCAAACAAACTTCTTGCCTCGATTCGCCTGCCCAAGCAGCCCCGCCCACGCCCCGCTCAAGGCCCCAAAAGGCAACAGCAGCAGCAGCAGCAGCAATGAAAGAGCTTTCAACTTCCGTTGTTGACGCTGTTGGGCGAGCACTCAGAAGAAGAGCGAGAGAGAGAGAGAGAGAATGAGCGAGAGAAAGGGATGGAGTGGAAGTAAGCTGGCTATAAGCTATGGGCATTTAATTAAATCGATGACAAAATTACGCCAATTAAAGAGAGCCCTGTTAAAATTGTCTAGCCAGGACATAACGTATACGCAACGTCTGCCAACAAATTGAAGGTAAAGTTGAAAAACTTATTTTGTTCGCTTGTGTTGCTGGTGCTGGGTCTGCTGCTGCTGCTGCTGCTGCTGCTCGCCTTTTGACATTGAGACCCATCAATTCGTGTCAATTAATTCGCAAAGACGCCAATGCCACGCCCACCAATTGACGCTCCGCTCAGCGCCCATTCGCCTCAAGCTCTGACACAAATTTTCTTTTGCAGTTTCCTAATATAATTAAAAACTTTTGCCAGGTGTTGCAAATTTTTGTGCGTCCCCTGTAGCAGCGTGAATGTGTGTGTGTGTGTGTGTGTGTCTCTGTGTGTCGAGTTTTGCTTGACTTCCGCCACAGACGGACACAGGATGCAGAACGCAGGTCACAGCCCGGAAAGATGCCACCGGAACGGCTTCAGCTCTGGGTGTCTCGGCTCGGCTTGGCTCGGCTCTGCTTTGCATGCTGCCTTTTCACCGTAGTAGTTCATAAAGTTTTCTTCTTCTTCTGCCGACTCCTGGCACTCCTCTGCTGGCTGGCATCCCTCGTGACTTGAAATTGGCAAATCTGTGAGCTGTTGTGGCAACCTTTTGCAGTGAGCGCTAATGCCTCTTGTTGGGCTTTTGAGTATCGACTCTTCGTCTGCTCGGCTCGTTTGTATGCCAAACAAATTTAGAGTGGGTGAGTGTTGGTGTGTGTGTGTGTGTGTGTGTGTGTTGGAGCTATCACTAACTGGACATTGTTTGCACTCGGCGAGCGCATCGAGCTCAATAATGAAGATGAGCAGCGGGCAAACGCATTGTGTATCTTTGATATGTGTGTTGGCCTGTTTGAGTAGGACTTAACGACTATTGGGAGTCGGGCTGAGTGGAGCAGGGAGTTGCTTATGCAACGGTTATTGACCACGACTCAGACCGACTCAGACCGGCAACAGATTAAGTTTGTTTACGACTTGTTTTTCTTTGCGTTCTGCGCAAAACTTTTGAGTTTAGAAGTCAAATAAAAACACATGAATTAAGTTAATAATATGATGGAATCTTTGCCAGCTGTGCGAGGGGGCGCCCAACTTGCCAGACAAGTCCAAGGAATTTTTGCATATTTTTTCCCATTTGAAACTCTCTGTTTGATCACATCCCACACGATATGCTCGACAGGACTTTAATGAGAATCGTATAGAACTTTAATTAGAGCATTGGGGCGCAGCAACGGCTGCGAGCTAAATTGTTTTTCGGAGCTTATATCAGCTATGCATATCCAATAAAAATTGGACCCAACTCTCAATGCAAGAGGCTAACATTGTTAAAAGTTTTCCAAACTAAATTTCTTTTCTTTTCTATCTTTTCTCTCTTTTTTTGATTTTTGTAATTTTCACTTTCGGTAAAAGCCACAAAACTGCTTTTGCGGCGCAAATGGCGTTACAGAGTTTTGCATTTTGGACTTTTTCACTGCAGCAGCATAAACACCAGCAGGAGAAGCAGCAGCAGCAGCAGGAGAAGCAGCAGCAGTTTTGTCATGTGCCTAGTAAATTCATAAACAGTGATTCCTACCACATCCAATCGCATGCAAGGCCTTAGCCCGAAGCCAGGGAGCTGTAGCTGTAGCTGAGGCTGCAGCCAGAGCTCTAGCTAGAGTCCAGAGCTCGGTTAGTTCACAAAGTGCAGTAAAAACTTGCGGGTAGCATAAAGAGCTGCAAAATTACTTGCAGCCGACGTCGAAGCCTGTGTTCTGTGTGTGCCTCATCGTTGTTGCCAGGCAAAGACAAACTTTTGCTGCTACTCCTGCTACTCCTGGTGCTGCTGCTGTTGCTGCTGTTGCTCCTGCTGTACGCATTTGCTGCTGCAAACTTCTTTACAGATCGCATGTGCTGGCTGCGGCTGCTGAATTCGAAATTTTGCAGTTTGTTTCATTTTGTTTTGGCTGCCCCACAAAAGCGGCATAGATCACATTTTGTGTGTATGCCTGTCTGTGTGTGCGTGTGCGTGTGCGTGTGTTGAGGCTCGCGGCAGATGGCAACTTTTGCCAATGCGGTGCCACTAAAGTGCGGCAAAAACAAGCACCAAGGACAACAGCAACATCAGCAACAACAACAACAACAACAACAGCAGCAACAGCAGACAGCAGGCCAATACAAAGAGCACAACAACAGCAACAGCAATGGCAAAAAATCTTCATAAAATGTGTTGCATGCTTTTTGGGGCACGCGCGCGCGTAGCAACAATTGCCTGGAATGTTGCCGCTGTCGCTGTTGCTGTTGCTGCCGTTGCCGCTGCCGCTGCTGTTGCTGTTACACTTGTTGTTGCCGTTTTTGCCAACATGTTGAGCCTAAATCGTCAAAGTTTTTCACAAATGCACTTGCCACAGATCCCGCTACGAGACGCCACCGCCGCCCACTCGCCCTACGCCCACCTCGGCCTTTAGCCAGCCAACGAAATTACACAAAGTTTTGCCTTGTTGCTGCTGTTGTTGGTGGTGTTGGTGTTGTTGTTGTTGTTGGTGCTGTTGGTGCTGTTGGTGTTGGTGTTGTGTACTTCAAAATTTTAATTTAAACTTGCGCCATTTTGAAGGCTTTAAGTGGTTGCCAGCTCGTTGACAGTTTGTCCTGACAGAGGACAGGCAACACCGAGTGCCTGTTTTGTTGCCGTTGTTGCCGTTGTTGTTGTTGTTGTTGTTGTTGCTGTTGTTGCTGTTGTTGCTGTTTTGTTGGCCGCTGCAGTTGTTATTAGTGTTTCGCTGCTCATGTTGCCGCTGTTGGCAGCGTTGTTGGCGCAGAGTGTTGCGTTTTTATATTGCAACAGCGGACAAGCTAAAAGACAATTTAACGCTGGCTGCTGCGAGGGTTGCCCAAATAGTTCAGGAAGAGGGCAGTAGCTGATGGTAAGTGTAGCCGAAAACATTTGATAATTTAACATTAAATATTAGTTTATACTCATGGAAAATCTTTGACTTTGACTCATCTTTGTCTCTGTCTCTCTCTCTCTCTCTCTCTCTCTGCTTATATAAAATCACTTCTTTTGAAATAAGTAAACAAATCAATATTTGCCATTGCTCAGCCTCTCTCTCTCTCTCTTTCTACTATCACTTTCTCTCTTTCTCTCTCTCTTTGCCTCTGCTCCTTCTTCAGCACTTCTCTCACTATATTGACATACTTCAAAAATATCCATATTTATTTCTATTTTCACACAAAGCAACCCGCTTGCTTTGAAAACATTTCTGACTGCCATTTAAGTATCCCTAAAAATAATTATCCTTCTTAGTTACCACTTGATGCTGCATAAAATACTTGAGGGCGACCCTCTCTGCAAGTGGCTTTATGCGGGCCATGGCTATATGCACTTACCCACACCAACATCTGACCCGATGCCCCGCCACGGCTGCTGCCGCTGCCTCTGCCTCTGCTGCTGCTGCTGCCGGAGCTGTGTTGCACATTTTTACTCAGCCTGCAGCCATGTAAAAGCTTTGAATATTTATGCAGCAACATCAGCGTGGCATGCAGCAGCAGCAGCAGCAGCGGCAGTGCCACCACCAACACCACCAACACCAACACCAACATCACAGCCCACCCATCATCAGCATCAGCATTATCCGTCGCGTGGGCGTGGGCGTGGCCAGGCAGCTACTGTTGCAACAGTTGCTCCTCACTTGTAGCTCTGACACATTTTCAAAATGTGGGGTCATCAACAGGAGGCGCACCGCCTGACATTTGCTTAAAACTCTTGAATGGGCGCCCAGCGAGGGGCGGTCGAAGGGTTTGGCGCAGCTCGGAGAAAACTTTGGCTCTGCTGCTTTTTACGCCAACACGCGTAAGTGCCCTAATTTTATTTTTATTTTATTTTTTCTTTTTGTATAGAATTTTGTGGGTGGTGCGTCGGGTGGTGCAGACTCGCCTTTTGTCAGTTTGTATTCTCTGGCATTTTTGTTTTTTTCTGCTCATTTTCGTTGCCTCTCGCTCTCTTTGCGGGCTGCCATGAAGCGTTGATATTGTTCGATTGTTCAGCCGTGTCGCCTGACGCCTGGTGGTTGGTGGCTCATGCCTCATGCCTCATGGCTCATGGCTGGTGGCTGAGCTATATAGCTGATCTTTTTAATGAGTTGGGCTTTGTGGCGCTGCGAAAAGTTTTGTGTGGCCCGAAATGAGGGCGCGACAAGCTTTCATTTAGCACTGGAGAGTGTTACACAAAACAAAAGAAAAGAAAATAAAAGAAGAACAAAAATACGCTGGCCTTGATACTTGAGCGAATGCATTTAGCTGACAGGCAATGGATGTGAAGAGCAGCTGAAATGATGCATATTTAGGGAAATTGTCCATGGATGGCCATTCGAGCTGGACTGCAATCAAAATGAAGTGCTGCTCGGAGCTCTATTTTAGCTCTCAGTTATGGCTGACCATTAATAAGGGGACGTATCATTGTAAACAAAGCGCCTGGCGCTTATTGCATCTGAGCCTCCCCATTCAATCTGGCTTGCGGTTGGAGCACTTCATATACGCTCCGCTCCGGTCCGGTCACATTTTCTATGCACTTTGCAGCATCCGACTCTGGCTGAACTTTTCGTCATTTTATGGTGCCAGCAAATCCTCGGACAGCAACAGCAACAGCTACAGAGGCAGCGACAGCGACAGCAGCAGCAGCAGCAGCTGCCACAACTTGGGCAAGAAAAATGTCGCAAATGTTCTGAATGGGTTTGCTAGCCGCTAGGCATTGCCTTTGGCTGTTTGGCCGTTGACTACGTCACATAACTCCCCAGTTTAATTATGAGTTGGTTTTTGAGTTCATTATGCCGCTGAGCCAACGCGACTGTCCTCTGTCTCTCGCTGCCTCTGCCTCTGCCTCTCACTGTCGCTGTCTCTGTTTGCTCTGGTTTTCAAGTCCCCGACGCTGCGAAGCTCATGAAAATTTTGCACGTGAATGCAAAAAGTGCGCACCAAAAGCGCACAATTTACATTTCTTACACTCGCACTGCCCCGCCCCATCCCGGCCGGCCCGAAAAAAGGAACCGCCGCAAACCGAAACGAACTGAGCCGGGAATCCAGCAGCTCCCAAAGATGGCGCCTGGCTGTCAGCGCGGTTTTTACACTACTGTCACAACACACACACACACACACGTACACACACACACTCATACACGCTTAGCAACTGGGACACGAAGCAGTTCCCTCATCTGATTCTTTATGCCTGCCCCACTCTCACACTCTCTTTCTCTCTCTGTCCCTGCCTCTCCTTCTTATGCGCTCTCTCGCTCCCTCCCACTGTGTGTGTGTGACTTGACGTCAGTTGAACTGACGTACACTTGGGGATTGTGCGAAACAATGTTTTTAAACCAAATTAAAATACGCAACGAGCACTTTACTCGTCATTGCATTTGTTTTGCTGTCAACTTTACTTTCTCTGAGTGTCCTGTCCTGCGACTTGCGACTTGCGACTTGAAGCACTTTCCCGTACGCCCAATGTACACACACACACACACGGCAAGTGTGTGTGTGTGAGAGAGAGAGAGAGATACCTCCTCGTTGTGCTTTAAGTTTTATTAATTTAATTAAACTACTTACAAAGTTGTACGCTGCTATCCTCGGCTGGCGAAACTCGCGCTTCCTGCTGCTGTCTGCCTGACAGCCACGTCGACTGACGAGCCCTGCCAGGCATTCCCTTAGGTCTCTCCACTCCACTCTCCTGCTCACCTGCCGCCGCTGCCTCCTCTGCCACCTCCGAGGAGGCGGTCCAGTCAACGACATGCGCTGTTTAGCACCTAACTTGCCTTGGCCAAAACTAGACGACGCTTTTTGCTGCTGCACAACAACCGCCAGGAGAGCTTCAAAAGTTTCCCTCTCGCATTTGAGCTTGCTCAACTCATTAAGCAGATTTCCCAGTGTTTCAGATTTGAGCTGCATTATTAATTATGGCAACAAGGTATCTATAGTGCTCAGCTGATCTTGATTTGGGAATATTTTATAAGAGAGCTAAAAATTCAAAGAAAATTTCTGGTAACTATAAATGAGCATAAAGTATTGTAGATGAGATGAGATCTTTTATGCCATCCATGTGGCATCGCAGTTAAACAAACTACGTGCTCTTCAGGCGTATACACTGAGAGAAACTCCTATAGTATAATTGAGTCAGAGAGCAGAACGTGCGAAAATTTATAGACAAAATCTGAGAGGTGCTTAGAAAAATAGCTCAAAACACCGTATTCCCAGTCAGAGTTAGCTCGATTTACGGCAGCCTTAAAAATTATTCCTTAAATATAAATAAAGCTTAAGGAAATATTGACTATATAAATATATGCTATATCGCATATAAATAGTAAACATTAAATTCAATATTTATTATATATTATTAATAAATTGTCAATTGAAACCCGCTTCAGTAGGCCTCAAAGCATCTTCACCTTCCATAAACCTGCAATTAATTAATTTCTAATCCAAATAGCTAGTCCAATTATAAATATTTTATAAATTTATATGTATTTACCTAAAACAAATTATATATTGTATATAATGCCAATATTTGGACTATAATCTGCAAATAATTCATCAAAATATATTTATTATTTAAATATAATTTGTTTTTAAATTATATGTATGTATATATTTCATCAATATATATTTTAAAAAAAAAAATTAAATAAAAAAATAAATTTATTATGAATCTCCCAAATTCACAATTAAATTCCAATCCCAAAATAATCCTCGTTTTGCATATGCTTTTAACTTTTATCACATCATTTTCCATTGGCAGCCCTTCGCCTACGCCTCATCAATATTCTCTACCGCATGCATGCGGAAAACTTTTCGAGCCACCCACTCGCTCACCTTTGGCAACGACTGCGCTGCCTGCGCCGCCTGCGCTGCCTGCGCTGCTCTGTATTCCTGGGCTACATTTGATTATTTAGCATTTAGCTTGAATATATTTTCTTTTCAGTAGTGCGCAAAACATGATTTCAGTTTTCAGCATTCAGTTCTTGCTCCCCAGTACTTACGCTCGAATAAATTTTAATAGACATTTCGCAGTCGCAGCCCCACAGTCCCAGCCAGCACGCCCACCGCCCATGAGGAGGCCATTGTTTTGGTCTGCAGGTTGTTTGGACTTGGAACGTGTGTATTTGCATATAAATTATACCTAGCCGTTGACTTTGTGGCCTCTTCTGCAATGCCTCAAGCAGCCGGCGTCTATAGCAGGAGCAGGAGCAGGAGCAGCAGCAGGAGGAGTCAGAGTCAGAGTCAGAGCCAGAGCCAGAGTCCGGCACATCTGTATGGCACGTCTGGGCCGTCTGTCTGGCATATGCTGCTTGTCCATTTCATATCCTTTGGCCATGTTATGCAAATTATTTCAATAGGCCATAATATGTGCCGAAAAATTATTTAGCCAAAACTAACCGAATGTGCAGAAAGAACAACAAAACATTAATTATTTAGCAAACACGGAGAACAGCAGACAGCAGAGCGAGAGAGCCCATGATATAGAGTGGATAAAACGAGTTAAAACCATTTGAAATTATAATAAATTTAAAGTCAAGCCACAGTCGTCGCAGGCAGCAAACGATGCCAGGGCCAGACAGCGGTCCGAAAACCCATTAGAGCGTTACGAGAGGGCTAGAAATCACAGCCGACAGCCAACGGGCGGTCTGCCTGGACATTTTAATGATACAAGATGAAAAAACCTGCTGGAACTTGTGTATATGCCACAGTCGAAATACACTGCAAACAAATTTATGCAGCCGGAATTATGAAACGAGTTTTGGGAGCGGAAAGATGGAGAAGATCTGAGGGAACTTGCTATAAAAAAAACTCACATATTTAATATTATTATATTTGTATAATATATTTTATGTTGCCTTCATTTTCAATTAAAATTGTAGTGGAACCCTCGTCAGTGAGGGTAGCTGTGCTGCCATGTGGACAGCTCCGTTGACATTGAAATAATTAATGGCGGGCCGAAGGGAGGCGTGGCGGGGCTGGAGCGGCAGGACTTCAGTTATGGTGAAACGCGTCCGGGTTTTACACTAATAAACTAGTAGGAAAACATGTTTAAAGTGTTTTATGATTGCCAGGCCATGCGAGAGGTCGTCGAGGTCGCGCTCTGTTCGTTTTTCTCCCGCCAATGGGTGCCAAGCCGTGTCCTGCTGCTCGCTGCTCGCCTCTCGCTGCTCGCTGCTAACCGCAAAAAGCAATCTACACGTGTTTTCAAAATTAATTGTTATGATGGCTTTTGTTGACGCCATTTTTTGTTGTTCTTGTTGTTGTTGCTTTGTTTTGCTTCTACTTCTTCTCTCTTTTTAGCTAGCAACAGCAAGCAGCAGCAGCAGCCAGGCGATGGGCGCAAGTGGCTACCGTTTGAATATTTGATGAGGCCCTTCCGAGGAGCACAACTAACAAACACTGCCAATTTCGTGTTGCTGCTGCTGCTGTTGCTGTTGTTGTTGTTCCTGTTGTT
Source organism: Drosophila mojavensis (assembly GCF_018153725.1). Lineage (NCBI taxonomy): Eukaryota > Metazoa > Arthropoda > Insecta > Diptera > Drosophilidae > Drosophila > Drosophila mojavensis. Next base: position 10,318,516 of record NW_025318899.1, on the reverse strand, counting down.
ATTTTTTTGGCGCCTAATATTATGCAGCATTAAACAAAACCCCGCGCCCAGCGAATCTCTATGGCTCGCGCAAAAACAAGTAAACGTGCGATGGGCGATTCACTTCAAGATACCCTAAGCTAACTATAAAGATTAGACATGGAGACACGTATATGGGAATGAGATATTTTAAGGTGTGATTTTGGTTTGAGTCTATAAAAATCTATAATTTCGTGTTTCCTCAACAGTAAATATATAATGCAGGCCATGATAGGCCATAGCTCGAATAGTTGAGGCTGTGTCTAAATCGTTTTAGATTCTCGAGCATCACTTTATATATTTTTGGCATACATTTTTACACTCATATATAAAAAAATTGCTTTTATATTCCTTGAATTGATCCAGAGTGGCTAAAAATTAATTGCTCATCTGCTTTGACATTTTAATATATTCTTTTTATATTTATAATATTTTATTTATATTTGCATATATATATATTTTTATTAATTTCTGACTCAAAGTTTTTTGATTAATTAGTTAAATTAAATTTTTTTTTTTTATATATGATTTTCAATTGAAATGATAATGAATTATATATTCTATATCATATATGCCCTTCATAACAATATGCCCTATTTACTAATTTGTAATGAGCATCAAATTTCCTGCTGTTGTTGCTGTTGACATTTTGCTAAAAAAAAAATATTTACAAACGCTTAAATTTTTTGGCGGGTTCAAAAGGGCGTGACGCAATGCATTTTATTTGTGGGCTTTCCTAAACCAGGGTTGCTGAATTGTATAAAATATAATACATTATATATCCCAATATATAACATATTAAATAAACTGTAAAGTAAAGGCAGAGGCCAAGCTTCATAAAAAGTTAAAGCAAAAGCTAGATTACTTTCTATTTACATAAATTAATTTATTGCTATTAATTATTAATTATTGCTCATAGATTCAAGTGTTGCTCTAAAGAAGCATTGTTAGGCATCTAGATCAATGATTATTAAGAAATTCATCAGATTATTACTTCAGCCATTCGCCCTGGTTATAAATTTTAATGCTGCCTGCTTTTTGGGCGCTGCCGATTGAGCGCTTGGCTGCTTCTCAACTTTGAACTTTTTGGCGGCTGTGGCAAATTTTTAAATTGGTTTTTTGATTTTCAACGAACGGCACCACAGCACCGCCACGCCCCGCCCTGCCTACGCCCCTTTAGAAAATACTCTCTTATGCGGTCAGTGCCGTTTAGGCGTTCGGTCAGCCGAGTTCCTGTTTGGACGCTGCGCGATGTTGGGCAGAGCGTGGGCGTGGGGGCGCGGGAGGAGTTAAAAGTGGTTCAGCGGGTGAAGCCGGGGAGATTTCGACATGCGGTTTGTTGGTTTTTGTGGGAAGGCAGCTGTTGATTTTTGGGTCCAATGCGTTATAATTTCATGCTTTGCTCTAATGTTGTTGCTGCTGTTGTTGTTGTTGCTATTGCTGCTGTTGCTGCTGCCATGGCTTAAATTTAAAATGTGTCTACACATGTCGAAGGGCTGGCACTGGGTGGACTGGGTGTGCCGTGCACGCCAATAAATTAACAATGGCCAGGCCAATGCACGAGTCCACAAGCCCCTTGCCATCTCTCTCTCTCTCTTTCTCTTTCTTTTTCTCTCTGTCTCTCTCACTCTCTGCCTTTCATTTATTGGCTCGTAAATTAGCATGCAAGTCAAATAAATTAATTCTTTTTTGCTGCATTATTTGCATAAACAATTTTGCATAATATGCAATAGTCGAGCAACAACAACAACAACAACAACAACACACAATCATTGCAGAACAGCCAACGGGGCTTACAAAGTGCAGAAGATCCTAAAAAGACCAAAGGGCAAAATTTGTATTGTCAGCGTAGTGTAGCAGCTGCGAGGGTGGCTTGAAGAGTTGCCATAGATAAAAGTGAAAATAATTTCATGGAAAACTAAATGTGCTTGCAATTAAATAATTGCAGTTTGAGTCATATATATTTGTATATAATTCATATATCAATGTTTGCCTCTCACTTGCAACTTCTCGGACTGCCCTTGTTTCCTGGCATAAATGTGCGAGTCTCTGTACCTGGCCGCATGACTAGACTTTACCGTCTCCAAGGGGGGCTAGCGAGGCGCACCAGAGGCTCATCCTGAGCCTGGACCTGGGCCTATGCATAAGCAATGCGTGCAACAAGGCAACATTCATCGCATGGCTGTGCAATTGGCCAAAGGCTGCAATGGTCAGCCAGCCAGCCAGTCGAGAGAGTTGAGAGTCGAGTCGGCGTTTGTCTTTCGGTATCTCCATTTGGCATATTTTAATATGTAAATGCAATTTCTCCAATGAGCTGCGACATAGACTTTGCGTCTCCTCGCCGTCTGGCAATGTTTGCGGCTAATCAAAAGACAAAAAGACACGGCTAGACAGAGACAAAGAGTGTGTGTGGGAGACAGAGAGATAGTACGAGAGACAGAGATCAGTATAAGTTTATGCATGTGCAACAATTAACGTGTCGAAGCTCATCTCGCTGAATGCCATTTGCTGCCGCATTTCAGGCAAATTACGCATACGCCGCGTTGTGTGTCGCTCGCTGGCGCGGCTAATAAAAAATGCAGATTCTAATGTCTGCACCGCAAATTGATGTGCGCAAATGTGCGCATAAACGACGCTAGATGGCGCACTTTACGCGTGCAAATTGACAAAGAGACGGACGACATAAACAACATGAGCAAACAAAACACAAACACACAGACAAAGGGGCAGACAGAGAGACAGACAGAGACAGAGACAGAGGCGGGGACACACGTGGATTAAATTCACAGCAATTTCGCGCGTTTGATGAAAATAGACGCGTTGTTTTTCATGCCAAATATACTCTCATTACATATATATACAGAGAAAGGGTCTGTTGACTATGTGCTGCATCTTGATACACGCCTGCTTCTAGAGTTGGGGCAGACCTTCGACTTCTGATCCAGAGTAAGCCATAAAAGTCAGCTCGATTCAATTAACACCACTCGCATTCGTATAGAGCATAGCGAGTGCGTTGCTTTGATCGATATCGCTGTCCATTCATCCAGAGTTCGCAATTCGCCCTATTTTATGCCTTTGCCTTTAACTGCATTGTGCGCTTTTTTGTTTAGTGATTTGTTTTCCACAACAACAACAAGAACAACAACAACAGAGGCGAGAAAAAAGAAAAGGCTAGAAGAAAAACCAAAAACATGATGCCAAAGGCTGCGCCCCGTCGAAGCTGTGGGGCTTTATATAAAAGCTGTGCGGCAGACAGGCCATCAATACAAAATGGCATAGAGTTGAGTGGGCGTTAACAATATGCCAAGAGGATGAGCGTGGCAGGGGCATGGGCTGTGGGCTGTGGGCTGAGCTGATGGGCGGGCGTCAATGTGGGTGGAGTTTTCATTGTTGGCTGCCTTATAAATGCTGCGTATGTTTTGGTTTTTTGGCTCAACGACTCAACTCGTTTGCAATTTCTCTGCTGTCGCTCTATCAGCAGAGAGACTCCGCCCGATGCAGCACCAGGAACAGGGCCAGGACCGAACAGCCCAGCAGCCAGCCAGAGAGCCAGTCAGCTAAAGTGTCTGCGAATATGACGCGTCACTCTGGGATCACACCAATTTGTTAAAAAACGTGGCTAAGGGGGGGGGGGCCGCATGGAGCTGCCAGCGGATAGGCTGGTCACATTTGTGCGCCGTTCATTCACTCAAAATGTCATCAACGTTGAGACGACAGATTGCAGTCATTTCTGCTACCAATTTTTTGCCTTTCCCTTTTTTCCTGTCAGAGACTGGGTTATCTGCTTTGTTTGCTTTTGTGCGGAGAGCTTGACAGAAGGTGTAGGGTATATGGGTATGATAAGACTTTATAATGGAATAAAGCCAGACTGGAGCTACACTATAGAGAGACTATCGAAAGTGTAATTAAAAATTGAGCAGGAAGTCAGCTCAGGTAATGAATTGATCGAAAGAGTTTCAGATGAAGCTGAAGAGTCTATGATTTAATATAAAATGGGATGAAAGTTCTTTTAAATGAGAATTCTATCTGGAATCAGCCATGCAGAAGGAGTTTCAGTAATCTCTCTGTATATATTTTTTATTTATACTCATTCAGCGTCCACTTCCTCTATAAAAATGCTCTAGTAAAGCGCATATTCCTATCGCCATGGCATAGACTGCATTCAGCGCTTGCTTATCAACTAGCTATTGGCCTCTGTGGCCCGCCTGTGGCATTAAAGCTGCTCTATCACTGCCGGCTCACTCTGCAGCAGTCCACACCCGCCCCCTGCTCTCTTGGCCAAGTGAGTGGTGTCAGTCAGTACGTCACTCATATGACGTTGACAATGTCGACAGCAGGAGAATTAGATTTAAATTCGAATTTAAAGAGAAAATCGTCCACATAAATGCGCTTTTGTGCTAAGTAAATTTTCATCGTCAGCTTCATGATCATCATCGGCATCGTTGAACGTATTCATCGCGTTGCCAGCTTGTAGAACGCTGCTGCACTGCATTGCAATTCATTTTATGCTTTTGACTGCGAACCTGGGAGCCTGTAAAATACCTGGGCACAGACACATAGCGCCAGCTACCATTCATATTCATAAAATTGCATAATCTCGAAGAGTCATAATAATCAAAAACATATTTGCGGGCATGCAGTTGCCGCCGCCGACTCTGACTCTGACTCTGACTCCGACTCCTGCTACGACTACGACTACAATGATGATGATGGTGATGACGATGATAGGAGTTCATGCAGCTCTCTCTCTCACTCCCTCCCCTCTCTCTCTCTCACTCACTCTTTCTGTTGGTCTCACCACAGAAATATTCCACATAAAACTTCAGCTTTGCTTGGCCCTGCCAAATGGAAGAAGGTTTCATATTTCGGTTTCAGCTTGCGTTTGGCTCTTTGGCGCAGATTTTTGATACTGCAACAGCAATCGGCTATGTAGCGTCCAAGTAGGCGGAAACTAACGTGAGCGGTGAGCAAGAGGGAGCGTGGGGGTGAGGTAAGAGAGAGTGCCGCGTTGTATGATTTTATTTATGCCACAAGGCAGGTTGGCAGGCTGGCAGGAGGCAGGAGGCAGGAGGCAGCAGCCAGGAGCAACCAGGACTTGCCGCCGGTCGCTGGCTCGTAAAGTTTAGTTGGAACTGCCGTAAAAGGCGTTGGCAGTGGCACACTCAGCAGTCATCATAAAACTATAAATTTCATATTTGCTACACACACACACACACACGCAGAGAGAGAGAGCGAGAGAGAGAGAGGTGAGGCATGTTATCATTAATGTGGGCGAGACTGCGATGATGATGATGATGATGACTGCTCTGATGATGGCTATGACTACGGCTACGGCTACGGCTATGGCTACGGCTACGGCATCGGATAATGTTTATGGTGACGCCTGGGAGTTTTCGCTCAGCTTTGGGATCGGGACGCAGCTTTACTGCAGCGGCGCTCGCATTTGTCTTTGACTTAAGCTTTAGCTGCGGCCTTCCACCTGCCGCTAAGTGTTTTTCTGTCTGCTGCGGGAGTATGTGGCAGTGTGTGTGTGCGTGTGTGTGTGTGCGTGTGTGTGGATATATGTAGAACGTGCAATTATTTTACGAGTCTGAGCTTTGCGACCCCAGCGCAACGTAAATGTCAGGGGCAGTCACCAATACACCAGACAGCAGTTCCTCTGCAAGGCGCCCTCCTGCTCCTGCTCCTCCCACCTGCCTGCTCCGCCCTTCGCTGCTTGCTGCAAGTGTTGCCACAAATTTAATAAACTCGAGACGTGCGTTTGAGCTCTGCTTTACGCTTTACGTCTCTGGCACACAGCGGGAGGGTGCTTCGCCTTTAACTAAATACGTTACCCAACTAGATCAAAGTTGCTGTTTTCATTTGATTTTGATTTTTTTTATTGAGGTCTGTGGGTCACAAGCCACAGCAAGAGCAGCAGGAGTAGCTGCAGCAGGAGTAGGAGCAGTTAGTTGAAGTTGTCTCGTAATCTAGTTTCACCTATAAATTTTGCGGTAATGAGGTGTGTCGAGGAAATAAGAGAGCATGAATTTAGAACAGCTTTAGAGTGGAGTTGTTTAAGGAGAAACTCATTTAAAGAGAGGTTTGGAATGCATTTAAGTAAAAGTTGGCACAGCTATACCATGCTCTTTGCTCCCTTTGACTTGAGGAACCAATTCAAACACTGTCTAGCTCATAAATGGGTATGGAAAGTGGATTTGCGTTTGCATTTCCCTATGGCTAACTAAAGTCATACTAAAGTACACATCCATATATATGGAGTTGCTTTGTTTTTGGTTTTGCTCACATTCCGATATGCAGCATTCGAATAGCTTCATTTGCCCAATTACATGACATAACTGTAAAAATTTACGATCCAGCAGCATCTACACTAAATGATGTGCCATGCCAATGTATTAGTTAAAGTTCCATGAGGGCGAAGCCAGCCCCAGTCCCACTCCCAGTTCCATTCCACATTCGTATTCCCAACCGGTTCAATCGACAATCAACTCAAGAGAGAGAGAGAGGGAGGGAGGGAGGGAGGGAGAATGAGATGAGAATGAGATGAAAGTGGAAAGTGGAACATTACTGCGGTTATTGCCGCACGAAATTTGTAAACGAAACGGAAACTGCTCGTAACGATATCAATGAAGAGATGACATGGACCAAGGACAACGCTGATGATGACAATCAGGCCGATAATGATGATGCAGAGAATGCTCATAATGAGCTGCAGCATTCCACTGATGAGTGCCAAATCAGACAAATGTACGCAAAAACCGCAGAGGAAAACTTTTCGCCAAATGCACAGAGAGCATCAGCACCTCAGGGCATTGGCAATGCCGATGCTGATGGTACTGCATCCAAACTTGGCCTGTTCCTGTATTGTTGCCCCGCCCAGCTCTGCCTCTGTCCTGTGTGTTGTGTGCTTTGTTTTGTTGCAAACTTGGAGCTGACTCGGCAGCTGCCAGACACTGAACGATTGATGTGCAATAATTATCCAAAGTTGATTTGTTTGTTTGCACGCCCGGCAAAGCGTAAAAGTCGAGCTTGCCAATCGACCAGCCCATTTGCCAAACCCAAACTCAAACTCAAACTTGAGCTAGATTTCCTCTCACTATGCCTCCCACTCTCACTCTCTCTCTCTCTCACTCTCATGTTGTCCTGCAGGAAGTACTGCAAATGAGTGTTATTATGGGAGGCGCCCATTGAAAGTCGTTTGGCAAGTTTGGAGCTTGAGCTCGACTATGCTATGGGGCTGCCTTTTGTATAGTTTTTGGCAGTTTCGACATCCCTCGGCTGATGCTGCTCAATAGATAAGTGCGCTGTTTAGTTTTAAAGCCACAGCACCAAACTTTGCACTCGATGCGCAAACAAAACTAAACAGCAGCAAAGTTTTTACTTCAGCATTGCGGCTTTCTTAGCCAGTTTGATGGTCTCTTTATGGGAGCAAAGAGAGAGTGAGAGAGAGAGAGAGAGAGAGGGTGAGAGAAATGATGTTCTGTAATTGCAATATATGGCTTAATACAAATAGTTTGATGTGTGGTTATGATAAATAAAATGTAAATAATTTGCAAACTATTGGAAAAGGATTTCTATATACAGAAATTCCCTTCTGTATTGAGCAGAGATTCATATGCATTCTATAGAAAGGAAAGAGATAGCTCAATGTGGAATTTCAATCTCCTTTGCCTATTCTACTTCACTTGCTTTCCCTCGCAACTGTTGTTTAGCTTCCCTATAGGAATTTCTCCCCATTTTTGTATCCCCCTCTACCTTCTCCAGCTTCCCTTAACTTTCGACAGCTATACACTTGATTCTCTTGACTTCAATTGAGAAATTAGTACATTAACTTTGCCTTTGACGCCCCTCACAAATAGATCGACGTATTTATTTGAATTGCCCAAACTGGTTTACGGCACAGAATAAACACAGATCGAAATTCTTAGCACAAAAAAAGTAGTAAAATAAAAATAGAAAATGTAGAGAAAACTTTGCTAAGCCCACTCTTCGATTCAACAGTTATCCACGCCCAACCCCGCTGCCTGCTGACCGGCTCATGGTTCACTTGGTTTAGTTGCCTTTTCCGTTGATTTACTTTTAGCCTATTGCTTTAGCATTTAGTTGGATGTCTAGTTTTTAGTTTAGTTTCAGTGTTTCATTTGTGAGCCGGAAATAAGTACAGCACACGTTTTTGGTGGTAACAACAAGCCATCGTACTCTCTCTCACTCACTCTCTCTCTCTGTCTGCATCACTTTGTGCTTTGTCTCTTTCTGTCAAACGCAATCAAAATACTTTGGCCATACAATTTATTGGCGCAAAAACAAGTTCAATTTCAAATGAAATTCGCTTGGCGCAGAGCAACAGCAGCAGCAACAACAACAACAACAACAGCAACAGCAGCTAGATAAACATAGAGGGATAGAGAGATACATATGTATACACAGGATGTAGGAGACAGTCAAGATTCAAATAAATATCAACAATGCTCACACACACACACAGACACACAGACACGCGCACACAAACATGGCTATACCTTTGTCTATACTGTTTGAATTGCTGTGCTGTGTGCTTCTAATATAGAAAATAGTTGCGAAATATTTTGCCAAGTAGCCCAAGTATCGAGTACAAGCCGGAGAGCCATGTCTAGTGGCAGTTGGCAAGACAAACAATCAGTTAAGAGCTTTACAGACATACAGACACACACACGCACACACACACACATGCATGCAATTGCATAGTATATACATATATATAGATATCTATTGAGGTCTCCTGCTCTTTTATTGAACTTACATAACATTTTAGGTTATGGCCAGGGTTAGAGCAGCGGGGGTCGGGGGCACATGGCGAAGGGAATCGAAATATGTTACTGTGATTTCCGTGTAACTTCCTTTTAGTCCACTGGGTGTGTGTGTGTGTGTGTAATAAATATACAAGAGTGCTTAAGATCAAATCAATTGATAAACAGTATAATAAACTTGTATCCACTATTTACATAAAATTCTGTGTAATAATATGATGCAAAAAGTAAAGCGAGCCAAAGCAAGCTTTTCACTAAATTGAAGTGCCCTCTCTCTCTCTCTCTCAGTCTGTCTCCCTCCCTCTCTCTGTCTGCCTTACTCGATCTATGCATAGATATGTACATATTTTGCCATCATAAAATGCTATTTATTTTATATGAAATGCTTTTGATGTTGGCATATCGAACGCACAAGCTCATAGCACAGAGAGCGAAAGAGAGATAGGCAGTGCGAGTGAGAGCGAGCGAGCGAGTAAAGTATTTGTGCTGAGTTTGATATGCGAGTGTCATAAATTGTCTCTATTTGGCAGGGCAGAGAAATCGCTCGCCTCTCAATGTTTGGCCAGCAAAGTGAGTGTAATAAAGTTACCTTAATTACCTAACGATAACAGATTCAGCTCGAATGACGTAATCAAATACTGAAGAGAGAGAAAAGCAGACAGAGACGACAACAATTTTTAATTTTGGCTGTTTTCGTGTTGGAGATAAGCAATTGGCAAATATTAAGAAAATAGATAAATACTCTTTGGCCTATTTATACTTGGCTTAGATAAGCGTTAAATGACTTTTATATTTATCTACAAAAATGTTTAAAATTTATGTGAGTTTTTTTTTAAATTAAATTAAATTTGTTTGTTATTTTATGGATTAAAGATTAGTTCAATATATGGAAAGAAATTAGCCTGAGGCCATTTTCTTTAGTCTTTAAATAATGCAAATATAACTTATGCTGCAGTTACCTCTTGCTTGAGATATCTTATACTATCTATATCAAATATGGATTATAGCACTTCAGCCTAATCTTCTTTGAGTTAACTGACATATATTATAAAGTTTACCTAGCTTTCTAAGCTATATAGTTATATGATATGGATTCAATTTTTATCCCGCCGTTCAAGCTTGGGCCTCTTCCCTCACCCACTTTCATTGCTGTCACAAATTCATTAAAAACGTCTTTAATTGTGCCCAAACTCAAAAGCTTTTATGTCTTAATTCTTCTATACATATATTCAGTAAAGAAAAAAACTCTCTCTGTGCGCCCCCTCATTTTTGTTGCACAACCCACAGCCATTAGAACGCTGTATTATTAGTTAACCCTCTGTCGAGCCCTTGTTTTTAAATATTATGAGCTGAGGGGCGTTAGATTGTGCTGCCCATTAGATGCGCGTTTCTACCAACAACAAAGCCAACATCATAATTACCTTGACATTTTTGTATGCCATTTGCTTGAACGCCTCGATTAGCATCGCGCTGCGTGCGATTGCGTGTCTCAGGTTCATTGGCGCCTTATTACGCGCACTTTAATTTAATAAAAAGCTTGTAAATGAGTGTGCTCACACATGAGCAGACTCTGGCCCGGAGGCGGGGGATCCCTCTGCCTGGATGGGGCTGCGTCCAGTTCCTGTGCTCGACGCCTTTTTATTACATAATGAGACCCAATCGCTGTACACTCAGAGAGCTAACGCGTAGGCGACTAGCTGAGTCTCATTAGAAATTCAACTGCTGCCAGTTTCCTGTGACGGAGTTGGCCAGAAAGTGGTGCGTGGTGCGTGGTGCGGGTGCGTGATGTGTGCACCTTGCAGCGCCGCGGCTGCCTCAACTGCCTCAACGGCCTCCGACGTGTCGGACATTACAAATTATGCCCAGGAGCGTCAGCCAAAGGACCACCATCAATGTCCAATGCCAGCGCCAACTCAGAGCGAGACAATGACGAGCCTCGACGTTGAGCTGGGTCCGAACAGGTAGAAAATGCGGCAAATGTGGCAAGTGTGGCAAATGTGCCACAAACGAAATCGAAAACGCGACCGTTGTAACTCGCTGCTCGCCTACTCCCACGCTCTCTGTCTCTCTCTGCCTCTCTCTCTCTCTCTCTCTCTCTCTCTCTCTCTGAGTTGGGTTATTTCATTTGTTACGCTATAGAGTTTTTTGTTTTCTGCTTTTCGGAGTCCCCTGTTGAAAGATTCTCTCGCAGCCATGCATAATTTATTGTGTTTGCGGTACCTTTTTCCCTGTTTTATATCGTGTCTTGTGGTTTCGCTCATTGTTTTCACATTCGATTAGATGAAAGGTGTTATATAAAGAGAGAGACAGAGAGAGGGAGGTACTGAGAGAGTTAGAATGAGAGCGAGCTGTAGTTGTGTGAAATCTTAAATTGCAGCTCCCGTCTAATTCAATTGATTGTTGCGTGAGCTATTTTATAATGCTCGCTAAAGGACTCGAGCGGACCTATGCGGGCGGTCGCCGCTATTAACAGTTGTGCAGCACATAAAGAAGAAGCAGACAATACAAATCAAACGAGATATTCCCATTTCGATATGCAACACTGCCTGTGGCTTAGAAGTTGGCATAAATGATTCTACAAACTGAGGGTGAGTGCGCATATGTGTGTGTGTGTGTGTGTCGTAGGTAGTTAACTGAACAGGAAGGCATTAGATCGTAAAGATAAGTTGACTTTGGCTGGGTGGCAAGTCCATAAAACAATTTTAATGTGCACAAGGCAATCGAATAATTAAACACCAAATAGTCAAAGTGAAGTCTATCAGAGAGCTGTCTCCCTTGAGCATCTTTACCTTAGCTTATGAATGCTAAAAACTCTTAAATATTCACTTAGCTGTTGTCGTCTATGAAAATGATGAAAATGCCTTTGTATTAAAGTAACAAATGTTGCACTCGTCTGCCTTATGGCATTATCATTAACTTCTGTGAAAGAACCCGCACCCAATCTCAATTTACTCTATCTACATGTGATGTGTGTGTGTGTGTGCGTGTGTGTGTGTCTACCTCAGCTGGTTGGCTGACTGACTGACACATTACTTAACTTCCGCTTCCTGGCCTACGCACACACCCGCAAGCATGCTCATTTATACACATATGTATGTGTGTGTGTGTGTGTGTGTGTGTGTGTGTAGTCATGCACTCGCCGTTACTGTAGATAATTTCACAGTTCTTTGGGCAGGCGTCGGCGTGGCAGACAACAAAATGCGTGCACGCATTTCTCGAATCCATTTGGTAAACCTACAACGCGCCAAATGCCAGAGAAATTAAATTTAAACGCTAGGCAACAATCCATCATCTGGTAATTACAGCGTCAACACGCCAGCACATGCAGAGCAGAACAGAGCAGAGCAGAGCAGAGCGGGGTAGGGCAAGGCAGGACAGAGCTGTGCCGAGTTCTGCTCAGAATATCTGAGGCAGAACGGAAGGAACGGCCGCCCAGGCCGCAGATTCGAGAGGACAGGATAATGACTTGACTTGTCATAGCTTCCGCTTAGCTCAAGAGATTTGTGCGCGCCCAAGTATTAGGCAAAAGATCAGCAATGCGAGACAGCGCGAAAAGACAGCTGGATAGACAGGCGACTGCATTGGCTCATTAGAGCTGAGGCAAATTTAGCAGATTTCTCTATCGAAATTTTGCAGCTGTATGGATTAATAATATGCCCCTCTCTCACTTTCCCTCTCCCTCTATCTCTCTCTCTCTCTCTTTGAGCAATTAGTTTGCGCCGCCTTTGGCAACTGTAATTGACAGTCCGTTGGCAAGGGGCGTGGTCGTGCTGAAGCGTTAATGAAATATCAATGGGGTGTTTTTGCCGAAAAATCAGCAAAACACTTGGATTTTCTTCCATTTCTCTCTGCCTCTCTTCCCTCTTCTCTTCACTTTTGTTTTGCGTAAATGCACTGCAGTCGGAGGGCTGTAAAACGCCTCCTGCTCTCACTCACTTTGTTCGGTGGATCAACATATTGTCGAGTTTTTGCCACTCAGCGTGTGTTGTAAGTGTCGGACAAGAGAGCAGAGGGGAGTGTGCGTGTGTGTGCCTGTGTGTGTGCCAATACTAGGCGGAAACACTCACAAAATGCTTTCAGCGCGCAACAACTTGCAATTATGTTGATGTAGAACCACATGCCAGGGCGCCAAATGAAGTGTGCCTATGAGAAATTGGAGCGACAAATGAACTATGTTGAGGTAGATGGCATAATGAAAGTGGGAAGTGGAAAGTGGAAAGTGGAAAGTGGGCAACTGTGCTCATGAAAGAGAGTGGGAAATAGAAGAGAGAGAGAGAGGGAGAGAGAAAGAGATGTATATGTGAGTATAGATCTGCATATATATAAGAGAATAGCCTAATGAAATGTCAATATAAATCAAATTATGCCTAAGGGAGAAAGAGATTTCTACAAGCTTTAATAATAAGTCTCTCTATATTTTAAGCTACATTAATTAATTAATAAATATCAATAGTTCACGCGTGTTTCGTTCTATAAATAACTGCACTCTGCACTCTGTATACCTATCCAATTGGAGCCCACGCTCTTGGGCCCACTCGAAACACTCGCTGAAATCCTGCAGGCTCACATAATTTGTATGGCTAAAAGCCACATGCACACACACACGCACAGCAGGACATCTGTGGCGCACAAACTTTTCCATACACAACTATGGAAAATTATGAAATTGTAAATACACACACACCCACACACACACCCACACACACACCCACAAACACACACACACACGTACACAGTATGACATACTATACACACATCTGCACACAGCCACATAATATATAACCAGCCGAAAATGTCTGGACGAGAAAAGTAATTTAATTGTCGCAAAAATGTCGAAAACAGCTTTGGTGCTTTACATTAACATTAACATTAAACAAAAAGCAGGAGAAATAATAATAATATAAGTGGAAATTATAATTACAAGTGCTAGCCTGTGGTCCCAGAGTTTCACTCCAACTATGGCACGACTCGACTCGACTCGACTCGACTCGAGCCGGTGCCTCTGCCCGGGTCTGGCCGGCTCTGTTATGCTGCCTACGCAGGGTCAAAGCGATTAAAGTTGCCCAAACAAAAATCTATTTCAAGTATGCGTCAAATAATTAATGTGGCCAAGGTTATTCAAAACTGTCAGCTATACGATACGATGATATTCAAATATGAACATAAAGTGTGGCCAAACTTTGAGCAAGTGGAGCCTGTGCGAAAGGGTTGTTCCCAAAGGAGATTTCACTAAAGTAACTCTGAGCATTCCAGTAGACTATGGATAGCTATATGAATTGAATAGTTCTTCCCGCTTCTATCCTATCTCAGCTATCTTTACTCTTCCATCTCTCATCTCATCACCTATCTCTTATTTTCGAATTGGCGAAATTAGGACGTATTTTGGAATGACTTTCTTAGATTTTGGGTACTTTTATTACGCACATATTTTAATGGGCATGTGCAGGGAACGATTTATGATGCGCCACGCACGCGGTTAATTAGGTACACAGAGCGGAGCTGAAAGGAGGCCACAGTTGGGGTAGCAGCGCGTGTTGTAGTCTGCCTCGGCTCCCGCTGCTGCGCCCGCTGCTCTGTTATCCTTTTCAATGTAGCACCCACACACACACACACACACACACACACACACACACACACACAAAAACACACACACAAACACACACACAAACACAGACACAACACAGCACACATCATGTTTTTATCTACGACAACCAAATCGCCAACCCTTGGCTCAGATTTCACATGAGACGGCGACGATGGGGGGAAAAGCGAAAACCCCAACTTTTCGCTTATATCATTTAATCTTTAATATCCTTTCTCGGCGTTGACTTTGGTCTTTTGGCCAAAGCGTTGGTGTTTTTTTTTTTCCTTTCTCCTCTGCTCGGCTGTGCTTAGTCTTGTTGTTGTTGTTGTTATTGTCACGTTCTATGTGACGGCTTGTCTTAGGATATGCCTCTGCTTGAAGGGAATGTGTATATGTGTCTATGTGTGTGTGTGTGTGTATGAGTGTGAGTAAGTCTTGTCTAGATTTATAACTTGCCACAGTTGCTGTTGTTTTGGCATTATTTTTACACATATAGAGACTCATAGATACAAGCCAACATGAATAGATAGATACATGTATGTATGTAAGCATGCATGTGTGTATGTGTGTCTGTGTGTGTGTTGCTATAGTACACATGGCTCCTGGGCTGCTCATCTTCGCATTGTCAAAGCTTTTTGTGGGGCCCTTTTTTTTCCTGCTGCTGCCCCCATTGTTGCTGTTGTTGTTGTTTTTGTGCGGCATTAACGGGCAACAGCGGCAGCAGCCAAAAATATCTTTATGCCTCATAAGTTTAATTTGGCGCAAATTGTTTTTATTTGCCGTCAGCGTCGCCAGCAACAAAAACAACTAAAACATATCAGAGTCGAGCTAAAGCCAAAGCTGACTGTAGAATACCCTTTAAGAGCAGAAAATTCAACATTCAGCTCTGCCGGTGTATCTAAGAAACTTGTTACATGCTCAGCAGCAATCCATTATTTATCAATTATAAATACATTTAGTATTTAGTCGAAGAGAAAGGTCATTCCATTGCTTACCCATTATAGGGTATTTCTGATGTTAGGGTTAGAGACAACAAGAACTTCACATATGCAATGATGATACAAAATGGCGCACGCTATTCGCATGCAGACATTTTGTTTGGCACATCTACAAATTCTTTTTGAATGTCATTAGTATAATTGAAAAAGCCATTGGCACAAGGCCAACAACAACGACAACAATAGCAGCAGCAGCAGCAGCTAACCCCACAGACAATCGACAACAACAACAACAACAACAGCAGAGTTCAAAAACTAAATGTAAGCCTGGCCATGCGACACGCTAAATCCAATAACAATTTTTCTGTTTATTTTGTTTTGTATTATTTTTTCTTCTTTTTTTTTTTTTTTTTTTTTGTGGCAAAAGTTTAGCGACTTGCACAACAACTGCAACAGAAAAAAACAACAACAACAAAAGCAGCAGACAGAAAAGCAACAACAGCAACAAGAATAATGTGCAAAGCCTGCTGTCGAAAAAGTCCATCGAAGGCGACTGCATGTGCATAAATTTCGAGTCTGACATCAGGCAAATGTGCATGAGATATGGCCCCAGATCTCCCAGCTCCAACACCAACTCTCTATGCCAATACGAGCTGTTATGGTATGGTATATGATGGCAGGGGTTTCAGCTGGCATATAGATAATGTTTATTGCAGTATTTATGCATAAATATAGCTAGAATATATTTATATTTCAAACAGAATTTAAGGCAGAAGCCGAGGGGGAAAGCTGTAGCAGCTGTGGAGAGGCGGAGGAGAGGGGTTAAATTAATTATCAATAATATATATCTGAGAAAGTTAACTATATGATTATTATGCTTTAAGTTTCCTTGGTATAAGTCATATATAATATAATGAAAATATATCTTTCACGCATATATATGTAATCCTTTCATCATATCATATAATTTATATAATTCTTCACGAATACTCAAAACTATAATATTATATTATATACTCTCGATCAAAAGGTGCTTAGTCAATCGATGCTTAAATGTTTCTCTATATGATTTGAAATGTATTTAGTTTAAATAAAATTCTACTCTGCCTACTTCTATCTCTATACCGTCTCTTCCATACAATTCCCTCTGCCCTTCCCTCATTTAAAATCCTCAGCAATATCAAATCAAAGTCTTTAACCGCTCACTTTAATTGCTTTCACTTTGTCTATCAATCATAGATCAATCAATGATCCCTCACATTTTCTCGCGTCATTTGAGACACACGCTCCACTATATTTTACAGTCCATTAGCAATCGGTGCCCTCATGCAGCAGGAATTTATAATTTCAACTATTCAATTCTGGTTTATTTTGGCCCTCAACCGCTGCAATTTCATTTAATTAATTTTTAATTAATTTATATTTAATTCTTTTTTCTGCCGCCACTGCCAAGTGCCGTAAAGTTTGAAACTCATATGCAAAGCCAACCCCAAGATCAAGCCCAAAAATAAATCCAGAGCCAATCTGTTGGACTTTTTATCAGACAGAAACAAAAACACAAAAACCCTCAAAAAAAAAAAAAAAAAAGATGCGGTTCAAGCAGATGAAAAACTGAAACACAGAGTCATCCATCATCATTGCACGCCCTTTGACCCCGCCCCATTCCGCCTCTCGCTCGCACGGCTCTATATATAAGGGAAAAAGAAATATTTATTGTCAAATGTCACAAACAGCGAAGGGCGAGAAACGGGAGCGCACAATTCATTTTTTAAAAATTTATATCAATTTATAATTTTTCGTTATTGCGCGCTTGATTAGGCGAGTAAAGGGAACACCCCTATTCGTATTGGATTTCCCTATGAAGTTGGGAAAATTCAAGAGAAGAGTTGAGCGTGACTGAGGTTGAGTCGTTGTTGTCTGGGCCTTGATTAATTGATGGTCTGTATTCTGGTCTGTCGGTCGGGTCGGGCCGTTTTCAAGGCTGCGGCTATCGATGCTTGCCAACCCTGGCCGAAAGGGTTTTGCCACACACACACACACACAAATACACGCATACACTATGCATGCTCTCGTTCAGAATAGGGGGACGCCTTGTTGGCGTTAATTGCTGGGTTTGTGCGCCCCAGTGAGCGCACGAGTTATGAAAACTGGTATTAAAGGCATTAAAACTGAAAGTAGCAAACTAAGCGAATGTTAGAAGAGATGCCGAAGCAGGGCACAGCAGGCTGAGCGGCAGAGTGGATCGAAAGGAGCAGCAGGGGAGACCCACTGCGCAGAGTCCTTGCCGCTGCTGCTGCTGCTGCTGCTGCTGCTGCTGCTGCGTTGCTGTGATTACGCTCTGTGCTTTGTGTGATTATGATTTTGTAAAAAGGATTAGGTGCATATTACGATGGTACTGAATCACACACACAGACACACACACACAGGCACACCCAGTGGAAAACGTAAACGAACCGCGAAACCTCGAGCGTAAAAAGGAGCTGCTGAAAGACGAAGCCAGCGGCAAGGACAAGCTAGAAGCAGTGCGAAAAGGCAAAGGCAACGGCGACGGCGACCCAGCAGACTCTCCACTAAACAACAAAAGCAACAACAAGAGAGTCAGAGCGGTAGAAAGAGATAGAAGAGGGATATCTAGTAATTATTGCCCGTGTATAATCCTTATTATTGCTGTTTTGTCGCTGTGGATGAGGAGCAGCAGTTACATCTATATACCCCAAGATGGAATGCTCCATTAAGCCGTTAACAATAACATTAGGCGAGAGTAAGTTGGGATCTGCTCTGCTAGGCATTATTCTTTATCCATTTGTCCCGCCTGCCATGACTCGCTCTGTTGCGTACGCTATGTAACTCCCCCCTGCCCCTCCCACCGCCGCCGCTGCAGTGAAGAGAAAGGACACACTTTTATGGGCTATTCCTTAAAAGCTCTAAGCTGAGCTCAGTGAAAGCAGCTGGAAGTTATCTAATAAGCAGTACAAATCTGTCGGAAATATGAACTAGTAGATGATATGCGAAATACATCGAAATAGTGGAGAGCAGGCAAAAGTTAAAGGGATTAAAGTAGAATGAAGAATGAAATATAATTGAATTGTTATGGAAACTAGCAGCAGTGGCTTACCATGCCTTCAGCTTAATCCCAGCTGCAGGAGGGGGGGAGGAGGCAAATAATTCTAATCAGATTAGCGACTGTGACCTACCCTATTCATATTTCACGTAGACCTTTGTCATTCATTGTAACTCAATTCCCAACTCTCGCTCTCTCGCCCTCTCTCACTCACTATTTCTGTCTCTCTTCAGCTCAGCTTATGTTGCAAAGCTCTTCGATCAATCCAAGGCGAACGACGAAACCTTCAAGGGTGCACTCAGCTGTCACGTTGTTGCTTGGTGTAAATCCAAGTCAATCCTACGCTCGACACACACGCACACACACACACGCACATACGCATGGGAAACTTCACATAAGATAAGCTAAGAAATAAACCTACAACCCAACAACCCCCGGCCGTACCCTTGGCAAACCCTTCGAATTAGACAAAAACTCAAGATGCTGCAAATTTGTAATCCTTGCTCAAAAGACGTCGAAATTTTTCACTTATCGCTGCGGGGCAAAGCAAAAAAAAAACCGAAATAGAAATAGAAATAGAAATAGAAATAGAAATAAAGCCCCGCCAACCCCTCGTGGAAACCCACCCCATATGAGTTACATACTTATTTAAGTTTTACTTGCTGCGCCCTGTTGTTGTTCTTCTTCTTCTTCTTATTTTCATTTTATATATTCTTATTTTCTTTTTTTGTTGTGTCGTGTTTTTGTTGCCTTCATGCGTTCATTTTTCATATATGCAACTATGCTAGCGATAAGTTATTTGAGCAGCCCAACGGCAGGACAAGGACACGCACACACACACAGAGACAGGCACAAACACACACACACATAGACAGGAGGCAACGAATTTGTAAAATTCCAATTAAGAATCTTTGGTTTACTTTGTAAGTTGACTCTCAACTTATTTAGACACTACACAACGACACATGGAGGGGAAATCCCAACGCACACACACACACATATATACACATTCGTATATGTATGTCTATGCGCACACTTAAGCGTAACAAAGAGGACACGAGACAACGGCCAGCAAAAACAGAGAATAAATAAAAGCAAAACAAACTCACACACACGCACACACACATGCGAGTGCCGAGTGTGGCACTCACACAGACGCACTTAGTTCAGAAGCTGTAATCCTAGAAGGGCACAGGACGAACGCTCGTCTCGCCTCGCCCCGCCTGGCCTAGCCTGGCCTGGCCCTGCCGTTCATCCTCGTCGCTCTAATGGACGGATAAATTGCTTGTGAATGAAATGAGAGTACGCTGACTTTCGGTCCTCAACTGCGAGTGTGTGCGAGTGTGTGTGCGCGACGGTGGGCGTGGCAGGACACAAGTTGAGCCAAAAGACGACAACGCACTCATACGCAAAGGCAGAGCCAGAGCCAGAGCCAGAGCAAAGCAAAGCAAAGCAAAGCGAAACAAACAAACAAACAAAACTGAAACGAGACTCGACGCAGCGGATGCCCGAGACACAACTAAAAACTAAAAGCGACTTGCCACATGCGGCATGTGCAACGCACAAACTTGCCTCCAAATCTTTTGTCGATAGTAGCTGAAATGACGCCATGGGGTTACGAGGGGTTAGCTTCGCATAAAAACATTGGGGGCTAGGCTGGGGGAGGGAAGCGAAAATGCGCCAAAATTGGCGATAAAATAAAAGACGCGACCAACGGGCGAAGGCAGTTAGACAGAGAGGGGGAAAGGGCGGAGGGGGGGGGGTTGAGAAGAGTGGGGCTGAGTGCTGGACCAGAGCTGAAACCAAAAACATGGCCCCTGTGGCTAACATAACGCATGCCCTAAGCCAAAGTCTTGGAGAAGCTATAAAAAATTTAAAGAAATCGAATTGAGGCAGGCTCTACGAAAAACTCTTTGAAGACATGCAAATATATAAATAAATATTTAAAAAATAAAACATTTAGTTAAGAAATCGAATTGAGGCAGCTTTTAGGCATGAGTTTTTATTGCTAAAATATAAAAATATTTAAATATAAATAATTAATTAACTAAATTAGACAAAGGACTACAAACTGCTCAATTGTAAAGTTCAGCTAAAGCGATTTCTTAGCCAGCTTAAGAAGTTTTCTCATGCATGCAAATAGGTTAAACTAAACATACTCCAATATAAATATTCGAAAGAGTATGCAAACTTCGGTGTGGTGTTTTTACAGCTGGTTTTCTTCACAGCAGCAGCCGAGTTGAAACAGAGCAGCTATCGGCACAACAGACGCCCAAGATGCGAGTCAGATTCAGAGTCAAGCAGCGAGCATATGTAGGTCAGTTGTTGTTGTTGCTGTTGCTGAGGTTGGGGTTTATGAATTGCCAGCTGACTCTTGGCTCATTGTTGTTGGCTAGCTGGATTTTTGTTTTCATTTTTCAAGCAGCCAAGGGACGACAAAAATCAATAAATGTCAACGGGGACATGCTGATAAACTTGCGACAAGCAAAAAGAGAGAGAAAATAAAAAGAAACAAGCACGAGTAGATTTGAAACGGCAAGGACATGCCCCCAAAAAGCGAAATACTATCGTGAATACTATCGAGAGTGCAGAGCAAGCAATAAAGCAATTAGCAGTCAACAAGGGAGATAATACAGCTAATTAAAACTAAAAGTTATGCGTCAGCGAATGAGATTTTTATTGAGAACAAGCCACAAACAGAGCCACAGCCACAGTTGGGCTGTATGTGTGTGTGTGTGTGTGTGTGTGTGGGCGTGGGCGTGGCTGTGTGTGATGTGTGACCAGGGAGTATTAAAATGTGTGCTTGATGTGTGTCTGGCCTGAATTATGAGCTTATAATTTACAATTAAGCAAACGTCAGCATTAAAACACAAACAGCACCGTAATTGGCTGCTGTGTCTTAATTGTGAACCAAAAACTAAATTGTGAATGTGACATCAGATCTGATTTGCTGCCAGGCACAGAGATTTTTGCTTTAACAAATTAAATTGATGATGAACAAAATAACAATAAGCCAAAAAGTATCGATCTCTCTCTCTCTCTCTCTCTCTCTCTCTCTCTCTCCTTTATATTTGTATATATGTATATGTTTGTATTTATACATCACATCCAGTTGATGAGTCACCAAAGATGGCTATCTGTTGTAAACAATCAGCTTTACCTGCACACAATTGGCTGCAGCCCAGGTAATTGATTGAACGATGTCGGCTAACCGAGTGATTTATTCATTTTGTTCGCTATTTAATATTCGACAGCCTCAATTTGACCATAACAGACACGCATCGCGCTTAATATAGAGTAGATTCATCATTTTTATTATCCAGTTGACTAAACGAATTAATTAAAGACTTTTTATCTGATATAGGTGAAATATATTTCTCGCAAGTTCCCCAATCTCTGCTTACAGTTGAGGCTAGCAATAAATTAGCTATATATATATTTTATCTTAAGTATATAATATATATATAGAATCTTAGGTAAGCCCATATTCTATATGCATTTCATTAGAATATCATTAGTATTTGCCCATTACTTACCAAAACTATGTAGCACAGTGTAATTTCTAAAGCACAAATATTTACTATAGCAAGCTACGTCGCCGTTTAGCACTTTTAGAAATTTCTCACACATTTCATAGAAATTCTTTAACTTTGGCCATTATTTAATCAGCAGTTCCCCACACTTTCTCTCTTTCTCTCTCTCTCTCTCTCTCTCCGTCTCTTTCTTTCATTCCTCCTATTGTCAAGGCTTTTCTAGATGTAGAAAAATACAACAATTGAACAATTGCTTTTTGGTAATTGCTCAACTTGACTGCAATTTTGAGCAGCCATCGTAATTACGGCTAAAACAGCTTTTTTTCTTCTTTTTTCAGCTCTTAATTGTTGCCTATTTATTTGGGCCGGTGCTGCTGCTGCTGCTGATGCAACTGCAGCTCTGCTGAGTCAAGGGCTTTGCGGAGACCTAGTTTTCTAAATTTGCTGACTGCCCATTAATTATGTGCTAAAAAATATGCTTTTAATTTTAGCCATTTATTAATGAGTTGTTCGCATTGCAAACGCATTAATTTTGCATTTCTCAGCCGAATGCCAAAAAATTATTTATTGCTAAAATGCATTAAATTGAGAGGCTTATTTATCAGCTGCTCGATGCCATTAACTGACAAATTTCGCTAATTGCATTCCGTTAATAAAGTACGCCAACAGCAACAACAACAGCAACAGCAACAACAACACGCGGGCAAAAAATGAGCAAATTTATAGCTATGTTACATAAATTATACTCCCTCTCACTCTCTCTCTCTCTCTCTCTCTCTCTCTCTCCCTCTTTATGCTGCAAATGCAGTCTAATTGCAGCCAAATGAAAGGAATTCAACCATTCGACAACTGTCTGTGCATGCTCCACAAATATGCATCAATGCATTGCCACCTGCCTAAGCCCCGCCCCCAGCTCGGCGCTGCCTTTAAATGCCCCTTTGATGCTGCAGCCCTTTAACGATTGTGCGCGCATTATAATTTAAATGGATTTTTGCGAAAAGCAATTAAATCAAATTAAATTTTGTGTTCAGCTTAATCCGCTGCTGAGCTGCATGCATAGTTCATGTTATTCCCAGCCGGATAACGCCTCCACAATAGGCCGCACCTATGTTGTTCCTTGCTCCTCCACTCTCCCAGCCCCTCCGCCTTTCGGCATCCGCCTGACCAATGCTTCCGCCTCATAAAGTGCGTGCCAAGCTATCGCCGCATCCACAGCATATCCACTCGACAGGCTCGAGCAGTCGACACCTACACGGTCAGCAGGCATCAGGCCGCAGGACCAAAAGGACAACAAACACAGCCGGCCGCTGGGATTGCTGCGGGCAGCAGTCCGAAAGGCAGGCGGTGGGCGTGGCACTGGATGGACAGTTGAACGTGCGTTTTGTATAGCACTTTTCATATGAATATGAATTGCTTGCGGTTGTGTTAAGTGGCAGAGTTCATTAAAGTACGTGAGTGTATCTGTCTCTATCTGTGTGTGTGTGCGTGCGTGTGTGTGTGTGTGTATGCATGTCAAACTGTTTACAGTTATATATATATGTGCATATACATATAAAGTTGATTAAATGTACGCACTTTTTGAGCGAATGCACATTAAAAAGAGAGACAGAAAGAGAGAGAGAGAGAGAGAGAGAGAAAAATGAGATGCGATTCATTCAATTGCATTATGCAAATTGATGGAAATTTGAAAGCGGCTCAAAATGTGGAAAAAAGTGCATAAAATGCATAACTTGTGATATACGAGAAGTATATATATATGTATATTATATACTATATATATAGTTTAAATATACTATATAACGCTTATGCTAATGACAATCATAAAAGTCCTCGTTCTGTTTGACAGATAGTCAAAGCGAAACTTTTAAATGATTTGAATTAGTTTGTATAATATTATACGAGCTATTTAGTTAACAAGATGCGAGCTCTTGTTTATATATATAGAAGTTCAGTTATCCCAGCGACATCTTCTCAAATTACTTTAAAAAGTACAATACATATCCTCAGCTTAGCCTATTGAAATTCTGAGAATATGAACAACCCTATCTCATCCCTGGCTAATGAGTAAACTGGTCTCAAATGCTTTGCTTCTTGGTTACTCAATCCTGTGCGACAGTGTTATTAAAGAGCTTTTAAGCTAATGAAAAAATACATTTATGTATAAAACAAAAAGTTACACACACACAGCTTAAATCTATGTAGCTATAGTATATCAACAATTTCCATAGATACCGAGAAAATGCTTGATAAATTCTAAGAAACACTGGCAGTAGAAGCTAATCAAAACATTTCATAGTCTAAATGGCTGCAGGGCTGCTTAGATATATGTATGCTGCTCCCTTGAAGGATTCCTGCCAAGCATGTATTATTATAATGGAAGAGCGAGCTCATTCCTGGAAAATTCGATTCCAGCCACGAAGCGCAGACCAAACTAAAAAGTTATTTTAGCTGAAATGTATTTAAGCTCGATTGCTATAAAGAAAATGCAATTTGAATTGTTTTGAATTTTTGAAATAAATTTGTTTATTGTTTGCTGGATTTTTGTTTTCTCTTTTTTCTTCTTCTTCTTCACTTATTTTATGTCTGTCACTTAGTTAGCAACGGCTTTGCGATTATTTAAAATAAAATTTTCGCTTACAAACTAAATAATGGGCCATGTTTACATTAAACAGAAACAAAACTTTTGCGTTCCATAATTTAGTATATATATATTTGTATATATCTAGATTTATGTTAAAGTAATAATTGTGGCTGCTTTAGGAACCCAAAAGAGATGATTCAAATTATGTTTAGCTGCGGCTCCTGCTGGCTGCACAATTCGTTGCATACTTTTGCGGGCACTTGGAAAATATGTAGAACGAAGGGGCGAAAAATTTACAATAATAAACTTAATTATTTATTTATGTTAAAAGCTTCTTTTTGCATTAAGCAAATAAAGAAATATTTATCAAATTGTTTTTATTACTCAAAAAGAAAAGTAAAAGATCATCAAGTGCATTCGCCAGCATTGGAAAGTTTTTGTAATTCTCTTTTTCTTCAGCTTTTTATATGATTTCTTTATTCGAGTTTTCTTTAAAAATTGAGAATGTGAAAATTTTTATGTATGAGTGAAAGTTTTTGTTTTTTTTTTTTTCAGTGTTTTTCGATTAAATTTAGCTAAAAATTTACAGCAACTGCTGCTTTTGTCTCTTTAGAATAATAATAAAAATAAATATATATGCATATATATTTATATATAATATAATGATAAAAAAAAACTAAACTTTTGTTCACTTCTCAATTTACAATGGCTTATTTGTTAAATTGTAATTAAAACGCTAGTAAATATTCGTATTTAGTATATATTACTGTGTGTTTTTTTATTTATTTTTATTTTTATAGCTTTGCTTGCATTTAAATTCTTTTCGGAATGTTTTGAAACGTGTTTTTTCTGTCTTATTCGCATTTAATTTATTGGCAGTTGTACAATACAATGCTGGAATGTATATGTGTGTGTGTGTGTGTTTCTGATATTTATAAATATATGTGTGGGTATGCGTGTGTTTATATATACATACATTATAATTTATTCATGTGTGTGTTTGTTTATGTGTGTGTGTGTGTGTGTGTTGGCTTTTCTTTCTCTCATTTTTTTCCCATATTTCTTTTTTGTTTTTTGCTTTTTGAAATATGTTCGCATTTGCCTTTTGCGCCTTTTGGCCACGCCCTGCGCCAAACGCTGCGAAAATTCAATCAACAATAAATGCCTGCGAACTGCCACATATTTTGTTGTAGTAGTAGTTGTTGTTGTTGTTGTTGTTGCTGCTGCTGTTGTCTTTTGTTGCTTTAATGGCATGCCATTAAATAATTTCATTAAATGCTTTGTATGATACATGAATGGCATAAAAAAAGGTCGTCTCATTGTATTTTATCCTGTTATTTCTGTTGTTTCTTTTTTTTTTTACTTTTTGCAAATTCCGTCAGTTTTCTTCAATCAATTAACCAAACCAAACCAACAAAAGTTTATTATACTTTACAAATTGAATGGAACATACACAAAAATCATGCATAAATGAGAATTCTGCTACAACAAATGAGTTGGGCTCTGAAATACTCTAGCAAGAGGCAGAACTATTAGAATGATATAGATATGAGAGGATTTTAAGTAACTTGAAGAAATTAAAGAGCTTTATGAGAAATAGTTTTAGTTTATACTCTTAGAATGAAGCACAGTTTCAAGAACTTTAAAGATCTGGAAGAACTTGGAGAGAAATAATTTTATTTAATGCGAATTTTTTTTTTTTTTTTTTTTTTTTGGCTCCTCAATAATTGAAAGAAAGAGTTGCATAGTCTTGTAAGAACTCATCAAATTTAGTTCCAATTTTAAGTCGAACATGACATAAAAATAAAAATAGCTAAATTCATTAGCCTCTTCAAATAGTTTAAGCTCGATAAATCACTAAGAATTGAGCAAAGTATAAATCATATATAGTTTTATTTTTAATAAATTAAATATTTTTTTAATAATTTACTGATAAAATAGTAAAATAGGTCAGTTTTTGAATTCAATAAATTTTTGTTTATACTCGTATTTATTTGAAATATAAATTGTGAATATGGAAGCTCAAATTTTTCAATTCAATATTTGTATTTACATAGTATATTTTTAGCTTTAAATGAAACTTTTGTCTGATTTAATCTTTCATTAATTATACTAAATATAAAAACTAATTTATGTAAAATGAAATAACACATATTCTATGCAAATTTCAGATAGCATCTGAAAAGTATTCAATTTAGCTTCATTCAGCTTTAGACTGAGTCGAGTCAGAACTCTGCTTGGTTGGATTGCGTGCTATTGTTAGTGGTACGGTAGTTCGTTTCGGTTCATTGTGTGCGGTTCGTAAGCTTAATTGTTATCAGCGTGCGCGTCATTATCGCATAGCCCCCAGGCAAATGCATTTGTCTTTGTGTGCATGTGTGTGTGCGTGTTTGATTTACTATGATATTTATATTTCTTTTTTCTTTTTTTTTTTTTTTTTGCATTCGTTGAGTGTCAGCTATTAATAATAATATTTTTGTGAATATTATTATTATTTTTTCATCGCAGTTATTTTAATGCCGTCCATTGTTGTGTATTTATTTATGCCTGCTCCTGCCCTCCATCGTTCTCTCTTCTCTGCATTTAATTGTTTGATTTTCATCATGCAATTTCCTTATTCGCTAATTAATTTGCGTCAGGGGCTGGCGCGTTTATTTGTTCTGTGGCTGACTTGGATTTTGTCAATAATTGTGTCTCAGGTCTATTTAATTAATTTTCATTTAAATACTACTATTGTTTAATATTATTTCCTTCGCTGCTGTAAAAAATGCATTCATATATGTATATTTATGACATACTTTTTGGCATGGCAAATAAAATTGTTTTTGTTTTTGTAGTTTTTTTTTTTTTTTTTTTTTTCTTTTTTGGTTTATTGAACAAATTTATATTCTATCGATTTATGTTTGCAATTGGTATTTAATTTATTATTTATAATTAATGCTTTAATAATTTAAGTTGTAGTTTTGTATGTACAAATGCGTCTGCTAAATGAACTTCCTCTCTCTCATATATCGATATTCATATTCATATTCATATTTATATTCATACTCATACTCGTATTCGTATATATATATATATTAGTATTTATATTTATATTATACACTGCAATAAATTAGCGAACGTTTTTAGTGTATCAAGTGGATATTATGTACAGGTTAAGTCAATTTTAATTAATTCAAATAACTAAAAGTATCAGTCTCTTCCGCCGCCCCCAAATGTATGCTATGCTCCTTCCCTTCCCCTCTCTGTGCACCCATAAACTTGACTATATTTAGTTTTTAATTTAAATGTAGGTTTTTGTTTTCTGCTTTTAGTTAAGTTGTAGTTGTAGTTTTAGTTTTAGTTTAGGTTAGTTTGCCTTGCTTATAAATTCACTGGTTGTTCTTCAAACTGGTCACGCCTGCCCCTCCGCCTGGCTAGGTTACGCCCACAGGTCATGCAGCGGCTTGCTGGCCCCGCCATCGTCCAGCTCGTTGAGGCTCAGATTCGATTCGTAGTGCGTCAGCTCCGGCTGCCGGCTGTTGTTGCTGCTGCTGCTCATCGTGGCGCTGCTCTGCGTGCCGCTCTCCAGTCCCCCGCAGCCGCAGAGCAGCTCGTCGTCGGCGTTGCAATTGCAGGGCTTCTTGCAGTTGTAGGCGCCGGCGCTGATAGCGGCTGGCGGCACAAAGTTCGAGCTGAACGAGCTGGGCAGCCCGTTTCCTGCTCCTGCTCCGGCTCCTGCTGCTGCTCCTCCTGACACCGTTTGGCTCTTTGCAGCTCGCTTGGCCGTGCCTATGCACTCGCAGTTGCTGCCGCGCTGCTGCAGCTGCTGCTTGGCATAGTCCACGCTGTCGTAGGCGGGCGCCTGGCCAGCGGCCAGATACGCGGGCACCGCATACTCGTGCTGGCTGCGTCGATTAAGCTGCTGCTGCTGCTGCTGGCTCTGCTGGTGCGGATGATGCTCGAGCGTTTTGGCCATGCCGGCCACACTGAGCTCGCGCTGCTTCTTGCTCAGCTGGTTCATCGTATTGAATTTGCAGGCAGCCGCCGCAGCCGAGGCGGATGTGGGTATGGGCTTGTAGCCGCGGGCGCCGCACTCGTTAATCGTGGCATAGTTGTTGCTGCTGCAGTCCGCGTAGAGCTTGTCCGCGATGCGCGAGGCGGACACTGGCACTGGCACCGGCACCGGCACGCCCCCCACGCCCGCCTGGTACTCGTGCGCCGTGGCGTACATGTTCACCGAGGAGGTGCGTGCCGCCAGGCAGCCGGTCACCCGCTTGTTGTTGTTGCCCCGGCCATGGGGCAGGGGCAGGGCGAGGCGCAGCTTCTGCCAGAACTTCTTGTCGTCCCACTCGATGCAGGTGCTCGTGCGCAGATAGTGCCGCATGTCCAGGTCGATGTCGCGCTGCGGCAAGTCCCCATAGAGTATGAACACGACGCGCTTGCGACGCTTCACCAGCTCATGGAGCGCGCTCTTGTACTCGAAGCGTGTCCACTCGTTGTACAGGAAGTTCTTGGAGAGCACCAGCACGAACTGCTTGGCGCTCTCGGCAGCCTCGATGAGGGCGTCCGTAATGTAGGCATTGATGTTCACGTCGCGGTAGTGCAGGCACAGCCGGTAGCCGATGTCGCTCTCCAGGGTGTTGGCCAGGATCTGGTTGACGAAATGCTCGTCCTGCAGGCTGTATGCGAAGTAGGCGTCGTTCGGCCGCTCCTTGTCCAGCTGATCGACAAAGCGGGGCGAGCGATAGCAGAAGGTCAGCAGGCAGCTGCTCGAGTGGGCCCACATCTTGAGCTCGTGCCGATAGCAGAACAGCCCGAAGATCAGGCCAAAGAAGCCCACGAAGGCGCAGGTGGCCACCAGGAGCAGCGGCAACAGGCCCTCAATCTCGTTGGTGTGCATGTAGTGGGCGACGCCGTCCCTCAGCGTGCACTTGGTGCCGTTCTTCTCGCGCAGCACGCTCGTCGCATTGTTGTAGATGCAGCTGACCCGGGCGGCGTCCAGGATCTTCTCGGAGCTCTGGGCCAGGTAGTTGCGGAAGCGGGCCAAGTAGCCGCACTCGCAGCTCCACTGATTGTCCGCCAGGCTGATCTCGACGAGATAGGGATTCGCGGCCAGCTGCCAGACCTCGAAGTGCATCAGGCGATTGCCGTCCAGGCGCAGCACCTCCAGCTTGCGCAGCATCTGGAAGCTGCCGTTGGCAATGCTGGCGATGCGATTCGACTGCAGGTAGAGCTCGCGCAGATTCTCCAGATTGTGGAACTCGTTGCCCTCCAGCGACACAATGTGGTTGTCCTCCAGGTGCAGCACGAGCAGCCGCTTCAGTCCACTGAAAGTCGTGTTGTAGATGTGCGCCACGTTCGAGTTGTTGGCGTAGAGCACGGCCAGGTTCTTGCGGCCGAGGAAGGAGTGGCCGGCCAGCTCCACGAAATTGTTGCCATCGATGTAGAGCTCGGTGGTGTCCATGGGCACGCGGCGTGGCATCTGGGAGTAGCCGGCGCCGGAGCACTCGACGATGTTGGTGGACCAGGTCTGGTCGTGGAAGCAGGTGCAGTTGGTGGGGCAGGTCATCTCGCAGTCGCAGGCATCGAACTCACAGCAGTGGCAGACCGCGAAGCAGTGCGTCTTGTAGGTGCAGAGGAAGTGCTTGGGCTCCGCCTCCAGCAGGGGGATGTAGGCGCGCTCTCTATTGTTCAGCAGCTTGCAGTAGATCGTCTCCAGGTCCATGATGCGCGGATACTGGCGGGAGGTGATGTGGTTGATCTTCTGCAGCCAGTCGATGTTGCAGTCGCAGGTGAAGGGATTGCCCCCGATGTAGAACTCGGGCAGCGCTCGTTGCTCGTGCACGGGCAGAATGCGCAGGGACTTGATGTCCAGCGTGTTGATCTGATTGGCGTAGAGATCGACGCGCGTCAGATTCGTCTTGTGCATGAAGGTGTCCGGGTCCACGGTCGTTATCAGATTGTCGTTCAGGAACAGCAGCTCAATGGAGTTCGGTATGGAGGCGGGGCCAATGCGCTGCAGCTGATTGAAGCTCACGTCCAGCGTTTGCAGGCGCAGCTCCGCATCGAGCCCAAAGCGATTCGAGAGCATGTTGAGGCGATTCTTGTGCAGATCGAGCCACTGCAGCGTGCTGGGCGCATGGCCATAGTCGAAGCTCTCCAGCCGATTGTCGGAGATGTTCAGCCAGAGCAGCGAGGGCATGTTGCTGAAGAGGCCATTGATGTCGGTCAGCTCGTTGCCGTCCAGGCGTATGGCCTGAATGCTGGAGGTCATCTCGAAGGCGCCGGGCTCGACGACGGCGATGCGATTCCTCGCCAGATTCAATATCTGCAGGCTGGGCAGATCCCGGAACGTGTGCATTGTGATGTTCTCCAGGTAGTTGCCAATCAGACGCAGGCCATACAGATTGCCCAGCCCCTTGAAGGCGTTCTCCTCCAGCACGGTGACCATGTTCTCGCCCAGATCGACGGTGCGCAACAGGCGCATGTTCCTCAGCGCCAGTGGCACCGTCTTCAGCTGGTTGCCATTCAGATTGAGGTCCTGCAGAGCGCTGCAGTTCCTGAACGCATCCGGATGCACTCCGATCAGCGCATTGTTGTCCAGCGACAGCAGCGAGAGCACATAGAGCCCGTTCAGGGCATAGGCGTCCAGGTACTTCAGCTTGTTGTGGGACAGGAGCAGCGTGTGCAGGTTGTTCATGGGCGCGAAGGTGTCGGCGGCAATGTTCTCCAGCTGATTGTGGCGCAGATTGAGAATCTGCAGCGTATACAAATCGCTGAAGATTTCCGGCTCCAGCTTCGTCAGCTTGTTGTGCGACAGATTCAACAGGACGAGCCGAATGAGACCGACGAATGTATTGCGGTCCGTCCACGTGGAGGTGATTTGGTTGAAGGACAAGTCGAGGGCCTGCAGCTGATCCAAGTTGGAGAAGAGCTGGGGACTGAGCACGCTGATGGAGTTGTTCTGCAGGTAGACCTCCTGAATGGTCTTGGACTGCTCCGCGAACAGCTCGGAGGGCAGGGCGACAATCTTGTTGGAGCTCAGGTTCAGCACCTGCAGGTTCTTCAGGCCACTCAATGCCTTATCCGCTATCATCGAGATCTCATTATTGTTCACATGCAGCACACGCAGGCGGCGCAGCGTGCCGAAGCCGTTGGCCGGCAGCAGCACAAAGTGATTGAAGCTGACGTCGAGCAGCTCCAGGTCGAGGGAGCACGAGCTGCCAGCGCGTCTGCCCGCCTCTGTCGTGGAGCTGGCGCTGGAGCTGGTCTCCGTGGAGGTGGCCGTCTCCTTGCTGCGGTCCCTGAAGCCCAGCTCATTGACATCCTGCAGACGGTTCTCGCTCATGTTCAGGGCGGACAGGGCGGACAGCGTGCAGAATATGTTGTCGGGCAGCGACCAGATGTTATTGGAGCTCAGGTCCAATCGCTCCAGCTGCCTGGTGACGGCAAAGGCATCCGCCTCGATCTCAAAGTTCAGCGCTGGCCAGAGTATGTTGTGGGTGCGCAGCGTGAGGTTGCGCAGCTGCTCGAGCCCGTCGAGCACCTGGCGGCCCAGCTTGCCCAGCTTGCAGTACTGTATGGACAGCTGCTGCAGGCGTGCCAAATGGGCAAAGGACTGCGCCTCCAGCCGGCTCTTGGCCATGATCTCGTCGTTGCACAGGATGTGCAGAGCCACCGTGTGCTCCGCGGGAATCACACTGAAGTTGGTTGTATCGAATTCGCTGTTCACCGTGCGCAGGTTGCACGTCAGTGCTATCTCCGGCTGCTCCAGCCCGGCAGCGGGCATAAAGTGGCAGTCGTCGGGCGCATCATAGAGGCCCGCATCTCCGCCAGAAATGGGACGCAAAGTGCGTGCCGGCGTCGAGGGCGGCAGCAGCTGTGAGCTGGACACGCCCGCCTCGCCCATGATGGCGTTCGAGTGAGAATGCGTCTGCTGCTGATGCTTCTTGCTGCTGCCCGACAGCGACTCCGAGTGGGTTGTCACAGCATCCTGGCTGCTGATGCCGCTCGCAATTAGCAGCAGCAGCTGAAGTAGAAGGCACTGGCACAATGGATTCAACATTTTATGTGTATGTGTGTGCGTGTGTGTGTGTGGGTGCGCGGGTTTGTGTGAGTTTCTCCTCTAGTTAATCTTTGTTGGAGAGTGTAACGGGTTGAAATGAAAAGAACGCAACGAAAATCAATTCCACTTGCTGTTGGCCAAAAACTTTGGACACATATTTGCGGCTGCTTCCGCTGCCCTTCGCTGCTCGCTCGCACAGTTCACAAATCGGGGCTGGGGCTTGAGTTGATGTTAATCGTAATCGCAATTGGCGTGGCCAACTTTACGGTTTACTGTTACTCCCGGCCACACATCATATAGAATGTACATAGACACATCACACTAATGTATTTTCGTTTATTTTATTTAATTTACTTTTTATTTTAATTTATTTTTTTTTTTATTTTTTTGTTAGGAACCTTGTTGGAATTTTTAATTGCTGCGGGCCACTCGCGACGTTCTATTATCACTTTTGGTATTTTCTTTTTGCTGTCGCTGGGGTTAACTTGTAACGGTTCACGTTGTGGTGCTAGCATGCGACGTACATGCGTCGTCTCTATGTGGTATATGTGGCGCGCACGTTAGCTGAGTGTCGACTGACTGCCGCAACGTGCGCAACTCTCACTTAAATAGAGAGACGGTCCTCAGTCGAACTTCACTTCACCCGAATGCCAAACACACAGAGCCGAGCCGAAGGCAAGCATAACAAAACCGACAACGATAGCACAAGAGAGGGAAATTTCAAAGGCAGAGAGCGCAACGCAGCGGGAGCGCAAGCCTTAAAGGAAATTTGCTCCGCTTGAGTGCGCTACACACAGCGAGAGAAAGATGCTGGTGCCTCTGCTGCCGCTGCTGCTTAGAGGGTTTCTAATCGCATCAAACAGCTGGCGTTCCTTTCGGCTATGCTACATTTTGTTGTTGTTTTTACTTCATTTTTTTTTTTTTTTTTTTTTTTTTTTGCTATTCGCCTCATCCTCAGTTGTGCCGAGAGCCGCCGAGGTGAGGCGAGTCTTCGACTTTGTCTCTGTTTTGATAATGAAAATATATGATGTGCAGGCCAGCGCCAATCTTCATACAAATGTAATTTATTTTTATACTCACGTGTGTGTGTTTGCGTGTGTGTGTGTGTGTGCTATCTCAGTCTAACTGTCTGCTGTTGCGTGCGTGTATGTATGTCAAAAGTCTGTGTGTGTCTCCTTGTATGTGTGTGTGTGTGTGTAGCATATAAAAATAATAATTCCTTACATTCCATTAAATTACAATAATAATTTTAATTAAACTGTTTTGTCTGCGCTTGAGGTAACATTCTCTCGGCCCAGTTTGGCCTGGCTTGCCTTGGTTTGGCTTGGCTTGATGACTTCCTTTGCATTCACAATTTATCACTCGCTCTCCGCACCACCATCATCATCATTATCCTCATTGACCTGTGCGGCCTGTTGTCATTGCCTTTATGATAATTTCTAAATTGGCAACAGCAAAAACTCCATTTTCCTCTCCTCTTTTCTTTTTTTTTCTGTCGTTCACTTGAGTTGGGATAGGCTCAAAAATCAATATGCTGCATTCTAGCTTGGCTTTATAGAACGATGCTAATGATATGGATGATGATGATGATGGTGGTGCTGTGGAAGCTCTGGGCACAAACAGGAAGTTGGCAAACATGGATATGCTGTTAGCCAGTTGGCCGTAAACGGGTCAAGCTCTCTAAACATAAGAAGAGGCAGAGTATGAAGCATGCGAATGTCCATTGGAAAGGGTGTCAATTGGAGTTCTATAAGGGTTTAAGCAGCATAGCTATGGCTCCGTAGTGTTAGTAAAGTTCTTGAAAAGATGGAGCATGAGATAAAAGAGATATATTAATATTTTTTTCTATGGAGTAAATCTGTTTCGCATGTTTACAGATTATAATACATCCTCACGTTCTATATGTATCATATCTATTTACCCTAGATCTATGCTTTGCTCTAAATATTCTTTTCAGCCTTAATTTCATTACCTTGTCTCATCTATCCACACAACTTTGCTCACTTTTCCCACACAGCTTTGCCATCAGCCATGACAGAGCTAATGCAGTTTTGTAAAAATTCGCGCCATCTCGGAGTTAAGCATCTCATCTCTCAGGTGAGCTC
The DNA here is from genome assembly GCF_018153725.1 of Drosophila mojavensis. NCBI lineage: Eukaryota > Metazoa > Arthropoda > Insecta > Diptera > Drosophilidae > Drosophila > Drosophila mojavensis. The sequence continues at coordinate 10,283,863 of NW_025318899.1, read as the reverse complement.
AGGTAAGTGCAAGTGACACCTGCCCTCGCTGTTTGCTAAACACAGGGCCTAATGCTCTAATCAAGATGCAGCAGCAGGCAAAGCCTTTCAGGCTGTTTACTAAACTTATCTTATCATGCACGGAAATCGGCCAAGAAATGCGCCAAGACTGGGCTAAGCCAAGAGCAGCCGCTGGCAACTGGGCTGAGGAGATGAGAGGCTAGAGAGCTGAGATAGAGTAATGCAAAAGCCAATAGTCATGCACAATTCACAATTCACAACTCACAATTCACAATGGCAGTGAAAGGGAAGTCCAAGGTAAACACTTGCGGATGTAGAAGATTATAAAGAGATAACAGACAAAAACTGAGAGAGAGAATGAGAGAGGAGAGCAAGCGAGGTGGTCCACAGTTGTCTTCATCGAAGTTTGCTTTAAAGGACACTTTCTGCTCAGAGCAATTTATCTTCGAAGGATTCGGCTGCACTGAGAAAATAAAAAATTTGTTTGTCAGCCTCAATGCCTGTCGAATGGCTCATCCAAATGTCTTTTTAGGGCTGCATTGTGCGAAGAAGGAAACAGGAAGTAGAGCTCGCTCGCCTGTAGCAACCAGCTAAAGATGTCAACTCACTCAGCTCGAGTCTGGCCTTGTCCTGTTGTCCTGTTCCCATAACACACATCTCTCAATCGCTCTATACATTTAATGTCTATTGATTCTTTGGCTTCTGATTGTTTACATATTGGCGTATTTTGACAACTAAATTGGTAGACAGTCAGGCAGCCAACTGCTCGAGGTAACTGGTAGCGGGGCCCACCCAGTGGCCAAGTCCTGGGCCATGCACTTTATAAATTAAATGTCAGCCATACAGTTATTGACCATTTGGGTTGACACATGGCTCGATTTCCGGTCGCATTTCCTCTCTTCCTTTTCACTTTTTTTCTTCTTCTTCTCCCTATTTTTATTGTATGTGAATTTTCTTTGCTTTTGGCTTTTTGTGTAAGCCACAGAAATGTGGCCACTCCTGCGGAATATCGCCGTGAAGGTCGCCCAAGCAATTACTTTGCACGGCTAATAGCGACTGCAGTCGAAGGATCTAAGCTACCGTCTACAGCGCGGCCTGTGTGTATGTGTATGTATGCATGTGTGTGTGTGTGTGAGTGTGTGTCCTTGACTTGTGCAATTTGGCCTGGCCAAACCCTTGGCTATGGCTACGGCCGACTCTGTACGGCCAAACGTTAAGCAGCAGCTGTCCTCAACTTGTTTCATTGATAAAAGTTGAGGATGTGCTCAGGGCGTGGCCCGATTGCACTGTTGGGTTATCTAACGGAGAAAAAGATTGGGAAGGGCTAGCGCAGCAAGCTATTTAGTAGAGATGTGTTTTACAGCTAACAGAGATTTTTGTGGAAGATTGGATGATATACGAAAAGTTGTTGTAGAATATTCCTTGAGTGAGATCAGTTGGAATTTGATTAGCTTATCTCTCAGCAGAGCTGCTTTAATCGAACCATATCATATCCTTATCATATCATATCTTATATCATGCTAATTATTTCATAACTACTTCTGAATAGAATAGAATAGAATATCTGCTATATTCTATAATTCCCAATTGCTCCTCTTCACACTAAATTTTAGAGCTATATTTCATTGATTTTTGCATAAGTACTCCCATCTCATAGCAGCTCTTCTATGATACAATACTTCCCCCCTCAACTCGAACATACAATAATTTACAAGATCCATAATACTGCTCTCATTTGAAAGGGTCTTATCGAGGACAGACAGCTTTCGTTATCCCTTCTCACAATCTGTCTATTGCCTTACTCCCATTCCCCTTCGCCCCGCTCCAGCTGACCCCCATTTACATTCTCGATTCGCAGCATTCCTTTGGCCAATTGAGTTACAGCTAATGGCAGAGTCCTAGCTGGACTGTAAGTTTCAGCTTTAGTTTGCTGCTAATGAGCAATTCATGTCAATTGCTAATTAGTGCGCTGAAGATTTTTATCTGCTTTGGCTGACTTATCGTGCCATTTTTATAACCCAGAACACAAACGCAAATGCAGTAGCCGTGGCTGTAGCTGTAGCTGTAGCCTGGCCCAAGGACCACGGCCCAAATACAATGGCCGAGAAATTAGCAAACCCGGCAAAGATAAGTCAATTAGGTTTGGCTTTATAGCTGCCAATGGCGACCAAAACAAAAGCCCAAAGACGCGAACGGAACGAGAAAGAGAGAGAGAGAAACAGAGAGAGGGCGAGCGTGAGAGAGGGGAGGCGGTGCGAGGAGGCCGACAAAAAGAAAAGCAAATCAAATAAAATGAGGCCAAATAAAGGCAACAATTAATAAACGCAAACACACAGAGCGAAAAAAAGGACGAAACGCAGACGAGCGGAGCGGACGGAGCGGCCGGAGGATGCGTATCTGTATCGCAGACTGTTTAAGGACATCGGCAGAGCAGTGCGCGCCGTGGAGTGTCCTGACGTGTATGGGCAATTTAAGCTGGCATTGGACAAGCAACTGACAGTCGAGCGGAATGAGAGCGGGAGAGCCTGTGGAGGATGTGGAGGATGTGGGGCTGCGAGGCTGGCAGGATGCCAGAGACCCGCTACGTTTGTCGTTTAATGCCCCCAGAGAGACGCAATTGTTACATTTAATTGTGATTTTTGTCTTCGTGCTAAAGCAGCTTTCAGCTTTCAGCCTTCAGCCTTCAGCCCTTAGCCATCATCCTTCAGCCTTCAGCCCACATGGTTTGCCTCTCAGGCGGGCAGCCATAAAATATGCAGCCTTTTTTCGCACAGTGTAGCAGCGCGTTGGTCTTGAGTGAAAGTAATCCGAAATGCTGTCATTAGACGCTGCGTAGATTCTACAGACTCCCAGCAGGAGTTGGGGTAGCAGCAGGAGTTGGAGCAGGAGTAGGAGCTGGAGTCGGAGCTGAAGCTGAAGCTGAAGCTGGAGCCTACGCACAATTAAGATTGACTTGAAAGCCGCTTGGCTAATGCCATTGTCCCACACACACACACACACACACATACAGCCATACAGACTCAGAGATCCTGGCGAGACCTTGGTTGAGAGTTATGGCATTGTCGAAAAGTGGACAGCACTGTGCGGCGTTTATCTAGTTGGTCATTTCTCATAATTTTTCTTAGCCGAGAATTATTGCCAAAGTTAATATTAATGACGTTGATGAAAATCTTGTCATTCGCATAATAATAAAAAAGTGGCAAATAAAAATGCGCGCCAGGAGCGCATAAATAAAGTCCTGCCCACTGAATCTTGGTCCTGCTACGGCTACTGCTGCTGCTGCTGCTCCTGCTCCTGCTCCTGCTTCGCCTTCTCACACTCCTCGCTGAAAGACCAAATTGATAACCACCGAAAAGTTGCTCGCATGTGGACACAAAAAGGCGACGACGAAGGCGACGCCATTTACATTTGAAAGCCAAAGCCTCTGGCACAATGGCGCTCGGCGCGTCTGGGCATCCTTCTTCCGGGGGAGGAGGCAGCGGCTTATTAGGACTCGCCTCCGCTTTTAGCTGCTGCTGGTGATATAATTTTAATAACTTACATAATATATTCTTTTGTGTGGTGCCAGGCACATAATTGTTAGAAACATTAGGCAAATCATTAGCCCAGCCAGCCAGCAGGCATAGGGGCTGAGGGGCAGGCGGAGGCAGGGGCGGCAGAGGAGCTATCTGAGGCAGAGGCATTTGCTGACGTAATTTGCGGCGCGTTTCGCTTGTTTGCTTAGGCCAAACAAGAATTTTTAGCCTACTTTCCAAGGAGTTTGACTTACGAGCGACCAAAGAGCGCCCAGATAAGAATGAAAGAAAGTGGGCCAACTTGTGGTGCAGCTGCTGTGGTGCAGCTGTGGGGCAGCTACTGCCTAAGCGCTCCAACTCGATTGCCTTGAAAACTAGCTAAGAAAACAGCTTTCAATTAATAATAAATAAATAAAAAACTTGATAACAGTGTGTGCACAAGTAAAAGCCTAATTGACTATGGAAGCTAGGGAAAGAAAGAGAGAGAAAGAGAGAGAGAGAGAAAAATAAAACAAAGAAAACAAACGAATGAATAATTTTGATATGCTGATTCAACTGTGAGTGACACACAAATTCCAGAACTGAGTGAAATTCTTCTTCTTGAAGAAGTCAACCTGCTAGAACTAAAAGATATCTATCATTGCTTCATCACGTTCATAAATAAATATTATGTTCTATCTTAAATTCAATAAAATATTTAAAATCATTTTTGCAACTATCAACATATAAAAATAATCATAAAATATATAATAATATCAATTACAAATATACAATAGAAATTTCCTCCACAGCTCCTATATCATAAATTCTCGAGAGAATTATAAACGTATTAGCCTATTATATATAGAGACCTGACAAAGGCGGACCACACTCTATTAATATCAATTCAATATTTGCCTTCAGTTGATAGTCCCAGCATTGTCCAGAAAGGTTTTCCAATTCAATTAATGCCCATGAAAAGATTTTCAATAACAAAGAAGTTTTCTTGCCGTTTCTCTTGTAAATCGCTTTGAGCACATTTCAATTTGGAGCGCTCAATAGGCGATCCATCATATAATTTGGAATGTTATCCATCAAAAGCACATGACAGCGCATTCAAGGAATATGCAAGCCTTGCCTCGTCGCTCAAGGAGATTGTGAACTTCATTTCGACTTCGAACTAACTGTATTTCAAGGGCTATCATTTATCAAGTGCAATTGGAACCAAGAAACATTTTTCGAATTATGCGAATGCAGCAAAAGGAATCTGTGCTCTCTGCTCTGTGCTCTGTGCCTGCTGTCAAAGCAAACGGAATTGAGCAGAGGACAACAAGGACTACAGCAGGACTATCGGCAACAAATCACAATCAGACACAATTATTTTTCAGGTCTATCGTGCGCAATGCTTTCATATCGCACTCAATTGCAGGCAGCTCGTTGCTAGCGCCTGCTCCGGTTTCATAAATTTACGGCCCGTCCCGTCCCGGCCCGGCCGAGTCATGCCCCTAACTAGCAGAAGGTGTCAGTTTCCAGGCGAACTCAATCCAACTTGTATTTGGGTTTTTTTGTATTTCATTTATTTGGTTTTTCCTAGGTACAAGTTTTGCGCGATCGAAACAAAGGCGTGAAAACAATGTCCTGCATTTGCGAAGGCAGCAATCAGTGGTGCTTTGTCCCCGGGCCCAATAGATTTCACACTGTTTAGCTTGACATTTGGCTGTCAATCAGGAGACGACGACATTGTCCGCCTAGGAGTTGGCCCGGCCCGGCCCGGCCCGGCTGGGCCAAGCCATGAAGTGTGACTGCGCTGTATGACAGCTACTCTAATGCCATTAACAGCATGGCCAGGCTGGACGCAGCGCCGCAGGACTTCACACCAAAAACTCATTAAATCAATGCGTACCCCTCCCCCGGCCAGATGAAGAAAGAAAATGAAACAATACGAAAAGCGTTAGAAAAATGAAAAGTCAGTTGTTCTTCTGGCACCGAAAAATATTTCTTTAGCTCTGCGCCGCATGAAGCATTTGCGTACAAAAAGAATAAGAAAAGAAGGAACAGAATTTCTTACGCGACGCAGGATGCTCAATTCTGACCAAGACCATGTGCAATGCCTCTGGTAATGTGTGCGTGTGTGTGTACGTGTGTGTGTGTAGTTAGGTAAATGAAGCTGAGAGCGCGACAGCTGTTCGGCATGGTGAGTTGAGCTGTGCAGCCTTTGCAGCCCATACAAGAAACTCACCACGGCATAACGCGCTCTCGTTCAGTGCTCTCACATTAAAGGAAAGGCGCGCTCTCTCTCTCCCGCTGTCCTCTCTCGTGTTTGCTTCGGGCTGCTGCTACACTGGGTCAGTAAGGGAAATTTTTTTGAACGCCTCTCTTCGTCTGCCGCGTGGGTGACACATTTCTGCCGCACGTTTGTATTTTGTTTCTGTTTTTGTTTGGCTTTTGTTTTGCTTTTGCCTTTGCGTGCTGGCAAAAGCAAAAATAACTTTTAATTAATTGATGCATAATCATTCTAATTATGCTGGTAGCTTGCATTTTTCCCTCTGAGTGCGATTAAGCTGCATTTGCCACATGGTGCACTGCAGTTGCCGAAAGAGCGAAAGAGAGATAGATACTAAGTGTAAGAGCGGCAAAGCGAGAACACAAAATAAGTTTGAACGCCTTTTTTACAGTTTTTTTTTTTTCTGTTTCTGCGGAATTTTTCACAGTTGCTGCACTTTTTGCTCAAGTCCTGTGACTTACTTTTCGCACCAATTCGGTGTCAATGTCGTCCTCGCACCTCGCACTCCCTCTCTCTCTCCCTCTCTTCCATCCCGCTGCTCACTCCGTCCCTTTCAGCTTGTCGCGCGCACGTTTCCAAATAATTTCATATTTATTGACAGCCATTGAACTTTTACAGTTGCAATTGCAGCTAGAGTGAGAGAGTGGATGAGGCAGTTGAACTGGAAGTGGAAGTGTGAGTGGGAGGGGGCGACATCTTAAGCTGCTTTCGCAGTCAGCAAGATGAAAAAATGGCGAAAGATGAGAGAACTTGAACATGATATTTTACTGCTAATTAGAGGCTGGCCGTTTTCTCTTGACGCAAACTAACTAACTAAGCCCAAGGTCGTTTCTCCTATGATAAGCCTCAGCTATGCTCTTGAGCTTCCTCTTACTTTTAAATAGTGAAACTTCCGCTTAAAAGGTATGAAAAGACAAGTTGCCCTGATTATCTTCAGCCTTTACGTATGCCCATAGTGCCCATAGAAAGTCATTTAGGCAAAAGTTTCCTTTGTGTTTCGCTTTCACTAGAGAGTATCTGTACTTTTATGAAAGATGCTTAGGAATTATTGTAAAGAAATGAGCTTGCTTCAAATTAAAAATAGTACATAAATATGTTTATGTATATCCACCAAGATAAATTATGCTTATTAGGAAGCCTTTTAACTTTTCTTATTTAAATAATATTCTCTCATGTGATGAACTATGTCTCAAACGAATCAAATTCCTGACTGAGCAGCAATGCCGTGTATTAACTTCATTTACCAACTTCTCCTGCTCATTTAGAGCATAAGATGCCTGCTCCTTTTAGTCCTCTCGCTCGCCTATTGAGCTTTACATCAAAGTTGATCCGTTTTTGCTATACGCATCCACATCTAGCAGGTGGCTCAGTCACGCAGACTTTAAGTCAGATAGAGGAATATGTGGGCTAAGTCTCTGCCTCGGCCTCTGCCTCTGTCTCTGCCTCTGCCTCGGCCTCTGTCTCTGCCTCTCGCATATAGGTTGCCATGCTGTACCTTTTATTACAAACTTTCGCTGGCAATCACAATGGTCGCCAGCCGCACTTCTATGCCAGCTCCTCGCTCAGCTTGCACTCGACTCTGGGCTGGAGGATGTTGGCTGCGTGTGCTGTGCTCTCAGCTCTGCCGGATTTTGACACAGTTTTGAGGCAAGTTTTAGTTTTATGCTCGGTTGAGGCAAATAGTTGAGTGGAACGCTGTGCTGTGCCACGCACTGTGGCAAGCAGCGTTAACGGGCGCTGAGGTTGAAAACACTCCAGCAGCAGCTCTGCAACCGCAAATATGCACGAGCTGCCAGCCATGGGGCAACTCCCAAGCAGGTGGCAACAACTCAAACTCGACACACGGCACCGCCAACTGCCATTAAAGTGCCTCGCGGCAGTTTGTGGAACGTCGTTTGGCTTTGATTTCTGTCAAAGGTGCGCGCTGCACATCAATTGTCTGTCGGCGGAGCCAGGACTAAAAAGGGTTTGGGTTCCACCCGGCGAAAAATTAAACAACAGCAACACAAAAAGAAGAAGAAAACGAAAAGTGAAAAATGATGAGAAAAGGCGCCATGGAAACAATTAAAATGTGGCAGGGCACTCGAAGGGCGCCTCACGCGAAATCTTTCAGGCATATTCAAAGCAAATAATTGACTCGAACAGCGCGCAGCAGGCGAACATCAAAAAACGAGGCGCAATTCGAAATTGGAATGGTGTGGGAGAATTAATTAAAATATTTCTGCAAATGGGTTTCGTAGGCAATGCCAATTAAATACCCAACCGAAAAGCGTGGCCAAATGTCTGGAATGCCTACGAACTAAGGCAAAAACTAAAGGAAGTAATCTTTAAAAAGAATCGAGAAAAGCTACAAATTTCTAACTGAGTAGACTGAGTCATAGATGGATATACAATTGTCAAAATCTAGCAGATGAACAATAAAAACTTCTGTCATATATATACATCTATATGGTATATATAATCGTATCATATGCAACCTGAGCTTGTTGCACTTCGTTAAGCTCTTGTTGAGCCAGCAAAAGGCCATTACAGTTGCTCTATGGACAGCTTTTAGTTGTGGGCTTTAAATTTGTCATGGCGCAACATGACAGCTTCGGTGATATGCCCGATATATATTTATATACATATATACACACAATATATAGTGCATGAGCACTACTTCAATAGAAATGTCATAAAAATTTCTAGGTTGTTTATTTTTTCTCTTTTTCCTTAACTGCATATTTGAAAATGCGCAAATAAATTTTAATGCCAGCTGCACACAGATATATAAATATATAAAAATATATAGACATACATATATATCTCGACATATATACATATATGCATATGTTGTATGCAGAAAAAAAAAATAAATGGGCAACTGGCTGAAGTTTCAAGTGCAATCGCACACACACACACAGCTCCCCTTTGCTTGTGTGTGTGTGGAAAAATGCCATAAATTAAATTTTATGAAAAACAATTACGTATAGCCAAAGTCCGCCCCCACAGCAGCCCGGCCTGGCCACACCCCTCCCGCCCCGTCAACCCTGACAGCTCTACATGTGCCCGGACTGCGGTTTACACTTGTAAGCATTTTCCCAGGCATATTTCATCGTGGCAGGAGGCGGGCTGCAGGGGGCGGGCGGCAGAGAGCAGCGGCAGCTCAGCCAGGACATGCCCAACATTTGCAAGTGTGTAAATTTCATTATGTATGTGTGTACGTGTGTGTGTGTAGATATGTATTGTCGCACGCGGAGTTTTACCTGCAGCGCTTAAATTAGCCAAGAGCCACTATACAAAATGTGGGGCAACAGGTCCAAAGAACTCCACTCTGTATGTGTGTGTGTGTGTGCCTGTGTGTGTGTGACAATTTTGGTTTGCTTTTACTTTCGCTGCGCCGGCAGCTGCTGCTTCAGCTCCTGCTGCTGCTGCTGCTCCTGCTGCTGGTGCAATTGGGTCTCAGGTTCTGCTAGTCTGCGCGCTGACTGCCTATACATCATTTCCGCTATATGGTTTTATATGCTTTTAATAGATGTCTGCATTTGGAAGCAATTTATTTTTGAAAATGTGCACGATTCTTAGAATGTCAGGGAGTCTGAGCGGCTGCGAGTCTGCGACTCTGCTCGTCGAGATTCCGGGATTGTGTGTGCGGACTCAGTGCGGGTTTTGCTTTTTATTTGCATTTTATGTATTCAAATTGTGACATTTACACAAACACACACACACATACACACACACACTCGCATACTCTTACACATGTTCCAGTTTCCCACAGTCATAGATATTCATTTGTATGTCAGTTGCCACACACTCGCACCCACACCCACACCCACACACATACACTCTCACACACACACTCACACCTGTTTCTGCTGCACGAATGAATCTAATTGCGCAAATGTGTGTTAAATTATATTTTTGCATACGCAGACAATCACACAACCAGGCTGCAGGCATAGCAGCTCTGCCAGCAGGAGGAGGCAGCAGGAGGCAGCAGCTGTGCTCTGTGGTTGCTCCAGTTGTTGTTACTCTGGTTTTTACCTGCCAGGTGGGGCGAGTGAGCCAGTGTGGGTGCACTCAGCAGAGGGTCTACTCAGCAGTTGTGTCTCTCAGAGAGACAGAGAACACAACTGTAGTTCCTAATATGTAGAGCAAAAGTTGTTGATATGCTAGACATTATATAAAGCGGGGTAAACTCCTAAACTTTTATGATATAAATTTCTAATATTTCACTCAGAGCTCTTTCAACTTCACTCTTATCACAGATATCGTTAAGCAACACTGATTTATAAGTTGTTCCTCGAAATTATTTACCTTTGCTTGACATTCAGTAATACCAATCAGAGCTTCTTCAGTTACCTTTTCGACTCTTTCGCCTTTTCCACAACTGCTTGGGCCACCCCTTTGGCATAACGTGTGGTAACCCTCGTCTACATCCCAGCGCAGAGTTTTCTACTTCTTATGCGCACCCAGCCACCGCCCCCTGCCCCCAGTCCACCAACCACTTCCGCACTTGCTCTGCGCCCGCCTTTGATGCTTGGCATGTTGTATGGCTGGTGTGCCATAATTGTCAGTAGCTTTTGTTGAATAATTGCTGCCATGCCCAATGTCGAATGCCGGGGAGCCAAGCCAGATGAGCAGAACACACACGCACACATGCACATACAGATATATGGCAATGCCAGGGGCACTTGCTGCAGCATCCACCGCTTCCTTACCTGCCCCACCTTCGTGCCTCCTGCTGCTGCTGCTGCTGCTGCCATGGCTGGCAAACAAATAACAGCAGTCGGCAGCTAGGGCCATGGACTTGGTGTCTCGCTCTTGAGAACTTGGAACTTGCCATGGAAATTTAATACATTTGGATTTAAAAGTCAAGACATGTTGTTCGGCTGCTGCGTTGCCAGGCAGGAGAGAGAGAGAGAGAGAGAGAGAGAGAGTGGGCAGAGTGGGAGGGCGACAGTGTTGACCCGGGCACAAACAAATTGCGACTTACACGTTTGCTATTTTACATAAATTACAAAAACAAGCAACAGAGAGCCGAGCCTGTGGCATGCCACGTACGTTGCCAACGTGCAGAAAACGGGCGACATTTTTATCAATTAGTTTAATCTGCCAGCCATGAGAGAGATGGGGAGAGAGTGGGAGAGAGAGAGAGAGAGTGAGACAGGGGAGGCAGCAGGGAGCAGGTTGCCACGCCTTATCAACAGCAGCAGCTGACAGCCTCCTCCTCCCCGAAAAGAAAAAGAACTCGCTTTGCGGTTGCTTATGCTTTTCCCTCTCCCCTCTTCCCTCTCCCTTCTTCGCTTCATCGCTCTTCTCTTTTCCATTTCTCTATTTCTTGTTTGGCAGATGAAAATCCTTAAAATTGATTTTGATTTTCGATTTGTGCCAAACAAATCTCACGGCGAGACATCGAGACAGCCCCCAAATCAGGCAAATTATATTAATTTCCACATTGTCAGCTGCTTTGACACAAATACCAAATGCCAAATCACAAGAAATCCAAGCCAAATGCTTCGCTCCAGACAAGAAAATTAGAAAATCGATTATTTTAAAGCACATAGATAGAGAAAGCGAGATGGATAGTGAGTGGGAGGGAGCGGGCGAAGGAGAGGGAGAAGGAGACAAACGGATTCCAACTTGGGACATTAGCCAAGCCCAGACGAAAAAAAAAAAACTTCTTCAAAATAAACCAAAAATGCCAGCAACCAAATGAAATAAAAGAAAGAGATGGCAAAAAAAAAAAAAAAACAGACACGCACACACATATAAGTGCAGCTGCGCCAGTTGATCGACTAGCAGATGTCCTTATAGCTCAGCAATTGGGTTTATTTAGGAGTAGATTCTCTATTCGAATAACTGGAATCTGTAGAGCTGCAATAGAGTGCCAATCCAGTAAATTTGGATCAGAAGAAATATAAAAATCGAATTTCATTTGGCAAAGTTAAGATATGCAAGTTCTGCCTCAATCTCTGTCTCTTCTCTCTCTCTCTCTCTCTCTCTGTCTCTGTCTCCCTCTCTCACTCCATCATTATTCCATCTTTAATATAAACCCTTGTTCAATCTCTTTAAACAGAAACTTATTTTCCGATTTCTATTTTTCATGTTCATAACATTATAATTAAGTTAATAATTGTAATTTCCATTTTAATTTCTTTCTTATCAGCTGTCACACCTTTCATGATATTGGGATAATAATGAAATCATTTTGTTGCTTAACCAAGGGCGAGGCAAAGCTTTAATAGTCTATCCTAAAAGGGTATTCAGAGACAGCAAAAAGGCCGACGATCTGCCAGTCTGTCTTTTTGTCAGTTTGCCAACACATGGGCGCAGGGGCGTGGCCGGCATACATACACACAAACATATAGTTGGAAAAAACACTAAAATGCTCTTATTCAAATGCAGATTATCCTTTGCCGCACCCACACACACACTCACACACACACACACGCACAACTACACTCGCCTAGGCTTAGTCCAAGGATTTACTTTCATTTGTATTCGAGCTGTGCGTGTGTGTGAGTGTGAGTGAGTGCAAGTGTGTTTGTTGAGGGCTCTACACGACAACGAGAATTAGACAAATGAAGTAGAATTTTGTATGTAGCACACACACACACACACGCACACTCGCACACCCACACACTCGAGTTTAAAGTGCACAAGAGGAAGGCAAGAAGGACACTTAAGTGCCTCCTCGTTGTGTTCACATAATTCGATTTATGTAGTTGCCATCATAGTACTAGTTGTTGTTGTTGTTGTGGTTGTTGTAGTTGTTGTTGTATTTGTTGTTGTTGCTTGAAGTCGCAGGTCGAATCTGTATACTCAGCCACCTCAGCCGAGTGACAGACTCTCCACACATTTGTCGCATTGCGTCTGCCTCTGCCTCTGCCCCTGCCTCTGCCTCTGCTCCTGCCCTTGCCTCTGCTCCTGCCTTTGCTCCTGCCTTTGCCTTGTAATTTTCATATACGTAGCTCAAGTGCGCCTGCTGGCAATAATGAAACAATTTTTGTGTGTTTCTCCCATTGCTCATCATCATCTGCATCAACTACATTACAAACAACATCATCATCTTCATCATCATCATCATCAGCATCAACTTCTGTCACGCAGCTGACAAAATTTGACTCTGATTTCTAGCCAAACTCTTGACCAGTTGATTGTCCATATTTTTGGCAATTATCGATTTGACACATTTCGGTTTTTGGCCAACAAACATTTTGACACGAGTGAGCGACACATACACACACCCACGCACACGCACACACGCACATGGACACTCAGAGAGACATCAAGTTGCAAATTTCATGCATTCGATAATCAAATTTGTATAACACAATACGAAGCCAAATCCAAATATTTGACCAAAGTGCACGCAATTGTTCTACAATTTGGCATTCAAGCAATTTGGCATTGATAAGTCAAGTATTTAGGTTGCCTCGATTAAATTGGCAGACGAATTTTGCATTTTGCACTTTGCATTTCGAATTTTGCATTTCCAATGTTGCAGCAGTTGAAAGTTAACTTGAGCCAACTATGCGATTCATTTCGAGCAACTAATGCACCCAGGCAGCTCTTTACTCTTTGTGGGAATGTTGTTTGAATGAATGTTGTTTGGATAAGCCCGTTCATTATTTATGAAGAGTATATTGGACTTCAGCTGTGTTGCTGTTGCAAAGAATTGCAAAGAGAGTTATAAATGATAATAAATGATGATGATGATAGTGCTTGACGACAGCTGAAATTAAACACATTTTATTATATATATTTTTTTAAATAATTTAATTATCTGAATTCATATTTTTGGAGGCTTAAATCTTTTGTTTCTTTTCTGTTTTTATTCAGCAAAATTAAGTGAATTTAAATGAGCGTTTTCGTTAATCGGATGTCCTAGGCCATATCCATGCCCAATTTCACATAGTAGCTACCATAGGAATGATCAATTAATGCGTGCTAAAATCATATAAACTCTCATATAACTAAATCACATTTTTCATTGCCATTTTTACATTTTCATAGAAGTAAGCTGTTGATAAGAATAATATAACTTAGAGAGCAAAATATCTAGCCACCTCAAACTCAATTTTCTCGTACGCCTTTTCTGCTCTTCCCATTTCCTAATAGCCCAACAATATGGTGTGAAGCATGGCTCATATCAATTTACCTGATACCAGGAAATGCCAATTGATGAGAACTGGTAGCCGAATAACTGAAATTAAAAGAAACTGCATTGTGAAATCTTCGAAATTCACGTTAACTTCTTAACCGACTTTGTAACAAGGATCTACGAGTCTCAAATTTCTTGTTGTCACAACAGCCGGCATGCCCTCAAGTGCGGCGAGCGACCCTTGGCAGGGTCGTAAATCCTATTAGATCCTGCAACATGTGGCGGCTGCAAGGAGAAATCTGCTCGCCTTTGTCGAGGAACCAAGAAACTATAATCGGCTTTAGCTCAATTGCGACAATTGATGCTGTCAACGAGCATCAGGCAGAAGGTAGCCTAATCCCGACGCAGTTTATCCCTCTGCTCAGACACGGCTCTTGCATAATTCTACATAGATGCAACGCTTGTTATAGTTTCTGATAGTTTCTGAAACGCGCAAGTTTAATGTGAAAATAAAAGCTAATGCTTGTCGCAGCCCACATCGATGCCATTATCGCTATCGTTCCATCGATCCATAACAAGCCATTGTCGATCTTCACACCTCGCAGCGAACAACAGCAACAGAATCGAATCTAAATGAGAAACTATGCTCTGGTAGCCTATCTATTATCTATCCACAGATTAAACCCAAACACAAACAACATTGCTTATCGGAGAGAGAGGCATTTGAATGCCTTTACAAGATCGCAACGATCGCAACGATCGCTGATCGGAAATGAGCCAGCAGTTTTCATGGGACGCGACCCTTGCTTGTATTGTCTTAACAAGTTCGATGTTGGGCTCTGCCCCTTCTTAATTTGATGCCCAAGAAACAGAGGCCATAAAAAACGAGATGGGCGAGCGAGCGCATCTATTTATCATGAGCAGCTCGAAAATAAACGAGATCATGACAAATCCGTGCCGGCTGGCTGACTAACGACTCCCAAGTCGCAGTCTCTACTCTCTCAAGACTGGCCCAGACTCTCGAAGAAACTCTTTTGCCTGCTGTTGTCGATTCTTGACGGTTGAGCCATATGGCAAGCATAGATAGATGGAAGTCGGGACCACGCCCGCTCGACTGCCATATGTTCGACTCTTGCTCGGCAATTATCCTTTTCCGTTCTGCTCTCCCTCTCTTGCTCGCTCTTTCGGGTCTCTGGTGCATTGGCATTTTGGAAATTAGTCTCAGTTTCGGTTTGGTTTTTGGTATGCTAGACCAAAGGGACGCCGCTGCAACTGCAACTGCAACAGCAACAGCAACAGCAAGAGCAACTGTTGTAGCTGCCTGTTGGCTGCGCTGCACATAAAACCGCAGCTAATGCGCTTATGTACGCTCAATAAGACGCTGACAGGCATTTGGTCCAGCGAAAGGGTGTGGCGGGCGGGGGCAAGGTCTGCGCCATGTCTGTTGCACCACAATATTTTTTGTGTTCGGCAAAAGGTTTTTCTTGTAGTCGTCATAAAACTTTCTGCTGCATAGCTCATCACAGCCACATCTACATATCCATACACATATACATTTATATATGTAAACATGCATATATGTAGAGCATCTTTCCGATAGCGAGGCACTAAATCTGACGCCCTTGCCAATGGGTACTTAGCAGCAGCTGTCATATCCTTGGCGCTACACAGTTTAAGTGTTCCATCTAAGGACACTTTGCGTCTCAGCTTGCAGCTGAGTCTCACCCGTCGAACTCTCTGTCTACCCTAGCAGAGCTCTCTGTGTATTCTGATACTTTTGGTGTCATTTATCAAGACCTTCTGCTGCAGTTGCACTAAATATAGCCGCGTCGAGACTTCATAAATGAAGCGCTAAAAAAGAAAACAGATTATGCCATCGATGATAAGAGAAATCTCATTAGAACTGTTTATTTATTATACATTTATTTTTTGTTTATTCTAATTTTTTGATTATTTATTTATTTATAGTTTTTGTAATATTTTTTATTATTATTCATTTATTTTATTTTATTTTATTTTATTTTATTTTTTTATTTTGCATTCAATTAGTTCTTGCTTTCTCTTCATATTTAATATTCTTCTCATCATTTTCATTAAATTATTAAAACTGTCCAAATTCAAAGCAAGAAAATTACTTAGCGAGATTTTAGCATTTTCTTGAAATTTTTAATTTCGTATATCATTAGCATAGTTTTGCGCTCGCCTCGGCCAAAAAGACAGTGCAACGAATTAATTTGTTGCTTGCCAAAAAATGAAAAAATGAAAAAACAAAATGAATAAAATTGAAGAAGAGAAAGCAGAGGAGAATGAAAATGAAAAGCGAAAAATTTGCGCTGCTTTCCAATCGCAGGCTGACTTACTGACTTGCCCCTCGACTTTTGCGTACAAGTGAATTTTAATTTAATTTCCCTAGAACTAGACGCTCGAGACAGACGTGTGCGCCGGCTCAGAGCTCAACCCGAAGCCGGAAACCAGGAAGCGTTAGGGAGTGGGCAGAAGGAAGTGGGGAGTCAGGGGAGTGGCAGAGTGAGGAGGCCTGCTTTGACTCAAGTCCGGGCGCTTTAATTGTGTGCGGCATGACAAGGCACAAAATGGCGACGAGAGTTGCACGTCATCAGGCACACAGCCCCACTCCGCCACGCCCCCCAACCAAACCCGCCTCCCGCTGCCGACCGTTGAGCAGACGCCTCGCTCTGTGCGATTTTCGTATTTAGTTAAACAAAATTAAAACGTGATTTGTTTTCTTGTTTTCGCCTGGCGCTCTCCACTTTCTATTTTCTACTGCTTCATTCAGCAGCTCGCACATTTTTGGTGTTCCACTAGCAGCACCGAAATCCTGAGTCCGACCGTCTGTCCCGCTGTCCGCCTGTCTGTCTGTCCGCCTGTCTGTTTGTCTGACTGCTCTTCATTATGTTGCAAGTTTAAAGCGTTTTAAATTCAATTCGCGCCCCCTTTGTGGCACCAATTGAAAATTTATTGCATTTACAAGTCGATTTATTATGCAAGTCAACACTGCTGGCCGCCCACTCGGAGCAGGAGCTGGGAGCGGGAGCACAAGGATATGCGAGTCGTGGCATTGCGGTGGCTGCTTCTCATCAAAAGTGCCTGCGGGTTCCACTCTGCTCCGGCTGCCGTCGCTGCTGCTGCCATTTTCCAATCTGCACTTTCATTTCAATGCCCGTTGACAATTTCCATTTGGCGCCAGCTTCCCGCCATCCTCCTCATCAGCCTCGCATCCAGAAGCCGAAGTGAACCGCAGCTGTTAACCAAGTGACATTTAGATTTGATTTGAAATGTTCAAATTACCAACATTATAAAAGATGAACAGCGTTAGCTCTCGACTCAACTGCTCCTAGCTTAGACTGTAGTTAAAAGGTGGGCGGTTTCAAGAGTTTCGAGTGCTCCTAATCAAGTTCAATGATGCTCAATGTGATATCGTGAATAACAAATGTAGGTTAATCCAGCTCTGCACCTGAGCTACACTTATGACAACAAATAAACGATATAATGACATGAATAATTATAAATTATGTCAAGTATGACCTTACTATGTGATTCTCAGTTAATGATCTTGGTGCTTTATAAATCATTTGTTTCTCCTTCTTCTTGTTTCTACTCTTATTCTCCTTCTGGCTGCCTTCCTCTCTGCCTTTCATCTATACCTCGCTGATTTCTTCTTATACAGCATATTTTATCCTTCATCCTCCTTCTTGAAATATTTGTCGGTCTGTCTATTTATCACTCTCTATCTATCTTTTTCCCTCCCATATGACTCGTTACTCTGTATCATATCTCTCTTACTTTTAAATCTATTTCATTTCATCTGTTTCACTTTGTATTTAATCGATCTGTATCTCTCTATCTGCTTTCTTCCTATATATATGTTTGTCTCTCTATATACTTATCTTTATACTGTAATTAACTATTTCTTTATCCCTTCAGCTCTCGTTTCTTTATATATCATCTATTTCTCTCTCTCTCTCTCTCTTTCTCTCTCTCTACGTGTATATAATTTTATCTACGTCTATCTCTCTCTCCCTCTTCTACGTCTTGCCAGCATACTATTTTACTTATTGTACAGCCCTCGCTCATTCACACGCAGAATTTCATCCTATTTGATTCTCTCTTTCTCCCTGTCCCTCTCTCTTTCTCCCTCTCTCTCTGTGTGTTTTAAACGCATCAAATGCTTGCGTGTGATTAGTTTGCATACAATTTGTTGGGCGGCTGCGTGGGTGGCAGATGTTGAGGCATTGGATGTGCTGCTATGAAGACGAGATTGGATGAGCTTGTGGATGAGAGTGAAGCCTTGTTGACAAGTGGCTGGCAGGCAGCGTGGTGCTCGTACTCGTACTCTCAGTCGCAGTCGCAGTCGTTCTCGTAGTCGTCCTTGTTCTCGTCATCATCGTCAGTGCTTAATTTCGCGGTTTCACGCTTAGAGCGCGTAATTCCATTCCTAACTACTTCAACAACTGACAACAACAATAGACAGCGACAACAGCGACAACAACAACAGCAACAGCAAAAAGCGAAATGAGCATTTGAATACTAAAGGAATTGATAATGTGGAACAATGCGAATTTCGGGCGGCTTTTGATGTAATTGTGCTTGTAAGTGGGCGTGGCTATACAGTGTGATGCTCGCTGATGCGATATGTGGGTGTGCGAGGTGTGTGTGTGAGTGTGTGAGTGTGCTTGATGTGTGTACGCCTTGTTAGCAGCACGTTAGTCGCTCAGTTAGTTAGTTAACGCTCACACATTAGGCTGATAGGCACACAAAGAGAAGGAGTACGAGAGAGAGAGAGAGAGAGGGATGAGCTCTTGCAACTGTGTGGCAGGCAATCAGGAACAACTTTGCCAGAAACTCACGTGCCAACTCAACAACTGACAGATCTGACAATTGCCAACATCGCCACTGGCAACTAACGCAATTTTTGTGTCCAAAAATTGTGGCTA
This sequence comes from Drosophila mojavensis, assembly GCF_018153725.1. NCBI lineage: Eukaryota > Metazoa > Arthropoda > Insecta > Diptera > Drosophilidae > Drosophila > Drosophila mojavensis. The sequence continues at coordinate 10,265,047 of NW_025318899.1, read as the reverse complement.
ATGAGCATTTCAAATACGCACGGAAGAGGAAGAGAGAGAGAGAGAGAGAGAGGGAAGGTGGGAGAATTGCCCGCTGGCAACTTGTTAACAAGCTGGCACCCGCAGCAAGCAAGCCGTTGGACATTCAGGAATTGCCATTGACTCTTGCCTTGCGCCAGTTTGCTGACAATTAGTCGCAGTTAATATGATTGCCACTTGGTGTCCAGATGGGCCAACTCCATAAAACTGGCACAATGCGACACTAAAACGTCAACTCCATAATGCTTAGGCGCAGTCGGCAATGCTCTAAAAGCGAGAATTAACTGAACTGAAATGAACTGAAATGAATATTTATGAATTGAGAGAACTATGCTATATCAGCTATATTAGAATTGAGAGAGCTATGTCGTATTCGTCTGAATATAGGAATAATTGAATTGGTAAAAGTATGCCATATTACTTATATTATAGGATTTAAGAATCGAGAGAAATATGCTATAATATGTGTATCATTGGATTTTTAGAATTAAGAGAATTATGCCATTATAGTCAGACAATTGAAAGAACTTTAGCCATATTAGAATTCGAGAACTATGCCATATTACTCTTATTATAGAAGTTCTAGAATTGAGAGAATTATGCAAAATTAGTCATATTATTATATTATTATATTATATTATATTTTTTAAATTTATGTAGAGAATTGTATAATATATTTTTAGCATATCATCACTATAGTAAATTTGCATAGCATAGACTAACCCTTACTAATATATAAAGAAGAAAAATTAAATTAAATAAAAAAAAAAAAATTATTGTAATCAATCAAAATCTGTATAACATCTGGCATTGTCTCTCACCCCTTTGAAAAATATATACATACACATATTCATAGTCAAGCATAAGAGCTGTTTTCCACATAAACATATGCATAGCTCTCGCAGTCCTGTTGAAGGAAAGCATATTTGGCATTCGTTCTAGTTTTGCGCCGTTTTTTGTTTGTGGGCCGTGCATTAGAGTGTAGACCCATTTGTGCCATGCGGTTCTGCATAGCGCAAAATCTAATGTCAGCTTAGCGCGCAATTTGTTGCTGTTGACAGCTGTGAGAGATTGTTGCTGTTGCTGCTGTTGCTGCTGCTGCAATCGGGTTAAAGTACGAGGCAAATAAGGGCAGAGAACGTCAAGAACGGCAACGGCCCATTGCAGGCATTTGCCGTTTGCCATTGTCCCGTTTCTCAGCTTCAGTGTCTTCTATACCCAGGATGTTGCTGTTGCTGTTGTTGTTGTTGCTGTGAGTGTCAGTCACAAATGCTAACGACATTTTGTTATTTACTTATTGCATTCATTTAGTCGAGCATACTCCAGCTCAGCCCTGGCTCTCTCACTTGCTCTCACTTTCCTTTATGTGCGACTGACGCACTCTGTACCACATTTCCTCATTTGGCAAATAGGGTGGGGTGGGGTGGGGTGCGTGGAGTGTAAGGGAATGGCAAGCAACTCTCATCTTGTGCTCATCTCTTTGCTATTTTTAATCTGCCGCCCTTTTGTATTGCACTTAACTTGGACTGCAGCCCAGTCTCTGCGAGTCGCATCGAGTCGAGTGCATTGTAACCAGAATTTCGCTTGAACAATGGGCCTCAAATAATGGGGCAAATTGAATTTGAATTGGTTGACTGCTCGGCTGCTCTCCTGCTTGGCAGCTCGACTGCTTGGCATTCTATGCACACACACACACACACACACACACACACTCACACACACACACTGTCTTCCTTTACCCAACTGCAGCTTGAACTCAATAATGTGCTCATTGTCAAGGAATTCAGTGTGAAAACAATGCGCGAGTCGTAGGAGTTCTGCTGGTTGGGTGCCTGGCTCTATTGTGCGTGCTCTGTAAATATTATTCTTCTTTAAAATTGTAGAAGCAGCCAGCTAGGATACAAGATACGAAAAAATTAAAAAGAAAAGAAAGGTTATGACAAGCAAACCATTTGTCGTAAATAGTCTAACGCCAAGCCAAGCCAAGGGAATGAAAGATAAATGGGCAAAAGCAGCAATCCTCAGAGCTCCGAACTCCGAGCTCCGTGATGAGAGCACAATCCCACAGAATGCGATGAGAATGAACAGAAACGGGCCAAGAACGAGGAGCTGGCCATAAAAATCAATTGAAGTCGAGTTCAAAATCAGAAGCGTATTATTTTTTATTCTAGTTGCATTGTTGTCCTCATTGCTGTTGTCGTTGTCGTTGTTCTGGGCCTGGTTCTTGTTCTTCTCCTTGTTCTTGTTCTCCTCAGTGGTAAATGACAAAGAAGCAATTATGTCGAGGTCCTGCCAGACAAAGAATGCCACGAAAGTGCCTGGGAAATCAAGCGTATTATAATCAAATTCAAACAAATTGTGATTAACAATTTGCCGTCTTCAACACACAAATTAAATAACAGAAGAAGTTCCCAGATGAACAAGAGAAATATGAGAGTGAATTGTAACTTTTCTGGCAACAGAATTTTGGCGAGGCGCAATCAGAAGTTCATTTGCGGGTAAAAATATTTCATGAATGGCTTTTTAGCTGAAGCGGAAGTCTTCCAACTCTTACTCTGATGATAATGCTCAAAGAGTTAGAGCCGTAAGCCAACCGCATAATCTCATATGTAGCGTACTAATCCAACAGCCAGTTGCATGCTCGCCCAGACCTTGACACACACAGAGAGAGAGAGAGACATGGATGCATTGTCGCACTCGCTCAGTCGTCGCTGGCCATGGCCGATTGAACAAAATGCTAAACCAATTGCTAATCCTTTTTTTCGGTAGTCCAATCCCAGTGCCACACTCACCACCTGCCAGCCGCACCGCGTCGAGCAGCTGTTGCCACTGACTGGATTTTTGTTTTTGCTCCGCATAGGGCGGACAAATCCACTGATCCACTTTGCGTACAGTAGCAGCCGCCTTTATGTTTTGACAAAATGTTTTTGTTGAGTGCCCATTGACTCTGGCCAGGGCCATAGCCAGACCCTGCCGGCCGGCCAGAGCGGGCTCATGCATCTCCTGCGCTCTATTTGCTCATGCAGGTTGCATAGACAAACAATGCGGGCGCATTCACATTCATATTTATAATTTACCTGAGCCACTGCGACGTTGACAATTTCCGCTTTTGGTTAGCTGTCTCTTTAATTTTCAAAGCAAGGCAGGAAAAAAAACTTCATTTCTATATATGTATTTAGAAGAGCAGAGAGGAAAACGGTAAAGTTGCGTCCAAGTGAAGTCCAATACGCATTTGTAGCGACCATAAGCGGATTATGTTTTCTGTGCATGCAGAGGAAATGGAAATGGAAACTCGCAATTTTTATGAATATGAAAAGCCGCTTTGGCCAGCAGAACTAACTAACTTCAAACAAAACATTACAAACGCACACACACACACAAAAAGCAAAAGAGATAAAGGAAGAAATAAGTCCAGGAATGTTATTAGAGCTCAGTCCAAAAGGCTTACGCTCAACTTAGATACTCTAGCAGTCAGCCTCAGCATAGATCACATCATATGTGTCTCTTAATTTCCATATATTTGAATGTATTTATAGTTCTCTTACACGCACTTTCCATATAGTATAGAATCGACCTCGAAATACCGAACAATTCCCCCCGGGTTGGTTAGTGTATTGCGCAGCGTCGTCCATTGAATCTAATGCGCTGGCTGCTTTGTTAATTAGTTTTGGCTTCTGCAATTTGTCAGTAAGTCGTGTGGCTGTCTTAAAGTCTTAGCCCGGGAGACTGACTTTAAGTTTTGGCGCCCATAAATATGCCATAAAACTATTTGGTTGCCCTGACTAGATAAAAGGCGGGGGGTTGGGCCGACGCGGACAGCAGCAAGTGTGGCGAACCAACCACCGGGACGCCAGTTGGAGTGGAGCGCAAGGGGAATTGCGTAGACTTCTGAGACTACTGTGCACCATAACAAAGTTAATAATAATAAAGCAGAGCAAAAGGGAGCTGGGCTGACTGGGGTGACGTAGGATGAGCGGAGTGGGATCGCTGGCACGCCCCCACACAGTGATTTCGGTGGATACAGCGGCAGGCAGTGCTGGCAGCAAATGCGATTACAATTTGTTACACTTACACAGCACAAAAAGTGCGACCAACCCCCTGAACGGAGACAGAGACGGAGACGTAGGCAAGGAAACAATGCCGCAGAGTCGCCAGTTGCGGTTATACAAATCTGGAGTCCGGAATCTGGTCTCATCAACCTGACCAGAGAAATGCCCAGAAAACGAGGGCATAAATCAGGCAGCACAGCCTCCAATCGATTGGGTAAAAGGGAAAGCCGAAAGGGGAAAGGGAAAAGGGGAAAGGGCAAGTGGCAAGGGGCCCAGGGGATGTTTTTCAGTCTAATCAAAATCAATGCTAGACCAAAGGGGCATGGACAACTGCACAAGTCTCTTGGCACACTCCAACCCCCAGCCCCGCCTCGATTTCGGTTCTCGTTTTGTCTTGGACGATCAGGAAAACATCAATTAATTTATCAAAGTCAGTGCGCAGACAAGGCCTTCGGGAATTAAACGACAATGACGATCCATTCATGAGTTATTAATAAACTAACGATCGTCTTGGGCTCGTCGCCCGGAAGCGGCTGCTGCAGTTGCTCTCGACATATCCAAAATGCAGTTTGACTTTTATTAATTACAACTAGATTTTTATTTATAACAACAAATTGTTCACATTTATCAAATTGGCTTAGGATACATACATATGTAAATACGCATCGATAGACCTATTCATTAATGAATCAAGTTTTGATTCAGTTCTCTCCATCCGCTTTGATCTTTGCTGCTTAGAACTGTTCGCTATACTTGAGCTTCTGCCAGCCGGCGCGCTGTCTTCGCATCTCCCTATAGCTATTGGGCAGTCCATAGAAAAAGTATATGGAGAGACCTGAATGGATGGGAAATCGAACTGACTGGATTAGTTAAACGTTATAATACTTGGCACACATCATGCACATGCGAAAGATAATACCACTGCAAGATCTTAATTTATAGTTACATAGCTCCTGATGTGCAATTGCCTCACTTAGGGTTTGGTTAATATCACAAGGTTCAATAAGCATAATAGAAACCATTTTCATTCTATAACAAAACTAAATTCTAACTCTGATATTCGTAGCTCGATTGGGATTTTCATTTACATTTTCATTTCATTTCCATTTCAACATATTTCGACCGACATCCGCTGCTATTAATTGGCGTAGAGCACACGTCTAACTCGTCATTTTGTAATTTCAAAATTTCGCAATCGAATTGCTGTGCGCTGTAACCCTAAGCACTTAACATCTAGTATTGCCTCCATTGCACTGACTCACGGCAACAGCTACTCGCTACTATAACAACATTTGATTACAACAGATTAATAGATGGAGTGGGTTAGTGTGTGTGTGTGGGTGTGAGTGTGTGAGTGTGTGTAGCTACTCTTACAGTATGCTACAAAATTGAGAATTGAATTGCAATCCTCTGTAGCCTGGCTCGGCTCATTCAATTGCCGCTTCCTCGACGTACACCGACTGCGGCCTACGGCGCACCACCGCACCACCGTCCGCTCCCGGACGCTGTTGCAGCCGATGCGAGGGTCCCCGCTGTAATATGGCCTCCAATTTCGCTTTGAATGGCACCGGCTCTGACTCGGATTCGGGCTCTGGTTCTGGCTTTGGCCCTGCGAATCCGGATGTGGGCATGAGCGTTGACGGAACCAGAAGCTTCGTATTCTTGGCATCCACGACCAGCTCGCGATTCAAACTGGGTCGCTGTTTGTGCAAACTAATGCTGTTTATGGTCTTGTACAAAACCGGATCGAATTTCGGTGCGCGCGGTATGTGGGCAGCTCCGGGCGCTGCCACGGCTGGCTCGTCAGCATTGGCGCTGGCGCTGGCACTGGCATTGGCATTGGCATTTGCATTACCGTTACCATTACCGTTACTTTTATTATCAGCCTCATCGTCGTCAGTTTTCAGCTCGCGTATGGCTTTCAGCAGCAGCAGGCGGACATCAGTTTCACTTTTCGATTGCTTGAGCTGCGGCCTGCTGGGCTTGGCCTCATCTGCCTCCTCCAGCGGCGCAGGCTCCTCGTTGCGCCTGTGCTTATTGGCATTGGGATTCATTATGATATGGCTCAGGCGATCCTTAAACTTCTCCGAATGCAACGGATCCTCCACCGAGGAGGCAATCGAGGCTTGCGAAGCCACTGAGCTGACAGAGGGAACTCGCCTGAGCTGAGCTCTGAGCTCTACTGGAGTTGGACGAGCCACCACTGCCACCACCTGCGCCCTGTTGGCCTCTCGGCTAGCCCTGGCTGCCTGCAGCTGCTCATAGAAGGCCGAACTATCGAATAGCTCACGCAACATATCGCCAGCCACCTGCCTGCACTCCTCCACCGTGGGCCGCTCCCCCGATCTCTGGCTGCTCACATCGTCGTCATCGCTGCTGCTGCTGTGCACAGTGGCCACAATGGTGGTCTCTATGACACTGGGCAGCAACTCCGAGTCGATGCTGAAGTTGCGCTCAAAGATCTGCTGCTCGTCCAGCTGCTGCTGCTGCGAGTCCTCTGCATCGAGCACATCGTCCAGCATGGCTATCACTGAGCGCTCGTCCTCGGCCTCGTTGGTGCTCTGGGTGCTCCTCGAATGGACACTCTTCGTGTCCTCAACGAAAAATATTTTGCCATTGGCATTTTTGTGCTCCTTCAGTTCATCGACCACCTCGCTTAGATTCTGAATTTCATCCAAGCTGCTCGAGTTTCGCTTAATCTGCGTTTCATTTGTAATCGTGCTCTGCTTGGATGGATGCCCAAACCCATTGCCATTGCTATTGCCATTGGCATTGCAGGGCGCCGGGGGTTGCTCGTTGGGCATTTTTAGCGCCCTGTAGAACGCAAGGCGTTCGGGATTACGTTTGGTGGGATCTTTGATGTCATAGAGACACCAGCATGCAAGATATATGGGAATACCTAAGGCATTACGGTTAGTGGAACATGCATTAGTCAAAGGCTACGCAAAGTAACATGCAACAATGAATTGGGAGCTGAGCTAGCGACTCACCCACAATCATCCAGACGCCGAAGCGTATCCAGGTCCAGCTATCCAGCTGCAGCATGAGATAAATATTAATAAAGATGCTAATCGCCGGCACCACGGGCACGAAGGGCACCCGGAAGAGGCGACTGTGCGCCTCGCGTGGCTGCAGGCAGATAAGCAGGAGCACCACGGCAATCAGCAGGATGAGCAGAATAAGCAGAGTCAAGGCCCAGGGCTTCTGGGACCTGATGGCGGGATAAGCCTGCATGAGCAGCACTCCTAGACCCAGGGAGAGCAGACCTGAGGAGTAGACAAGAGATTAGAGTAAAGCTGTTGCCGCCTCCTGCTCGCTGAGTGCACCTACAGAACAGAGTTGTCAGCACGCCCACGATGCGCGTGGAGATCTGATTGGGCTCCGGCACGCGATGCACATTGAAGAGCTGAGTGCACATCGAGCTCCAGGTGAAGCGCGTGCTGCGCGTTGTCAGCGACGTCGTCTCGGAGATGGCCGCCGTGGGCGACGTCTGCTCCTCGGCGTCGCAGTACTCCATATAGCGCAAAATGGTGATGGAGATGGCCACGACGCTGTAGGCCAGCAGAGTGCCAATGGAGAGCAGGTTGACCAGCTGCGCCAGGTCGAACAGGCCCGCAATGAGGGCCGTGAAGAGCGCTGCCACAATGGAGCCCGTCACGGGCACCTGGAAGCGCGGACTGACCTTGCCCAGAAAGCGAAACAGCAGGCCATCCTGTGCCATGGAGTACATGACTCTGGGCAGGGGAAAGAGCGCGCCAAACAGACTGGCCAGCAGGCCAACCAAACCACCGATTGTAACGATCCACATGGCCACCGGCCAGCCGACATACTCGAAGGCGTAGGGCAGCGGGGCGTTGACGTCCTGCTCGTAGTAAGGCAGCATCAGGGTCAGCACAGTGGAGACGCCAAAGTAGCAGAGGAAGATGATGAGCAGCGAGAGCAGAATGGAGCGCGGTATGTTCTTGCGCGGATGGCGCACCTCCTCGCCCGTGGTGGCAATGCAGTCGAAGCCCACGAAGCCAAAGAAGCAGGTGGCGGCGCCTCGCAATGTGCCCTCAAAGCCAAATGGAAAGAAGCCGCCATTGCCTATGTTGGTGGCATTCTCAGGCGGAGTCGATGCATCCACGGTCCAGTTGCTGAAGTCGGCTACAAGAAAAAACAAATTCCAATTAGCTGATAGGGTCAAGGGTCGAGTCCCTCGAGCTACCTTTGATGGCGCCAGCGATGATGACGAAGCCCAAGATGAAGATATTCACGCACGTGACAAAGTTGTTGGCCATCGCAGAGGTCTCCACGCCAAAGGCCAGGGCAACTGCAAAGAGTGCGAATCAGAATGATTCTCATTCACCAAATATTCCATGCCAGAATCTAGAGGCAACTCACCGCCAAAGACGACGACCAGGCCAAAGGCGAGGAAATCAAAGTAGCTGCCCAGAAAGCTGACGTGCATGGGCGCCGCCTCGGCGAAGCTCTGCTTCAGCGTATCATTGAGCAGCGTGTCCAGGTAGAGGCTGATGCCGCGACACACGCTCGCCGTGCCAATCACATACTCCAGCATCAGATTCCAGCCAATGACAAAGGCCACAAACTCGCCAATGCACACATAGCTGTAGACGTAGGCGGAGCCCGCCTTGGGCACGCGCGCTCCGAATTCCGCATAGCAGATGCCTAGAATTGAAGGGATTCACTTGCGTCAGTCGATGATTTTGCATAGGCTTGCTCAGCTGTTTACTCACCTGCCAGAAGGGAGGCCAGTGCGGCTATGGCAAAGGACAGCATCACCGAGGGGCCCGCCTGATCCTTGGCTATTTGGCCGGCCAGCACATAGACGCCCGCGCCCAGGGTCGAGCCCACGCCCAGTGCCGTGAGATCCCACAGGCCCAGGACGCGATTCAGCTTGCTCTCGCCCTCGTTGCCATCCGGTGCCAGGTGCTTGCGGCGTGTTAGAACCTTCCACGCCGAATATTGCTGAACCATGCTGGTATCTCTGCGAACGAAAGTTCATTAAACCACAAATATTCCATCTATCTAAGTCTTGGCTTAGGGTTCAAGTCGTGCAGCCCCAACTGCCAAGATCATGTGCATGATGCGACTCGGACTCGGACCCACATCTTGCATTGTCCCAGTCGCTTATCAATTCATTATTTAATTATACAAATTATTGAGCTCAAATTGCAATCAAATCGCCTTTGTGCTGCAGCTCAGACAGCAGAGCTCAGCCTGGCGATACTAGATTCAAATCATTTGAATATGACGCAGAGGGAAAATTACTTAGACTTCTTCTCCGACTTCTTAGGCAAACAGCGCAAAGTTTGTCTTGTTGTCGTTAGTTTTCCTTGAGTTAAAGTTGTTTCTTTCCCCTGGCTTTTTGTGATAAGAAAATCGTCGTTTCTTGAGTTAGTCTTCGTCTGCTTTTGGCTTATCCAATGACTAAGGTAGCTAACTGATAAGCATAGATGCTCAACTATTTGGCTCTAAGGCCACTTTGCTGCGGTCTATTTACACTGCTGCTTCCTCTTCATATTGCTGATTATAAAGATAATGATGTGGGTCTAGGTAAGTGCAGGCTCTACTATGTCGAATGAAGAGTTATATATAGGCAAATGTATCTGTGTGTTTGTGTGTGTGTGTGAGTTTTATATAATAATTAATCATAGTTTAAGTATTTGCCAATTATCTAGTACATGGCTAATTAGTTGACTTACCAACTTGGAAACAGTTGCCGACTGTTGCTGCAATTGCTGCAAACTCTGTGCAAATATTTGAGTTGGCCGGATTGAGAGCTCGTATTCTCGAGTGTATTCGAAGCGTATTCACAGTTGATTCGAAATTCGCGACAACACAACTGGCAGAGTCCGTGCTCTGAATGCGTCTGCCGAGCGGACGTCGAGTTACAGCCGCGAATTTGTATTGTTCTTTAAGATAAGAAGACGGCAAATAGAGCGAGCGAGCGAGCGTGCGTGTGTGTGTGAGAGAGAGTGAGAGAGTGAGAGAGATTGGGAGAGATGGGTAGAGTGCGCCTCGAGCATCAGATACTGATAAGAGATGCAAAAGCGCCGCCAGAGCAGCCGAATGAGAGCAAAGCAACGGTAAACAACATTTAAAACTACAAATGCTGCAGGTAACTCGTTGATAAACAGAGTGAGAAAGAGAGAGAAAGAGAGAGGGAGAGAGGAGGCAGCGGTGATAGCGACGGGGAGTTAGTAAATTAGCAGGTATAAACGATGCGGATGCTGTGACGTCTTCGAACGATCTCGATTGTCTCGACTCGAGTCAGCCTCTCAGCTGTGGCAGCAGGTGCAGCGCCTCGCCCCTCGCTGGCAGCCGAGCCCGAAACTCATGTACGCGTATTGTTATTTATGTTGTTGAGATAAGATTGTTGTGTTGTATGTCTCGTATTGATTTGCTGCTTTATTTCCGATCTGATGAGTCGAGGCCTCAGCGCCCGTTGCTGTTGACGGCGGCTATTGACGCGCTCAGCGAATAACGTTAACTGAAACTAGGTGATAATAAACAGTTGCCTATATCGCCCACTCCAGCCGCCGTCGCAGCAGCAACAACATCAACTACAATATCAGTCAACAGAGAGAGCGAGAGAGAGTGGGAGAGAGTGGGAGAGAAAGAGAGAGGGAGAGAACGAGAGAGTGGGCGTGAGACTAAGCTGCCTTCATGTCAGCTCTTAAATAGCACTTCAGCCTGGTCATAAATATTTGCTTTACTTTATTTTATGGGTCAGCTAAAAACGAGTTGAGCGATATTTATAGATGGAGCATTAATTCCCTTAATGCACTTCCAAAAATAGCCAAAGCTCTTCCAGCTCTAGATCGACTAGACATTTCCGAAATTTAATTATATCATAATTCAGCCATCTATATGGGAGTTCGACTAAAATTCTGTCATTGGCGCAGACTAGATTTGTTGAGCTGCCAAATGCAATCTTCACATTCTCAAGTGTCAAACTCATGCACAATAAGTGATTTTAATTAACATTTATACACATACACACATATATATATATATTGTAATAAAATGCTTAATTTATGAATGCTGATAATGCTGATGAGATACGTGGACAGACATTGGCTTGTCAAATCGAGGCATTGATTATTTAGATTTTATCGCAGATTTACGAAAACACAAATTCAATTGAGTTGTCTCAAAAGTGATGCAACAAATTTTACAATGGCAACGCCCACAACCCCGCCCGCCCACTCTTGGCACTTGTTATTGTTGTTTGTGAAATACTGTTATTTCTCATATGCTTGATAAACGCTTCGCTAATAGCAACAATTAAATTATCTATAAACTGATTACGCGCATTAATAAAGCGAGGCGATCTACGCCCTAGCTTTTATAGCTATTCGTCACATGGGATTATACACTGAAAGAAACTAGCTGGAGATGAACGAAAAAATAAAGTAAATCAAAGTTCATGTTTAAGTGAAATTTATATTATTATTTTATTTTGGTTTAGTTGAGTATAATTTATTCATTTTTATTTTTTTTTTAAATATAGTTTAGTTTCATCTGTCGCACTTTGCTCAGTGCATGCGTCACGTTAAGGCAGTCACACTCAACAGTCACAGGCTAAACAATCAGAAGTAGCTCAGCCATTCCGCATACATATATATATATATATATATATATATACGTATATAATATATACACAGAGTATGAGTACTCACACTTGAAGTCAGCGTCACAATCGTAATCGTAATCACAATCGAACAATACATTTGTACCTTGCTGATAAGACACTCGCAATACTCTTCACACTTTCACTCAAAGCACATGATACGATCGGATCAGGGCCGGGCGCGCAAAGGGGGGATTCTAAATCACGCAACTCCCGTCGTAGATGAGGGGCATTAAAATTTTATTACCCCAACGTAGCTACCTGCTAAGTAAATTCCCTTCCCCCCCACACACACACACATAAGCAACAGATTTGGGTTACCCAGGTGCCGGAAATTCTCGGCACATGTGGCTGAGATTGCGAATTGCCAATTTGCAATTGTCGACAACAAATATGAAGAGTTCAATTCAAATAGTTATTGGCCACAAAAGCGCAAATTTGACTGCCTGAAAGGAAATCTGAATTCATCCATTGTAATACATAATTCTATGTAGCAATCTATCGAATTAGTATAATAATGAGGTAAAAAGTACTGCCTTTCTATGCGATTTTCAAAGCCAACTTTCTCGCCTCTATCGACTAACCTTAGTTGGCTTTTCCCTCTATGCGATTCTCAAAACCAACTAACTTAATTCCCAGCCTGGCGTAGCTCTATCGACTAACCTTAGTTGGCCTTTTACTCTGTGCCTGAACTTTAGCTCAAATCATTTGCAGCTGCTTCAGTCGACTTAATCCGTTTTCCGAGCGTGTTCAAACATGACTGTTTCCTATACCGCCGAGGTAGCAACGTGCCGTCGCTTTGGCTGCTTCTGGAAGCTGCTGGGCAGGTAGGTCGCAGCTGAATACATATCGCAGGCAGTGTAAAATCTCTGGCTAACAATCGCTTAGGTGGCGTGCAAGCATTTACAAGCTAATTTGGGCCGATCTGCTGGTGTTCCTGATTGCCTTCTATGCCACGGCTTTCTTGTATCGTTACGGCCTTTGGGGAAAGGGCAAACGGTTAGCAGAACTCTCCACTTCCAGTCCTTTACATAACACTTTTAATCCAACCTCAACCATTTAGTATTTTTGAAGATATTGTGGACTATTGCCGCAGCTACGCAGCCCTGATACCGCTCTCCTTTGTGCTGGGTTTCTACGTGGCCATCATCGTGGAGCGCTGGTGGAATCAGTACATTACCGTGCCCTGGCCGGATCCACTGGCCGTGTATGTGAGCGCCTTGGTGCGTGGCCAGGACGAGCATGGCCGACTGATGCGTCGCACCATCATGCGCTACGTGTGCCTCTCGCTGACCATGGTGCTCACCATGATATCGCCGGGCATCAAGCGCCGCTTTCCCACCTACGACTTCTTCATAACCACGGGCCTGCTCAACCATAACGAGGCACTCATCATCACCAAAATGGACGAAAAGTTTCCGAAGCACTCGAAGTACTGGATGCCCCTCATGTGGGCCTCCAGCGTCATGACGCGCGCCCGCAAGGAGGGCCGCATCTGGGATGACTTCTCGCTCAAGTCGATGATCGACGAGCTGAACAAGTTCCGGGCGGGCTGCAATATGCTCACCCACTACGACATGATCAGTGTGCCGCTGGTCTACACACAGGTGGTGACTCTGGCTGTCTACGCCTATTTCGTGGCTGCCATTTTCGGGAATCAGTACATCGGGAAAAGGGATAGCAATATTGTTAACTATTATTTTCCTTTGCTTAGCACGCTGGAGTTTTTCTTCTTCATGGGCTGGCTAAAGGTGGCCGAGACGCTGATTTGCCCGTTCGGCGACGACGACGATGACTTCGAGCTCAACTGGGTGATCGATCGCAATCTGCAGGTCAGCTATCTGATTGTGGACGAGATGCACAACGACCATCCAACCCTAGTGCGCGATCAATACTGGGACGAGGTTTTCCCCAACGAGCTGCCATATGCCGATGAGTCGCAACGTCAGAATCCGCCCGAGGCATCAACCGCCAAGCTGGACCTCTCCAAGATCACATCTTCACAGCTGCCCAAGCGCACTGAGAGCGATACGAGCGAGCGCGACTTTACGGAGTTCGATGCCGAGGATGAGACGGTCAAGAGCAGCGAGCTGCGCATTAAGTTCGCATCGCTTCGTTTCAACATTCATCGCAGCTCGTCGTCCATTTCCATGCTCGACAATGAGCCGAGCATTGATCAACCCATGGCGGAGGAGGGCGAAGGCGATGAGGAGGAGACTTTTTACGAGTCGGATCACTTGCTGTCGCGTGGCACGAGCAAAGACGACTTCGACCGGCTGCGCGAGGAGCGCGAGCGCGAACGCCATTCCCGGCAATTGCAGCATGCAGCCATGACCTTTGACCTGTTGAAGGGTGAACTGAAACACCTGCCCGACTCAGCCAATCCATCGGATGTTGAGCTGCCCCCCGAAAGCCCGCCCAGTGACAACATTCCGTATCCCTCTGCTGAGCACGAAGCTCAAACTGAGAAGAGCTATATGCACAAAATGAAGGATCAGCAACAATAAACAAACATTAAAGACTTGTTTAACATTTATATGTTATAATTAAATCACATTCTACATATGTTCAAAATAATAATTGAATAATTAATTGAAAACTGAAATAATATTTATATTTTACTAGAGCTAGCTAGCTGTAAAGAAATGGGTAAAAGGTTAGGATATGCATTAATAAATAAAGCAGCTTTTCCTAGCCTTTTCCCGATTGGAAGAAATATAGGAAGTTCCAAATATTCATACTTTTTGACCATTGAGGTTATCCTTGCAAAATCAAGAAGAAATGTGTATAAATATTTTTAATTATTTCATTTGAAATCAGCGAGCGTACAGAGATGGCTTAACGGCTGGACCATCTCGCCATCTGACGCTCAACTCAGTCTGCACATCTATTAATATGATATTCAGAGCTTATCACAGAGTAGGCCTTCAAAAAGTTTCTGCTTTGTTTTATTATTGCCTTTCCTTTTTTTTTTTTTGCAATTTGAAGCGCTTTAATCATGACTGTTACCTATACGGCGGACGTTAGTTCTACAAGGTTTATAAGCAACTTTTTGCGCTTATTGCTTAGGTAAGTATCCTGTGTATCCTGTGAGGTAAGGCAACTGTGAGTGCGGCCTAACATTGCCTTCCATTGCCTACAGATGGCGCGGCAGCATCTACAAGCTGATGTGGGTTGACTTGCTTGTGTTTGTATGCATTTATGCGCTCCTGGCGTTCATTTATCGAGTTTGTCTCAACAGTACACTGCGCAAGTAAGCTATCATTTGGTCTATTAGCCAGCCGACTTTGCTCAGCTATTGTCAATCTTTCAGCGGCTTCGAGTATGCTGTGATGTACTGCAACAGCCAGTTGAACCTGATACCACTGTCCTTTGTGATGGGCTACTTTGTGGCCATTGTGATGACGCGCTGGTGGGAGCAGTATACGACGATTCCGTGGCCGGACTCAATAGCCACGCTGATCAGCTGCAGCGTGCACGGCTTTGACGATCGTGCCCGGGCCATGCGGCGCACAATCATGCGCTATGTCTGCCTCTGCCAGACAATCGTCTTCACGATGATCTCGCCCAGCGTCAAGAAGCGTTTCCCCACCTACAATCAAATCATCGAGGCGGGCCTGCTGCAGGAGAACGAGAAGCAGATCATTGAGACGCTGGATCTGGCCTTTCCCCACTATCCCAAGCACTGGATGCCGATCGTGTGGGCTGCCAGCATTGTGATGCGCGCCCGCAGAGAGAACAAGATCCGGGACGACTACGCCGTAAAGACGATCATCGATGAGCTGAATCGCTTTCGCGGCCTATGCGGCTTCCTGCTGTACTACGACTGGGTGAGCGTGCCGCTGGTCTACACCCAGGTGGTCACCCTGGCCACCTACACGTTCTTCCTGTGCAGCGTCATTGGCTCGCAGTGGATAGATAATCCGCAGAGTCCCACGGCCAGCAATCTGGTCGTGAAATACTTTCCGATACTGAGCATACTGCGCTTCTTCTTCTACATGGGCTGGCTGAAGGTGGCCGAGTCGCTGATAAATCCCTTCGGAGAAGACGATGATGACTTCGAGGTGACTATGCCCAAGAGTCTGCATATATGTGCAAGGATTTATGGACCTTCTCTTACAGGTCAATTGGATGATCGATCGCAATTTGACGGTTTCTTACCTGATTGTGGACGAAATGCACCAGGAGCATCCTGAGCTGCTCAAGGATCAATACTGGGACGAGGTGTTCCCCAACGAGCTGCCCTACATAGACGAATCCAAACGCACTGCGCCACCTGTACATTCCACAGCCAAACTGATTCCATCCCTGGGTAAGTCTCGATGCGGTTATTGAGGTTAGTCTTCTCTATTGAGTCTCTGGCCTCTGCACTCAGATAACAAACTGGGCTTCTATATGCCGCAGTCGTCGCCCAGTCTGTTGAGTCAGAACACGTCATCGCAGATGGACATGACGACCTCGCTGCAAAGGCTGCGAGAGATCCTCAAGAGGCAGAATGAGTCCGAGGACAAGCAGAGCAGCACCAGCAGTGAGTATCAATTGGATATAACTATAGGGCATATATAATGCTGTATATCGGCCCACGCAGTGAATCTGGAGGAGTTGATCGAGCAGCGCCATAGGGAGAAACGTGAGCGACTGCGTCATCGATTCCTCAACATGAACAAGCCGTCCTCGAGTGGGCGTGGCTATGTGGTTACGGTACTGCGTCCGCCCACGCCGCGCACCAGCCAGCGCTCCCTCATCGAGGAGGAGAACGAGGAAGAGGAGGAGCAACGCGAGGAGGAACAGACCAAGGAGCCAGACTCCGATGCGGCCAACAAGAAGCCGGATAAATACGAGTGAAACATAAACCCAGGCGATGCAAATTAAATCGTATCAAAGCACGCACAACTACTACTGCACTAATTGTTATTGATGGGTTGAGATACACAGTTTGATGTTGTTGTTGTTATTGCTGTTGTTGATGTGCTCTATACAATAATTTATTAACTCTTTGCCTCGGCTCTGGCATCTGACAAAAATAACACATGAAATGGCTCATTGTTTGCATTAACATATCTGAACATCTGAAAATCTGACACGACGCGTGTTATTATCTTACTTTTTTTTTCAGTTTTTCCATTTTCCATTTTACAAGCAGCTGCTGCTGGGAGTGAGTGGTGCTTGGGTAAATAAAATATAAATATTAAATAAATTGTAATGACAGCCGCTATTTATGAAACTTTCAAAATTGTATTATTTTTAATGCGCGCTTGTAATGTGGTTGAATGCGGTTCGATTCAGTTTGCCATTTAACTCATTTGGGTGTTGACTTTGCTGTTGCTGTTGTTGTCATCGTTGTTGTTGCTGCTGCTGTTGCTGTTGTTTTTCACATGTACTTTGTGTGTGAGTGTGCGTGTGTGTGCATATACCCTGTGCCAATCAGTCAATTTTTAATAATTGCACAACGATGTGTACATTGTCAGTTGACCACAGCGCAAAACGACAAAGATATTTCTGACAGGCAACTTTTACAAAAGCCAAACTAAAGATACTCCATATAAAAATATACATATATATAGTCGAGTACCGATAATTCGAAATGGCAAGGGGATCAGTTTTATTTATTTATACAGAAATCAGAATTATCGAGAATTATCGAGTACAAATTTTGTAAGGGGAGAGGATTATTATTTAAGAATATATTTACATGCTTTAAATATACAGTAGAAAACGGCTATAGCGACTCAGCTTACAGTGTCCGTACGGATGTTGCGATATAAAGTCTGGTCCCCAGACAAACTTATATGAGTAAACTTCTATGGCTATAGCGTCTTCCAGGTATAATGATGGTGTCTTGAGCCTTGCTATAATCGGATTCTACTGTATTTACTAATATAATATAATAATATACATAATAATTAATACTAATATAAACTAGGAATAAAATGAATATTATACATATATTAAATATATTTTATATATAAAATTAATATTGAAATTCATTAATGTTCTTTTCAGATGACCAACTTGATGAACTTTGATCAGAGATCTCTAGGCTTTATGCCTATACAAACATAAGTATTGTAGTAAAGCTTATAAAAATATCAATACTCTAACTAAAGCAGAGACTAAGAGTGGCTCAGCATAGACGGGGAGTAACATTGACTAAGAGTAGCTAAGCATAGACTGAGAGTAGCTCAGCATTAACTAAGAGTAGCTCAGCACCCACTTCCACCAGTTCACTTCACTCTTCTCAACATCTCCCATCTCTTTCCATCACTGTCGCATCTTCTGTGAACGCTCGCATATACCCCAATTAGTGCGGATCAATTAAGGCACATCAATATATTTCATATTTGCGCATCGCGTAGTTATGTTCTGTTCGCGTCACGTGGCTGGGCTGATTGATGACATGCCGGGGCACTTGGTAACAAGCGATTGAGGACTGCACTTGCCGAAGGATCATGAGCAGGATGTGTGCGCCCAGGTTGGAGCTGTGGTGTGTGCGAAGGGGACGGGGCGTGGCGTTTGTTCTGCTAGTGTCAAACAAAAAAGGGGTTAATTTAATTTCGCGCACGAACGCATTTGTCCATAATTGGCAATTAGCACTGGCCATTGGCATAGCCAGCAACACATACACGCACACACACGCACACACACGCACACACACGCACACAGACACGCACAAGTTACAGCGCGGTCTGCGTTTGCATTTTGCATTTGGCCAACGGCAACAAATATTTGTCTGCCTGTTCGTCCTGTATCCTTGATGCGTGTGTGTGTGTGTGTGTGTGTGTGCTGCCTTTTTTGTGAGCGATTTTTTAAAAATGGTTCGAATTATTGAGGCGTTGAAACAATAATCATCGCCTCGCATCGCCCCACATCGAATATTTATTGCCTGATTGCAGCTGCTGTTCGGCGATGTTAATTGCAACAGCCATGCAAAATGCGTTTAATGCTCAACAATGAGAAAAAGAGACAGAGAGAGAGAGGGAGAGGGAGAGAGGGCACGGCCATGATTCGATTTGAACTCATTTTTCACACCATTTTTCAAAGTCACTTTGGTAATTTAATGACACCTTTGGGAAGCCATTGCCCACTACACTCAGCACTGCGGGTAGCTGCGCTAGCCAAAGAGCTTTGCTGTGAGCCAAGTAGAGATATTTGTGACTTTTCGAATATTTTTAAGCCTTTTGATTATTGTAATGCCAAATAGAGATACGGCTGTCAGGGCTATTTGCTTGTCAACTGTGTGACACGTGGCTACAAAAACATCTGAACATCTGTCAAGGTAGAAACTTTGTTGTGGCCGTCTATCGTGAATCTGAGATAAATCCGTTTACAGCGCATTGCCATAGTCCGTTCAAAGGAATCCAAACCCAAAGGCAGGCCGAGCGCATTAGTCGCTGGCAACGACACCGTGGGACATTATCGCAAAGATCTTTGACTTTTCAGGCCGGCTAATGCTAATGTCCTTTCGTTCCATCTCTCCCTCTCTCTCCCTATGTCCGTACCTTTTTGGGCAACCGATTTTGTTGTTAGCAGGCTAATTATGTGACAGCCTATTAGCAACTCGATAAATATGTGCCCAACGAGTGAGTCGAGAGGGAGGAGAGTGGAGAGTGGAGAGTGGAGAGAGGCAAATAGACCCATTCCAATGGGGCAGCATCGTTCTCTAAGCCGAACGAAAAGTTTGCTTTATGGCGCCTACTCTTTGGCCCCCGTTGGTTGGCCGGTGGGAAGGAGGAGGAAGGGTGGCCCGGGCCCGAGCCCCATTCATTAGATATGCGAACCCAGCTCCCGGGCTGATTATGACAAAGCACTTTTACCCAATTGGGTAAATTAGGTGGAAACTGAAAACTAAATGAAACGGAACTGGGCATACGCCCACTTTGCCCGGTCGCCAGTCGCCAGTCGCTCTAATTTCAAGAGACAGGAAAAAACGCCAAAAAAAAAAAAAAAAAAAAAAGAAAATACCGTCAGAGCATACTCGGACGTTTTGTTGTTTTTTGGCTTTTGCCGTGCAACATCGCAGCTCGGAACTGGAAGCTCGGACCCGTAGCAATTATTCTGCATTAACAAAAGGGTTTAACATTTGGCGTTTTAGCCAGTTTCAACCGAAAGCGACGTCCGGCAACGTTTAACAACAACAAGCCGCACATTATGGGCGCCAGGCGGCGGGGGGCGTGGCCGTGTGTCCTGAGGGCTTGTATGCCTTGTAATTCATTCGTTACGTTGCGTTTGTATTTATTTCGCTTCTTTTTTTTTTTTTTTGTGCTCGCCCCATTTTAGTTGTTGTGCGAACGATAAATTGTTGTAATTAATTTTTATTTAACTGTGAAAATGGAATTTTTTTTTTACAGCATTCACCAGCTCGTTGCGTTGTTTTACATTTTCAGAATTGGCTTAAAATGTAAATTATTATTGCGGACGGAGAGTTGCGTGCGTCATGAGGCAGCAAGCCACAGCCACAGCCAGAGCCACAGCCAAAGCCAAAGCCAAAGCCAGCTAGAGGCGGATTGTGTGCGGATTTTGGTTCACGAGACGTGTGTTCTGTCTATTAATTAAGCTCCTCTTTTAGTGTGGGGGAGGGGTGTGCGGGTGATAATTACAGTTAGCAACTTTTACAGTCAATTGTCACAATTACAGGGCTGCAGCCAAGACGAGCAGGCAGTGGCCCAAATGTAATGGCAATTAGAGCACAGCCAAACAAAATTGCAGTCTGAAGTTCTTTAGTTAAAGCTGCTCGCTTTCAGCATTGTCAAATGTGTGTGTGTGTGTGTGTGTGGGTGTGGGTGTTTGCGGGCCAGATTTGATCAGGCGCAGGCATTCGGCTTCACATTCAGTTGGGCCAAGAAAGTTGGAGCCTCTTAAATCCTTTAAATTAAAACAGCTAGATTTGTTTTCCCTTCGACCAAATATCATCGCTCTGTAATGTGGGCAAACTTTTGTCTAAGTAATACCAATAAAATTGATGGAGAAATAGTCAGAAACTATTTGGTCGTAGATAAAAAACTTTTTGCCCACCCCCGCCCTAGCCCAATTCCAAGTTGGAGCACAACACAAATTCCAGTTCGAGCTGCGTTTACTTATATTAAAATTCCCAAAAAGCCAAAGAGAAAGAGAGGGGGAGAGAGAGAGCGCAAAATGAGTGCAAGTGAACTAAAAGTGAAGCTAACTGAAAACTGAGCTGAAAACGATTTTTGAGCAGCCAGCAAAAAGGGGTTCAAATTTTAAGTAAGTGTTCGACTCGGCTTTAGCAAGGATCCACAACTGCTTGGCGCACAACTTTATGGCAAAGTCGAAGAGTTTCCAAACTGGGGATACTCCAAAGCGCTGGAATGCTGCAGCAGGAGCAGCAGCAGGAGTAGCAGGAGCAGCAGCAGTAACAGCATAAGCTTAGGACACAAAATGAATGAATAAATGAGTGAATGGATAGCTGACTGAATGAGAGTTGGCCGGGAGGAAGGCAAACACACTAAAGTTGACCAGCTAGAAAGGAATTCATAATTGCTGCTGCAGCTGAGCGACTGACTCTCTATGCATGAGCAGAAGTTGCTGAAGACTACATATATATTATTATAATTTAATTTTTTATATATATTTTTTTTTTTTGCTAGCCTTTAATGAGCCCCATTTACGCTGCTTCAGTGAGAATTATTTATCAAATTGTAAAATTTGTTTGGGTCTCTAATCAGCGTTTGTGTTAAGAGTTTTCTGCTTTTGACAAACTTTTGGCCCCCGAAAATAATTCTAGGCCAATTATTGACACATTTGGCCAAGTTGTCTGCGAGCAAGAAGAAGAGCCAGGAGAACGAGAAAAAAAATCACCATCATATAAAAACCAATCAAAGTTTCAAACAGTTTCGAACAGGTGTTTTAGCCAAAGCAAACACCCTGTACTCCATATACTTTCAGTGCTAAATCAGACGTCTGCTGCTCGCTCCTCACACCTCGTCTGTGCCGCACTTACCTGAGCCCTTGGTCCACCATTGAGGCGCACAACACGCACAACTTTTTCGCTACTTGTAATTAGCTTTTCTTGTTCGATTCGCTGGCAGCAGCGAGAGCTCAAACCCCACGGTCCTAGGAGCGACAGTTCCTAAAACGCTTAACACGCAGGCCTTGTGGTAAACGCCAGCCTCCTTCCCCCCTCCCCACTCCCCCCTCTTTACTTGTGGCAACACATTTTTGCGTGCCTCGGCAGCTAGAGAAATTTGTTCTTGCGCTCTGAGAGATTTAACTTTTTGATTGAGAAAACATCATTAACGCACGTAAAAGGCCAACTATTTACGGCTCTATATGTGTGTGTGTGCGTGGGTGAGTGTCTAAGTGTGTGTGTGTGTGTGTGCGGGTGTCTAGGTTAAAAGTTTTTGGTTTTTCTGGTGCTAAAAATCAAATGGGGGAAAGCATTGCCAAGGAGAAGGACGTTGCACCAAAGTTTCTAATCACATTTACCGCAATTACTAACAAGGTTTTGTTGACTGCGGCCAGGTGGGGGCGTGGCTGGGCTGCATGGGCGGGCATGATGTGGCGCTTTTGAGGGATTTTCCTTGTATTTGTTTTTTCAGTTGTTGGGTGAACGCATCTATTTGTAGTACAAAGCCAAATTAAATAATTTAATTAATTATACAATTTAGACGTTGCTAGGCAATGATGCTTTACACTCAACCACAACGGGCTTTGCTTGAACATAATCACTCAGAGAGCAGTGCAGGGAATACATAATGAGCACACACGAGAATCAATTGCTTGAATTACGCACCACCCTGCACCGCCAGAGCGGTAAGTGAGCCACAGCGCAGACCCGCCCCTAAATGCTTAATGAAAAATAACGCGTAATCAATTAAACCCAATCGTCAGGGCCTGGCCGCAAACAAAAGTGAATTCTTCGCTCCATTCAGAGGGCGAGGCAAACATTTAAATCGAGCTAATTCAACCCTAGCAAATTGAGAATGATAAAAACATTATCTACGCTGGCAGGATCTACGCCGGATCGTTCACATGCTTCATCAAAGTCAGGCGAAGTTTTGCTACCTGAATAGCAAATTATTTATATCGCACTTAAATTGCCAATAAATAGAAATTTAGGCTCCTTTGTGCTGCGCTCTCACAAAAGGGTTGAAGATGTCGTCGACAGCTGCGCTGCAGCTCTTAGAGCGTAGCCGAAGCGTGAAGCCTTTGATCGAGACGCTCCCCACTTCTGGCTAGGTAAGCGGCCTAAGTAAACAGCAATTGAGTTTGCGCAAAATATGAGAGGAGAGCAGCAGAAGGAAGAAGAAGAAGGTGAGACGCTGAAAGGCAACAGTCTTAATCTTTAAGCAATTAATGCCCGGACGGGTCTAATGACAGGGGCGGATCTGAGGCGGCAGAGCCTAACAACGATAATCCCAGAAATATGAAAAATACTTACTTACTGCCAGACACGGTCGGGCCGGTCGTATTTGGACACTGAACCGCTAAACAAGTGCCCCGGATTATGGCCAAATTGAAAACTTGCAAAAACATTTCGAAATGCCTCGGCGGACTGCCAGCTGTGTCCCCCCCATCCCATCCAGAGGGCCGCACTTCGTCTCTGTTTATTTGCGGCTTCCTCTTAAAGAGGCGAGACGAGGCGAGCCGAGGCGAGGCAAGGCAAGCAGCAGGGCTAACAATATTTCAAGCGCCAAAGTTTTCTTATGGTTGGCTCAAAACACACAACAACAACAACAATAACAACAAAAGCGAAGGGAATTTTGCTACATTTGCAGCCCAAAGAAAAAAAAACTCCATGGGCTAAATCTGATGAAGAAAATTCAGGCAGACTCCGCTGCGCACTCGCCGAGGCATGCCGCAGCAACCAACAGAAGCAGCAACAACAACAAATTGCATTGAAGTTTTATTAAAGCTCATACTGTGTGTCTATAGCTGTAGCTATAGTTGAGCTGTAATACTTTTTATCATCTTAAGAAATATAAATATTAAGTCCTTTTTAAACCAAACTTTCAGCTGCAATATCAAAATGAGAAAATTCCCGAATAAATCAATCAATCTGATCAATAGAAAGAATATAGAATAGTTTTCTTCGGTATTCCATTCATCATAACAACTATAGTAGATAAGTACTATATAACTATTACGCTTAGCTGTTAATATTTCTTTATCATATTGAACTTTTTTCATGAATATTTACTATTCAGTAAACTAAACATTCGGCTGAATAGATTTCTATATTTATGAATTTTGATCTATATTAAACAATAAATATATTATATTGAGATTGCCTTCATCTCTCAAATCAATAGGTATGCATCATAGAGAGATTCCAATCTCTGATACTTGCAAATACATTTTTACAAGATGTACATACATTTACATTAACATATATATTAATTGATCTGCTATATGTCTATCCTCAGCTTCATCTTTTGATATCTACGATATAATTTCTCCATTTTATTCAGCTTGCTTTTTGCAGAGCATTTCCTTTTCAACTCGATGTGTTTTGTGAGTTCCTTCATACACGCCTACCCACACACACCCACACTCACTCGCACACACACACACATTTAGCCATTCACATATTCGTCAGCAGAGCCAAAAAGAAGAAGAAAGAAAAAACGAATAAGTGAAAAAGAAAAGAAAAAGGAAAAATTTGCTCGCTTCGTTTTCTGCTTGAATTACAAATTGCAACATCAAAAGTTTGACGTTCTTCGTTCAGTTTTGCCACACACGCCACGCCTCCCCTTTGGGCTGCCCGCCCTTTTCTCCTTTGCAGGCTCTACTCTGGCTGCTGCTGCTGCTGTTGTTGTTGTTAACAATGCTTTTCGGTTTTGCTCCCACCACGCTTCCCGCCTCCCTCCTCCCGCTACCCGCTGCCCTTCGACAGTTGCCAGTTGCCATTGCTGGTAGCTGTTGCTGTTGCCGAAAGGAAAGCAATTTTCCAGCAATATGTTCTACGTATTAGAATTTTGTTTACACTCGAAATGGAAAACATGTTGAGCAATGCAACTTGTAGATGAGAGAGTGTGTGTGTGTGTGTGTGGGTGTGTTGTGTGTGTAAGTGTCTCCGTGTGTGTGTGTGTGTGTGTCGCTCATTTGTTTACTTTGAAATCGAGTTGTCAAACTGCTTTCGCCCAGAAGACTTCGACATTCACAAATGCATTCCCATGCCATAAATATGCTGGCCCAAAAGCTCCTGCACAGCCCACAATTTCGCACCTACCGCATAGCCACGCCCCCACTTCCGCCCACTGGCTGCAATATGGCCCTTCGGTCATATGCTAATTACTTTCGACAGCAGCTGTTGTAATAACTCAGCCATAAACTGCTCAATGTATACACTAAAAATTATGCATAATTATTTCAAAGCATTTTCATTAATTAGCCAACGATGTTGCTGTTGTTATAGTTGATGCTCTTGCTGTTGTTGCTGTTGTTGTTGCTGCTGCTGCTTCGTAGTGTGTGCTCAATGTAGGTCGCTAGGTGGCGCCACCGCACAGATTTCGACAATTTAGCACCTTCATTATTAATTGAAGATGGACTTAAACCTTGTACAGCGCGCCCAACCACCTGCCCAACCACCTGCTCGCACCTCTAGCACCTCTTATTATAGCGCGCAATTTACGCCAAGTTAAACAGGGTAAAAAATTTTACGTTTTTGCCAAAAAAATAAAAAAATAAAACTTTTTGTGCTGAAAGCTTCGCCCACAACTTTTGGAATATTAATGATGATTTGCTGCCAACTCTGAAAGTGGAGCGAGAGAGACAGACAGAGAAAGAGAGAAGAGCTGCTCGGATTTCTATTTTACTAACAAGCCGGGAACAACAGCTAAGTGAAGCAGCTCACTAGAGAAGCTAAAAAAACTGATGAGGCAAATATTATATTGATAAAAAATATAATCAGACTCTGAAGCTAATAGGAAAACGAGAAGCTATTCATAGTCATATTATAAACTATTCTCCTTATCTGCTTTTCGCCCTTAAAACTCTGACAGACTCCCAGGCATAATATCCTTTTTGGAAGAGTATCATATTTAGAGTTTGCTTTAGCCTGATTGTTTTCTGTTATGTTTACGAGCTGCGTTGCTGTGGCCCGGGGAGAAGCGAGTGAGGCGAGTGAGTTAAGAAGTTTTCTCTTCATTTTTGGGCCATGGCTTATTAATGCAGTTGAAGGCACGACGATTGGCATTTGCCTTTTGGCTGCCGGCGCTCATATTTAGAGTTCAACAGGGCAAACGAGGACTTAAGATTTATGCTGATATACTCGTCCACTTACATAGCCAGCATTCAAGAGCTCCTAATTGCCATAAAGGGCAGTTCTCTGAATGCCTCTAATTGTGTGGAAGCGAGAGGGAGAGAGTGGGTGGATGAGGGAAGGTTGGAGAGTGAAACAAAGAACTTGTATAATTGATTGGGTGGCTCCTGGAATGATGAATGCCTCATTTGTTGCTCAGCTCCTCATAAACGGACTGTCATTTGTTACCTCAAATGATGCAGCTCGGACTTACACAGGGAATTGTTGCTGATGGAGCTGAAATTATTGGCTTACGAGTTGCTTTTGGTAAGTGAGAGGTAAGTGCAGAGGGAGAGAGAGAGAGAGACAGGCATGTATGGATTGTTATAGGTATGTATGGCAATTAGAGCTTAGATTATTCAAATGAATATCGAATGCAGAGTCTGAGATTTTACCTGTGAAATGTCATTATAGAGAAATGCATGACTTGGTCAGAGATGCCTAAGTGTAGAGCAGAGAGAGAGAGAGAGACATAGTTTATAGAGATAGCTTAGGCTTGCATTAGTACTTAGATTATTTACATGAATATAAAGTATTTTTTCTTGACTATTAAAGAGAGAGAGAGAGAGAGAGATAGATAGAGAGAGAGTGCGTGTGTGAGCGGAATTCGCCATTTGCTTGCATCCTGTCGCAGTTTGGAGCTTTGAGCTCAACACTCATATGACAATGAATGGCGTCTGGAGTGCGCTGTGTGTGCGGACGCCTGAGAAGTGTGTCTGTGATTGCTGTTGAGTTGAGATGAGTTGACAGATGGCATCTAAAGCAGCAGTTGCGAGTGCAGCAGCAACAGCAGCAACAGCAGCAACAACAGCAACAACAACAACAACAACAACAACAACAACAACAACAGCAGCAACAGCAACGGCCAAAATCAAATTTCCAAACGCGCACTTTGAGAAATCAAATACAGCAACGGCCAAAAGCGAGTTGACAGGCGACGCTGTGTGGGGGGATCGGGGCTTAGACGGGGCCCCAAAGTATGAAGTATTTGCCAAAATACAGAAAAATTGGTATAGAATGAGGGAAAAGGATACGCTACGAAATGGGCACAATGCAGTCGCAAAAATGGAGTCGGCAGCAAGAAAAGCTACTGAATGGAATTTCCCTGCATTGTAACAGAAGCAGAAGAAGAATAACAAGAAGTAGGAGAAGAAGAAGCAACAGCCGTAGCAGAAGATGTAGAAGCAAAGGAGAATTTTCGATTTCGGGGCGAGCCAAGTGCCACATGATTGAAGCAAGCTGCCTGTCGTACACTGACTCTGTTGTCTGGCTCCTCTCTGCCTCTCTCCCTCTCTCTGTGTCTCTCACTCACTCTATGGCCTACCCCCTGGAGGGCTGTGCGCTACCCGTAGCTGGCCAAAGGCAACTTACATGTTTGCTAACAAACAAATGCACACATCAGGAGCAGGAGTCGCGCCAGGAGACATACACACACGCACACACACACACACACACACACACACATATACGCGCATTCAATATGTGCGCAAACAACGTTGGAAAGCAAAGCAAATAGAAAAATTTGCTGCAGCTCGAGAGGACGAAGGACAAACGTCGACGATGTTTGACATATTTGCTTTGACAGTTCCAAGTGCACATTTTAGCCACGTTGTTGGCGCTCCTTCAGCTTCTGCATCTTTTGCTGCTGCCGCCGTTGCTACTCCTGCTCCTGCTACTGCTGCTGCTGCTCCTGCTACTGCTACGGCTGCTTATACTACATCCTTTTTGCCATTTTGTGTGCGCCTTTTTCTGCATTGCAAATGCTTCATTCAGTCCTTATGTCCTCCGCCTTGCCTGATATGAAAATGGCCACTTAAATGGCCAGAGGGTAGCCCGCTCTCCATCCATCCAGCCGGATTCCGAATCCCTGTGATGTCGTCTCATGTCTGTCGACTGCCTTCAGCATTTGCGTCTAATAAATATTAATGCAAATTAATCCAATTTAACTGGCGTCAAAATTGTAAAAGACCTTATGATATGTATGACGGTGCCGAGTCTGCATCGAGCTACCCCTACCCCCACTCCATAAGCCAACTGCCGACTACATATATTGCAGTTGGTGGTTGGCTCTGTGCTAATTTGACAGATGTTGCAGGGTTGCTTTGTACCCCAACAACAACAACAACAGCAACAACTGCTGGTTGCAAACAAATAAAGAGACAGGCCAGACACAACAAATACTCAGGGGATTCTCTTAATCAAATTTATGAAACGCTAATGAGCAAAGTCGTCAAGGAATGAGAACTTCAAATGCAATCGTGGCTCGCCAAGGCTAATCAATGCAGATGAAAGCGAGAAACAAACAGAGAGAGTGAGAGAGAGATGGAGAGTAAGAGAACTGTGTAGATTATAGCCATATAATACCCCAAACAGGAGCTTAGCATTATTTGCAGCTCGGGGGTAGCTGTAATCTGTCATTGTATCAAAAAAATGAAACGGCGAGGCCTTGGGGAAAATACTTGACAAGCAGCGAAACGAGTTTGAGAGCCATAAACAAAGAGATATGTATATGAGAGCGCCTCACAACACGATTGTGGAGCAGCTGAGCAAATGCTGCAACAGACTTTAATTAGCTAAGGCAACAGAGCGGACTACGCAGCGAGGCAGCTCTGAAATTTGAAACTAATTGAAATAAAATAGATAGAGTTTCCAGTTAAAGCTCTTCATAAAGCGACTGTGAATGCAAAGTAAGTTTTCCACTAAAACGTTTCGGTCCCTAGCACCATTAACAATAATACTTATCACGCTCCACAGTCTGGCACGTTTTGCGACTAGCACAAGCAGTCGTAGTCCTGGCCCGAATCCTTCCTCGATGCGGCTCGTGGCTTTCTTCCGGCTTCCAGCAAATGACAAACTTTGTGCGTTTTGCACTGTATTCGAATTTAACTCGTTAACAAACCATAAAGTGAAATTTATGTTTGCTACGTGTGAGTGTCACTACAACGACGAGGACGAGGACGAGGACGACGAGGATTCGCCCTACAGAGTCGACCTGCAATCCGAGAGCTCAAACCGTTCGGTTGGCCTTTTTATTTAGAGGTTATCATTAAACTTGGCATCGTTGCGCATTTGGACTTTGAAGTTGTATCGTCGGCAGCAGGAGTCTGGCGCAGCAGCAGGAGCTGGAGTGTGCAGCAGGAGTGTAGCCGTATCCAATGCCATGGAAAACGAAAGCAACTCAGCCAGACTTCGACTGACAGACTGCTCTCGCTGCTGCATTTGACGCTTTGACTACGTCATTGCACGTCTGTTATAAGGGAGTATCCATACACCCACACACACACACACACACACACACACGCACACCCATACACAGAGCTGTATGTATGACTATAACTGATATTTTACGTGCTCCAACTAAGCACACATGTAACTCACGCTCTAACCCCGCCCATCTCTCTCTCTCTCGCTCTCTCTGAGTCGCTTTCTGTCTCTGTGTAATGATTCGGTATATGTTTTATGTCCTTGGGTAACATAAATTGAATTTCACAAAATTGTTGAAGCATAAAACCTGCTTCAAGTGAATTTAAGCCAGCTCATTCTTGTATGCTTGTATAAAATGATGCCCATTTTTGTCAGTCATTCCCCACATAGTTGCTCCCTCTCAGCTTTACTAAATCTATTGAACAATTTACTCGACCACAGGCAGCAAGCAGCAGCAGCAGCAGCAGCAGCAGCAGCGGCAGCAAATGTTGCCAGCTCACGCAGCATGCAACAACAAGCTAATTTATAAGGCGTTTTGTGTTTAGGCCATTGAGCTAACAAAAATTGGCGTCTAAGTCGTGTGACTTGCTCGCCAGCCAGCTGGAGCCGTGCTCCTCTCCTCTCCTCTCCTCCAGCTCACTATCTGTCTGTCTGTGTGTGTGCGTGTGTGTGTGTGTGTGTGACTGTCTCTTCCGTGGCCCGCTAGGCGCATCCGCATCCGCATCCGCATTTGCCACACAGCAGCGGCCGCCATTTGCCGTGGCAATCGCCGCTTCCGCATCAATGCGTCAATTTGATACGCTTCGGGGCGACGCTTGCATACAAAGTGATATGGCAGGATATACAGGACACACACACACAAAACTTTTGCTCTAGGCGAACACAAGAACAACAATAAAAAAAATATTTGTCTTTTCATTTATTTTTATTTAAGGTTTTTTGTTTAGTCACTTTACAAGAACCAAAATGTTTTTGCTTCTTGTCAATTAATGCTAGGGAGATTTAGAGAAGAAGAGAGTGAGAGAGAGGTGATATTGTGATTTACTTCTATGCAAGCTACTTGACCTTCTGCTGTCTCTTATATAGAGATATATGTATATGTATTTGTATAATATATTAATTAAACAACTATTAAGTCTGCCTGGCCCACTTAACTGAGTGGCTCAATCGTCATCACACGCTCATTACTCATACGCCGCATTGGACAAACGCATACGCATACGCATACGTATACGTATACGTATACGTTACGTTCCCTCGTAACAAATGAGCTGAATGTCGAAAATCATGGCGCTGATTTAATTTGCTAGCTAAATAGAAGAAAGCAGCCGCAACAACAATAACAACAATAACAACAACAACAACAAGAGTAACAAACTACAGCCAAGACGAGGACGAAGACGTTAACCAGCTCAATATGTATGCATGGCCCGGCCACGCCCACCTCGCACGTCGCAACGTTTGCAAATTGTTGTCGAGGCAGCTAAAAGAAGACGACGAGAACATAAAAGAGGGAACAGAAGAATGAGGCAAAAGCAAGGAAAAGCAAATGAAGGGCGGTGTCGGTTTTAACGACAGGAAGTTGCTTCATCATGACGTCAACTACACTTCAAAGCGACGGCATTTGAAAGCGAGCGCTCGAACTTGGGGCAACTCCAAGGTCAGAGGCGGTGGCGGAGGGGGAGGGGACGGTACGCAGAGCGCGTAAGACTTGTGACTTGGCTGGTTTTGGCTGGCATTGCCATATGATGAAGAGAAGTGCATCTAATTGACACTTGAGTGCTCCGGCTCCAGCTCCGACTCCTGCTGCTCCTGCTGCTGCTGCTGCTGCTGCTACAGCTCAAGTGTGCTGCGAATCCTTTGCAACTGCCTGCCGAGGCACTTGCCACAGCCTCAAATTGTAATTGCCATTGGCCATTAAACGTTTCCGGGCTGAAGGAGGCCTGGCAGGAGAGGCGTGGCGTGGCGAGCGGAGGCTGGTCTGGGCTGGGTTGGGTTGACTCTACACTTGCGCACACACTTCAACTTTTATGGGCCACAATTTACGTGCGTTGCCACTTGGCAACAAAACAACCAAATGGCCATAAACAGATGCCCCCGCCCCCCGCCCGACCCGAGCCACTTTCATAATTCATCAAATGACCAACGTTGTCAAAGGCAGCAGCAATTGGGGGCGCCGCGTCGCGTCGGGTCGGGTCGAATCTCGGGTCGAATCTTGGCAGCGATGCAAGCAAGCAGAAAAGGGGCAACAAATGAGGTGAATAATTTTATAAGCAAATGAGCAGATTACAAACCGAAAATGGCACAAGACATTGACCACAATTTGACCCATCATATTCCTGGCAAACTATAACCCAAGGTTGTTGTTGTTGCCATTGTTGTTGCTGCTGTTGTCGTTGTTTGCGCTTGTCAAACCAATAAATGTAAAATTTTCTTTAAGTACATATCAAAAAGGATCATAAAATAGACCAATAAATGTTGAATGCGAAAGACGAAGACTAGCAGCGAGAGGGAGTGAGAGAGAGAGAGAGAGGGAGAGCTAGTACACTATGTATGTGTGTGTGTGTGTGTGTGTGTGTGAGTGTGTGCTTGTTTGTCATTGGCATAAAAAGCAGTCATCAACCGCATTGAGTTTTATTGTGCAGTTTTCTACTTGATGCCTACTTGTGATGTCCTATCCCACTCTCTCTCTCTCTCTCTCTCTCTCTCCCTCTCTCCCTCTCGCCTCCCTATCTGCCCATCCCTCTGTCTCTCTAGTTCTTCTATAGTATAATAGAAGAGACATAAAATAAATAAATATATGCAAATGTGTGCGCGTGTGTGTGTGTGTGTGTGTACGTGTGTGTGTTTGTGTGCCTTTGTATTGTTTGCATTGAATGCTTGAAGGTGCACGCGCTTCACTTATTTCATCTGTAAGCAGATGTGCGTGTGTGCGTGTGTGTGTGTGAGCTAGAACAACAATTGAAAATGCATATTAAGTAGATATCGACAATGGCAATGCCATAGACGCTATGAATTGTAAATAGCCCAACCCCTCAATTCAGCTGAACTTCGACCTTTGTAGAGCGCGAGCACGCAGTCAAGCAGATGATGTGGAAACCCTTTAAAAATAGAAACT
Source organism: Drosophila mojavensis (assembly GCF_018153725.1). NCBI lineage: Eukaryota > Metazoa > Arthropoda > Insecta > Diptera > Drosophilidae > Drosophila > Drosophila mojavensis. Next base: position 10,232,762 of record NW_025318899.1, on the reverse strand, counting down.
GCATTTATTAGCGGCGTCTCTAGCGTTTAGCAGATCATTATAGGGGTAACGGGTAAGTATGTTGATAAATTGCCAGATATATCAGTTAGGTTATAGATAGATAGCTAGAGACAGAGAGCAAGTACTTGAAGCAGCTGTTGGAATTCTTTACTTATTTATTTATTAGACATAAGAATTAATATAAAGTTATAAATTAAACACTAACTGTTCACAGTGCCTGCCAAACTGTGCTGCACTGAAATTCCTTTGTTATTTGGTCCTTTGCCTGTCAACTGGCCGTTAAACCGCCTCGCCTGGCCAACACGTGCCCTTCCTTATAATACATACATTAGCAGCTCGGTGGACGCCACTGCTTAGCATTCATTTGGTCCCAGCCACGAGCCAGCCCACTGTCCCTCCTGCTCTGTGCTGTCCCGTTCTAGCCTCTGCTGTCCTTCAGGCCGGCCTTATCGCTTGGCCATGCGACGCTTTTTAAGTAGCCGCCAATGCGTTAAATTGTATTTTGTTATTATCAGCGAAGGCGCTGCCGAGTCTCTGTGACTGTGGTTCCATATGACACTTTTTGCTGTGCCGGTGGGTGGTGTGAGGAGAGCGGAGAGGGGAGAGGAGAGGCGGTGCTAGGGGTGGATTCACATAAAAGGCGTTGAAAGCGCCGACACCTGCGCTCGATTGGGTAAGGCTGGATGCGAGCTCCTCGGGCCGATTTGGTGAGGTGTGCGATGTGAGTGTGAGTGTGTGTGTGTGTGTGTATGTGTGTGCTTGCGTGTATTGTGCAATTTATTTTAATGCCGCACGCTTCGGGCGTCGCTTTTAATGCCAAACGCGTCGAGCTAATTTTGTGGCATTTTTATGCCACCCCCGCCGCCGTCGCCTCCACCGCCTGCCGTGCCTGCCACGCCCACACGGAAGTTTCGCGTTGCGCCCAGCAGTCCCAGCTGTGCGATCATTTATTTTTGGACGATATTGCGCGGTAATTAGATTATAAAATATGCTATAAAATATGTATACCCTAAGTGTGTGTGTGTGTGTGTGTGTGTGTGTCGGTTGTTGTTATGCATTGTTATTTTTATTATACTAAAACATATGTAGCCACACTCACACACACACACACATTAATATTGCATGCCTCTTACATTTAATGTCCTTTTCGGACTATGCGCATTTTATGTGGCGCATCCTTTTGGCCATTTTGTTGCCCAGCGAAAGCGTTTAAAAGCCATGTAAAAGGATCGCCTCAGCGCTGCAGCAGCCTGACCATTTACAAATTAAGCAAATCAAAGGCAAAGCTCAAATTAGCGAGAGGGCGGCATGGGAGGAAACGGGCCAGTGGGCGTGGCAGAGGTCGCATAGTGTAGCAGAGTTTTGCGCTAAAAGCGTCGCAAATGCATAAATAATGAGATGTTAGCGTTGTGCCCCTTCTATTTCATTTATTTTTGTAAAGCTGTTTGAAATACCCTGTAAACGGGGAGATTTGAAGGGAATGTGAGCTGCAGATAATATGAGTTAAAGAAATAAATCGAATTACGAGTGTGAAAGAGATAGGTGAATAGGGAACCAAGCTGATGTGATAGGAGGATGTGTATGTATGGATGTGTTTATATGTGGACAGAGAGAGAGAGAAAGAGAGAGATGGAAATAGAAGGAGTGAAAGAGGGACAGAGAGAGAGAGAGAGCGAGAAAGAGAGAAAGAATATTTAATTGATAAAATACAGTGTATATACATTACGAATCCCTTATGGAATACTTCGATTTATAGAAATGGTTAGCATATATAGAGGGTATAAGGAATGCAAAGAACATACAAATAAATACAATATATAGGCCGACTATTAAGAAGTTCTGTGTATAAGTTGAAAGTGTATAAGCTGCAGGAGTAGAGCATCACATGAATATTGCATAGATAATAGGGATGTCTCTTTAGCTATAAAGCTTTTACGCTCTGTGCAAGTTAATTGAATATACAGGGTATCAAGAAGTCATCTTAATCCACTTAGCTATGGAGACGGTCATCAGTCGGACATGTTGAATTGTATGTTGTCTGTCAAGCGCTTTGATGTGTTTCTCTAACTGAAATGCCATTTGCCTTCGCATTCTCCCACTCTCTCCCATTCTCTCTCTCCCACTCTCTCCCTTTCTCTCTCTCTCTCTCTCTCTCTTGTGCTGTACATTCACTGTCTGTCGAGCATCGCGCCTTATAATATGGTTATATTCATAAAATATGAACTCTCTCTGACAAGTGGCAGACAGGAGACAGTTTCCTTTTTGGCTGGCTACTAACTAATAGTAGCTTTATAGCCCTGCCCTGTATTGGTGGGTGGGGGTGGGGCTGGAGCCGGCAGAATGCTGGTCGCATTGGTTGCCATTAGGGGTACTGGCTGCCGCAGCCACTGCGCTTTCGGGTGGCCACATAAGTGTTTGTGTGTGCGGCAAATTATATTTGTACATTAAGTTTTCGCAGCGACAGCCAAAGGCGAAACTCAGCATACGACGGCAGTTGACTTTGTTGCTTTCGCTTCCTTTCTGCGGCTGCTCTCAGCATTCCGCAGTCGGCAGTCAGCAGCCAGCAGCCAGCATCCTTCGCGTACGCCACAAAAATTCCTAAGAGCTCATTAATTATTGAGATACTATAAACAAACTGAAGCTGGAGCTGTAGCTGTAGCTGAAGCTGAAGCGCTCGCTCGCACCGCAGCCAGCCAAACGAAGTCAAGCTCGTTTGCGGTTGCCTACAGCCCAGGCACATTTGCTTTGGCAACGCACCGCCGCGCCGCGCCGTCTGGGCCGCCTCCCTCTGACCCCCGTCCATGTCCTGCGGCCTACTGCTCCTCCTGCCCCTACTCACCATCGGCAGGGCGCAGCTGCCGACAATTTTTGCGCTTTAAGTAGCTCGAGCTCAACTCAGCAGCGTCTCATTTTTTTCTTGCCAGCTGATTATCATCCTAATATACACTTGATAAGATCTCTTATCTTAAACATATGGCTCACTGTCTTGCTCTCTTCTTATAAGCTATTGCAGTGTATTAAGAGTTCGACTAGCTTGCAGGAGAATAGTGAGCTGTCTCGTGCCTCCCTTGGCCTACGGCCTCTTTACAGCACTTGCTTTCATTTCATTCTGGTCGCTGCTTTTACTTCATTTTGCTCACCACAAACGCACTCACAATACACACTCACACACACACACCCGCACTCCCACACACACACACATACACACACAATATACACAACACGCGCCTCTTGCCTTATTCATAATTTATGCCAGCAGCACATTGGGGCGCCCATCCGCAGCACCGGAAATGCCACCATATTTGTGTGCCTGCATGTGTGTGTGTGTGTGTATGTGTGAGTGTGAGTATGTGTATGCGGAGGCATTCCTTTGGGCATCGACTGGAGCCGGGGCAGGGGCCAGGGCCACGATAACGCGTGACAATAAGAGGCCACGGCTGACACTTGAACTGCGCTCTTATTGTCATTTATTGTTGTTGTTGTTGCTGTTGTTGTTGCTATTGTTGCTGCTACTGCTGCGAGTTGTTGTCGTTGTTGTTGTTGTTGTTGTTGGGGTAAACCCAACCCCAATTTGCACGCTCTTTTCCATAAATGCAACCCGCTGCGCTTGGGTCTGGGCTGTTCCTTTTATGGGATTGCCAATGGATGTGGCAGTAGATGTGGCTGAGGATGTGGATGTGTCTGTGGGTGTGGGTGTGGGTGTGCGTGTGTGTATGTGCGTGCAGAGAGTATTCATTCTTAAATTGTTTGGATAACGGTGCTAAATTGCACACAAATACACTCACACACACTCACTCACACACACACACACACACGCATCACAATGAAGGGTAGGCGTGTTCAGGGGGAAGTAAGCATTAGTTATAATATTTGACCCATGCACTGCAATTAACGTCTCATAGAAAAGACAGCATTAGAGCCGAGTGTATAATTGTTATAGGACTTGGGGGCAGGGCAGGTGGCCAAGGACTGAGGGTGTGCCAAACAACTTAGTTGACAAAGCAAACATATATACATATATAGTTATATATATGTATAATATAAATTAGTTTTTCCCTCTATTTGTCATTCTGTTGTTGCTGCTTATTCATATTTTCCTTAGAGTTTTATTAATTATTACTTTTTATTTTATTAAAGTATTAATATATATATTACACTCCAAATTCTTTATAATTAATTTTGTAAGTTTCCATTAACTCTTTCCATTTATTTGTGTATTTATTTGAAGACATTATTGAAAATATTTGCCAATTATTATTCGGACTATAAATGGTTTGGTTTATCTCTATGCTGAGTCTCCTTTTAAATAATTAAATTAAATTAAATTTATACAATGATAAATAAAAATATAGAAATAAATAATATAAATAAAGTAAAATAAATAAATTAAATACATAAAGAATTTAAGCTAAGGAAAATAAATAAAGAGTAAACATATTTTACATAAAATAGATAAAGTAAACATAATAAAATAAATGAAGTAAATTAAAGTAAGGGAAATAAATATTGTAAATAAGAAAGCACAAAGTCCTGTGTCCTGTATTCATAACTTTCCCTTTCAGGCGACTTTCAATCAATACCGATTCAAAACTTAAGTTTCGCCCTAACGAGGCTCTCTTTATGCGAATTTCGAGCTGTTAACTTTGTAGTTTCTACCAAAAACAGCAATTCAATGGCAATAGCAACAGCAACTGCAACAGCAACAGCAACAGCAACAGCAACAGCAACAGCAACAACAACAACAACAACAACAACAACAACAACAACAACAACAACCACTCAAATACCGTTGCTTGCCACATAGCTCAAATTTTCATTTGGCCAACCTCTGCTTCTTCATTGTGCCGCTGCTTTTCTTTTTTGGAGTGTTAGCTTTTTGGTTCTGCTTTGTGCCATAGAAATCGCCAATCGATTTCACTTCTTTGGCGCTTTCATTACAGTCGCCTTCTCCGGCCGCCATCCAATTTCCATTCAGCTGGCCAGTCAACCCGTCCTCCACGCTCCCATGATTCGCGTGGCTCTGCTATTTGGGCTGCGAACACTTTTGGGCATGTGATTTGCTCGTCTCGGCGCTAGCTGCAGCAGTTTTGTGATTTGTGTGCCTGTCCGACTGCTGCCACCTACAGGACTTGAATCACAGCAGCAGCCCTGCTTCCTTGCCCGCTCCTGCTGCTGCTCCTGCCAGGCTGGGATTTTGTAGGTCAAACGCAGAGTTTTTCTTTCTTTTCGGCTCGGCTTTGCTCAGCGGCGAGCGCACGCAAATGCGTCACTGGGGCGCCCGTTGCTGGATATGTGATTGTGACAGGGGGCGTGCCGGCTGCCACGCCTACCACAGTTGTCCTGCCAAATGCATTGCACTCCTCACCCTCCCTCTCTCTCTCTCTCTCTCTCTCTCTCTCTCGTCCATTGCCCCCTCTGTGTGCGCTGCATGCAAACGTCTCGTACAATAAATTCGCATGCGTTTGCCCAAAAACTAAAAATTCGTGCTTGGCCACTTGCTCGGTGGCCAGGACGAGGCGAGGTGGCAGGCAGCGGTGGGCGTGGCAGCCTACGGGGCACGGCATGACGCCCGAAATCGCTTTGGGCGACGCTGCCACCGCACACAGTGCATATTTGATTTTATCTGTTAACTCTTTTAGCCACAAATCTACACAACAACTTCCAATGCGAATCGTTGTTTGGTTTCGCTCGCAGCTTCACTGCATTTGACAGCAGCAGCACAGCCCCCTCCCCGGCTGCCCTGCCCGCCTGTCCCTGCGCTGACGTTTGCATGGATGCCAATGTCGCTGCCGAATGTCCAACGCCCGAGTCAGGACTAGGCCTAGTTTTGTTCCTGATTTTGGCATAAATGCATGCATAGAGGCTGTGCTCCATCGCATCTCCCTCTCTTACTCACTCTCCCTCTCACACTAGGATTACTGATGCGGCTGTTGTTGTTGTTGTCAACCTACCCAATTTGTTTTATGGCCCACTGACATACACACACACACGCACACCCTCGCCCACATGCATTCCGTTTTGGCTAGAAAGAAAGAAACCATCTCGACTTTGTCAGCTGCCTTCTATGCAGGCTTAGGATATGTCTCGAATTAGAATGGTATAAATTACAAATATAAATGCATTACTTAATATTAAATCTTATATTCGATTACGATATTTAAACCTATTCAACAATCTGAGAGTGTAAAGAAAAATGTTCGAAGAGGAAATTATAATTTATATAAATTTTATATTTATTTGCTTATATTTTATATAGCTGTCTACTTGAAATAAATATTATGTATTGAAATATGTTTTTCTTTTTTTTTTTTTAATATATTATCAAACTATAATCGATACTCATTTAATCTATCAAAATAATTTAAGCAAAGTCTTTAACCTTTTTCCTTTTATATAAATAACTGCCGCAGCTAACTTAACAATTTTCTTTAACCAAACAGTGCTACCAGATCGTTGAAATGTAATAAATATTTACTACAAATTGAAAAAATAAAGCAATTAAAATAGAGCATTGCCAATTCACTACAACTTCCAGGCCAATATTTTCCCTCTCTGCCTCTTCCCCCCTCACTCTCTCTCTGTAGGTTAATTTTTTTGAGGCCACATCAAAATTTATTGTTTATTGCGCGCTGTGCAATTTATAGTTTTGTCATAGTTTCGGCTCGCTGCAGAGTTGGATGTGAGATTTGTGTGCGAAGGCCCGCATTGAATGTGGTTCATCAGGCTTATAGCATTGCTCTCGATTTTCAGGTAAATTATTTAAGACTCGAGCTACCCTGCTCATATGCATATTTATACGAATAGGGGGTGCATTTATCCTATGACATGGCATTGGCATCCCTTTGCTGTCACTTGAGTGCAAATATTTTAGACAAACAGCTGAGCTGGAAAAGAATACGCTGTGAGGCTGGCAAAGAGTCCGAGCAGCAAGTCAATGCAAAGCAAAGTAAAACATAAACAAAACAACAATAAAAAGACACACACGCAGATAGAGCCACCCAGTCAACTACCCACACACGCACGCACTCACACACCCATGCAATGAGCTGGTTTGGCATTTATCTCTATCATGTTACAAATTGCTCAAGTGCGCCAAGATATTGGAACAACGGCAACAAACAGGCAAACGACTTTGACTTGGTCCACGTTTGGCTTGTCTTTGACCACATTGCAGGAGCAGGAGCAGGAGCAGAAGCAGCAGCAGAAGCAAAGGCAAAGCCAGCAGCAGAAGCTGAAGCAGCGGCGGCAGCAGACAAACCCACCCAACTCTTATGCTCTGTGCCCATGCCACACAAATCATTCAAGTGTGCGTCCTGTGAATGTCCTGCCTGTGTGTATGTGTGTGTGTGTGTAGACAAAAGTTTTCCAAAGACAAATAAAACTGTTAAGTGAACTCTTCAGTTTGTTGCTGGCTAACGTCCTGACAGGGCTGACTGTCAGGCTGCCCCCCTCCCCGCCCCCTTGTTGTATGAGGGCAATGGGGTTGTAAATACTATCGAAATTTGTAAATATGCATGAAATACGGGCATGTTTAGCATTTGCAAACATTTTCTAAGCTTTCAGCCTCAACCCACACTCACACACAGAGACAGTCACACAGATCCGCAGGCCAAGCATGTAACACACTCTTGTGGGTACTTCAATTTCGTCAGGTGGCAACGCTGTAAACAACAAGCACAACAGCTGCAACCAGTTGGGAATTCTAATGGACCTATTATGAACCTTGTAGCATACGAATCAAATGTGTTGGTAAATGCTGATTAAATGATATTTATTTATATAAACATAAACTTTAAGCTAGCCTCATATATGTGAGCTTTATTAATTTCCATTGTATATTCTGTTTCAGTTAGTGTATAAACTGTTCGTTCCATGTGGCTCATAAATTTGTGCTGATTTCCCTAGCCCAGTGGCTGCTGTCTGTTGCCTTGGCTTGGTTTGGCTTGGCTTGGCTTGGCTTGGCTTGGCTTGTGAGAGTTACTCCAGGTGCGGAAATAGACTCTCCCTTGACCTGTCTTCCGCTTGGTGCTTGGCTCTCTCCCCTCTCTCTCTCTCGTCCTCTCTCTCTCTCGCTTCCGTTTGCTATGACAATGTCCGTATTGTAGTTGAGTCAATATATTATACATTGTCGTTTCTCTGTCTCTCGTTGGCGAGGAGGCCGGGTCTGGGGCTGGGACTGGGACTGCTAACTGGTGGCATCTAAACAAGCGTTTAGAGCTTTGTTAGCAGTTTTTCAAGTGAGCAAAGATTGAGAGATACCGACTGAGAGTGCGAGTGGGAGAGGCAGAGGGAAAAAAGTGCACAAGTAGCACAAAATGTCAATGTAAATAAATAAATTTTTGAAATGTACATTTCTCGCTATCTTTGTGACTATCTCTGTGCGTCTGTGTGTGTCTGTGTGTGCCACGCCTCTACCTTCGCCTTCGCAGCTGGCTCTCTGACGGTTGTATAAACGTATCTCGATATCTACATACGAGTCTACGGCTGCCGCTGCTATTTCAGTCTGTTTTTGTTTTGCATGTGTTGTTACTACATTTCCACCTGAACTCACCCTCTCCCTGCCCCTCCTCCGTCCCCTCGCTCACCCACACACATTTACAGATAGCTACACATGTTCAGGTTGGCAAACACATGGCGTATACGTAACGTTGTACCGTGGGAAATTGTTCTTGTTATTGTTGTTATTATTGCTGTTATTTGTTATTTGTTATTGTTGCTTTTGCTGTTTGTGTTGCTGTTGCTGTTGCTGTTGCTGTTGCTGTTGCTGTTGGCTTTTCACTGTTGTTTGCTGGGGCAATGGGGAAAAGTCGTTCATTTTAGGCTTTTGTCATAAATTTCTCTCTCTCTCTCACTCTCTGTTTCTCTCGCTCTCTCTCGCTCTCCCTTTCAGATTTTCTTTATTGTCATAATTCAAATTGCCAAAAACCCCTCGCAAGGGTTATTTAGACATGTTTGCATTTGACAATGGCTTAATCCTTACAAAACACTTTCAGCAACATTTTTTTAATTGAAATATATTAGAATATTTAACATACTGCTGGATGGCTTACACTGTGCAAATACATTTGAGCCTTTGCTGCATTGGTTTATTGGCTCTGACATTACAATTAGCACGCCCAAATTGGCCATGGCCATGGACTCGAGGCAACAACGAGATTAGTCTAACTCAAACTCCGTCTGGCTTCACTTCAGTTGCTTCTTAATGCTAGAATGAATGGATAAGTCCTTTCACTGGAAACTCTTTTAGTAACCCTTTGGCCTGGCCTTTGACAGCAGACTTGTGGCTTTTTAGCTTACTTTTGGCAGAGTATCAATGGTTGAGCCAATGGAATATAAAGGTAGCAGTAAGACGAGATGAATCCATTCTTCCACTCCCTCACGATCTGAACTATACGAGAGATGATCGTTGCTTGAGCAGTGTGGGCCAATTCTCATAGTCTCTTTCAACTTTTCTAATACCATAAACGCCTAACGATGATTTGATTAAAACACAAGCTTCTTGGTTAATAATCATGCACACAGGCGAACATAATCAACGTTAGCGAGCTGCAGCAGTTTGTGAGGAAATCGGATTTCAAGTCCTTCGATTGGTATTTGCAGCATGTGGCAATTGGTTTGCTGCGGCATTTGCCACTGCCACTTCCACTGCCACTGCACGCATTGACCCGGCCCCAGGCTCTGTGCGAGCTGTTCAGCTGCCCAGCCACCGCGTGACGAGCAATTTGCACAATGGACGCATTCACCTGCTGCTGCCCATGATATGGCGCCCAGCAGGCAGCTCAAAACTGAACCCTAAGCGCCAGCACTGATCTGCGCCTTGGCGTCGATGCTTGGGCTGAGATGCAGCGCACACCACGTGCGGCCCTGAATGCATGCCACACGCTGCCAGCCGAGCGCCAGAGCTGGCAGCTTGCTAGGGACTACAATTACCTAATTAGCAATTGGCATTGCCTGGAGTTTACTGTGCGTATGAGCATTGTGGTTGGACAATGTGAGTACGTGAATGTACGTGAATGCGGTGAAATGAGCATGTGAATGTGAAGCGAAGTGCCTAAGCAGTTGAAGTAATAGAATAAAATTTGTAAATGTTCATTAAAATAAAATAAAATCCATTTAAATGTCTTTTACACACTTCATTACTTTCACAATGACTCTCCAACTGGCATTGACAGTTGAATGAGCACTGTGCACGATAAGCTGCTTAGCCTTGCTTCTCTGCACTCGCTGTGTGGCGCCATCTACTGTCACTTACCCAAGACACAAACATTTGCACAGAGCGCTGATCTAGCAGCAGCTAAAAGTATGCTACATTTTTATTTGATTTTATGTTGCTCTCGAAAGTATGCAATACTTTTTGTTACTATATTTGGCAGCACTTCAAACGAATTTTAAAACAATTTCAAATGGTTTAATTCATTTTAAATAATTCCATGCATAATGATATCGAATTTAAACCGTTTAATTAGTATTTATGCAATATTGGCTATATTCTGCTGTCCAAGAAGCCGCTGCAGCAGCTGTTTAATCAAACATGATGCAGCACTTTGTGGGCCGGCCACTTGTTCAGGGCTCAGGCAGCAGGGCGCGGCTGGTTGGGCTACCGTTTTGTATAGGTATTTTAGTTATCGACTCGCTGGCAGCTGCCTCCGCCTTGGCTTGTTAACGAGCGACACACGCAGCAAAAATCATCAACTGTTTTGAAATTGATGCTATCAGAGTGAAATGATAATTATCAAAAGACAAATGGTACGGTGCTGGCTGGCTGGCTGGCTGTGGCTGGCTGGTCGGGTACCTCTCTGCCTGCTTGGGTGCCTGTTGTGTTTGGCTGGTGCGGCGCTTCTTCATCGACATCGAATCCGTTTAGAAATGCAACACTCAGCGGCAGTCCGACCGTCCGCTGCCAGATAGCAGCCACAGATAGAGGCGGTGGCAGCTACGAGTCGGAGTTACCCGCACCGCTTTTGCTTGGAGGAATCCATCAACATGTGTACATATTTCAAATCCAATTTATGTACTTGCATAGCCGAAACGCAATTACTTCGCAGTTAACGCCCAGCCGCAGCAAGAGCCTCGACCGCAGTCGAGATGCCACGAGATGCGTTGCAAATCTCCGCACGGTCGTCGAGTCCTCAGTTGCAGTTTCAGTTGGAGTCGCCGTCGCCTTCGCTGCTGCTGCTGCTGCTGCGGCTGCTGCTGCCGAATGGCAACTGCCGCCGGTTTGTGTTACCAGCTCGTTGCCTTGTAACCGATCCTGCGCCTATAAATTGCAACCAATACACACGGCGGCCCATACCCGCGGCTGCTTGTTATACACTTTGGCTGCTGCGAATGCCAAAGGAGCTTGCGCTAAGTCAAGCAATTTGAGAAGCAGTGAATAGGAGCAGACCTGAGAAAATTATCAGTTTGGCTTTGATATCTTAAAGCAATAATATACTATATAAATAGTCATACAAATATGATATTGATATGATTTCTCAAATATTTAGCTTAGTTTCTTTCTGTCGATTAGTTTTTCCTGCTTTACAGTAAATTAAATATTTAGCTTATAAAATAAGATGTCTAGAGTTACCAAGTCAAGTCCTCATGTCAATATGATACGTCATATGATGCATACTTTATTCATTATGCATATGCCTAACTTTCCATACCTCATAATGAGCTCATAATGAAATGTTAATCAACTTATGCCCGTGAGTAAAGTAGACCTCAGCTATGATCTCTTGCACACATCACATATCGTATATCACTTCCTCTAGAGCATTGACAATTCGTTATCTGTAAGTCCGGGCATCCTCTCGTGGCCGTTGCATGTTGTTTGCGTTGGATTCGCGTTCTCTCTCGCTTGAATTTGGCTTGCATGATGACCATCATGCCAAGAAGTTAACAAGTTTGCGCCGTCGCCACCAATGGGAGAAAGGCCGTCGACGTCGACGACAACGACGACGACGACGATGACGACGACGATGATGATGATGAGGCCTTCGAGGCTGTGAGGCTGTGAGGCTTTGGGTCTCTGACGATCGCTTAAAAAGAGCTGTGTAAATTTTAATGGCTGCAGTTGCATCCGCAGCAGCAACGGTCGCAGTCGCGGCAGCATCCACACACACATGCCCCATTCCAAGACGAACGTCAGTCGTCAGGCAGGCAGCTTTCAACAGGTAAAGTCTCGAACGAGGCACGGCTCGTTGTGCTTGGCTGGGCCAGTCCGTCCAGTGCGTAGGGCGCCTTCAGCTGGCTGCGCTGCCTCAGCTGACGGCGCGACGTCGCTGCGTAATTGTAGGCCACTGTTTTAGCTTGTTGTCGATAATTAGCGCTTGTTACCCCGCGCTCCGCTGGCCGCGTGTTGCCTGCCAGCCTGCCAGCCTGCCTGCCTGGTTATTATTTATTATGAGCTTGTTGTTTTTCATCATAGCTCATTGCCCATGCCCATGCAAAGGAAACATGCCGTGCCCCGCTCAGCGCCTTCACCCCTTTGCGCCACAGACCAACGCATTTTCCATAATTATTTCGAGAGTTGTTTGGGGTGAAGACGCGAGTGCGCGCGCGCGCCTGCGCAAAGCAATACAGAGAAAGAGTGAGGGAGAGAGTGAGAAAGAGAAAGAGAAAGAGAGAGAGGGGAGTGAGGGAAGAGCTCAAGTGGTTGCGCGGCATAAACGCTGCTCTTTAGCCAAGACACACACCCCCCAGAAGATCGGCATTCACTTGTTGCTGTCGCAGTCGCAGCGCAGTTGGCGTCGCAGTTGCCGCTGTTGCTGTTGTTGCTGACTTGGCACGAAGCGTAATATAATATAAATATAAACAGGGAGCAGTTAGTTTTCAATTTTTTTTTCTGCTTTTACACTTGCTGCAAATGGTTGCATGCGGCATGCGGCGTGGGGCACGGTGCGTTCAGCTTGTGCCCCGCAGTTGTTTGAGCATTGCAGGCCGTTAAGGATGCCAGCGTCAGCGTCGGGGAGAATGTGAGACTGCCTGCCTGCCTGGAAGCTTCAAGTCATGGCACAAGGGATATATTATAGTAATTACAAAATTAAGCCGAACATCTTGCTGTCCCCCTCTCTCGCACTCTCGCCCTCTCTCTTTCCGTGTGCAGTGTTACATCGCTTGACTATGTGGCAAAATCTGATTGCGAGCGATAAGACACAAGATGCGAACTCGCACCAGATTGTGAACTTGCGCGTGGTTAATCTATGAGCTCCATCTGCATGGGACACGCAAAACATAATCAAAGAGATCCAATTGAGCTAAAACTAAAGGTACTCTAAGTGAGTGTTCCATGTGTTAAGCTTTCTTTGAAATGGAAATCTTCTCATTCAGTTCTCTGCCCCATTGAAGTTGCCTGAAAACAATGCACTTTTAATGAGATAATAAGTTCTGGAATTCGTCTCGAATTAAAGCCTCTTCTTCTTCTTCTTCCTCCTCTTCTGCTCTGAGGTCAAATAACATTATCAACAGCAAAGCCTGAGAATCGAGAACGCTGCTCGGCAACCGCATTTCGGTGGCTGCTTATCCTTCAAGGCTGTTAAAACAATTTACACCAGCTCGAGTCAAAGTCAGTTAGGCGAAGGCCAGGCAGACAGAGAGAGAGAGAGAGAGAGAGAGAGAGACAGAGTGAGGTGGGCAACAATCGAATTTCGCATAACTTTGCGTTGCGGCTACGGCTGATCGTTAAGAGCATTTTGTGTTGCCCTTTTCTGTACATCTGTCTGTCTGTCTGTCCGTCCGTCCGTCCGTCTGTCTGTCCATTCGTCTGTCGTATGCAAGCAACGGCAGCAACTTAATCGACATCGTTTTCACATTGTCAATTGTCTGCAGCACTCTGCATGTCCATGTCCTCCACAACCTTCACCCATCAACAGCAGCCAACAGCAGCAGCAGCAGCAGCAGCAGCCACAGCAGCAGCCAGCAACAAACAAAAGCCAAGTCACATCATCAAAAAAGACGAGAAGAAAAAGCTTCAACTTCAGCAGCAGCAGCAGCAGCAGCAGCAACAGGCAGCAGGCTTCAACTACAGCTTTAGTTTTAGCCTCAGTCTTCTGCTGTCTGTTCGCTGGGCTCTCAACTTCCTGTCAAAGTTCAACAAACCGCCCAGTCAAAAGCCTCCTATCCCTATCCCTCTCCCTCTCCCTATCTGCATCCCTAAACCTTCGCCCAGCCTCCTCGCTCGCTGGCTTCCTTTGCTCTGCTTAACCATGCGCTATAATTGCAGATTGCAGTGGAAAAAGGCGAGCAGCAACAGCAACAGCAACAGACGCAACAGCAACTGTTGCTGCTGCCTACGTTTCGTTAATATTTTTGCAAATTTTTTTAACCTCCACTTTGCAGCTCGTCGTTTCATGTTGTTGTTGTTGTTTGTGTTGTTGTTGCTCCTGGCACACCAAAAAAAAAAAAAAAAAAAAACGTAGCCAGCGATCAACAAAAATCTCAGCTCAAGTCTTGCTGGCTCTTCCTCTCTCACTCTCTCTCACTCACAATAGTAAGCAAAGTTGGCATGCATAAACCAGTTTACATGCAACTTCTGCTCCTGCTCCTACTCCTACTCCTGCTCCTGTTGCTGCTCCTCATATGGTGCTGGGCGAACGCTGTCTTCTGGGTTGCTGCTGCCGCTGCTGCTGCTGCTGCTGCTGCTGCTGCCTGTGATCGATTGCTGTTTGAGCATGCAAATGTGTAAAGACGCCTCCACCGCCGAGGTTGCAAGTCGCATGTTGCAAGTCCGAAACCGGCTAACTGGCTGCGGCCCGAAACGTGTCCGATTGCAGCAGCAGCAGCGGCAGCAACAGCTTTTTGGCTCTTTTACTGCTATGTCTGTCCGCCCCTCGCGCTGTCTGCGCAGCGACAAACTGGCGAAATATATTTGTAAGTTTGTGTTTTGAAATATGTTGCTGACGATCGCCTGGCATTGATTTCCAGAGCCAACGCCTGACACACGCCCGTACGCCACCCTCGGCTCGGGCCACCCAGCCCCTCCCCCTGGTGCCCTAGTGGTAAACTCTAGTGTTGCTCGGTCGTGAGATGCTTGCCGCTGATTTTTGATGAATTTATTAAGATTTTTGCTGTAGCTGGCCTTTTGCTTTTTGCTTTTTTTGCATTTGGCTTTTCGGCTGTTGTGGCTCATCGCCGAAATGGAGATTCCAAACATGTTAAAGGAAAACTCTAATGAGTTTCTAGAAGCGAAAAGTCAAAGAATTTTCGACTATGGCTCGGCTGAGCCATCAACGCCTTTACGCTTGAGCTATGATTAGTGTCAGTGTTTGGGTCAACCACAGTTGGGATTGATATATGGCCCGCAGTGACCGCGAGCACAGACCACACAATTTCGGCCGTCCAACTACCTGGGCCAAGCATGCATCCAAATTTCCAAGCAATTGGCCGTGTCTAACAAAAAATGAAAAGGGCACCTCAGTCGGGCGTCTTTGGCTAGGCAAGGGTCCTGCGGAGCGTTTCGAAACATGTCGCAGAGCCCAGCACGCCAGCTGTTGTCCCGTTGTCCTTTATCCTTGTTGTTTTTGGGCCCAGTTTGTTTAGCCAGCACAGCGAAGCAAAGTAATTTCGATTGTGCACCTCGATTCCGTTCTACCTATGCCTCACTGTAACTCATTTTCTTACCTTTCGATCTGTCTACCTTTTCTTTGCGTATGTCTTGTACCATTGACAGCTGCTGCTGCTGCTGCTGCTGCCTCTTTGGCTCCGAGTCCATTTGGGCATATTCGTTGTGCCTGGCGGGCAGTTTTGTCTTGCTTTTCCCTTAGCCTGTTTCCCTTTTGCCCTTTTGTTACGCAAAACGTTTGTTTACCCAAAACACAGACGGAAAATTGGAAAATTGTGCGCACAATTGCTGGCTTAGCGTTTTCCTCTTCGATCCAATGTTTTTGTCCATTTCTGATTTATTTTGATCGATCGTTTTCTTTTTGGCTTAGCTCTGTAAGACTCTTTCTCTCTCTCCCTCCCTCTCTTTCATTCACTTTCTCGACCTTCTCTATTCTTCGCCTGTTTATTTATAGTCTTAATTTTGGTCGCTTTCCATTCACTGAATATACCCCACAAATAGTTCCTGAAATTGCACATGTCCACACACCATTTGTGTGAACATTTGACAAGGCTGATTGCCTCGAGGCCCGGGAGTTCTCGGTTCTCACGACTTGCCAGGTGGGCTGACAGCATCCAGCTCAACTACTGTGGCCACTTGGCAGTGTCTAAGGAGCACCCAGCACTCAGTTCAAGCAGCTGTCCGCAGCACAGCTTACAATAAGTAGAGTAGAGATTCTAAGTAGGCCTGGCTGACTTGGCACTGCCAAGGGAGTAGGAAAGTTCAATTGCAAACCTCATTCACACCTTACATACATACGATCGTACAGAGAGATACATATAATATTCATCCACAAAACAAAACATTTACTCATTTACAATATTTAAAAAAGTATTTAGCTTTAGTTAATTGATTGATTGAATATTGGCACAATGAAACGCGTTCACGTTGGCACTACCGCTCCGAAGTACCACAGCGGCAAGTGGACCTGGGATGAGAGCAGTGAGAGCTTGCGCTTCCACCCCTACTCGGACTTGGAGGATGCTAATGAACGTTTCATCATGACAAATGGCTTCAAGTTCCTGCGCACCATCAACCAGGAGGAGGAGCTGATCTACCGTCAGGTGTTCGCGCGACCCGAAAACACGTTCGATGGGGACGTCGTGGTGGTCAATGATGTGCGCGACCTGGTGCTCTTCATGATGCCAAAGGAGTTCCTGTCGATCAAGTTCGTGGACTTTATGCACAGGCCGGCCGTGCACCGGCTTCTGCATGCGCTCGTCATCTACTTTGAGTACTTTCTGCGCTTGGTCGAGTTCATTCTGATACGGCGCGACGAGCTGTCGGGCGATATGGCCCAGGTGCAGAGCGAGCAGACGAACGAGGTGAAGCGCATATTCTCCTCCCATCTGAGCCACTTTCGCATGCTGGTGGCCCGGAACTATAGCGTCATCATAAAAGGCGAGGGCGACATGCAGGAGTTCTACCACACCAAGGAGGTGGTTAACATTTCGTCCACGATCAGGGATCGGGCATTTCACGAGCAGTTCCTAGCGGTCGCCACTCAGATCATTTGGATAACCATGCACAGGCGCGCCTATTTCATCATTGAGATGGAAATGAACCGGCTCTTTCGCTCCGAGCACTTTCTCATGAATAACATACACTATCTGAACTTTACGACCGTCGAGCGATCCCTGCTCTATGGCCGCAACAACAAGATCTTCAATTGCCGCGTCCAGAACTCGCCCATGATTCAGGAGCTGCAACACGTGGCCGACGAGGACATGCCCATTCTGTGGATAGGCGAGCGCCAGTATCGTGGAACCGATCTACGCATAGCGCAGGTCGAGATGGAGTATCTGATACCGGGATCCCAGTTGAATCTGGCGGACCTTTCGCACGGTATTCTCGGCCACCCAAAGAATCTGTACGACACGATTCTCTCGCTGGACTGGCCCTCGGTGCGCTTTGCCAACTTCTCGAAGCAGTACGATCCCTACAATCTCTTACGGCAGCCGGGCCTGCAGCTGCCCAACATCGATGAGATGCAAGTGCGTCGGATGGCCAAGCAGTACGATCACTTCTACAGGGTATTTCGCATCTACGAGTCCTGCAGCAAGAAAATGCTAAACAATTGGTTCAACCGCGACAAGATAGTCCAATACTATAGCAGTGGCGGAATACTCAAGAACGTCTTCATGCGCGGCGAGGAGCAGCTGGTCACGGAGGAGGACCGCTCCGACATTAACAAGATTGTGGCCAACTATTTCGATGTCATGCTCAAGCTGCGCAAGCAGAAGGCCACAACAATTATGACATCCGATACTGGCCATAAAAAGCAAGAGGCTGAGTTCTTCTGCTAGGGCCTAGGGAGCAGTTGGAAAGAATGGGAAAACTTATTCGATAATCACGATAAAAGACAAGTTGACGGGATTTCAACAGTTTCTTTAACCAATTTCCAATTGATGATCGTTTCAAAAGTCTAACCTTTTATAACCAACTTTTCACATTCATATCTTTGAACAATAAACTGCATTTCAAAGCTAAGCGAAGCTGACGTTTATTTATTATTTATTTTTATTTATTATACATTTTAATGAGAGAATGCCGCAAAAATATTGAAAAGTTTTTACTATAAAAAAGTTTTATAAGAATGGTCATCTAACATAAAGTCTTTATTCACTTGAAACCCAAGAATTAAATCCTGAAAAAAATTTAAAATACAGAATGTATATAAAATATATTTTAATTTATATACAAATATATATTTTTTTATATTTTATATTTATATATTATTTATATTTTATATTTTTATATAAATATTTTATATTAAATATACATACATCCAACTCAAGGGAATTACTGCATCTAATTGGCATTCTGAAAATGTACATTAGAATATCATGAGTAGACCTTTGATTACGATAAAAGTCATGCTCATTAGGAGCCCATACATTAAAAAACTGCTGAGTCTTCTGATATAAGAAAAAGACCCCAAATCGATTCTGATTTTTGCGCTGAAAAACGAATCGCCACAAGCTCAACTTCTTGCACTCTTCAGCAACTACTTGAGTCTCTTCAAAATATTATAATATGTCCTTATGAGGACGTGATCTAGCATAAAGTTGCCTTGGAAAGCGGCCCAGGCTAAATGCTTTTGAGGAACTACAAGGAGTTGGCCATGACAGCAGCAGAAGGCTGAGCAGCAGCAGCAGCATCATCAGTGCGATTCTCCAAATCATAAAAAATAACGAGCTGAGCTCTCAATCAATCAGCAGCTGGCTAAACCAATTGTATTGACTAGAGGAAAAGCAGCAACGCAGCCTCAAGTTCCAATCGCATTTAAATTATTGAATGCCAAATGCATTAGGCGGCTTAGCGCCCCTCGGGCCCCGTTGCCCGTTGCCCGATGCCCGACGCCTTAAGCAAATCCATAACTGACAAATCATTTTCAAGCGAGTTAAGTAAGTCCCAACACAAATCTCTAGCCGAGAGCTGAGCTGAGCTCTCGCTCTCTCCCTCTCCCTCGCCCTCTCTTGCCATCTCTGTCTACATATATCAATTGCCTGGGCTGTTAAATAGCTTTTGGGTGTGTATGGGAATCCAATAAAGCTGTCACATGTGCCCGCCACTAAGAAGAAGCCTTTTGTATGCCTTTGCCCCGTTGTTTGGGTGTGAAAATCAGAAGAAGAAAAAAAAAACTTACTTCGCATATGCCCCTAATACCCAAAGTTCCCCTCAAAGCCCCGCCGCCTCGGCCGCCTCTGCCTCCTCACAGCTGGCAATGCCGTTTGGGGGCAACTTTCGTGCAAATTGCCAAGTGCTTTTCGGGTTTTCGAGTTTTGTGTATGCAGAACTTAACAAATTTCCATAACATTCACACCACACAATGAAAGACACACAAACCGAGATGGCAAAGCAAACCAAAGCCTGCGTCTTCGATCTCTCGTTCGAATCGCAGTCCAACTCCAAGTCAAAGTCTGACTCTGACGCTGACTCTGACTCTGACTCTGATTCTGAGTCGGAGTCTGAGTCTCAAGTAACTGTCCAGTTGCAGACGTCGCTCTGCTTTATTTGCTACGTCATTTTTTGTTTCTCTCTTTTTTCGCACATACCCTGTAATCATATGACGGCATATGGTTTCGTTAAGTGGGAAAGAAAGAAACAAACTCTCTTATATCTTTCTATGTGATTATCTTCTACTATGCGATTCTAGGCTAAAATTTGGTAAATTGATTGAGCTAGTTTTGCTGCCTTCGCGGAATTTTAGGTAGTCAAAACATAATAGGGCTTTCCTTTGATGCAGTGTGAATTTGCCATCTCATGAATTTTCATACCTTTTGAATTTGGAAAGTCAAGTGAAAAAGCTCATATACATACATATAGATTAATATAAAGTTAAGAATAAAGTCTTTGATTCCAACAATAAATCTAGTAAATCTATGCAAAATAATATTATTTTTGGTAAATAATAAGATGATTAAGTAAAACTAGAAACATGAAAAATTCAACTAAATTACATAAATTACAAAAAAATATTTTAAAATATTTACCTAACTCCATACATACCCTATCAATAAGAGCGTCAAAGGAATTCGATTTGTTAGCATTTAATACTGAAACAATATTATTTTCATCTGAAACTCACCTGAAATATGGAAATTTCTTGCAAACCCACATTTAAAACGTTTTTCACACCACGCAAAAATGTGCAAGGCTAAAGGGTATATGCGAGTCGAGCTGTTTTGCATATGCATGCGAATTGGTATTTTGTATTTATTTATTTTTATTTATTTTTTATTTTTGGCTTGCGGTTAGCCAGTGAGTCGACTGCAATGTCGTTTTGTCTGGGATTGTATAACGTTTTTGATTTTTTAAGTAGACACCTAAATGTGAATAGCGCATCGAATCGTAGCAATGCGAACCACGTCCACATCCCCATCCACATCCACATCCACGTCCACATCCACATCCACGGCTACGTCCACGTCCGCGTCCAGCGAGCGCGAGTCGCATCTGTCAGATATATTTTTGTGGCTGCTTAGTGAAGTGTAGTTAGGATCGATGGATGCTTCATTGGGTCCAGCACTGACTCAGAGGCTGGCTGGCTGGCTGGCTGTTGTTTTCACCTTGGCCAAGCACGAAGTGAGGGAAATGGCGATGCAAACGGCGGCTGCCGCTGCCAATAATGCAATGGAGAGGCGTGATAATGCAGTTTAGTGAGTGCTGGCCAAAAATTTACCTACAAGCCAGCGAAAGACAGGGAAAGGACGGTGGGAAGGGGGAAGGTAACATGGCCAGCATCATCGTCTAACGGATTGGTTCGTATTCGATTGGATTGAGTGAGTGACGTGGCTGGAGTTTCTGGGCCTGGGTCTTAGGCCTGTGTGCAATATGCACAGCACTTGGCACGATATTTTTTGTTGGTTTTAAATCATTTAACTTGGGCTAGAAGACGGCAACAACGACGGCGACGGCGACGATGATGATGATGATGGGCTGGCGATGGCGATGGCGACGCGAAACGGCGCAAGACACTTAAAACGTGATCGAAAATTGATGTTGGCTGCAGAAAAAAAGAATGAGCAGAGGAAGAAGAAATAAACAGCAAACAAGCAAACCACCGAAACCTCCAACCACCAGCAACCACAGCGGCAGAGTCCGCTCCATTCTGGTCTGTGCGGGGGAAATAAGGTCACGTGCAGAAATATGTTCGTGGTGCTGATCGAGGTGGTTCTGGCCCGGCAGAGATGTTAATGATTTGCAGCTCAGCTCGGCTCCAGAGCTGCACCACGGCTGGGGCAGGCAACAATTTTGCATATTTTCGCTGGCTGGCAGATAGTAGGTAATATGCTTGTTAATGTGCCCAGCTTTGCCTTGATCTCGGCTGCCCGCGCTCATGCTGCATCTCGCTGCCTCCCTCTCTCTCTCTCTCTCTCTCTCTCTCTCTCTCGCGCTGTGTGTGAAGTTCAAAAACCAGGAAGTGACTCAACAACAACTGCATACAACGGAGGTGAAAAATATGACTTGGTTATTTATTGTTGAAGTGTTGCAGTGCAAAAAGGCTGAAAGCAAAGCCCAGACCCAAACCCAAGCCCAAAACCCAAAACCAAAACCGAAAGCCCAGCTTCAGCGCGAACCCGGAGCAAACGCAAAGCGAGCGCTTGGGCCTAAACTACGTTTGGGGTATTTAGCCAAGTGATTTATTTAGCCTGGCACGCCAGGCGGTTAACCGCTTGACAAGCAGCGAAACTGGCAGCGGGAGCGGCGTGCGGTGCTCAAAGCATAGCAGCTGCGCCTGCCAACACACAAACACACACACACAGATACACACATAGACAGAGAGAGGGGTTCGCATACCACATATATGACTACAATAAGCCATAATTATCCAAACGCTGCTCCGACTGGTTGCCTCGCATGCAGCGAATTGCCATAGATCTTGCCAATGCGAACTGTTCATGGCTCAGCAATTTCCATCAAATTTATTGAATTTGTAGAATAGCCATTATCGACTTGGCTCTGATATACTAATTGTGGCCTAGAACTGACTTGAGCCTAGATAAATGTCCATTGTAATAGACTTTTCTATTATTTAATTACCCCACTATATATATATTTCCAAATACTGAAATCTCGCCATTCTATTGACAGTGTCTCGCCCTTTCTCTCTCTCTCGCTCACTCGCTGTCTAACTGTGATGCCTGCTTCCGCTTGTGTTAGATTCACTGTCTCGCAGCGCTTGGACCCTGCTCAATCAGTCGCTTGTCGAGCCGCGGGGCGCTGTGGTGCTGCATCTAAGGTGCTTGGAAACGTCGCATCGATATCGTCAGAGTCAGAGTCAGCGTCAGCGTCAGCGTCATTGCGCTACTCCTGCTCCAAATGCGGCCTGGGCGCTGTCCAAATCGATAAAATGCACCGCGATCAGCGCGGCACACATCAAATTAGTTATTAATTGAAGTGGAAAGTTCTCAGAATGTGTAGCACGGCGGGCGGTCAACGCGCATGCGTACCCAGTCCCAGTCCCAGTCCCAGTCCCAGTCCCAGTCCCAGTCCCAATCCCAGTTCCAGTCGAAGTCGAAGTCCCACTGGCAGTCGCAGGTCTCTGCAAACGTAAGCCAAGTCACAGTCGGAGCAGGAGTTGGAGTTGGAGTGGAAGCTGGGTCTTAGCTGACCGACTCGGCTTGCCTTGTTAGCCACTTTGTTAACCTGTTTTGGCGGCGCGCATTTGAATTTTCATTTATTATAAGCGAGTCGCATTTCTAATTTGAGTCATGTGACCAAAAACAGTTTTGTCCTAGTTGTCGCCTCCTGCCAGCCGCAACTGTGTGTCTCCAAACAATTGGTGAATGGTCTTACCCATAAATCTTTTATACCTGCCCCCACCCCTCTCTCTCCCTCTATCGCTCTTTCACTACTTTTCGATTTGTTGCTGTTGCTTGTACACACATTTGTGCCATTACTATGACAACAAATTCATGAGAAAGTACAGCGAGTGCCGCGACTGCTGCGGCTGCTGCTGCTGCTGCAGTAGCTGCC
This sequence comes from Drosophila mojavensis, assembly GCF_018153725.1. NCBI lineage: Eukaryota > Metazoa > Arthropoda > Insecta > Diptera > Drosophilidae > Drosophila > Drosophila mojavensis. The sequence continues at coordinate 10,209,697 of NW_025318899.1, read as the reverse complement.
ACAAGACAGACAACAGAGCTCGGGGGGAGGCTTTGGGTACCTGCATCATCTGTTTGTTTGCCTGTCATTAGAAAAAAAAGCGTTGAATGTCGAGAGTTTTGAGTTGTATGTCGAGAGTCGAGAGTTGAGAGTCGAGAGTCGAGCGTCGACACTAGACCGAAAGTCTGCGCTCACTTGTGCTTCTTTAGATTGGACTCGAAACTCAACTGAAGTGCACTTGTACGCCAAAACAAGCCACGTCACTTGGCCACTACACACACGCACACGCACACTCACACAGAGACACACTACAGTCCACACTCAATATATAGACGCCCCATGCCACACACTCAACACACACAACAACACACATCGCCCATCAACATCATCAGCGAATGGCCAGCAGATCACAATTGTGGGCCGCTGCCAGCGCCAATCGGCAAGAAGCTCCAACGGCAACAATAAGAGTAACAACAGCTTTTGGCCAAGTCTTCTTCGGCCATGGCTTTCACTTGACATCTCGTTAAGTGTCTTGTAAATGGCATTGTTTTCGTTTTTCATTCAAAAATGTGCGTCAACTCCAACTCCAGCTTGAATGGAGCGCAGCCTCGGCCTCTGCCCCCATCCCCATCTCCTCCCCAACTCCAACTTCAATCAATAACAAAGTGCAAGCCAGCTGGCTAGGCCCTAGACCGTCATCATATTTGTCAAAAGACATCGTAAATTTTCAGTAGATGATTGAGCCGAGGCTGCTGGCCAATCTCCTAAGTGCGCGATTCCCATTTTTGGGGCGCTCGAATAGCCGAAAAAGAAACCAAGCTGACGATTGCCCCATCAATAAGTCTCTGATTACATTATTGCATTAGCAGCTGGATTTACATAATTATGTTTATATCGATCTACCTACACAGCTCCGATTATACTCGAGATATGAATAACTGCGGCTCTCGACCAAATCTAACAGAATTATCATAATATGCATATTAGATACAAAATGAGCTAGTTTCGATATCAAATCTCATCAAACTTATCTACTAGACCTGACTTGACTTCATTTAAGCCATATTGGGCAACACTCTGATGACATTCAGCCTAAAGCCGAGAGGGGCAAAAGATCGATAGAACCAAATGTGTAGAGAAAGTATTGGAATTTTAACACCTCTCTTGCGATCTTCTCAGATGCCTGTATAATTCTATAGATATTTTGGGCACGATCAGCTGGCTGCGATCTTCACACCGAAATATAAATGGGTTCCGATAAGATCTGCATGAGTCACATTCCCATCGCACTTATCGTGATTTGTTAATGATCTTCCAATTCCAATACAAAGGCTGGTTAGTCAAGTGCAAGCTATTGATCTTTGACTGTCATTTGATTGATCTTGACTGATCGCAGTCGAGGCGAACAAAATAAATATAAAAATACAAATACAATAACAAATACAAATAAGAATAAAAATAAAAATTAAATCCACTTATCGCATTAGCAATTGTCAGCATCTGAATGTGGCAGTCACGGCTGCTACCTCAAGAACTGAGGATCATGACCGAGGATCATCTGTAATTTGCTTTCTAAAGTGATCGAAACTTTGGGCCTGGGGCTCTGCTCTGCTGCTCTGCTCTGCTGCTCTGCTCAGCTGCCTTAAGCTTTTCATATGCCTTTTTGACATCGTTTCTGTCGTGGCATTCATCACAATTTCCTGCTGATCGACACTTAACATACAAACAAAAAAATATAAAGTATAAAGAAAATAAAAATAAGAGGCAAACGGTGGCAACGCTCGACGTTTCATTCGTTTGTTTGTCTTGTCATTCAGTCAAGCATTTAATTGTCAGGCGACAAAATGCAAACAGATAAGTTCAAGAAGCGGTTCAAATGGCCACATGAGCGAGCGCACTCGCTAAGCATTTTCCCGCTATTGATCTTGAAACATGCTGCATGCAACATGCAGCCAGCCAACATGCAACATGAAAACATGACCGTGATTGGTGCTGGCCCGGGGTTCGAGGTTCGCTTCTCGCTGCTCTCTGCTCGCTTCGCGCTGCCTGCTCTCAAAATGAGCTCGCATTCAAATTGCCGCATTGACTTGTCCATTGACTATATGTTTGTTTTTTCCCCCTCCCCTCCTCCTCTTACTGTTTCTCTTCCACTTTTTTTCCATACATTCAATTCAATTAAACAAATTTTTGCGATCGGCTGATCGTTCGCCGATCGCTGAGTGCAGCGGCGACTTTTCTATTTTGGCCCCAAAATATACACAAAAACCAAAAACAACAAAAAGAGAAGCAAAAAAATGAAAAAAGTGCAGAGAATTGTAGAAAAAGTAAACAACAAAGTGTTAAGACAAACGTGCAACGGTTTGGGGTCAGTACCATTCACTTTTGGCTCGTTTTAAACTGGAGTTAAGTGCTATTTGAGGTAAGAATTTCATTACGTTTACGTACGTGCGCCGTTTTGGGCGGCATACATACGGCGGAACGGCTGTACGGGGCTTTGCCGATAGGAGGGGGGATAGCAGGGGCGGCTTTTAGTTGGGGAGCTGGGAGCTGAACCAACTGCGCATGCATATTGCTTCCAAGACGACGACACGTTTGCATTTTGAAAAGTCACGACCCACTTAGCCAGCCATGAGTAACGGACAGCGGCCAAAACATACACACACACACACACTCGCACACACACTCGCACACACACGCGCACACACACACTTGGCAGATATATTGAAGAGCCAAGTGTTTGTTTTTCTATAAACAAATCGAATCGAAATCGCATCCAATCGCATCGCATCCGATCGCATCGCATCGTGTGGAATCGCAGTTAACGCATTTCGAGTTCCACTTTCAGTGGGTGAGTCACTGGCTCGAGCCTTGTTAAGATGCCAATTGAAGATGCGTTGATTAATTGCCATACTGACATCTCTCGAACCGCAAAAGCCACTCAACATTAACAACAACAAAGAAAACCCAACAACAGTAACAACAACAGTAACAACAATAAGTAAAGTGAAATCCAAAACTGTGTTTTATGTTTGTTCGTTTTCAACAAACATTTTTCTTCTTATTTTGTTCGTTTTTGGTTTTATTTTTGATTTTCTGTCAGGGCCAACTGCAGCCCCTCGCCCGCCCCCCGGTTCGTCGTGTGAAAGTGAAGTTTATGGCCAGTCAGCGAGACAAAAAACTAAAAGTTCACAAGCTTTTTTCTCCGCGCCGGGCTGCGCAACAATAGCTGATAAAACAAATACATTTGTCGCCTCTAAAAGAAATGTACATAAAGAAAGATTCGGTCGAAATGTAAAGATATTTGTTAAGATGCCTACGCTATACAAGGCCCAGTCCCAGGGCCCGAGTGTGTCTTAGTGTTTCAACTAGCTGTGCGATGGGTTGGAGGAGGTGGCTGCCAGGTGGGGAGAGGTATGTGTGGAAGCTGTGATTTATTTGCTTGTCAGTGCAACAGCAACAGCAACAACAGCTAACGAATATGGCTGGTTAAACGATGCGGGAAATTCTTAAAAATTTGACGCTTAACCACAAACAACAACGAGAAGGCAAATGCTCGTGACCGTTAGACAAATAATATTAAACACCAGGTTGTTGTTGCTGTTGCTTCTTTGTCTCCCTCTCTCTTCATTTCGAGGGCTGCCTCAAGCCAAGGGGCATCGGCAGGCGTTGCGATTGTCTAGCGACTCTTTGGGCAATACGAAATTAGAGAAATAGAGACATTGTCGCCGTTCCATACAACCCAACGCAACGCTACACAACACAATATCATCAACAGCTATTGAAAGCTTTGAGTTTCGACTTCATTTACATAAACAAAAGCCGCAAAGATGATGACCAACCAGGCAAGCACCAGGTACCCAAGACTCGAGATTCGAGACTCAAGTCTCAAGTCTCGAATCCCAAGTCCCAAGATCGACTCGACTCTGTTAACTGGCCTAAAACGCATTTTTCTGTCGCTGCACGCACGCGCTCATAAATCAAAAGCCAACTTGTTTATAACTGAAAGCGATCAATTAAAACGTTAACGCAAAAAATAAAAACAACAACAACAGCAACGACGTCGGGGAGGAGGAGGAGAGAAACAACCAAAAGCTGAGATGCGAACCGCGTCTGAACGATGAGCGTTGATCGAAGCGATCGGAGAAGAAGATCTTCAACGCTTGATCGTGCCGAAAAAAAAAAAATAACAACACACACACACATACGCAGAAAAAATAAACACAAAAACTGAATTTGAAACTGGTCAAAAAAAGAGTTGGCCAAGAGCAGACGAAATGAGCTGCGGCCTGGTGCATTCCGCTGGCCTAATTCTCTGTAAAGAAAACATTTAAGCAGCACGCGGGAGGCGGGAGGCGTGAGGCGGGGCTCCACTAAATGCCCGATGAGAGTGAGTTCCATTTGAAAGCTAACTGCATTTCGGTGTGGCTTAATGAATTTTAGCAGCGACTCCCGACTCTCGTCTCTCGACTCTCGACTCTCGGCCAGCTAACGTCAGCTAATCAATTGTTGTGGCAAATGACTGGGCCAGGCCATAAGCGATGCAACCAGATGATAAAGTACCCCAGGCATTTATAGCCGACGCTTAACGATCGGTGGGAGTCGCAGTGCGAATCGGCAACCCACTGCGCTCTCTTTTTTTGTAGATCGATAGATCTTGTCTAGTTGGCAGGCGACAGCTAAAACGTTTACCACGGTTTGTCCTTTTCAGATTGTTAATTAATTAACATGCAGTCGGTCGATAAGATCTGGCGGATTTCTATATCAGCGGGCTCGATGCACTCGAGCATGAAAGCTCAAGTCAATCAGAGATCCGCTGGACAGAAGTTATTTGTGAATTTTGTATACACTGAATTGGACTTCCTTTGAGAGGCTCGTACGGCTCGATGCTGGTTGACCAAAGGTATTTAGTCCAGTTAGTAACCTTACGGCTTATCACTCATATAACATTGCGCATCACAACAAGATCTGAGGCACGATCGGATTCCAGTTGAGCGGCTCCTTGGCAGCTTTCTCTTTAGTGCCTTGCCAACTTAGCCAGCTCGATTGCCGATATCGATCGCTATCGCCGACTGCAACACCCCAGAAACAATGTGGCCTTATCAGTAATGTAGCCAGTCCCAGTCTCAGCCCAGCTCTCGGTCTCTGTCCTTGTCCTGCGCTGTGGCCGGGGCAAAAAGGTATTTTGCTCGGCTTGACAACACCCTCTGCTAAAATCTCTGGCAATGTTCAAGTCAAAACGCGTATCGGGATTATCAATAATGTGCAATGCTACAGCTCATAAAAATCTCTGTGCGCAGAGCCACAAAGAATTACAAAATTGTACGCAGACAGCCGATGTTACCGCACCCGTTCCCGCTGCCCGTTCCCCCTGACCATTGCTCTACCCATTGCCAATCGCAGCTCCTTTTTGCCTTGATCAGGTGCCGCCAAGCGCAACACGAACACTTAGCCAGAGCCAGAGTCAGAGTCAGAGCCAGAGCCGGAGCCAGAGCCAAAATCGAAGCCGAAAGATGCTGCCATAGCCAAGTGTACCTGGCCAGGGCAAGGTGAGGCGCTGGGCTGGGCGATCGCGATGCGTGCGGCGCGATAAGAAGCCGATGCAAACCATTAATTAGGAGCTGCAGATACCTGCAGATTTTGTCCAATGTTCGCAACGTTGAAAATTAAGGCTTTAATCGTGCATGAAAATACGTGAAACTTGTGCGTCGCCCTCTCTGTCGATCTCACTCTCCCTCACTCACTCTCTCTCTCTCTCTCTCTCTCTCTCTCTCATTCTCTCTTTCTGTTTGCCTCTCTCTCTCTCGCTGCTCATCCACATGATCGCGATAAGATAAATCGCATACAAATTTGCCTTTATGCGAGAGCGCCGAGTGCATCCGAAATTATGATAATTATTTATGCAGGGTATCAAATGCGCCTGCTCAACGCGTGTGTCAACAGTCCAGGCTCTGTCATTTATTTCAATGAAAACAATCAACAGCTACCGAACCCTCTCTCTCTCTCTCTACCAGTCTCTCTCTCTCTCTCTCTCTCTCTCTTTCTTTCTCTTTGTCTCTTATTAATCGACTGCCTATATGTCAATGTCAGTGCCTCGTCCATAACCTAACCCATTTCGCAGTCACAGCGCAGTGCAAATTACCATAGCTAACTGTAAATGCGAGTAGAGCTGGGGAGTGCTCGCACCTGCAATACTCTGTTAAGAATTGCGCAAGCTGGTGTGTGAAAAAAGCAGCTCAGATCAAAAGATCTTGCATTGATCTATAGGCTGGCATCTGTCGTAAATCATCTGAGATGGCTCTAAATAGGCTTAAGCTTTATTGAGTTCTCACTAAAATGAGCTGAAAACTTGTTTCATAATATATACAAAGTGTTAATTAAAAATAATATTGGAATTTAATTTAGTTTAGTTAAGTTAAAATTCAAATTTGAATTTAAATTTTCAAATAAGCCAAAAGTCTTTGATCTCCAAAAGTTAATCTTATTCATAGCTTAGCCATGCCATTGCTTGCGTCACTTTACCATAAACATTTTGCTCACTTGAATATTTTTAGCATTCCCATGAATTCATTTGTTTTTGTTTTTCGTTGTTTTTTTCGCACCGATCACATTTAAATATTTGCCCTAGGGTATTCGTTTAGTTTCGTCTACCAGGGCAACTGCAAGTGCAAATGCTTTTCTGCACTCCTCCGCCGCCTCTGCCGGCCCCTCCCCCAATCAAGCAGATATCACTCTGTATCTGCATTGAAGCGCGAAAATTGCAAACCAATGTTGTTTTGACAATGTGCAATAATTTGTAGCCAATTTTATGTGTCTACCGGCGGTTCAGCTTGGTTTGTTTCGGCAGGCATCGAACTGCACGACGCCCCCCCCCCCTGCCACCGCCGCCCGCCAGCTTCCTGCCCCCTTGTCAGGCCCGTTGGGTAACGAGACCCCGGGCCACATGGACCGGCAATTTATGGCTGCTAAATTAGCAAGAAATGGAAATTAAGAAAAATGTTGCTTTTATTGCAAACAGTTGTAGTCGTCTTCCAATAAAAGCATATTTATTTATACGCGCACACACCGCCCCTCGATGGCTAGGAATACAGCTGCGGCATGGCTATGGCTATGGCTATGGCTATGCCCATCCATGGAGCCAATAGTCGGGCACTGAATTGTTATTGTAGCTGTAGCGCAGACGTTTATGACTTTCGATTCGTTGGCGGCTAATGAGGCAAGTGGTTTGGGTGGCTAAGCGAGCAATTGACGACCCAACGAACCCACCGAGCTGGGATCTCTTTAAGCAATTGCCTGATATATGGTTAAAGTTCAGGTGGTTGGATTAGAGAGATGTTGGGATATGCTGGGCCAAGCACTTTGATTTGACTTTGAGCCCAAAACTTCAAACTGGGCCAATGTTTTGATGAAGGTAGGAACTGCTCAAATTGCAGGAGCGGTTCACGGAGCAAAAGGACTCCATAAATGTCTACTTAGCACCTTCATAAGTCTCTCATTTGCCGTGAGTACACTCCTGTCCTTTCGTTTGCCCGATATCTATAAATAAAAAGTTCAACTTCTGACACTAAACTGACTTGTTAACCGAAATATTTACGTCGTATGCTGTGAGTAGACCGAATGACAGCCAAACCCGCAGCCGCAGGGCCAATAGCCCAAACCCCGGGAACAGCCCCTAAGACAGAGTTTTAACTTTCCTGCACAGCACACGACGGAAAAAGAGAAGAAATTCAATTGAAAGTTTTGTCTAGTGGGCGGTTACGGCTACGGCCAGCTCTCATCCATTACGCCGTAACAAATCCCACAAACGAAATTGATAAAAAAAAATAAAAATAAAAGTAAAAAAAAAGAAACATCCATCTAAGCCCGTAGAAAGTAAAAGCTGAAGAAAAGTTTTTAATATTTGACGTGTTTTTTTTTTTCTTTGTTCTTTTTCAACTTTTTGCATTGAAATAGGTCGAAACATGGGGGAAGCGAGTTAGTCGAAGATGTAACAAAAATTGAAAAGGGTTTAGCTTGAGCTTGAACTTTTTTTTGCGCCTTTGTGCGATGGTTAACCCATATACGAGTACGTGCTCGTCCCCCTCCCCCATCTCATATGAGCGAAGGCACGAAAAGCAGTTGCAGATACAGATAGAGAAAACAAACACACAGATACACCTACAGATACAGCTACAGAGACAAATGCCAATAGAGCTGCGGCTTTCAGATTCCTTAGGCTCGTTGATTGAAGATCAAAGTCGCGTCGACGTTGGCGGCATTTCGCCTCCTAATGATTGATTGTAAAATTTGCTAATTTAAGCAATGGGAATTTATGCTGGAATCGCAGCTCGTTGGCTGGACTCGTTTTTACAGCCTGCCAGAATGAGCGTGAGAGTGAGAGCGAGAGAGGGAGAGGGTGGGGGAACGAGTGCCCCATCAATTTTATTGCTCATTTAATTGATCATAAAAATTATTCATTCATTTCCACAAAGATTGCAAAATCAGCAAAATACAACGCGCTGACGGCCAAGAAGAACAGAACAGACGAGGCAAGAAAAAGAAACACAAACAAAAACAAAAACAAAGCAAATCTAAACGATAATAGTGCGGCGATCGATATCTATAAAATATGCATGAGTTGCGGAGCTGGAGAGCTTGGGAAAAAGTAGGCGGCTAAAAAGTGTTTAGGCCAAATTCCAATGAGGCAGTCGTGGGTTGCCACGATTGCCATGCGAAATGAGAGCAATAAAAGAAAGACAGTTAGCTAAAAAGTTTGTTGTAGGGGAGGCCATAAGTGGGTAGTTGAATTATACTTTATCAATGGATAACAAAAATGCATATATGTAAGTACTTATCTAATAAGTGTTGAAGTATATTGAAAGCTATTGATCTCATAGAATAATTTTTATCCTAGAACTTACCTTGTGGAAGTCAATTTTAGTGCTTTATCTTTTCAGTTGAATATATTGAATTGTGTATAGGCGAGAGTCTTAATATTTATAAGAAAACATCAAACTAGAGCGTAAGCATCAAAGTTTACCTTGACAAATACAGAGAAATATATACGAGAAACTCTGGCCATAAGAAAGCTTAAAGTCTAAGCCTTAAAAATGTAGCTCCTTATATATAATAGAGTTATCCTATAGGAACTATAACTAGCGTGTTAGATTTAGAGTATTACTTTTTCACAATTCTTGTTAAATTAAAACTCTGTAGCCTAGTTCTTTAATTTGCATGGATAAAATGATCCTATGTAAAGGAATGATTAAATGTTGAAAACTTTTTCTTGACTACGAAACGTAAATATATAGTATATTATACAATTTTCTAGTCTACATACAAAATCCTACAAAGATCACGGAAAAAACTTACTTTGATAAACAATAACTTCCATGAATGATCCCATATTCAAGAAGAAGTTAACCTTATGTTACTGTTATATAAATAATATCCATTTAAACAAAGTAAATGTCCAAAGCTCATGCAAATAAACTTTTTAGCAGCTTCAGCCAGAGTTTACCTGAAATTTATATGTTTAAAAGAGACATACATATTCCATTTAAGCCCCATCATTCTCAATACCTGCAGCGGTATCAAACAGATCTTTAATGCCACAAATAAATTGATATATTATTGGTTAAACTTTCCAACCAGGTCTCCTCGCACACCGCTCACCCCACGCCCCTCGCCCCTCGCCCCTCGCCTGCTCCCATTCTTTCTTCTTCGTCTTTTTGTTCAGTATTTTCTGTTTGTGTTTGCAAATTGTTACGTCTTCCAACTAGCGACTGCTCCAGTAAGCAGAAATTGTGAATGTTGTCGATGAACCCACTCACTCAGATTGAGACTCCGATACGAATTCCGGCCAAAAGCAGGCGACATGGCAGAGCGGTCAGTCGTCCGCTGTATGGCATGGGTATCAAATGTCAATTCGGATGGATTTATGACTTATCAGTCGGCCATATACTACTACGTATATATAGGATCGCAAAGGCCGGCGAAAAGTGCTGCCGTGCGAATTTCTCAGCTATAAACATGCAAATTAAATGAGGTATAAAAAATACAGTTTGTTTTTTTTTTTTTTTTTACTTTTTCGATTATCATTTTTGTTTCGGTTATATTTTTGTCGCTTTTTGGCTATAAACTAGAAAACATAAAGTTAATAAAAATACAAATACAAATACAATATTTACATCGTAATCAAGATTTATATAGCTAACAGATACATGTACATATCTAGATGTAATCAGTCGATTTATATATGCACAGACACACACACACACACACACACAAACACACCTGACATTTTATAGAGTTAATATGGCTGTGAACGATGTGTGTGCGTGTCGTGTGTGTGTGTGTGTGTGTTCGGATTCGGGCTAATTCAGCTTATGGACTAACATAACTTATGAGGAGAAGAGTTTACAATTTAAATAGTTATTGATAGCATCGACGAACATAACATAATATTAATAGTTGTTTCTCGTTTTATATTCTCATATTTATATATATTTATATTTATATTTATGTGTTTATAATTTAAGACTTAATTGAACAAAATATCACAATTATTAAACAAATAAACGTACAATTTAACATGTTTGCTTCTCTTAAACTTAAAGTTCTCCTTTTAGATATATACAATTTTAACGGAACGAAACGAAACGAGATGAAACGAAACGAAACGTAACGTAACTATGCAGATGTCTAACAGTTAACTAGTTTCTTGCTTTTGGAATGCATTTAGTTGGATGTTTCTATCTTACCAGCTAGCTGAGGGTGTGTATGAGAGAGAGAGAGAGAGAGAGCGAGAAAGAGAGAGAGAGAGCGAGAAAGAGAGAGAGACAGATACAAAAGACAAGCAGGCGTAACAAACAACAACAAGGTAGATTTTAATCGCAGCCAACTAATCTGTAGCAATGTTCAGTTCTGTCTGGTTCTTTTTCTGTTTCCTTGCAATTCTATTCTTCTACACGTTGCACGAGTGTGTGTGTGTGTGTGTGTGTGTCTGTGTCTCCCTTGTTACTTTGGCAGTTTGATTTTGCCTTGGCCCAAGTAAACGACAGTTTAAGCCAACAACACACGTGCGAATCTACCTGGCCAACTTCTGTGCAGGCGAATGCAGTTAACAATTAGTTTTTGGCTAAGAAACTAGGGTCAATACTGCAGCTCGTATTAGCCAATTTAGTTACGCTTAGTTAACAACTTTTTGATAGTTGTTAGCGCAGCCACACACACACACACACACACGTACACACCCACACATGCCATAAATCAGTGTTGCCAGATCATCAGCAAACTTGCTCTGGCTTCACGCTGACCTTTAAGCAAGTTTCTGCTTGGCCAGAGCTTAGCCTGCCACAGTTGACCTCCCTTGTGGGCCAATTTCAGCGCGTAGCTTTGCATGCTGCTTGATCTTTTAGCCCGGCTAACCTTAGCGCCCGCCGACACTCTCGCCACGTGTAGCTGGGGCCCAAAAACAGAAAACTCTGTCTGTGTAGGAGTGTGTTGCAGCTGCCAAAAGTCTGCCACAGCCATAGCCAGAGAACATGTCTAGGTATCTACCTCTCTCCCTCTCCCTCTCCATTTCTCTCTCTCTCTTTCAGTTCGTCTGTTGCCGGTCTAGTTCTACGTCTGTGGCCGTGTCCGTCCGTCTCTATGCAGTGGCCCTGACGGTGTCGCTCGCCTCACTTTTTGTTACAATTTCTTTTCATTCTGCTCGAGCTGTGCCTTTTATTTTTTTGTTTTTGTCAGTTTTTGCCCAGACATGAGCTCAGTGATGTTTCGCGTTGCCTATTTTCTATGCCCCACACACACACACACACACACAATCAGACACACGGCTTGTTACAGTAAAATGCAGCAGTTAAGACGAACTAACGAGTGAACGTTGCAACAACATACGAATAGAGTGCGCAAGAGAGAGAGAGAGGGAAGAATGGAAGAAGCTAAGAGAAAATAACAAAATGAAGGAGAGAGAGAAAAATTGTTTTGGGCCTTGGCTGCGTCTGCATCGCATCGACTGGTTGCCGCTGCAGTGTTGCTGTGTTGCATGCAACATCAATTTTCTGAATCTTGCTGCGAGCCAGGAAACTGAAAATAGCTTGCCGTAAGAAAACAGAACAGGGCCAACAACAATTGGCTCCGTTCTACACCCGCCCCGAACCGCTGTTGCCAACTATTTGGTATTTTACTGTTTACAGTTGTTGTTGTTTCATTCTTGCTGCTGCTGCTGCTGTTGCCCCCAGCTGCAATTGTTGTTGCTGCTATTTGAACATGTAGCTAGGCTTTTTATCGCTAAACGCTTTTCATTTGCATATTTGGCTCCGACTCTTATTTTATTTGCAGGGAAGCTTTGCTAAAAAGCTTTGCCAATTGCGGCTCGCTCTGAGCCTGGCATCAAAACGGGTTTCAAGCCAAAAGCCGAAACGCAAATTGCCAACAATATCAAAAAAACTAGATTTAATTTAGTTTCAACTCCTTAATTCTCTGCCTGTGCGTCTCCCTCTTTCACTCCCTCTCTCTCTTTCTGTCTTTAACAATAGCTTGAAAATGAGTTTTGTTTGCCTTTCATCCTTTTCAAGCTTTCTCTCTCTTTCACTCGCCTGAACTTTCTTTGCAACTTTTGCTTTTTGAACCAGTTAGGAACTGAACCAGCGCTGAACTGAGTCAAATGTGAACTTTCAAGTGACTTCCTGCTGTCCCTCTCTATCTCTAACTCATTTTGTCTCTTTCTTTTTGGACTTAAGCTTAAACTCTATTAAGCCTTAACAAAAATTCTAATTAGACAACGAAATTGCATTTCTTTCTCTCTTTTTACCTATCTCACTCACTCACATGTGCAAATTGCGCGACGCTGGCGTCGGCTGCGACGTCCCCTGCGGCGGCAGCGGCAGACTCTGCTGCTGTATGCCGCCCGCCAGGGGAATCATCTGTGGCTGGGCGCCCGGAACAACACCTCCGCCGCCGCCTCCTCCTCCTCCTCCGCCGCCCATGAGCAGCGCTGCCTGCTGCTGCTGCTGTTGGTTGTTGTTGTTGATGTTCGCATTGGAGCGATGCTGCTGCTGTGTGGAGGGCTGTCGCCGGAAGCTGCCCGGCTGCAGGGGCAGCGGAGGCGGGGGCAGCATGAACTGCTGCTGATGATGATGCGGATGCGGCACAGAATGCGCTGCATGCAACGGCAGCTGCTGCTGCTGCTGCTGGAGATGCTGCTGCTGTTGCTGCTGCAGATGGTGATGATGGTGGTAGGCGGGATGGTTGATGGGCGCATGGCAGGGCTGGCCCGAGCGCTGGGCGTGGTGCGAGGAGCTAACATCGGGCAGAGCGAAGCGCAGCTTCTGCCAGAAGAGCTTGTCGCCCCACTGCAAATAGGTGTTGGTCTTCAGGTAGAGCCGCAGATCCGGGTCCAGCTCCTTCTGCGGCACCTCGCCGAGCACAATGACAATGAGGCGTCGCCGGCGATCGCGCAGCACCGACTGATGCGCCGACTTGAACTCGAAGCGGCACCACTCCGACTTGATGAAGTTCTCGGAGACGACCATGATGGTGCGTCGACTGCTGTCGATGGCCTGGACAATGGTCTCGGGCAGGTAGCCGCCCACGGGAAAGTCGCGCTGATGCAGGCACAGCTTGTAGCGGTGCTCGCCCAGCTCCAGCATGGGCGCCAGCTCCTCGTTCACGAACAGCTCATCTTTAGACGAGTACGAGATGAATGCATCGAAGAGCTTCTCCCGCTCGTTCTTGTCCACATCCTTCTGGCCGTTGTAGAAGAGGCGCACGCCGAACCGCGAGTGGCACCAGACGCGCATCTCCTGCCGGAAGATGAACACCAGCAGCGTGCAGATCATGATGAAGATGAAGGCGGTCAGTATGGCCACCAGAATGGGTATGTAGTCCTGCTTGGGCGGCTGCGTGAGTATCATCTTGGTGGAGGTCATATTGCCGCCAGCCGCTTCGCCAGCGCCAGCGCCCGCTCGCTCCGCAGCGTTGAAGCTGTTGTCCAGGCCCAGCTGCAGCGTCTGGCTGCACTGCACCACGGGCAGCGTCTCGCCGGCCGCCGCGAAGATCGCCATCTGCACGGCCTGCTGCTGCGTGCTGTTGCCGGGCATTTCGCAGCGCAGCTGCTGGCGATCCAGCACGTACTCGTGCCGGTTCGTGTAGTCGCGCAGCTTGTCAATGAACTCGCACTGGCAGCTCCAGGGATTGCCAGAGAGACGCAGCTCATTGAGGTAGCTGGGCAGGAAGTTCCACACGGCGAAGGTGCCAATGGCATTGTGATCGAGCCGCAGGATCTTCAAGTGGTACAGGTGGGTAAAGGTGAGCGTGTCTATGGTCGCAATGGCGTTGTGCTGCAGGTAGAGCTCTTGGAGATTGTCCAGACCCTGGAACTCGTTGCCGTTGAGCGCGCTCAGCTGATTGTTCTGGAGCTGCAGCACCTCCAGCTCGAGCAGGCCGTAGAAGGTGCGATTGTGCAGGGTCTCGATGCGCGAGTGATTCAAGTGCAGCACCTTCAAGCGCTTGCGTCCGATGAACGCATGGCTCTGCAGCTCCGCAAAGTGATTGCCATCCAAGTAGAGCTGCGTGGCGTCCATGGGTATGTGCGAGGGCAGCGAGCGATCGTAGCTGGCGCGACTGCAGTCGACCACATTGGAGGTCCAGGACTGATCGTGATAGCAGGAACAGCGATCGGGGCACTCCATTTTGCAGTCGCAGGCCTGAAAGTCGCAGCAGTGGCAGAGGGCAAAGCAGTGCGACTCGTATTTGCATAAGAAGTCATTGGACTTGGCCTCGATCAGCGAGAGATGCGTGGCGCCGCGTGCATAAGACAATTTGCAATAGATCTGATCGAGATCCATGAGCTGCGGCTGCGTGCGTGACTCCCGATTGATCTTCTGCAGCCAATCGAGATTGCAATCGCACTGGTAGGCATTGTGGCCAATGTAGAACTCGGGAATCTCGCGATCCTCGGCAATGGGGGACAGTCGCAGGGCGTTCGGCTCCAACGTGGTCAGCTTGTTCCGCACGAGATCGACGCGCGTGAGATTGGGCTTCTTGAAGAACGTATAGGGCTGTATCTTGCTGATCAGATTGTCGTTCAGATAGAGCACCTCCACGCTGTTCGGTATCGAGCTGGCCGTGATCTCGCTCAGCAAATTGTAGCTGGCATCGAAGGTGCTCAGGCTCAGCTCGTTCTCGATCTCGAAGTAGTTGCCCAGCTGCGTGATCCGATTGGCACGCACATCCAGCCACTGCAGTCCGATGGGTATGTGCGAATAATCGAATTTCTCCAATCGATTACCCGATATATTCAGCCACACCAGATTGGGCAGCTCGGTGAACAGGCCGGCGATGCTCTTCAGCTGATTACCGTCCAGCCGTATGGCCTGCAATTGGGTATTCCGCTGCAGCGCGCCCGCCTCGATGGACTTCAGCTTGTTGCCCGACAGATTCAATATTTGCAGTGAGCTCATGCGTTCGAAGACGCCTCGGCGTATATGCGTCAGCGAGTTCTCCGTCATGCGCAGCCCATAGAGATTCTCCAGTTGAGTGATGCTCGTGTTCTCTATTTGCGTAATCATATTCTCGCCCACATCCAGCGTCTTCAGCAGGGGCACATGGACCAGCGCCTCTGGCACCGTCTGCAGCTTATTGTCGTTCAGATGCAAATCCTGCAGCTGACTGCAATTGATCAAGGCACGCGCATCCAGGCGCGTCAGCCGATTGTAGTCCAGGGAGAGCACTTGCAGATTGTTCAGGCCCTGCAGCGTGCGCTGCTCGATCACAGAGATGCGATTGTTGGACAGGATCAGCGTATGCAGATTGCCCAGATCGGCAAAGATGCCAGCGGGCAGCTGATCTATGTAGTTGCCCTCCAGCTTCAGTACTTGCAGACTGGCCAGCGGCCGGAAGATGTGCGCCTCCAGTCGACTGATCTTGTTCGCCGACAGATCCAGCAGCACCAGCTGCTTCAATCCCACAAACGTGGCCGCATTGATCCACTGCGAGTTGAGCTCATTGTTGGCCAGGTCCAGCACCAGCAGCTCGGCCAGCTCGCCAAAGATGCCCGGTGCCAGCACATTAATCGAGTTGTTCTTCAAATATATCTCCTGCAGCTGCTTGGTCTCGGCAAACAGCTCCGGGGGCAGCGAGGTCAAGCGGTTCGCCGACAGATCGACGACGCGCAGCGATATCAGGCCCTCGAATGCTCTATCTGCCAGAAAGCTCATGCTGTTCCGCGCCATGTTCAAGTGGGTCAGCCGGACCAGCGCCGACAGCATGGCCGACGGCAGGCTGACCATCTTGTTGGCGCTCAGATCCAACGACTGCAGCGTCGAGCCGCACACGCGCGACTTCCTCGAGCTGAGCGAGGCGCTGAAGTAGAAGTTGCTGATGTCCTGGATCTTGTTGTAGGAGGCATTCAGGTGCTGCAGCGACTTGAGCGGACAGACCATGCCATCCGGTATGAGCCAAATGTTGTTGAGACTCAGATCGAGTCGCTCCAGCTGCCGGAACTCCACAAAGCTGTTGGAGGCCATCTCCAGCGACATGGTCGACCAGTCGCCGTTGTGCGTGCGAATGGTCAGATTCCTCAGCTCCTGCAGGCCACGAAAGGAGCCCTCCGTCAGATTGCCCAGCTTGCAGTACTCGATGGTCAGATCCCTGAGCTCCACCAGCGAGCGAAAGCTGTCCGGGCTGAGGCTGCTCTGGAAGAATAACGCATCGTTGCACTCCAGACGCAGCCGGACCGTATTATGCGGCTGGATCACACTGAAATTTGTGTTCTCCAGCTCCGAGTTGATGGTGCGCAGATGGCAGACGAGTGTGATGTCGTGCTCCCCGCCGCCGGACCAGCGGCATTCGTCTGGAGCCTGATACAATACCGTTTTGCTCAGCGCCGCCCCAAAAATGGGCATGACACAGCTGGCAATGAGGACGTAGAGCATGTGGCTAGCCAGCATTTTGTGTTTGGCTTATTTCTAGCTACAACTAGCTGGAAACCCCACTCGCGAACCTGGCTAGCTAGCTAGCTGTTTTATGTGCTACTGCTGCTTCTTCTTCTCCTTCTTCTTTAGGGTATTCGGATTTTGATTGTCAGGGGGGGCTGCAGTCGCTCCGTCGTTATATGCAGCCCATTTTGTGAATATTTTGTAGATCTTTTATCGATGCTTGCACAACAATCCACAGCGTGTTGGATGTAATAATAATAAAACACAGCACACAACACATAAAAACTGCTCTTAATTTGCTTTATATATTTTTATCCATATAAATTTTGTTATTCAATTTTCTCGTTTCTTTGCTCTCTTTCGCGCTGACCGTAATCCAAGTGGGGGGTGTGCGATCGCGATACTTTTTTGATTTTGTTTGCTTTTGCTTTAATTTGTAATTTTTTTTTTTTTTTTTGGCTATGATAAATATGTTTTTGTATAACTTTCAAGCACTCTTCGACTCAGCTTCATTACGCGACAGCGTCTCGTTTCGTTTCGTTTTACCGACAACGCGTGCGTTCTCTTCAAAGTCTGCTCAAAAACTGATCACACACTGCGAACGGCAGAGAGCAGCAAGTGCCGCTGAGAAACCGAGCGGGCGAGCGAGCCGAGTCGAACATTGAGTGAGTCTTCGTGCCGCTCAAATTATGCCTTTGGGCGAGCACTCAATGAACACGCACACGCTCACAAAGACTGTGACCGTGCATGAGCAAGAGTGAGCGAGCGAACGGGCGAGCAATAGATACGTATATAGAGCAAGAGAGCGCGCAGGGTGAGCAAAGCAAACAAAGCAAAACTATGCAATGCAAAGGCAAACGCAAAACGCAACGCATTGCACAGTGGGCTCAATATTGACAATGCAATCTTTTGCATGTTTGTGTATGTGTAGCTTGTAAAATGAAGGCAAACAAATATTGTGTGTGTGCGTGAGAGTAGGAAGTTAAGATTAGGCAGGCAGAGGAAGTGAGATCGAGAGATAAGCAGGTGATCTTACAAGTTGTGGATTAGTGAATGAAGAACAATGCTTAGATATGTGATATGACCAACTACAATGAACTCGGATTAGTATATCTTGTATTGGTATATAAAAAAGAGATTATTTAAGGTAGTTAGGTAAACAGATGCTAACTGATATAGACATACATATTTAAATGTATATTATTATTATTTTTCTTTTTTATTTATTTACTTTACTTTACTCCTGCCAATTGATGGCACCCACAGCTTGGCTCCACTATGCATAGTGTGTCCCCTGTCTGTTTCGTTGAGCGTCAACGCCAAACGAACAATTTCCAATGAGACATTGACACTCGTCACACCGGTTAGACGAGTTTCTTTTTGTCCAGCTGAGCCGAAAGTCAAATTGAGTGAGTTTCATATTCAGCGCCGCACTGTGTGAGCGCAAATCCGAACAAAGAGAGCCATTGAGCGATAGCGACGCTGAATTACGGCGAACCGCCTTGAGTGCAAGCGTGAGAGACTTTAACGTTGATCTGCAACACCAGCAACGGCAACGACGACGACGACGGCGGCTTAAGCGACGAGAGCAAAAATAATAATAAAAAATTATTGAAATCAATTGTTAATTCAGCCAATGTCAGTTTGATATACGCGCCATATGTACGTAGTACGTACATACACGCACGCACACACACGTATGTGTGTGTATAAAAAATTGACTGATTTTTCTTGATTTATGAGAGCAGTTGGCTGGGCCTGGGCCTGGGCCTGGGCCACAAACTGATCGCGCTGATCGCTGATCGCGCAACCTGACCGGCTGCTCAATCAGCGCTCAAGCTGCCGTTGCTGTTGCTGTTGCTTTCTGCCTTGGCTAACTGGGCGATCTCTTCTGCTTGTTGTTGATGTTGTTTGTGCTTTGCTTACTCATTATGCTTGTTGGGCTTGAAGCGTTGTAGGCAGATCTCGTTGCATGATCATTGGACCCATATGTCTTAAGCTACACTTTCAAACTTTCCCAAAACAGAAACAAACCAAAATCGTTTCCCGCTAAGTTAAGTTTATTTTTGCTCACTGCTCACAGCTCACAGCTCACTGTGTACCTGTGCGCTGACGCCGTTGCTCCGACAGGTGCTGATTAACCAAACACATCCCCAGATCAGAGTCCGAGTCGCATCGCAGCCTCTGTGCAAGCGATGCGTATCTGTCAGCCAGCCAGTTAGCAGGCCACGGCCACTACCACGGCCCGTTCTCAGGAAAACCCACACCGAAAATGCAGGTAGCCTACAAATTGTCGAAAGTTGACCGTGCAAACATCTCTTGGCGTGTTTCTCAGGTACATCTCATTGCGTACACCTACATACATACATATGTGCAGACGTGCAAGTGTGTGTATTTATCTTTCTTTGGCTAGGATTTTGTTACAAAGGAGTCCTCAATTGTTTGTTCCTGCTTTGTGCCTTTTATCGATCGTACGATCGATCAACTCGGGTGTAAGCCAGGAAGTACTGCAACAAAAAACTGGGCTTAGGCCTTGCCATTGCACAATATGTATGTCGGTGCTCTGTTTGGATTCTACGGGCACAAGGTAACTATATACGGGGCATTGATTCGATTTGATTAGATTAGTTGAGTTCAGTAACATTTGCCCGATGCTCGATGACGGATCACAATTCCCACTCACTCCCTCTCACTCTCACTCTCACTTTGTTGCTCTCCATCCCTCTCTTTCTAGTTTATTTTCTGCTTTAAAATTTGCGCAAATTATTTTTCTTTGTAATCGCTTTGCTTGTCTTGGGCTTTATTGTTGCCCAACCAACAAGACCCAAGTGTTTCTTTCGATTATTGTTGTTGTAGGTGCATATTGCTCATTGGGTCACACTCACAGACCCGAACTCCGTTCCATTATGACTCACGGCATCTGTATAAAGATTTTAATGCCAGCTGCTGCTGCTGCTGCTATTGCCTGCGAATATTATTCGCTATATTGTAATTGCTTTTGCTCTTTATCAATGACAATTGCCGCACAATCGATAGACAACCCTAAAATTGGCTGCCTTTGATGTTTATTGTGGATATTTAAGTGTCTCTTATAACAATCACTGCTGCGCCGAGCCTAGCTGCTGAGCAATGAAGTCTAGCAGGAAATGTTCCAATATAATCTGATATGATGCTATCTTGCCCAACTTCCTTTAAGCTAGCTGCTGGGAAGGGCTGCTGCTGCTTAGCATGTTTATTGAATAAAGCAAAGCGTTTCCATTGACTGTTAGAGATTAACTCTAGTTTGCTGAAATAAAAAAAAAATCATGATTAATATGTAAGACAGATCCCTGCTGAATCAGTTAGTTTTTAGAGAAGGTCTCTAGTAATTAGCAATGTGATAGCTCCCTTGCTCTTATAGTGTATAGTATGTAATATAACCAAGCATCGACTCTGGGTATAGGCCTAGTCCAAGCGCTCTCAGACTCGAGGATAGATCCCTCTCAATTCATCTGCACCTTCAACCTCTTCAATCTAAAGCTATGTGTACTGCTCGGCATATCGCATGATTTTCGAAATAATCTCAATGAAACTCAAATGGAAACTGCAGGAAAAACCTTGCTCGAACAATTAATATGTGTCATGTCAGTGGAATTCCTGAATGCCCAGTGAATGAGTGCCTACAACTCTATATGCTTAAGTAATCCATCTCTCTCTCGCACCCACACTCCCGGCCTCCCGCTCTCCCACTCTCTCGCTCTCCCCCTGTATGGCTCTCTTTGAATAAGTTGGCATTGTTCTTAATTATAAAGCGTTGTCATGTGAGCTTCCCATTCATTCAGTTTGGACAGCCGTCGGAGCAGCTCAGCTCGGCTCTCAGCTGTTCTTTATGTTCTTTATGGCTTGACGCCTAATAAAAATTAATTTAATTTGTCTGTATATGCGACTTCACTCTCTGTCTCTCTTTCTCTTTCGCTATGTATGTGTCTGTGTGTAAGTGGGTGTGCAGTTAACGCTTATGTAAACAGATTCACTTGCAATTCTCGCGTATCGCTACGTATCTGCTGTGCAAAACATATTAATTAGCATTTCCAATTTTGTATGCATATCTTTTTAACTATCTCGTAATGCAACGTTGCACACACTGCACAAACACACACACACACACATGAAGAAGAAGAAGGAACAGCAGCAGTGCAGAGCTGCCTCAGTGTGTGTCTGTCTAGTCGCTTTTGCAGTTCGTGTTGGTCAGCGAATTTTACTATATTTGAATTTCTTTCTTATGTATATAATAATACCTGGTAAAAATATAAAGCGGGTATAAACATATTACTGAAGATATTTATATTTGTCTAGTGATCTATCAAAAGCAAATAGATATTACAGATTATCATGATGATAATCTCATTAATAATATACAAGATATGTATAATCAGGTACATTTTCATTAAATTCTGTATGTGACTATACTACAGAGTATTGGTTAGTCCAGCTAGTCCTGCACATTCAAGATCGGATAGCAAGTCTTCTGGTAGAAAATGCTATTTAGGATATCATATATGTATTATGGAGTAACATATTCCAGAGATTTTAAGACTTCTTTTACAGGCACTAAATACTACTTAGCATATTATAACAAATTATCAGCTTATAGAAAGCAATAATACTAGGTATAGTACCTACAGGGTACGAGCTGGTCTCGCACTTCTATTTTCTGAAACATTCATTCTTGGCTTTAGTGCGCTTTCATACATTTATCGTATGAATTTTCGCGATAGTTGTGTTGCTGGAACTTTGGCATTGCGTCTGGCGCGACTTAACGAGAGCGTAAAAGCGAAAACATCAAAATAAATAGCTAAAAAAAATTAACAAGACAGCGTCGCTTTTTTGTCTGCATCGACCTGGCCATGGGGCCCTCACTGACTGACTGCCTAACTGACTGACTGACAGATAGACAGACGTAGAGACGGACAGGCGGACAGCCGTTGTGGCAACTAATCGAAACGCGTTGCAGCTGCCACAATTCGAGTCGAGTTGAGTCGCGTCGCGTCGAGTCGAGTCGAGCGGCAGTGGTTGCCCAAGTTGTTGCACGACAAAGAGCTTATAGATACTTTTATTTTTAGGCGCGAGTGTGTTTACCTACAATGCGCTCTCCAAAAACTTGGCGGCACGACTCGGCTACGTTCCAACTGGACGCACAGCAAGCACAGAGTCAGAGAAGGAGACGGCGCAGGAGGAGGAGTAGGAGGAGTAGACGGAGAGAGGCACAGAGAGCTTGTCAGGCGACGCGTTGAGACGACACGGACAAACAGGCAGCTCGAACAGGGAACACTGCAACGCTCCTTCACTTGAGTTCATCATGAGAGAGAGAGCGAGAGAGAGGGAGAGAGAGAGCGAGTCGGGTTCGGGCTTGGGCTTTTGTGTTTTCGTTGAGCCAATTGTTAGTTGAGCGGTGCCGCAGGCTGGCAACGTGCACATATAGCATGCACAGGATACACAGAGAGTAGCTCGACTGGTAGCTCTATATAATTTGATGAACAAACAACGACAGCAGCAGCAACAACAACAGCAACAGCAACAACAACAACGAAGCAACATCAACGGCAAACAACCTTGAGTCCAAGCTGACCATCAAGAACATATGCAAAGCATTCGCCCCGCACACAGGCCATTCGTATATTTGCTGATCGTAAAAGACAGCCCACGATATTGTTCGGGGCGTAACGCAGTTCCAAATTAGCATAAGAGAGATACTACGACTACTTCTCTGCGGAGCTGATTCATTTCGAACCCATTAGAATTTGTCAAATTATAGAACTGATTCACTAAATGGCCATGGCGAATGAATGCCAATTCATGTCCAATTAACAATGGGCTGGACACAAGTCTCGCACAGGAAACGGGCATGAATAAGATCTATAGACAGTTGTTCCTATGCGCAGAGAGCGCAAGACGGCATGTAAAGAAGTAGCTCTATGCATGGAATACTAAAGAGAGGGGGGGGAGGGGGCAATTCAATTATGAATTCCATTGAAGATCAGCAGATGATGAGATCAGTTGGCAAAAGAACAAAAAACTCGACTTATGTTGAGTATAAATTCATAAATTCAATAGTAAAACTTAGCTAAAGTGAACAAAGAATGCCTAAAAATGTCAAATAATAGAAATTCAAAGAGTTTCCTAAAAAAACCTAAGCTCTTTAGCTTTACACATAACAAAAGACCTACTCATATGCAAATTGAAATTCATATTAATAATCAGCTGATTTAAAATAAATATATAGTTAGTTGGGTTCGTTTGCTAGCCCAGAAATAATGTAACTAATTACACGCAATTTAACACCAAGCCCAACGTGAGGCAGACTCAGCTGGCTCATTAAGTGTTTCTTTCACTCTGACCCAAATACCAGAAACTAATCAGCCCACTCAATCTTGAATAATGAGCGTGCCCGATGGCCAAAGTGCACTATATCTCACTAATATGTCATCAATTTGCAACTAAAGACAATCAAATCTAAACAAAACAGCGTCAAAACTGTTAACGATCGATAAGAATAGGACGGAGTGCGATCTAGAGAGAAAGATAGAGATAGCGACAGAGAGGGAGCGAAACAATCAAGACACAATATTACATTTTAAAGTTGCATAGACAGCGCTTGATGAGTGCCCAAAGTGAATCAAGATTCCAAATCAGAATAACGAATCACAGATTAAATTACCATGTTTGTTCTTTCAGCTCACGATCAGCCCTATATACATATACCTCTCTGTCTCCGTCGCTGTCTCCGTCTCTGTCTCCGTCTCTGTCTCTGTCTCTTTCAAGTCCAAGTGGACTGCTAATTAAAAGCGAGTAAAACAAAGTCGAAATCAAATAAATTTCTAGCCCAAAATACAAAAAAAAAAAAGGGTAATAATTTCACAGACATTTCACATAAATAACATCAATAGAGCGCGCTGGTCGAAACTTCTTGGAAACGTGGGCCAAAACGTTTTCTAAAACATTCGTATTGTCTGGCTGCTCAGCTGGCCTGCTCTCTCTTCTTCCCTCTCTCTCTCTTTCTATTTTATTTTTCACTCGTTTTTATCAAACACCTAAGAAATAAAAAACAGGTATGATAATAGTAGTCGACTGCGTAATACTCGTTCAGGATTTAAAAGAAGTCCGAAATTAGTTAATTGTCGAGAAAGGGAGAGAGAGAGAGAGAGAGTTTGTGTGTACGAGAGAGAGAAAGAGAGAAATGTGTTATTTTTTATCAACTTAACGAGCTATTAAAAGCCTAGCGGCTATCTAGCAGAGCAGACGTATCAGAAATATCCCAAAAGAGTCAACACAAGTAAACATATATACCAAACCAATATACTCTTTTTACTCGCATGCACCATCATCATGAAAAGAAAACAAAGCAAGAAGAAGAAGAAACATCATTAACATGTCGTAGATACGCGCCGAGATTCAAAGTTTGATTCTTTTGCTGTATTTTGTTTTATATCTAACTGATTAACAATCGACGGACTGTTGCTCGTTGTTGTCGTTGGTATTTGTTATTGTTGCGTGTTGCTGTTGTTGTTGTTGTTGTTGTTGCTGTTGTTGTTGTTGTTGTTGCTGTTGTTATTGTTGCCTCATATCAGTCAGTCAACGCGCCGCAGCTCAGTTTTGAGTGAGGTTGCAGCATGGTGAGGTTGCCCCCATAGACTCAAGATCTACGCGACTTCGGACCTCAATCTCGATCGCTGTTCAATCGAGTGGTTTCCCCCTGCCACTGCCACTGCCCCTGCCCCTTTACCGCAGCGCCCTCTGCCAGTTGATCGTGTGAAGCTGCAGCATCTCAGCTCGAGTTGTATCTAAAAATTTCAACTGTTGCGTGGAGAGACGCAGTCGCAGCAACAGCAACAACAACAACAACAGCAGCAACATCAGCAGGTTAACACGCCAGCGCAGGTTAAACTGACCTGCGGACTGGACCGCAGCTCTTTTGTGTTGTTGTTGCTGTTGTTGTTGCTGTTGCTGTTGGCTTGGCCCGAACATTTTTGATTGCTTTTTTAATGTTTCCAATTTATACGAATCATTGTTGTTCTTTCCCCCTCCTCAGTTCTGGCCTGGCCATGCCACAGAGAGAGTCCATAATTTAGCCAGAACACATGAACAGCGAAAATGTTAAGAAAAATTACAAAATAAATAGCCAACTGTTACCTCTACCTCTCTCTGTCTCCTCCCCCTCCCCCTCCCCCTGCTCATGCTACGCGCTCCATCTCTCTGTTTTTCTGGTTTATTGGAGATGTCATAAAGTCAAATGCTTTGTCGGCGTTGCGACTCTCATCGATTTCAGTTACGCATTGCGCTCAATGTTTTTAATTAGACAGTTTTGATGTTGCGTCAATTGTCAATTGGCGACAAAAAGGGGCACGCAACAAGTTGGCTGCGAAATAGACGCCTGGGCCTAAAAAGGCGACGACGTTGTCGCCAACTTTGGCCAACAAATCTGTGTCAAGCCATGGGCAACATTCAACAGCACACATTCAATATCAAACGTTCAACTTGCAGCGTTCAACTTGCAGCAGGCGGAGGCAGCAGACGGAGGCAGCAGGCGGAGGCAACAGGCGGATGATCTGAAGCGCGACAAGTGATTGCCATCAGTTGTCAGGCCGCTATCGTTGATCACAATGTCAACAGCAGTAGCAACAACAACAACAACAACAGCAGCAGCAGCAACTGCAGCAACTGCAGCAACAGCAACAACAACAACAACAACAGGCAGTCAGTCAGACTGGCGACGGCATATTCCCGTGGGGAGCTGCATTTAAAAGGCATTTAAGCCACAAAATCTCAAGACCAGCAGCAATATCAACAACAGTTGCCGCAACAATTACAAAAACCAAGCCAAAAACTGAAGAGCCTAAGCGAATAGCAAATGCACTAACTGCCTGTCAGTGGAGGGTGCTGAAGGTACAATGTATTTTGAGTTAAAAATATAAATATATTAATATATTTTTTCGTCTCAGATAAATATCTTTTTAATATATGTATTTAATATTAAAATTTATTTTTAATTACTCCAATAAACTAAACTGAAATATTGAAGAGATTAGTAAATATGTTTCTAGCAATATTTTATTTTTAATTTTATTTTTAGAAAATATGTCATGTATATGTATATAGAAGGCGCACATTAAATGATTTTTTTTTTTTTTTTTTTTTTTTTTAATAAACAAATTTATTTAATGTAAAGCGGAAGTTTTCTAAATGGCATATAATATTATCTTATAAAACAGATTAGTTTATAAAGTACATAAAAATTAAATAAAGTAAGTTAGATGTTAGAATTAATTTAAGAGAATAATTTGAGACAATATTGCAAATATGAAAATTGTTCTTTGCTTTTCTTTGCTTAAGTGACTAAGGGGTATATGTAAGAAATAAAATTTATCTATATGAGCTCTTTAAAATTAAAACAAAAATTGTTATTAGTCACCAAAATATCGTTAAATTTTACTCTGTTTCTTTATAAACAAATCTTATCAAATTTTATATGGTTTATTGTGGCTATATATCAAAAATATATTACATATCTATAGAAAAGATTGTAGTATATGTATGTATGTACTTATAGACATTTTGCCAAAATGAGACTACATTTCTTTGTGCATTTACTTCAATGAGTATTAAAACATATATAATTATTGCTGCTTTATTCAATGACTAACTAAAGCACAACAGCTTTCATTTATTTTCGGACCCCTGTATATCTCGCTAACAGCGCATAGGTTCTATAACTCAGCCTTGCTTTTCTCGCAGTGTAAATGAAAACAATTGCCGCTAATGTTAATTTAGCTATTCACATGCAAGAGTTTGGTTAGTCTGATAGCTGAAGAGCATATCTGTTAATAAAATGCTTAATTGCTCGTGCGCACACACTCACACACATACTCGATGAGAAAACGATGATGCCCCACCGGCAAAAAAGGGCTGCCTTGCGGCATGCCACAGACGCCGCCGCAGCCGCAGCCGCAGCCGCAGTCGCAGCTTTAGCCATAGCAGCTGGGAGCCAGGCTTTCGTGACATGACAATTTCGATGATGACGATGATGAGCCGCTGCTGCTGCTCTTGGTGCTGCTGCTGCTGCATCTTGTGGCTGATCAAGATCAAGGCAGCTTGCAGCGACTCCATGATGATGTTGTCGTTGACATTGACGACGACGACGCACATTGACGATATGATAGACGCACTCATCACATCAGATCACATCACATCATCTGGCGGGACGTGCGCGTTGATTGTCACAGCAACTGGAACTGGGATCGGCAACAGCTACTGCCACAGCAACTGTTGCTGCCGCTGCTGCCACTGATGTTGCTACTGGCATGCGGGTTCCACTCAACGTTCAACGAAAATTGCAATTTGCCGTCATTTTGTAATGAGGGAGCGCCGACGTCGACGACGACGACGACGTTGACGTTGACGCAGCTCGAAATTATGGCAAATTGTTTATGGGGTGTTTAAATGGCCAGCAAAGTTGTTGTTGTTATTGTTGTTGTTGTTGTTGTTGTTGCCGGCAGTTGGCTACGCCAAGGCGAAGCTATAATTTTATTTGTAAATAAATTCACGAAAAACCAACAAAAAGAGATAAAAAGGGAGAGAGACACAGAGAGAGAGAGAGAGAGACAGATGGAGCTAGAAGTGGACCCGCCTAACGCGCGCTCTGGCCATTAATCATTTGCACCCTGGCAGCGGACAGCAGCAACGCCTGCAGCCAAAGGTTCCACTAGCTCTCTCCCTCTCTCTATCAGTCTCGTTCTCTCTCTTTCTGTCTCTATTCTAGTCGTTCAGTGCGTGTGTATTTAACTAACTCATTATAAATAAGCTGGAATCCCTAACATGCAATTAAATAACGTGGGTCTAATCCTAATGAGACGACAGGCACTATGTCATGTAGTTGTTGTTGTTGTTGTTGTTGAAGTGGTTGTTGCTACGTTGCTCGTTGTTCATTCGCTTGTTTGCTATTCGACGTTCGCTGCTGCAGTCTTTGGCTACCCAACTTGGCCATGCAACATTTGCGTTTGCGCATTTGCCCATTTCCTCCAGGCAGAGGGACCCAAACACAGCGCGCTACGCATGAGTGAAAGCTGCGATTTAGAGAATGTCAGAGCACAGCAAAAGAGAATAGAAACACAGTGACAGAGAGGGAGAGAGAAAGGAAGTAAGGCAAACAAACACGTGTTCCAAGCCAATTGCAAATGGGCATGGCACCAGCCCAGACTCTACGTTTCGCAGCAAAACCCAAATATTAATCATACTCGCGGGACAGAGAATATTATGGCTTCACATAGAACACACACACACAATGTATATGTATATGTGTAAGTGTGTGTGTGTGACATTAGTCTTTTTCAATATCTGGCGTTGGCGTCTCTGGTGGGCATTCTAGGAAAGTCAGCGTTGATTTCAGCAGCGTCTGAGCTGAGTTCAACGACAGCGATTCTTGTTTTTGTGTCGAAATACGCCGTATATCAGCTCCATTATCAGCGGGCGCAGAGGAAGTGATCGAATTTCTCACAACTCCGAGACTTGATGTAGAAAGTGAATGAATGAATGACTCGAATGCGGCGCTTGCCATGGCAAATCTCCTCTTAATTGATACATCAGAATCACATAATTGTATTACGATTACAGGCAGACAAGTGTATACATATGTACATATGTATGTATGTATGTATGTATGTATGTATGTATGTATGTATGTATGTTTTCATAGTTCTTCAGATTTCTTGTTAAACTCACTCAATGTGAGCAAATTTTAGGAAGAACAAAATTCTAAAGCTGTTGACGCCACTTAAGCAGTGTGGACTGCCTATGTATGTATATATAAATATATTTATATGCATGTGTTCATAGCTCTTTAAATTTCTTATTAAACTCACTCAATGTGAGCAGATTTTGAGAAGAAAAACTGCTAAAGCTGTTGAAGCATTCCAAGAGTATTAAGCAGTAAATGTATGTATGTATGTATGTATGTATGTATTTACGTATATGTACATATATATTATATTCATAAATATGTGTGTACATATGTAAATGTTTATTTCTGAAAAATATTTTCCTAGACTTGGCAGGAATTTTGTTTGCTTATTAAATATGAATATTCGTGTACTTCCCCTAATTTATTTATGCTCGAAATTAATTTCTTCAATGAAATCAATTGAGCTTGCCAATTCATTCACAATATTTATACTTTAAGGCCACCCAAAGCTCATATGTATAAATATTGCCCTACAAAATGATTTTTATAAGCAAAAATAAATAAGTGTTTATTATGCTTTGTCTTCCCTCAAAGAATTCTACTCTGATAAATTCTATCTCTGCTCATACTCGAACTGTTCCATTTCATAATATTCCATTATATTCCATTGTCTGCTCTTCTGTTCTCTGCTTTTATCCCAGTGCAAATTGTTTGTTGATTTTAACACTGAGCACTAAAAACGAAAGAGTTCTTGGTAAGCGTAGTCTTAGCCTGGATTGCATTCTGTTCTCACCTGTAATTAGGAGCTGGTCAACCTCTAGACAATGCAGGCGATGATGCTGCTCAGTAGCCTCAAGTTTTGATCTTTAGCTAACAGCTTATCCCTCGATTTCCGAAGGCTTCAGCCCACGCACCTTGAAACTAATGAACCGCGGCTCGTCTGAGGCACTCTTTCGAGTTCCTAGGAAAATCTTTTATGATCTTGGAAAGAGAGAGGAACAGAGTGAGAGAGAGAGAGAGAGAGAGGGATGTAGCTGTATGTGTAAACCCTTGTTCAAGCAGCACACACACTCTAATTGCCGCTGCAACCATTCCAAGTAGACGCGAAGGGCTATAAAACTTATAACCGCAGGATTTTCACTGTCAGCACAGCCATTAATCCACTCGGACAGCAGCGGGCGGGTTTCTCTCTCGTCTTGCGTCTCTGCCCCTTCCCCTGCTCGATGGCTCTCTAACAACCTGGCAACGCCCTTGTAAAGAACAACTACACCAGTCCAATCGCAGCTCTGTGAAGTTCGAGTTGGAGTTGGAGTTGGAATTGGAGTTGGGGCTCTACAGGCTACGGGGACCAGTTGTCGTCCGTCCATTGACACTAGTGGACAAGAGTTGGCTCTAATAATTTCGTTCATTATGAATTAATTTAATTTGAGCAACGGCCGCGGGTTTGTTTAATATGCGAGCAGACGGCAATGGGGCATTGAGTGAAAAGGTTGCCCTCGAGAGCACAACGGGTGGGCGCCACGGATTGTGTCAAAGATATGCGACGCATGTGGCGCAAAGTTCCGCCAAATGCACAGTTGGTAGTCGTTCGGTTCGGGGCTTTTGGAATTTTTATATCCATACACATACGTACACACATACATACATATAACCCATTTACTACAGGTTTCTTAGAGCGAGAAGCCGAAATGCTTCTTGATTTGCCTCGGAAAAGGTCAAACGCAACGCAAAATTGGCTCAGAAAGTTTCGTCAGATCAACAACGGCTAAAAGCTTATCGATAACTCGAGTCTCTGTTGCAAGTATTTTTAGAGTCTCAGGCCAGGCCAGACCAGACCAGGCCCGACCAGGCAGGCAGGCAACGTTGCGTGTTTGGTCGGCTTTGACCTAAAATAAAGTTGGCATTTTGAGTGTTTTATTGCATGGACACAAGTTTCAAGCAATCAACAAAGCGACTGATCAAATGCAAGATCATCCCAATGGACAGACATGCCATACACACACACACACAAGCACACACACCAGCTCCAGCTCCGCGTCAGTGTGAAAGAGAGGGAGAGCGAAAGAGCTCTGGCTGGAGAGAAATATGTTTATAAACATGCACATTTGGCACGCGATCATCAATTTTCGATGCCTTACAACTGCGTACTGTAAGTTACTTTTACCATTTTGGCCCTCAACAGCTCACAGCTCTCAGCGTTATCACTGTGCAACAAAGACGCTGCCACAACATCCACTTCTGGCCAGCAATGAATAATGAGAGGAGGTGTGCACACTCATATATTATGCTCGCGGGGCAAAGAACACGAAATCAAATGAACGCATTTAAATACACTTTACTTTTTCTTTTCATTAAACATACATAAATACAAATATGTTTATTTATGTTTGTGTGTATGTGTATATAAAAGTATTTTAATAGAATTTTGGCTGTTTTTCTTTATAATTTGAATTTTATTTTCAGCCCCCAAGGAAAAAATAAAAATATAATTAAAGAAATATTAAAATAAAATTTTAAAAAATATATATATAATTATTATTATTATTGTTTAATATTATGTAAATACTTATTCTAGAGAATCAAACGTTATTTCATTTACAACTTAAGGAACTGGCTTGCAAATACTTTTCTGCCTTACTGTATACATATTTTCTCTTTCATGTCTATTTAAATATTGTTTCAGGACTTTGTAGCTTTGCCATAATATTCCCTTATCATGTAACAGTTTTTAGTATTGCTTAATCCCTATCCTGTTGTGGTCTTCGCTATGGTTAGTTTAGCAATCTTTCATGGTAGAGATTTAGGTAAAAACAATTCGTTCTGCTGTATTCGAGCCAAATTTATGAGGAAACCTTGAAAATGTTTGCAGATAATTTCGGTACATTTGAGTGTACCTACTGTGATAATTTGCAGGGTGTGAAAATACAAAAAATATATACTTATACATACATATACATTTTCATTAAAACAACTAGCAAAATGCTTCAATGGAAATTAGCTAGTTGAGCTACCGAGCTAGAAATTTCAGTTACACAGACATACATACATACATATAATCTGTATATTCTTGCAATCGATAACTCTTATATCACATTAGACTTATATTTAGCAAATTCATCATTCCTACTTATCCCACTGGCTACTTCCTTTTGCTGTCCGTCGATCGTCTGTCTAGCAACATTGTTGCTGCTTAGGCTCTAGGGTTCCGATGTTGCGTTTGCTGCTGGCCAGTGTTGATAGGTTACCTTAATTGTTACACAATGATCGCGCTGAATCTGCGCCTCGTTGGTTCCCAATTATAAAAGCCGATTAGATAACCAGCGAGCCCAAAAAGCAAGCCCGGACCAAACAGCAAGTGGCCCATCATCATGTTTTATTATGCCCAGGCAGCCGCATTGGCCGGCTGTCTGCGGCGGCCTCCTGCCTCTGGCCTCCTGCCACTGGCCTTTGCTCAGGTCTGTGTGTGTCGGTGCTGTTTTTGGATTATAATACCGAAGAACAACAAACAAGAGGGAAAAAAGTTTCGACTCATTCGCTGCCATTTAGAGCAACAATAGGAGACCGGCAAATGTAAACACCGATCGATACGAAAATGAGCAATAACCAAAAACTGTACCCAGTGTATCCAGTGTATCCAGTGTACGCGGTGCCCAGTGCTTGCTGAGGATCGATCGACCTTCTCTCCAACAGCAGCACTACCACCAGCAGCACCGCCACCACTACCACCAACAAGCAACAAGTATACCCAAATATGCGATCATTACTCATGCGCGATTTCACAATAAATCAACGAGACGTGTTCACAATAATTTTATTCAACTTATTTTCTTGTCGGTTGGTCTCGGCCCGGTCTGGTCTGTGGTCTGGTTTGAGCTCTGTTCTTATGTAGTATGCAATGTGTGTGTGTGTGTGTCGATTGTTATACCCTGTAAGCAGCCGAGTTCTGGGATAGCAAATGAAAGGCTTGGCAATTGATTGGCCTTAACAAGTGAAGAAATCTAAATGAAAGATGCAATTTACTCAAATTATAGTTGGGTATTGAATTCTTCAGCATTATATATAGAAATGGTATCCAATAACAATTATAGTCACTCATAGGAAGCTAGTTGCAACTTGCACTAGCATATCTATGATTAGCGCCATCTATTGTTCAGTAGACGCAGGCTGCTTGCATTCCATGTTTAAAGCATTTATATAAAGGGTAGCTTTTAGTCTTTAACTCTCTGCTGCAGCGTTCTAGCTTGTTATTAACTGTATGAGTGTGTCTGTGTGTGTGTGTGCGCGTGTATTTGTTGGCTGCTTGTTGGCCCGGCCAACAGCTTTAAAGGAGCGCAGGCTTTTATGTTGTTGTCGGCGGCGTCGGCAACAATGAAACCGTTTTTCGTTACGAGCATCGGGAATGTGTTGCTAAATATGCAAAGCGACTTCGGAGTCCCCATTGGCCAATGGTCGACTCACTGCATCGGCAGCTAGCTCAACCTGGTGGCGTTGGCGTCGGCCTCAGTTTTAGTCTCAGCTTTAGCTGCAGCGTCGGCGTCGTCGTCGTCGTCGTCGTCGGCGTCGACTTCGTGATGTGACGCTTCCCACTCTGTGGTCTTTGGGCTGGCGCTGTGGCCGTCTCTGGTCCGTTTCGGCAGTGCGGAGTGCAACTATTTTCATGTCGCGGATCGTGATGAAGTTAGGTGCATGGCCACGCAATGGGGCATCCAACCAAATGCCTGCCTCCGATCATTTGCAAATTATGCATGTATGTGTATGTGTGTGTGTGTGTGTGTGTTGGAAAAAGAAGAAGCTACACGATTTAATTGTTACGCACAATGACAGTCAGCAGAGGCCAGAGCAAGAGAGAGAGAGAGAGAGAAGGTGGGCATAGCTACAAGCAGACAGCGGAACTAGCATTGCATTGTATTGTTCCTGAAGTAGCAAAAAGGGTTATGAGGCCCAAAACATTTGCAAGCTGCGCGGCGGCTGAGCCAAGGCTTTGCTTAACCATTGCCCTTCAGCTGCGAACGGGTCCAGCGCTGAGATTGCTTCGTTGGCAACGTTTAGCGGAGGGCCCCGAAGCAGCTATAATTCAAACCGTACAATTGTCTTTTAATGATAGGTTTACCTGGTATATATAGGAGAGATAACTATTTGCTGTCGAGAGCTGCAGTTGTTGAAGAGTTGGAGTTGGAGCTGGAGTTTTTCACAAATTGATTTGCTAGAAATCATTAAGTTGAATTCATTTTCTATATGTCTTTTGGCTGCTCTGAGGAAAATTGATTTATGATCTTCATTAGTGCTCAAAGCATCCTTCAGGATTATTGTATTTAAGAAAAATTACACTTGCATCATCATTTATCATTTCTTTTATAATAAATTTAATTTGAAACGAAACAAAATGCTTACAATTCATCAAATTTATAAGGAGAAACCTGTTAGAAACAGAAAGTATTATTATATATTTCTATATATTCTCGCTCTATTCAATGATCTCTGCTCGTGCTCATAACTCAGCCCGAAATGGAAATATTTCAAAAAAAATTTGAATGTATAGCACATAAATCATATATCAAATTATGAACTTCAGTCGAGCGCAATTGCCATAAATCATTTCGAAAGAATTCGAACTCATATGCATATGGAAAACAGTTTAACAAATTTGTCCAAAATTAAAGCAGTCGGCCTCAAATGGGGTTAATTAAAAAATGCTACTGGAAAAAAGGAAAGAAAAAAACAAAAAACGAACAGAGTTCGAGGGGGTAGAAAAAAAAACTGGAAAGAACTAAAATAATCTGTCAACGAATCTGTGCTATGCGGCACTTGTGTAAAAGGGCATTGGAGGCTTCGTCGTGTCGCATGGTTTGCATTTCGAACATGTTTTATAAATAACGCTAAGCAGCTCGACGAACCGCCGACAAGTCAATGAAGTGCTGGGCGCTCTTTAATAAAAGGCGGAGAAGAAGACGCAGATGAGCGAAGAAGCAGAGGAGGAAGCAACAACAACAGCTAAAAAAGTGCGATCCACTCGGTAATCCTCATGGTAACTAAAGCGCAAAACATGGATTTCGTTTTAAAAATCGTGTCTTGTTCTTGCCACGGTCAGGCCAACAGCAGCAGCAGCAGCAGCAGCAGCAGCAACTGCAACAACAACAAAAGCGGGGTTTATTCTGTTTAGAACTTGGCTGTCTCTTGGCTGATGGCTATGGCTAATATGCATGCAATCAGCCAGGAGTGCAGCCTATGGGCTCCACGAAAATATGTTGCGGTGGTTTTTGCTTAGTTTCTGCTGTGTAAAACGGCTGCCACGCAAAAACCAATAGATCAGGCAACAGCTCAGCTAGCTGCTTGCCACGCCCCGCCCCGCTTAGAGGGGCACATATTTTGCTTAACGAATGTCACATAGCCAGCAGATGACTGAATGCCTGGAATGAAGAGTAAAAGAGAGCGAGTGTGCAAGAGAGAGCGAGAGAGAGAGAGAGAGAGCGAGAGAGTGGCATAGGAGATGCTTCATTGCATTTACATTCACTCAGTCTATGTGTTGGCTCACGTACGTTTAGGACATGTTGTTGTTATTGTTGTTGTTGCTGTTGTCAAGCCAAACTGCTACTGTCAAAGTCACGTTTTAATGTAACGCTGGCTCTCGATTCGGCTGCCTGAAATATTGAGATTGAGTTACGAGCAGCCAACAACTTTTGTCAACACGCGAAGCTGCATAAATGCCGCTTAAATGGCATAAAATATGCATATGCATTTTGCCCAAGGAAGTCGCTGCAGTGCATCGCAGTGCAGTGCATTGGAGTGCAGTGCAGAGCCCGTTTGGCTGCAACTTGCTGCAAGTTTAGCTGCTGGCAGCAGGGCCCGGTGTTACCTGGCCAGTTATCGCAGCGCGTTCAACATATTTCAAAGTTACACGACTGACGACTCGACTTGCCTGACACGCCCTTAGTTAGTTAGTCGACTCGCCAGCGTCTGTCTGTCCATCTGTCAGGCCTTTCAGTCAGTCTCTGTTTCAACTATGTGGCCAGTTTCCTGCTGCTGCTGTTGTTGTTGTTGCTGCTGTTGTTGTGGCTAGTTGGCTGCAGGGCCTACGCTTCGCTGCTTGCCTTAGACAACTTAAAAATTCTTTGTAATTTGCGTTTTTCACACCCATTTGATGTAGCACCCAGTTTTAATCTTAATCCCTGCCACCGAAATTGCTAACTACTCATAAATGCCTGTGCCTTCGGTGAAGGGGTCGGCCCGCTGCAGATCCCTATCCGTTGCGCGAACAAAGGAAACAACACACACGCCATAAATCGATCGTGGCTTTTCCAACACACGCCGGAGACTGGGAAAAACTGTCAAGTTTTTCATGTTGCTGTGAATGCCTAACTATGTATAAGCTAGCTATAAGGAAATGTTTCACTTAATTGTGGGTAGTGGTAGAGCTGGTCTTTCAAGTAAGTAATTCAATATAAATTTAAGTTGGAGTTAAATAATATTTAATGCTTAGTTAAGGCAAGTAAAGTAAAGTTGGCATAAAATATGATGTTTACAATGAAACACATATTCAATAATCTTCTGCATAGTCAGAAAGTTCAGGGTCTTAGAGAGGGTGAGGAATAGAAAAAGAAAGAGACATAAGTGGGGATATACCGTAAGAGAGAGAAAAATGGAGAACGAAAGGAGAAAAAAGAAAGAGATGAGTCTGCCTTTTCTTGCCATCTTTTGTTTTTCCGTATATACCTGTCTCTTTCTTTTTTCCACTTTCCTTCCTTTTACCTCTCTCGCTGGCTCTTTCACTCTAGCTCTATCTCTACCTCTCGCTCCCTCTTCCTCTGCATACTCTCTCTCTGCCTTCGTCTCGCCACATATGTACATAACTCTGCTTTAATATCGGTGTCCGACCATATCCGTATCCCAAAACATAATGTCTCGGCTCCATTTAGGTGTCAATTATCAAAAATGCCTGTCGCTGATTAGATGTCAACGGGGCAACAGTTGGCATGGCATGCCATTATAATTGCCATATGATTTGCTATAAAATATTTATGCATGTTGCTCATGAATTTATTTGGCTGAAAACCTTGGCCAATTTGAGAGGCTCATCAATTGCTTTGTCAAATGCGAACCGCAAGCTAAAAACCACTTTTCAGTTTTCAATCCGCGCCCGGTTATCAAAAGCAATTTTCGACGCTTCACTCGTGGATGGGGCTGAGGAGTGGGGGGATGGATCTAGGCGCTTGGCTGATCTGCAGCACTTTATATAGCCCGCAGCTGATAAAACTCAATACTTTTGTGTGTTTATGGCCAATCAGAAATCATGCCCAGGCCCACCTCAATATAAGCGCAAATATCTATGTGAATATACATATGTATATAGTATATATATATGTGTGTAGTATGCATAAGCAGCAGCTTCTGTCGCACATGGCTATTCCCCCCGCCTCTGCAATGGAAACAAGTGTCATTTTTAGCCAATTTCGCTGCGTTGCGTTTGCGTGGCATGAAAACTCAATGGAGTGGACACGAGCCCATGGCCAGGCCAAGCCAAGCCAAGCCAAGCCAAGCCAAGCCAAGCCATGCCATGCCGGGCCGGGCCAGACCAGTCGAGAGGACTGGCCAGGGAGTGTGGAGAAAAAAGTGCGAACGCGTTAACTACATGGCGTCGCCAATCTTAGCTGGAAAACGTACGACAAGACAAGACAAGCCAATTGCAGGCCCTGCTGCTGCTGCTGCCGCTGCCTCTGCCACTGCTGCTGCTGCAGTTAGAGGAGACTGCAGAGAGTCGGCTGCTGCCCACTTGGCATCGAGAGGCAGGCGAGGAGCGCACAGTAGCGCCTGCGGGCCAATAAGTGTGTGAAATAAACAATGTGCACACGTAGCTCTCGCACCGCCATCCCCATTCGACTGCTTCGTGTTGCTTGTACATTTTTGTGCTCAACCAGACAGAGCAACAGCAATACCAACAACAACAGCAACACCAACAACAACAGCAGCGACCTGTGAAGCGTGTATGAAAAAAAAGTGAAGAAAAATAAATAAATAAATTGCAACATTGGCAGCATATTTTTACACTTTGGCTTGCACCAAAAACCCACGGCCCTGGCACTGTCCCTGGTTTAGTCTGAAGACGCACTTTTTACCACAAATAAACATACATATATACATATATATAAGAGACGATTGCACTTGGGCATACTGCATTTTAAATGCAGTTTGTCACGTTTTCCAATTCATTTCAATTGCCATCAAAGCAAACAATCAATCAAAATTAAATATAAATTGGGCAGCTGAATGATGCGCAGAGCAAATGCTCAAGGCATTTCTGAGTTCTTTATATAGAAAGTATGTATCTGAATATGACGAATATGATATGTAGCTGGGCATATTTATATTTATATTTATTTATATATGATATTTGATACATGTATGTATATAAAGTTAGTATAGAACTTTAAAAAAGTAATTTGATTTTAGACAGACGTATTCCTTATTAATTTTTAAATTTTTTTTAAAATATATGTCATCATAAATATAGGAATATTTAAAAATTATCTATGCACACTATTATTATCATACAGATTAATATCATAAATCATAAATATGAATAAAAAATAATAAATCAAAACAAATTAAATAGAATTTAATTTCAGACAAATTTACAGATTTTCTAGCCGAACCTTTTATAATTATTAAATAAATATATATTTAAAAAAAATTAAATTACATAACATTTTCTTTGCAAAATAAAAGCTACATATATATTTAATACTTATATATATTCTTTATCTTAATTATTTATATTTAAAACAATTAAATGCTCATAGAATATTCTTCACAATATACTTTTTCTCCATATCCCAACATTAACTGCACCACCATGTAATATCCAGAAAAAAAATCTATGCCCAGAGTATTTACAATTCGACCAACTAGATTAAAGCGCTGCTTAGTTGGTATTTTATTTTTGCAGCAACGTTTAAGTGGCGCGGCATGCCTAGGCGACGTGTCCAGCTTCAGTTCCATAACCGAAAACCCAACTGGAGCCCGATCCCAATCCCGATCCCAGTCCTGGCTGTCAGCGCGTCTGGCGTCAGCAGCGGAGTCTGTGGAGTCCAAGATCTGAAGGTCTGCTTTTTATTCTTATTAGCTGTTGTTGCTGGCATCCTTTTGGCTTCTCTCTCTCTCTCTCTCTCTCTGTGTGTGTGTCTCATCATCAGGCGCTGCCCTTTTGCTGATTAAAACTGCGAAATCCAATTTATTTCAAAATTTATTGTGTCTCACACGCGCAGCGACGTCCAGGAATTGAAAAATATCAATAAAGGCATATGAATTGTTACCCAATAATAAATCAAGTGCCCCAACTCCAGCTCCAACTCCAACAACAACAACACCAACAACAAATATGCTTTTTATTGTTTATATAAAAAGAGCTGAAAGAGAAGAAGCAGAAATAAGGCCCAACTCTGGTATTTTTCGCACCGGCCAACGAGCGAAATATTTCAATGCGAAAATCACCGAAAATCGTTGCGAATGTTGGTTTTATTCTCTCTCTCACTCACGCTCGATCTGTCCCTCTCTCTCGCTCGCGCTCTCCTTTGCTCTTGCTGCTCAACGATCGCGAACGTCATTTCATTTCAATGAGGACGGCAATTTTCTAAGAACGAAGCGCATACCATGGAATCAGAGGAACAGACAAACAGAGGGAGCGAGAGAGTGAGAGAGAGTGAGTGAAAGAGATAGGGAGACACAGCAGAGGCAGCCAAACAACGCCGGCAATGGGCAAATGGCAGCTTTGGTGTTTCAGAAATATGTGCAAACAATTACGAAGCATTTGCCAGATCGGGATCGTCACTCCGATACAGTGGAGAGACTGAGACTGAGACTTGGGACTGAAACTGGGATGGAGATCTCGCGCGCTCTTGTCCGTCTCCTTGATGATATTTCGTCAATTAGAATGTTCGAAACGAGCTGCGAATGTGCGAAGATACATTTCTGTTTCGCGCTCTGTTCGACTCGGTTGTATTTTTTTATTTTTTTGGGAGCTACTCTTAGCCCTGGAAGCATCAGCAGGCAGCTCAAATTAATATCTGTGCGATAACTCAAAGTCCGACTTCATGATGAGGAAGAGAAAGAGGTTGGGTCTTGGTGGCAGAAGACGCGGCACTCTTCCCAGCGCCGTTTTGTATTTCGCTTCGTTTTCATCTGCTGCTGCGGCTGCCCCTGCTTCTTCTTCTTCTTTGCAAATTTCGAACTCCACGTTCCAACATCCTGTTTCGTGCCGTTCATCTTGTCTTTTCAATTGTGGGTCTCGCTTTGTTGTTGTTGTTGTTGTTGCCAGCTAGTTAAGCAGTTAAGCAGTTTCGCGTAAACGTTTTTCCAATATGATTTTGTTGTTGTTGTTGTTGTTGTTGCTGTTGTTGCTGCGGCTGTGTGTTTAGGCTGTCTTCAGGGTTGTTATTTTAAAATTAGCACTTTGATTTAAGTTGTCTACACTCTTGGCGGCCTGTCTCTCTCTCTAGTTGGCTGCCTTGCACAGGCAGGCCAGCTGCAACGGCAACGGCGGCAGCAGCAGCAGCAGCAGCAGCTAAGGTGTTGAACAGCTGAGTGAAGGGCCAAGCGGACAGCGGAGGCAGGTGGCAACAGGTATGTTGTTGCCTGATTACTGCGCTTCAGCGAAAGGTTGAAGGTTAGAGCAGATAAACTGTTGCTGTTGTTGTCAGCAAACCTATTATCTACATATCATATGAACGATGAGAGCCAGCTTGAGAAATGCCCAAAATATTGTATTGCAAAATCTGTTGGCATGTTGCGCGGAGCTATTTACCATTTCCTGGTTCAAGCATCAATTTGAGAGACAATCATATGTATATATAATATATGATTAAATTTATGATTTGTTGTCTAAGCAAACGTCAGTCAAATGTGAGATTGAGTAAGACTATCTTGATGACAAGCCAAGTTTCTATGTAGACAAAGTCAAAGTTAGGTTCTTCCCAAGCGGAGATCGAACCCTGATCAAACTATAAGGGAGGGGAAGCGAGCTTGAAGGGGAAGGTAGTTTTAGGGGGTTGGCAGCTTCAAGGGCAAGAGAGCTTGATGGGAAAGTGAGTTTTAAAGGGAAGGCAGCTTGATTGGGAAGGGGAAGGGAGGTTGAAATTAAAATTAAAGTTAGTTTATCTATACATTTATCTAATCAATAAAATTTGTATTCAGCAACTGCACAGCTCTTTTTGTCTTTGTTTAAGAGCGTCATTTATGTGCTGCTTTGGCTTAATGAAACACCTTGAAAGAGCTGTAGCCAGGCAAGTCATCAACTTGATTGGATTGGAATTCTGTTGCTAAACTTCCTCACTTGTGGCTCATAAGCAATTCATTAGGCCAAACTCTCAACAGGATTTATCAGCTGCTGCTGGTGCTGCTGTTGCTATCCTCCTCCTGCTGCTGCTGCTGCTGCTGCTGCTGTGTCTATGTGGATAAGTTAACGATAAGTTGACGTTAACTTTCACGTCTTTAGCTTTTGTGGCCTGTTTAGCAATCAACGTGCTTATCTGTCCGTCTGGTCGTAATCAATCATTAAGAGTTGCTTATCTGATGCGCAGCTGCAAGCTGCAATTCTTCATTTTCTTCTTCTTCTTCTTCTTCATCTTCATTTTTATTTATTTTAACGGCCTTCGCAGCCTCCCAATGTCAACACGTAAGTGCTTCCGGCTAGCTCTTATCACACTCATTTATACCGATGGCGATGTTGTTAATTAAAGTCAATTTTTGAATAAATTGTGTGAATGCCATAAACTGCATTCGCTGGCTAATCAGACCGCGGGCGCCCAAAGTTGATACATTTTTAATGCGCTCTGCGGCCGGAAGGAAGCGCAACACGTAAACGTGTTAATATGGACAGCACAATCTATTAATTTGTCAACAATAAAATGGGAACGAGACGAGACGAGACGAGACGAGTCAAGTCGAGTCGACAGCGGCGTCAATGAGAGCAATAAGAGCGTTGGAGCCAGCGCCGCTGCTGAAGACTCTGGGCTGCAGATAACGCAGCTAAACAGCAGCCGGCATACGTCTCCAGTTGGCCAAGACGACAGCTTTGGGCCCGACCTGGTTGACTGGCTGGCCGGTTGACTCGTTCGCTGCTTGTCAGCACAGCAGGTACGAAATTAATATGCGAGCAACAATTAAGATAAGCGCGCAAAGTTGTGAAGCTGCGGCGGCTTGCTGCTGCTGCTGCGGCTGCGGCTGCTGCTGATGTTGCTGATGGGAAGGGGGCACAGTCGGTGGCCAATGACTAAACTCGGGCCAAACCAAAACATTTTTTCTCTCATCTTGTATGCTCGCTCATGGAGTGAATCAAGAGTATATCGAGCTGTCTGAAATTTGGTATATATAAGGGCGTTGACTCACGTCGGATATGATAAGTCAGAGCAACTGTTTCTTTGAGTCTGAGTAACATAGATCGATTACAGTTGCTCTCCTATTCGCCCATTCGTACTTGATGTTGTAGTCGAGCCCTGAGCGAGCATTGACCAGTCGATTGCTGCCGCTTGTTGTGCTCTGAGTTGCTTTAATATCATTTTGGGCTGGCACCTTCGGTCCAGCAGACGCAGCGACGGCGACTGCAACTGCAACGGGGACTGCAGTAGCTCCGACAAAAACTTTATCCATTAACCGTTGTCTTTGCGGTTGTCGTTCTTGTTGTTGTAGCTGTTGTTGGAGTTGCTGTTGCTGCAGTTGCAAGGTGGCCTTGATGACAAACGGCGGCATGTTTTTTAAACGATAATAATATAAATTTCATATAAACATATACATATACACATACTTATACAATAATGTACATTTATTTTATGAGCTTAAAAAAAATATATTAATTGCGAATTGATTGTAAAAATTTTACGCGGGAATTTCTTTTTATTAAAGCTGCATTTTTATACCCTGAACCCATTGAAAAAGGGAAATCAGGGTATAATGGTTTTGTTAATTTTAATAAATGCCATTTCGATAAGTGCCAAGAAACTCGAATGGTTTAAATTAACCGACAGTAGATTAACAATTTTATTAAACTTAAAAAAATATATAAATATAATATAAATTAAATAGAAATAAATATACTATGAAACAAATACATTGTTTTGAATAAATTATGTTATATATTATATATTATTATAGTAGATTATTTTGAGCAAAGTTTAAATTTATTTTTGTGAAATTTATTGATGATAATTTTGTTACCTTAGTAGATAAAATATTACATAGTTTTCCCTTGCCAAAATTAAATAATAAAAAGAACAATAAAAACTGTTTTTTTCCAGTTGATTGAATAAATTGAGCAGCTGCCCTGCTGGCCCATCAGTCTCAGCATTTTTGCCTGAGTCGTCAATCAAACGAGGGGCCAGATTATTTCTCTGTTGCTCACATTCATCAAATTTTGTTTGCCTTTGTAATTGGTCACAGTGATTATATTATCAATTATGAAGTTATTAGTATATTGTTGTTAATTGGCAAAGAAATTATTATAAATTAGGAAACTAATTTTGATAAGCGAAAAACAAAGCGAAATACGTCAACAAATGCTAAGATTTTAGCTGGAGCAAAAGAAATTCACATATATTTATGCAATATGTATATAAACTAAAATCAAATAAATAAATAAAAAACAATAAAATAAAACTAAACTTCGGCCTGAGCTCAGCTGTGATGCGCTCAATTACGAGGCAGGCAAATCAATGTCTATTGAATGCATTTATTTTTATCAATTTCATATATGCGGCATTTTCGTATATATATAGATATATATAAGTATTTATAGACATAAATCAATCAGTCAACAATTCAGTTTGCAATAAAAGCAAATTATTTTGATCATAATTCGGGCAATTCCTCAAAACTCGTTTCGCATAACACGAGAACGTGAGAAATTTCATTTAATTTTTATATTGTGTTGTCGTCGTGTGTTTTTTTTGCTTTATTTCTTTAAAAGTGATTTTCAGGTATTTTGTCATAAAACACCTGACAGGTGAGCGTAATTTGAGCGCTTTACGAGCTGTGCGAGCTGCTGTGCGGTTGACAATCTGTTGATTAATTGATTAACGATTTCTCAAATTGATGCAATTCTCACCTGCCTGCAATCCTCTCTCTCTCTCTCTCTCTCGCTCTGTGTCTGTTTTTTTCGCTGTGCCTGGGCGTTAAGTTTAGCATTTTGACAACTTATTTGAGGCACGTCAATTACAGCTGCCCACATATGCTGACAGTTGCAATTAAAAGCTAAAAAGTTGTTGCACCATTTGCAACAACTACTCGACCAACAACAACAACAACAGCAGCTCGTTGTTAATAGACATGTAAACTGCAATTAAAACACGCGCAGCCACCAAAATATTTTGAGCCGAGTCTTGTTCTTCTCCGCTCAGTTTTTTATTTGTATTTTCTTAATTAAAATATTTAAGCACGCAAATAGTGGGCCTGGCAGTTGGTTAGCTTTACAACCAGTTAGCCATTCGGCCAGTTGGCCAACTCGACTGGCTGGGCGTGGCTGGCGCTGCTGCGGCTTTAATCAAAGTTGGTTTTTTGTTGCTATCTCTCTCTCTGTCCCTCTCTCTCTCTCTCTGTCTCTCTCTTGCTGACTCTTAACTTTAGCCAGCGGGGAATCAATCATTTGAAATTTAAACGTCATCGTGCGTCAGAAAACTCATAAGACAGAAAAAATAAAGAACTCCAACAGCAACGGCAGCCAACTACGAGCTTCGAGCTGGAAATCCAAACTTGAAGACCCGTTGTGAATGCGAATGTGGCGTGTCCGAGTTTTTAGCGCGGCCAGCCCCGAAAGCCCAAACGATCCGCAACGAGCGCAGCCAACGCAATGCCACAAAACACAAGTCTTGTTGTTGCTGTTGTTTTTGTTGTTGTTGTTGTCTTAAATGAAATCCAGGCAAAATTAATGCGTGTGGCCAACGCCATCAGCAGCGCCCCCAGCTTATCACTGTCAAGCATCTCTTAGCCGCGGGGCCTCCAAAAACTCTTAACTCTTTGCCGAGTTCATCCAAACT
This sequence comes from Drosophila mojavensis, assembly GCF_018153725.1. Lineage (NCBI taxonomy): Eukaryota > Metazoa > Arthropoda > Insecta > Diptera > Drosophilidae > Drosophila > Drosophila mojavensis. The sequence continues at coordinate 10,165,070 of NW_025318899.1, read as the reverse complement.
GGATTTGAAACAGTATCCGCTAGAAAAAGTCAAAGTCAAAACTGAAACTGAAACTGAATTAAAAAAAAAAACCCCAACTGGAACTGGGCCGCTCTTTGATATTGCTCAAAAGGTCCGCCTAATGACAGCTGGACGATGTTTTAGTCAAATTTATTTGCGGAATATCAATATAAATTTGATTATTTTAGTGCGAAGCTCGTTCAGCGCCTGTTCATGTTGTTCGATTTGAATAGATTTTTCATAAGTGATAAACACACTGGGCAGACGACAATTTCAAAGTCGTTTAATTAATTAAATGCCAATTGAAATTGCCAACAACAATGACAACAATCGGCCATAAAATCCTAAATTGATTGATATTCGCTTTATCTATTCGCATTTTTTATATTTTGCTGTTCTCTCTCGTGTTTTTAGTGCGAATTTAATGAGAACATTTTGTAGTTTGGTTTGTGCATTTGTATGTGTGTGTGTGTGTTGGTATTATTTACGGGCTGTTGTCGCCAATGTGATGAGATGCTATCTGAAATAAACAAGTTAAGAGCCAAGGAATTAGAGCTGCTCCAGTTGGGTGGGATCGATTGCCAGATATACCGTATATGGTGTATAGAGATTTCGAGAACTAAATTGCTTTTAGTTTAAGCATGGAATGGGCGTGTGTGTGTAAAGTAGAGCAAAGGAGATTTATTATTGTTGTATATGCTTTGAGATAAGCTAAATATTGCATTTTTATTAACTTTTAGCGCTTCAAAATTTTCTATTTTAGACAGAATTCGAATAATTTATGCATGAATTTAAAGCTTATATATGTACATATATTGTATTTTTGCTGTGTGGCTGATGTAGCTAAAAATTCTTTATAGCTGTTCAGTCAGTCCGTCATTCTGGATTGAGTTACTGATTGACTTCTTCTTCTTCTAGGACTGCCTCCCACCATGGCACCAGGATCTCGTGTCATCTCTGTTCCTGACTCAAGGTCATAGCTTTACAGCCGCATTACTTTTTCGGCAAAGTTCCCGACTTTTTTCCAAACATCTATAATGCTGCACATTTGATATAGAGGACTATCCATATTCGATGAATCCTTCTGGCAATCCTATATCTTTTTGGGCAGCCTTGTAGTGTTGCCAGGTCGAATATGAACAGCCCTTTACTATGCTCTCTACTTTTATTGCATTTTTGTAGACGCAGCCGGGCTCAGTAGCTTTCCCTAATCCATATAGTTACTATCCAGAGTAACCACGCTGCCGACAATCTGAAATTCGAACCACACAGGCTGATGTGTTACAAGGACTGCAAGGCCCGCGCAATATTCGATTCAAGAAACTTATACGGGCTAAGCAGTTGCAATCGCAACTCAAAAGCTTGGGCTGGCTTGTGGGGTAGGCTTTAATTTCACACACACACACACACACGCACGTACATAGTTTTGGCTCACGCCAATTAGTCTTGCGTATAGCGGTCGAGTGAGGCTATCAATTAGAGCCGAATGAGAAATACGCCACATTAAAGAGAGATATATATATATATACTATATATATGTATATGTATAGCTATAGATAGACATAGCTGATGCAATGCTCTCAGGCTCTATCACGTCATATGCATTGCATGATTACGGCACATTCTAAATTTCTATCTCACGCCCCGTGAAACGATTTAAGTTCAATACTTGAACTCTTTTTAATTGATCTTGATTAATCGCACACCAGGCTCCAAAAACAACTCCCCAACCAAATGCCACACACACGCGCGCAGTCCGGCCATTAATTACAGTTTAATTGCCCCGAAACTGAAATAAAGAAAAATAAAAACCATATAAATAAAAAATAAACCAATATGGAGAAAGAAGGCAAAAATAACGTTAATAGTTTTTGTCTTATCAGCATAAACAGTTTCTCCTAATTTCATTAGTTTAATGGCAAAAGAAAACTGAGGCCAATCCCCCAGCAAATGGAAGACAGAAAAAACAAAAAACCAACAGAAGGCAAACAAACGAGCTACCAAGCTACGCAAAACGTGCTAGCGGAAGAAAATCAACAACAACAATAACAAAAAAATTGTTAACAATTGTGAGAATAAATTGCTAAATAATTAAGTGGATCAACGGCCCAGACCCAGGCCCAGGCCCAGGTCCAGACTTCAGACTCGACTCGAACGGCGTCTGGGCAGAGACAGCCTCAAATGCATATGATTAATTAAAGGAAATAAAAAGCTGACGACGCGAATGAGTAGCAGAAAAATAAAAAACCAGAAATAAAAAAAAAAAATACAAAAAAACTAAAACAAGAACTGAACAAATGAACAAGCGAAAAGACGAAATCTTTCTTTCTTTAATTAATATTGAAGTGAAGTAGCGCTAGATCTGAAGCCGAAAGACTCTACAAACCAAATGAAAAAACTGAAAGCACTGAAAACAAAGACAGGAGGCGTTTTTCAACTCATTAACGTTCAAACGAATTCATTTACATATCGCCTAGCCCTCGCGCGGCATTACCTGGCCCAAATTAATATTCCATGGCCATTTTTTTCCCTACAGCTACTTCTGCTTCTTCTTCTGCGACTTCTCTCTGGCGGTAATTCGGAAAATTTGAAACGCTTAAGAAACGAGCTGAGAAATGGTCTCACACACAATTTGAATGCACACGGTTTATTTATAGGTATATTATTTTCTGTTTTTTCATTCTTTTTTTTTTTTTTCTTGTCTAAATGATTTTTATTAACGTTTTGCGTCAGGTACACTCAGGTGAGGGGCAGCAGCACCGGCGGTGGCAGCTCGCCTGCCCACATTTCCATTTGGCTGTGTCACTGAGAGACGCCGGCGCATAGTTTGCGCCCCGATCCGAACCATTTCGTTCCGTTTCGATCGGATCCGATCCGATCCGAGCCGCAGCGAGCCCAAGCTAAAGAAAACCTCACCGAACCGGGCGTCAACTGCATGCCATGCGTAAATGCCAAGCGACCCTCGTCGTACCCTGTTGGCCCGCCTCTTATCTTCTGGTATTCATCTTGAAAATTGTTTCTAGTTGAAGTTTGCCTTTTAATTGTTAGGCGCAAACAGCCGACCGACTAAATAAAATTTATACACAGCCCAGCCTGTCTGTCCCGTGTTCAGTTTTGGTTCCATCTGGTTGCGTGTCTTGGTCAAAAACTAACCCCCGTCATCGTCATCATCATCACCATGATCGTCATGATCGTCATGATCGTCATCATCATTATTAAGCGTCACATGAGCATGTGCAGCCTTTGAGGTTACAACGCAGACAGTTGGACCAGCAGGTCAGCTCAATAAATTCCTCAAAGTGAATTATTATAACGTTTTTATTAAAGCCCAGAGTTCTACATCTCACATAATTAGCATATTTATAGGGGTACCTAGGGGTATCTAGGGGTACCTAGGGGTAGTGCCGCATTGCGGGGCTAGCAACTGTCTAATTTTTCACTCAACTGTCCACATTAGCGCATATCATGCGCATGAGAGAAAATTTATTAATTTGTTCAATTCCACTGACAAATGATAAAAAGCTCGAAAATTAATGAATCTATCTGCCAAAGGTGTCATTTTAATTAGAGCAACGCGGGGTGTACGACCCACAGGTCGACTGCGGTCTGGACAGCGAATCAACGGCCACGCATAAATTAGCATTAAGCTAATAAAAACTCTGGTTAACATTTTGTGTGTGTGATGTATGGACACTTAATATTAGGCCGCAATGTGCATAGATAAACATGCAAAATTATTGTATATATTTTATTTAGAATATTTCATTTTATTCACTGCAGTGTTAACCTGCCGGACAGGTGCACGATGTGTGGCCTTTCAGCTCTCGGTTCTATTTAGACATATTAATATGTTAATTGAGTGCATTTTACATGCAAATTGCTTGGGCGCATAACTATGATAAGTCAACTGGGAAACTCTTAATCAGCAGTCAAGAGTGTTTCGAGTTAAATACTTTTGTTTTACCTGCAAATACAGATATGAATATTTATGTTTCCTTAGAGAAATGAATGCCTTCTCCTGTAGTTTTTATTAACCGTTACATATTATACAACTCTCATAAGTTTATCTTATGATAATATGGATTATCTCATGTAATCGCTCTTAATAATGCTCTCTCTGCTTATGATATAACTCTTGGTCACTTTGCCTTTCTCTAACTCTCACTTAATCTATATTTATTTTTCGCCATATTTTTTGCCTTTCTCTATTAATCGCTTTGTCTCTCTATGCATCGATCTGATTCTCTCTCGCTTATTTACTCTTTTTATTTCTTCCTTTCTTTATATATTCTCGTTTTCCTTGGTTCTTTACTCTCTCTCTCTCTCTCTTTCTCCGTGCTTGTCTCGCTATCTCCTGCACTCCCTTTATATCTATCTGCTGCTCTTTTTCTCTTTCTCTACCGTCCACTCCTATCTGTCCTGAACTTCCTTTCTCCTGCACACTTCCCTTTTCTCACTCTCTCTTTCTGGTATGTCTCTCTCTTTTTCTCATTTCTTCCTCTCATGTACTCAATCCCTTTCTTATTCTCCATATCTCACAATATCGCTGTTTTGCTCTCTCTCTCTCTCTCTCTCTCTCCCACCCACTCTGTTTCTTGTGCCTGCACTTTGTAATTCCCATGCATTTTGAGTGCAGTAGATCTAATATAAGGCCAACAAAGCATCTTCAGTCTGTTAAGCACACGTTTCATTAGTGCGCTCATAGATCCCCAAACACATTCGATTCGTAAGCACGTTTTCCAACACTATAAATTACCATATCAAATGAAGTTTATGCATGTGTACGGCACAGTCATTCATTGCTTTTGTGGCATTGTTTCTCATAGAGCGCTTTGTAAAGCATGTTAAGACCTTTTGGCCATTGTTCAAGGCCCCCACCAGAAAAAAAAAGAAATAACACCGAAAAAAAGAGCGCCATTTAAGCCGCTTGTTGTAGTTCCAAATGCTGTTGCTGTTGTTTTTTGTTGTTGTTGTTGTTGTCGTTGTTGCTCTTTTCACAGCTCAACACAAAAGCGCACAAGTCGCTGCAAGTCGAATATCTCCAGCCGTGAGGACACGATCGACTTGCCTCAGCTCGATTCGTAATATGTTTTGTGGCTGTTGCCCAAAAAACTTTTCTTTTGAGAAAAGTTTCATTAGCGTTTTGAATGTATACACCTGATATTTGTTGTTTTCCCTTTTTGGATATTTTTTTTCTTCTTGGGATAACCCATTACATGTGCACAATGGAGCCCACAGGAGGTGCGCGCAACTATTTTGAATAACACCCCAGAGTCGCAGCGAGCAATCAGCGGCAAATGCAGCCCAACAATGGGCCAGGGTCAAGTGAAAAATGTTGTTTGTGCCTCGGCTCAAGAGACGGATGTGCGTGCAGTTTAGGGTTCATTGCGTTCAGCACACCGCACAAGTTGTTCACATTCACATTCACATTCACATTCACATGACTCGGCAGATGAGGAGCAGCAGTCAAAAAGCAACAAAAATGCAAGACAATTAAACAAATTAACAAAACATAGAAAATGTTTGAGCATGTTGTACTGCGTGCGGCTGGCTCACAGCAATTTTACACATGAGAAAATCGAAGAGCATTAAAAGCCATTAGCCATTGGGCATTGGGCATTGGGCATCGACTCTCGGCTCTTAACTGCGCGGGTGTAGCCCAACTGTCAGCTGCTTTTGTTGCCAGAAACTTTCCGGTGCCAGTTAATTAAGTTTCGAATTTTTACTTTCGAATGGGCCATAATGCTGACCTGTCTGCCGCTCGGCGTAGAACCCTTTCGGGGTCACATGTGCGCCAGCCCGACTCCGAGACAAGTTGCAAGAGTCGCATCTAATTTCATGGCTGTTAGCGAAAGGGCCACGGCCAAAAGGTCGCGCAAGATGCACACACCACGCATTCAATATGCACGCTGCCTGCCACGATAGAGGATGGACACATTTTTCTGTTGTGTTTTTCTCTCTCTCTCTTTCTCTTTTTATTGACAACACAAACAACAAGTTGAATTATCAGCATGGTCGGAACAAGTAGAAAATGTTTGCCCGCACATTACATGATTAGCAACATGTGAATACTCTAACAAAAGAAGTTATAGTAGAAGGAGTTGAATGATGAAGCTGAACAGCTTTTATTAATTTTACCAGCATGAAACCTTTCTTCTGTGTGATTCACCAAAAGTGACATAGGTCTGCTGCTCTACGTGCCTTTATATACGCTAAGAAATTGACTGACGTATGTGTATGGGGCTGCTGACAAGAGAGTAGCTATCGCTTGAATGTGTTTGTAAGGTTTGCCTTACTCTGTGATTCTCATAAATTCCAGTTTGTATGCAGACTATAATTATAGCTCACCTGGTCTTTGCCTCTCTCTCTCCTTATTGATTCGTCTCCCCTCTCTCACTCTCTCTCTCCATTTTAATTTTACATTCTCTCTATCTTACTATTAGTCCCTCTCTGTCTGCCATTTTCAAACTCATTCTGTTGTTCCGCCCTACCTCTCTCTATCAGTCCGTCTCTCTCTCAATCTTGCTCCGTCTCTCCCTGGTCTGTATTTCTCTCTCTCTCTCTCCCCCTATCTCTCTCTCTCTCTCTCTTTATCTGCATTTATTCTCTCTCTCTTTCTGCTCTGGCTCATTGTGCTTCGCTATCCTTTTCTTTGTCTCGCTCAATCCTCTCTCGCTCCTCTAACTCTGTCTCCCTCTCTCACGTCTCCTTTTCGCTCTCCCCTCTTGATCTCTTCATCTCCATCAAATTATCGCGTTTTCTTTGCAATTCTAACCAACGCCAAAGCTCATCATAATTCGTCACTACCCTCAATACTCTCAAGCATCCGCACATCTTTTTATAAAGAACGCAGCCAAAGTTCAGGCACAAAATAGCGTCAAAGCAGAGCCATAAAAACGTTTAATGATGTCACAAACGCAATAAAAATGCAATAAAATGTCAAAATTATTGAATTTACGATACGAAACAAGTTCAAAATAACAATAACAACTGAGCTGAACTGAACAGAACAGAACAGAACTTAAACAGCGCCGAGCAGAGAACAACAATGTGAATAAAAATGCGAGTAGGGTCGGAGACAATTTCGGGAACACCTCTGCAGCAGGGAGCAGACTCTTCAACTCTTTCACCGCCTGGATGGGTTATAACATTATGTTCCATTGTTATTTTTGTTACCGTCGATGTTGTTGTTGTTGTTGTTATTGTTCCTTGTTGATGTTGTGCGCTGTTGCGTTGCATGCAACGTGCGTGCTTTGGGGCAAGGTGTCGCACTGCGAACTACTCTACCATAACCTTTGCTCATTTAAATAAATTTTAGCTTAGTTTTTTGTTTTTATTTATTTTTTTTTTTTTTTTTACATATTCTATACATACTTTTATTTTTTATATTCGGGCCAAACATGCGTGCATCTTTGTGCCGATGAGCACCGAACCGATTGATTGTTATCTAAAGTGAAATCAAATTGAGTTTCCATTGCTGACCCGTTGACAAAAAGAGAAACAGAAAAAAAAAAAAAAATGAAAACGTTCTCCTCGCCTTCCTGCAGCGCGGGCCACATGAAAGATGATTTTCGGTTCAGGCCATGGTTCCAGAGCGTCTGCTGCGGGCTTGTCCCGGTATCATGGTGGGGTTAAGGATCAGAAAAGTGTTTGAGTAATGGACTACATGCGTCGCCACATCGATAAGGCCGCCCGGTACCCAGGGCAATTAACATATTTATGCCATAGACACGGTGTCTGCCCAGGAGCAGAGAGCGCGCCGAGAGTGTGAGCCAGACAGCTCGACTGGCTCTGCCTTGATTTTGATTTCACATTTGGGAGCACCTTCACCATCATCGTCGGGATCCTTTTGGCATGCAGGTCGCCTCATCATCGCTAGCTGCTTTATATGCAGGCATGAGCGGGCATACTAATTAGCTCGAGGGTCTCTCTCCCTCTCTCTCTCTCGCTCTCTCCTTCTCTCTCTCGAGGTATGTGCTGCAATACTTTGATTTACTTACCGAATCAATAAAAGTGTTGCTCGGGTTCGAGTTGGATTTCCCATCTCCCCCTGCCACTCTCCCTCTCTCAACCTCTGCGTGCCCAAAAGGAAGCATTAAACTCACATTGTTTATTATGGCCAAGCAAGTCAACTGACGTGAGTTTTTAGTCTTTTTTTAGTCTAAGGTGTAGCAGCTGCTCCATGGGAAGATTTTGTGCTCCCAAAAACTGAAATTTGAGTGCAAGGGCAGGTCTTTGATGCGTAGCTGAGAAGGCACAGCAGATGGTATTGATATTGCTGTGAATCTTGGATTGAGCTGAAAGAATAACAACAAAGTGAAACATGTTGAAGATATCGTACTGAATTAGAAGACTATCTAAATAGCTGAAGTATATATAGAGATGGGGCTATTCAAATACTGAAGTAGTGCTTAAATGTAAAGTGGAATAGCTGAAATTACTTAATAAAGCGTTGATAGAGCAGAGAGTAGGCTCAATAGGCGAACAGTAAAGTAATATTCATATCTTGGAGAAATGTGTTAAATATTTAGTACGTTCAGCAGAAGACAATCGACAATCTCGAAAAATATAGAGATTTCAGAGAGTGTGAGAGAGAGAAAGAGAGAGAGAGAGAGAGAGAGAGAGAGAGAGAGATTTGATAGATCCTTTCATAGCAAAGGAAATTTGTGCCAGAGGCAAGTCAGCTTCGTCTTTAATAAACACTAACCTTAATAGAATGATAAGAAACCTTAGCCATATAAACACCACTCAGACCTTCTTAAGAGCTAGAGTTACTGTAGCCAATCATGGTATAAAAGCGCACACATAGATAATGAATAAGTCATTTTCCGTATACCTGATTCACTCCATCTCTCAGTTAAGCATACCCGAGTAGATCACTCATCTTCTCATAAAGCTTATTGCTGAATCTCTGATTATTTGCTCTTATCAAATCAAATCATTATCTATAAACTCTTAGCCAAAGGCTCTTAGCAGCATCGTCAATGTAAGACTAACTAAATAACGTAGAGACATTTTAATTAACAAATATGTTTACACAACTTATTGAATGAAATCCCATTTAATTTTGAGTGAAAACTTTTCATGTTGGCCACAATGGAATTGTGTTGTGTGTTGTGTTGGCCGGCTGATGCCGCGCTGCATGCCCCAATTGTAAATGTCAAGCTATCAGCAACAAATTAACTCAAAAACTCAAAACAAAGGAAGAAAGCGAGCGGGTTGAAAGAGGCTGTGTCCAGTCTATAAGTAAGTTGCCGCCTGCTGATTGCTGCTGCTGCTGCTGATGTTGCGGCTAAGACTGTTGATGCATGCCACAGCTATGGAGTCAGAGTCAGCCTCAGAGTCAAAGAGCCCTGGCTAATATTTATGTACCACAAATGTCAACTGTCAATGTCAATTTATATTATGCTGCTGCCACATTGCGGATATGTCAGCGGCGAACATATGTATCTCAAAAACTGAGAGCCGACAACATTTTTTTCTCTTTTGTATTTGTTGTTGTTGCTGTTGTTGTTGTTCTCGGTGTGTTCGGGTTTTGTTTAAGCCCTAACCGGGACAGCTCGAGCTCGGCCTACGCAGACCCCAATCTGGACAACAACATATTTATAATATTATTTTCGCACTCGGCTCGATATTGATGTGTGTGCCCGTGCGTGTGGGTGTGTTGTACAAGTACCCACACACACATACACACACACACACATATATATATAACCTATATATACCCAACCGATCCGATGCCATTTCCATTTAATTTGTGTGTTGTCAATGCTGTTGTTCTTGTCGTTGTTTTTGTTCTTGTTGTTGCTGTTGTATTTAATTTGCAGCACGTTAAACAAACAACATTTAAAGCGAGCAACATGTCTCGTTTTTTATTTTTTTGGGGGTTTCAACTTTCGGTTTACGGGGTTGCAGCTCCTATGGCATCAGGCAAATAAATATGTATACAAAAATATAAAGCAACAACAATAACAAGGCGCACATTAATAATCTTGTTGAACCCGGCAATTTCGACCCTATAATCAACGAGTGAAACGCATATGCACATATAGACAGCCGGACAGATCGGTCAACTGGCGTAGTCGTGGCTCGTTTGGCTGCTTGGTAGTTGGCTAACTGGCAAACCTCTGGCCTGGGTCTGGTTGGCTGCTTGGCTGTTTGGCTGCTTGGCTGAGTTAGCCTGGTAAACGCCTCTGGGGCAACGCCTGCTCATTCCATTGTTTGCTGCTTGATATTTTTGTTGAAGACGTGGCTAATTTGAATCAACCGCCTCTCGCTCATTTGCGCTGCTCCCCAAAAACGAAACTGAAACTCTGCATCAGCTTCAGCTTCAGCTTCAGCTCCACTCTCCACTCGCCAGTCAAGGCAAATTAAACGCATGCGCAGCGCCCGCAGGCCACGACGCATTCGCTCTCTCTCTCTCTCTCTCTCCCCGGCAGTATATAGTGGAAGCCTGGTGGCCAGCGCTTCCGTGGCCCGAGCGCCCCAAAAACAAGCATGTTGATAATTGTTTCCTGGACGCGGTAACCCGACCCGAACCCGAACTCGAATCCCCCCAACAACAGAATAAACCTGAACCTGAGCTGGCGGCTCTCGCGACGGCGGCTGCGGCTGCTGTGTCTGCGCCGGCGTCTCAAGACATAAATCCAACAGTAAACATATAAATTTAGCTATGCTTAAGTGCAGAGAGAAAAATTGATGATCGCATGGGCCATTTGATTATTCAATTATATATTAATAATAAATCACTTTAAGGCAACAGAAAATTAAGAAAAAACTAGATTTGATTATGAGGAATAGGATGGAGTAGCTTAAGTGAGATGGAAGAACACCATAGGCAATATATAGAATAACACATAGATATCATATCGATTATGCATTTGATATCTCTACTACATACACACAACTAAAAGCTTATATTAAGAAACATGCCTAAGTATATATATCGTATATCTAAAATTCCTAAGCTAAGAAATTCATACATATTCATGCTCCCATTGGCAAATTTGCATAATAATAGATGCTTAAGGGCATCATATAGATCGAATTTTAACAGTTTGTTCATCTAGAAACCTGAATTTATAGATATATAGAAACTGATAAAGAAGACATTAGCATTGAAAACAACATTTCAATAATATAAATCACTTGAAATTGAAAATAAATCAATATAATGAGAAATAGAATGAGGTAGATTGATATCTAAAAGATGCGGATTATCATAGACGAGAAAAAATGTATAAATATGTAAGCAATTTATTTTCAAATTTATAAAACATAGATATGAATTCCAATTAAAAAGATATTTATAAATGACAAACTAGTTGTGATATTCACTTAACTTTACAGATTCGATTTTTAAGTTTTTGTCAGCAATTATAATATTCAGTTTAAATATAAAAATTATTCTTACAATAAAATGTATACTATATGGAAACACCCTAAGGAACAATATGATCTTCGCCTGTCTATCTACTCATGTTGTTCGCTCAGTGTAGCCATATCTTTGTGGCGCTGTCATATGAGCTTGTATTTCGGCTTGTTTAGAATGAAAATTATGCAATTATCATAATTGGTCAGCGAGGCATTTTTTGGCCAATTATGAGAAATATTTATGAACATTTCTAGCCATGCCCCTGCCTGGCCCTGTCACGCAAACTCTAATCACAAACGCCCACAAAATGAGAGAACCAAAATAATAATATTTAAGAATAAGAAAAAATGTAAATAAAGTAGTCACAAAAAAATTAAAAAAAAAAAAAAAAAAAAAAAAAACTGTTGTCTGGCTGCACTTGTCTCCCGGGTCGTAAGTCGCCAGTCGTAAGTATTATCATTGTGCAGGCATTGTTCCAATTATGCGCCTCTGCACGCACTTTGGCTCCATCAATATAATGCCATATAATAGCTGGACTGCCTCTATTCTCTCGCTTCTCTTATTTTGCTTGTATTATTGTATTATTTTTATAGTTGTTGTTGCCCTTTTAAATGCCGATAACCTTTTATGCGCCCGCCGAGCGGCCATAAAAGCGAGGGAGACGGAGAGGCAGAGGGACAGGGAGAGGGAGAGTGAGAAGAGACGAAGACTTGAAATGCATTAAATTGAATTCTTTTCGCTGGAAATTGTTGACTGGCCAACGCGTTTTTTAACGCCATGAAAACTAATTTTATGTTTACACACACACACTCGCGCACTCGCGCACACAAACACTGGCGCACACAATTCAATTACGGGGCCCGAAAAGTGTTTTTTGAATAGACGTAACTTCATTTAAATTGTGGAGCCCCAGTGAGTCGCCGCTTAGCAATGCATGACCAGGCCCCAATCTATTACCCCGCAATATCTTCGCGCAAATGTCTTGCACTTTTTGTGCATGCTAATTGGCATGGGGAAAATTACAGTCTTTATATATGTACATATATACATATATATACAACTGCATACTTAGGGTTAAGCTTAGCATAAACCGTTAGCCTGTCTAACAACACTCACGACTCCGGCTGGCCATCTAATATATGGCAGCTATAACTATCGCACAACTAATCGTCAAGCCCCTATAGGCTATAGCTCGTACGTTTTATTGATTGCACAAAACGCATCGCAGAACTCTTGCGAATAGCCGTAATGAGTTATGTTAAAGGCGACTCGACTCGCACCTAGGGTGAATACTAAAGGAGTAACTTGCTCATGGGAATTTCGTTGGGAAGAATATATTTTATCAAAGATTTTAGCGAAGTCTAAATGTTTTAGAATTCTTTTTCATATTCTTTTCTCATGAGTCGATTATAATCGATCATGATGATGATCATCATAAACAAATATTTAGAATTGATTTTATATTACCTTTATTTTTTTATCGCCCCCTCCTATTAAACTTTGCTGTCCCATGGGTCGAGATATCTCTACTTAGGGCACTTTTTCTTTGCATGAAAATTGCATAGAAAGGCGCTATTTGGCAATAAGCCAATTAAAGTTTCAGTTGCGTGTGGATTTTATTGTTTTGGGTTTTTTGTATGAGGAAATAAAATATTTAATAAGCCAATTAATTTTATATTATCTAACATAAAAGTTTACATACACACATGCATATATATGCATATATTTATATAAATATACGTATCTCTATTTATATATTATTTCCCATTAATGTTGTGCTCATTTTATTATATAGCTAAGATAATATAACTACGTTTACGATGCCATAAAAAGTGAGTTGCAGTATTTGAATTATGCTATAAATTACAAAATATATCAATTGCATTGTATAGCGATGACAGACTCAAGTTTCGTTAGATGTGTAATATATATAACATATATCTTATATATGTACATGACCTAGCAACCATATAAAGATTTTCTTGCAACTTCCAGCATTATCTGCAATGGCATCTTTAGATCTTTACTTAAGCTGAAAGTTTACAATGTCTTCGATCTCCTGATTTCAACAATCTGTTTCCAATTGGATCTCACACCAACACACACACACTCACACACAAACACCGCTGACCCATGTGCCACACATCCTCTTTAGCGCGACGGCAAGGCCAAACAAATATGAGAATTGGCAAAACGCGAACACATGAATTATGAAATATGCAAAGCAATAAACAATTTAAAATCAAATAAAAAGACAACTTCATATTGGGCATCGATGCTCCAAAAAAAAAAAAAAAAAAAAAAAAAACAATATATGTGTGGTATATACATATATATACCAATATTTTATGCTTTAAGCATTTATTTGCTTAGAGCGACCCCCAAAACAAGCAGAGACGGATCGAGCTGGCGCAACCAGCAAAAAAGGCTGAAGTCAGCCGAGCACATGGACACGGCCACTGGAGCTGGGAGCTGGGAGCCGAGAGCTGGGAGCTGAGAGTTTGGGTATCCGTTTGCTCGGCAGGCTGTCTGCCTACTGTTGGCGTACAAAAATGTTGCGGCTGCCGGTTGCCGGCGAATCGTCGTCATTGTTGTTGTTGTTGCAGTTGTTGCTGTAGTTGTTGTCTAAATTTATGATTATTGCCCTGCCAAGCATCTTACGAGCAGCGGACTCAATTCGCCTTAGCCCAAATGGCGCTGCTGCTGCCGCTGCTGTTGCCGCTGCTGTTGCTGCTGCTGCTCAGCTAGTGGGGGAGGGTGAGCCAAGTGATTCTGCAGTTATAAAAATTGGATTTTGCGCGCAACTTAATCACATTTTCGCCTTCAACTGGCGACTCGAGAGTCGACTCGACTCCACTCGAGTTGGCTTGACTCTTGCGACGCTCCGCCAGCTCTCTGCTCAGCTATTTTATTGCCGTCGTCTCTTTGTGACTTTTTCCTTGTTTTTTTTTTTTTTTTTTTGCCTGACTTTACTTTGGTTCGGTGTGTGGTGCGCTCTGCGCCTGGCGAAAATTTACGATTATATCGAAATCTGATGGTTTATACGCGACCGCGACCAGCCAAAAATAAAAAATAAAAAAAAAAGAATATATAAGAAGAACCATAGCAAACTACTTTGTATGGAAGAGACAGGCGAGAGTCAGAGTCTGTGAAGATTTACGGAAAAAAATTAATTTACGATTCCAGGGAAAATCAAATTACGTAGTCGTTCGTACAGCTGAAATCGGCGCTGCGACGCTGCGACGCTGCAGCCACCAACAAAGTTTTATTCAAATTACGATTTAGTAATTAATTTCCAAATAGGCCGTTTGCTAATCCGTGTGACTCTAACTGGACTGCAGATAACGCTGATACGCGAGAGAGCTGCAGGTGCAAAGATGGGAGCAGTTGCAGTGGCAGAAGCAGAGGCAGAGGCAGAGGCAGTTGCAGTAGCAGTGACTGTGGCATATAGCAATGAGTATGTCTGCAGCTGATTAAGGCACACGATGATAAAACCCGTTTGAAATGCGCTGTTTGCTTTTAATGTTATGGCACAGCCAGCGATGATTAACCAATAATGATAATGGATGAACGGGAACGGGAATGGGAATGGGAGTCCGAAATGGGGGCACGGGACACTAGGCCTGGGACACGGAGCGAAGTGTGGAGGGGGGGCAGGGGCCATGGGACGGGATCTTCCACTGACTAACTGCCCCTGACACTGACTGACAGCTGAGCCTAACGAGCTGTGTGTGTGTGTGTGTATATATATGAGGGAATTCTTTACGTATGCAATTGCATCGTGTCTTCTTATTTATTTTTCTTTATTTTATTTTATTTTTGTTTTATGGCCCTCGAGCAGTTGGGAAAGTGGAAAAGGCGGTCACACGACAGCAATTCTAATTAAAATTGAGCAACGTTACGTACGGGCAATCAAATCAAATGTAAATGAATAACTATTCAAATACTAAAAGACGATTCACATTGGGTGTCGAGCATGGTGGGAATTGCGTAGTTAATGTCGATCATAAAACCGCTTAAGTACTGACTGCTATCAAGAGTTACAGCACAGACCTTACTCAATAATCCTATACTATATACATACATATATGCATAATAAATGTTTAGACATAGCGAGGTAAACAAATTCCAATCTTATGTGAAATGCATTTGAAGAGGTGAATCACATAAGTCAGGCTGAGAAGCACTGAGAAGGGCATGTCAAATGAGACGAATGTGTAGAAACAGAGAGAGGAAGTGAGAAAGAGTGTGAGAGAGGCAAAGTGACAGACAGAAAAAGTGAGAGAGAGGAAATAGAAAGAGAGGCAGAGTGAGATGAAGTAATTGCGAGAGAGAGAGAGAGAGCGAGAGTGAAAGAGAGAGAGACAGGCAATGAGAGTCGTATGTAGATAGGTAGAATGGGACAGAGACAGGATGAGGCAAAATACATATAGAGAGGGAGAGAGACAGAGAAAGAGAGAGAGAGAGAGAGAGAGAGAGAGAGAGAGAGAGAGAAATAAATAATAACTAAAAGGGAGACCTATTTTTTACGCCTAGTCTGAACCCCGGAAGAGAGATAGTGTGAAGGTCAGATCCAATCCGAGTCAGCTACAGCTACACAGACAAGCAGCATAGGCAGAGAGACAATCATGAAAGAGGCAGAAATCAGATAGACATACAGATTGCTTACATTTCATTCATATTCGCATTCTAGATCTTGACTTGATTTCTCCATCAGAGATTCTCGCAGTCGAGTTACGCATTTTTGATTAGACTTTGCCTTTAGCTGCAGCCTTAATGCAATTAGTTCAATGGCATTCATCAGATGCCACAGAGCGAGTGCTCTGGCCTTGCTGCAACTGCTGCAGTTGCTCCAAATATTTACCTAGGGGGGCCCTGCTGTCAGCTCATCTTTTTCTGTTTTTCGTTGTTGTTGTTGTTGCTGTTGTTGCTGTTGTTGCTGTGCCTAGCGCAAGGGGCGTTTGCTCCAAATTGGTTAAATCGGAGGCGCTGCCAGCTTATCAAAGGTGTTGTGTACACGTGTGTGTGAGTGTGCAAGTGTTGTGTGCTCGTCTGGGCCAAGACCCACCTCAGACACAGCCATTTGCCAAAACCACTTGGAATTTGTTGCAGCAACAACAGCAGCAGCAGCAACAACAGCAGCAGCAGCAGCAACAGCAGCAGCAGCAACAGAGATTGTATCGATGGCAAGGCAAACGACTGTCAGCCAGAGGTTCAAATACTAACACTTAATGAACTTAACTTGGCAACAACATCAAATTTCCATAAGAAAGGCAAAAGCTGATGTTGTTGTTGCTGTTATTGTTGTTGGTGCTGCGTGTTGTAACTACGAGTATCTATTAGATACGCAGCGTTGCAACAAACTGCAATATGCAAGGCTCGTACGATTTAGTGTCTACCTGCCCCACACACTTGTTCTTGTTGCTGTTGTTGTTGTTGCTTGTGCTATAGTTGTTGTTGTTGGATGCTGCCTGCACAGAGGCATCAAGATACAGGCCCAAACAACATTGGTAGCAAGTAGCTGCCGGGTTTTGTGTGTGGCTAAGGCTGCCGCATCGGCATCGAGTTCGAGCTCTCTCGGGCTCTGGAGCAGTTCGGGCTCGGGCACCGTTCTCTGTTCTCTGACTCCGGCTCTGGTTCTGGTACTGCGAGCGACTTTGGCAATCAGCAATTAGCAGATATGTTAACTTCATGTTAACGAACCAATTTGAAATTTAAATGCGGCACAAAGTCGGGTGCTCATACGTCGTTGTTGTCATCACTTCTTCAACCGGGGGCCTTCCTGCCAATGTGTCCGTTTCACTGTGTATGTGTGTGTGTGTGAGTGTGTGAGTGTGTGCGACAGCCTGAAAACCCGCCAACGAGGCTGTGGGGCTCAGGTTCCTTCTTGCCTACCGCTCCGCCAACCATCAACACACACACACACACATTTTTTTTTAGTTTAGCAAAATTTTAATACAAAAACCAAATCGAAGCCGCTGCTTGCAGCGATCCCAGACGATACATATGCATAAAACAGAAAAAACAGAGCTGGAAAAATGAAAAGAAGCAGCAAAAACGAAGAAGAAGAAGAAAAAAGATGGAAAAATAAAAAGCAACCTTGTCATCATACCCGAGTTCGAGTACGAGTACAAATGAAAAGAGTTCGTTAAAAGCTTCTTCATGTTTCTTGGCGCTGCGACTGCGATTGTATGAGTGTGTGAGTGTATGTGTGTATGTGTGTGAGTGTGTGAGTGTGTGTGTAGCTGCAAATTCTTTTGGGCCCAACGAACGTACGTCGAAGAATCATTCTACCTTCTGTGTGCTTTTATAAATCACAGGAACGACGACCGGCTCTGGAATTCAGCGCTGACGACTGCGGCAACAGACAGGAAGGAATATAACGACGACGACAACTTAAGCGCGAAGTATAAAAAAAAGAAGAGAAATAGTCAATAGCTGGACCGGCAGGGAGTGGGGTACAGGTGTGCAGGCTGGAGTCAGCAGCAGGGGGGTGGGGGAGGAGCTGGCACTCTCTCTCTTAGCCATGCAAAAGATAACAATGCAAGTGCCTTGGCCGGCCATGGACATGTAATTGTTGCAGCTTGAAGCACGGCGCAAAATTTAAAGCGCAATTTCAGGCCGTATGACAAACAATAAATCAGCTAAAACCATCGGCTATATCCAGTGGCAGCAGCTTCGGCAGCAGCTTCAACTGCAGCTACAACTGCAGCCCCAGCTGCTGCCATGTGTGAAGGAAGTGGTAAATAGTTAAATAAGCCGAGCTGCCGCAACAACAGCAATAAGCAGCCAGGCCATACCCTGTGCTAAGCTGCGAGCGATCAAACAGTCCATAATGATATGCAGTTCTGCTTAAGGTAACCCGATTCTTCTCCATACTCCTATCTGGCATGTGAAATCAAAACTAATTACTCCCGCCCAGTTAACTTGGTTAACTCGCATATCTGCAGCTCTGCTCACGGCTGCGACTACAGGGTATTTAAGCGAATTCAATGAAATTATCATACACATGGCAGCTATAGTCGCCACAGTCATTCATTGCATTGCACGTTCTCAGCTCAGCTCTGCTCTTAGCTCTCGCGACTCTCATGTGTATCTGTCGGATTAACTAATGCGATTTGCGGTGCTCATAAAAAGTGTAACGACTCCAGAGACTCTACACAGAGCGAGGCTACGTCAGGTAAATGAAGTTTTGCTCTAAGCGAGCTGAGGGTACTATGAATTTCAAGTATTACATGAGTCGAGAAGTTTACCAAGTTTATTATATTTGTTGATCTGTATCAGGCGAGGAGACTCCACTATTATTACTACCACTACTACTATTCCTACTACTACTACTATTCCGACTACCACTATTACTATTCTTACTACGACTACTATTCCGACTACCACTATTACTATTCTTACTACGACTACTATTCCTACTACTACTACTATTCCGACTACCACTATTACTATTCTTACTACTACTGCTATTCCTACTACTACTACTATTCCTACTACTACTACTATTCCTACTACTACTACTATTCCTACTACTGCTACATTCCTACTACTACTACTACTATTCCTACTACCCCTACTACTATTCCTACTTTTACTAGTACTCTTCTTACTACTACTCTTACTACTACTACTAATCCTCCTACTACTACTACTACTATTCCTACTACTGCTACTAGTCCTACTACTACTAGTACTTCACTTACTACTACTACTACTGCCACTACTACTTCTACTTCTAGTACTATTACTACCAATACTACTCTTTCTACTACTACTCCTAATTCTAGTACTACTACTCTTACTACTCCTAACTATCACAAGCAAGAGTATTCCATATGCGACGTGCCGCTGATATCGGTTCAATTCCACATTTCTTTTACACCCAGGCAGGCTCTAAAACTTGGCCATGGGGGGCATAGGCATAAATGTGTTTACAGGTAGCCGAACAGTTGATCGTTGATATTGCCCGGAATAATGGCCGATTCGGATGGCAATGATTTCTGCTGACTCAAATTTAAATTCGATTTGAGAGCTGCGCCCGTGCCTGTATGCTTGGCACTAAATGCGGATAGTCACATACCGAACATACCAAAAGGGCAAACCTTTATGACCTACCTCATAAAAACATAATCGCCTAATGAGTTTTCATATCTAGTTTGTGACATATTAAATTTTATATTGCCAGTCAAAGGAACCAAAACAGAGAGTACAATAAGAATCTCTGTTGCTAGTGATAACTCAATTAACAAAAAAAAAAATAAAAAACAAAAACTCAACTAGAAACTGGAGAACTTTTCATAATCACTGGCCGAAATGAAAGAAATTGTGCACTGTTGCTTGCAGGCGCATTGCATTCATCATAAATGCCACACGCATTGCCACAAGAGATGGAATTAAATTGCAATTCAGGCAGTTATGCACAGATGGAGCACGCACTAAACGAACCATAAATGTCAGTTAAACTAGCCAAATGTCTATTATGGCATTGGCACGAAATTTTTTAATTGCTCGACAAAAAATACAACTGCAAACACAAATACAAACAATGAAAACACATCCTGTGTCTGTATGTGTGTGTGGTTGAGCGATTCAGGAGCAAAAGAGAGCTGACTGGATGATGTGCCTTGATTTGAGTTGCAAAATATGGTTAAGAATATGGCAAGGTTGACATAGACAGATAATCATGATGGTAGTCGTATTAACAATCTTAATGATAATTATCATGATAGTGCTAACATGCAGGATAAACATTATGATTGTGATAATACCATGATCATGAAAGTAATAGTAACAACCGTAGCGCTATTGATAATACTAATGCTAATACTAATGCTGATTATATTAGTAGTGATTCTGCTAATAAAAATGATTATCATAATTAAAGTTAAAGTGGCCATGAATATAATAGAAATAGTCCTAATGGTATTACCAATGCTAATGCTAATGCTGATTAAAGTCATAATGATGATGCTAATAAAAATGATATTCATAATTAATATAAAAGTGAAAGTCATGCAAATAATAATAAAATAAAGCTAATGGCAATTATAATACTAATGATAAGAATGATGAACATTCTGATGACAATGATCCTTATTATGCATGATCATGTCCTTGTTATTATTTATGCTAATGATAATCATAAAGATAATGCGTGTTTTTCTTCATGATAAATCATAATATAGGCAACCGATATTTTAATATCAATAAATCTATCATGATCATTAAAAAAAAGTTCATGAATATAATCTAATGATAATGATTCGAATATTGACATTATAATATTGAGCTGGTAGTAGTCATTGGATATAATTCCTAAGGATATAAATAAATAATATATACAATAAATTTAAATCTTAAAAATTTATAATAATAATAAGCACACAATAGCTCTCATCTATATTTGTAACTCCACTATATTCAATACAAAAATATTATTTACTTTGCCATTGACCAGAAAACATGAACATGGACATGGTTTGGTTTGATTTTGGCATTTGGATCTGATTTCATTTGAAGTTTCTAGATGTGAGTGCGATGGCGATGGCGATGTGGAACAAAAGCCGTCGCTACTGATGGCGTCCGCAGGTTGAGCGAGCAACAAATAAAAACAGTTAGTTCTTGGCTAGGTTTTCGATTGGTGGGGGGAGGCCTGTGGGGTCCACGCAAGTCGAAAAACATTTTGTATTCACGAGTTTGCACAATTTTTGCATTCAATACGAAAAATTCTTTAGGTTGTTCGTTGTATTGTTACGTTTGATGAAATCACGTACCAACACAAACAACTTATATGCACACACATAGACAGATGTGTATATATATGTATTTGTGTATATTGTATAGGTAGTTGAGTTCTGTGCATAGTTGGGTAGGTGCAACATGCTCGTAAAACAAGCCAGCTGAATGTCTGGTCTCTCTGGCTCGTTGTAGTGCCAACTGCTGCCAAGCTCCAAGCTAACGTGTCAATTGCCACAGTGAGCGGTGCAGGGGCGAGGTGTTGCTGGTGGTGGCGGTGGCGGTGGCGGTGGTGCTGGCGGTAGTGGTGTCGGCTCGGACGTCGGCTGTGCAACTATCAAATCAAATTGGTGGTACAGGATAATGTTTTGAGCTGCGGTTGAAGTTTTCCCCTTGTTGTTTGCATTTTGTTGTCCGTTGTTCGAACAATTTTTCTCTCATTTTTTGTTTTTTGTTTTTCGTTGTTTTGTTTTTGCTTTTTGCTTTTTAGCTTTGTTGTTGTTGGTTTTTAGTGCTTTGTGTTTGGTTTGATTTGGTTTGGTTTTGTTTTGTTGTGTTGTGTGTGCTGTGCTGTGCTGTGCTGTGTACCGTGTGTTGTTGCAAGTTGTCATTTTTCGTATTTGGTAATTGGTTGCTGCTTTGTCACACCAACACCAAGAGCAACAGCAACAACAACAACAACAACAGCAACTGAAGCTGGAGCAACATGCAAAATGGCATTTGCTGCAGCACATGGAAGACCAGCTGCGCTCTCCACCGTTGCCTCCACAGCTCCCAGTTTGTCTGTCCCCTTTTTGGCGCTATTGTTGCTCAACTACGTGCTCTTTCATTTGTTTTTATTATTATTAAACAACTCCCGTTGCCCGCTGCCCGCTGCCCGATGCCCGCTGCACGTTATTTGTTGCTGGTACTGGGAACTGGGAACTGGACAGCGTCGGGTCCAGCCATGTGCACGTGTCATAAAAGTTTACAGACACTGGAATGGCACGAGTTGTTACCGTTACAGGTCGCTGGGTCACTAGATATATATATATAAGTGTGTGTGTGTGTGTGTGTGTGTGGGTGGGCGGGGCTAACTCACACGTGTGATAAGTCGTGGCCCAATATGTCGCGCTTTTTACGAGCGCACGAATCACTGAGTTCTGATCTAAATTAAGTTGATTCAATCAAGATTTGCGTGTGGCTGTCCGCCAATGGATTTGTTTAATGCCCTCGCACAGCGCCAACAATAACAACTCAATATGAAACGTGGTCCCGATTCACTGCGAGCTTAGCTCCAATTGTGTAATGCTTGTAAGCACTTAATTCGTAGCTTTGCGCCAACTCACACAATGCTTAACTCAACCTGAGGCTGGCATTGTGCCTTTAAGAACTCGCCAGGGTCTGATTGGCTGTGTTCTGTGGTTGCAAATATTAAAGCCTAAGAATAGCGCAAATAGGCTTATGGTAATTAAAGTTCTCTTTATTATATGCCTCAATTATCGTTTTCAATAGGCTCTTGATGAAATCTAAGAATCACATAAAATATATTAATTTTTGATTGGCAATAACAGCTGAGTCGGTCTAGCTCTGTCCGTCCGTTGGTCATTCGTTCTTCTATCCATTGTCGGTCTGTCCTTCGACTATCTGTTACCCATCTCTCTCTCTCTCTGAACACCTAAATTTGTGCAATTGTACTACTCTCATCTAGCCTTACTCATCATACCAGTAAAAGGCTACTAAAGGTAAACCTTTAAAATTTTACTATCTACATATTCCCACATTGTATTTATTGCTCTGCTCTTTAATCTACAACTAGTTTAGGTTACCAAAAGGCAGCTGTTGTAGCTGATAAGCTCACAGGAAATAAAAAAGCAGCTACAAGCACAGCTGAGCTTCGAATTCGACTGGCACGTATTGCATATTCCACATATTTCGCCATATAAAACGTAATTCTGCTTATCTACAGGTGTTTCTATAATACTTCATATTCGTCTTCGCATTAGCTTAATTAAATCAGCTTTTAATGAATTATTTTACAGTTTTCAAGCTGAAATCCATGTCCGTTTAAAACCTGATTTATGTCTTACTACATGCCAGGGCAGAGAGTAGAAGAAACACAACAACAACAACAACAACAACAACAACGACAAAACGAACACAAAACATTCGAAAGTCCATGCGAAATTATGCTGTCCAATGCATGGTCATAAATTTTTATGTTGTACGCAATCTTTAGAACAGACCCGGTAGAATAACTTGGGAGACGAGGATATGCGGAGTTTAGTACATAAAACAGACGCAATTTCGAGATTTTATTTCTGTAAAATCTGACAGTAATTTCATTTAAATGACAACTCCACACGCCCACCCCCAAAACCCAACCAGCTAACAAGCAGGAGGCGCTGGGGGGCAACAGGAGGGACACCTACGTGAGAGGGTAACATGGCCAGCAAAACGTTTATCCCTGTCAGGTATTAAATCTGCCTGGACGGGACTTGACTTGAACGTTCTCTGGGCTTTGGCCTGTACTTTGTTATTAACTCATTTCCGTTATGCCATAAATATGCGAGCACGACGGGCCCGGACAATTAAAACAATTGCAAGTTAAAATTTACTGCGGCATCAGCCGCTGAGTCATAAAACCAACAACAGGCACATTAAACAATTGCCAATGGTAACTGAGGGACTGAGGACGGCGGACGGAGGACGGAGGCGCAAACAACTGACCGAAAGGGCATTAAACATTTTAAATGGCAATACGACTTAACAAGGCTTCAATCTCCGCAAAGGATTAGCCAAAGGTAAGCGACTCACCTGCGTCAAGTGCATATTCAGCTTATTCAGTTATTTTCTGCTCAACAAGTTCAGCTTTCGAATAGTGCTAATGCCACATCTCAATCGCCTCGAGCTGACTAATGCAGAATATTGATATTGATTCATTGAAGATGAAATCGAAATGTTTGCGAATGTCAATTAATTTAATTTAATTAAGCGCATGCAGCTTAATGTAACGGCACTGTTAATGATCCTGACATAAACGTTTATTGAATGAATTTATATTTATATACACAAAAAGAAAGAGAGAGAGAGAGTGGGAGAGTGGGAGAGTGAGAGAGAATACATCTCTTTCTGCTGCTGGCTAAGTGCCTGCTGCGCACTCTGTTTATTCCAGGGAATAACATCAAAGTCCATTAAAGTGAAAAGATTGGATTGGATTTTGTGTCACAGGCGAAGCGAGACGAGTCGAGTCGACGGGCTTAGCCAAGAGGCGACAGCGTCTGTTTGAATTCTTTGCCTTAATTATCAACGCATGATGTTTTGGTGATTTCATCTGCATATTTCTTCGATGCCACAAACAACAACAAAATCAACAGCAACAACAACAACTACAACAACAGCAACGTGAAAGACATTGTGTAAACATTGTGCGCGACCAAAATTTATGTACAATACCAAAACCAAAACCGTATCGAGACGAGGCGAGGCCAGACCAGACCAGACCAGGCCAGGCCAGTCCGAGTCCGAGTCCAAGTCGCAGCAAGGCAGGCCAGAGAGCCGCACAAGTTCGAGTTAAAGTCCAGGTCCAGTGTCGCTTGCAGGTGAGAAGTGTCCATCTTAATCGAAGCAATAAATACACTTAATGAATTTCCTGCAGTCTCTGGCAGAAGGCCGCCAAGCCCGAGTGCTGCGGAGTGTGAGGGCAGTCGAAGTCGAGGCTGGAGCTGTAGCTGTAGCCACATTCTATTGGTCATACAATGCTCGTAGCCCGTTGTCCATTGCGTGGCATTTTCGCACCCATGACTGCCTGCACTTGGCCTTGGTCTCTACTGCTGCTGCTGCTTCGACTGCTTCAGCTGCTGCTGCTGCTGCTGCTGCTGCTCTGTTATGCGTACTTTTAGCAAACAATTCGAATTCGCTGCGATCGTTGCCGCCATCGTCCAAAGTGTCATTAAAGTCCTTTAATTTATAGCAGAAAATCAAGTAAGAAACATGCAACGACTTTGGCACTGGGTCCAGCTACACTCCAACTCCAACTCCAAGTCCAACTGCAACTTCAGCTCCAACTTTAACTTCAACTCAAGTCGCAGTCCCAGTCGGAACCTGGTTCTGGCACCGCTCGCAACGGTTGTTTGTTAGTCAGTGAAAATGGCAAGAATCGGATTTTGCTTTTAGCGCGGCCTGTTTTTAAGTTTTTAGTGTTTGTCGTTTTCACTGAACATATGGCTTGATTTCCCCCGCTCCGGCTCCTGCTGCTCCTCCCTACCGCTTGGCTGTCACCTTTGGTGCGGAAGTCGTCCCTTGACGGCACATTTTAATGGCAGTTAAGTTTATAAGTTATGTTTTCTCTTACTTTCAGTTGGAGTGCAGAGCGTAGCAACTTCTAAATGTTCACTGATCAGGCAAAGGCAAAAGGGAAGGTAAAGGTACAGGCCTGGCCCAATTCATTTGGGTACTGATCTACAACAACAGCAGAGACCCTAGCCAGCTGTTGCTCGCCTTTTTTCGACTCTTGTACCTTTCCCAAAGTCGAGTTTTTGTTTAGGGTTAAACATTGAGTGTGTGCCGGCACTGCAATTAGATGTACATCAAATCGTTAACGAGCTGCAACACTCGCTTTTAGCTACCCACTGATAGGCAGATCTCTATCTAATTGACAGCTGTAATCGCCTAATGAAAACCTATCAACACAATCCTTCACCCTACGGCTGCGATTGAGATCAATTAAATGCTCAGCTCATTAGAAA
This sequence comes from Drosophila mojavensis, assembly GCF_018153725.1. Taxonomy (NCBI): domain Eukaryota; kingdom Metazoa; phylum Arthropoda; class Insecta; order Diptera; family Drosophilidae; genus Drosophila; species Drosophila mojavensis. The sequence continues at coordinate 10,139,228 of NW_025318899.1, read as the reverse complement.
GGAGTCATTATATGGAGAGTTGCTTTACGAATCTGCTCTTGTCCAATCACAGATGGGATAATTCTGATGAAATTCCAGGAGTAAATTGTAATTTACTGAGAGATCTGATAATGTTAATCCTTTTTAGATAAACAGTCTTTTATATCCAAACAGAATTCCATATGCTCTGCCTCTGCCTCTGCCTCCGCCTCCGCCTCCGCCTCTGCCTCTGCCTCCGCCTCTGCCTCTGCTTTTAAGTTATTTCATCTAGCTGCCTCAGCTGCTTAATCTCACTCTAGAGAGACTCCCAAATTGTATACGCCTGGGATTTGGTTGTAATTGATATGCGGCGACCCCTTTACTTAAAGTCTTAAAGAACGCATCATTGAAGCTGTGGGCTATTAGCATCTTTATTAAGAACACATTTCTCAGAGAGCTGTGCTCCATTTCTGATTGTTTACTTATAATATATTTATAAACAACATTGAGGAGCTACTTGTTTCCCACCATACATTCACGCCAATAAGAGCAAACAGACGACCAACTGCGAAACGGAATTCCCAAAAGACATCTCCGACTCGCTCTCGCCCACGCCCCGCCCCTCTGCCCACTCCCCCTTCACTTCAATTTCCACTCGATGCGTAGGAAATTGGATGCCTCACGTTAAAAATTGGTGACCTTTGGCAGCGAAGGCAGCTCCGCTCCCCAAACTACTAAAAATCGATGAGATTCTGCCACAGCCCATGTCTAGAGCATAATGGAAGACAAACAGCTGGGCGAGAATATTCGACAGGCGAAGGAAAATCTTCAATGTTAAAGTAGAACGACTCACGGCAACAACAACAAGTTGATTTTGAATGCCTGTTAAATTGTAATTATTGTAATTAATTGCAGCCAGGCATAAACAAAGGACAATCAAATAATGTTATTAATTGATTGAATTACGATTGCGACTTGCTAAATTGTCGGCAACAATTTGTGGCATAAACATTCGGCAAGTTTGCGGCACACACACGGACACACAGCCACACACTCGCACATAGCTCACATGGGAATTTATGAATGCTTCGACCGGGCCAGACATTTGTCCAAAAAAAGAGTCGAGCCAAACGTGCGACGCCCAAAAATAGACATCGAAACATGGCAGCGCACTCGAAAATCTCGCAACTGTTGACGATTATTGAATGGATATGGTGGGGGGGGCCAGCCGACCACCCCCGCTTGCTCCCTCTCTATGCCTCAATGTATCTCTCTTGGCACAATCATTCCCAATCGCTGGCGATTCATGTTTCAAGTGTTTCGTAAGCGTTCCGCTTATGCCTCGTATATATTTTTGGCATACGAAAAGGAAAAGTGTAGACAAGGCGACGTTTTTATGGTAAATGATTTATGCCGCGGCGGGCGCAGCGTCGGGGTAATTGAGTGGGAAATGTTATCCACAACGTAAAACGCAACGGGTAGCTGCTGCCCCACACACTCCACAACTCCAGTGCCCTGAGTCTGGGACCGAGTGTGAGTCCCTGCCACGTTGTTACCCGCTTCAAAGACAACAGCGACAACGCGCTGCAAGTGTAATTAATGCTGTGAATTTTGCATATTCAAAGATTCTTCCGCCCGCTCAGCCATCGAACTGCCGAGCTACAGCTAGCTGTGAGGTACTTTGGCTAGCTAATCAGCTATGCAGCTCGAGATCGATAGATGGATGATGTAGAGTCAGCTATGAGCTTAGTGGTAACTCTAATTCTAATTCTAATTCTAATTTAACATCCATTTATATCCAGAGATCTACGAAGAATTTTTAAATAACAGTAATAACTAAGAATTCTAATCGATTGGGTCTTTATTATAGCCTTTTATTAACTCTGAAATTTATTAAAGAGTAGAAATATTAATGCAGTATGATATATGATATATATGATATAAGGTAGATTCACCTTAACTTAAACCCAATCCCTTATGCATACAAATATAATAAGATACTGTCTCTGATCTGTTCTGGCTAACTGGCATAAGGTTTGGCTCACTTTAATATATAAATTTAAATTCCATCTTCAAACTGGTTCTGCATTAAGAGCTTGATTTATAATCACCTAATAATCTTGATTCTCGGTTTTCTGTTATGTGATTTATGTGTGCTTTTGTAATATAATTTTAATTTATATATTTATTATGTAGTAGTTAAGAACTGTGCACAAACATACAAAACTGTTGAAAATATATTTTGTAAAATTATATATGTAAAAGAAAAAATTTTTAATTTCATAAAATTTGTAAAAATAAATAAATAATATTATTATTTAAAAATATTGAAAAATTTTAAAATAATGTTTTTTAATAAAAATACATTTTTATTAAATATTGTATAGCATTTAAAAATATCCAAAATATACAAATATATCTTGTTTTCCAAAGAGTTCACATAAATATAAAAACAAGATCTTCGTCAATAAAACATTCGAAATTAGTTATATTTTCAGCTCTAGTGTACAGGATATTACCAAGTAGAGAGTATTGTGGAAGCGACAATCTTGTAGATCAATTGGGGATTGCTTGTATATTTTATATGGCCACAACTGCAGCTGATCCTCATAAAAAGCCGCGACACCAAATCCGTGTGGCGTGGCAAACGAGCCGTTGCCTCAGTGTTGCATGCAACCAGACACACACACACACACATACATACACACACACACACACACACCGACACACGCATATACAAACGTGTCAAGTTAGTCGCTCGCTTTGGTTGGGGACAGACAACCCAAAAGACGAAAATTTATTACGGAAATTTCATTGACAATTGTCACTGCAAGCTGGCGGCTGACGCAGACGTCGACGGAGACGGCGACGTCGACAGCGCAGTTAGCGCTAAGTGCGTTGCGGTGTTGGGGATTTGTTGCATGCTGTCTTATAAACCAAAATAAGCAACATGTGTGTGCGAGAGTGTATGCGTGCATGTGTGTGTGTGTGTGTCTCCTGGAGGGGGATGGGAGCAGCTACTTGTCTGCGGCAGCCGTGGCAGCTTATGGAAATCATATGGCAAAATGTCAACAAACAGAGTTTTAAACATATTTGGAATGAGCGGGTTTTTTCTCTATTATTATATTGCTGTGCGGCATGCGGCCCACAATTTGTTGTCAACAAAATGTGGGCGTGGTCAAATGCCATAAAATGCGAATGCCACAGTGCAATGCAGTGGCAATTAGCAGTTCGCTGTTTTCGTATGGCCAAATGTCAGTATTTGGCTGGGAAAATGATATATTGATAAACAGTTGACCAATTGGGAAATCTTGTCACAGATATCGTTAGCTAACATAAGTTGTTAACTTAACAAATAGTAATGCCTTATAGCAGTCATTCATTCGAAGTGCGGAATCTGGCCTGGGTTGTCTATGCCTCGACTCTCGCCCTCCACTCTGCAATCCTTTGCCTTCAAGTACTTAATCATGTCTTATAGCTGACGTTGTTTTGAGTTGACACTCAAAAGGTAATAATCACATCCCCAGCCAGCTCTAAATATAATTCCAGCATACCGAAATAATGCAACATAAAAATCCATTGAGTAGCTCATCTTCAATGCCATCATATGAGGCGTCATGCGATATTAAGTGAAACACTTTGTCAACCCAAGCGGGGGGGATATACGAACGAACGAACTCTCTGCCTCTGGCTCTGCTCCTCCCTCTCTGACACTCTCTCTCCTTTATGTAGGAGGGGAAAGTATGCAGCCAGTAGAAGGGGGGGCCTTAGGAGACTGACAGCCGCGTTATGTCCTCTCGGGGCACCGGATGTTGTTTGGTAATTATTTAGTGCTCGCTGCTGGCTGTTTCGTTGGCGTTTGATGTGTTTTGCTTTTTGATATATATAACAACAAATTGCTGGAGCGCGTCCAAAGACAACAACAAACAATGCGACAACACACATAAACAAAGACATCATCAATAAAAAGCAAACCAAGAAGAACAAATAAACAACAGCAACAACAACAACAACAAGAACGAGAAGTTCGAGTCGGAGTTGGAGCTGGCTCTATACAAGGCATTAACTTTCAATTAGTTTTTGAAGGCAGGGACCGAAGTCATGGGAATGTTGATGGGATTATAAGTGATTTTCATCAAAAATGCAGCGCACGACACGACCGCGGCTACAAAACTGATATATAAATATATATGTAAACATATATATATATATATATAGTATTGCTTATATATACATACATGCTATATAGTAATTCTTTGCTATATGGCTTGTTAAAGATTTTTGAAGAGCAGCGACGTGATAACTCAAAGCGAGACATCAATCGATTCGTCACCGTCCAAGCCAATCAGCCAGCAGAACTAACTGGGCCCCTGCCTCAGTTGGCTGCTGCTGCTGCTGCTGCCCGGTGGCCGCAGCCCTCGGGGCCCTCTTTAAAATATTATTCATAATTCCATAAATTTAAAACGCAGTCGACGTCCAGGGCCCAGGCCCAGTCCGAGGCTGAGGCCACGCGACTTCCACTTGCGCCTGGAGAGCGCCTGCGCAGCGCGGCTTTTAAGCTGCATTTGTCATATGCAAACGTCTTGGCCCGGCTCGCATCGTTGGCTTTCAGTTGCTGCCGTTGCAACTTGCTACAGCTCGGCTACATTAGGCCTAATGAACGTGTTCAGTTGTATGGGTGTCGGTGTCGGTGTCGGTGTCGGTGTCGCTGTTGCTTGGTGTCACTTGTCTTGGGTAGCCGGGTAGCCGGGTAGCTGCCCCCAAAAGGTGCTGTGATTACCCTGGCCGCTGGTCGACGGCATTAGCGCAGAAATATTTAATTAATGGTAATTTATGTGCGCGTAAATTGTGCAAAGTGCCAAACAGAGATAGACAGAAAGAGAGAGAGAGAGAGTGAGAGAGGAGACTGAGTGAAGTAGAGACTGGCAGAAGCAGTTGTGCAGCACTTGGCTTAGCGTGCACCCCTGCCGTTTCTAGTTAACATACGAAATTTAAAAGGTTAATAGGGTTTCTCTCCCTCCCTCTCTCTCTATATATCTGTCTCTGTCTCCTTTCCTTCCCTACGCCAGCTCAGCAGGAAGTACAAGTGAGCTATCAGCGTAGCCAACTATGCGCGCTGCTGTTGAAAATATGCTAATTGACTGCACTTAAATGTCAACAATAAACTTACGCAACGGGCAAGGATTACAGCGCAGGAAGTGGACTAATTTACAGCACATGGGTTGAACTGTTAAAGAGCTCGAATGGCAGTAAATACTCTTCATAGTCGAGACGAAATGGAGTGGAGTCGCAAATGTATAGAAAATGCAAACCAAATTGAGATTTAGAAACTCTCTATGGATCGCATCTGACGTCGTGCATACGAATCACATTACAATTCACTGCAACAGTTGCTGTGACTAAACATAAGCAACTTCTAATGGGCAACAGTTGTAACAGAGCTAAACAAATAAACAACTAAGCAAAGCAAAACAAAACAGAGCTCGGTGAGCAACTTCAAAAATGGCCAACAACAACAGTTGGGCTTGCAGACCGTCTTTAACTGTGCTGCAAATCTTTTTCGAGAAATTGAATGTCAAAATAATTTGAAATGCTTTATGGCACTCGGAGTTGTTTAGCTTCTGCAGTTTGTATTTGGCTAACGGACAAGCGGATTACATGAAGTATGCTAGAATGCAGCAGCTCTAAGCAGCTAAATGCCATATGCAAATCTGCAGCAGGTGCTACTGCTGCTGTTGCTGCTCCTGCTGCTGCTGCTGCTGCTGGTGGTGGTGCAGTAGCCAAGGCAAACATATTCCAGCACTGCAAACTAATAAGACGGTGTATCTCTGGCATCGCTGTGTATCTGTGTAGCTGCAACAGCAGGAGCATCTCGAGCTTGGGGGACCGGTAGTCTACTCCCTGATAGCTTCTCATTTTATTTCACCTTGTCACGTGCTGTGCCGCAGCGTTGGCAGCGTTGGCAATTTCTAGCATTTCAGCAAAAATATCCGACTACCTACGCTAGCAATGTATCTGTATTTGTTCCTGCTGCTGCCGCTGCTGCTGCTGCTGCTGCTGTTGCTGCCGTGGTGCTGCAGCTTTTTCATTAAACGGTAATTTCACACCGCCAAGAGACCAAGTGTGAGCGAGAGAGAAGGAGAGAGAGAGAGAGAGAGCACTGTGTACGCGCCTGGAATTTTTTCGGACATTTATCGGCAGCTCCATGTCCGCCTGTCGACAAGATCCAAACTTCTAGCGCCAATCTCCATCGCTGCCCAATTACAAGCAAGTTAAAATCAAGTACGAGGCATTGATTAGTTGCATGAACCGAAACCCTCTTCAGGCGGAGCGGGGGGGCCACCGAGATTAAAATGTAATCTTTAGCGCCGCAGTCATATGAAACGTGTTCGATTAGGCTCCGCTTTTGCGGCCTGGGATTGCGATTGCTATTGCGATTCCGATTCCATCTGCTCGCTCCTTCTTGGCCAGCCTGGCCGCTTGGCCAACTGCTGTGCACCATGTAGGTGTGGAGTGGGCTAACTAAGACCCCCAGTGGTCAGTGCTGAGTGCTGAACGCTAGAGTTGCGTCCTACCTACGCATTAACCAAAGACTTGTATGGAATTTGTCTATTAACTTGGCCAAGCGACAGAGACTCCAATGGCTTTAGTAGGTTTTACTTATGCGGCAATAGACACAACTTTTATATCTATGTGATTATTATACACATATTAGCAAAATAAGAGTTGCTCAGTTGAAAGTGCTTGACCAGCAGAAGTCTGTAAGAATTACATAAGAGTGCCGCACCTGCAGACCTGCAATTATTCAGGTCAAGTGTCCTTAAATAGTTCGCTTCATCTACTATGAGGATGGAGTTAAGTGTGAAGCAATTTACTGTAAATCTCTTAAGTATCCTGTGCATAATGAACACTCAGCAACCAAATTATGGTATGTAAATGTGTCAATCAGCCTCCCAGGCACCTCTGACCCCTGCTGCTCCCCTAGTTCCATTAGAGTTCAGGCATCCAGCTGGCAGCTAAGCTCTGCATTGTCCTGCACATCCACTTGACGGCCTGGCGAAAGAGCAATAATATAATGCACGATTTATCCGATTTAATCGTAATGCAGCAGACAATAGAAATTTGAGTCGCATTATGCTGCTCCCATGCCCTTAGACAGCTTTGCGCCTGTCTTGATAATGCTTTTCACTTGTTTACATTGAGGCTTAACCAAAGCCCCGACTGCTCCTCTATATGTAGATGTGCAGGAGCTTCCCCGTAGCTTTAACATGGCCTTATTCAATTTCAGAATATGCGTAAATGTAATTAAAATAGCCTTTGTAAAGGCGCCGAAAACTCCACCTGGGCAATGTGTAAGCCATTCTGTGGCATTAGTTGACCACACAGCCCAGCTGTTGTTGTTGTTGTTGGTGGTGGTGGTGTTGCTGGTTGTTGGTGCTGCACCAGATGTTGTTGTTGTTTTCAGACACAGCCCGGCACATTACACGCTCTTTTGCATATTGTGCAATGGCCAAAGCCCAAACAGGCACCCAATCCGAGTCAGCAGGCGAGTCCGAGTCAAGCTCCAAAAGAGTTGCCGCTGCTGTTGTTGCCGTTGCCGTTGCCGTTGCAGTTGCCGTTGCTGCTGTTGCCTCTCCACTTTGCAGCAGGTTAATGTTTGTTTACTTATTGGCCCCACTCGCACGCACGTCTGGCCTGACCTCTGGCCAGGCGAAGTGCAACAATCAAGGCGCACACAAACTGCTTACTGTCAAAAACACGCAGCAAGGCAAACAAACAAACAAACATGCAACGACGAGCGTTCACAACTGTGCCACAGTGGATCAATTAAGAGAAATTTTACACAAATTATGAAATGCTAGCAAATAACCAATCAAATAAGAGTAGCTTCAACTATTACAGTTTTATTCGTTCTCTCTTTTTCGCTGTTGACGCTAGTGTTAGTGAATGCCGTGGACTGTTAACACGAGTGTAAGCAAATATATAATTCTGTTATTGCTATGCTATCACTTACATCGATCTGTTAACGCGCTATTTGGCTGTTATACTTAACATTTTAGTAATTGGCCGTGCTTCAGCCATTTGTGTTCTGGCCATTTGTGCTCCACTGTGTCTGGCTGCCACAAAAATGTTGCAACATGCCGTTGCTGCAACTTCTTGACAATGATAACACACAATGCGAAGAGCGCTGAGGGTTGACATGCGGCGGCAGCAGCAGCAGCAGCAGCAGCAGCAGCAGCAGCAGCAGGACTAAGGACACGCCGCTTTAGTGTGTAATTTAATTGAACGGACATAACAACCAACGCAACGGGGCTTTTGCACTGTGCGAGTGTGTGCGTGCTTGTTTCTCTCTGCTTGTGTGTGTGTGTGCGGGTCTAAAGAGGACTCTTTGCTTAATTGAAAGCAATTAAGTGGAAAATTGAAAACTTTGGCAGCCATAACGGTTGACGTCTGACCGCCATGCACAGCCCACACACGCAAACAGGCGCACACGGACTCTCACACACACACACATACGTGCGCGCAGACAATGGCACATTTGCATTTGATCGCCACGCCCACTTTGCACACTCGTAAAAATGCAGAGGAGAAAAAAATGTGCAGTCACGTTCATGGCGGCGACGTTGACGCTGGCAGCGACAGAGACAGCAGCAGAGGCAGAGGCAGAGGCGGCGCCGCCATTTTGTGTGCTTCTGTCACTTTACATGCCACAACACACAATTGACAGCGCGGATATTTATGTAAATAATTTTTCGTGTTGCCGCAGCAGCAACAAAAACAACAACAACAGCAGCAGCAACAGCAAAGGACGCACAACAAAAAGAATCAGAATTTATAAAATGCATTTCGGTTGACGTGACCATCACTCCTGTCGGCCGACCGCCCACGCCTGACCCCGTTAGCCCTTGAAACCCCTTTGAATAAAGCGCCCAAACACAAAAGGGCCAACAGTTTGATTTCTCTCACTCACAACAGCATTGGCCAGCAAATATGGGGCTGGCTATCCCCTTTCACAAGCCGATGCAGTGCAGCCGACAAAATGCGATAACGGTGCGCAACAGAACTTAAAAAAATATGCTTAAATTTGCTGTGATACGCGGTGATTGAGCTAAGCTTAAGTAGCTTTCAATAAATGAATGAGCTTTCGCTTAAGCGAGGCAGCTTTTGGCTTAAAGGTAGTATTTAAAATGATTTCGTTATGTTTTACTAAGTGAGAGAGCGAGAAAGAGAGAGAGAGAGCGCGATTGAATGATATAAGTATATTACAAATTATAAACATTTGCTTGAATGGAATGGTTTCCAGTTGGAGCCATAAAAATAATTTACTATCGATTTTAAGCAGCTTTTAGCTAAACAGTTTTTTTGTTTACAACTAGCTTGAAATGAATCATACTGATAAAATGGCAAAGATTTCATTCAAGACCGGCGTTTTTTGGTTGAATCTGAGTCATGTGAAAACATAAAATACTTTTAATTAAATTCATAAGATATTCAATATAGCTTAATTTATGCAGTTTCTTTCTGGAAAGTCAATGCGAGGAAGATTTAATGACTCAATCATTTTACACGCTAAAAGCTGTAAAAGCACCTTTTAGCTAACCGCATTCATTCATGAGATTAGCTTAAATCGAACAGGTTTTGCTTTAAACTAATGTGAAATAATATTGTGTTGGAATAATGCATGAATTCTTAGTAGAACTTTTAACAGTGAATACCAAAATTCAAAAGCCAACAAGAACTAGGTTACTCTTAAGACAGACTTAAGCACATCAAACTCTTCTCAGACCCAATATATGTATGTAGCTGTCATTTAATGGTACCCTCACAATTCTGATCTGTAAGGAAGTACACACACACACACACACGCACACACACATTCATAGAGAGGAAACACACCTAAGCTTGTTCCTCTTGGCGTGAGCAGATAATTTGCAGTAATTATGACGCATTACAAATGCAATTAATGCGCGTTGACAATTAATAATGCGACAAGAAATGTGATGCAATTAATAGGAACTTTACGCGCTGCATCCGATGGGCAACACCTCGCGACATGTCAATCGGCAAGGTGGGCAAAAAGGTGGGAAAAGCTTCAATTTAAGTTCAGATTGCCAGAGGAGATAGCAAGGAAACAGCCAGAGGGACGAACGATCATTTACCTAGGATAAGAGACTGGGGTACGAAACTTAAACTGAAGTCGGGTCGCGAGTCAAATATTAATGAATGTTCTTGGCTCGTAAACATGAAATGGGTCTATAACATGATCTGGGTAGATATCACTTATGTGTGAATTTATAATTTTTATGAGTGAGTGCACAATAAAAATGAAAAGGGTCTTGAATTTTCAGAGGTAATCAAAATTGCCTTAATATTTTGGACTGAGATGAAGAATACTTTCTTAACTTGGCATTAAGTATTACGAGTATTTGAGTTATGAACTGGAAAAAATATTTAATTAAGCGAAATATATCTATTAGTATGTCTATGCTTAGAGCATTTATAATTTATAGCTAGTCGCTCAACATATTCCCCTTTTAAGGCAAATCAGTTTTCCAAACTTTTCAGCTTATTTAACAACTAGCTTGGCTAACAATATATTGTTTGATTTTAGCATTTTGTGACAATAGTTTCCTGCAAATGCAATATATCTTATTGGCTGAAATTGTTAGCAAACGCAGCTGCAGCGGGCATAAATTGAATTCACCTTTCGATTTACGTAAGCGACGTTGAAATTTTTGTGGGTGGCCCAGCGTATTTTGGCCAATATTGTAGTACTGGCCATAGCTAACGGCTAACGGGCGCATTTTTCGTCTAACACAGGAAATATGCTCAAAATGCGGCCGTGTCGGTTGTTAGTCGCTGCTGGCAGTTAAAATACGAAATACAGATACAAAATACAAATTGCACAGTGCAGAGCAGTGCAGAGCAGAGCGGGGCAGAGTGGAGATGTGGAGCTAGGCGAGTACAGTTCAGTGCGATATTACGTTGTCGGTCGACTGGGCTAATTTGTCGGAAATGACGTTTTGGGCTTTTAGTGCGGAAGTGAGTGCCACACTCCCACACACACGCACACACACACACACACACACACACACACACACGTGCATAGAAATATGCAAAAATGTATGAGGAAGTGGTTAGAGTTGGCAAATGTTCAGTGCGTTTGCCATTTTTGGGCTAAATATTTCAAGTGCTCGGCATGACACTTTGCTTAATTGCGCGCTCAAGTGACGCCTGCTAATTTAATTAATTTCCACCTGAGCGAAATGGCAGAAACTTTGGCAGGCCCTGCCTCACTCTCCTCTCTCCCCCCAAATGCGCTTACCCCCTTCTGCCATTTGCCGTGTAATACACGTAATTGAAACATTCCTTGACCGAAGAAAAAGAATAAATAAAGAAATCTAGCCAGAAAGAAAAGTTACTTTTACCGCAATTATTTGGCACGTCTCCACTAATTAATTACGCCTTTTCGCAAGAGAGACAGAGAGGATGAGAGAGAGAGAGTGAGAGAGAGGGTGTCAGGGAGAGGGAGAGCGAATGAGTGGAGGCAAGTTTAAAATGTCCACATTTAATTAAATATGGCCAAGCGGCTCTATAATTAATTTCGGCACTGCAATTTTTGTTTAAAGAACAAAATGCCGCATAAAACACCGAGCAGGCCAAAGAGAGAAAAAAAAAAAAAAACAGCGAAGAAGAAGAAGCAGCAGCGAAGCTGAGGCAAATCGCAGGACGAGAACTGCACACGGGTTGCTGTGGAGGAGTCGGTCGAGTCGAGTCGCCGCCGTCTATGTGGGCCTGGGCATTAAAGTGTCAATATCCATTAGGCGGTCCTGATTGCTTAAGCTGCTTTACGCCAAGTTCTTTTCTGCTTTACAGTTGCCAAGTTTCTTGCACTCCATCTCGCTCTTCCACTCTCTCTCTCTCTCTCTCTCTCCTCTCTCCTGCTCATTCTTTCTTTTTGTCCGAGTCTCTTGGCTTTTATTGTCCAGAGCACAATGACTCTCGTTGTACTTGGGTTCATTGTTTCAAATGAGAAACGACGCGAATTGGTTAGAACGAAATGGTTAGAAATGCAAATTAGTGCGGCTAGCGATAGCACGGCAGATAAGCAGCTATTTGAGCCGGGCAGCCTGAGCAGGGAGTCTGGCAGCATGACAAAGCCCAAATACTCTACTACGTCTGACCCACAGAGACAAGTGTAATATATTTGAGTTGAGCTGATATTGGGGTTGGACTAGACAAATAGATTAAAGAAAGAACAAGTATGATGGAAGAGATGAAAGCCAAATATTTTTGAATAGACCAAGAGAAAGTGTGTGTGAGAGGGGGAGAAACTGTGGGATTGACAGAAGGAGCGAGGAAGAGACGGACAGCAATTAACTTTGTTACTTTTACAACACATTTCAATATCTAGCAATGATTATATACGGGTGATTTCACCATGATTGCATCCTCTAAGGTCTACTTCCACAGACCAACGTAGTGTCTCTAGTCTAACCACTCACCCACTCTCCCACTCTCTCGATACTCTACCTTCATTTCAGCTCGACAAAAATAAGAAAAATTGCACGTAGCTAATCTTTGTCATCTGGTGCCGTGCCTGATTTTGGATTACTGGATAAAGTAAATGGAAAAAGCTTTTAAGTTTCACTCATCTCAATTGGGGACAAAGGAATCGCGGGTCCAACGCAGCATCAACGGACTTTCAGCTTAATTGCTAATTACATAAATTCGCGGTATACGCGTATCCGCATCTTGGGATCGACTCTCGCTCCTTCTCCGACGCGTCGCGCCGGCCTCATATAGGGTTTCTGCCGTCGCTTCAGTCAGCCGGCAAGCCATTTGCTGATTTATATTTAAGCACAAACTTTTAACTTTAACCAAAATCCCTTGGCTGCTGCCCGATTAGGCTCCCTCTCTCCGTGTAGTTGTTGTTGTTGTTTATCGTCGTGGCTAGGGCAACAACAATAGCAGCAACCCTTAAAAGCTAAGCGCTGCGTGGCCTGTCGATGCTTGTGGTTCCCTTCAATTAACCTTTCATCTGTTTAACATGTATTATAAAATTAGACGCGGTCTGCTAGACCACACCAGCGCCCAAGTGGGCGTGGTGAGCTGAGGCTGCCTAATGTATGCGCAACCACAGCCTCAAGACATGACAACACTATTAAACAATATGTCCCTGTGCCACGGACATATGGAGCGGGTAACTTCATGGGTCGCCGGGGTGTTTTGTTAATTAAGCGCAGAAGACGGAGGAACAGAAGCACTTGTCCCGCCACATGTCATTAACGAAATGCACTTAAAGCCATTTAATCACCTTTATTTATGACTAACCAAAGTGGTAAAAGTCGGTAGTTCCTCGCAAATATGTGTAAGGTGAATCTAATAATAATAGTTTTGTTTTATACAATTTTTGTATATTTATTTGCTGCATATCCATTTAACTACACATTGAAAATGATATACAAAATTATATTTTTGCTAATTGATTTCAAAATTATATTGTTCCCAATTATTATTTCTTTCACTATGTAAGTAGCCCAGCAATTTTTAAAAAATTGCGCGCAACTCTTAAGCAATTTTAGTGTTAGCCTTGCCCCGTAGTTAAATATTTAAAATAGCCTATGGAAAACTTGTACAAACAACTAGTTTCCAGCGATGTGGCAGCTCTTACAATTGGGTGGCAACTTGGCGACTTGTTTTTCTTTTGTTGCTTTCAGCTGTTTACCAACCACGTCACTTAGCCAATCGCTCGTCTTTTGAAACAAAACATGTAAATTCTGTTTTTACTAAAATTTCCCGTGCTATAGTTTGTTCTGTGTATACAATATGAAATTCGCTGATGTCTTACGTCGTCTGGATGCGTATCCACGCACCCTGGATGATTTCAGCGTACGCACAGTGGGCGGCGCCGCCGGTAAGTTTCGTGTTGTGTAAATAAACAAATTATCTATCGTTGCACTATTTTCTTTGTGTAGTGACTATTATTAGTAGTAGTATTATAAGCCTGCTCATCTTTCTGGAGTGCCTGAACTACATGCGGCCTACGCTGACTGAGGAGCTATTCGTGGACACGACGCGTGGTCACAAGCTTCGCATCAATTTGGACGTCACGCTTCACAATTTGGCCTGCAATTATATATCGCTGGATGCGATGGACTCCTCGGGTGACACACACTTGCGCGTGGATCACGACGTGTTTAAGCACCGCTTGGATCTGGACGGAAACCCACTAAAGGAGACGCCCATCAAAGAAATTGTTGCCGTCTCGCCGCCAAATAAGAACAGCACCTGTGGCAGCTGCTACGGCGCTGAGCACAATTCAACTCAGTGAGTTCGTCTAATTACAAAATTATAAAGAACTCTGACAATTGGTAAACTGCTCTAACAGCTGCTGCAATACCTGTGAGGATGTCCTGGATGCGTACCGCATACGCAAATGGAACATGCAAGTGGACAAGATCGAGCAGTGCAAAGGCAAATACAAGCGCACCGACGAGGACGCCTTCAAGGAGGGCTGCCGCATACAGGGCCATCTGGAGGTGAACCGGGTAAGCTGCACAATCAGAGCTTAGCTAGATCTCAGCTAATATATATATTGTCTCGTTTAGATGGCTGGCAGCTTTCACTTTGCGCCCGGCAAGAGCTTCTCCATACGCCAGTTCCACATACACGACTTCCAGTTTACAAATGTGAAGCTCTCGCACACCATTAATCACTTGTCGTTCGGCGAGAAGATTGAGTTCGCCAAGACACATCCGCTGGACGGGCTGCGCGTCGATGTTGAAGGTAAGTAGTACAAAGTTCATATTTGGCTTAACAACGTGTCTATTGCAAATACTTATACATATCATAATTTTGTAAAGCATTTTGCATTCGTAGGTAACTTAGAAACTTAGCCTTAGCTATACAGGGAACGGGGGGAGAGTGGGAGGAGGCTGGGTATAATCTAATAAACATAATCGAAATGCAATCCAGTTGAGGGGAGAACGATATATGTGTGTATATCAACAGCGTATGCCGGTGCCTATGGCCATGAATGTACCAAAAGTGCCGCCGCCTTGTATCATCACCTTGCCAACGTTGTTAATCAGCTCGCGACCACGCAGTCCGTATCTAAAAAAAAAGTTTGTTTCATTCATTTTACCGGTAATTACATAATGCGTGCCAGGCGCTTGCGTCACGCGACGGAAGCTGCCGGAATGTAATCTCAATCAGTCTTACCTGAGCGCGGAGAAGCCACCAAATAGTGCACCACTGGCCATGCCCACGCAGAAGCCAATGGTGAAGCCAGTCTTCATCTTATCAAAGCATGTGGGCCCACCTTGGGTGGCGGAGAAGGATCCGCTAGGCAACGGCATTTGGCCTTTGTTGCGTTGTATTTGTTAAGGTTGTATGAATGTAAGCAAAAGTATAACTTTTGCTACGATGTGAATATTTGCTTCTTAGGCGTCAGTTATCCAAATTGCCTAAAAAACTAGAATTTGTATATTTTTGTCGTCGCCGACTCAAAAACATCAATTTGTATGTTGGCTGATTTGTAGCTGTCAGAAAGCCAACATGTGTGCCAAAGCAGCCCTGCGTTAGAAAACTTCAATTTTAGCCGCCAGTTGGCGCTAAGGTATAGAGCTTGCTCCAATGATAATTCAATATGTAGATGGCGCTTGTGTGTTGTAGAGGAATGACACTCAATGGATTTAGTTAGTTTAGTGATAGCTATAGGAATTATAATTTAAATTTAATTAAATTAATTGATTAATCTGTGGTATTTTTATTTCCAGAATCGAAGAGTGAAATGTTTAATTATTACTTGAAAATTGTGCCGACGCTTTATGAACGCCACAGTGATGGTAAACCCATATATACAAATCAGTTTTCCGTTACGAGGCATCGCAAGGATCTCACAGATAGGGAACGGGGCATGCCCGGTATTTTCTTTAGCTATGAACTGTCTCCACTGATGGTCAAATATGCCGAGAGGCATGTGTAAGTAGCTGATCAGGCTTGCATTTAATAAATTGTGATTTCAATTATTATTGATCCCCAGTTCCTTTGGCCACTTTGCCACCAACTGTTGCTCGATCATTGGCGGCGTCTTCACCGTGGCGGGCATCTTGGCTGTTGTGCTAAACAACTCACTGGAAGCTATACAACGCAAACTGGAGGTGGGCAAACTTAGTTAACGCAACTATCTAGTTGAGGACTATTCCAGGAATCTCAGCAGCTTTATTAGGCCTAACTCATTCCGTGTCGCTTCGAGTCTCTTACAATGCCGACAATTCGCTAAATAAAAGTGCATAATTTTATAATTTTACATATGTTTTATATTGTTATATTGTAGTTGTTTTAAGTGGTTCGCTTGCCCACAGACAGAAAACCGGATGTATTCGAGAAGTACTTGGCTTCTGTGTGCGATCTCTCGGCCGCTTGTGGATTTACAATTTCCAGACCCTGCAACGGGGTAAATGCGACACTGGAGGCTGTGCCTGAGATTTGGCGCTTCACGGTTGTGTTGCCTCCGTAGACCTGTTGTTTCTGCAGATTCTTCTGCAGGGTCTTGCTAATGCGCACCTTTGTCTTCTCATCCAGCTGGGGCAAGCGAATGCGACCAGTGCCGGTCTTGCCAATGGTGCCGCGCGAGTAGCCCAGATCTCCCTGATAGGCGTCCTCCTCGATCTGAATGCAAAGTTTGGATATATTTAATACATATGTAAATATATAGCATACTCAGTATACGCACATCGCCAAAGTTCATGCGATTTGCCTGCTTGCGGAACTCGGTCAGCGCGTATCGTTCCTTCATCTTGCGCACGCGTTTGCCACCTCGCTTCTTCTTGCTGCCCTCGATGGGCTTTGGCAACGGCTTGATGAACTTCACCGGCGGCGGCTCCTGCAGCTTGTCCAGTTTCTTCTCAATGTCCTCCTTAAACTTCAGGCCAATCTCGCCGTGAACGCTCTCATGACACGCATCCACACGTGCCGCCAGCACCGACTTGGCAGCCACAAGCCTCGCCGCTTTGCGTCGCAGATCGGGCGCCGTATCCTGCACAATCTGTGAGTAGTAAACGTAGCCCGTGTGTGGCAACATTTGGGTCTGTGAGAAGCCCGACAAGGTCTTTTTCTGGGAGCCGAGCACCTGCACATTGCAAGCCGGCATTTTGGAGAGCTTGGTTAGGCCGCCGGCAATGCCCAACAATTTGGCAGCTGTTGAGGCGCCTACAATCATGGACAGGTTGGGCGCTATGAAGGTCATGCGACTCTCAACGTATTCATAGATCTTGGATTTGAAATTGTTCAGCTCAATCGCCATTTCGCAGGCCTCATCGATCTTCGCCTTCTCAGCGGCGGTTAGCATGGTGCTGCGAATGGATTGTATTAGATTAGATGGGATCATTGGTCATATAAATGATAACTTACCCCTGCGTAGTGGACGCAGTCACAGAGACAATCATAATTGTTGCCTGAGTGAGTATGGCCTGCAGCTTCTCATTGTTCTTGACTTGATCCAAATCGTTGCCCAGCTCCTTGACAGCCAGCAAGTACTCGATTTCGCCCACAATGAGCGAGTCTAGCTCCGGAAAGCGCTTCTGATACTTCTCTTTGGTGAACTTGTGTATTATGGAAATCTCGTTGTCAATGTCTACAGCAATCGCGTTCGCATCCACAATCAAGCAATATTCCGGATCTGATTCCACGCTGCCCAACATTTCGGCAGCGCTGCGTTGCCGACTCGCATAATGCTCGATTTGCTTGAGAGTGTTCTGCAGACGATCTGAGTCACGCAGCTTGCACAGATCTCGCACAGATTGGACCTTGACGTCGACTTCCATGAGATTGGGCGCCGGCTTGAGCAACTTTTCTGCCAGCTCGGGGTTGAGCGCTGCCTGCTCAGCATCGTCGGCATCTGCCATTTCGGCATCATCAATATCATTGTCATTGTCCTCCTCCAAATCTGCGAGTAGTTCGTCAGCTAGCGACATTATTTATATTTATATATTTGTTTCTTTTCCGGAATAATTTTAAACGTTTTCGTTGTAAACAAAACTTTTGCTGCGTTGCCAACTGCAGCGTGCATATGATTTATACAGCGTTGCCACACTTTTCTGTGTAGCTATGTAAAGACGTAAAATTGAAAAACATATGTGCGCTCTGCTATCGTTTATTTGCAAATTCAAACGGTGGAGAAGCCAGTTTGCTGAGCAACAGCTGTGCCCTGTTAGGCTGCTGTTATTGCTCTGCTAATTATTTGCCGCTTAATTTTGGCGCAGATTTTTGGCGTCATTTGTTTTCTTGGTATTCGTGATTTGGTAGCCGGGTGAGGCGATTGAAATATGTCGAAGAAGCTAAATACTAGTGCAGGTGGTACGCCGAAGAACACGCTGTTCAACTACTTTGCTAAATCTCCAGTCGTTGACAAAAAGAAACTAACGCCAAGCAATGGGAACAATGGAGCTGAGCTCCAAAAGGAGAATGTGCAGAATGGGAATCTTAAGGAAGTGCAAAAAGAATCCAAGCCAGTTGCCAGGCGCAAATTGCCAACGGAAGACAGTGATAAGGAGGAGGAGATTGTCAAAGGTAAACGTAAGCGCATTGTATTACCGGAATCAGAGAGCGAGGAGGAATACGAATCGAAATCGGAGCCAGACTTTTCCGATGATGGCTCAGACTATCAGCCCGATGCCAAGGAGTCTACCTTCAGCGAGGAGAGCGCCAGCGGTGAAGAAGATGATATTAGCGAACCTGGCACTGAAGACGAGCCTACGCCCAAGAAGCAACGCAAAAAGTCCGCTAAAAACTTTCTTAACAACAATAACATTGAGGAGCCTGCTAGTAAGAAGGCTAAGATAGAGACGCCCGCCTTGGTTGCAGGCGGCACATTTATGGAAAAACTGCAGCAGCTGCAAAGTAATGCCAAAAAGGATGCCGCTTACGATGAGATCGTGACCACCACATCGAATCTGGACGAGCCCACTGTCTGGCCACATCAGAAGCTGGACTTCTTGCAGCCGGACAAGATCAAGGACAAGGCTGGCAGGCGACCAGACCACCCTGAGTACGACAAGAGCACATTGCATGTGCCCGAGAAGTTCCTCAATACGCTGTCGCCGGCCATGCGTCAATGGTGGGTCCTCAAGGCAGACAACTTTGACTGCGTGCTCTTCTTCAAGGTGGGCAAGTTCTATGAGCTGTATCATGGCGATGCCGACGTGGGTGTCAATGAGCTGGGCTTTACCTACATGCGCGGCGAATTCGCGCACTCGGGCTTTCCGGAAATCTCTTTCGACAAGATGTCCTCCATACTCGTAGACAGGGGCTATAAGGTGAGTAGGGATACTCTTATGGGAGTGCTCTTATAATATTTGCGTCTTCCTTTCGCAGGTCGCCCGTGTGGAGCAAACGGAGACACCGGACATGATGACGGAGCGTTGCAAACGCATCAAGTCCACTAAATACGACAAGGTTGTGGCTCGCGAGATCTGTCAGATCACAGATCGAGGCACTCAAGTGTTTGGCTCACAGTGCGCCATTGGCCCCAATCATCAGCCCAACTATATGTTAGCCATAGTGGAGCAGGATGAAGGCACCAGCAGCAAATATGGCATTTGCTTCATAGACACCTCCATTGGTGATTTCCATGTGGGCGAATTTGACGATGACAAGAGCTGCTCTCGCCTCTTGACACTAATCTCCCACAATATGCCCGTGCTGGTGAGTCCACCCAATGCTCTCAAGTGAGCACTATATTGTTGACCGTATTTCTCCTCTCAGTTGCTCCACGAGAAAGCTGCGCTTAGCTCTCGCACTCAGCAGATTCTACGCACTGTTCTGGGCGGCATACAGAAGGAGCAGCTGCCGGGAGCTGGCAGCCAGCTCTGCAGCGCAGAGAAGACGCTGAAGCTGCTGGCGGAGCGGTACTATGCTGGCACTGGCAACGAGGACAACTGGCCGCTGGTTTTGCGCACTATGCAGTCGGACATGGATCACTTGGGTCTCACTCCTGCAGATCCGTATAAATTGGCACTCAAAGCTTTGGGTCAATGCATTCACTACATAGCCAAGTGTAAACTGGAGCCCAAGGTGCTGCCTATGGCGCGCTATCAGTTGTATGTGCCGCCCGATGAACAGCAGGAAGAGACGGCGAGGCCAAAATTAACCTCCACACCGCTGCAGCGCTCGCACATGGTCTTGGATGCAACCACATTGTCCAATTTGCGAATTGTTGGCGAGGAGCACTCGTTGCAGTCCACGTTGGACCACTGCTGCACCAAGTTTGGAAAGCGGCTGCTGCACCATTGGCTCTGCGCGCCCAGCTGCGATTTGACTGTGTTGCGCGAGCGGCAGGAGGCGATTGGCGAGCTGCTACGCCAGCCGGATGAACTGCAGCAACTGCGCGCCTTGCTGGCGCCTATGCCAGACTTTGAGCGGCATTTGGCTCAGATTCATTTGTTTGGCAACAAATACATAGGCCAAACTGAACATCCTGACTCCAGGGCTATACTCTTTGAGGAGAAGCTCTACAATAAGCAGAAGCTGCGCAGTTTTATGAGCATACTCAAGGGATTTGAGACATTGATGCAGTTGCCAGAGATGTTCCAACGATGTGAATCGACGCTACTGCGGCGCTTGACTCAGCTGTCAGCCAATGGCGGCAACTATCCCGACCTCAGCAAGCAGCTGAAGTTCTTTGAGAATGCCTTCGACCACGAGGCAGCTGCCAAGGCGGGCGTCGTTGCACCCCAGCCTGGCATGGACGCGGACTACGATGAGGTGCAGCAGCGCATAGCAGAGGTCGAGGAGCGTTTGCAGGCCTATTTGAAGGAGCAAGAGCGCCACTTTGGCTGTCGCGTTACTTACTTTGGCTCCGACAAGAAGCGCTACCAGCTGGAGGTGCCCGAGACGCATGCCCACAAGGCCAACAAGTCGTATGCGCTGGAGGGCCAGGTGAAGGGTAAGAAGCCAGCTCGTCGCTACATCACTACGGAGACCAAGGCGATGCTGAAGGATATGCAGCAGGCCGAAGATGCCCGCAACGCTGTGCTCAAGGACTTGGCGCGTCGTCTCTTCGAGAAGTTCTCCAATCACTACGAACAGTGGAAGCAGTGCATCGACTGTGTGGCCACGTTGGATGTGCTCGCCGGTCTGGCGGAATATGCGCGCCAGCAGCTGGTCATCTGTGTGCCAGAGCTCGTATCGGGACAGGCTCAGCCCTTTATTGAACTGGAGGAGGGTTATCATCCTTGCGCCAATCCATCGACTTATATACCCAACGGCCTGCAGCTTGGCACAGAAACGGAGGCTCCACTGTCGTTGCTCACTGGCCCAAATATGGGCGGCAAGAGCACTTTGATGCGGCAGCTCGGCTTGCTGGTCATCATGGCACAAATTGTGAGTAGCCGTTGGGAATGAATTGACTTCAGTGAATAATTCAAATATTTTGCTTAGGGTGCTCACATTCCTGCGGCCAGCTGTCGGCTGTCGCTTGTGGATCGCATTTTCACTAGGCTGGGCGCTCAGGATGATATCCTGGCTGGCCACAGCACCTTCCTCGTGGAGCTGAATGAAACCTCGCTTATACTTAAGCACGCTACACCGAATTCGTTAGTACTGCTCGATGAGTTGGGACGCGGCACGGCCACATATGACGGCACCGCCATTGCGGCGTCTGTGGTGAACTTTTTGGCCAATCTGAAGTGCCGCACCTTGTTCTCCACGCACTACCACAATCTGATTGACTTCTTCCACATGGATAAGCGCATTACCCTAGGCCATATGGCCTGCATGGTTGAGAACGAGGACAATGCAGATCCCACCCAGGAGACGGTCACCTTTCTGTACAAATACACAGCGGGCGCCTGTCCCAAATCGTATGGCTTCAATGCAGCCAAGCTGGCGGGCATGCCACATGGCATTATCAAACGCGCTTATGAGGTAGCTATTGCATTAATTTCCAGTTGATGATATACTATAATTTCTTATCTTTCTAATAGCTATCGAAAAAAGTTGAAGCAATTGCACTGCAGCGCAAAATCACAACTAAAATTGTGACAGCAACGGCGCTTGGAGATAACAAAAAGCACGACAGACTTAACAACTTGAAAGATTTGCTTATGCAGCTAAAAATGTGCCATGTGTGAGCTGCAGCTGCTGCTGCTGAAGCCAGCTATGAGGGAGGCTAAAATTTGAAGAGTGGAGCGTTAATATTTGTTCAGTATCGTTTCAATACGTGTGCACAGCTTGCATTGCTGTCGTCGATAATTTAAGACATTTTATGTATACGTTTGCTTTTTAAGCTCATCCAAAATACTCGGAACACGAATGCCATAGGTTTATCCATTCACCTGATAATAGTACTTGAAATAGTAATTAAGAATTGAGTGTCATTTGTTGTATTTGTTGCCATTGTTTATTTTCTTTTCTAATTTTTTTTTTTTTATCACAGTAAAAATTAAAAATTAATTAAATACATAATCAAAATACACATATGATATTAAATGCTTATAAATTAAATATTACCGAATAAATATATATATGTAATGCTAAATATTGTAAAACACACACAGTTCAATTAAGTTCACAACTAAAATTAACAGTTATACACATTACTGAAAATACATATAGATACATATATATAAATAATACCGAAAGGGTATACATAAGTACATTGGCTAAGATAATATCCTAATATTGCGAAACAATCTAAACACAGGTAATAAGCTATATGTACCAAGTCAGCTCAAGAAACTAGAGATCTGCTATATAGAACTGGCTGCCAATAGAAACCAAATACATAATATTCTCAGCAAGTGTATAAAATAGGAATGTTTGTTGTTGTTGTTGTTGTAGCCTAAAAGCTAACGTACAGATTAAGGCTCAGACTAGTCTGAGTATTGCGCTTGTTTGTTGTGCGATGATTATCTACGATATCTGCTGATCCAATTAAGAGCAAATCTATGCAATCGAAACTATCTAAATACGCAAAATATAAAAAAGAAATGATCTTGACTTTGTTGCTTACAAAAATGCTTACAAAACGGTCTATAATTATATATTTGGTATATACGTATGCAACCGACTTACGGCCTACATATATATTGTATATAAGCTATATATCGCATATAGTATATATACCGCTAATGAACATTCATTTCGTGTGTCCGCATGTCTGTGCGTCCGTCCGTATCGTCCCATACGTCTTTGGCCTATGCGCTAAATTGGACTTGCTCTTTGAACAACTGAAATATACATTGAGTACTATATAATTTGTATAACTAAGCTAATTTCTCTTATTTATTTTGGATTTTTACTTTCCTCGTATTGTATATGTTACAAATGATCTTCGCGGGATCTTTAGTCTATGTATAGGCTAGTTTCTATGCGCTTGTCTCTGTCCTTTTGCATTTGACTATCCATAAGCGATTTCTCTCAATCCTGGAAGGAACATGTTTATTCCTCGATTTGTACCGAGGCTTTTGCCTCATGCTCGTTTGATTTTCGATTTGCTCATGCATATGAATATATATATAAATACATATACATACAAACATGTTTATGTGAAGCACTTAGTTCTAGCTAGAAAACCAATTTGTTTCGGTTCTTCGTTCAAAGCGAAGGGGAATGCTTGCTGCTTGTCTTCTTTCATGCTTCGTTTCTTACAATACAGTACAAACAGATTCCTACAAAAACAACAACAATATACTGTATAGCCAGCCACACATATGGGATTTTGATTATGTAAAGACACCTGCGCCGTCCACTATCTGGACCACGTCATGCCCTCAATCATCGCTAATCACGTCCATGCGCGCCTTGAAGTTGCGCCACGAGCCCGAGGTGCAGACCCCAGGACCCCGCCACCATTCGTTGATGTCCGAGTACCAGGTGGACTTACGCAACTGTTCCTCGTTGTGGAGCGTGGAGCAGACGCGGCACCAGAAGTACGTATTGATGAACTCGCCGGTGCCCTTCCACTTGAAGTACGAGTTATAGAGCTCGTCGTCCTTGTCGAGTATGTGCAGGTACTCGGCCAGCTCTCGGGGCGAGGCAAACTCGTCCACATGTATATAGGAGCGACGCGGAGCACTCACCTCGTAATCCTCGGGCCGGGCGCCCATCACAATCGGCAACACCTTGCGATTCAGTGCATTCACAAAGAACTTCTCTGTGATGTAGTCCTTGCAGTTGGAGTTCTCGAATGCCAAGTAGAACTTGTAATCGTTGTCCAGTATGTCGAAGCACTTGTCAGCAGTGCTCCGTGGGCATTTAAAATTGCCACAGCCACCATAGATATCCACCTGTAAGGTAGGATTAGATTAGAATAAAAGAGATAGGGAGGAGAGAGAGAGAGAGAGAGTTTTTTTTTTCAGTTTTCCCACACTCACCTCAATGTGCTTTTGGAGCTCGTGTGCGTACTGCAATCGGCCGTTGCGTGCTCCGCAATTGGAGACGAACCAGGCAACCTTTTTCGTTTTGTTCAGTGCATAGTTGTGATCCTGCTCCTGCTGCTGCAGCTTCGTATCATAGTATTGCCACTTCTCATAGGGCGCCATCACAGTGCTGTCGCGTCTGTGAAGAGGATTTGAGCAAGGTCAAGGTCGACTTGACTTCTCTTATGTAACCCACCTGTATGTGGCCGTCCAGTTGATGGCGTCTGGCACCTTGACGTTCTGTGTGTGGTAGGGACATTCCAGGTAGTACATCATGGTCACCTGCTTGCGATTGCTGGGCCGGCGTATGCCCGTTGGAATGTAGTTATCCTTATATAGTATCATGTCTGCCACGCTGGCCAGATCTCGATTGGCAGTCAGCTCGCAGGTGTCCACGGGGCACTTGGAGCGCAGGAAAACCTCGCGCCCCTTCTTCACATTCCACGGACCCAGTCCGTTGTAGAGGAGAATGGTTTTCAGCTTGCCACTCGCCTTGATCTGATCGTAGTTGTGTGGCACATACATCAGCTGATTGATGACGCGGTCGTTGTGCGGATCCTGGTGTGGGAATAGTTTCGGGGCATGCTGCTTGCGGGCCTTGCGATTGCTGAAGATCTTCGCTGGCCTCGGGTAGTATTCGCCATTGCGAAAGAACCAGGGCTTGGCTGTGGGCGCTGGCTCAGCGCGCTTATCGGCTGCAGTATCGGACTCCGCCTCTGCCTCTGCCTCCTCGCCCTCGGCCTCCAGCTGCTGCGGCTGTGACTCAGTTGGGTCGGGCAGGGATTCAGGCGAAGCTGGCGGCGCTGAAGCATATATCACTGTGGCGTCCACCAAAGACGAAGTCTTCACCTGATTAGTATTAAGCTCACGTCGCTGTTGGTGCAGCGGCGACGCTGCGGGGGTTAGAGCGGGTCGCGTGATTCCCGACTTCCATATCTCTTTCTCTCTGAAATCGTCAAGATAAGTGTTCATCTGACGTGAATGCTGTACATATGTATATTATGCTTTACTCACCTGAGATTGAACCCAAAGATTAGAAGCAGCGCACAGATCAGCGTAAAGTAGAAATATTTTTTCAGCGAAATTTTCGGACGTCGCATTCTGAACACAGCTCTCGGATGTTTCCCGCAGGTGTCGATTTCTCAATTAGCTCGCGCCTTACAGCTGGGTCGCTCACTGACTGTGTGAGGCTCAAAGTTGGCTAACGGTTCAGCCAGATAACCGGGCCATGTTGCTGTGCAATGTTTGTAAACAATTTAATAGGCATTTCTTTGATCTACATATACTATATATGGTATATTGACTAAACAT
This sequence comes from Drosophila mojavensis, assembly GCF_018153725.1. Classification (NCBI taxonomy): domain Eukaryota; kingdom Metazoa; phylum Arthropoda; class Insecta; order Diptera; family Drosophilidae; genus Drosophila; species Drosophila mojavensis. The sequence continues at coordinate 10,113,534 of NW_025318899.1, read as the reverse complement.
GCAGATCAATTCTCTTGATAGCATACAACAACAACATTCGACTAATTACCTTTGTTAATGATCTGTACGATGCGCTCGCTTCTGTTTGTCCGTTCGTACTCCGTTCCGTCGATCTATGTTAGTCCGCTGCTCTCGCACGAATAACTGTGCTTCGTACTCTAGCCCTATATCGAACCGCAATTGAGTCGCGGCCACGTTGCGTCACCTTTTATCTGCATAAATTATGACACATATATGTACATCCAATGGGGGGCGTCTAAGAGACCCTTTTGATGATTACGCTTTTAATTGGAGTAGTGACCACGCCGTTGTCATGCCCCCGGGATTGGTAAAGTACTCCACTTTGCACTATATAAATTACAGAATAAATTGTAAATTTCATTTATGTTTCTAATATATATAAATATATATATAACTCTCAATTTATATGGCGCATTTAAGGCTTTAGTACGCACATTTTACGCTTCGTTTGGGAGACTGTGACAAATCTTTGTTTTATATGAAATACTCCATAAAAAATACCCCTGCAGAAGTAGCTAACGGGAAGAAGGAATTTACCGGCTCTTAAGAGATTCTAATTAATAAAATATATATTTTCTCTATGCGAGGTATTTCCTTCTTTTCATCTCCAGCAGCTGCCTCGAGGAGCTGTGCTCAATAACACAACGGGGCGTATGCGCAATAAAAGAAAACTATAGCCAGATAAACTCAAAGCAAGCCAGCTTTTTACGCCCCTCCATCCACTCCCCCTACCCACTCGGCCTACCCCCACACACGTAGGCAACTAATTACAGTCGAGCAGCGCTTTGCTTGGACTTAGCCCATGCAGCTTCATTAGACGGCATTCAGAAACGGAATGGAATGGAATGGAATGCAGAACTAATCAGAGCCATAGACCAGGCCGGGAAGTTATCTATTCAGCCATGCAGCCATCTATCAAACGTCATTTACGAAACTATTTTGCATACTCTTTTGCGGCTGAGTGTGCTCAGCGCTCTGCCCTGCGGCTGCAACCAGGAATTGGAATCGGAATTGGAATCGGGGCTAGGGCTGGGCTTCTCGTTGGTGTTGGTGTTTGTGTTGGGGTTGGGATGTGCTGTTAGGGGGTTGCAATGGGGTGCATGTCAGGGCAGTGTGGCTTGTTGTGGCGAGTCTCTTGAGTGCTAGTTTTATAGTGGCTAGCAAAGGACGCGAGCTGACTGACTGACTGACTGACTGGATGACTGGCTGGCTGGCTGGTTGCTGGCAGCTTGTCTATCGCTGTTTTTGACGGTTTTGACAAGCCAAACAAACGAAGACGAATAATGCCCACAGCGGCTAGAGCGAGAGAGCGAGAAAGAGAGAGGGAGGGAGGAGGGCAAGCAACTTTATACTCCAGAACTCATAAAAAATGTAGTTATAGCCTTTCATTCATGTTGCAAAAGTAGGACTTTTCTGGCATGTTGCATACAAAGCAAATGTATAAAGTATGCACTGTGTGTGTGTGTGTGTTTGCGTGTGTGTGTGTGTGTGCATTGGGGTGATTACGCTATTCAGTGGTTGATTGTAGCTACTCGCATATTGCCTGTTATTCAGGTACATTGCAAACTTCCCCCTTAATTATTGTCTGATAGTTTTGGTGCTCTAACAAGTTTTCTCGCTTTATCACTTTAATTTTAAGCTTGAGCATGGTAGCGTTATGTCTGGCTGATATGAAATTAAACATGTCTTTAGCACGCTATATACAATCGTTCGTTCTTATATACATATTCTCAAAAAAAAAAAAAAAAAATATTTCCAGTATTTTTTTTAGAATTGCTTATCAAAACCCACAGCTAATTAGTTGAAAATGTGCAACATTTCAAGTTTAATCTGATACAAAAGTTTCCTAATGGAATACTGTTACTGTTCCTTAAGCATATATACACCATATATCTGTATTAATAGATATAGATATGCATGTGTGCTATATCATTACTTCTCCCTTTAAGAGCTGATATTCCAGACTTTTAATAAGAGAAAATTTAAGCTACAAATAGAGTTTCTTAATGGAATATTAATATATATCGAGAGCATTCTCTATATTATATCTTCATGTGTATATGGCATATCATTAACTAATTGTCATTCCTTCCTTCTATAACTTTCCTTAGCAAATCAAGCACCTATACAAAGCTTACTCAATTTATATTTATTTATATATTTAGTTGTTGTTGTTGTTGTTGTTGGCTCTGCTGTGTGGTTGGGGAGCTTCTTGTCAAGCCACTTGATCCCCTGCATTTAGTATGTCAATGGGCTCATGGACGGACCAGCTCTTGACTTGCATGCATTGTTTTCATAAATATTCTATGGTTCGTTCGTGCTTGCGGCGGGGGCGTGGCAAGAGGCTCCCATGTTGTTGTTGTTGTCTGTGCTTCGCACGTTGGCCCACTCGACTTTGCCGTTGGCTGGGGGCAGGAGGGTCTTTCATAGGCAAATAACCAAATGATGAAATGGGCTTTCTGTGAGCCCGTTAGTTCTATACATGCGACTGGTAATACGCTTATATTTTTAGCTCCACACGCGCCCTCACATGTGAGTGGGGCTTACGCACAATTTATGACGCTCGCCCTGTCGCTTACACTGGGGGCGGTAGGGGCTTTCCCTGCTGGCATGGAATGTACGGCTTGAACGATAGTAGAGTAGAGCTTTAACACTTGCATTGCCACCCCGTTCGGGATAAACTAACGGTAACGCACGCACATGTCTGTCTCTCGCATATATTTTTATCCATGTGTCTATGTGCGTGTGTGGAAATTACTTTTTCCTTTGTCTTAATCAATAATGCCGTTGTTTAACACTCTGACTTTTGGAGGTTAAGGATACGTTTAACTCAACCGTATTTTTTAAAATAATGGCTCAACTTTTGAACTCAACTTACACAAATTTTATAAGTTGCTGTGATTTCCGTTTGATTTACGCTGAGATTTGTATTTCAGTTAGTGGCAGTCGCCAATTTTGGTTGCGCTCAGCATATTTTGCACGTTTCTGCACATCGCTTGATGTTGTTTTTCTGTTTGCACAACACACTGCGAGCACACACACACACACACGCGCGCACACAAATTCACGCACAGACACGCCGTTGCTGAAGAAGGCGCGCCGTTTGTCCTTTACGTTTTCACGTAACTTTTGCAACTGCGCTGCCAATGTATATAATAATTAGACTCCGGCCAGACAGCTGGGCAGCAGCCGCAGCGAATGGGAGAGGCAGCGAGCGGGAGAGTGAGAGAGCGGTGCGGCAGAGAGAGAGCATGCAAGATGTGGCTATCCCTATGCAATGACAATGCATTTATACATGTATGCATGTGTATACGTGTATGCTTGATAGCATTAGTAAGCTTAGTTAATAATCAACACATTTCGTTGCGCCTAAAAGATACTTCGGCATTCGCATACACGTATGCATGTAGACAGACAGAGTTCTGCTGCGCTTGCAATTTGTTTAGCAACTGATGCGCAAGCGCTGCTTGCGCTCTATGAAACGAGAGAGGGAGAGCGAGAGAGCGCAATAAGACGCTGAGCAAGAGCACTGAAATAAACAAATGAAGCCAACGCGACTGAGACGCGTCGCCAGCTGTCGGTGAATGCGCGCCTTATCAATAGAATGCATAGGGCGGTTTTTCCTATTCTGTACGCCACCCCTTTTAGAAGCAGACCACTTCGGTTCGGTTCGTGTCCTAGCTAGGTTTGTAAATCGACTTCTCGAATTATGGTTCTTAGATAAAAACATACATATCAATATAATTTTTATCAATTTATTATAAAATTTATCATAAATACTATTCCATTCACATATTTATATTTCGAAAGGCCTTCACGTTGCTCATTTTGTATATTATTTTCAATTCGAATCACTTACGACTTAGCCCGCTGCCTTAATGTTTATATACTCTGATCTTAGCTATGAGACTTAGGCATAGTACAAATAGATATTCATGCATACACACACATAACACATGGTTTTTCTAAGTTGAAATAAGTTTCCCATTAAAAATATATGCGTCTATACTATAAACTTAATTTGCAAGTGTCTTAAGCTAAAATTAAATATACATATAATTATATATCTATATACCCGTTTAAGTATATAAATATATATATAAATATTTAGTCTGACTGTCGGTTAACCAGAGCTGAAGGACTCGTAAACATTGGCGCCCACCATCTTCGATTTCTCGGACACTACATAGAAGCTGAGCAGCTGCGTCGGCAGATTATGTGGCCGGGCAGCGCTATCATATCCATGCGAAGTGAGTCCACTGATGATGGGTATCAGCTTGGCCAGGGCCAGCAGCACCTTGTTTACGTCAAACAGATTGTTGTTGTTGCTCTGCTTGGATTGACCATTCAGGGACTCTTGCTGTTGCAGCTCGCCGGGCGCCAAATGCTGCAGAGTTTCGCCCATCGACTCGGCAATGGCATCACAGCTGAGCACAAAGCCGCGACTCACATTGTGCGCGCAGACACCAATGCAATCCTCGCTCTCGAGCAGATCTAGCGTCTCGTTATACATCTGCTGCAGCAGCGGAGAGCAATTGAATCTCTCTTGCAGGCGGGTTAGGTCTGGCAACAGGTATTTACTCATCTTCGAGTTGGGATCGTGCCGTGTGTCACCATTGATGGCCATTTGCAGGGACCAGAAAAGCTGCTCCGTATCGGCCAGCGTCAGTTGACGAGAGAGCGGCATCGACTTCAACACCTCCACAACCTGGCTACGTATAAATCGAGCCAAATCTCGTATGCCATCGTGTGTGATGAAATGGCGGATAAGAGATAAATATTGCTGCTTCAGTTCGTCCGTTATTTGCCGCTGCTCTGTCATGATGTCACGGTAGATATAGCCACCGAGCAGGTTGAGCTGCACTCGCAGCGCAATCACCAGCATGGAGGAGGCATAGACAAAGGTGGCCAGACGCGTGAACGCGACGATTTTCATTTGCTCCCACAGCTCCAGTTTATTGGGTGGATTCTGGCGGAGCTGTTCTAGTAGCTCGTCTGTGCTGCACTCGTGTAACACTGCTTGGCACATCTCCTCTCCCATTCCCAGAATCACCTGGTTGCAGGTGCGTTCCGTTGACTCAAAGTGGTGCATTCGCCGTGTACGTTCAAAGAATTCTCTCGCCTGCTTCTCCTGGTATTCCACTAGCTTGCGCTGCGCATAGCGCGCTGCATAGATGGTGCCACCCACCAGCGCACCAGTTACAATAAATTTACGTCGGTGGCGTGACAGAAAGTCTTGCAGGCGCGACAACATTATTATGAGTTCCTTCCCTCGTGTGAGAGCTTTAAAGTTTGGTTGGGAATATCGACAGCTGCTGCCCTTGCCTCCGCCTCTGCAATAGAAAAATTCTATTAATTCTTAATGTGCAAAGTTCAAATATGCGAGTTTGAGTCTACCACGTCGGCGACTTTGGTCCGAATAGATTAGATTAGGCTAATACCGACGAAATGCTTACAAATGGTTTGCGTTGTATATTGGGGGCACCTCTGTGCCGTGTATTTGTTCTATGAAATCGCAATTATTTATTGATTTCGGTTTTGATCACTTCTTAATTCGTGGTTGGCCCCGTTTGCTGGTTTGTAATATGTTGTGCAGTTTGCACGCGTGGAATGTTTTGTTTATATGTGTTTTTACTAAATTTTCTCTATTTAGGTCAGCATACTTGGATTTATTATTTCTTTTGCACTAATGTAATATTTCTTTAACATTTATTGAAACAGTAAAACACTTGTCTGCAAATTCTTTGTGTATTAGCGCCCAAACAGGGCTGGCATACGTTTATTACTCCAGGGCTATTATCCATGCGGCGTTTCCCAGCACTACTATCCTAAATCAGCTGTTCGTTCGCCCTTTAGACACTGTTAATCAAAATGATTTAGTTGGTTATGAATGGGAAATTAATTTTTATCATCTAAATTTTAAGTTAAGTGTAAGCCCTTTTGGTTTTCAAAAATAAACAGCATGGTTTAGCCAGAATATTTTTAAGCTTGGCTTATTATCTTTATTACATTGGATAATTTGAATGAAACGTACCGGATGGTCCTTGGCAAAATTACACAGCTATTCAAGAATTACATTCAAATTGAAGATTTATTCAAAATGGACAAGAAGAAGTCCCAATATTGTAAATTTATTTTATTTATATTAATAGATTTGCTGAAGCGTCTTATATTATCAGCGTACTCTACTTTATTTGCTATATTTTCTAACACTAAAATATATATTTACATGTGTGTGTGTGTGTGTGTGTTTGATTAATGCGCTCCATTGTAGTGGGCGGCAGTGTTTACAATGTCGTCAACGGAGCGTAAACGAATTGTAGTCACTGGATTTGGGCCATTTGTGGGTCATGAGGAAATTAATGCCAGTTGGGAGGCTGTGCAACTGCTGCCCGAAAGTATTAGCTGTAATGGCGTCGACTATGTGCTGGAGCAACGAATGGTGCCCGTAGAGTACGGAGCTGTTGATCAGGCAGTTGAAGAAATTTGGCAAAGCCAACCAGAGGCAAGCAATAAATAGTATATCACGTTGAATTGCGTGGTACTGACATCATCATCATATCCATATTTACACACAGCTTGTCGTGCATGTCGGCGTCTCCGGTGTGGCCAAATGCGTGCATGTGGAAAAGCTCGCATACAATCATCAATTTCGACGTCCCGATAATGCAGGCAAATTTCTAGAGAATAACACCTGCAGTTTACCCCAGCATGGAAAGGCAAATGTATTGCGTTGTGGACTTGACGTAGATATGATAGTGAAGGTTGTAAATACCATTTGCAAAAATTGTGTGGCTGCAGCTGATAGCGATAAGCCTCAAAATGCCACTATAGCATCGAAGAATGTTGGCAGCTTTCTATGCGGTTACATTTATCTCAAATCCTTGGACATGGATTGCAATAAATGCTTGTTCGTGCATGTGCCGCCCATTGATAAACCTTTTAGTACGAGTCAGACAGCTGATATTCTCTACAGAATAATTGAGCAATGTATTCAGCAGATTTCACCTTTTGAACGCCAGTGAGTTATTTAAGTTCGAAAATTTTTACGCAGATAGCGTATGTATTATATAATTGTATACAACATTGATTATTATGAGGATTCTTAAATGCGGTACGCGCAAATGTTTTTATCTAAAAATAAGTTTCAAGCAAATAAAACTACCAGCTGGGCTAACTAAAAACATTCAGTTCTGTTTAAACAGTTTTCGGAGTAACATCCGTGTAATTGTATTATATGAGAGTAACGGATTAAATAATAAACAGCAAATGTAAATCAACAAGTTCAAGATTATCATTATTTTGTTATTATTATTACTATTATTATTCTTTGTTAAATGCAATTTTGCCTACAATAAAAGGAAGTATTGAATTCAAACTTGAATTTATTGTTAACAGTGGCGCATAATGTTAAGTCAACAAGCAATATAACATAAATGAACTAGCTGAAACAGTCGTTCTTTTTGTCCAGTGATTCATGTAATCGAACAGCTCGATATATGTATATATGGAGCCAATGTTCTGTCGCTTGGACGTAGACGATTTCATTTGGATTTTAGCTTGCAACTTGTGCGGTAGTAGTTTTTTGTCTTTGGAGTTGCGATAGTGTGTGTCTGTGTGATATACATCTGCCTACATATAAGCATTTATATATACTAAATATTAAGTGCCCGCGATGAAATTCCTAATCTGTGCATTGCTCGCGGCGTCCTACGTGGCGGCCGCTGATATTAAATTGGAGGAAGGTGTCATTGTAGCAACGGTAGACAATTTCAAACAAGTGATTACCGACAATGAATTTGTGCTCGTCGAATTCTGTGAGTATTCTTATTTGCAACGCTATTAACATAACATAAATAAAAAGGTGCAGTGCCGGCCGCTTAATCGCTACCGCTATTGTAGATGATTCATGAAAATCGGCAAGAGGCTACGTGGTCTTTTCTCAGCCAGCCAGCAGTATGATGCTCTAAGCAAAATATGTCTGCGTGGCAGTTTAGCCAGCAGTCACATTGTTGTTGCTAGTCGTCAAGCTTCCTGTGGCTTGTGAAGGCGGGAAGAGAACAGAAGTCTTAGTTGAGAGAAAAAATTTATTTGTCTATAGTTTTTTTTTTGTTTTTATCCATTATCGTATATCGCATATCGATAAGATTTTGCGGATATGTCTTGCGCCCAGCTCCTCTCTCCCTGTCACTCTCTGGCTCTCTGTTCAGCGTCAATTTCTCTCTTTGTATATGACCATCTCTGTTGCGCACACTGGGCTTCCACCTGTGAGAAAGCGAGAGCAGACAACTGTGCTGGCATTTGTTGCGCCTAAGTTAAATGTTAAAGTGCTAAGCAAAGCAAAAGTAGCGCGTCATCAAAATCGTTGAAGATAATTCTTCGACACATTTCCTAAGAGGGTCAGCATTGTTGGCATTTGGCAGTCAAAGTAGTTGTTGCGTTCCTGCTCTTATCGTTATTTCTTTCAGGCCGCGCGGCGTCCTCACAGCGAGATAAGCCCCTCAGCAGTTTCTATTTTCATATTTCTCACTTTTATCAATACGGCGTGTCGTATTGCATTGCTTTCGCTTCGTCCCGGGCGTGGCAATAGCTATAGCCTATAGTCGCCTACTCGCAACTTGCTTGCTTACATCCGTTTCATCAATTTCGTTTTAGAACAAAAAAGTTGCCAAGCAACTGTCGCTTTGGAACTGGGTTAGCTAAATAGCTCTTAAGAATGTTGTCCGTCTCTCTTTTGTGCGCTGCTTTCTACTCTGCTTTGCCCTTTTTAACACCGTACGCAACGCTTAATGCGCTCGCGCTTGCGCAGCAGCCGAAGTTCATTCAACTCTTTCGCTTTGTATTAATTCGCTCTCAGTTTTCGTTACACTCTTTGTTTGTGTTTTGTTGTCTGTTTTTGTCGTAAAGCGCGTGCCCAAACAGTGCGTCAATGTAGCGGCCGTGGCTGTGGCAGCGACAGCGGCTATCCCTGTGCCTGTGGTTTGCATATGCCAGCAGTTCAGCTATTTACGCTACGTTTCACTATTCGCCAATTTGGCAATATGTCAACGTCAGCAACAGAGCCGAGTGCCGTTACTTGGCTTCGATCAGATAATGCTCTTCGCGATTCACCTTGCGAATCTTATCATTCTCTTGACTATATACCAAGGCCACGTCAGCTTAAGCCATCGATAAGAGTGCAGTTAGCATCAACAACACGCAGACGTTATGTCATTGTGTCTATGTCTTTCTTCTTGCCTCGCCTCTCTCAACTTCGTGCGCTCTCGCTCTCGCCTGTATGCACCTTACAGCTCTTCAGAATTCAACACGTGGAATTTGCATAATTTCCAACAGCTGCTGTACCATGTTAAATGTAGCGTAAAATAGTTGAATGCCACGCCCACTCCTACGCCTACGCGACAATTTGATTTTCCAAGCGAATGAATCGTATAAATGGAGAACAATATAAAATATACAGATATAATCTGTTTATAATAATAAAACTGATTGTTAGAGCCTTTGATAAGAGCAACTATTGAAATTTATTCATTAAATTTGAAATTTTCCAATAAACTAAATTAATGTGATACGCTGCGATAGACTCAATTATATTTCATAAATTATTCATTTTCAAATCATATATATCGAATTTTAACCTTCATCTTCTTCGTTTTAGATGCACCATGGTGTGGACACTGCAAGGCTCTGGCGCCCGAGTATGCCAAGGCTGCCCAACAGTTGGCCGAGAAGGAATCGCCCATTAAGCTGGCTAAGGTTGATGCAACCGTTGAGGGTGACTTGGCCGAGCAGTATCAGGTGCGTGGCTATCCCACGCTGAAGTTCTTCCGCAGCGGCTCGCCCGTGGATTACAATGGTGGACGTCAGGCCGCGGACATTATTGCCTGGGTGACCAAGAAAACTGGCCCACCAGCCAAGGACTTGACCAGCGTGGCTGATGCCGAGCAGTTCCTTCAGGACAATGAGATCGCCATTATTGGCTTCTTCAAGGATGTTGAATCGGCTGAGGCCAAGGTCTTCACCAAGGCTGCCAACGCATTGGATTCGTTCGTCTTTGGTATCACCAGCAATGCCGATGTTATTGCCAAATACGAGGCTAAGGACAATGGTGTCATTCTCTTCAAGCCATTCGATGAGAAGAAATCCGTGTTCGAGGGAGAGCTGAATGAGGAAAACCTCAAGAAATTCGCTCAGGTGCAATCTCTGCCTTTGATTGTTGACTTCAACCATGAGTCAGCTGCCAAGATCTTCGGCGGCTCCATCAAGTCGCATCTGTTGTTCTTTGTTTCCAAGGAGGCTGGCCACATTGAGGCCCATGTTGACCCACTGAAGGAGATTGCCAAGAAGTACCGTGAAGATATTCTGTTCGTCACCATCTCGTCCGATGAGGAGGATCACACTCGCATCTTTGAGTTCTTCGGAATGAACAAGGAGGAAGTGCCAACCATCCGTTTGATCAAGTTGGAGGAGGATATGGCCAAATACAAGCCTGAAACGAATGATCTGTCGGTCGAATCCATTGAAGCATTCCTGCAGAAGTTCCTCGACGGCAAACTGAAGCAGCATTTGCTCTCACAGGAGCTGCCCGAGGATTGGGACAAGCAACCCGTCAAGGTTCTCGTGTCTAGCAACTTCGAGAGCGTCGCCTTGGACAAGAGCAAGTCCGTTCTGGTTGAGTTCTATGCTCCATGGTGCGGTCACTGCAAGCAGCTGGCTCCCATCTACGAACAGCTGGCCGAGAAGTACAAGGATAATGCCGACATTGTCATTGCCAAAATGGACTCCACTGCCAACGAGCTGGAGAACATCAAGATCTCATCCTTCCCAACAATCAAATACTTCCGCAAGGATGACAACAAAGTCATCGACTACAATCTGGACAGGACTTTGGATGATTTCGTCAAGTTCCTAGACGCCAACGGCGAGGTGGCTGATGCCGAACCCACCGAGGAGAGCGAAGAGGAAGAGGAGGCGGCGCCCAAGAAGGACGAGTTGTAAACCAACAACAAGAGGAGCAATGCAAATAATCCAACAAAAACCACAGCATGCACACACACACACATAAACAAAACACAACAAAATAACAAATAGCAACGTACATTCTGTAGTTTATTCTTGTCTTCGGTCGTGGATCCAATTCCAATGAGTTTTTATCATTGTCCCCAAATCCTGGCCGTGGCACTTTTTAAGTCCCATTTTGATTGCATAAAAATATATAACTTAAATTAATTTGTGATTTGCAACCGCGATATTCATGAATGGAAACGTGTAGCATTTGGCATTTGATATGTCTCTAGCTTAGAATTCAGGTTTATTGAAGATGTGGTATCCGAGAAATCAAATCTATAAATTTTAAATATGTACTCTTCTAAGTTTTCTATTTGGAATTTGTAGAATCATTTGAGAAAGAACTGATTATGGACTTAATAAAAAAAGTTGGTAACAACATTAAAAACAAAAAAAAGCAGCTTGCGTTTTATTTAATATGTTAATATGTAATATTTCATTAATTTCCATTTAAATGAATTTCAGTAGCAAATTTTATGTGGAGGCATGTAAAATACAAATAACAAATCTTATAATTGGTATTAAATGTTTTGAATGTATGTATATTTAGAAACAAATAATAAATTCTTTTTTGTATGATTCAAATTGCGCGCTATTCTGTTTACGTTTTGCAGCACTGTAACATTGGAATGTTGCGCCATATTTGGTAATTTGACGCTTCCACTATACAGTCACACTGAATTATTTTGAGGCCAAGTGTGACCGATTAAATGCATTTTCGTGTGTATTTTAGCAGTCAACATTCTAAAACACAAATAGTCTGCAAAGCATATAAATTACAATGCTCGTGCAGAAAGTTGAGTAAAACATGTTGAATATAAAGCAAATGCCTTGTGAACTCGTAACTGGACTGTGGGCACCCGCGATATTTGGAGTGTAGCGTGCGAGAAGTGTGCGCGCCGCTTTTTCATTACAGTTAACATTTCTGCGGTACGTGTACGTGTGTGCGTGCTGTGCTGAGCGTGTGTGTATGTGCGCACATTCATATGAGCATATGCATGTAGGGCCAGTCGGGCTAACGGGACTTTCTCTTCAAACAATGCAAAAATTTGTTGATTTGCGACCTTCTCTTGCATTGTAGAATGATGAGCACGACACGAACCAACTGCATGAATGTTGATGAAAACAGCACAGTTCCGACCGCTGCCGCTGCCGCTGTTGGCGTCAGTGGCGCAGCGTCAACATCGTCGACGGCTGCGGTGCCGGAATTCGTGCACCTGACTGAGACGCGCCGCTATATTTATAGAGCGATAGCCGCCATTCATGATGACAGCTTCAACAATGTTATGAATCGACTACTCAGACAGTTCGAGAGGTAAGAGCTGATTCATATGTTAAAATAGCCCCTCCCTCTCTGATCTTATTTTACCCGCTCAATCAAAAGTGCCATACGAGAGGAGCTGGAGTACGCGCAGAACTCGCCCACAATATGTCGCAAATTGGCGCGCAGCATAATCGGCCTCTCGGACCTGATACACACTCTACTCGGCCAGCGCCTGTCGGCCACCAGCAGCTGGAACCTGAGTCGTGATCGCTGGTGCTACATTGTGGCCAATTATATTGCCTGTGAGCTGTGCGCTGCACAGGATCGCATCGAGAAGGATCAGTGCATCATTGAGAGAATTGGCAGCATGCTCAGTCTGTATGTCGAGGCCAATGAAGAGAGCTCCGCTCTGCACAAGGAGAACACGCTGCGCACGCTAATCGCCATACCTAAGCTGTATGGCCAGGCCAACATAATCACGGTCTTCTACAGGTTGGTAGCGGAATAAAACGCGTTATCAAGAGTATAATTTATTATTGCATACATCTTTATTTAAGCCGCCTTTTTCCGGAATGGTCCTCAACAACTGGCCTGTTCAGTCAGGTCGAGATGCCCGATAAGATATACATTCAATATATTATTATATTTTATTATTGGCAACGACTGGAGCGTAATGAGTCGACCAAGCAGCGCATCTTTGAGTTTGCGATCAAGTTTATGCGACCTGCTCGCACGCTGCCCTACAATCCCGCCTACATAGAGCATCTGCCTAAATACAATACACCCAACACGGCCACGCGGTGCATTTTGGAATATCTCAGCCTTAAACAGTGCTGCCGAGGATTGCATTCAGCAAGCAAAATGGACAATCGAATGATTCAGCCCAGCGAATTAGTAAGTCAGCTACTAGAATAAGATCGCTCCCTTTTCCTTCACTTTGTCCACAATGATGTTTTAGTAAAAGGTCTGAGTTGGGCAGACGGTTCACGTCTTGTCCTGCACCGACGCAGTTAGTCGCGGTTTGTGTGCAGGCGAACGTGTCTCTGCTGCTCATAAAATGACTTCAACATTTAGCTGAGTAAAATATATAAAAGCTTTGACTAGATTTACAAAAGCAGAATTATAGAATTGCTATTTATTCATTTTATTTTTGCCATCAGATCCTTGACTCGGATGAAGAGGACACAGATTCTGAATCTGGTTTGGTATTGATCAGCACTTTGTTCTTATCGTCGAGTGCAACGCAGCAAGAACCACCGCCACCACCAGCTCCTGATCCGCCCGACTTCCTCAAGCGCTTGTGCCGCAATGCCAGTCGCTTGGAGCCTGTAAAACGTGCCACGGCCTTGTATCGAGGCATTGACAGCACGTGCGAAGTTGTGGATCTGTGTGAATCGGACGAGGAGGAGGAAATGTTCTCACTTGACTTCAGTGTGCCCGCGAATGTGGATGGCAGTGGCTCTTCTAACTCGAACGAGGCGACTGGAGTGGGCGATGACGACTATGTGCCCATAACTCGCATCTATCCCATTAATTTGCGCACATATCAGCGTGCCACCAGTGGTGGCGCAACAGTATCTGCTGCCTCCGCTTCTCCTGCTGCCCCTGGTTCTCCTGCTGCCGCTGCTGCCACCTATACAATGCCGCGCATAGTCAATAGCTACAGTTGCCGAAGGGACAGCCTGCATCTGGTATCCACAACGCAGACACCGCCACATCTTGTGGATCAGTGTGTGCAAACCGCTGAGCAAGATGAGGAGGAACGAAACCAACAACAACTGTTGGAGCTAGAGGAACAGCAGCAGCTGCATTTCAATGATAATGCCATATCCAGCTGCATGCTCTATTCGGACACAGGCCAATCAGCCAGTCCCACAACCACCGAGCTGCTCTACGAAGCGTCGTTCAGTCGCAGGAAGACCACTCCGGGGGCTGATACGAAATTTAAACCCAATGACAATCATCACTGCCATCAATCATCTAGTCGTAATAGTTATAGTAGCGAAGCCTCTTTGCAAAAGAAACAGGTTACATTTAGTACACAACCTTTGGTCTCCTCGAAGAAAGTCCAGTTAACCAAATCCCTCAAAAATATTAAGCCGTCTATTAAGCGTTATAACAAAACAAATTATACATCACTAACGCATCTGACGAAACCCAGTTCAAATATGGACTTTATCGAATCTCTAAAGTGGATGGGGCGTAAAGGTAATACTATCCTACACCTGTTATATATATATCGATTGTAATAATTTGATTTTCCCCTGTTTTAGAACATTTACTTGCCGGCCAGCGAATGTTTAGCAAACTGGAATCGAAGAAAAACTGTGATAAACGGACTAATGAATCGTTGTCTTCCTGCAATCGACGTGACCAAGGTCGCCAAGGTCAGCAGTCACGCTCGCCAGCCGCTATCACGCCCACACCTACGCCCACGCCCACGAGTCAGCTAACGCCCACTACGAGCAATGCTTCCAGTGGCACGCCGACGCCGCAACCAAAGAGGCTGCCGCCTCGAGGCTCACAGCGTGCATTGCCCACTCCGCCCGCCTCCACGCACAGCTCAATTGAGACATCTCGTCATCGAAAGTCCTTTGATAGCATACAGAACTCCATAGACGTTGAGGTGCAGGCCTTGGCCAAAAAGTTCAAATTTGACCGACGTAAGTTCTCAGACAATTCCAAGGAGCACGTGGAGTTCTACAAGAGTCTGCTGCAACTGCAACGTAAAAGAATGGACGAGAAGCGGCAACTGAATGCTACAATAAAATCTCAATCGGTGTCAGACCTTAAGGTCAAAAAGCAATTGTATGCAGCAAATATGAAGTTACGTAATGATATAGATAAGCTAGAAAGAGATCTGGATGTAATAAAAAACTTTGCGGTGGAGACGAAAGCAAAGACGGCAGCAACGACAGCGACTACGGCGCTGCTTATGCCTATTGTAAGACTGAAGCGTGTCCATATTGACAATTTGGAAAAGTCACGCAGCAACATTGAGGACAGTATTAACGTAGGTGCACATCATAGCTCATTACATTTACATTTACATATACTGAAGTTTTTTGCTTCTTCTTTTAGAAGGAATTGGATCAGCCCAAGCAGCGAAAGCTAGGCAAGCGTCGTCGGCGAAAGCAGCATTGTTGGTCAAGGATAAAGAACCTTAATAAAAAGAAGAAACTGTCTCAGCAGGAGATTTTGAGCGATGCTGACGGTCCAGCTCCGGTTGGTGATGCAGGTAATACTGTTACTACGGATACTGCTGATAATACTGCTACTGCTGATAATACTGCTACTGCGGATACTGCTGATTGTGCTCACACTGCTGACATTGCTAATATTGATACTCCCACTGATTGTAATACTACTCCCGTTGCTACTTCTGTTCCTGATGTTCCTGCCTCTTCACCCACTAACGCTGCTTCATCGTCACCTGTGCCAGACTGCATTGCCGCCTATGTAACGTTGGCCAACAATGGGGAATCGTGCAGCGAGGAGGATGCAACCGTGAAGCCCAGTGCTATGCAAGTGCGTATGCCCACTCCCGAGCTGGAGCCGAGCAGTGTAATAGCCGCACACGAGATTGAAGTGGCGTCCAGTAATGTACCTGTCTATTTGCTCAACGGCGAAAGTCGAGATTTGTCAACGCCCGTGCCAATAACATTGGCCAGCGATTTGATTGCATATGAGCCGTAGCATTCGAGTGAGGATTGTAGGCGCGTCTATGTGGAATCTGAATCTATACTGGCTCTTGGCCACTTTTAACTGTAGTCCATACGTATATATATATATATCTATATTTTTGTTGATATTTTAAACGAAGCCTGTTAAAAGAATATTGAATCACAAAACCAATATTTCATAATGTAACTTTAGGTATATTCGAATGACTTGTTGAATTTTACAATTATCAATTGCCAATCATTTTCGTAGAGTATTTGCCTATTGGACATTGTAATCCAAAGCTTTAAGTTTATAAACCTTTTATTTATTCATACTATGATATACATATATTTGTATATATATGATGTGCATGTTGTTTTTAGTTTTAAATTGTGCATAGCAATTGCTCAATGCGAGCCGCAATATTAATTTATATTTCTTTGGTTTAAGGACTTATGTTCAATGCAATAAACTTAAGCATATAGTACATGAGATTAGTCACAATTGTTCAGATATAAATAAATATATATATATATAGGTATAAATATATATACATATATATTGTATATGTGAATTATGTGCATTACTTTACAAGTTAAATTAAATAAATATATGGTGTTTTCCTTTTCAAGACTTCAATTAGTGTTTCATTTTAGCTGATTCGCGTATATTAAACTTCGGCACACGATCCTTTCTGGCCAGTATCCTGTTGGAATTATCCTCAATGTTAATGGTGCTGATTATAATATTCACTCGACGCTCGATGACGCCTATGAAGAGCTTCACGTTGTGCACCGTGAGGAAGGTCTTCGAGCTGAGCACATTCAATATGGGCGCATCGTCGCAGGCCAGCAATCTGAGGGAGTTATAAAACAAATGGGTAAAATATACATACAAATATATATGTACATATAATAATATCTCAAGTAAACCCACTTGAATATATCCTCTATGCCCTTGAGCAGCTGCTGCAATCTGTTGCTCAGATTGTGTTTCTTTTCACTCGTCTCCTTGGCCAGCTGTTCTATGCGCGCCAGTTCATCATTTAAATAGTCCAAGGCCTCAGTTTTGAGCTTCAGCTCCTTCTCTGTTTGCTCAGACTTCTGGCGCTCTACAAGAAACAATAATAGCATCCCTTAGGCATCTCTCTTCATACAAGCTCATAGCTTACCAATCTCTTCTGTTAATTCTTGTGTGGTATCGTTGAGCACCTCCACTTCGTGACTCAACTCGTTCACGTAGTTGAAGAGCGCAAAGTTTTCGTCTTCCTGGCGCTTGAATTGTGCCACCAGACGTTCGGTGTCATCCTCGCCGTATAGCTGTTTGATTCTCTCTATGATCTCTTTATACTCGAACAGCTGGCGCTCATAGTTTTCCTTCTGGCTCTGTTTCTTATCCAGCTCACGTTGCTCCAGCTCCGGATTGAGCCGTTTCTGGCCCTTGATGTCGAAGAATTTCTGCAGCTTGGCGTCGTGCTCTAAGCGACGTTGCATCTCTCGCATCTCCTGGATGTGCATGACTTTGTCATTCTCATTGCGATCCTTGAGCACCGACAGCTTCGTGCAGAGCTCCTGCCGCTGATCGAATGCCATTGTGGACTGATCAATGAGGTCCATGATAAGCTTTTTGCCATCATTGAATTGGGTCACCATTGATTGCCACATCTCGTTGAAATTTGCACTAAATTGATTTATGGAAAACGTAAGCTTCAAACATCATATCTCATTAGCCCTTACCGATCTTGCAGCATATGATTGATGGCATCTCTCATCTTGCTATTCTCCGTTAGGACATCGCTGCACTTTTTGTTGACCACATCGAGGCGGTTCTCAAGTTTGACGACACTCTTCTGCACCTTGCAGATGGTGTCTTTGTAGCAGTTGTCGGGCACTTCATTGCGACGCAGTGCGTCAATCTCTTTCTCCATTTTACGTATGTGGCCCTCTAGTTCCCACAGATTAGTTTGCTCGTTTTGATAGGCGCGCTGCAGCTCCGATTGCTGCTCTTGCAGATTGCTCAACTGTTTCTCCTTATTGGTATTTCGGCGAGCGTGAGTGCCGCCCTCCAAGGTTTTGATTTCTTCCTTTAGCTTCTCGTTTTCTTGCTGCAATACGTTAATCATGTGATTTTGCTTTTTTAGGCGCTTCGTCTTCTCCTCGAGCAGCCCACGCAAATCAAGCTGAAGCGAGCGATGTTGGCGCTGCAAGCGCTGCAACTCAGCGGCGGCTAATTGATCTAGTTGGTCAGTCATTATTTTATTAATATTATTATTTTATTATTTTAGTAATTGAATTAATTTTTAAAATGCGAAAACTTTTGTCTGCAATCAAATCGTCGTTATTTACTAGAGCACAGGGTGACTCGTTACCAAGCAACTAAGCAAACAGTGCTGCCAGATCTGCGCATGTGCTAAGCACAAAGAGCTGCCACATGTGCGCATAGATGTGATACCCGCCAAATTTAAATAAGAATACCAGAAATTTTTATGGTAAAAGTTTATTATTTGTAACTTTATTTTTTAGTTTGTTCTTTGCATTTTGTTTTCATGTTTAAATGTCTATAAAGTATATATAATATATATTTTTCTGCATTTTTGTAATTTTACCATTTTGTTTTTTTTTCCTTTCTTAATATTTCTTGTTTTTTTTTTTTTTTTTTCATATATTAAACTTGCCAGTTTTTTTGCTTTTTATTTAATATATATATATATAATTTTTGTTTTTCACTTATTACATTTGCATAAGTTGTCATGTATAATAATTATTTATTAATAATAATTTAATTGTTGTAATTATAACTGGTTTACTTGTTCATTTATATTTCTTCCTCTCCCGCTCTGCTCCATTTTTTAATTTCCCATTTTCTTTTTCTGCTCTGCTACCTGTACCATAATAATATATGTTTCTCATTATATGTCGCCCATATACGACGCCCAGAGTATTGGCCAACGAAACAAAGTTTACAAGGTTTCCATTGTATTCTTCCCGTTTTAAAACTGTCAAAATGTAGCCT
The DNA here is from genome assembly GCF_018153725.1 of Drosophila mojavensis. Classification (NCBI taxonomy): domain Eukaryota; kingdom Metazoa; phylum Arthropoda; class Insecta; order Diptera; family Drosophilidae; genus Drosophila; species Drosophila mojavensis. The sequence continues at coordinate 10,094,510 of NW_025318899.1, read as the reverse complement.
AAAACCTTTTGATATTTATTTTATGTATATTTAATTTCTTATTATTTTTTGTTTTCTTTAAGTTTTTTATTTTATATTATTGTTAGCTTCTGCCGCGCGTTTGGCCTAACTGCTTTCTCTTTTGTAAACATTTTATTCAAAATGAAATAATACAAATAAATAATAATAATATATATATATATATATATATTTGTATATATAAATATATATAGAAAGAATGGCAAAAACAACAATATGAGAAATAGGCGCAAATAATGTAAGTATGTAGTTTTTGTTGTTTCTTTCTTCTAATTGTTATTGTGTTTTATTTTGTATTTTCTTTTTATTTTGTTAATATAGTTACTTATAAATATATATGTTTAGGTTTATTTATGTATGTTTCTTGTATGGCATAAATTATTAATAATTATTGTTGTTTAAACTAGAGTTGTTTTGTTGTCGTTTAATGTTGGGTTTTTGCTCTTTACGCCTGTTAAGTATTAAAATATTTGCATAGTTTTTGTATGTTTTGTTTTAATTTGCTTGCTTTCATAATTAATTAATTAATAGTTGATTTGATAGCATTTCATAAATGTGTTTTTGGGCTTCAATCATTAAATTGAATATAAATATAAATATATATATATACATATAAATATATATATACACATATATATATTTATAGATATATTTGTTTGTAATGTTTGCTTTTTTCGGTGTTTACTTTCATCCTTTTGTTTTTTTCCCCATGAACGAATGCACAATTTTTACACACTTCGCCATTGAGTTGTTATTATTTATAAATAGTATTTAATATACACATATGTATAGTATATATATATATATAAAGACCTTTCTCTTTGCTATTTTAAATTGTTTTTGTTTCGCTATTTACTCGTATGTTTTTCCTTGCTTTTTCAACTACATTTCCTATTAGTTCTCCTCCTGCGCCTTTCGCTTTATATGTACTATGTATATGCCTGTATTATATGTGTATGTACGCATGTATATAAATATAATTTTTTTTTTTAAATTTAATTAAGTACACGAATGTATGTGTGAGTGTGTGTGTGTTGGTGAGAGTTGTGAATGTATTTTCCTTTATCTGCCGTTGCGCTGTGCTTTAAGAATCGAATTGCATTTATCTCAAATTAAAAAACTTGAGAAAAAAAAAACATAAATATGTCAATATTATTCAAATTGTGCTTTACATATTTGAGAAAAAGCTTGCATCGAATTGTGTGAAATTGATTTGAACTTTGATGTAAATGTTTTGTTTTCTTTTCTCTCTTATTTGTTTGGAAATTTCTCTGTTTTATTACTACACATTTATTTTATTTCATTTTGTTTTGATTTTGAAACCATTTTACATTTAACATTTAATTCTGTTTAATATCTTATTCAATTTCTGTTTGTTTTTTGTTGTTTGGAAACATAGGAAACATTTGACAAGAGCAAGCATTCAATTATTTATTTAGTATAATCGCAGAAAGGATTGAAAGTTGTTCTTTAAATGAAACATGTTTGATAAATTTACATTTTTAGCTACAATTTGTTTTGTTTTTCTTTTCTTTTATTTATATGTTTTTCTCTTACTTTTATATGGCATTAAACTGCATTTTTTTTGCTGCTAATTTATTTATTTTCTTTTCTTTCTTTATTGTTTTCGTTAAAGGTGCTCTTCAAAAATTCCAAATAATAACTTATCAGCTGTTATAATCTTATTTACGTGTGAGCGTGTGTGCATGTGTGTGTGTGCTAACTAAATATATATCTTCACAAGTATTTTCTTTCAGATGCAAATCAAATTGCTTCGGTGTGAGTGATCGAGTGTGTGTATGTGTGTGTGTGTGTGCTAGTGCATAATGCTAATTACGGACGGATTTCTAAACGGAAAGTAAAGTTTTTGTGTACTAGAATAAGCTGCTTTATAGGGTATTAAACGCAACAGAAACATTACTTAAAGTGTGTGTGGGTATGTGTGTGTGTCTGTGTGTGTTAATGTCTGCTAAGGTCTAGACTAGCAACTATTATTCAATAATTTGTATTATCTGTAATTATTAAGTAGCATTGGGCTTTGTGTCTTGTATCTATTTACAATATAAATTCGCTTTGATTTTTCTGTTTTTGTTTTACACTTAGCCTCAAGTGCCTTAAGTGCCGCCTTTGCATCTGTATTAGTATCTAATATTTGGCTAAGTTTCTAAAAGATAACATTTTTATCTACAAAAAATAACCGTGGGCCTTTTTCATTTTCCACTTTTCCACTCTTCCGCTTTTCGTTTTCATAGCATTTTCTTTCCTTCCATTGTTTACCTTTTTGTATAATTGCAAAAAAATTGGATTTTCGTAATGTTTTGTTCTTTATTGTAATAATAATAATTGTCATAATAGTAGAATAATATACATATATATATATATATATACATATGTATATGTTGCCTATTTTTTGCAATTTACCATTATACATATATATATTTTAAAAACGTTTTGTTTTCATTAAATATATATATTTATTCAATATTTTTTAAATGCACTTTCTGAGCTTCTTACAAGCGCCGCCAATTATTGTTGCTGTTGTGTTTCAACTATATATATATATGGATGTATATATAGAATATATACTTGCCTACTACTGCACTCATGTCCCGAACTATGCCCATTTCTTGCTCCTAAATATATTAATATACTATAACTATATGTATATATATATTTATATATCAATGCAAATTCTAGTTGTATGCAAAGCTTTAAAATGTTTCAAATAAACGTACATAGTGCAAAAGCTTGAATAGGGGAAGAAATATAACAAAAGTTTATAATATCATATATTATTATCAGTATTATTATTATTATTATTATTTTATTAGTATTATTTTAATTCAAGTTTTATAATTGTTAATTGCATCTTTTACCCTGTTTCCTATAAGTTATTCGTGTTTCGATTTCAACAAAAACCCAAATGCTATCAAGGCAAAAATGTTCTCCTGGCCTAGCAAAAAAGATATGCACCCTCCATTATAAACTTGGGCCCGTTTAACTATGTGTGTCTGTATGTGTGTGTGTGTGTGTGTGTGTGGAAGTGTGTATGTGTGTGTGTGCTAGTCGTATGTGTATAAAAAACTAGTGTATGAAATTTAGTAGTCCTTGGTTTATGGTGGGGTCAATGTTGAATGTGCTTTGCTCTATAGTTCTATAGTTTTTCGTTTATATTATTATTTTTAGTATAATTTTTCACTTTTGTTAATAAATTAGTTTTTAGTTAAATACCTGCAGAAAAGTGTATCTAAATATATTTTTGATTATTAAGTTCTAAACTTGGACTCATGTGTTTATATTTTTTGGTTGTTTTTCTTGTTCTCGTTCTTGTTGTTTGTTTGTTTGTTGTTGTTGTATAAGTGTTGTAAGCTTCATTCACTACATTGTCTAGCCTTCGTTATTAACTAGCAATAGAGTAATTAATTAATAAGTTAGTTAGTTTAGTTAGTTAGTTGATTTCTAAAAATAATAATTCAAACATTCTATAAGAATGCCCATCTCATAATAAAAATACTATTTTCATATAGCACTAATTCGAGATATATATATATACATATCGTATATATATATCATCTTGTGTAGCTACTATAAGTAAGTATTGTTATGGTAAATCTTATGATTTAAGTTTAAGGAACGATCATCGATAAGAGACTTCATTTTCTTTTAGTTAAATATACAATGCTTAATATTAGATTAATTTTTGGTTTTCTTAAAAGAAAATGGAATTTAAATAAGCGAAAAAAAACAAACTAAATCATTTAAATTGTGTTTATGCCTGTTCGCCGTAAGCAAAGTATCATCTATGAGAATTGCCTAGAAGAGCGCATGTGCTTATGTCTGCTCTCTCTAAGCAAACTAACATCTATGAGAATCGCCTAGAAGAGCGCATGCGTGGATGCTTTAATGATCTACGATATACGCGCTTGATATGATGAGCTTTGTATATTAAATTTACAGTGCGTAGGAACGCGCTATAATTTTCTTCTTTTTCTTCTTCTTTTTTTCTTGAATTCAACAAAATCATGTGGAAAATTGAGCAGTAAACTGTATTTTGGCAAAATTTGCAAATGCAATTGCCAATCTCATGTGAAATCTTATGTCGTGGCTGCTTTCATTACAAACAAATTGGACGAAACCGGGCGCATCTTTCTATAGGGTTTTGCCTAGCACTTCATAGTTGATCTCTTAGCTTTTGTTTTTCTCTTTTGTGTTTGGTTTCTGTATTATTCCAATTTTTACGCTTTATGCTCAAGGTACAATTGTTTTTCTTTTCTTTTCTCTGTTTTCTTCATTAATTTCAATTCGATTTATATTTATTTAACTTGTTTTCTCTTTTTTTTTTCATCACATTTCATTTCGAATTTAAAATAAGCGCTCAATATTTAAGCATTAATTATTTATTCGTTTTTTATTGGTTACTATATTTTTATTTTTTAAATATTTGTTTTTTTTTTTAATGTATCTTTGCGTTAATTTTGATTTGGCTTCTTGGTTGCTTTTTATCACCGCTTTTGGAAACGAAAAATACATTTCTTTAAGCTGAATTTAAAAATAAAAGTATAAAATATAAAAAATTAAAGCAAAATGCAAACAATTTGATTTTTAGTATTTTTTTTAAGTTTTTCTTTTTTTCAAGTCACAGCCTTTTTGTGTTTTTTTTTTTGTCTTTTTGTTTTTGTTTTGAAATTGCGAACAAAATCATAAAATTTTGGATAGATATATATAGAAAGTGATATGGGTATATAATGTGCCAAATTGTCTGTCCGTCCGTCAAAGCTCTCTCTTTGTCATTCCGTCTGCCAATTCACAAGCCACATCAACGTCATCATCACACTTGAAAAAACAGAATGGAAATAAAGAAAAATGAAACAAGTTTTCGTTTTTTTTTTTTTTTTTTGTATTTTGTATTTTTCTCAATTTGTTGATCGCTTTTATTTGTTCATCCGCATCTTCTTCTTTTAGTTTACTGTTGTTTTACGTATTAGAAATAATAATAATATGTATGATAATTTAAGTTTTGGTTTTCATTTTGATATAGTATAATTTGCATAATTTTGCCAAAATCAGTTTTTTGCACTAAGTTGTTAATATTTTATTTTAGTTTTTATTTAAATATTGTGTATATAGTCTAAAACGTTTTTCCTTTTGTATAATAGCATAGAATAATAATAATAATAATAATAATATATATATATATAAGTATATATATATATATTTAATTTAAATACTTTTTCGTGTATTTTCAATACAAAATCATAATAATAGTAATAATAATAATAATTTGTATTATTTTATTATTATCTCAATAGTTTGACTCTGTTTTAAGTTGGTTTTCATTTTTGTTTATTTATTTCTTGTATGTTTTTTATGCAATAATTAACTTGAATTTGACTAGATCGATTCATACAAGATCGCAAATACATATATGTATATAGTGAGAGTGTGTATATGTGTGTGTGTGAGAATGTGAGTGTCAGTGTGCGTGAGAGTAGTGTAAGTTGCTCTAGTAAAAATCTAGATTAGCATTTCGAAGCTGCAAAAATCTGAGGGCGTTACTCAACTGTTACTCAACTGTTGTTTAACTACAGAATAGTTGCTAAAAATCAATTATTGATATTAAATTATGCATTTAAATTTAAGTAAGTATGTATGTATGTATGCATGAATGTATTTATATATAGCTATATTTAAGTATTTGTTTTTTAATGTATGTATATTATGCACAGTTGCATTTGCATCCTTGCGTGTGTTTTCATTTTATATTTTCTTTTCTTTTGCAATTTGGGGGGGACTTTCATCCGCCTTCGAGTTTCGTTTATATTTACAAGATTTCTAGGCGTAACATTTCATAAAAGAAAACGTACTTAATTGAAATTAGTTAAGCTTTGAGACAAAAATACTTTTGCCAAGAAATATGGGACTGGATTTGGATTTGGATTGGAACTAACTAACTACGTAATACTCTGTTCCAACTCTTCATGATTTCTGGCTGCTGTTGCTTTTGATTATATTTCCTCTTTGTATGACTGGGTGTGAGTGTGCTTGTGTGTGTGTGTCTGTGTGTGTGTGAAACTGAAATGTAAACAAATTATATATTGCACTGGTAACAAAAGTAACTTTAACTTTCATAACAATTTGTTGTATGCTTAAATATTCTTATATAATATATATTTATTTATTATTTAATAATTAATTGTGTTTTTTAGTTTTTTATATATATTTTATTTTTATCATTAGTATCAAATATGTGTTTGTCGCGAGCTTTAGTTCCAAGCCCGCAGACTAGGCGCTAAATGTATTTCAATTTTATTTTACCTCTTCTTCTTCTCTCGTTTACACTATACAAACTCCAAATAATTGTTAATCAATTATTTGTTGCTTCTTCTTGTTTTCTCATCAACTTTTTTTTTTGGCATATTTAGCTGTAGATTTTTGACAATCTTTCACTTTTCTTTGTTTTGTACAGATATAACTTTTTCATCCTCCTCTTCTTCTTCTTGTTCAAGATAATGTCAAAAATGTTTTGTAATGATGTTTCAAACAGAGTTGAGTAAATATATTTTAGTAAGATATTTTCTTGCAAGTATGTGTTTGTGTGTTTGTTTAATTAAAGGCAAAAACATATCAATTGAAATATAAAAGTGTTGTGTTCAATTTTCTAGTTTCGCTAAAAATGTTTTTGTTTTAATTGTATATATAAAAAAATGCTAAATATGTATATATGTATATATATATATATATATTTTCATCAATAATAATTTATGCACTTAAGATTTATTATGTGTTCTTTATTTTAATGACTGTGTGAATTTTTTTTCTGTTTCTGTTAGCTTAGTTCTCTTAACAGGGCTAAGGGCGCGTTATATGGTCAACATCATTCTTGTTAGTTGCTTTTTTTTTACTAATTGGAGCTTGTGAAAATAAGTGGCCAAAATGTTTAGTTGTCTGTCGTACATATAGAAATGTATGTATATATATATATGTACCCTGGCAACTTTTTTTTAGTTATATAGTTTCCTCATATAAATATATATATACATATACATATATGTATATATACAGTTCTTTATTTCAATATATACATATACATATATGCAAGCATATATATACATACATATATATTCGTAAGTACCTGTATTGGTTTTTTGTTTTTGTTACAAGCAGCTAAGATTAAGTGTAAAGTTTTGTTTGATTTCCTTTTGTAATATATGTATATATGTATACATATACATATGTATATATATTATATACATATATATTAATGCTATAAAATCGTTTACGATTTTCCTAGTTGCCTAACTCAAAAGTGTTTTCCATGTAAAATGAATTGAATTTATCCAACTTGCGTTGTTTTACATTTTCTCTTTTTTAAATATGTATTTCTAACAAATTTATTATTATAATTAAATTATTTATTTGTGTTTGTTTGTTTTTAGTTTCTCATTTATATATTATAAAAATGATATTTGTTTTGCTTTGTTTGTTGCAGGCTACACGCAAAAACCATTTGTGGTTCTCTTTAAATTGTTGGACTTAAGTGTATTTCTCTCAAAAGCATATCGCAAATATGTATATATATATATATGCATACATATGTATATATATATAGTTCTGTTCCTTTTATTTTTTTATTTTTCTGCTTACTGATTTCACCTAGTGCTAAGTTAATTTTTATCATCTTACAATTAATTAAATTCGAATTTTTGTGTTAATTTTTATTTGCATTTATAGGTTTATGTATATATATTAATATATCCATCGCCAATTCGCTTAGTACTAAATGCTAAAAAGTTGCAGAGCTACATATCAATCAATCAATCGATCGTCCTATATCATCCGACTACGCTCTATCCATAACGCCTCCTAAACTTTTTCAACTCATTTGCATATGTTTTCTGTTTTTATTACTTCTTCAATTAACAATTTCAGTTTTTGTAATTTTTTTTTTTTTTTTGGTTTTTGTTTGTTTTTTTATTTTCTTTTGTATTGATTTCTGTGTATTTTTTTACAGCATATATATTGTTTTTAGATTTTAATAAATTCCATATTTTATTTTGTATATAAAAATGGTTGCTGCAGTATTCTTTTTTTTTTTTTTTTAAATTTTATTTTTGCTTTGTTTTTAAGATTATTATTTAATTTCTTTTTTTTTTATTTGAAAACCCAGATAATTTTGGTCTCTTACCAGTCAGTTTTTGTCTCAAGTTTTTGGTATGTGTGTGTGAGTAGATGTTTGTGTGTGTACAGTTGTTGCTCAATATCAATGTTTGTTGCTTGCTCTATAAATATATATATATATGTATGTCGATATATATATATATCTATGTACATATGTATATATATATATTCGTCATTTTGGCAAAAAATTGTTTTGTGTGTGTAGTGTTTAATTATTTTTTTTATAGATTTTTTTTGGTAATTTTTTCTCTTAATTTTTTTTTTTTTTTTTCAATACATTCTGTTTAAGTACGCTTTCAGCTGCCTGTATAAATACATGTGCATATATGCTCTGAATTTTTTTTACATTTTCTATTTACTATTTTCTTAGTTTTTTCATTCTTATTTTGTTCTTAGCTTTTCTATTTGCTGCGGCTGTGCTTCACTTAGCATTTGCAAAATTCATTGTTTCAAGTCCATCTGAAAGAGGTATATAAATATGTTAGTTAATTTGAAATTTCGAATGATTTGAAAATTAGAAATAATTGAATAACTGCTAGTTGAGGTCAAATAATAGAAAAAATGATTTAGAAGTCATCCATTGTCACTGGTGTTTAAAGTTGAATTATGCTGTTCGATTTGGTCGTCATTGGTATTAGTGCAAGGCTAGGAGCATTTACATTTGCATGTACAGAGCTGTAGAAGTGTTTGAGTTTTAGTTCTTTTTATAGTCGTCTCCATGAGAGTGAGAGAGGGAAGGATAGCTGCTTAACTGTGAGCTGCTAAAAGCTTTAGCATTGATTGCTCAATGGTGCCTGTTAATTAACATAGTCTCGTGTCTTACTGAGTAAGAGTGGGACGGCTACTGAGGCTCGATATGAATTCGTGAAATTAAGACAAAACATAAGTGACAATGCTGACTTTAACAGTGCAATGTAAAAGAAAGAGTCTAGCCTCTTGCCACTAATGTAAATTATTAATAATAATGGCAGGCCACTAAATTGATACAGCGTTGGTTTACACAAATAAATGGTATTTATATATTAGTCAAAATAAATGATTAAATTTTCAGCTTACCCTAATAAAAAGTTGATCCATGTTGTTGCTGTGGTTCGTATTGCTGTCGCTGTTGCTGCTGCTCTTGTTGCTGTTGCTGCTGTTAGGCTTTTCGTTTCTGTTGTTGCCACAAGAACAACTTCTCGACGAGCTCTACTTTGGAATAGTTACTTGTATCATGAGAACAGTTAATGTTCTCATTGCTATTGTTGTTGCTGTTATTGTTGTTGTTGCTGTTGTTGTTGTTATTGTTGCTGGCATTGGTGCTGTTGCTGCTATAGCGATAGCAATAGGTGCCATTGCGCCAGCTAGCAAAGGTATAGGGAATCGTATTGCGATTTGCATTGCGATCATTTGCTAATTGTGGTCGAAAATTGTTGTTGGGATTGTTTGGTGATGTTGTTATTGTTGCTGTAGATGGTGCTGTTGTTGTTGCATTATATTGATGATGCTGATGGAGGTGATGATGTTGCTGCTGTTGTTGTTGATGTTGTTGATATAGCTGATGTTGCTGCTGCTGTTGTTGTTGTTGCTGCTGGTGGTGGTGATGTTGGTGTTGCTGCAGCATTTGTTGTTGCTGCTGCTGCTGTTGTTGTTGTTGTTGCTGTTGCAGAAGCTGTATCTGTATCTGTTGTTGTATATGTTGTTGCTCTTGTATTTGTTGTTGCTGCTGCTGCTGCTGTTGTTGTTGTTGTTGTTGTTGCTGTTGGTTACGCTTAAGGAACTCCGATTGTTAATAAGGTCGACTGGCATCCTTTGGCCGCTTCAATTGAACTTTCAGTCTTTTCATGCCAATCTGGAAGCCATTCATGGCCTGAATGGCCGCTTGAGCGCTGGTGGGATTATCAAATGAAACAAAACCTACAAAATTGTACAAAGTTGAATATTAGAAATCAATATATGAAAATTGCTATAGCTTTAAGGATCATTTGGACTTACCGAAACATTTGCTTTGATTTGTTGCACGATCGATGAAGACCTTAGAGCTGATCACATTGCCAAACGGCAGGAACATTTGCATTAACTCAGCATCACCAAATTCTTGGGGCAAATGATAGATGAATAGATTGCAGCCCTCCGGGCCGGATATAGAACATCCTGGGAACATCAGAAAATCTTAAAAGAAGACATCACAAGAAAAGAAACAAAGTAGAGAAAACAAATTAAACGATGAGCTAAATCATAAATTCGAACTTTATGAGTTTGTCTGCTGTATAGATTTATTCATGGCTGTTCTTGAGTTTCTCTTCAAATATATATAGATTCAGTTATTTGTTTGCTTTGTGTGTTTCGTGTTTTGTGGCTGATTTTGTAGACGATTCAACTAAAGCTAATGCGTTGCATAAAACTCGAAAACTAAATGACAAAACAATGATGTAGAAAATATATTCGATACATATTTATATGGGGAGGGGGAACAGAAAAAAAATCAAACAAACAGTAACAAAATACGCTTGCATAGGCTAAAGTATTTATGTATATATATAGTATATAAGACATAGTCGTATATGCTAAGAATGCTTAATGAGCTACCAGTTCTCTAATGCTATATACTTAAGTTATAAGCTTATGATAAATCGTCCCGAATTTCGCATATCCTGGTACAAGGATTGTATGTTTTATGAGTTCAGCAAAGCTGAGTTTTATGTGTGTCTATGCGTGTGTGTGTGTGTGTGTGTGTGTGTGTGGCATGCAGGTTAAGTACTAAGTAAATTTTTTGAAAAATACAATTAACAATTAGCTACGCGCAACAAATTGTATATAGAGAAACATAAATGATAAACACGTTACGAACAAGTTAGGCTTAAGGTTAGATACATATACATATAGACACATATACACACGCACACACACACATACAGAAAGAGAGAGTGAGAGAGAGAGAGACGATGTATATAGACATTCTATATGCGCCTTATTAATGGCTGTGCTTTTATCTTGTCTCGACAACGTTTACATAGTTTTCTCTTGGGGGTGAAACAAAAGAAAAAAAAAATATATATATATAAAAATATAAAACAAAGCGAACGTAAAATTTTATGATTTTTCATGTGCCTTGGCAAGCCTTTCCGGCGAATATCTTTGCTTTTTATGTGATTTTAAGCAGTTTATATGCAATTTTTACGATCGCCCATAAAATGCCTTTAAATGCAGCCATTAAAAACGATTTACGCCCATCGCGAACCTTTCCAAAAGGGTTTTTGAATACACAAATTGATACAAAGAAGGAAAAAAAGAATCTATGTAATTAATTTCGCTGGGCTTTTCAGTTCAATTTCTATGAGGATGCAAGCGTTTGTGTGTGTGTGTATATTTATATGTCTGAATGATTAGTATGTATATTTATATATATTTATATAGCTATATATGTAAGTCAAAACATTCATTTATAAAATTGAGAGCTCTTCGTCACATCACTCATCAACAAAACTCAAATACAATATTGATTTACAGTAAAGAAACTAAGGAAAAGTTGGAAGGAAACAAAAAAGAGAGAGAGATAGAGATAGAGAGAGAGAGAGAGCAACCGACAAAATAATAATGAAAAGCTTACCTTCACGCTGAGTGGGTGCAACCGCCGCTAGGGGAGGTGGTAAAGCTTGTGGAAACTGTCCATAGACGGCGGGAAAGGCTGCGTTATATATAAATAATTTTTGTTTTTGGTTTTTACACAAAATCCGAAACATTTATAAAGACAACACAACAATTAAGATACGTATATATATATATATGATTTTTTGTTTTATGTTAAAGTAAGTTCTCTTGTAGGATATTTCAGTTTAACTAAATTCATATGAACGAAACAAAGATAAATAATAATCATAGATGATTGATAAACTACGACCAGATCAGATCAGTAGAATACTTAGTTATATATTCCAGTCAGAAACAACATCGGAGAGTTAAGAGACACCAGCTAAAGTGGGCAACTGGATTTCTAGAGTGAAGTCCATTTGACTTTCATAGACAATAACAAAATAAGGTATACAAGATAAACCAATTTCAGATCGTGTTTTCGCAAAGAAATGTCAAACGTCAAACATTGAAACAACAAATTTTGGGTTCGATTATATTCAAAATATAATTAAAAACAATGAGAACAAGTTTTCAACATAAAAGCCAAAACAAAGAAGTCCAGATTTCAATTCAAGTGTAGCTCGCTGAGGTGAGTCTGCCTTTGATTGTGAGAAGCACATAGAAGAGCGCTGCGGCCAGACCTGACTTGAATTCTGCATTTCTTTTGTACACAAATTAAATATTTATGTATATATAGAAGTTAGAGTTATATATAACACTTTACTAACAATATATATATATATTTATGGCATGACACAACAATTATTAATTATTTCAATAAAAACAATTATGAATGATTGAACTGTTTATTCTGTCTGTTGTTGTGGTTGAATTACATTTTATTTTCAGTATTATTTTTCATTTTTTAAGACAATGATGTTATGAGAGAAACTGACATGATAATGCATGAGAGACACAGAGAGTGTGAGAGAGGGAGGGAATGGGAGAGAGTGGGTCGGTGGGTAGGGTCTGGTGGGAGTGTGTGGTCCTATAATGAATGATGAATTGACATTTTGTGCCTATGGGACTTGTTCTAAACTATTATTAATATTTTCTTTTTGAGCACAATCAGATACGTAGTTCTCTTAGTCTAATGCATAAGTTATATATATATATAAAGATTTTAAGAGAGAGAGAGAGAGAGAGAGGAAGAGAGAGTGTCTAAGGCTAGGCAGAGCTTGGGCACTTACCAACTCCTGGAAATGGTGGCAAACCAGGGAAGGCATGTTGCAGTGCAGCAGCATCGCCATTTGGCAAACCTTGTGGTGGTATGGTCAGATGCAGCGGATCTGGAGCGAGTGTGAGATCTTCATATGAATATCAATAAATAGTGATCGTTAGCTGGCTGCCAATATACCCTGTAATTCGATGTGAACACTTACGTGGAAATGCCGTTTGTGGAATGCCATTCGTGAAGACACCGTCGGCCACCGAGGCAGCTGCAGCAGCGGCGGCAGCGCCTCCTGGCTGCCCATTGGGCGTATTGGCGCCCATATTAAAGTTGGGCATCGTCGGCGAGGGCAGCGACGGCGGCTGCCCGGTGCCATTGAGGCCATGAGGTATTTGCGTTGCCAGGGCGGCCATTGGGTTCATGTAGGCAGCCGCCGAGCCCGGCGCTGTGGCCGCAGCGGCCATCAGAGCCGCCTGCTGTTGTTGCTAATGAGGCACAAAGGATTGCAATCAAGCTGACTGAAGTGACTGTGAGGCTGTGTGTGCGGGTGCACGGCTACTTACCTGCGCATAGGCGCCGTACGGTCCAAATTGATTAAAGACAAACGGATTCAATAGGTTCATATGACCGGCCATTTGCTGCATGCGTCTTATTTGTCGCTCCTTCTCCGTGTCGGCGTATTTGACAACCAGGCTGGAGGATGCACCCTGCAAAGGAAATAATTGGATTCACATTGTGAGCTCACTGAGTGGCATTGCATATTTATTGGCGGCTCTTCCGTTTCTCATTTCTCGTTTCATGTTTCACGTTTCCCGATTCCCGGTTCCCCGTTTCCCCGCTTCCCCGGCTCCCGTTCCAGGGCCTGGCACCATTCAATGGCAAATCCTATTACAGGCCATTATTTTGTGCCTTGTCACTCGACGGCGCTGGCAACGTTGCCCTATTTTTACCTGTGTGACGGCACCGTTCCCCACCACACCTTGTCTCAGCTGACGCACAGCGCCCCGCCCAACCGCCCAACCGCCCGCCGCTGTCTGTGCACTTTGGCGCTTGGCTTTTGTTATGCGAAGCGGACTGCTCATTATTATCATATTACATTTTATATGCCTTTGTGATCCACAGCCACAGCAACAATGATAAAAAGCAAAAATACTCGTAAATAACAAAATAATTGGCAACGCACTTCAATTTGCATTTCCATTGAAATCGGCTTACAAGCTGCGCGCTCTTTATAATATATAATATAAGTACCTCCTACCTGGCTGCTCCTATACATACATACATATTATATATATATGAATATATGTATATATACGGCTGTCTGTGCCTCGCGCCCTATCTACAGTCAAGTACATTGAATCACGATGTTATCTATTGTCGGCTGTCATTGATTTTGTAACATTGAGCAACAAAGATGTTGCCTCCCTTCCTCTTCCTCTCGCTCTCTCTGTCTCACTATATCGGTTTCTCTATCTCTGTCTCCCTCTCTTTGTAGCTTTCTTTGATGTCAATTAATTAGCATAATAATGGACGCTTCACATTTCGCACTTCCGCCTCGACTCCCACACCGCTGCGAGCTGCCGTCGTATGACAATTGAAGCGACAACATTTCATGTGCCTTGGCATTTTGTTTTGTTATAATTAAGACGTTTTGCAGATGAGTTGACTGTTTTTGTAATACAAAACCCGAAACAGGGAGGCTGGCCGAGGCGAGCCAAGCCGGAGGCTGGGAGTGGGTAGCTTTTATGATTTTGCAAATCATTAATCAATGTAACAATGATATTATATTGCATAATTTCAGCTGTCCGGCCTGCGAGTGTGTTTGTTAATGAGACTTTAGCTAAACAGGTGCTTCATGTACATAGTTAGCAGCCCCAGCAAACACAATTTTAATTAATGAAATATGAGACTCAAGTTTATGCAAAGGCCAAGCTAAATATCCAGGGAGCAAAGCAACCGCAGGCAGGCCAACCTGCCGGCCATCTGAAACTCCTGGCACGAGGCGCCAGGAACAAGGCAGCCTGCACTCTGCTGAGCATCTTTGTAATGTATTTTAATGAGCCAACAATGAACATTGGATATTACATAATTATGTGTATCATGTGTATCTCTGCTCTGTGTCTATGAATCGTGGAAACATACAAATGCTGCTCAGATGAACGCCAACAGCTTTAAGCTGCAAATGCTGAAGTCGAAGATAGGCGAGATATATGAAGAGTAAATAGCAGATCGAGTTGGCAAATTATAGAAATTACAGAAAATAATTAAATGTTAGAGTATATTAAAAGAGTTAAAGAGTTGCTTAAGTACTTTAATTAAAAATTAACATAAATTTTAAAATATTTTAAGCAAGGTAACATGAATTACGGCAAACAAAATTTTTAAGAAATTCGGAGGAGCATTTTCATCAACTTTAGCTCATTTGCTGCTGCTGCTCATGAAATTTTAAATGAAATGCCAAACAGCAACAGCAGCAACAGCAGCAACAGCAACAGCAACATCAGCAGCAGCACCAAAAACAGCGAGAGGAACAACACATAATTATTGAAGTGCACTTCCTTTCAATTTTCGCCAACAAATTATAGCATATCAACAGCATGCCACACACTGGCGCACACCATCGCGGCTATGTCCTGCCCAGTCGGGTCGCTTCGCCGCCCGGCTGCCTGTTAATTTCATATTTCGAAACATGACACTTTCACACATTGGCTAATTTAAAAGCATACAAAATGGTGGCCAACACACACGCACGCACGAGCTGCCGCGCTGTAGAGTTGTTGCCTCATTTCGTGACGAATGTGCTTTGTAGCAGCTGCCGTTGCCGTTGCCGTTGCTCTTGCTGTTGCTGTTGCTGTTGCTGCCGACTGTGTTGCATGTGGCACACAAAAGACGAATCCTTTTCGCGCATATGCAGCGCGTCTCGTTAAATTGTCGCCTGACACCTCACTAATGTCATCACCAGTGTCGAGAGTCAGCCACATTATTACTGTAATTATGTTGGCCGTGTAAACGTCATTAGGCGTTTTAGTGCCAGCCAACGGTACGTGCCCCAATCGCGCGACAATGTCGACTCCTGCTTCTGCTCCTGCTGCTGTTGCTGCTGCTGTTGTAGCTGTCGTGTTGTTCGTGTAAATCTTTCGACATGTTTCACGAAAATTGCACTGGACAAATTGCAGTGCAACAAGCGCTGAAGTGGAAGTGTGGAGCGCAGTGTAGTTGGGAGTAACGAGTTGGAGCATAACGAGCTCCTATCTATGCTTGCTAAATTACATGCTTACCGTATATCTGTTTCCCATATACACATCTACTAGGTGGTACTAGTTAGTATATCAACTCTTT
This sequence comes from Drosophila mojavensis, assembly GCF_018153725.1. Lineage (NCBI taxonomy): Eukaryota > Metazoa > Arthropoda > Insecta > Diptera > Drosophilidae > Drosophila > Drosophila mojavensis. The sequence goes on along the minus strand of NW_025318899.1, from coordinate 10,078,192 downwards.
ACTTTATCTGTATTGCTGCATAGGCCGAATGATTTCAGTTTTCTTATATCTTATCATTTAGTTAGCTATACTATTTGCCAGCCAAGTATCTATTAAATCATTGTTGCTATAAATTAATATCAATTACGTAGAATTAATTAATTTGATGCACTTTTACAGACAACTCAATTTAATTGATTTTAATGATTTCTTTAGCTGTCTTCCCTGCATTTCATTCATATCATATCATATCTTTATATGCCACTCTCGTCCTTCAAAAATCTCTTTATCAAAACTCATTTTCCAACTCGTTCCATGAACAAATCCAAATACTTCATCAGCTCCTCTGCCTGCTCCCGCCCCTGCTCAGCTAATCCCTGTCATTTCCAATTACGCTCCTATATCTATATCGGACTGCCTCGCTAATTAGCGCTGCTCCTCAAATAGTGCAACAGGCTCGGTTAGAGCCGCAAGAGCTCATAAATTAATTCATTAACGTCAATTTGATAGCCATATAATCCCGAACCGCAAGTCTTGTCTCTCTCTCTCTCTCTCTCTTTCTGTTCCACTCTGCACTCTGAATTGGGGGCGGCTTGGCGATGGCCCCTAAAAAAGGCAAGCCTTCGTGAAATGATGTCTGCCTGTGGTCGTAAGTCAGTCGAGTCGAATATGAACGTTTATTATATGCTATGTGTGCAGTTGTTTGGCTGGCACTTCCGCTTCCTGAAGACGACGACACGATATTCCCATTCAAGTGAATTGCTGCGCCAAATGAAATGAAAAATTCAACACGACGCCGAAGGCAGGCAGCACGCCTCTGACTAGCTCTGACTTTGACTCCGACTCTGACTCCGACTCTGACTCTGTGTGCAACAGGCTGCCACATGCCGCATGCCGCATTTGCCGCATTTGCCGTTTGCCGTCTGGCAACTAACAAGCCAAACTATACGAACGGCAGGCTTGGACTTGTGCCAGGCGGCACTTTTGGCAGCAATCGCATGTTGCATGCCACTTGCTTTTGCGGCAGGGTCCTGCAAACGTGACGCCATTAGCTTGCGCCCTTCCTCTCCCTCTCCACCTCTGCCAATCGCTTAGGAGGCAAGCGCAGGCTTTACCATTTTGGCACTTGGCAATCTATATACACACTTATATATATATTTTTTTCTGGTTCGCCTTATTGTTTTTTAATGCGCGTCGCTCAAAAGTTTTTGCTCGCCTCTTTGGCAAAGTTTCAAACCGCAGCAGGCCAATCGCACACAGGCAACGGCGCTCGTCGTTGCCCAATTACAATTGAAGGCTTACAGTGCATTTAAAAAGTAATTTGTCTGCCAGCCGACCCCCAAAAGCTCTGCACGTATTTATATTTAAATGCAAATGCAACCAAACCCGGATCCAGACACGAGCTCTGCACGGCACAGGGACGGAAGGCGGTGAGGGGAGCCAGGGGCCAGAGGTTCAGCAAGTGCACATGATAAACCTGTTGGCTGTTTGGGGCTCTCTTCAGACATGGCCGTAATCACAGTTACCCGGACTGGCAGTCGTGTTGCCGTTGCCGTTGCCGTTGCCATTGCCATTGCCGTGTTCACTAATGGTGGCTACAAGCCGCAAGCGTTGAGCTCCAGCCCCGAGCGCAGAGAGTCAGGACACATGCACATAATAAACTGCAACGCGTGTGCTATAGCTGCCACTAGAGCTGGAGCTGGAGCAGGAGGAGGAGCAGCAGCAGGAGCTGGAGCTGGAGCAGCAGCAGGCGCTGGAGTCGTTTACGTGTCTGGGGACATGTTAACATGGCAGTCGTGCCAAAAAATTATTATTCCCGCCTCGATGCCGCTTTTTGTGTGTGCAACAACTGCGAGCGTCGATTTGTCAACGCCTAAAAGGACAACATATTTCTCTCTCAATTTGCAACGAGAACGTAACACACAAAAAAGCACAGAAATAACAAAAAAATTTATAAAATTTTATAATAAATGCAAAAGAAATACTAGCAAATAAATGGGCGGCAAATGGTTTTAACAAATGAATTATATATATATAACTATATATATATATATGGTAGTCTGTGCATGATTTGCATATAATAGTTTATTTTTATTATATTTTTTTTTTGCTATTTGTTTTGTTTTTTTTTTTTTTTTTAAGCAGTCGGCGGCCGCAGCTTGTTTTAATTGCTAAATGAATTGGCCGGGCGCGCATTTGTTTAATGGCCAGCCATTTTTATATATCAATTAAAGCGCCAGCAAGAAAATGCATTTATTTATTTAACATAAAAGCGCATAAATTTGAGCGCCAAATGGATTTGGCACAAATAAATATAAGCCTAATAGCAGGTGTTATTTAAAGGTGTTAAATTGTAGAAGAGCTCGCGATTTATGCGAAAAGCGAGTATAATATCTATATATGTATAAATGCATTAAAGGCTGTTACAAATTTTAAATAGCTGACATATATTTATATAAATTATATATGTTAATAAAATATGATTCGATCTCGTTTAGTCACAGTGTGTTGTCTAACAACATAGCGTCCCATTCTTAGTGTAGTGTGGAAATTTTTACTCAGGTTGGCAGCATGCTCTAAGCATACTCAAATGGTCACTCCATAAGAGTGAGACAAATATATGTAGCTGTTGCTGAGAGAGACTAAGATGGCACGTAGGCCTCCTGTCAAAAAGCAGAGTGTGACAGTAGCTTGAGAGCGATGCAGAAGAAGCTGCTAAGAATTGTGCGTCGATATAAATAAAAAGCCAGTGAATTGCAGAAGTAGAGCAACAAAGGGCACTCTTTATATAGGACAGCTCTATGCATATGGAAAGCTAACATCCCGAGCCATATAAACACGCAGTAAGTCCCGCCAATCAATACCAATAAATATTGATTTATTGGCAGAGTCAACTATTTCTCTAAAATACATATATTATCTCCTTTCCGACTCCCTTGGCCAAGGACTTTTCCAATTAATTTCTACTTGTTTAAAGCCTCAAACTCTCAATGACAGCTGTAAAGTGTGCAAAAAAAAAAGTAACAGAGTAAAACTAATTACAAATTCATTTCCACATTTTAATTTTGCTGTCAGCTGCAGCTTCAGCATCAGCTTCAGCTTCAGTCAAAACAAATCTTCAACTGAGGGCAGAGAGGGAAGTTCACTGAAAACCGCTTCAGAGCAACCGCAAGCCGAGTAAGTAATCTTTTCCGGCAAATAAATCACACCATCGAGCGGGCGAGCGTGGACAAAAAATAATAAAGGACTCTGACTGCGAGTCAAATTAGTGTAAAATGCCACTAAGCTACCTAAGAGTATGCTCTGCATTAAAAAATGTACGAGCCATGCGAAAAGTTACTTACTTTCGGGGCCAAAGTTGCGACGCGCTGTTAACCGCAGCCCGCCGGGATCGAGAAGAGAGGCGAACGGGCGGACAGACGGACAGGCGGACGGTCAGACAGACAGGCGTTGCATACATTAAACAACTTTTGGCTCATTGCATTTGGCCGTAGTCCAAGTCCGGCACAGAGTCCTCGCCCGTGTCCCTGTCCCTGTCCGTATCCGTGTTCGTGTCCGTGCCCGGGTCGGCATCAAAAGGCAGCCAAATGGAGCCGCAGGCGAAGCGTAAAATGCGGGCAAGCAAAAAGCGCGAGGCGAACAACGGCGTTGACAATGCAACTTGCCAACGTTGGCCAAAATGAAAAACTTATTTAATTTACTTTGCTTTTTGCCCAGCCCGCCGCAGCCGAGCCGAGCCATTTAATTCAATTAGTCGCTGAGAGTAGTACTCTTGGCCAAGGCTTAAAGCGAATGCGAGAGCAGGCCTAAAACACAATCAGGCGCAGAAAGGTCTAAAGAAAAGCCATTGCAAAGCCAGCAGAGAGCTGGAGAAACTTATGCATTAAATACTTAAAGTTTAGTTAAAGACTTCTAATAAGCAATCAACAGGCTATAGAGAGAGCGAGTGGTAGAGAGCGGGGGAGAGGGCGAGATATGCTTGGCATGTGACAGCAAAGTTTTAGTGCAAGTTGTTGTTGTTGTTGTTGGTGTTGCAGCTGAGGGACTTGACTTGGACAGGACAATTCGTAAATAACGCCTTGAATACGCCCCATTTTGTCGTATCTGTCCTTCGCATGCCTTGTTGCACATGTCTTGCATAGTTCACAGAGCTCCAACTGCGAAGAACTTGGCATTTTGTTATCATTGTTGTTGCCACTGATGTTGTTGTTGTTGTTGTGGGTATAAATGTCGTGAGGACCGCACAGTTTACTCAAGCAAATGGCTGGCTCAACACGGCAGCAAAGGACTGGCAGGATATTATATGCAAGCATGATTGAGTTTCGAGCACTTCTCGTCCTGCATAAGGACATACACAGCCATACAGCCAGGCAAGCAGCCAGGCAGCCAAGGCTAAAGAGAGGAAGCGCACAATTTCATAAATTTAATGTTGGCTAAAAGTTTTTTCCCTTTGCTGCCCACTGATTTTAGCATAGGATTGCAACAAATTCAATTTCGACTGCGCCTCTCTCTAATGCACTTAAAATCAAAGTGCGTTCACACAGTTCACAGCTGGCAAAAAAACTACAAAAACTGAACTAAACCGAGTCTAAGGATGGCCCGGATAGCCATAGCCAGGCTGGCAGCCCTTTAGACCGTCTGTCTGCAGCGTTTTTTGTGCTTGATTGAACAGAATGTTGCCAGGGCCAAATTTAATTTACGACTCTGAATTTGAGAGAGAGAGAAGGGGGAAACGGAGAATCTCTGCTGAGACTGTGCCGCATGAATATTTCATTTGCAGTTGGTTGCCAGGGAAAGGCGCAGCCGAGACTTAAGCCGAGAGCACTGCAATCGCAGTCGTAAACAATTTACAGTCCAAATTGTTAATAAAATTATCAAATATTATATTTATGGGTGCGCATTATGGTCAGTATGGTCAGTCGTGAGAGCGATAGGGTGAGGGAGAGGGAGAGAGCCGCCCACAAACTTCCAAATTCGTTGGCTTTTTATGCTCGCAGTTTAATTTGCTGCTTTGGTTTTACGAGCTGTTGATGCGATAGTTGTTTTTACGGATAAGCACAGCAGTAAGTGCCCTCGCACATAGCTGCCCTGGCCAGAGCCAAAACAGTGCCACGCCCATAAAGCGCAACTCTTTAAACAGGTTACGAGTCACGTCCCAGCACTATGCTGGCATTAAAGCAGTTTTTGATGAAACAACTTAATAGAGGAGGTCCTGTTAGGCCATGAACTGTTAAGGATACTAAAATAACATAACAATAACAACAAAATTTATGAAGTATATGTTGGTATTTTCTGATAACTGTGTAAGTTACAGAGAGAGAGAGAGAGAGAAAGAGAGAGAAGGCTAGAGGTAGATGAGGAGCCAGAGCCTTTACAACATGTTTATGTGTTCTGATTATTGATTTTCGTTCAACTTCTCAAAACTAGAGATTCAGATTTATCTGACCATAACTAAGCCATTTCTGAACTTTCTTTAAGCCGAATATTACAAGCTGAATTCAAGAGTGGGTAAACAAAAATACCTTGGGAGATTAGATTGTCACCCAAAAAGCCTGGCTAGGCATCTAGATCTAGTGACCGCAGATACTGCGAGATCGAGTCTTGAGTGTTACTCAATCAAATCTATGTTTAACTCAATATTTAAAAAATATGTATTTAATTTATATTTAGGCAACTTTGTCTAAAATCTAGCAATTCACTCAGCCATAAATATTTGCTGCAATATAAACGAACTAAAAATTTCTTTCCTCTAGTAAGCCACAACAAACGTAGTCATTATATCAGCTGGCCCAACTTTTAGTGCAGCTCTTTAAGCAAACGAATCGTGTCTAATGAAAGAACATAAAATCAACATCAAATGGGTCAAACAACACGCGCTTGCAGATCCAATTAGTTGCAATAACTAAACCAATGCCTTCTTTGGGCACTCCCTCTCCCTCTCTCTATCCCTATCCCTGTTTGGCCATGTGCTGACCAGTGCTGTGCCAATTGCCAGCCACAAACAGCAAAACATTTCAAAGGACACGTCAGGAACAGGGCACAGCTGCAGTTGCCGTTGCCATTGAAGTTGCGATTGCAGTTGCAGTTGCCGTTGCAGTTGGTCTGCTGAAAATTGCGCAAAAATAGTCTCTGGAAAAACTAAAAACTAAAATCCAAATGAAAATATTATTAAATTCAATTGGGCAAACATTACAGAAACATGCGACAGGCACGCACACACAGAATGGGTGAGAGAGAGCAGGAGAGAGTGAGTGGGAGAGAGTGAGAGGGAGTGTAAGGGTCAGCTGAAACATATGTGGATGCAACATGGCGTCCATTTGGCAACGGCCGCCGCAACAAACGACCAAAAATTGCATTGCCATTTTTACGCGCAATTTGTTTTGCGGAAATATTGTGAAAGTTTTTCGGGGCGAACCGGCAATGCGAAAAGGGGGGCGGTGCGGGGAGGGGGCTGGCCAGAGTGAACCGGGGACAGGCTGCCACGTTGGCGACATTTGGCCAAATTGCACACTAATGCGTGTGTGTGTGCGTGTGCAATTGCCAACAGCAAATGGCCGCAAATGCTTGAATACACACACACACACACATATACCTATATATATAGAGAGAGAGACATATATATTTTTATGTGCGTTGATTTCTGATTGTTATATAACATTTCATTTAATGCCCAGTTTAAGCCGTGCTAAAAAAAATGACAGAGACAGAGCTTGACTGAGAGAGAGAGACAGAGAGAGAGGGAGAGAGGTATATGCCTTAATTTAATCATGCGAAATCTGTGTTACGCCCAAATGCAGTAAGCACAAATCGCTTCGGCATGCCTTGCCAATTGCTGTGGCAGAAAGAAATGCAACCGAAAAGTAACATCAAAATCATGGCAAAATCTTTTCTAACTATTTGCAATTCAAGCATAAGTCCGCCAGTCTCCAGTGGCACACAGGCAGCAGCATATGCAAAAAATAAAAAGAGAAAGAGAAATAGAACGAGCAAAGTAGAAGAACGAGCTCCGCCCATTGGCAACAAATCTTGCAATGAATATATTTGGCCAAAACGAGTGTCTGGCAGGCGCATTGCATACTTCTAGGCGCTGGCGTGAAACATTTTACTCGACTCTACTCGACGCCGCGGCGTCTCCTCCTTCTCTGCTGGCTTGGCTGCTTGATAAACGAGCATCGTCAAGTGGAGCGCGCGCTTGGTTACCTGCCAGACTCCTTAGACTCCTTAGACGATTCGGCGGTTTATATTTTGACAATTTTTCTCGGCGCAGTCTAAGTTTCCAGCACACAAATTGCTAGCGGAAATGATAGACGGCGGGCGGTAGCAACTAGTTTTCTAGGCAATTTATACAGTCACATGTTCCTTTGTTGTCTGATAGCGGCTCAAGCTGACTAAAGAAGTTGAGAGAAAGTGCTTCAATTTGGCTTTGCAGGGCAAAGTGTCCTTAAGCCCTGAGCAAAGCCTAGAAATCGATTTCAAAGCGAATTTAAAGCTGTGGCTGATCGAAACAGATTGACGCCAAGATATGAGCTCTAAAATATAAGTATAATTCGGATTGTGCTCTCTGGCAGATACTTAACTCCCTTTCATTATTTAAATAAGTTTTTTGTGCAGTTCGTAACTTTACTTAAAGCTGCGTGGATCTGCATTCGTATTTGTCTTTAGTTAGTTTTTTTTTTTTTCATTTTCTCCTACTTCTTGGTCATTCTGCTTGACTTGCTTATCATAACAAAAGTTGAGAAACTAACTGAAAAGTAGACAGAGATAGATACAGAGTGACAGCAGTTAGAGAGAGAGAGAGGGAGAAAAGAAACTGTTCGTCAAAACGAAATAATATGCCAAAGCATTCTTCACTGATTCGGCGCTATGCGTTTTTGCACTTCAAAGTACTTCAAATCAATTTTCTTCACTTATTTTCATAAACCGCCAGCCGGCACGCCTCCCACCGCGCGTCGCCCGCCTCCTGCTCTCATGTCCTGCGGACGCAAAAAATTTGCCAGAGAAGTTCAATTTTTGAAAAATATTTGCAAATTTCATTCACTGCGCTCGTCCATTCAAATTTCCTGCATTTATGTTGTTGTCCTTTAGGGACGCGGCCAGAAATATGAGAGCGGCAAAAGGCAAAGCACAAAAAGAAGAAAACGAAATGGAGAAATAAATGGAAATAAAGGACAAAACAGCAGCATGGCCCGTAGCCGACCAGGTCCAGCAGCTGAGCTGTGTACGTGCCCCCTTTGCCGCCGCCCCTGCTGCTGCTCCAGCTCCAGCTCCTGCTGCTGCTTCAGCCCCTTCTTCATTTTCGGCACATTTGGCCCGACGCAAGGACCTTTTGTTATATTGAGAAGGCAGCAAGAAATTGCGCTAAGATGCTTATCCTTTTTTTCTCCTTTTCTTTTTTTCTGATTTTCTTTTTTTTTTTTGGGGGGGGAAGCAGCAGGAATGGTAAAAATGCTCCATTATTATTTTTATTACTTATTTGCTTTTAATACTTGACGATGGCTAGGACGAAACGTCATCCAATCTCAAAGCGGATGTCGTCTACTTTGCATTTTGAGCCGTTCTACTTGTATGCTTCCTGGCGCTAGCCAGGATCCAGCAATCCGGCATATTTTAAACGACGTCGCGTCGCCCCACATCCCCATGTCCCTCGTACCCGAAAATTATTATACTTATGGCCCGGGTCCTGCGTCCCGACGCACTTATTGAAAAATTCGCATCTCACATCAGTGAAAAGAGAAAGAAAGGCGAACAAAAAATCGAAATGGAGAAAATTCTTTGGGCATCTGAGCTTCGATGACTTTCGCTTGGCTTCGATACTTCGTCTTCGACTTGGACATGGACTTGGCTGCCTCTGCTTCTGCTGCTGCCTCTACTGCTGCTGCTGTGCAGTGGCTCTTGTTTTAAGTGCAGTCCCTTAGTTGGCTTTGTCGTCTCTGTTTATGCAAAAAATTTGTCTACTGTCTATGGTCGGTCCGGCTGGTCGTCTTTTGTTATTTCTTGTGCTTAAGTAGTTTTTGCTGTTTTTCATACTTTTAGCTTGTAATCACTGTCAATGTCGACCATCCTTTCGCTCGTGTTTTGTTTCTGACATGCTGCTTAAATGGTTCTCAAGATTTAGCTACTTGATCTCCGCCACCCCGAAGTTATTAATAATAAGCTATACAAATTTTTCAGTGTTTAGTGCATAGATTGCAAGGATTGCCAAGGATTTGTCTGCGACACTGCACTTACATAAAGGATGCCCCTCGAAAGGGTTCTTTTTTACTCGATTACTTTTTTTCTATTTTTTTCATGCATTGTGTTATGCAAATTTGTTGTTGTTGGTACATACCTGCAACGATAAAGAAGAAGAAGAGAAGTGATATGAGTAAGTGGATATTTTTTATTTTTATGATTAAGGGTTGTCTGGACAGGGCTAAAGGGCTAAACTGTATAATGCGTGTTGATACTCAGATAAAATAAATTGGCTAAAAGGGTTAGCCATATTGATTTATGTTTCAATATATAAGATTCCCAACTCTAGTTGGGATTTATATACATATAGAGACTCTGACTGCTTTCTAAAGAAAACATATATCGTATTCTGGTTTAATGTGCTTAAAGTCTCAGGTTCTCTAATATGTTCTGCTTGCTAAATCAATTTGCCAAGTCTCTTTTAAGCCACTTTTAAATGTGCTAAACATTTACAAAATGCAATTTGGGCGCCAAGCCCCGAGCTGTGAGCTCTGGCAGTAAAATTTTAATAATAGCAAAAAGTTCAATTGGCATTTCAATATTGTCTTTGACCTTAGCCTTTATCAAGAAAATGCATTGGCACAAATTGTAGGGGCGGTGACACGGCACGCACACAACTCAACACACACACACACTCATAAACACCCAGACAGACAAACACACATATAAACGAGCTAGACTTTTGCCTAGGCACTGCCAGCTTCAAGCCGAGCAGAACTGGCTTACGGAGCCGACGGGTGGAGGGCATAGGGTGCTGATATTATGAGTGTTGCTGGCATTTCAACGATTTTCAGTTTTCTTATTAAATATTCTAGAAATGTTTCGGAATCCAATGATTGTGCAATGGCATGTACGCGCAGCCGTGCCCCTCGAACTGCTCTTGGCCTCTGCCTCTGCCACTGCCACTGTCTCTGCCGCTGCCTCTGCCAGAGCCTTTGCCTTCTCGGCTGCTGCAAAGCATTTTTCGTTTTCAAGCAGCTGGGCGAGGGAGCTGCCAAATGTTGTTTGTCATTTTAAGGCAGTGCCATGGGTAACTAGTGAGCTGGAACTATGGAGTAGCAGCAGCAGGAGCAGCAGAAGGAGCAAATGGCATTGCATGGGTAGCTGGTAGCTGAGGGAACAACAAAGTGAAAATGAAATGACTCGGAACGAATGACAAAGCAAGCATTTAGATGGCAGGGAATGCTTCAACAGAAAGAGAGAGAGAGAGAGGGAGAGAGTGAATGAGAGAGGGCAACGAAGTAAGGGGTAAATCCAAGTTAGAGGAGACCAACACACACACACACACACACGCACACACACGTACGTTATGTACCTTTTGGCAGCCAATGAAGCATATCCTAATTTGCAAGCCAGAGCTTTAAGCATTTGGGCATTTTGCATTTTAAAGTATGCTCTTAGCCTAAGCGAAAAAGGAATTTGAGGCCCAATTGCATAATTCAGAAGCTCTGTCACACTTTTCTATCCGTTTTGGTCAAGCGAGTGCAAAGCATAGATAATGATTTCTGTATCAATCACTTAAGCGAGCGCAGAGTTTCCATATTAAATTTTTAAAGCGAAATATATTTATTGCTTGCCTGCGGCCAGACACGAGTCTTCCATAACAAATCAAAGCGTTTTAGTGATGATGATGATGTGAGAGTGAGTGTGTGTGTGTATGTGTGTGTGTTTGTGAGTCTGTTTACCTTTGGGGCCATCAACGAAAAACAGCTAAATAAACAAACGTGCGCCCACCAAATTATGCAACACAAATCAGCGCATTTTCCGCTTGAACAAACAACAACTCGCGTCTGCGATAAACAGCCAACTAATTTGGCTGCACAGCAGCTAAAAAAAATCACGACGAAAAAAATTATTAGAGAGACAAACTAATTTACAATACGCCCAAAAGCCAGAAATGTCAAGCACACACGCACATGCAGAGAGAGAGAGAGAGAGGGAGAGGGAGGGAGAGCGGAGAGAAAGAGAGACGCAACAATCGAGTGCAGTGTAAATATCCTGCGGTTTTTAGTTTATTATTAATTTTTGTCAACGAGTCCTCTGCTCGAAAGCCTGCTGCTGTCTGTCTGCTCTGTCACTGATAATAAATTTTGAGCTGTGCAAAAAAAAAAAAAAAAAAAACTAGCTAAATATATGTATATATGTACAATATATATGTAACTATAGTATATATGCTAAGCGCGCGTTTAAGCGACATTTAATTAATAACACCCAAATGCCCAGCGGCGACAATTGTTATTTAATATTTTGTTATTAATTTCAGCAAGAGTATTCGAGCGGTTTGTATAGACGAAAATGTACAAAGAATCTGTTAAAGATAGCTATAGCAATTCGTATAGTTATAATATTTATTTTAAAGATCTATCAATGCAAGATAGACAGGAAGAGAAGGAGTAGATTGAGAGAAGTTTGAATCAAACACAATTTGATAAATACAGAACGACAAGCAGATCAAGAGAGTGAGAGAGAGAGGCAGATACAATGTTATATAGACTTTCTAGCATTAAAGAGTATATTCTGTGTCGGCTTTAGCCATCAACTTTTCATTGCCCGTCGTCAGTTCAATTTTTTTCTATTGTTTTTTTGGCTTTGTGCAGCGAAAAGCGGAAATCACGCACATTGCGGTTAGAGTTGCTGTCCACACGTCTATAGGTCTGTGTGTGCGTGTGTGTGCACAGTTATTTACTTGATTAAAAATTAATAATTGCATGCAAAACATCGCAGCTACATATAGATTCAAAAAAATCCTTATAGCAGAGCAAATAGCTAACGGGCAAACCAATTTTTGCACACGGATGCAATTTAATATTTTAAATATGTCAATTAAAAGTGCAGGAGCGCGGCTGGGGCAGCGGGGCGTGGCGCGTGGTGCTGACAGTACGCCCTGGCGGCTGCTGTTTATAATAAATTATATAACATTTTGCCGACCGGCAAATAAATTAAACAAATGCAACAAATTTTATTGCACAGTTGATAAAATCCTATATATTTGTTGTTTTCTTTTCTCTGTTCGTAAATCGGAATTAGATTTGATGCAAAAATGTTGGCGAGAATTTATGGAATGCTTAAATGCCAGACCAAATATTTAATGTAAATATCAGTAAATATATTTGGTTTTCAGTATTCTGAATGCTCTATAAAAATGCAATTAATTATGAGGCAGGGCAGGTAGACATGCATATATAAGTATATACATATATAAGTTGGCTGGATATAGCTGCTTTTAGGCATTATTATTTTGTGCAGCAGACGCTGCAGAGTGCGCTATAAAAATATTGAACTTTACGACTGTGGCACAGCAGCACTCGTTCGTGGCACTTGTCATAATTCCATCAGCTGCGAAAAATCTTTAAGCCAACATCGCTGAAAGGCTGAGCCGAGGCTGAGTGGTGGCTGAAGCTATCTAGCTGTGTGAGTGTGGGTGTGTGTCTGTGTGTGTGTGCTAGGCAAAGTCAAGTGCTTAAAGCAGCTCAAGAAGGCGAAGGAGCAGCAGCAGCAGCAGCAGGAGATGACGAGTGCTTCATAATGCACATGGCAGCAGCAGCAGGAGCAGCAGGAGTAGCAGCAGTAGACGTAGTCACTCAGCCAGTCGAGCCAGTGGAGCCAGTCGAGGCGGTCGTGGCAGCTGAAGCAATAAAAAAGCACGCTACACGCCCGCCTCGCCTAGTCAGACACAAAAAAGGCGCTCGTTGAGTTGTAGAAGGACGTCATCGGGTCGCAGTTTAAACGACTTAAGCGCCAAGGAAATCATCATTAAAGTCTCGCCTGTGCCCGCCCAAAAAGCGTAGGCGTTGACGCTGCTCCATGCACTTTTTCTGTTTCTTTGCTCGCTCTCTCTCTCTCTCTCTTTAGCTCTCTCTCCCTTTCAGTCGCTCATTCTTGTTTTTTTGTGGGCGTGCACCGCCCACAATGCAATCGACAATGCTGGTTAAGTCAAGTGTAGGTCGTTGTTCGGGTCGCATAGAGTTCGAGCGGCAGCCCTCAGCCCTATGCTGCCACAGGCCATCAAGTTGATTGTTGTTGCACGAACCGAGCTTCGTCTCCATTTTGACGCTGCTCGGCGAACACTTAAGTAAATAGAGTTCAAAATGAAATGCGCCCATTGAGCAGTGAAGTGCTCGGGCCTTGGGCTGACATCGATCTGGCCAAGAGTCAAAACGGCCAGCGGCGAGGGCCCCACAAAAGGCTTACAATGTTCGGTCAGCTGTTAAGCGTTGTAGTACCAGACTGCATTACGAGCATACTCTAGCCATATATAGACAGTTACACACATACATATATACATACACATATATGCATGCTGCATACCACTATATGCTTTAATGCTCTTGTCTCTGCATTTGTTTTCAGCTGTCCGTGCGTGCAGCATTTTAATTAACATGCAAATCCAGTTGAAATGCCAATTTATGCTTGACATATAATAACAAAAAAAAAGCGAATAATACATATATATATATGTATATATATTTATAGAGAGAAAGAGGTACAAATAGAAGTATGTACAGAGCATACAGTGCTGTTCAATTTAATATATTCAACTTAATTCGCACAGCTTTTAATTGGGTTTTTAAATAAACATATATATACATGTATTTTTATTGCAAATTTAATATACAAAATACATATAAGGCAAATTAAATGTTGCAAAAAATAAAAACAAAATTAAATTAATAATTTATATATGCGAAATTAAAAATTCTTCAAATAATTTTAGAATATTTTTCATTGCATCAATCAAATTTAGTTTATGTGTTAAAAAACAATTTTTTGTTTGTTTTTGCCTTAAACGCTTTAAGCCATTTTTTTTTGGTATTTAATTCTTTTATGTACATATATACTCTTCTGGCTGCAGTGTAAGCGGTATTAATTCTTTAAAAATAATTATATAATAATTACTTATGCATGGAACATCGAAATCAATGCGTGTCCAGATTATTGTTATTATTATGCAAATTACATATACATATATATATATATATATATATATATATATATATATATATACTGTATATGTATGTATAGTATATTTTGTATATAATTAATTTCACTGTAGAGAATTTTTACATTGAGCTGACGTCTTGCCTGTTGTCAGAGAGTAAATATGAAAAATGATAGCAATAAAAAGTATAATAATAATAATAATGATGATTATTTTATCATAGCCGTATGTGCGAGGCGTTGCATAAATAGGTTTTAATTCGGTTTTATAATCAGAAATGCAATGCATAATAAACATTTTAATGAGACGACCTGACAACGATCTCAGCCATTCGCCGGACAAAGAGACAACAGCAGCAGCAACAACAACAACAGCAACAACAACTACAAACACAATTTATCAACTGTCAGTGGCAAAAGTCTGTTTGCCAGCGAGGTAGACTGAAAGTCAAGTCAATTTGGTAAAAATTGAAACACCTGCTTGATTTCACGCCTGATTTAACTTGGCCATTGTCGCCGGCATTGTCCAGAGTCCCTTTGTGTGTCTGTGTGTATGTGTGTGTGTGTGTGCAGAGTAGCATGTGTTTGCAATTTAGCAGTCAGTCAGCTAAATTCAACAGCTCGAAGTTTTTCCTTTGCCTGCTGCTTGGGCAAACACGGCTACTTGACGTGCGGCCAAGTGCACCTTGGCCAAGACGTTAGATCGTCGGCGTCTGATAAGCAACGAATAAAAATCCTCGTTGCTTGCCCCCTGTAGCAATTTGTCTTTTGTTTGAAGTAAAATTTGTTGTTTGTCAGCGCGCAACATTCAAGTTTAATGCATTCAACTAGTTTAGCTGGCAAATGCCAAAACGCCTCGCGGCGTCAAAGTTTCAATAGAGATAGGGAGTGAGAGAAATAGAGAGAGGGAGAGGGAGAGGGAGAGGAGGGCGAGGCTGCTGGCAGACAGGAGAATAGGCCATAATTAAGGCAGCATAACATTTGGTTTTGGCATAAGCCAAAACAAGCCGGCAGGAGATCTAAAAGGCAAGCCGAACTGTGAATACACTGAGAGAATGCTTGAAGGAAGTTGTAGAAGGAAATGTAAAGATTTTGTAAAGCCTTATATAAAGCCGTGTATATGTATATTGTATAATTATAGTAAATTAATTTCATATTTTATAATATTTTATATCAGATTTACTTGTGCTTCAGCTGCCATCTCATATTGCTTTTAGACTGCTTAACTACTGAAATACTCAATTTAAATTATTTCTAAATGACACTAAGCCTACTTTAACGCATACATATGAATATATTCACAGTTCACTTGTCAACAGCTTTGTCATTTCATAAGCTCCATCAGTCAGTGATGAGACCCCACTTAAAAGGCCCCAACAACAACTATGTACAATGTCGCCAACTGCGAGTGCCAATGACATTAGCCATGGCAAAGCTAAAGACATGGTAATTAGTGGGACATGCACGTACACACACACATGCACACATGCGCACGCACACAATTTATGCATTCGCTGAGGCCGCAGAACGCATGTGGCTGGCAGCGCGTCTATTGCTAGGCTATGCTTTATTTTAAATGCTTTTAATTGTTCTGTCAACACACACATACACACACACGCCAGCTGGAGGCTGCAGGCAATGTGTGTGAGTGTGTGCATGTGTAGCCCAGTGCCTGTCAAACCGCAGCGCGCCTAAATGCATGCTTTAAAACTTGTTTGCGTGCTAAGCTAATGAGCTTTGCCATTACACAACAAGCCTCAGCAGCTCCTGCCAACCCCTTCTCGATCTGTCTCCCTCTCTCTCTCTCTCTTTCTCCATATATATGTAATGATGTGTGTGTGTGTGCACTTTGTTTGCGGTTGTGTCATTAACAGCAGGCGCCACAGCTCTCGGCCTGCAAAAGTTATTAGCAACAACTAAACATAAGTAAGTGATATTTGCCCGGGGCATACAACTTGGTTGAATGGGCGCTGGAAAGGAGTGCGACGTGGGCCGAAGAGGGCGAATGATTGGAGCGGGGGTGTGGCATCAACTTACATGCCAGTCCAAATATTAACTCATTTCGGTTTAAGTGCGTGCTGCGGCACAAATTACTGGAAAAACTTTCGACATTGAAGCATTTGATTATAGGTGTGTGTGTATGAGTGGGTGTGTGTGTGTGTGTGAGTGGTTGTTTGTATTATTTGTTTGTTGAGTTGTTGTTCGAGAGAAATGAAGAGTTACGGGGGGCTGTTGAAGAGCATTAATTAAATTAAAATTGATTGAAGCACATTTGGCACAGAGAACACAAGGCATTGACAGACCTCAAATGTAATAAGGACCCTGTTTATTGGACTAATTGGTTCCAAGAGGCTTTCGTAAGAGCTGAGCGAGAGTATTTAGCTAAGCACTCTAAAAGTGACTGCATCGATGTATATACATATTAAATAAATTAAATACTCCCATTAAATTCTTTCAATCTGTACTAATTTTCAAGGCAATAATTTTGAAAAAGAAAAGATGAGTAAAAAAAAATGTATATAAATTCCATTTGTTCTATTAGTTTTTTTTCTGTGTTACGCATCACACATTTTTATAATTATTTAATTTATTTTAATTTCGTGCTTTTCTTTATAGCGCTTGTTGCTTATATTTCATATTAATTAATTTTGTAATTAAATATGCATTTATGATGTATGTGCAGCAGCATATCCTATTTATCTATGAATTATGCTATATTTATTTATGCCATTTTCAATATATATATATTTTATCAGAGCTCTCATTTATTTATATATCTATATTTATTTGGCTAGCGCACATGTTGACACATGTTTCAAATGTAAATAAATAATGCAAATGCAGTGCGAACAACTAAGAGCTTTGCAGTGGGCATAATCGAATGCTCGAATGCTCTTTCCTAGTTCAAATAACATGAATTTATGAACGTTACAATGAGTCGATAGACTATATAGATTAGGTTTCTGAATGAGTTCTGAATATAGAGTAGATTTCAGTATATAATTCTATATATAGAGTCAGCGCAGTCTATTGGCCAATATACAGAATCAATAAGCGTTATTCATTCTATAAACACACATGAGAGGCATCAAAGGACAGCATATCCCATATATGCTATTCTTTATAGCACTCTCATTTCGTATAAATATTTATGAGGAAATGATTTTCATGTAATTAAACAAATAGCTAATTATTTTTGATTTTTAATTGAAATGCAATGGCCACAAGCAAACGAAAAGGAGAGAAAGAGAGAGAGAGAGAGAGAGAGAGAGAGAATCGCCAAATACAAAAATTATTAACTAATAAATAGCATAGTATATATATTTATATGTAATGAATATATCTATACATATATGCACAGAATAGATAATAAAATGAACTTCCGTTCTCTGCCAATTATATGAAATGGGGAAAAAATTGCAAGAAATTAAATACATTTCACAATGATTAAATGAGCTGCTCATCAATTTTATATCATAAATATGTGCATACATATATATATAGAATTGCATTTGCATTGCTGTTGAAAATGATTTTCCATTATTATTATAATTTCTCGTTTATTTGTTTTAATGAAAATGCATAAATAAATGCCAAATTACATTAAACTCATTTGCTGTAGTAGTTGTTGTTGTTGTTGTTTTTCAATTGCTAATGCATATCTATAATTTGCAATATATTTGCGTATGTGTGTATGTGTACTTATTGGCATTTGCCATGCTCAGCCAATTGGCAACAACGCTCGACTATAAGTTAATTAACAATGACTTTAATGTGCTGCAATCAAATGCAATTCGCTGCACTTTCTATGGACTATTAAAAATGTATTTAACTGTGAGTTTTTAGCATTTAAATGGCTAACGGCCTAGGACTTTAAGCCCGGCCAACTGCAACATTTATCAAGTGCTACCGGCGTCCGCTAAGCATAGAAGATTGATAGAGAAATAGAACATAATAACTGGGATCTAGCGCTAAGCTAGCCCCGGAATATTTCATTGCTATGAGCTTATATAATTTTTTTTTGATTATAGAGTTCGGATTTGGCGCTCTTTTGTTATACATTAATCAAATGGCTAAAAAAAGGGACGCACCTAGCTAATATTTAATCTGGCTAACAACACAGCCTGCTGCAGCGCCAGAGCCAGAGCCAGAGCCAGCTCCTCTTTCTTCAGTTGATTTGGGCACTTGCTAAATAAGCAGCGGAAAATATGAAATTTGAGTAATTGCTCGGGGTTATGTCGTGGCACATCATAAATCATGTTGCATAGTTTTAGGCGCGCGCATAAAACCCTATTAAAATGTAAAATTAAACCGAGCAAAACCGAACCGAAGCGAACCGAACTCAACTCGAAAGGCGCAACAAAATATTTATTAAAAATGTATGCGCTGCCCTCAGCTCAGGTGTTGCACTAGCTCTCGATGTGTGTGTGTGAAGGAGTGAGCGTGTGTGTATGTGTGTGTGTGTGTGATAAAATAGCAACAATCACCATTAGTGTCATATGCCATCATCAATCATCGGCGTGTAGAAGGACAGCGTCCAAGTTGTACTCAGCCAGGCGACAACGACAGGCGACAGGCGACAGGAGCAGACGACAGCAGATCCTTTGTTTGGCCAAGACGCTCGTTGAGCCTGTTGCCTGTTTAAAGCGCTCTTAAGCAGTTAGAGGTAAAGACAGAGACTCTGAGAGACTCGGAGTGGGGGCTATACAAAAACCTAGGCTGGCCATTGTTTTCCTTCCATTCGGGTTGTTTGCTTCAGCTGCCTTGTCATTGTCAGCTGCTGCTGCTGTTTGCTTGGGACATGTACTAATATTTTCATGTTCGGCTTATCCGTGTGCTTAAGGATGCTTAGGGATGGCCGGGCGCCTCTCCCAGCCAGGTGCTAATGAAGTGTGTGCAGACAATGCCAATGTAGCCAGTCGAATGTCATCATTTATCATAAAATAATTAAAGAGCTGAATCGTGCATTGAAAAAGAGCAGCCAAACTTGGCCTGCAGTTGCCTGCGTGCAGGGGCAGGGGCAGGAGCAGGAGCTAGCAGGAGACGTGGTAAAAACTTTCGTTTCAGGTGCGCTTCAAAGTCGTTGTAAAGTCGCAAAAATGTTTACTGATATGTTGTGCAGTTTGGAAAGAGAGAGAGACAGAGAGAGAGAAAGAGAGAGAAGTGAGTCCAACTGACTCGGGAGACTCTCGTAGAGACTGCGACGACAAAACACTTGGTAATAACTGCCAGAAAGTTTTTTGTTTTTGCCTTACTTTGAGACTTGTGAGTTCCAAAAAATATAATTTATGGCCTGCTGTATAGCCGCGGGTTCAACGGGCGCGTCGATAAGGTAAAAGATACTTTTTTTTTTAGGGCCAAAGCATTCGCAAGATACTTTTTAGGGTTGTGTGTAGCTGTGTGTGGATGTGTGTGTGTGGAAAACACTTATGGCTGCAAAAGTTGCTCGTTTGCTCTTTCGAGCAAACATTGTTGCATAGTTTTTTGAAGGCCAACATTGCATTGCTGTCGGCTAGAGGGGCACAGAGGGGGGCGAAGGGCTAGCGGAGATGCAGAGGTTGGATTTCAGTACGCTGGGGCGCTAATAGAAATAGGAAATGTTTACAAAGTATTTTCATAACTTCCGACACTGACACCTGACACTGTGTGTGAGTGTGTGTGTGCGTGCCATAAATAAGGCAGCTCAAATATTTCAAGACGCGACTGTAGCCAGGTAACTGGCATTCTGACACTCTGGCCTCTAAATAATTTGCACACACGCATCCTTTAACCCCTTTGCAGGACACAGCACAGGACAGGACAATGCAGATGTATATATATATATGTATATATATTTGGAGGATGGCAGCGCCGCTGGATATGATGGGACAGCGTTGCGTCGCGCTGTCTGGAATGCGCTGACTCTTCTGCTGCTCCTGCATCTTCTGCCAGGATAAATATGAAAAACATGCAAAGTTTGCGTCTGCCGCTGTTGCTGTTGTTGCTGTTGCTGTTGTTGCTGTTGTTGTTGTTGTTGCTGCTGTCTCAGCAGCATTTCTTATGCCGCCCTGCTTATGTGCCTCCGCCTCCTCTCCTGCTGTTTATTTCTCTTATTTCGCTGGCAGACATTCCTTAAGGTGCAACATTGCAGGTGTAGCTATGCAACACAACTTCTCTTCTTCTTCTTCTCACGCTTCTCGCGCGCTTCGTTTTTTGCATAACAAAGTGCAAACTCATTTTGCTGCTGCAAGCGCGTGGGCGTGGCAGATATGTTGCGTTACGTTCGCCTCCTTTTTGCTTTTCTTTTCTTTACTATTATTTTGTATTATTATTTTTTTTTTGTGTGTGCATGAAATTTAATGGCTTCCACTTTGTTGTCGTCTGCCGAGGAATACAACGCGCCGGCCACGCCCACCACACGCAGCCAGTGGGCGTCTATGCAAAACATTCCGTGCTGTTTTGCCATGTGAATTATGTATCAGCAATTTTTGTCGTTGTTGTTGCTGTTGTTGTTGTTGTTGTTGTTGTTGTTGTTGTAAGCGTCACAAAAAATTATTATTTTTTGCTTAATTTAACGTAAGCATGAAAAGTTGTGGCAGCTGGCAAAAGAAATGTTTGCCGCCAAATGCAACACAATCTGCTTGCATGACTACTTAGTAGATAACACAGCAGATACTTTTGTAGATAAACAGAACATGCACTCAATGAGCTGTAAAATGATTTGTTACAATGCGAACTTAAAGTCATATTTATTGTGAATTTACGGTGATACACTTGAAATTAAAGAGCTAGCTATAAAGCAGAATTTGAATGAGAAAGTGAAGTGAATTAGATGGGGAATATGAGAGAAATAATTCTTGGAAATCGTTGTAAAAAATATGCAAAATTTCTGAGAAGAATCTTTGGAAATAAATCTGAAACAGAGCGAATATTTGATATAAAGAGAATGTCTTACTCTTGCTTCGCCTAGTCTAAGGGCACAAAATTGAGTTGAAATTTGGGATAATTTTGCTCAATTTATATACCCATAATCAGCAGCCTTTGCAAGATCCCCAAATAGCAAGCCTTCTTGTATAACTCAGCACCCCGACTTTATCGATAGCCTAAAAATCAGCTGTACCATAGTTCTTTCATATCCCTCTTGCTGCATCACTTGCCACAATTCAAAAAGCTCAAAGATTTTCTCCAAGAATTTATCGCCCACATCCACGCCTACTAAAAAAACCAGCCCAAAATGATTCACACAGATTAAATGCTAAAAAATTGATGAGTTCCCATGCAGGTAAAACGTTTGGAACAACAAAACTTAACGCCTCTGCGATATGATTTATGAGGCCTTCGTCGTGCGGCGCTTGGCCAAAGTTTCGTGAGTCAAGGTGGAGGAGAGCGTTGAATTCCAATTGCCAGCTCAAATTTTGTGAAAGGCGGCGACATTTTTGCCAAATTTATGTATTTGTCAGGCATGTGACAAAAAAGGCGGAGATGTGTGTGAAAATGGCAGGGGAAAAGTGTGGAAAAACAACAGAAAAGTTTTCCTCTTTTTCTCTCCTTTTTTCATTTTTTTTCTATTTGTTTGTTGGCTGTGTGTTGTGGGATTGTTATTGTTGCTGTCTCTCTGCATATGATTTATTGCAGGGAAATGCATGTGCGCCACGGACATGGACTCGTTGCCGTCTCTGGGCATTTTGTTGCAGCCAAACGCAAATTTGTCTATTTCGTCAAAAGGGACGACAGGCGTTTTTCGGGAGCCTGCGCTGCCTGGACGTCGGCATCGGCAGCGGCAGCGGCAGCGGCGTCGTCGTCGTCGTCGTCTGCTGCTGTTGACATTTGCCAGCCAAAAACTACCACAGAGCAGCCCCCGACCCACCGACCCCAACTCCCCCGCCGGTTGTTGCAACCAAAGACAAATCACACGCTTTTACAACAGGGCCAAATTGTCAGCGCTGACAAAAAACTATGCACAAGCGCTATAAATTATGCTGCTGCAGTGTTTTTTCCTCTCTCTCTCTCTCTCTCTCTCACACTCGCTCTCTCTGTGGCCTGCAACATTTGCATACTTGGCATAGTCGCTTAGCTGGAAGCGGCGGGCGGGGGCAATAGCATGCCCAGCATGCCACGCCCACAAGGTCATGGCTCAAGGGCAGCGCGCACAGCTGAATATTGAAGCCTGCCGCTGCAAGGGCTAAGCAAACTGGATTTTTAATTTTTAGCCCTGGCCAGGAGCAGAATAAGAGCAAAGAAAACTGCGTAACTCCCCCGGGGACAAGAGCGACGCAATTCAGGACACTCGAACCCTTCCGCTGCCCCAGCTGGAGCGGGGGTTGGCCAACCCAAAAAGGGTTCATGTGCAAAGTTTGGTTTGGCGCAAAATCAACAAACACAAGAGGCAAAAGTAAAAAAAAAAAAAAACGAACAAGAAAATGTTATTTGTTGTTGTTGTTGTTGTAGCGTTTGCCTTTCGTTTGCTATACATTATAAGCAAACACATACACATCCATACATGTATGTGTGTGTGTATATAGAGTTATGTATATACACTTATAAATATTTGCCATGCTGTTGTGTGAGATATGTCGACATCGTCGCATTTAGTTGCTGCCGTTCCCTGTTTGTTTGTGCCTTAGTGCGCAAAAAGTAAATTATTTATCTACAAGTGTACGTATAACAGTGCGCGAGAGGAAATTGGAAGTGCACAAGGCACGCGGCATGAGGCATGTGGCATGAGGCACGCGGCATGAGGCATGAGCCACACTCTGCCTGCCAGTTGGTTGGAAGTCGTAAATGTTAAGACAAACACAAGACAGACACAACCAATACACACACACACACACACACACACACAGAGCACACACACACATATAAAGTACACACAACGCGGCTTTCAATTAGAACAAGCGAAACGCGCAAAATTAAAAACACGCAGCAGTGCAAGGCAAACAAAACAGCAAAAACGCCACGCCCACTCAAGAGCAGCAGCCTTACAAAGGCTACAGCTAAAGCTGCCATATACTTATATATGTACATACATATATATTTATATTGTTTTGAATTCAGCTTTTTAATGAAAAACTCAAATAAAAACTTTTCCAGCAGATTGTTAAAGAATTTTGTGTTTTTTATGTGTGGCTGGAGTGAAGATTACTATGCTGAGCGCAGAGTGTGATCGCACATATACATATATATATAAGCTTATATGATATGGCATACAATATAACTCTCTTATAGCATGGGAAATTTAATGAAAGTTTCTTGCTTTCAGCTCATTTTCTGAAAAGCTTAAAGAGCAACTAAAGAGTAGAGATAGTGAAACTCAAAGAAGAAGCTATACCTAATTGTGTAGCAATTGCTTCGCCTGGCCATTAAACGACTAGCGAAGCGGTTTAAGTGTGTGCAATTACTACGTAGATGCAGATAGAGAGCTGCAGTGCCGTCCTGCCGTCCCGCCGTCCTGTCGAGCGCCATGAAGAGCTCAACATTCAACGCTTACTTGCGTTAACAAGCTGCAGAGCCGGGCAGAGCCGAGCAGAGCTGGCGGGCAGCCAGGTTCACAGCCAA
Source organism: Drosophila mojavensis (assembly GCF_018153725.1). Taxonomy (NCBI): domain Eukaryota; kingdom Metazoa; phylum Arthropoda; class Insecta; order Diptera; family Drosophilidae; genus Drosophila; species Drosophila mojavensis. Next base: position 10,054,510 of record NW_025318899.1, on the reverse strand, counting down.
GACAAAGCTGATAACCCACTTGGGCCAGCAGGAGCAGGGGCAGGAGCAGGAGCTCAGGCATTGGCCAAGTTTCCGGAGCTGTGGGCAGTGCAGTTACAATTACAGCTACAAGTTTTTGGGGGCTAAGATAAATACACTTGGACTTTGGCTTAAATTGAAGCGGCTAATGAAAAAAGGCCAAGAATGGGCTACGAAAAAAATGAGGGGGCAAAAAAAGAAGAAAAGAAAAGAATAAATAAAAGAAAAAATATGAAGCTCTGCTTGGCTGGGCCCTTTTTCAATTTTCATTTTCGCAGCTAAACTGTGAAACAATTTTTAATTAACACTTTTAAGTTGGGCAAAAAAGCAAAACAAAATAAATAAAATTAAAAAAAAAAAAAAATGAAGAAAATCACATAGATACGATATAAGAAAAGACAGCAAAAGGAAAAGATGCGAAAAAAATTGCTCATTGTGTGTCTCAAGTTTCATTTTTTTCTATTTTTAATTTTTTTTTTTTTTTTCGGGTTGCTTGAGTTGGCTTTCTTTACTTTTGGCCCTGGCGTTTGCCTTGGCGCTGTATTTTTTAATTAATTTGGCATTTATTGGAAAAAAGGGTTTCACACACACACTGACATACACACTGACACATAAGCACACACATACACGCATACTCGTATCTGTATTTCATTAATTTAATGCAGCGATCGCTTGGGGAATTGCTCGTGTGACTGGGCGGGGCAGCGACTTTTGAGACAAGAATCAGACAGCTGGTTAGCCACTTGGCCAACAGCAGTTGGCCAGCAGCCTTGGCCACGTCACATGACAAGCGCCGTATTCATAAAACGCAATTAGTCAGGGGCAGCGCATTAGCTCATGTTAGTTAGCTGCATTCATATGCGCTGACTTTAATTACCCAAAGGAGGGGGAGAGAGAAAGAAAGAGAAAGAGAGAGAGAGAGAGAGAGAGAGAGAGAGAGAGTCAGAGAGAGGGAAATAGCAACAGCTAAAAGACATTTACAATTCTTTTAATTAAATTCCGCGAGTACCCAAAGTAGACTACGTTTTATAGCAGCGCAATGAATGTGTGTGTGTGTGTGAGTGTGATTATAATGTGAAATTCCAGCTTAATTCAAGGTAGAGGAACAGAGAGAAAGAGAGAGAGTGAGAGAGATAGAAAGAGAGAGCGAGAGAGAGAGAGAGAGCGCATTTCGACTAGTGCACGTATGCCCAACACGTTAAAGCTTTTTAGCCAAAATAGAAAAAAGCCAAGCTAAGTGGCTATAAATGATGGGCGTGGGGGGAAGGGCAAGTCTTAACGAGCTTTAGCTGGCTCATGAGAGCAAAAGATCTCTTTTTTTTGTTATCCAAATGGAATGCAAACATTTATTAATTGTTATTTATTTTTTGAAACTTAAAAAGTTGATCAAAGACTTCAGTTAAAGCAACTGATTCTTGACTTGAAAAGCTTCTACAGCCACTAACAGAGTGAGCGAATGGAATAAAAAGAATTTACTCTGATGACTCTTTTTCATCTCGAACTTTTGTCTCTTTGTTTTTTGGAAGTTTTTGTCAAGTTCACTTAATTTCTATCTATTTCATCAATTGTTTTTCTAACTGCAGCTGCATTTACCGTTGCCAGTGTCACTTGAGCTGGCTGAAAGCATTTTCTTAAGCCGTCGTCAGTTTCGTCTAGATTTCGCGCAGGTAAATCGCTGATGGACTGGGTCTTTGTGCTTGTGTGACTGGCACTTGAGTTGCATTTGTAATTGCACTTTACTTCAGTTAAGTTCAGCTCGTTTTGGTTCACTCTAGTCGGGTTCAGCTGTTCGTCTGGCTGTTCGTCTGTCTGGCTGTCTGGCAAAACAATTGCGAGCGCACCTAAAAGTACGCTACAACAGAGAGACAAATTGATGGCATGCTTCATTGGCGCTGCTGGGGCTGTTGGGGCTGGCAGTGGCGCTGCTAAAAGCCGCAAGCCCTGTCCAAATCTTCCTGCTGCAACTGATGTCTGCAATTAATTATCGAAAGTGGGCGCGGTCGTCAAGTGGGCGCTAGTAAGTGAGTGGCTCTCCATGGGCTTGGCTATCTGTTACGTGGGCGGCTCCGCGCGAATTTCAGGGCAATCAATGTAAAGAGCGGATATATATTTTGTTTTGGCTGGCCAAGAAGTGCAGCATAGAGACCCAGACACGGACAGAGACAGAGAGAGAGAGAGAGAGAGAGAGAGACAGAGACAGAGACAGAGTGAGTCGCAGCTGGGCCACGTGTCTGGCTGGGTTGTTGCTGTTGCAGCAGGTGTAAATAATTGAAAGATAGTTGCTTTGTAATTAAATACACAAGACAGTGCCACAGAATGAAGCAGCGGAACAAACTGTGGCTTAGCTCAAGTAGATTTGTTCATTAGGCAAAAGGACTTACTGTTTACGGTTTATTGCGGCACAAGCTCAAGCACACTTACCTGTAAAGAGAACAAAAGAGAACGAGCGATAGTTGAGTAAAATGTTTTAATTAAATGGTTTTTACTGTGGTGCATATACAGAGTGTGTGTGTGAGAGAGAGAGGGGGGGGAGAGAGGGTCCCTCTATTTGTGCAGAAGCAATGAAAATTCTTACAATATTATGACACTTCAATTAATCATCATGGCAAACAATAATACAGAAATATGCTCATATTTTATGTCAGCCAAGCGACAAATATCAAATGGCAAGCGGAAGCCGTTGCATACTTGAGGGCGTAAGTCGTGTCATGAATGCAAAGCCAAGAGCGAAGGCAAAGGCGAGCGAAGTAGGAGAAAATCAACCAAGTGGCGGGCAGCAAACAATCGAAACGAAGCCTGTGGCAAAGCAATAAAAAGAAGCGAGCGAAGCGGATAGGAAAACAAATTAAAACATTCCTACGCCGGGACAAACACACACAAACACACACACACACACATACAGCAAAACACAACTGCAAGACACACACTCCCGCACTCACACCCACGCTTACAGGAAATACATATTGCACACACAAAGGGGGCAGAAGACGTCCCTTATGGCCGTGCACCACACACTGGCTCAAAAGAATGCATGGCTCTGGCCAAAACAAAAGGCCAACCGGAACTGCGCCGCTGAATTGAGTCACTCGCTAGGCTCGTTGAACAAAATCAAAAGGACATTCATTTATAGAGTTGCCAGTGGCCCAACTCCTGCTAGGTAACAGTTGCAAATACATTTTTGTGCCATTTGTTTGCCTCGCTGCTGCTGCTACGGCTGCTACGGCTACGGCTACGGCTGCTGCTGCTGCCGGGCGTAAATATGAAAGGCTGTGCAACAGACACAGAGCAAAAAGAAAAAACTGTTGCATACCGCACGGCGCACCGTTGCTCATTTTATGGCTGGCTAGCAGGCAGCTCCTGGCCGCCAGTTCGCCTGGCTGTGCATTGTTTGAATGCCGGTGCACAGCAAAAAAAAAAAAAAAAAAAAAAAAGAAGCAAATAAAAAACAAGAAAATCAACCGTGTAGCTGCTGCCACGCCTCCACCTCGCCACAGCCCCCGCGCCGGCAAGTTGAGCAAATATTTGTTTAAAAACTTTACGTTGAAATGCATTTGCGGTTGAGTGCCAAGCACTGTGATGCTGCCAGAGTGCCCAAAAAAAGAAAGAGTGGAAAAAAAACTGTAAAGAAGCGATGAAAATGCTAAAACTGAAGTCGAAAAAAAAGAATTCGCTTTTGACTCGCAGCCTGTCGACGGGCTAAATGTACGCAAACAGTCGAAATGTCTAAAGTGTTGGCTACTTTTTGAGGCTGCGGATGCGAGCCGAAGTGCAACAGCTCTTAAATTGTAGACAGCCACACTTACTTGCACTGAGAGGTAGCTCTATAATTGAGAGAGATACATATATGATATCATGTGGAGTAACTTAACGATCTGTCAGTGAAGAGAGCTATGAATGAGCACATTCACCTCTATTTAGATTGCCACATGAATATGATATCAGCTGCAGGCAATGTGGTTGGCTAAGCTCTGCATGCGCCTAGATAAACATGCTTGATAGATGGGGCCAAAAATAGGCGAAACTGTTTGCAACTTGCTCAAAAGTTCGCCTAAAATGTGACAGCAGATCAAACAACTTTTGAGAGTCGCCCTGGCTGAGGGTTGTGGCGAGGAAAGGGAGGGAGGGGGGTTGTAGCAAGACGTAAGCTTTGAGGCCTGCTGATAATCCAAGGCGAAAGCCCAAGCCAGCACGTCCTTCCATGCATAATAAACTGAGCTTTACAACGCTAAGCTGTCACTCAAGATGCCCGCGGACACGCCCACACGCCTCCCCCCGTCGCCTAGCACTCGACGGCAGCTAGCTCGACTACTTCGCTAATATTTGAACGAAATTTTATGTATCAATTAAAAATTATGAAGTTGACTAATATGTAAGAGCACGTACCAAAGTGGGCGACTACAGTGAAGAGAGTGGGCGTGGCGGAGGAGTGGTGCGGGCGTGCAAGAAACATGCCTTGCATTAGCGCCCAACTTGGTATGCCATGGCTTTTTCTGTGTTGTTATTGTATAATATAATGGCATGGCCGGGTCTTTGGTCCAGGACTCGCCTTCTCTCTGTGTGTGTGTGTGTGTTTACCAAAGGATATTGCTGTGCATATTGAAAAGCAACAGCGGGATGAAGGCATCGGACGTAGCTTAACGTTGGCCTGGTCAAGGCATACTTTCAGCTATCCTGCCATCCTGGCTGGCAATTATGCTGTGTGCGTGTGTGTGTGTGTGTGTCTGTGTGTGGCGGGGTGGGTATGGAATTATCGTCAGTGGCAGGACTTGCATCTTAATGGAAATGGATTCAACGGCAATTAACATAAGCAAATATATACAACGGGTTCGCCCCACACAGACATCTGACTGCGCGCATGTGTGTGTGTGTGTATTTGTGTGTGTGTGTGTGCCTACGTGCTAGGCGTTTGCGGTTCAAGGCAGATAACTGCCAGCCACATGAAGCATACGTGTTCTTGCTGCTGTAATGGTGTTATCATAAGGTGGGCGGGTTCTTTGTGGTTAAGGCCTCTCGCACCACACACACACACACACACACACACTCATCTACACATGCAGAGGCAGGGACTCGCCTGCACACACGAAGAAAAATGGCTCTTTTAATTTAAATGCAAACACGTTTGGCTTGGCCTCTGGATTTATGTGATAATCGTTTAAGTGAAAATTTAATTGCATACTTTATGTATGGGGTTTTTGCCAAAGATCTGATCTAAGGCTTACGGCTCTGGCTTACGTCTGCTGCGTCCCACACGAGCGCCACAATAAAGCAAAATTTATGTAATTTTTAAGTAAGCCTACGAAATGGACGTTGTTGCTCAGCTCACACACACACAGACACACACACGCATACACATACAGTTAGCTGCCTACCTGGGCTTAATTGTAATGACAGCGCGCCTAAAAGTATGCAATAAATTAATGCAAAAGTCATTTAAAGGTGTGGCCGGGCACTTAAATAATGGCCACATGAGATATGCGTATCTCACACCCCCACACGCCCCCATACGCCCCAACACGCCCCATACACTACGCCGTACCCCGCCTATTCACATTCTCTCGCTCACATGCTTCAGCTTAAGTCGCATTTAAAGCTATGCAAATATTTCAAATTGTCTTAAGCTCGCATATATATTGATGGCGCCGGCGCTTAAAAGTCTGCAAAGGTTTTATGCATTACGGGGATTACATGCAAATAGCCGTCGGGTCGGTCCGTCCGTCCGTCCGTCCATCGTGCGCTGTCCGTCGTTCCAGTTTCCGTTTATATTAATATGTTTTATTAATATTTACTTAGGTCAGGCCACGGACCGACAAAATGCGAGATGAAAGCTCCGCTGTTAATATATAATATAAGATTCTTACATATTGCTGTTAATAATGTGGCACCCCCTCCAGCACTCACCCAGCACTCACCCAGCTCCCACCCTCTCCCACTTTCCGGCGCTCTATGTTAGTTCTCTGTTTGGGGCGCCCTTCGTGTTTGTTTTAATGTAGCTCGTAATTGCTTGACCAAAGGATTTTTTAATTAAAAACATTGTAAGTCGCCGTCGAACCCCTCCTGAACCAGCCAGCAGCGACCCACCTAGCCCACCACACCGCATCGCGTGTGCTAATAATTTTTGCGCGCTCTGTTTGTTAAAATAATGAAATTTTTATTATAATATTAAAAGACGAAAAAAAAAGTGGGCAACGCTGCTAATATTTGCTCAGCAAAGGGCCAAATGCTCGACATTACATTGTAATGTTATCCATAGCTCAAACAGTCGAATGAGCTAATGAGTGTGCGATCTGGCTTTAGTTGCTTAATCAGCCCTGTGCGCTCGACCCTAAACGAGCTTCTCTGGGAATGGGAGAAGAGCTGCAGCTTAAAGTGTAGCACAAAATTGGTGAACTAAAAGACATTTTATATAGTTTTGTATACTTGTTCAATAATATTTTTAGAGTATATTGGTTTTCATATACTTTTTGACTTCTGAATATCTTGGAAAAACTTTTAATTACTTACAATCTTTGGTTCTTTAAATGTCTATAATTAATTTTCATACACTGAAGACAAGAGCCACATTCTGCAAGACTTTTTCAATACAGATAATTTCAATAGTTTAAAAAATATAAGCCATATTTTCATATTTCAGATTTTGCATTTTATTATTATTTTTTTTTATTTATTTTTTTTTAATTTATTGCAATTCCTTTTTTTTTTATATATAATTTTTGTTGTTGGAACTTTTTCAAAACTGACCGATCTTCAGAATGTGATTTGTAATATTTTTGAGTAGTGGGTCCGAGTTGCTATCAGGCATCTAAGTTTATAAGGACTTTACCATTCCTTCCCATATACATTAGAGTACTTTAAGTTTTTCAACACCTCAACTGATACAACTGCATTTTGCAACACTGTTAATGTGTTATTGCCTTTGTATTCGCTTCTGCTCATCAAATTAATGTGCATATTATTCAGTCGCCCACCCTTCCATTCCCTGGCGCTGGCCAATCAATTTGTTAAGCCCTTGATGGCCAATAATGCCTAGAACAGGAGCGGCACAGCAGCTGCGCAGCTGGGGCCGGCCAATAAATTATGTGGCAACGCCAGCGCCTAGGCTTTGTGTAAATAAAAAATAAAACGAGCGAACTTAACATAATTTTTGCAACTAATCCTGCGGCCAGTCGTGGAGCCGTATTGATATGTATATAAACAAATTTTAATGGCAAAACAATGGACAGACAGAGGGAGGATGGGGACGTGGGCGCGGGCCAATTGTTGTTGTGCGGCACATGCAGCAGACAAATGTCGCACAAATTAAAATCAAACGCTAAGCCGGGGCTTAATTTAATTATACAAAAATAAAATGTCAGTTACTCAATTAAATTTTAATACAATGCGCTTTGACCCGGGGTGCCTCACTGCCGGAGCTCGCAGAGCTGGAAGAGCTCTGAGCTAAACTAACATTTGTCCTGCCAGGCAGTGGGAGTGGCAGGGAGGGAGGCTGCGGGGGGTAGTGGAGTACGCAGTAAAAATAAATTTTCATTTGCAATTTCAATCAGCGCTAATCCTTGGCAAGCGCATGCGGCCGCTGGCATCGTATCCTGCGCTCCGTATCCTTGTGACCCGGCAACGCCTGCTGCGTGATTTTTGTAGCCTAACTGCAGGCGGCAGAGCAGCTGGCCAGGACTGTGCTGGACTGGGCTTAAAAGTGCAAACAAAATTAAGCACGTACGCTATGTGGATCCGAGGGTCCGAGCGTAACCCCAGATTAAAGCTGTCCAACTGCGTGAGACACAATATATCCTTATCAAGGCCCGTTGCTTCAGTGCTTCAGCACTGTCCTGTGCCTGCTGCTGCTGCTGCTGCTGCTGCCCAGACAGTTGTTTGCGACAATAATTCTCAATTTAAAGTGGCCAGCACACACAAATGGAAACATTCTAGAAGCACCCTCAGCACCCCGGCACCCTCCCTCTCCAATCTGTGCAGCTGGTGGCTGGTGCAACCTAATCCCTTGTCGATTAAGTAAATGCCTGCGACGTTTGTTTTGGACACGAAACGAAATCCACGTTGCTGTCTGGCCGCGTCGAGTCGCAGGCACTCGAATGGACAGCCACAGTTCATTGGGATTAAAAGATTTCGTGTTAAAAATTTTGTGTTATTTGTTGCATACTCTGCCGGCGCCGGTGCCGGCGACACGCCCACTCCCTGGCCCAGTCACTCACAGCGCCCAAGACACAAACAGCATTTGACAGTCATCAAGCTTGTCTAAATGAAAATTGAAAGCGCGCTATACACAGATACACACAAACACACACACACAGATACACAGCTGTATATATACTGACAAGTATATCCCGTAGGGTTTGAACTAATGTATTCCATGTTGGTTTCTGCGTTCGCATTTTACATTTTGAAACAGTCGCGCGTTTTGACAGCTGTCAGTTTTTGCGGCTGCCGCCTCATGAAATATTTATGGCATGCAAAAATGCGTAAAACGGCAAATTATTTTAATTTTCTATTTGAGTTGTTCCCGCAGCTAATTTCTAAATGATTTCTCGCTTCTGGCCGCATCTCAAATCGCTCGGAAATCTTTACTATAATTACGAGTGCTTGTGGCTCTCTGGCTCTGGCTCAGCCCCAGCCTCAGCTTTCAGAGTTATAGTAATTTATACTCTGCTATTACTAATTTTTGGGTAATTTCCTTAATGTCCTCTTTTTTTTTTTTTTTTGGTATGTTGGTATCTATGGAACAAGGAAGTGAGTCAAGCTGAAATAACAAGCTGTGCCCCAGGCGCTGATAGTTGCTTTACATGGACGTTCCCAAAGCTCGGCTATGTTGTTCCCCTTGTTCTTCATGGAGGAGGAGGAGTTAGTTGTTGTTGCTGTTGCTGTTGCTGCTGCTGTAACCCTAAAAGTATGCTTGCTGTGCCTGGTTCGGCATGGCGTATGTTTGATAAAAGTTCAAACCCTGAACTTTGCGCATGTTTAAACAACGCAAACGCAAAAATGCTGCTGGCTATTTTAGTTGCATATACCCGATGCTGTCCCGCTCAACCCACTCGACAGCCATTGTTGTTTGGCAAAAGTTTGCGAGCGGCTCATATGTGTGGGTGTGCATGCGCATGTGTGTGCATGTGCTTACGGTAAATGCTGCTGTAGAGCTTTGGACACAGACACTGAGACCGCCCCGAAAATTTAATCTCTTAAAAAGTGTCTAGGCTATGCCCAGCGCATCCTTTAGCTATTGCCATTGTTGTTGTTGTTGCTGCTGCTGCTGCTGCTGTTGTTGTTGTTGATACGGAAATATTGTTTGTGACGCACTTTTGGCACTAATGTCTGCCGACTTCCGTCTATAGCTTTTTTTGTTGTTGCCTGCAGCAGCAGCAGCAGCAGCAGTGGCAGCAACGGCAGCAGCGGCAGCGCCTTAATGCTTTTTAGCAGCTTTTGCTTTTAGTGTGCTTCAGCTTTAGGCAACACAACTTGATTACAGTTGATAGTTTTTGGACTGCCTGCTGTTGTTCTTTCTCCCCATGCGTGTGCGTGTGTGTGTGTGGCTGTGTGCTAAAAGTCAAAAATGGTTTTTGTACACAAACTTTACTGGCCAGATAGCGCCAGAGACTTTAATTGCATGCGAGCATTGCAAATCGTGGCTGCGGCTTTTCGGTTTCTCGAGTGGTGCAATGCATTTAATGTCGCACTGCTGTGCCACTTGGATAACAGATTAATCCTAGAGTAGTCTACCATATGAATACAGATGTAGTAGACGACTTTCGCTGAGTAGCTAATGCCTTGAGCTGCTAGCTGGGCTGAGTTTAAGTTAGAGTTTAAAGTTAATTAACATTTATTTTAATTGTAATAAATTTATTTGGCTACGCTTAAAGCGCTTTTAAAAGAAGATTTCCCTAGCAATAATAAGGTTTTTCCTGCTGCATGCTTGCCCACTTTATTTCTCCCTTTCTTTATTCAGCTGCATTACTCATACGCAGCGTTGCCCCAGGCTTTGTCCTTACACTTTTAATTTATATTGCACTTAGGAACTGTCCACATAAATTTCGCCAGCTATTTTGCATAGCACGGCTCGCCCTGGCGCCCAATAAATTCGCCCGATGTGTTTCACTCTATTAATAATATCGTCTCAAGACAAATTTCTAGTGCGGGCCAATGCTAATGACATGCCCAAACGTTTCCGTAAGTCGTTATCGCAAAGGCAGAGTCATTATTATAATGCCAGATATTCCCGCGAGAGTGCGAGAGGGAGACGGCAGCAGTGAGTGTGAGTGGGCGAGCGCGCGCACTAAGCACATCATCTATTTAAAAAGTTGACATAAATACAATTATAGATTTGAGCGCGGTCGCTGCGAAAATGAAGATGAAAATAATAAAATTGAGCAAAAATTGATGTCAACTTTCGGTAAGCTGAGCGAGAGAGAGAGAGAGAGAGCGAGAGGGAGAGGGAGAACGACGCTGGCGACGACTGGCGAACGGAAATGCCGCCATTAGAAAGAAAGAAAACTGCTGCGCCATTGAGAATTGAACTGCGGGCTTTCAACTTGGCCCCACCAGGGGCCCCTCCCGAAAGCCCAGCCGTGGAGTGGGGCGTAAATGACAAACAAACAAGCGACGTCCGCCTCCTCAGCCGCGTCGCGTCGTCGTCCTGGCGCAGATAAAAAGAATTGTCAAAGCGCCTTAAAAGTATGCATTGCCAGCAAAGTAAGCTGCAAAATCGACAAGTACAATGCTGACAGGCAATTGCTACAGTTGCCGTTGCCGTGCCCGTTCTGATTGTTGTTGTTCGTGCAGCGTTGCGTTGTTGTTATTGTAATAATAATATCGATTCGGCATTCCGAGTCGAAGGTATAAAAATTCGCATGGACGCCGCAGTCCTGCCTTGTCATCACCGTCGCCGCCGACCGTCGCCGGAATTCGTTAATAAAATTTTATTGAAATTGTAGACAAGCGGCGAAAAACCAACGAAAACGATGACGACGACGTGCAAAACAAAAAGCCGAAAAAGAAATAGAAGCCGAAATAGGAATGAAAGAAAACGGGCCAAAGGCAAAGCCCAAGTCGGAATCGAAGCCGCGCGCGCTCGGCCCCCAAGAAAAGCAATTGTCATCATTGGCACGTAAACGTGGCCAACAAGGAAAGGGTAAGACGCTCGCTGCTGGCGGTGGGCGGTGGGCGGAGGGCGGAGGGCGGAGGGCGGAGGGCGGAGGGCGGAAGACCGGAAAAAGGCTGGCCCTTTAAGTTGAAGTGTTTTGGCTGTGCGATAAGAATCTGAAGCAGCAGCCAAACAAAAATTAGCTAGCAGCACTAAGAGCGCAAGATACCCTAAAGCCGGGCTCAACTGCTTGCGAAATATTTTGAGAGTTTGCTTAGTATACGAATAATGTGAATATTGATTTGATTTGATTATGGGAAATATGTAGAAAAAATGTGATTCTGATCTAAAGTAAATGAAGAGGGAGTTTCAAATAAAAGCAAGCTGCTAGGTCTAGTCTACTCTCCTGGCTCCGATCTTCACATAGAGTGTATTAAGCAGCCCCTTAAACTTTAAATCTGTGTTTCAGAGTTGAAGTTAAAGTAAGGTTTCCATATCTTGATCTTGAATTGAAAGTTTGTATTGAAAAGATAGATCGATTTTTATTTTATCTACCATTTCTTCAGACTTTGTTTATGCATTCCTTTATAAAGTCTACAAGATTTTGTCTGCTAATCTATGCAAAGCCTTAAAAATATACTTATATATCCATATTAGTTAAACAAAAATTATCTCGCTAACAGACAACCCCATTTAAACGCTCTCAGTGCATGCAGGGCATAGGAATCGGAAAAGAGTTTGGCTGTGAGCTCAGTTGGTTGCTTTAAAAGCATGCGAAATACCTGCGGGAGTAGTTGCCACAAAATATGCAGCACTATTAACTTAAAAGCAATGCCACACAAAGCCAGCTCAGCTGACAACGCCTCGAGGCATGCAACAGCGGCAGCAGCCGCAAGGCAGCGGCAGCAGAACAAACAACTCAACAAAACTTGACAAGCAGCGCAGAGACAACGCCACAAAACTTTTGCCACAAAACAAAACACAAAAAAAAAAAAAGAAGAAAAAAAAAACAACAAAATCAAAATAAAGACAAAAAACAAGAACAAAAATTGACAACATTTTTTTGTGTGAAGGTAAATGGGAACAAAAAGCCAGACGATTTCAACTATAAATAAAATGTTTATGCCGGAAATGATATCGTCGAAGTTCTACGTGTTTCCACTCAAAGCCAAGGCGGAATTCTTGTCGATTTTAAAGATTGAAATGTTTTCGTTTACTGCTGCAATTAACTTGCATTTGATGGCAGCTAGATTATAGTAGGTAGACTCGCAGTGTTCCCTCTTCCTCTTATTCTTATTTTCTTTTTTTGATTTGATATTCTTAGACAAATCACGTCAGCTTTCAATTTCTGGCAAATTCGTGTGGCTCATTAAAGTTGATGCTCAGACGTTGTCTGCATTCGCATGCGAATCGAAGTTTGCTCATCATTTGCACTGCTGCTGCTGCTGCTTCGGCTGCGGCTGTTGCAGTTGCAGCTTGCTGCAGGCAGCGGAACGTGCTCATACATTGATGATGCGTTCGCCTTTGGAGTGCGCGTCGTTGTCGATTCAATAAGGTTTGGGCTTATGCAAACAGACGTGCATTAAATAAAGTAGCCGCCGCATTGGACGCCACTTGCAGCACGTAGACAACGACAACGACAACGACCAGCGCAAGCTGAAGAAAATGCCAAAAAGTAAGAAAGAGAGACTGAGTGAGGGAGTGAGAGAGAGAGAGAGGGCAGTATGCAAAAGACAATGAACGCAGCTGCAGCTGCAACAGTCGACAATGTTGTCCAGGGCCAGTCGAGAGGCGTAAACGGCTTCAGCTGGATTGGCTGTTTGGCCAATGCTTGCTCTTAAGCAAGTCTATTAAAATTGTTTATAACGTGCTGTTTGGCAAGTTGGGAGGACAGACAGACAAGAGGCAAAAGACAAGTAGATGGCAGCAAATTGCAGCGCAGCTGCAAGCATTTTTATGTTGCACACTTTTTCGGGTTGCCGCCGCACGCGACACTCGCGATGTCAGTTTTAATGATGCACGCAGCCCGTTTCCGAACACAAAAAGCCGGAAGTTTTGCGCTTTTAACAGCCATCAGATTTTTATGTGGCACGCCGAGGCGGCAGCAGCCATTACGATGTGCCTTTTATGCGCCTAGGAAATGTGAGATTTTTATTTCGCGCAAAAGGACACTTTCTGTTCGAGCTCTCCTTTTTTTACTGTTTTCATTTTTTTTTTTTTGTGCTACGACAAGTTTTTAATAAGCAACTTGGCGACTTGGCTTAAATTTCCGGTGACTAAACCAGAAATTTATGGCACAGCTTGCCGTGGCTCGCTCTGAAGAGCTGGGCGTGGCTCAGTGGCTCAGTTTTTCCTCATTTTTCGTTCCTTTCTTTTTCCTTTTTGGCTTAAACGAAACGTGATGTCAATAGCAAACAGTTGGGCAAAAGGTAGCAAAGGTATCGCCACCTTAAAAGTATACACTGCTTATTTATATACCAATACACACACACACGCACACACACACACACACGCACACTGGGTACGCGTGTGTGTTGGTTTGATTGCGTTTTGCCAGCGTCGTGCCAATTTCACTGTCAAGATATTGAAGCAAGAAAATTAGTTTACCGAAAAAGTGGCTTTAGGCAGACGGCGGTGGCTGGAGTGGTGCGTCTGCAGGCAATGCCGGCAAAATTGTGTGTGCGCCAGGCAGCGGTGTTTGGATTTGCGCCGCTGGAGCAAAATTGAAATTGATGGCAGGCTGGGCTGGGCTGAGCTGAGCTGAGCGGAGCGGAGCGAGCGACTCGGCGCTGCCAAATCAATATCGAGAGTGAGTGAGTGCGAGGCAGCCGAGCACAGCAAACAGATTGGCCCCTGTGCATGTGTCTAATATGCTAAACATCACTGATTTAGTGGTGGTAATGGTCTGCCCATCACCCCTGCCCCCCACCCCCTGCCCAGCCCTTGCAGCCACAAGAGTTATGTACTGTAGCCAGGCTGTGGCGGCATATGGATGCCCGCTTATTGGCCCATGTGTTGAGCGGCAACAAATGAGTTGTGAAAATGTCAGAGACACGGCCGAAACTCGATCGATTTATAACAAAAACAGAAGTGAGGAATGAAGAAGATGTTGGCTAAAAGAAGAAGAGCAGACTGGGAGAATACAGAAGATTTCGTGTATGGACTCATGGGAGCCACAAGCCTATATAATCTTCTAAATTCCATATTGAATTTTCTCAGAATATAATCACATCTTCTCCTATATACGTCCAGCTCACCTCCGTTTAATGTCTCTGTATCAGCTTTTAATAAAATTTCCGGCACTTCAATCAAGCAAATGGAGTCCTGGCGCTTCTTTGAAAAATAACAGGGTGACACCTTGAAAATATGCAATGAGGAATTCGCTGTCACGCCACGCTCATTATGCAGCACAAATACGGCCAGAGATACCACTACCAATGCCAATGCAAATACAAATACAAACACGAGTGCCGCAACACAAATACAAATGCGTGTAGCACATGCCGTTTAAAGGCAAACGAAATCATCAAAGACATTTCGCAGCTGCCAAAACGCGCATTTAAATTTCAAATTAATTTCACATCGTCATGTGTAAAAAAAAGTGAAATAAAATAAAAAGAAAGCAACGAACGAAATCTGCAAGCTGACAACACACGGGAGAGACAGAGAGAGAGAGAGGTGTGTGGTGGGAGGTGGGTGAGAGGGGAGGCTGGCGCACATCGTTTGCGGGGCAATAAAAGAAACTCAAGCTGAGCAGCAAAAGAAGTGAAAAATGCCAATGCCAACGCATCGCGGCACGTAAATACGTTGCGACGAGCCAAAAATGATATGCGCGCTGCCAACCTGTTTTCGCAGTCCGTTCAGCCAAACGAGCGCCCGTAAAATATGCAAAAGCAACAAATTTGTGTGCGCGAGTGGTTGCTTTTTTTAAACCCAGTTCAGTTCGGTTCGGTTTTTTATACCCAGCAATCAAAAGTGTGTTAAGCTGGCAATGCAATGGCCATGCGCTGCCAAGAGCTGAGGAACCAGGCCAGGCCAGGCCAGGCCAGCCCAGCCTAGCATTGCCAGAAAGACAGAGACTCCCACGGTCTTTAAACACATTTCAGCTTCACTCATTTACAGGGCATCGCCTAGTCCATCAGCCGCAGCTTTGCAGCCGCATAGTTTGCGCTCTGGCTCATGGCTGAATTGGCGCAACATATGCCAAGCGCCAAGTGTTCTGCTTGGGCTGCTTTTGTTTCTGGGCTCGCATCAATTATGCTTTTATTTATACAACAATTTTCTCGCGTCTTGCGAAAGCGTTCAATTTTCGTCAGGCAGACGCATCGCTTAATGTGACTTGACAAAAATGGCGTCCAATATGGCGCCGCTGGCTGTCTTAACGCTTGAGCGCCGATACACACACACACACACACACACACACCCACGCACACACTCACAGCGCTCGCACCTTGGCTGTGTTAAGATGTCGACCAGCAGACGCCCGGACTCTGTTTCTATTTTAATTCACACGCCATTGTTTGGCTGCTGTTGTTGTTGTAGGTTGTTGCTATTGTTGTTGTTGCTGTTGTTGGTTGTTGTTCAGCGCCTAAAAGTAGACGAAGTTGAATTTCTAATGTGCAGCAGCTGCGAACAATAGAAAACAGCAGAAAAACTCAGCAGCGCGTCGCTGTTTGCCTGCCAACCGGCCCGATATGCGTATGTATGTGAGTGTGTGTGTAAGTGTGTGTGTGCTGTCGTTCTTGTTATCGTTGGCATTATTGTTGTTGTTAGTTGGGTGTGTGTGTGTGTGTGTGTGTGCTTTCTCCTTGTAGCTCTCGAGAGCGTGAGCAATTTTTAAATCTGTGCACCCAAAATGCCTTTAACATGGACTCACTTCAGCAGAGACTTTAGATGTTATGTATATAATTTGTATGTATTTAATTTGTGTAGTTATCTAACGATCTACTTAGGCAGCGGCAGTGTCGATTTACTCCCCAATGCTGCTGCTCATTTGCGTATTTTTAGCCTTCCTTGTAATCTTGTCATTGTATATAAATAAGCCGCTCGGCCTGCTTGACTCATATTCGCGCTTATTAATTTGCAGAACTTTGCGTTTGATGTGCTTTGAGGCAGCTTCGCATTTCCTAAACTCGGCCTTCACTCGACTGGGAGTTGGTGTGGGCAGTGAGAGAGGGAGAGGGAGATTTCCAGTTAGAGTTGAGCCTGAGCATCTCTCGTGCTTTTTGCTTTCTTAATTCATCTAAGCAAACAGTTAGTTTGTTGACTTTCAACCAGCTGGCAAATGCAAATGTCAGGCCCCGCCCCACTGGGCTGTGCAAACAATTACTGCCCAGCGAAAGAGCAAACAAGAAAAAAAGTAAGTGAAGCTGAAGAGAGAGAGAGAGTTAGAGATGGAGAGAGAAAAAATGCTAATTGCCTAATTTATTCGGCGCTGTACGGGCTCTTCGGTCTAAGTTTTTATGTCACTTTGACTGTAATTTAAAATATATTTATTTATGTATTTGACTCCACCTTCGCCGCCTCCTGGTCAATCTCTGCAGCTGCTGATGGCCATTTTTGCTTTTGCCGGGGCGCTTTTGCGCTTCGCCAATCAAAAGCATTTAGAGAGCAGCTTTAATGCATGCGCGCGCTTTCATTAACAAGCAGCCACGCCCACGCTTCTAAGCCGCATTTACACACAACACACACACACTCACAACACTCATACATACACAACACTCACCTAGTCGGTGAAGCGACAGCGAGAAAAAAAAATCGCATCAGCGGCTTATGCAAATGTGTGGAAAAAAGCGAATGTTGTGTTGAGTGAATACGAAATTATTGTTTACAACTGTAAACTTTTTTAATACCCTGCAGCACAGCGTGTGGTCCATGCGACTAGCTGAAGTCGCGTGGCTGCGGTGGGTTTCATATTCATATTTTTTATGACTTTCTACTTCAGTTTATATTTAATAAAAAATTTGCCAGGGCTTTTTCAGATTTCAGTTCTGCGTCATTCGTATAGGGTATGCACTGCGTCGACTAGACGCTGCCACTATTTCCTTCCATTTTTTTTTGCGACTGTGGCTGTGTTTAGAAAACGCTTGCAAAACCGCACTAAAAGCGACTTATAACATGTTGAGTGCCAGAGGATTAACAGCGGCCAAACCGAATGTGCATGTTGTGCCGAGCCGGGCCAAAATAGAAACTGTCCACGTTGGGCAGCTCGGCGAGCTGATTCTGGTCGCACGATTGTAAATTCCTTTTTAATGAGTGCTGGTCTGGCCGTGTGCGGGGGGCGTGCGTAAGCTGCTTAAGGTTTGGCGTAATCAAAAAATTTTTAAAAGCTTTTTGTGGTACATCAAACTGAAAGCCAAGCCTCAGCGTCCGAGCGGAGGTGCGAGGGTGCGGAGGCCGAGCCGAGGCCGAGAAAAAACTTTGTTAAGCTTGAAATTAACTTGTGGTTTGTCTGCTGCTGCTCCTGCTGCTACGGCTCCTGCTGCTGCTGCTGCTGCCAACTTTGACGCCTGCAGGTAGGCAATCAATTTTTTGTTGCTGCTGCTGCTGCTCTGCAATTGTTGTTGTTGTTGCACTTAGCAATTTGGCTCCGGCCCGTTGTATAATTAATATATGCAGGAGCAAAAGTGTAGCGTACTTTTGTGCAAGCTACTAAAAATTTTATACAACAGCTGGCGCGTCGTTTTGCGCTAATTACCTGGCTACCTGGCTACCAGCTACCTGCTAGCTGCTACCAGACGTCGTAATGCCAAATTGCAATTACAACTGCCAACTTGCCAGCCGCACAGTTGCCATCCCTCGCCCCCTCCCACCTCCAGCCCCAGCCCCACACACGCCGACCTGCCTAACTGACATTAAAATGCTTAATGTGCAGGCAGCTAAAAAAGAAGCAGAAGAAGAAAAACACGCGCTCTTAAAATTACAAAAAAAAAAAAAAAAAACGTAACAGAAATTGCTACGTTCATTTTCTTGCCCTGCTCCGTTCTACATTTTTTTGTCTTGCCTTCACGCTAGCTCGCAATTTGCCAGCTTCGTCTCTTTGGGGGGCGTTCTGGGTGCTGCTGATGCTCGCCTGCTCAGCTGCTCATCTGCTCAGCTGCTCATCTTAAAAATTGGCCAGGTGAAAAATTGCAGCTGTCGCTGTTAAGCTGTACGGCCCGTGGGCGTCTACATGGACATGGGCGTGGCAGGTCAGAGCGACATGGCTGAAGTGCAGTTGATTGTAGGCCTGCAGCAGTGCCGAGTGCGTCTCACCGAGCTCCATCCCGCCTCGCAGGGGCGGTCCATACTTTCGTGAGTCGCTAATTAGAAAACAGCCGCAAAGCAAGCGAAGCATGTTAAATGGAATGGTTAGTAAAAAAAAAGGAGAGGAATAATAAGTGCTTGGGCCAAAAGCAGGATAAAATTAGCATTGCATTAGCAGGGAGCTGCCTCTTCAGATCTGTATCTCTATCTCTGGAACACACAGAGCCGCCCTCGGGACATGCTTTGATTTTAGCCGGATTGACGGCAATCAGCTGTAAAATGTGACGTTCTGTGAAATATTGAAATTGACTTAGGGCCCGGGCGGCGACTGTTTGCCTGATTTCGATTGCATTTGGATTTGTGTTTGCGTCGTATTTGTTTTGGCCTCTAGTTGCGCCTCACTTGCGGCTATGTTTTTGAAGTTTTTATTCATACGTGCGGGCGGGCGGTTGGTCGGGGGGAGGGCCCGCCTGCCTGAAGTCATCGTTTTAGGGTTGCGTTACCACCGGAAAACTTGTGTTATTGTAAAGGGGAAAAAATGTGTGCTTGTCCTGCGGCATGGTTGCATTGATTTTGCTATTCCTCCTAAGCAAAGCCAAGCCAAGGCAATGCTATGCGTTGGCGTCAGGCAGCTGTAATTACGCGACTGGCGCCATCATCAACGTCATCATCATCATCATGGGCATCATCAGCATCTTCATTATCAGCAAGAAGTTCCGCCTAAGTAAACACATGATTTGACTAAAGGGCTACGAGTAGAGGAGCAGAGGGGCAGAGTGAGAAAGAGAGAGCGAGAGAGAGAGAGCGAGAGGCGAAGCTCGGGTAAACCGGGTCGTTTGTTTAAAAACGCATCTAAATTGCAAATTAAGCAACAAATTTCATCAACAATATTTGAATTTGAATTTAAATGCGACAACGAGTTGGGCAACGCGACTGAGAAGCGCGTAGAGAGGCACAGCACGCAAATAGATACACTCAAACACTCACACACACACACACACACGCACGCAGCTACATGAACCGAAAATGGAAAATTCGCCTTCGCCTTGCGTAAAGCCAGGCAACAATCTGAGTGGTAAATAAAGCAGCCGCCAGAACTTGAAGCGGGCTAGCAGGAGGCAAGCGGACAGGATGCTCGTGCACGGCTCTGCACTCTTATGGAAAGAGACAGATAGAGTGTGAGTGAGTGAGAGAGAGAGAGAGAGATGGAGTTGACTTGGCAACGTTCTGTTCGCTGCACTGATGTAAACACCAAAAATACAACAATGGCAACCATTTCAGTTTGCTTTAATCCTGCTCTCTCTCTTACTGCTGCGCCTGCCTGCCACGCCCCCTTGCTGTCCGCTCGTTGACTGGTTTTGTATATTTGCCTGTGTTGTTTGTCAAAAGAAGCAATTTACGTGCAAAATAACTCAAGTGTCATGCAAATTTCATTTATTTTCGCACAAGAAAAAATAATTCCCGCACCGCGATGAGGCCAGAGCAGAGCAACGTTGTCATAGAGCACACATACACACACACACACGCACACAGATATACATTTAAATATATATATGTAGTTATATGGTATTTTCTTACAAAATGTCTGCATAATGAAGTCAGTCATCGGAACAAAATCGTTGCACAAAGACTCAAAAGAAAAAAAAAAGAGAGAGAAAAAAAAAAAAATGAAACGAAACGAAAAATGAAAGAAAGAGAAAAAGAACTTTTAGGCGGCTTCTCGGTTGTCAAACAATTTGATGCTGTGATTTGTATATTTATTTTATTTTATTTTATTTCATTTTTGTTGTTGAGAAAATTAGAGCCGAGTGTGCTCCTGATTTCCCATTGAAGTGGCGCCAAGGAGAGCATATTATAATAATAATTTGTGCTCGCTATTTAATTTAATTCGAGTTTATTTTTAAGACGTGGCCAAAGGAAACTTGGGGCTCCTGCCACTTGAAGCTTAAATGAAGTTTGTTAAGTACTTTTCCACGGCAACAACAGCAACAACAACGATTGTTGTACAACAAACAACAAGGCAGCTCCTTAAGTACTTCAGGTTGGAAATTTCATTAGTTTGGTTCTCTCCCTCTCTCTCACACACACACACACGCAGGCGCTTGTTCATGACAAATGGAAAAAAATTGTGTGTGAGAAATAAAAGAAAATACTCGTATAGAAGCTTAAAAATTATTTAAGGCTTCAGATTTTTATTTGCCAAACTTGGTCAACTAACACACAAAGAGGCGTGGGAATTGACAGCAGCGCGCAAAAGTAAAAAATAAAAAGTAAAAACTTCCAACATCAACTTCAATTTAGAGCTTAAATTTCCATTCAAATTCAATTGTTGTTGGAATTATGTGCGTCTTACAAAGTGAAATTGAAGATCTTTATGTAAACTGAAGCCTGAACTTTGATTTCATTATCTCTTCAGCTATACATGGTACAGTATATATATAGATATCTAGGGATAGACACTTACCGGCATAGTTTGGCTTCCGTGCAAATTGGTTATTGCAGACTGAGCCTCCTGTTGGGAACCGAATTTGACGAAAGCGCAGCCTGAAAGTAAAGCAAACAATACAATTTAAGTAAGCATACACACATACACATGCATATGTACAACTCTTCTCGATACACGCTCGTTATCAAGAGCATTTCAGTTAAGTTCTGCTTCAGCCCCTTGACTTTGCAGACGCATGACAAGAATCGTGTGCAATGGCTGGCAGGCAGCTGGCGCATGTGTGCGTCGCATTTAAATAAAATTTTAAGTGCAATTAAAAAGCATTTTCTGCCACGAAATGCCAATATGGAGCAGCGTCAGACCAGGCACAGCAGCCATTATATAAAAATAATAGTCGGCCGGACGGTAAATGTTAAATTCAAACCAAAAAAAAAAAAAAAAATAAAAAAATAAAAAAATAAGAATGAAGAAGAATAAATAATAATAAAAAAAAAAAAACATCGCACTTGGCGCTCATTATTTTGTAATTTGTGCGCCAGCTGCTCGCAGTGTGGAGGCGTTGCTGCCGCTATTTGCTCAACCTGTTTGACAGCCTTAAACAATTAAACAAATTATGTTTCTGCATTTAAAAGTCAGCTTGCCCCATTTAAGGCAAGTTCGCACTTTGAGAGTCTAGCGGAAACCCTCAGGAATTAATCTAGGCCTTTGAGAGTTGATCTCCGCGTAGAGCTTAACCTTCACTCGGGCCTTAGCGCTTGGGGGAAATAACAACAGCAAAAGCAACAGAAGCAACAATAGCAACAATGGTAAAAATTAAGACCCCTCAACAGAAGGAAAACAACAACAGCAGAAGAGGAGGAGGAGCAGGAGGGGAATACCATTCACCCGCCCATCTATTTGTCAGGCAGTTGCGCTGCCTAAATTGCGACTCCGGCGGTTGCTGCCGCTGCCGTTGCCGTTGTCTTTGCCTTTGTAGTTGACGCCGGGGCATGTGGCATGTGGCATGTGGCATGCAGTGCGAGCGCGCAACAAATCCCGCCTAAAACCTTGCAACATGCGAGCTGACAAGCCGTAAGGCAGACAAGCGCAAATTTCGCGTGCAAACAGGAACAAGATTTTTATATTTTGTTTCTATTTTCCTTTTTTTTTTTTTTTGTGTTCCCTTCTGTGTTTTTTATCGTGTTGCAAATGTACAAAAAATACAGTGTAAAAAATTCAAGTGGATTTTTGTTTTGCTGCCACTTTTGCACTTGTTTCATTTTTATATGTATTTTGTGTGTGTGTGTGTGTGTGTGTGTTGAAGTGACAACAAAATCCTGCGCCCTACAGACAACAGTTGGACAATCCCACAGGCCGGCCATGAGAAGGGAGGGAGGGGCTGAGGCTGGGCGCGAATCAGCGCTGCTAAACAATAAAAATAAAAAAATATATATTTTGTTGCCTGTTAATCCAGCAACATTGCGACGCAGAAAAAGAGCTCAAAAGGGCGACGGAGGCGGGGCAGAAAAATGCTGAATGCCAGGCCGAGCACGAAAAAAAAAGAAGACAGCAAAAATATATAACAAAAGTGTAGCAGGCTACTAGCCTATGTATACTGTAGCTGGTTACTAGCCTATGTTATATTAGATTTAAGTTAACAGCATTATGGTTAACCATCGATAGATACACATCTATCGATAGTTAACCATATTGGTGGCTGAGGAGGCTGTCGATATGCAACATGCCATTTTGAGTAATAGAAAGAGGAGGATCGATACATTTTAAGTTTGAATGTGAACAATAGCAGACGTGTGTATATCAAGAAATTATGAAATAAAGAAATTAAATAAAAGGCCTACTACAATCTCAGAAGTGGGATAAAGTACACTAATTTTTCAAATTAAATAAAATGAAATTAAGCATAGACGAAGTATCTGTGGTGCAGTTAAAGAAGTGGCTAGCTGCATTGGGCTTGTCGACTCAAGGGTGCAAGACTGAACTTGTCGCTCGCCTCAATGGCGTGCCCGCAAATTTGCGCGGCAGCGCCCCCGAAGTGGAACAGGGAGAGGAGGAGTCAGATCAAACTGGAGTATCGCAGACAGTGCAAATGCAACAGGAGGAAATAGACAGGAATGAGAATATTTTGCGAGAGCTAAGTGAGCAGATCGACGCAGCAAAGAAGCAGCTAAAAAATTTTCACACACGACAATTGGACAGAGACGGCAATAGCAAGCGTGCCGAAATTAGCGCAAATGGCGTCGATGCAGAAGTTGAATTCGAAGAACGCGCGACTGACGCGCGCCAAAAGGGCGCCAGTGAAAATTGTGTAATAAATACAACGCACAATGATGAAGTGATGTCAATGATGTTTAAATTAGCTAAAGAAATTATGGTGGAATTCACTGGGGAGGAGTCTATTAGCAACTGGATAGCGCAATTGAATAATGTATCTCAATTATATCAACTAACGGACATGCAAAAAAGTTGCTATGCATGGCCAAATTAAAAGGGAAAGCCATGCAATGGATACATGATGATTCATCGAGGATTGTGCAACCGTTGGGCACATTATTGGATGGATTGGCAGCAGCATTCGGAAGCAAGATATCCAAGGCCGAAATGCGTCGCAAGTTTGGGGCACGTATATGGAGTGTCGATGAGAAGTTCACCCAGTATTATGAAGAGAAAATACGTTTAGCAAGGGAAATTCGTTTAGATGTAGACGAGCTACTGGATGGTCTCATTGAAGGAATCCCAAATGCAGTTTTACGCGCGCAGGCCAGGATACAGTGCTTTGAAGACCCCAGCAAATTGGTAAGGGCTTTTGCAGAGGTGCGTTTGCCACTGCATCGATCTACTGGAGGAAAAGGGACAACAGCAGTGGGACCAGGGCTCGATAATGCAATGAAGGAGACGCGTTGCTTCAATTGCAACTATAAGGGGCATTGGGCAAGAGATTGTCAGAAGCCCAAGAGGGAGAAGGGTACGTGCTACCACTGCGGCGCTAAGGATCATATGGTGGCACAATGCACGAAGAGGAAGGATGATATTGGAAACAATTTCGTAAGGTTAATCAGTATACATTTTAAGTCCAAAGATAATGCCTCCATTATTGCAGAATGCCTCATAGATTCAGGAAGTCCTATTTCGTTTATTAAAAAATCGTGTGTCCCAGTTGGAATAAAACTTAAAGCACACGCAGAAAATTACTTTTGGGCTAAATGAAAGCCAGTTAAATGTGATTGGAAAAACATTTGTTCATATTTTCAAGAAGTTTGAGAAAATAAATTTTTGGTTAATAGTTGTCCCTGATGAATCTATGAGGTCTGAAGTAATTTTAGGGAGAGATTTCATGGAAGCTTGCAATTTATATGTTGACCCAATCGCCTTGAGAATGATTTCAGTGGAAAGAGCAGCTGGCACGTTAGATAAATCGTTAGAAAATACATTGTTAGGAAACACATCGTTAGATAAATCGTTAGAAAATACATTGTTAGGGAAACACATCGTTAGATAAATCGTTAGAAAATACATTGTTAGGAAACACATCGTTAGATAAATCGTTAGAAAATACATTGTTAGGAAACACATCGTTAGATAAATCGTTAGAAAATACATTGTTAGGAAACACATCGTTAGATAAATCGTTAGAAAATACATTGTTAGGAAACACATCGTTAGATAAATCGTTAGAAAATACATTCTTAGGAAACACATCATTAGATAAATCGTTAGAAAATACATTCTTAGGAACCACATCATTAGATAAATCGTTAGAAAATACATTAGTAAATAAAGTGTTAGAAAATGAAGAATTAGGAAAGAAGTTAGTAAATAAAGTGTTAGAAAATGAAGAATTAGGAAAGAAGTTAGTAAATAAAGTGTTAGAAAATGAAGAATTAGGAAAGAAGTTAGTAAGTAAAGTGTTAGAAAATGAAGAATTAGGAAAGAAGTTAGTAAGTAAAGTGTTAGAAAATGAAGAATTAGGAGAGAAGTTAGTAAGTAAATTGTTAGAAAATAAAGAATTAGGAAGGAAGTTAGTAAATAAAGTGTTAGGAAACAAAGACTTAGAAGAGAAATTGTTAGACAAATGGTCAAATAATAAAGAATTAGAAGAAAAATTATTAGACAAAGAAGAGATCGATAGGTCAAAAGAGTGTTTAGAAAAGTCAATGGAAATAAATAGCAAAAGCGTTTTTGACGATAATTTTGAAAACAGCATGCTTCAAATTAATGTGGTAGACGGAGACAATGAAAAAGAGATATATATTATCGGTGAAAATATTAGTTATGATGTGCGGAAAAAACTAATTAGATTGCTGAAAGTGGAATATGTAGATGCTGAAAGGCCAGTAAAACCTAAAAAGAAATGCGAAATGAATATACGAATTGAGAAAGCAAAACCGTTTAGCTGTTCACCAAGAAGGTTATCATACACTGAAAAGGAAAAATTACAGATAATGTTAGACGAATACCTTAGAAATGGCATCATACAACCTAGTTGCTCAGAGTATGCTTCACCAATAGTATTAGTAAAGAAAAAAACAGGAGATTTAAGAATGTGCGTTGATTTTAGAAAACTCAACAAGATCATGATCAAAGACAATTATCCTTTGCCGTTGATTGATGATTTGTTAGACAGACTAGTGGGGAAGTCTATTTTCACGAAGCTTGACCTGAAGAATGGATATTTTCATGTTTTTGTAGAGAAAGAGTCAGTAAAATACACATCGTTTGTTACGCCGTTAGGACAGTTTGAGTTCTTGAGAATGCCTATGGGATTAAAAACAGCTCCGCAAATTTTTCAGAGGTTCGTTAATGATATATTTGCAGATTTAATAAAGGAAAGCAAGGTAATTGTATATATGGATGATATAATGATTGCCAGCAAAGATGTGTCCGAGCATCTTAAGATACTAGAAGAGGTTTTAAAACGATTAGTAGAGAACAAATTAGAGTTGAGGCTGGATAAATGTGAATTTTTGCAGAACAAGGTTAAATATTTAGGATTTGTAATATCAGAAGATGGCATTAGAGCAGATGATAAGGGATTAGAAGCGGTAAAGAATTTCCCAATACCTAATAAAGTTCAGGCGGTGCAAAGTTTTCTCGGGTTGTGCTCATATTTTAGAAGATTTATAAAAGACTTTTCAACTCTGGCAAAACCGTTGTATGACTTATTGCGGAAAGATAGAAAATTTCAATTTGAAGAAAAGGAACTAAATTGTTTTTTATGCTTGAAGGAGAAATTGTTAGAGGCACCAGTATTAGCGTTGTATAATCATAAAGATGACGTAGAATTGCATTGTGATGCCAGTGCAATGGGTTTTGGAGCAGTGCTTTTACAAAAGAAAGAAGACGGAAAGCTGCATCCTGTATTTTATTTTTCAAAGCGAACGACAGAAACGGAAGCAAAATATCATAGTTTTGAACTGGAAACTTTAGCCATTATGTACCAGAAAAGATGGAAGAACATGTATTGTACAAATATCACAATGAATTAGGGCACGTTGGAAGGGACAAGATGCTTAATGCAATAAGTAAATCATATTGGTTTCCCAATATGAAAAAGAAAATTTTAGAACATATTGAAAATTGTTTGCAATGCATAGCATTCTCGCCTAGAACGGGCAAAGCAGAAGGGTTGCTGCATAGCATTCCAAAGGGGAATAAACCGTTCCAAATAATTCATATTGACCATTATGGACCAGTGGATAACGGCAGATCAAAGAAATACATTTTTGCAGTAGTAGATGGGTTTACAAAGTTTGTCAGATTATTCACTACTAAAACAACAAGCACTAGGGAAGTTGTAAAGGCATTGAGAGAATATTTTAGAACATACAGTAAGCCAGAATGTATTATATCAGATAGAGGAAGTTGTTTTACGTCAACGGAGTTTGACCAATTTTTAGAAGAAGCAAAGGTAAAGCATATTAGGATTGCAACGGGATCGCCACAAGCGAATGGTCAGGTGGAGCGAATAAACAGAAGTTTAGGTCCGATGATAGCTAAACTAATAGAAGGTGATAATGGACAGCATTGGGATTCAATAATTGAGAGGGTGGAATATGTTTTGAATAACACTCAACATTGTAGCACCAAGCAATTGCCAAGCGTAATGTTATTCGGAATAGCGCAAAAAGGGGAAATTAGTGATAGTTTAGGAGAGCAATTAGAGAAAATAATAGGATTAGATATATGCAGTTCACAGAATTTAGAAGATATTAGAGAACAAGCACAACATTATCAATCTGCAGCACAAACACGGAATGAAGAGAACTTTAATAATGCTAGGAAAGCTGCAAAAGTATACAAGCCAGGAGATTATGTAATGGTTAAGAATTTTGACAACACGGTGGGAATATCAAGGAAATTAATACCTAAATCCAAAGGACCATATGTCATAGATAAAGTACTGAAGAACGATAGGTATTTGATAAAAGACGTTGACGGTTTCCAATTATCCAGGAATCCTTATCAAGGTGTTTGGAGTGCAAGCAATATAAGACATTGGATAAAAGCATAAGAGAGATAATAACTTATATTTTAGATATTAATTTCATAACTAGTGTGTAACATTTAATTAATAATTTAATTTTTATAACATGTAAATAGAATATCGGTAAGAATTTTTTTTTTGTATCAAACATGTAAACACAATATTATTTTTAGGAAGTTAAGTATCAAATATTATATAAAATTAACAGAGATAGAGGGCTATCTCAGAGTCAGGATGGCCGAATTGTAGCAGGCTACTAGCCTATGTATACTGTAGCTGGTTACTAGCCTATGTTATATTAGATTTAAGTTAACAGCATTATGGTTAACCATCGATAGATACACATCTATCGATAGTTAACCATATTGGTGGCTGAGGAGGCTGTCGATATGCAACATGCCATTTTGAGTAATAGAAAGAGGAGGATCGATACATTTTAAGTTTGAATGTGAACAATAGCAGACGTGTGTATATCAAGAAATTATGAAATAAAGAAATTAAATAAAAGGCCTACTACAAAAGCTAAAAAAGCAAAGCAATTGCTAAGCATTTTTGTAAACTTAAATCAAAGTTGATTTTGTGTGCTTTTTGTCCATTTTTTGTCCAACTTTTTTTTATTTAGCTTTTGTTTGTGATTTGTGTTGTTTTTTCTTTGTTTTTTTTTTTCCCTGCTTTTGTTTATGTGAAATTTATTTTTCTTAGCATAACTTGCGTAAAAGAAAAATATTTTCCTAAGGTCGAGCCGTGGACTTTGGAAGATATGCGAGTCCAAAAAGACACCATCGTTAATTGTTAAAGCATATAGCATTATAAACATTATTATATCAACCAAAAGCTGACAGCTCTTGAGCAATTTGTCTGCCTCAAATCAAAGTGCTTCAAGTGCTCCAAGTACTCAACTGATTAGCCTGAGCTAAAGTACTTGAGCATTCATTAAACATGGACAGCCCGAACTCTTTCTTGATGTCCTGGGCTGCGTTGATTATTTACCTTGTGCAGGATGTCATTTGTCTGCGCTGACGCACTAACTCGCATTAGGGCCAATTTGTCGAACTTCAAGTCATTATAATAATTAAAAGTAAATTAGTCCTGCCAAAGGCAGGAAAGTCCGAGCTGAAAGACAACTTTTGCTTTGAGGCAGAGACATAAAGACATTCGGATTGCATTTACATACAATCAAGCGCAGAGCCGGACACTTGCTACAATTAGGCAGGAGGCAGACGGGAGGAGGCAAGGCAAGGACTCTCGCCCTTTAAAGCTAACGAAGTGCAAGCTTTAATTACTTAAGCGTCGCCTGGCTGCATGCTGCATGCTGCATGCCGCATGCTGCAGTTGCCAGCTGCTTCGCTATTTACCTGCCAGGTAACAGCGACTTGGCAATTAGTTGAAATTAAAATCTGTTTCTCGACTCTCAACTGTTTTCAGGCTGCTCTGCTGTATTCTTAAGCAACTTCCGTTGAGGCGTGAAATGATGCAGCCAACTGTCAGCGCGCGAGGGCTCCGCACTCAAATCCTAATGAGACTTTTTAATCAAATATGCTAATGATCATAATTATGCCGAAGACAGTCAGAGCTCTCATTTAAATTAAACTCAACTTGCCAAATTGTAGCGGAAGAGGTCAACAACTAAGCTGGCATAGATCCACAATTTCCGTATCGCATTGCACGTGGCATGCGAATAAAGCTGGGCGATTGTGTTTGTGGTAAGGAAGAACACATGTGATTATATTTATGGCTGGGATTCATTTGGCCGACCCTTAGTGACATTTGCAATACAAATTTCGCAATGCCATTAATGTATGGGCTCTACACCACCACCACAACAGCAACAACAACAACAACAGCAGCAGCAGCAGCAGCAAAAAATATAAACTGGGCTCTGCTATGAAAAATCGCCGCAGGTCAAACACGTAACCAAATTGTGCACAACAGCAGCAGCAGCAGGAGCATGAGGGATAGCAGGAGCAGCAGCATCAGAAAACAAGGATAACGAGCGTGTTGAGCCCCTGACTGCTGACCAACGTCTGCTGGTCGATATGTTCTTGCTGAACCATTGGCTGAGAGCGACAGAGGGGCAGGGGGTAGAGCAGCGGGGAGGAGGAGTCAGAGCTGAGGTTGATGCTCGTGTTATGGCTATGGTCATTGCTGGCTGCTGCTGCTGCTGCTGCTGCTGCTGTAGCTCTCTGGCCAGCCTGCATGGGACAAGTATTTTAAAATCCAATTAAAAACGCCCAAGTGGGATTTTTCAATCGCTGCCCCAACGAAGCTGACAACAGCAGCAGCAGCAGCAACAGCAGCAGCAACATCAACCGAGCAACAAAGTTGCATTAAGCGCGCTTCGTTCGCAATTCGCAATTTGCCATTCAGTCGCGTCGACGCTTGACTGTGTGTGTGTGTGTATGTGTGTGTGTCAGTGTGTGTGTGTGGAAGTGGACTGGCGACGTTGGACAGGACACGTTGATGGCCATTGCATGTTTGCCTCCGGGGCACAACAGCGTTGCATGAATCTTGTTAGCCAACGTTTACGCTTATTATGCGGCAGCAGCCTTGGCCAGTAGCCAGAAAGCAACGCTATCGAATTTGTTTGATGCATGTGCCACTGTGCACCAATGATGAGCCCTGCCACACACACACACACACACATACACACACGCACAACCATATCAACTATATACACACACACACACAAACAAGGTAATGCCATACGCAAAGGATGTCACCAGTTGTTGCTGTTGCTGCTGCTGCTGTTGCCGCTGTTGCTGTTGCTGCTGCTGCTGCAATTGCAGCTCTGCAAATTGCATTTGCCTCATGACACTCACAGTTGAATGCATTTTACCATAAATGGACAACATTTTTCGTACCGCCGCAACAAAAATCAAATAAACTCAACCAAACAACATGGTCAACATATGCGAGCAGCAACAAAAACAAGCTGCAATGAAAATAAAGCAAAAAGCAAAAAAAATCAGTCCAAATAATGAGATTGGCAAAAGCGAATTAGTTGCTTTAACTTTTGCCAGCAGACCCATAATAAATCGCTTTAAACAGAGTTTTGATTGCGTATTGCTGCATGTTGTGTTTGGCAATATGGAAAATTGACTGAATTATATTGATATTTCGGGCACAATGAGGGGAAAAGTAAGAAAACACTTTGCGGTGGATTGAATCTCTTTTATCTGATATAAGAACTTCATGTCCCTTTGGCTTTCCCTACTAAGAAGACTTTCCATATATCTTTCTCATAGTTCAGGCCGAGTTTTTTCTCAACAATTTGCGCAGCTTTAAGTGAACTCCAATCAAGAATTGATATATGATGTTGTTGCCACAAATCCATTGAAGCCCAATTTATGACTTCGGCTTGAACTTTTGCCCACACAAAAGTTTGCTGGGGAACGCATGTCTCTAATGAAGTCTGTGGAAGCTTATCAATATGGTCAACTACAATTGCAAATAGACTCAACTTGCAAAAGACAAACAAGCCAATTTCTCTCCTGCGTTGTGCTACGAGTAGAGCTGAAGCCAAAGCTGAAGCTGAAGCTGAAGCGGATGCTGAAATTGAACTCCTTTTTTGGCTTAGCATGAACCTTAACACTTTGCATACAAATCAAAAAGACAGCACACATATGAGATTCCCACACACATGCACACATACGCACAGTATCTGGAATCTGCAATGGGACCATTATTCTTGATTTGGGAGAGAGCAAAAAAGTTTTTGGCTAGCACATAAACAAAAGGTAAAAAGTTTTTCTGAAAGCCTACAGAGCCGGCATGAGCCAATGGATTTAGCCAGGATTTGCAACTACAGTTAATAACATTTGGCAAAAAACAAAAATGAAATGAAAGAAACTTGAGTTCGGGCTGTCCATACAAATTTAGTTCATAATACATTTTATTGCCCAACGAACTGATAAACTGTCAAACTGACTAACGGACTGACTGAGTGAGTGAGTGAGTGAGTGAATGAATGGCTCAGCTGTCCACTTGAACTGAATATGCAAAATAGTTGAAATTTATGCCGTGTGTCTCATGTAATGTAATACATTTTGCACTCACTGTGTGTGTGTGTGTGTGTGTGTATGTGTGTCTCTGTGTGTGGCCACACATACATATTTTGTGGCATCCGTAGGCGAAATTAAATAAAAATCAGTGACCAGCATATACAGAGTGAGCTCAAATTGCAATTTCATAAGCAATTTACCGCACACACACACACACACACATACACACACACAGTCACATGCACGACAAGAGAGATACAAAACTTTTTGTTTGAATGAAATTTGCCTGCGAGCCAAACAAAGAGAGGGAGAAAGACAGAGAGAGAGAGAGAGGGAGAGGTATATATGTATATGTATATGAAAAGAGCAGCTAGACAAGCATTCAGAGCTGGCATTGCATTTGCTCTGGCCGCAGGGATGTGTTTCGAAAAAAACATATATATGTAGATAAAGGAGAGCTGCAAATTACATTTGAACAAGGCAAAGGCAAGTTGTCTATGCTTTTTGTTGTGGCCCGAACAATTTAATACTTGGCCAGAATGCAGCGTTGACATTTTTATGGCACTCTCGAGTGCGTAACGTCTCCAAGTGTGAATGTGTGCGTTTGGCCTTTACAATACAAATAAGTGTCGGAGTGTGTGTGTGTGTGTGTGACACACAATAAACACCAATTAAGAATATAATATTTTGTGTATACAGGCAAACAAAATGTCTCCCCTGGCTGGCAAATTGAAAAGCCAAGTCGGACTGCTTTTCTGCAAGTGCTTTGCAAATAATGCACAAAAGTATGCTACAAAAATACAAACAGCCAGGCGTTCGCTGCGATCTGCTGTTGCCAGCTTGAAAAACCTATAACAAAAGCTAAAATATTATTGCTTTCGGCTTTTTTTTTTGGGTTGGGTTGGGTCACCCAAGCGCCACCCACAAGTTGGGCAAGACTCAACTGCCATCGGCCACTTTACAGGCGAAGCAGAGATACAGTTGGAGAGCAAACCGTAGCCGGCTTGTTATAAGGCATGTTGACAAGCCTCTTTAACAAATGACACCAACAGAAGCAGCAGCAGAAGCAGCAGCAGTAGAAGCAGAGCAAGCAGCTGTAGCTGGACTCGAAGGACGGACGCAGTCAACCAGCCAGTTGGCCAAATAGTCAGGCTCAGTTGTTGTCCTCCGGCCGTCCATTCGTCCGTCTGATGCGACGCTTTGTGTAACATTTGTTAAGCGCAGCCGAAAAATTGTGTTGCTCTTGTTTAGTTGCCAGTTGCCAGTTGCCAGTTGCCGTCTCCAGTTGTTGTCTTCCACTTGTTATTTACTATTTCGTTGACTTATACGTAAAAGTGTCCCTTTTGTTGTTTGTAGGATCGGCCGAAGGATGCCGTTGGGCAACGATTCGAGCTGACTGATGGGCTGTTAACCCTTTTTTGTTCGAGCCACTACAATGTTGTATAAAAGGATTAAAATGTATCGAAAGAAGCAGAGCAAGACTCGCTTCGCCTGCGTTATATAAGCAGCATTTCCTTGGCACATACAATTAGTTACGAATTCCTCAATCAACAGCCATTTACAAACAGAGTTTGCAAACGTTTTTGGAATAACCTCGGACCGGCAGGGACAGACTTTAAATACGCTTTAAAGCTTTGCGAATGCGGGACGGCGCAAACACTGAGGCCATGAGGTTTGGGAATTGGGGATTGGGGATTGGGGAAAAAGCGTAAAATCAACCGCCTAAATAAACTCGCACAGCAAAGATTTAAAAGCCGCTCAAACCAAAGTAATTTCAGCTTTCTGCCTGGCCAACAGTTTTTGCCGGCGCTCAACGCACCACAAACAAGGTAAATGCTTTTCCAACAACATCAACAACAAATTCAACTCTGGATCGGTGGGGCTGCAACCGCAACATAATAATTATGCAACAGAAACCGCAATGCATGCGGGGCAGCAACAGCAACAGCAACAACAACAACAGCTCCACTCGGCTGGTTGCAGGTTTTCTGATTTGGTGCCCCGGCCAGCAGGAAAATTGTTTTGCCAAGCGAAAGTGTGAACAAAAGCTGTTGCGTGTGTTGCAGCCAAAAAAAAAAAAAAAAAAGAGTGAGAAAGAGAGAGAAACAACAAAAACAAGGAATACATAAAAACAACAACATCAGGCAACGCAACAACGTCAAACCGCAAAGTCAAATGCAACTAAAGCCACAGAGCACAGCGAGTCAGAGAGAGGGAGAGATAGAGTTTGGATTGGGTTTGGTGTTGAGGTTGGCGTTGGAGTTGGAGTTGGGTCTCAGTCGAGTGTTAGGGGTGCTAGCTATAAAGCAACGCGTGTTATTAAAGCGACTTACTGAAAGTGGAAAAAGGTTAAGAGAGCTTAAGGGGTTGCTGGCTGCGCTGCAGTCAAGAAGTTTGCAGAAAAAGCAAAGGAAGGAATAAGGAGTCGAAATTAATTGAAGAAATACTATAACAAAAATATAATTAAATATATAAAACAATAAAAATAATAATAAAATTATAATTTGCATTCAATTCTCTAAATTAAAATATGAAAAAAATATTAATTAATTAATTATAATAAAACAATCTTCTTAAATGATTAAACATAATAAAGTATATTGCAAAATTATATAAAATATAGATTATAATATATACAGAAATTTAATTATTTAAAAACAATAATGATTAATTAATTAACAAAATATTTTATAATAATAAATAATAAAACAATAATAATTTACAAAAAAAAAAAAAATTAATTAATTTTAACTAAAAATATAAAATCAAAACTGGAAATTTTAATACATTTTTATTACTTGAGAAATTAAGAAATATTTGTTATGATTTAAAAAAAAAAATACTTTTAATTGAAACTAAGCTCCATAAATAATAAATAATCTTAAGCCAGTTTCCAATTGGATTTACAGCTAAGCCTTAAGCATAAACAAAGCCAAAAATCAAGGCTCATAAATAAACAAACGAATTAATAAATTATTTTCCGTTAATGCATAGCTTTGGGTCAACAATGAATATTTAAAAAATACAAGCAAATTCCGTTATATTATTAAGATTGAATTGGCAATAGATATCGCTTGTAGAGACAAATCCTCCTTTGGATTAGCCGAGTTAGTTGCACGGAATACCTGCTTTTAAGCACCTCGCAATTGCCACACTTTTTGTCCTGGCTTCTGCTTTGCCCTCTACAGGTCTGGGTCGATTTATTTGTGCACTTATTTAGCAGCAAACAGAGCAAAGCTGCGCAAATAAAGCCGCATAACTTAATAGCGGCTCGCTTCATTTGAAGTTTATTGCTGGCTGTGTGTGTGTGTGCGTGTGTGTGTGGCCAGGGAATAGCAAACGGATCCACTCGCAGCAGACCAAGAAAAATCAATTTAGCTCGGCTTAACTTGAACATCAAAGCGTAAGGACTTGGCAAGGGCTGCCAGAGTCCAGGTCCACGAGCTGCTACCTGGGACCAGGTAAGCACAATACGCTTTAAGCCTAATAAAGTGCGCGCCCAAAACATTTTCTTGCTTCGGCTGCTGTTGCTGCTCCTGCTGCTCCTGCTGCTGGTTTTGTTTTATTTGAGCCCAGGCGGGGGCCCAAGCTAATTGTATTGCGCAACGGAATTTGATTGCATGGATTTGTATGATTGAAAAGGGCAACTAGTAGCCCAAAAGGTAAAGCCAACAGCCGCCTGTCCTCTAGGAGCAGCAGCAGCAGCAGGAGCAGCAGGAGAAGCAGGAGTGGCAGCAGCTGGCAGCCAGTGCATAAATTGTGCGCCCAAGTCGCGCACATTATTCATTTTTAATGCGCCCGTGAGGCGACCACAACAATTTGGCCACATGTAAGCACAGCTACTTGGCCATAATTGCCCCGATACGGGAGTCTAGGGGCAGGCGCAGGGCTAGAACAAGACGACATTGCTGCACTTAAGACAGCAGCAGCAGCAGCAGCTGCCAGCTAGAGAGATGTAGAGAGAGAGAGAGAAAGAGAGAGAGGGGGGAGGAGGCAAAGCATCATTAAAATGAGTTAGCGCTGTGGGCACAGAGAGCAGAGAAGAGCAAGAGGATGCAGAAGAGGAGACTCTGGAGTCCGTCTCGTCTTTGGCTGCGTCTGGTTGGCCGCGCTGCCTCTTGGCCTTTTGGGTGCAATTTTCAGGTAGTGGCAGCAATTAAGCCAAGAGGTAGATTAAGTTTAAGCTGCGGTGCGATGCGCCACACGCCTTGGCCGCCTGCGTTTGACGGCTTGAGCCTGAGCAGCGCACAAATGCGCATGCTTTGAGCCAAAAGTCCAGAAGCCTTAGCAAAGAAGCATCTCCAAATTGCTGTCAGACAAGAGGAGGCAAAGAAAAACTAAAGAAAAGCTAAAGAAAATTTAAGCAAGCAAGTATTCTTGCCTAGTTTAAAGTTCATAAAATACATGTCTATATAGAGCTTCTTTTTCTGCTTGGCCAAAAGCCATTGCAATTAAATTTCAGTTTTCTAATTGTTGCCGCTGCTCAGAGCTCGGAAAATCCTCTTAAAATCTATATACCGAAACGAACTTCAGCTGCATTTTAAATGCATTACGCAAAAATATAAAACAATTGTTGTTGTTGCTGTTATTGTTGTTGTAGCACGCAATGTGTGCTCGTATTTCAATTAATGGATCCATGAATCCATATGCATAATATGCGCTCTGCTCGTGTCCTGCGTCCTGTGTGGATGTGGCAAACAAAACGTGCCGCTTGCAAATTGTACAACAACCAATTAAAATGCATAACTCGATTTAAAGTTTACATAACATTTTGCTAAATTACAGGTTGGGCACCAACTGCTGCTATCTGGCTTATATAAGTGGCCTGACAGACAGACAGACAGACAGACGGACAGACGGACAGACAGCCAGCCAGTCCGTCAGCCAGTTAGTCAACCAACCATGTTGCCACGCCCACACCTTTGATGCCTGCCCGCTGAAATCCCAGCCGCAACTCAACAGCTCAGCTTGCAATGGGGCTTACAATGTCTGTCAATTGTTGTTTTTGTTGTTGTTGTTGTCGCTGTTGCCTGGGAAACATGCAATTAAAAGCGATATTGAATTTTATTACGTTATGCGCTTGAGTTGTTGTTGCTCCTGCTGTTGTTGTTGTTGTTGCTGTTGCTGTTGCCGCTCTATGGCGTTTATTTAATTTGAGTAGAAGCTAAAATATATTTCATTTACTGATTGGCACAAGTTATACAATAACTAACCAACAACTTTGCAAATTATGAAATACATACATATATAAGTTGAAGAGCAACATTTCTGGCAAATATAATACACATGTATATAGGTATGTATGTGTGCTTTGCCTAAAAGTTTCCGAGTTGCCATGGGAATTGTTATGCAGTGTGATATCAAACAGATATCAGGCATATCTCTCTATCTTTATCATTTAATTATCTATCTCTCCATCTTCAATCTTGTATCTAAATATATTTCGAGCTTGCCACAATCTACTTTTTTTCTCTCTTCTCTGTTTCAGTCTTTCATCTTTTATCAAAGGACATTGCCTTTATTATGAACGCTTGCATGAGCTCTACATAATCTGCTGCTCCTGCCAAAAGGATGATTGCAATCATCATCCAATGATCAACGACCTCTCGCTCTATATATGCGCATACACACACACACACACACACACGCACATACACTCGCATAGAGCTGCCCTCATTTCTATTGTTGTTGCCAAATCGTTGTTCTACCCTAATTTATGGCTATTATGCCATACAGAGTACTTGACAGAGGCTAAAGTAGACTGCCACACGTTGCCTGAGCGCGACAGAGATAGAAATAGAGAGGGCGGGAGGGAGGCTGTGGGTGTGATGCATTTATAAATCTTCATTGTTGGCCAGCTGTAAAGTAGCACAGACAACAAACCAAATGCGCCAGCAGCAGCAGCAGCAGCAGCAGCAGCAGCTATTTTTCTGAGCCATATGACCAGGTCCCCCTTTGTGTGTGCTAAAAGCAACATCAATTTGCAT
Source organism: Drosophila mojavensis (assembly GCF_018153725.1). NCBI lineage: Eukaryota > Metazoa > Arthropoda > Insecta > Diptera > Drosophilidae > Drosophila > Drosophila mojavensis. The sequence continues at coordinate 10,017,249 of NW_025318899.1, read as the reverse complement.
GAAATATATATATATGGGTGTGTGAGTGTGCCTGGGTGTGTGTGTGTGTGTGCATGCAATTACAAAAGCACACGAAGCGTTGAGTACGTGCAAATCTGACCAAAAATTTAAATTGAAGTTTAAATTCTGGCAAATATTGTTGCCAATGGCTGCTGCTGCTGCTGATGATGATCATGTTGATGATGATGTATGAAATCTCAATCCACACATGTGCATATGCATATATGTGTGTGCGTGTGTGTGTGTGTGTGTTGTGGTTGTTCATGCTGTTAGGGTGTTTGTATAACTCAACACTGGCCCTCACTCAGCAGCATCGCTGTCATCTCGCTTCGTCTCTGGGGGCCTCTTTTTTTTTGGGGTGAAAACAAGTATATCGAATTTTAATTACATTTGCTTCGCATGCGACTGCCGCATGGCAATTGCTCTCTCTCTCTCTCCCCCTCTCTCTCTCTGCCAGTGCGTGTGCGTGCGCTTTCATTGCCGACCAACAGCACGGAAATGTGATTTTTGATTGAGTGCCCAGGCATAGGCATAGAGACAGCAAATAGAGAGAGAGCTGCGACTTCACTCAAGAGTCTTGGACAATTTTCTACTGATGTTGGCGCATATGTTTTTCACAAAGACGAGAAAATGCATTTTCCTCGTCGTTCGCTCATAATCTTGTTTATGCACTCTCATGTGCGAAATTTCCCTGGTCTAGCAAATGCCATATTATTTATTGCAATTGCAATTGTCCTGTGGCCAGGCAATGCGAGCTCTTTGAGTCAACTTCATAGGCCTACAGTTGACACTATGTGCGTGTGTGTGTGTGTGGGAGCTATCATTAAAGCTCTTCCTGTTCATTCACATTATTATGCAGCATTGGCTGTCAATGTGGCCTCGCAGTTCGCATTTTTTGTGGCCAGCTGTTGGCTACGTGTGTAAAAAGTGAATTGCATTGAAGTTCCATTTGCTCTGGCAGTGGATATCGAATGGGGGGAATTATGATATATATTGCATATTGTAAGACAACTGCTTACCGCCACGTGGAGCACGTGTCTTGTTGTAAGGATGAAGCCTAGTGCACTTACCTAAAAAGAGAAGAGAATTCAATAAATTAATACGATATAAATCACACAAATTAGTTAAATTTCATAATGGGCTTAGCTAAGACTAAAATTCTCTAGGCTTAAATATTTATGCATATATAAATAAGTGGATGCTCGAGAGCCTTTAAGCCTCATTTGTGCGCTTGTTTTTGAAGCGCAAATATCAAATTATTATTTGCTTTATGGCCAGCTACTCTGACAGCTCAGTAAGTTGCCTGTCGACACTTGATGCAGATGCTGCTATTGTTGTTGTTGTTGTTGTTGTTGTTGTTGCTGTTACTGTTGTTGCTGCTGCGGCTGCTACTCTAGAGCCAGCCGCTAGTTGGTTTAATATTATTTTGCTTCATTTTGCGTTTGGGCTGGGGAAAAGGATAACAGCGGCGCACAGGCTGCTGATGCCTTTAGACATTTTCATTTTCATTAAATGGCTGCGCGACGGCTGCTGCTTGTTGGCCTTGCTGCCTCCTGCCTCCTGCTTGCTGCTTGCTGGTTGCTGTCTCGTATCCCGTTACGCTCAAGTCAAAAGGATATTGTCTAACAACAAAAGTGGAATAAATTAATTTGCCGCATGTCCTGCCCCAGCTCGACTCGCTCTGGCAATGAGCTAGAAAATGAGCTTCAGAATGTGTGCCTTATATGTGTGGGTGTGTCTCTCTCTGTGTGTGTGTGAGGCTGTGTCTGTGTGTGTGGTATATACTTATACTGCCTAAACTGATAATAACAAAATATGTGCTGCTGACAGGTGGCAAGGCAGACCCCCTCAGCCCGCCCCCTCGGCACTAAATAAGGCGGCAGGCGTTTATTAAAAAATAAGCAAAAATTAAAGCCTACCTTTATGCGGCAGCTGTTCATAAACACAATAAGGCATTAAGTGTGTGTGTGAGGGTGTGTGTGTGTGTGTGTGTGCGTGTGTGTATCTGCACATCAATATCCATTATATCCAAGCTTGGCTGTCAATTTCATTTTCGCCTAATTGCGCTCAATACAGCTGCAGAGCTGAGTGCCCTTCGAGCAGGGGGGCTGGGCTTTGGGGGCTTGGGGGCGGCAGCAGCAGCTTCCTCTATCGCTTATTGCATTAATTTTTCAATAATTCCTTCAAGTGAAACATATATCTGAAGTGGCATACTTCATGGCTGATAAGCTCCTATTACACAGAATGCGCTCAAGTGAGTTAATTAAATTTAGCCAAACAGCAAACTGTGGAGTTATGCCACACACACACACACACACACATCGATTCACATACATACATGTATCTTCCTATATATATATTATTAGTTCTGCTCAAGACGAACCCTTTTCAAGCGACTTTTAGTTAATGCTTAGGGCCCACACACACACACACACACACGCATACACACATAGAACTTTTTGGACATTTTTATTGACAAGGCAGGGGAAAGAGCTCAAAACAAGGGTTTTTCGCCCTGTACTCGTCTAATGTTCTTTTTATTTTTCTTGTGCTGGTGAAAAGTTTGTCTGCGGCGGAAATAAGCTGGGCCCACAGACTTCTGTTTTATGCCGGAGCCAAGTCTGAGGTCGCCCGATGCCGGTGTGCGGTCAAATCTAATTTCCGCAGCTTTACTACTTTATTAAACTATTACAACTAAAGCCTTGGCAAGCGACCGACTGGCGACTGCCGACTGCCGACTGCCGACTGGCGACTGGTATTAAAAAAGTTATGTACATGTACATGCACACACAGTGCTATAAATGTGAATACACACACACACACACGCATACTCACACATGCATGCATTAGGTTGAAATGTGTTAATAAAGCACACTTGCTGGCACTTTGCCACATAATGAAACAAAATTGTGGCAGCTACGTGCTGGGCCCGCTTGGCCCCTAAAGAGTCCGTTACTTCCGTGTGAGATTTAGTCGCAACGCTTGAGCAGAAGTCGGCTGGCATATATAGTAATATATATACATATATTTATTTGGTTATATATGTAAAAAGAAAAGAGTTAAGGTACAAGAATATTTGACATGTGTTAAATATCTGCTCCGTTTTCTCATATATTTCCTTCTGTATATTTTCTGTATTTTTTTATGAGCTTCTTTTGTGAAAAGGTCCGCATTGAGATTGAGACTTGTTAAATATTTAATCAAACAAGTGAACAAGTTAGGGAAAGACATTTCGAAATTAAAAAATTCAACTCGATTCATAATAAATTTGAAAGCTTATGCATTTGCTCTTTTAGGGTAGCCCCATCTGTCTTTGTTTTCTGTTGTCACAGAAACTTTTCAGTTTTTAGCAAATTGTGTTTCACATGTGCCATATACATATATATATATGTGTATATATATATATTATATATTGCATTGCAAGGCATTCAAACTTCGAGAGCTACAAGCATATTAGTTTCAGTCAGGCTCTTGGCTGGCATAAGTTGAAAACATTGTGGCTTTTATGAGCCTTGTCGCTGTTTGTTGTCTCGAATTTCAGCTCTCTCTCTCTCTCTCTCTCTCTCTCTCTCTCTCTCTCTCTGTCCCCTGTCACCCTCTCTTTCTCCTGCTCTGATTGCGTATACGTTTAATTGCTTTGACCTTTGAAATGTGTTGCATAGCTTTCGGGCGTGTTGCATGTTAATTAGCATTAAGCAGGAGGCGAGGCCTTTGTCAAGGCTGTCACTTGAGCGAGTGTGTGATAAAAATTTATTAGCTGCTGCCTCTGCTGCTGCTGCTGCTAGTTTTCTATATGAAACTTTTGGCTGTACTGCAATTAAATTTAAGCTGCATTAAACAGCTGAGCCAAATACTTAAACACAGAGAGAGAGAGAGAGAGCGAGAGAGAAGAGAGTGAGCTAGAGTGCAAGAGGGATCGCAGCAAGTTTGGACGACAAAGTTTTTGGGGGTTTTCTGGTCTATGGCAAAAGTTGCCGCTGCGCCTTTTGATATGTATTTTAATTCCAGCTTGTGGGCCATTTTGCAGTCAGCCTAGGACTTGTGGCAGCAGCAGCAACAACAACTGGCGACTGGCTTAAATGGCACTTATGAGCTTATGCCACAACTTACATTATTATTATTACCGAGATTTTTTCTTTATATTTCTGTTCGCCATAAATAGTTATGTGCGGCTGTGTATTGACTGCAGTAACTCGGAGTCTCGCAGTCTCGCAGTTGGAACTTTCATTTTAATTAACGCTCATTTTACGATGACCCGGGGTGTGCTTAGCTAACGGAGCATTGGCTGGAGGCGACTAAATAAAATATATTATTTGAACAGTAATTTCGCTAATCTCAACTTTACGTTAGTGTTGCATCATTTTGCCAGCTAAATGTTATTTATTTGATTAAGCATTTATCAGCATTATTTCAAATGCAATAAACTGAATGCAAATCGCATTCGCTTGGCTCCTGACGGCAGGAGTTGAGCGCGTATAATAAGCGTAAAATTCAATTTGGTTTTTACAACGCGACGGCCTTGTTTCAATTTCATTGCGTTTCATTTTCAATTTCGTTTTCGTTTCGTTTCGCTTCGCTTGCTTTTGTTGTGCACATTTATTTGACAGTTTTTCAACACTCAATCAGCACTTGTTAGAACTTTCAGTGTAGTTGAGGGCTGTAAAATAAACATGAGCGGAGTTTTTATGCCATGAAAATGAAATGAAATTTAATAAATGCAGAGAGAGAGCGAGGGAGAGAGAGTGAGCGAGATGGAGAGAGGCAAGTGCGGGCCAGCAACTGGCAGGCATGACATGCACTTCATAAAACTTTGCTCATATAAATTGAAATTGAAATGAAATGAAATGATGATATGTAAGAGACAGAGTTGACAACAGCGGAAGTTCACGCAGAAGCAGTATAGATATATAAATGTGTGTGTGTGTGTGTGTGTGTGTGTGTGTGTGTGTGTGCTGGTGTGCCTATCAAGCGAAGGACACAATGCCGCCTCGCCGTCAGTTGTAAAAATTGTTGGCCAAACAACAAGTGGATCAGGAAAGCCAGTGGCAGCCAGACCAGACCAGGCCAGGCCAGGTCGAGGCCGAGGCCGAGGCCGGGCTTCAGTTTGGGCCACGGCAAAAACAGCTTAAACTGTCATTGGAAAGTTGGCAAAAAGCGTTTGCGTTTGCATTTACGTTTACGTTAGTGCCTGCCGCCGCTGCCAGGTATTAAGAAAGTTTTGTTGTGCACAGCTCTCAGAGCAATTACGCAGCTCGCTACCTCGTTATATAAATTTTGCTTTCCGTTTTGCTGGCAATAAATTTAAGTACCCAGTGCGAGCGAAACAAATCGTTGCTGCATACTTTTGGCAGAGCTGGCTGACAAAGCGACGAGCCGCATGTTCGTTCCGCTGCGCAGCAATGCGCCAAATTCAATTAGCTGGCCTCAAGCGCAGCTGGAACGCTTTCAAGCCAGTTGCCATGCAGCATGCGTATGCAGTTTTTGGAATGCTTTGAGCAGCCACACACACCCACACACACACATGCACACATGCACACACGCGCGCGCACTCGTATGTAGAATGTATGCGGTTGTATTTGCTGCATAGCTGCTTCAATTACGCCGAATATGTCACATTAATTATTCGCATTTATGGGGTTGCCGATGCTTTTGAGGGGCTGAAACAATGCATGAGAAATGCAAGTCTACTTTATGACGAGCATTCGCTGATATTGCTGTTGTTGTTGTTGTTGTTGCTGCTGTCATCTGTGTGTGATAGGAGTGTATGTGTGTGTGTGTGGTATTAATTGAAATTTGTTTTTGTATGTCAGTTGCACACAAGTTGCTTCTAGGGAATCTGTCTCAGTCTCCACCACCCCCCTCTCCCTCACACACTCTCTCACTGTCTCTTTGGCCTTCTGTCTGTCTCAGCAGCTTGCAGTTTGCGTCAATTAAAACTTAATTTGACAAAGCGAGACATTTCAAATTAATTTTGGGTGTAAACAGCGTTTTAATTCAATTTACAACTGATTTATGTGGCTGCTTTCAACTTTCAGGTGCTTCAGGTGCTTCAGGTGCTACGCCGAGTGTGGCTCAGTTGTGTTTAATGCGGTTTTGCTTAGTAACGGTTTCAATTAGCGTAACCCAAAAAACTCTTGAAATTATACTAAAAATTATATTCAACTCTTTTTAGATTCTACTTTTAACTCTTAACTCTTTCCTGTCTCTCATTGCTTTCAACTTTAATGCAACTTTAGCCATTTGTCTTAGTGCCAAGCTGTAATTAGGCTCAAGTCCAGTGCTCAATCAGTGCTGTCCGTCATTTGGCCACTTGATGCCCATCCGTGTAAGTGCGTGTGATGCAATTACTTAATGACAGCTTGAAGGTGGGGCCGAGCCAAGTGGCAAGGCTTAATGTTTGAATTGCCGCCTCAATGCCGACTGCAACAAAGCCACCGACTATGGCCCGCCCGGCCACAAACAAACGGGCGACGTCAATGCCAGCCGCCTGTCAGCAACAGGATTCGTTCGGTCAGGGCTGCAGCAATAGCTGAGGCCACTGCCGTAGCTACTGCTACTTATGCAAATGCTTCGCAGCACGACTCTCACTTGCCACTTGCCACATGCCACTTGCCACTTGATGGATGTTGTTGCTCCTGTATAGAAAGTTTGATTACCGCCATCATTGCAGGCACCTAAAGAGTGCAGTCGAGTTGGGATTGACACTGCATCTCCCTCTCTCTCTCTCTCTCTCCTCCTCTGCCGCTGCACTGCACAATTGTGTTGATTGCGCAGATGACACGACGGCAGCTGCTCGCCTTGATGACAATGAAGTGCATGCATGAATATTCTAATCAAATGAGCCCGACTTGCCTGCCTGCCTGCCAGTCTGTCTGCCTGTCTGCACGGCCTGTGTCTGCTGCAGTGGCTGACACATGCTCGGCCTGAGCCATTGTCAAGCTGTACAATTTTTGCATTACCACAGCACATGTGAGCAAGTGTGTGTGCCTGTGTGCGTGTGTATGTGTGTGTGTGTGCCCGTTCCATGCCAGTTAGTCAAGTTAGTCAGTCAGTCAGTTAGTCTCGGCAACCACATGCTTTGTGTTTTGTTGGGGCTGGGCAAAGTTTCAAAGTCAGTTCTCGACCCGCTTCATTCGTTTCGTTTCGTTTCGTTTCATTCACTCACTGAAATCGAATTTGCATAATTTAACATGATGGTTGCGCTTATTCCTGTTGCCTGTCAGACAGGGCGTCGAGCCCCCGCTGCCTTCGCCCAGCTGTTATTGTTGTTCGTCCCCTTCTCGAGCTGCTGCTGCTGCTCCTGCTGCTGCTTCTGCTCTTACCTCCACATTCACCACATTTGCCGCCACATGCATCATCATTTGCATACATTTTCAGTCAGTCATTCAGTCCATGGGTCCCTGAGTCAGTCAGTCAGTCAGCCAGTCAGGCAACTCTTGCTTGTCCTTTGCCTTCATTACTTGCTAGCGCCGTTTACACATTTGATTTGCCATCCGCTGGCGTCCCCCCTCGGCTTGACTTGATTTTCTTTGAATATAATTCGCAGCAGCGAGAAAAAATTGACGTTGATGGATTTTGGCACTTACACAGAAGACTAGCGCCCTGTCACTACGCCAAAAACTTCGTTGGCTGACTGCCTGCCTGCCTGCCTGCCTGCCTGCTGCTTGCCTGCCTGACTGACTTTGAAGCGCATTTTAATGAAGAATGATATGTTCGCATTGCCATCAACATCAGACCACATCAGAGCCCATCAGAGGCCACAACGGCCGCAAGCGCACGGACCGCAAGACCACATCAACTGACAGTTTTCGCGGCTTTGAACTTTTCCCTGTCGATGGGCGACATCGACAAGTTTTCTCTTGTCTTTGGCGAGCAACAACAGCAACACCAACAGCAACAATAGAGTTCGACAAATTATTCTTATAGCTGTGCTGTCATTGCTGTCTGCCCTGCAATTTTCCTTCCTTTTCCTCCATTTTGTAGGCTGAGCTACATAAAAATATGATTGAACATAAATTTATTGGCTCATCCCTCGGGAATTTGACAGAAATTTGATTTAGCTGTTAGATAATGATTGGATTAGCGGGCCAATAAGCCTTCAAGAATATGTTGTATGATAATAACGTGATTTGCAGATTTCAATCAGACGCAAAGTGTTGAGCAGCTGGGGTGGCAAGAGCTTTAAAAGTGCTTGGAGTAAAGAATTGTTGGCTTTAAAAAAGCTAGATTTGAATATGTATTTTTTGTTAGTGTTATTCTTTTGCATTCAGTTTGTTTGTTGTTATTCTAATGTGGCCCAAAAGTAAAGTAAAATGCTTCAATGCAAACAAGCTGCATGGAAGTGTCGCTTGGCAAGTGCCACGCCTACCGTTTGCTGCCCAGCTGTTCGCTCACAGGCGCTGGCCCAGGCGCCTTTTCATGCATATCAAAATGGCAACAATAAACGACAACAAAAGAACAACAATAACAAACATTAACATACAACAATAAGCGACGCCGACAGCGGCAGTCAAATGTTGCAAATGTAAGCAAAATAAATGCATGTGTGTGTGTGTGTGTGTGTTTCTGTGCTCGCGCAAAACCAAAACTTTTGACATAATAAAATGAAATGTTATTGTTAAAAAGTTGCTTGCATATTAAAACAAACGCAACTTTTTTCCTAACGGTTTTTTTTTTGTATACTTTCTTTGTTGTTTATTCTGCGCTGTGACTGTGTGTGTTGTGTGTGTAAATATGCACACAAACACACACAGCAGCATTCACATAAATGCAAATGGGCAGCGTGTGAGCTGGCAAGCAGCGCTGTGGAAAAGCAAACAACTTTAATTGAACTGTTTACCCGATTTTTATTTTATGTATGCCACGAATTTGAATTCTGAATACGCTGCCTGCTCGCCAAGCTGTATAATTGTTATGGTTATGCTTGTGATGATTATTTGGCTCGTTGCACAGCTGCTACAATGTTAACTGGCCGGCCATTCAGCCAGCATTTTATCTGACTGCCTGCATAAGCAGGCGCAGGCCATAAACCCAGATGTTTGTGTGTGTATGTGTGTGTGTGTGTGTGTGTGTGTGTGTGTGAGGTGCAGAGATGCAATAACTGGCATTAGCAGCTTATGGAAACATCATTTGCTGTCGATTGTTGTATTTTGCGAGCACTGCAGCAGTCAGCCTTTGTCTAAGCTGTCTTGCAAAAATTGCTGCATACTTTTGAGCGCGTGTTGAAATTTCTTTGAAGCTCTCTCGGCATTTATTAAACAACATTTTATTTGATTCTCTTATAGATTAAACATGTCAAATAACTCAAGTACGGTCCATGTACATTTCTTGTACCCTTACGCCTGCATTAGCAAAACTTACTTATTTGCAATTATCGGAGTCATGTGTATAGCATTATAGATTCGTTTAGCACTACATATATAAAATAGGAAACTATTTAAAACGTCAACACAATGAAAACTGGCAAACAACAAATAACGAGCTCAACACGTTACGTATACGCAATATTTGAATAACTTGATTTAAGTACATACTGTTACTGAATAAAAGTTTTGGGGGCGTACTTACCTTTACTAGCACCGTCCGGGCCACGCAATATGGTGCACTCCTCTATAGTGCCAAATGGATGAAATATTTGTCTAACATCATCTTCGGTTTGTTGTTTGCTGAGCATGCCAACGAACAGCTTGCGATCTAGATGCTCTGTTATTTTTTTTTTTTTTTTTATTTAATTTTTTTTTTTTTTTTTATATCAAAAGAGGCAGCAAAATGGAAGAGTGGCATGTGTGAAAATCAAATTGTAAAAGCCATAGCATTAAAAAAGAAGTTTGGCCAATAATGCAAATCAAGCGAAAGTTACCGAAAAATGTCAGAAACGAGAACGAGAACGGAAATGTAAACGGAAACGCAAATGGAAACGGAAACGGAAGTGGTAAAGAAAGTTAATACCGAGTACGAAAATCAGGCCATATGAGCGTCATAATATATATATTGTGACATATATAAAGATGTAAATGCAACAAAGTTACACATTACGCAACAGTTTTTTGTAACGAGTAACAAACGCAGCAGGCACATTGAATAAAAAATAAAAAATACGGAAAGAAATGAAAATGAAACGAAATTGAAATTGAAATTGAAAGCAACAACATTTATTTAACAAAATTTGTTATATTTTTGTTTTTGTTTTTTATTTTTAATTATTGGTGTTGGTTTTTGATATCGACACCAAAGGAGCAAGTACAATTACAACATTCATTAATGTGGGGAATATTTGGGAGATTTTGGAATTTCGGAAATGGCAACACGCCAAGGAATTTAATTTTGTTTGATTGTAAAATTTATTTTTGTGTTTTGTTGCAGGGGTTGCATTAAAAAATTTTGGTTTAAAAAATTGAAAAGCAAAAAAATTAAAAATTCAATAAAAAGATTTAAGTAATTATTGTCAGTTTTCCAATTTTGCCAATTTTGATGTTTTTTAAAATATTTTTTATTTTTATTTTTCAATTATTTATATATACGTGAAAACATGTATATATATATATGGAAATATATATATATATATTTTTATAAAGAGCACGAACAAGTGTTACATAAAAAGGAAAGAAAAGAAGATAAAAATGGGTGATATTTAGTAAAATTGTCGCACAGTTTTTTTTTTTTTTTTTGTAACTTACAACTTACAAAATGGAAAATTTCTTATAACAATAATTATAACAGTTAGCTAAATATTTATATATATATAAGTTTATATGGAACACACACGATACGTAAACACGCACACGCACACACACATACATACGAACTGACAGATGCTACAAGTTAATATAGACATTAAAAGGTAAATAACATTTTAGCCACTACTTGGAAAAATATTTAATATATATATCAGATTATATTTATACATGAGAGCCTTAGCTTCTATGGGGGTATATAGCGGGTATATTGAGAGAGCTGGATGGGTGGGGAAGGCCCGATAGTGGAGTATATTCAATTATAACGAACTTAAGAACTAAACTCATATGCTATGCTCTTAAATACGTATCGCTTTAAGCTGAGAGTCTGCTGCTTCGTCTGCTCTCCATGGCGCACTTATGTTCCAAATGCCAACTGTGTCTCATATCGAAAATTGAGCGTTCAATTATAGCACACACATACACACTCATACACAGACATGTACACATAGAATATTAAGAGGTGTTTGCTGCTGCTGCTGCTGCTGTTGTCGCGTTAAAGTGGCAAAAGCAATCGAAGTAGAAAATAACTAATACGACACGTTAGCCGGCCGTGCAGACTCAACTGGCCTGCAGGCAATTGTCTTGCCGTTCCGGGGCACGCCGGGCCACGCCGGGCCGGATTGGGCCGTAAGCCTAATGGCATTTGTGTCCTCAACTGAACTAAAACCCCGTCAGCTCCGGCCCATCTATTCTTCCACCTACTCAACTGAGGCTAAGCACGTGCAATAAGCCAAACAACGCCACTGGCATGCTAAACAACACAGCAAAGGGAGAGGGGGAAGGGGAGGCCTGGGGCAAGTGCAAGTGGCAGCGATATGGGGCCGAAAGGTTTGCCCGCACACGGTCCAAACGGGGGGCGAGCAGAGCTTAATAAAAATGTAAAGCACGTGGCCAAAAGGTAAAGGGTAGAGCCCAGGTGTGGCAGGGCCCAAAGGTGCAGGCGAAATAGTGCAGCATTCAACGTACATATGAAATGGCATAGTTCAACTGGCTGTTAACAGTTGCGGCGCCAAAAAGCAGACAATGTGGAATAAAGAGTCAGCAGCAAAGGCAAAAGAAACCACTCGCTCGACAGGACACGGCCAGGGCAGGCCAAACAAAACCGAAACCAAAACAAAAAAATAAAGAGAGAGGGAGAGAGAGAGAGAGAGAGAGTGAGAGAAGGGATTTGCACAATGTTTAGTCGCTGTTGCAGCAATTTTCCAGCATTACCCGGGGGCACAGGTGTGCTGCGAGCCACAGGACGTTGGCAACATGACGGCATAAAATGCACACAATTTTCAGTGATTCCTTTTGCAAGGGGGGCCGCTGGCAAAGGCGAAGGCAAAGGCAAAGGCAGAGCCAGGCCAAAGCCAAAGCAAAGCAAAGCAAAAGCAAAAGCACTGAAAATAATATTAAAGGCCATTAGGCTCATATAGACAAGTTAAGTGGCTCTTTTTAGTGTGCCCCGCCTCCTGCCCGCCTGCTCCAGCTGCTGCTCTCGTTCTGCTCACGTTGTCATGTGCGCCATGTGAGTGTACAGCTGTGTATGTGTGTGTGTGTGTGTGCTGGCAGTTTTTAGATTTTATTTTATGCCTGGGCTGTTGCCAAGGCAAAAGAAGTCATTAACGTGTCGTTGTCTTTGATGCTCATGCTCCTCATGCTCGAGCAGCAGCAGCAGCAACAAAACCGAAAAGAAAACCAAATTAAATTAGTTAACCACATGGCAACTTTTGTCTGCCAAGCGACACAAAGAGTCAGAGAAGCGAAGAGACAGAGAAAGAGAGAGAGAGAGTGTGAGAGATAGACTGCTGAAGGCAGGTACCACTAATTGTTGCATGTTATGTTTTTTGCTTATCTTCGGGGCTAGCCTCGAGCGCAGTCAGCTCGAAATGCGCCCTAGACAAGTAATTGTATTTTAAATGTTAGCCAAAGGTGAAAAGGCCAGCCAGCAATGTCGCGTCTATAAATTATACAAGAAATGGTTAACAAAAAAGCACAAAGAGAGAGAGAGAAAAAAACAGAGAGTACTGTTGTCAAAGCTCATGTGGTTCCTTTACTTCTTTATTATTCTTTTTACTTTCCTCTATCTCATTTTTTTGCTTTTTTGGCTTTTGGCTGGACACTTTTGCCAATTGACATGTAAATTGACATTTAATGGTTGCTAATGAGCGTCTGAGGATTAGCTGCGCGCCAGACGAAGCTGCAGCCATTAGCATAGGTGCCAAACAGCCAATGTGGAAGTGGAATGGAAACATTGTTGAGGCTGATGCATAAGAGACAGAAATCTATATATATGCATATATATATATGGGCATACTTAATCAGGAATAGTTACAACTGACACTTTCAGTTATGCATTAAGTCAGCTTAGCAATATTTTGCCTTTAACATGACAAACAGCTTGCTGTAGCTAATAAATCATTAAGCAAACAAATAAATAGTCCATTAATTTTCACAGCTTAGCAGAGAGAAAAAGCGACTCAAGAGGACGTTGCACGTCGCTCTAATGCGACCAATTCATATTGAAAACTCTTAATCAGATTATGATGGATGGCTGCCTGAGAGAGAGAGAGAGAGGGAGAGAGCCTGGGCTAGAGCTCCAAATGCAATGTAAATATATTTAAGTTATTAATTATTTTGTGGCCAGGCCCAAAAGCTGTTTTCTAATTACAAACTGAGATCTTTCGGTAAAGTCTTCAATAACATTTGCTTAGCAAGAATTGATTGAAATACGAGCAGGAATAACACAAACACAAATGCCTCATGCTCCCTCTCTCACTCTTTCTCTCTCTCTCTCTGTGTATGTGTGTGTATGTCTGCATTTTGTTTGTTTTGCCATAAATTATTGAAATTGTAATTACTTAGGCCACGCAGGTGGGCAAAATGAGCAAAGCCCCATTATAAGCAGCTATTTGACAGCATTTTAATAACATGCTCAATGTTATCTCTCACATTTTTATTTATTTTTTCGATAATGCATATTTAATTAGTTGCACGCTTGTGCATTTTAGCTACTTAATTTTTGATGCGATTGATGATGCATTAGCTATGAGAGTGCTTTAAATGTTATTAGGCATTGAAATTGAATTCAATTGAAATAGGTTTCTCGTTTCCCAAACTAAATCCTTGGAGTATCATATTCAATTCATATGCCACACTGCTACGTCCAGAAGCTGGCGCTTCTGCACTCTGATATCATTTTTATGACAGTCTGGCTGGCATCCTGGCTGGCACTCGAGCTGCCGAGGTGTCAGTATTTATACAGCAAATAAGCTAAATTTTTCCTTTATGACTCCCACAACGGCGCAAACAGTCGGCGGATGAATGAGAATGCGAATACGAATACGAATGTGAATGTGAGTGTGAATGTGAGTGCCGGTTACGTTGCCAGACAATTGTGTGGCAATTGTCAAAAGTCTGCCCTGTCAAATGACTGAAATTGCCCTTGCCTTGCCCTTGCCAGCGCCCGCGCCCGCTCCCCACGGCCCGAGTCGTCTAAACTTGCGCTGACGTTTATATATGACTAGTGATAAGTCAGCGTCAGCCAAGACGTTGACACCAACTGCAACCGGCTGCTGACTGCTGTCTGCCTTTGTCCCTTTCCCTCTCCCTGTCCCTTTCTCTCTCCGGCCTGTGTTTCGTGTCTCATTTTGCGCTTTGTTGTTATGATGCCATGGAATCCTTTGGGTGTCTTTGGGGCCTTAAAGCGCACAGTTTATTTGTCAGTTGGAAATTTACAGTAATAAGCGCAAAGTTGAGCATAGGCTGGGGACCCGAATGACAACGGGAATGTCGTGCAGCTGACATGTAGCATCCTCGAGTATGGCAACGAAGGGCCTAGGCTGTTCCACCTCCTCTTGGCATGGGCGTGGGCTGGCCGGAGCTCTCTAAGTAGTTCAAAAGTTCCACAGAGTTTTGAGAGGCATCGGCATTGGCATTGGCATTGGCATGCCGAAAACGAGCGCTAAAATGCGCCTAATTGTTAATTAGTGTCAGCGTGAATTAGTATTTACAGCGTGGCAGCAGACAGACAGACAGCCAGTCGGACGGAGGGATGGGCGGATGGGATGAGAGTCCACAAAACATTTCAATGGACGCGTTTTCTTCTTCACTTTTTTCACTTCCTCAGCATCTTAGGCCCGAAGTTTTTGTTTTGGGCGCAACGGAACAACGGAAATTGTACAAAAGTCAGCGCCAGAGATGCGCCAAAAGTTTGTCTTCAGTCGCTGCTCTCTGCTCTGTGGTATTGAAGTGTTAATTAATATTGAAAAGGATCAAGTTTTGTGTGTCTTTGGCTTTGTGAGCGCCAGGCAAATGAAACTGAAAATGAAAATTGAAAAGGAATCCATGGAGACGCCCAAAGATGGGGTTAAGTTAACACAGCGAAATGCCAGTTGCTCATGAATTTCATTTAGTTGCGGAGACTTCAGTTTAAAGCAAAGAAGTTGGCCAATAGCAACTACAGACTCCACGAAGCTCCACGCACATCAGCTGTTATATATTATATATATTTATAATTACCATAAGGAGGACATTGAGCGCCTGTCAAATGGCACTGCTCCGAGTTTTCTTTTGCATTTTTGGACAGGCGCTGGAGCAATAAATATGCAGCAGCGCGACGGTAAGTGGGCGGATGACTCTCAATGGAGCAGGCAATCTTGACATGCCATTAACATTTCATGTGCACCTTGCCGTTCGTTGTCTTTTGCCAGCCGCCAAAGACGATGAAGCTCTGCTGCAGCCACAGCCACTGAGTCAGAGCCACAGCCACAGCCGGCGTTGACTATCACACTAAAAGTCAATATAAAGTAAAATTTTTTTATGACCTCGGGATTATCATTTTGCGCTGCAGCTTGACATGAAATTGGCTGCACTGTGGGTAACCAGAAATTGGCTATAAAAGCAAAGAGCGACGACCAAAAGGTGCTCGCCTCGCGAGTTGTCTTACCGCCCCCTCTCTCTCTCTCACTCTCGACTCTCTCTCTCCCAAACATTCTGCCGTCGTTCTATAAAAAATATAGAAATTTTTATTTTAAGTAGTGACGCGTCAGGGATAATGTTAATGGCACATAGCATTTTCATTTCAAACGCATAAAAGTGTCCAATGTCTGTCCACGGGAAATGCTTAAAAGAGAGGTAGCATACGATATAGGAGGAGGGCAGCAGAGCAGCAGAGCAGCAGAGAAGCAGGAGAACCACCGAGTGCTTCGAAAGCAGTGCAAAAGAAATGTCCACCCACTCAACGCTGCGCTTCGCTGGCTCTTTGTGGCTCTGTCGCTTTATGTGCGCAGATTTTCCATTTTTATATATATTATGTATATTTGTATATATATATATATATATATATATATATATGTGTGTGAGCATATAATAAGGGAATGTCGCATATCTCTCACGATAAAGTGGAATTTAAAGTTTATGAGCTAGACAGAGGGACTTGAATTTACCGTATGCTTTATAATTATATGGCCGGCATTTTTTTACAACTCAACAAAATGTTATATGCGCCTTGACCCAGCACAGCCATGAAATGAGCCTGGTTTGTGGCACTAAGATAGCTTGTAATAGGCAATAGACACGCACATAAATTTCAGCAATGAAAACCCACGCAGAGCAGTTAGCGCAGCCAAAGACTGGAAATGAGAAGCCGAAATGGGCTGCACTTGGCAGGAAGTGAGTAAAAGCAGCTTACAGATAAACTCTGGACTAAGTACTCAATGCTGTAGAAATATTAAAGAAAATATCTATAAACATATACATATATTGATAACAAAGCACTTTTTAGCTAGGACTACTTCAATCAATGCATAACATTCAGGGCACACACACGACACTTTAGTAAAGAAATTTTGCTTACTTTGGGAAACTTTGTTTACCGCGCTCTGCTGACTTCGCAGCTTGGCAATTGGAATGTCGAGGCTTTGCTTCAATTGTGTGTATGTTCTATATGAAGCGTATATTAGTTACGTAGAGTTTGTCTAGGCGAAGGCCTGCTCTAATTGCTATCTCTGTAGTCAGATTGTTGCCCTAAGAACTTAAGACCTTAACACATTTGGCGAGTAGTTTCAGTGGCTTCAGGTTAATGTTTGTGTAAAGCTACGAAAAGCGGAAACTACGTTTGAGGCACGCTTTAGTAAGCTAAGCTTGTTAATTGTTGGCTCTAATTGATCACGGTTCAATGAAACTCTTTGCACTACGCGTCGTATGCGTAATCTTTAGCTAAAACTATTTAAAGAGGCAGACGAGCTAAGCTATTGCAACAGCTAATTATTGTTAATTATTGATTAAGTATCGGGTTTCTTTTCGTTCTCCAATCAATGTCCTCAAGCGCATCCATCGTCTGTCTTTAGTTCAGTGCCGCCATTTTGTTGCCATGTGTGATGTCGTGTGCTAGAATTTGGATTTCCGTTTGTGTTTTATGTTTTTGAGTATTAAATTTCGTATCAATTTTCACGTTTTGCGAAGAAAGAGAGAGAGAGAGAAAAAAAGAAAGAGAAAAGATGGAATAAATAAAATTTTTATAATCTCCTTTTGTTGTTGATGTTGTGGGGACAGTGTAAATGCCGTTGCATTGTTTTATAATTATATTTTATTGCAATTATGATTGAAAGTTGTTTATGTTTAAGAACTGATTTCGTTTGCACTACAACAAAACTGGAGCATCGCAAATTACGCACAACAAAAACTGTTTACGTGTCAATAGCAATAACAATAACAAATTTGCCATTAACTTATTTACTTTGATTTCTTTTCAATGCTGTTTTTATGCCTAATTGGGGTAAATAAGTACAGAGCATAAGTTCAGTTTAATTGTATTTTTTATTTTTTGTTTTGTAATTGGTTTACGCACAACATCAAGGAAACAACAACACAGAGATATAAAAATGTTATTATATTTTCAAACACAAGACAAATGAAAATATTGATGTTAATTAAATGTTTTAAATTACAATTGTTCAACGTAAACATTTGATATATGCATATATTATATATCTATGAGAAACGCACGATATTTAATTGAGAAATTACGTATATAATTATTATATAAAATACACGACATCAACACGGAAAAAATAAATACTTTTCATAATTATTTATATATGTAAACTTAAATGTATTCAGTAAACTAACTAATTTAAAGACTTAAATGCAAATATCTATATATACCGTTATGCTATCTATTGAGTGCAGCAACAAATTGATTGCATTTTCAATGAATTTCCGAGTATTTAGAATGTATCTTGATGAAGACACTAATTAAAGTATTTTGGCCTCTGCCATTCAATTCGCAACTAATTGAAAATATATTGCCTGACTGCACAAATACCGAAATCAATGCAAAAACTTGCTTTTCGGGTCGAGTCGAGCCGAGTCGAGTGTTGGTTGAGAGCAGCTCAACACCTTGACAGCAAATGCCACAAGCAAACAAATGAACCGGAGAAGCGCAGCAACAACAACAACATCAACAACGACAACAACAATTGCAGCAGCAGCAACAACAGCAACCTTCAGTCAGACGTCAATCAAATTGCCTGGCAAGTTAGGCAAAAGGCTTCAATAAACATGTCTTACATAAAACATTTTAATTAAATTATATTTTATATACTTTTGTGTGTGTGTGTAAATCCAGTGCATGTGTGTTTGTGTGCAATATTTATCAATTTGGTCGGGCTGGGGGCGGCACAAAACAAGAGTCATCACAATAACCATACATCTTCGTCTAACCACACACACACATACATACACACACACACAGAGTGGGAGAAGTAAACAAAAGTGTTTTAGCGCTCTCAATGCACATCACTCATTTACAAGCACACACGAAAGGCGTAAGGCAAAGGGGCGGCATATAGGACGAGCGAGCGAGAGAGGAAGAGACATGAAAAAGAACAATCGATTGAGCTTGAATGATGCTAGGCGATAGAAGCAGCTTAATTGTTGGATTAATCTAGCTGCCCAAGAAAATATTGATGGAGGCGATTGGCAACAGCAAGAGAGATGATCAGAGATCAAAGAAATTATAGATACCTATTAGCACTATAAATAAATCGAAGCAGAAATCCTACATAGAGCAGATAACTTTTAGATATCAGCCTCTAAATTCCTGTCCTTGCTTTTTCATATTCCCTGTTCGTTTCAGCTGCTGTCATTGAGGCTAAGAGCTAACGCTAAGCGTAAGAAAGAGACGGTGAAAGTGAGATAAGCGAGAGAGAGAGAGAGCTGAAGCTTCTGCTCGACTTTAATTTAATTTTTGTGGTGGCTGTTGTTCTTGTTGCTGTTGTTTATTTTGTTTGTTCGTTGCGCGCAATTAATTGAACTTGCAGCACATGCCGACGACTCGGCAGAGCTGCAGACTATTGACAGCCTTCAGGGTCTGGACTATTTGCGGCAGATGCTGCAGGGGGGAGGCAGGGCGACGCTTTTTGTGTATTGGTGCGGTTGAGTCGATGAACACTTAAGCCGCACTCAATGCAGCCAGAGTTGACGTCGCTCTGCTCGTTTACCCGTTACGCTTTTCGGAATTTAACTAAGACAAACACCACAACGATAACAACAGAGTAACCCAAGCAACAACAACAACTACAATTGCAACAACAACAGACAACTACACTAACAAGTTGTATAGTTTGTTGCCTCTTGTTGCGGATCTACTTTTCTGTTGCTGTTTCTGTTTCTATTTCTGTGTCTGTTGCTGTATGAGAAACGCTTGCGGGTCTTACATTGGCTTAGCAGCAAACTTGGCTAAGCTAGGGCAAAGCGCAGCAGAGGACTGGGTGGGTGGACGAGTGGTTGAGACTGGTGGGTTTTGCAATTACAATTACGCATAGAAGACTGCAAACGGAAATAACAAAGAGGAGAGCAGCAAGTGCCAAGCGTAGAATGCTCTGAACAGTAATTGTAATGGCTGACAAAGTACCCAAAGCATTTAGCCATCTAACGGATATTTAGGCACTTGCCCAAAAAAAGTATGCTACAGTTGCTGTGAGTAATTCGCGAATAAGAAATTGCTTTGAAATTTAAGAAATATGCAAGCGGAAGATAGCTGAGCAATATGAGAAATGGAACAAGGGAGTAAAATTGCCAAGGAAGATGGACAGAGGAGGAGAGGAGTGAGGAGAGAGAGAGAGAGAGACTATTGCCTCTTCTCCCACCAGCATCCCTAAATTGCGCCTGCAGCCCTCGAAATGCTGGCAACATCTTCGACTTTGTGGTCAAGGCCTCTTGCTAGCCGGAGCTAAGTAGTTGCCAATGCTGCCTCTAAAACATATTGCACAATTACTTGGCACACACTCACACACACACTCACACACACCAAATAGCTAACAAAATTTATGTTATTGTTTGTCTGGCAGCGGACCTGGACTAGCACTGGCTCTACCTTTTATAGTCGCAAGGACTCCCATATTATTTGCACATACCTATATATACATTTTTTTGTGCCCCTCGCATGCGTGTGTTGCAACATTTTATTTATCGCACTGGCCATAAAATGCACGCTGGGGGCATTTGTAACAATTTTCAGACACACACAACAATGGCAACTGTTGTGTGCGAGGCCCCCTCTCTCTCTCTCTCTTTCTCTCTCTCTCTCTCTCTCTCTCTATCTCCCACTCTCGCTATGGGTGTGCGGCGCCGTGTGCAGCCATTCTTAGTCAGGTTAAAATATTACAACATCATGCTTAAAAGTCACGTTTAAACGCTGACGACGTCGGTGCCGAAAGATTATTGCATTTTAGAGCCCGCCTGTTAAGCGCCAGCTTCGGCTCTCTCACTCTAGCCCGCTGCACACCTGAGCCGCCGCACATTCACACACACACAATAACAAAGCAATGTAGTTCATTTCTGCTGGCGTCGACGGCGACGGCGACGTCGGCGTCTCCGCCTGTCTGAATGCTATGCCAAATAAGTAATAGTGTTGCAACGTGCCTGCCGCATTTTATTTCCCTTTTCAAAAAGCGAAAGAGCAAGAGCGAGAGAGAGAGAGAGAGAGACGAAGGTGAGTGGGAGGTGTGTGAAGTGCACTGCAGTTGGTTGGGTGATTGTATGATTCGTGTGTCTGTGTGTGTGTGTTGCGAGTGAAAATTTTATACTCATATATGCTTGATGCTTGATTGAATTGAATTGATGCGAGTGCCTGCTGTGACTCCGCAGACTCGATTCAGACTCCACTCTGTCTCTGTCTCTTTTTTTTTGGCTTTTGCGGTTACGAAACCAATTTATTTGGCTTGTGTGTATGTGGGTGAGTGCGTGTGTGTGTTTCTGTGCAACGTTGTTATTTATTTTAAACAGGTAACTGGTAAGCCTGTGATGAGCACAGGCAGCGCTGACTCAAAAATCCTTGAAAGCCAGAAATGATTTCATAAGATGAAAAGCGATTTTTCGCACACATTTCTGTGGCATACATCGAAGAGAGAGAGAGAGAGAGAGAGAGAGAGAGAGAGAGGTGTGTGTGTATGTGTGGGCGGTGCTGAATACATGTAAGCCACAAATATTTTGTATTTTTTGGGCAGCTTTCCGAGTCGGCAGATTGCAGCGACGGCTAAATTTGGCTTTTAACTGCAATCAGAGATGCAGACAATTAAAGCAGGAATGTGGCAATAGAGAAGACAGAAACAGAGAGAGAGGGAGCACAAGATAGAGAGTGAGTGGGGCAGAATATTATTGAATTCAGGAGAAATATTGTATAAAGACTTATCTATATATTATTTTCGAAATAAAGCCCACACAACTTCATTTAATCTAGCTCTAAGCTCACATTTATTTCACTTCCAGGCAAAGTCTTCGAGAAGGCAGCAAATGTAATTTGAATACCAGCTTCAATTTCAAGTGAAATTTTCGCTCAGCTGCTACTGTAGTTAATGGCGAATTCGGAAAATTGGTTGCATTAGTTTTATCAAAGCTGTGCATAACTGAATTTGGATTTTCACTGAAATTTCAATATACATATTTGAAAGACGACTCAAGGTCTCTAGAACGCCCACGCACTTAGCACACACACACACGCACACAGAGTCGCTGTCACGCCCTTGTTTCCTGCCGCCCTTGGCCCTGTCGCTGTCTGCTTGTCACACGCCGTTATACCATTGTAAATGGAGTCAAGAAAGCAAAAGTCACTTTTTCAATTTTCAAAATTAAAAAAAAAAAAAAATATTCCACGCACACACGAGTAAATCACTAAGTTACTGTGTCGCATTGATAAACCCTTATCAAGTGGGGTTTTTTTTACTCACACACCCACACACACACGCAGAGGCCGTGCGACACGTTGACACATTGTCATAGGGCTACAAAAAGTCACTAAACGAAATGTAGAGACCTTTTCTGATGAGGGTGAGCGACGCCAAAGAGCATTGCCTACTTTTCGGCGTGAATTTAAAAAGGCTGCCAAGCCAGGCGAGGCGTGGCGAGGCGAGGCGCGGCAAGTCAGCGCAGATGGGGGTTGGGCAATGAGGGAGGCCTGTTATGTTGCTCGCATATTAAAATCTATAAAATATGCTCATGACTGCTTTACGACTTGAAAGCTCAAAGCTAAGAGCAAAACCAGAAGCAGGCAGCAGCAACCAGCAAAAAAAAAAAAAAAAAAAAAAAAAAAGTTCAATATTTGTAAATCTTTTACTTCTACGCTCTCACTCTGCCACACATACATCCGATATCGCTTACTCGCTCGCACCTACAGTGCCGAGCGGATCTCGTTCTTTATGGGTTAATGGTGCGAAAACGTGACTTAATGTGCGTGTGTAAAATTTGTTTTTTTTTGCTTGTCTCATTCGTTTTTTTTTTTTTTCTTGCGTCTCTATAAGAGTTATGTGCGGGTGCGTAGGGAATCGGGGATAGATGGCTGTAGCTACTGCTGCTGAGTGGAACTGGAGTGTAATGGAGAGTCGCAGCTGTTGTGCAAAGGTCAAAGCAATTTGGGGCGCTCATCGTGGGGCGATGGCTTTTAATAGAAATGTCAGACAATTGGGTGCCAAGGCAAACAAGCAGCTTTAAAGCCAGAAAGCTGCGGATTATGCTGAAGTGAAAGCCAAGCTGGGCTGATGGAATGAAAATTGTTTATGAGTTGAATATAATGTCTGTAGATTAGGTAAAACAGATTCTTAGAAATCTATGCTTGAAAATATATATATATACTCTCTCTTTCACAGCGATATTCTCTGTAAATATGCATAAATTCCCATTCTTTAAAGCCAACTCGAAATATTCATTAAAGAACTCTCTCTACTCTCTACTCTCTACCGAATTGTAAAATAAATTTGTTGCCCCGGAGCGTTGAAAAAATTTCATTAACTCACTTGACTCGCCAAGCGTCATTTAATTATCTCTCTGTGTGCGCTTTAGCGTAAATGACAAATCCTTATGCTAAATATGCTTAATGCAACACACACATACCCACACACACATATACACACAGCTTACAACGTGCTGTACATATGCTTAATGAAGCTTATAACTCTCGACGTCTCGCTGCTCCTGCTCTCTCTCTCTCTCTCTCTCTCTCTCTCTTTCACACTCCCTATTCGCCGCGCACTTTCTATCGTTCATTCTCTTTCACACCCCGGCCGTCTGCCCTCCCCTTGGCCCACATGCAACACGTACACGTCCTGACAATCCTGGCAACAGGCAGCATATGCCAAGCACGAAGGCCCGCCAGGCGAAATAATTATAAAGCGCTCGCAGCGGAAGCTGCAACGGAAATGTTACCTGCAAAGCACGTGCTGGCCAGATGAGCAGTATGTGTACGAGGTGTGCGTGTGTGTGTGCCTCTGTCTGTGTCTGTGGGTGTTTTAGCTCGTTTCGGGTGCAAGTTCTAGCGCTGGCTGCGCTTAGTTTAGCATAATGACAGGCATAGCCGTAGCGAACGAACGCCTCCAATCTAAGTTCCAGTTCCAGAACCAGCTCCCATGCCCTCTCCCGTTGCCGCTGCCCTCACAATTCCCTTGCCATGTCGACGGCTGCCGCACGGCAGCCACTAAACCAAAGCCACATTAGCTCGGCAGCAAATGTGGCAAAGCGTGTTAATAACTCACTGTGTGTGATTGCCTCTGTGTATGTGGTAGGGCGTTTATATGTGTGTGTGTGTGTGTGCATGTTTGTGTGTGGCACTGAGTGCACTCTCTGCACTTGGGGCACATGCATTTAAGTTTCGGGATTTCATAATAAACTTGCGCCTGCATCGCAGTCATAAGTATATGTGTGTGCGTCTGTATGCATATGTGTGTGCCTTGTCGTCGTCTTCTTGCCGTGTAATGGAGCATGCTGCTGTTGCAGCTGCATAAAGACGACGGCAAGCTCGCATATTTACATGCATTATGCATAAATTCGTTTCATCAGCGCGGAGTCGACGACTCCTTAACTCAACTTGCCAGCGTCTTGGGCCTAATTTGTTGCATAATTAAGCGTGCAGTCGTCTGTGCGGCAATACTTTTCTGTAACCCTATTTATGAGTACAAGTTTTGTTTAGGAAGCAATTTGGGCAAAGAGCCGGAACACGTTGTGCAAGTGAATGCGGCGTTTTTCTCACTGTCTCGCTGTGTTGGCTAAGTGTGGTAGGAGAGAGAGAAAGAGAGAGAGAGAGAGAGAACGACACCGAGTGTTTGAGATTGCATTTTTTGTTGAGGGACTCGTGGAATTGAATGGGCTTCTTATGGTAATGTTGGTAAAAGGACTAATTAAACGTGGCATTGAAAGTATGTGTCCCTGCAATGTTGGTAAATTTTTTCCAATTTTATATAACTAGTGTTGGAAAATCATTATTTATTTTTTAGAGTATTGGAACATTTTAGTCAAAGTATTTTTTAAAATTTAGGTGCTATCTATTTATTATATTTGTTTCCTATCTTTTTAAATGTTAAAGCTGTGAGGCAAGTGTTGGAAATTTACTGAATGAAATTGAAGCAGCTGTATGTCTAATAAAGCGTATTACACAAATCTCAATCTAATGTACCTAATGGCTTTATTTAAGTGAACTGGTTATTCAAAGTGTATGATGTCCTCCCTCTCTCTCTCCCTCCCTCACTCGCCCTCTAGCTCTCTCTATAATTACAATAAACTTGTACATTATTCATTTGAATGGTATGCTCCTTAATAGCATATCAATCAGGCAACCTGCTGTCTATTTTCTGGCTTGACATTTACCTCAATCATTGCAGGAGGTTTTCGTATTTGTTAAAGCTAAACAGTTCGCCTTCGTATCTCTCGCGCTTAAAGCTCCAGCCATGGCTCGGTTGGCCCACCCTCGTCCGGCCCCGCCCACCCCCTGCCATTACTGTTTTACCTGTTTCCTAGCTTTTGTTAACATGACGCCACAGAAAACTAACAAAAATCTAAACACATACACAGACACACACATGTAAACCGCAGAACACCCACAAGGCAGCTATGCTACACATGTGTGTGTCTCTCCCTCTATGTATGTGTGTGTGCTTCATTATTATTATTGTTGTTGTTATTCGTTCTTCCTGCTCTCGACGCTCTGAACACATACGTGTATTATTTTTGTCGCATTGTTTGCTTCTGCTTCCGTTTGTCGACGCCATTGTTGTTGTTTATACGAAGCCTTCCCATTGTTGTTGTTGTTGTTGTTGCTGTTGTTGTTCCGTTTTTTTGACAGCGTCTCCTCGTCTGTTCGCTTTGATTAAGCTCCGTTGTCGTTGAAGCCATCGTTATTGTTGTTCTTCTTCTTCGATTTTGGTCACTAATGAGCAGCGGTAAAAGCGCAGCGAACTAGAGAAGGGCGTGACGAAAGGTGGGCGAACGTGGGACAGACGGTCGCTCGGTCAATCCAAGGACATTCTAGGACTTGAGGGAGTTACGTAAACATTGTTTTTATTTGTGTTTACGTTTTTAACAGCTTTGACAGGTTGCCGTTATCCTTTTCAATACACACACACACACACACACAGATACACAGACACACGCACACGCACACATGTAGACATTGACAGACTGCCAAGCATTGTTAGCACAGATTTGGGTCAATTTATGCTTGCGACTGGGCTAGAGCACAGAACCCATTGGCATTGGCCGTGCGCCCGGGCATTGACAGCATTTTTCATTTGCCTAATGAATTCAATTATTTATTTACCTTGAGTTATTTCTCCAGCCAGAGCACTGTTTGTTGCCCTATCAGCCAGCCAGCCAGCCAGCCAGCCATCGCGCTCTGATCTGATTTTGCGTGCCAGAGTTTATTTAATTTGATATTGGACTAGGCAGCGACGTGGGGCACTGCCAAGTCGGCATTTCTAATTAATTCAGTACAAATTACACAGCCTTGCCGAGGGCGTTACGGGGCGGAGAGGGTTGGGGTGCGTGCCGGGGCAAGGCGAAAATAAAAATGGAAATTTAATTAATGTAAAAGCTTATATAATTGGAAATTGAAGTCTAATTAAAAGTGCGCGACAGCCAGTACACGGCCAGCCTGCAGTCGATTGCATGCAACTGACATCGCTTCAAGCGCAATATTAATTAACACTCTCCAACACACACACACACGCACACGCACACGCACGCAAAACTCTTTATGGGATTTGTATAGCAAAAGTTTACAATTAAATTTGCAGAGCGCGCGTTAAAAATCGCGACGCAAATTATTAACGACAAATAAACAATAATAATATAGCATATCGCAGACCGCACACACACACATTCACACACACACACACTCACACACTCACATCACAATAGCGAAATAATAAACTAATTAAATCAACAGTCGCCGGCAAAAGGCCTTTTGTATCGTCTTAATCTGACCGTGGCGCCCTCTATGTGTGATAGTTTGCATAATTATCGAACAATATAATTGGATTTGTTCATTAGGAAAGTATGTGAGCGAATTGATATGGAATTTCATAGGAAAAATCGACAAATTAAATCGAACTAACCTAAACATATTTCCATGTGTGACTTAAATAAAATATATATTAATTTGTATTTATATATTTATATGAAATATACATAACGAAACTTACTGTGAACTTAATTTAGCATACATTTATTGTATATATTATTATACCAGAGTGGAACTTCACTTACCTAGAAGGATAGAAAGAGAAAGGGGGAGAATGTTTAGTTGAAGTTGTTGTAACTGCAGTTTAATCTTAGTTTAATAATAGTTTTCAAGCCAAACAACTGAAATTGATGATGTGTGCTTTGTCAGCTGTGGCGCATGTCCTCTGCTCCTCTGACAGCACGAATTTGACACGGCTGGCGTTATTTGTATTTATGCAACGTGTTGCTGGCTGGGCTGCCGCACAGTCAATGCCACACACACACACACGTACGCACACTACACACTCAATAAAAAATAATATTTGCTGTGTGTAAATGCCACACGTTTATAGGTAACCAAATTTGTTTTACTTTATTATTTATTTTCCCGTCCTTTTTCCTCCCGCTTTTTTCCCATACATATTTCTGCCAGCAGACACGCATATCAATCCAATGCTGAGTTCTCTCGCCTGTTAGGCTGCCCTTTTTGCAGGCTTTTCAATTTCACATATAGCAAATATTTTTTTATGTTTCCCCCCCGCCCCTCGCCACATCTCATCGAAGTGTTGTTCTTCATAACATTTTCTCTCCTTTTTTTTGGCTCTTGTTGTTGTTGATTTTCTTATTCCTTTTTTTTTTTTGTATTTTGCTGTGCCATATTTTACATGCAAATCGAATTTTCCTCAATTTTAATTGGATTTTTGATTGGTTATACTTGTGTTTATATACGCACAACTCGCTGGCTATATTCAGTTTGTGCCCCTGCAGCCACCCAACGCATTTATTTGTCGATTTCGCCTTTGTTTGGCTTCACTTTAACATTTTCTCTCTTCTATTTTTCGTAAGTTTCTATTGGTCAATTTATTTTTGATTTTGTTGAGTATTTTGTTGTGCAATGACATGCTGTAAGTTGTCAATTTACAACAAAATCACAGAGGCTAGAACAAAGCGCTGACTGCTAAAATATGCAAAGCCAATAAAGTTACGGACTAAACAAAGATTGCCCTTCTATGTGATTCTCAGAGTTCATTTAGGGGGGAAAATGAGAAAAATAGCACGTGAGATATACAATGAGAGTTCTCGCTAAAGAGATAATAAGATAGAGAGAGAGAGAGGGAGAGAGAGAGAGAGAGAGAGAGAGAGAGAGAGAAACAGAGAGAGAGAGAGAGAGAGAGAGAGAGAGGAACAGCATAAGAGAGCAAGAGAGGTTAAGAAGAAGATAGAAGATGAAGGAGAGAAGGATAGAAACCCACAAAGCCATGCAGAGATACATAAAGAGATATCCATTTTGAAAAAAGAAAGAGAAAGAGCTACGTAGCCAGAGTATCCGAAATTGAACACTTTTAGCCAGGTGTTTCATGAAATTCACGGACAGCATCTGTCAATTCTCAATACGACATTTTATAGCCGTGGGAGTTATCTTCAATTTCCACTTCCGCTCACTTAGACAATGACATATTTAACAACAAATATGACAGCAGCAACAACAACAACAACAACCACCATAACAGCAACAGCAACCCGAGCAAAAGTTGTTCAGCTGAGCGAGTCCAATTAACCGAGTCGCGCCAGCAATTTGTACAAAGTTTTAATTGCACAAGACACGACAAATGTCTATATTCGCACTCGCACTCGCTTTCAGCCCGCCCACTGCCTACTGCCTACCCCCGCCCCCGTCTCCTGCCACGCGAGCAAGGTGCTCGTATGTCTCTGTGGGCGTTGCTGTATGTAAATTTAAAACACACTTTTGAGTTGCCTCGCGGGCATTACCAAAAATGATGGCGCCCGCATCCGATCCCATTACCCACCTCCACCACCTCCACCACCACCACCTCCATAACCAGCTCCACTCTGTGCCACGTAGTTTGCCTTGTAATTACAATCGAGACCACCGCCGCAATGATTATAATTATGTTTTAAATTGTCATTTGGTGGGTTTGGCAAGTGGATCACCGCGCACCACCAGCACCACCAACCACCACCGGCTCACAGCCGGAGTGGCATTAAAGTAGCTACAGGTAACAAGTAGAATTTCAAATAAATCATTTTCTGCTTTCTACGTTCCTCTGTGCGTGTGTGTGTGTGTGTGTGTGCGTGTGTCTGTGGAAGGACTTATGCTGATTAGTAAAAAGCGTCACAGGAAATTTTGAATGTGGCATTCTATGGCATGACTACCTGCTCCTCCTCTCCGCCACACACCCGCAAACACCCGAAACCTGTGCGCTCAGGCATTCGGAATGATTTATGCAATGAGCTCAAAAAGATGAAAGTTGTACATTTTCATATTTTAATTGCTTTGCTCTCTTAATACTTTTGGGACAGGCTCTGTTTGCCCGCCTCGCATTTATCTTTTTTCTTTATTTTATTTTTTTATTATTATCACATTTTTTTTCTTCTTTTGGCTACGCTTCTATGGGTCTTTTGAAGTGCCAGGCACAGGCGAGCAGTGCTCGGGCGCGGGCGGCGGGGATTTGTCTTGTAGTTAATGTAAATGTTTGCTGAGAAAATTTTACTAATTTTATAACAACTTGTGGTTTTCTGCTTTGTGCCACGTTTTCAGTTTCAGACTCGATGCCTTCGTCTTTACTGCTCCCCCGTCTGCCTCTGCCACTGCCTTCGCCTCTGCCTCTGCCTCTGCCTCTGCCTCTGCCTCAGCTCTGCCTGTCAGTTTATTTTCGCTGCTTGCTTTGTGGAAAAGTAGATTTCGTGTATAAGTAAGTATTTCGCATTTATAATTTATGGCTTTATATTTGTCAATGGCATTATTATATCACACTCTTGCGTCCACCTTTCGGATAGTAATACTTATGGGACATTTAGCATTGCGACTAAATGTAGGTTTATGTTATGACAGCTAAATGAATTACGAAAGTACTCGGAGGTGGCTTAAAGCCTCCAGCAATATATTCGTGATGCTTTAAATTTTGTTTAAAGCTTGCATATAGATTTCATTGAAATTGGAACGCTAGAGTTCGAGTCGTGCCATAATTCCCTAAACATGCTTTAACCCAGCCAACAATACGTCCGGTTTTTGGCCAGTTCTCGACCGTTTTCCATATGCAATTTGCCACTAATTATGCGCAAAATTTCTAGCTCAAGGGCTCTAAGCAATTAGCAAACACACACACGCACGCACACACAGACACAGAGCAACTGCCATTTGCTCGCTGCTATGCCCTGCTCAAGTAATTTACATTGAAATTAAACAAAAACTATGTGTGCGTGTGCGTGTGTGTGGGTTTGTGATATTTTTCATATGCATGTGGCCAACATTAATGCAACAAATTATGTTTAGACCGCCGCCGACGCAGTGGAAAAACTGTAAATGAAAATAAACCGCAACATTTTTCATTTGTGCAAAATGAAGAAGTAGCAGCAACAGAGCCAGACCCAGAGTCAGAGCAGGAGCAGGAGCTGGAGCCAGGAGGCGGCAACGAGACAACCAACTGGAAACATTGGCGGACTATCACACGGGAGCAATATAACCGGTTTGTATGCCACAAAAGCAATTTTATGATTATAACAGCCGAGGCCCGGTCGAGGCCGGGACTTGTGGCGGGGGCCGGGGGCAAGCTGAGGCGCAGTTTGGTCTGGGGAGCGAGAGCGCAGCGCAATTAGGCGCCATAAAAATGGCTGGTGGCCCCCGAATGGGCGTGGCCCGGCCACAGCACGAAGAGCGCTTGTTGTTTGTCTTCTTGTCTTTGTTATTGTCTGTGAGTGTGTCGGTGTATGCTATGTGTGTGTGTGTGTTTGTTGTAGACCCACAACCCGCACACGGCAGTATTTTTAATTTAAAATCCACAACGAAACGTGAAAAAAGTGATGCGCGTGAAAATTGCGGTCAGCGGGAGGGGGGAGGAGGGAGTAGAGCAACACTATATACATAAATATCATACTGAAAATAAAAGAGGAAACATGGCATGGAATGGAATGGAATGGAACGAAAGACAAGGCGTATGCATAGTTGCGACTTCAAAGAGTTAAGCAGCAAGTGGAGCAATTGCCCGAGTCGGTAATTTATGACAGAGTAGAGTGTGAGAGAGAGAGAGAAAGAGAGGGAGAGAGGCAGATGTCTATATGAATATAGTTGCAACTTCAAAGAGTTAAGTACAATAATTTATGGCTAAGCGCAGAGAGATTTCTATGAGAATTGGTGTAATTAACGAAACCTACAAAAGAATTTTCATTTTCGCTCTTCAATTGGTCATTTTATGATATCGTAAGCGAGGCCTGTCCAACTTTTACAATATCATTGTGCATATTGTAGCCATAAATTCAGTTAGCAAATAGACAAGCCCCAGCCCGAGCTGGCTGACTGGCTCGCTGGCTGACTGTTGGCCATTTCTTTCGAAGTTTGCGCTAAACTTAGCATACAACTTGCTCAGCCACCTAACCACATTAACGAACACATTTCGTTGGGGTTAAATTATGGTTATTGTTTATGGTAAAAACACGGTAAGGGTCGGACTGGACTGGTCTGGTCTGACCTGGTCTGGGCTGGGCTGGGCTGGTCGACTGGATATTATTTGGACAGATCCGACAGACTCTCGTGTCTACCTCTTTTCTGCGCTTTTGTGTACTATTTAGCGAAATTTATTTACGTTATATTGCGCCGAGCCGCTGCGCAGCAGTCAGGTTATATAGAAATTTATGAGCTTTATAGTGGCGTGCCATTTCATTTTGTTGTTGCCCCGTTCGCTGCCCGCCAGCCCCAGTTGGCTTGCTTAAAAGTCCCTTGAGATGTAATCAATTACTTAATGCTATAGAAGCCCGTCCTCGCCCTCGCTCTCTCTCTCTCTCTCTCCCTCTCTCTCGTGCCGACTCGAGTCGAACGTGGACCGGCAACGATGCCGCCAAACAAAAGCCATTACGCTGGAAACTTTTCAATGAAGCGTTCGTCAGTCGAACGCAGCCGTTGACTATTAGCTGCCTGCTGGGGATGTCAGTCAGTCAGTCAGTCAGTCAGTCAGTCTGTCCGTCTGTCCGACTGTCTGTTTCGCTCTTAGTGCTGTCCTGCTTTGGGAGGGAAACCCTTGCGGAGGCATTGGCTCAGCTGATGTATTATAATGGCCCTGCCGCTGCCTCAGCCTCTGCCGCTGCCTCTGCCACTGCTCTGCCTCTGCCTCTGTTGTACTGTTATTAATATTGTTTTTACCGGGTAGCTAATACTGACGAATCCCAAGCGCATTACGTGCTGTAGGTAAGCAGACGGGCAGGCGAACGGACGGGCGTGTAGCCTGGCAGCATGTCATCAAAACACGCCCACTTGAATCCTGAGTGGGTTTCAACGTTTGCAGTCGTCGCTGGCAGTCGACGTGGCTTTTTAGGTTGAGTTTACAGTAAAATAAATATTGAAGTGGGCCCGGGGAAGTCACTTGAACGTTTGTTGGCACGTAAAAGACATCATAATTAGCCGTTGGCTGGAATTAGAGCGGCGGCACCAAAAAATAAAAATAAAAATAAACCAGAAGAAGAAGAAGAAGCATACTTTTTGCGGGCTAACCAAGTCAAGGCAGGCTAAAAAGTGCCAAAACGAGAACAGCAGGCTTCACAGAGAGAGTGAGAGAGAGAGCGAGATAAAGAATGCATGAAATGTGACTAGAATATACCCTGTTAAAGGAGTTGCTAAAGGAAGTTTTCCCGTTCTCTCTGATATATAAAATTCGGCAACAGCTGTTTCAGAGCTCATGCACTCTTGGCTCACAGTTTCAGTCTAGGGTATCGAACAGCCTTCTGGCCAGGCAGCCACTTGCTATGAGCCAATTTCCGTGTCATAAAACTTAAAAGCTTTTCGGAGCCGGCTTCCCAAAAACAATTTGCATGCGAAATTCAATTTAATAATGGCAGGCGAGGGGGAGCAGCATCTGAGAAACTTCACACACACACACGCGGAAACAGAGAGAGAAACTTTTGGAGCACATTGGAAAGTCACACAAAGCCGGGCAGGTGAGTCACAGCTAGCAATTGCAGCTAATTGGGTCAGCTTTGGGCCATGTCCGAGAAGCCTTAAGCTGCCTGCCAAGCCGGCAATGCATTGCAATGCACTCAAAGTTTAAAGTTATAAAGTCTTCAATTGGCAGGCCAACAAAGTTGCCAGCTCGCTAGTCGCCCGAGTGCCAAAGCCGGACCTGGGTTCAATAATATTTGCAATGGCGTTAAAACAAAAGAGCGCAAAGTTTTAAATTACCAGCGACGCTGGGCGACACTCGTGTAAACATTGTGTATAAAATTTATTAAGCTAAGGCTATTGGCAGAACTGGAGCTGTCGCTGTAGCTGTAGCTAGATCCACATTCGCATCCATGATGCAGAACTGTGGGGCCAAAGCTGAAGGCAGACGTCGCCGGCTGGCAGTCAATGGCTTTTGTCGCCGCAACACCCGTAGAATTTTGTGTAATTTGACCCAAAGCAAATGTAAATAGAACTCCGACAACGTTGCCCAGCTGAAAGGGCGTTAAATTGTATAACTTAATGAAACGCTGGCGTTAACGCTGCCAGCAGCCAGCCAACCAACCAACCAGTCAAAGCAAACCAATCCAATGCCACTTGCCCAACCTCAAGCCCGAGCCCAAGCCCAAGCTCAGGCCAACTGCTAGCAGAGACTAGACCTAACCAGAAAACCAACTGCAAGCAAACCAACGATAAAGTCAAAGAGTCAGAGCTGGAGAGGGTAGCTGGGTAGCGGGGTAGCGGGGTAGCAGGCGTAACTCCGTAGTGTTCACAGGGGCCAGAGATTTAGGGAGACATTTTGACTGCTTTGTCTCTCTGTGTGCTTTGCCTTTTGTGGCTGGGCCATGTGCGGATTACATTTGACTTAATGCAATGAGTGTGCGAGAGAGAGAGAGAGAGAGAGAGGGAGAGGGAGAGAGAAACGTGCAAAAAATAAAGGAGACTGAGTGAATGAGCAAAGCGAAGTGAAACTGTTGCATGCAATGCGGCCACGCCCACATTAAATTTAAATTAAAATGCTAAAATTTTTGCGCTCAAGCTGCGCTAAAAGAGAATGAGAAAGAGGAAGAGAGAGAGAGAGAGAGAGAGAGAGAGAGAGAGAGAGTGAGAGAGAGAGAGCAGGAACTGCGGCTACGCCCAACGCCACAGGCCCTAAAAATGCAAGCAGAATAGTTTTTAATTAAAAGGTCTTGACAATCCTAGTCACAGTCTCTACACTGCTGGCATTTCGATTGGGCACGGCGCATGCAATTGCTGAGCTCGGAATTGATATAAAATTGTTTGGCTAAATGAAAGCTAAGTGCAGATAAATTGCAAGTCAGAACTGTTTTTATACAAGTAGAGTATAGAGTAGCAACAGCAAATAGAGAAGAGTGAAATCTCCCAAACAGTTCCATACGTAAAATATGTCCTACTTCATGAAATGTGTTGTACAAATATGCAATCTAACCTTCGCACATTTAAGGCTCTCTGCTCTCTGCCCTTAGAGTTCACATGGGTGTAAAGTGAACGTTTTAACGTTCGACTTGGCCTGAATAAAAAACCGTCATATAACGACTTTTCAATGCGATACGCGATTCGCTGCTCATTCACTCATTCATTGAGCCTTTCATTTATTTTGGTTAGGCTGCTCTGCTCCATTCAATGGCGGCCGTTTTTTTCCCTGTGCTTTTGCATTCCATGAAGCGTCTAGGCAGCGGGTCTCGGCTTGATTGAGTGACTTTTTCATCGGCGGGCAACAAACTTAATCAATTTCAGCGCCAGTGTCCAAACAAAGGCCGCACCTAAAGGCAGGAATATTGCACTGGGAGACAGGCGGAAAGTCGAGTGCGCTGCATAGTTTTAGGCGCCGCAGACAGAACGTAGATGGACGGACAGCAGTGACTGTGCCTCGCCGTGTCAAGTGACTCATCAAGTTGCCTTTTCACTGTGACTCCACAGCTCTGGCTCTGGCTGCGGCTCTGGCTTTAGCTGACTTTCGTTTGTTTGTCCAAAGCAAACGCCATAAAATAATTTTGTTTTCCACACACACATACGTGCACACACACACACACGTGCACACACACAAAAGATCAGACAGAGACATATTTGTGCTGAACAAATACACAAATGTATATATTTAATTTGAGCAAATAACTATTTTTGGGCGCAGACAAACAGAGAGACAGACGGAGGGACAGAGGGATAGACAGGCTGTTGCTTGGCTGGCTGGCTGGCTGGCTGGCAACCGCATGGAAAATATTTGAAATAATTAGTGTAAAATATTTGCATAGAAATTATTTGTTGACTCAAAGCACGAGGCAGGAGGCACGAGGCATGAAAAATCACAAGCAGCCACTTTAATTGAGCCGAGCAGCATAGTTCTGCCATTAGTGCAAATAGAGGCACAGCAAAGTTGAACTCAAATCTAATTATCTAAGCCTTAGTCGAGTGGCGTAGGTTAGCCTTATAAATTTGATGCGCACAACTTTCGGTTATATGAAAAAGCAAATTCAATTTGCATTCGCGCCATGGACGAGGGTGCCACAGAATGATTTTCAGGCAAATTATGGCGAATTTTCACTTTGGCATTTAGTCGCATGCCTGGCAGCATTTAAAAGGCCCTAATAAACAGAGAGAAAGCGCGGCAAATCACTTTTTAAATTTAATTTGACACTTTTTTTTCACTTTTATTTTCTCATCTCTTTGGTTTCTTTTTCTTTTTTTTTTTTGTGAGTGCACCTCAAAGACGCGACTACAAAGTCCTAACTTTGGCGAGCAGAGAAAGAAATAAGAGGACTTTAGAAATTTCAAATTCATTTTCGCTGCCCGACAGCAGCGCCTCAGGGGCTGCCCAATTGGGAGTTGGCATTTAAATTTCGGCTGCTTCTCTGCTCTCAGCTCGAAACTTAAATGTTTTGTAGTTTTCATTTAAGGGCAAAGTTTCCTTCATTTTTTGTTTTGTTTTTTTCCTTTGTGGCGCTGCATAAACTTTGCGTTATTTCACACGCAGGTATTATATAGCACAAAAGCACAATGCAATAAATGCACAGCGCAATGGGTGAACGGGGAAAAGGACTCCAGACTCGGGACAGTGGGCCACAAACTGTTTGCGCTCATATTAAATGGCAGCGGGAAGAGCACTCACTGCATCAACTACAACTTTGTGTCCGCTGGCCAAAGTTTTCGTTGCTTATTATATTCAATAAAATATTTTACAGTGGCACTTCATGCCAAGCCTCAGCCAGCCAAACGCGCTGAAAAAAAAGGGGGGAGACAGGAGAAAAAAGCAAAGAAAATGAAAAGAAAATTGATAAGATTTTTCTCTGCCCCGTCTTAGCAATTTGGTAGCCCTTTGTCAGATTGCAAACTTATATTGTAAATTCTTGGAGCCAAACGATTTTGTTTACCCGCCAGCACATTTTGCCAGCCAAAGTTGATGGCACGCTTATTACGCATACGCCGCAGTGGCCGAGCCAAAAGGAATTTGTCAATTTATTATTGGCATTTTTTGTGAATGGAATTTCGCTTCATATTGATAAATTTAAAGCTAGATAAAGTTAGAATTCTCTCTCTCTCTATATATATATATAGCGTGGAGCTACCTTAATGCCTGGCTGCAGCCACTCGACTCATTTATCAGTTATTCAAGTTATGGCTCGTTTATACATTTTACTTTTAGCCACACACATTTAATGGCCTCAACTGCGGGCAATCCACAAAAATATGAGCTGTTCAACTTATCTGGCACAAAACACTCATTTAGATGGAAGCCAAAACCCCACCCACTCTCCGCACTCCCCGCACTCTGCACTCCTCGCTCTCTCCTCTCTCTACCCACGCAGAAGCCAATGATGAGCTCCGACTGTCATTGACCAGCGCAGGTGTGTTTGGCTTCAGCCAACCCCCGGCTACCTGCCATGGCTGGGAGCCGTGGCAGACACCGCTTAGCCTTATCGACCCACCCCAAAGAGTTGCCGGCCGTCGTCCGCAGCTGGACGCAGCTCTCGTCTGGCCTGTCATGATTGACGGTCATTTGTCATTTTCTGCCATTTGGCCATTTATTTGGCCACAACTTTTTTAACCGCTGGCCACAGAAATGAAACCAAAACCGAAAGCCGCACGCAAAAGTTTCAAAGCTGTTGCCGTTTGTTGTTGCTGTTGCTGTTGTTGTAGCTGCTGCTGCTTATGGCACATTTGTCAGACGTTGACGTTATGCAAAAGCTCACAAAAAAAAAAAAAAAAAAAAAAAGATGTAGAAGGAAGGAATATAACAAAAACAATGGGAACAATGAATTTGTAGGTGTTGCTCGACATGACGCCTTTAAGCGCGTATAAATTACAAAAGCCAAAAGTCAGTCGCCTGCCCAGCAACAACAACAACAGCAACAACAAAGGGTTCTTTTTTTATATAAATGAAGTTGCATGCGATGCGAGAGTCGCCACCCAGCCTCAAGCTGCTATCCCAAAAAGCTGACATGTCACGCCGCCAACTTTCAAACTGGTTACAGTTGGAGTCGCATTCGCTATCGCTGTCGCCGGCACGACGTGTTATCGTTGTGACCCACGCCTTTTTGGGGGCGTGTCGCAGCCAGCCGCTGTCACTGGCATTCATTAAAAACCGGATATTTGTGATTTTCGGTTTGCCTGTTTGCGGCCGAGCTTAAGGCTCACTCATTTGTTTCGTTTCATGGGCGCCAGACAAGAAGAAAAATTGCTTCAAGTCAAAGCATTGACGGCAGGTAGGCCTTGATTTTTGCTTCGTACTGAAGCCGAGTAAGCCTGGTAAATTAATTAGCATTTGAATATCTTTGGCACAGTTTATGATTTACTACTGAA
The DNA here is from genome assembly GCF_018153725.1 of Drosophila mojavensis. Taxonomy (NCBI): domain Eukaryota; kingdom Metazoa; phylum Arthropoda; class Insecta; order Diptera; family Drosophilidae; genus Drosophila; species Drosophila mojavensis. Next base: position 9,979,779 of record NW_025318899.1, on the reverse strand, counting down.
GAGTTTGAGAAGGGTCTTGCCGAAGCACTGGTCTGCATGGACTGAAGCATGCTGAGAAAGAGCGGTAGGGGATAGGAATCAAGTAATGCTTGCTGATGCAGTAATCATGGATACAGCTAGAGTTAAGAGAACTGATTGGCAGCACATCCAAAGCAGCTCGCATCTCAGTTACGAAGAAACAATTGGAAATGCAGAAATGAAAAGTCTATAAGCAATGGAGCGCAAGGGTAAACGAAAAATAAAATGGATTAGGAGCAAAAAATTGAAGAGGTATTTAAAAACCTGTAGACTGAATTTATTGCTTTATGAAAATGTTGCAAATACTCTATATATATACGGGTTTACAGTCCCTATTAATACTTAAGGCTGAAAGCAACAGAGAGAGTAAGACAAAGCTAATTGGGATTTTAGCAAATTCACAACAATTGGAAGTTGCTTCAAGTTCCAAGAATCATACTTAAATTATTTATATTTTTAAAATCTGTATTATCTTTCCCCTATTTTTCATCCATCTCAAACCTAAATTGCAGCTGCACAAGTTTCATTTGATAAGTTTCTTAATGATCATCGCACTTGCATGGCATTCGTCATTTCATAAGTGTCTCTTAATGATCTTTTAAGTTATTTAGAAAAGTGACTTTAGTTAAGTTGGATTGCCTTTAGCAAATTACTTGTAAGTGTACTAAAATTTAATGCTTAATGCCGTTTGCTGGCAAAGTTTTTAATTTCTTGTATGGCTGTTGTTTTTGTTTCCGTTGTTTTTGTTTTCACTGTTTTTTATTTTACATTTTTACTTGAGTGCGCAGAAAGTTTAAATGCAGCTGCCTTAACTTGGCCAAAACTTTAGTCCAGCACACATACTCAGGCGACGAGCACACATATGTAAATTTGCGCACACAAGCACACGAAATCAGCAGGAGCAGCAGCAGCAGCAGCAGCAGCAGCAGCTCGTAAACTTTGCAGCTAAGCAACAAACAAGACAGCCGACTCCTGTGGAAACCCACTTGTTCAAGGCACTCGACTGGCGGGCAGGCAGGCAGTCAGGCAGTCAGGCGGGCAGGCAGCCGAAGCAATCCATCAAAATTGCACCTTCTTGCAAAATGGCCCCACTACGCCGCCTCGCCTTCACTGCCCCTGCTCCTGCTCCTGCTGCTGCTCCTGCTCTTGCTGCTGCTGTTGACTAAATTGAATTTAATTTGTTTTGCGCGTCGCAGTCGCAGTCGCACACATGAAGGCAGGCATTGAAATTACGTCCCTGAGCGGGCCAAGTTAAACACTCCCACGAGACGAGAACACATAACAGCATCAGCAGCAGCAGCAGCAGCAGCAGGAGCAGCACTGAGAGCTACTGCTAGTAGATGCTATTGTTTAAACCCTTCTTGCTGCGCTGTGCTTTTGTTAATTATTTGATGAATTTTTAATTGATTTTTCGCGCACAGCGTGGCGGTTGCAGAGCAGCGGGGCGCCCCAAAAAAATTATAATAAATAAAAAATAAAAAAAATTAAATTAAACAACAAAAAAGGCATAAAAAATTCAAATACAAAAGCGCACATAAAAAGTACTGTATGTGTGTGTGTGTGTGCAAAAATTGTTGCATACTTTTGGCTGCTTTGTTATTTAAACAAAGCGGCAGGCAGCAGACGTCGCCAGCAACCAGCCGCATGCATTGTTGCAACATTTAAATTAAGATAAATCACCGCAAAATTTATGGTTTTAATATGTGTGTGCCCCATGGGTAAGGGCGGTGCAGCGGTGCGGCTGGGGGTGGCAGCAGGGCCGCACTCTGGGGTAGTTGCTTGTTCCCGGCGTTGTTATACAACATGGAAAACAATTTACTAAATTGCAATTAAGTGACATTTTATACCAGCAGCACAGAGCGAGGCGGGAGGCACGAGCACTCACTCACACACACACATACACATGCACACACACACACATGCCAAAGGTAATGGCCGTTGAGTGGACGCGCCACTGGTTGGTTGGCTGGCTGCACCACTTGGACGTGCGGGTTGGTTGCCTGCGCTGCTGCACTGCTGCACTGCACTGGGTAATAAATTTGAAATTGCGGTTTGGCAGTTTTAAATATTCAATTAGTTGTGCAGTTTTTGCGAAAAGAGAGCAAGCGAACGCGCAGGCCAGCCGTGTTGAGCCGTGTCGAGTTTTGTCACATTTCGGGCAGATTTGGCCACACGTTAAAGCGTTTGCAAATTGCCTGCCGAAGATTATTAGCATTAGCAGCGCCATGGATATTATGTTAACAACTATGACAGATGAGCCGAGTCTGGGTTGAAACTGTTCTTGGCAGATACTCTCATGGCAGCTGCAGGCAGCTCTGCAATGCTGTCAGCATCAGGCCATCCACTTGCCATTGTCAGCAGCCCTCACACACACCCACACACACACACAGGCGTAAAATTTATGCAACAAAACTGTCAATTGCCTTGTCTCGCAGCCAGCTGGCCAGTGTCACACATGAGCGAGCACAGCGCTCGGCCCCTGCCTTGCTTTACGTGCTTCATATTTATGTAACGTTCGAGAGGCGAAACATTCCCGACAGTGACATAAATATGCAAGTAAGCGCCTTAAAGGCGCATTCTACCAAAAAACCCCTCCACCTGCCCCCTTCCAAAAAAAGAGAAGAAACTGAACTGGACAGAGTGAAAACTTGTTAAAATAATGCGCAGCATACGTGGCACTGGATGGAGGGTTTCTTTAAGCTGATGCCCGCCTCCAGCTCCTGCTGCTGCTGCTCCTGCTGCATAAGGCATAAACTGGAAATGAACCGTAGTGAACCGAAATGAACATAAATTTTGCATGAGCTGCGTCTGCGTCTGCGTCCAGGCGTTGTAATAATTGTATTTTAAAAGAATTATGCACGTGCAATTAAATAAGACGACGGACGCAGCTCGGGCGATATATACATATATACATATATATAAATAAATATGAGCGTGCAGCCGCACTCAGATAATGCAATAATAAAATAAAATAAAAGATACCAAAGTCGTCAGTCGACAGTTATTGTTGTGTATTTAACTGTGCGGCGCCTTAAACTGTGCAGCATGCAAATTAACTTTCAATTTCCTGCCACAGAGCGAGCGAGATAGAGAGAGAGAGAGAGCTGGAGGGCGAGACAATCAAAACTAATTTGCATAAATGTTGCCAAAGCAAAGCAAAAACCAGCAAGCAAACCAAAAGCTGCTGTCAGCTTTGGCTACAGTTCTTGTTGCTCTCGTTGTTGTTGTTGTTGTTGCATAGTTGGGCAACGACCCAGACGCAAATTTGTGAACAAAAAGTCTAAATTAATAAGTTTTGCCCGGTCGCAGCAGCAGCAATAAAGAAAACGTTGCCGGAGCGCCCAAATAAATTACAACTGAAGTTGGACAACACAGCAGAGCAGCTATTCGCAGTCTCCTCCTGCCAGGCAGCCCAGCCCAACCCATCCCCGCCCAGCTGAGCACTATCACAGTGAGTGACGCGCAGACAAACGTTCAGCTGACTTCAATGGAAAACTGCCTCGGACTGCGGGCAGTTGTCTGCTCCAGCTGCTCCTGCTGCTTCTGCTGCTGCTCTTCTGTTTGCAAACTGTTTTGTGCGCGTGTCCTGGCTGCAGCACAGCCTCTGCCCTGCTCTCCTGGGCCAAAGTGCGGCGTCATAAGACATCAATAAAATGGTGGCTCGCCGCGTGGCAGCAGACGAAAAAATGAAGGCTTTAAATGGTATTTAAATTGCAGCTGCAGCTGTGGAAAATACCTGAGCTACTGTCAGCTGTTTAATGCGCTTTTAAGCGCCTAAAGAAACTCTCTCCAAGAAAAATAGCACAGACTTAATTACAATAAGTCAATTAGTTATAAATATCTGTAAACTTTCTGTAAGCCAACCTAAGCTCTTATCCAGCTACAATGCAAAGCCTTGCAAAGCTTTACCAATTGCAGTGCTCAAGCAGTCTATCTGGGGCTGCTCTCATTGGCGCATTTATCTTGTAAATTGCAGCCAGGTGAAGGTGGAGTTGCACCTGCCAGGTGCATTGAGCCAGCGGCTGGGCCATTACCCTCGTCGTGCGCGCTGCTGGAAGGCTAAGGTTACGTGATGAATGCTTTTAGTTGCTTAACTTGGGCCATAACTTGCAATTTGTGTGGAGCGCAATTATGAGTTTTCTTCGGTTAGTTTTTCGTGCTGTGCCTGCGACTAGGCTGCTCGTATTATGTTGCCCTACGAGCAAAACTCTTTGGCATTAAAAACAATGACAATCATCGTCGTCGTCCGGAGCCAGCTTCACTTTGCCAGCAAATGTAATGTAATATATAAAGGGATAAAAAAAAGAAGAAGAGTGGAGAGTAGAGTAGAGAAAAGGGAATGCTGGCATTAAAGGAAATGCTCACTTGCAAGTTGTTTGTGTTGTCGACAAGTCTGTCTGAGTGAGTCCTGAGCGGGACTGGGGCCGGGTCTGCGTTCTATCTGCTGTTTGCCTCGAGTTGCGCACTTTCTTCTGTTGCACTGTTTGACGTAATTATAATTGAAGGCGAAGTCATGAGCGAGTTTCAGTTTCCTTTCTTGCTTCAGCTTCAGCTTCAGCTTCAGTTTCTTTTTTTGCCTTTGCCTAGTAATGAGCATGTTAACAGGCAGACAATGGCACTTAATGTGGCGACTCCATGCCACGCCCACACCACCATGCACGCCCATAAGCTACATCATAATTTTGTTACCATGTGCTGCAGTTGCACATTTGCTGTTGCTGCTGCTATTTCTTATGCTATAGCTGTCTCTTTCTGGCTAGCTGGCTGGCCACACATTTGAATGTCATTTGAAAGTCACATGCAGCAAAGTTTTCAATTAAACTATATGTTCGAGACAGCTTTAAGCGCCCTGACAACCCTGACAAGCATATCCAAGGCGCTCCCTCTCCCTCTCTCACACTCTCTCTCTTTCTCTCTGTCTCTTGCCCTTGCGAACCACAAATTTAATAACCTTTAGCGACGCCCTTAAGCAGCACATAAAATTTCATTTTTATCGCGCTTTCAGCATTGAAAATTGTGTAGCATACTTTTATGGGCAAGCAGCTCAACTCAACTCCCTTCTCCCCCCCGCCAAGACTGCCTCAGTTATTAATTGCAAACCACGACTCGTATTTACGTTACGAAATTTATATATGAAACGCATCACATGACTCTCTCCATCTCTCTCTCTCTCTCCGTCTCCCTCTATCTATTTGGCTGTCTCTCTGTGTGGAACAATTTTTAATTATCATAGTAAATTTTAAACTATCCGACAATGTGACGTCGCCGCTTCTACTCAAAGTGGGTAATTAAACACATGCGCGCGCGCATTTTGATAGAGTTTTAAAGACAACAGGCAACAGTTGTAGTTGTTGTTGTCATTGTTGTTGTTGTTGTTGTAGTTGTCATTTTCATTACGCTGACGAGTTTATAGTGTTGCCAAATTGTCTGCAGCAGTTGTATTTTATAACTAAAACACTTTGCGCTAATAATAATGATGACTATTTAGTATTTTGATGTGCTTTGAGCTGAAATTAAAACTAACTTGATAGATAAATGGGTTGAATGTGTATATATATCTGATGAGCATATTCTTAAAGGAAATAGAGTCGAAGTAAATGCGAGTTGAAATTTAAGAGACTAAGAGTTAAGCAGAAATATCAGAGTTAACTGGAAGAGAGTTGAGTTAATAAAGAATATCATCAACAGTCTTCAATTGTAAACTCAGTGTTTAAAGTCTATTGGCTTGCTAAAAATCTGTCAGATGGCATCTGAGCTGGCTTCCATTTCGCAGCAAACACCTAGCAAAGGCAAGTGAATAATTTTTTGGCAACAGCTTTGGGCCATGCTCGCCACAGCAGTCAAGTGTAAAATGCATTTGCAGCTGCAGACAGAGGGAAAACTATTCGAACAACGTCTATAGTATATATGGAACTATAGCATAGGCTCTTTTGTTGTTTTTGTCTGGCGTTGATTTTGTTTGTGTGCGTGTGTTTGTTTGCTTAGCACAGGCAGAGGCTAACTGACTGAATGACTGAGTGGCTGACTGACTGACGGTAAAGCCTTCAATTGCAGGCCGAACAGCAAGCCAACATTTTTAGCCTTTTTGTTATGGCCAGGATCAGAGAGCAAAACAGCAGCAAAGCAGCAAAAAAGAGAAACAAGAGGAGAAAGGCAAAAAGAATAACAAGCAGCCAGAGAATTTATATGATAAGCGTGCGACAGAGGCAGAGGCCTGCAGCAAATAGGGGCAGGGGCCGGGAAAAGGGGCAGGGGAGGGCGAGGTCGTCAACGTGAGCTCAGCTCGGCTCGGGAATTCAGCTGCAGAGAGCTCAGCGGGTCGCTGTGGGAAACTATGGGCCGGCACACAATGGCGTGTCATGTAGGCAGCGTGAGAGCACGAAATATGACAGCCTGGGCAACGCTGGGCAGCCGAGGGCAGCAGAGGGGAGCAGCGGGCGGCCTTTTGTTGTAGCCGGTTGTAGAACGGTTGCAGCTGGAGCTAGAAAGTAGATGCTCTAGCTCCCTCACTCACCCTCTCTCTCACTCTCTCTCTCTCTCTCTCTCTCTCTCTCTGCATAGTGCTTGTGTACAAACAACATCAAAAATAACAACAAGCAACAACAACTGTAAGTCCAATATGTACGCTTTAAGCATAGCATATTAGTTTGTTTAGTCTTCGGTGTGGGAGCCGGAGCTGATGGCAAAAGTGAAAAAGAGGATTCAAAATAGACAGAGCTCAATGGGAGTCCTGAGTTTGATGTAGTTGCTGTGTGAAGCGAGCAACAACAACAACAAATATTGTTTGTAAAGCCGAGTGCATGCAAGCTGGACAGAGTTAGGCAGAGAGCGAGAGATAGAGTGGTAGAAAGAGAGAGAGAGAGAGACATTTGGAGGTAGACAAAGGCATCGTGCGGGTCAGCGAGCTGCGCTGCATGACTTGCTGCATTGCATAGATGGATGGCTAGATGGATGGATGGATGGATAGTTGGATGACTCGCTATATAGCTAGCTATATACATACATATATACATACATACATATATATGTATATATAGCTATGACTATGGCCAGGCCAATGGCCAGCACTTGTTTTGTTGCAGGCACGTTTATGCCAAGCAAATATACAAACACACACATACACACACACACAAACCTGACAAAGTCACAGCAAAATCTGAGCCTCTGTCGAGCGCATGCAGCAATGCATTCCCAGTGCTTTAAGTTTGTTTCTAAATAACAATGAGCAACTTGTGCATCTTGGGGTCATGCCTCGCATGTGCTGCAGGGTATTACAAACAGCCAACATATTGCTGGGGCAAGAGAATGTGGCATATGCTGGCCTAGAGTTGCACAGAGATGAAGCAAAGCTGTTTGAGTTTGGCAATATGCGAAATATTTCTGATTTTATAGTTTTTATTTAATATTTCGTTGTGCATCTACTCCCAAGTTTCCTCTGGCCCTCAGCTAACTCGACTTCATTCGCTCGCATGCAGTCGTGTGATTTGGCCAACTCAACTCACATAGCTACTTTAAATGCAGTTAACAGCGCTCTGGCTCAGCGAGACGTGCACATGACTTTGAGGCGATTTTCAGCAGAAAAAATGAAAGAAAAATAAAGAAAAAAGTAAAATGCGCTGCACAGCTGACAGACAGAACGATCGTCTCTTCTCTTGCTCCCACGCAATGTGCCTCTGTTTGTGGCAGGATACGTGTGCTGTGGCAACAATGCATTAATCTTGTCTACGCCTCTGTCTTGGCAGCAGACACTTGCCACAATTTCTTGTCGATTGTTGTTGCCTGCCTAATGAGCTGTGCGCTGGCCAAGCATTAAAAATTATGAACGGAGCGCAACGAAAAAAGCAGAGTCGCCATATATAGTGTATAAAGTATATATAAATGCATTTAAAATGCAATAATAAAAATGATAATGGCATTATAATACTACACTGTGACAGACAGACAAAGAGAAAGAGAAAGACAAAGAGAGAGACAGAACTAGCCATGTTGCGTAACAATGGCCAAGCAGGAGGCAGCGGATCGCATTTTATGCCCATGCGACGGCCCAGAAATGCCAGAAAGTATGCTCCATTACTTGCAGCTCGTTAATTTTTTTTTTTTTTTTTTTTTTTTTTTTAATATAGTTTTATTGCAGCTTTTGTCGTAAACTCTATGGCGCATTTGTAAGGGTACCTTAACTAATGGAGTGGCTAAATGCCTTTATTGCAAAAAGTTACTTTAATTTAATTTAATTTAGGTCACTTCTCAGGTCTAGGGGATGCGATCTTTTCAGCCTTCTGTTGATAGTATTGGTGGCTAAATTGGCTGCAAGCTGGTTTGGGTGGGCGGATATTCTGTCCGCGTATCTTGTGCTGTGTCGGCCAATGAGCTCAGCAATTGTCGGCATCTGGAGGTCGGTGTGCAGGGTTTCATTTTTGACGTACCATTCGGCTCCGGTCCAAGTCCTTAGTGCTTTTGTTTTGTGTGGTCTGGACTTTATTTATGTTTGTTTTTGCAGCAGACCCCCATAAAGGCATTGCGTAAGTGAAAACAGGTGCCACTATTGAGTTGTAAATGTGCCTCTTGCTTCGTAGTGACAGAGGGCTGTCGCTTCTTAGCATCCAGTCGAGTTTTTTAATTTGTATTTGCACTTTTTGACTGTCTCACTTATGTGCGGGCCATAGGTCAGTCTCTTATCCAGAGTGACTCCCAGGTACTTCACCTTGTTTGCCCGTGGTATTGGAGCTCCTAGAGTCACTTCGGGGCAGGCTCCCCTTCTGGTTGCGAATGTGATGTGCGTGGACTTTTTGGGCGTTGATTCCGATGCTCCAGCGAGTTAGCCACCGATTGAGATCGTGCAAGTAATCTTGCATTTGACTAGAGGCTACTTCGGGCGATTTATTGCGACTCAGTATGGCTGTATCATCTGCGTACGTCGCTATAAGCGTGTCGCTGTTACTGGGAGGCAACGGCATGTCTGCGGTGTAAAGTGTATATAATGTTGGCCCAAGCACACTACCTTGGGGCACGCCTGCTCTAACTGGTCGACTCGAGGATTTTGCGTGTCCTTTTAGGACCTTGAAGCTTCTTCCTGTCAAGTAAGAGGCCAGCAACTTGAATTGGGAGACAGGTAAGGCTTTCCTGATCTTGTCAAGGAGACCCAGATGCCACACCCGGTCGAATGCCTGCTTGACATCGAGAAAAACTGCGGAGCAGTATTCCTTGTAGTTAATTTTTATAGTTTTTGTCTCTGCGCTGCTGGTGACTCAACTTAACATAAATTCCCGTTGTTTTGTTGTCGCCACCTACGTTCTATTAACGGGCAAACGCTCGATGCGACGCGAAGGGTTCTTTCTATTGATTTCGCCTAAATTAACGCTCAGACTGCCAGCGAGAGAGTGGGAGAGGGAGAGAGATGGAGATGGAGGGAGATAGCACGCGATTTAGCACATATGAAAAACGTAGCACAGCAGCAAAATATTTCGCTCTTGCCGCGCTGCAGTCGTCCCGCTGTTATTTTTATGACTTTTCATATTATTTTAGCTTTTTGGCTTACGCTTTGGCTCTTTAATGTGGCAGCATTCTTTTTGGCTCGCCCGCTGGCCAAAACATGTCTTTGCTTTTTAGTTCACTCCCTACCACACCCACACCGCCGCCCCCCGCCCCCGTTCGTCGCTCTGCAGTTCGTCTTGCTCGCTATTAAGCTATCAAGATTTGTAAAGTATATGAGCCAAGCAAACGCCAGAGCTTTGCATTGTGCTCGCTTGCTCAAGTGTGCTGCCGGCAGCAGTGGGGCTAGGGCGCAGGGGCGTTGGGGCGTTGGGGCGCTAGGGAGCGAGTGCAAAAACATTCGCATAAAACGCTATCTATCTCTTTTACACGTCAAGGACGACAGCAGGAGGGGCAGGCGGGTGGTCTATATATGTATGTGCCAGATATGGCTAGATGGCGTGTTGGCAACTCACAACAACAACAACAACAACAACAACAGCAACAGCAACGGGGAACTGCAGACTTTTTGACGATATCTGTGGCTAACCAGAGTTTACGACGTTTCACTTTATATATATTTTATACTATATATTCTGGCAGATTAGGAATTGCTTTAAATGCTTAAGTCAAATGCTGAGTGAACTGACTAAGACTAAAAATAGAACTCTACAAGCAATGCTAACTGAATCTGAAGAGTTATAAAGTATAACTATGTTAATCCTGTCTATCTCTCTCTCTCTCTCTCTCTATCTCTCTCTTGCTTTCACCTTTCCGCCACTCATTTGCAGCGCAATATCAATTTTGTTTAATTGCGCCCGCTGCAGCTGCAGCAAATGTCAGTGCATTACATTTGAAGTATATTTTCGAGAGCTGTGCCAAATGGGGCAACACTTTGTTGCAGCCACAACAAAATGCCTCGACACATTCATGTGGCAACTATTACCATAACATTTATGATTATTAACCTACAATGCAAGGCACTCTAAATGCAATTAAGATTACAATCTTTTATGGCTGAGCTGTTTGCTTGTAAAAATACAGCAACAAGAGCAGAGTGGCCGTCGGTGAAGGGGGAGGGGAGGGTAGTGAAAAGGATCCACAACAGCTGAATGGCAGCCCTGGCACGACAAACAATTAAAACATTGCGCCGCTTGCAATAAAATGCTGTTCCAGATGCTTATCATACGCCTCCACACCTCCCTGGGCTGAGCCCCCATCGAGCCTGTGGCTGTGCCAGCGGGTTATATTGCATAAGAAATAATTACTTTTTATATTACACATACGCCCCGCCAGCCGTCGCCCTGTTGACACTATTGATTGCCAGCTCTGCGGCCTGCCCACACCTTGCGTGTCGCTTATCGTAAGCTGTCTTCCAGCTCGTCCCCCACCCCCCGGCCGTAATGAAGACACAGCAAACAAACAAAGGCCGCGGCCAAAGCGTCAGACAATTGCCGGCTTGATAAGATCAGCAAAGTGTTTTTTGTGTTTGTCCAGCGGGTCAGGCAGGTGGCAGACCGCAGACCACAGGCCGCACACAGCCGTGGAGTAAATCAAGGCTAGACCTGCGCGCGACTCTATTCAATAAGGTCGAGCAGCAGGCACGGCGGGCGACTAATGCTCCGCCTCGAACAGCTGCTCAGGCTTATTTCTTATAAGAATTTTGATATCTTTGAGGCATTTCACTTTGGCTCCATAATCTGCGCTTAGCAGCATCTGCAGGGTATTTGAGCTTTGGCTTTATTTTGTATTTTTCCTCAAGAAAGCAAACATCAAAGAGCGCCAGCCATCAATGTCAACAGCTTGACTTGAATTTTATGCAAATGCTTCAAGTGTCACGGACTAAAATGGCAATTGAAACGCTAATGATGACATTTGGCAGGCCTAAACAGGCAGCCAGCCCCCAGTCCGGCAGAAACGAAAAAGAAAACAATAACAAACTAAAAGCAACACACACACGCACAGCAGCTGCTCTCTCTCTCTCTCTCTCTCTCTCTCTCTCTCTCTCTCTCTCTCTCTCTCTCTCTCTCTGTGTGTGTGCTTTTCCGTTTCCGGCGCGGCCAAGAAAACATTACAAATCGTTTTTGGCTGGCACTTGGAGCTGCTGCTGGTTGGGCGGCGCCTCCGTCTAGGCCTCTGGCATTTTTACGAGGCATTCAGCCAATTGACAGGCTTCACTCGCTCGTAAAAAAAATCAAGCAACAACGTAAGAAAAATGATGCGCAGACAAACTACGCAAACGAAATGAAACGGAACGAGCAACGAAAAAATCTTGCCTAAAATGTGCTTAAATATTTAAGATGCGACGACGACGTTGCCAGACTCGAAACTTGTTTTCTTTTGGAAAACATTAAAACGCATTTAGCAGCTTCTATATATATACATAGAAGAAGAAGAAGAAGCAGAAGCAGCAGCAGAAAATGTGCTGCCTACATTTTTGTTGTTGTTTTGCTGGGCATATAAATACTTATTATCGCTTATTTGAACTTGTGAATGTGGCGGCTGCTGCTTTTTCTCTTCTGATTTAGTTTTATTTGGGCTAAAGTATTTCCTCATCATTTTCGCCTTGCCGCTGTGCGTGGGCTGGTGCGTGAAAATCGATTTTTCTTGTCAAAAAAAAAGTGGGCGAAAAAATAAGGAAAAGGTCAAAAACAATAAAAGCCTAAATACACATACGCGCCTTTGAACTGGCTTTGATAAAAGCAGCCGCAGCAGCTCAAAAAGAAAAGTAAAATGGGTGTGAGAGAGATGGAGAGATTGAGAGAGAGTGGGAGAGAGGGCATACACAGATTGTTAGGGGGAGTCATTGTGTGTGCGTTTGGGGCTGGGGCTGGGGGAGGACTTGTAAGCCTCCAATCAATGGCTATACGTCGCTTTTGGTACGTGTGAATTTAAGCTGATTAAAGAATTTGCGATGGCTGCGTCAGGTCGGGGGCGTGGCTGGGTCTGGGACTGGGTCTGGGGTCGAGTCGAGAAAGATGGCAAAGAAAGAAAGCAGAAATTGATGTCTGCTTTTGGGCGCTGCCTTTAGCCTCTTTGGCCTTTATTTATGCCTTTTGTCTGTGTGCGGCTTTGTTATTGGGCTTAGTGGTGAATTTTTTAATTTGCGCCGTCTGCTTTTAGACCAGCCGCTCGCCTGTCGAAGCCAATCATCGCCGCCTCGCCCGACAAGTTCCAATCTACTGCCAAGCAATATATACAGTAGTATTTACATACATATATATTCATTGTATATTGACGCACAATATAAATTCAATTGAATTTGTCGCCTTTCGCTTTTTATTGGGCCCATGAAATGTACGCATAAACATTTCGCTGCGTACGCCCGCTAATAAGCCAGCCTCGCAAGGGCCCAGGTAGTGTTCGAGGCCCGATAATGAAATTGGCCAGCATAAATTGAGCGCCAATACAATTCAAATGCGTAATCATGCGAACTGCCAACAGCAGCAGCCCTTAACAGATATCCGCAGATATGGGTTGGAAGAGCACAGAAAAAAAAAAAGAAAAGAAAAACGAAGAGAACTGTGCACAAATGAGAAAAGTTTTTGCAGCCAACGCTGCGTATTATTATTATTAGTTTTTCGCCTCTCACACTTGGCCCGAGAAAAGTTTTGTGCCTTGCGCTTATTAGGAGCGTCGCTGCTGCTGCTGCTGCTTCTGCTCCTGCTGCTCCTGCTGCTGCTGCCGTTGTAGTAAGGGTTAGTTTCTCGCTGTCTATTCGAGCTGTTTCATACTTCATTGCTTTTCAATTTGATAAGGCGTTGTCTATAATAATCAGGCTGCCTGCGCAGCCAGAAAATGAGCCGCTCAAAGTTTTGTTGTTGCAGTTGTTGCTGTTGTTGTTATGCTATTGATAAGAAGAGCGAACCGTAAGGCGAACATTTTCACATACGCTTTCCAGCCGACTGACTGATGGATGGACTGACAGAGCAATTGTATGTCAGTTCTCTCTCTCTCTCTCTCTCTCTCTGTCTCTCTCTTGTTATCTTGCTGTCTCTGCTTTTGTTAATTTACTTTGTAATTTATCAACGCTGTTTGTTTGGGAGTGCGCGCATATTTTTATAGAGTTGATTTTTAATCTTTTGCAATCATTTTTGGGCAACAGCGCGGCGTAGGAAATGAATATTTATAAGTATGATGAATGAGGCGAGTCGGTAGGCAGGCAGCAGTCAGCTGATTTACTGATGTATGACACACGAAATACAGACACACACACACTCTCATAACACACACAGGGACAGCTCAGGATAAAGGTAAGGAAATTAATGCGCATTTAGAAACATAAATCTGTGTTGCGCTCGAGGAAATGGCACGGATTTCACAATTTATTTATAAATGAGAGAGCGAGAAAGGGCAGCAGCAAGACAGAGAGAGAGAGAGAGAGACAAAGAGTGTGTCAGTTCTTGGCCACACACAAACACCAGGCATGGCAGACCTGGCTTGAGGTACGCTGCGTATGAGTAATATTAATTTGACTTTAAGTCGCTTGCTCGCTCGTTCGCTGGCTTGGCTCAATTTGCTCGAGCTGTAGCTGTGTGTGTGTGTGTGTGTGTGTGTGTGTGTGTGTGTGTGTATGTATGTGTGCAGTTTTAAAATACGCAACGCAACGTAATGTCAACGTATGCAATTTACGTGACATCATTACGTGTTAGACAAATACAAATTACGCGTAAAAGCGAGAGACGAAGACGAAGCTGGCGACAATATGAGTTTGATAATGATGAAACATGGATGTGTGTGTGTGTGTGTGAAAGAAAGAGAATATCAAGATAAATAACTAAACGTGTGCATTCGTGTGTGTGTGTGTTTGTGTATGTGTGTGCTGAAGCAAATGAAATGAAAGTCATCAGACTCTAGATATGGCACAGAGAGAAAATTGCGTATGCGACACAGACAAAAGGCGACAAAGGACAATGTGCAACAATTTCGTTTCATTTAGAATGTGGAGAACGGGAACTGGTCAACATTCGTTGGAAATTTGATGAAATTCCAGCTCGTTTTTCTGCTTGATTTAATTTTTGCAAATAAACAAATCAAAAGAAGTGGAGGAAGAGGAAGAAGAGCGACAGCAGAGGAGCAGAGGATGCGAAATTTGTTGTGGCTGCGAATGCAAATGTCAGCGGCAAAGTTGCACTTGACTTCTGAGCTGAGCCTTCTCAAGGAAGCAATTAAACTTGTCCCTGTATAATTGCATTTGGCCTAGGCTTTTTGGCCCAAACAAAAGCCAAAGTCAAAAGTCGGCTGCTGCCGTTGAGTTGCCAAGTGCGCTGCTGAGCTGATAGCGGCCAAAAAGTTGAGCGCTTTAATTTCTTCGAAATTTCTTGGCCAAAAAGTAGCGGCAGCATCAGCAAAGGCAGTAGACAAAGCAAAGCAACAAACAAAAATGTCGACTTGATTGCGTTGCTGATGGGCCGATGGGTTGCCAGCAACGAGGCAACGAGGCATCGCAGCAGCCAGCGAGCCACACAATTGTGCGGACAGATTGCCGACGAGTTGCGACTGCTGCAGCTTGAAGTTTGAATCCCCAGCGGATTAGAAAAGTTTAAATTGTTGCCGCCAAGCGCTCGCAAAGCTCAACATACACAGAGCTCTGTGAGCTGTGCGCTGAGCGCTGAGCGTTGAGCGCTGAAAAGCTAAAGTAAAATCGAAGCAACTGGCAAATGAACGTCGAATGAATGAAGGGAGCAACGTAACGATTAGTGCTTTCATGTCCTTTGGCAAAGTTTAAAGGTCATCCGTTTGTACGGCTGTTGGCATCCTGCGTCTCTCTCTCTCTCTCTGCTAGCTCTGCCTTTGCTGCCCTGGCTCGACTCGCCTTCTGCTGATTTGACACATCAACTTTGTCAAGTTTTTGCCACAGCGACAGTCGACGGTCGACGGTCGACTCTTATGAGCAATGGCTCTGCATTTCCTTTCTCCCTCTCGCACTCTGTCCCTTGCTCTTCGTGCTGGTGTGTGTGTGTGTGTGCAGAAGCAATTTGTGCAATGGACATTTTTGGGCGCTGCGTTGCTTTGATAAGCGTTGCCAGCTTGAAAATGTCTTAAAAGATTGCGCGCAGTGCACTGACTTTTTGCGGCTGCCACCTGCCTCTGGGGCATCCTCGATTCGAGAGCAGGCTCTTTTGCGACAGCGAACGTAAACTGGAGCTTACGTAATGGGTAACGTAACGTGGGCATGGTAATAAATCTCATGGGGGCATGGTAATAAAATGGTTACAAACGTTTTCTTATGCAACGATATTGCATAAACTTTTTACGTAATTGCTTGCGTCACTTCTTACGTAGTTCCCACTGTTATGTAATTCTTTACGTTGTTTCTTACGTTATAGTTTACGTCATTCCTTGTGCCATAATATTAATTTAATATTCAATTAATTTATTTAATATTTAATATTTATAACTTCATAAGTACTGATTTTATATATTACGTAATTACGTAATTTCTTGCCTACAACATTGTTTACGTAATTCATTACGTCGTTGCAAACGTTGTTGTTTACGTCATTCTTCAGTCATTCACTTCAGAGCAGTATTGCGTATAATATGCTCGTATTATTATGAATATAATTATATGATATACTCGTATATAAGTATTCTGGAGTATTACCTACGTAATTGCTTACGTTATGTCTTGCGTAGTTGCCATTATTAACGTAATTCTTAAATTGTTTACGTAATTGCTTACGTAGTTGCTTACGTTATTGTTCACGCCATTCTTCACTTACACAACATATTGTGTATTATATACTCGTATTATATATACTATTGTATAATGTACTTATAATATAGGATAAAAATATACTTGTATGTAAGTTCTGGCGTATTTCCTACGTAATTGCTTACGTAATATCTTACGTCATTTCTTACGTCATTTCTTACGTCACTTCTAACGTCATATTTTACGCGGCTACATTTTCAGCTCCCGTAGGACCGATTTATATATTTCGTATATTATTTATGTATAGCCATTGTATAATATTCTTATAATATAGGATAATATACTCCTATGTAAGTTCTGGCGTATTTCCTACGTAATTGCTTACGTAATATCTTACATCATTGCTCACGTCACTTCTTACGTCATATTTTACGCGGCTACATTTTATATATTTCGTATATTATTTATGTATAACCATTGTATAATATTCTTATAATATAGGATAATATACTCCTATGTAAGTTCTGGCGTATTTTCTACATAATTGCTTACGTAATATCTTACGTCATTTCTTACGTCACTTCTTACGTCATATCTTACGCGGTTACATTTTCAGCTCCCATAGGACCGATTTTTAGGTACTTTAATCAGATTTATTGCTGGCTTTTGTGCTGCTATCTACACTATTCGTAACTACTGAACAAGTTTATGGCTGAAAGCGTTGTTTACGGTATATATAGGTAGATCTCCAGACCTATGCTTCCTTCTATTGCCTTAAGTAAATCTCATCAAATTGAACGAGTATTTTCTCGTCCTCCCTTAAGTAGAGTTTTCTGTTTTTAACAGTAAATTGACATTCTTTTAAAAAAGCATTTTGCTGGCTCATGCATAATGAGCTTGTCAATAAGTTTATCAATGCAAGAACTACTCGAGAAATGACCCAAAAAGAAAAAATCAAGTGCTGTGTAAATTATGCAAATCTTTGCCCATTTTTTTTTTCTCCCGTCGCTCTGTATATCAAAAGGTTGCAAGGGGCTGGGCACTTCGGAGGTGTGGAGTGAGGGGCGCAGTTTGCTGGGCTGTCAGAAACAAGCGTGAAACATGACAACAGCGGGGCAGCCCAGTAAAAACAATATGGCGCCCTGACCAGAGTCGGAGTCAGAGGTGGAGTCGGAGCGGGGCGCCCTTGTCCGGCAGCCATTGCCTGCCTTTGACAGTTCTACGTTGTTTTGCTATAACTTTTTTTTCTGTTCTCCTCGAATCACCCCACACACCGATCTCTAAACCAGTGCTGTATATTCTTTTCGAGGTGGTCTTTTTATTATTTTTGTTGTTGTTGTTGTTTTTTTGTTAAATGTCAAATTTTTGCAGACAGTTTTGACAGTTTATCGAAGCGCAAACGTAATTTCAGCTGACGTGTGTTGTAGGTGTTGAAAATAAGAAAGAAAGAACAAGAGATTTCAGTTTTGGGTTCGAGCCCGAATGCCACACACACACACACTAGGTGTGAATAAAAAGTTTCGTTGACGCTGCACTTTGGCCAAGCCAAGAAACTTAACTTACATAAGGAGCGACGGGTCAAGTTCTGGGTAGCTCTAAATGTGTTTGGCAGTAAAGTAATTATATTTCTGTGGCACCTATGGCGACTTGATTGCTGAGCGGCAAATTGAATTGCCAAATGGCAAAATAGAATTATGTATAAATGTATGTATGTATGTATGTATAGTATAGTATACAAGTTTGTTTTTAGTTACTTACCGCTGCGACTTTCATTTTCAGCTGGCTTCAGCTGTAAAGCACGGTTCATCTGCAAGAGACAGAGCAAAATGAAATGTGATGAAAAGTTTGCGCTAACGAGTTGCACTTCAGATAAAGCTTGCGCAATTGCTACTGACATACGCTTATTATTATGTTCGAGCAGTTTTAAAAGCAAGTCAACAGAAAATCCATACCCAAATTGAATTTGGCCATTTCGATGATGTAGCACTCTTCATAAACACCTACAAACAGCAGCATTTCAAGCATTTAAATGCCACTCAATATGCAAGCCCATCTTTGGCTCACTCTCTCTCTCTCATTTACTCTTTCGTTCTCTCTTTCTCTCGCTCTCTCACCATGGTAGTCTCTGCACATTTGCGCTCATTGCCTTTTACCCACGACTGGGCAGCCACATCCTGTGCCGCTTCATGCATCATTAAAGCTTAAATCTCACCCAGGCGACCCATGTCGACTGGCGGGCAACACTTAACGCCCATCCACAGTCCACAGCCATATCCTCCGACCCCGAACCGCTAGCAACCCCAAAGGTTGCCACTGACTCTGTAGCTCTGCAGCTCTACAGCACTACAGCTCGGCTACGTGTTGTGGTCACCTTTTGGGTTTATGGCAAATGAGTTATTTGGATGGTAGCCATACGAAAAATGCCATTAAAAGACGTTGAAATGAAATGCATTAAAATAAAACTTAATTGAAGGCTTTATGCCAAGCAGAGCCGAGCAAATCAATAAACCCGGACCGAAATTCGCATTTGATGATTGCTTTTTATATGAAACCAGGTGTCATTTTGTTTCGCCCCGGCCCGGTCCGATACGGCCTTAGATTGGCTCATCAGCGCTGGAGCTGCCAGTGGCCATGTTCGTGTCATTAGTACGATGAGGGACGACAGCTTGGCCAGGTTGGCCGGCTCCGGCCTGCTGCCTGTCGCATGCATATTTTATAATCAGCCATTAGTTTGCGGCAATTGAAAATGATTGAAGCTTTTAACTGCAAAATTCAATTGCTTTATAGAGAGTCTCCGCAACCTGGCCTCACCTGGCCACGCTTGGACGTCATGTCGTAAAATATTTAATGCCCTGGTTGGCGCATAGCGTTGCGCCTGAATTGTTATTGCTTGTTACCCGAAATTTTCGGGCCCGTTGGCCGGGTCTAGTAACTCTTTTTTAGTTGCTGCTAGTTGCTATAATACGGCTGCCGTGGCGCACGATCCATTAGGCGGGCGAGTAATTAAAATTGCGATTTATGCATGCGCATGAACAAGACCCCAATTTGGGCGCCCGCTTGTTTGTAATTCAATTATGTTAATGATTGGACAACATTTACCGTATTTACATTAATGCATAATGAATGAACGCAAAGGTTCGCATTGACTCCACTGGACACACACACACACACACACACTCTCTCTCTCTCTCTTTCACTCTGCTCTCGTGCCTAAATGCATCGTCAGGCTGCATATTTTTTTTTTTTTTTTTTTTTTTTTGATTGTAAAACTCGAGCTGTTGCTAAACAGTCAATGAGTGGGCTGGCTGATGGCAATTAAGTGCATTTCTCTGTCTGACCAAAGGCATGCCAGCCAGTCAGCCACGCCTGCCACGCCTCGTTGCCCACAGGCGCGCCACAATTGGCGTCGAGCATAAATTCGCTTTTGCCTTTTACTCAAAGCTCAGCTGGATAAATTAAGTGGTCGATGAACTGAAGCCTTGTTGATTTTGTATACAGCGACGCCAATGCCACCATGTTGTTGACAGTGACAGCATGCAGGACGACGATTGTTGTTCTCGTAGTTGTTGTTGTTGCTGTTGTTGCGACTAGGAGTGGGTCTGGCGATGACGCCGCAAAATTTAAACCAATGTTTAACCAAAAATGTTCATTTAGTCGCACGTACGTTGGCTACGTTGCTGCGGTCTGGCAGCTGGAGGTTTTTTGTTTTTTTTTTTTTCTGGCTAGCGGGGCCGGCGTCTGTGTGGCTGGTAAATGATTGATGTGGCCGGGGTAATAAATTGGAAAACGTTTTCCAGCTCAAGCAGCAGTATCTTGGCTCAACTCTGAGCTGCATTGCATTGCAAGTTGCTGACTGCCTGCTCCTGCTGCTGCTCCTGCTGCCTGCTCCTGCTGCCTGCTCCTGCTGCTGGCTGCTGTTGCTTTTGAATGCTTTATCAACGTCGACACCCGCAGCTGCTACGCACACAGCATGCAAAAACAACACTGAAATGCTCACATATCGAACCAGGCACACACACACACAGACACACACACTCTCACACGCACATGAGGGGTTCGAAGAGTCTATGGCATAATTGTCTGGCTTCTGTGTGCAGTTTTTCCTGCTGCATTTTTGATTGCAATCGTTGGTTAATGAACTCAATACACTCTGTCTCCCTCTCCACGCCCCCGCCAGCTCTCTGTGGGCTCTATTTGACCTCAATTTGATGTGGCTCTATGAACTGTAACAGTTTGCTTTAAGCCACAGCCTTTGCAAGCCAAAACAATTTGTTTGCTGGCTTTAAGTCAGCTCGTACTCATCAAGCATCGCTATCCCCCGCCCACCCCCCTCTCCTGCTTGTTTAGTGTTACTTAAGTGTAACAACATTGCTAAGGCATCTGAGTTGTTCTCAGCCTCTGTGGTTGCTTCATCTGCGGACGTTTGTTCGGTTTTTGGGCTGCAGGCTTTGCGTTCGCTCAGCACAAAGGCCCTGCTAATTATGGGTAGCAAAAAGGTTTCCCACTGTGTGTCAGTGTGTGTGTGTGTATTTGTGTGTATGTGTGGAAATTGGGAGCGTAATTAGCGCACATAATTTGAAATTTAAATGTAGCCAAAAATGCGCTGCGAACCCACATCTTTTGGGAAGCCTTTGAGAGTCAAAATGTTAATTAAATCTTTTGCTGGCGAGCCAAAAACAAAATAAAAAAGAAGAAGAACGAAATACAGCAACAAAAATTTCGTTTTCTTTTTTTTTTTTTTTTTTTTTTGCCTTAGCACACAATTAGCTTTATGACAAAGTGTTGAGCCGTTGACAAAGAGCGAGAGCAACTGGGACTGGGCTGTAGTCGGCGCCAGTGGGAACGTAAAACCGCAAATTTTAGCGCCTCGCCAAGTCGTGCATGATATGGCGGACTAGTCCAGGCGACGCCGCCTACGCGTATGCAATGCCAAAAACTGCCAAGTGCCAAGTGCCAACTGGCAAGTGCCAAACTGCCAAGCCAACAACAGCAACCGCTAGGGTCGCCTAGTCCATGTCTATATCTGTTTGTGTGTTTGTGTATGGGTGAGTGCATGAGCCCCACATAAACTGCGTTAGTTTATGATGACCCAGCGCCAAAGTAGGAGTTGCCCAGTCAAGCTATAAGTGCCTACATCTGCATCCCTTGCTGCAATTAGAATGCGGCGCCGTCTATTGAACCAGCCAAGTCACAACTGCCCATGCTCTTACTCTGTTTGTATCTCTCTCCATCTCTCTCTCTCTGTCTCTCACTGTCTCTGGTCAGTTGCGCTTTGTTGTTTTTATGCATTCGCCAACTCAACTACATAAAATGGAACAACGAAAATGCAATTAAAACTACGTTTTATGGCTTTGTTATGGCAGCAGCAGCAACGTCTAATACAGAGAGTGACTGTGTGCGAGGGAGAGGGAGAGAGAGAGAGAGAAAGAGAGAGAGAATCCGCCACATGAAAAGCGATTTTTATTATGCTTTCGACAAGCATGATGATGATGATGATGCTGCTGCTGCTGTTGGCAATGATCATTATCGCTGGTCTCGAATTGAGTGCGCTGCAAGTTTCTGTTGATAGAACAGTAATACTCCTCTAAGCAATGTTTGCTTATTGAAAACGCAGCTTGAGCTTCACTTTCTTTATATCGAAATTGTATAGTATATGGATTTAGTTCTTTCGAAAAATTTATCAAAAATCATCAAAGTTTTACGCAAAAGTTTTTTGTGTGCAGCTGCTGATAGAGAGTTGCGAGTTGAGAGTTGAAATTTTGTCACTGGCAAAGCCAGCAGCAGCGGCAGGAGGACTAGCGGCAGCAGGAGCAGCGACATGTTGTTGTGGAGCTGGCAGCTAAAAGCAAAGACAATGTTGCGCCTCGAGCGTGCAACAGCAAAACAAACTAACGAGCTAGCAAGCAAAACAATAGCACGAGCCCCGCCATCCATCTCACCTACGCTTAGAGCACGCTTTACTGCTGCGCCTGGCTCTGTGTGAGTGTGTGTGTGTGTGTGTGTGTGTGTGTGTGTGTGTGTGTGTGTGTGTGTGTGTGTGTGTGTGTGTGTGTGTGTGTGTCTTCTCGTAACAACCTGCCATAACTGTAGCTTAATCAAAAGTTTTTTGCACTGCGCTGTAGGGCAACGGCGACTATCAACCGCAACTAACACACCAACACACACACACACACACACTCACATACACACACTATATCATCCACATCCACATCCTTGGCATCCTTTTGATACTAATCAGTGGTGCTTCTCATGCGAGGCTGCTTTTTATGTTCATTCTCACCCATGTTGCACACGTTTGTTGTGGCTGCACTCTCTCTCTCTCTCCCTCTCTCTCTCTCCTTCTATCTCTTTTTCTCTTTAGTTTTTCTCTATATCTCTGATATATGATATATAGCAGCTGTATATAATGGTCGCCATGCTCGTGTTTGCAATTAGCAAGTGGCAATTAAAGTTGGTCTGGCTGACCAAAGATACATTGAGCCATTGGCATTGAGCGCGGCATAACTGCAATCTTTATTAATGCCATATTGTATGAGCAGACAATTGCTTGACCATTATACAGAGCGCCAGACAATAGAAGTCACCACTAGATAACAAATATTTTGTTCGATTTTTAAATTGGATTTCAACAGAAAAAAAAATGATTAAAGTTTGTTTACTTTAAAGCAAAAATCCAATAAAAATATAGAGTATATAGAAACAGCCGAATTGATGAAAACTGAAGTGAGAATGAGCACTTAATATTGGATAATAAAATATATACTATACAAAATAATTTGATTTACAATCAAAGTAAAAATGTTAATTTTGAAATCATTCGCAATATTTGTATTCTGTTTGAAATAGAAATTCTGAATATACATTTCAATTAAAATTAGTAAAATATTCCTAAGATTGGTTATCCAATTCTTAACTGTTCATTAAATACACATTATTATGTTTGTGTTTATATTATTTACACTTTTCACATATTTACATATTTTACAGTCTCGTCGTGACTACTGACAAGCACACAGCTGGCCTGAAACTCGTCTTGTGATTTTTGTTAATTCGTTAATTAAAAATTGTTACAAAGCCGCGTTAGTGGCAAAAGAAAAACTTGTACAGTGTCTTTTTATAGACACGGTGAAGACAATAATAATCTGCATTTCGCAAATTAATTAGAATAAATATTAAATAATAAAGTTGAAGTGCAATTTTTCGGTCGGGCTCCGGCCGCTTGACAGCGACCGCCTGTCAAAATCAGCTGTTCACTGGTTGGTGTCCATGGAAGTCGCACTGGCTGGTTGTTGTCCAAAGAAGGTTAACAATCAGCAGTGTTGCATATTATTGGGCAGTCGCAAATTTGGCAACAACAAATTTGTGAATCTTGCCCAGAATGGATGGAGGCTCAACTAATCAACCCCAGCTTAATATCAAGCAGGACAGGACTGAGAGGATGAGGAATATTGCTGGTGCGACGCCTGCAGAGCTGCGCACCCAACTGGCCGAAGAGCAATTAAAAGCAATGCAAGCGGCAAAAAGTAGAGTGGGTTTGGTCGCAACAAGCACAAACACCATTACTACGAGCACCCTAACATTTTCTAATGTTAGCTGCACTGCTAGCTATACTACTGGGAGCATATGTTCTACTGCCCTTGTTTCTAGCGCCGCATCTTCTTGCACAAGTGTGGCTGCTAGCCCTTCACAAAAAAAAGACTGCACTTTCCAATCTACTAAGCTGGCTGTCTCGAAGAAACATAAAAAAGCGGACAAACTGTCAAAAACAATCCGCAAAATGAACCCTGCCCAGCTTAGCGTAAATGTTGGGAGCCTAACCAAAAAGCCCTGCTGCATCCTCCTCAGCAGCTAATTATAGCAATCGCTTCGCAGCTCTGGCTGAAGAAGCCGAAGCCCTAATGGATATGGACGAAGAAGTTCAAGATAGGGAAAATGAAAGCAACCGTAATCCTGATAGAGAGGAACAGGAAAACAAAATATCTAAGCCTCCAGCTATTTGCGTGCCGCAGGTTAATAATATGATCAAATTTGAGACAGCGTTAAGTTCTGTTATTGCGGATACCGAGTATGAAATACGCACATCCAGATCTGGAATCTCGCGTATTTATACAAAAAACTCAAACGCATTTAGATCTGTCGTTGACATATTATCTAAGCAAAATTGTCAATTTTGGCATCATCAACTAAAAGAAAATACACCATATAGAGTGGTCATTAAAGACTTACACCCCAACGTCTCAAAACATCGAATTGAACGCGCTTTTACTGATCGGAACCTCACAGTACTGAACATCTACTGTCCCAGGAAACGAGACTGGCGCAATATTGAGATCAATGAAGAGGATGATGACGAATTGAATGAAGCTAAAACAAGACAAAGCATGTTCTTTGTTAATTTACAGAAGACGCCAAATGTTGCAGAGGCTTTTAAAATAACTCATATTGGAACGCACAGAGTTACAATATTAAAAGCAAAACACAACAGGGAAATAGTCCAGTGCTTCAGATGCCAAGACTACGGACACACGAAAAATTATTGCCTCAAAAACCCAGTTTGTGGTAAATGCTCAGGTGACCATTTTACTGGCTCCGAGAACTGCCAGCTAAAGTCTAGTGAGACCTCCATATGTGCCAATTGTGGAGACAACCACATTTCCAGCTTTAAAAGCTGCACAGTCAGAGTCAAGCTAAGCAAAAAGCTAAAGCCTGATGCAAGATTGCCCAAACATGGACTTCCAAACAATAACAATCATGCAGACATTCAGAATTCTAGAGCGCAGTTTATTTCAAACGCCACTGTTCAGAGAGGCTTTTCTTATGCGGATAACTTCAGGCCCAAAGTAAATCAGCAAAATATTACCAGAACACAAGTGTCTAGGTCAAATGACAATGCTGATGACCGAGAATACGACAGCAAATTTATCCTTTTAGAAAAGGCAATATCAGATCTAAATTCAAGAATGGATCAAATGTTCAAACTTATCCAGGAAACAATGGAAGCAAACAAAGCCTTTCGTGTCCTGGTTCAGAAGCTCATTTTAAAATGATCAATTCGAGTTTAAAAATCGGATTGTGGAACGCAAGAGGATTGGTTAAAAGCAATGACGAGCTGAGACTTTTCCTTGATGCTAAATCAATTGATGTGATGTTGGTCACGGAGACACACATGCGCCCAGGCCTTAAAATTTATACACCTGGATACAACCAATACTACGCAAATCACCCCAGTGGTACAGCGAAAGGCGGATCTGCTGTGCTGATAAAATCTAACATTGTTCATGACATCACTGAACCCATTTCAAATAATAATATTCAATCGGCTAGTTTGAGTTTGATGACAAACATCGGAAGCGTCATAATATCATCAATCTATCTTCCTCCTAACGAGCCCTGGAGTGAAAATGATTTTAAGGTACTACTTCAGTCCCTGGGAAACCGGTTCATTGCAGGAGGAGACTTTAATGCAAAACACCAATGGTGGGGAAATTCACGGAGTTGTTATCGTGGAAAACGGCTGCAAGAGGCCATCGCAAGTGGTACTTGGCAAGTCCTAGCAACCGGAAAACCAACTTTTTATTCATTCAACACCCTGCTTACTCCCTCTGCACTCGACTTTTTCATATATAATGGGTTCGCCACTAACAAGCTATCTGTCCAGCTGCATCATGAGCTTTCGTCGGATCATTTGCCGGTCGTAGCGACTTTGCATCAATCACCACAGCTTAGACCAATGAGGCAATACATCCTTGCACCTGGAGCTCGCATTAATGAATTTAGGACAAACTTAGAGAGCAGAATTCATCTAAACACTCAAATAGATAGCGCGGCTGACGTAGAAGATGCGATTACACTGTTTATGCGAAACATATCTTTGGCTGCATCATACGCGACCCCAGAATATGTACGTCATACAAGACAGCATCATATGGTTATGCTGCCCCCAAATGCTGCTGCTTTATTGCGAATGAAGAGAAGGCTGAGGAAAGAGTATGTGCGAACGGGAGATATACGCGTCCACCAAATTTATAAAAGAATCTCCAATCGCGTACAAAAAGTACTCGCTAAAATCAAGCAATGCAGTATCGATCAAATGCTGGAAAATGCTGGCTCGGATGCGTCTTCCAACTACTCCCTTTGGAAGCTCACAAGTCGTTTTAAAAAAATTGCAGCTCCAAAAGTACCGATTAAGGATACGGCAGGTAGATGGTGTTACTCCAGCCAGCAAAAAGCTGATACATTTGCAGACAGCCTACAACAGCGATTCATGCCGTTCAACTACACCGACGATGCTACGCGAAGAACTGTTGAGCTGCAGCTGGATATGCCGTTCCAGATGACTCTGCCTGTACGGCCTGTCACACTGGAGGAAGTAGTAAATATTATTAAAAATCTGAGGGTTAAAAAATCTCCTGGAGAGGATAAGCTGGATAACAGAACACTGAAGCTCCTACCCAAAAAAGCTCTCCTATTTATAGTGCTGATCCTAAACAGTATGCTCAGGCTGGGACACTTCCCAAACATCTGGAAGACAGCGCAAATAAAAATGATCCCAAAGCCTGGAAAGAGTCCTAGTGAAGTAGATGGGTATAGGCCAATAAGTCTTCTTCCTGCCTTAGGAAAGATGGCCGAAAGAGTAATCCTTGACCGGATCCTGCAACTTGAAGCAGTCAAACAAAGAATCCCAAACTGGCAATTTGGATTCAGGAGAGGTCATGGTACTCCGGAGCAGCTTCACCGAGTGGTCAATTTTATCCTGGACGCTTTTGAACACAAGAAGTATGCAGTTGCTGTCTTTATGGACATAAGGCAAGCGTTTGACAGAGTCTGGCATGACGGACTACTATTCAAACTTAGAAGCGTTCTCACTCCACAATTGTACCAGATTGTCAGCAGCTTTCTGCGAGATAGAAGCTTTAGGGTTGATGTTGATGGTATTAAATCGTCAAAAAGACCAATATGTGCAGGCGTGCCTCAAGGTAGCGTTCTCGGCCCTACCTTGTATACTCTGTTCACAGCCGATATGCCCTCACATAGCGACATCACAGGAGTAAACCGGAACAATGTACTGATAGCCACGTATGCCGACGATACAGCCGTACTGACAAGTAGTACCTGCATCAATAAAGCTACAGAGTCGTTGCAGCAGTATGTGAGCAGTTTTGAAGACTGGGCGTGCAAATGGAACATTGGAATTAACGGGAGCAAATGCGCAAACGTTACATTTACCACAAGGCCTTTAAACTGTGGTCGCATTAGCATGCAGGGTTCAACACTACCGCACAAAAGAAGCCACAAATATCTGGGCGTAGTGTTAGATAGAAGGCTTACATTTAATATGCACACCACGATGGTCAAAAAGTCTGTTTTGTCCAAAAGCGCAAAGATGTCATGGCTTCTTAAGCCGGCCAATAAATTGTCACTATACAATAAAGTGACAATTTATAAAGCAATACTCAGCCCCATATGGAGATATGCGCTTCAAATCTATGGGATTGCGGCAAAAACAAATCTCAATAAAATAAGAGTTGCACAAGCAAAAATCCTCCGGCAAATTTGCAATGCTCCCTGGTATATGCGTACCAGGGACATTGAAAAAGATCTCAGGGTCCCCAAAGTTGGAGACGTTATGCAAAAGGTAGCTGCTAGCTACCTTGCAAGACTCGAAGGCCACCCAAACCCTTTGGCAAGAAGACTTAAGAAAGCAGCCAGAAAAAGAAGACTGAAGAAGTGCCATCCACAGGACCTCCCTGCGAGGTTCCTATAAAAATGTATCAAGTCAAATTGCATGTGATTTACGTAAAAATTGTTATTGTTTGTTGATGTTTTTGTTAATTGTTATATTGTTATTGTTATGAAATTTCTGTAGTGTGTACTGTAAATAATTGTGTCTTTATGTTCAACTTGTTAAGCTGCCAATTAGGTAGTAAAAAGCCTGTTTAAATAAAATAAAAAAAAAAAAAAAAAAAAAAAAAAAAAAAAAAAAAAAAAAAAAACATATTTTAATGCGCGCTCAAAAGTATGCTATAAAATTTGTTTCTTCGCTTGCAGCTTTCTCCTTGGCGCAAATACGATGTATTTATTGAGGTTAATATTTTAAAACATACCTAAACACACACCCTCACACACAGCACACACACACAGGCATGCCTATTATGCCAGCGAAATCAATATTATTTTATGCCCGTCTCGAATGACAGCCCACATGTGGCCAAAATCTTGTCACTCTGCTATGGGCGCCAACGAATACATTCATTCCAGCTCTGTGTCTTCCGGCTTGTTTAGCTAATTCGTGGGCTTCTATAAATACATGTATGTGTATACATACAGCTCTGTCCAAGCTAGGCTAATAAATTAAACGAACTAATGTTTTGTCAGACGCCGTCGTGTCGAATGGCCTCTAATTAATGGCAAACCTTTCAAGGGGCTACACCTTGCTTTTGCTGGGGCCCGGGGGAGAGTATTTCGATATGTTTCTGGACAGCCCAGTCATTAGCATGCGTTAAAATGCCGTTAAATGTGTAACGGAAACTCGACGCAAGGACATGCCATATAAATTTTCCGTTTTCCTTCGTTTCACATTTTATTTTTTTATTTTTACATTTTCACATTTTGTTTGCTGCTTCGTCGCTTCGCATAATAAAAATGTCATAAATATTTTTCTTTATTTATTTTTTTTCGGCCTGCTGTGTTAATTTTTTCTAATTGTCTAAAATTTAGATAATTACATGCCATTAATTATTTACATAATAACATTTTTTCGTCATCTTCTGCCATATTTTCACTTCTTTTTCTATTTTTTCTTTTTGACAATTTTGTGGTTGACTTGGCCTAGCCATGCGTACATATATAGTATATCCAATATATTGCTGCTATATGCGGGGCGTAAAATTAAATTTACATAATTTATGACTTACTCAGCTCAAAAGTGTGCCAGTGTGTGTGTGCGAGTGTGTGTGTGCGAGTGTGTGTGTGTTTGCGGCATGTGCCGTGTTGCATAATTTTAGGCATTTTTATTGTGGCGTAAAATTTGAATTATGAATAGGAATACACACACACACGCACACAGACACATAAACTGTTTGCTGCTTTGGATATACGTATATATATACGGTTTTTTTTATCCGTGTTAGGGTTACATTCAGGGGTTATTAGTAATTTATTTGCATATTTTGAGGAGCGGGCGCTGTGGGCGCAGCAGGCAGCAGGCAGTCGAGCTGATGGACACGCCTGGAGCTGCCGCTGGCATTCGAGTGTTTGGTTTTTAGGTGTGTGTGTGTGTGTGTGTGTGTGTGTGTCTTTTGTGTCAACTTGGTCGGGCACAAAAGTCAGTCAAGTGTCGTTTTCGGAAGACATAAATTTTGAGCCGGGTGGGCGGAGTGTGAGTGCTTGTAGCACAGGACAGGTGTCCTGGATGAAGGCAAGTATAATTGAATAGCGGAAAAGGTTTCACATGGATTTCAAATGACGTCTGCCCGTGGGCCACAATGAAGCCAAAGCCAACTGAAGCACATGAAATGAGCTTAGATGATTTTATTGCTGAATAGATTCATGTGCTACACTCACACACACACACACACACACACAGCGAACGAAAGAAATAAAGAAGGAAAGAAGTGATATAAAAGGTGGCTTAAGCACATAATACAGATATACAGGCCATGAAAAGCTTCAATTATAAAATACATAAATGCATATATACAGATATACAGATATAATTTTAAATGAGGCACGCTTTAAGCTCTGCTTGACGGCAAATTTATGAGCCTCTATCGATTATTTGGCCGATATTATTTAAGGAATATCATTTCGGCCCGTCATGCTAGGCAAACATTTCAAGCATGCGTGGCGGGAGTGTCTCGAGGGCTGAGCATTGATTGGTTGTTGCCTAGTCAAAGCGACGTTTAAAGCATACCTTGTCCCGAGCTGAAGCCCACTCAAAGCGGCTTATATAATGGCCAATACAACATTTTTGTTGCATACCAACGGGCGCACGCAAGAAATGCTTATAAATTACATAAGCCAAGAGACAGAGCAGGGAGAGACAGAGCGAGAGGGGTGCTGAGGCAGAGCGAAAGGGATGGCATGCCAGCCGGCTGCTGTGCCTGCTCCAACAAAGCACTCAACTGTGAAAATGTCTGTTAAGGCCAACACACACGCACAGCCTCCACTCATGTGTGTCCTATATAGGGCTACCTTGCTGTCAACAGGATGACAGTTCATATAGTATATGGACATATCTATATATCTATATATCTATATGTATATATGTATATATGTATATATGTATATATACATATATGTATAGCCCTGCCTTCAACTGTCAATTGAGTTGGCATGTTGGCAGTCTCTTGACTTATGTTCAATATGGAATGCGCATAAGCACACACACAGATACACCAACACACACAAACATATTGCCTAGTCAGCCCAAGCTGTAGGCGCCTTTCTAATGCCTGGCACGTATTTTAATTGATTTGTGCGCACAGCTGAAGCAGCTCATTACATGACCAAAAGCAGGGCTACAAATTGAAAAGAATAAACATAAAAACAGACAGAGAGCGAGTGTGAGAGAGAGAGAGAGAGAGGAGAGGGGAGAGAGTAGGAAATCACTTTCAACAACGTTTCACAGGCATTGCAAACAAACAAACAACGAGTCAAACGAGTGAAAGAGCTGGCCGTGGCCAAAGGATAGCCGTGGCATCATCATCCTCCTCCTCGTCGTCGTCGTCGTCGTCATCGTCGTCTATTTGCTCAACGAGTTTGATGTCTGATGATGATGCTCCATTTATTATTAACTTGAAATGATTTTCGGGCTGGCCGCGTGGAGGTGACGACGCAGCGATTGAATGCACGACTGCATCAAATGGCAACTGTGCGCGTTCTCTCTCTCTACCTCTCTCCCTCCCTCCGTCTCTCTCTCCCTCTCTATCTGTAGATGTATCATTGCTAGAGTATCTCTCTCTCTACGTGTGTGTAAACACGTGTGAGTTCAATTGGAAAATCGTGTGCTGCATACGCCGCTTCTTCTTCTTGCTGTTGCTGTTGTTGTTGTTGCTGTTGTTGTTTTTGTAAACAGCATCGCGCACATACTATATCTCAGCGCAATTCGAGCCTGTGCGCCAGTGTGTACACACTTTAAGCTATATTCGCGCTGTTTATACACAGCTGCAGCTGCAGAAATTTACGTGCGCTTAATATTTAAATTTAAGCCGCATTGAATTATATGTGAAGCGCTGCGATTGCTGCTGCTGCCATTCGATGCGCGAAGATTGAGGAAATTGCAAGAAATTTTAATAGAGCTGAAAGTGAAGCGAACTGATGAGAGAAATAGTGATAGATGGAATAGCAGTAAGTAAGCAAGGTAAGTTTCTATTTTGGTTAATGTAACTTCATAGCAGTTCTAATGGAATGGATCTTGGCCAGGCTGCATGCTGATGTTGATTACGTTCTGGCAAATATTCTAAATTTTCCAAGAAAAAATTTTCTTCCTCAAGTTCTCCATAGAAGCTCAAGCAAACATTAAAAAAAAAAAATAAATAAATAAAAAAAATTTAAAATATTTATTTTTCTTTTATTTATTTTTACATTTCTTATTCAAAAATTTAGTAGCTACGTGTTATCTATAATACGTATATATACTCCCATCAAAATAGCTTTTCTCTGGTTTTTTTAGCCTACATTTGCATGTCCGCTCAAATTTCATTTATCCAAGAGCTTAGACACTCACATTCCAGAAGAGTTTAACAGCATGCATTGCTTATTGGTATTTATTCAAATTATAACAGTCTCTTTACACGTTTTCTATCTCCTGACAATTTTTGTATCCCCCTTTTTTTTTGGGGCAGATGCATAAATTTAGAGTGTATGCACCCATGAAAACCCAGAAAGTGATAAAGAGTGCGAGAGAGAGAGAGAGAGAGGGAGAGAGAGGGAGATGAGAATGCTTAACTTTAGCTACGGCCGTTTGTCAGCTTTAGCCACTTGACAGTCGCCCCGAGGCTGTGCTGAACTCCAGGACTCCTCCCCCGAGCCTTGCAAATTTATGCACACATCCCCGCTCCAGCAGCCAAAGTCCTTAGCTCTTTGCCATTTAGCCAACCCCAAGTGCAATCTGCTTTGGTCTCTCCGTCTCTCGCCCCATCTGCCATATATCAAAGTAACGCCAAATGAAAAGCGACAGTCGAGCAGTCGAGCAGTCGAGAGTCAAGCATTGCTGCCGCCTGGCTTGCAATTTATAAATTGCAAACAAACAAAAAAAAAAAAAAAAAAAAAAAAAAAAAAAGAAGCAAGAAATGGGAAAGAAAAGGAAATGAAACAAAAGGACAACATTTGCTTATATTTTATGCAATATGCCAACCGCGTTTTATTAAGCAAATTACGAGAGACGAGCAAATCTCGACACGGCGTCCCCTCAAGTCCTACTTATGACCTTGGCAAACAGCCTAACGCGCATTCTCTTAAGCAATTTGGCAAACAGACTCCACTCGACTCGACTCGACTCGACTCGACAGAGACTCGCAGCTCTTAACGCACATTTTCATATATAAATTATTAATTTTGTATGCCCAACCACACACACACACACACACATGCACACACAGGAGTCGGCAGGCAGGAGTCTCGTGTAGGCAATGGCGAGTAAAATGCATTTTGTGCTCCATTAAATAATAAAAGCAAACGTGGCAGATAGCAGCCGCCAGATAGCGGCCCATATACGACGCTGTATACACAATAAAAATCTTACACGAAGCGCATAAAAATAAAGCAGAGCAGAGCAGAGAAAAAGAAAAGAGAAGAGGAGCAGCAAAAGGAACGACTTGAATCTCAGGTCTCATGACTTGGCTGCTTATCTAAGTCGACCTCCCCCAGAAAAAAAACCCCATTGTGATTTTTAAGTTGTGTGTACGTGTGTGCGAGTGTGTGTGTGTGTGTGTTTGTGTGTGTGGGCGAGAGTGCATAAATAAGTAAAGAAATGCCTGTCGCTTAAGATTACAGAGCAAATAAGCAGCGTCGAGGACATTTGAATGTTGCTACCGACACGCACTTACTTATTCATAGTCAGGTCTGTTGGCTGGCCCCCGCCTCGAGCCGGTATAAAAATCAGCATAAACGGCAATTGTTATGGCCTGTGAATGGAACACCGTGCAGTTTGTGAGCTGAGTGCGGGCCCACAAATCAATGACACAGACAACTGCCAGAGCTGCCAGTCAAAGAGAGCCAAAGACTCAAAGAGTCGACAGAGCTAGACGGCCAACACTTTAATTTAGTTATGAATTACCAAAAAAGGACTTGACTCAATAATATTCGAGCAGCACTTAACAGACAAGACTTGACTGCTCTAAGAGTGTGTGTGTGTGTGTGAAGGGCTGTAAGGGCGCCTACACGCACGTGTCCTTGTCAATGACAAGGGAAATTTTACAACTTTCAAGTTTAATTTGCCAAAAGTAGCAATCAAGCAGGAGGCGGCAGGCGGCAGGCGGCAGGCAGCAGGGGGCAAAAACAGAAATAACAACAAGGGTTGATTTTTTAAGTGTGCGTGTGTGTGTGTGTGTGAGTGAGAGTGTGTAACCCTTTCGACCTAATTGCATGGAAGTTGTTACGCTGCCAGTTAAATTGTAAAAATTAAAATGTATAAAATGTATATAATTTATATTAAACCAAGAGCTAGAGAGAGAGAGTGAGAGGGGGAGTGAGAGAGCTGCTGTGTCAGTCATTCAGGCAGGCCGTCAGTCAGCCATTCACTCATTCAGTTGGAACGCTGCCTGTTTTATGAGGTGTTAAGTGGGCTTAAATTAAAAGTCGTGTCGAGATGCGGGGTTGCTGCACTAAATGTGTTGAAATGTTTGCGTATTTGTTCAAGTTATGGCAAAATACCAAGAGAAACAAGTGAGTGTGTGTGTGTGTGCGTGTGTGTGTGTGTGTGTGGCACTTGAGCGCTGAGCTTGTGAACCCCTGAACTGACAAACGACCTCTCCCAGCTCAACCCAAACTCTCTGCCCACCTCTCTCGATCTGGCTTGTTGTTTCATTAGCGCCCTAAGGGCAGAGTGAGAGATAGAGAGTGGGGAAGACAGAGAGAGCAGGCGGAAAAACTTGATTTTCGTTTGCTTTTGCTTCTGCTTCGTCTTCCTTAAGTTATTCACATGTGAGTTATAAATTTATTTTTAATAAACTTTTGTAGAGCAACGATATGAGTGAGTCGTGTGGGCGTGGCTGGGCCACCTATGAGAAGGTAGCATTTGCTTGATTGTACGCAAACATTTGGTTATGTCATCATTGGCCCAGAGACAGTCCATGATAAGGCCATTTAAGGTAGCACTTAATCTGATTATCACGCCCGGTCACTTTCAGCCGCTGACCTCAGGCAGCAGAGATAAGAAATCTCGGATAGTTAAGGCTCAGGCCGAGTGTTACCTTTACAGGGGCACACGCTGCATATTCTCACAGGCAATTACGACTGCATAATAGACACTTCCCCACTTGGCGAGGAGCGCGGGCCAACACGTGCTCGTATTTTGTGCCAACGACAGCCAAATTGCTTATTAAAATAATAATATGGCCAAAAATTAAACATCGAACTGCAACCCTCGAGGGGGCAGACAAAAGCCACCCTGCACATGTACAAACTCTCAGCTGATAATGAAAACATTCAAGCACACACACACACACAGGCACACACACACACAATTACACAAAAGGGATACAAGCTGAGCTAAATGAAAATCTGGGGACTAGTCAAATTTTATGGGCACATAAAACGCGGCGCGTCTTAAACTTTAAAAACACGGAAACAAGTCAAGCAGAAGGCAGACAGAACGACAGACAGAGAGACAGACAGACAGACTTTGGCCTATGCTTTGATCATAAAATGCAAGTTTTTCGGCAGGACACGAACTATCGACCCAAAAGGACAAAACGCCTAACCAAATGAAAAGCAAATTAATACAGAGAACCTCGGGACGCAATTTATTGACAGTCGAAGTTTGTCAGAGATCAAAAGATGCTCATGGAATTTGCACAGGCTGTGGCAGGGGGCGGTGGGTGTGTGCAAAATGGACATGTACCAATTTTCTATATATAACAGCCTGCTTGTGTGTGTGTGTGTGTGTGTGTGTGTGTGTGCGAGCAAGCAATAAAATAAATGACAATGAATGACTGAGCAAATGAATAAATGAGAGAACATTTTTGCTTTGAAATTCAAATTTCAAAAGTTGTCATGACATTGTGTTTATGACAGCGAGTGTGAGAAAGAGATACGGGCAGCCTGCTCTCTCTCTCTCTCTCTCTCTCTCTCTCTCTCTCTCTCCTTGCTCGCTTGCCTACATTTGTCTATCTCTTTTTGTTTTATACTTTATTTGGCTGCATATTTAAAATTGAATATTTGCACGCCTTGAGCATTTCAGATTACAAAGATCTACTTTACTTGTGCACACACAAACAAACATCTCTCTCTCTCTCTCTGAGTGTGTGTGTGTGTGTTGTCATTTGCATGCATTAGATGCGTTTCTGCTATTTGCTCTGCTCAAAGCCATTTTGAGCGGTTTATTTTTTGTGTGCGCAAAATGAATTTGCCAAGTGCTGAACTTTTTGCTCTTAAAGCCAATGCGAATATGAGTTTTCTTTCTGTTTTTAGCTAAATGAAAGTGAGCGAAGATGTAGGTAGGTTCTGTTAGGGCATTTGAGTGCTATATACAGCAATAAGTAATAAGAGTTAATAAGAGCGGCATTTCAATTAGATATGTAAGAGCAGCTTTTGCAGGGGGAGCTGTAAGATAGGGAATGCTGCTTACTAAGTGCTCGCTCTACCTGTGCTCCCTCTCTCTCTCTTCCACACTCTCTTTTGCTATATGTCTATTACCACCTCTTGGAGCTCCAATATTTCTGAAGCTCAATATCTCACACTGATATCTCTCTTACACTGACTCTCTCATGTACCCACAGCCCCAGAGTCTCTTCCTAGGCGATAAACAATTTGTGTTGCTTAATTGGGAATTCCAATGAGTAGCGCGAATTCATCTAATACATTTTCATTTAAGCGCAGCTGCCCGCACTTGACTATGCTAAACAGTTCCCTTTCCACCTTAAGCCACGTTAAATTTTTATTTGTTTTTTTTTTTTTTTTTTTAATTTTGTCTGCTGTCGAAAGTCAATTGAAGTTGAAATGAGAATTGAAATGGCTAGCAATTAAAGATGATGACGCCTCCTGCACTCGAGACCGGATGTAGACTCTGCTCTCTGTCTCTCTCTCTCTCTCTCTCTCTCTCTCTCTCTCTCTCTCTCTCACTCCCTCTCTCTGTTTGCCCACAGGCTCGAAACACTTTGCATAACATTAAGCTGCGTCGATTCATTTTTTGTTGTTGATTTTCATTATTTATTTTTTTGTTTTTTCGTGTTTTTTTTTTTTTATTCTCTGTGGTCGACCGCAGCGCCATAAAATATGCACCCGGCGCTTGCTGAAATTTCACACAGCAAAGTAAAAGCCGACGCTGAAGTATGCAAAATGTGTAGAGAGCGCGGCACAGAGAGCAAAGCGCCTAAAAGCATATTTCAATTAAGCTATCACCTTGAATTATTCTCAGGCCTCAGCTTTAGCCAGGCAGCCACCCATGCGACGCCTAAAAAGCAGCCCACAGTATGTTGTCTTCTCCCGGGGTTCCGTCTCTTTTTTTTTATTTTTATTTTTAATTTTAATGTTTTCATTCAGCAGAGCAGCGACAGCGGCGGCAGCAGCGACAGCAGCAGCGGCAGCGGCAGAGTGCGCTCGCAGAACGGTAAAACCGCTCGTCAAAATTTGCATTTAAATGAGGCGCAGAGGCGACTGACGGACGGGCACCAAATACAAACAGACACACTCACACACACACACATACATGTGTATATATGTTAACTTTTTTTTTGGCTGTCTTGCGACTGGGGTGAAATTTTTATGATTGCGGTGACTGCCAAATTGTCAGTGGTTGAGCGTGAGTTTTCCGGAGGGGAGGGGGAGGGGCGACGAGTTTGGGAATTGAACGTGGGTGGGGTGATGTGGCTTGGCCGTTGGGGGTTGGGGCTGGGGTTGGGTTGGGGATGTGTGTGCTTGCGCCTGACTGCATAAAATGTAAATATTCATTAATATATGTGTAAGCATTTGAGTGTATCTGTATGTGTGCACGGGTCAAAGCACCCCCACACACACACACGCACACCCACTCAATCAAAGGCAAAGAAACAAGGCTGTTAATAAGTTGCCAGCGAATCGAATTAGAAAATGCTCATAATGAGTGCTAAAAATATTTTGCATAAATATTTTTTATTTTTGATTTTTCTATAAATATATAAAATTCTTTAATATACACTCTTTAATTAAGACTCTGAGAATTCGCATAAGCTCAAACAAGCCTCCATTTTATTTATGGCATTTGTACCTTTTCATATTTGGCATCTTAATTAACAAAAATTTGGCTGAAGTCTGGCATGGCGCAGGCATTGCCTGGCTTTGGGGCATGCAAAAAATTACAATTAAAATGCAAGCCAAGCCTGCAGACATTGGCTGCACAGCTCATGTGGGGAGCATGCAAAAATGCACAAGCACACACACACACACACACACACAGTCACACCCACACACATATACAGTTGTGCACTCAGAGCAGCAACCATTAGTCGCCTCATTCATCGTCATCCTTCATCCAGCTGCCTTCGCTTCGCTCCGCTTGGCCAAAAATTTTTGGCATAAATGCCATAAACAGTTTATTTAGCAACGCAAAATTAACTGCAAAATGTAGCAACAACCGACAACGGCAAAAAACTACAACAACAGCAACAACAATGCTGAGGCAAGCAGACGACGGATGATGCTACCCAAGGCAGCAATTGCCACAGCCTGCCAAAAAAAAAAAAAAAAAAAAAAAAAAAACAAAAATAAGGCAGGAAGGAAGGAAAGCTGAGGCAGCTGGAGGAATGAGCTCAACTCGACGCTTTATGACGTTTTACTTCATGTGCAGCTTCATAATTAAGTGGCTCCCGAGTGGGTGGTTGGGCTGTGGTGCGAGCGGCTACCGTTGTCTCCTGCACTCCGGGGAGCTTTTAGTTTTGAGCCACGTGAGAAGCATCAGCGCGCTTAGGTCAAATTCAGTGGCCTGACCCTCTACATAGGTGTAGAATTCTTATATGTACCGCAGCACACACACACACACATGCACACACATATATATACACATAGACATATACATTAAAAGACGCACATAAAAGTGTTAGCAGCTCGTTTTCTGTACTTACTAATTTGATGGCTGGTGGTATTAATGGATGATGGCAACTTACCTGCAAGAGATGGGAGAAAGAGAGAGAGAGAGAGAGAGAGAAGGAGAGAGTGAGTGAGAGGCAAGATATTAATATTAAATGTGCAGTTGAACAGATATTCAAGTAATTGGTTTATGTTATTAGCCGAGTCATTAGGGAATGCTGATGATGAGGCATGAGGCATGAGGCGAGAGCGGGCAGGCAAAGGAAATAAAAGTGAAAGAGAAAGATTATAACTTTAATTGGAGCTGAGATAATGGCCGAACTATTAAGCTTATTAATAAAACTGTGCGTAAGCAGAGCAAGAAAACTGCTAAATATATATATAAGTATATATATAATTTATATGGAATACTCCCCAAACACATGCACAAGGAAATCTCTATACATATGAAGACTTCCTTGTCCAATGTATTCTTTAATAAAGTAAAAGCTTTTTCAGCTGACAGTTGGCAATGTGTGTTGACCCTTTAAAAAAATTGATTAACAGCCCTTAAAGCAACTAGAAAATGTTTGTTGAGGCAGTTAGCAAATGCTCAAAGGAGCAAGACAGCAAGAGAGACAGAGAGAGAGAGAGAGAGAGAGAGAGACAGAGAGCGAGCGAGAGCTGAATAAAATGTCATAAAAATTCTATTTTCGTATAAAATTTCGAAAGTAATCTAATAAATATTGATTTTCATTCGTCATCGACAACGTCAACGCTGGCGACGACAACAACATCATCATCAAAAGCAGCACCAGCAGCTCGAGTTGGAGCAGAAGCAGCAGCAGCAGCAGCAGGAGCCGCGTTGTGTAACCCTACACGTGCACACACACACACACACACACACACAGACCCAGGACACGACACGAGCGAGGGCGAAGGCGAGAGACAGCAGGCGCAGTCAATAGTCGTTATTTGATATAGTCGAAACCAACAAGCAACCCATGATGAAACGTGCCTGGGCGGCTGACCAGTGCGACCACACGCAAGGGCCAGCAGGGCGTGCGCGGGGGACTGTCGAGGAGGAGGGAGGCGATCCCAGCGCTGCAAGGGATGAAATCATGCGCGCAACTCGTTTTTGGTACGGTTCGGCTCTTGGCCGTAGGGCGGTCAGTGGACGCCACACACACACACACACGTAGTACAAACAGCACACTCTCACACACACACACACATACAGTTCATTCAATCATTCAAATGTCCTTTGAACTATAAAAATACATGACACTAATAAAGAAAACGAACAAATGACACGACACTCGCTGCGCGCACGGACCTGGACCCCGGTACCGGACCCAGACCCGGACTCGAACCCGGACCCGGTCACGATAAGCAAGCCAAAGACGTTGCGCGACGCTCTATAACCTAAAAAAAAGAAAAAATTGCTATTTAGAGCAATTTATAAGCATACTTTGAGTCGCCTTCCCCTTGGCCCCAAACCAGCTCGACATTTGACATTTACGAGTGGAGATACTGTAGAGCGGGAGTGACAGTGGCGGGGCAGAGGTAGGGGCACAGGGTTTCGAGTAGAGATCCTCGACCACATAAATTTCTGGTGCGCTTCCAAGCGCTTTTCTGTAGCTATTTATTGCATTTTTATGTAAAATGCGCCGTGCGGTATGCTATACGTTTTACACTGTGCCCTTTCCCCTCTGCTTTTTCCTCTTCTGCTTCTACTACTTTTTGGTTAGATACTTAGAAGGGCGACATTCCTGGCAAGTTGTTTACGAGCCAAAGAGCGTAATACGTAATACGTAAATCGAAAATGCCGCCCACGCAATGACCAAATTTACGCAATTAAAGACATTTCGGGGATATATTTTATGGCCTACTTTACAGCCAAACTGCCCGAGTGTGTGCGGGAGTGTGTGGGTGTCCCTTTATGCGTGAGAGTGTGTGTGTGTGTGTGCAGGTAAATTCGATATAAAAACAGTAAAGAAATACGATTCAGATTGTGTAATATAGGGTAAATTGTTCCCGTTCCTTGACAACTGTCTCTGAAGTTTAACCCAGAAATTTGATATTTTTTTAAACGGAGCAACAGTAGCTGATAACAGTTTGAAGTGATATTTAAATACGAGTGAGCTTCAGCAATACCTTGACATTTCTTTAAGTTGTTTATAATGTTAATGTTTATATTATAATATTGAGAGCTGGGATCTTGGCATATGTTTCGGATAATATGTTTCTCTGAGATGCAGCAGAAGAAATTCTGGAGACCATATTCCAGATCAACTATTGCTACGTACATCTGCCTGTATGCCTATCTATCTCTTTCTCTCTTCCACCCTCCCTCTTCAAGTCAATAACTCCATTTGTCTCTTCTTCGCTTAAATCTATATCCACCGTTCATCATATTACCACACTTCCTTTTTGCCTCTTCAATACCTTAAACTTTGCACCTCTTATAGCAAAACCACATTCACATTCTTAAATAAAATCCTAAGACAAAACCAAACAGATCAATATGAAAGTCTTGGCACATTTGCACACCTTAACGCCTCTCCCAGCGGGCATTGCCCAGTCGCATACTTCCAGCTCTAAAGCACTCTTAACACGTTTCTTATCGAAACTCATGTGCTGAGGCCATATGGGACTGCATTGTTATCGCTGGAAAAGCTGTTGCCATTGCTACAAGTATTTTTATGCATTCCCATTCGCATTCGCATTCGCATTCATTCTCGCATAGATAAATGTATATAAATAAATAAATAACTAAACCTCTATACATATATGTTTTCGTGCATAGTTTCTCGGTTTAATATGATTTATCAGCGCATCTGCCGAGCTCTGCACATTTTTATGACCATATGCTGGACACGGCACACACACACACACACACACAAGGAGACCAACCACAACAACTGCAATACACAACAACAAAGAGCAACGCGAACACAAATCAAAACTGAGCACAGCGCCTAAAAAGCAGCTAAGGCCAAACAGCACGGGGCAATAAACTACATTGAAATGTGTTGAGGGGGGAGTGGGGAGAGGAGGTGTACGGGGTCTGGTCTAGTCGGGCGGTCGGTCGGCCGGTCGGTCGGTCGGTCGACGCTGGCCCATGTAATCTCTGTTGACCATAAAGATTTATAGACTATTGTAGCATGTCGTGCTCAACGTTCGACTTCGTCGCGGTAGCCGCAGCAATGAAAAGGAAACTTTTTGCAACTTAGCGCCTAACTTTATGCAATAATTTATATATATTGGGCGCAACGCGCCTTGCTTTGGCTACATAAAAAAATAAACCAAAGGAAAGGAATACAAAATAATAATAAAAAACAACAACAACAACGGCAACAACAATATAATGCCGAACTACACAAAAGGCAATACACATAATAGACGTGACAGCAACAAAGGCAAACGTAACGCATAAGGCGGGAGAAAAAAAATGAAAGCAGAAAATGAAGGGCGAGAAATGCAAGGCTTATTATATAACTGAAATGCCCTTTTGAGTACTAGAGATATATAGAAATTAAATAAGTAAAAATCGCCTTTGTATGCAGTGGATGATGTGAGAAGTGGAGATTAGAGAGAATCAACGGTCTGCATAATGTTAAGCTTGGACATAATTCTACAATCAAGGAAAGCCTTAAAGGTATGATCTTGTACTTAATGAGATTCCGATATAGATAAATGAGATCTTCGTATAAAACTTGTCAAAAATATTAGTAAAATTATAATATATATCATAAAATTATCAGTTATCTATATCATATATCTTTAAAATCATTCAGCTGCCCTCACACAACTTTTTCTGTTTGTCAACCAATGTGTTCGTTCTCTAGCAACTTCATCTGAAAGCAGTTTTCCTCTCAGTAGACCCTATCTCTCATCGCTTAACACTTCAGCTATATGTTCAACTCCCTTGCTCATCATTTATTTCTATATCCAGCCAAACATCAAACATCTTTAAAGAAGTGAATTGCGAAATCAATCAGCGATTCGCAATTCCCTGCAGAAAGGGCAGCAGCGAAACGTTCGCATAGCTCGCAGCGCGATAAAAAATTAAAAACTTGCTCCTGCGATACACCTAAGCGGTGCAAATAGAGTGCGAAAGTGACAGAGAGAGAGAGAGAAAGAGAGATATAGAGAGCTGGAAGTTTAAACGTAAGCGGTAGAGTCCCGTTGCACGCAAAGTGTAAAAGAAAAAGTTTTCAATGAGTTTTTCCTGTTGGCGGCGTCGGCGGCTCATAACCGACGCCGTTGCCGCCTGCCACGCCCACTAGCCCACTTGTGTTATTGTTGTTTGCGTTTTAAATAGACTCAAGTGCAGTTGTTGTTGTTGTTGTTGTTGTTGCTGCCGCTTGCAGGCATTGTCTGAAGTGCGTTTCGGTTTGCTACTTTGGCTCATTGTTGCAGCTGTTGCTGCCTCTGCCTCTGCCTCTGCTGCTACCTCTGCTGCTGCTGCGGGATGCTGGGCGTTGCAAAATCAATCGATAGTTAATGGAAAATCGTTATTAATGAAAAGTTTGCCACCCACGCCAGCAATCGAGCGTGCGCTGGGCCATGCCAAAATGCTTGATAAAGTGCGCAGCAAAAGAGAAAAGCAAAAAAAGCGAAAGAAAAGAAAAACAACAACAAATGGAAGGAAAAAATTGAAAGCGTAACATTTAAGTAGCAAAGTTTTTTTGTACCCAAATTGTTGTTGTTGTTGTTGTTGTTATACCCTGAACCCATTTTCAATGGGAAATCAGGGTATAATGGTTTTGTTAAAAGTATGTAACAGGCAGAAGGAGGCGTGGCAGACCCCACAAAGTATATATATTCTTGATCAGGGCGACGAGCTGAGTTGATTTGGCCCTGTCCGTCTGTCTGTCCGTCTGTCCGTCCGTCCGTCTGTCCGTCTGTCCGTCTGTCCGTCTGTCCGTATGTATGAACGCGTCGATTTCAGAAGATATAAGAGCTAGAGACTTCAAATTTTTTTTTAAATGTCCGTAATTACAGCGCGCATATCAAGTTTATCATTAAAAATCGATAACTCATCTCGATCTTTTTTTATCGATAAAAAACCTTATCGAAACCCAGTTATAAAATTATATCTTCTACACCTTTATTGCTAGAGTCTCCAAATTTTTAATGTATGCTTATATGCAATTTATACAATTTCGGTTTTTGTTAAAATTTACCCCCCACCCTTAAATTCACCCCCTCACCCTCACTTTTGTAAAAAGCGTATTTCAAATACTAGAGACTTGTGCTTTGGCAATTACATGCATATCCATGTCATAATCATAATCTGAAAGTTTCATGAAGATCGTACGTCCACAAAAAAGTTATTAAGCAATTAAGTTCTCATAGTAAGCGCTCCCTGCAGTCCATGCGTGTTTATGCTTGTGTGTGTATATGTATGTAATTGTTCGTGTATGTGTGTGTATGTGTGCATGTATGTGTGTGTATGTATGCCTGTGTGTG
Source organism: Drosophila mojavensis (assembly GCF_018153725.1). NCBI lineage: Eukaryota > Metazoa > Arthropoda > Insecta > Diptera > Drosophilidae > Drosophila > Drosophila mojavensis. Next base: position 9,935,954 of record NW_025318899.1, on the reverse strand, counting down.
CGTGCGTGCGTGTGTGTGTGTGTGTGTGTGTGTGCGTGTTTCTTGTGTAAGCTGAAAGACGCGAAAAATTATTGAAATAGCTATTACTCCAAGGGTTCAGGGGATCTCGTAGTCGAGTAGTCTCGACTAGAGCTTTCTTACTTGTTGTTGTTGTTGCTGTGCGTAATTTCGTTCGAGTGCGAAAAGTTGCACGCGCAACTGTGGGAGAGAGAGATGGCACGAGAGGCGAACAGAACACATTTTTTGCTGCATATTTGGCGGCGCATAAATATTTTATGCATGCAGGCAACAAAAGCGTCATCAAAACACACAATGGCCAAACGTAGACAGAGTTTTGTTTGTCTGCCAAAGCTCTATCGCCATCTCACTCTCTTATCTCTGTCGCTCGTTCTCTTTCTTTGTGCTGGCGCATTTGCACCTCGGCGAAAAGTTTGGCTTGGGCCAATTTATAAGGCCAGGCGACGCTTTTGCATTGTCGCAGCGTCCTGATTGAGGCAGCTTTGAAAACTTTCGGTTCAATAGTCGCAACAAAAGTTTAATGACAGTTTAAGTTGTTTGATAGCAAACGTTGCCACGGGCAAAGCAAAGCAAGGCAAAGCACAGCAGTTTTTACGAACAAAAATGTAAACAAGCTGCGCAATGATAATATTTATATGAGAGCTGCTCGAAGAAGGTTTTTAAAATTGAAAAAAAGATAGGTGTATGGGTAATAGATAGGTAGATAGGTGTATGGGTAATATTTATATGAGAGCTGCTTGAAGACGGATTTTGTATTATTGAAAAATAGATGGGTGTATGGGTAGATCGGATAGATAGAGAGTTACGAAAATATATCGAGGATTTGTAGATGGGCAGCTTAATAGATAGATAAAGGTATATAGATAATTCTATCAGACAGATTTGAACAATAAATACGTATAAAGAAAACGAGTTAGTAGGGCAGACAGAGAAATAGATCGGTTGATAAATTTGTCGATCGATAAATATATATATGTCGATAGATCATCAAAAAGAAAGAAAACTATAGATTCATAGATAGACAGATCGACAGAATGGGTGGATAGACAGATAGATAGATAGATAGATAGATAGATAGATAGACAGATAGATACAAATGTAGTAGATCGATAAGCGATGGATTGCCAAGTCAATAGAGAAAGAATAAAAGAATAAAAAGAAGAGAATGATAGCTAGATCGATAGAGATCTATGAGAGTTGTATAGATAACAATAGAGAGCAGAAAGATAGATTTGTACATAAATAGATCAAGAAAAGGCAGTATTGATGTATGTCAATAGCCAATTTCAACTTAAGAACCAATTTAGTTACTTTAAGCTTTCACATTCGCCAAAAACGTAAGCTTTAAGCGCGCTTCCGCTAAATGCTTTACTTGCGCTCGCTCGTAAAGGCGGCTCAAATCGAATTTTAGTTTAGATTTTGGCCTGCAAAATGTTTATAGTTGGGTCACGCAGCCTTTTACGATCATTGCAAATAACATAAATGTATATACAGAGACACACACACACACACACACACACACATGTTAAACTTTGAGCGCTTTCAGTAATCACATTGAAGGCAGCAAAAAGCGTTGCATACTTTTCGGCTGATGCTGATTTATTGCAACAACAAAGTTTATCATGCATATTTTATGCGTGTAAATGTTGCCGTCATAAAATGCCTTAAAGACTGAACCAACCACTCCACATAAGGGGTCGTTGGCTGCTGGGGCGCTGCTGCTGAGTAGAGGGAAGGGGGCGTGACTGACGCATGTGCGTGGTCGCCCAGCCTGGCCGGCTTTTTATGTACGTACGAGTTGTAATGGCGGCCAATAAAGCAGCCATTCAATGCAGCAAATTGGCATTTTATTAGCCTACACTCCCCTCCCCTCCTTTCACTACCGCTTCGCTCCCTCCACAGCCTGTTCCATTACTAATTTGCGCGCTTGCGTATGTCATAATAAAAGGCGAGTGTTGAAAACTTTTAACAAAACGACAAAATAAATTCCAGTCACAGTCCCAATCGGCTCGTCGAGCTCTGCACAGCTTCGATCGATATATATTTAGCTAAAAGGATGTCCTCCCAAAGTCCTGGCTGCGTTTTGAGGTCGTCGCGTTCGCGTTCGCCTCGCATCTAAGGCATAACTCAAAGTTTACTCAAGTTACGACAAGACACAAAACTTTGTACTTTACATCATTAAAAAGTTTCATTTCTTTCTTTCGCTCTGTGCGCCGGCGTTTTCGCCTTGCTTTCCTTTTTCTTTGCCTTTATCGTTTACTTTACTTTTTTCCGTCCTTTCTCTCTCCCTCTCTCTTTTTTTTGCTTTCACTCAACTTTCAATCTAAGTACATCCATAGACTGGGTTAAGCACTGACTGCGACTCCAGCTTAGCAATTGACAGTTGGCCATCAATCCGTGGCTCCATGGAGGAGTCGCCCCAGGCAAGGGGCGTAGGGCGTGGGACGCCTCTGCGTCGAGCGTTGCTTAATTTGTGCATTTTGTAGCAATTAGAAGCAAAGTCTGCCAAAGATATCTGCCACAACTTTTTCACAATAGATTCAGCGGCTTATAGAATTCAAAAAAAAACATCTGAGAGTTCAGGTGAGTTGCTTGACTCTTTGATCATCTGCTATGCATTTCTAACGGCTGCTCATGGAATTTATTTTCAGTTATGGAAGGGATTTTAATGGAGCTCAGCACACTTTGATTAAATTTGGGAGAGGGAGCTGTATTGTAGTTTATTATATTGGATTATTTTAAAATTTTCAGTCAGTTGAGTAATTAATTTGTATATTTTTTTTTCCTTTATAGGAAAATATAAAAATTAATTTGTATATTTTTTCTTTTATAGCAAAATATACAAATTCATTTGTATATAATTTTTATAGACAATAGATTGTATATTTATATAAATCTATTTATATAGTCAGTTCTAATGTCTCTATCTTCAATTTGATATACCCAAAAATAGTTTTGCCTGTTTACCTTTGCTATTGTAAACATATAATGAAATAACTATAAAAATACTAAAGCTTTAAATTCTCTCTACATCAGCAATAGTAGATAAAAGTGAACCAGGTAGACTTCAATTAGGCTTCATTTTACTATAAATATCTGATACCTTTTTATAACAACAAAATTACCCATATCTTTCATATTCATTCATATACTTCACATTAATTTTTTTTATTTATATATATTTATAGCAAACATCTCCAATTGATACAATCCCAAAGTCCATCTCATCCCATGAACCTGCTGCCAATACAAACTCAACAATTTCCTCATCTACCCAAGTTGAATTCTCACATAAATTTAAGAAAATAGTAGATGCACCAACAACCAGAGAGGTAACAAAAGGAAGTAGAAGAAGAAGCGCAGCTTTACTATATCGTAGCATACTTTTAGGTGGCGCTGTCAGCGTGTTAAAATCGTGTAATAAACGTGCGCATAATAGAAAAATCCCAGCAAAACTGTGCTGAGGGTTGAGTCTTACACACACACACACACATACACACACACAGATAGAGCCACAACTAACAGTAGCCGGCACAAATAAATAGTAGCAATGCTCCAGTTGCTCAGCGCCTCGTTCTGGTTGGTTATCCAGCCGGCGCCGGCTGCTTGTCGTCCCGACGCGCCCTCCCCACATCCCCACGTCCCGCCGCTGCACTCAGCGGCTGCTGCTAGTGGTGCGGCTGGTGGTAGTGGTGGTGGCCTGCAATGCCCATGCGCATGGAAAATAGTTACACAAACTTGCAAAAAAAATGGGAAAAAAAAAAAGAAAGAGGAGCCGAAGCGAAGGCTTATACAAAACAAAAAAGAAAAAAAAAAACGAAAAGGGTTTGGGGAAGAAAAATAAAATGTAGGAGCTGCAAGCCGATTGTCGGCGGACGACAACGAGAGCGAGCGAACGAAGGCGCGCCAGGCGGTTGGCGTCTAAGCAGTGGAGCAGTGGAGTAGGAGGAGCCACTGAATGAATTGTGCATTGTCCAGTTGCAGCTGTGAGCTGGGATTTGCATGCAACTGCCACATGTGACGCGTCGTGTGGCAAAGTGCTGCTGCCCCTGCTCCTGCCCCTGTCCCGGCTCCTGTGCTCCTGCTCCTGCTCCTGCTGCTGCTGTCAGTTATTAAGCGAAATAGTTGCTTTTTTTTTATTACACGCACGCAAGGCTGAGCACAAGTCGGCGTATTAGTGACGATTTAGCGGTAGCTCTTGTGGATATATGGCGAGGGGAGGGGAGTGTGCTGCTAGGTGTAGCCCATAGATTGCAAAGGGCGACAGTGCGTGTGCGTGTAGCGTTAAATTAAAGCAGTTGATGCCCTTTTTCTCCGTAGTTGCACTGTGCGAGCTAAACACAATGAGAAGCGCCGAGAAGGGTTGGCAAATTGAATAAGTGGGCAACAAAAATAGGAGCTGCGTGTGTGAAGCGAATTGCTTTGGCTGCAAAATGGTGTTTTAAAGCCCAAATGGAAGAGGTTAAAGCCATAACGGATATATGAAATATATGAAATTTACAACATCTAAAAGATGTGATATAATATATTATATAGGATAAGTAAGATATAAGATTTTTAAAATGTAAGATACAAAAGATAAAAAAATGTCTTAAAATGAACTAGATAATTCAGTAAAACGAGATAAATATCATATATAAAATATATATAATCTATCATTTAAATGATATATCAGATAGATATATATGTATGTATAAATGGGATATGATTATAAGATATCTCATTTATACATACATATATGATATATAATATATACAAAACATATCTAATATATAAAATAACATATATACTGACATATACCATATATGATCATATATCGATTATCGATTTAACCCCACAAAAAAATATCGTATATAGCCAAGTTTTAAACTGCTCTCTTTATTCTTTGGTGCTCAAATATCTCCGCCCTAATTCCATGTGATCTAAACAGCATAAAGTGCAGCTGCCACGCCCAGCAGCGCCACATGAAATCTGAGCTACAATGAACAAAAAATATATAAAATAAAATGAAATACAATAAAATAAAATAAGAGAAGCAAAGCTGAAATAACTCTGAAATATTGCTAAGCTACTGCGTATGCAGCAAGTCCAACTAGCTGCTACCACATGCCACATGCCACATGCCACTAGCGCCCACCGCCACCACCAACACCTCCACCACCACCTCCGCCTCTGCCTCTGCTGCAAGAACTTCAGCTACATTAGACGCCGCCACTTCAATGCGCATTCGAGTTCTTTTTTTTTTTGAGTATTGCATTTTTTTTCTATTTTTGGTGCAAAAATACAAAGCACGAAACGGTTGCTGCCCCTGCACCGCCCCCGCACTAGATGCCTTTCAGCATATGCTTTCTATTTTCAATAGACGTCGTCGTCAGTTGCCAGTTGATGTTGTTGCCGTTGTTGTTGTTGTTATGTTGCTGTTGCTCGCCGACAAACAATAAAAATGATGCGTTGTATTGCGCGCTGCTGCTGCTGTCCACACAGCACGCCCCCTGACCAACTGCCGCCTCCTGCCAGCAGCCATGTGTTGTGGCACGGCCAGCAGGCAGGCTGGCAGTTCGCATATGTTGCAACTTGCAACATTCGCCGTGTCGTTGGCCCCGGCCGCCCAAATCGCCCATTGATATTGATGAAAACGACGTCCAGTTACAGTTCGTTGGCTTTTGCTGCATTTTTCAAGGGAAGAACTACCAAAGAGCAGCAGCAGCAGCAGCAGCAGCAGCTGCCGACTGCTGGGAAAATGGGAAAACTATTTGGGGAGTGGGAGCGCGGGAGAGAGAGTAAGGAAAATTTGCCAACTGAAAGACTGATTGGGCGGGTTTGCTGGGTGGCTTTTGCGATATGCAAATGTCATACATTTTGTCAAAGCATAAAAATGATGTTGGAGGAGTGTATAAAAAATACATGACGCATGTATCTAGCAGTTGCACATGCAGATGCAGATGCAGATGCAGATACATTTCGACACTGACACAGAAATGCATATGCATCTTTTATGTGCAAGAAATTATGTAGCTAAGGCATAAAGATTTGCCCAGATTTACTTTAAACTCGACTAGAATATGGAAATATCCCAAAGGAATGCCAAATTGATAGAAATCAAAAGATATCAATCAAATGTGTGAGTGAGAGAGAGCAATAGAAAAGAAATGGCAAAGAGTAGAAGGGTTTGCTGTGTCTGAATATTATTATAATAATATGCTCTTTAATAATATTATACTAGCACTTTTCGAACTCCTCTCCTCCTTAATGAAATTGCTTCAACACTTCTTTAATTTGAGTTAATAGAACTTGATGCCCGAAACAAGCTAACGACAGTATCAACAGGCCAACCGTCAAATGGAACCTCGAAAGTTGTTCAAGTAGAACACTTCACTACCTAATAAGTCTCAATTAAATGTACATAAAATATAACACCTTGTAGCATTTGCATGTGAACGTACGAAACGCACCCCATGCCAAGAAAACTAACACAAATACAAAGCGAAAACAACTAAAAGCGAGCCACCCTAATGGAAAACAATTTTCAAGCACTATGCGAGCCTCCTTAACAGCAACAACAGCAGCAACAACAAAGCTGTGACACGCAAGCCTTTAAAAAGGTAATGCCAAAAGCAACAACAACAACAGCAACTGCTTTCGTCAAGTGCAAGAACAACAACAATACAAATATTGGCGCCACTCACAAAGCAGCTGCGCTCGCTATGCTGGCAGGTAGAGCGCGAGGGCGAGTGCGAGAGCGAGAGCGAGAGGGTTAGAGCCAGCGCGCCCAAGTGTGAGTGAGATGTGTAGATTCTGTCTGTCAGTCTGACAATGTCAACGGTATTTGCCTTCGTTTGTTTTGACGCGTTTTTCTCAGTTTTTGCGTATTTCTTCTGCCCCTCTCATGCTCTCCCGCTCTCACTCACTATTCAGCTGCATTTCAATTAAATGCTTTTGGCTTGCCTTTACCTCTCAGCACACCGCTTGCTCTTCACTCAACCAGTACGTACGCAACACAACGCTACCGCGCGCTCTCTCACTCGATCTCACTCTCCCCGCTCCCGCTCCCACTCTCTTTGCATGCGTGCGTTTCAAGTGCTTTTGCTGTTGCTTTCTGCCTGCTTCCTGTCGTAAATAAAATGAATTTCGCTTTTGGCAACCCCAGCAACAGCCTCAACCTCAAACATCGAGAACTTCCCACACTCACACACACTCAGACGCAGTCCACGCATTACATTGGCAACCTTAATGAATACGACATTATTTTTTATGAGCTGTCAAACACTATTTTCCATACACTTTGTCGTTTGTTGCTCTTGTTGTTGTTGTTGTCCTGCTCTTGTCCTCGTCTCTGCTCAAAGCAGTTTGAGTTTCCTTTTACCATTTTATTTATCGCCCCTGTGCGTACGTGTGTGTGTGTGTGCCCTGGTTATTGTTATTATTTATATTATTTTTGATAAATGTTTTTGGGAAATTTGTATTTTATTGGTTGTTTATCGACAATTAGCGGTTTGTTTGGCTTCTCCCAAACCAAAACACACAAAAAGAAATAAGAAATAAGAGAAAAATTGGCCTTGCATGTAAATGTAAATATTTCTTTTTCTGGTTATTCGGTAACATAATTTAGTTGATTTATTAGCCAGTTGGCCAAGGACCTGGGCAATCAATTATGAAAATAGCAACTAATAAATTGAGTGTAAGATATTTACTGATGGTTCGATTGGAATTGTCTGGAATATGATTTCATGTGCATTTCCACACGTATTGAGCGCCCTCTGTTGCTTATTCTTTCAACTGCTTGCTCAGCCAATCAGGCACTTGACTGCTCTAAGCTACGCTTCAACTACGTTGCTCTCTCGCTCACTCTCACAATAGCGAATGATCGTAAGCTGCTACCTGCTTCCATTAGAGATGTGCGGCTTGTGACGTGAGTCGAAAATTCCTATGCAGGCACGAATATTGCTTTAAAAATAGATATTAAATATGCAAAATATGAATCATTTGAATAAGAAACTTAATAATCGAATTCTAGTATTGAACTGCCCTGGCAACAATCCAATCAAATGCTATTCGATCTAAAAAATGCATAGGCCGTCTACGTGTACGCGGTAAACTATTTATTATACAAATTTGCAGCTAGCATTTTGCCGTGCCACATAAATAAACGCCGATTTATTGTTTAGGCGAAAGCACGAAACAAAGAAATATAGAAAAACCAAAAGAGAAAAATCCACTTCATGCGGTTTTGCACTTTGGCAAAGCCATAAAAATTATGCTAGGCAAAAATTAAGTATATGGAACAACGTTGCAGTGTGAAAATATACAAAGTGAGTGAGAGAGAGGGAGAGGGAGATGGAGAGAGTGTGTGTGTGTTCCGGATGGAGCATCTGGAAAATCTGTGCACATGACGCACGCAGCTGCTGGTCAGAAAAAAAGAGAAGAAAATTGTGGGCTTTTTGTTTACATTTGTGCAGCTATTTTTGAAGCGCTGTGGCAATAAACAAAACCAAGCAAAACAATAGAAAGCGAGCAAATGCCCAAAAGGTCATAAAAGTATACCAAGTATACAGGAATATATAAATATATATATATACATATATAGCAGCTATGTATACATATAGACGTTCCATTGCCTAATGAGCTGTGCAGATCGAAACTCAATCGAAATCGTAATCGAAATCGATCGATAGCCAAATGGAAGACCCACAATTAAGGCAGGCAGCCATAGATAAAACTAGAGAGAGAACGAGAGGGAGTGGGAGAGGTGGTTGGGGCTGGGGCACGACACGCTCGAGGGTGTGCGTTAATCACGCAAGTAATTTTAATGCCGCTCAGCTCGGTGAGCGATAAGAAGGCGACAGCTCGATAGAGGGTGAGTTTTTCCTGGCTGAAAGCACACAAAGCATAATCAACGCTAAACATGCCCAGCAAAACAAAGAGCAACGTGTGCCGCCGCTGGAGCAGGGGCGGGGGGGTTGACAGCGCTGTCACGGGGGGTGGTAGTTTTTTCGACCAACCAACAAGAAAAAATTGTTGGGCCTGTTAACAAAGCTATAAAAATGTCACCTCGCACAACGAGCGAGTCGCGTGGCCAACAATTTAATACAAAAGCAGAAGAAGAAGAGGAAGAAACTGTAATAATTTACTAGCATCATATATAGAGGAATGCATTGGCTGGCTGAGCGGAATATGAAACTATATATGGCTACAATATGACCAGCAGATATATGAGTAGAGCTACAATTACATATTGATTGAGCCCATCAAAGTTTCGTTTAAATAAAGAATGATTTGGGGTTTTCCAATAAGTCGAAGAGGTTTATGGAGTATATTTGAAATTGTTTGCTATACCACTTATAGATTCTACATATTCACATATCTTACACTGAATCTATTTATTATTCTTTAAATATGTTACATTATATCTCATTTTTAGCATAACATTCGCAGATCCAATTTCTTATCTCATTCAATGACATATTTATCTCTATCGCTATCGCATATATTATATATATCCCATCTGCATTCATATTTCCCATCTGCATTCATATTTCCCATATACATTCCATATTCCCTATCTGCCCATCCACACATTCATCTCTATTCCACATTAATTTCATATTCCAAATTTCATCTCTATCAACTCGAAATATTTGTTATATTTCCCTCACATTCCTCTATGCACATTCCAGGTGATTCGCTGTGGCATTCGAAAGTCCTGAGGCCTCTCAGCAATTATGCACACACAATTTAGCGCAACCTTTCGTAATTGCAACACTCCAAGGAATCGCCTTTCACAGGACCTCAACCTCGCCTCGCCTCTCCTCGGAAGGCGCTCACTAATCGTCCAGGACTTCATTGTCTGCGCTTTACCTTGGGCATAATTTGCCTGTTGACATACCTGGCTGTCCCACCTGAGGCGCGTCAACAGCTACTGTCACAGGCACACGGGCAGTGGGACGTGTGTGCAGGGTTGCCACCGAGCTATTAAATTACATGCCCAGCAAATTGCTTGGGAAAACAAAACGACAGGCAAAAACGCCTCGGCATATGCAACAATAATAATAACGGGTTTGCGGTCGTTGTTATGCCTCGACTTCTGGTTCTGCTCTGGCTCCGGCTCCGGCTCCGGCTCCGGCTCTTGCTATGGCTCTGGCTCTGCATATTATTAGCGCTTTCCCCCACCGGTGGCCGGTGGCATAAATATTGAAAAGCGCCAACGCCTTTTGTTGGCTAGGTAATTGCCCAACTCTGCGCAATAGCCTGGCTAATAAACATAAATATTGTGGCAGGAGTTAAAGTGGAAAAGGAAGCACCGGCTATGGAATTAAAAAGTACAACTTTCTTTTGCCAGCTGCAATTTATGAGAATGTAATAGAAGGGCGCACAGTGCAAGACAATGGCAAAGTAAGAGAAATGGAAATCTAGTTTAAACTTTCAACTGGATTACATAAATAAAGCGGAAATAATGTGAGAATGCGGAATCGATAGAGAGAATAGACAATAGCGAAAAGACAAGAGAAAGCAAAGAGACTATGGAAAGTTTACTAAAGTGAAAAAGATACATATATGAGTATTACACTACTTAAATACATCCATATTTTATAAGAATATATTGCAATAGCTCAGATTCTGTTTACAGTTGCTATAATTTCAGTTGTTTAACCAAAACTCTCATGAATTCTATTGAAACTTAAATGGACTCGACTTCTTATCAGCCGAACAATAAATTCTCTTCTTTTCTTTTTTTTCGCCTCTTTTTTTTTTTTTTTGGTAAGCTTTTGCCTTTAAGTATGCCTGGCTTGCATTGTCCTTATGACACAAGCTTAACAATTGCATGCGAGTCAACAAAGAAAAGTTGCTCGTAAACGAAAATAAAACTTTAAAAGCAGTTCGCAAAGCAAAAACTTCGCTTCCTCCCATCTCTAGCTATCAGTCCGATGCCGTCTGTCTCGCTCGCACTCGTGTGTGATGTGAGGAGGAGCTGTGTGAGTCATGCGAATGCAATGGGCAAAGAGAAAACTGTGTCAACGACTCTGCTCCACTTAAGCATTTAACGAGCAACTTAGCGCGCACGTAATAGCAGCAACAACACCAACAACAACAACAACAACAACAAGTAGTAGTAGCAGAAGCAGATACGACAATGACAGCTGAATAAAAAGGATGCGAAAAATGTGAAAAAATTCAAAACAAGTGGCACAAAAATATTGAACAACAATACAAGTACAAGCGAAACGGAAAGAGAACCAGCGGGCAACAGGAATAGCGGATAACAGCAACAACAACAACAGCAGCAGCAGCAGCAGCACGAACAAGAAGAACAAGAATGAAGGACAACAACATAACCCAATAAGCAAACCAAGTGGAGAGAACGCATGTGTCATCATTAGAATAAGCAAACGCAATGGAACATTGAACATCCCCATGGCAGGGATAAAAGTAAAACAGACAGACACACAGACAGACAGACAGACAGCTAGAGAGAGAGTGAGTGAGGCGGAGAGAGAACGAGAGAGAGTGGCGCACGCACAAAGCACAACAAAGAACAACTGCGACGCCGGCAGCGTAGTCGACGCACGCACGTCGCACGCATTCGCTTTATGCCGCCGCCCGCCGACCGCCGCTCCCGCTCGAATAGCCGTCAAGCCAGGAGTAGAAAAAGAAGCAGCAACAGCAGCCACCCACACAAGCAACCACCATAAAAGTGAAACACACAATGAAATTTACGCAATAGTCGCTGAGACCGGGAACTAAAGAGACTGTGTAATAAAATCAAGAAGAGGGTGACAAGCAGACAACAATAACAGTAACAACAACTCACACGCACGCACACACTCACAGTCAGCTGCCATAGAATAGCGAAAATAGAAGAAATGTTCGTAAATCCGATTACAATTTAAGTTTCTAAATTTTGCATTAACTTTAAGAAAGTCTTTATAGAGCAAAAAGTAGACAGCGAGAAGGGGGAGTAGGCAAAGCAACAAAAAAAAAAAAAAAAAAAAAAAACGTATAAAACGGGATCTACAGATAAGCAACGCCATATGCTTGAGCTTAAAGCAATGAAGAGAGAACGCAAATAAATCAAGAGAAACCTTAGAAGTAGGCAAATCGCGTATGTGTAATGTGGACAAGGAAGCAAATTGGCAAATTACACTTGGTACTAAAAGTTCGTAGACAAAATAGTTGAGCAATAGTTGGACAGCTGATTTATGGATTGATGGATATGGATGGAATTTACAGATATGCGATATTCTCAGGAAATTATGAATAAAAATGAAGATAGATATATGAACAAAATACTGATTATATATGTATTTTAGACTTAAATAAATTGAATTTATTTCATCTAGATATAGATAAATATGTGAAAAATTATTCCGATGTTTTGGACTTGAATGGAATGCAGAGTTTAGTAATAAAATTTTTTTTAATTACTCATTCAGTTCATTCTTCCATCAATTTAGAATTTTTATATAGCTGATCGGTAGTTACAAAATAAATATATTTTTCAGTTTAGCTAATATATTAAAGACAGTAAAGAAAACATTATAAAAAATTTATTATTAATAATTTTAGACAAAAAAATATATGTTTAAATTTTATAAAAAATTTTTCATAACCCTTGCCATTGTCTTTTAAATTAATATTATTAAAAATTTTAACTAAATTTTTTTTAAGTCAAATAAATACTCGCACATATTATAGAATCATATATTAAATATATTTCATAAATTCTTCTTATTATTATTATGATTGAAAATTCCACAGCTAGCAGAAAATGTGTTTCTTCTATTTTCCACATCTAACTTTAAGCTCTTTTCTTTAAAGAGAATATCAGCTTGCTTCCCTCAAATTAAAGTAACTTCGCAGACAAAGCTGTAGCATACTTTTTCGTGCCACTTTCGCGGCGACTCGCAAGGACAAAGTAAGTCAATGCACTTGCTGGCGAACGACAATTATAACGGTAACAAACAAGGGGCACAGCTGTTGCCGCTTGCAAAAAAAAAGGAACTGAGAATTGCGTGGCCAAGCTTTACAGAGATTCAAACTCACACACACACCTACACACATAAGCACGTACAAATGCAGACAAGTCAGATTGACCTACACACATACAGAGCGAACAAACACTGCGAGACTGGCGAGGCGCTGATTTTTGGCATTTCGCCGCAGCCGCCTCACCTCGCCTCGCCACACTGCACAAAGTCCCGAATGATTAATTGTCAAAATATGTTGGGCAAAGCGAAAAGTGAGGCGAAGAGAGCAGAAAAAAGGCGACACCCAAACAACATAATAAAAAGTGTGTGCTTGTGTGCGAGTGTGTGTGCAAATGAATTTCTTTCTCTTTTATATTGTTTTTGTAATTTTTTGCTGTTGCCCTTTGCACACACACACACACCCACCCACACACACGCATACACATGTATTTGTATTAAGTTGTCATTACGTGACTACAGACACAAGATTTATTATCATTTGCGTGCGTGTGTGCGTGTATGAGTGCATGAGTGTATGAGTGTATGCCTCCCTCTCACTCTAGCCCATTCTCTGTGTCACTTTGCTATTGGAAATATACACACACTGCTGTGCTTTATAGCGGATACTCACAGTAACTTGTTGAGCAAACTCAACCTTCGGCTGGCCGACCAATTCAATAATATGAACCATATGGAACGATTTGCACTGGAACGTTGCGAGAAAAATTTTCAATTTTTATTATCGTTGTTAATTGATTTCTTTTTGCTTTCTTTTTGGCTCAGTTCTGTGTTTATTCTTTTTCTTCTTGCTGCTTATTAAATATATGTGTTTGTATATATTTAAATATATATTTTTTTGTTGTATTTATTTTTGTTTGCTAATTTTTCAACACTTTTTGATTTTGTTTCTTTTTTGTTGTTGTTTGCACTTGAGTTGTTTTTTTATGCGTTTTCTTTTTTTCTCTTTCTCTTATTTAATGTACATATTATAAGGTTTTTTTTTGTTGTCGTTGTTGTTGTTGTGCGTGTGTATGTAAATTTATCTTATCTGTGTTTTCCAGTATTTAAACACACACGCTTATGTTGTTTCTGTTGTTGTTTTTTGGTTTTTTTTCTAAAAATGAATATGATTATTATTATTGTTAAACGTTTATTTCGTTCTTCTTCTTTACTGTCTCTAATGCTTAATCGAGTACAGTTAATCAGCGATTTCTTTAATGTGCTTTGATTTATTTTCGCTTTGATGATAGGAGAATGAAATGAATCCAAATTTTATTGCTAGGAAACTTTGGATATATGGGAAATCTAATGGATTTCTAAGAGATGAGCGTATTTAGACCTACGTGAATCTAAATTTGATTTTCATGAATTCAGGTACCTGTAGAAATTTGCAACTAACATCATTAAACATGATGTATCTTATTAGTATTATGTATCATATATGTAAATATATAATATATAAATATCTTTCTCGAATAACTAGTTTTGAGTGGGAAATGACTTTCAACTACGCAAATATTATTTAAAATCATTTTTATTTACAATATACGTAAATAGTTCAAAAATTTGTTTATTTCTTCGGATTATATATTTTTCTTCAGTTTTTTGCATTTATTCAGAAGGTTCTTTTTGGGTTCTATTACACAATTCTTTAAATATATTGAAGAAATAATTTTTTATATAAGAAAAAGCTTAAAAGAACTTTTAGCAAATGTAGAAACTCTTTAAAAATATTTTCTTTTAGAAAAGTTTGTTCCCAAATACCAAGCACAAAATTGGGCAAAAACTATTCAAGTAAATAATTCAAAGCACTTTTTCTATACTCAATTTTGCATAATAATTTGAAAACTAATTCAATTCTAAGGATTATATGAAACATTTTTAATTTTACTTTCAAAAACCTGAGAAATCGAACAAATTCTAAAAATACTTGTCTTCCTCTTTAAAGCCAAGACAAGCTTGGCTAAAAAAATTAATTTAGAATATTTTTAAAAATATTAAAAACTTTAATTATTCTTTAACTATTTCCTAGTTTCAGATCTCAAGAACTTTTCCTTATTTTTACAGCTTAAAGAAAATATCTCTTAAAGCTAATTTTTCCTCTTTAAAATAAAGCCAAAATTCGAATTCACACTTTGCACAAATTTTCCAAGAAATATTTTCACGCACTCACAATTTATAAACAATATTTACAATTAGCCCATGGAATAGAAGAGATATATTATCCGAAATTGGTAACAAGAAGAAAATTTCAAATATTCAGAGAGAGAGAGAGGAAGAGAGCAGCTCAGGCAAAATCAAAATATTCTTGCCCAAAAAATTGAGGAAAAGCGAAAAATTGCATATATGAAATCTATATAAATATGATTATATATTCATATACTAGTAAATAATTTATATTTATAAAAATACAAATATATAGTCAGAAATTGAGAGCAGTATTTCAAATGTAAATGAAATTTAGGAATGTTTTAAGATTCTTCAACTCAAATTCAAATTCAAATGCAAATTTAAAATTTCGAATTTTCATATTCAATTTCTACATTCATTTTAAATTTTCAAGTTTCAATTAGAAAAAGAAAATCTTGTTTAACACTTTTCCACATACTTTTCCATTTTTATGTGAAACAATTTTCCAATGTTTGTTTACATAGGAAAATTGAGAAAAAAAAACAGGCAATTCAAATTCAAAAAAAGAAGAATAGTAAAAAATAGAACGGAGAGAAAATTCAAGTGATTTTTTCTCTCTTTTGTTTACAATTTGTTTTCCAATTATTTTTTGTTTGTTTATCAAATTTTTTGGTTTATTTTGGGCTCGAATGAAAGAAAAATGTTCAAACACGATTCGAAAGGTAGTTTAAGGTAGTTGAAAATACTCTGGGAAATCTGTGTAAAGGTAAATTTGGAGCAACGGAATATCTATTTTCGAAAAGTTTCGTTTCTTACTTAATTTTTTAGTTTCTCTTTTTGGTTTTGTTTAACAATAATAAAGTTTAGTTATATTTGGTTTGTGATTTGATAAACTCTTCTTTGTTTTTGTATTTTGTTGGCTTGTAAAGTTGTTTTATTTTGGTTGACTGGCGAATTTGATTTGATTATTAAATTGGTTTGATATATAATTTTTGCTTTATTTGTATTTTTATTTTTGGAAATATTTAAGCGAATTTAATTTATATATATAATATGTGTGTGTATATTTATATTTTTGTGTGTGGGTTTTTTTTTTTTTAATATTATTTAATTATTTAGATTAGTATTATTTCTTAGTGTTGAATATTTTTGTATTTATTTTGAACAAATGTCACACGACAGACAGTCGACGAGAATCATACGAAATATTCCGACTTAACTACACAAAACTCAATTTCATACTGAATACTGAAAAAGGACGGCGCTTGCCAAATGCGAGAAGTGTGGATAAAAGACGAGCCAACGGCTAACAACGGCTCGCACGAGCCGAACGGCCGAACGAACGTCTGACGCGAACGAACTTACAACAAATACGAACGAACGTACGTACGAAACTCACGACCAATTCGAACCAGCGAACGCAACAGCCGGCAACGAACGAGTAACGGTAAACAAAATACACGTTGCCCTTGTGTGTGGGTGGCAGTTCGGCTCGTAAGGCGAACGGTGCGAACCGAACGCAACGCGTTGGCCATTGGCGAGAGCATCGAACATGTGTGTGCGCTTGTGTCTGGTTCGAAGTCGAACCAAAACAAGCAAAAAGCCAAGCGCCAAACGAAGGGCACACGAAGTCACGTATGCTCTACGAATCAAATAAGTTTCTGATAAGAGATAAATCCTATGCTATAAAGGTAATTCCGAGCAAAATAGTGCATAGGTTTTATTTGAATTAATTAAAATAATTATGTCAGCTATACGAAAATACAATTTCCAGATTAAACATATCTCTTAATCATTATTTTTAAATATATAACAATTAACTAACTGAAATCCTATTAGAATCTCGCCAATACTCCTCCACATTTTAACGTCCAATTAGATATTAATGTCATACCAATCGTACAATCTATAGAGCATCAACAAAAACACAACCGAAGAGCAGCGAAACGGTAAAATGACGAGACGAATAGCGGCACATTGCACATGGGCTGGCCAAACGAAAAACGGCGGGCGGCTGGAAAATACAACACAAGAGGCCTAAGGGAAAATCTACTACAACACGATGACGAGTGCACGACGAGTGGCGGCCAGTCCGCCTGTAGTCGTAGCCGAAGCACGCGCATCTTACGCTCTGCCGCGCGCTCTCTCCGCTCTCTAAAAATGCCCGACGTTGGCTCCGCCAGCCACGGACACGGGTGCGAGCGAGCCGGCTATAGTTTAGTTTCGCCTTAGCTATGTAAGGTGTTTTGTATAGTTGAGCGTAGTGTATCTGAGTGGGAGAGCGCGAGAGCGAACGCGTGGCTGCCATGTGCCGGGCTTACTGGCTGGCTGGCTGGATGGCTGCCTGCCAGGCCACCGAGAGAGACAGAGCGCGCAAGAGAACGAGAGAGTGAGGCAACAGCGGGTGGGGGTGTTATTATGAAGCCAGCAAATATTGCGCGAGCGAGCGGGCTGCAAGAAAATAGCAAACATGTGCGCTATGCCTGATTTTGCGCTTGCCTTTGTTTTGCTTTTGCATTTGCCGTTGTGTTGTGACTGGAAAATGCCTTCGAATTTGCATCTCGACCAGCAGACAAAATGTTTATTAAGCACATGACTCAAATTGTGCGATTAACGTACGCACGAATAACAAAAAGTAGAGTAAAGCAGCAATACAGACAAACATGCTGTTATTTTTGCTTTATTTTTACACTCACACACACACATAGAGACGTACACGCGGCTGGAAGGTTGCGCCAATAAGAGCGCCTAAGAGAGCGTTAAGAGAGCGCTCGAAGAGTAACTGAAGGGGCAAGCCACAATATTGTAACACAGCTTATCAACACGACGATAATAATGATGATGATGATGATGATGACGAAGACAGGAAGAAATTAATATGCGAAACGCAACAATTTTGCCAACTACAAAAACAACAACAACTGCAGGCGGCGGCACACAAAAAGTGCGTCGCTTACAGCCGGTAAAAAAAAATAGAATGTGAAGAGTGCAAAAGCAAAAAATAAGTGTAACAAAATAAGAAGAACAGCAACAGCCGTGTGAAATGCTATTGAACAATTGGGGCGCGGTTAGAGTAGCGTTGCTTTTCCTTTTTGATTTCTCACTTTGCGCGTAAGTGGAAGAGAGATGGAGATATTGAGAGTGATTTCTGTTAATTGTATTTGCAATTCACTTGCCTCACTGTTCGTGAATGAACAGTTATTTCCTTGACCGCCTGCTGGCTAAGCCCCCGCATAATATGCTCCATCCATCAGTTTAGCCATTCATTGGAGGCTTCACGTTAACTGTAACCTAACAACCTGCCACATCAGCAATCAATGTCTGCTCAGCTGCCCAGACGCCCCAGTCGCCCGCTATGATTACCGTTGCCCGTTGCGTAGATGCGTGCGTGCGTGTGTGCGCTAGTGTGTGTGTGTGTGTGTGTGTGTGTGCGAGTGTATTTGTGTGTCACTAGGATACGCAAAAAGCATCACGCGCCACAATCGCATCAGCGGCGGCAGCGACGTCAGCAGCAGCAACTAGACCCACAATTCCAGTTCACGTTTTTGAGACTCTTCGCTATCGCCTCATCCCAATCTGTGTCTCCTTCTCCTGCCATTCGCATCAGCGCGCGTTGCCTTGGAGTTTTTCAATTTGATATGCTCGACCGATTTTCGCTCATTTAAAGCGCGCGCCATTCCACAAAACGCGTTGCCAACTGTGTTTTTGTTATTGTTTATATTGTGTGTGTGTGTGCTCTATGTGTGTGTGTGTTTTTGCCCGCTGCGCTTGTCGTCGCCAATTTATCGCATTTTTACTTTGATTTTGCGTTAATTTTTCGGACAGCTCGAGTGGGAGCAGTTTTGTCCCCTGACCTCCCATAGCAGATCCACTCCATCTCCTACTCCCACTCTCCTTCTCCCTCTTATTTTGCTTGCTGTCCTAGCTTGTTGTGTGCTTAATGCTAAATGCCGTGTTGTTTTTTTTTTCTTTCTTGTTCTTCTTCTGTTCTTTTTTGTCTTTGTTGCTTTTACTGTTCTCTATTGTTGTGCGTGGAAATATGGCAGGGCAGTCAAGTGTTAAGACGAATCAGCTCTGTCAAGATGAAACGAATGATAGGGTATCAGTTGAAGAGATACATATTGCTCAAGACGGAACGAAGCTGTCAGATAGATAGAATATAGACAGACAGAAGATAGAAAGATAGAGGATTGCTCATTAGAAATCAATGCAAAGGAAGCGCCTCTGAATGGGTTCTAAAACGGTTCTGAATCGGTCAGAAGACAAAATTTGGCTTGAGATGGACAGAAGCTAATGGATTTCCAATGAGAGAACTTCCAATTAGAAGTAGCCTAATGTAAAAAGGTTATGAATCAGTAACTGTTGAAGGTTGGACCGGTTACGAATCGGTTATGACAGCGGTACAATAAAGATGATTGAGTTTTGATGAACATATATTATGAAACGAGTATGTATGGTTTGTGAATCGGTTATACATATCTCATTTAAGGCTCTAATGTTAGTAATACAGCTTCAGCTATCGTTTTAAGTAACGGAATCAATCAGTTACGTTTGCATTTTTAGTTTCTGCTACATTCTGACATAACATACTCCAAGTTCTTCACTCACACAATATACCCTCACATTTAACCCAATTTGCAGCGCAAACCCGAAACGGTTAAGCATCGTTTTCCTTTCATTATGCGAATATATGACTCAATAAACTGCGCGCGAAGCCTTTAAAACTCCTCAAGTCTATAAGAAAATATATCATTTGCTTACGCATTATCTAAAGACCAATTTCATTTTTACAATGCACACACACACACACTCAGAGTGAGAGAGAGGGAGGTACACCTACACAGCCACATGCATGGCTATATATGTGCTATATATTTGCTTATATAATCGTATCTACAAGTCGTTAGACCGGGACGGGGCACTCAAAGCAGAAGCTTTTATGCATTGCCAGGCACAAAAAAAAAAAAAAAAAAAAATTACTGACTGCGAGTGCGAGTAATAGGCGATGCCTTAATTCACAATAGCCCAACCCCCACACAGCCAGCCAGCGCAGCCCCCAGCCTCAGCGCCAGCCCAGGCATCCCTGAGATATGTTCGATATTTATGCGAGAATCAGGCGATAAATCTAAATTATATGGAAAGTGCTAAAGCCAGAAGCTACTGACACCGAAATGAACTGTAAACGCGTTAGGGTCAGGCCATTGTTATGATGATTATGCCTGCAGGCCGATAGGCCGATAGGCCGATAGCCCAAATATGGCCTACTTAAGTGGACAGCTAATTAAAATCCAAATGAACTCACTTTTATAACTGTATATATATAACTGTATACATATATAAATATATATTGAGTGGGGCACAAATGAAACTGTTGATGCTCTTTGATTATCGTATAATTAGCCAACAAAAAAAAAGTAGAAGTAGGAGTAGAAGAAGAAGAAAGTTTTGTTACATTTGTCATCATCCATCAAAGATGAAGAGCGCGAGAGAGAGAGAGAGAGGGAAAGAGGCAGAGGGTGAGGGAGAGGGAGAGGGTGAGGGTGAGGGCAACTAACGTGCGACAAATCATAGCATACTTTTTGACGTTGTCATAAGTTTAACCCACACACAGATACAAAATATCATTTGATGGGTTTCACACACACACACACACACATACATATATATATATATATATATATATATTTGTATGTATAATTTCTACAACTCTAACGCTTGGCTGTCATACATGTCGCAAATTTCATTAGAATTGCTGTGTCGTCAAGTTTTCGTACCGCTGTCAGCCCGAAGGGCCCATCATCATCAGCAGCAGCAGCAGCAGCGACAGCGACGGCGGCTGCGACGACGGCAGCGGCAGAGGCAGCATCAACTCTCTTGTGGTCGAAAATTAATGAAAATTTCATAAACTGACGGCCTAACAGACCAGGAACTAGAGTTGAAATGCCTATGCTACATATATACATACGCATACATATACACACACATACAGACATATATATATATATATATATCTGCTCTGTGGGCTGCCATCATAACTTAATTAACAGCCACAAGCCAAGGCGGCTTTCAATGCTTTGATAACAAACACACACACACACACTCACACACACGCACACACTCACACACACAGCATACCCATACATATATGCATACTTAATTCGTGCATCTTCTGTGATAAAGTTATAAATAGTATTTCATATATCATATTTCGCATGAAAAACTATGAACCGTTGCCATATAGCATATAGCATATAGCGCATAGCATATGTTAAGCCCAGCGACAAGCAACCCTTTAACCCTTATTTGCTTCTGGTTTTTTTTTTTTTTTTTTTGTTTGGGTAGTTTTTACCCTTCAGCTGCTGCCCGAACACGTTCTCATCATAATATTTCACTTGAAGGTCCTGCCCAGACAACCTACGCCCAAGCACTTAACTGCCTCTCTCTCTCTCTCACACACACTCTTTCTCTTTCTCGCTCTCGCTCTCTGTGTTGATAAATTGGTGACAGCGTATAAATTAAGAAATTGTACACTAATTGCGTAAAAAACTTGCTGCTGCATACTTTCGGGCGGTTGCTACTTGAAAGGCGGTCTGGGCGAGGGTGGGGGTGTGGCAAAAAGTGCGTGAAAGTGTTGCCGCATTGTGTAAAAGTTTTATTTATCGATTTTGTTATTGTTGTTGGCCCGCAGCAGCGGCTTCAATTCCAATTTGATGCTGAACCATTTTTAAAGCATACATTTTGGCGTTTTGGCTTCTGCTTCGTCTTCTGCTTCAGCTTCAGCTTCGTCTTCGTCTTTGGCTGTTGCTGTTGCTGTTGCTTTTGAAGTTTGCACAACACAAAAACCGCAAAATCTAATTAACGTGGCGCCAGCTCTTGGCTTTGCCCTTTGCCCACAGGCTGCCTAGAGAGAGAGAGAGAGAGAGAGAGAGCGAGCGAGAGTGAGAGAGAGTGGGACAAAAGATGGGGTTACTTGGCTTCTGTTGCTGGCGTTTAAGAAGCTGCCCGGTTTCCTTTATTTTCTTGCTTTTCCGATTGCAGGTGGCAAAGCCAAAAGAACCAACAGAAATCGAAAGTGCTCAAGTGGGCGGCAGCGGGGCGTGGCATAGTGCAACTGCCAAAGCCAGTTAAGCAGCAAACAGTCAAAGGCCGGCCAAAGCAGATATAGCCAGAGGCAGAACTCATCTAGAGTTGATCTTCTGAAGTTCAGTTAATGAGAACAGGAAAATTTGTATTTTTAATACTTAATCATTAATGCTTAACTATTGAAAGTAACTTGGGAATGGAAATATTTAGAGCTTGAAGTTTTTTATTTATTTATTATTATTATTTTTTTTTAATATAGTTTTATTGCAGCTTTTGTCTTAAACTCTATAGCGCATTTATAAGGATACCTTAACTAATGAAGTGGCTAAATGCCTTGAAATAAATCTAAATATTAACAGAAATTGTCTGTCCTATTAGATATATTTAAGAGACAGTCCATTTGGGTTTTCATACCCTTTGGATGTTTATTTGTTATTTATTATTATAATTCCTGTTGTTAAATTATACATAATTCGATGCGATATTTGACCAATACTTACGCACATTGAAAATGACTTTATAGTCTTCATTAATTTAGTATTAAATCAGTTGCTATACAAGCATCAACATCTCTCTTTCATGACCCCTCCATCACAACGACTGCTGCACACTCTTTTCCCTTCACTCCACGTTCGATCTCTGCACTCACACTGACAGCTAGACACAATTTTGGTTCCTCTTCCAACTTGTTTTACATATTTTCTGGCCCGCCCCTGTCCCCTCACCCCCCTCGGCTTCAGTCGGTCGGTGTCATCATAATCATTTTGTCATTAATATGTCTGACTGGCCACGAGGCGAAGTTTAGCCGATTTTTGCTCATGTGAGGCGCGCGCGCTTTGCGGTTTGCTTTTTGTTCTGTTCTCTGTTCGTTTGCTGCGCTGCAGCGGCGCTGCTGCCGCTCGAAGCCAATCCATTGAATTATATGGATTTTTGCCTGAATAATATATATGTGAATATAAGTATGTGTGTGTGTGTGTGTGCGTATTCATTTGTATGTATTTTGTTGCCACCCTAGCCCAACATTTCCGCATTTTTATTTGTCTTTCGCTGCTCACTGTGTGTGTGTGTGTGTGTTTTGTTTTGTTTTCACACACACACACACTTACAGACACACTCATGTGTGTGTGCCCCTTCACAAAAATGTTGTTGTTGCTGTTGCTTCTTTTCAGTTTTGCGCTCTGCGCTGTGATTGACGTTCGTTGCCTTGGCTACATCAGCCAAAAGGCTCCCCTTAAGACTGCCCAAGCTCTTGTTGTTGTTGTTGTTGCTGTTGTTGTTTGTTGGGGCACCTACACTGGCACAAATCATCTGGGCGGCACCCAACAACAACATTGAATGGCAGCCCAAACATCCAAACATTTCACATTTCACATTTTGCCTCTTTTGCCGTCTGCTTTATGTGCGCCACAAATACAAAGTAAATCTCTGTGTGTATGTGTGTATAGGGATTCCACACACACACACACAGTCAGACCCTATAGTCCATATATATATATATATATATATATTATATGTACGTAAGTACTCTAGGCCCTTTTATATAAGTACGTGCCCTCGTCTCTCAATCTGTGCGTATGTATGTGTCTGCGTGTGTGTGTGTGTGTGTGTCTGTGCTGCTATCTCTCCATGCATTTTGACATACTTATGTCGTTTCATGTTTTCGCTGATTTTGCACAAAAAGTTTGTGCCACGTTTTTCCATTTTTCGGCTCACATTGAAAATAATTCTCTTTTAGGCTGCCCTGCCCCGCTCCGCCTCTTACAACTCATCAAACGTTATCGCCTTTGCCCCTCTTTCTATCGTGCTCTTCTTTTTCAACCACAAGGCTTTGAGGCGACGCTCTTAATACGCCTGGAACAATACGGCGGCGCCTGCCTGGAAAGTGCGCATGTGTGTAGTTAAGCTTGTAGGCAATTCGCCGCGTTTCAGGGCGAATTCACCGGTGGGGTAAGCAATATGCGAAATGCTTGTGGCTGGAAGGAAGTTAATGAATTGCGTGTGTTCATTAATAAAAATTTAACGAAATTATCAGAATATAAAAAATATTTGTAATTTAATAAAACTAAAATTAAATTATTTTAAGGTTTTTATAAATATTTTCTTTTATTTTTTTTATTATTTTTTGTAGCTTTTAGATTTTAAACCATTTATTTCAATACAAAATTAAATATTTAATTAAATAAAATTAATATTATTATTTTGAGTTTTTTTTTTTTTTAATTACTTTTATATTTGTTTTATATTATAATAAAAGAAAATATATATATTTTTCAAATACATTTAAAAAATATATAAAATATGTATAAATATTTTTAATTTCATTTATGGCATACAAAAATAAGCATTTTATAAATTTATATAAAAATCATATAATTTAATTATAATTAATATTTGATAATATTTTCTTAACAATTCCCTCAACATTTAGCTAGGGGCAAACTCGACTCATTGGGATTCCCCAATAAATTTCCCTTAAATTTCCCCACTTGTCGTGAATCTGTCTTGAGGCTAGCTTTTACCCCTTCACAAGTTTTGTGGCATTTTTTCAAGAGTTTCCCCAGCGCTCTCTGCCCTCAGCTTACCCCTCTTGGAATTGTAAGTTGATTTTTTGGGGCACTTTTCCCCGCATCGCGCAAAAAATTAAAAAGACGTGCATATTGTGGCATGGTAAATGGGCATGGCAAAGGCAATGGCAATTGGTATGGATATGGTTATGGTTATGGCAATTGCGGCATCATTCATACATAAATAGCTCGAGACGCACAATTGCACGCTCTGACGCGCCACGAGCTGTTCTATTAATAGGCGACGCTGTTGCTCCGCTGTTGCTCTGCTGTTGCTCTGCTGTTGCGTTTGTTGTTGCGTTTCTTGTTTACAGGCAAACGCGGGCTGGCTAATGATTGGCATTGAATGCGGCGTCCGGTGTGTCGGAAACGAGAGCTGCGAACGTGCCACCAAACAAACTGTGGCAGCCGAGTCGAGTCGAGTCGAGTCGAGTAGAGTAGAGTCGAGTAGAGTCGACTCCAGTCAGCAGTCAGCTAATTATTCTAATCAGCGGCGGGCAAAGCAATTGAACTGCTGTTGAACCCAGCTGTGGCAGCAGCGGCAACAACTGCCACATGTGGCACACTCTGCTGTTTGCGGTAAAAAGTATGTGCCAGATACATGTTGTAGCTGTTGTTGTTGTTGTTGCTGCTGCTGCACACACAAATCACAAACAAACAAATTGCCATGATTCTCTGTTCAGTATTTTGTATAACAAAGTTGCGGCTGTCGTTCGTTTTTGAAGTTGAATAGTTTAGCCCCTCTCACTCTAGCACTAGAGTGAGACCCGCTCTCTCTCCCTCCCTCTCTCTCTCTCTCTCAGGCAGGTATCCCATCAGCGATGCGTGAAATTTGACTGGACAAAGCATGCAATGAGCCATGTCATGTGGTGCGTTGTGGTTCGCTCTTTGCGGTGTTTGTTTTTCACAGCGCGCTGTGTGGTATTTACTTAGGAACAACAACAAAAACAAAAACAAAAAATGGGAAATGAGAATAAAAGTGGAATGCGCCCATCATTAAGTAGTTCATATTATTGTTATTATTATTAGCATTAGCATTAGCATTGTGGGCTGGCTATCTGCAATGCTCTATTTATACACAGCGAGCGATTGGAAACAAATGATTTACGAATCATTAAAGCGTTTGGTTCAACAAATTTCGAGATGAATTCGAATGATATATAAATAGACATAAATATGGTATATATCGATTATAAAATGTATGGATTGATGAATTTAGAACCGATTAAACGATAGTACTACGGATGTAGATAATGTGATCAGAGGAGAAAGCAATCGAGTGAGAGGTAGAGAAAATGGGAGACAGAGAATAGAGTGCGGAATAGAAGTAGATATATATAAGTGAAGGAATGTAGAGGTGGAAGTAGTAGTTATATAGAGAAAAAGAAGAGAGAGTCATTAGCAGAGAAAAGTAGAAGTTAAAGGGAAAAAGTAACCAAAGGGGGCAGGGAAAGTATGATAGTGAAAGGGAAAGAAGATGTAAATAAAAAGCAAGAAGAGTCATAAATAGGAAAAACTGATTAAAGACAGTAATTGGAAGGAAGAGGCAGAGAGAGAGAGAGAGAGAAAGAGCAAGAAAACCAGAGACAGAGAAAGCAAGGCAAAAGATAGGGAGAGAGGGAGAGGCAAATAGTAAGAGAGCGAAAGAATGAATAAGAGAGAGAGAGATCAAGATAGTCAGAAAGAGTGAGAGGAGAGAGACGAGCACAATAAGAGAATGAAAGAATGAGAGAGACAGAGAGAGAGAGAGAGAGAGAGAGGGAGAGAGATCAAGATAGCCCGCAAGAGTGAGAGACAGATAGGCCCAAATGATGAAGGGCAGCAGAGACATGTAAAAAAATATGTAGAGATGAAGAAGGAAAGGGCTTACATGAGAGAGAGAGAGAGAGAGAGAGAGAGAGAGAGAGAGAGAGAGAGAGAGAGAGAGAGAGAGAGAGAGAGAGAGAGATACAGTAATATGAGAGATATGAAACAGACGGGCATTTAATTACATGTGAAACATATGAAAACGAAACACAAAGAAACGGAAACAGACGAGTCTATTGAGAGAGACATTATGATATAAAAACATTTGAAATGAAAACGATAAAGAGAGAGATAGTGAGTCGTTTAAATGAAATGAAATGAAATAGTTCTCTCGTGAATATTGATGCCTATTTGACGTCTATTTGAAAACATGTGAAGCGGAATGCAGTCTCTGCGATCGTTTCACCTTGCTATAAATGAATGCATATAAATATACAAAATGCAATAACTCAATTGGACGTTCATTATTTATTCCATTTGCAATTTGGTCGAATGTAATTAATATTCATATGCATACAGTAATAATTATTATAATCAAATGTAAACGCTGGCCAAGCCCCAAATGAACTGCAGTCGAAATCGCAGCACAATATTTGATTATAGAAAACGATATGCGATGTGGTACCTGGCCTGAAGTGGACGATTGGACGAGTGGGTGAATGGGTGAACCGAAATGGACACGAAAATAATAAAAAAGAAAGAGAAAAACTCGGTGAAAAATCAACGCAAATACCAAATGACCATAAAGAACCAATACACACACACCCACACACAGATGAAGGCCTATACGTGTGTGCGTGTGTGTGTGTGGAATTCGTGTGCTGCTGCAGCGCAGCAACAAATCAACAGTCGAAGCGTCAGTCACGTCAATAACACAGTTGAAAAATTGTTAAAATTGAATTACAGTTGCAAAACGCGACGGCGATTGCAGCTGCGACGTCGCCGTTGGCAGAGCAAACAGCCACGCCCACACACACACACACTCACCGATACACACTCACGCATGTCAGTCAGTCAGTTGGAGCAGCAGAAGAAGCAGAGAGAAAAAAATCATATCGATGCATATGAAAAACGACAGGCGCAATGGGCAAACAGGACGTGGCAGGACGAGGGGCGTGGGTCGTGGGGCGAGGCGGCTGGCAAATCTGCATATCCTTCAGCAAATAGACAACAAATTGCAATGTGATATACAGTTGAGCTGCCACTGGGCAAGGCGTAGGTGTGTGTGCGGGTGTGGGCGAGGGGGCAGGGGGCGTGGCTGTGCCATGTTGGACAGCGGTGAAAATTGATAAAATGATATTGATGAATTGCACATGGCAACGAAATGGAAAACCAGGAAGAGAACCACTCCACCGCCCACTCCACCCACACATGCAACTAGCTCGGCATGGAGCAGTATTATCTTGCTGCCGCAGGAGTAGAGTCGCTGCCAGAATCCGATCCTGTGCAACATCGTCAACATGGCCATTGTCGCCGCCTCGACGCTGATGATGAAAAATTAGCGTGCGTGGACCAGGAGAGACCAGAAGAGCGAGAGAGACAGAGAGCAGCAGCAGCAGCCAGCCATGCGTGCGAATTTGCTCAGAGGCACTGTGAGGCACGGTGAGGCACTGTGAGCTCTGAGCAAGATTAATGAAATTGTCCAGCAGGCCTCTGTCAGCAGGTGTGAGCAGCGGACTGCGTACCTCGAGTGCCGCCAAGTGCTGCAAGGTGCAAGGACATGACTGCAAACGGAGCGGCTTAAAGGACTGGGCCATCAGAGATGAGCTGAAGATAGGAGAAAGATGAAATTCTACTTATTAGAGATGACATAGGCTGAAATGTAGGAGAAATGATTTAGAGCATGTTATGAATGGGATGAAATTGTTGCCAAAGGCAGATCTTTGATCAAATATTGTTGTTATTTAGAGAACAAAAATGTTTCATAACTCTATAGTCTTTCTGTTTCCCAATTTGGGATAAAGTTGTTGCCAAAGGCAGATCTTTGATCATATCAAAGAGGAAAATCTAATCTAATCAAATAAAAATATATAATCAAATCTATGATTATATATTTTTATTTGTATATTAAAAGAGAATAGAAAGGTCGAAGAGAATAGAATAAATCCAATGCTCTATTTTTTCAATCTCGCTCTTGGATAACAGCTTTGATTACAAATCGTCAAGCTGATATCCAAAGAGAGAGAGAGAGAGAGAAAGAGGTAGAGATAGAGAGAGAGTGAGAAAGAGAGAGAGAGAGAAAGAGAGAGCGAGAGAGAGAGAGAGAGAGAGAGAAAGTATTGAGAAATGGATCAAAATACAGTAAAAAACCTAAACTCTATTTGTAAAGGAAATAATTCCAATTTGCTAGGAATAAATATTATTGCTCCCTATACACAGATTGACTGAGGTGGGAAGAGACTATTAAGTATTGCGCTAAGCTGTCTATCCTTGTGTGGAAAATGCCTTCGACTAATCCATGGGGAGCTTCACCTGAGGGCTTAAAAACAAGCTTAGATCCCCCACCAGGCAGGCAGACGGGTTCAATAGATCACAGGAGACGCGGGCCTCTGCCCGTTTGAGCACTTCAGGCTCAACAGATGCGAGCTGAATACGGAGCTCACTCCATTTGGCTGCGGCCTCAATTTATGATTATTTGAGCATTAATTCCGCTTAAGACGACAAACTAAGCAAATTGCAATTGTAAACAGCGTCGCGAATTGAATTGCAAGCCAAATTGCATCTTGGCCAATGCCGCACAGACACACGCACACACGCACACAGATGTAGACACAAGCGAGCCTGAATCAACATGCAAACAGGGATGGCCTCGTCTGTGTGTGTGTATATCCTCGGCTATCCTGCGTAAGGCTGCGGCCCAGTCGCCAGAGCCAGAGCCAAGGCATTTGAATTGTATTTATACGCGCGTGTTTAGCTGCTATGCAACGTGTTTTGGCTTAATAAAGTCAAAATAAGCAGGGCTAAGTAGATAAAGGCCAACATAAATACGCGCACACGCACACATGGACAGAGGGACACACACACAGAGAGAGAAAGAGAGAGAGAGAGAGAGACAGAAAGACAGTTATAAATTCGAGCGCTGTTGATGTGATTTAGTTGCACACCTCGCATCGCCTGTAAGATGGCAACAAATACAACAACAGACTGTGTCTGTGTGTGTGTGTGTGTAAATGACTTTATCTGCGTCTGTGAGGGAGGCCATGTGTGTGTGTTGGTGGGGCTCTGTCTGTGCGTGCAACATGTGCGCTGAATGTTGACGTTAATATTAAGAAAAATAAATAACCAAGCTGTTTGTTATCTAAGTTTATATAAAGTGCGCCACACACCGACACATACACACCCCCTCTATAACGGTGTGTGTGTGTGTGTTTGGCTTGTTTTATTTATAGCAACTACCAACAATTGTGCCTGGGCTTTCTACGTATTAAATAACAAGCACAACAACAACAACAACAACTTCAACTGGCGCAAGGCGCTTATAAATTTTTTGGCCACACAGCGCCAAATGGTTAAAGCACCCATTCAGGCCAATGTGGTTTTACCAGACACGCCCACACGCCTCACCTGAGCAGAAAAAAGAAATGGAGAGAAAACAAATGCAGCCAAAGATAATAACAGCGCAATGTGATGAAGTGCCAAGTGAGAGGGAGAGAATGGAAATGGCCTAAAGGCTATAAATTTAAAGAGAAATATTCTATATAAAACAATTTATATATGGACTATATAATGTGTGCTAAGAATGCGCTAGAATAGCTGGCAAAATTAAAGCTGTTGGCTTGCTAAATATTTAATGAAGATTTTGGCTAAAGATTTGGGAGTAGAAAAAAGTAGAAATATTTAAGATTAATGATATTATTGATTAGGGGGCAATGAATTGCCTGGGATGTGTTATAGTTTATACAAAATTCGAGCTATTTATAGATTTATTTATTAAACAGTTAATATAATATGATAACTGAGCTAAAAAACTGGGCTCTTTCGCCTAAAGTTTTTATGTTAGATCCATATTGAGCGTTTTTTAATAATACTCTGAGAAAAACCTGAGAAAGAAACTCAGAGAGCAATCGATTGCAACGAGTCCTTAAAAATAATATAAAAGTAAATAGAAAATTTATAATAAATTAAAAACATTCATTACAATTTAAGCCTGTCTCGGTCTTTAAAGATAACAAGAAAATTGATAAATTGATAAATTGATTGTGGAGTTTATGTTTTGTCAAAACATTTTTCAACTTAAAAATAGTGAAATCTTGCGTAAATATCGAGAGCTGAAAGTGTTTAGCAAATTGTCAACAATCGAAATAAATCAACACAATGTCCAGATAGCAGCTCGGACAGATAGGTAAACACAACTAATTTGAAGATTTAAGGCCAGCTGCCAGATTGTCAAGCGAGTGAATTTATTTTCACACCAAAGCCAAATACAAAACAAGTTGAAGCAGTTGAAAATTTGTGCACACCTTGCAAATTGCCCAAAACAAATAGCGCTGAAGTTGCGTGTGAAAACAGGAAGACAAATTCGAATGACTCAGGTGAATCCTTGACACGCCCACCCACCCAGCTCAGTTCAATGACTTTGATAAACGTGGCCACATTTGCAGCTGCCTTTTGACAGACTAACTGACTGAGAGACTGACTGAGAGACTGACGGACAGATTGAAGGATTGACTGCCTGCCTGCCTGCCTGAGTGATTGTCGACAATATTTGATTAGCATCAAAGGTGCGAAAATGCATTTTGCATCTGGCTAAAAATGACTTTGTCAACACGGAAATTTCGGAAAGAGCATGAAGAGAAAAGTGCATATGTAGACATTGTGACAGGCCCTAATCAATCAAATAAGCGCATAAATATATAAGTATATGACAATCCAACTACCCAAAGCCTTGCGCACAAAACCTTTTTCATAATATCTTTGCCACCCTGCAGAGGTCTGAAGAAGGTCCGCCACTCCCGCCTTGAATCTTGTAGCACACACTCACACACAAATGCCTTGTCAGAGAAAAGCTAAAAAAATCTTGTTGAACATCAGAAAACGTGGAGGTAAATGTAATAAAATCGAATTGAGAATACTCTTGGTACTTTTATAGGATTTTTTAAGAAAAGTTGTTTCGATTTTGTAGTAAATACAAATACAAATATTTTATTTTATTTTTATTTTTTTGTAGCTGTCAATTATCAAACCAAGGCCCTCTTAGAGTCCTTAAATTTATTTTAATTTTTATTTTTTCTGGGGTATATTTAAAGATGAATTGGCTTAAGCATTCTACTAAGTGCAAGGCTTTCTTTGAATGGAACCCTAATTCTTTACAGAGCTCTGTTTCAAGCTTCATCGTCGCTTCTATTTGTCCTCATGACAATCTCTTTCAGTATGGTTGACACTGGCGTCAAGTATCGATAACATTATAGCTAAGTATCGATAGTTTTCCGCTTTGGACTACTAAGAAAATAAATGCAATTCTTAACTTAATGCCTTCTTCACTTTCAACTATCACAAACCCACGCACATAGTCAACATGCCTCTGCGGGGTAACATTTATCGAGGGTATACAAAATGGACAGCAGCATTAGGCACGCACTCGCCAGGGATTTGAGTGGACAGCCGAATTTGACTCGCCGTCCAGCTCGGCCTCAGCTCATAGGCAGGTCTAAGAAATTGCCAAATTTAATAAACTTAAAAGGGTGTGCGTGTGTGTGTGTGTGTGTTAGCTGTCATATATATACACACACACACACATATGCACACAAACACAGGTAACACACTCATGTAATCAACAAGAACTTGAATTGTCAATAAAATTGTGATTTCTAAAGGCTGGCAGATTATTACATACATTGTTTGGGATGGACCATAAAAGTGCTCGCTTTAAAGAGCACCTTTTGCTTTTGCACCTGTAGCCGGCGCCTCAAAATATTTATCGTAATGCGCGCGTCTATAGGCTATAGAGGCTAGGCAGCAGCTGGCAGCGGTATAACACGTACCACACACAACCACACGCACACAGGCACACACACACATACAGCCACCCTAAAATGTTTATAATAAAGGAAATTGTTGGCAATTTGGTGGCTTTTGCAGTTGTCTAATAAAACTAAGTGAGCGCAGGAACAGGCGTACAGATAAACGAATAAAATTGATATTTAATGCGAGCGCTCACACACACGCACACACACACCCACACACAGAATCAACTCCTGCTCCAGCTCCTTCTGTCTCTGCTGCTCCTTCTTCTTCGGCCTCACTTTTTGTTTTTCATTTTGCGCCCGACTGAATATCCTGTCCAATGGCATTTCATGTCAATGCGAATGTCGCGTTAGTCGCGCGTGGCAAAGCATGTAAATCAATCAGTTCGGCCTGCCAGCTAACCCACGTCCTGCCATCCTGCCAGCCTGCCAGCCCGCACATTCCTTTGGCTGCGAAGGGGTTTTGCAAAATGCCAGCCTAAATGTATGCATGCATACATTGCCATGATGTATTGATGTACGTCATGCATCATTGATGTAGAAAATTTTTTAATGTTATTATTGGCAGCACACTCAGCTAGTCTTTGGGGGAGCTCCTGCTACTCCTGCTCCTGCTCCTGCTGCTCCTGCTGCTGCTTCTGCTGCTCCTGCTGGTGACAGTTCAGTTTTATTGAATTTTATTTATAAGCTCTCAGCAGGGCGCACATGTGAATGTATGTGTGTGCCTGTGTGCGTGCGAAAGGGTTGCGCAACAGGCAAAACAGTGCGTGCTGAGAGTATGCAACATTTGCTTAAGGTAAACCAAATGGTTTATTGAGTTGGGAATTAAGTTTGCAAAGAGAGAATGGGAAATAAGCAGATGAGTTATATAAGAAAACGATGTGGACTGTGCTAAATACTGCTATAAATACAACTTGTATGATTACTCATACACCTGTCAAAGAATTTTGATGGATCCGCAGTCAGCCTCTCAGACTCCACTCTATTTGTTGTCAATTTAAAATGTTGCCTCTCGTGCTAACTTTCCGATTGTGCACGATCGAAGCAATTTTCTCGCTCTCAAATCTTAGCTGCTCACACGAATCAAATTGAAGGGAAGAAGAGAATTCAATTTGAAAGGCAAAGCCAAGAGGCACAGAGCATAGATAACAGTAGAGTGATGTAAATAATTGAAATAAAATTTATATAAAGCCTTTTACGAAATGCCGTTGTCCTTATTTATTTTATTATTATTTTTTTGTAACTATAATTTTTTTTTTTTTTTTTTATAAAATTTTTTATAAAATATTATTCACTTTGTAGACATAACTCACAAAATAACATACTTAAATAGTTAACAAAAAATCCATTTAATTTTAAATATAAAGCATATGATTCATAGAACTCATATTATTTTGTACCCACAGCTCTATAAATTTAATTTCCCACAAGCAAACAAATTTAACGAAAATTCCACAATTTTTATTTATTTTTTTTTTTTTTTAGTTTTAAACATCTCTCAAGCTCAAGGCTCGAGCTCAGTTTTTAAAGACAAACAGCAATCAAATGTGCCTTGATTTTCATAGCTCTCTTCATTAATTCTGATCGGGAGATCAAACGGGCTTATATTCAAATTAATTTCGCATTTCAGCCATTACAAGAGCATCAGGCATAAAGCCCTAGCTCCAGCAAAAGGCTTAAGTAGCCTTTTTTTCCTCTTTTTCTCTTTGCCTTCTTCTTCTTCTCGTTGTAGTTGTTGTTGCTGGGGGTGCGTAGCAGTAAAAGTTTTCCTCGTCAAAGTTTGGGACCAGCCCGAAACAAGCTACAATACAAAATATTGATGCTAAATATAAAATGCGTCTCTCTCAATATTTGAACTGGCCTGATATAAGGTAGATAAAATACAAATATGAAAATCTAGAAAGAAACTCACACACGCACACACACGCACACTTTTATAGACAGACATTTAGACAGACTTTGATACACAAATTTACAACTTTGTTGGCAATTTTTTTTTTTTTTTTTTTGGGGCTCCGTTTGTCGACTAAAAGTATTGATGAACAGTTGTTTGTTGTTCGCTTGTTGTCGCTGGGTGGCAACTTATTAGAAAGTCCGCCCAGCCACACACTTACACCCACACCCACACCCACACCCACGCACACTGACACAATCAGCAGCACCGACCATATGCAATGTGTGGGCAAAGTCAATAAAATAAACGTTGTATGTTTGCGGGTTGTGCGAATGCTAGAGGCAAAGTGTCTGTGTGTGTGTGTGTGGCTCGATTGGGGTTTGGCAGAGTGGCGTAAAGGTAGTAAAAGTAAAAGAAAATGTATTAGAAAGAGACAGTTAGAGAGCGGGAGAGGGAGTGAGAGCTGCTCTGAATGGGCTTGCAAAGAGTTTTGTAGCGCCAGCCGAAAAGTAGGCAACACATTATGCATATCAAAGTTTTTTCGTTTTGTGGCATTCAGCTGGATAGAGTAGAGTATAGGAATAGCAAGTGCAATCAATGAAGCTGTTTGCAACACTTGGAAAAGTGAGATTGGTTGAGAAGATGTTGAATATGAGAACTATGAAGCATTACATATATTAGCAATCTAATCTAATTATGCATGATACAGAATGAGTTTTATCATACTAAAATTGGATATATTCAATTACATATTAATAGGTTTAATGACACTAAAAGCATTTAGACAATCAAAGTTCAGTTTTAGAACCATAAATAAATAATTAATATGCTAAAATGCTTTTTAAATATTTAACTAAATTTGAATACATTTTTAACTAACTTCATTCTTCACTTCTTTATCTGCTCTATACTGACACCCACATTTCGCAGCCATACTTCGCTTAGAGAGCATTGATATGTGATGTAAGCTCTTGTCTTTTCGTTGAAGCAGCTTCACTTATTTTTATGAAAGCTTCGCCCTCTGCGTTTGCTCTTGCTGTTGTTGCTGCTGTTGCTGTAGTTGTTGTTGTTTGTGGCAACTTTTGTGCAGTAAATGGTATTTATGTTGGCTTAGTAAAGTTTGACGATAACGTCGCTGCGACGGCTACGACTTCGACGCCCCGCTTAATATCGAAACGGGCTGCAGCGTTGACGACCTCAACAACATCATGTAGAATTACGAGTATTTGAAAAGTTTTACAAGTAATTTATTTAGGCGCAAGTTTTTGAAACGCGCGGTCAGAGCAAAAGAGCAGCAAAAAGAAAAGAAAAGAAAAGAAAAAAAAAAAAATGACAGAGGCGCCAACAGCCGTTAGCCGGCATCCGGTTCACAGTGTTTGGAGCTCTGTCTGTGCATGTGTTGCGGTTATGTGCAAACAAATATAAAAGTATCCCACCGAAATAGCTTACAAGTACATCAAATTTTCATAAATTAGGCATGCATAAATAAAGCAAAGCCCGAGCAGAAGAACGCAAAAACTTTTTTTGACGGCCAGCCCAACACATGGACCCAAACACCATAAGGCCAACACACACACAAACACACACACACAGACACACAAGATAAACCCCAATGGAGGTCGTCTACAGCAACGTCGGCTCCTCGGAGTGTCATGAGCTGGCGAAAATTATGTAGCGCATAATAATTCATCAAAATAATAAATAATAAAAGAGAGAGAGAGAGAGAGAGAGAGAGAGAAAGAAAGCAAAGAAAAGGAAACGGAACGAACGCAATGTGTGTATGCGCAAATTGCAACAAATTTTCTGGCTAGGGCAAAAATTAAATCAAGTGAAATATTGTTGATGATGTTGCAGACTTTCATACACAAGCACTTCCCCTCTCTACCGCTCCCTCTCACGCTCTCTTTGACTTTCTCTCTGCTTCTCTTGCACTCTGGCCAGCTGTTTGGCTGTCTATTACATGTACAGGAAAAACTATAATGGGCCAAATGGACCACAGAGCAGCTGCCAGAGATTATGAAAGCCTGCTCGATAGATATGTATATGTATGTATATATTATTCAAGGATGCCAAGCCAAAGGAATGCCAGGCAAATGAAACGAGCATGAATAGAGATGAGCGCACATATGCTGTGCACTAGAAGCAGCCAGAGCTGGGTCTGCTTATGAGAGGTGTGTGAGCACACGGCATTTAATGAAGATAGCTTTGCAGAGAATCGGAGCTGACTATGTGCCAATGGAAATCTTTGATAACTCGCCCTTGATCGAGTGCAAGCTGAGTTGGCCTTTTATAAAAGAATATGCCTCAGTTTCTTTTCCTTTGCTGCTTTCAATTTATTATTAATATTAATCTTCAAATATTGCCGGACGAATCGCTCAAATTTGTTTCGAAAACTGTACTCTAATATATATAATAATTATTGTATTATTTCGATTGATCTCTGGTATATATGCCTTCAATTGATTGACAAAAAGTTTGTATTCCTTGTCTAGTTTTATCACTCATCCAACAAGCTTTCATTGAAGCTGCTTCAATTTGATAAAGATAACGGATTGACTATAACGATATAGCCATATAATTTTAATCATATAAGTTTGTCTGGTTAGCAGAATTTTCGTTGCCATAACCGCACGTTATAAGCGAGGTCGTTATAACCAGATTCTACTGTATTTAATTTTAAACTCAACTAAAAGTTTCAGCTTAAGTAAGTAAAGCAGATCAGCTCTTCAAGTTTATTACTGTGCCTCTCTCTCTCTCTCTCTGTATCCCTCTCTCTCTCTCTCTGTATCCCTCTCTCTCTCTCTCTCTCTCTCTCTACTATATAGATTCTTGAGTTTTGCTTGCATCTTTAATTCATTAATTTACTTAGGCTTATACATTTTGAAGTCTGTCTATAAGCAAGTTGGCTGCAGATGGCTTTTAAGCAGCATCTTCTTCAGGCTAAGCTATTAAATAACTTAGTCCATTTTCCATTGAATTCGCAAATCTTATTTTGTTTTTGCCCCACTGATGAAACTCAATAAAACGCAATTGGCAACCCTTTTGCGTGCCATAAGTAAATAAACAGCTTTTGCCATCAATTCAAGTAGCAGCAACAAACGCACACACACACACACAAACACGCACACAGATATACACATCTGCAGCACAGAGCTGGGCACATCAGTTGTCTCCCATATTAATTACAGTCTTGGCAGGCAGTTTGCGCCACAGGCAACAACACGGACATGGCCATCAACACAGAGGAGCGAGGATGGCAGCGCAACGGACAACTCGGCGTAATTAAAATTAAATCTCAAACTAATTATTATTGAACTAGCATGTGCTAGCCTTAGCTAGTGTGTGTGCTCTAGTGTGTGTGTGCGTGTGTGTGCTTGTGTGTGTTTATATTGCCCGGCGGCTGTTTTTGGCCAATACGTTAATGAGTTTTGCCAAGGTTGGGCGAAAGTTTTAAAGCAATGCGCGAGGCTTAAAACTGAATGCGCGCTGCCATTGTAAATCATATTTACAATGTCTGTGCCCAATTGCCATGTAAATATGAGAGCGCGACATATGTAATTACACCCAATAAACCAACAGCACCAACAACAACAACAACAGCAAGTCATTTGTATATGTGTAGATTTATGAGTGTGTGTGTGTGTGTGTGTGGAGTCGGCACAAAATGGCGTCGTCGTCGTTGTCGACGGCAGTCAACGAATCATTAGGCGACATTTGTTTGCGCTTCACTAATTACAACAACAACAACAATTAGAAAGTCCAAAACAACAACAACAACAAGAACAAGAACAACAACAGCTGGCCGACTGCCTGGCTAGCAGCAGGCTACAAACAATGGCAACTGCAATCGCACCAAAACAATAAAATCTAATTGGGAACATACACACACCAACCCACACACACACAAGCACACCCACACACGGCACAGTCAAGAGAAAGCCCCAATAGACCAACACGTAAGAGCCAACGAGTGAAAGAGCCAGAGCAAAAGGGTCAAAAGTCGCTGTTTCTTGTGGAAGTTTTTGTTTTGCTTATATATGTTATATGTATTATGTATTATATATTATTTTTTATTATATTTTTGCATATGCTACATAAATTTGGAAAAGTTAAGAAATTAGTGAAGTAAGAAATATATATAAAAATGTATGATATATGTGAGGAACTTGGAATGAAGAAGAACAACTCTTGTGAAGAAAGCTTAGGAGTTGTTGAGCTCTTAAACATTAAGAAGTAGGGTTTTCCTCTGAATATGAGAGAAGAGAAACCCTTACTAGCTTTTAAGAAGAGTTTTTATATTTTTTATTTAATTATTATAATTTTTTTTTAGGACATACCGGGTACTACAAAGACCCCTTTATGATCTTATTTCTATTATAATGGTATATTCCATTACATATATCATATTTATCCATTCTGGCTATGTTTCTTTGACCACATTAAGGAAGTGAATTAGTTCTATATATATATTTATTCCACAGCACAGTCAATGGAATTTTTATACATATATGGTCTGCCCTCATTTATAATGATAAATATATCTTCAAAGTATATCCATTTTTGTCATTCCATCTACGCATATCTTAATTGTATTTCACCTCATAAAAATGAACGCATCAAATCGAAAATGAAATGAGTTTCTGGAACAACCTTTTCATATGCTAATGCAAATGTCAATAATGAAGTAAAATTCCATACAATGTAAACATTCCAGGCTAATTGTTTTTGTTGTTGTTTGTGCGCTTCGCTCGTTGAATGTTTTTCCGCTGTCTGTCTGCTGTCCGTCCGCTGTCTGTTGTTGCTGTTCTTGCTGTTTACAGCTGTTGTTTTTATTATGATTCGCATATTTTTGTTGTCAAGTGGAGGATTGTTCATAATTCGGTTAGGTATGTATTCCATTCGTATACAAATATATATATATCATTTTTTCTTTGCCCTGGCATATTTGTAAATGCGCTCGCTACTGCTGCATATTTGTGTGCTGAGTGTGCGTGTGTGTGTGTGTGTGTGTGTGTGCACGCTGACTAAATAAACCAAACATATTTTGGTAATTGAGCGAATGTTGCAAACGAAGGGAAAAAGTTAACTTTTTTTTCTGTCCTGCCGTGTGGTAATTAGTCGAGTGGGCGTGGCCAAATGTTAATAAAGTAGTTTTATGTTGGCTTGTGTAAATATTAATGCGCAAGCAGGTAATTGGACTTGCTTTCTGTGGACACATCAAACAAATTTTGCCGGCTGCCCAATGCATATAAATAACATGTGTCCCCCACTCTCCCCCTTCCTCATTCGCTCTCCCTCCCACTCTCTGGCAACAATTAAAGCTCTATAAATTTGTTGAGCCAACTCAACTTCCTGTTGGCAGTTTATCAACCCATCTCAAACAGTTGCAAACCTTTTGTTCGATAGCTCTCGCCACACCGCCCCCCGTTTAATTAGGCCAGCGATACTCCAATTGGATTTTGGGGCAGACCGCGTGCCGGTTCGGGGCGTCTGAACTTTCATCAAACTTTATTTTCGATACGCGGCCACAGTTATTGGGCTGACAGGCCTGTGCGATGTAGCCGTCGGCAAGTTTTTGATCCTCTGCATCTCATTCTTAAATTTGACATATTAACGCCGCGACGCGTTTGGCATTTTAAAAAAGGATTTCAGTGCAAAGCGACACCGCAACACCCACCCACCACCTGCCTATGCTACGCCACGCCCCTACACGACCCAATCCCATTCCAAGCCTTTTTCCAAGCCGTTTGCTCGTCAGGAAGTGGGCGGGCGTTAAAATCAGTTGAAAGCTTTGCATTTTTTTTTTCTCATCTTCTGCTTCTTGTGTTTTTCGCCATCAGAGGCATTAATTGGATTTCAATCTGGCGGGGAGCGAGTGGCAGAGTCGGGCTCGGGACTGATGGGGCTCACTGTTGGGGTTGTCGCTGCGCATAATGAGTAAAGGAAATTTCAACGACTCGGCAAATGTTTCAATTTCATCGCACGTTGCTTTATGCTTTTCCCTTTTTCTATTTTCATTCTTATTATTATTTTTTTTTTATTTTGTATTCTATAATTTTATTTTCATCATCTTCTTTTTGTTTAGCTGAGTGCAGAGCACATACGCGGACATTTTGCCGTTGCTTTCTTTTATGTCTCGACAGTTTCGCCTCGTTTGCGCATTAATTTCGCCAATTTTTACAGGTTCTTCCAGAGGGGGGAGGTAGGGAAATTCCGAGGTGAGGTTGAGTTGAAGCTGCTTTCGATTTGTCGCGAGGATTTCGTTGTAATTTATTTTTAATTTTGTCTTAAGATCCCGAGGTTTCAGCATCGAGCTGCGTAATTATGCGTCTAATGAGACAACAAAGCCAAGAAAAAAGGGTTCTTGTCTAACCCAAAAAATGTTGTGTATAAATTATAATGATAGACTAAAAGATGCCCTGTAATGTAAGAAAAAAGAGATAATACTCTGAGAATAGAAGTTAGTGTGAGAAACTACAAGAATATAGAGAAAGGCAATTAAAGCTCGCATAAAGAGTTATTTTGAAATATATAGAAACTCTATAGAGATCTCTTTCGCACTCTAGCCAATCACATCTACACTGGCAACAGCGTATCTAAAAATCTTAGTGAATACTTTTGTTCAATTTGCATAATTGCGCTGATTTTCCATTTTTCTTTTTGGTTTTCGCTTTCGACGCCTTGAAATTGTTGATTAATTGCTCGGACCGCATGCTGAGCTCAATTAACCGAGGAGACTGAAGCGAAGGCTAACTTTTGGGGCGGGTTCATTATCGAGCATGAAACTATGAAACTTTTCTCTTTCTCAATTTGTTGTTCTTGTTTGGTTTGTTGTCTCTCTAGCGCTTTTAATAGCTGACATTTATGGCGTATATGTGGGCGTCAGCTCGAGGAGCTAGCGAATAGCAATAATAGCCAAGCCGCAGGCACAACTAAACACACACACACACACACATATACACAGACAGTTTTTGACCAATTTACTTAATGGCCATAATATTTGTTTAGTCAAAGCAAACAACAACAACAACAACAACTACGAGCACAGTAGCTCCTGCGTAATGACTCTCGGCCCATAAAAAAAAAAAACACAACAACAAATGCCATAAAAATAATGCATAAATAAAGGCAAATAAATGGCAGACAGAAAAAACACACACACTGAGTGTGAAAGAGACAGAGAGTGAGAGTGAGAGAGACAAGACGAAGTGAATATAATGCATAAAACGTAGAGAATATAAAATTTGGCGCTCGGCGCTGTCCAATGAATGTCAAATTTGTGTGCCTTATTAATTGTCCAAGGCATTTCGAAATTTTCGTATGGCACTAATTAAGACGAAATGTTTGGGGCGACATTTTCGCTGCACATTGTTGTTGTTGCTGTGTTGTCACCCTAAAGCCAATGAAAACTAATTGGCTACATTGACAAACCACAAAATGAATAATTAAAACACGTTTTCTTAGATCCGAACTGCACTTACTACAGATATCATATATGATTGCTATATATGTAGACACAAAAAATACATTGAAGGTTTGTCAGCATTAAGCAGTTGATGTGTTGGTATGGAAAGGTCTAGTTAATTGAAGTTTTGATCGATTGATTCAAGAGTTGGTGCAATTGGATTTCTTCAATCTATTTCTATTGAAGATCGATTAGACAATGGTTGGTATGGGAATATCTAGTTAATTGAAGCATTGATCGATTGATTTAAGAGAGGAACAGTAGCGAGCGCTGTTCAACTAGGTGCACCCATCATATTTAGACTCATATAACTTTGCTTTCTTCTATCCATTTCCTCTTAATGATCAATTGTATATAAATTAATAATCATTATCATTCAAAGAGTTCCTAATATTCGTATCAGCTCTATATTGATTACTTTAGAGCCATGCTAAGAGCTCAACTCTCAACTCTCCATATGGCAACTCCTATATACTCTTCATTTGCCAGCGAACAATATAAATCGTGTGCCAGCTTAGCGGCTCTGGTTGGCAGCCTAATCACTGTCAATGGCTCTGTAATTGCGCCTTATTTAAATTACAAATTCGGGCGACAGCAGGAGGCAACAGGGCTGGCAGGAGTCGAGCATAAGTTCTGGCCGCATGCCACAGGCAGGAAAATTTAAACTCTAAACAGGCGCAACAAACGGACAGGCGGACCACAAAAATCGGGTCATCTCGAATGACAAATGTGGAACGCATCGCATCTGAATGAGAATTTGTATAGTATGTGCATTGGGTTGAATGCAGCTAAAAGCCAACAGTGAACAGCCAACAGCCAACAGCCAACGGCCATTCGGTCCATATGTTTTGGATGCTGTATCCGGTTGCCGTTCGGGTTGACTTTCAAAATGTCAAATACATTAAACGTTCATTTGCGTGCTGAGGTGCGCTGCAAACTGCAAACAGAGAACAGTGAACGGCGAGCTGCGAGCTGCGCGCTGCGATTTGCGATTTGGTGGGCAACCAGCCACAAAGAGAGATATAGCAGCTGATATAGCGGAGCGGCGCACTGGCAGGGGCCAAAAGGTGGCCAAAACGAGCTAAAGAGTCGTTTAGTGTGCGACAGTTGAAATTTACCTTTTGGCCATAATGACATCACGTACACAAAAGGTGTGCGTTCTGTGCCCTCTACGCTAGCCACAAATACATATGCCAGTTGTTGCATCCCTTCATGTGAGTGAGAGTGTGTGTGTGTGTGTGTGTGTGGGTGGGTGTACTAATGTGGCTGTGTGCTGCTGTGGCTAGGGCTCAGCTAATGTGTATCCAAAATGAAGCCAATGGACAATCACATAAAACAAATTACACGAAAAACTTCAGCCAAAGCCCTGAAAAGTATGCTACAAAATGCAACTGCAGCCGGCCCAGGGCCATTCGATTGGAATTTCGAGCGCATGGTGAATACAAAATACACTGAAAATGTGCAAAATCATGTGAATTTTCATATTATTACAGGAAATCAGCTGCAAGCGTTTAGTTATAGAGGCTTTATGCTGCGAATGTGTATGATTTGAGTAAGTTTTTTATTGCCTTTTAAGTTGAAGATGCGAGAGTCTTTTGAAGATATAAAAGCATATATGCGGAGTCCTTTCATTCCATAATATATATAATAATATCCATATTATATATATAAATATATATATCTATAAATATGTGCGCACACTGAGCTCTAACCAATCTACATAGTATATATTGATCATCTCTGGCTTAATCATATATCTACATAAGTATTCTGACCTCTTAGTTCTGACGTCTGACATCATAGTTCTTCAGAGACAATTCCTATTTGATATTAAATATAAATTCTCTGCTTTTCCCTCTAGTTATTCCACCAAATCGTATCCCATTATCAGCTCAAGTGCAGCTGGACTAACAATATACCCGATGCCTGCATAATAAAGGAGTGCAAGTGTAGCTGGCACAATGAGAAGGTAAGTCGCAAGCGCTCGGGTTACTTTTTTATATTGGAAGCGTTGCAAATCTTTACAATCAACGCGTTTGAGTGTGTCGGGCAGGTTGAGTGGGTGTTTGGGGCTTGGGGCGCTGTGCTCCATGTTACCAAACTGACTGTGAGATAATCAAATGAAAAAACGTAAATGTCTCGTTAAATTGCACAGAAATTAGATTTTTTTTGTGTGGCGCCTCATTCGCCTGGCCCCCTTTCTGGCCAAGTGCGAGTGCCATGAAAATCAGAGCATGACCACTGGTGTGTGTGTGTGCGTGGGTGGGTGGCATGCTTCGAAGGGGGCAGCAGGAGGGTCGGCTAGCTGTGTGAAAAATCAAATTAAGTATACGTAAAACGCGAACAGCAACCAGAGCCATGGCCAGAGCCAGCGCAGGCTGGCGCTGATGCTGAAAATCAAGGCGAGCTGTCGATTGGTAAAAGCTTTTAAGGTGACCAGCTGATGGCCCCGGCAATGGTCCGCCAGCAGGAGGCGTGGCACTGAACAATATGGGAACAGCCTGGCTCTGGTCACCGCAC
The DNA here is from genome assembly GCF_018153725.1 of Drosophila mojavensis. NCBI lineage: Eukaryota > Metazoa > Arthropoda > Insecta > Diptera > Drosophilidae > Drosophila > Drosophila mojavensis. The sequence continues at coordinate 9,891,549 of NW_025318899.1, read as the reverse complement.
GCTAAAAGCCAACTATACTGCTACCTTTAATTGGATTACAAGTGTGTGTATGTGTGTATGTGTGTGTGTGTGTGTGTTAGAGTAGAGTGGACATCCTGTGAGGGCAGCGTGTGGCCAATGCCAAAAGTTGTGAAAAGCATAAGTTTGCATTTTTATGAAGCGCCAACCGAATGCCATATGGCAGCTAAGCACATTAGAGAAAACCAAACTAAAGTGGAGAGAGCGTTACGCAAGTAGTTTAGGGGGGGATAACGCTGACAGAGGCAGAGAAGAGGAGTAGAGAGCAGGGGAGAGTTGAGATTGAGATAGTCGAACAACAGCAAAGGTGTTGCTGCCAAGTGCTTCTACTGCTCCTGCAGGTTGAATGTAACCCAGAAGTGAACTGAAGGTGAGTCAGAGCTCAGGGCTAAGTGGATTTCATATTTAGGGCGAGGGTGAGAGAGAGATAGAGAGAGAGAGAGTGGAGTTGGTGAGTGTGTAAGCAAAAGCAAAGTTCAGATATTGTGAATCTATTGCAACATTTTAGAGCAAAAGTTTAGCGTAAATTTATTTTGAGCGCAGCGCAGCTGATAAGAAAAAAATATTGAATAGCTGCAAGCTACATGAGCTAAGGTGTTTAGATTGAATGTTAAGTGAGTAGATGTATAGGGTATGTATAGATATATGTGATAAATATAAATAGTATTTAGAGCTGATCTGCTCAAGCAAGCCATCGCTGGAATACGATATATATGGATATATTATAAATAAATCATTCATATATAAAGCTCAAGCAATCCTCTGCTGGCATAGATATATTATAGATATATAAATCGTATATAAAGATATGTAAATCGTATATACTCAAGCAAGCCTTTGCTGGCATATATCTCGCTAAATATATTCATTCAATTCGCACTGCGTGGATCACAGCTCTCAGCTCTCGACTCTCGCACATGCAGCGCATGCAGCATGTGAGATCAGCAGCCGCAGTCTGTTTAACTCAATTAGCGTTAAATGCGCAGCTGCCAGCAAAAGTCGCCTTTGCTTAAATATGCATAAATGTTGTCAATAAATGGGCAGCATGAACCTTTTCGCCTACAAAGCGAATTGGTTATTAAGTTTTTGGGTTGCACACTGCTCGCTCGTTGCACGTTGTCCATTCGCCCCGTTTGCCCGTTCGCCCCGTTCACCCATTCGCTCGTGCGTCGAATTTGGCTGTGCATTTTAATTTAATTAAAAGTTATGGCAAATGTAGCGAAAGAGGTGGCGCAAGGCTGTTCGGGTGCTGGTTGGGTGCCCAATAATAAACCAAATTATTGCATGTATAAATGAATTTGTGAGCGTTGCGTTTACGTTTGCCGCTGCCGCTGCCACTGCCACTGCCTCTGCCTGCAATTAGGCGCAGCTGGCGCTTGTTTCGCTTGTCGGACGCCAAAGACAGCAGAGCTACAGCAGGAGCAGCAGCAGCAGAGGGGCGGGCAGAGCTGAGAGACCTTCGTGTTGCTTGTTTTGCTGTGGCTTTTGAGCTTTTTGCGCCAAACATTTACCCTCGCATAATTGAGTTAGGCATTTAACACAGAGCACACGCACACACACACACACACACACACACACACACAGGCACCCATATTAAGTTGACTTTTGCATACTTTTGTGCGCCTGAAAGGCATACCAATATCATAGACAGTCGAGCTGCAACCGCCAACAGTAAAACTTGAGCCTTTTGTGTTGATACAGACGACATGACATTTAATCTATTGTCAAATTTTGGAATTATTTTGCCTTTGCTGGTTATTTTCTAATTGGCTTTGTGCTGTCGAAATTGCCAGAGAATTTTACAATTTAATTGCATTACTCGCATTGCGCCTGCCGCCCACCGCCTGCCGCCTTGTGGCATGCACGCTTCGCTGCCATTCACCATTGTCTCACATTAATCATCTATTGTGCCGAGCGCTAAATAGCTCAAGTTCTCTGTCGGGATCGCAGCTTTATTAATAATCAGATTTCCAGTTGCATTTCGGTTATGTTTGCAATCAGCTGCCAGGCAATTGGAAAGATGTGCCATGCGAATGCGAATGCCATCGAATGTCGCACGACAGTCGTACGTGTTCGTTGCTTACCTTTTGGGCTTTGCAAGGGCATGCGCCTCAGCTAATTAAGCTATTGAATGCCGGCCAAACAATGAAAGACAATGCCTGACAAGTGCTGCACACGTAACTGGGATGAATCAAAGGATTATGTTACAATGCAATTGCCAGTCACAAAGCGGCCTATTCAGAGCGAGATTGGGGTAGATGATGTTTATACCCTGTACGCTCTTGAAGATTGTGATAGCTAAGAGTTTGATATTTCTTATGCAACTGTTTGCGACAAGCTGATTGAATGATGTCTAATGGGAGGGACAAATTGAAGGAAGGTGTGCAGGAGGAAGGTAATTAAATTGTAATTAAAAAGCTTAAGCGAGCTTTATAGTATACAGACATTTTCCTTAGAAAGTCTCTTAAAGAAATGTAAGCTCTAATGTGATAAAAGTAAATTATGCTTCAATTGATACAAATATTAAGAAATGAAATACTCTCTTGAGCCTAACTTCTTAGTGCTAGAGCTGTATAAATGCTGTAAGGAGCATGTGGAAGCAGAGAAACAAACCCGAGAGAGAAGCAACTACGATCCAGGTAGATGGCTAATGAGCAGGAGCTGAGCAACAACAGAGATAGCAAGCAGAATCTAATCCAACTAGAAGCTCAAATGAAGCCAGAGGCATTTAAGCTCTGCGGCTGAGCAAGTCAAACACTTTTACAGAATCTTTTACAGCTGCCTATATCAATATCAGAAGTTCAAAAAAACATAAATACACCTGCTTGAAGGCAAAATAGAATACAAACTCAGTCTATCAGCCTTAAATACATATAAATAGCATAGCTCGAATTCTATTGCCAATCAATTCACAATGACAGCTCAAAAAATCACCAACAATAATTCATTAGGCAAGGCAGTAATGAGATTTGCTAGAGCAGCACATTCACAGATATATTATATCTAACTTACTGCGAGCATTTCTTACATATGCAAATGGCTTGCTTAAATGGAATTGTGTGAGACATGGAATACAACTTATGCAACTAAAGTGCATGGAATGCTTTCAGGAGCTGCTTGCTGTGCAGATAGAGTGCTCGACTGTCATTTCCGCAGTTCATTAGGCTGAGCAACGTCATATCTGCACTGTTCACATTCATAAACTGCACTTAATTAGATTATTATTGAAAACACACACGCACACGCAAGCACACACTCACACGCACACGTAGACAGACAAAAGTAACAAACAAACCTGAGCTAGACACAATGGCCATACCAAAAGCCAAACAGTTATACCGGAGCTGGGTCACCGCAGCAGGAGGAGCAGGAGCAGCTACTGCTGGACCACAACAAAATGTGTCTGATGCAAACACAATGCCAGAAAATGTCTCAGACCACAGCATGTCCAGAGAGAGTGTGAGAGAGAGAGAGGGGGATGGGTAGGCCAACAACTGTCTGCATAAGTTGAAGATAAACGTAAACCGCATGCACGGCACAATAAACAGACATCCGTGTGCATTTCCCTGACTATTTGTCAAAAACATTGCAATAACAACGAAGGCCAGCGATGGGCAACCAAAAACCAACAGCAGATAAACCCCAAACCAAGCCAAGGGACATGCCAGATGGAGCTGGAGTGGGAGTTGCAGCTGGAGCAGGAGCGTGGACATACCACGATGCACGTTGCAGGATGCAGGATGCTCGATGTTTGCACTGGCATTGCCAGCGATAATAAACCAACAACAACAATAACAGCAACAACAACAACAGGAGCAGCAGCAGGCCACGCGAAATGAGAAATGCAGCATAATATTAACCACAAACTGAGATTGCATGAAGGCGTGGCAGGCGGGCAAAGACCACACAACAGCAGCAGCCGTAGTTGGAGCAGGAGCAACAGCAGTAGGAGCAGGAGTACAGCATGCATGGAGCTGCATCTAAGCCTCCTTTCTCGCCGCTTTGGCTGCTTCTATGGCTATGCCAGGCATGGCCTTCACACGGCTACGCTGACTTTGTGTGCGGGTTTTTTGATTTTGCGGGCGAGCAGGCGGAAATGAGCTGCTGTTGCATAGGCACCCACACACACACACACACACACACACACATACATACAACGCAATAACAAACGAAACACTGCATAAATTCAAAATCGAGCATTGGCACTGCAATTCGGTCTAAGCCCACTTGGTATTTGGCTAGAGCTCAGTTGCCAAAACTGTCCAATTGTCCAACTGCCAGCCTGTCTCTCTGTCTATTTGCTGTACTTTGCTCAGTGTCCATTGCCCATTGCCAGTCTGGCCATTGTTTGGCCCACGGCTTTTGTGCTGTTAATTTTTTGTTAAGCCCTCGGGTCTTAGGCTAAAATTACTTCGCCGTCGTCGTCATCGTCGAGCCCATAATAAAGCCACTTATGGACTAACCCAAAATTGAGCAGCAATGATACATATTCAAAAATATACCTATCTATGATTGGCTATAGTAAATTCAGCTAGTCTGATGAGCCTTGCTTAGCTGCAAGGCGAGCCAAGCGAGGGCCGTTTTGTAAGTAACTCAAACTTTATGCGGTCAAGTGAAATATATTTGTTACAGAGTGGAAAGAGAATTTAGTTTTTAGGCAATATCTGAATTGCTGCGGCTTTGTCTAAGCTTCTGTTCCTATGTTGCTGAAGCTAGAAACTTTAATTTGAGAATATAGAGATATATTTTCCTTATAAAGAACTTCACTTGAAATACTATACCTTACATAGCCCTAAAGATAAAACTATATGGAATACTATACTATTATTTATATAGTTTATAGAGTATTCTATATGTTAGGTCTTAGAGTTTCTCCCTGGCTCAGCAAAAAAGTCTGCTTTAGAATATGAATCTGCCTTTGCTTCATTTACAGATCAAGCCACGCCCATTCTGGACATTGAATATCAAACATAAGCTAAAACTTTCCCAATTTCAGAGTGACTCCCTGTTCATCTCTTGTATTGAAGCATCAAAAGAAACTTTAGAAAAATTTTTTAATTAGAAAAGATTTTATTTCGATAGATTTCCATAAAATGCAGCTAATATTACTTTATCAATTAAATAGATAAGAAACCGATACAAATCGAATACTCCAAGCAAATCATAAATATTAAGTTTTCAAGCTAAGCCAACTTGAATGGAAATTGAAGCAAATTTTTTCCATTTCCCACTTCAGTCCACCTCTCTCTCTCTCACTCTCTCTCTCTTTTTCTCATTGCTCTGAAAGTTTTCTCATAAGAACTTGAACGAAGTGAATATGAAATAATTGTTATGCGTTTTCAACTCTTTGGGGAACTTTTGGAACTGCATTTGGTAATTGAGCAATCGATGCGTTTGGCATTGGCCAATGGCTGAGGGCTCTAAGCACAATGCCTGGCGCTCGGCTGTGGGGCATACTTAAACCAATTTTAATTACATGCATGATGATTGCGTGATTCAGAATGCATTCAAATCTCAGTTGGAAACGAGAAACTGTTAACTGGCTGCTTGGGGGGGGAGGAGATGGTAACTGGGAGCTGGTAGCTGGGAACTGACAACTGGCAAAAGCAAAGTTCGTAGATGGGATTTATCAACACCGCATTTGTCGCAAAAAGAATGTAAAGCTAATTGAATATGAGAGGCACAGAGTGAGAGGGAAATGAAGAGTGAGAGATAGGAGAGAGGGGGGGGATAGGAATGTAAATGAAACTAGGCAACGCAAAGCTCTAGCTATGTCTAAGCCATCGGAAGCCACAACAACAACGAGATCCCTGAATATGCTTCAGAAGATGATGGCGACGATGACGACGATGATGATGATGACGATGATGATAATGCTGAGAAAGGGTCTCACAATGCGAATGCAAATGCGGATGAGGCTGGTGCGCCGAGGCACTAATGGAAAAAGCATCAATGGGGCTTATGAATGAGCAGAGAGTGGCGACAACAATTTATGGATTTTACACTGTGAGCAGCACCTGTCGCAATGCGTATTTGTAGATTTGCTAGTGCCAGGCTGAACCTTGGCAAACAAATGGCTAAGACCATTCCGAGTGGCTGCTTGCTGGCTTGCGCCACTCGCTCCCTCGCCCATAAGGCTAAAGGCGGTTCGCTGCGATGTTTTAAAATGGCGCCCATGACGTAAACAATAACCTTATAAACTGTAAGGCCGACTTGCTGCCCCAGCGCCCCCAGCCCCACCACCCGCTCCTGCCGTTCATCTGACCCGCTGTGAGTGTGCGTGTGTGTGTGTGTGTGTGCGCTGTATACACAAATAAACATTCAAGTGGAATTATTGCAACGAAATTCAAAGGATTACGACAAAAGCACGTTCACAGGATTCACCAGCAGTTGCTGCTGCTGCTGCTGCTGCACTGCAAGGCACGGCCATGGTCCGGGTCCGGGTTCGGGTTCGGGTCCGGGTCCGGGTTTGAGTTCGTGTTGCCAATGACAACAATGCGGGCGGAATGCCAGCCCCAGCATGATGATGAAGCCGGTGGGCGGCAAGTTCAATGAAGGAAAATTATGAAGCCTTATTTATTGTTTATGCGTGAGCATAGCTCATGGAGCGCATGAAGCGTTCCACTCCTCTGCCAGCTTCCTGCTCTCCAAATGCTTTGTAATTTTTTCTGATTTTTTTTTTTGTATGCCAGCAGTAGAATATTGGCACTTTATATCATAGTTAACTCAAGTGGGGATCAACTATGGTATGATCAGCAGAGTTAAGGTGAAATAATGGAGCTGAGGAGGAGAAAGTAATTGAGGACAAGCAAAGAGATCTCTTATTAAAGAAAATATTTATATAATTGTAATATAATGAATTGAAATTGTACTTCAACTTTTTTTTTTAAAGTGTATTCTAGTCTCGTCTCTCTCTCTCTCTCTCTCTCTCTCTCTCTCTCTCTCTCTCTGGCTCAACAATGAATTGAATAGCTTTCAGTTTAAAATACAAATGCATTTTAAACATGTATTCATAGCACTCACATTAGCCAACTATTTCCACATATCTTCCAACAGTTCGTAAGCATATTGCCTCGTCCTGTCTCTAGACGTGCAGGACATCGTTTTGCGGCGGGGGCTAGAGCAGAAGGAGCAAGGCTTGGCGCTTGGCGAATGTGAAAAATTTGCACAAATAAATATGAATTGCACTTTAATGCATATTAAGCGAATGGCTGGGGCGTGAGAGAATGGGGCGTGTCAGCGTGGCAGTTTATTATTAAATAAAGTAACCCGGGCCCCACTGTGCGTGCGTCATGTTTGTTTGTATTCAATATTTATTGTTGTGTATAATTGAGTGAAAAGTATATATACATATACACATGCATATATATGTGTATGTTTGTGTGATTTACACGAACACACTCTCCGGGCGGCTGAGGCAGTTGGGTGAAAAATTCAATATTATGCCAACGCAAATAAAAATGATATTGAATTGTTGAAAATTTTTATTAAGTGTATCGCGAGCGTGCAAAGCCGCATCCAATCAGAGCTCCAGCCCGGATGCCAGAGTAAACATTGGTAATTGTTCGTAGACGAGCTCTGACTACTGCGCGGTGCACGCACACACACACACACACATACACACACACTCGCACACACACAATGAACGAGTGCCAGCCAATCGACAGGCAGTCAGCCCAGTGCGGACAAAGGTGTAACTTACCGTAGGCATGTGCAAAAGGGTATTTAAAGTATTGACCGTAATTCCGGAACTTACCTGTAAAAAAAAGAGAAGAAGCAAGTTGAAAAACAGAAATTGTAAAACAATTAGTATTATTCAGTTATTGTTTGCCAAATGATGGAGTGCTTAAAGTTAAGCGCGAAAATAGTATGAAATATGTGAATATACGAATGGAATGAGAGCCAAGCCGTCTGTGAGTTCACGATAAACGTGTATTAAATTGTATTGTATAGTAGTAAAATATAATACAAGTGTAATATAATGGAGGTAATCAGAAGTGGAAAGCTTAAGTGCCACACTCCTTCTCCTTCTGCTCTCGCCAAACTCCTTAAGATATGTGATAGACCTTTAATATATTAAAGTAATTTATGTGTAACGCAGTAAGCAGCAGTTAATGAAAACTTATTCAGTATTTATGATAAGCAGAGAGACGAATCCATTAGGCCAACAGAAATGTATGAGAATGCACAGTTTTTTGAGCGAAAAATAAAGAGAAATTGAATTAAAAGTTGTAGAAGACTCTGCCCAAAACTAACTTTCATAAAAATAAAACTAATTAGCAAAGCTTCTGATTATAATTAAAGGTTTATGAACCTTTTACATTAAAACGCATTCCTCGAATAGACTCTAGTTCAAAAATTGTAAGCTGTAAGCACTTCGAGCTCATTTCAAGCCAGTGCTCAGCGTATCTATTTATTAGTTTTTGGCTGAAAGGTGTGTGCGTGTGCGTGTGTGTGTGTGCGTGTGTGGGTGGATGTATCTCTATGTTGTTGTGTCTAGAGAGCGAGACGAGAAATCAGCGGCGCTGTGTTTTGAATTATTTTGAATTATGCATTCCGAAATTTCGTTGCGCGTTGCAAACTAAATTTATTATTAGAGTAGCTGCCGCATTACGTGGAACGGCAAACGATGAAACTTTTGCTCGTTCCAGCTGCAGGTGCCGCTGGCTGCTGCTGGCTGCTGCTCGTTGCTGTTGGCTGCAGTGATTCATCAGAATTTATGCAGCAGCCAAGCAAAGGACCCAGCCGCGTCTCACCAGCTGCTGGGTGAGGTGTGTGGTGGGAGCTGTGAGCAGTGAGGTGGCATGTTGTTATTTCTTTTTGTGGCCGCCATATAATTTGATATGCTGGCTGGCAGTTGCATTTGCCGCTGCTACTACCGCTCATAAATTCGCCGCGCATAGGTGGCAAGGTGTGCTGCAGCAGCAGGAGCAGCAGCCAGAGCGATAGCTCCAGCTCCAACCCCCGCCAAGGGCTGGGGCACATTTATCTGCTACTCTGACATGCATGGCATTAACTGGCGCTGTGGATTAATGAAGTGCCCTCGAGATTAGCCGACAGTCGAGCGAGAGATGGCAGCCAGCGGTGAGCAAAGTTATTGACAAAACTGTTGTTGGCCATAAATTTTGTTATGGCCTCGCGAGCAGCAGTTAAATTAATTGCCCAACTCGTAAACACCTTCTCTCCAAGCAGCACCAGCCCAGCCCCTCCCCACCGCCCCACACTGCGCGCAGCTGTTCAAGCTGCATATCGCGTGCATATTAGCAACTCGACTCCATGTTTTTATGCCGTTTTAACACTTTTGGCTAAACAGCTCACGTGCAAATGTCACCAGAGCGAGCTGCTGCACGCGAACATCAAATATAATAATAATTATAATAAGCGAGCCAAGCCAAAGCGAGCCGACTTTAATCATGAAACGATAGCAGCCTAAGCAGCATAGCAGAGACAGACTGAGCGAGAAAGAAAGTGAGAGAGAGAGCTGACAACTTCCGTTGTCGACTTGTTTTATGCTTCCGGCCAGCGGAAGTGTTTGCCTAGTTGCGCGCTAGTTTTGTCGCCTGCAATCGACCAGGAGCACTTGGGAAAGACTCAGGCGACGTTGACTTTGATTTGCATATTGCTCAAGCTCAGGCTCAGGCTCAGGCTCGGGCTCGGGCTCAGGAAGCTAAGGACACTGAAGTCGACTCGCTCAATTGTTAGTACTCTGTCCTTGCACACACTCACACACACACACAACACGTGACAACAATGCAAAACTTGGCGAGTCAATTACCCAAGACACATTAGCAGCTGCGTGTCTGCCTGTTAGTCCGCTCCGTTGCCTGGAGACTGACAAATCTCAATGCAATTGCCGTGCGCACAGTGGTGCACATAAATAAATTATTAACAATTTCAATAGAAATGTGCCGCAAAGCTAAAGCAGCATTCAATGTGCTTCATCTACACTCATATCTTACTTAAATTATTCTCAATTATTTTCAATTTTTATTGACTTGTTACCTAACGAAAGTTCAACTTTTGCCCATAGTTCGAGCTTAAGATATCATCCGCTCCATAAGCTGACAACATGAGTGAGAAAACTTGTTGAGCGAACGAGCCGAGCGCTGCAACTGGAAAGGCTTTATCTCTGGCGTCGACTACTCTGAGCTTGCAGCACATTATGTACAACTCATTTAAAGCCGCTGACTCCAAAAACTTGACTAGTTTTTAAGTGTACGAACAGCAGCGAGTACAACTTTGTGTTAAGTTGCGTCTTGCAGCTGCAAAATGGCTTGGAAAAAATTGAAAAAAGAGACAAAAAATTATTTATGCCGGTTTTGTTGAAGCTGTCAATAGCCTTGCCAAGATGCATAGCCTCCAGTTCGCTCTCCGCCTTCCTCTCTCTCTCTCTCTCTCTCTCTCTCTCTGTCGTCTCATTGAAAATCTAGCTAGCTACACAAAGTTGTGGGACAGCATGCGCTTGCATGCAAAAGTCTACTTTGTTGCCTTAAGTACTTATGCCGACGACAGCAGGACGTTGCAGGATCTAGCGCCAAGATGAAGACGAGAACGGGAACAGAAACGAGCAGGAGCAGGAGCAGGAGCACGTTGCTCATTCGCCCCGTTGTATACTTTGTCTGGCTGTGCTTTTCTTTAGCGACGGCTGCAGAGCTTAGCATAATTTTAGGCAAACGCACGTTGCTTAGTTTATAGGCTGCGACGTCGCAGTTGCCGTTGACGTCGCCGTCGCTGGCTCGCTCCTTGTCACTGTTTGCAAAATGTCAACTGTTTTTAATTGCCTGACAGCACGGGACACGCACACGCCCAGGCACAGGCGGAGATGGCTCAACATTGTCTGCATAGCATTGGCCATGGCGCTGGCACGTCCGAGCAGGCAAAATTAGCTGCTTGCCGCCTGCTTGCTGTCCTCTCTGTCTGCTGGCCAGCCAACTTAAAATAACTGTAAAATTGTGTAACAAAAGGATTTTCATAAGCTTGGCTCATAAACTATTGTGCCAACGCACTGACAGCAGCAGCCAGCCAGCCAGCCAGCCAGTCCAACCCGTCAGTCTCCTTCAGCTAGTCCTACGCGCTGTTCAATTTAATGGCTCTGCCCGCCTCGTCGAACTTTGTCGAATGCCGTCGCAAAATTCTGAAAATGTGACGCTGCTGATTTTCTTGAGCGGCAGCAGCAGCAGCAGCAGCAGGAACAGCAGCTGCGCTTCACATTTTTGCATAAAACTGTTCGAATTTATAAATATTTTAAGGCAATGCTAATGCGTATACTCCCATCCTGCTGGAGCTAAGCGTCTGTGCCAGAGGCATTCATTGCGCTGGAGCGTAAAATGTAATCGACTTTCAGGATATGTTCAACAAACATTGAAACTGATCTAACTAACTAGCTTACCATATATGCTAATTTAATAGTTAAACATGTGAGCAGCCTTGCCTTGACTTGGCCGTGGCATGCAAAGGGAACTTCTTATAGTGGGGCATCTATTCAATTAACACTATCCTACACAAGCTGTGCCAATTTGTGTGCCTCTAGCCTCCTTCTACACTCACACAGATATTTTGGAATAACGCGGCTGGGCTAGCCTGCGCTAATTAATTTTAATGCGTGAAATTTGAAGCAATGCTGAGCAGAAAAACATACAAATGGCAAAGCAAAAAGGGCTGTGCGGTGGTTGGGTGGGTCAACTGCGCCACTCGACTGCATTGGCGGCAATTGCTACTGCTGCTGCTGTTGCTGCTGCTGCTGCTGCTGCTGCGTGGGTTAAGCTGCTTATCAAGTTGAGCATTGAAATTATAGCCGCCAGCTAGACACAAGCACAGAAGAGAGAAACAGAACGCAGCACTTTGTTATTGTGGTGTTGTTGTTTCTCTCTTGTTGCTGTTGTTGTTGTTGCTGTATGGCAAGCAGCAGCAGCAGCACGACGACTACAAAGGCATCCTTTTAAATTTCCTGTCATTTGCCACACAATACGCTGGAGAGCGGCTGCAATTGTTGTTGGCCCACGGTAGCTGCTGCGTTGCAGTCAAGTAGGGGCGTGCCGCAGCAGTGGGTGGGAGGGGGCCAGGGGCCAGGGGCCAGGCAAGGCAAGGCAAGTCAGTGCCGAGTCTATTTGTCTACTCATACAAAACGCGCACAGCACTCAGCGCGTCGCTTTGCTTGTTTGCTAGAATTTAGCCGCTGGGAATTTGCATTTTTCATTACGCAGCCGGGTAACGAACAGGGCTGGCCAAGAGGGACGAGCTGAAGGGGCAGCAATAGCAGCAGCAGCGGCAACAGCAGCAGCAGCGAGCGCCATATTAACGCCTAGACCCGTTCATGGGGTTAAAAGCTAGTTTCCGGCGGAAGTAGCTGCTGCCGCAGCTTGTCCCCAACACGCCGCGCCTTCGCTCGGCCCGCCTCGACTCGTCCCGACTCCACGCGCTCCACAGTGGCCCATGTAAATAAATTTCTGTGCGAAATGAAATGAATGTGATTGCCACACGCCCAGCCACATTGCAGCACCCCCAATCGCAGTCGCTCCCTCTCGCTCTGCCACACCAGCGCCATCTCGCTCGGCTGCTGTCGGAAGCAGTTATTATGGCAGCAGCATATTTGGCAGCTCTTGGGTTTTTGGCTTTTTGGTTGCTAATTCTAATTGACTTGGGATTTTGCAGCTCGCCGCCTTGCATTTAATGCTTAATGGCAGCTGGTTGTTGTATTTGGTATTTGGATTTAGTTTTAGTTGTGCCTGCGCCAATATTTGTGTGCATGCTTGCGTGTGTATGTGTGTGCGTGTGTGTGTCAACGCATTCAAATTCATCCCTGGCCATGGCAACCCATACAATGGCCACGAATTGAGCTCTAATTTTGACTTAATTTACGAAACAATTCATGATTTGCTTTAGCTTTAGTTAAAGCCTATAATTATAATTGAATTGCATTTGACATCTGTGGAGACTAGTTGGAGGTCATATGTTATACTGAAATCATATGTATTATACTCATTTCTAGTTCTAGTTCTGGTTCTAGTTCTAGTTCAAGTTAAAGTTCTAGTTCGAGTTCGAGTTCGAGTCTTCTTCTAGTTCTGGTTTTACTTCGAGCTCTACTCCTACTTCTACTTCTACTTCTACTTCTACTTCTACTTCTACTTCTACTTCTACTTCTACTTCTCCATACTCTTTATACTTTCTCTCTCTTCCTCACCTCTCTTTCTATCCTCATGCTTCCCCTTCTGGGAACCACATTGTCATTTCTTATGGGGCACATTAACAGACGACTTTCAATTTGTGCCAGCGCCAAGCACGTCCTGCTGCTCCTGCCTCGCAGGAACGTTTTGGTAGGACAACTAATAACTTGTACCTGCCTAAAGCGCACATTATTAATCAAAGTCAATGCAGTAGTAGACGCCGTTGCCCCTGCTCCTGCTTGGGCCACGCTCTCGTTTATTGCGACAGCGATTTTTGCGCCTAATCAATTTGGCAAACGTCACAGGAGGCAGCCGAGCACCAAAATGGAAAAACATTGAGTTGGATAAAAAGGAAGCCGTCCAAGCGATTCGACGACTGCTCGACTACGAATTTATTTCATTTGTGTTAGCATTTTGCATTTCATTAGGTTTTCATTAAATAAAATGTTGAATTACACGCATAATTTATTCGCTGCCAGCCAAGGCTCAGCTCAGCTCAGCTCAGTTCAGTTCGGTTCGGTTTTTCTTCTTTTTTTTTTTTTTTTTTCTCCCTCTCTCATTACTCTCTTCTTCTGCTTTTTTCGTAGATTTTTCTTTCCGCCAGCGCAACCCCTAGCTAAACACACACGCAAAGGCAATCGAAACAAATTACAATAAAATGCCAAAGATGCGTGCTAAAAGATTAAAGCCTGGCACGAAATGAAGCGAATAGCCAGAGAGCAAGAGAAACTTGATTACCATATGGTAAGAGTGAAGGCTTCTCCCTCGCCTAGCAGTTTGTCTCTCCAGTTGTAGTTGGAGTTGTCGCTGGCCGAGCCGAGAAGGCAAAATATTTATACAGCTTCCTGGCGGCGAATCAAAGGTTGTTCCAGCTTTCAGCTTTCACTCGATCTCTTCTCTCTCTCTCTTCCTCACTCTCTATTTGGCTTCAGTTTGACCCTAATGATAAATTACTTTAATTAATGCCGCCATATTGCCGCAGTGAGAAGCATTTTGGCCTGGCCATTATGCAAGTTCATTGGGTTTAATTTGTGTGCGTGTGGGCGAGCCAGCAGCTAGTCTCTCTGTCTCTGTCGCACTCTCGCTCTCGTTCTCGAGGGCGGGGACTGATTTATTTAGTTCCGCATTTTGTCTATGCTTTTGTGCTAATTTTATTTTCGCCGACTGCCGAGTGCCGAGTGGTGAGCGGTGAGTGCCAAGAGAAATGCAACAGGCGCAACGCCGCTTGACATATTTGGACCTCAAGCAAAGGCAGCTTAATTAATTGGCTTAGCTGAACCCGAAGGACACGCAACTGCCAGGCCTGCCAGGCCATGCCGAGCGGAGTTCGAGCAGCTTTAAGTTCACTCAATAAACTTAAGTTCAGCAAACTATCAAATGACACTTTTACCTACAAAACAAGACCCAAAAAAGCGTGACTGCTCACACACGTGACCAAAATATACAAAACTCTGACGTTGATTGCGTGTGGTGTGGTTTTTTGGTTATGGAGCACGGTAAAAGAGAAAAAAACACACACACGCACACACATACACGAAATAAACAACATAAAAAAGGCTGGGGAATTGAGTAAAAGAGCGCTGGGCGTCACAGGTACAGTGGCATGGGAAAGAAGTCTAGAGGATACAGGGTGACCTGTGATATGACGAACTAAAGAAAGTGTTGATGAACTAGGCAAAAGGGAAATAGATGTAAAAAATATCTAGATAATTTTAAACACAGTTTCAATAATAAAGTGTTATATATTATATCATATTTAGTTATAGTTAGGCTAGTAAACCTCACCTCTTAAATCTGGGGCTACTCTCATTGCTTTAACGAGCACCCAGTATGCTTAAGTCTAAACTATATTTAATTTGAAATTATGCCCAGCTAATATAATTTAAAATTCCAGTGGTGTCCACGGCAACGTTCTCGTCGACGTCCTCGCTAGTCCTTTTCCGTGTACCGAAATGGACAACACATGAAGCTTACCCCACCGGAAGAAGCGAGCGGAGAGAAAATCTTAAAATGAGCACTCAAGTGGCAGAGCACAAACACAAGATGCCTGGGCTGCTCTAAGAGCTGGACAAAGTAGCCAGAAGGAGGGTGAGAGGAAGGAGCAGAGATGGAGCAAAGGCAGCCAATAGAACGTACGAAATGCTAGATATATAATATATATAAAAATAAAATTAATATTAAATTAATTCTGAACATGAAGTGTGTGAAGAAAATTGCAAAAGTCGCTGTAGCAGTTTTTTCCAATTCCATAAGCGAACTTCAATTTCAATTCAACTTACGTGCTGCATTCAGCAGCAACAGCACCAACAACAACAGCAGCAGCAGCAACTGAGAAGCCAATTTCATACAAATGGCCAATGCTGACCATGAAAGCCAGCTAGTGGCCAAGACATGTGCGTGTGTGTAAGTGTGTTTGTGTGTCTAAGGCGATTTATGGACAATAGTATTTCTAGTTTTTGGTATGAAGCTAGAGCTGAAGCGGAAGCTGAAGCTGAAGCTGGAGATGGCAGCATCTATGGCATGACAAATGCGAGTCAAAAGAAAACTCGCCGCTGCACTTTATTATGCCCTACGAAAATTAGCAACTAAAGGACATAACATACGCATAAAAGCAAACAAATGTCAGCTACAGATGCAAGCAACACAAGCGCGCGCCCTCCGTCAAGTCCCCGCAGCCCCCTCAACCGGCAACCCAGTCAATCCCACGCGCATGTAGTAAAGTCCCATTGAGCAGAGCAGAGCACAATGGCTGAAGCCAAAACCTACAACGAGGCAAAGTATCTACAAGTACTTGCAGCTGCTGCTGGTTGCTGCCGTTGCTGTTGTTGTTGCTATTGTTGTTGCCGTTGCTGTTGCTGTTGCTGGTTGCCCCTGGCAATCTTTTGCCATGTTCAAAAGGCCTCGCCCACTGCATTAAAATCACAAGACAAGTGGATAAGCGTTACCAAAAGCGATCCCCTTCAGCACGTCCCCCCGTGACCCCTTGGACCACAGCCAACTAGCGGCAAGCAACAAACGTAAAAACCACAGCAGCAGCAGGGGTAGCAGAAGCAGCAGCGTCGGCAGCAGCAGCTTAAGAGTTACCTGATGCAGCAGTTACTCTCTTCGAGTCCCTCTGGCTGGCTGTCCCTTGTTACCCCTACTCGACTTGTCATTCTTTGCTTTTCGTTGCTGCTGTTGGTAACCATGGCAAATTATCTTCAGTTGGCATAAGTTAACAACAGCAGCAGCAGCAGCAGCAGCAGCAACAACAACAGCAACAGCAACAACAATTGCCAGCGGTAAGGTTTTTGCCAACATCTTTTACTTATTTTTTGGCCCTGAATAAGTGAAGCGGCAGCTGGGGTAGCTCCGGCAGCAACGCAATGATGACAAATAAAAGTTAAAGCCCACCCACAACACACAGACCAACTGGAAATTATACTGAGAACTGAAATATTTTTAGAGAAATATTTTGTATTAGGAGCAGAGCAGAGCCTGTGGCAAGTGTTGCGGTTACTCAGTTGCCAAAGGATAACGAGTGGCATCAATAGCAGATTGTCTTGAACGCTGTTAGCTGTGATGTCCGATGGAAATACAAAATAAAGAATTATTTACCCATATACTCGGAACTAAGCACATTCAAGGCCTGAGCAATGAGGAAAAACTGAGGAATTTCGCTGTCTGTCTGCGTTGTTCGGGTCACTGGGGCATTTATTAGCAAAACAGTGAAAAGTAATTTACAAAATACAATTCAGAGCGACAAAGTTTATCTGTTGCCCACGAGGGGCGTCAAAGCTAAATGAAACAAAAATTAACAACGAAAAGAAGAGCGAAGAGAGAAGAAACACAAGGAGGTGTCAACAAATTTGCTGTCTCGTATGCCCCCTCCCACTTTCTCTTCCACAAAGTGTATTAAAAGAAATATAAAGTAAAGCGAAAAAAAGGCAGGATATTCAGCAAAGTGTAGCATTATATAAGTTATTTATGTTGATATGAACAAAAAGCAAACATAATGCACATGAGCGAGGGGGGGCAGACGGCAGCCAAGCAGAGAGCACATAATAAAGCGAAAGTCATGTCCCTTAAGGGTAGCCTGGCAAAGGCAAAGCAAGCAGAGCTTTTCAATAACACGTAAAATCTTTAAAAATTGAAATTTATTATTTAAGCAGCATTAGGCAGCCGAACCGAACCGAGCAGGGGGCAAGGCGAGGCACACAGGAAATGCACTGCAAGTTTGCCAAACATCCAAACATGTCTGACAGTTCCAAGGGGTGGGGTGGCTTACAAGCACCCCTCGGGCGGAAGTGCGTGCCTCAATAATAAAAAAAAAAAGAAGAAATTATTATATAGATAATAATACGATATTAAGAACTTTTGAGCGAAACTTTTTTTTCGCTCTTCCTTTGTCTGGCCAAAGTTAATGTTATGGGACGGCTAAATTTATAATTTACGATGGATATTAGAGAGTGCGAAATGCTTTGGCGGCGGCACTGGAATCGCTAATGAGATGAGATATATCAAAGTGAGATAAAGATTAAATCAATCAAAAATAAAGCAGGTTGGTCAATTTGTGCAGCTCAGTGCAAAAAGCGAAACTCAATTGAATTCTAAGAGTATTATTTTCGTAGAAAAAACACATAAGCAGCTCGCACTTGAGTTGCTTCAGCAGAAAGGACAATAAGTATAGTCCTTAGCAGGGCAAAAAGTATGAAATCTATGACAAATGTCTAGTGCACAAATTGAGTAACTAAAAACGCCAACTGCCAAGTATACTTGAAGAGAATAGTAAAAACACAACGAGGTTTTCCTATGACCTGAACAATTAATGCTTTAAATCGTATTTACAGCGTGCAGCTGCACTGGCTCCTCCTGCTGGCCGTAGATTGAATGATTTTTGTGCAAATATGCGAGGCAAATACCTTGGCAGCCGGCATGAGGCGCCTTGGCACTAACGGGACCTTTCAGGTTTATTATATTTATTGTTTTTTGTGCATTATTACGATGGCACTTGTTATTGTTTCTGCCCCCTTAGTGAAATGCTTTTTGTCTTTGGTATTTTATTGTATTATCATTGCGCATTGTTTTATGTGCAACTGTGGGTGTGTGTGTGTGTAGGTGTATTTGTTGTTGCCTGGTTGGCTGGCTGGCTGGCTGGCTGGCTGGTTGGTTGGTTGGCTAGCTGTTGGTACTGCCTGCTGCCAAGTTATTTCAAGCAAAAGGTAATAAATTTTAAGCAGCTTAACACTGTTGCTCGCTGGCTTGCCTCGACGGTCATACAGTGCTGTCCATAAGTATATCATCAGCTGGCCAAGTAAATGGCAGCACAGCAACTGTTTATTGCCGGCTGGCCAGCGCTGTCCTGCCCTACCCTGCCCTGCCCTGCCCTGTCCAGGCTGCACCTGTTTAAGACTCCACTAAAAGCATTTGATGCTATTTAATCCAGTTATTTGCGAGTTTACACAATAAAAAGCACGAGTCGTCGTTAGTTAGTTGAGTTAGTTGAATGTTGCCAAAGTCTATTTAATTAATTATCTCTGTAAACATTGCTGGCATGCCAAATGAATGAATTATAACTAGCTGCTGCTGGCAGCTAGATTAAGCAGGCCTAAGACTGCAGCCGAGCTGCTTACTTCAGCGAGCATTCAAATATATGTATAAATATCTAAAACTTGGTTTTGTCTCAAATGAAATTTGAATCGAGCATCATCAAAGGATTTGTCGAAAACACTTAAGAGCTGTCGAGCTGTGACTATTGTTGCCTCGCCATCCCACTCAATTATTGATGCTGTAGTGTGGGCGTGGTTGGATGCTTTTACAGCTTGTGCCGCGAGTAGATTTCAGATGACACTTGTGTATATAAATAAGTAATAAATACGCTTAGTTGCATCGAGAAGTGCCACTAGCCGAAAAATAGTTGCCAGACAAATAAATACAAGAGATAAAATATCTGTGATGGGTGCACGTCACTCTCTCTCTCTCTCACTGTCTCTCTCTATCTCGTGCTGAGGCGACACTGCACACACACTCAGACTGCAGCTGGAAAAGTTTTCGAGTTGAGTTTTTGTTGGTTACCGGCTTGTGGCTGGCGACACATGAGGATGCGCAGCCGGACCCGGCACCGGCCTCATATAATTTTAAAGTGCTTCCGTTTGTGGCGACAACGACCAGAGAAGCTGCACCAAAGCGGGACTCTAGCTTTTGGTTACAGAGCTGCCAACCCAAGCGACAAACACTGGCTGCACACACACATACACACACGCACACACATGCATATATATGCATATACAAACGAAAATAGAATTTTAATACTAACTGCGTCGCACCAAAAAATCATGCATTAGGACAAAGAAGCAGCAAGAAGCAGACGCTGAGCATGCCAAACGGAATATGAAATACCCTAGTAGATGATTGAATTGGAAAGCCGAAATTATACTATATAAGAAAGGTCTTTGTCAGAAAGCTTAAAGAAAAGTGGCATGATCATACCATTAATCGGAAGCAACATTAAATTCTTATAGAATTTATAGAGAATATGTCTTTAATCTATATATCTATATCAATAATATATCAATATATCTATCAATATATCTATATGGACAAAAAAAAAAAAACAATGAAAAAATATGAGCTTTAGCTTTACTCTACAAAGTGATTGCTCTGCCACACACTGTTCATAGAGGAACCAAAATGCCTCGTAGCAGCTCGCATTAAAAAACGAACATAGGTTTTTATACAAATTCAGCGAGCATAGTTTTTTGGGTAGCTGCCAAAGCAGACTGACCCAACCAACACCTGTGGTTAGTGCGCTTCACACACTCACACTCACACTCACACTCACACTCACACTCGCACTCACACTCTAACAAGTATGCAACACTCTATGCATGGCATATATGATTTATGACTTCCGGTTTTTGGTTTAGCTTACGCAATCGCAGCTTCAGCAGCAACAGGAGCAGAAGCAGCAGCAGCAGCAACAGCAACTGTTGCTGGCTATTTTTCGCCTGGCTGCTGCCTTTGGCCTTCAAATTAGCATGTGATATCGGTCGATGGGGCCTGCCTACTTGTATTTTAGCTATAAACATGTTAAAGCTTTGATTTTATGCCAATTAATTTGGGGCTTCGAGTTGCCTGTCAAATAATTGGGCCTACCTCATCTCATCCCATCTCAGCTCTGCTCATCTCAGCTCAGCTAGTCAGTGAGTCAGTTCGTCAGTCAGTCAGTTCCTTCATTCGGCCGTCATTCAAATCGCATATTATTGATCTAGTGTGACTTTTGGCTTGTGTCCCTTTCGCTAGAGAGACGGTGTCAATTTGTGCTCTATCGCCATGACAATCATTTGCTCCGCTGCTGATTTCCATCGAAAGTTATACGATAGAGCAAGCAGAAGGAAAGAAAAAGTGGAATAGCACCGCAAATATATACGTATATATATTATATGTGGAGTGTCTATGTATATATGCATATGTGTTTTTTATGTGACACACACACACACACACACGCGTTAGGAGCAGATGGCAGATGTCAATAAGTGCCAGGCACAAAAAAATATATATAAAGAATAGAAGTGAAAGAAAACGCCGTAACAAAAGAAACGTTTGACACCCAATTACGGCGTGAAATCAAAAGCAAAATGCTTTGGGGAATATGCGTTTAGAGCCCAAGTGCCCAGAATGAGCTACAAAAGGAGATAATTGATGGAGCATATCTGAAAATATAAGTACATATCTATACAACTATGAGTGCCTAGCAGAGGTAAGCTAGAGCCTGTGTCAGAGCCAAGATGTCATCAGTGTTGCTTAGACTCAGGTTATTCCTAGGGTATTTCCTAGTCACTCACTTCTCTGACTCTCTTTGGTACAGAATTTAATGAAGCCATATGGCAAGAAAAGACACATAACCATAATAAAAGAAAGTCGAGTATTTTATGAATTTTATTTATTATTGCAGCTGGAGATTTAGTTGCTCGCACTACATATACAAAGTAGAGGAAGAAGAAGAAGAAGAAAAGGCAGATGAAATGATAAAGGTTTCTGTGCATTGTTATGAAAAGCAAAAGTATTCAGGGCGAAAGCTGTAACAGTATTTCAATAAAATCTTTTTCTAATAGAAACCATTTAAATGCAAACAGCACACAAAATTTAATGTGCACGTGTGTGTGTGTGTGTGTGTGCGTATTTTATTTGTTTCGATCATTATGTAAACGAATATATTTATATGGCTTTTGATGTTGGCAGGGCAACGCTGCAGCGCCCGGGGCGACACTTTGCCGTTTGCCTGTAGATGTGACATATTAATTACTTTTTGCAGCCAAAGCAAACAAAATACACAAAACGCAAATGGACAACAATAAAATATATACAAATATATACATTTCGGCCGTTGTTGTTGTTGCTGTTGTTGTAGTTACGGGCAAGCAGCTCATTTAACTTAATTGAAATTTATTGAATTACGTGTAGTTACAAAATGTAAGCCACAAAAGCCAAAACACACGCACAGATACACAAAGAGACAGAGATACAGAGAGAGAGAGAGAGAGAGAGAGAGAGAGATTGTTGCAGATGGATATAGATAGAGATACATTTGCTCGACTCATTAATGTAGCTTATTAAAGTGACAAATGCCTTTGCAACTGCATTTCCGCTTTGATGCAAACGAAAAAGCCACTAACGATGCTAATCACTTCAACTAACTAAAACGCTTCAGCTAACAGCAAACAACCAGCAACAACAGCAACAACAACAACAACAACAACAACTAATAACCAACAATGACCAGTTGCAACATTTCCAGGTGGCTGACAGTCGACAACTGTCAAACTATCTATCTATCTATGTAACTGTATCTCTCTCTATCTGTGTGTGTGTGTGTGTGTGTGTGTGTGTGTGTGCGCATTCGTGCGATTTTGATGAATTTGACAGTTGTGGGCGTTTGCGCTGACAGCTGCTGTGCATTGGCATGGCAACGCCCATAGTAACGGTAACAGCAACGGCAACGGCAGCGGCAGCGGTAACGGTGACAGTTAAGGGGATTGTGACCAGCTCTTTGGCTTTGGCAACTCTGCAAACCGCAACCGACGACTTCCGTTCGCCATGTTTTGTTTGCCTCTCAATCGATGTGTGTGCTAGTGTGTGTGTGATGTGCGTGTGAATTTGTATGTGTTGGCGAAAATGTTGCTGCATTTGCATTAATTTTCAATTGATTGCTTACATTTCAAACGGCGCACTGGGCACACTAATATAATTGTAATATCCCACACTCACACACAATCACACGCACACACACACACACACACACAGACGCACAGAACATTTTGGATGCTGCGGTTTTTGGTTGTCATCATTACCCAACCATTGTTGCAGCTACTGTTGTTGCTGCTACTTCTGTTATTATTGTTGTTGTTGTTGCTGTTGTTGTTATATTGCTGTCTGTCTAACGCTTGCACACTGCGGTCAATACACATTCAGCCAGACATCAAGGCCAAAACATTGAAACAAAAAGGCCTCAAATGTAACAATATATGCGCCCACACCACGCACACACGCGTATGCAATGCAAAAGCCACAAAATTCATAAAACACGAAAATAATGTCATTCCACTGAATGGCATTTAATGCATTTAGAAAGAGACAGTGGAAGAAAGAGAGAGTGTGAGAGAGAGAGAGAGAGAGAGAGAACAAGCTGGGGAGAGAGTGCGAAATTTTGTGGAAGATGTTTGAAAAGTTCCAAATATTGAATAGAAGGTTTTTCATTCTCGACATCAATTTGGAAATTAATAATAGAATAATTTTAAAATAATATAAAATTTATTTCGTTTTAGTTTATTAATCAAATTTTGATAAACTTTGTTTTTGTTGAGAATTTTTATTTATTTTTATAATGATTTTTTTTTTATAAATATGTATATTTTTTGTGTTTTATAAACACAGATTTTATGCTAGATTAATTCTCATTAAATATTTCTATTAACAATTTGATAAATTGCTAATAACAATAACTCTTAAATTTTTTTGTTTAGAATAATTTTTTTATTCTTTATTTTTCATATATATTTCTTTAAAATTAAAATTTGCATATTTATATTTAATATATGATTTTTGTTAAACATATATTTTTTAATATAATTCCTTGGATTGCGTTTAACGCTC
The DNA here is from genome assembly GCF_018153725.1 of Drosophila mojavensis. Classification (NCBI taxonomy): domain Eukaryota; kingdom Metazoa; phylum Arthropoda; class Insecta; order Diptera; family Drosophilidae; genus Drosophila; species Drosophila mojavensis. The sequence continues at coordinate 9,868,237 of NW_025318899.1, read as the reverse complement.
GAGCAAATAATAAATAATGACACAAAAAGGCTTTCAAATAAATAACCAACAAAAAAATAAAAACCAACTGTAAATAAATATTGCCCAAAATATGAAATCAATATAAAAAAAAATACGAATTGCATTTTCATAAGCTGCAACAGCAGCAGCAACTGCGGCAGCTGCAGCTGCAGCAACTTTTGTCAATTTGTGTGTGCAATTTGATTTTGCTGCATGTTTTAATTAAATTGTTATTATTATTTTTCAGTGCAGTTGTTGTTGTTGTTGTTGTTGCCGTTGCTGTGTGCGTGCCATTGCAACTGATTTTGTTGTTTTGCCAGCAAAGATTTATTTATTTATATTGATGCACACGCACACGCACGCATCTCTCTTTGTTTGTATTGGTCAGCACAGTGAAGAGAGAGAGAGAGAGAGAGAGAGAGAGAGAGAGTAAGAGAGAGAGAGAGAGAGAGAGAGAGAGAGAGTGAGAAAGAGAGAAAGAGAGATAGACTGTGAAGCCTTGCAATGCTCAAGGCAATTCAAGCGTATATATAAAATTACATTTTCCAGCCAATTTTCGTTGCAGTGATTTACGCAATTGTTGATTTATAAACAACATGTGTATTATTATTATTAACCAAAAAGTGCAGCATGGAACTTAATTGCAGTTGAAATAAAGCTACAATTATAAAGTGTCTTCTGCGAGAGAGCTTTGCTACTGCGCTTTCGCCGCAATATATTGGCTGGCAATTAGTTTAATTGGCAAGAATTTATGGGTGAGTCTCTGAAAGGCAGGTAATAAAGATAATACTAGGGCTTCACATGAATTACCGCATTAAGCCATGTGGAAAAAACTTAAAATGCCATTAAATTATGTATTTGCAACAGGAAAAGAGTATAAAAACACGATTGTGTTGAAATATGAAGTCGATATAGAGAAGGTAACTCAGCTGCAAGTCGAGGCCTTGCCAGCCCCACGCTTGGACGGGCTACGTATACTGTCATTACTTTGTTGTCCACATGTATTTACATAATGCAAGGCAAGGAATGCCACGCTGCCGCCTGTTGTAGTTAATATTGCGCATACGCCGTGTTGACGCTTAACGCTTCAGTTGCCTAGCCATGGGCACGCCCACAGTTTGACCTTTTGGCGACAGCGAGTGGCGCAAACAAACAAACGCTTTGCGACACTCAGACCACATTGACACGCCCCCAACAGACAACAGGCAGCACCGCCGCCCAGCACCTGCACCTGCAGCAAGGACAATGCAAATGTTGCGGCATTAAATTTGAAAAACAACGTCGAGAGATATAGTAGTTGAAAATAAAGTAAAATGAAAACAGAGAAAGAAGCAAAAAAAATAAAGTAAATTCGAAGAGAAAACAGAAATATACCAAAGTTGAATGCGGCTGTCGTCGCGCTGTTTAATAAAACTTTCAACAAACTCAATTAACAAAACTTTGCGCCGGCCGCAGCAAGAAATGCAAGAAAAGTGGCATAAACAAGGCAAACAAACAACCCGAGCTGGATAACCAGCTGCTGGCCGAGTGGAATGGGCATGGTGGAAGGAAATTCCTCCAACTAGGCGCTGATTTATTGTGCACGCTGCAGAAGTGTAAACGGATATGCTAAAGAGACAACTGTCCACGTCTAAGACTTGGCATTGAAAGTCCATTAAACATTTTGTCATTTACAGTTTTGAAATAGTTTTCGAAAAGTTGACACGAGCAGAGCACGAGACAAATCTGCGCATAGCAAGGCAATTCGAGAGAGACCCAGCAATAAAATTGCAGCGCCGGACACATGAAACAAAGCCTGACAGACAGAGAGTGCAGAAAGAGAAAGAGAGAGAGACTGAGAGTGAGAACTGACGAAGAAACAAGCTCTGTTCTCACTTGATATTAGGATTGTCAACAAGCGCTTTATAAACTTTTATAGCAATTGTGCAACAGCAGCAGCAACCGAAATGGGTAACTTTTTTTTATAGTCCGTTACTGTTACTGCTCCTGCTGCTGCTGCTGATGCTGCTGCTGATGCTGCTGTTGCTGCTGCAGAGTAATCGAAAATGATGTGTCCACAAGGATGGAGCCGTCGTCCAGTGGCGTAAATTGGCTGCGAAATAATAGAATAAAATGAGGCTCTTGATGCAAATTGATTTGGATTAGAAACTTTTAATGCTCACACACTGGCACAACCACACACACACAATCACACACATGTGCTGTGAATGGCCAGCAACTCCCACATGTGTCACATGGCTAAAAGATTCTCAGCTGCAGTTGGCCAACTCTCTGCTCTCTCTCTCTTTTTTTTTTTTTTTAGCTGTTTGCTCGCCTCGGCTCAAAATGTGCATAAAAATTTATTATCGAACGAGCAAACAGCTACGAGACCTCAGAGTCCAATAGCGCCAGCGGCAGCGCCAGAGCCGGCGATTTTCAGTGGAGCAAAATCAATTTGGAGCTACGAAATGTGTTGAGTTTCTAGTGATTCAGCCTTGCAGCAGGCACTCAAATGATTTGGATTTTCAATATAGTTAAACATGAAAGTGCACTGCCTCTGCCTCTCGCCCACCCTCTCTTCATTGGTTGAAGAAGTTGAAGATAACTATCGCTTGTCATTGAATCAGTATGGCAAATCAATTCATGGCCAAACATTTTCAATGAGCTCTCACTGAAAAATTGATATATTCTCAATATCCTAGCCGAGTGGAGCCCATTTGTAGCTTTATTTGGATTCTTGCTGCTGCGCAAGTGGCTTGTAAGCTTGTCCCGCCAGGCTGACTAAATAAATGGCTGAGCAGTTGTGCAGCTGGTTCTGGGTCTGGGCACATCCCATTGGGGGGCGTCTTGTGTCCTTCGTGTATGCACAATAATGAAGTAAGCTGTAGGGTTATGCTGTGTCCACTGTTGTGTGGCTGTGAAAAAGAAATGGCATACACGCAGCAGGACGATGATGCACAAGAACCGACCAACCAACAAGAACAACAACGAGAGCACAAACAAACAACAAGCAACATGTCACTGAAGGACACTTGAAAACTACTATTTAATAAATGAGCGCATAGAGAAATACACACACACACACACAGGCACACACCCTTGCCAATATATGTTTGTGTGCGCTGCTGGACTGCCCGCCCCTCAAGCGAGGGTGTGAGTCTTCATCGTCATCGTCATCGTCGTCGTCGTTGTCGTCGTTGTGGTCGTGGTCGTGGTCGTCGTCCCTGTGTAAACAAACAGAGTCATTTTGCAATTCATGCATTTCCTGCGGCAACTAATTAAAAGAGTCATTCATCACAGGCGGGCAGCGTTGCTGATGTGATGGTCTCTCTATCTATCTACCGCCCACGCTTGCTCCCTCTGCCCCTCTCTGCCCTTCTCTATCGCTCTCTGCATCTACCTCTCTCGCTCATTCACAGGAGGAGCAATACCCAAGGCTGTAGCTCTGGCTCTGGTTTTGTATGCTGCATGCTTATTACTCTTTGCTACGTGTCCTCCTCTTGTCGTGTTTGCCTTTACGTTTTTATCTTTTGATACACTCAAACAAACATATGAGAACTACGTATACAAACACACACACACACGCACGCTCACATTCATTATTGCTCACTTTGTGACACACACACACTGAGAAACAAGCCAACATTTTCGGCTATGTTTTCGTGTTTGTTTATCTTTTTTGGCCATTTCAACACATTTAAATGACAGGCACATCGCATTTGGGTATGAGCATGTGTCTGTGTGTCTGTGTGTGTGATCAGGTACGCAATTTGTAGTGGACTGTTGGCATTCGTGTGTTATGAACGCGCGCTTGACTTTATAAGCTCAAAATTTTCTGCTAATTGTCGGGGTTTATGGTAGTGTGAGCTCTTCAAAAGTGACATTCATAATGTCATTGGCATATGTATTGCAGAAAGATGAGATGATGCTAGTTGGTTGATTAAAGTAAGCTCAGTTTGGTATACCATGCTCAAGGCATTTACTCGTGGCTGATGACCGTTTCTTCATGTCTGCAGATTTTCGTCTTTTTCTAACACTCTGAGAAAAAACTCAGAGAGCAAACGATTGCTTCGGCTTTTCAAAGAGTTCGTTTGCGATCGTTTGGAGAGTTTTCTCCCGAGCACCACGCTTAATCTAAGAGAAGCATGTATTTGTGCATGTATGGGTGTGGTGAGCGAACGTCAATCGTTGCTCTCCCTAAACGATCTTCGTTAGGCGAGCGTCACACGAATAGTCCAAGCTAAGGCGCTCAACAGAAAACGAAAAAATCCGAAGACTCTTGCTCAGAGAAAGAATCATACGGTCAGCTCTTATTGGCGAGCTGTTCAATACATGGATCACAAGTCTGTATATGTAAGATTTGCTCAGACTTAATATAGGAATCAGACAATGACAATGATACAAAGTAATTTACCTAAGCTGCTTATGTTTTAATGAATATATAACTGTATATTTTACATACTAGCTTTTTACATAGAAGAGGGGCAAGTCAATGCTGTCATCAGTATAAACCAACAATCATTAATAAATAGTATTATCTCACAATTATTTAAAACACTTATACATATAAGCTCTCTGCCTGACCCTCAGCAGTTATCAACAGCTCAGTTGCTCTAAGAATATGCTATCGGGTTGCACAATGCTTCAACGATTCGTCAGGCAGCGTGACGGGCTTTTTATACCCTGAACCCATTGAAAATGGGAAATCAGGGTATAATGGTTTTGTGAAAAGTATGTAACAGGCAGAAGGAATCATCGCAGACCCCATAAAGTATATATATTCTTGATCAGGACGACGAGCTGAGTCGATATAGCCCTGTCCGTCTGTCCGTCCGTCCGTCCGTCCGTCCCTCCGTCCGTCCGTCCGTCCGTCCGTCCGTCCGTCCGTCCGTCCGTCCGTATGAGCAAAAGGATCTCAGAAGATATAAGAGCTAGAGAGCTGAAATTTGGCATGCATACTCGTGTATACCATAGGCAGTACAAGTTTGCTTTATTTTTTCGATAACTTGTCCGATAACTTTTTTATCGAGAATAATCGAAAAATCGACTTTGTTTTTTCAGCCTAATTTGAACACTTTTAGACCTGGAGACTTCAAATTTGCGTTGTATATAAAGTTAATGGATACAAAGATTTTGTAATTTACAGATTTTGGATACCACGCCCCATTCGCCCCCAATTTGTAAAAAACGCATTTCAAGTACTAGAGACTTGTGCTTTGGAATGTACACACATTTTAGCCATATGATTACGCTTTGAAAGTTTCATTAAGATCATACGTCTACAAAAGAAATTATTCAACAAATAAATTCTCATAATATTGCCCACATTGCAGCGCAGCCCAAGCGCAGTCGCTGCTTACTGCGCAGTTAGCAGAGCGCGTGCTTATAAGTGCATGTGTATGTATGTATGAATAAACGAAGTCCAGAATGATTAGAATATCAGCTTGGAGGGTTCAGGGTATCTCCTAGTCGAGCAGTCTCGACTGGAGCCTTCTTACTTGTTTTTTTTGTTTTCTGCTGACCACATAACTTAATATGCAACAAGCAATTAAAATTAAATAAAAATTGTCACAAACTATGCAACAACACGAACAAGAACAACAATAGGAGCAGCAGCAAGAGCAGAGCAACAATAAGAGCAATATACAAAAAAATTGCTGTTAAAATATATAAACGTGTTTTATTTTATGATAGCTCTTTGTCAGCAAAGACACACACCCACACACACACACATACATACACACTGCGCACTGCGCTTGACAGGCGACTGGGGAACGCATTCAGCGTTGGCAGCGGGCCGGCGCGGACAATGTGCGGGTAAATCCACAGACAGACAAACAGATGGACAAAACGGACGGACGGACGGGCGGACGGACGAAGCGCGGAGGCGGCACAAATAGACCGCACCAAGTGTTGAACAGGCTGACAGGACAGGCGGAGAGGCGGCGAGCGACAGTGTGGAGTGTGGAGTGCGGAGTGGAATGGGAGACGGGGACACACGCACGACATGACTGTAACATGTAATTATTTTTCAATAAAAACCCAAGGCAACACAAGCACAAGCACAAGAAGAACAACCAAACAGCAACAACAGCAGCAGCAGCAGCGGCAGAAGCAGCAGCAACAATGAGGCCAGGCAAACGGCGAAAACAGCGATGACAACATGGCGTATGAGTGACCAAAGCGAACAACAAAATAAATAAAATGAAATGAAATAAAATAAAAGAAGCGCAATGCAGCTCTAAAGCTATGCGGCATTCAGCTACGCTGCCAGATTAATTGTTGAGTATATAATAATTAATAAGTGTAATATTAAGAGTCGGGAATTCAGATAGAATATATATAATTCCTGAAGGATCTCTTTTCATTAAGACAAACACAGATGAGCTAATTCTTTGGGTGTATAAATCTCTCATTCTCCATACTCTTGTTGCGCTAAGATGGAAGTTGGTTTAGATGGGATCTAAGTCCCTAGATCTCTGTGTAGATCAGAGCTGCTCATGAACCACTCAGCTCTATACCAGCAGAGACCAAAGTAGACATTCCATATATACACATTTTAACGGCTGTTGCTTAGTAGAGTATCAATATATCGCATATGATAATAAAATGAAATAAATATGTGTCGCACATACATATACACATACATATATACATATGTATATACATATAGATATATGCGTCAGCAACAGTTATGCTTTATAACGGCTGCCTGACTGCGCGTGTCCAGCGCTGTCCAGGCGAAAACAATAAAAATAAAAATATTAATTTGCGCCAGGCGGCGGGCGGCAGGAGGCGGGCGGGTACATCCCAGTATGAGTATATTTTGTTGCAGAGTGGCTGAGTGGTTGGGTGGATGGGTGGTTGGGTGGCTGGCCAAGTGACCGCAGCATTTTAACAGCAGCATTTTTATTAAAAAGCTGCTCCGCTCTGGCTGGCTGTCTTGATTTTTGCTGGCCACGCCCAATTGCAACTGGTGCCATTGCTGTCGCCTACGCGCAGTCATTTATAGAAAATAAAAACAAAAGGCGCTGCATGGCAACAAATGCATGAAAATTCAGACTGCGAGAAAATGGCGTATGACACGCGTCTTTCCACGCGTTTCTCCACGCCCACACCCACACTCACACTCACACCCGTAGCCACACGCCCACTCTCACAGGCGCTCGCAACACTCGTAATGTCCATGCGAAACTTTTCTTTTAGCCGAGTTTTTCTTTTCTGCGGTTGACAGCAACAGAAACGTCGACAGCAACAACAACAGCAGCAACAGCAACAACAACAACAACAACATTTAAATTCGCTCAGTGAGAGGCATTTTTATTGAATAAACAAATTTATCAAGCATAACTCACACGCATGCAGGGACACAAAGCGAGACATAATTAAATTTCATTTTGCAAAATCAAGGCGCTTATTGTTTGCCTTCAACCGAAAAGCCAAAAGGTCCACATGACCAGCAGGCGGGCGGTGCTGCGAAGAGAGCGCCGTTCGCCCTGTAAATGAATGCAAAATGCAAACGGGTTGCCGAGCAACAAGCAGCACAATAAGCCCCCCGAAGATAAAAGCTGACAAACAAAATTGAAAGTCAAGCAGACAATGGGCGAGCATGTGACAAAGGAGGCGACTGATGGAGCGAAAATTTCACGCTCAACATTTCAGATTAAGCGTGCGCAATACTTCAAGCCATAATTGCAGCTCAAAGAAAAATATTTATAAATAAATTTGCACTTGAAAAAAACAGAAGTCATAGAAAGTTACAATTTGTGAGAAAAGGGAAGCTGGAAGACTCTGAAAGAGATGTGAGAGACAGCAGAGACTTATAGACTGCCTTATACTATAAAAAAAATAGAGTGTACTCTTTATTTCCAGATCAAATCTTGGCTATAGCTAGACGAGCTATAGTCACTTCTTCTCGACGCTTTGCTGCTCCTGCGTAGGTTCAACACATTCAGCATCGATGCTTGCTTTGTGTGAAAAAAGTCATAATGAAAAGCAAGTAAGAGAGAGAGAAGGAGAGAGAAAAAAACGCTAATTAATTTCATGCACATACATGGCAAGGAAACTAATTAAGCTACAACTCTGATTAACAGCAAAAACAGTTTGTGTGTCCTTTCAAAATGACGATTTTTTCTGTTGCCTTGCCCCTTGTGCTGCATACTTTTGTGCGCATCAAAGCGAAATAATCAACAAATGTGCCCAGCCCACACATACACACACACATACACACACACACACACACACTCAGCTCCACACACTTGAAGCAAAGCAGAGAGCGCTTACAAGTGTCAATGGCAAAGTACTCTAAAAACAAGCTGTGGCAAAGGCAAGTCAGAATTTTTTTAGCATTTGCTTTTAAAGAGACTCAGAGAGCGAGAGCGTGTGCTGAGCTGAGCTGAGCTGAGCGTATCCAATTCATTTGGAGTCCAGCCAAACGCATTTTAATTAGCGTATCACGAATCCTTTGACCCCAGCCATCTGCCTTGGCCTTTCATGCGCCCGGCCGGCATGCATAATGGACATCTGTCAATTCATAAGCCATCAATAGTTTAATCATAAAGTATAAGCGAACAGAATCGGCCCCCATTCCGCTCAGGTGGCCCAGGCATTCAGCTATTGCCACGCCAGACAGCGGCCCATTCATTGGACTCGCTCGTTGAGCATTATTGTATGTATAGTATGGTATATCGACGACATGACGTTCAGCGTGCAGCGGCCTATTGAATGCCTAGAGAGGAGCTCAATGGGCCAATATCAAAAAGCGGCTAAATGCCCTTTCTGTGTGCTCGCCGCGCCCACTAAGCGCCCATTGAAAAGTCTTTTTGCCCATTGATGAATATGCGTCGATGCCAGATATTGCTGCAATTTGTATACCTGAATCGTGAGTGGTATAATTCATTTACATTTCGCTCCATTCAATAAGCTTGAAGTGCGTTTAGCGGTATAATTATACCCACCAATCGCTCATGGCGGGTATAATGATGATGAAGGTAATGGAGTTTGTATGAATATAAAATGTGAAGTGACTAATATGAATCTGAATCTTTGGCTAAATTAAAAAAATAAAATAAAAGAAAAAATCCTAATTAGGCTCGATTTCATTTAATAAACTTTTAATGACAATTTGCATTAAAAATTTGTAGCTATAACTCAAACAAAAATTGATATTGCTTAAATCAAACTTAGGAATATCAAAAAACATATTAAACATTAATTTAGATATTCACAATATATTAAATTCCCATTTCCAATAAATTTTCGTAGCTAATTACTGAAATCAAACTAATAATCAAAATTATATTTTAGATCAAATTCTATGCAAGCTTTAGATGTAATTTAATAGCCAATTAATTTTTTTATTTTTAATAATTCAGCAATTATGAAAGACAAACGCAGTGGGCGCGGGGATGGGAGGGAAATGTAACAAAAAATGCCAAAGCAATTTCCCGTTGAACGCATTTCACGGGTCTCTTGGCAAAGTCAAAAAACAGGAAACCCATGAAACACGCGTTCCTAATTAAATTCAAATGAATCGCTCGCTCGATGGCAAATGTTGAAATTTAAATTAAGACATCGCCGATGCCGATGCTGATGCTGATGCTGATGCTGATGCTGGGGAAGGGAGTCGTTGGGTAGCAAACAATGGTGACTATGTGTGTGTGCGTGTGCGTGCGTGTGTGTTCCTGGCAAAGACATGCCACGTATGTGCCCACCTAGCTGCCTGTCAGTAGCGCCGTTTGAGGTTAAGTTTTTGAGCTGACAAAGCACTGCAATTGCAGCGGCTGCGAGAGCGACAGCGACGCGCTGGCAAAGACCACGACGTCGGATATCCTGGCAACGTGCACCTAGCTCTCTAAGTGATTGTCAACTCGCATCTAGCTGCCTAGGCGATTGGGCGTGGCTGCATAGCACACACACAGAGAAAGAGAGAGAGTAAGGGAGAGAGAGAGAGAGAGAGAGGGAGAGCCGCCATTAATTCACGACTTGTAATTTCCTCACTTCAACTGCACGATGATGACATTGGCGTCGCCTCACGTGAGCGCCCAAAAACTGTTTTTGACTATCAATTAAATACAGTCAGTCAGTCAGGCTGGCTGGCTGGCTGGCTGGCTGTGCATCCTGTGAAGCCAGCAGCCAGGTTTGGCCTGGCGCACGGCAAAAGAACACTTTGCATGTGTCACCTAATTAAAATTTTGCACAAGCGACCATTTCAAGTCTATTAATTACCTAGACTTGCACAACGGGGCCCCCAAGATAAAGCGCTGCCGTTATTCGGGCCGCCTTTTGTTGGCAACGTCGTCGCCTGCCTGGTTGGGCCAAATGCAATCACTCGCCTTCAATTTTCACGCCCATTGTCAACAAAAATCTGTGCAACTGCGACAGGACCCCCACATCATTTAGCTGTGTGATGAATGTGCCACTAGATACGTGTGCGTGTGTGGGTGCCTGCGTAAAGCCAACGTCATTGTCCTAGAAGCGTACGAAACATTTCATTCAGCCATCGTCCGCCTCGTCATCGTCACGAGCAGAACTTGGCAGTAATTTTGAGTTGTGCAACGCCACGAAAGAATAAGAGGGCGTGCATAGGAGATGGGCGGTGAATGGCTGAAGGCAGTAGCAATAAAAGGGGTCCGGCATACAGTGTGGCCGCAACATTTACGCAGACGTCTAAACGTTGGGCAACTCTCACAATCGCAGCTCGGCTGGACACTGCACCTAGATGTGTGAAATGAATGAAATGCTGGAGGAATATGGGAAATAATTATGGGAAATAATTATATAAATATATATACCTATTAACAATTCATGTAAAGTCAAGTGAATAGCTGAAGAGCTAATACGGATTATTACATTGGCATAAATAATGTAACAAATATCATAAATATTACAATATCACATCAGCTTGACTTTCATACCTTACTCTATTACTGCTCGCAAATCGAGCTCTGCTTCACTCTTGTCCGCACTTAATTCTCTCAGTGTGCGACTTGCTGCACGGCCTTTGCACAGTTCAAAATGTGTCGGTGATTTACAACAATGTCGCCTACACAAATTTTCCAAATGTGTTTTTGCCACGAAAGCAAACACACACACACGCACACACACAAGCATGGCTTTGCCATACATTGACACGCATGTTGCAGTCTGTATCTAAACTGCATGCGAATGCGTGTCTCGTCCTTGGCCAACACGTTCATGGCACACACATACACACACACACACACACATGCACACACTCCTGGAGTGCGACTTTATTAGCGGAAGTGCTTTATTTAAGCTAGAGAGAAAGAGTGGGAGGGAGCGAGAGAGTTGAGAGAACAGAGGCAAGTCCTGGCAGGCAGCCAGGATTCGGCGTGAAGTCGTTTGTAATACGGCCACGTATCTGGTGAGGGCCAAAAGCGCATGGCAGGCATTTTACTTGAAGGAAATTGCATTTTCGACATTTTTCACACTTGGCAGCAGCAGCAGCAATAGCAGCAGCAACAGCAGCAATAGCAGCAGCAACAGCAGCAGCTGCACGAGCAGCAGCAGCAGCAACAGCAGGCAATAGAGTTGCGGCACAAAAGCGCTGTCAGCCAGCAGCAAAAAGGCACAGCACAAGCTAAACAACAACTGCAGCGGCTGAAGCGAGCGGCAGGAAGCAGGCAGCAGGCCACTAGATACTTTGCATGCAGGCAGGACAACGTGCGACGGCTCCTGCTGTTCGTCGTGCTGCTGCTGCTGCTCCTGCTCCTGCTGTTGCTGTTGCTGTGCCTTTCGTTTTTGTCACACCTTGGCCAAAAGGTGTCAAAGGTGCATTCACTGTTGTTGTTCTGTTTGTTGGTTTACTTTTTGCTGTTGCTGTTGTTGTTGCTGTTGTTGTTGTTGCTGGGGCTGCGTGTGCGGCATTTCCGTTCATTTGTTTTACTTTGCCAAAGGGAAATGCGCAAAAAGCGCAATCAAAGCGGAAATGAAATTTGCAGGATGTAGCAAAAAAAAAAAAAAAAAAATCAAAACAAAGCAAAAAAGAGCTGAATTTTAAGCACACACACCCGCGCACACACACATGAGCACAAAAGACGCGACAAAGGACTAGGCAAGTGCCCCGTAAAGCGTTCGGGATTTAATACAATTTTGAAATGCTTTTGGCCTTCTAGGCCAATTTGTGTTGGCCAACTGGCGCTGGCGCTCTGGCTGCATGGCAGCGATAACACAACACTAGTCCATGTCCACGACCATGCCCACGCCCACGCCCAAGCCCATGCCCATGCCGCAAGGCCCACTGTGAAAGCCAAAGCCAAAGCAAAACCATTTTTAACTGTGTGCTGCATTAGAGCGCAGCGAGGCGACAACTGGGCAACCCACGAGAGGGGGGCAGGGGGCGCTCCGATGGATATGGCGCCTGGCGACATTATTGTCAACGCTTTTCAATGCGAGGGCGTGGCAGTGGCAATGGCAATAGCAGCACCAGCTGCCCGCCCATGGCTCCTGCTGCATGGCCAGTGCGATACATTTTTGCAATAATTTGCCTTGGCTTCTGGGCATTTTAATTTGCGCAGGGCTAACCAAGAGCAGTGCAAAAGTGCGATTAGATTTGCAAGAGTTCGACGAGGCAAATTTAAAAATATGCAAGTTTCAAGAAGAGTAAACTTGATTATTTTAAGCCATAGCTAAATGTCTAGCTTAGCTCTTCTCCATATAGAGCTAAAATAATATATGAGCAAATTTCATAAATAGCATTTTATTATAGCCACGTGGCACTGGCTTTAATAGCTGCCAGAAATGTTGGCCCTTTTGTTATGTAATCAAAGCCAAAATTAATTTAAAGAAGTTGCTAATATTCCGCCCAACCCCCGAAGCAGCGTCTCAACTGTCCTTTGGACAAAGGCAACTGGAGAATTTTGTTTTCGCCTTAAGCTGTATGTGCTGCATGCAGCTGCCCTGCCCCGCCCACTCATAAAGTCAGATGCAGCTGCATGACAAACAGACAGACCAGACAACAACAACAACAACAACAACAGTGTTGCATGTGTGTGTGTGTGTGTGTGTGTGTTGCCGACGACAGGCGTTGAGTTCGTTGGACATTTTGTGAGCTGCTACGTTTATTTATTTATATGAGTGATGGTGCGGCAGGGGTGCGGGGAGGGGCAATGCAACATTGTTGTCAGCAGCAACATCAGCATGTTGCATTTATGAAATCCTTTTATCTTTTAAGTTGAATGCTAGCAAACATAAATGGGCGCCGGGCGCTGGGCGTGGCTGGGCTATTACAAAAAGCTCTTTTTGGCAGCAATATTGTCAGACATGGTTACATGCCAACTGCGTTTACTGCCACAGCCGAGTCCTGCCCCACCTCTGTCCTGCCCCAAGCTTTGTTTCCTGCTTTTTTCAGTCTACCTACCGAACAGAGCTGTCACCTTGAGTGTCATTAATGCATGTGACATTTTCATTATAGCTACTCTTTCTCTCTGGGATTTCTCGCCTTTTTGGGCTGTCCAAATTTAACAGAAAAGTTGATCAGCAACGCATTTAATGTGAGTGTAAGGAAATACCCGTTGACAATGGGGAAAACTGAAAATTGTACTGCAAGGCAAGAAACCCATAATCTAAAGTGATATTGTCTGAAAGTATCTCAAATGATTTCAACACTTAGCTGTAGCTATTCATTCAATTTATAATTCAATATGGAAATAATCTAAACTTATGTGCAAAAAAATTTCAGCTGTTAGCAAATTATTTCAATATATTTCCATAGTTACTACTCCAATGATTGCGAATCAGCTAGGAATTTAATGTAAGAGGCCAAGCAAGCTAAGCAAATGGATAACTATTGCCATTACTGAGCCAAAGGCAAAGCCAAAAATGTTTGCTATTCTATAAAATATTATAAAAGATTAGAAGATTAGGTCCCATTCCTATGCTTACCTTTGCTTCGTCCTTCGATTTATCCCTTAATCCACTTGCATGCACAGCACTCACAATTCCAGCTTTATTCTTATTAAATATCATTTTCCATCTACCTTTATTTGCTTTTCCATTTACCTTCCAATCAATTCTAATCGCTGTATGACGTAGCTACGCAATAATCTTGTGGGGTCAACTGAATGCGTCAGCTTGAACCTCTGCGGACCCCACCCCACCGACGCGTCGACCGTATTTCTAGCATCTCCGAAATCCTTCCGCAAATACCGAACAAATAGCTCGACTGTCTCTCTCATCAGCAGAGCAAAGCAAACAAAATAGAAAAACAGAAAGAAAAAAAAAAAACTATTGTCGAGGCGAAAACCAAAATAAACTTTGCCAATGCCAATGAGTGGGTGCGAAGGGGCAGCTGCCACGCCCACATATCTCACACTTGAACGCATTTATTTGCTTAAGTATGAAATTTACATTCCATTAAACAAATTATTTTCTCAAACTGGCTAGATTGTGGGTGGTTGAGCTGGATGGCTGGGTGGTTGGGTGGTTGAGTGGTTGAACGGGCCACAAGACAATTCCAACTTTTGCATGGCAATTATTTGTTTTCTATTTCCGCAACGCCTGCCTCAAGAGCTTGCCACGCCCGCTGCCCCCTCCCTCACTCACCCTCTCACTCTCGCAGTACCTGGTTCTATTTTTCCTTTTTTAATAACTTAAGCCAAGCAACACATAGCTCGACTCGCCGTTGTTGTTGTTGTTGTTGTTGCCAGTGTGTTGTTCTGTTATCCTTTCTGCGCCATTGACAATGGCACAAACACTCAAGTCCTGGGCGCACCTGCAATGTCAACATGGCCACGCCCACACACACAGAGAGAGACATGCACGCGTGTGGGCAGCGCCCGTAAGGTTGACTACGTTCTAGCACGGCTCAACGGTTCAATTGTCTTAATTTCCTTGTCCTGGCATTTTGTTTGTCCAAGTCCAAGACGAGCGCGCATCGTCATGTCTGTCGTCTGTCCTTTCGATTGCGTCCTTGCGGTTACCGTTGGCATTGCAGCTGTCAGCCATTTGTTGTTGTTGTTGTTCTCGTTGTCCTGGCGTGTCTGTGTGTGTGTGTGGGTGTGTGTGTATGTGTGTGTCTGTTTGTCCTTCTATCTACATTGCGCCGTACGTTTTCTGTTTCGGACAATGTGGCTCCAATTTTGACACATTCAAGCGGCGTCGCCAGGGCCAGTCCCCAGTCTCCCCACAACTGTCACTCCCACTCCCACTCCCACTCCGCCCCCATCTCCATCATCACCAGTTGCCGCCTTCGTCATTATTTTCGCCTGGCTTCGACCCCAGCGAACAGCCATCAGCTAACAGCCAACAGCCAGCAGCGAGCGGCCAATGCGTTATGCTTCTTCCTTCTGCTGTTGCCCATTCATTATTTGTCAATGTCAGAGTCGGAGTCAGTCCGTCAGCTTTTGCAGCTCGTCCTGCCGCAAGGTCCTGCCGTTGCGTCTTCGCCACTGTTTGCGTTTTGTCAAAATGGAAATGAAGAAAATTTGCACGGTCGCTGCATTTGTGGCATTTTTCCAACGCGGACGTTTAGGTGTTCGCATGTCCTTTTTAATCATTTTTGTTGGTCTTCTTTGTCTGTATGTGTGTGTGTGTGTGTATGTGTGTGTGTCTGTTTTTTTTTTCGCTTTGCATTGTTTTTGGTGCATTTCTGCACGCTCTTTACTCTTTGTGTCCCGCTTGTCATTTGTCTTGCATTTTTATGCGTATTTCAAAAAAGTCCTGCTCGAGTCCTGCACAAGTCCTGCGCAAGTCCTGCTCTCATTTGTTGCGTGCAACCATTTGAAATGCGACAACTTTTTGCACAACAACTGAACAATGTTGTTCTTGCTGCTGCCCCTGCCTCTGCCTCTGTCTCTGCTGCTGCTGCTGCTACGTGCAGTTCATTTATTATGTTGACACTTTGAAATTAACTAAGGAAATGAAATAAATTGATGTGACTTTATGAAGTGCGCGAACTGTCCGCCCAACCCAAACAGACCAGCCCCTCCCCACACCACGCCCCCAACTGACTGACTGTCTGACTGGACTGTCATTGGCAGCGCATTGTGCTTAAAGTTTCTCAGCTGAACTCTTCAGCGCTCGGGGCTCGCTCCGCTAATTAAAGATGCTGATGAGCTTCAAGGCGAAGAAGACATGTCTCTTAATGCCATTAAGTTTGAGGCTGATTGTAGATAATATATAATTGCAATAAAATTGAGGTGAGCGAGATACAAAGAGACACAGAGAGAGAGAGAGCAAGAGAGAGAGATAGAGACAGAGTGTATGGTAAAACTAATGGAAGACTGACAGAAGTCTGAGATAATAAAATGAAAAGAGATGAGAGTAAATTTATACTATTTTTCCACTCACTAGACAGCACTACCATTATAAAAAAAAAAAAAAAAAAAAAAAAAAAAAAACATAAGCTTTTATTAAATATATAAATACATTGTAAAAGTATTTTTTTAATGCTTAAATTTATTTAAAGCATGTTATTTCTCTTTCCGTAAGTTTCTATCTCTCTCCAATTCTCTCTACCTCATTTCAGCAACTAATGGACCATCTCCCTCTCTCTCTCTCTCTCTCTCTCTCTTTATCTATCCTTTCTCTCATTGGCTCTATATCGTTGATTCTATATCTGTACAGCCACTCGATATCTTCCTCTCTTTCCCACTCTCTCTCTATCTCTCTCTTGCTCTCCCAATCTCACCATCCCTCTCTCTCTCTCTCCCTCTCTCTGTCTCTCTCTGCTCATTATACAACTTTATTATCATATATTTTATATTTGAGCACTTTTTATTCATATTAAATCCTTGTTTACTCCATTTGCATTTTATTAATGAAATGAAATTATTATTTGTGTTGCATTTAATTAATGTTATTCTGTTGACCGCATACAAATGCGCTTATCAATCTGAATAAAAAGAAAAACAAAAATTGCAGAGGAAAAAATGAGAAACACTGGCAGCATTAGGTGTTTAATGCACTTTTCAAATGCAATTAGCGCCGCAAACTGTAAACATATTAAATGACAATTAATTTGCTGGCAATCAATTGTGAAATTGCTAGTCAAACAGCCAAAATGCATTAACATTAATGCACTGAGCACTGACCGCAGCGACTAAACTCTGAAAACAAAAAACCAACAAGAGTAAATTAGCCAACTGAGCTCAGGCTCTAGCATAAACAAATGACACGAGCTGAAAAGGGAAATCAAGGGCCGGAGTTTAATGCGGTGGAAGAGAAGAGAGCGGAGAATGGTATGCAAGCTGTTTGACTATACGAAGAAGGCATGAAAGATGCCCATAAGGTATTTGTTAAGGTATGTGAATGTGAAAGATCAATGAGAGTAGAGATATTAGATATATAAGAATTGGCATAATTGATGCTAAGAGAGAAGATAGAAGTCTCAGTTCCTTCATTATTCTCAAGCAATAAATCGTTGATTCAAATCACATTAAGAATATACACAAGAAATATTCTCCTATTTAAGAACTCCCAACTTCCAGCTTCTCCACAAACTGCTTTCAATGAGTTTGGACAGCAAATGTCATGTGGAGTTTACAGCCTGTGCTCAATCATCGCATGCTCCACACGCTGTCAGGCTTCAATTAACTGATGTTGGACTAGGTTTGTGTTTTAATTAGCAGCCGCTTAATCGAAAATTCAACAGCTAATTAGTGCGTCCGACTACTAAATGCGGCTTTGCCCATAAAATAAAAAAAATAAAATGAAGGCAAATACATACACACAAATTTGGCTGGCTACGGCCTGCTAATCCTCATTAAATAGTTAAATTCAAATTAAATAAATTGCCGCAAATCAATTATAAATAAGCATTGTAATTAGAAGACCTCAGCGGTGCCTAGACACCGGCCCCAGCACCACCCCAGCTCCACCCCAGCTCCAGCCCAGCTCCAGCCCAGCTCCAGCCCAGCTCCGTCCCCGGCCATTAGCTACGGGTCCGTTTCGTGTCCCCATTTCCCCATTCGCCTGTTGCACGACAACATTATGATGACGTGCTGTTGCGTTGCTGGCGCCATTTCAATTAGTTTAACAGGCGCAATGCAAGAGGCCAAATTAAACGTAAATGTTTGCAAAATAAAAATGGGAACGAGAGTAAAAGGAATATACATAAAAGAAAAGAGAACAAGAATTAATCCCTCGACACTCGGCGAGGACACGCAACACGAATTTGAATGCACTTGCCCCAAGTATTTCCCAGTAGATTCTGCAAATTGTTGCTGCTACAATTCTGCTTGCGATTTTGCAATCGCTCGCCTCCGATACGTCAGGCACCGGACAATGGCCAGCGACCGGACAGCGGGCCATGGGGCTCGAGCCGGGGAACACGGTTCGAAAACAGTTGACAACAACTTAATCACTTAGCATTATGCAAATTTAATTATTATCACTTCATCATCGACAACATCAACACGAATGAAACGCGCACTGTCTGCACTCCAGCTCTACCCCTCTCTCTCACACTATCTCTCTTTCTCTCTCTCTCTCTTTCTCTCTCTCTTGCTCTCTTTGTCTATCCCAGAGGTCCTGAGGTATCCGGTTCGTGTTTTATTCATAGCATTGATGACTATCAGGCAAATGGCTGCAACAGACAATGAATGTAGCTGTGGCAGCTTGGCATTGCTATTCGGCTCTCTCTATCTCTCTCTCTCTCTCTCTCTCTCTCTCCCTCTCTCTCCTTGTTTCTTTCTATTACTCATTATCACTGTATTTGGCTTAGACATTGCTATTGCTGCTGCTGCTACTATTATTACAATCAGTCAAAGCATTTGCTTAAGCAGTTCTGCTTGAACTCCTCTGCACTAAAATCTAAAAACAATATTGCAAAGTGTTGTATTTAAAATATTGTAACAAAAATTGAAATAAGCTGAAGGTGGCTCTACTCTACCATTGTGAACTATTGCAGAGATGCCTTCAATGCTCTTCATCTTATATCGCACCAAAACTTCATTCATATATTTGACTACTTCACTTGCCATAGCACCTTAATGCACTCCTACAACTTGTTTCTCAAATTTAATATGAACAATTTCACATGTTTATTTTTAATATAGTAAAAACTTTAAAGTGCACCGAAAATAGCCTAGTTTTAGTGTGACATTAAAGGCCGGGGCTCCGCATATGTATTAGCCATCATTTGAGTTGGCCTAGAAAGCGATGGGTTTTTATGAAGCTTAGCAGAACCTGCGTTATGGGCAACCATTTGGGCATTTTATTTGCACATTTGGCGTGGCAATAATCTACTTGGCCCCATTTAAGTGGCTGAAAGTGCCCTCGGCACAATGGCACATCCAGCTTTTTTACAGCCTCGTGTAGTTTATTTAAAATGCCATTAAGTGCAAAACAATTTCAGTATCCGTTTTGCCACTGCCACTGCCACTGCCACTGCTGCTGCTGCTGCTGCTGCTGTTCCTGTTTTCATGTTGATTATGAGAGTAATGGTAATACAAGTGAAAACTGCAGATATGAACTATGAAATACCTTTGACTGTTGGCTGAAAGCAGCTGCAGGATAATAGAGGGTATTCAAGCATTTAACAATGCAAGCAGAGTATTTCCAGCTTCCATTTAACATTCTACCTAAAGTGTAAACTTAACTAACAGAGATTTAATACATACACATATATTGTGCAGAGAGAGAGTATCGAGTATAAACTACTTCACTTTGGGCCACAAAACTACAGCTGTAGGGCATTTGGCCAGAGGCACAAGCATTTTGTTTTAAGATCGCCAAATGAATGCTGTGATGGGGCCAGGGAAATCATGATATACAACTAGCAGGCAACCCAGGCGGGGCCATTAAAAAGCGACTCTACACAAGCATACACAGACACACAGCAACACACTCATGAAAGGTGAGAAAATATGCAACCAAAAAGTGGCAGAGCGAAAATAGTGCCCAGTGCCAAATGTATTGTAGTAATAACAATAAAAGCAACTGCTGGCAGGCCGGCAGGCAGGGAGGCAGAGAGGCAGAGAGGCAGGCAGGTGGCCAGGGTGCTGGCTCTGTATGCGACTACGGCCTGGCTTGGGACGGCTCTGCTTGGCTCGCATCGGTGGTGGTAACAACAAGTTGCACGTGCTTTCAACTTAATAACGTGGCTTTTATTTTTACGGGCTGTGCAGCAGCAACAACAACAACAATAACAACGACGACAAGAACAAGCAAACACGACACGAATAAAAGAGCAACAAGCAAAGGTTGAGGCTGTATATCAAAGCCAAGCAGCAAAGATTCCCATCACATCTTCAGCTTATTCGCGCGAGCTCTCCCACCCTTTATCTCTAGCTCGCTCTCTGCATATCTCGCTCTCCCTCTGTCAAAGTGACTGCATCGACAAACTACCGACAGCAAAAACAGCCATAGCAAACAGCTCTGTCCACACTTTTCGCACCTTTTTTTTGCATTTAGCAGCGAATGCGGGCACAGGTATATACATATATACATATATACATATTTATATATACATATATATATATATAAGGTGAACAAAAAACATACAAACACACACACACACACTGAGCCACACACAAAGAAAGCACACACAAAATGGCGTAACGTTGCGGATTTTACGCACGGCAAACACTACTACGCGCGCGTACACAACAACAAGAAAATGCACTCAGGCTTAGTGTCGGTCGACGGCGACGCTCGACCCTCCCCCACGCTCTAGCAGGCCCCATGAAAAGCCCCTAAACCCAGCGAACGCCGCCCCTGCCTGCTGCCCAACCCCCTTTGCAACGCTGCCGCTGCTGTTTGCACCTTTTTATAGTCCTGGTGGACGCTTCGTGTGGGTGCAAACTTTTTGAGGTCTGCTTTGGTAAGTGCTGCTGCGGACCGCAGCTTAGTTACGTTGAGGTTGCCTGCGTCTCTCCCAACAGCAGCGGCAACAGCAGCAGCAGCTCGAGACAGCGCGAGAGTGTATGAGCGTGAAACGTTGAGTTACCTGCAGCGCCAGCGAGGTCATAGCCCGTGCCAAGCCAAATGTGGACAGCCATGGCAGACACAAGCTGCATAGCGGCTAACTGAGTAGGCTAAGAGCAAAACATAATTGTTATCAATGCAAATTTTACGAGCGCTAAGCGAGAAAAAGTGAGCTGGAATCTGATTGAGAAGAAAGTATAAAGAAAAGCTGCAAGTAATTTCTATAATGCCAAAGATAGTTTAAGAAGCAAATTTTCGACATATAAAAAAATTAATTTTTACTAATTAAAATACTAAATATTAGTTGAAAAAAAAAATTGCTAAAATATATATAAAAGCCTTTGAATATATAAGAAATTTTCGATTGCTGCCAGAACTTAGATAAAGTCTAATAAATTAGAAGCAGCATCTACTACAATGAAGACTATTCAAATATATTTCAAGTATATCAAAAAGTCTTTAAAAAAGAAGAAATTTTCACATATTGCCAGAACTTGAATAAAGTAAAATTAATTATAGGTAGCACCTACTACAGTGAAGACTCTTAAGGCATGAGCACTTGTTTGTGCTTAAAACTCAACTCAAAGCTTTGCTGTAGGGCATACAGCATTCACTATGCTAACTAACTGTAAGCTGTCAAACTCTTTTTTTACAACTGATGCAAAATATATATACCTACATATATATACATATATAATGTATATATTGCTGAACAGTGCGCACTGCCAAACAGATTTATGTTTGAAATAATTTATAGAAAAAATACAGAAATTAAATAAAATGGCATTACGGCTGACGGTGTGCAGCAACTCTGGCCGTGTCGACGTCTATCCTATTAAATGTCCATTTGGCGTTTTGTTATGCGAGTTGTTGGCGCAACTTTCATCCATTTAATTTTGTAATATATTTTTTTTATATTTTACTTTTTTTTTTTTTTGCAGCTAGCGCCCAACATCATTAAAAAACTGTCATTAGCAGTTGAGTACATGAAAACTGAATTTTCATTACGTTCGCTGGTCCAGCAGTGCCGAGGCAGGCGAAAAAAAAGTTGCTATAAAAGCTATAGTCATGTTAAGGGAAAATTCAGCTTCTCTCTCTTTCACTATCCCACTCTCTTTTGCCTTTTTTCTGCTCCCATTCGCTTTGTAATAATTGTTGTTGTGCGTTTATATAATCGAATTTTAAATAAGTGTGTATGTGTGTGTGTGTGTGTGTGAGAGTGCTTATTGTGCTTGTATGTTGTACGTACATTCCATTTAAGTGATGTAAGCGCACACCTGTCGTGCTTCGTCAAGGAGACAGACGTGTTGTTATATAATGGCCTACGTAATATAATATTTTTTAATTATCGCCAACCTCAAGTTGTAATCCAATAAATGCCTTATATATATTTGTCAGGCAATCGACTCGAATATCTTAAACAGATTGGATTAGATTCCTATTGCAAGTGTTATGTATGGCATATGGGATGACTCAGTCTCGATTAATAATGGCTAAAAGCTCGAGTAGCTCAGATAAATGTAATAAAATATTATGTCAATATGAGATATTATTTGCCTCATACAGTTATGCATAGCTGTGCCTTGGCATTTGGCAGCTGAACTTACAAGTCTCGTCTAATGAGATGCTGACATTATGCTTACTGCTCCTGCCAATGCAGTTGAGAGACTCGAGTGACTCCGGCTGTAGTAGCTGTCGCTGCTGCTGCCTCTCAGTTTATCGTCTGTACACACTTTAACACTTCCGCTTGGCAGTCGTCAAATGTAATTAATATCCTGTTACACTTTGTTTGACTAGCCCGAAGCGTTTTTTAAAATTAATTACCAGCTGTAGTGTGCAGACAACACGAATTGTTGACAACGTTGTTACTAAGCCCCAGACATTTAACATACAAACACAATCTACAATCCATGCAACTAATGCCGAGCTGTCAGCTCATTATTATCAACAGAGTGTGTCCATTGTCGTTGGCAGAGAAACTGTCTATGCTACAATATATGTATATACATACATATATATGTATAGGACTTCGAGCAGTATATGTAAATGTATATGTATTCAAATCGAGCCAAAAACCCACTCAACCAAATTAACACTTTGGCAGAGAGTGAAGAAGATAACACAGTTGAATGTGGATGGGCAGCAGCGGGGAGCTGGAGACTGAGGACTGAGGACTGGGAACTGGGGACTGGGCACTGGAGACTGGGCGCTGGGTGGCAGGAGGCCAAAGGGCAGCATGGCAGATAATGCTCAAAGGCATTATTGTCAATATCAGAGGAAAATGTTGCAATCTTAATCTGTAATCAACATAAAATTCAGTCAGTGGAAAATGTCATCACGGCGATACGAGTAAGATAGATAGATGAAGAGACAACAGGAGCGAGAGAGAGAGAGAGCGAGAGAGAGCGAGAGTGAGAGTGTAGATATATGAGAATCAGAATGGGTTGGGTGTAAGGATGCCTGGCAGACAAGTTGGGGTTACGACAATTCAATCACAGCTTGGCCAAATCAACAGTCGACCATTTGGCCAGTCAGCCCCATTAGTCAGCAGAGCCAGCCAGAGTCGACCACGCTGCCCACCCGCTGGCGCAGCCTAAGGCAAATTTGTTGCTGTTCTTTGTTACTTTGATTTCGTATAGATTTTGAGCTTAAAGCGGCCGGATGAAGAGCTCGACAAGCTGAACAAATACCCTCTAACCAAATTCAGTTCGGGCGTAAGCGCTGAAAAGAACTGCCAAGTGAATAGCTTGAGCTTGAAGACTTTTGAATTTCTATTAAGAATAGCTATAAATGACTGACAATAGATATCATGCTTAATATATAAGTTATCTATTAGACTTTTTTTGTAAAAAAAAATTCTATAGCTGTAACATTTTATAGCGTATTTTTTAGTTGCATTCACTCATTTGTTTTCTTTCAAATTGCTTTGATTTTGGGCCTGGAAGTGACTTTTGTTGAAGTCAGCAGACAAAGCAGAAAAGTTGCCTGTAAATGATACGACACAAACATCAGCAGCAAGCGCAGCAGCAGCAGCAGCAGCAGCAGCAACAACAGCAACAACAACAGCCAGCAACAACAATTAAATCAAGTGCAATTTCAACACAAATATTTTAAAGTTTTAACCACACACACACACACAGACAGACGCACACACACACTCAGCCATAGCCACTGAGAAGTTGCAAAATATTTGTCATGCCTGGCACGGACACACACAGGACACGAAGGAGCCGTAGCCAACGTCGTCGGTGTCGTCGCCGTCGTCGTCGTCCTCCTCGACGTCGTTGTCACAGACACCCTGTGGCCAACCGCAAAGAGACATGGCCGAATAGTGACATGGCCTTACGAGACAGTTGTCAAATGCACACAAACACACCAACACCAACACACACGCACACACACATAACCACAGATGCTTGAGCTGAATATCTCAAAATATCTTGTATATGCATGTGTGGAAATGCTTAAAATTCATTACATTTCTGTGCAATTTGTTTTTGATTTTTCATTTCATTTCACGGCACAATTTATATGGCGAACCTATCTCATCCTTTCATTCTCACACCTCCTTTCTCTTTCTCTCTCTCTCTGCACACCGTCCTCAATCTTGCTGCGCTTCCTGCTGTTGATTGTCTGCGCCGAAAAATTTGCTCGTCAGGGAGCTGGAGCAGGAGCTGGAACTGCTGAAAAGAGACGCCAACAAAAAAAAAAAAAAAAGAAAGAAAAAAAGGCGCATCAACGTGAATTGCTTCGTCCTGTCAGGTAACAGGTCGTAGCATGCCGCAAAATATTCGTCGCGCTTTATGTCCCCGGGGAAATCAAACATTTCATAATTAGTCATTGGCATTGGCGTCGCCTCGCATCGAGTCGCTCTGGTCCCATGGCTGAGTTATGAATCCATCTTTTCAGTGTGGCCTTTTGTGGAATGGGGCGCACAGAACCTGTGGCGACCCTGAGCACATGGCAATTAAAAAACCGTTGCGCGTTTCTGGTATTGGCCTCTGAGGCTCTGAGGCGTATTGAAATTGCTTCTCGAAATGCAATCGAAATTGGCAACGGCGAACGAGAGAGCACAACAGGACAGCAGGGGATAGCAACGAAGCGGACACAGGGCACACGGTACGAAGCTAAAGCCCAAGTCAAAGCACAAAGTAAGCTATTGCCTCGCGGCGACATCAACTGTGTTGCCAGCTAAAGGGAAATCTAGTTTAATGTTTTTAATGCGAACACAGCCAAAGAGACTGGACATGCAGTCCAGCGAAAAGGGCAGTCGTTAACAGAGCGCAAAGGCTAAGTACACAGGCGTGGCTTGATTTGATGGCTTGCAAGAGGGAGCTTATGGATAATTGAAAATATATATTCATACATACATACATATATATTGATTAATATGCCAGAGGTACGTTTAGCCAGGCATTCGACTCTAGCCTCATATCAAGGCGTAGCTGCGCTGCCCCTCTTACAGCTCGATCGATGTCACTGCCGCAGCAGTTGCTAAAGAGTTCCCAATTCGTATTTTTTCCCTCTCATTTTCAGAGTGCAATTCATCGTTTGATATTGCAATGTGCCCACAGTGCCCACAACAGGAACAGCAACAGCAACAGCCAAAGGAAAAATTGATTTGTTTTGCAACATTCAAAAGGATTGCAACAAACTTCAAAAAGCAACAACAACAACAACAGCAACAACAGAAAGTAAGCGAGAAAATCGTTTTGCTGTGGCGACACAGCATAACATTCAAAGGGCCGATGCGATTCGATTTAGCTAGCCCGGTAAACGAGGGGCTCTCGTTTGCTCGTCAGTCAGAAACAGCAAAAGAAACACCGAGTCCATTTGCCAAAAGGGCCACAGAAATTTCTATGTGTGTGTGCGGGTGTGTGTAAAAATCACAAGTCAAAAATTTATTTAAAAGAGAAAAAATTTGTTTTTATTTTAGTTGAAATAACAATATTTTGGGCTTTGGCAGTGGGCCACTGAATAATTGAAAAGTGTCAAGAGCAGCAGCAGCAGCAGCAGCTTTAACAAGTTGCTGAATAAAAATATTTGCACAAAACGTTTCAACCACACACACACTAACACACACTCACGCATACAATCTTTAAACATATGAAAATTGCAAAGCAATTAAATGAATTGCTTAGATAAAGGGAGAGGGAGAGAGAAGAAGTAAACGAAGCAGAGGTTGGCGCTGCAGTTTCAAATGCTGCTGCTGCTGCTGCTGCTGCTGCGGCTGTGCAGTCAACTGGCACAGCGACGTAGTTGTAACCCGGCGCACTCACTAATAGTTCTAATTGCAAAAAGCAATTAAAACTTTCGCCAGCTCAAGAAACACACACACACATATGTGAGCACACACACTCACACACACCAAGAAGACATCAAAGTCAAACGGCGGCAGGCGTCGGCAGCGTCGGCATCGGCATCGGCCAAGGCACATCAATCACAAAAATTTCAAGTGTGCAAAACTTGTTTGCCAAAATGCTGCGGTGCGTATCTAAATCTCAATCTGTAGCTGCTATAGCTGAGAGTGTCTCAAGAGAAAGAGCGAGAAAGAGGGAGAGAGCGAGAGAGAGGGGAAGACAAGCACACACACACTTTATAAATTGAATTGGCATTAAGCATAAGGCGGCGCAGTTAAGTATGCTACAAAAAAGACAAGACAGCAAAGTGCTGCCTATGTGTGTGTGCGGGAGTGTGTTTGTGGGTGTGCAGCTTAAGCTGAGCTTGTTGTTTGGCATTTGAAGTGCGTGCCTGGCATTTGTAACCCAAAGAGTTAGAGTTTAAATGTTAGATTTAGTGCAAATTGCATGAAAGAACTCGAACTGAAAGCTAAGGCTGAAGCAAAGGCATGCGAAATTATTGATAAACCAAAAAGTATAAAAATTCATAGAATTATTGTAGAATATTACCAAGGCATACTGCTGAAAAACTATATAACAAAATGCGAAACACTAGAATAATAAAAAAAAAATACCAATATAAATTAAATATTTAAATTACCAAATCTGTTACACTTGACGGAACAAAGCATAACCGAAAAAGGTTTTCGAGCTTTCGTAGAAGAGAAATACAGAAAAATAAAGTCGACCAAATGTTGCTGATGATCTTAACAACGATTGGCCATTTGGCCAATTGTACGATTTATTTGCATACACTCAGCTGACTTCAAATTGAAAGCAGAAACTGTACAAATTCATAACCAGCTTGAAGCTGAGCTGCGGAGTGGCTATAGAAGTAGCCGCCAGACAAGCGAGCAACAAGCCAAACCACCCACAACAACAACAGCAACAACAACAACAATAATGGGAGTAGCATCAGATGAAGCAACCATCAATCAGCCAGACGCAGGCAAAACGCAGCTATTGGTGTGAAACTGTTACGATGGATGTGCGTGTGTGTGGGTGTGTGCGTGTGGGGGACTATAATAGGGGGCTAGTGAAATGGAGGGCGGTGCTGGATAACAACAAATGCAGCTGTAGCTGATGCTGCAGCCTGGCAAAATTGTAATACATTTAACAGAATTTAATGCATTTGCCACAGACATTAATCACTGTGATGCACAGACAGGCCAGAGTCAGAGCCAGAGCCTGAATCAGAGACAGACACAAACCAAAAGACAGGGACAGAGACGGAGCGAAGGAGAGAGATAGCGAGAGTTGAGTGGGGGCTGTTGATTTTTGCCAAAGCTGCTGCTGCTATTGCTGTTGCTGTTGTTGATGCTTCTGTTCAGCCTAGGGCCTTCAGCCAGAGTATCAGATATTGAAAAATTGAATATTGCATGTCCAGCAAAATATATGTACACATACACTGAGCGAAAAAACTTAGCTACAATTGAAATCAAAATAGATCAAAAAGTTATTGAGTAAAGTACAGGAATATATTAAGCTATAGCAGCACTTTGCTTTTTCTCTTCTCACTTTCACAATCGAGGAGTAATTTCTCTCAGTGTACGCCGACTGCCGCCTGATGAGCTACATTGCTGCACGCTTTATTGGCACTATATGCATATGCGAAATGGTTTGGGGCCTCAACAGACTCCGGACACGATTGAATGCACACTTGGCTGTGAATGATTTCTGTGTAAAAGTGATGCTTGCTATGGATGTGTGTAGATGGCTGTAAGCGTGTGTGTGGGTGTGTGTGTGTGTGTGGGCGATATCATTGCGTTTGGCAACATAATTGCATGTGGCCGTATACATAGTTTTCGGCATAAACCTAGCGCCAAGTTATTCAATTTAAAAAAGGTCGCAATCGCCATCGAATTCGATGATGATGACGATGATGATGATGATGATGATGGGGAGAATGAGGCTGGGAGGAAGGTCTGCGATGCAGTTGCAATATGAAATTTAAAACGCTCAAAGGCGTATCCATAACCAGTCAGTCAGTGAGCAGGCAAACGTAAGTCGAAGGACAAAAAAAGGACATACGATGCGAACGAGAGCTCGTTCGTTGTGCAAATATGAGCACTTTGCCATGATAGACGCCAGCAAGGATGAGATTCGCAATGTGGGCGAAGAGGGAGCAGAAACACAGGAGTATTTGGCATGAGAGGAATACCAACTGCATTTGGTAGTGTGTGTCTGTGTGTGTGTGTGTCTGTGTGTGTGTGTGTGCACATACTCAAGTGGCGTTGCCATTGACGATTCGAGCTGCGCTGCGTTTATATAGTTGATGCTGAAGTTGAAGATTTTTGACTTTTATGCAACAATTCGCATGCGAACGACAACGAGCACGACGACGGAGACGACGATGACGACGGAGACGTCGACAGGATATGTTACGAGCAGTTCTCTTTGAGCCACTACTTACGCCAAAATATTTTTTACAGCCAAAGTTGGCGTCGGTATCCGCAGGCAGCGTCTGCAACTGACAATTTCAAGTGGGTTGCCGTTTGCCAACTTTTAGCCAAGCTCACAAACACTCACCCACACACACACACACACATCTCATATACGTACACACATGCAAAGCAGCCCTGCCTCCCATATGGTATGTGCCTGCTGCGCTTTTTATGCACTCAGCTCCGGCTTACTTCTTATCCAAGTCGTTTGTTTCGTTCCATGCAATTAGACTTTGGCAGATCAGTTGCGGGCGGCGGCTATTACCAAGCGATGAGAAACCTTGAAAACTTTGCAGCCATTCAAGCGTGAAGCACTAGCACTAACACTTGCACAGCTGCAGAATGCAGCTCAGTGTTAAATTGAGAGGGAGCAAGAGTAGTGGAGTAGAAGTGAGTGAGAGTCAGAGCTTAATTAGAAAGAAGTCCAAGCCTAGCCAAGCAAAGTATTTATAGGTGACTGAACTGTAAATACCAAAGAGATCAGATTCAATGATAATTCGATATAGAGGAACATAAACCAAACTAAAGCAAATCGAAATAATAACGAAGACAAATAAGCTGTGTATTAACTATAATCATAAAACTCATATTTCAATGGCCTCTCTTTGCAGTGCTTCCACGAACAGCACTGGACATTCATGTGTTTCTCAATTAGACAAGCTGAGGGCCAAACGAAACGACAAATGAAACCGAACACCACCTTTGGGATAGATAATAATACATCAATGTTAGACACGTGCGTTGCCTACAGTCTACGACATCAATTATGTGCATTATTACAACACACACACACACACACACACACACACACACACACACACACACACACACACACACACTCAGAGTTGAACAATGGTCGGTAAAACCAAACAAAATAATTAAAAACCCATGACATGCAAACTTCATATATCGAAATTCAAATTCAAATTCAAATTCAAAATTCAAATACGAAATTCAAATCACGAGCTTCGGCCCAAGTTGCAGCTGTGTTGCAGCTGCAGTCTCCGAATGTAGTAGCTCTGTTCGCTGGAAGCGACGATTTTGCTATCAAATAACATACACACACGCATACACACACACACTCGCACACACAAGGACAGACTGCCCATGAAGCTCGGCAGTTTGTTACGCATACGTCGTGTTGGCCATGTCAGCCAGTCGTCGCTCAGGCCTGGCAGGCAAAAAATGTTTGCCATTATTGCATACACTAATGAAGCTCATGTTACCAAGCCGAACAAGCCAGCGCCGAGCACACGCAATGCAAGAGGGAGCGAGATGGCAACAAATAGGATCCCATATCCTGTATGGATATGGCCCATACGCCCATTCACCCATCCACCCATCCGCCCATCCGTCCGTCCGCCCATTCGCCACCCACCCGCTTGCCGTGCGCACTGGACACGCATGATTTTTGCTTGTTGGAAATTCTGATTAGACTTAATTACTGTGTAGGGCCGCACAGTGTACAGTGTGTCTGTCCATCAAGTTGATAGGTTTTCAGCTGCTGTCTCGGTTAGCTATTTGCTGCTGCATGAAATATGTATCCATGCATGTTGCGTTCCGATCAAATGTTACATTATATTTTAATTAAAAACATAGCCAGCTGCATCATTTGCCAAATGAATGGACAACTCGCCAGTTAATGTAAACGGCAAACAGCAAACAGCTAACAGCAAACAGCAGCAATTTTAATTAATCTAAAAGCAAAAATGTGCAACGACTGGAAAAATAATAAAAATAAAAATAATAAAAAAATAAAAACAACAACAAAAATACATCATCAACAGCAACAAAATAAAAGAGGAAAAATATAGGAGCCGCAGCTAAGTTTCATGGACGTCGCGTTGACATACTTGTCGTCCTCCCCCCGCAAGTTGTCCTTGTTGCAGTTGCAGTTGCGAGTTGCGAGTTGCGAGCTTTTCGCTCATTGCGACGTGGCGCGGCGTCTTTTCATCATTTGTCTTTGGCCTGACATGCAACTCAAGTTGATTATGTTTATCCACCAGCACCACTAGGCACTCGCACTGCACCGCAAATACCCTAGAAAAATTGAATAAAAGCAGTCTAGGAGATACTAGTCAGTGCTAAAGCAAATGCCTTGCATTTTCGATTTCCAACAGGGTATCTGATAGTCGAGCACTGCTCATGCTTTGGCTGCTTTTCATTTGCAAATTTGATGGATCACAGACGGTCGAGGTTGACATTAGCCGCAGCAGTTGTCCAAGTTGCATGCTGTTAATAGCTGCTGTTAATGGTTTTGTAATTGACCAAAGGGTGGGGGGTTGGAGTTGGAGCTAGGGCTAGGGCTATGATTGTTTGTTGTTTGCATTGTCTACTTACTGAATTAAATAAGAGTTCGTTGACAAAAAGAGAAGAAAATGTTAGAAGAAGAAATGTTAGATAGAGTTTCTCTATGAATTACGTATACTATTAAATCGGAATATTAAAAGAGACTGGCAAATATAATGTGACTATTCGAATGTGACCAAGAAATGAAGAAGTCTGTCTTGTATATCTATATTAAAAGGAGATTTATTACTGATTAATTTCATATTAAATAATTCACAGAAATTTAAATTATCGAAAACGAGTTTTATCAAGGCGATAAAAATTATCGATACAAATCATTGAGACTAGACTGTATTACCATGCAGATGCAAGAAATAGATAAAGTAATCTGATACTGTTTACGAATAAAATATTTCTCTGTAATTCATAAATTTAAAATAGTTTAAAATGAATTCAGTTCTTTTGCTATTTAATCTAAATATTAAATGATGCTCAAAAATATCACACTTGAATTCACTGCCAAAATAAGATATAAGACCCCAACAAGTCCGCTATATATTATGCATATATGTTTCTACCCAAACACATTTATAATATACGCTTTGCTGCTTTTACGCTTTCAAATGCGAACCTTTCGCCACAATTATCTGACCACTAACACCAGCTGCCAACCGCTGTCCGCAGTGCATTAATTTACAAATATTTTTAAGCTGAATGTGTGGGTGTGTGAGTGAGTGTGTGTGTGTGTGGGTGGCTGTAGCTTCAGCAGCATTCGGTGAGCCTTTGGCGCAGGCTTAACTTCGTTTTTTCTGCTTTTTTTTTTTTTTTTGCATCTGTGTTTAGACTACTTAATTCCTTGAATATTCAAGGGCCACAGAGCTCAGACCAAAAAGCAGTTGTCGCTGGCAACCACAGAACTAGACACGAGTCAATGGAGAGCTCCAGCGCCACTGCTGGGCTATTGGCAACGGGTATTGGCCCGGATTTCGGATGCGAACTGAGCTCCGGGCTGGGCTGCAGTTGCGTTGCGTTGCGCTGCGTTGATGTGGAGCGTTTTGTAAAGCTGTGAACGGGCACTTTTTTACCCAGCTCCACTCACAACTTCCATTTTCGTTTTATTGTATTTTTTGGGTACAGCGAGAAGGACGAGTATATTGAAGTGTTAAAGAAAAATGCAGTCGAGTGTGGCGAAAGGACATTACTGGCTTTTAGCGACCAGCAGAGAGAACATGAACACATGCAGCGGGCCGAGCACGGAACGGGCCTGAACGGGAAGGCCAACACAAAACAAGTAAGAATGCTCTAGTCGAGACTGCTCGACTAGGAGATACCCTGAACCCTCTAAGCTGATATTCTAATAATTCTGCATTTTAATGCACACATACATATGCATCCACACGCACGCATAAGCCTGCGCTCTGCTTACTGCGCAGTAAGCAGCGACTGCGCTTGGGCTGCGCTGCAGTGTGGGCAATATTATGAGAATTTATTTGTTGAATAATTTCTTTTGTAGACATAAGATCTTAATGAAACTTTCAGAGTGTAATTATATGATGAATATGTGTGTACATTCCAAAGCACAAGTCTCTAGTACTTGAAATGCGTTTTTTACAAATTGGGGGAAAAGGGGGCGTGGTATCCAAAATCTGTAAATTACAAAATCTTTGTATCCATTAACTTTATATACAACGCAAATTTGAAGACTACAGGTCTACAACTGTTCAAATTAGGCTGAAAAAACAATGCCGATTTTTTGATTATTCTCGATAAAAAAGTTATCGGATGAATTATCGAAAAAATAAAGCAAACTCGTACTGCGTATGGTACACACGAGTATGCATGCCAAATTTCAGCTCTCTAGCTCTTATAACTTCTGAGATCGACGCACTCATACGGACGGACGGACGGACGGACGGACGGACGGACGGACGGACGGACGGACGGACAGACGGACAGGGCTATATCAACTCAGCTCGTTGCGCTGATCAAGAATATATATACTTTGTGGGGTCTGCCACGCCTCCTTCTGCCCGTTACATACTTTTTCACAAAACCATTATACCCTGATTTCCCATTTTCAATGGGTTCAGGGTATAATAAAAATGAAATGAATGTTGTATGGCAGTGGCGGCCAGTCAGCCAGCCAGTCAGGCAGGCAGCTAGCATATTGAAGTGTTGAAGTCGAATCACAGCCGGGAACAGGGGACTTGGAGCAGCACTGGGAGAGCACTGGGAATCCAGGGACGACTGGCGGACGAGTTGGACGAGTCGATGAGCACGCCCCACTGAAGTCGTAAGTGCCGTTCGCCACTGGATGACAATAAATTTCCATTTAATCGGATTTATTTGAAATTCTTATTTCTCTCCCTCGATGTGTGTATGTGTGCAAGTGTGTGTGAGTGTGTGAGTGTCAGCTTTCTCGCTCACTCTCGCTCACGTCCATACGCGGTCGCTTGTATAATTCTCGATGGCTGCTGCGGTTTTTACAGCAGTCGCGTGGCACTTGCTCTAAATTTTTTTCTTCTCTTCTTTTTTTTATTGTTTTTAACGATTTCTCTCCAGGCTGGCAGGCGTTGGCGAACAAATGACTATGTTGAAAATTCTCATTCACTGTACGACGTCATATTTTTTTGCGATTTTAATTTCATTTGATTTGGGCAGAGTCAGAAAGAGTCAGAGCAGCGGCAGCAACTCTCAGGACTTTGCTGATTTTTTATGCAAATGCCCGGCCGAATCGAAGGTAGGCAAGCAGCAGCAGACGGCGAGAGGCCTTTGCTTTTTGGCATTTTAATTAAAAATTGAAAATGGGTTCAGTCAATGGCCAAATGATCGATATGAACTGGCCCCAAGCTTAGGAGGCAAAGGCCCCAAATGAATATGGTGAATCAAATGAGAGTTAATCCATTTAGAATTTACTTATAGTGGAGGCCATCGCCGCTTCATCCGTTCATCCATCAGGCACAACTGAGTGCAGCCGGCAGTCACTTAACGGCCAGTGAAATTGCAACCACGCTGAGGCATCGCCATTCACTCAAAATGTAATAGAAGCTGACGTGTTAAGGACCCGTTCGTTTCCTCTGCTGCCACGTGCAGTGTCATCAAAAATGCATTGCAGCCGCCGTTAAACTTCCAACTCCTAAGCCATCTCCCGCACCAGTGGGCGAGGCATCACGCCTCACAGTTGCCACTGTGCTTTGCCCGGCTCCATTCGCGTCGTCAACGACCCCAGCTGTTTGGCAGCTTTGCCAACGTCGCGGCGTGAAAACTGCGCGCTTTGTTTGTTGTTTGTTTTATTGACACGGGACTGCGGTGGCTGATGCTTTGATGCTCGACTCCTTCAGCTAGAGCAGGAGCAGGTGCGGGAGCTGGTGCGGGAGCTGGAGCGGAAGCCCGTTTGTAAGTAGATGGCCTGCTGCCTTTCGCGCTGGCATTCTACTTAGACCGGGGCCAGAGCCAACACCTTCTGCGTTTACTTCCACATCTAGCACTTTTGGCCAGTCAATACAGTACATTTTTATGCTTTGACATTTTTATGCGCGCCATTTTTACGGCAATGGCAGCTGACTGAGCTGCAGCTGGAGCTGGAGTTGGAGCTGGAGCTGAGAGACTAACTGCATTTACCAGCGCACACTGCAAGAGGCGAGAGAACTACGCTTCGATGCTTGTTTCAATGGTTCCCCGTTTGCTAATAAAGTTCTTTGGCTGCTTTCGCTGCTTTTCTTGTCTTTGACTTTAATGCGCTTTCAATAAAATTTTATGAGAGTTTTGCTTGCATGCAAATTTTACGACCTTTCGCCCTCCAGCTCCCGGCAACCTATGGCTACAAAAGATTGTCAACCAAACACAAGCAACAAAATGAAAATGCAATTTTTTATTTAGTTTAGCATTATGCTTTTTCAATCTTCAGTATGCCCTTTATGCTTACGAGCTGTTTAGAGGGTGTGATAAATTAACAAAACCCAATTGGATTTCGTCAAGTAAAATATCTTAGGTTAAGCTTGACTTAAGATTTTCACTGATTTGAGCATAGGTATATATATATTTTTCTTATTTATTCAGCTAGCATTTACAGGGTATCTCTGTGTCTAGCTGTGCACACAGTTCAAACTCATTTCTTGATTTTTTGTTTTGTTGTTTTCATTCCTTATTTTATTTCATTTCTGTCGCGGGCGAATTCATTGCAGTTGTAACGTTTCTGTTGCCCGCCTCGCATGCCATTTTGTCGCATTGTTTTTGTTGTTGTTGCGACTGTAAATTGCGCTTGTTATCGATAAATCATGCAACCATTATTTATGGTGTTCTGATGTGTGTATGTGGGTGTGTGTGTGTGTGCGTGCAGCTGCCTGCATATGTGACTGTCGTGTACCCCCTGTTCGCTTAGAGCGCTCCCTCTCTCTGCCTCTCTCTCTCTCTCTCATCTTCTCCCTTCCACAGTATGTTTGAAAATTATTTTTCAGTTTTCGATTTTTCGCTGTGAAATACCCACTGCTCGTACGTATGCTGGTTGCCGTGTGCCGTTGCATCATTTTCTTTATTTTCTCGATTTTTTTTTTTTCGCCCTTTTCTCTTTCTATTTTTTAAGGTTTTTCTCTTTGCTTTGCACTCCGTCAATGCGATTTTTCGTATTGCACGCTTTTTAGCATATGCCATTGGCCGCTCGGCCCTGCCCACTGACGCCCACACGGTTTTACTCGCAGCTTTTCATTGTGTGGAAGGTTTTTCACTTTGGATCTTCGTTGCTTTCTTCTTTTTTATTTCCCTCCTTTTTCTTTTTTTCTTATTTTTATTTGTTGGTTGTTGCTGTTTTTTAGCATTTAATACAGTTGAGTGTCTGGCACAAATGTTTGGTAGAAATCGATAAACTGACAAATTGCTTGTTGGACTGTGTGTGTGAGTATGCAAGTGTGCCAGTGTGTGTGTGTGTGGTAAATGGTTAAGAGCTTGGTCGCATGGTCGCTTGGTCGCTTGGTCGCTTGGTTGGTTGGCTGGTTGGCTAGCTAGCTAGCTGGCTGGTTGGTTTGGTTCGGTTTGGTTTGCTGCATTGCCAAAAGAGGACAAATTGTACAACTGTAATTGTTGTCATATTTAAAATGCAGAGCATTAGTTACATTTGCCAAGGAAATGTCTCTGATAGCTTTAAGCTGTCAAAGAACTGAAACTATGTTAAGTATAAAATAATGAAATAGTTAGTGATATTATGTCTAAATCAGAGTCGAAAATCACTCACAGGAAGTCTAAGTGTTATTCAGAGAGTCAGAGTCTGAGTTGTATAATAATAAAATCTGAATAGAATACCAAAGTCTTACTCAGAGCATCAGAGTTTACCTCTCTAGCAGCTCACATAAAGTCAGAGTCTTACTCTGGGAATCTCTGTCAAAGTGTAGCTTTTAGCCCACAGAGAATATAAGTCTTACTCAGAGCATCAGAGTCTGAATTCGTCGCTCTAGGTAGCTCCCATGGATCCCAGGTCTAATTTATAGTTAGACAATAACAGTCTGCGCTGCCCTCTCAATATAAGGCGCATATACTGTAAGCCTAAAAGAATCTGAGTCTGAATTGTGCTTTCTAGACAACTCGAATAGAGCAAAGCTGCAGCTGGTCTATGGCAGTGCTTATCACAGCTTAGACATACAATTCCATAATTTATAGAGATTAAATACATAAGGGAACAAGTGTCTTTTGTCATCAATCTATTTCATGAGCCGGCCAATAAACTGTTAACAAAGGGATTTATCGCCCGAGAGAAGCTGGCTAATTACAGCGCACAATGTTGACGAAATCCGCGGCTAATGCACTGCAAACTAAACCAAAGTCAAAAATATCAACATAAATAACACTTAAAGCTGACAAAGAGAGACAGAGAGACAGAGAGAGAAAGAGATAGGGGGAGGCCAAACAACTACGTTGTCCGTTCAAATAAATTAAATTCAATGCAGCTGAGCTCAATGTTGGCGGCGGCAGAGCAACAAATGGTTTTTTTTCTGCTGCTGCTGCTGCTGCTGCTGCTGCTGGACTTTGGCCAGACAAGACAAATGCCAACGGCCAAGTAAACGGCCAAATGGCCAAATGTGTTGAAAGGCAGCACAGCACAGGACACTGGACACTGAACACACACACACACACACACTCACACACATAGCAGTAGTAGAGAGCAAAGAAAAAAAAAAGCGCAGCGAAATAATATCGAAAACAATTTTCAAGCACTTAAGTGCAGTCTGGAGGTCGTAGGTTGGATCCGGAATGCTCTTGGGTCTGGGATTTCGATTTGCTCGCCCGCAGGCTGCTTTTTTTACGGTTATAAATTTTCGACGCTTGCACTTATCGATAATAGATTAATCTACTTGGGACATGTTTGGCATATGGTATGTATGTATGTATGTGTATGTGAGAAATTGCAGTTGAAGGCTTTAAAGCTCAGAGTCTAGGTTTTAATTGGGAAAACTCATTAAATTGCTTGGCAAATATTTGCTGGGCACAAATATGCTGTCTGGCATTTTATCATTTGGCCAAAAGGCATTGCCTTTGTTTGTGCAAGCATGCATGCATTTTATTAAAATTTTGCGCAAAGCAATCAATGCAAATACCAAATAGACAGCCAGACAGACAGACAGTCGAGGCGGACGGCGGGACAGATGTGTAGCCAAACAGTAGTTACCTTGACAAGCATATCATATTCGTCTCCAATATGTTGGTGACAATCACCTGGGGCTATCAAAGTGCTGCCAATAATATGACAACACACACACACACGTACACAGAGACAGAGAAAGAGAGAGAGAGAGAGAATGAGAGAGGGAGAGCGCAATGCAGATAGATCCTGTAGATACGAGTTGCATTTACAAATATATCTCAGCTTTGTGGCTGTTTTTTCAGTTTCAGTTTGTATTTTATTTTATTTTTTTATTTTTACGTGTTTGCTGCCTGCTTCATATTGAAATATTAATTTTGATTTTCCATTGCCATCAGCCAGCGGCAGCCTGTTTATTATTTGCTTTTGGCCCAGAGTATGCAGCATCAGCAGCAACTGCAACTGCAGCTGCACTTGCTTATCTATCAAAATTCCAAATAAAAGCCAGTCGACAATAAGTTGAAGCGTATTAAATATATTTTAATAAATATCCATGAAACGAAAATAAAATATAAAACTCGTTCATTTCATGTTGACTTGAGCTCAAATTCAAATTCATATAAATTCTTGGAATTCATAAGAAAATATTTGTATTAGCCTTGAATATGCCCAGCAGACTTAAGCACATAAAATTTAAGCTTGAATTTCTCAAGGTACAACTATATATGTTATTTTTATTTACTCTGATTTTTTACGAAATTTTAATTTATTTTATTTTATGTAGATATTTTGTAAAAATTTATCTGCGCTGCACGGCATAAAACGATTTTCGCTTTTTCACAAATACATTTTTCACACTCTATTCAACTGCAAACATTCAATATATATTTCGTATGCATTTATGAAAAAAAAATTTTATTTTTCAAATAATATTCACATGCGCTCTCCCTCTCTCCCACTCTCTCTCACTCACTCAGTCACTCGCTCTCTATTTTTGACGTATGCATTTCGTAATGCCCAGCAAACATGAAATTTTTACAAATCGAACGCTAGTCACGTGCCGCAATTGCAAACACACGAATAAAATATGAAACATAAAACCAAACACAGAATAAAATAGAAAAATGGAAAGAAAAAAAAAGAAATGGCATACAGTATAGAAAACAATCAGAGCAGAGTTGGAGGCGCTGACAAAGGTCATAGTTTTTTGTCCGCTGGCCGCCAGGCGCAGCTCTAGCTGGGTTCAGGTTGGGGCTGGGGTTGGGGTTGGCGTTGGGGTTCGGGTTGGGCATGATACAAACACAAACGTATAATTTTCATCAATAATACCGCTGTGCAGACAAGTGAATTTGATGATGCCAACCCATTCCTCTAAAGCTGACAAACGCCATGGGAGGTCCTCGAGCTCACACACACGCACATATACACACAGCATACGCATTCACATTCACAATGGGACATCGTCATGTGCTGACGGCCAACAAATGTTTGGGGTATTTTAGAAAAATACGTTACGAAATAACAGAAAAAAAACTGACGCACACACATACTAAGTAATAATGGTATTTATTTCTAAATAAAGCGAGAGAGGGAGACAGTGAGAGAGGGAGGGAGCGGGAGAGGTAGAGTGAGAGGTCAAAGCGCTGTAAGTCCCCTTTTGGCAGTCAGCACACTGAACACACTTTTCATGTCAATGCCTGGACATTTGTTGCAGTCAAGGACTCTAGCATGTGCTCCCAATCTCTGCTCGGTGTGTTAAATCGTGTTCGACCAAGCTGCCATCAAAAATGCAGCTGCCGTAGCAATAGGCATTAGCTGAGCTCAAATGCAATAATAAGAATTTTTCGTTTTGGCATATAGACAAATGGAACGAGTCAAAGAGCTGGAATTAAACGCTAAGGTCAGGTCGAGAATAAAAGTTTCGAATTTAGTATTTAGTCGGCTTATCGACGCTGTCCATAAATCCAGCAAAGAGTCAACGGCTCTGCATGCAAGCCAGCTCTAACTCGCCGCTGCTGCCTATGTGTGTGTGGGTGTGTGCGAGTGTGTGTGTGTGCTGTTATTTTATTGGTTTCGCGCTTTGTTTATTTGTGTATTTGTTATTTACAGTTGTGCTTTATAACTTTTTCATTTGGTCCTATGAAAAATTTCAATTTTAACACACTGAAACCGAGCGTGGGCCATGAAAATAAATTGCTCGGCTTTTGGCCGTTATCAAATGCATTTTAGCATTATGGCTGGCTATAAATTATTGTTGTTTGGCAAATAGTTGAAGAAATCGGCTTATATCATGGGCGTGGTTACACTCCACTCCACTCCACTCCACTCCACTTCGGCGTGCCCAGCATTTAGCACCGAGTGTGGGCTGTCAGTGCAGCACACAGTCAAATGCAATTCATTTTTCATATTTGCGAGAGCAGCAGCAGCAGTAGAAGAAAATAATAATAAAAAAAAAAAAAAGTTAAACTGAAATAATAATAAAAATAAAGTTGTGTGTGTGTGTGTGCGGGTTGCAAAGTAATTTAACAAATGGATTTCTAAACAAATACGGAAGTTTAATTTGTAACCAAAAGGACATGCGCATGGCGGAAGCAAAAGCAACATCAACAACAGCAGCGCCAGAGGAAGCTAAGGAAATGTATGCCAATGGCAGTGGGTGGCAATTGGTGGCAGAGCCATGTCAGCTGGGTGGCGCTTGGGGAGCTGTGGCGCTGGTAACTGTTAGCTGATAACTTGGTAGCTGTGTCCGCAGACCGCTGCTACTACAAGCAAAAACCACAGGCCAAGCTACAAACGCAGAAGGCGAAGCTAAACCCAACACTGCGGTTCGCTCACTCTCGCACAGCGCCGACAGGGCAGACTGGGATGAGTGGGCATATCCTGTGCGTGTGTGTATGTGGGTGGGTGTTGGTTACTTGTGTGTGAGTGCTGCTGTCTGTGTGCGTGTGTGTGTGCGAGTGCTTGTGACATGGCAGCATATTCGCACTTCAAGATGGCTTCGATATTTCTTAGTCAACAAAATGGCGATTGCAAAATTGTCGTCCTTGCTGCGCTGCGCTGCCTTGCGCTGCGTTAAGAAATTACTTTACTTGGCCAGCGACATTTTGTGGCATAGAGCCACAGAGAGCAACACCCACCGGCAACAGCCCGGAGTTGACACAGTTTACTTTGTTGCCACATTTATATAGCTTGCCTGGCAGCTTTTATGGCACTTTGGCTATTGTCTTGAGCTCGACTCGACTCTATGCGACTCGACTCGACTCGACTCGGTTCGAGTCGAGCTTGAGCCAAGTGAACGGAAATGGCGGCCGTCGTAATTCTCAATTTGCCAAGGCGACAATTTAATGGGTTTTCAGGTGTGTGCGAGTGCGAGTGTGTTTTCAAATTGAATTGAAATTGCAGAAAATGACATTAAAAATTAATTAAATTGATTGCAACGCACAGTCCCAGCCCCAACTGTCACTCGCAGCCAGCCACAGCCAGCCGAGCTAATGAGAGTGTGCGAGCAAACAGAGTAACTGATAGAGACAGCAATGGGAAAAGAAATGGAAAACAAAAACTATAAGAAGAGAACTGCATTAATAAAACATTTTTGCCATTGAGGCAGCCCTCACTGCTTTTTAGCTAGAAACTAGCTAAAAGCTGACACTAATATGCTGAATGAAAGCCAATTTCACATTTATAGAGCATCAGAGCTTCGGCCACTTTCGGTTCGATTTGCTCAACTGTTTTTTGTTTGCATCTGCAATTTAATTTAATTGCCCTTGCCGTTGCCGTTGCCTGTGTGCCCTGTCGGCTCTGATTGCCTGACTTATAGCAGCCATTTAATTGGCCCCGCCTGCCACGTCAAAGACAGCCGAAATGAAGAAATATTATATGGCTTGCAAATCAATTTACTTTTTGGCAACTTTTACCTAGCTCTAGCCGCCTCACCTCGCCTGCATATTTGTTTGTCCAGAAAACAAACTTTCGTTTACCTATTGCCAAGAAGAAGTTCGTCTGCTCTGCATGTCTCTCTCTCTCTCTCTGTCTGTGTGGCATTTCGGTATGGATTGGATAGCCACACTCCAGCAATTGATGTTGCCAAATGTATGTAAGCCGCAGCGCCTGCTGAGTGAGTAGACAAAAAGTTTCCTGTCAAGCGATTGCGGTGCAAGTTTTGACAAGGTTTTTATAGCAGTTCGAAGGTCAGGTTTGAGGCAGAATGAGAGCGAGAGTTTGAGTTGAGGTTGAAGCTGTCCAATTTGTAGCAGCTGTTGATACGCTCTAAACTTTTGCTGTGCCCCTTCAAGTGCTCGGTCAAAGCAACTCAGCGCCTACGTTGCGTAATGGAAATTAATTTCTACAACAGTCGGCGGCAGATAAT
Organism: Drosophila mojavensis; assembly: GCF_018153725.1. Lineage (NCBI taxonomy): Eukaryota > Metazoa > Arthropoda > Insecta > Diptera > Drosophilidae > Drosophila > Drosophila mojavensis. The sequence continues at coordinate 9,826,303 of NW_025318899.1, read as the reverse complement.
GCAGCTCAAGCTGTCGGCGCTTGTCCAAGAAGGCCAACAAAGCCAACGCCTACGTTAACTTTGGCACAAAGCAACGTGAAGCGCATTAACTGATAAAGAAAACTATTTTATGAACCAAGGCACATGAACTGACGGCAACAGTTGCAGGAAAATGGAAAATGGGGTCGCAATGAAATCAAAGGCTTATTATATCTGATGAAAACTATTTTTCTTTACAGTCTCGAGCAGATAAGACGGTTGGGGCAGAGCTGAGCTCAGTCAGTGTCTGGCACACCTGGAAAGCGGCTCAGAGCCCAAGGAATATTATAATTATGCGCCTGTCTACGTTTGAGTAAACAATGTACGTGCTGAGCTGAACAACGCGATTGCGTCGCTGCCAGACAACAACAACAACAACAACAGCAACAACAAAGTCTGCGTTGTTGTCTCGTTGATCAAGCAACATTTTAATAGAGTTGACGTTGTACATCGACAACGTTGTTTACGTCTCGTCAACAGCAGCACAAGTTGTTGCTGCTGTTGTTATTGTTGTTGCTCCCGCTGCTGCAGCTGTTTTAATTAAATTTAAAAAAAAAAAAATCTTTTATCGCTTGTTTATCGTTGCATGTCTCTTTTTGAGTTATATGACAATATGTACGTAAATTAAAATTGCATTAAAAAAGTTGCGAGCCGCGACGAAAAATGCACACGCACACAGACACTCATCTCCCCATGTGTGTACATGTGTATGTGTGTATAGATTCATGCGAGATTGTTGCTTGGCTGCATAATGGCAGATTTTTAATTGCCGGCACAGAAATGTGTCTCGGCATGGCCGCGAAATTATCATAATGAGCTGTAAAAATCGAAACCGAAAACGGCGAGCAAGCAGCGAGCAGCGTGCGAAATCGAATAATGTAAAATATTGCGCATACGACACTTGAGCCATGACCTGCAACGTCAGCTCGCGCAAAAGTTGCGACCTGGGCTCTGAGGCAGTTAATACTGCTGCGAGCTTATTAGGGTGTGCCCAAAAGCCAATCGAAGGCAACTGATCATGGTGGAGAACATATATGCAAATATCAAAGTAGAGAGTTTACTATATACAAAATATAAAAATTAAATTTATAAAGGGGTCCGAATTTCGATTATGGTAAAAAACGAATTCCTTTTAAGCAACAGCCTAAGAACTGAAAAAGAATCTTTGGCTTTATGAGCCGCTTGGCACACCTTAAGCTGCGGCTGCGACTTTTGGCCCTTGCAATTGGCCGCTGGCTTGCTCTGAAGCCTGAAGCGATGTAGGAGAGCAGAGGACGAATGTCAGACCCGAGGCCATCAGCGCTGCCGGCCGCAGCAGCATTTTATTTATGTGGCCAGTTTAATATGGCAGGCCAGAGTGCCGTTGAGTCATGTGAGCAGGCAGCTCGCTGTTGGCTGTTGGCTGCGCGGAGTTGGGCGCACTCCACATAATTATGCGCATTTTTTGTAATTAAATATTCCTTGTAATTTGCATGCGCGCACTCTGGCAACAGGCCAGACAACAACAACAACAACAACAACGACAACAACATGAGCGACTGCCTGCATACATTTATTTTATGGTCGCCGCCTCTTTTGTTGTCAATTTTAAAGGTAATTGAAAACTACAATAAAGCGGTTTTTATAATTATAGGCCCCATCGCAGCCAGGCCACATGCCAATGGCAATTCAGGGAGGCGGGAGGGCGGTAGAGCGGACGTGCCTTAAAGTGCTTGAATCTCAGCTGAGAGTTGGCACAGAAACTTTTAGCCAAAGCAAAGAACAACAATTTTTGTTTTTTTTCAATTTCCGGCTTAAGTCAAACAAATGTACGCCGTGCCAGCGAGCGAGCGAGCGAGCAGCGGAAGTTGCTGCTGCTTGTTTAAAAATATAAATAAAAATTCAAAAATAAAAAGGAAGAGAAGCAAAAACCAGTGCAGAACTGAGTTTTTTTTTTCCTGCTTCTGCTTTCTTTTTTATTTACACCGGATATTAATTTTATAGCAGACGGCAGCGAGGCGCACGAACTTGACAAACGCGTTGCGGGCTTTTGATCTTAATAACACACGAGGTTTTCTAACAATCATTTCAGCGTCACGCTTCCGCCTGTCCAGCTGTGTGTCTCCCTGTATGTGTGCGTGTGTGTGTGCGTGTGTGTGGGAGAGAGAGCTAATAACATATAGGACTTCCGCTGCCGGAAGCGTGCAAGTGAGCGGCCATTTTGATAAACCATATGCGACTTTTTGATATGCTAAAAGCAAATGTCTTGTAATCCAACACACACACACACGCACACACGCACACACACACACACGCACACTCGCACTTCGGCAGGCTACGAGCAGGTGGCATTTGATGGCAACCCCAAGGAACTGGGCGAACGCATCGGTAAACACCTCAACCGACTTTTATGTACATTTTCTTTTATGTTTTGTCAGCATAAAAAATGCATGCACAACCTTCCTGGGGTAAACAAACAAACAAGACGCCCCGTTGGTGTCAACCAGCGCATAGCGCTTTGTATGCACGCCCAAACCCTACTCCCTCCCCCTCTCTCCCGCTCTTTTTCTGTGTGTGTATGTGTGAGCTCCTACTACCTGCTTTATACGCTTGACAGCAACGCAAATAAACAACAGGTTGATCTCGAAATTTATTTAGAAAACTGAAATATATATATGTAAAGGTGCAGCCAGTGAGTCGCAGCTTTAATACGCTTTAAGACGTGTCTCATCAGCCAATAACTACTCTCCGTCTAGAGGTCACCTTTGACTCAGTCTAAGAGCTAATAACTTGCATTTCTTTGCCCAGCTATAAATGCCTTTATAGAACTCTCGCAGCTGCAACCCACTCTATAGTCTAGTCGACTGCCGTAAGGGTATTTGGAAGTGCATCAAGTGCATGTTATGCATTCAGGCTGCTGTTGTAAACAACGTTATTCTTTCAGCCCCTTTTTTCTGTGTGCAATGCCTTCTTGTTGTTTTGCTTTGGCCCTTTGTGTTTGCTGTTGCAGTGCATCAGCATAGAATCGGCCCATGCTGTGTTTAATGTGCTTATGAAGAACAGGAAGCTGCTGCCTCCTTCTGTGCGTCTGTGTGTCTGTGCCAAGCATATGAAAAATGCACAAAGCGGGCAGCGCAGCAGCTGCTGGCGCAGGTGGCAGCAGAACAGAGAACAGAGAGCGGAGAGCGGAGAGCTTCGAGCTTCGAGCTGCAAACTATGCAATGAAAAATATGCAAAATTAAATTAATATCACAAAATGGAAAACCCCACGCTCATTTTTTTGTCTGCAACAAGCATACAGCAAGCAGCTGATAAATAAATAAATTTCAAAGTAAATAAACACAAATATGCAAGCGTTTGTCATACGACTAATTGAAATTTAACAAGGGACGAAGTTTTCAAATTAAATCACAGTCGTATAATGTCATTCTGCATATATGCAGCATATGTGCAAACGAAATTGTTTTTACAAATATTTTTGTAATTTTACATGCAATTCCGTTGAATATTATGAAATGTCAAAGCAAAAAAGGGTCGAAGTGCGCAAAGGAATTATTCCGGATGGATTCTGTGCGGTTTGCCTTACACGAAATGCAAGATTTACAGAGAGAAAATTTTCAGCATATAAAATAGTTAATAAAATTATATGAGATAGAGTGTGAGATATAGAAAAAGGTTTTTTATAAAATTTAAATAATTATCGAGGAGTTATCGAATACTCGAGGGGCATATAGAATACGGCAGTATATATATGGCTGGCAATTAAATATCGACCATTCGATTTACTACTCTCTCGATCTGTTCCCGAGAACGATCGCGCATATGGATAATCTAACTGTTCATTCCTGATTTCTGTTGAGCGTTCGTTTCTGTTGAGAGTTCCTTCGTGCGAGCATGCTTTAAAGAGAGTTAACTAAGTGAGCAAATACATAAAACACATGCTGCAAACAGTCTTCGGACCCGCAAATCAAAAGACCGAACGATCGGTAGCGAGCCGATCCCGAAGGAGCTCGTTGTGGAACCGATGCAATCGGCTGCTCTCTGAGTATTTTCCTAGAGTGTAAGTAAATGGAGGTGATCTGCAGAAATTGAGAAACGGTCAACAGGTGTTTGCGAGCTATGAACTGAAGTGAATGAGTGAGTAAAAGAGGATGTCATTCCATACCAACAGCATTGCATTCCCAACAGAAAGAGATTAAGGTACGTATGCTTTATCTCTGTTTTGTGCACTTAAAAAAATATAAATAAATAAATAAAATAATGTAAAACTAATTATTAACCATTTTTTACTCAAACGCCGTGTTTCGTTTGGATTTTTTCAAAATTAATTAAGCTAAATTAAGTTTGACAGCATTTATAAATATGCAAAATACAAAAAAAAGGCAGTAAACGACTCGACCAACTTTACGATATTAAATTAAATTAACTACATGCATGGCAAAGAGAGAGAGAGAGAGAGAGAGAGAGAGAGAGAAAGGGAGAGAGTGAGAGCGAGAGTTGCCAAACAGTTGCAGAAAAAAAAAAGTATATTAAATTACTTATTTATCATTTTGCATCAATTTGTAAAATTTACTCATTAATTTAATTAAAACCAATTAAATGAAATTGTCACTGTCATTTGGGCATCGATTTTCAGCGCTAGCCCTGAACGGCTGGCCGCCTGCCGCCTGCCGCCTGCCGCCTGCCGCCTGCTGGCTGCCCGCTTGCCTACTAGCCTGGCTTTTGCCAAGTGTGGTTTTTCTGGTTTTCACTCTGCATGCCCCAAGCCCCCTGGCCCGGGGCTTTGACTCGATCTGCGCTACCGCGTTTCTCCCATTTCTGATTAAACATGGAACCCAATCTGGCCGCCGCCTTGACAATTACATATTTCACATTGTACAAATTGCAAACGACTGTTGTTGCGGTAATTTAATAACTGCGCATTTAATGAAGCGACAGCTGATGCTCCACGTCCGCACATCCGGCGATACTCCTGCCAACTGCTCTGCGGCGTGTCAAGGCCTGCCAAGGTATTTTGTTCATTATTTATGACAATTGCCTTGGGTCCCTACTAATTGAAACAAGTGCACGCCAATCGGCGCTGATCGACCGAGAGATGCCCTGGACACGAGACCAAATCCTCAACAGCTATAAATACACTTTGTAGCCTATAGCCAGCCACACGCATGCCATATACCCCATTTATGATGTGCAACGGATGCAAATAATCAACAAATTAAATTCCATTTAACAGTACTCACATTGCGCATACGCAGCATTGGCCACTCAAACAGTCAGCACTTTACAGCAATTTAAAATGTAAGCAGCCGAAGCTATATATTCCTGATAAGCGCAGCTCTTTAAAGTAGAGTTCATTTCCGTCTCAATTGTTTTCAGCCAAGTCTCCTTAGCAGCTTATAGATAAGCCAGCGCATAGCATTTGACACTTAACAAGGCACAAGCCATTAACTTTTCACGCTCGCGCCCCATCTGTGAAGCGATTGGGCGTGGTCCAACTTGTCAGTTGACATGCATAAATTTGTGCAGCATCTCGCTGCTGTCAGTGCGGGGCATTCATATGAAAAATTGCCAAGGAGTCAATGCTCGAGCAACTGCTGGCTGGCCCTCTGACTGGCTGGCTGGCATTGCCTTGGGTCAGCTCGAGTGGCGCTGGACGAAAAATCAAAACTAATCAAAAGGCTCACACTGATGTCAGATGGGGCTCAGGGCCCGCAGGAAATTGGCGCAACAACGGCAAACAACATTTCCATTTGAGCACATAAATTTTCGCAACAAATTCAATTTCCTCTTTGATTTTAGCAAACGAGCAGCAGCAGCAGCAGCAGCAGCAGCAGCAGCAGCAGCGGCAGCGGCGGCAGCGGCGGCAGCGGCAATGGCAAATAAAATAAATAACTTTCCGGGAGCGCAACAGTTGCCTAACAAAACGGAAGCGGAAATGCAACACATACACGCGCACACTTATGCCAGAGTGTGCCTGGGTGTGCGTGTGTGTGTGTGTGTAAGAACAAATAGCAAATAAGTGCAAAGCAACCAATTGATAAAGCAAAAAACACTTCAAACTGCAGTCCCAGCGCATGTAACAAAGGCCGATGAGTGTGTTGAAGCCAGCAACAGCAACAGCAACAGCAACAACAACAACAACGAGAAGGAGGAGGGAACCACTTCATAAATAATTCATTTCCCGCCTGCTACGCCAACTTCAACAGCCAGCCTCCTATTTTTTGCTACTTTGTGTTGGTTTTGTTGTTTGTTTTCTATTTTGCCGTTCTATTTTTTGTTTTGGTTTTCATTCTTGTGCGGCGTACGTGGCGTATGCGCAACATATGCAGCACTCGGAGAGGCGTCGCTGCCGCAGACGCCAAACTAACGTGAAATAGACACGAACAAAGGCTTTTCATGCCTTTGCAAGCATAAAATTGCTTTTTTGCAACAAATATCCTGGCCAGGCGGCAGTTCGAGTCCTTGTTGAAGTTGACTCAGTCTCCTTCACACAGCCAGCCTCTCTCTCTCTCTCTCTCTCTCTCTCTCTCTCTCTCTCTCTCTCGCTCTCTGTCTCGACCTCGGCTCGGTCTCTGTCTGGTTACTCAGTCGGCATGTTTGTCTATGCGCCCAGTCCCCATTCAATGTCTCTGGCTTTGGCTACGTCGACTGCTTCAGCTGTGGGGCCTGGGCCGGCATTGGCCGGAGCCGTCTCTCTATTTGTTTGCAATTGCATGCGTATTTGATTCAATTTCTGCAATTTATTTGCAATTTGGCGACGGCGCCTTCTTTGCTTTTTATCTCTTTGATGATTGAGAGCACACGTTTCATCAGCACTACCAATATCACTTACCAACAACAACAACAACAGCAACAGCAACAAACAGTAGCAGCAACAGCAGCAGCACTCTATTAAATTTTAAATGTTGCCCCGTGTTGGGCATTCAACATATTCATGCCACATTGTTGTAGTTGTCAGTTGTTGTCAGCCATCCGAAATGCATAAATTTAACACCTAGTAAGCAATTCACAGAACTAAGCCAAACACACACACACACACACACATAGAGGCACAGGCACACAATGTGCAACACCCAAACATCCGTTTCCGCCTGCATCCGCTGTGGCGGTGCGTCGGCCATTTGTTTTGAAAGCGGCAACCGCTGCCGGAGCTGCAACACTCTGCGCATATATTAAATGCCGCTAAAGCAACACATAGCTGAATTATAATTAAATGCATTGCCTCCGCCATGGCAGGGAAGTGCCCGCCCCGACCCCCTGCCCCCTTGGCAGCACACAGAGCCCGCAGGGCCATAGACTATAGCTGAATGAATGTTTTAGACGCCACAGATACCAATACCAGCGGCGGTCAAGCAAATGAGCAATGGCCCAAAAACAACAACAACAACAACAACTTCTTGCTACTTGCAACTTGAGATATGCAGCAGTCAGATAAGTTAGACTTGCTATTGAAATTTATGCTATAAATATACATTCAAATTAATTTCATATAAACTATATAATAAATTTAAATTTAGCTAGAGTAATAATTATATAATACTTGACTAGAATAAGACATACATATAGCTATAGCAGGGCTGCAACTTTGACTTGAGGCTTATCAACATGGAGCTGATATTTAAGGGCTTCAGTTCCGTTATGTCTGCCTTCGGGGACATCCTAAATAAGTAAATGTGTGCTAAGTCAAAGCAAATCAAATCTGTAAATTTTACAGCTAAAGTTGCATTCGCACCAAACTAGGTCGACTTTTATGGCATTAGGGTCATCTGGCCCAGGGACAGACGTCCAGGAGGCGCCCCCCAAAAAAAAAGGGTAAACAAGTGGCGAATGCAATGAGGGCAACAATAGCAAACACTATGATAATAAAGGCATTCATTATTATTCCAATAGCTGTCTCTCTGGCTGGGCTGTTGCCTGCAGCGGCTGCTGCTGCTGATACTACTGCTGTTGTTGTTGCTGTTGTTGTTGTTGTTGTTGTTGTTGCAAGTGTGGCGCCAAAGAAGCGATTAAATGGAAAAGTGTCACAAACAAAACTCACAAACGTTGGCCAAAACCAGCGCCAAGCGCGTAAAATTTATTCATATGTGTGTGCGTGTGTGTATATGTGTGTGTGTGTGTGCGGCAGGCGACAAGGATATCAAGTTCTATATTCTATAGCTCTCTCTTTGCTTTCTCTTGGTCATTTAAATGCAAACGTAAAAATAATGCAGAAATGCAGCTGAAATTGCAATCGCAATTGCAATTCCAATTGCGTCTGTCCGCTCGTCACTCAGTTAGTCCGTCCGTTCGTCTGTACGTCTGAGTGCCACATGTGGCTGGCATTGTAATTCATGTTGCAATGCTCTTCACCCATCTAACTCCTCCTCCTCCTTTTCCTCCTCCTCCTGCTGCTGCTGCTGCTGCTGCTGGCCAAATGCCTTTTGCTAACTGGCGCATAAATTGTTGCTACCCAATTACGAGCACTAACAATGGTCGCCTCCCTTTTGTCACTCTCGCAACCTGTTCGCTGCGCCTGAATGCGACTCTGGCGGCATTGACCATTGTCTGAGCTGCGTCTATTGTTGCTGCTGTTGTTGCTCTTGCTGTTGTTGTTGCCAATTTTAGGCCAAAATGTTATCATGTCACTCGCAGTCGTCGGTGCCTGCAACAGCCAACAGCAGCAGCCAGAGTTAGAGCCATGGCAACAACAGGATCTAGTGCCACCCACGATTTGAGTGCGAATTTGCGTAAATATAATTTATTTACGCACTACGCACGCTGCTCGATTTTAGCTTCGAGTCGGGTCCTTTAACAGACAGACAGACGACACACAGAGAGACAGCCCTGATTACATAAGCCTAACACAGAGACCGACACACACACGTACACACTCATGCAGCTTAGCCCGGAGTCTGGCAGAGGCGTGACATTTAAGGCTTTAAAAATAGCCAACAAAGCCGGAACGTTTAATTAGAATGCGGCCGGTTTGTGCAGCTGTCTCAAATATGCCGACCAAAATGACAAATCTCCCAGCCTGAAACGGCCGCCCCACTGCCCCCAGAATTTGTCTCTCTTTGCTTGCTCGAATAGAGACCACACACAGTCCACAGTCCAGCCAGGCGAGCCGCTCAATAATGAGAAACTCCGGTGTCAAGTTTAATTAAAATTTTCGTGACGAATTCAAATCCCAAATTGAATACGCATTTATTATTTGCCAAAGTGATATTAAGACAACAATTTGCAAACTATTTTGGGCTTAGCCACAGACATGCATGGCCAATGAAATGCTTTAAGCCTTATTGGAAACGCTTACGACTTGGCCATAATTGGGAATGCATAATACGCAAAATCGAAATCAAAAATCAAAGCTATTGCAGAGCACATCAGCGATTGAAGTTTGGAGTTGCGGAGCGAGTACAAATGCTGAAGTCTGTAGCTGGGGCGTTGCTATACCCAGGGGGGAAGAGAATGGGAGTGGGAGTGAAAGCAGGAGAGTGAGAGGGTTGTGGGTGTGGCAGTGGAGTCACGGACACGCAAGGATGTGCCAATTGGCAATTGCAATTGCAAAAGCATTTCCTTTTCACGTGTATTAACATAATCAAATTGGATTTGTGCACAGGATAATGATGAGCTTCATTATTGGTTGTGTTGCGTTGCGCCATTGCTGATACCCTGCAAGTACGCAAGTCAACAGAGGGAGTGTTCGCCTCTAGCCATATATGAATCATGATTTGCTTAGAGCTGTTCTCATGCCAGTCTTCCCATATACAGACTCACTGACAGTCGATCAACCGAGCACTTCATATGTGCTCGATTTTCAGAGCAACTTCAGCTCATGTCCTTTTTCGTCGCCGTCGTCGTCGTCGTCGCCGTCGTCGTCGTCGTCAACGTTGTCGTGCTTGTCAGCAGAGCGTTGTTGCTTATTATAAATTATAATGAATTTGCTGCTGCCAGCCACTTGTTGTCAGCGGCAACCAGGCTGCCCGCCATCAGCCTCGATGCGAGCCCGATATATACTGCCCCGCCCCGCCCCGACCCTACCGTTTCGACGGCTGCTCGTTCCACTGGAAAATTAACGCACATGAAGTCGCTTCGCTGGCTGGCGGCCTGGAGAATGGGCGACACATGGGGTCTAGCTGGTTGTGTGGCATAATCGAAGCACTTGGCTGGGCGTTTTGTTGTTACCTGTCAGATGGCTTATAAACCTGTCTCGGCATGTGTCGCCATCGCCAGTTGCGATTTAGCTGGCAACGCTCGTTGCGCTGGCTCTTGTTATTCTTCCCTTTGGCCCGGAGGCAGCAAATTTTCCGCGCTTATTATGTAAATTTTTCGGTACGCTCCAAAAATGATGGCCGCGAGCTTCAAGCGTCTACAATTAAAATTTAAATCAAATACGAGAGCTGAGCGCTTCGCCTCTAATTTAATTGAGCCAACAATGAAGCCAAGCAAGCACTGCCAACCAGCCAGCCCTTCAGCCAAGCAACTTGGCTAACTGTCAGCCCGCGGCCATAATGGCACTTCCACTTTGGAGTCGCGTTTTATTTTTTTTTTTTTCAATTGCAGCTGCTCAACGTTGGGAGTTGGAGCTTGAGCTGCGGCTCCGCAACAATTAACTAGCAATTTTCAAATAAGCGTTCTCGCTCCCTCTCTCTCCCTCCCTTTCTCTTCATTATAAATGAGCCAGCTACAGCCTGGGCTGGGGTTTGGGCTCTATATAATGAAAAGAGCTGCAAAGAATAACCGAAAGCTGAAAAGGTTTTTCAATTGGCATCGTCGTCATCATTGGCAAGCAGCTGCATTATTATTATCATTATGATTATCATTACTTTGGTCATTATCGTTGCCTTCATCAGATGCCACATTATCGTTGCTCTGGCTGCCTGCATTTAACTCTCTCTCTCTCTCTCTCTCTTTCTCTTTCTTTTTTCCCACTTGCCACTGGCCTTTGTTGGCCGCAGAAGCGAAATAGAAATGGAAGCGAGAGGGAGAGGAACTGCAATTGTTGCAAAAGCCAAAGTCAACTGCCGCGCAAGGTATGCGCCAGCCAGCTAAGTCGGCTGTAAAACTCTTGGCAAAGAGTTTTTCTCTTTGTTATTTTCACTATTACATAAATTGTTATAGAACTTCGATTGCATTCAAATGATTATGTGTGTGCGTGTGGACGGCGGCATTAGCGACTGTCAGTATAATTGGCATTATGTAGAGTCTGTGTGACAGAGTTAGTAAATTGAGCCCTTTGTGCACCCAATAAGCTCTCTTCAAATTGCAGCAGTGGCAATTTGTTTGAGCCCGGCAATAAGCTGAAATTGGCCAGGCCTAAATACAGTTTAAGGCCAACTCAACGGCTCTTTTAATGCAACAATTTCGGGCATCTTAGCAGCTAACAAAAGTGCGGCAGATCACATCAGGCCGCAGCACAATGGAGAGTGAATGAGAGAGAGAGAGAGAGAGAGAGAGAGAGGGAGAAGAGACGCACACACATATGCGTTGCGTTTACGGTTATGGGTCCCAGGGGCGCCAGCGATGCCAGCTGCCCAAAAAGCCAGCCGAAGCAAACCAAACCTAAGCGCAGGCTCTGTATGGGTAACTGCCAACACTTTAAGGCCGATAAAAGTCGAAAAGGGGCAAAACGGAGCAAAAAAAAAAATGTACACACACATATATACATGTGTATGTAAGTGTGTGTGCGGCTGTTGAGGCAGACACTTGAGGTAAGATATTAAAAATACATGAGCATGCACAGGACATTGGCACGGGAATGGGAATGGGAATGGGAATGGGAGCGAGAGGGGGAATGGGGAATTGAAGGATCTTGCTCGACAGACGCTCAGACAGGCAGTCTACTTGAGTTACAAGTGGCTTATTTACCTTACGATAAGTGCAGCCTGGAGTGCCATGACTGGCAACGAGCCACAGCTCAGCACACACAACACTAACCACCGCCACAACCCAACCCTGCGTCCCCGCTCGCCCACATCGTAATCATATTAATAATTATTTCTTATAAAAGGCAAGGCCAAAAGGTTACTGTAACTGCTCTCTCGAGCCTAATCAACTTGAATGAGTGTGTGTGTGTGTGTGTTTGTGTGTGTGCATTAAGCTCGGAATTTGAACCTTTCGTGAATGCTATCACTGAGTAGTTGCCTCTCTTGACTGATATTTAAATTAAGTACATGCGTAAGTAATTGCTTATGTTGTCATTACACGCAAGGATTTAACTCGGGCGATTGCCTGCGTCTCCACTGGGCCCATCATTCAATAGCATGTCAATATCGAGCAACTTACAGAGTTGTGGTGGAGCGAGCCGATTTATGGTCAGATTTCAAGCCTCGTTTTGCCATATGATTAAGTTTCAGTCTGTGGACGGCCCATAAATCAGGTGAAATTTTCAATAAACTCATGTGAAGCATGTTGACGAGCCCATGTGGTGGGTGGTGTTGTGGTGCTGCTGGAGCTGTGGCAGCTGCCATTTATGATTTATGTGAACAGCTAAATGATAGCCAACAAATGTGTACAACAAAAGTCATCAGCTCGGCCTACAAAAATATGTGAATATATACATATATGAGAACGCTGCGTATGCGTTACATTAATGAATAAGTGCTGAGCAAGGTGCGCATCCCTAGAGCTGCTTTTAACTCAAATATTCGAGATGCTATAAAACAATTTGATGTAGTTCAATGAGGCTCAGCGTCGAGTAGAGTTGAGCTTAAGGTTTGCCTGAAGAACTGAAGGCCATCAATCGATTTCTTCAGTCAGCCTCATTTTGAAAAATATATACAAATACTTCTAGCTTTCATATTCACCTTTAATTCATCAGCAAATAAATTAAAAATAAATGTCGATCGTCATAGACAACAAGCATAAATACATTTGACATTTGGCTGTCGCTTAAACGACCATAATAACACTCTTAAGCAGCCACATCAATAAGTAAACGGCTTTTGCGATCGTCTCGCATGGAACCAATGGCAACCACTGGTTAATTTACGCCAACTCCTTTCGCAGAGCTTTATCTGTGTGTGAGCCGTGCCACATGTTGGCTGCCTCAAAGTCAAAGCGAAAGCAAAGCTCTTTCATTCTGTGGAAAATATTTCAAAGACTTAAATAAAATAAAATATATATGAATGTGTATAAAAAATAACAGTAAAAGGGTTTTCTTCTTCTTTTATTTTCACGCCTTATAAGCAGTTGCTATGAAATGTCTGTCTGTCTGTGTGTGTGTGTGTGCTGGTGTTGCTATGTTTGTATGCATAAGTAGCTTGTGCCACGCCCCTGGCAACTGCCCCTCATTCAGCGCTACGCATACGCAAATTATTTACTTTACGCATTGCGCATTTTTTTCAGGCACAGAGATTCCACTTATTCCAGCCGTTTCATTTTTGCTTTCTCTCTTTTTTTTTTTTTTTTTGTATTTTGTCATTTAACAAATTAATGAGATTTTTATGAAATGTCGAAACATCAAAGAATTCTGTCATATTCTGTGTGCATCAAATTAAGCTGGCTTATTATGATGGGCGCAAAACTACAGCGGCCGTCGCGCGATGGGATATCATATAGCACAGTTGCGATATGTATGTATATATATATTATGTATGTATGTATTTATTTTGCTGTATTCATATGCGCTTATCCATAAGCAGAGCAGAGCAGAGCTCTATTGACTATGGCATGAGGCTTGTAACCGCAGCAGCTAATTGACATGCATACATATGCTCACTCTGCGAACTGAGAATTCTTAAAAGTCTCTCTATGCAAAAAAGCTGAAGGAAGAAGTGAATAGAAGCTGGCAGAAATTCCAACAATAGCAACTCATATAAACTCATATGTCTCTCTACTCAGTCAGCCAGTCTATCATTGTCATAGCAGAAGAGTTTTTCTCAATCAACAGCATACATAGGGCTCCCTAGTGTATTGAAATTTCGACTCTATTGTAGCGGTTGTATTTGGTTTCTTGCTCTTGAATTTTCATACCGTATGTCGCTGCTGGCAGAGCATTACGTATTATCCTCAATTAGCGCGCTTATTGTTTGCCTCTGTGGCTGAGAGCTGCTTTTCAGCTAAGACTGTGTGTGTGTCTGTGTGTGTGTGTGTGTGTGTGGCCAATTATGGTTCTCTGCAGAGCTCTTCAATTGGCAGCCGGCTTAGGATTAAGCATCTAAAGTTAGGCGCTTACTGCGAGAAATGCAAACTTTACATTTCAGCATTCAGACACTAAATTCAAATCAAAGCAGTTGCTGTCTCTCACTCTCTGCCACTCTAGCTATCTGTCTCCCCTTACCACACTCGCTCTCTCTTTCTCTCTTTTTGCATTGTCTGTTGTTGTTTTTATTTGTTATGCATTTTGCCCGGAAATTGAAGATAATAAGCATATTGTTGTGCGAAAACAATAGCGCTGCTAATGATGTGCATTTGTATGGGTGCAGCTCTCATGCATATGTGGCTTACACACGCGCGAGTATGTGTGTGTGTGTGTGTGGGTGAGCATATGTGTATGAGCACGTAGCTAGCCATGTGTATGAAGCTTATGTTGAGAGCCAGCCGGCTCTTAAAGCCAAGCTGTAATGCGCTTGCACTATGCATCGATTACGCCAAGCTGCATCTTCAATTAAGTCTACGGCTTAGCGCCCAAATAAATTACATAAAATTATATTCCATAAATTCCAAATAAGAGCCAATAAATCTGCTTTTAATTAAGCCTATAAATGCATAAAAAAAAAGTCGCTTAAAAGTACAATAATTGCAAATATAAATGTTATAAAGTCAGCCCAACCAATCCCGTACAACCCCTAAGCAGTCAGGCCAACCAAACCACACACTGAGCAACCAGTTGCATTGCCTGACATCGTAAAAGTTGCAACGCCTCTTTTGGCTGCCTGCCAGGTCAGCAGCTTTTCAATGCGATAGGCGTTGCCCGCAAACGCAAGAGAAAAACAAAAACAATTCAGTATAAAACAAAAGCCCAACTTGTAAGGGGCACTAAGCATGCGCCCGAATAAGTAGGCTATGAATTTTATTGGCGCAGCGCTTATGTTTTTGCTGCAGCTCAAGCCCGGCTGGGGCTGGGGGCGGCTTAGGCAAAGTGCATTACAACAGCTGAGCGAAGCCAAAAACTCTATGAAAACAATGCCAAAGGAAGCGCACGGACAACTAATTGAATTAAAAGTAAATGCAACTTTTATCCTAAGCAATTACGGAGCATCAAGGAGCAGGTAAGACAACAGCGGCTGGCTGCTGCTGCTCGGCTTTGCTCGGCTCTGCCCTGCACTGTTCTGCTATGTTGTGTGGAACAAACATCAAGCCATAGAAATACATTTTCATTTTCATTTCTATTTCATTACAATTTCATTTAGGTGAAGCTTAAAAGCGCACCAAATGGCTGCCAGCCGTAGCAATTATTTTTGTAGATTTTGTTGCTCCGACAAACAATGGCCGGAATAAGCCAAGAGCACCTGTAAGACAATGGGCCAACGTAAGAAGGCAGAAGGCAACAACACAGCGCACAACTGAGCAAATGGAAACGAGGCGTGCTTCGAGATTGAAAAACAAGTTAATAGCAATGCTGCTTTCTCTCTCTCCTGCTCTCTCCTTCTCTCTTTGTCTCACTCGCTCTGGTCTTGCCTACAATTGGGCAACAAAAGGAATTTTCCAATTTTCACAAAATGCTTTTTTATTTTCCTTTTTGCGTAAACAAAATCAAGATGAAAGCGCAGAGACGGGCTAGAGGAGCATGTGTAGAGCATTTAAGTGAAGTAATTAATTTAAGAAAACACACACATGCACACACACACATGCACACGCACCCACACAGTCGCACGCACAGCTGGCCAGAAGAGAGATGCCTTAGACACACGTTCTTCAGCTGCTGCCCATAAATATAAAAGTCAAACGTGTGGCATATTCAATATTTTATTAATTCGTTGCGGCTGCCACAGCCACCGCCACCGCCAGAGCCGCAGCCACAGTGGCAGCCACAGAGCGTGCCACAGCGCGTGCCAATTGGCCGTCAGTCAGAGTCTGGGCCAGTTAACTGGCAACGCCAAAGGCAATTACGGCCAGTAAAAGTGCGAGCTGAAAGTAAACGCATCTATTTAAGTCTCATGTGGCATTCAATTTTTAATTGTCTCTCCCACTCGATCTGCCCGGCCATCAATTTGTGCGCGACTTTGGGTCATAAAATTTCAATTGCTTTTTAATTTGCATAGACTTAAGCTCTGCTGAGGCTTACCTGCCAACGACAACAACAACAACAACAACAATAGCAACTTATATAAGCGAACAACCTCGTTTCACTAATTACAAATTGTTAATGAATAGCCAGCTGGCACTTACCTGTAACGATGATAGACAACCAACCAAAGAGTGAGAAAGAGAGGTGGAGAGAGGGGGAGGCTGGCGAGCAGGAGGTGGAGACTGCGCAAAGTTTCTCTGTTTGCATAAAATGTACATAAATTTGTGCGCAAACTTTGATAATAATGCAGCCGCGGCTTGTAATAAATAAAATTGTAGGTAATCGAAGAGGTACATGGAATTAGGCTTTCCTTTGAAATGGCTTTGCCTTAAAAGCCATAAGGCGAGACCGAGCCAAGCTGTATTAGGATATTAGGCTTGAGTGCTGTTTCATTTGCCAGACATACATCCCTAGGTATATCAAATAATTCCTAAGAAAAGCCTCGACGAGCTCTGAGAACTGACTTTAAATTTATTTTTCCTTCTCCTTCACTTGTCCTCACTTGATATGCGTACTCATATAATATTAGTCAATTATTCTCTTCATATGTGAGACTATCTTAATTTATATTTAGCCCATATTTTACTGGAATTAACTACTTCAACTAACCTAGCTCCTCGTTCCACTCATTGCCCTCTTAAATTATCAATAATTCACTTCGGCTTAGCTCACTGAATTGGCAACTAATTCGATAGCCGTTTAAAAAACTTGTGCAAATTATACGCTGCAATGCACACACGCACACACACACACACACATGCACACACACACGAACAATCTCGCATGCCGCTAGACGAAATAAAAAGTTGTAGTTAATTTTGGGTTATGTGGTACGTGGCAAGGAAGCGGCAGACACTCATAAACCCAATCATATCACCACTTGCCTGCTTAATGTGCCGTGCAGTAAATTTGCCGCACAGAACAAAAACCGCAGTGCGAAAAAATGTTGTTACCCACGACCTACCGCCGCCCTACTCCTGCTCCTCCTGCTGCCACCGCTCCTGCTCTAGCCCTATTCGACAGCCATAACCCTGTGCGTGTTTTGCATGCATGCATCGACAAGCAACAGCAACAGCAGCTGGAACTGGAACTGGAACTGGAGGCAGGCTGGCTGGTTGTCGTAGGCGGCTGCACAAAGCGTTGCAATTAACGTTGCTGCAGCTCAGCCGAGCAGCAACCGCAGTGGCAACCATTGGCATTGGCTTAATTTCCATGGACTCTCGACTCCTCAACTCAGCTCAACTCAACTCAACTGCTGCTGCTGCTGCTGCTGCTGCTGCTGCTGCTGCTGCTGCTGCTGCTGCTGCTGCTGCTGCTGCTGCTGCTGCTGCTGCTGCTGGTCGAGCTGTTTATCTTGTGCGTTGAATTTTTGGGACGCACAAATTGAAAATACGCAATGCTGAGCAGCAGTGCCGAGCACATTACGTATACGCAATGTGAGATCGGACAGCCAGTGCAATAATCCATAATAACAATGGCCAACAGGCGGCCAGGGCTTGGCTCTGGTGCTGCTGCTGCTGCTGCTGCTGCTGCTGTTGCTGTTGCTGTTGCTGGTGAAAAACAATAAGCAGCATTGATTGCAGTCTATTGGCAGACTGTGGACTCTGTTGCTCGTCGATTTTAATGCTCGGCACGCGCAAGTGTGCTTGACTTTTGTTTCATAAACAACAACAACGGCAGCAACAACAATGTTGATCAATTATACGCATTGTACAGTTCAGAGCTAATTAATTAAGTGACGTCTGTCAGAGATATGGAGCTGGACTCATCCACTGATACTGCTGCTGCTGCTGCTGCTGCTATTGTTACTCCTCCTGCTGCTGCTGCTACTTTTGCTTTAAAACATTTCGTTTTATACAGAAATAATTGCCGTTTTCGGGGCCAGTGCTAAACCGCTTAGCAAAACTATTTGCAGCAATTATTTTAGCATTAAAACTCAACCACACACACACACAGAGAAACACACAAATAAGCCAAACTATTTGTAAAACTATGCAACGAACTGAAAGCTGCAAGTTTATATGCTAAAGATCAAGAGGCATTGCAGAAAATTTACAAATTATTGCCTGAAAAATGTTGAACACACGCTCTGAAGCAGCTCGTTGTCGAGTGCTCGTTCGACAACTCAACCAGACACAAGTGGCAAATGCGAAAGATTGGCAAAGGGCGAGAGAGCGAGAGAGAGAGAGAGAGGGTGAGAGAGAAGAAACTGCTGGCTAGATGTTTCCATATTCGTAACATGTTAATATGTTGAAAATGATTCAACTTTTGTTAAAAATAATATGCAAAATGAGTTGGCAAAATAGTTAAGCAGCTTTCTGCTTGGCTGCTTTGCGGTGAAATCAAGTGCGTGTGGGTGTGTGAGTGTGCGTGTGCGTGTATGTGTGTATGTTGTTAGTGCATATGTATATCAGAGATTTTGTTTGTGGGCTGAGCGTGAGTCGAGTGGCGGCTGCTCTTGTGCAGCTAATTCGCATTTTGTCGAGATAACATTTGCTGTACATACACATAAGCTAGTTGTTGTAAATGCACTGAGAGAAAAGGCTGATGCAAAGGGCAGATACATACATACATATATGCATAACATATATAGAGAATTTCTTGACTTTTGTTCTACTCAACCACAAAAATGCGTAGCTGATTCATTAGAGTATTCATTAGTCTAGCCTATTTTCATTTGAATCAACTCATTGCTTGCAGTGTATGCTGTCTCGATTAGACATTTGCCCTCCTGGCCGTTCGTTCTTGGATGACTTAAGCCCTAACACAGGCTGGACTAGCTCCCACTGGTTGGGTCATCACTCATGCCTGCACTGCGGAGCTGAGCTGAGCTGAGTGATGCAGCAGTAGCCAGCTCGAATCTCGCATCAATTTGCCGGCATGCCGGGCAGCCACAGTATTTCAATTGTTGAACCGCAGAAAAGTAAGTTTGCCGACTGGCAATGGAAAACTTTGCACAATGCACCTGCACTAGGCAAATATTTGGCCATCAAGTTTAGCAGCTGCAGCGCACGCCCGACGGCCAGCTCCAAGTTCTGGCCGGGCGCAATTTGAGGCCAAGAACCGCAGGCCTTCATCATGACCATGAAGGCGGCTGAGGGAGAGGCGGCAGCATTTGGTTGCAAAGTTAATGCTGCGGCAACTGCACCACAAAACATTTTACTTGGCTTTTGTTATTAAAAAATACCTAAAATAACCAAAGATAAATATTAATAACAGGCCAGAGCCGCAATGTTTGTTGTCGATGTTGTTGCTGTTGTTGTTGCTGTTGCTGTTACCACCTGAGCTATGGTATTTTTTAATTTGCCCGCCTCGCAAGACCTTGATGAGGACGAGGGGTGGCAGCAGCAGCTCAAACAATTTGCGGTTTTCATTAACTTATCTTTCAGTTTTTTATTTCATTTTATTTTATTCTTTTTTTTTCTGTGGACCCCGTTTGCAACACACACTCTGCGAGTTTATTATATGAAATAACTTGCCAGGCGGCATGCCAGAATGGCTGTCATTAAATGCAGCAGCTGCTGCACCTCCTCTGTTACTCCGCCGCTCTGCCGCTTTCTCTGCTCTGCTTTGCTACTCTATCTCTTTTGAGCATTTGAATAAAACCTGCGACTTATTTGATGCATCTTGTCAAAAGTTACAATTACAAAAAAAAAAAAAAAACTACAACAACAACGGCAAGCGAAGACAGTGGGTAAAGAAAATGTGGTGCTGGCAGGTCGAAAGGTTTTTGGCAGTGCGTTTAATAGTTTCCATTTTGCTGGGCTTCAACGCACTGTGGCTTTGACGCTGGCACTTCCGTTTCCGCTTGAATTATCGCGCAGCAGGCGGGTGGCACCAGAAAATTGCATTAACTGTGCAAATGCGGCCACCCACCAAGTCTTTGGCGGCTGCCGTCGCTGCTGCTGCTGCTGCTGCTGTCTGCGTTTAATATGCAACTTTTCAACACACACACACACACAAATACACCCACACACCCACACACATAGCAGGCAGCTAGAGCGCTGTGCCTGCCTGTCTTGCGTCATTTTGAAATATTTGTGGCATCAAATGCAGTCGTCAACTTGATTAAATGTCATGCAAAAAGCAACAGAGGCAGAGCGTGGCAGACGCCAACCGAGCTGCAGAGCGATGGCTGTGGCAAGAGCTAGAAATTGCAAGGTGTTTGTATAGAATGAAAAGGCTTAGAGCAGAGAGCGTGGAATGGGGCCGCAACTGGCCACAACCCAAGCAAAATGCAATAAAAAAAGCAATGTAATATACGCACAGATTTGTAACAGAAAATTTACTTTATGAGTTGACATATTCCTGTGAATTCCAGCCGAGCTAGTCAAAGGACTCGACGAAGTCAATTAAATGTGCAGGAAACAATCATATACCAGCAGCACAGCAAAAAACTGCTTGAATTTATTCGAATATTAAAACAATAATTTAAGCTAAAATGAAACAGAAATATTTATTTGGAGTACAAGAAGTATTAGGCTTATGCAAAGCCCAAGCAAAGCACAACGGATTCAGCAAATCCCTGGGCACATCTACTCGACTTTCGCAGTGTCGCAGCATTCAGCTTTTGTCAACGTTGGCTGGCTGAGCTGCCTTTAAAACGCAAACATTTGCATAAGAAATGCAAATTTGCATAGTTTACCTCAGACAAATATCAGCAGCTGGCAGCAAAACCCGGCGACACACGTATGAAAAGCTGTTCGAAAAATTATTTAAATGAATTTGAATTTGTTGTTGAGTTATGCAAAATACCAGAAGATGGAAAATACGGGCCAACCAACAAAGGCTGAGGCGAGCCGAGCGAGACTCTGTCTCGGATGACTGTAAATTAATTAAATTTATTTAAGCTTGCGTTGCACTGAGCACTGAGCAGCATTACACATACGCACCGTGCACAGACAAGGTCCGTCGGGTCCTTTCAATCCGGCACTGTGAAATCATCATCACTTTAATTTCTTTTGACGCAAATGGCAAACAGACAAACAATTCTCAAAAATACTTGTAAATTAAATCAATTTATTTACAATTTCTCGACTAGGACTCTTTTTTCCTTTTTTGGTATTTTCTTGGCCTTATTCACTCATTTGGCGCACAGAAAATATGCAGCAATTTATTTTGAGCAAAGCCAAGTGAGGAGAGCTTGAAGTCCCTGCCCTGCGTCCTGCCTCGTCGTCCCCGTGTGCATTTGATTGAAAATGCGTATTACTTATGTATATACCAAGTATTTGTGCTCTGAGTCAGTCAGTATATAGGGCGAGTGGCAAATCTAAAATCAAATCAAATCAATTTTCTCAAATGTTACTTGGCAGCCACTGCCAGCCGCAGCAGCATCAGCCGCAGCCGCAGCAGCCGAGCCAGCCAGTCAGCCAGCGAATCCTCTGACTTTGACGTAGCTTTTTACACACTCTCACACTGGCTGCTCCTGCTGCTCCTTCGCCTACTCCTGCTGCTGCTGCTTCAGCTGCCAACTCTGATTGATCGAATTTAAATTTTTGTGGCACATTTCAGCCGTGCTACTCAATAAATGTAAATCGCTGACGTCCTCTGGCTTTAATTACGCCATTCTTTGGCCTGTCAAAGGCTGATCTAAATACGAAAAAAATTTTATTTGATAATAAAATAAATTTTTTGTTGTTAAATATGCGAAACACAATAAAAGTTTTCTATATTGAGCTGAGCTGAAAGTCAACTAAATGGGTATTTACACATGCAGCACTTCAGTTGGCTGATGCAAAAATTCTTCTTGCAAATGTTCTTCAACCAACTACGGCACTCGACGTTTGAACAAGGCAACTTAAAAACTTTGTAGAACCAGTCAACATGCGTGCCACTCTAAACCACACGCACACACACACCCACACACAGACACACAGCTACAGACACAAAGGGCAACAAGCCGCAAAAATGTTTGAAATTTTACAAATTGCTATTTTATTGAGAGGCAAGCGGCCAAATATGAAGCAAAACTTGTGACTCTATTTGAATCTCTCTGTTGAGTTGTATGTAGAGTACTTATATATGTATGTGTGTCTGCTAGAGTGTGTGTTAGTGTGTGTGTGTGTGTGGGCACACCCAACCAGACATAATTAGCTAAGGAATTTTCTCATCAAATGTGCAAAACGCTGCAACGGGGCAAGTTGGTTGGGCTTCACAGCACCGAAATGGAAGCGAGGCAATAAAAATACAAGCCCAGCGCGTAGACAACCCAAAAGCGCAAAAGAAGCTCGCAAACGAAAACGAAAAGTTGCCCAGAATCAGAGCAAAAATATAAAAAAATACGAAGATAAAAAAATGAATGGAATGGAAACGTGGCAAAGAGCGAAGTAAGAGAGACAGAGAGAGAGCGAGCAGAGAGAGAGGAGAGAACCACTTTTTTTAATAATTTCAATAAAGTTGTTAACTTTATTAAAATTTTGTGCTCAGCTAAAAAGTTGGCAAGAGCCAGTCGAGCATAGAATTACTATGAAATACTTTTGCCAAAGCAACCGACGATGCCCATAAATTGACAATTTAAGTTCGCCGAGCGAGTCAACGAGTAACTAAAAAAAAAGTGAAAAGAAGTCAAATTCGCAATGCAAAGAAATGCCATAAGAAATATATAAAACATGTTGGCAACAAAACGCGCATCAATGAAGCATAAATGCATTACGCCAAAGGCAAGTCTAACTAATAAATGTTTGAGCCATAACAACCTAACAACCAGCCGGACAGAGGGGCAGAGGGGCAGATGGGCAAGGGATAGCCAACAGCTGCCGCAAACAGTGCTGGCCAACTTGCTGTAGCTGTGAAAGGAATAGGTAAAGTAATAAAGTAATCTAGGGCTGCCCTTAGATCTTGGCCGAGCTGCTCGAAACTCAAATTCTCTAAGCTCTATTCCATTTCATTGTTTTAGAGCTTTACTTTCTTCAGGCTAGAAAAGTAAACAGGGCCTCAAAATCAGGAATTCTCTTTTTTTATTTCATCATTTTTATACAATAAATACAAATGTAAAACATAAAGAAAAACTAAAATGTATGCCAGATCATTTATAATAATATATATAATTTATTGATATATTAATGATATAATTGCAATCAATAATTACGGTTAAAACTTATTTATAATTATAAATAAATTCCCTAAGAATAATTTATTTAACTTTACTTATAATTCTTTTGTATAAATTATTTAAATTTATATAAAATATTTTATACAATATTTTATACAAAGCAAAATATAAATTTTTGTTATTTATTTTCATATCCAAAAATCTATTGAAAATGTGAAATAATTGTTTATATTTTAATAACTGCTATTCTAGATCTGATAACTCGACTTTTGGGCATCTCTAAGCCCGGCAGCACTAGCTGCAACAATACTTGAGCCATGCAGCACGTAACTTGGCTCTTATGACTCCAGCCGTTGAGCTCTGGACCATCATCGTTACACGCTAAATTACACGGCAAATTGCGCACGGTTTGCCTTATTCATTTGAAAAATCCGAATCCGAAAAAAAACGTAGAAATCTAAATAGCAGAGTAGCATTCAGGAATCAAGGCGATTCCTAAACGTTGCTGTTGCTGTTGCCGCTGATGTTGCTGCCACTTGTGCAATAAACAAATCAAATATTTCTTTCATATTTTACGCACAACTGCATCAGCTGGCAAAGTACCATAAAAAAGTAAGGAATGCTGCATACGTCAAGGACTGCAGTTCAGGCTTGAGATTTACGGGTCGATTCAGCTCGCAGCTCAGGTATTTAACGGAATGCATAGTTAAAGCCAATGCCTGCCAATTTGTATTGGCATTTTGAATTCATTGATCCGCCACATCGCCCCCGACGCTCATGTACTTAATTCGAGTCAGAAACTCTCATAAATTCATCAGGCAATCGCCAATCGGCTGACGGCAACCAAATAACCCAAGAGAAAGTCGGATGTGAGCAAGGGAGACACAGCAAGAGAGAGAGAGAGAGAGAGAGGGAGAGCAATAGAGGGAGTATATCATGCGAGGGCGGCGCAGCTTTACGGCTCAATGACTCACAGATTTATTGGCCTCTGGATTTGGTTTTTGAAAGTCCTTGTTGCACATCAAAGACAAACAAGTTGAAGCCACATACAAATCCGAATCATGTTTCATGCAAGGGACAGATACGGATTTGCTAAGATTACCATCAGTTGCAACAAGGCCTAAATCCAGCTCAAAATCTAAAGAAGACCCATTTTTGCATGCCTTCATATAACTCTAAACTCTTTCAATTAACGTAAATTCACATTGCAGCACTTACATATATTTATTAATTTAAAATACACTTTGATGGCTTTGCCGTTAGAAATTGGTGTTTATGATATCAACATAATTGGACGGCGGCAAGCCATCTATGCCACATAATTAAAAACTCAACTTTATCAGTTGATAAACACAACAAAAGCAACAACAACAACACGAACAAGAACAAAAGCAACGAGAGTGCAAAACATGCTCTGAACACTGAGGGAAACAACTAAAAAACAAGGTAAATAAAGGTAAAAAATTATGAAGCACTTCATATTCTCGTTCGCAGCACAAGAGAACAAACTCAAACCAAAGTTCGGGGTGCGGGCAATCAACACAAAACGACCTCGTCAACAACTCAGCTCAAGAGCAAAAATATCAAAAGTACAAAAAAAAAAGTAGAGAAAGAGAACTTCAGCATGATGAATATTAGATGCACTTGTGAAAAATATACATATAATTTAAAGCAGATTAAAATTAAGTAAATGTAACTTTCATATAAGAGAATATATATTTAATCATATATGATTTGATTATGAGTTCCCACTACGATGTCCTCAACTCATTATCCATCGCATGCACAATGACAAATCGTATAATACTCCCAGTTAGGGCACAGAAAAATCATGCGGCAGCCAGCCAGCCAGCTAACCAACCAACCGACGGAGGTAGCAGCCAGCATCATCACCCTTGGCAACTTTGTTGCTGGCAGCATAGTTTGGAAAAAGTTCGACTGGGCAGGGTAAAAGGGGAGCATTGACTGATTCTACTCTGCTGCTGCTCCAGCTCCAGCTGCTCTTGCTGGCTGGCGTGGGCAGATTGGCAAATTTGTTGAGCCGCGGGTTTGGGCTCGGTGCGATTGCTA
The DNA here is from genome assembly GCF_018153725.1 of Drosophila mojavensis. Taxonomy (NCBI): domain Eukaryota; kingdom Metazoa; phylum Arthropoda; class Insecta; order Diptera; family Drosophilidae; genus Drosophila; species Drosophila mojavensis. The sequence goes on along the minus strand of NW_025318899.1, from coordinate 9,800,975 downwards.
AGCAACGCAACAGTTTGCCATGGCTATACTACGTTATAATTTGTTATTGAGTTTTGCACAGAGCAGCTGCAAAAATGCATGGAGGCAGCTAAGAAGACCGAGAAAAACATGCAAAAAAAAAAAAAGGAGAGATAAAAAAAAAGAGAAACAAACAAAAATATACAAAATAAAATTGATTCAGTTGAGAAGTGAACTACTACAGGATACTCTAGGTTTTGTAAGAATACCGATTGAGATAGCAAATTAATGTAAGGCTGAAGGAACTAAACTATATTTGTGATGATGATTAGGATTTAGACATAGCCTAATACATAACATAGCATAACAAACAATATAAACGTAATTATATAAGGCACTATATATACATACGTATTGAAAGGATATAGGCCTTAATTATATGAGAAAGATAAAAGTATTCACAGTGACTTTATTATATTCCATCTGAAAACTATATGCACATACATATATAAAAAATTCCTTACTGAACCCATAATTATCTCTCTGACAAGTCAGTTTGTCTCTCAACATACCCTTCGATTTAGACATGAAACGGTAATGACAACCGTGGAGCTGAATGTGGGTTTGGGGCTGTCATAAGTGTGCTTGTTGTAGTGCCATTATCCTTGTTGTTGGCTGGGTTCGGGGCTCACAAACACAACGACAACAACAACAACAACAACAAGGAAGAGCAAATAAAAAGCAAAAAAGGGAAGATGTCTATATGATTGGCAACAGCAGCTTTTTAGTGTGCTGCGTCCCTTTTTATTCCGTTTTTGTCGTATTTGTGTGGCCCCATCAACTTTTTTTTTTTTTTTTTTGTCGATTTCTCTCTTTTTATTTTTAATATTTATTTCATGTTTTCCAACTGCCTTTATGCCCCGGCACACAACAAAAAATGTATATATATAAAATAAACTTCATCATATTCTATTTTGCCATTGCTTTTTGAGCTCGCTTCATTTTTTTCTGCTCTCATTTTTTGTTGTATGCTTTATGAAATTGATGCTCGAAAATCGCACTCAATTAGTAAGGATTTTATATTTATTTATTTATTGTTGCTGCCAAAGCAGAAGAAAAACGACTAAGACGCCGGCTCAGGGAACGAGTACAGTGGCACGTGTGTCAAGGACTGTGTATGTGTATGTGTGTGTGTGCGTGTGTGTGCGTGAGTGTGTAGCGTAAGTGGGTCTCGAGCTAAGCTAGCAAAAGCATTCCGGCTCAAAGGGTGTCAACTTGTATACGCTTAATTTAATTTATTGCTTATTTGATTTGTAAGCAGAGAGTTTTATGAAATTTTCGACAAAACTACTTGGCAGTTGCGTAGCTCTTGTCGAATTTGCCATTCTCTTCTTTTTAACAATTGAATCTTGAGCAACAATGTTGAAAACTTTGCGCTGATTAAGTGGCGCATTTATAGTTCATAGAGACAAATATTACGACACCAACAACAAAAGCAAGCGTATTAGAAATTTATTATTTGTTTTCCATAAAGAATAGCCTTGAAAACTTCTAGACTGGAGGCAGCGACATAACAGAAAGCGACATCTAGTGTTAGTTTCGACAACTTAAACAAAGCTTACAAGCTTTAAGCGCTAGGTTATTTACTCCTAAAAGCTTTCATACGACATTTTCAAACCAGAATCGACTTACATCTTTTGCTAAAACAAATCCCAACTACAAACATTTTCGGACTACCCCAAAGAGCTTTCATGTTAAGCTTCAACTGCAATCTGCCTAGTAGACAAAGCTTTTACGTCTATTAAACTGTTATACGAGCTTTATGTATTGCGCAGAAAGCTCCATTGCCCAATGCTTATGCTCCAGTATAACAGTTTCGGGCCAACCTGAACAGTCACTGTTAACTAACAGTCCAGCTGTTAGCCTAACAGCGATTAGTGAACTTAACGTGCCTCGCGTCCTCTGCCCCGCCGAGCCGCTTTATTGTGCGTAAATGTCAGCGGTGCACCCTCGCCCTCAGCCCTCAGCCGCTCTGTCAACACTCGTTAGTGTGTCTGGGTGTACGCTTAAACGCAGGACATTTACTTTATGTGTTCTTAAATGACAGCAGAGCGGAGCAGCGTGGCGCAGCGCAGCTCGAGTGAAGCCCAGAGCTACAAGCTGCCTGCAGCAGCCAAAAAACGCTTCGCATAACGATTACATTAGAAGCGAGTAAAATTTCATAAAAATGCGCTACGTGCGTTGCCTTTTTGAATATGTAATGATGCTATGAAACGAGTGCAATTTGAGCACGCACACACTCACCCAGCCAGACACACACACACACACACACACACGGACACACACATACCTAAATACTCACACAAATCGACCACAAGCGCTAAAATTCCATTTGTGGTTAGAGCGGACAACTTTATTACTCGCCAAAAGTATGCAAAGCATAGACAGAGAGGTAGAGAGAGAGCGAGAGAGAGGTGTATGCGGGAGATAAAACATTTTACTATCAATTTTCTGGCTGGCATTAATTTGCGCAAATTTTTGGCACTACGAACCAATTGTGGCCGCTTGAACTCACGCGCACCTATGGTTTTTACTGGCTGGTCAACCTGTCAAAACTCTGTGCTGGCTGTTCAAGCATTTTTCAAATCAACGAGTGAGCATATGAACAGTGGAGCAATTAAAGAAAAATCTAGTTAAATAATGAGTAATGAGAAAGCAAAGGAATTAGGAGAGTCTGAATGGAGCTAATTTGACAAGCTGTGGCACAAGCTGTGGCTAGAAATGTTAGATGAACCCCAGTGTATATTTATATATGAATTTATTAATAGTTATATTGCAATGATCATCCAGATTAATCATTTATACAAGGATAAGACTTTTTTGTCTGAATCATATTCTTGTTATTTTTGTCAGCTGACATTGCGATATCGAATAATCTCTGATCTCGGCTAGTGGTTCGCTCTCCCTCTCACTCTCTCTTTCTCTCTCACTCTCTCTCTCTCTCTCTATCTCTCTCTCTCTCTATCTATCCCTCTATTCAATGTCAGCAAGTAAGCGTCAGTTCTTCGTTCACGATCGAGCAGAAAGAATTCCATGAATCAAGGTGTATGTATTGGTATATATGAGAGAATTGTCTTCACTAAGCACATTAATTGCGTTCGTGAATTGAGTGTGTGTATGTGAAGACCGGTTGCATTGAGTATGTGTGTGTTATTTGGACTTACTGTGTCTCATTGTACGAACGTCAATCGTAGCTCTCCCTAAACGAAGTTCGTTAGAAGATCTCCACACGAATAGTTTAAACGAAGGCGATCAACCCACAAAGCAAAACGAAAAGAAACGAAGTCTTCTGCTCTGAGCAAGAGTGATTGAATATGATTTTTGTTCGGTTGATTTCAGTCAACTATTATTTACAAGGTATACTACTTCCATTATATTGTTACTCTCCTCTTCAAAATAAAACCTATCAAAGCGATTATTATGGTCTATTGCAACTCTCTCAATAGATCTAGAGCAAAATATTACACCTACCTAGTTCTAGTTGGCTTTCAAGCCACTCATTGTTAGCTCAATTTATAGCCTTAATTTCTTGGCCACTTTCACAATTTGTTAATTTGATCCATGGTGCAGCGTCTGTTTTTCAATTCAACAACATGGACTTGACCAGCTCTGGTGGTTGTAGGCGACTGTGGTTTTCATTACATTTTCGATTTTGTACATTTTGCAGTGGACTCTTTGCACCATCGCAACAAACCAGGCACCCTTACCAACTCACTACCCCACCACCTCACCACCCCACCACTCCACCAATGCCACCTCTGACTCTTTCAGCTGGGTGCGACTTAAGCGGCTTTGCTTTTTGTGCCCCGGACGGCGGCAATTTAGCTAAAACGGTGCACGCCTACCTGGGCCACAGAACGCACTAGGCAAATTACTATTTATGTGAGTGCCGGACCGGCCCCACCCACACCAACGCACACACCCACTTACCCCTACTACTACTAGTACACACACACACACGCATACCCTGCCGCTGCCCAGTCAAACGCTCTTGTGTGTGTGTGTGTTGGTGCGGTTGAAATGAGCAAATTGTATGCGATTGTGGCAAGAGGCAGCAGCAACAACAACAACAACAACAACAACAAAACAACAAGAAAATAGCTGAAGAGGAGTGCAACAACCACCGCAGCTGCCGTCTGTGAATGCACGAATTTGGGTCACATGGTCGACATTTTTTGGTTTGAAATTCACTTTTTTTTAGCTCTTTTCCAACTCAAACTTACTTAAAATAAATTAGTTTTACTAAACCACAAAGGGGCAGGCGGGCTGGCGGAACGAAAATGAGAGCGAGCGGGAATGAATACGATAAAAATACAACTAAACCAATGTACAAAATAAATGCGAAGAAATCAGTGCCAATGCCCAAAGGATGCCCGCAAAACAAGCAAGCCGAACATCGGGAGTAGAGCCTTAAATGGACATAGGTCTGTCCTTGGGCTCAGAGCAGGAGACTGGGCCAAGGGCCTCGGTTTGGGCCTGGACTTGGGCGCTGCTGCCAATTTTATGGCCAGACACGCAATTTTCACCCCTCAGCGATGTCTGTGTGGGCGGTGTGTGTGTGTGTGAGTTTGTGTGAGTTTGCGTGAGTGTGTGCGAGTCTGTGTGTGAATGAGGCAAAAGACAAAAGACAAGAGAAAAATTGCCAACTATTTGGCATTGAGTCACATGGGGGTCTGACGGGCCGGGCAATTCGATTAGAGCCGTAAGCGTTAAGCAGTTAAAGCTGCCAGCCAGCAGCTGCCGCTTGCCACTTGCCACTTGCCGCTTGCCACTTGCCTCTTGGCAGTTGGCAGTTGCCACACAGTTTGAGGCATGACGTCAGTCAATGAATCGCCGGACGACGACACTGCCAAGCGCCAAATGAAGTGCAAAAATGACTGGCAAAAATGCGACCATTGCGCTGCTGCTGAAATTCATGTGGCAGACAAATTGCATGCAGCAAACGCTCTCTAAACGCGGCCCAAAGCGGCCTGCGATATTTATAACCAGCCAGAGAGTGAGAGAGACAGAGAGAGAGAGAGTTAGAGCGAGACTTGACAGGCAATTTGGCAAGGCAAAACTCTCAAAGCGTAACTAACATTTATATTTGTCGCCAGGAGTGCCGTCTAAACAAACAAATGTCACACATAACACGACAGCGACAACAACATCGACGACGACGACGACGACGACGACTGCTAGACGACTTTGAGGTTACGCCTCTCGCTCGCTCGCTCACTCTCTCTCTCTCTCTCATTCTGCTAGACGACTTTGAGGTTACGCCTCTCGCTCTCTCTCTCTCTCTCATTCTAAACTATATACATTTATATACACACATGGGCTGGTGTTTGTGTGTGTGTGTGTGAAGTGCTCCTTTGGCTCGCATGCAAATCAGCGAGGCGACACGAGGCCTGCGACTGAAATGAATGGCGCTACAAACGCGCTAACCAAATGCTCAATTTGATGTCCAACTGATGTCTCTGTGTGTGTGTGTGTGTGTGTGTGTGTGTGTGTGTGTGCCTGTGTGTGTGCCTGTGTGTGTGTGTATGGCAATTTTCCCCTATTTGCAAGTGAGTGCAGCAACTAAAGGGACAAAACACAGTTTATTGCCATTAATAATTAAACATTGCATAAATTGAAAGAAAAAGAGAGAGAGAGAGAGAGAGAGAGAGAGAGGGAGAGAGTAGTTAAGTTTATAGCGAACTGAGGCACAACTGCTTCTACTATTGCCACGGAGAGTGGCCATGGAGTTGGCTCATATGGAATTTGATGAGATCTTGATTGCTTGCCTGAAGCTGAAGCCCCCGCCCTAAGTCCAATCGATAGCAGAATTTATAGGAAATTAAAAGACTAAAGAAAACTGTCTCATTCTTAGGCCCAAAAAACTCTATTATTTTTTCATTTTTATTTATTTTATATATATTTATATACCTTCGACTGTATGCCTTGCCCTAATTATAATTGATAATGAAGAGAATGAAAAAACTTTTATAAAGAAAACTGCCTCAGGCTTAACTCTTAAACCTCTATCAATTAGATTAGCTCTATACATTTGATATTTATAGGTAAATGTATATATATATATATTTATTTGCCTCAACAGAAACACTTAAAGTTTCATTCCCCTTATATATTTCATATGTTTCAATATATATGTTTTATTTTTGTTTTATCAACAAAGCTTAACCACCTCATCGTTGAAAGTGCTTTTGGTTAGGGCCATTCGATTCCCAGACGCATTTAGTTGTATGGCCGTTATTGGATTTTTTGTCTGACAAACGCCGCATAACTAAATAAAAGCCCGTCGTTCACTTCACCAAAAATAGCAGCTACAACTAACCGCTGTAACTCAAATGCAGCTGCAACAGGAGTAACAACAAATACAATTGAATTTGATATACGAGCGTGCCGCGCCCGATATGCCCAAAACAAAGCTGGGCAGTCCCGTTGTGAGAGATTTTGTTGTTGTTTTAGTTTTTTTTTTTTTTTTTTTTTTTTTTTTTGTGTTTTGATTTTGTTGTTTTTGAGGCAATCTATTGCCAAAGCAAATTAAAATTCAAATACGTTGGCATGCTGGTTGGTCATAAGAAAAACAAATATATAAACCCAAAAGCACAGCCAGTGAGAAATTAAATGAAATAAATTTACAGTTGCGATTTTTAATCAAAAACACAGAAAAGGCAACAAAAACTTGCTAACTCCCCGTTGGCAGCTCAAACAGAAGATTACTCATACGCACTGTGAACGGGCACACCCACAGCATGCAACGGGTGCAACAACTGCTGCTCCTGCTGCTGCTGCTGCGCCTGCTGCTGCTCCTGCTGCAACTGCTGCAATGCAAAACTGTCCGGCATGTTTGATGTAAAAATCCCTCAACTGAAATAGATTTACGTCACTGGCAGCCGGGCCAACTACGTTTGTTAGCCATTTTTCGGCGCTGGCTTCTAGATCTGCTCTATCTCCCTCTCTCTCTCACTCTCTGTCTCTCCCTATGGCTTTCGGCTTTGGCAATTTATTTGCAAATATTTTTCAGCATCAAAAATATGTGTGTGCTCCCATCCCTCAGCCACTCAGCCACGCCCACTCGCCCACTCGCCCATACGCTGTGCTGCAATTGTGCAGCAGTTGTTAGTTTTTATTTCTTTTCTAGTTTTATTTTTGTTGGCCGAGCTTAAACTCGGATTTTTGCCTGCTGCCAAATTATATTACGCATACGCCATGTTGCTGGAATTTTCATCAAATTTAAAATCAGTCTCACAACAACAACAACAACAACACGAGCACAACATCAACAACAATGCGCTCAATTGCAGCTGTGCTGTCTGTGTGCTGGCTTTTGGGCCCGCTGTTGTCCAGCTTTGGTCTGCTCTGGTCTCTGCTGTCCTGCCACTCAATTGCGGCACCATTGACTAATCTCGCTTTTGATTTTCCAAAGCCATTAGCACACACACACACACGCAGACACACAGACACAGAGGCACACGCCTACGGACGAACGGCTTTGGACAGTGGAAAATATGACAATAGCAGCGACACCTGCACAGGAAGGACACTCCGTCCAGCTGGACACTAATTCACACAGAGACACGCAGCTGGCGCAAAGCAAATCCAGTTCCAGTTCCCAATGGTGCCCAGCCTGATGAGTTGTCACATGTCGTCGCACTCATCTACTATCGCACATCGTGTCCAGCCGCTGCGCTCGGCGCTCAGTGCTCTGTGCCTAAGTGCCTGGCTACTAAGCTGCCCATCTCACTTCCACTGCCCCATCTCTCTCTCTCTCTCCCTCTCACTCACTCACTCTGCCTGCCTGCCTGTCTGCCTAAAAACTATTGAGTCGAAATTATGCAAAGTTTGGCTGCAAATATTTTTTAATTAAAAGCATTTGCACAAGCATCGCTCCGGCTCTAGCCAACTGGCCGCATAGCTTGTTAAATGTCAAAAGCACGCCTCACTGATTTTGCCCAAGTAGAAGGAGCCGCCGGACGACAGAGTGGACTCTGCAAAAAGAGTTGGCATCTACAAAATTCATCTGGCAAAAATTCGATTGTGTTATTTTTTTCCCTCTCCGCTCTCGCTGAGCATAGTTTCGAGCAGCAAGCATGAAGAGTAGTAAAAACATGTCGCATTCACATTCGCATTCGCATTCATTCATTTTCATTTACTGGCATGTTGAGCATACGCCACGTTGTGTGCCAATGACAAGGCTCTGTAACTGTCAGGCTAGATGCGAAGGAGATGGCCCAGAACAGGCATAGGCATATTTAATTTAGTCTCTGGCCGAAATCCAATGAAAATTTGACAAGCTACAATGGGATTTGCCTAACAACTTTAAACTAAAACCAAATCCCTTTATTTTCTATAAATTCCTTGAACAATTCTCTAAATATATTTTCAATCCGCCTTCATCAACTTTTTTGTTTTTAAATATTTAATTAAATTATCACACATTGCTGGGCATTATTTATGTACACATCCCTTGGCATATTTCTGCTAATTGTCCGCTCTTTATATTATTTCTTCCCATTGTGCAAATCAACAGCTCTGTGAATAATAAATTATGCACTTCCCCACAGCAAAAACACAGCAAAAAATAAAAATAAAATAAAATAAAGAAGGAGAAGTAGGGAAATCATAAAACCATAGGCGTGGCCGGGCAAACAAAACACACTGATGACAAAAGCCAAAAATATTGCCCAGCTAAGCAAATGCTTAAAGAACAGTAACGAGTGGGACACATAAAAACCAACAAAAGTCTGCCCTCAGGCGACAAGAGACAAGAGCACAACCGAGCAGGACACACAGTACAGTATGGACTACGGACTACGGACTACGGACTATGGACTGTTCTCTGTTCTCTGTTCAGTGTCGACTGTTGACTGGGCCATGTGCTGCCTCAAGGCACACTCGGTAGAGGCCCAACAACTTGTCCATTTATGGCGCTTCATTTTAAACAACAAACACTCGGCAAACACTTGCCATGGCACTGGCACGCATCACTTGGCTTGATTTTTAATTGTGCTGCTGCGCATTTCAATTGAAATATGAAAAAGGCGGGAGACTGCCGACCCCAGCGCGACGAGCCAAAGGAAGGGGCTGGGCACGAGCTGAAGAGGCAGCAGGAACAAGCAGGAACAGGCGTAGGCAGCCCACAGCACAGCATAGCAATTCCAACCATGGCTGTGCCAGTGCTCAACAGCCTGTCTGACTGTATGCCAGACAGTCGTCAGTCGTCCGACTCGGCGTAGGCCTTTTGAAGCATAAAGATAACTTAAGTTGTCCCCACAGGAGCTGAGAGCACGAGAGGCAGCAAGAGGCAGAGTTCAGTTGCAAACCGACAACTCGAACGACGGCGGCTGCAAACAAATGACACTGAAGTTCACCTTTTTATGCCAAGTGGGTTGAGCCGAGAGCGAGAGGGAGAGCGAGAGGGAGATAGAGAGCTGTCCTGGGATCTGGCGCTTACATAATAAAGTAACTCAAGTGCGCTAAGCAGTGAAAGCTTTTGTAACGGGTTGTCACTGGGCCGACTGAGACTACAGAGACTACGAGGCTCGGTCGGTCGGTCGCTCGGTCGCTCGGTCGGTTGCTGCTCTTTTCTGCCTCTGCCTCTGCCACATTAAAGAAATTATAAATATGTCGACAGAGCCGGTCACGTATAAAACTGAGCTGTGTGTGAGTCGGTTTGCTTAGCAGACAATTAAAAATTCCATTTGTGGTATTTAAAGCATTGCACATGAGCGAATTACAAAGACCAAAGTCCTTGGGCCAAAGGGCAATGCAAATGCAAGGCACAGCACAGGCCTTGCCTTGCCTTGCCTTGCCGGGCTAATGAAATGGCCAGCAGGAGGCGGAGCCCTGGTAAATGACAGATAATAGGCAACGTAAGAGCTGACAATTTGTCCCAGTCGTATTAGTCGAGCAGGCCTCACTTTAATTAACATATTTACACATATTCAGTGTGAATTGCTCGGGAAAAAGTCTCACTCACGTACATTTTATTGAGTAGCCCGTTCAACTAAAATCTAAGCCTGAATTAAATTACATTACTTCAGCGATAGTTGTGAACAATTTTTTTTTTATTTTGGACTATATTGTTTTATACGGCTGCAAGCATGCTGAAAATTCCTCAGAGGAACAAACTGCCGTCACTGACGCCGCGACCGATCAAAATCGAACGGCCGACACCCAGAAAAAAGCTGAACTTCATTAAGCCGGCATACGTAATGCCAAAGAAGCCAACCAGATCGGAGGAAATTGCCAATATGACAGCCGAATTGAATGAGCGCTTGATTACACTGCAAACTCGCGTCGCTGAATGGAAGGCCCTGAGAGAGAATAAGGATGAATAGAGCTTGTTATTAAATACATTGTTTTTAGCCGGAAATGCACAACAAATTAAATAACGTTTTCAGACGGACAACTACGATTTAGGCTTTGATTCATGCAAAGAATCGCGAACTATTCGGGCTTCCATTGATCTGCTTTCAAAATCAACTGAAAATTCTTCAAAGCCCTCAAATCATTTGTCCAGTTGATTAAATTTCGAGCCAAACATTTCGCTGGCTCATTGGCTATGCATGCTGCAGCGCACTTAATTGCATGTTTTAGGCCAAAAACGCATAATTGATTTAAATGGCAGACGCAGACGGGCGTGCAACGCACTGAGCACGCTGAAAGGCCGCTATCAGAACAATTCCCAGTGCTGAAATCCATTCGCCGATCGCCCCAAAAGATAATGAATGGCATAATGGCAGCGAGGCCCACAACTGTTTATTGGCAATGCGCGATTCGGGCGGCCGACCACATGGCGTATGTGTAATATGCCAAGCATAAACAAATAGAGCCCCGGCACAGTCCATAATTATGCACGCCCATGTGAGGCGTGGCGCATTGATTGAACGCCAAATCACTTAACCCAATTCAAAGCCCAATGCATTGGCAACAACTTGGCAACAGCATCTTTTCTTTTACTCATTTCATTTTCCTTCCCTTTTTTTTTTTTTTTTTTGCCATGCGATTTCTATTGCCGCAATCGAAGCTGACAAATGGTCGATTGGCAGCTTAATGGCAGCCACGCTTTCCGCTTTGGCAACGAAGATTCCGAGCTGGCTAAGAAACATGCTAAATAGCAGAATGCCTCAGTGAGCCTTGTTGCCGTTGCAGCAGCAGCTGCTGCTACCGCGTTCTCAATGCTGTATAAATTTTAATTTCCTCTCTGCCTGGCTGCTGGCCAAAGCGGCTGCCAAAGCCAAGCCCCAAGTAAGCAATGCAAAGCAACTCGAGCCCAAACTCCAACTTCAACTTCAATTGCAATGTGGAAACCCCAAAGTGATAGCTGCAGCTTCTCAATTTTGGGCTTGGGCAACAATTGTTGCTGATTTAACACAAAATACAGCCAATCTGCTGTTTGGAGAACGGGGACGGAAGGGGCTGACGCTTTGGATATTTGTCAATGTCCAAGGCAAACAGTTTTGGCACTGCTTCGCCTGCCAAATCTGAATCTGTGTGTATGTGTGTGTGTGTGTGTGTTTGTGTGTGTTTGTGTGCTTTATAGGTTTATTAGTAAAGTCTGTTTAGCAGTGCCTTTAGCAATGATTCGGTACATAATTTAGAGCAAAGCATACTAAGTACTCGTCGTCCTAAGTGCCCGAACAGCAGTTCACAGTCCATTTATGGCAAATATAATTAAGATATTATAATGGCAGAGCTAATATGCAATATTATACATAAATATAAGAACAGCACAAAGAGAGGCAATGGCAGCTTACTAGCTCTAGGGTATTTTCATTCATTATCTCTTTCTCTCTCTCTCTCGCTCTTTTAAGTATATGTCTAATAATTTGTGTTTTACTAATTTACTGACGTCTACTTAATATGCTTGACTTTATGGCGAGGGGTAGAGAATTTTTTCTTCAACTTTTGAAGCGCATATGTTTATCGGCTACATTTTAGCTTCTACAGTTGCCTTTAGCTGGCTCGACTTGGCTCGACTCGACTCGACTCGACTCGACTTGGCTTGGCTTGTAGCTGACCGCACATAAAACAAACTTTGCGGTTACTTAATGAAGCTGAAAAATTGCCTTGGTTTTCTATTTTATTTGCACTCACTCACGCTTGCGCCTCGACACACACACACACACACACACTCGCACACTCTTTGCCGTATCACTTTGCTATTGCTATTGCATTTTTTCCTGCTGCTCTTCGTAATTTTCTTGCCGTTTGCTCTCCCCTTTTTTTCTCCACTTTTTAACAGCCACAGACACATTTTAAACGCTTTGCGGTGGGTGGCCCTCATCTATGGCAGGCGAGCAGCCAAAGCGTCAGCTCTGCCATTTGCCTTCTACTATTTATGCTGAGTGACTGTCGGCTGGGTCTGGACCTGGGCTGCCATTAAACAGGCCGTCAGGCGGCAGGCGGCAGGCGGCAGGAGTAGGTGAATTCCTTAAGTTACCTACTCTCCACTCTCATCGAGTCTCCACTGTACACACAACTTGAGCCGGAGCCTGCTCCACTAGAGGCAACTTTTGAGCCACTTTTACAGCCACTCGCGCAGTCATAACCACAGTCTGTGGCAGGCATTTTCAGGCACTTAACTTTCGAGTTTATCATACCAATTTTTATTTGCATTTTTTGCAACATTTCATTTTTAACTGCCGAACTTTGAGACGGCATATTTCTTGGCCTCCAAGTTTTTCGAACGGTCTCCAACGGCCTCTTACGGCTTATTAAGTGGCCAACTCGATGCTGATGACACCCGTGCGTGCTCTCTCTCTCTCTCTCTCTTCTCTCTGAACTTTGGGTCATATGTAAAGTGAAAATTTAATTAAATACGCGCTTACACTCGTCGATCGCCTCAACTGACCCAGCTGCCCCAGCTGCCCCATAAATAATTGGCGCTGATTTGTAAATGTCAGCGGACAGTCGACGCCTCGAACTGGTCAAAACGGCGGCGACTGTAGCTGAAATCCAAACTGTCCGCCATGTTTGCCACTTCATTCATCTATCTTAAGTGCACACACACACACACACACACATGTATATGTTTATGTGTATATACAAATGTAGCCGGGTCCGGTCGCTGGCAATGGTCGGTCCTGCTGGCGCCATGCAAAGTGCATGTGTGTATATGTGTGTGTGTGTGTCTGTTGTATGCTTTGCTAATTGGCCAAGCAGGCAAGCCAAGGCATGAATAGCATGTGCCTGCCCTGCTCCCTTCGCTCTGCCACCCAGCTCCACCTCTGCTCTTGATTGATTTGTATGGCTTAAGCTGAACGCGCGAGCAGACGCACGATAAACGGTGTAAAATTAATTAGTCACTGCCATGTGCGGCCGCCGTACACAGATGAGTCTAGTATTCGGTTAGCTTGCCGCTCGCATTTGTAAGAGACTTGTATATGAGTGTGTGCGTGTGTGTGTGTGTGCGTGTGTGTGTGCGTGTCGCCTGGCTGTCTGACTGTCTCGCCGACTCCTGCTGCCTTCAATCCCCCTCTCTCTCTCTCTCTCTCTCTCTCTCTCTCTTTTTTGTCATCTATGCTTTGTTTATAAATAAATAAATGAGCGGACTTACGTAGCCAGCGCCAAATTGGCCATGGCCAATCAATTGCAGTCAGAGCAAATGGCCTGGCCATTTGTTGTAGCCAGCGCCAGTCTTTAAGGTCTTTTTCAAGCACTCTTTGACTCCATCGCGCCTGTTAACGACTGTCAATTGATTTGGTTTAATGCGAGACTCCAAACTTTCATTCGGTTCGCCTGCCGCTGGCCAACTAAACAGAAAGTTTGCTGAAAATTATTGACACGCCGGCAACACAACAAGTTGGCTGCGAGCTGCCCAGCTTCATGTATTAGTATGTGCTGCAGCCGCAACGACACGATAAACATTTTATTTCACATATTGCCACTTGCCTGGCTTGCGGTCAGCGGTTCGCTTGGGTTCAGCTCGAAAATGCTGTGACAAGTCGCCAAATGGCGCGCCGCTTCGATTCAATTGCTGACTTCATACAAAAAAAAAAAAACAAAACAAAAACAAAAATAATAAAAAGTAGAAGTGAAAATAAACTATTTCCTCGGCAGCATAAAGTTTATTGTTGTTTATTGTGCAGAAAAGACAAAGTTTTATCTGGCTCGAACCAAGTGCTTTTGGCCAGAAAAATAAACGAAAATTGCATTTAAGAACTTCAAGTATCCCAAATATTTGCCTGAATTGCCTCTTCTGCTGCAAACACACACATGCACACCCATACACACTCACTCACTCATTTCGATGCTCGCTTCATTTAATAACTCTGAAATGCTTGCAACGCCTACAAAAAGCGAGCAGCCTGCCACGAGCCTCTTTCCGCCAATTTGTGACATTCATTGTGTGGAGTACGACGCCTAGGCGGTCTCTAGGGTCTCCTGCATGCAATAAATCAATCAATATCCTGCCTAAATATATAGCCGACCGCCCTGGCCCCTCCAACCCATGGGCTCGTCTGCCACACTGTCTGCGACTCGACTTCGACTTCGACTTTAAGCCCGAAAATTGTCTGACGTCTGCGTGTGTAAAGCCCGCCTGCTTTTCCGTTTCTTAGCTGGCAATTTTTACTTTTTGCTTCTTTATTTTTCTTATTTTTTCTGGTTTTCTTCTTTTATTTTTGTTTTTGATGTGTGTTTGTGTGTTTGGGACATTGATAAACATGTGTCCCTATGAACTTTGCAGTTGTCTCTTGTTTACCGCAATGTTTGCGGCCTGAGCTTTTTATTTGTGGACAGTGGTTAGCCTTTGCTCCCGTTGCCCTGTCGCATATCTCTCTCGGTTTAGCAGCCTGCTGCTCAGACAGGATATTATTGTGTGCGTCTGTCTCTGTCCTGTGTCTCTGTCAAGCTGCTTGCACAGTGCGTTTTAAATCAAATGTCAATTGTAATGAACTCGACTCGACTCAGCTCGACCAGCAGCAGCAGCAGTAAAAAATGCAATCTTCTCAAAACAGAAACTTCACAGATGCTGAGAGATAGAAAAAGTTTTATAGTTGCGCATGCAAACCCAAAGAGCCATTAATTACGCTCCACACAAGAGATATCCAATGCATATTGACTCTGAAGGCGCTCGCCATAGATAACAAAGAGATGAGAAACTTTCAGCTAGAATTTAAATTTATATGCGAATATCTAAGCTACACGCTCGGTGTGCGTGCGTGTGTGTGCGTGTGTGTGCTCTGAAACGTGTGAAAGAAATGGAAATTGAAACATTTCAACTTACCCATGAGATGCGAAATGGACTTGGCGAAACTTACCTGCAAGATAGAAAGCAAATTGTATTAGTATGTGAAAATGGAATAAATGCTAAAAACTTCAACCATAAACTAAAACTGCAAAACAATTTCAGAGCAACAACAATTGCTATAGCAGAAACTAACTTTAGCAATTATGCAGAGTTTATTGAATTTCTGGCCACAGGCAGAGCCTTAAAGCCATTCACCTCGAGCAGCAGCAGCTGCACCTGGGCTCGATTGGTACCTAATTCCCACATCATCAACAATTGACAACATATGAGCCGCATTTTTGGCATACAAACGAGGCAACAAAAGGCGGCACACAAATGCCAAATATGCATAACGGCCGGAAACCAAAACTATGCCTGCCGCACCGCCCCCCGCCCGACAACATCTTACTACTATCTGGCATCGGGCATTGAGCGGGATGAAAACAAAAACCTGCAAAAGCGATAACAAAACAATATAAGAAAATAAAATAAAAGAAAAACCAAAAAAAAACAAAAGAATTTCTGGCACAAGGCCAAGTCGCTGCCAAGGCAGAGCAGAAAGTACGACTGAGTATCGAAGCGGCAGAGGCAGGCATAAAATATTCGGGACTCGAGCCAAGGCTGGGCAAAGGGCAAACAATAAAAGCAAAAACCCCAAGAATTACTAAGTATTTTGTATTGTTTTCAATTGTTTGTTGGCAGCCAAGCATAAATATGATATTGATGAGAATGTAGATGCCCAACGAGACTCTGGCCTGGCACATGCCCGCACTGCCAACTCTATATATCCGTATGCATTAGCATCTTAACGCATTCATGAATTTAAGGCTGCCTTTAAAAGAGAAAAGCAACAACAAAAACAAAAACACAACGAACTTCAATCAATTTCGCATGCAAGCTGCAAATGCAGCCAAGCAAAACGTGTAGCAACACTTCTAATAGCCCACAAGAAGTTGGGATTGGGCATGGCAGCAAACTGCAAAATGGGGCAGATGCAATGATTCGTCGTCGTCGTCGAGGTTTGATTTATTGCCCAACCGCACACAGTCAAACACACTAACACACACACATAGCCACACACACACACATAGTCACACACTCCCATGTATGTATAGCCCGCGCCTCTGTGGCTTTGGGTTAGCTCCACTTGACACTCGCCGCTTTGTGGCGCTCCAATCAGCGTAAGTTGATTGAACTCTGCATAATTTAGAGCAAGCAGCTACCCTTATGTATGTGCAGGACACGCAGACAGGCGAGCAGCCTGGCTGCCTGGCTGCCTTCGGCTGTTGACTGCCGTCATTAACGAAATTGTGCAAACTTGCCCGGGCTGCATCGCTCTGTGCACCAAAAGAGAATCTCAAGTAAGATATTATACAAATAAGCATTGAACTCTGCGGCAAGACTGCATTGAGTGGGCTTTAAGATCCGGTGTGTCTTGCTGAGCATTATAATTCTTATATGCATATATATTCTAGCATCGTTATAAGAGCGCAATTCCAGAGTCAATGCCTAGTCTAGACTCGATACTTATAGTTCCCTGAGTTCCCAAGTTTCTCTTAGCATCTTTAAATAGTTGCTCTCAGTTTGCTCGCCGTTTTAGTATGCGTTTGACAAGTTTTCGACTAAAAATTTTGGGAGCTCAGTTGCTCGGCTGGCTATTAAAAACTTGCAAATACCAACGACGACAACGCGAGCAACTTTTGCTGGCCTCGATGCCGACGCAATGCCGTCGCAATCGATCATTGGGGGTTAATAAAACGCAGGCAAAAGGCTTTTAGAGACGACGCGACGCGGCAAAAACCAACTTGCGGCACCTAGTCAAAGCCGACTTACCGCAGGTGAATGCGTGTGAGAAAAAAAAGGCAGAAAGCGAACCACACCAGCGCGAGAGAGAGAGAGAAAACAAAACCTAAAACTTCAAATCGTTTCAGTTTTTACTGCCATAAAGGAGCGCTGGTATTTATGGCGCTGCAACAAAAATAATGTTGCATACTGCGCGGGGCGCGTGATTTATGCGAGTGCGAACAGAGTTCAAAGTTTTAAATGCCAGCCAACGCATATGCACTCTACACTCTATACCATGCCCTCTGCCCTCTGCACCTAACTGTTTGTAGGGGTCTACAAAGTTGGCCGCAATTGACCACGCCCATGCCGCCCACATGACTCAACCGAACTGGAGAGGGAGACTAAGCAAACTTAAATAAAAACTTGATTAAATATGCACGCACGCACGCGCCCTCAGTTTTGTCAAATGCAATTTCTAAATACTAATACACACACATACACATACATACATACACACACACTCACACAGTGCCAGTGAAATGGCGTTCCCCAGTTTATAATTAAAATCCATTCACGCGCATGCTACAAATTTTTGCCAGCGTGAAAATTTCTGCAATAATTGCACTTGAAGAGCAATAAAAATCGATTTCTAAAATAAATATAAGAAGTTTATGCAAATTCAAAATTCTATACATAAATGAAGAAGACAATTATGATGATTTCGAATTAATTAAAATAATTTTGATATAAGAGCTTAAGTGAAAAATATGAAACGAAAAAATCAGAAAAAACAAGTGGAATCAGATATTAAAAAAATGTATTTTTAAAATGATAATTACTTGGATTCTCTTGACAACATCTTTTGTCCCAATTTAATGTCTTGCAAACTTTAATCTTTATTTTATTAAATTCAATTTTTATTCATGAATTGAATAAATATTTGTTTTATGCATAAGCACCAATTTTCATATGCTCCCAAATTTGTCAATGCCTTTAACTGGTTTAAGTTAGAGCCAAACAATGTCCAAATATGCAAGTGTATGTATGTGTGTGTGTGTGTTGAGTTTTCCTTTCAATTGTTCACTTGAAATGCAAGTGCAAGTGCTAAGGCAGCTACAGCAGTGCAAATCCTGTTCACGCATCCTTGCAGCTGCTGCTGCTGCTGTTGCTGCTGTGCAAGACTTGTAAATTGCATTTGCAGCCAATTTACACAAAATTAAATTGAATTTACGCTACGCTTGCACAAAATATCAATGAATGTCATGTAACAACGCTGCGAGCGACACACTGCAAAAAAGGGAAGAAAAAAATGGAAGCGAGGCAGACAACCTAAGCAGGGAGACAAAAAGAGAGGCTGGGAAAAGAGGGGAGGGGGGGCGGTAGCTTGGAGCCCTGACATGCGAGTCCTGCACGCCCACAAAAAGTCAAACTGCATTTTATCAAAATTCAAATGGTATTTTCTCTTGGCCGTCGTCTGCTTGTTTAGCATGCGTGATAAGCAGCTAGCAAAAAGCAGTTGCTGCAACAGGAGCAGCTGCGTCTGTGGCAGGACAGCACATACATGAAGGACCTCGCACACCCACACACACACACACACACACACATGTTGTGTAGTTTGTTGCATAGCTAAACAACTGAGCTGTGGATGGGGGCGTGGGCGTGGGCGTGGGAGAGGGCTAGTTCTGTGGCATGAAACAGCCGCGTGTGTTGCTGTTGCACGCACCAGGCGTCGCCTTGACTGACGAACTTGCAACTGGCGCTACGGACAAACTTGCGCTGCAAATCACACGACTTTCCTCCTCCCATACATATGCACGTGCAGCAAATGAATCAAAACTTCGGGCAACCAACTTACAACACTCAGCCCCTCTCCAACTCGACAAGTGTTGAAATGTGGGCGTGGTTGTAGCTGCTGGCCATGTTGTTAAATAGTTAGCTGCAGCATTGTGAAACTTGCAACGATTTGCATTTAAAAGCAGAGCTATGGACAGTTGCTTAACTCTCTTCATTATTTTTAAGATGTGACACAAGAAAATTATTGTTAAGCAGGCAAAGAGAGTGAGGGGGTTAATGAGAATTGATTATAGGAGAATGGAAAGTATGAAAGTATGTAGATTAGTTTTACATTGAGGTATACTTTGCTGAAACTCTGAGAAAAAACTGAGAGAATAAACGATTGCGTCGGTTCTTCAACGAGTTCGTTAGTGATCGGCTGGAAACTTTTTCTTCGCTCTAGTATTTATATTGTTATGTATGGGAGGGCTCGTTAAACACCTTCGTGAATACAGTGTGTGCTTGTGAAGAGCGTATGCATTGAGTATGTGACTTATTTGCTCACTTTCTAAGTCTCATTGGGCGAACGTCAATCGTATTGCTTCCTCAACGAAGTTCGTTGAAAGAGAGTCACACGAATAGTTCAAGGCGCTCAGCAGGGGCCATAATCAAAGTCAATAGGCCAAATTAATTTGTACTAAATGTCTTATTATTTTCACACATATTTCCTTATTCGGAAATAAACAGAATGACTCTCCTTTTGAATGTTTCTGCGACACGAGTGTTTTAAAGTCTCAGTATGCCTATATATAAACCTCACTCTTTTTCTTATTCACATATCTATTCAACTATAAAAACTCACATAAATATCAAAGCCTCAAGGTTAATCGCATCATTCAATCCTTTTAAACACTTTTGCCATACGATGCCATTCGGCTGTCATTATCCTTGGCCTGCTATTTATTTTGATATTGGCATTAAATGCTTGGACAGTGCTCAATTGTTATTTTGAATTGGGCATATCGTTCGTTTAATTATTTTTGTCGCAATATGATTTAAAAAATTTTATTGTCATAATTGTTAATTTTTGTCATATAAAGAGCAATTAATTTCAGCCCCAACTACAACAGCTCATTTGATCAATGCTGTTGCTATTGTTGTTGCTGTTGTTGTTATTTACGTTGTCTGCGGTTTTAATCTGGAATCGCTTAAAATATGCAATTAATTGCAATTGTCGCTGCCAGCGAGGCCGAGCAGCAGTTGTCGTAGGCGACATTTGTTTACCTTGCTGCAAGGGCACTACGTTGCACCACCAACAGCAGCATCATATTTTTTGCATATGAATATAATTAAATTGTTTAATTTTACAACAACAATAATGAATGCCACAAAGAATGTCAGGCCACACATACACACACATATGAGCAATGCAATGCAATGCAGACAGGCGTTAAGCAAAATATTTTTGCATTGTCATTAAAAAACAACAAACGCACACACTGAGAGACAGAGAAACACTAGCAGAGTGTAAAAGGCTATGAAAAATAATGTCTGCCTACAGCTTGGCACGAGTTAACACAATTCTCTGCAATGGAATGCATAAAGAGTTTAGAGGAAAAGAGATTATAGCTGGGGTAAGCTGAAATATCAAAGATACGAGCTGAAGAGATGCTAAGAGAGGGAATGAAGAAGAAAGAGACTTGCGGAAAGATAGAATGAGCAAGAGATAAGGAATAGATAGAGGGCTGGAGAGATAAAGAGATGGATAGATATAGATATATATTTGTAGATTTATGCAGATCGAGAGAGACTAAGAGAAAGAGAGAGAGACATCAAGAGAGAAAGCAATAGATAAGTAAGAGAGAGAGTGATAGAGTAATAGATATATAATGATATATAAAGAACAAAACTAATATGGATTTATGTAGGTTGAGAGTGTAAAAAAGAGAGTGAGAAGGAGAGACAGAGAGAGAATCCTTAACAGCAGATATTCCATCAGCAATGAATTGAGTTTTATCTACTTTCAGATTTGTTATCAACGTAGAGAAGAAGCCTTTGTCAGAAAACAATTGTCTTAGCCAGTTAAGACTCATAGCTTAGGGTTTATATCCACAGTCCGACTCTTAAAAACAATTAATATCCTTACAAATTATAGTCTCAGAATTCTACACATCGATTTGAATATACTCCAACTAAAACTGTATATATAAGAAAATATTTAGCTATATTTGGTGCCCCATTAGCATCAAATCATTTGGTAATTACCGACCAAAGGCTGCCACTAAATAAGTAATTCTTGTGTGACCGCTAAGCCAACTAGCTTAACTGAAAGCGACTGCTACACATTTGGGCATTTGGACAGTTGGACGTTGGGACTTGTTGCCCCGGTGGCCAACGTCACGTAAACCAATTGAAGCATAATTAAGCTTATTACCGAAAGCAGTTAATGTACGCTTTCCAAAAATCTGGACTTGATTTGCGGCTGGGCAAGGGCCAAAGTTCAGCATTAAGGTCACAGAAAAGTTGGCACGTGCAGAGCGGAAGGAGAGGGAGGCTGAGGTAGAGCTGAAGTAGAGTTGTACGGATGCATTCACTGGTCAGGCAGTCGGGCAGTCAGGCAGTCAGGCAGGCCTGCTGGCGACACTCTCGTTTTGGTATGCGCACGGAATTCCCAATTAATTTTAATTTCAAGTCAACACCTTGCCGACGATTGCAGAAGTCCAGCAATGGCAGCGAGCGTAATTATCCTTGCATTCCGTTTTGTGGTCTGCTGCATCTCACTCTCTCCCTCTCTCTCTGTCTGTCTGTTCGCTTACATCTCTCTCTCTCTCTCTCTCTCTCTCTCTCTCTCAGTTAAGCGAAAGTGTGCACTGAGTGCAGAGCGAAAGAGTGACTGGCTTAAAGCTTTAAGTGTGCTGCACTGCACGGCTGGACATGGGGCATTTACCTGTGCACACACGTGTGCAGCGACTACAAATCACGTGAACGTGGCAGGCCTGGACAGCGTCTTGTTTGGCATTTACGTGATGCACATTTAAACGCGCTCGTCCAACTTGCAACATGAATTATGCTTCCAGTTGAGAACTTTGCCTAAATTGGCAAGGCAAACTGCAAGGCAACCGTTACGTGCATTTCGCATTCCGCGAGCCTAAAAGTATGCAAAGCCAATGGCACACACACACACACACACACACACACTCACACACAGACACTCGGCCAAAGCAACAGCAAAGGCTAAAGCCAACGCTGCCTTAGCCGAGTGGGTGCCGTAGAGCACGTGCTGAAAAAATTGATTGATGATTGAAGGCAATACAAAAAGCAACGTGTGCCGCACGCCACGCCACAGCTCATCGCCATATAAACCACTCACACTCTATCTCCCTCTCTCTCATACTCTCTCTATCTCCCAGTCAATTGCTACACTGAACAAACAGTGGAATAGCTGACTTGAATTTGAAAGTTAACAGAGAGTTAACAGAGCGTGAATTGATGAGTCACCTAAAGGACACAAAGTCTTAACATAAAACTGTGATAGCAAATTCAATTTCCCCCTGAGCCTATATAGGATCTGAGCATTAGCTTCCTCTTCATTTAAATATTGCAGTTTTATAGAGAATATTTTAAGCAATTTCCCTCATCTCAGAAATCTCTACTTTTCACTTCCATTAGGTAATTTTAAAATCAGCTACAACTGCCTTTAGCTCCACTTTTGCTCAGTGTATCTTTATTTGCGCCCATCTCTTTCTCGCTCTCTCCGGGCCACCTGCCCACGTCAAACGCTGGGCAAACGGAAAATGGCAATTCAAAAACTCGGCAAAAGGCACAATTTCGCATATGTGCCGAACATTATGCCTATGCCACTGCCTCTGCCTCTGCCTCTGCCTCTGCCTCTGCCTCTGCCTCTGCCTCTGCTGCTGCCGCTATGTTTGTCCTACTCCTTGCTCCTCCGCCAATTTCCGGGCACAAATATTCATGTGCAAAATGCCGTCCTCATCGAGGCAGCTCCGCTCTCTCTCTTTCTCTCTCTCTCTCAACAGCGACCGAATTTGCATAAATTTAGCATTTGAAAAGCTATTCAGCCTGATGGAAATGATGACGACGACGACGACGACGATGATGAAGAGCTAAACTCAACTTAACTGAGCTGAGCTGAGCTGGGTTGAACTAAGCGGAGCAAGTCCTCCCCCACCCCACCCCTCACTCATATGCAAACCCGTGTGTGTCTGCGCCTTTTGCGCTTGGGGCGCTTGTATAAAGCCATTAAATGTTTTCACCATAAAAATGCCAACTGCCCCACCAAGTGGGCGACCATAAGCGAAATATATGCGTTAAGCATAAAAGTGAATTATAATCGACAGTCGAGCCAAGATGAGACCAAGTCCACAGCTGCAGTTGGCCACCAAAAAAAAAAAAAAAAAAGAGCTTCTAATGAGCGAAATGGATGAGCGTATGAAGTTAAACGCTGAATACGGAATTGGTATAATTTTAATAGGCCATTTTTGAGGCATAATTAATAAGCATACTTGGATAAATGAGCCTAATCATTTTTATTATGGTATATAATAGGCGGAAAATGGTTAGAGTCTAGGCTGAAGTCAGTTTGTGTGTATTATAGAATATAACAAGCTTTGATAGCCAAGAGTTGGACTTAAGTTTCTCAGAGGCTCTGATATGCCAAAGCCAAAACTGAATGCAGAAAATATTTATTAAATCCGAACTCAAGACGTATTCTTAGTACGAGTTTGCATTATCAAATCGGAGACCTGAACGTAAAAGTTGCTGAATTCAATTCTACAATAATAAATCTAAGATATATATATTTTAACATATACGTACAGATTGTAAATATAGTCCGAAAAATATATTCTGGCTGATAGTTTCTGACACATTTTGCACATATACATATGTTTATCTATGAATATATTTATATAAATATATATATCTATATCTAGCACATGTATTCATTTTCATTTCAAAGCCAATTAGGCTTTTAAGGAATTTGCCCTCTAGTAATCTACTCCAATTTTTAGTCATTTTATAATCTGCTGCTCTTTTCTTGTTCCATTTTTCACCACAAAGATAGCCAAAAATAGAGCTGTATTATTATTATTCAAATTAGATGTTCGGTTCGACTAGCACCGAGCATTGTGCTGCCAAAACACGCCAACTGCACACACTCACACTTACAACTACATATATACACACATACATACATACATATGTGTGCACACACGATCTTATATAGACCAAATACTATACAATGGCCACCTACCAATTTGTTTTGACTAATTTGCGTAGCGCACGGCAATGGCAATTGTTGCTGTTGCTGTTTTTGTTGCGATTGCTGCGCACTGGTTGTTCTTGTTGTTGTTGTTGTTGATGTTGTTGATGTTGTTGCTGTCGTTGATGTTGTTATTGTTGTTGTTGATGTTGTTGCTGCTGAACTGTTAACCGGCACATTACTATTTATTGTTGTTGTTGGTGTTGCTGCTGCTGTTTCTGTTGTTGCTGCTTCGGTCGAGGCAATCAATTGCTGTTAGCAAATTGCATGCGTTTTACAAATTTCGCGCAAATTGCTGCGAGAAGTCGCCGAAGCGCTGATGAGGCCAAGGCCTGACGATAACTGCAGCTCATGTTGTTGCTGCTGCTGATGTTGCTGTTGTTGCGGTTGTTGCTGTTGCAAGCGCGCATAGGGCCCGCAGTAGAGCTGACGCTGATGTTGCTGCTGTTGATGGCGCCAGCGCATGCGCCGCACGCTCAGGGCACCGCAAGGATACGCCACCTGCAATTAGACGGATAAACACTTTTGGAGAGACAGAGAGAGAGAGAGGAAGAAAGAGAGAGAGACAGGCAGAGAGAGGAGCACAACAACAACAGCGAGTGGAACTGCCACAAAGTTTTGTACAACATCAAATAGTAGGAAAAGAGTAAGGCAATAGTAAACGAAACAGAAATCAAAATCGAACAACAACACATCAAACAACATAAATCAGTATATAGAAGTATATATTTGTATAATATATTCTGTAGAAGTTACAGTTAGTTTAGTTTAATTTAGTTTAGTTTAGTTTAGTAGTAGTAGTAGTAGTAGAACAACATCAACAACATCAACAACATCAATTATAGAACAACATCAATATATGAAGTCAGTAACAACATCGATTTATATCATAGTTAAATTATTTATTATTATTTTGTCTGCCTATGTCTGTGTGGGTGTGTGTGAGTGTGTTCAATCAATCAATCTTACTTGATGTAAGACTGACCAAGAAGACATATATATATATATATGCACACAGCTGACAAAAGTTAGGCCTCACTTATGCACTAATAGATCTGACTTGCTTTCAAGACTTAAAGACATACAAAAAAAATAAAAATAAAATAAGACAACAAAGTGATGTACACAAAACACATTTCATACTTACCTTAAATCATTTTATTGATTATAGAAATATGATATATAGTTTGAATAGTTATATACAATATATTCAGGTCAAAAAGTTGGTGTTTAATGCTTTGCATGCAGTGAACAGTCGAGGAAGTCAGGCAGTGAAACAGGCAACAGCAACAAAAATTATAAGCAATTCAATACATTTAATAAATATTCAATATATTCTACATAAATGAAAATAAATTTAAAGTCACGGCCAATTTCTTAGCCTAAGGCAGTAAATTACGGCGATTGTGGCATAAATATTGCTAGGCTTTTTTATGGCACACTTATCTTACACTCTCAAGATCTACATGATAAAAAGCCAGCTGCTATTTATTATATTTTCAAGTAAATTACTCAAATGCCAATGTCGCGTAATTTATGCGCTATAAAGAAGCGCCACGAAAAAATGGGCGAACAAAAAAATAAAGACGACATCAAACATTTTCAATTACTCAAAATGGGTGGCACTATAATTGCAGGCAGCTGTATAGAGGTAAATGCGAGATGTGCTCGAAGAGAAGCGCCAATTTGTGGTATTCATTTCATTCAGAAAGAATATCTATTATGCACTCTCCCATTCGAACTAATGTATCTTTCGTTTTGTAGTTTCATACAACTTCTTCTCTATCCCCTAAATCTGGGCACAATATGTATATTTCCTAGGACTCCTCAGTTTCGAGTAGGATAACGAATCATGTTGCCCCAACTCTAAGCATCATTGCATTGTTTCTGGTCAAGAATTTGATACAGTTTCTTTCTCCATTCGGAACATTCATGCTACTTTCCGAGCACACCTCGCATAAAATACATAATATATACACCTATATTCACATACATCACTTTGAGTGCATTCGTTTCATATTTCGCATGTGTATATATATTTAAATTTATACAAATGCGCGCAAAGTGCCACCACAGCCAAAAGTGACAACAAACAGCTGCTCGTTCAAAGGCAAACTCGCATTTCCGCTCGCTGCGCACTAAAAATTGCGTTGAAAAAAATTGCAAAAAAAAAAAAAAAGAGAAAAATATGGAAAATGGAAAAAGAAAAACATTTTTAAGCGGAAACTGAACGCAAATAACTCAAATTAAAATCGCGTTTGACCAGCGCCAAATTGAACTAACGAAAAACACACAATAAATAATAACAATAAATAAAATTTTTAAATAAATATTTTTCATGCATCCTGCTTATGAAGGCCTTTGCATATAGCATGGACCTATAGAGCATAATTACAAAGCGCAAAACTTTGATTCTTTGTGAGCGATAAGCATGAGCAAGTATTGATTCATGCTCGTTCGGGAAATCAAAAGAGTTCATTAAATTGTTGTGGTAGATGATTCAGTGAAGAAAGATATTTGGAATTTTAAATTTATAGAGTTGGAAATTTTAACTGAATTGTGTATAAACTGTTATATTATAGTTTATTATTTATAGTTTCTACAGTTTCATTAGCCAAGTCCTCAAAAATTTGACTGCTTTGCTTAGCCAAGTCTTTCATGTGAATCATGTAATATCAATCTACATATTTTGTTCTGAATAAATGTAGAATCGTGAGCGAGTATTTGCTAGTGATTTTTGCCTAGCAGCATGTTTTTATGCATTTAATGAATTCAGCTTTTTATTACAATTATATATTACAATTGTAGTTGCAGGAGATATGACAAACTATAATAAATAATAAATTATAGTAAATTATTTGGCTGGCATATCTGCTTTATGCACGTTAAACCTTTATAGAACGGGACTTATCTTGCACTTCATTTAATATTAACTAAAACTTGGCAGTAATATTTAAGAATTTGCTCTTTAAGCAGTAGCAACAGTTGCCACGCAGATAAAGTTGTTGCCGCTTTCGCTGGTGACAATTGCGTGATAAATATGCCACAAGCACCTTGGCAGCAGGCAGACATTTTTTTGAGGCGCACAGACGTACCAAGGATTTCGACATTTTTATTACAGTGTCGGGACTCACACTCTCCCTTTCTCCCTTACACACTCTATCTGGCTCCGTCTGTCTGGCTGTCTGTTTGTGCTCAATAAAAGAGGAGTAGAAATGTCGCGCATTTTTCGGTAATGCAAAAGCGAGACTCGGGACATTCATGAGAAGCAATGTGGCAGCCTAATAAAATATATTTTTACACATGCGCTTGCATAAAATATGCTCTTTGTAGTCGAGCTGCGACCACATTTCATGGATTTGCCACACAAACTTGAAAAAACGAAAAAAGAAAGAGCAGGACTCTGTGAGTGAGCGAGAGGGAGAGCAATGGCAGACAATTTTTATGGCCCGTTGCGGTTTCAAATGCTGCAGGAGGAGCACAAAATTGAAGCAGGAGGCAGCAGCTACTCACATTAATCAAGCAGCGCCGTTGCCTCATTACCAGCTCTGTATATATTTTTTTGTTAGCGCGTGTGTGTGTATAGATGTGTGTGTGTGTGTTAATCTTTGCGCTTTGGCATAGTTCTTTGTGCATTCAGCTCGACTCTTTGACTTTTTATCTGCACGCTTTATGCTTAATTGCTCCTTTGCTACTGTTTTTTCTACGTTTGGCTGGCATTTTCATTTGAGTGCGCACTCAAGAGCTGGCACTTCTGAAATCGAACATAAGGTGGTTACCCAAGCTCTTTGCATACTGCATATGTATGCGTGTGTATGTATGTGTGAAAAAAACTCACTTAGTCGTAATGCCCAGAGAGAGAGATAGAGAGGGAGAGAGAGGGGTAGAGTGAAAGGGAGAGATACGCAGAGAGACACATTCATTGTATGGGCATAGCTCGAATATTTGGTGTCTTTTTGTTGGTCTGGCCTGGAAAAAAGCCGCAAAGAGCAATTCGTTGGTCATAAATTTGCAAAGCGGATTTAATTGCAAGCGAACAACAGGCAGCAGGAGCAGGCAGCAAGAGCCGGCAGCAGGAGCAGCAGGCAGCAGGAGCAGCAGCTGGAGCAGCAGCTGGAGTAACTGCTATGTAAAGTGCAATCCCTTGTCCTTTGGCTGTGCGACATGGCAAGGCTCTAGCGGCAGCATATATAAAACTCATTAGAGCATTATGAGCCTAAGAAGAGTGTGCTGTAAACATGCTTAAGCGAGCAGATTGCCAAGGCTTTAGCCTCTGCACAAACTCTTTAAACTCTTCAGATAATTACAAATCTCTCACCGGCAGGCAACACCTTAAAGATCTAAAGATCTATCAACGCTCGTCTAACAAGCTGCCCTTTTCTTTTTTTTTTTTTTTTTGTTCTTTGTGGAAATGGCATCGCGTGCTGCTCATATGCTACCCACAGAAATCTCGGCCATCTTAATTAATTAACTGATTTGCAAAAATAATAATTAAACTGTCAGTCGCAACCAGCGTCAGCAGCTACACCCCACAGCTGTCACTGCGCAGCTGGTTGGCATTTTATTCTGCTGGTCCGTTCTTCTCCTTTCTTTCCCGTTTTTGTTGCACACTTCCGTTCTAAATGTTAAATTCCTCACGGTCAGAATGAGAAGACACGCCAAAAAGGGCTTTGGCCAGGCGCCAGAACGCCACCGACGCCTGCCTACGTCCTGGCGGTTCGGTTACAGGCCCCCAACACTTAATTAAAATGGCATCCGGCCGCGCCAGCAACAACAACGACAACAGCAGCAACGACAACTACATCAGCAGAAGCGGCCAACAAAACAGAAAAGACTAAAACAAAAACAACAGCAACAAAAAAAACACAACCGATGCTGGAAATAAAAAATCCGTGGCATCCACATTCTCCGCTTTTACTATATCTCTTGGTCGGCGAGCCGGCCGTGTGAGTAAGCGAATTCATTTCCCGCTTTTGGCCGTTGATTGATATGCCAATGAAGCGGACCGAGTGCAGACACAGCACAGAAAGCCTCCGAGCCAAGCCTCCAAGTGCGAGGAAAAAATCTAGTTCGTTAGCTCTTATGCAAAGCGGACAATAGCAAACATTGTGGCAGACTCTCCGGCGCAAAATCAACAAATGCAGATCGCCCAGATAAATTGCCAAATTGATGCAGCCAAACTCCTACCAATCGACCAAATGACTGGCCAACAGCCCAACGCCTGAGCAACGCCAGCTAAATCTTTAGACACTGCAGTGGAGCTGGTGCAAAATGTGAGAGATTAGGGAGTATACCCTAGGGTAGGGCATGAAAACTTTTGAGCTATGTAGCATAGCCTATAGTTGAATGTAAAATCTGATGGGATATTGAGTATATCCGCGTGAAAAATGTGAAAGTTGACTTATGAAGTTAAAGGAAGCTGAATCTATGCTCAAAGGAAGGAATTTTTGAGCAGAGAATGGATTGATGAATAGAGTGAGATATAGTGAGATATGATATTGAACCAGAAAATAATCTTTTTAAGCAAATGATGATAGTATTTGAACTATAAATTAAAGTATTCTCTTCAACTAGGCCCTACCCGAGGATTTCATTCTAGATTTTCAAATATTACCCATTTTCAGCAAAAATCAACA
Organism: Drosophila mojavensis; assembly: GCF_018153725.1. NCBI lineage: Eukaryota > Metazoa > Arthropoda > Insecta > Diptera > Drosophilidae > Drosophila > Drosophila mojavensis. The sequence continues at coordinate 9,771,259 of NW_025318899.1, read as the reverse complement.
ACTGACCTATAACAGCCAAAAGCTTTTCTTTTCCCTACACAGTTTCCCCAATCAAAACCCTACATTGTATGCCATATATAAAGAAGAATTCTTTATCGATTCTCTATCTTTTATCCAATATTTCAGGCATTAATACTTTAATATTCTTTTATCAGGCTATTCAAACCTAATTTACACACACCTAACTCAATTAGTAGAGCATTTTTTGGTCGTTAGCATGCATCAATTACAGGCTCTAACTGCTTCTGCCTGTGCGGCTTGATTAATTGCAGACTGCGGTTAAATTTTTTTCTGCTGATTTCGGCAGTATTTTCTACAGATTTGTCCGCCACGCTCAGTACGCTTCTGCCTCTTCTTCTTCTTTTTTTTTTTTTTTTTTTTTTTTTTTTTTTTTTTTTTTTGTCACTGTGTGTTTACATGGCCACGTAAGCAAAAATATTTTACAGCTGGCCAGCTAACCTCTGGCAGCAGCAGCTCCACTCCTCCAACCCAAGTGCTACACAAAAGATACATTTGCGGCTCGAGTGCGCGTCGTGTCTTTATTGCAGAGAATTAGCAGAGCCCGTGGCCATTAATCAATGGCTGCAGCTGCCTGTGGGGCAGCTCTTAAAGTATGCGCTTTATTATTTACTGCATATATGCACTCTGCTGCTACTGCCTCATCTCTCTCTCTCTCTCTCTCTGTCTCCCTTTCTCTCTTTCTCTGCCTTTCTCTCGCTTTCTCTTGCTGCTTCTCTGTATTTTTTATTCGATTCGGTGGTTTTGCTATGCCGCTTGCTGTTTTCCGCTAGCATTTCTTCGCAGACACTTCCTGGGCCGCCGTCGACTGGCTGCCTGGCTGCCTCCAGTGCACTGCTGGCATGTGTGCAAAGTTACTGCCCACATCCTGTGCACTCAGCTCGAGTTGGAGCGCTGCAGCAGATATTTTTCATTTTCGAAAAAATTTCCGTTATGATTTCCTTGCATTGCATTTAGCCATTGCACAAGTTTTCCGCCCACCCACACACACACACACACACACACACGCATACATACAGAGAACTGTTTGACTTTTTAAATAGAAATTTGAATACGACAAAGCAGCGTATAAGATTCAGATAAAGCCAGCCTGCTATCCTGCCAGCCCGGCTGCCAGTTGCCAGAGTTGTCAGAGTCCGAGGATTTCCCTATTATTTTCAGCTCCTTCTCTCTTCCCTATATATATACATATATATATATGTAGTTTTGGCGTCTTGACTTTTCATTTTTATGCTAAACTGTTTCCTTTTGCGGACAAGCGCATTTCATTTGCACAAACTTTGCCCAAGTATGTTGAAGCGGAAACGGAAGTTATATACTCCACTGATAAGTGCAAGTCTGGCAGATCACAGCGAAACGAACGAATTACATGCACTCCACTCAACTCAACTCGAGTCTCTCTCTCTGTCTCTCACTCTCTCTCTCTCTCTAGTGTGAGTTAATTAAAAATTGTCCCAATGAATGAGCTATTACATTACACAATTGATTATGCTCAAGTGCTCTTGCATTCGCTGCCTGCCACGCCCCCAGCACTTCAACTGCTCAGCCCACTCTACGCTCACAATATTAAAATAACAAAGAGCGCACTTGGGTCAGATGAAAAGGGGAAAAAAAAAGAATGGAGGGAAAAAAGAGCACTGCAAGTAGCACTTTTACTTTGCTTGCTTGTTGTCTCTCTAAGAAAATTTTAATAAGTATCACAATAACAACAGAGACAACAAACAACAGCAACAGCAACAAGAACAATGCTAAAGAGTTGCCAGCAAAGTTGTTGCACAACTGCCGCCGCACAAGTGGCACACAAAACAAAGTTTTGAATGAGGTAGGCAAGTCTTGCAGCTTGTGCTCTGCCCACACGCCACACTTCCTTCGCACGCAGAGAAAATGTAATAAATTTCTATACAAAACGACCACAAAATCGTTGTATGTCGGTGTGTGTGTGTGTGTGTGTTGTAGACAAAGAAAATATGAAAACAAGAGCAAAAGTAATTCAAGCCAAAAATGCTAGGCTGCGGCTATCTATCCATTTATCTTTGTTTGGCAGCAGAAGTCGGGAGTGGGCAGGAGTCGGCTGGCAAGTGCGCTGGTGTGAGCTGAGAAGACTTTCGATTTTTTCTCCTTTTTTCTTACATTGAAACATTTTTGCATATTCAATAAACTTATTTCTTGTTGTCGTCTGCCGCTGCAGTTGCTGCAAATGTTTTATGTTTGCTTTTTAATATTTTATGCAAAATTTCATTTCGTTTTATGAATTTTCGACAATTTATGCAGGTAGATTTTTGAGTGGAGAGCAAAAGAGAAACGAAGCTTTAATATACATACATATAAGCAAATATATATAGTGTATATATGTATCCATCAATTCAATTCCATATATAGTTTTATTTGATAATAAGTTAAATGCAAAATTGAATAGAATTCTGGCTTAATTGTAAAAGTTGTGTGAGATCTTTAGCTTTCATCTAAAGTCGATTTCATGCCAAACATATTTAATTGAGTCTATTTATAAAATATATATCGAAGCTGAATTCTTGGCCAGGCACATGTTGGCAGCCTGCGGATAAAACGTGTTTGGTTTATTTTGCTTTGGCCAACAAGCCATTACACACAATTTCCATTAAAGACTTGTTTTTGGCTAATACATTTTAAATTTGTATATTTCAATTCATTTTTTTTTTTTGTGCCCTCTGTCCTCTGTGACCTGTGGCCTTTGGCCACATTCAAATGGAAAACCAAAAACATACGTTAGTTTAACGTGTTTACACATTCTCTGTGCCAGTGCCGTTGCATTCTCTGCAGGTGTTTTATTTATTGACTGTGAAAATTGTTATAAATATTCAAATATTTAATTTACCATTGCCAGCATTGCCACGCCCATGCAGGCCCGCTGCTAATTGCCGAAATCAACACAATTAGTGAGCGATAAACATATTTTTACTAAAAATAATTAATCACAATTGCAACAAAATGCAGTAACAACAGCAACAACAACAACAATCTAAACAATCAATTGTTTTAAAGTAAAAACTTGTGCAGAAAATCACAATTGCAACTAAAATAATTAGACACAAAATGCACAGGCAAAAATTGAAATAGATGAACAAAAAAAACTTTATGGAAACTTTGGATAGACGAATATTTGATGCTCTGTTGGCAAACCAAATGGGAGTTAAGGTATTTGTGAGTTAAGGGACTACTGAAGGTAGAACTAAATCTTGATCTAAGCAAGAAAGCTGACTAAGGTGATATCAATAGTGATAATACTTTACACAGCTTTCACGTTCAGCAGCATTCATTATTATTGGGAACATATTCTCCTTAAGATATATTTTCAATTGTGAGTTTCTCCTCGAACTTGGCCTCAACTAAGCTATCTACCGACTAAGGCATAAATTATTAGAGAGTATTTCTTATGATTTGGTAGATAGCAAAGTATGAAATATTCGTCAAATGTATAAAATATATTTCAGGGAATTTACAGCATATAAATACTAAATATTATGGTATATACCAAAATGTTACATGCTGCATCTGAAAGCCAAAGAACTCCTATCAGAAGCTAAGCTAACAATTATGCCATAAAATAAACAGAATTAGCATGCTCATAGAGTGAGAGGGAGAGGGAGACAGGGATAGGCAGAGAGAGAGAGAGAGAGAGAGACAGAGAGAGTTTGCATGTACACTCCCACTCCCCTAACACCTAATTGTGGAGCTTAGTTTATTTGTTGGTTGTTTTAACTTTTGATTTATGGCCATTACACGTATGCAAATTAGGTTAACAAATAAAAATGTTTGCATTTCAGATCAAGTTTAACATAATACATATATATGAAAATAATTCTATAGCATACTTTTGTGGGTTATTGGAGTAGAGAGGGGGCTAAAGAGTTCGTGTGTCTACAGTGACTACTAATTAAATGTACAGCTTTTGACTTACCCCTGTTATAGACTGTTTGTCATTGTAAAGCGCCGCCTGTGCCCCAGATGTTGGCGAATTGGCAGCCGTGTTTGTGCTGTCCGGGCTGAAGTAGGTCAGAAAGGCGCAACCTGAAAAAATTTCAATGCACAGAAATTTCATTTAAATTAATTAGCCATGGTCATAGGTAGTTGAACTTAAAGAAAAAAATATAAATATTAAATAAACTTTTTTCAATATAAATCAGCCAGACATATTTCCCTTTTTCGATTTATTTATTTAAAGCTCTCGAATCTCTCTTTGCTAGCCTCTTAAGCCTTTATCTCTTTGCGCCTAACTATTTTCGTGTTTGGCTTGGAAAACATTTCGTTTTGTCGCTCAATTAAGACTTTTGTGTGCCCCACCCTGCCAGCGCTGCTGAGCCACAATTGCGCATAATTTTGTGGTGCTTTGCGTGTTGAGCGCGTCAACGTGTTTAGCGCCGTTTTGTGGCCATTTCATAAATCCGTGTAATTTCTTTGACATTATTCAGTTTTTTTTTTTTTAATATTTATTTGGTGTATGTACATATATATGTATAAAAACAGCAGTGAGCCCACAGGTGTTGCATGAAAGCAGTTTTTGTTGGATATAATAGTAGAGATGCTCAGAGTTATTCAAAGAAATGTTCATACTATCTTACAATAATAAGTTGGTCTTGTATGAGTAAATATGAGATACATTGAATTCATATGAAGTAATATTAGTAGAGTCATATTTTTAGTGAATCTCAATGCAAATTCTTTAGTTTTACTATGAGGCAATCGATTTTATATTAGTAAGTTTATTAAATTAAAGGTTAATCAAGAGAATATTGAATAAAGAACTGAGCAGATTCAGATCTGTTCAATACCTTCAAGATCATCCCATTTATATAAGCAGACCCATATATAACATACAAATTTCTCAGAGCTATTCTACTACTCTATTTATGCTCTAAGGCTAAACCTTTTCCAAGAGAAATAGGCCATATGCATGCATTTGCTTCTCTTGATCACTAACAACATATTCATACAACATGTTCATTTCTGCCTCTCTCTCTCGCTCTCTGCCGTTCCCCCTTTAATTATTTACCTGCTAAGCGTCGCTTCTATCCAATGTAGATAGAGCGTCAGTTAAGCAGCACTTGTCAGGCAACAACATTAACAGCTACAACAACAACAGCAACTACTACTTTCATAGCAACTATGATATGTGGTTCTAAACGTCACACAGCATGGATACTCACACCGCCAAAAACCCAATGCCTTCACTCACTACACTACACTACACTACACTACACTCTCTCAGTGTCTGCTGTCTGCTGTCTCTGCTGTCGTCGCTTCTGTGTGTGTGCCTGTGGTGTGGCCTGTCCTCAGTAGTGTTAACCAGCTAACCACAGCAACAACAGCAACAGCAACAACAACAATTATATTTAATTTTTAGGCAAACTCTCGCACGTTTCTGGCCCGCCTCTAGTTGAACAAAACGGTTGGTTGGCATTGCCTTTTGTCTGGCCGCGCCTCATGCAACACGTCAAAAGTTGAACGACAGGCGGCAACAAAAGCTGCCAACGAACCGGCGACGCGACGTCAAATGCTGCTGCCACTGCTGCCGCCGCTGCTGCAGCTGCCAACAAGCAAAAACGTCTAAAAACATAAAAATTGTCGGCACATTGTTGAAATGCCAGGAAATTATATGCCAGCCAGGGGTCAGCCATACAGGCCCGTTCTATAACCAAACACACGGCAGCTGCCAGTAATTAAAATGACTAAAACATAGCAAAAGCAACAGCAACAGCAGCAGCAGCAGCAACGACATATCAACAACAACAACAACGAGGCCAGGCCTAATGAGTTTATTAATTAAAAATCACTCATTTATATATATGTGTGTATGTATGTGTGCGGCCGTATGCATGTGTGCGGGTGTGTGGTCGTTGTCAGAGCACGCTCTGCTCAAAGCACACTAATTGCAGTCAGGTCCGGGACAAGAAATTTGCCACAAAATATATTCTAAACACGACACCTACATAAAAAAAAAAAATTAATAAAAAAAAAAATATAAAATAAAAAAAAAAACAAGCTAAATTGAAACATAATGTGGCAAAACAAAGAGAGTAGCCAAATATGTAGCATACATAATATATTTTTTTAAATATAAATATAAATAAAAAACTATTTAAAAAAGAATAAAAACTTTTAATGAATAATTAGGATTCAAAAGCGAATAAATGAGTACCAGAAAAATGACAAAATGCTCAGAATAAAAACATAATTACTAAATAGGATTAAAAGTGATCTATATTATATATTTAGTCAAATAAAAAAATAAAAAATATAATTTTACTTATAAGCATTAGCTTTATTAATATCTTAATCAGATTAAATATCATATATAAGCGTAAAGTTATAATGAAATAAATAAGAGGATGAGAAAATGAGAGAGAGAGGAAGATAAATACAGAGAGAGAAAGAAGAAGAGAAGAGAAGAAGAGAGTGAAAGTATATAAGAAAGGAGAAGAAGAGAAGATATCCAAGGCTGTTGCTATACAATTCTTAGAGCTTTCGTTTGAGTTCAATAAGTCAATATGGCAATTGAACATCGTTTGAAGACTATATAAGCAGACCTAAGCTCCTAATCCTAACTAATCTTTGTTCTACAACTTAGCAGAATCTCTCATATTAAGACTCATTTCATACTCAACGCAACTTCTGTCACCACAACTCAACTAGATTTAGCTGCTCTTCACACATGCACCTTTGCACAGGGTATCATAATTGCCAGCCAAGCTTGCCGCTACATACATATTATAGTCTGCCATTTACAACAACCAGAATATACAAAAGAGAAGGAAAGAGAAAGATAGAAAATGTTAGTCGAAACGCTTGTCAACTCCTTCGTCGCGCAATGCTCAATGACAGGCAGCAAAGCTGCTAATGACTTTTAAAATACAATTTTTATAACGTGCCAGTCTCGTCTCGGTACGCTTGCCCTCGGACTCCATTGTTGTACGTTGCTTTGTTTTCATCACAAACACACACACACACACACAGACACACACATATATACACTCGCTCACACTCACTCCACTGGCACATTTGGCGACAATTTGCAACATGTGCGTCGTTGCGAGAACTAGCTAGCGCCAAAGCCCTGGCAGCCAAGTGCTTCTGGTCTTTAGTTGAAGTCCTCCACTTTTGGTTCTGTGCCGTTGAGTGGCCTTCAAATTGGCATCGTTTAAATGGGGCGACCCGTTACGCCGGTTAGTTGGCCATGGGAGCGGCAACTGCTGTTAGCTGCCTGGTCAAAGCAATTAGTTACGCATACGCCGCGCTTAACCCGCTTCACAATGCCAACTGAAACGAAAGGATATAAACACACACACACACACGTACACACTCATACATTTTTGTCGAAAAGGGGCCAACAAAACAAATTAACAAAATGACTGAAACTTTTAACTAAACTAAACGTAACAAATGCGACTAATTGCACGTTCCAAATTGTCAATTGTCATCGCGCTCAAAGAATAAAACCCATTTGACAGAGGTGCATTTGAAATAAACGTTATAAAAATAGCAATTAAAAGCACTTATTTTATGCTGAAGAGACAGACTTCAATTGGTTTAACTGAAAATCGAACTAACTGAAAATTTAAATGAAAGAGAAAAATTTTTATACATTTATATTATAAGATTATAAAGTTTTCTAAAGCTTCAAGTCATTTATCAGAGTCATCTTTAAGATCTCTAGGAATGTTACTCCATTTTTCTTATAAGAACTTAAGGGATATACTTATGCACTAATTCTTAAATAAAAGAAACTGCTGTAGCTCATGAATATACCTTAACTTTATCCTCTTTCAGCTACTCAGGTTGACATATGTACAATTCAAATTCAAATTCCTCCGCCATCTACTCAGATTAGCAAATACAATTTTCCACTTCTTCACCTCAATATGCCATAAATTCCACCCTCTTGCTCCACTTTGCCTAGACATATTTCATTTGGTTATTGCGGCCTTCATTTGGGTTTTCATGATTCTTAAGCACATGAAATTTTTGACATTTGCTGTGGCAACTATCAAAGCCAACCTCAATTGTTGGCTGCCTTGCATTTGTGACTCTGCCCCCTTGCACCCCCTCCCTCTCCGCACAGCTGTCGACGTCGACAAGGCCATACCACCAATTTTAATTGCAACTCATCAAAGCACTCGGCGCTCACTGCTCGCTGTTCGCTGTTCGCTGTTTGCTGTTCGGTGAAGAGGGCTTGAGAGAACTTTTGGCTACCACAAAAGTGAGACCTTTAATTCGCTGCTCTGTGGCTCGTTGTTTAGTTGGGTGGTTGGATGGCTGTAGGGGGCGGAGGCGGCGGTGGTGGCGGCTCTTCTAAGTTAATTTTTTATGCATGCACTGAATTTGAATGACTTTGACAGCAAAGTACACAAGTGCCCCGTCTCGCTGTTTCAATTGGAGAAGCGGCAAACATTCGCTGCTGCTCTGTTTCTTGTTGTTGTTGTATTTTTTTTTTTTTGCGTCTTTCACTTTTGCCTACTTACATTTGCCATTGCGCTTGGCGAAATGTTTTGCAACTTTTAATAAAATAAACTTATTTGCACAATATAAATACATACATAAAACATGCGGCGCCGTCGTCCTGCCAAGCTCTTTGATATTTCAATTTTTCAATTTTTGTTTTACGTTTCGCACAAAAACTTATGCTAATTAAATTCCTCAAGTCGCTTGGTATTTTTCGCAACCAGACCGAGAGAGAAAGAGAAAGATAGAGAAAGAACGAGTCAATTCCCTTTTAGTTTTTTTGCTAACAACAGCAAACCATCAAGTTTTGAGTGGTTCGCTGTGGCGGTGCGTGTTTGTCCCCGTTTGAGGGTCGCGTTTTATAGCTGCGGTCAGTGTGGCCAAAGTGATTCATTAACGGGTTCGTTCATGTTAATATGCTTGCTAAATGTCAGTTTTTGGTCAGCCACAAAGCGCTACGAATGGCTGCTGCTTTGTTTGCTTGAGGTGAAAGTGAAAGTGAAAAGTTTGCCAAAAAGGCACCGCGAGACCACAGCTCGTATACGTTATTTATGGCACATGCACACACTGTGAAGTGGAATGCGAAAAAATAAACAACGTGAAAGTGAAAAACATCAACTTAATATGATTTATTCAAATGCCCTAATGTGATTGACATTGGCAGACGCGACGCTTGGCTTGAGCTTAACTCGGTTAGACCTGGAAATTGAAAGTGTCAGCAGGAAGCTGCTGAGAAAAAGTAGCTCGTCTCAGCTCACTGAAACATTCAATCAGCATGTAAGACATTATTCATAAGATACGGTGTCAGCATTCTTATTCTGTATACTTTTTGAAACTGGAAACTACTTTAGCTTCCCTTTGAGCTGTTTTCCAATTAAGTTTGCCCTTTATACATACACATGCCGTTCTGCTCAACTTTCATAGCTAAGTCGCTTCCCTAATCTCCACATTAACTCACTGTAAAAGATGCCCTCAAAAAACAGGTAATAAAACTTTAGCAAACTCAATTTCCCTCAACGGCTTTAGATATTGATCTAAAGCAGTAACTACTTCAACTCTAAGCCGCCTTAAGATACTGCAAAAAAGTAAGCCCCGACAGCAAATTAACTTTTACACATGTAAAATCTACGGGCCAACTGTGATAAGAGCGCCAGCGGATACTCTATTCTACAGCTGCTCTTAATACGAAACAACAGAACTTAACTCTACTTTATGCCACACTTAATGTAAACTAGTAAAACTTAAGAGGCCATCAGAAAACACCTTATTCTTACACTTTACACTGAAGCAATTAATAGCTGTGCCTTTAATTGTTAACAAACGCAATTGATGTTTCAGAAATATATATATACATATATATTATGTATATATACGTGAAACAGAACCTAAATAAATTATAAAGTAGTTAAGATTAAATGCTCCAGCTGCAGAGAGCACAATAAAAAGCAACTAAAACGAAAACTGAAAAGCCATTAAGCATAACAATTTCCGGAGGGGTGAAAATATATATAAAAATAAAGCAAGGAGGAGCCCTACAATCGGCTGTAACTGACTGCACAATACTACCTCAAAATGTCTTCTTTATGATAAACATCAGCGATTCTTTTTTAATGTATTTTAATAAATCATCTACATAATTTTCTCAGTTTCATAGAGGTTTCTAGCTATATCAATTTTTGATTTGTCAGACACTGAAAGGGAATAATCTAGGCCATTTTTTAATACTTTTTAAGACGAAGCTTTACTTTCTTACAGGCCGCTCCTTTCACAAGAACAACATTTCATATCGCTAATATACCCCTTTTCACCCAATGAGCGAGCATAAAAACAGCCAACTGGGAAATGGGAGCTGGTAGCTCTTAGCTGGTTGCTCTTAGCTGGTAGCTGTTGCCTGATAGCTGCTGGTTGCTGCCGGCTGCCGGCTGGCTGCTGGCTTTTCTTGCTGGTAACTGGAGAGGTGTGCAACAAGCGAAGCTGCACTTAAGACGTTTAACAAAAGGTAAAGTCAGATCAAAGGAGAGAAATGCCCAGCCAGGCCAAGTGAACAGAGTATCTGCTGTGCTAGTGTGTGTGTGTGTGTTGGTGTGTGTTGGCTGCCAATAAACAATAAAAGTTAAGCACCTCTTGTGAGTCGAGCTCGTTGCTGGCATTGTGTGAGCTTTAAACACATAATAACTTAATGAATAACTTATGTAACCCATAATACCTGGCAAATTACGTGAGGCCTCGGCCTGAGCGACTGCGGCAGCGACAGTGGCAGCGGCAGCGCCACTGACTGCGGGCTGCGGGCTGTCAATTATTTAACTAGACGCCTGCGGCATATTAGATAATACGAGCCCCGTGCATAATTCATAGTTGACTAATAAGGCGGCATTTAGATGCCGGCGCGCTGCATGCGGCATGCGGCATGTGGCATGTGGCATGCGGCACCCCTATAGAGCTGCGAGAGCGCGCGCGGCGCGCCGACATATACCCAAAAATTTATTTTCCAGTTTGGTTCGTTCTTTTTTTTTTCTTCTTTTCTGCACGACTCGTGCTTTGTTTGAGTGCCACTTTAAAAGTTGAGTGGCACGCCCCACAATTGCCTGCAAGTTGCTGCTTTTTTTTTTGGAGGGTGGTTTGGCTCCTTTGCTCCTTGCCAGCGTGTCTGTGGTTTGGCTACGACTTTTCGACTATGCTAGGCCTTCTTTTCAATACACTAGCTGCGGGTCACAGAGCTTCGTTAAGTGGTTTGTTATCAAAGGCAATAATTCGGCAAGAAATAATAAATTAATAACACTTGAAATAGATTTATTCATACTATATCAGCACAAAAATACTTTTAAACATCATACTCTACTATATCATTCCAGCACAAGAATACATTTAATGTACTTTCATGGAATGATTCAATTTTGAATTAATTGAATTGTTTTCTACTCAGGAAATTAGTACAAATACATATATTATTATTAAATCATCCCATAAATATATATTGAAAAATATATTATTCATGGCAAATAATACTTTAAAGCAAACTGCATAAATAAATTACTATTTATAATTGATATTTTATTTTATTTAAACTATTTATCTCATTTCATCTCTTGTTTATGTATTTAATTATTTACTTATTTAATTTCTTATTATATTTATTTTTATTTTTATTTATTTATTTTTATTTTTTATGTAAATTTGCATTGCCCTGACAGCGTATTAAAGTCTTCGCCTATCAGCGGCTTGCTCTCTACTTTTTTTTCTTTTTTGCATGTAATAAAGCAAAGTTCAGCGGCCATTATCAGCGAGCACAATCGAGCCAGACAAACCGGACGTATAGACAGCACTAGACACACACACACACACATAGACACATACAATACACCAATACACAGACAATTGCATTGGCAGAAGCGCCAAAAAGTATGCTTTTACTTTTGCAGACTGTGAATGGCCATCGTTGTTGTTGTTGTTGTTGTTGTTGCTGCTTCTGCTGCTGTTTCCCTGGCTGTTGTTATTGTTACAGTTGTTGTTGTTGTTGTTGACTATTTTGGCAACCGTTTTTCGTGTTTGTGCGCCGTTTTCTGTTTCGCTTATATTATTGTTGTACTTTGTTGTTTGGCAGCTTATGAAATATTCAATTGAATTTAATGTACACGACCGACTGACTGACTAAGCCGGGTTCACGGCTAAGTGCAAAGAGTTCAAGCCTGTCTGGCTTGTCACTCGTGGCGCTCCTTTGAGTTGCTTCCACGGCAGCACAATGAATCGGCTCACATAGGAGTTGAAATGAGAGTTAGCCTAATTGAACTTTAATATGCTTCTAACAGAAGACAGACGATATATAAATTCTATATTCTACTTATCACTCTACTTCAGAGTATGTCTATTTACACTGGGAATATTCAAGTATTTTTGTATATAATTCAGCCCGTTGCTCCTACTATTCAAAATATAAATGATTTATAATCTAGGCTGCAGCTAGTCAACCTTTCTGAACATACCTCCACAACTCATCCTTTATTGCTTGCCTGCATTAATAATCACATATCTGCCCTTTGATCAATTTGCAAATACCTTTTAGGTACAGCAGCCGATGCATCTGTGTTATGTCTTTGTAGACAAAGTCTCACAAGACACAGAGCAGGCCGTCTGGCTTATTTTACTTCTATTTTTTTTTTTTTTAATCATAACATAATGGCACAGCATTAGAGTTAATGGATTGCAAGTGTTGCCAGGCTGTGTTCGCTTTTTTAGCTTGCAAAACGGAAAAACTCGTCGGCTTCCGTCCGTTTCGAGACCTCCACTAACTCTCGCCGGTTCCTTGGCTACCGTGCTCTGGTTTGGGCTCCGGTACTGGCTCGGGCTCTCACTCTGGCTGGCGCGTCCCATATGAGCAGCTGGCTCCCGAAGCACATTGCTTAATGGCGCTAGTTGCCTTTTAAGTGTAATTGCCGTGTCCCAAGTGTTTGTAATGTGTACAAATTTCTACAATTTTTCCTGCCAGCCAGCCAAAGAACACAACCAGACATACGTACCATATACCCCTTGCCACTCGAATCATGGCCGGCTGTGCTTTTAAAATTATTACTATATTTGCAAGCATGGCTTTAAGCTTAAAGATTGCTCAAAAAAAAAAAAAAAAAAAAAAAAGAAAATGAACGAAAGGAAATAAATTCTTTAGTTATACTCACTGGCAATGTGCTCGTTGTGGAAGGCCAACATGTTTGGTTCGAAGGGCTTTTTAACAGCTTTTCCCAATGCGAATCGTATTTGTATATTTGTTTATTTGTTTTAATGTCGTTTTTATGGGGCTTACGTCGCTCTAGACCAGCTGCTACATCCGCTGCCCAATCGCCACTCGCCACACACCCACGCACACACACACACTCACGCAGAGTCCGTTTGCTTTTATTATTGCAACCAACTACTGCGCTGACAGTCGGAATCGCGCGTTTTGCGGCTGTGGCGAATTTTACACTTTGATTCTCGATATAATCACACTCGTGCTTAAAGCCGCAACAATTTGTTCCCGCAAACGCCTGCAAAGAGATTAAACAGAGAGAGAGATTGAGAGGGAGAGAAAGAGAGAGCGAGAGAGTATTATTATTTATGGTTAATGCAGCGTAAAGCAAAGTCTGTGCAATCGCTTTCGGGTATTAAGAGACAGACAATGGCCTGTCTTATATTGCTTGTATAATCTTTTGAACGATATCAACTAAAAAATCGTATGAAAAATATTAACAAAAGTAAAATTTACTCAACTGGATTGCGTAAACGGAATAATTTAAAATGTATTTTAATATTATTGATAATGTTTTAAATTGATGGTAAATAACAAGCGAAACCTTCTTCAAGTTTACAGATTTAAAGGAATTTCTTTCATAATATTTGGTTTGCTAATATTAATTTTAATCATTTTTTTTTTTTTTTAATTTTAACTTATCAAAATTTCATATAATTATTGTAAATATTTACTCAACAATTCAAGAATTTTCACCTTAAGTATACGCCTTTCATAGCATTCCAAACCTTTATCATTTTCATTTAAAGCAATACATTAAAGTCTTTGCTTGAATACAATAAAAACAAATTTGTTATATATAAATTATATCATTGTTTACGAAAGCCACTTAGGCAACAGATTTATTACATATAGCTACGTTATCCTATATAGCCTATATATATATATACATTTTTTGTTGGGCTCCAACATAAATTGCAATGCCTTCAATGGAGATGATTTACAGTGCCAAGGAGATGCTATGCTTGCAAAAAGTTAAGACCATTATTTAGGCACAAAAACACTGGTAAAATAGTAAACAAAATCTACAACAAATTGCATTGTCCACGGCGCACACAGTATGGGTCGACTTTAGCAGGCAGCGGGAGGTGGGCAGCAGGAGGCGGGCAGCAGGCAGCAAGCGGCAAGCGGCAAGCGGCTCAGCGAAGCGCACACACACCAAACGGAAGCACATGCTGCGGAAGTCAAATTTCTTCGCTTCCGTTTTAGCGCCATTGCAACGGCAGAAGGCAGCGCCCTTATTCAGCGCAGGCGTGCAACAATCAGAACTAAATGTCAAAAATATATATATTGTATACGAGTTCTGAAAATTCTTTAAAAAAACACAAAAAGAGTGCTTGACAGCAGTCGAAACAATCAAACTGGCAGTCAGGCAGGCAGTCAAGTCAGTCAAATCAGTTAGTTACTCAGTTAGCCAACTAGTCAAATCCGTCAGGCAAACTAACGATTTGAGGCAATAGCTAAATTTCTAAAAATAACTCAATTGATTTGCTATTTTTGTTGAGTTTTGCTCTCCATGTCTTGTGTTTTTGACTAGTTTTGTTATTGATTGAAACTAAATTGAAAGAAAAAAATTAAATGGAGCAGAAAAAGAAAAAAGTCTTATGATACTAGTTGGAGTGGTTTAATTGAAAGTGCTCAAATAGAGGATAGTTGTAGAACAAAGAGAAGGTATAGGATGATTATATACAAAATATATAATACTTGTTAACTATTGCTCTTTACACAAATTAGACAGAGAGACATCCTGAAGCGAATGACGTGGCGATAGCCACAGAAACGCAGGCAGGAGCGGAGCTACAAGGACTCAGCTGTTGCTGCTGATAAGGAACAAATATTCCTTCTGGGATCAGCTACAATCTAGCAAAGACATTAAGACAATTACAGAGAATTCATTTCATATGATAACACACCTTTAAGCTAAGCAAAGCTCAACAATGCTAACATAGCTCATATGGCATATATAATTGCTGAATTTCTAGGAAAGCTCACTACAAAGTTGTTAGATCCCCGTGCATGAGGTAGTGCCAGTCTATAAACAACATAAAAATGCCATAAAAATACTTTGGCATTACACAAATAAGCAACTTGCTCGACTGAGCTGAATTGAAAGTTCGGGGGTCTTGTTATCGTTGTCGTTGCAATCGAACAAGTGAGCGGCAACAAATGCGAGTGTATTTCTGTAAGTATGTATGTGTGTGTGTGTGTGTGGGGCTCACTGAGTGTGTCTGACTGCGCGACTGTGTAGCACTTCCGCTTCCGCAACGGAAGCTAATGAACATAGCCGAGCAGCAGCGACGCGAACAAAATGGCAACGACTCGAGACTCTAAGAAAATGCCAGGCAAATGTTAAATTAATAATAGAGGAGCGCAGCCGTCGCACAGCGAGCGGAAAAACTTCAACGAACCCACCGAAAAATGTTGCAAGTACCCGCTCCACTAAACTGCCATTCGCTGTCTCACTCTTACTAACTCTATCCCTCTCCCGCCCTCTCTCTCTCTCTCGCTCTCTCTCTGTCTTGTTGGCGACAACGACATTGGCATTTATGTGACTTTAATTTAAATAACTTTGGTTGGCTTCAGAGCGTGCACTAATACAATTTTCGAGACTGAAGAACAGACTCAGCAGACATGTTGCAAGGTTGCTTGCCACACGCTCTTCATAACTGAAATATGCCAACAATTTGCGCTGCCACGATCCCATACATATATATATGTATATATATATCCAAAAGTCAGCCAAAAACCGCAAGAGTGCAAAGGACCTCATCCTCATCCCCATGCCCAACCACCCATCGAACCAACACCCACCCACCCCAGCCAGCACTTGAGTAGGCGCAACCGCTACTTAAAGTCGCGACCTGCTCGAATTGTGCGCTGACTGGCACAAATTCAAGTTGTGAAATGAAATTTGTAACGCTTTCGCTTTTCAATTATAATTTAGCTTGACGAGCTTTTTTGATTGCTTTCGTGTATGGCTGAGCGAAATTTGTAGTTATCTGTCCGGCCACGTCTTCGACTGACCTCAATTGAAATTCTTTCGAGTCGAGGCCGACAGGCGGACAAGTTTCCTTACTTTGTGGCTTTCGGCTTAATTAGCAAAATTGACAGCATGACGTTGAGTGAAAGCCATTTACGACACACACACACACACACAAATACACACAGGCATAAAGAGACAGGCGCCGCTTCATGCCAAGTGAGAGCCATGGGCCTAAGCTAAGCTATCGCAGAAAAATATCAAGGTGTAGCCGTCTTAGCTAATAAATTCGAGACTTTGTAAGGCGCTTCAAATCGCAAAAGAAACGTCAATTAGAGGCAATCAATAAAACAGCTTCGATTTAATTGCTGCGAGTGACAAGAAAACGTTTGACAAGTCATTGTAACTGAAATAGGGCCAGTAATATTATTATATATATTTTTTATAATTTTTTTTTTTTTTTTTTTTTTAATGAAGCTTGAAAGCCTTCAATATTCTTGTATATAAAACATTTCGAAGCAGCCAAACTTAAGCAAGAGCTAATAAAGCTCAGCCCTGGCTCAAGATTTCTATAAATATTATTTAATAATAATTAAATTTTATATAAACTGTATCAAAATGAGCATAATGTTTCCTTATATATACTCCTGATTTATTAATAATTAAATTGTATATAAGCTATATCAAATGGAGCATAAACCAAATTCAAGCAAGCCTCAGGCTGCTCTCCAAAATAATCTTTAGCTTTAGTCTGCCTATCTGTGTGTTGTATTGGAAAACTAATGCATTTTGCTTTAACTAATTAGTGGTAGCTGGAAAATCTCAGTATTAACACATTGTTGGAACCACTGAGGCGCACAAGTTTCAACAGCTTTAATGAAACACATTTACTAAGGGGCATTGAAACTTTAATGAGCGCCCAAAGCACATTGAACGTAATATCGATTTTGCTTTTTGCTAATTTTCAGCTAGTTAGCTGTTTTTGCTGCTGTTTTGGCTTAGACGTTTGCTACATTTGCCACATTTTGCTGTTGTTATTGATACACACACACACACACGCACATATATAAAACACCCACACACAAAAGCCAGGTAGACTGCATAGACACGTGTGCTATGGCTATGGGGCCCAGACGAACGTAAAATTTTGTGCTTGCGCCCCACCTTTAACTGCGGCCCTGGCCCCAGGGCAACCACCCGCCTCGCACTGCTGCTGGCCATGTGGGCTTTTTTCCAGCTACAACTTTCTGACCAGTCAAGGCAAACAGTCGGCACATTGTAACAAAAACAAAGAGGCCGCCGTACGTCCTAGCTGACTGACTTGCTGAGTTTTCTTATTCCTGCCCATCATCAGCCTTTTTTTAAAGCTTTTTTCGCTGTTGTTGTTGTTGTTATTTTATGTAGATACAGACGTCAGTTGGAGTCAGTTTTAGTTTTGCATTTGCAAGTCTGCCTGCCCCCCCTGAAACTACCCGAACCCGAACCCGATACCAATTCCAATTCTGAACTCCAGGCTGATTTTATAGACCAGCACACATTGTTCGAGTGTATGTGTGTGTGTGTGTGAGTGGGTGTGTCTGTGTTTCTGTGTGTGTTGTGTGTTGGTTAGAGAGTTAAAAGATTTTAAACCCTTAATGATGATGATGATGCTGATGCTGGTGATGATGATGCTGTTAAAGGTATCGTGTGTTGGCTTCAAACAAAGCGCTTTGTTCTTCCTGTTTTTGTTGCCGGCTGGTTCTTATTGGCTAACTGCTGTTGACTTATATTACATGAAGTTTTCATTGCTGCAGCCATTGTAGCCGAGGCCAAAGCCAGAGATAATGCATTGTTTGGGCTTGTTGTCTAGCCACGATGAGCTGCTCCTGCTGCACCTCCGACCGGGTTTACAGCCTCCTTTTGCTCTGCAAGCATAATGGAATTTTCATGTAAACAATTTGCATGTTTTCAACTCTCTCTCACACATACATACACAAGGCAAATACGTATCGATGTGGGAGCTGTAAACGAGCGAAGCTGGGAAGGGAGCAAGTCTGGAGGTTCTACTTCATCAATTAACACATCAATTTTAGGTCCTTTGTTTGTTTGTCCCTTGGAATTGGTATCTAATAAAGATGTGTTTCTATCGCTCTATTATGCTGAGCTGCACAAGTGTGAAGTACTAAAACCCGTTTAAATTAAGTCTGAATAGAAAATTGTAGCAAACATTTTTCATCTCTGTTCGACAAATATGAGAAATTGAATGTGAACTTAAGACTAAAGCAAGACTGAGCTTGGCTGCTCTCATTTAAGTGAGGCGCCACAAAGGCTAAGCATTTTGGCTGGGCACTTAACTCACATTACGTATACGTCGCATGCAACAGCAGCAACTAATTGCCGCTGCCGCTACTCCTGCCGCTGCCGCTACTCCTGCTGCTGCTGCTGCTGCTTTTGTGGGGCATAATGCTTTATTGCTTAATGTTTGCCAGCTTCTCATTAAAATTATACGAACTAGCTGGTGTGGTAGTAAGTAGCAGGTACTACGACTATTTACCGCCAAATAGAAAAACGAATTTAATTAAAATTTATGTATGCAAACATACACAGACATGCACACACACACACACACTCACACACACACACATTCAGAGCGCAGGAACAACAAACATAAGGAAGGCAATTCGGCGGCTTTCATTAGGAATAGTGGAGTGGAATACGTTGGGCAACTGGGCGACAGTACGAAATTTTTAATTACTCGTCGCTCAACTTTCAAAAACTGAAGCAGTGCGAGCTCATTTTGAAAATTTTCATAATTACTCGACGCTCAACGACTCTGTTGGCGGCAAGTCAGTCAGCGCGCTGAGTCAGTAGTCAGTCTATGGACTGGAAGCTTCGAGCTAGATGTTGCAGCTGGACTCGGCACGGCCTGGCATGGACCTGTGCACGGAGCAGGAGCCGTACCTGAATGCGCTCCACGTTGGCTCAAGTGCACTCACATGCGCAGCGACCAAAACTAAATGAACTTATGCACACACACACACACGCATACACACGCATACACACATACACACACACACACACACACACACATACACACACACACACTCCCACACATATCTACATGACTGCGAGTGTGTGGCTTCGCTTGAGCACCTGTGCTGCCCCAACTGCTGTCTGCTCATACCACGCCTCTCCCCCTGCGCCCAAAAATCTGAGCATGGAGACGCTAGATGAGAGCTGCGCGCACTTGAAACTAAAGGCTAAGTAGTTGCATTCATATAAACATTGCCCGGGCACGGCAGAGCTCCTCTATCTGTGCAGACGTCGACGTCTATTTGTGTTCATATTTTGCATGTGTGTGTGTGTGTGTGTGTGGGTGTGTGCGTCTGCCTGAGCACAAGTTGAGTTCAGTTTTGTGGGGGCGTGGCAGCGATGAGTGGATTGCCTGACGTGTAATTAAATTTATTTCATTATATTATTATGATGATATATGGGAAATGTGTTGTTTTTTTTTTTTTTTTTTTTTGCATACTCTGCCTGAAACAGTTTACCAGGCAAGGACCTTCATGAAGGCTTTATAAGTGAAAGAAGTAATTCCACTATTTATCATCATTTTATGTGGGAAAGCCTTGGCTTTAAGAACGTTGCTCAATGCAGGTTTGAAATTCAGTATTTGGCAATGTTAAATTATTCGGGCATTGAAATCGTTTCACTTGACCTGTGCCACCCTAAAAAGCTGTTTGCAGCATCTTGGCACTCGCTTTGGTCTCCTGCCCCCACCTCTGGCCCTGCGCCTGACCCTGTCCCTGTCCCTATGCACACTCAACACACGTTCAACACACACTTCGATTGCTGTGCAAATATTCTTCGCGCATGCCACAAAACAACAACTGCGGCCGAGTCTTCGACTCCAGTGTGTGTGTTTATATATATGTGTGTGTGTGTGTGTGAGCTGGTAACTCGAGCATGAATGTCTCGTCCTTAAGCACACATCAATTTCAAAACAATAATTGAAAATTGCAACAATTGGAAATGTTCGTTCGGTTTTCTGCGCCACGTACCATGCGAAATGAGAGTGCGGCAAACAGAGCCAAGGCGAATGGACAAAATGCACAACCAAAAAAAAAAAAAAATATATATATATATACTCGCAAGGAAATGCCAAGCAACTATTTGCAGCAATTGTTGCACTCTTTCTTGCTGTTGTTGCTGCTGTTATTGCTTGACTCGCTGTTGCCATTGCGGCAGAACGATATAAAGTTGTGCATTTTATTATTGTTCACGCGACTGCGAATTGAACTCGCAGCATCTCTGACTTTCCACACTGCAGCTTTAATGTTAAAGAGTTGGTGTTAAAATATTATGCTTCCGCTCGCTTGAATGCCTCTATCATTCTCATCCTCACTCACTCACTCACTCAATTGTCTGATATATTTTTAAATATTTTAACATTTTTGTGACACGCAAAGTTGACTGGCACAGCGCATAAATAAACAATGTTGGCCAACATGGCAAACATGGCCGGCACATAGAAAATGAATTAACAAATAAACTGCTTTATAGATTTATTATTTATAATTCGATTACAATAAAGCCAAATAATAATAATAAAAAAATATAGTTTGGATTTTTTTATTTTCTTTTTGTAATACTATCAATATGCATTTGTTGGGACAGTGAAAGAGAAAAATGCGAGTTGATTGTGTTATGAAAATGGAAATTACAATGTTTGAGCATTTACAATAATGAAAATCGCATAGAAAGGCGTTTAGTGAAGAAATAGAATGAAGTATAGAGAAAAGTGCAATTGGAAATAAACAAAATTACTCTTAATTGTCTTGAGTGTATTCCAAAAATTCTCCTCTTAAGTGAAGAAGATATGGAAATGGTATAAGTAAGTTATCTTTATAAGGTAATTCATTTTCGAGTCGATTCGATTTCGATTTATTGAGCAAACAAACCCAAACTTT
Organism: Drosophila mojavensis; assembly: GCF_018153725.1. Taxonomy (NCBI): domain Eukaryota; kingdom Metazoa; phylum Arthropoda; class Insecta; order Diptera; family Drosophilidae; genus Drosophila; species Drosophila mojavensis. The sequence continues at coordinate 9,750,057 of NW_025318899.1, read as the reverse complement.
ATAGGCTATGCTTGTATATTGACTTGCATTACTGTATAATAATAGATAGGCCAATAAAGAGTAGAAAATCTGAGGTAAAATCTTTTAAGATTCCTCTGCCTTTTTTAAATATATACAAAGGGTATCTACTCCTGGAGTCAATCCCTGTTTTTGTATTTAGTTGGAAGTGAGCAAATATTAATGCTCATCATTTAATAATGTGATATGTCGGCTGACAAGCGCAACGACAGGTGAGTGACTCTTTTATGCATTACATTTTGTTTTGCTTTTATGCACATAAATACATCTATATAAATGTACAGATATCTACATATGTTTGTAGGTCTTTTGTGCTGTCTGTTACCGTCGCCGCCGTCGCGTTAATAAAATATTCAAAATTTAATTTTCATCGCGTTGCATTTGACACATTTCAATAAAAACAATTACTACAACAATTAAGTTGAAAAGCCGCCACAGCGGTTGCCATTTTATTTGCTGTTACTGGACAGCCAAACAATGCCTGCAAAAAAGCACTGTCCCGCTCAACCGCTCAGCCGCTCACCCGCTCATCCAAACAAACATTTATGCAGTTTTAATTATAAATGCATTGTTGCATTTTAATGAGAGTTGCCAAATGTCAACAGTATTGGCCAATAGAATAACAAGCGCCACAACAGAAACCTGTTTCAATTATCAGGTAATGAAGTGTAAACTACTGAAATGCAAAGCTGACTAGATGTAACTAGTGCATAAAATGGAGGTAAATTAAGTATTCCCTTTATATATATGTATTAGATGAGCATATTTAAAGCCTTGTCTAATGAAGGACTCTGATTTAACATCCCACATAATCTATTTGCAGCTAAGTTCAATTGAAAGCCACATTACTCATACGCCGCATGCTCCACTATTTGACCCCACAAATAACGAGCCCAGACAATGGCCCCCAAGCAAAGCCGAGGAGAGTCCAACCCAGCCTCGCCCCGCCTCGCCTCGCCTCGCCTGGAGGGCCATCCATTGTGCTGGCATTCAAAGTCGATGGCGGAAATGAAAATTGAATTTTATGCAAACACAAAAGCCAATTGAAGTCAATTATTGTTTATGTAACTAATTTTATTTAAATATAAGTCAATTCGCATGCAGCAGACACGAAACGAAAGGCGAAGTGGAAGCAAAACCGAATGAGAAGCACAATGAGAAACAGGAAGAAAGAACAATTATCGAAAGCCAAGCGAATGCTGAATGCTCTAACTGAACTATTGAGTGTGAAGTGAATGTAGGCAGTGCTCTGAAGGATATATAGTCAGAGAAAAATAAACAGAGCAAGGCGACAATGAGCATAGCCCTCGGCTCATGTAGCCTATGAATGAATATGCATAAATATTTACCAAATGTCTCCCGAATGTCGCTAACTAACTGCTCAGCGTAATTTTCGTCGATTGGCCCGGCGCTAACTGTGACCCATTTTGGAAGCTGGCAAAGGGCCAGTTCAAAATCACCGAAAAAAAAACACACACACAGAGAGAGCCAAAGAGCAAGCAAAATGTCCTTGGACCTAGTGAAAATTGCTGGGGCCCATCCATCAGCTGTTTGTTTTGTTGAGCGCAGCGTTTTCAGCTTTTTGTCGTTCCGCTTGTGGGATCTTCGCCTGCTTTTTTTCTCTCTCTCTCTCCCTCTCTCTCTCTTTTGTCAGAGACAGCGACAAAGTGCAGCCCCTAGCAATGCAGAGCGGTGTGTGCGTGTGTGTGTTAGTTATTTTGATTGATTGCATTGTTTCGTGTAACAAATTTATTTGTGCCACGCCCACTCAAGCACTTAAAAGCAAGAGGCCCAACAGCAACGGCAACAGCAAAAATTGGATAGCTACATCATTGTCAGGAGCAGCAGCAGCAGCAGCAGGAAATTGTCAAAGGCCGCCAGCGACATGTAGGTAAAGTTTAAAGCCAGGCGCAGCATCATTATCATCATCATTATCATTATTATTATTATTATTATCAGCATCAGCCTCAGCATCATCATTGGCATCTTCATTGCTCTCATGGTTAACCATCATCTTTGGCACAATCTGAATGACGTTTTGTTCTGCTTCCTCTTCACTTAGCCAGCATCATTAGTGAAAATGATTTCTTATTCAAGGCTCGCCTTGGCTCAGCTTCTGCTGCTGCTGCTGCTGCTTCTGGTTTTTCTTTAGCTTTGCCTGAGTTTTTCTTTTTACTGATTTCTTCGCACTGTTGTCATGCTTCATCGATTTTTTATGCTTTGCTGGCTCAGTTGATGGAAATTTAGCCTGTTTTTCTCTATATCTCTCTCCATCTCTCTCTCTTCCACTTACTATTTTAGTCGCCTGCACTTGAAGAACCAACAGCCAACGCATTGGCAGTCAGTCTTTGGCTTTTGCTTTTGCTTTGGCTTTGGCTCTGTCTCGTAATAATGTTGTATTTGTTTTGTTGGCCCCCGAAAGTTTAACATTTGCTTTGTTATCTTTAATATTGATTGTGTGCAATATCTCAAGCTATTTTCCATTTTTGTTTGCCATATCGAAATGTCATGGCACAAAAAGAAAAGAAAATAAAACCAGTAGAGGAAAAACCCTTTTGGTTTTATTGTGAAACAAAGAAACGAACAGACTAAGGACAAGTCCATTTTTACTTACTGACAGCAATTGTTAGACAAATTCCGCAACATTTCAACCATTTTTTGCTCTCCGAGCGCAGATGGCGGAAGATTCGAAAAGAAACTGCTAGCTAATGAGCGAGACATAAATATATACCTAAGACATTTTTCATTTAATTACACCAACATATAAGACAAACCCCAAAAGGAATTGAAATTTATAGATTATTATTTTCGGAGCTATATTTTAAATTAAAATCATTAGCAAAGCCAAACTATTGATGCCCCAGTGCCCAGGGCGAGCAGTTGCTGCTTTGCTCCAACTGAAGCGGCGGAACCAAAAGGTCTCATTTGAATTATTTTCGTTCTCCCTCATGAAGAAAAAGAGGAAATAGGGCGGCATCAAGGACATCTGATGCGTATAGCTAATGATGAAACCGCAGCGTTTCTTCTCAGATCCATTCACAGCGAACTTCGGCTCTTTGTTCATAAAATCGACAGTCAGATCTGTGAACTTGTGCGCATTGTTGGGACCGCTGCGTATGCGAATCTGGCCGGGATCGTATTGATGCTGAATTAGGTAGCGCATCAGCGAGGTCACGTGCGGCATGTAGATCCAGAAGAAGGTTTCGCCATGCTTCAGATACTGTCGATCCTGCAGTAAGGTGCTCTTGTGAGCGTTGATCAAGTTGAACGGCTGGCGCAAGTGGCTCATGCGTAAGTGTCCGGAATCGACCCTAAAATGGCCGTCCATTAGCTTCTGCTCCTTGTCGCGCAGCGAGGACTCGACGCCAATGTGCTGAAACTGACTTTGGGAGGCGCGTATTGCATACCTTTGATAGTCATTAATACACTCCTTGCTGTGAAAGCTATCCCAGCGGCAGCATTTGAGCTTCACATACGACTCGAGCAGCCAGTCGATGGGCTGATCATTGTAGAAGTTCTGCACGTGAGACAGAAACGGTTTTATCTCCGTCGAACGGAACATTTTGCCAATGAAGCCCAGGTCACAGAAACTCATGACAATCCATTGACGATGTCGTGTTTCTGCCAAACGAAAGTTATTTTGCATTGTCGACAATTTGATGATATAGTCCAAATAGCCCACAGCCGGCGTCAAATCATCCTCGAGCTGCAGATAGTAGCTGCCCCGACTTGCTGCATAGGTCATCAGGTACATGTAGTCCAGATTCTGTTTGGTGCGCCAGCGCACGCGTTCCGGATCGTCGTGTAGCGTGATATAGATCGACGTAAAGTCGGGATAGTAATTGACTGGCGGTGAGATGACATCGATCAGACCGTCATCCAAATAGCGGCCAAACTTCCCATTGATCTCCTGCCAAATGGACTGCACGAGTGAAGCGTCTGTCTCACCAATATAGACGACGATCAGGCAATGGCTGCGCTGAAATTCTGTCTGGTACTCAATCAGCTGCTCCAGCGTTTGCTCCAGATACGTTTTATGCTTCCGATGCACCGTGGGCACGCCCAGCACATACTGCACATTCTTGCGCCCATTGCTGTAGCTGAAGCCTAGCGTCAGTTGCGGCTTCTCCAATATGCGCTTCCAGCTCGGCTTCCCCTCCGGCTCACGTCTGAGCGTCGCATAGGCTGATGGCTTCGTCGCAGCTCGTGTGAAATTCGTGTAGCTCGACAGCTCTGTGGCATAATTGCCAACTGTCATTGGCACTTGCTGGTCAACAGGCTGCGAATCCTGCGGCTTGTAGAACTGGTTGAACCACACGATTATCGCCAGCGTCCATAATATAATAATTAACAATAAACAGAGCTCAAAACGAAACTTAATGAGCCTCATAATCTCAATAATCTTGACTATGTGGATTCAGTTAGACGAAAGAGTTTGAAGCAATCTGTGAGCAGCTCAGGCAGTGCTTACTGAGGCAGGCATTCGCCTCTTGATGTGGAGATCTTAAACTGAAATATCACAAGCTAACCAACTTTAAGCCTTCGAGGGCAACTCTGACCACTCCGGCATAGTACGCCCAGCAATCCACATATCCAGCTAGAGGAAAAACTCTTTTTGATGTCTCTAGCGCTGGCATAAACACAGTAGCATGCCAAAGCAGCTATTTCTTTGGGGATTCTTTTTCTGCCTAAACGATAGAAAACTCATGCGAAAGACAAACAAACTGAACGCAATGGGCGGGCGAGCACAAATTCCCTTAAGCAATGAATATTTAGAATTCCGCTGTCATTTTTGAACACGCCCCAGAGAGATAGAGAGAGAGACAGAGAGCGCATGGGAAACACAGCCAGGCAATGCATAAATAAAACGCGCTCAAATCACAATTTAATGTCGTTCAGAAAATGAGACTCTCATAGACCAAAATCCCTATCAAGCGAAGCCATTAAAAAGCAACAACAGCAAAACTTAAATTGAATTCGATTTAAACTTTGCGCTCTGTATATGTATTTATGTGTGCGTGTGTGTGTGTGTGTGGGCGTAGGAGTATATGCCTGAGGTTAATGTCAATTACCTGCATTATTTATAAAAATTCGCACGTGATGATAAAAATTTATGCTCCAGACACCATGCTGACTTGTTCTTTCAGCTTTTGTGGCACGCGAGGCGGCCAGTCCCCGGTCGAGGGTTCGCGCATTAAATAAATAACCGAAAAACTTTTCAACTTTCATGAATATTAATAACAGCAGATTTTTTAAAATATATACACACACATATGTGTATCTACATACACATACAGAGAGAAGGCATCAACGATGGCATCCAAGTGACAGAGTCAACGTTTGCGTCGCGTTGCTCATACGCCGCGTTGTCCGCGCAAAATGTAAAATGTGCATTTAAATTGAATTCCTTAATGAATTCGCAGCAACGCCTGACCACGAACCACCAGCCCGAGCACCGACTGAAACAGACAGCCCTGAAAGGTGTTGCCCAATGCGACGCATTGCGCTTTTTATCAGATTACAAATTATGCATTTGAGAGAAGAAATCAAATGAAAAAGCAGCCATAACTTGCAGTCAAGCTCTGCTATGATTAAAGTGAATTTACTCGTTTATTTTATAGATATTTTCTTAATATTTCCCTGAATTTAGGCAAGCTCAACTCTTAAGCTAGAGCATTCAAATTTCGTCCTATACTATGTACAATTGTATTTTGCATTTTATTACCCACAACTGAGCACGCTCCCCCATTTTATTTTGGGGCGTGCAGGGGCGTGCATACGTAACTTTTTGAAGCGCGCAGCGAGAAATTATGCAAAAATTCAAAAGCATAAAGTTTGGCAATGCAGCAGCAGGAGCAGAAGGAGCAGCAGCAGCAGCAGCAGCAACTCGACTTGACTCTTAATTAAAATGCATTAAGTTGGGCCAACGGGCCAAGCGTCGGCCACAACATGTGACCTCAAGTGTTAACATAAAAGTTGAGCGCATAAAAAGGCGAAAAATGAAAACTAATCTGCAAAATCTAAAATTTACTAACGAACTGCCATTGTGCCGGAAAATGCAGCCAAAAAAAAAAAAAAATATATATATATATATATATATATACATACAAAAAAATTAGATTAAGTTTCTATATATATATTTTTTTTATTATTATATATAAAATATTGTTGTTTTTTTTTCTGCCCTTTTGTAGCTTTTGGCTGGCATCTACATTGATTAATGGCCGAGTGCACGAGAAATTAAATGTAACGCCACATGAACTGAATTTCTAGCCGCAGCCATAACTAACTAACTGATGTGCCTATGGCTTTTGATGCTCCGGCTCCGGCTTTGGCTACTGCTCCAGCTCCGGCTTCAGCTCCGGCTCCGACATATGATAATGGTCAAATTTTTGCACATATTTTCCCACAGTTTTTATGCCCCATTTTTTTATTTTTCTCTGTGTGTTGTTTTCGCTGGCCAACCGACAAACACAACACGTAACATGTGTTTTAGTTTATAACAACGGACCCAAACAGACGTAAAAAGCATATGAAATATACAAAAAGAGGCCGGGCATAAAAACATTTTTAGGCAAAAATATGCGATATTAAATTTTCATTTGAGTTGAGTGGAAAATATTTGCTGTGCTGCATAGCAAAACTATTTTATATGCTGCTCTTAGTTTGAATATTTCATTAATGAAATGGAATATATGGAAGATAGATTTATATAAAATAGTAAAAACTCAGGTTCAGACTGTAAATTATCAATTAAGACTAATTAATATACTATTATTATTTCTTATTCCTTCATTATTTATTTCTTCCTTCTTCATTTCTGTCAACTGCTCAGCACTCTCAAAACTAATCTACCCCATTCGAGCAGCCCTTTGTTAGCAGCGTATTTCTGCTCTAAATAAATCCCGCATTGACACATACATGTAATCTAAACCAATACACACACACACACACATACAATATCTCGACTCACATAAAAACTAAGAAAATAAAAAACTAAATTGACAAAAATCTACGGGGCGTGAACAAAAAATGGTTATAAAACCTTTCAAACCTGATGGCAATTTGTGGCATTTGCCGGTGCTATCTTAAAATACATAACATGGACTAACTGCAGCCGCAAAATATTGTTAGATTTTTACACCCATTTAAAAACGAAAGTGTGAAAAAACGGCACTCCAAATCTGTGATAAGCCATTTCTCATTTTTATTCCGAGGGGGAAAAAGCGTAATAAGTGCGCTCATAAATTTCTTGGTAAGTTGCACAAAAATTAAAGTGCAAGCGCTTGCGAGCCGGCCAAGCAGGTCCAACAAGTGACAAAAGAGGCGAAATTTGCAAAATAAAATAATAGAGCGACGGCAGGCAGAGTGGCGAGGGGCGGAGGCAACTGAACGCGACGCTCTACGAGCATACGGAAGTGCTGAATCACCGGAAAACCATTAAAGGAAGTCACAACTATTGATTATGTCGGCGACGGCGGCGGCGTCAGCGGCACAAACTAAAAATGGCTTTGTGTGTGCAAGCAGCGGAAAAATTATGATAGCACCCATACCCAGGCACAGAGCAGAGGCGCAGGCAGAGGCGCTAGCAGAGGCACAGGCAGAGGCACAAAGTCAGAGCGAGAGCCAGACGAAGCAGCAGCGCGTCCTATGCAATCCCTCGGCCTCGGCACATATAAATTTGCATCGTTGGGCAGCGCGCTTCAAATTGAATTTGATGGCTTTTATTTGCAGCTTTAATTGCAGGCGACACTTGTTATAGAGGGGCATATGCACTATCTAATCAGCTGTCTGACTAGGAGTACTACAAGTTTAACAATTCTAAGAGAATTTATAAGGATTTAGTATAGTGTAGTATGTAGTATGAGTATAGTAGGTATAAAAGATTAAATATTGTTGTTCATTATATATCTATTCCAAGAGTATCCCAAATGAAGGTATATAAAGATATCATATAAAAAGAAACGACAGTAGATCTCAAACTGTATATACAATAAAAACAAATATATATATATATGTATACATATACAATATATTGTTGCCCCAGATAATAAATATATTTTAAATAAATTTTATATACAATTCACTTCTATTACATAAAATTCAAGTAAATTCGTAATATAATATTATACATATTATATATATATTGTATGTGTTTTATCAATTAGTTATTTTCGTCTAGTGCATGCAAAGTTCGTTTTATCAATTTAAATAGACTTTGCAAACAATGTTTGCTGTTGTTGTTGTTGTTTGTTGTCGTTGCAGTTGTTGTTTTCATGTTGAGTGGGCGGCGTGAGCGTCAGCGCGTTGCTAGGCAAAGTGCATATAGAAAAGGCGGAAACGTCGCTCGTCGACCAAATAGTCGAAAATCATGGCGAGATAAATTGCCAAAGATAGCAAAATGGTTGGAGTCGCCGTTCGCTAGCCCGGGCAAACGCTACTCTATTGTTCAAAATCAATTTAGTGTTGAATTGGTGCCAAGAATCTCATTTTCAAAAGCGACGGCCGTCGATGTCGACGTCGACGCCAGCAACACCAACAGCAGCAGCAGCAGCAGCAGCAGCAGCAGTTGCAGCAGGCAGCAGCTTCAGCGTCAACTGGAACACATAGGAAATGAAAATACCGGAAACGCCGACATTTTCTCAATGAAAGTCAGCTAACCAAGCCAAAAAGAGAACAAGCGAAAAGAGCTCGCCGAAACGCCAACGCAGAAAAATACCAAAAAAAAAAAAAACAGAATTGGAAAAAATGTGCTAATAACTTTCAAATAAATGTTAAGCCCCACCGACGAAAAAAAAAAAAGTAAGAGCGACAGCCAGCTAGCTAGTCAGTGGCATAGACTAGCTTAAACCGGCTCACAGACAGACAGGCAGACAGTTCTATTCCAGCTATAAACTCTCATATGTGTAGGCGTGTGTGTGTGTGAGTGCACTCCTCTATTTCCACACATAACTCAAGAGCCTAATCCCGGCCAGCCAAGGCCGTAAATTCAGTCGCAGTTCGCGTTTCACTGGCTTAACTCACAATGGCGGCGTCTGAAGCCAATTTTAAAGTTGTCAACAGTAAATTTTCCCTACACATGCAACTGATAGGCGTTAAATGCTCAACGTTTAATTGCCAAGCTTTGTTTTAGCCAAAAACTTTTGAAATTGCCGAGTGAAAAGGTTAAATTAATATAAACTGATTTTGCTGCGCAAATATCTCAATATATGATGTAAGTCTTTCTCTTTTATTTTTTTTTGAATATTACGAATAATAGAGTATATTCTTATAGAGAAAATGATTTGCTACTCCATACTTCTCTTTAATTTTAAGCTAACTAAACTCTCAATTCAAATAGAAATATGTAATATTTCTCTCATTTTCATCTATCTCTTTCTCTCCTCAACAACTCGAATTCTAATTGAATTTGGCTTTAGCTTTGTCGGCTTAGAGCGAGGCAAACCCACAAATTCTTTTAATGGCTCAATCAAAGACACACTCAACACAGACACACACACACACACACACACACACACACACACACACTCAGACATGCAGACAGTTTAAATCATTGCGCATAACTGATTGAACAATGCAAAGCATATTACAATTATCTATGTATTTATAATTATATCAGTGCGTGCGCTCAATAAAATTTTGCAATTTAATTTCAAACTGTGTGTAAAATTGAGCATGAAAATGCAATTAACATTATTGGCCAGTGGATTACAATTACAGAAAACTATGAATCCAAATATGACTGCAAGAGAGACAGAAATAGAAAGAGAAGCACTGATACAGCATTAGAGTGTGGCAGAGAGAGTCTTGCACAAAATTTGCAATTAATTTTAATGCATTTCCAATGTATGTGTGTGTGTGTGTCTGTAACTACATACAGTGGCTGCCAGAAGTTTGCCGTGCACAAATATTGACCAACAAAACGCCATTGTCTTGCACTTCAAACGTCTCGAGTAAATGATTGTGCATATTAACAACTTGGTTAGCCGCAACGCAAACAAAATGGCTTTTAATCTAACCATTATAATGAGCAAAATGTCTGAGCGTTGCCTTACAAAGCACTCGACGAGCTGCCTGGACAACAGCCATGGACGTCATCTGTTTACCTGCACACTGGGCGTATGAGTAACGTGCAATCAAGTTAGAAGAATTGCTGATGAGTACGAGTTGAGTGTGCGAGGGATTTAAAGGATTTTTAGTAAGAGTGCTATTGTATATTTGATTAAATTATTATTATAATATTTTTAAAAATTTTAATAAAAAAAAATATACTTAAATATATTTTTAAAATTAATTTCAGATATTTTTTCAAAATGAATAATAAAATATTATTATTTTGTATACTATATAAATAAAGCTATAATTTAAAAAAAAAAAAAAAAATCTGAATAACTATGATTCACATCTTTAGCATTTAGTTGATAACACCCCATAAGAGCACATGTTTAAGTATACTCAACACAGGGGGCAAAAACTGGAGGCAACATGCAAAATGCACTGAAAATTTAAGTAAAATTCCATGGTCAGTCCGCAAATCATTAATTCATAAAGCTGTAATTTGCTTTTGACCGAGCCGAGCCAAGCCAGACATAAGCTTTCGGTCATTTGCGCTGCAAATTATAAGCAGACAAATAGTACACACACACACACACACACACACATAGAGACACACACAAGCACATACAGTGGCACACCATACCTAGCCACACCTACAACAAAGTCGCTGCACAAAGAGCCAGAAACTTATTTGCGGTTGCCCAGTGTTGGCCAAGAAGGTTTGCAAATGCAAAATTTTGTTGACATGCCTTGAGCCATGATATGCATTCAGACACAGAGCGCAGACCCGGAGCGAACAATGTATTTGGCAGAGCCAGAGCCAGAGCCAGAGTCAGAGAGTCAGAGCCAGAGTCAGTGTCTGTATGTGTATAAATGATTTTGACATATTGTAATGACAAAACAAAGGCAGCTCCCACCGACTGTGTCTGGCTCTTGGCCATAGTTTGACTGCTGGGCTGACCAGTGCAGGTCTGCCAGCGTCGATTGTTGTCAAGCGTTTGCTTTTGAAGGAAATTAGAAATCAAAACGTTAACTCCTGACACAGTCAATTCGATTGTGTGAATCCGTAGGAGTCAACAGCAGCGAGAAATGAGAAAACAAAGCTGGAGCTCAAGTCAATAGCTAAAGGGGGGACCCATAAGATGCAGCTGCAAGTTGAGCCAGAGAACTATAAACAATTTACCTAACTAAAGTCAATTAGCACTGAAAAGCTGCCCTTGATTCAATTTATTCAACTTTTTGATATGCTTACTTAATTTTCCCTTTTTATAAGCCAACTGATTTAATATTCCCTTTTCGTTTTGTTCAACTGTTCTTGGCATGTAAATTAGATTTACATTTTAGTTTAGAAAACGCACTTTGGTTAATCGAATTTTTGGTGAGTCACTGCACAACCCTCGCTTCAGGCATGTGAGTCAGCGCAAATGTTGGTCATTCTAGGTACTGCCAAAGGCTTTCCTGGTGCAGTCAACATGAGCAGTGAGCAAATGTAGGGCACTAGAGAAGTAGTAGAAGAGCAGATACCCTAAGTTTACATAAGCAAATGAATTCTGAATGAAATTCTATCTGATCGAACAATTCCTTACTCATGTCTGCATCTACCCAAGCGTATTGCAACATATTACAGGGCATCACAAGCCTCGCTAGCCGCCATACATAGCCTTTATTGCAATTGGCAGCCACAGCCACAGCTCGTAATTATAATTAACATGGCAAACATTTGACTTTCGATCACAATACGAAAGAGAAGCCAGCGTTGCTGCCTGGGGCAAGGCACAACACGGCGTATACGGAACGTTAACGACTATTGAAATCTCACTCGACTACAAAATACATTTCATATTTCGCATTTGTAAAAGCACAGCCAGCAGACAGAAACACCAGCTACGGACGCTAAAACAAAAACAAAACAACGAAGGGTAGCGGCAACAGCCCCAACCATTGCCATCCCTTGGCAAAGTATCAAGCTCGACTATGCGGAATGTTAACAATAACAATGAAATAGAACAACAGCTAAAGCAACACAGCCACAACAACAACAGCAACAACAACGAATTGTAATGATGAAATAAAAGTCAAGTTAATACAATAGCTAAAAACCGAACATGAAAACTGAGAACCGGATATACGACTACCCCTATTATCAGGGCAGGGTTACGCCAAATGCTGTTGTTGTTGTTGCTGCTGCTGCTGCTGCTTCTACTGCTGTTACTCGTTAGCGTTACATGAAAGTGCAACTTTTGTACAAGAGCAGCAGCAGCAGCAGGAGCAGCAACAACAACAACAATTGTAATACACATAGTTATAATAAAAATCAGCTTGTTTCACTTTCCGACGTTCTGAACCACTTTTCTACCCACCCAGCCCCGCTGCCTCTTGCCCAGTTTCCCCGCCATTTACCCTGGCGCCCTCATGTGAAATGTTTATTTGTTTGTTTGTTTGTTTGTTTCTCTGTGTAACTCACACTCGGCTCAGGTTTTTGGGCTCGCCTTGCATGCAGGTTCAAAGTTGTTGGCCCTGGACGGTGCCCTCTCCCGTTCTCTATCTTCCATGCCCACTCTCTCTCCCTCTCTCTCTCTCTCTCTTTCTCTCTTTGGCCTATGCCCCCTACAGCCACTAACTGCTCAACTGAACTGCTCTTCATGTTCGTGTTGCTGGCAGCCCAACTGGGCGAGAGTGAGAGAGGCAGAGTGAGTGTAAGAGGGAGAGGGAGAGCGAGAGCGAGAGCCAGAGCGCCGCAGGTGCAAAGTGTAAATGAAGACTGATTGCAGTGCACATGATTTTGTCGACACACAAGCACACAGAAAGACACACACACACACATGTAGGCACTGGGGTGTTGAGGACTTGAGGTTGAAGCATAAAAAACGTTGCAAGGGCTGCTGCTACTCCTGCTCCTCCAGCTCCCCCTGCTCCCCCTGCTGCTGCTGCTGCTAGTCGGTGCAAACTCGTTCTTGTTTGCAAAGGGGGTAATTGTGGTTAAGTGCTGGTTTATTGGTTTGGCAAAAGGGCTTAAAAGATATATGTATGCATTTTAACAGCAGACTGGCTAAACTGGCTAAGGTTAAGGGCAAGTTTTTTCGGTACCGGTGCCAGTCCAGCCCTTCGTCCATTATATTTGACACTTGTACTTGGGCATTTTATTCGAACTATTTCGGGCTGTGGTCCGAACATGTTAAACATGCACATTTCTGTAATAATAGGCTTGCTGAACAAGGGCCGAGCAGGTGAGAGAACGTGAGTACCTGAGGTAATCAGCATTTGATTAAGGCTAGCAAACGTGGCTGATATTTTATTATTTTCATATTTTACTATTTTTATTTATTTTTTTATTATTATTCTTATTTTTTTTTTAATTAAGCATCGAGTCATTAGGTATTCTCGAGAGCTAAAATAAAAGTCATGCACAACTTAAAAATAGCTGTCAGGCTGTGCACAAAATTAATTTCTTACGGCTCTAAAAATGTTGCACAAGTTGTTGCCCCCTTTTCGGGGCCAGCGATTCGCGCGCACACATTAAAAAATCGTTTTTAATTGAAATGCATTCCCCTTGGCAATCAGTGTGCACGCAAATGCCAAACTAACTCGCGATGCAGCCCCTGGGCGGTTAGCACGTGCGGGATCAACCGCAGCTCACCTACACACACACACACACAGCCAGAGGGGGCGTGGAGCCGGAGCTGGGGCATGCTGTCGCTCACTTAAGTTAATACGCAAACCAAATGTCACTCAACATTATCAACGGCAAACGTAATCAGTTAAAACTTTTTTTCTTGTTGCTGTAGGCAGGCCAAAACCAACCAACAACAGACAGACAGACAGACCGACACACAGACACACAGAGAGAGGGACAGAATGACAGCGTGGCATAGCATTTGCTTGCTGTTGTTGTTTAAGCGAAAAGTTGCCAACATGTTTGTATTCTATTTCAATTTTTTATGCGCTCTGCGAACGAGCATCGCACCGAAGTGCAAAAACAACAAATATGGAAAACAATCGACTAAGAGGCCGCACTGCTAATGCGCTACACAAACTTGTTAGTTCAGAAATTTATGAAAATTATAAATGAAAATAATATATTTAATTTTAAATTATAATAAATACAAAAGAAATGGAAAATATATATAAAATAAAATAAAATCGTTTTTGAAATACAATTAAAATTTGTATAATATTAAAAAAAAAAATTAAAATTAAAATTAAAATTAAAAAAAAAATAAATAAAATAAAACACTCTTTTAAGACAATACATTAATAAATTCCTACTTAAATCGTGAATAAATGTTATTATATATTTATAATAATTTTAATAATTTTATACATATATAATTTAGAATGAAACATTTTATAATATTTAATTTATAGAGTATATTTATTTAAAATGTATACATGTATATAAATAATCCTTCTCTTTAATTAATAAACATAGTCAAAAGCGTTAGTCTACCTCATCGACAAACGTCATTAAAAAATTTAGCATGCTCTAGAAAGTAGTGCATTAAAATGACGCTGCATATATATGGTAAGGGTTCACGGCCTGCGTCTCGGCAGAGCTCTAAAAGCATGCAATGCGAGGCCTACGACTAAAAAATAGTAAAAAAAAAAAAAAACCTTTTTGCGATGGCATTTCTGAAAACTGAAAATGTCTAAATTTCGTGCAGGTCTCCAGCCTACATGTGTGGGCGGTCCAAAAGTGCTGGCACTTTTTGTTTGCATATTTCAACAGCTCACTCGCTTGGCTGGCAGCGCGAACGCATCAAAAGTAGGCAACAAACGTAACGTGGCCTGGGCCACTTGACAGCCGTTTAAATGCATTAAAAAATTACCCACCCACCCACACTCCAAAGAAGAAAAGAAAACCTGAAATAACAACGTGAACACGACGACTTGTCAGTCAGCGCCAAATTTCACATGCGAAATTGTGCATGGGCGCCACGCCCACAAACAAGGCAACGCCAAATCAAATCAAGAGTATGGCGTGCCGCAATGGAAGGCCATGACAATGGCACAACCGGATGGCAAAGCGCCGGCCGTCGCCAGCAACAGCAAAAGGGTTTACCCACAAGCCAAAGGAGGAGGAGGAGGAGCTGGAGGAGGAGGCAGCGCTATGCGAGACTGTGTGCGAACCAGGCCGACTAGTTAACGCAAATTGAAATTGTTGTTGTCGGGGACAGCAGAAGACGTTTTGGCAGCTTGTTCGTGCATAAATCAAAGTGTAAGGCACAGAGCTGCTGCTGCTGCTGCTGCTGCTGCTGGGGAGCCAGAGCCAGCCCAAAAGGGCAGGCAAGCTGGCCAGCTGAGAGCTGTAAAGTAACTTTGGCATTTACAATGCCAATTAAAAAGGCTTAGGCCGAGGTCTTAGCATTTAAGTACAAGAGTACTGCATGTTGAAGGATCTGCTAAAGGCCGCGTCGCCTGCTCTACGAGAAGGCTGAGCTAAGAAATGCTTGATTGAGCTCTTTAAGATTTAAATGGGCTGTAGTTAAATTTAAGCGTTGAATGAAATCTAAGATGTTCTAGATGATTATAAAGACAGATAGAGGCAGACAGTGCCTATATGATTCTCAATTATGCTTAAGCGTTTTCATATAGATGAATTGGCGATCTCTCTCTCTCTCTCTCTCTCTTTCTCTAATTACATATCGCAGCTAATTTGATCCTATTTATGCTTATACCACATAGAAAGACAGTATCTTACCATTAATCTCACACTCAACATTCTTATCTAAGATTTTCTGCTATCTAATTCTTAAGTCGCCAGCACAGTAAATCCCTTAATCAACAATCCTCTCGCACACCATTTTAATGCTTTACAATCACAGCGAAAGGTATCCTTTACAAATTAACTGAAAAGTTTTCACTACTAAAATTCTAAATCTTTCGCAATTCTCTCCCTCTCACAGCTATCTCATTCATATTTCAATACATGAGACTCACATGGCAAGCAAACATTTAGAAATTACCTCCTCGGGTGCAACACCTTAAACTACAACTTTTCGCCAAGATTTTTCGCGCGAATTATAATTTCCTAGCACGTCTCGCGCTCTATATCTACTTCACATTAGATTTTTCATGTATTTCATTTCATTATCACACGCACACACTTACACAGCCATATATAGAGGAAAACTTTCATATCTGGCTGGCATTTAAGGAACTGCGTGGTATCCAACTCCTTCCACAACTTCCACAAATGTCGCCCGCTCCTAAGGCAACTGCTGTCACACACGTCGTATGAGTTATATGCATTCACCCACACCCACGCCGCGCCAACATATGCAGCTGCTGGCTGCTCGCTGCTGGCTGTTGGCTGCTGTAGTGGGTAGCTAACTTTGGGCCTTATCTGGCACAGACTGCACTCCAGGCATGAAGCTATGATTTAAGCGCAAACTTGTGCCACATGACTTTGTCTTCTGTTGCTGCTGTCGCTGCTAGCTGCTTGCCGCTTGCTGCTGGTATTGCGGCGGCAGCAACTTCTACTTACCGCCAGGAACTTGCACAATTAACTATATTTTAATTGGCCCTGTGCGCCTTCTGTGCGTGTGTGTTCGTGTGTGTGTTCGTGTATGTGTGTGTGGTAATTTATTTACAATTTTTACGCTCATTTTGCTGACTGACAGCGCAAAGCGAAATGAGTACAAAACCGCACATATAGTACAGTGAAAACAACTAGTATGTGACGGACAGCATCCGACATGCCAACGCATTACCCATGCACTTTGCTCAACACTTTGCTTCATTTCAGTTTTTGCTCCACACGTGTGTTTGAGTGTGTGTGAGTGTGTGATGGTTTGTATGTGTGCGTATGTTTAAATATTCATTGCAAATTCCAATTGCATTTGCGCTTAAATTGGCAATGCCAACAACAACAAAAACAACAACAACAAGAGCAGCGACAGCAGAAGGCAGCAGCTGCTTGGTTTTCTGTTTTTTTTTTTTTTTTTTTTTTTGTAGCCCTGCCTCCGCCTCTGCATTGCGTCGACTGCTGGTCAGATTCAATTTGGTCAGAAATGCCTGGCCGTTTGTGGTGTTGAACGTTTGGCAATTGAATATACACAGTTTGCTTAAACGCTTTTTATTTGCCAACGAGCAAATGTACCACTAAATGAGATCGGAAAACTAAGAACAATTTAAACAGAATTTTCTGCTAAGGATTTAATTATGGAACAATAACGAAATTTCTATAATTTAAAGCACTTTTCTCATTCATAAACTGTAGTAAAACTTATTAAAAACCTTTTTGATTTTCTGTACTAAACAACTGCTAAATGAAATGCATAAACAACTTTAGTTAGTTATTTAGGCAATCACTTAAACTAAATTCAAATGCAACCGCATCAATCGCTGCCGCAAATTCCCAAAAGCAATAAATTATACATCTACATTATATCTGCACACATATATGTATATCTGCCTATTGGGCGCAATCTCAGCAAAAAAAAAAAAATTATAAATAGAATAATTTGGCATAAATAAATGTTTAGCTAAAATGAACAGCGACTAATTTTAAATAGCGGAAAACGAGCAAAACCTCAAATGTAAAATGCATAAATTAAATTGAGCAAAGCAAAAGCAAATGATTATAAAATATATGTATATATAAATTTGCAATAAATGCGCTGATAAATTAGTTTAAGCCAAAGCTTTGACGACAACCGAGCAAACCAATTAATGTTGGGTACAACACACACACACACACACACACATCCACACTAATACACATGGACGTAGCGAAAAGCAAAGCAGCACTGTGCATGTGCTAAGCCAAACACCAAAATGACATCAATTTGCGCTCATATTTCATATTCGGTGCCGCAAATGCAAATGCTATTAAGAGCATTACGATGAACCCAGAGACAACCTACAGATCGTAAATTATAGCGAAGGCAATCGAAAGCGGCTTCTGACTCGGCATTGTCTCTCTCTCTCTCTCTCTCGCTCTCTTATACAATCTCCCTCTTTCTCTGAGTGCCTTTGTCTGCAATGCCAACAAGATTTATGCCTTTCACTGCACTCAGTGCAGTGCCAGCAGCTTCAATAAATGTGGTACCACGCTGCGTATGCGCAATATTTTAATTATGCAAGCAATTGAAAAATTGACACAGAACACACTCACTCACACACACACACACTCAGAGCAGAGGAAGAGAGAGCGAGAGAGCTGAGGGGTGCAAGCAGACAATGCCCTTAATAAGCAGCAGAGCTGCAGTTCAAAGCGCCAACGACTTTTGCACTGTGTTGCATATTCATTTCTTCGTTGGCAACTTATCAGACCGACTCTCGGTGTTAACTTATTGACTGTTCGCTGTGTGTGCGTGAGTGTGTTTGTGTGGGTATGTGTCCTTAATGAGTTCTGTGTGTGTGTGTGTGTTTGTGTCTGATGCAGCTGCATGTATTTTTAATCCATTAAGGCTTTTGTTATTTGATGCGCGACAGCTGACTGAGCATTAGGGTGGACCAAAAAAAAAACAGTATTTATTATTTTTTTAATATTTAAATTATTATAATTAATATTGTATTTTTATTCCTAAATTTTCTAAATATTTTATTATTATTTTCCTGTTTATTATTGTTAATGTTATTTCTACTAATATTTTTATGAATACAAAATCCCACAAAAGAAGTTTTCTTGGAATAGCGAATTGAGATTAATGCTGATATTAATCTCATCTAATCTTAAGTCCAAAAGTTATAGTTTTTCTTCATTAGGCAACTAAATTATGTAATACCTAATTCAGCTTTAATATATAATTCCAAGCAAAGACTTAACACAAGCCTATTTCATCCTATTTATATCCTTCATATTTCAACACTTAAATTATTACAAAATTGTGAACACTCCAATATTAAAGAGAAGCCCAAGCGTTTGGCCAATGGTTGACATCCGGCTAAGTGTAGTCAGTTGGACGGCAGCTGTCTTGATGACAGCTCAGGCTTTGACTACGGTAGCTGCATGCATTGATTCGAGTTGAGTTGGTTTGAGTTTGATGTTGCTGCCAACTCCAGGAGCAGCAGCAGCAGCAGCAGCAGCCGGCAGTAAAGTGAATGTCCGTCTGGCACACACACACACACATCCACATACACACACTGTGTGTATAAGTATTGATTAAATGAAGATGACAACAATGATTGACATCGTTGACTTAAGTCATTACATATTGTATGCAAGCTGTTGTTGCAGCAGCAGAAGCAGCAGCAGCTGCACATAATGCAACCATTTCCTCATGTGTGCATGTGTATCTTACTCCGTCTCACTCTCTGTCTCTCGCTCTATCTTTACTTTGCTAGAGTACACAACGTTGGGGCGCTTAATTTGTTTGAGTGCTGCAGCAGCAAACAGCAAATCCTGCAGCTTCGTTTTGCTGGCAAATTAATTATTTTTAAATTAAATAAAAAACACATTGCCCAGCAGTTACACACACACACACACATGCACACATACACACACACACACACTCGTACGCATGCTTTCACACACATTTATACATGAATTTATCACACAATAAATTACAACAAATAATTGCCAATTCAGCAGCAAATAATTTATGTGACACACACAATTTGTTGTTGCCTATTGCTGTTGTTGTTATTACTGTTGCTATTGGCATTATTGTTGCTGTTGTTGTTGTTGCTGTTGCTGTTGTTGGTGTTGCTTTTACCCTCAGCTTATTTGATTTCATTGCTTGTTTGTCGCTCGAGTTGTTCTTGCCCGTTCGCTGGTTCGTTTTGGGCCGGTTCGGGCAATAGCCATAAAGATTATGATCTTGATATGCTCGCCGAGCTGTGGCTACAAATATTGGCACAGCGTACACACACACACATACAAATTGCTGCTGTTGCCCCACACACACACAAATTTACTTGTATGAAAAAACATATATATAGAAAAAATAAAGAAATCGCATAAATTCAGGCACAGCTCGCATAAAATTCGCCCTCAGGCATTAACATTTTTCTATAAATAAATATTTTCGTTTTTAAGGATGATGAAAGAGCGCTCTAAGCGGCATGTGCATCATATGAGTGTGAGTTTCTGTGTGAGTGTGTGCATGTATGTGTGTGCTACTAGTGTGTTAAGTGAAAAATATTTGAGCCTTCCATAAATTGCCTCAATGGAAAGAGCCATGAGAAGTCTCTTCCTTTGCGTCTTTAAGTAAGAAATATTATTCGCTGTTGCCACACTTAAAAGCAAGAGGATGAAACTATTTATTATTATTTTCTAAAAATGTATGTCTTCATCTACAATAAAAACAACTCAAGTAAAAAACAAATTATTAAAAAAATAATAATTTTATATCTTAATACACATTTTTTCCAACTATTTTATAGCTGTATGCTCATAAATTGCAATGCTTTAATAGCTTACAATTTTTGCTGCGGAGCCAAGCAAAGCGCTGACCACACTTCTGAAGTGCCCACCAAATGTCAAATAACAATGGAAGGTCAATGCCTGCCACTCACACACAGACACACATACACGCACACACACATCGCCCAAAAGTACAAAAACTAACTGAGAATGGAGCCACTAAAAAAAAATATCTGAAAAAGCAATGAAAAAGCTAAGCAGGAGCCAGAGCAAGCATGCTCCATACATATTATAATAAAAAAAATAGAAGAAGAAGAAAAAAGAAACAAAAAGACAACAACTATAAAGACAGGAATGACAGGCTACTAATAGAGGCCAAGCCAAGGTCCGCTGGTCAGTTGCCGCCCCAGGGCCATGTTGTCTGGGTTAGTGACCAACGACGACAAAAGACACGAAGAAAAGGCCAAACAAAAATTTGCTTGAGTCAATGAAAGCTTGTCAAAAAAAAAAAAACGGAAAAAACATGCAAACTATAATCAGAGTAAAGGGCAAGTAGACCCACAACTATATAGAGGTACATCTAACTATATAGATTTGAGTGCCGTTGGGCAGATTTAAGGCATTAGCTTAATATTATCAGGGGCAACGACTAAAGCGATACTCAAATTAGATGCGACTACCTATAAAAGGTATAAACTGTAAAGCTGATTAAACGGCAGCCGAGTAGATTATATTAAAATGCAGAGCACGTGTCGCCTAACAGCAACGAGATACAAGTGACACTTGCCCCACACTCGCCACTAACGCGCCCCCAGCCACCGTAGCCATTGTGCTCCCTCGCTTTGTCTACAACAATAAAAACGTCGCTCATAGACGTGTTATCTAAGCACAGTTTCAGCTTATTAAACACATTCCATTGATTTTCGTTCGCCTCGGCCACGTACACGTAACGCTTTTGTATCTGTAAGATGCTTGGGCAATTTAAGCGATAAACACGAATGTGATGTTAGTTGCGGCGCTAGTGTCAGGGATATAAACCAACATCTCGGAGCCCATACTCCGGGCATGGTGTACATGGCGTATGCGCAACGTGTCTGCCTTTTTTGTTTATCAAGCATACGACATGGTGGCAAAACTTGTTACGCCATGACGTGAGCCAATATATTTTACTTTATACCCACGCCAATCAAATTCCCTCATAAATCTCGCACAAATTCTTTAAAAAATGAAAAGAAAATCTGCAAAATAATATAAATGCATTTTGTATTCAATAAACGATGCGCGATAACCATATGCAGCTTAAAGACAGAGACGAACAAAAAAAATGGTTTGGGTTGTGAAATTTTGTCTGTGTGTGTGTGTGCTTGCAACCTAAATGGGAGCACGCGTTTCGTGCACTGCATGGGTACGCTCATAAATTGGCTTGCGGCCACAGCTGCACTGCTTCAGCTTCAGATTCAGCTTCAGCTGCAGCCTGCTGGATACCGCTAGTTGTGTCAGTTTACCGTAAACTGCTTATTGTGGCATAATGCGTATATACTCTTAGGCGATTCGAGTGCACTCAATGCCCAGCTCACAACAGTATGATTATAATAGAGTCAACAAGCGTTGCCTGTTAATGTGGCTAGCCAGAGGTGGGGCTGCCTAATGCTTTGTATTGTTAGAGGTAAATATCAATAGACAGTGGGTTGAAGTCGGTTGGCTAATAGCAGATCTCATAGATGTACTCACTTGTGGTAGCTTACTAAATCAATTACCTTCTATATATCTCAGACAGCTTACTATATTTCACAATTTCAATTTATAGGACTTACAGGATCAACAGCCATCATCCATCATAGGCAAGTCTCGAAATTAAAAATGCAAAGTTTTTAAAGAAACAACGCTCGTTACCTCAGCATTTAAGCCGAAAGATCTGACTGGCGTTGAGCTCGCTATAAAAAATGAAATTTAAGGCATTTTTGCTTTATGATATATCCACAAAGATGCCAAGCAGTATATATTTCTCTTCGAGTCATTAACATTTTCAGCTAGCATCTATGTGTGTACGTACCAACATATAAAGGCTTTATGAATTTAACGATATGCACATTAACTTCTGCCCATCATGTTTTTACAGCTGCTCACATAAACCAAGCCAAGCAGCCTCGCAGGCAGTCAACCAGCATCATAGAGCAATATATATATACATATATATATGTATATATGTATAAAAATGTTGCAAAGATACAGAAACCCTTTTAGTAATTTCATACACGCGCAAAATATTGAATAACTAACTGCTGAAGCCCACTTCCCAGTATATTGGTGGCTGTGAGTGGGTTTGAGTGTGGTTAGCTCATCAAAGCAGCGTGTCCTTGAAACAGCTAAACAGAGATACGAATGCGAATGCGCGATTGCGAGTGAGGAATGCTTAAGAGGCAAATGGCGAGAGCAAAAATGCTGGCAGAAAGCATTCGCACACAATTGCCAAAGAATATAAAGGGAGAGGGGGCGAACGAAATGGAGTTCAAGTTTGGGTTAGTTTGTGGGTGCGGGCGATGGGGGTTTTCTGGCAAATTCCCCAGCGTATAAACATAAACATGTTGGTTATTGTCTGCACGTTAAAGCATCAACAGAAGCATCAACAGAAGCGGCAGCAGCAGCAGCAGCAACGTCGGCTTTAGCTGGTCTCTTTTGTTGTAGCCGGCCGCATACTACCGTTACGCCAACTTTTCAATCAACAGCCGAGTCGACAGTCGGCCGGCAGCCCCGATGAGTCCCACAGCCAACAAACAATCAGTTATACCCAAAAGCTTAATCGATTTTCAGCAGGTAGCTTCATCCGCAGGGCTGATGGTTTAATATGGAAAAATGTTTTCCCAGACCGAAACAAGCAAAATCTTTTGTCGAACACCCACACACACACACACTCACACATACACAAAAAGAACACATACCGCATACTGCGTGTGTACAGGACTGGCATTAAAAAAGTAATTTGTTATTGTTTTCTCTTTTTATTTTTTTGTTTTTTTGTTTAAGCCGCCCGAGGATATCATTGTAACGAATTTTCAATATGCGCGCAACGTCAGTGGCAAGTATTTAAGAGTGATTGTTGTATGGGCTCCAACTTATTTTTCATTTTTTTGTTCCTCTTTTATATATATATATATATATATTTGGTTTTCATCTGAGCACATTTTACCTTTTGATCAAAGGTAAGTTAATTGTTATGCAAGGCTTGCTGCTCACAGCAGATGCTTGGATACAATATTTTAGGTAATATTACATCCATTACAAATGTTTTACGATTTGATTTTATATTTAAATAATTCAGATCATAAATCATAGATTTTCTTTCCAATCTATATTTTTTATTGAATTCATAATGAATATTTTTAATTTTTTATTTATTTATTATATTCTATTTCTATTAATTCCCAAAAAAAATTTTTGACATGTTATCAGAATTTTTCTTAAATTTTCAAATCAAGCAATTTTTTATTAATTTTAAAAATTTTATTTTGCGTAATATTCATTAAAATGTTTAATGAAAATATGTGAAAAATAAAAATGTCTTTTAATTTTTCGCATATCTGGAATCCTTTATATATAAAATTAATATAAAATTAATTAATAAATTAAATATAGGAATTTTCTTTTGTATTCTCTCTATTATGGTAAATATATATATATATATATATAAATATTTAAAAAATTTAATAATTAATCTAATTAAATTTTTATAAATTTTCAGTTCAACAAAATATTTTTTTCTATAAAAAAGAGCATTCGAAATTCAATATATATCATTTTTAAGTTTTTTATTTTTTCATCTCTTTGTTTGTGGCAACAGATTTCGGTTTCATTTACCAGACAAATGAAGAAAATTTGAAAATACATGTTCATTTGTGCAAGCAAAAAAAAAAATATAATTTCCCTTATATATTTACTTTTCATTACATTTACAATGCGTTTGCATATGTATACGAATTTACAGGAATTAAACAAAGTCCAAACATTAGTCGAATTGAGCCAAATCGAGTCTATACCCCTGCTCCTTCTACTCGCTGCCATTTGACCCTAATGAACACCAAATATGCAATTAGCAAAAGTTGAGTTATTTGGCATAAATATTTGTGGACAACTATAATACAAAACAACAGCAACAACATCAACAGCAAATCCATTGGTAGGCCATATTAATGACCAGGCACTGTTGTTTGCATTGGGTTCGGGTTTTGTGGGCTTTGGCTCTGGGTCTGGCCGTTTCTTGTGCACATTGTGTGCTCATTGTTTGGGTTCGGTTTGCATTTTCCAATTTGTTTTGTGGATTATGCAATTTATTTAGTTTAGCTTTGCATGGCCAAATGTCTACGTGTGTGTGTGTGGGTGTGTGTGTGTGTTGCGCTTGTGCCCCGATGATAAATTCTATCGCCGCACGTAATATGGAAATTAAAACGCGCCTCCAGACCCAAACCGTTTGCACAACAGCCGTGCACATTGATTTAATTACTTTGGCTCCAGGAAAATGCAACAACAACAACAACAACAGCAGCAACTAGAGCAAATAGCACAACAAATATTGCAACAGTCACCAAAGTCACAGGTCAAGCCGATTGCCCAAAAGCCCCGCGGCTTTATCAAAATGCAGTCTAAGGCTGCAATTAGTAAAGGCTGTCGACCTCTTTTAGCTAAATGCTAAAATTAGAGTTTTGGGTGGGCATGGGTGGAGCGAAAGTTGCATAGTGAGAAAATGCCTGACTTCAATAATTAATGAATAATTGTAATTGCCTTACTTTAAGCGTGCATAGCTTCAGCCAAATCTAATCGATTTTTGAGTTTGAAATAATATTCTTTGTTTCTTCTTTTGTAATACCTCATTTAAATTAAATATTTATTGTTGGCCCTTTCTACACAACATCCACAACTAAGCTTCCTCATTTTCACTTTTCCTATTTACCTAGTACACCCTGTGTTTGCAGTTAGGAACGTGCGCAACAATAAAAATAATAGCATGAGCCGCTAACGGCTAATAGCCAAAAACATTCCCCTGCTGGCCATGGTGCTGCCCATGCTGCCTAATGCTGCTGCTGCTGCTGGTCCAGTCCCATAAAATACACTGTCCGAGCCAGAAGGCAACACTAATTACAGCACAATCATAAAAAAGAAGAAGCACAAGCAAAAGAAGCAGGAAACTAGCATGTGAAATAATTTGCCAAGAAATTTGCGCTTATCAGCGATGCGTTGGGGGAATCGAGAGTGACACGCATTAAGCTTAAGTCATAAAGTCAGTCGGGCGCATAAAACTAAACGGCATAAGCGACCATGTTTACAAGACAGAGAGAGAGAGAGAGAGAGAGAAGGATGAAGTAGTAGATGTGTTCCTGAGGTGGGTGGGGTTAGCTGCTGCGTAGTAGCTAGTTGTATTTGGCTCCTGCAGCATCATTACGGCAGCTACTCGGTGGCACAGCGGCTTCCGTTTCAAGTTGAAAATGAGCGTGTAATTAGAAATGTAAAAAGAAGCAACGAGTCAGAGCAGTCAAGCCATCCAGCCAGTCTGTCAGTCCACTCAGTCAGTCCGTCAGTCTGTCCGTCCGTCAGCTCAGCTCAGTCAGTGCAAAAGTCACGACTATGTCGCACAGGAAATGTGCACACGCAAAAGAAAATTGCAAATGAAAATGAAATAAAATGGCGCAAATGTAAACACACACACATACACACACACACACACAAATACACTTGTACACAGACTCATTGCCTATGGGGCGTATTTTATTCTTTTCCGCCTCAAAGTCTCAACAATGAGCAACATAAAAAGTTATGTATAAAAATCTTTGCCGCTGCTGCTGCTGCTGCTACTTTTTCGCTTGCATTTCCGTTACAAGGGAAAACTGAATTTGCATGTGACATTTGCGGCAACGTTTTGTTTGTGGGCGAAGCGGAAACGAACAGAAATGGCGGAGCTGCAGGTGCAGCTGCACAAGGGAATGAGGCTAAAATTTGTTGCCGCCAGCTATATGAGTTAAAGAAGCAGCCACACAAAAGTTTCTTTCTCTACTCTAAATACACGTAGTATATGTATGTGTGTATGTAATCCATTTGAAATGGCAAATAAGCTGCGTTGATGCGAAGCAACTTAACTCCAGAGATGGGCAACAATTATAACTGAGTAAGTAGGAAATGGATTGACTAAAGAATTAAATGAAAAGCGCTTCGAATGATAAAGTTAATAAGTTACGTGAAAGGGTCATATGGGACTTAAACATAGATTCATTACCAATACATGAGTTTGTTATAGTAGTAGTAGTATAGTATAATACCTAACTATATTTATTACTTCATCTACCCCATAAAGCCCCACTCTAATTTTTTATTTATATGTAAATTTTAATGCATTACTTACCCAAATATATATAGCAGTTTTCTTGTTTACTATATTTGTTATTTACAATTTCGATTTGGAGCAAATGTTTTCCTCACTCGCGCTTCAATTTGCAGTCAAAATTGATTTTAAATATTTGCTGTTTAAATAAAGCTATTTAATTTGACTTTGTTAGCTCTACTTATTTGCGTTATTAATTTATCAATAAATATATGCTTTATATATGTATGTGTGTGTGTATACCGTTATTTCGTTATTATATTCAAGATATTTCTTTATCGATTTTTATGTTAATATTACACATTAGGCATTAGGCACTACATTAATTCCTGATTTTTTATTTTTTATTTTTTTTTTGTTTTTGTTTTTTTTTTATATATATATGTAAATTTTTTTATACTTTTTCGTTAAATAAAATTTTCAAAAGCTTACACGACGTTTGAGCGTTTTATGCAAATGTTCTTCTTCTTGTTGTTGTTAATAAATTATTGATGATGCAATGGTATTTGTTTTGTTGTTGACTGTATTAATTTGATAAAGTCGTTAAAGCGCTGTAAGCAGAGAATATTTGTTGTTCAATTTAAGTTTCGAATCGTTTTGAAGCATTAAAAAATATAAAATATATTTAACAATAATAAACATGCATAAAAACAATAAATTTTCATAGTACTAAAGAGCAGCGGCAGCAAATGTGCAATTATCAGCGGCAAAGGCATAAATTTTCATTAATAACAGAGCCCAACACGTATACGCCATGTGCAACGCGTGATAATTATGAGCTTTAAACACGCAGTAACAGCATTTTTAAATTTGTGTGTGCTTTGCCCTCTAGCCACTTTATGCTGAAAGCGAAATGCAGCCATGGGACGGAAGGAGCTGCGAGAGGTGAGCTGTGAGGTGTGAGCTGTGAGAGAAGCAGCCTGTCAATAGCTGACATAGCTGACGAAAGCAAAAACACAACACTCAAGCGCAAAAAGCCAAAGAGCGCAGACTTTTGGCTGTTATATATGTGATATACATATACATATATACACATTTATATATATAAATATATATAGACACTCGTATATACAAGTGTCTGGCAAGTGTGTGCAGAGGCGACAAAACAAAAAGTCAGCTGTGTGAATTGTGGGCGAAAATACGAAACAAATACAAAAAATATACGAAAAGAAGATGGAGAGAAAGACGAAAAGGGCAACCAGAGAGAAAGAGAGAGAGAGAGAGAGAGACAGAAAGAAAAGACAGACAGACAGCAGCACAAGTTTTCAGATCCTGCTGATGATGATGATGATGAGACCTGACTGGAGCAAAGGCGCAACATAAATGCGCTTACCCAGAAACAGCAGAGACAAAAACTAAAACAAAACGAAGACAAAAACAAAAATGAAGCAAAAAACTGTCGATGTATTAAGATAGCAATGCTTTAAATCAGCTTTAGCTAAACATATAATATACATTATTTTGTCAAGACCTCAAGGGGATTTGCGTCAGGAAAAGGGTTACAACAAATTTGAAAAAGGCATATGCAGAATGAAGAATAAATAAGCAGCTATTTACAGTTCAATAGATTAAGAAAAAAAGGTAAATTAATAATTGTATATTATTTACATATTTATCTCAATATTTATAAATTTATAAATTAAATTTAAAGTTCTTTTTTCTTATTATTCTTTTATATATTTTTTGTTGCTCACTTTTCCTCATTCAATTTTATATGTAATATATGCAAATGCAATAACCATAATATAAACACACTTAATTTAATATACATTCATTTAGCGCACACTCTAGCTCTGTATGACCACATATTACTCATACGCCACGTGGTTCAGGGGCAAAACGCGAACACTTTACACAGCTCAAGCTAGCTCTTTGTCTCTCTTTGATTCTGTAGAGAGTGATGAAAGCTTCGAGAACAGTCTCGCCTAAAGATACCCTACATTGCTGTATGTAAGCCAATAAATTACTCATACGACGCGTCGTGCACATTTAAACTTTCAATCAGTTATGTAGCACGCGCTTTCTTATTTCAATATTTCCTTTCTAAGAAGTACATCAATTTCATTGTATTTCTTAGGCTCTTTATATATTATGTGGGTATGCGTGACGATCTATAGATACTCTAAACGATTTCGACTTTATATTTCCATAGGCTGATATATCTTTTAGACTTTTCCTTCGTATTTTGGCTTCCTTAAATATGAATTGTATTGCCTATTCTCACTTCATCCCTCTGCTTCTCTCTTGGGTAAACTAAGCCAGAGTATCTGTGAGTCGTGCACGCTCTGCCAATACATTGTTTCTTATATTTATTTGCTGGTGCTGCAGCGTCAACATGTCGTCTTTTATTTTCTCCTTCTTTTTTTCTCGCTTTATTAAGTCGCACAAGGTGCCGAGCAAACGCCTAGAGATACAGCACACTCACACACATAGACTCAAGAAGGCCGCTTAATGCCGCCCTCATTGCTAACTACCAATACACACACACACACACACCACACACATACTTATTTTGTTGTCTACTACTGTATATAGGAACAAACTGATGCTCTCTAAGGCATTGCCTCATCACTACTCTCACAGCAGCCTTCTGTATGTGTGCCTGTGTGTGTGTTTTGCTTCGTATATATAAATAAAATAAATGTAGGTGAAAATATACATAAATAATGGCCACATGCGCTGCCTTTTTATGAAGTGTGTGCCGTCTGTGAAAATTATAAAACAGACATTGCCCATTCCAATTGCCTATTTTGATATTGTGTGTGTGCATACGTGTGTGTGTGTGTGTGTGTGTGTGAAGTCTCAGTCAGGTATATTGAGCTTGAGGGTGGATTTAGTTCAAAAGTTGCTTCATCTGTAGGCGTGCAAATAGCAAAGCGCACTGAGCCGTGCAATGGGCGACGAAGTGGGCGTAGTTGCCTATATATATGTATGTGTGTGTGTGTGTGTGTGTGGTATAGAATTTATCGGGCAGGCAGGCACAACAGCTGCTGGGCATGACAAATACTTTTGCTGGTTAGACTCTGCGTTTGACATTATTTACGCAGAGTTCTTGATTGGGTTTGCTGAAATCAATATTGTGCTAATTCAGAGCGCTGAAAATCAACTGAAATGCAATCACTTTACGCTCCACTCTTTGTTTAGCTTGATCTCAGATTTAATCTGTCTAATGGCAGACAACAAATTGTCAAGGGAAACGCTGTTTTCCAATCATAAAATGCAACAAAATTGTATTTACTTTCAAATTTCCCTTTTAATGGCAGCGACAACAATGCTTCCTGATGGCGCGCGAGACAGCCACGATAATAAGCAAATTACAAAGATGCGGTACTCCAGCCCACATTCCCTACTCCCCCATCCCTTTGCCCAGAACCTGCCCCAGTGGCAATTTTTACTTTTCGTTGTTTTGCTTCTGTTTTTATGTGTGGCACGAAGAACGCATTTGCATATATGCCGGCGCATAAATATATAGAGCGCAATTTATGTGTGCATCTATTTAAAGTCTTTCCCTTTTCCTTCTTTTTTTTTTTGGCTGTGGGACGCCTGCACTTGTCACACGTTGTCCTGTTTCTTGTGTGTAAGCAGTACATGTGAGAGATTATTTACATATGTATATGTGAACGGGCATGCGGGGCGTGTGTATGGCTTGCCCTCGTTGTGACTGCAGAAAAAAGAAAGCGAAAAGCGCAAGCGAGATAAATAACAAAAGCACTTTAATACCAAGGAATACCAAGCTAGACGATTCCCTGCATCACTCATCATTTTTTATATGAAACAAATTACTGGCTCTGCCATTTTCATAGGTTTGAGAAGTTCTCAAAAGCAGTTTAAGGCAAATATTGTGAATATGGGAAAATAGGGAAAATGAAATTGAAAGTAATTAAGAACGAAATCCACAGAAAAATCTGGAAAAGGTTTGTGATAGATATCTTAATGAAAAAAAAATATATATATATACACATATAGCTTTATTACATATTTACAGGGTATTAGTAACCACAAACCACAATAGCAACAATCAAACAGATGCATGCAAAACAAAAACGCGAACAAGCAATGCCAGCAGCAGCTCGAGTTCCTCTCACTGAATTTGAGTTCTACTCAAAGCAGTTTGTTGTTGTTGTCATTTGGTGAATCTGTGTGTGCCCCTCTCTCTTTTTGCCTCTTTCCACTCTCTCTTAGATTAAAAATCAAAACAAGCTTTTGAGCTCTACGTACAGCTCGAATTACAATTAAAAACTTTGGTAAAAAATTTCACTTATCAAGCACAAACCGCAAGTTTCTTATGGCTAATTGGCAAAAAGAAAATGCTGAAATGAAAACTCTTTATTATGGTAAATATTTATCAGGAACCCAAGGCACGTTCACCTCTTCATCAAACTTGCCAATTAATTGCAAAGTTTGTAATTTACATTTTTGTGTACATCGAGCGGCGAATGCAACAAAATACAAAAACTGCCAAACTATGAGTGCAATTTAGCAAAGTTTCCTTCTCAACTGACTCTCTCTCTCTCTCTCTCTGGGCGAAAATGTTCAATAGAAGAAATTAAAAGCACAAAAAGGAGAAATTAACGCCAGTCAAGTCAAACTTAAAGCGCAGCCAAAAAATTGTAGCAAAAAAGTTGAAGAAAATCAATAAAGCGAGTCAAAACAAAAAACTTCCCCAATGAAGTGGTCGAATTTTGGCTCAACTTTTGCTGCTTGACTTTTTCTATTACTCTTATTAATATTATTATTATTATTTATATTATGAGGCAACTATTGAACGAACTGAGGAGCAAGTTCAAAAAGTTTAGAAATTTGGCGACTCTTTAAATTTGTAGTGGGCTTTCGCTTGCTCAGTGTCGCATAAAATTATTATATATATATATAAATATATATATATATACTGCTACTACAGACATAACCACAAGGGTTAATGAACTCAAGAGATGCCCAGAGGCGACTAACAGTGGAAAACAGCCGCCAGCCGCCAGCAGCAGCAGCAGCAGCAAGGCAAATGGAGCGCGCCGGCTGCTGCGACTCTCAGCAGTGGGTGTCAACAATTGCACAGCTGGGCTCACACACACACACACACGCTGTAGAAGTAGAAGAAATAACAGTCATAGCCAGCTAAAAGAAACAGCAGTTGCAACACACACACTTACACACTTACACATTTTTTGCCAACTGTAGCTGAGCAACTTAAAAAAAAAATGTCAACACTTTTCTAGGCAAAGCTTCAAATATAATCAGGTTTTTCTTTCACACTATTCTTTATAAAATTTATATGCTTAACACTTTTGGCTTTTGGCTTTTAGCTGCAGCAGTAACACGAATCGATAAACATGACTTGTTGAAAATAATGTGCGCACAGTGCGTATGTGTAATGTGTATCTAACAAGTGGCTGCATTGGCAAATGGCTCGCAACTTGGCAGATTGCAGGCAGCTGTTGCTTAAAGTTAATTGAAATATATGTTATATATAAATAAAACTTTCAACAAGCAGAAATTCATATTCATTAAGATTTTCGAGTATATAACTTTAAATCAAATAATTTTTGTATGCACTTCCACTCTGGGCAACTATCAAGCCCATAGCAAGCCATTTTCTACAAATTTCAAAGCTCTCTTAAATTGCTTAATAGTCGCTTCTCATAAAGATCAAAACACAGGCCATTCGCCCATCAAATGCCAATAAACGTTTCATCTATATGTCCACTTGTATTGTCCACACATCAAATTGATAAGCTTCAAGCCGCACACTGAGCCCTGGCTATGGGCCTGGCTAACCGCATTGACCACAAATGGGACAGAAGTTTTGGTAACCACAAATTTCTTTGACCGATGCCATTAAAATTGCAGATATTGAAATGCTATAGTAAAGCAATTGCTGAAGACAATTTAAGGAGAGGTCAACAATTTTTATAGACAGCTTGAATTAAGCAAAGGCAAAAATTAATAAATATAATGCTTAATATATTTTTTACATATTTTTAAAATTTTTATGCTTTACATTTTTAGTTTAGCTGCTGGTTTTATATACTTTCGATACACTTAAATCATAGACACGCACCGAAAAAATCAAAAATTTAATTTCAAGACAGATGTGTTATAAATATAGATTGATTAGATTCTGATTGGAGAGGCTATCCGGAAACGGGGCAACACAAACAACAGCCGCAAGAGTATGCAACGTTATTTACTACTTTATTTATTTGTATTCTATATTTTCGTATTATTTATTTTCTTTGGTTTAACGTAACGTAACGCGAACGATAAAGACGACGAAAGACGGCGACGAACGACGTAGAGGCAACGACGACAACGGGCGACGGGAGAAACGACACGTGGTGCAAACAACGGGAAAATGTTTACAAAGCGGCTACTGCCACACAACTGAGGCGACAGGATGCAGTCGCTGGCTGTGGCAAGCGGCTGCGGAACGGAATGGAAACGAAACAGACAACACGAACACGAACGCGCGCGTTTGCCGAACGAACTGTTCCAGCAAAACATCTGTTCGCTAGCGAACGGGTGCGACTGAGATGGAGCGCACCCGAACAGCTAGAGGCAGGCAGAAAGAGAAGGCGCCTAACAGAGCGAGAGAGAAGGAGCGAGCGAGAACGAGTATGGGAGCGTACGCGAGAGCGAGAGTGAAATAAAAACACTGTGGGCTAACTAACCTACCGCAAAGGACTTGGCCAACGTGCCCAAAGAAATTAAATAGATTATGTGCTTATATAAATAAATAAATGAAACCAAGTTAATCAAAGCGGCCAAATGCAACGCTGGAGTTCGTCTCAGGCAGGCAGCCAGCTGGACATGGCACATTAGACAGCCTTAGATCTGCTGCTGCTGCTCCTGCTACTCCTGCTGCCGCTGCTGCTCCTGCTGGCTAGGCTAGACAAAATGGCGCCTGCGCCGGAATGTGAGCCAAAGAATGCCTAAGCCAAAATAGGCCTAGGCGAATCAACATTAAGCAAAAGTGCAACGAAAATTGCCAACTGATTTTTTGCTGTTGTTGTTGTTGCGTTCTTCCTCTTCTTCTATTTGAACCATTGCCAAAAACACGAGGCGACGAGCCACGCTGACGCAGCAGGCGGACTGGCGGACCAGTGGACACGAATTTAGCGCACAAAACGGAATATGCAAAACAAAAACAAAATTCGGAAAAAGCACGTGGCTTCGCACTTGCCGGCTTACTTGGCCGGGCGGTTGGATGGCTGGGGGGGGAATTCTTGATTGTGATTGTGTGAGGGTGGTAAGCGCCCACTTTGCGCTGATGTTTACATTGTGCACGTTGTTTTTTTCTTTTTTTTTTAGAAGCCAAATTTGTATTCATATACCTAAAATATCAATTCATAAACGTTTTATTTAAAGTGTTTTGCATAAAAAGGAGGAAACAGAGGAGCAAAACTACAATCCTAGCTGGCCAGGAATATGCATCAAACTCTCCCTCTATTTTTTATTTAAATTTTATATTGCTTAATTTTTGCCCCGAATTAATTAAGCTTCGTGGTTTGTTTATAGTGTCATTGAGTCATTGGCTTAATTCAATTAAATTTAGCTGCCAATGTCTGGACGAATAAGTATTTTCATTGCGGTCGGGCGTAAGCAGTTACATAATACTTAATGAAATAAATTAATTTAATAATATAAAAATACTAATTTTTAGCTTTATCATGTGCTCATTTTATAAATAAAATAAATCTGCAGATTAGGTCAATATTTAAGGAACTTTCTTTAGAGTAACTTAATAGCTTGAAGCATGCCAAAGTTGTTGATTCTAAAAGTATAATAATAATGATATTATTCTAGATAAATTTGTCAATTTTCATTTGCAGTCATACTTATTGGAGTGCAACCCTAAACATTCTATCTCTCTATTCTATCAGAGCACCAAGAATTTCGATTTGCAATCCAATAAATAGAACAGCCAATCATTGTCACAAACCAATATACTCTGCTCACTTTATGAACAAGTATAAGAAAACAAAAGTGCCTGATTAATTGTTTTGCCCTTGTTTGGACAAAAAATGTCAAACAACTGAAGCAGCAACAACAACAACAACAACAACAACAACAACAATAAACGTTAATAAACAAATGGAAAGGCGTGAAGTGCACGCTAACCCAAAAGCCAGCAACAACAACAACAACAAATTAACATTATAGTTGAAATGTAAGAAATAAACAAGCGAAATATTTACCAAATACGATAAGTTTCTCATTCAGGCAGCACGCAAACAAAACCAAAGGAAAAACCCTTTTCAAGTAACTCAATTGCGGCACGCGACAAAAATTTTAGACAGTGGCTAAAAATATACAGAAAAATATACATATATATGCATACGTGTGTATAGTCGTATATATTTCCATGAAAAATGACGACGACAATTGAGTGCCCTTTTGGGTTGGCCGGAAAATTAGTTTATGCATTACGCACAACAATGAAGCGGCTAATAAACAAATTAAATGAAAAGGCTATCAAGATGTAGTGAACACGTAACGGGCGACACTCGATTAGATTGATGGTCATTCATCAACTGAAACGACTAATGGTTCCCTCATATTGACAGCCCTGGCAATTGAGCAAATGACTCAACAGGTTGTTGCCATTAAATGGGAATCGGTATATTAAGAATGGCCTCGTTTACTTTTTATGCTAATTCCACAATAATTTATAATTATTGCAATATTATTTAGAGTGTATTGGGCAATTTTGATATTTTAAATAATGTTCCTATTGGAACTCAATCAAATATTAACCTTAAACAGTTCTAATTGGATTTATAGTTGCTCTAAACTTCTTATTGTAGGAATTTTTTATATTTTAATACCCACATATCTAAACATTTCCTTTCATTTCATCTTCATGTCCATTTTGTAATTAAATGGAAAGCTAGAATGTATTTCAGCTGACATTTCTAGTTTAAGTTCTTATTGGAGTCATCGTATGAATCCAATAAGAAGCACTCAAAACTCTTTGAAGCATCACGATATCAGCCTAACCAACACACTCTCGACACTGGCAGTTAGTGCATTAATAATTCGCTTCAAATAATGTACTTAGCCTCGTGTCGACAACATTTCCATTATCAATCAAAACATTTGATGCAAATTTCGCTTTGATTCCGCTGATAAGATTTTTGCTATGTGACGTGTGTGTTTCTCGGCATAACTTCAAGTAGCTAAAAAGCTGATTTTTTCTTCATTGTTTTTTTTTTTTGTTTTTTTGTTTTATGTGTGGCTGTAGTCAGGCAGGCCACGAAGACCGTCAACACGGCGTATGGGTAACATATATGACACATGTCACGTGACGCCATAACACATCATTTTACCTTGTTTTTTTGTGGCACACCAAGAGGGAGAGAGTGAAGGAGAATGAATGAGTGAGAGTGAGAGAACAACAAGCATATAACACGAGTAATGACAAACAAGCCGAGCCCAGCCCAGGCCAGCCCAGCCCAGCCAAGCCGAGCCAAGCAAAATCAAGAGCGAGCCAGCCAGCAGACAGACAGACAGGCTGGCAGGCAGGCAGGCAAAATAAGACATTTTGTGATAAGCGCACAGGATAACAAGTTGAACGTGACGAGCATGTGAAACACACATGGAGAGCGCAAAAAAAAATAAACTCCTCTGTTGTGATATGCTATAAACAATGCCAGGCACAGTCGACAAACTACAACAATCACACACACAGACGCACACACACATACACATGCAAAATGACAGCAAGTGTCAGAAAGTAAAAACATTAAAAAAAAATACAAAAATAAATAAACAAAGTTAGAGGTAGAGTAAGAGCGCGCGCTCTAAATGTCGCTGATAACGCGAATGTCAGTGCTGATAAAAAAAAAAAATAGAAAGAAAAGAAACAGGAGGAAACACCTAAAGCCGCCCAACTGCGTCTGCTGCTGCTTCTGTTTCTGCCCGCAGCTCTTTTACAACCTTTCTACAGCTCGACTTTCGCTTTTCATGACTTAATTTTCGCCGGCGTCTCGTCGCTTGACAGGCGCACAACCTAAAATAGAAACAGACGAAAAAACGAAGAAAAAAACTAACAAAACAAAACAAAAGCAAGGCAAAGTCGGCACACATAAAAATGAAAAGTTGCTGCAAAGGATTTTAAAAGACAAAACGCGCATAAAGTGTTTGGCACATCCGCTTTCTATAGAACGCTGCTCTTTTGGCTCTCTTGGCTCAGACTTCATCTCACACACACACTCTCTCTCTCTCTCTCTCTCTCTCTCTCTCTCTGTCTCTCCCTCTCTCTGTCTCTCTCACAGTTATGCAAATGCTTGTAGCACAAAACAAAATGTACGCTGTGCATAACGCGCGCTCGAAAAGCACAAAATCAAAACGAAAGCGAAATTTTATAGTGGCGCCATTTTTGAAGGCTTCTTTTGTTAGCTACCAAATGGAGGAATGTAAAGATACATATACATATATAAATATAAATACATGTCTACATCTGCTGCTTTTGCTATTAAAACTCTATAAGAACTCAAAGGTATAAACTGAGCTAACTTCCATGTTATCCATTGGCTTCTCTTGTAAAAAAAAAAAAAAGCTAAGTCTGCAAATTTTCATTTATTTCCTTTAAGCTCTCTACCAACTGCCACTCTGCTCGTGTATTTGCAATCAAATTCTTGCTAATTCAATCAATTTCTAATTTAAATCATTTTTTCCTCGATTTTTCAATTTTTTTTCAATCATATGCAGTGCTCCTGCTCATATCATTCAATTCGCATTTCAATTCTGTTCAGTTAAACGCACAAACTAAGCATATTCACGTTCGTTCAATTTCATTCGATGCCATGCAATCTCGCCTGCAATCCTAAGCTTAATTTCAAGCCCAGCCATCGTATGCATATAAAATATTACTCATACGCACGTTTGCACTTTAATAAACTCGGCAACAACAAAAAAAATGGGAGAAAAAAAAGAAGCTTCCATGTCACTTGGCTGGCAATATGAAGCGCATGCAAAGCGCGTTTACAATTTATGCTGCATAAGGGTGAGTGGTGGGTGGGGACCCGGGGCTAGGGGTAGCAGGTGTAGTAACGTCAACTAAACTACCTGGCAGACATGCTCAGCTCTGCTCAGCTCTTGTGCTCTTGGCAACAAGTCTGATAAAAAGTACAATCGGTTTACTCACTTTTTTTCTTCTTTTTCATTTTCTCTTTTACTGCCAGCACAAAATTGTCATTTCCTGCACAATATTTGTACAGTTTTTAATATGGGAGAAAAAAAAAGTATAGCCAATTGTGAAAAAAAATGCATATACATATATGTATATAAATAAAAAGTTGGCCACACACACATGTTGCACATGGACACACATAATGCACAACAAAAGTAGCCAGCGACAATGTTGGTTGTCGGTTGATTGGCCAACATCTGATAGCCGATATCGGTGGCTGGTAATGTGTGGGTGTGTCCAGTGTGTGTATGTGTCTGTGTGTGTGGATGGACACTTGTACCTGATAAAAATCAACAATGAACCACAACAGCAACAACAATAACATCAACTGCACAACAAACGACAACAATGCAAATACATACATAAATGATTATCACAGAACATTTTTACTCGGCTCTGGACAGGCACCAACACCGCAGTGTATACTCCAGCATAAACCACTCGAGGTGTTCATATCAATTACCTGCTGTGCAGATTATGATAAACTTGCCTAGCGTGAAGGGAATGGAAGAGAGTGCCATGAATAAGTTGAACAGCTTTGAAATATATGTATATGAAAACATATAATAAAATAAAATTAAATTAAAGTAATATATTGTAGTTTAACCTATATACAAAGATTATTTTTAGTATCAAAAAAATACTAAATACTAACAAAATACCAGCAAGGAAGTCGGCTCTAATCGAGACAGCCTGACTAAATTATACACTGTCTTCTCCATAAGGTTACTCTTTCACTTATTCTACGCCTTTTCATTAGTATTTACCAAAAAGTGTAAACAAAAATGAATTAAATATTTATGAAAATATATAAACACGTCAATTATTTAATATAAAATATCTTTGTCTCTATATTATATAAATCCCTTAGTCAAAGCGCTTCTTTATGAATCATTAAACACATCACATCAGTCAAATATACGTTAATTAATATAATGCCTATAACATATAGTCAAGCCTTTTATAGTAAACCCATCTCAACCCATCTCAACTTTTCTTTAGCTTCTCCACCGTGAAACGCCATTAAAAATGTTTGGGGCTGCGCATTTAAAAGTCTTCACGATGCCCAGCTCAGCGCTGTGAGCCTAATAAATAAACATTAAGCAACATTTAACCAATATTTACATTGTAATTTAGTCATTATGTCCAACGTTCACGTTTCAGCTGACGGCCATTGGCCAAAAAGTCGACAAGCAAAGCCGACGCTGAAGCGTTTTCACCTGCTCGACAAATAAAGCAATTTTTGGGCGCGTGTTAAGCTGTTTTACATAAACAGAGGCAGGCTCGCCGGGCCGGGCAGACGGATGGGACGTAGACGTAGCCGTAGTCGTAGCCATAGCCGTAGCCATAGCCGAGTGGGCGGGGCTGGCTGGGTGTACTTGTGGGATTGACTCATATGCTGGGTCAACTGCAGCTTTGGCCATTGCCATATTTTGCCTTGGCAATTTGGTTGTCTGGCTGGGCAGGCACAGCAGCAGAGCCTCCGCCTTGGCTTGGCAATATTTAGGCAGTTTTAATGCAAAAGCGTCCACAAACCATAAATAATTGAAAACTGCAAAGACGTGCAAAAAATGCCGTGGCAAAGGCGAGCTTCACAAAAAAAGAGAGAAGTAAAAGTAAAAAGAAATGAAACGAAACGAAACGTAGCGAAATATGTGGCAAGAGCCAGTCGGCAGGCGGCAGTCAGCAGCCGGCGAGTTGTTGTAGTGAAGCATGCAAAAGTCCCATTAAGGCTAATAGGCCCAAAAGGACCAACAGGAGACGGACCGCTCTACACAGCGAGACAGTTAGTCAGTCCATGACAGTTGGTTGAGTTAGTTGCAGTCACCATCAGCCAGGCCTCTGCCAGGGCTGGGCCAACACTTAAGAGATACACCTATTAAGCAATCATAAGACAACATACGACAATTAAGGAGGCGGTTTTTAGAGGAAGGGTAAAGACTCTTATAGTAAGAGAGTCGACTGAAAAGCAGATTTCAAATCAATTTCACTCGAGCTCAAAAATCTTGATGATTTATAAAGTAAGTTGCAGTTGATGAGTTATGATATTAAGTTTAATGATAATTATCGAAATGGTATTACAATTATCCAATAATTTTAATTAAAAATGTCTAAAGTTCTTGGGAATGAAAAGCAACAAATAAGAATACTCAGAATATACAAACAATAATAAAAAAAAAACACAAAAAATTTAAGCTTTCTCTCTCGAGTGCTATGTATTAAAATTAAAAATTATTTAGCAAAAACAATATTAAAATTCTATTGTATATTAAGTATAAATTTTAGCAAATGTCTTTATCCCTCTAATAAACTTTATCACTAAAAAAACTCCATTTCTTAAGAAAAAACATTTCCAAGCAATTTGATAAGATATACCTATATAATTAATGATGTGGATTAATTCGTTAGGGCTGCGCTGTAGCCCTGTTTCAAAAATTGTTGGCGTTAGCACGTTTAGCGTTGTAGCTAACTGTTAATTTTGTCTATTTCTCTGTTGCGGGCGGGGGCTATGCAAGTTGGACACCAGCGAGCAGCTACCCCCAGCCCCAAACACCTATGTAGCTCAAAAAGTAGGCTGCACAATTTTCGGGGCAGCCCTGCAGCGGTTCAGTTTACAGTTTTCAGCTGAATGTGTTGCTTTTTTTTTTTTCTTGGTGTTGCTGCTGTTTTCGTTATTTTTTTCTCATTTTTTCAAAACGCCGCCAGCACTTTGAAGCACTTTAGCGTCGCTTATCCTAATTGTGGTTAGTTTGTGTGTGTGTAGGTGTGTGTGTGTGTGTAAGTGTGTGTGTGTAGGTGTGTGGGTCTGTGTCCTTCGTGAGCCGCTCACGCGAAACGTGCATAGAGCATGTCCTGCCACGTTTGTCTGCCCTGCTTATGTCCAACTGTATGTGGGTGTGTGTGTGTGCATAATTTTTTGGCATTTAGCCAGATAATTTTCTTGCCTGCTCAGCTCAGTTCGGCTCAGCTGGAGTCGAGTTGGCCTGCCCGCTTGTCCTGTCCATTTCTGTTGCAAAGTTAATGTGTCCTGACAGGCCTACACAATATTTAATACACAACTTTTTCTGTCTCTCTCTCTCTCTCTCTCTTTCACTCACTGTGTCTTTCTGCTCTTTGCCTTTTGGCCTTTTCTTTGTTTCTCTTTTTGTTTGCTGGTGTCTGTCTCAGTGTGGGGCGTGTGAGTGGGCGTAGGTCTTAACGTTTTTATTTATGATTAGCTGTAAATTAACCTGACATATTTTTAATGGCTTTTTAGCTGGCGACTTTCGTTTAGATAGAGAAATTTCATAAGAAAATCTTTTTATACCCTATAATCTTATTAGAATTGTATCAAAAACTGTTTTAAAGCTAAAAAAAACGAAATCAATTTATCGATTATTCTCAATAAAAATGGTATGGGGTGCGTTATCGAAAAAAGGCGGAGAGACCTTGTGAGAGGAATGTCCTTGAGAAGGAGGTGACCTTGAGGGGTTATAATATTATATAAAAGAAACAAAAAAAATACTGCCGTATTCCCTCATCTTCACTTCATTACACAACACTGTGTATATAACACTGCCTACAAGTTCAACTCCCTTTTTCGACCAGTGTCATTTTAGCATTTCATGTAGGCGTCAATCTTACACTTTACACTATTTTGCTCAGCACCTCGATGCGGCCCAAAAATGCCGCCTTCATCTATGGCCCAGATCACGTACATCCTTGCCAG
The DNA here is from genome assembly GCF_018153725.1 of Drosophila mojavensis. NCBI lineage: Eukaryota > Metazoa > Arthropoda > Insecta > Diptera > Drosophilidae > Drosophila > Drosophila mojavensis. The sequence continues at coordinate 9,708,410 of NW_025318899.1, read as the reverse complement.
CGCCATTTTGTCAACTTCTAATAAATTTGCTGTGCAGAGAAAAAGAGAAAAGTTCGAAGCGAACAGTGGAACGCACTTCAAACCGCCTGCACTCACACACCCAGAGCTGGGCTGAGAATGGCGGGCGGCGCAGAGCAGCGCCTAAACAATGGCAATGGCGGCGATGCCGTCATTTTGTAAATCAAACAAGTTTTAAGTGCAGAGCAGAGCAGAGCAGAGCTAGGTGCCACGGCAGCGAGGCAGCAACCGCCAGGCAGCAACAGCACACAAAATATTCATGAACACAACAGGCTCATAAATAAATTGCAGCCCAAACGGAACGCCGTTGTCGTCTGCTGATGCAGCTGCTCGATGTTGTAGGTTCTAGCAAGGGATGGGGAATGGGGGGATAGGGGATGGGCGCTACAAAGTGGCTGCGAGTGGCGTGAAAAAACTTGAAAATATGCTAACATAATGCAAGCGAGCAGACAGCAACAGCAACAGCAGAGGCTCTGCCGCCTGTGCCGCCTGTATAGATGGCGGGCAAATGCAGCATCAAGGTTTTATGATGCTTCGATTTCGTGGAATTAGCAATGAGTCGAACGTGTGGCAAGAGCCATCAGCAGCAAAACCAAAACCAGTCAAAGCTCTTCAGTTCGTCAGCTCCTCGATATTTATTTTCAGTCAACGAACGCGTTTTTAATATCGCCCAGAGATGGAGTCGGAGAAATGCATCCACATCGGAGCAGCATCCAAGTGCAGTTCGTGAATTATTTGTGGCTCTGGCAGCTGTCAGCTTTAAATGGAGTCACCTTTGCCAAGTGATGAAAAGTGTCAATGTGTGTGTGTATGTGTGTGTGTGTCTTCTAATTAATTTAAGGCCATTAACATTTTAAAGTCCTTTATATGCAATTTGCCAAAGTTACACGTCTTGCCGGCATAAGGATAAGCCTCGACTGCTTCTCCACTGGCGACAAAAAGCCATGAAATAAATTATTTCAAGAATCAATTACAACTAATAGCATAGACCACTTGAAAATCAATTCAATTCACATGAAAGCCCGTCTGACAGAAACAGAGACTGAAACTGAGCCTGAGCACGAGTCGGAGCTGAAGCTGTAGCTGTAGCAGGAGCAGTCAAGGCAGCACGGCAGGACAACTTCAGTAACTGAAATGAATCGTTGACTTTGTGTGGCGCACACAGATTGCCAAGCGCGTGCGAGAGAGAGAGGGAGAAGAACGAAAGAGCTTCATTTACTCCACACATATGTGACGATTTAAGCTAATGCATAATTGATTGTAATGCCACGGCAAGCCGATTTCGGCTTTGCCTTCACACAGCCACCAATGGACCGACGAGGGCTGCCAAATTAAGCAGGTAAAATTGAATGCAAGAAATTAATAATGATGCATATTGCAGATTACTCACAATTAAGCAAATGCAAATCACAAGAGCTCCAATCATCATAATGGCAATTACAATGAGAGCTGAAGACTGAAGTGGAGAAAGAGAGGGAGAGTATGCTAGGCTTGTTCTATCTTAAAAGAGAGCAGAAGAAAGGAGAGAAAAGAAAGTGAATCACAGATTGATAAAGAGAGAGAGAGAGAAAGAGAGGTAGAAAGAAAGAGAGAGAGAGAGTCAGAGATCAAGACAAAAGTAAGTGAGATATATGTTACAAAAGAGACTGAGTACCCTAGAGAGAAACAGGGAAGGAATAGTAGTAGACAAATAGCATTTCTGGAAAACAAAAATGAATAGACAGAAGTAGAAGTAGGTAGCAAAAGAAATGTAGAGAAAGAAAAGAGATCACCAGAGGTAAAAGAAATATTAACAAATAAATAACAACAACCATAATAAAATGCTGAACTTTATCAATTTATCTACTCATAGTACTTGACACCCTAGAGATGTATTATTTTATGAATAATTTCAAAACCAAATACATTTCCAAGATATTCTCATATCCAAAACAAAGTTCTACACATAAATGAAAAGCTTGTTAATCTTTCATTCGAGCCATTCCGCTTTAAGACCAGACTTCTGCCTAAAGTCTGCTGCTGAAATAGCAACACAAACAATTTCTCAAAGCGAGCAACCCAAATTTATCAGAAAACAAAGCACAACGAATATCTCTGTCGGTTAATCTTTCAAATTTATGTTGTCGACTCGAGCGATCAACGAAAACAGAAATCATCGTCACAAAGTTCAATTTGAAGTGCTCGCAATTCAACTTTTGTGAAATGCCACTCATTATAAAAGACTCGCAATGCCACTGGCAATGGTATGTTATCAATCCCAAAGGCTCGTCAGTGGATTTTTGGGCACTTTTATATTTATGAAATGCATAAACAACGACAATAACCAGGGAGCAGAGTCCCCGGTATCCGTTATGCCAGTGACAAATGCGAACTTTTCATTTTCTATGCCGCAACAGTCGTCGTTGAGTTATTTAAGCTAAACATGGATGGGCATCAGGAACCAGATAGAGCGACAGACCGAGGGCGGGCTGGTGAGCGGGCGTACTCGACGGAAGGACAAATGTCATGACAGACAAGTCCGGACGCTGGACAGGTTGACAGACAGACAAACCAGCGACGCAGACAAAACTGTATTTTCATTTTTTTTCTTCTTCTTCTGGCTATATATGTATATAGTTGTTTTTTTTTTTTTTCGTTTTGTTTTTGTTTGTTTGGCATGCAAACAATGGAGCAGCGCGGCGCAGGCTTAAGGGTAGTCGAGGATTGCACATCTGAGTGGCAGACAGTGTGCAAATGTCAACTCGTTGGAATTCAGACAAGTATATGCAGCACTTGCACACACACACACACAGCAAGGAGAAGACGACTAGTAGATATCCTAAGTCGAAAAAGTAAACAAAGTCAAAGGGTTTTTGACTACACTTATTTCATATATTTTATTTTACGTATTTAATATAGAAAGTAGAGAAAGTAGCAGAAAGGAGTAGAAAGTAGTAGTAGTCTACACTTAAGGGAAAAAGGGCTATTACAAATAGATCAAATATAAGTAAATTATAGATTTTCAGGAATTCGATTACCTAAGCAAAATTTGAATTCGATTCTCATTTAAAAAAGTAAAGTTTTAAAATACTTAATAAACCTCACATAACCCATAAACCAGTATACCCCAATCAAGCATTTTCAATGTGCTGAGGGTATGGCAAATGTCAAGTGTAGAAAATGCACACGCCAAATGTCTTTGGCCAACTTTGGCTAGCTGGCTGCAGTTTTAATTCCAGCTGGCCAATTGGCAGCCTGTTTGGGCCATTTAATTTGTTTATTAACTCGACGCGCGCGCTGTCAGCGCAATTAACGTCTAATGAGCGCAAGTCCGAGTGGCCAAAAAGAAACTTTTTGGCCATGCCACGCCAGGCCATCTACTAGACTATCAACTGTATCAACATCATTATCAACTTGCTCATCAGCCTGATACAAATCATCATCATCATCAGTAGCAGCAGCAGCAGCAACAGCAGCAGCAAGAACATTATCATTATCGTTATCATCATCAGCATGTGCCGCAACGTGCACCAAAAAGTTTGTGAACTACAAGCTGCTGCTGCTGCCCAGAAAAACCACAACAACAATGTGGCAAGCGCTTTAGATGCAACTGACGATAGCAAAGATTGTACAACGAACCAGCATAGATAGCATGGGCAAGGGCGAGCCTGCGCACATCTCTGGGTATATCAAAAATGTCATCAATTATGTCATAGACGAGTTAAGCAAAATCAAATCTAATCGAATGGAAGCTTGTTCAATAGATGAACTAATGGACTACATGAGTTAAGCTAGAGAATGGAGGCAAAAGTGTGTGTGATATGTAAGAGAATGGAGGACTGCATGTATATATGTAAGCATGTATGCGTGTTCTCTTAAATCAGACCTAAATAAAGGCAAGTCTTTAAAATCTCATTTAAATAGTCCCTCTCCATGCGATTCTCATGAAGTCAAGTCTTGCTAATCAGCTGCTGAGCATTCACATGTTAAGTAGTCTCTTCATTTCCCCCCCACTCATACCACTTTCGGAAAGGGCATTCACTTGATCCTCTATACCCCTCACATGCGCTGTCTCTGTCTCTGTCTGGCATGTTGATTGCACCATTTGGGTGACGGAAATGCAAACGCATAACTTTTGTCAAGTGCAGAGTCAAGTGAAGCAGCCACTGCCAGTGCCGCCAACTAACCCAGGCTAGTCCCAACGCTACAATCTCTCCACTGTCCAGAAGATGTCGCAGCCAAATCTCATGCTCCCTAAACCCATTTACCAACCGCAAAATATGCTCAACGCAGCGCAAATTTTTGGTTTAGTTTACTGCAAGCCGCTATCTACGACGGCGTCGCCATCGCCATCGTCGTCGTCGTCGTCGTCGTCGTCGTCGTGGTTGGGTACCAACTTAATGTGTTGTCGACGCCAGCTGCGAAATTAGAAATTAGTATTCATGCCCCACAGTGTCATTTCCGCGAATGCGCGAGCAGTTGGCAAAAACTTTTTACTCTCGAAGCCTTTGTGTGCAGCGCTGAAGAGAGATTGATATGCGGGCTACAAGAAACTGCCAGCAATACGGCTGATTATGAAGTACTTCACGGAGCAGCAACCGCACACACACACACTCTCTCGAGCTCTTTTTCTCTATAAGTGTTTGTGTGTGTGTGTGTGTGTGGGGGGGAGACAAGTTCAAAATTGTCAGAGTTCAAGTTGCAAGTGCTTAGAGTGTGTTATGGCGCAACTTTTTCATATAAATCCTTAATTATGACATTACTTTGCATATTATAATGTTGCCTTACAAGTGGCGCGAGAAGGCGTTCCAAAAATCGATAACGCCAACAAATCGCTTTATAAGAGAGAAGTGCTCAAACTGGGCGAAATTCAGGAATCATGCATATTTCATGAAGATCCGCTAGGCAAGAGTCATATATACATCATTATATTCCTAGCGAAATTCACTAAAAATTGCAATCGGGAATGCTTGGGATTCGAGTTCCAAGCCACGCTCAAGTGTCATTGACTGTGTGTGGAGGCAAAAGCTTTAAAGCAAAAATATATATCATAACTTGAGGCGCAAAACAATTGCAATTGAGTTGATACCAATGAACAAGGCCGACGCCACAACGAATTGCACTTACGACAAATTTTTGCGCCGAGTGTCAGCCATACAGAAATAAGCCTCAAATTGTGCCCAAGCCTAGCAAACTGAGCAGCATCAAAAGCTGGGCACGAGCAACAACAACAGCAACAACAACAACAGCAAGAGAAACGGCGATGGCAATGGAGGCAGTAGCAGCAACAGCAGCAGCAGCAGCAGGAGGCAGTTGGAATATTTTGTACTTTATGCCAGCAAATTCCGTTGGCCAAGTGCCAAGTTTAACGCCGATGCAGCCGCACAGCAGCAGCCGTTGTATAGTATTCCTGGTCGCATCACGTTGTGCACGTTTGGATGGAGTGCAGCTGCGGAGCTGTGGAGCGAGTGAAATGATGGCCATGTGGGCGTCGACCACACCCCGGGGCCAGTAGGTTGCATGTCGATTTTAGGCTTAACAGGCAACGAGTTCAACTTGTTCTCGTCCAAGCAGCAGTTCGAACCCTGTCCTAAGCGGCCTGGCATTAAAACAAATGCAAATATGCCGCACAGCACAACAACAACAACAACAGCAGCAGGAGAAGCAGCAACAGCAGCAGCAGCAGGAGTAGCAGACGATCGTCTGCGCTTTTGTTTGGTTTTACGTTTACTATTTTTTGGCACTTTATGTTTTTGTTTTGTTTCTGTCGTTTTGGTGGACCGTAGGCGTGGCTGCCAAAAATGTTTGTGGCCCATCAGCCCCACATCCGCCGAAAAAAAGGCACATGTGTCGCTTACAGGAAATAAATGGAGGCTGAAAAAAAACACAAAAAAAAAACAAAAACAACAACAACGAGCGCGCGTTTTCAATTACTGAGTGCAAAATCTTAATGCGCTTTCCTTATCGAACGATATTTTCATTTACATCGAGTGCAATTCATGCAGCAAATTGGAAAGAATTCATCGAGAGTAAATTAATATTTTAAGCTGCAGGTAAATGAAAGTTGCATTGAAATGGAAATTTTGATTAATTATTCGACCCTTTTGAGCTTTACTTACCGCAAGTTTTTTAAAAGAATTGCTTGAAAAACAATGTGATTTAAATTTAAAAATTTAAATAAATATTAAAAGTATAAAACAAAATTAAATATAAATATATGAGCTGGTATTAATGCTCAGCATATGCTATGTATATAACACATATATAAGCCGTGCATAACACTTGTACACACAACTTTTTTTTGGGCACATATATATGCATGTGTGCACATGTGTGCGTGTGCGTGTGTGGGTGTGTGTGTGCCCACATGGGGCAGCCGCCAGTTGTCCTGCAGCATGTTGTCACGGGTGGGCCCGTGTGTATGCTAGACATATTTGCTTAGCCGCTTAGGCTTAAAAGTTTAACCAAAGTTTTGACCTTGAATGCCACACACACGTGCACACACACCGACACACACACACACACAGATAGACTAAGCTGCGCCTGTCCATTGCACTGAAGTGTTGCCTACTTTTGAGCGCCCGCTGCTTAGCTTGTATTTTGCAGCTCAGACTTTTTGACTTAAAGCAAAACTTGTGCCCCACACACACACACACACATACAGATAGAAAGCGTGGGTGAGCAGCAGGCAAAAGCAAACAATAGTCGAAATTTGAAATTGTAAATGTTTGCACAATTCCAGGAGCCCGAATCACAGAGCCGCCAGTCAGCCAACCGCGCCAAGCTTGACACACACCCACACACACACACACACACAAGCACATATAGCGAGAGAGTGTATTCCCCGTTGGTATACCCTGCACCCGCTCTGAAGTAGCCGAGGGCGTTGCCGCTATGTTTAACTAAAGTTTCGTGCGCTTGTGCAAATAGCAAAAGGATTTCAACAACGTCGCCGTCAGCTTCGCCTTGCTCGTGGTCCGTGCACAAGCGGATTACAATCATAAGCGAAAATTAATGAATTATTTACCAGCAGCTTAGTTAAGCGCAAATGCCGCCGCCCCAAAATCCCCAAACCTCCAATCCCAAAAACAGCAGCCGCAATGGCCCCAAAGGTGGCAGTTCAACTACAGCCACAGCCACAGCTCGCCCCCGGCACCTCTCTCTCCCCGTTGCTCTCAATGTCAAAAGTTGCGCTTAAGTTAAATGCCGAGGCCTAGTCTAGACCCCAGAGACGTTGCTCAGCTGCTACCAGGTAATTAATTAGCCCAAGACATTTGTCAATATTATCTACAACTCAGCTCAAATATAACCCCACAAAAATATACACCAAATATTTCAGGTGGAGCCTTGGCCCACTGATAAGCAAATTTGATTTATTTCTGCAAAATGAGCGAACAATTTGAGACTTGTCAGGCTGTCAAAGTAAATTATTTATTTGACTATGCACAAAATTTCTTGATAAATATAAATAATTAGTTCATTAAAATTGGAAATGAAATATATATTCAATTTAAATTGCATTTCATTTAAAGACTTTTCCCCAGCAGGCACAAGACTCATAAATGTTGTTAAATTAAATATATTCTTATAATTAGATTTATTTGGCGATAATTCAAGCACTCAATCAATATAAACTGGCCAGCACTTTGGGGAATTTTGTGAAACGAATGCATTATTGAAAATCAGTTTCTTCATTGGCTTAGTGGCTGTATGGCTGTTAATCAATTACAAATGTCCAAATAGCAATTAACGTAATTAAATGGCAAATGAAATGTGAAAGTTGAAGAAAGCCAATTTAAAGCAGTTTGCATAAGCAAGTTTTTGCAGCAAATTAAGCCAAATTGAACGAAATGCTTGAGACAACGCCTATTCAGGAGCGAGACAGACAGAGAGTAAGAGAGAGAGAGAGAGAGAATGACTACAGACAAATGCATATTAAGTTTGTGGCAAGTTGCAATAGATCTGGGAGTGAAGGCAAATGGCAAGCAAAAGTTTATTTTTTATTATGCAAAGCACGCTGGCTTATGAAGCGACAGCCAGGACTCTATATATATATATATACACTTGCCCGCTGAATATCCTTTTGCTGGAGTGCGAATAAAAGCAAACACAGATAAATCCATTATAAACGCACGTTTGCACACACAAAGAGAGACTGCCAAAAAGAGAAAAAGAGAGAGAAAAACAGAGAGAGCGAGAGAGAGCGAGCATTACTCAGCCATGTTGCAGGCACTTTAAGCAACCAACAGTCTTTAAGGACACTGCCACGGCTTGCATTCGTGGGTAATTAAAACTGATTACGGCTCATTAAATGATAAAGAAACGTAACGCACGCATTATGTGCTGGCGCGCCATGAGGCAGCGGCGGGGCAGTTGCGAGGCGGCTGCTTCATTAAAATGATAAACACGCACGCGATGCCAATGCGCTAGCCGCATGTCCTTGCCGCAAGCGGCTTGCAATTGCGGCCAATCCAACAGCAGCAACAACAAAAGGAAGAAACAGAAGCAACACCAGCAGCAACAGCAACAGCAGCAGCAGCAGCAGCAGCAGAGCAACCGGAACAATGGCAGCAACAGCAAGAAACACGCCTGGCGCACTTCCAACAATAAGCAACAATTTTAGCAGCCGCCAAAGCTATTATCCAGCGCCAGGACCTCATGGCCGCTGCTTTTTGCTATGCCCGCCAGCCAGGCAGCCAGCCAAACAGACAGCCAGACAGACAGCCACAGAGCCCGCCAGGCTGTGCCAAGCAGGCACAAATTGTTTTTTACACATGTGCGCGCAACATATTAAATTGTAAACATGCATAAATGTTGTTTATTGGGCAGCGTCAGAGCCAAACAAAACAATAGCGAAACAGCGAAAGAAAGCAAAGCACGAATGCAACAACAGGTACCCTGTAAAAAGCCAAGGCAGAAGGCAAAAGATAAACGTGCAGATGGCATGGGCAGATGATATTATCTATCAATATTATCTGTTATCTAACACCTATACTCTATCATCTGTATGTTATTACTATCTGTCATTATCTGTCACCTATCCTCATGAATGTGTAATAGATCCTTTAACATCTATCTAATATCAATTGTCTATCACCTCCTCTCTATCATTTCTCTTCTATCATCAACTATCAAATCTCATACCTATAATGTATCAAATGTCATCTATTCAGCTATCATCTATCATCTAGTATCATCTATTATTCATTATCTATCATCTATCATCCATCATCTATCATCTGTCATCATACAAAACATTATATTTTACTCCGATCCAGAGCAGTTTCAACCTCAACCAGCCACCATCTATCATATCATTTGTAAGCCCATCAGATATGGATCGGACCCAGAACTAGCTCAAACTGTAAAAGAAACTGGAACCAGGCAACCGTTCGCAATCGCATTAACAATATACCCTAGCTTTTTACTAGCAAATACCTAGAGCATACAAATGGGCAAATAATATGTGAATGCATGAGCTACACTCCGCGTCTCGACTCGATTTCGACTACTTGGCAAGGCGGTTGAGAGAGAAGAAACAAAAAATGAACGAGGCGACTGTGGAGCGAGTGCCAAAAACAATTTAATGTTGTTTGATGACGTTTGCCAGCGTGCTGTGCGCTCCTTGAGGCTTAGCGAAAGTGTATCCTGTCAAAGGATATTATGCAACGAAATTATTGTAGTTGGCACCAAACAAAAAGTTTGCCAAAACATAAACACTGAGCGCCTCTGCAACTGCGACGGCCAGTAAGCTGCCAAAAAGTCCTGCTGAGCCCCGGCCCAAGTGCCATATGTGAAGCGAGGCAGAAGGCCGTGTGGTTGCAGGGGGTGGTGGAGTGAGCTGGGCTGGTGCTGGTGTTGTTGCTACTCGTGTTGGTGCTGATGGGGTAAGCGGTGTTATAAATGCGACAAATGAGCGCCGCATTAGCGTCACCAAAAGTGCGACCGCCATTTAAATGCACAGCAACATCCAAGCAAAACAATGTAAATGGGCACGAGTTGAGTGTGCTGGACTAGGAGATACTCTAATTGGGCGTAAAACATTATTACAGATATCTATAATACTGAGTAATAGTCTACTCAAGCTATTATTGACTTAACTTTCTGAACTCTGTCATCTGCAATCCCCAGCATTTTTTCTGATTGTTTAGCCTTTAGATTTATTCCTATTTTAGTTCCGAGTATTTATAATAGGTAACCTACAAATTAAATCACAAAAAAAACATAGAATTAATTTTAATAAGTGCTAAATTTTTTCTAGAATTTTTCTGCTTAAACATAAACTCATTTTTAGGGTATCGAAAATGCCTTCCTCTAATTTAAGGCACATTCATCTGTCAAGGCCTAGCCACAATGCCTACGACCGCAAATTAAATGAGGGCTGGGAGTGTTCGTCATTATGACGACATAATTCGTGGCATTAGCCAAACATGAAAATCCGTTTAAAATGTGCAACAGCTACAAGACGCTATAAAGAGAGTTTAGGCTCAAGCTTAAAGCCCCAAAAGAGAGACAAAGAGCTAAAGCATTTTCTTGAAGCCAAATAGAAAAACTTATTGATGCTATGTAAATTTGGCTTAAATCAATTTATATCTTAGTTATTTAACAAGCCATAACTCGATTTTGTCAAAGTACTTTAAATATTTAACACAATAACTGCTTAAAGCAAATTTGCCAGGCAAAGTTTTTCGTTATTTCGCATTTGAGGCTGCAAGAACAACAGCAGCAACAACAAACCAGTCTTAAATAGCAACAACGACGGCAACGACAACAACAACAATAACAAACAACAACCATAATAATAACTCTCACAACAGCCGCAGCAACAACAACAATGCGAACAAGAAAGCGTGATTAAGTTTAGTGAGTCGACAATTGTTTACCCTAGGAAATAAACATAAATATTTAAATATTATTTATAACAATATTGAAAACTGAAAAAAAAATTACTTAATTGTAATATAAATAAACTAATTTTTTAATTAAAACTAACAAATTATAATCATCGCACTCTCTGTCCCTCTCTCTCTCTCTCACTCTTGAATATAGGATATAAGCTGCAGCCAGTAAAACTTAACGTGTAACTTTTTTCACATGTCTGTATGTGTGTGCGTGTGTGTGAGAATGTGAGTGTCAAATTGTGCTTGACTATGCGTGTGTCTGTTTGTTCGTGTGTGTGTGTGTATAACACAAAAGCCGCATGCTGGCATGCATGCATCTGTGCATGTGTGCATGTGTGTGGGTGTGCGTCGGTAAATGCGTGTGTGATAATGCAATTGTAATTGTGGTTGTAAATGTGCATTTGCATTTGTTACAAACTCTGCTCGCATTGTTGTTGCTGTTTGGTGTTGTTGCTGCGGCAAATTTAAACAATTTGCACATTGTTAACATTTATTTATCACTGTCGTAACAATTTGTGGCCATTGTGTATGTGTGTGAGTGCGCCTGTGTGTGAGTCTCGATGCGTGCGCGTGAGAGTTTGTTATTTAAATTATTTTTCGCAGACAGTTGCAATAAATTTTGCATCCTTTTCTCTCTAATCAGCCGCATCGCTACACAAAAGTAACTTTAAATGTTAAAGTGCAAATGCAACGCCAAAGGTGAGAGGCAGCTTGATAGCAACACTGGCAAACAGTCAAGCACACGCTCTCTCACACTCACACACACACACACACACATGTGCGTCTGCCAGATAGACTCTCCCACATATATCACTGACAACAGCTTGTGTCGAAAAATCATTGCGTTGGGTAATGGCAATATGTATGCGAGTCTGTCTGCGAGTGTGTGTGTGTGTGTGTGTGTGTGTGCAAATGTATTTGACTATGTATGCGCTATGTATATAAGCGTATGCAAGTGGAAGACGCGTCTGTATGTATTTGTGCTATTTATTTATCAAACAATATGCAGCTGTTGCATTTCCCATACGCATTTTCCACGTATTTTGAATTTAATGCCAAACTTAATGTGCCCCACACACACACACACACACACACACAATCAACACCTCTCTGTGAGCTTCTTAAGTTCAAAAATAGCAAAACCAGCAACAGCAGCAGTCAGTAGTCAGCATATCAGCTTGCATTGTTCAGATATTTGCACTTTTGGCCATGGTAGAAAAAGGTATGCAACGAGTTTTTGTTTATCAAGCTAACTGTTTTGCCATTTTGTAGCCAAAGTTGTAGCTCGAGTTTTCGGAATGTAAAATCACAATTTATAGACATGCCACAGGGTTGAAATGGGGACAATGCAATGTCTTAGCCCCAGTCGACTCTCGAAACTATGCAAAGACTTTAGTTAACCCCAAAAATTGCACATAACTCTGATTGGAAATATGATAAATGAGTTAGAATTACAATTGCAATTGCATTAGAAAAACTAATCGGAAATTTAGGTTTTATGTTTGATTTAATGCTCGCTGTGCAGGTAGGCCAATCGAACAGGTTACACACAAAATTATGCGCAGTCAGCAGGGGAAACTAAAAAACATATTTATTTGAGCATACAAAATTAGATAACCATCATAGAAGGAAAATTATTACAAATTGCTAACCAGGCAAATGCAATGCAATGACTTTATGGAGCGCATTCGTAAGCGCAGCTGTGCCACCATCAAAGGAAGCCGAAGGAGCAGCAGAAGCAACAGCAGCTGTTGCTGCGACGAAGACTTAAAACGTCGCTTGGCATAAATCCCACCCAGCAGCCGCCCCCATCCGCTCGCCATACGCGCACCTCTGGCGCCTCACCCGCCTACACCTAAGCGCATTTGTATTAAATCGAACGTGTTTCTTTTGGTAGGGCATATGTGCTTGGTAGTTGCTGCCTGGCAAGGACTGCTACTGGAACTGTTTTATTTATTGACTGCACGTAGCGTATATCCTTATAATTTTTGTATGTTTTACATCTGTGTGTGTGTGTGTGCATGTGTGAGCTCTACATATGTCTCTATGCACAGTCGCGCTGACTCTGGTCGGACCGTCTGTCGTCGATGTCTCTGTTGCTTTTTTGCGCTCGACTGCACGTCCAAATATCTACAACAGTTTCTTCGTCAATGGCATTGAAGGTAGCAAGCTAGTTGCTACTCTCTCACTCCCCACTCTTCCTCTCTCTCTCACTCTCTGCTTCTTTCTCTGTATGCAATCAACTGAAATTGAAACCTGCAACAAATGGCCATGTTTGACTTTTTGCAGCGGCCGAACGAATCAGCCCAGGCACACACACTCACACACACCCACACACACATATATCGAGACATTTGGCCATCGCCTTGCAGTTTGTACATTTTAACGGCTCTTGAGCAAATAAACGATTTTTGCATTTTAGATTTTTAAGCGGCCGTACAGATGTAAAGACATATACCATACATACATATACACATACATATATACACTTTACCAATAAGTACAATATTTAGGAAAATTGCATATCGATTTGGCAATAGCTGAGTAAAAATAATTTTTGATGTGTCTATGCATGTATGTGTGTGTGTAAAAAGTGTTTACCATTTACCGCTTGTGCTGGCATATATATATGTGTGTGTGTGTGTTTCGTATCGTTAGCCATTTCACTGTTCATTTCCTGCTTGAGATTACTTCTGGGCAATTATATAGACTACACTCTCTTACACAATATGCACAAAATATGACGATTTTTTTTGCCTGCATGCAGCATATGCTCCATTAAATTTCAATGTATATTCCAATGAGAGTTTTACACAGAGAGGGAGAGAGAGAAATATAAATACTCCAATGTACATGGATGTGTGTGTGTCAGCTGTCTAATTGGTTATTTCCTCAATTTCTGTGACCCAACGCCCATCTAATATATGTGCACACACATACATATATAAATTGTCGTTGTATAGGTATACAATCCCGTCCTGCTGCTTAATTTAGAATCTAATTGATGCCAATGACAAATTAGAAAACTTGCCTCTCTTTAAGATTTTCGCCGCCATATTGAATACTTTATAAGCCCAGCCACGGGCCATATTAAACATGCACAAATATAACGAAAGGGGCCGGAACAATAACTTAGCCAGGTACTTTGGCATTGCATTTATAAAAAAAAAAAGAAAAGAAAATGCCTTAAGCCTGTCATAATAGGCGTGTGTACGTGTTTTTATTGTCAACTTCCTTGGGGGGCGAGTTTCGCTGGGCTCGCCACACAAAAGGATAATTTCATATTCGCGTCGCTAACTTACGTAAATTGTTGAATCATACAATAAATAAAATGCAATGAATGTGCAAAAGTGCAGAGCGCGCATTGCTTGCGGTTCTCTGTGGAGAGGGACAGCTATGTGTGTGTGTCTGTATATGTGTAGCGCGAGAGAGTGAGAGCGCAAGGGCACAGTGCCATTTGCCAAGCGCAGCAGTAAATAAATTAACGTCCGCCACAGAAAAGTCAACGTCTTTGTTATTACGTACGTATGTATGCTTGTGTGCACGTGCTTACGTATCTACTTACGTTGTTGCTGGCACGCATTTTTATAGCCTTGCGCTGTCTACTCGAAGGGAAGTCCATGCATATACATATGTAGTTGCTGCACATGTGAAAAACAAACACAGAGTGCGCACAGCCAACAATAACAATTAATTATTGAAATGCAAATGTAGTGAAGTTGAGTCCGAGTCTGAAAGCCGCAAAGTTTTCATAAACAGCTCAACGGCAATGTCGACTGCATTATCAAAAGGTGCCACAACATTCTTTTTTTAATGGCTGCCAGACTTGCCAGTAGCAAAAATAATGACTGCCCGCCGTTGGTCTGTTGCGTGCCATGGACAAATATTGGCGCTGCTCTAGGCGCCGCAATAAATTGAGTTAAGCTGAAATCGTTGAATGTGGCATGGCAATTGCACATTATGAACTTTTCGCATTGTTAATAGAGATGAACTGAGTGATCACCATATATATCGGCACTTAAACATATCGATAGTATGAACTGACACAGCTCTCGTGAACGACCAATGCTTAAAAACGTTTCCAATTGGAAGTCATAAGGCAAATTTGAATTTTGGAATATTCTTTTAATTTTAGTTATAGTAAATGAATTTATTATGACAAACTAGGATAGCAGAGCAAGTACAACCTCAATGGCCAATAAACTGCAGCAATGACAGTGGCTTTTGCTTCGTCTCAGCCATTCGCATATCTATTACGCTCTCTGAGAACTCAGCGCACGGCGAGCAACCACAATTCGATGGCACCTCATGCTGTCAATTAAAAATGAATCTTTTAGTACTATACAAAATAGAATAAATATTATGAAACTTACGCGCTGATTGAATGTGAAACCATCTTCGCAGACCATTTTGATTGAGATCGATTCGTAGGATTTAATGGTGCAACAGGTGCAGAACTTCTCATGCACATCCGTTAGTTTGTTATATTTGGAGCCCGAGCTGCAGGCGCCCTCGCAATCCGTGAAGCCCTTGATGGGCTCCGCATTCACACAGACACCATGACCAGGCTTGGTATACTTTAGCAACTCCTTCGTCAGCGGCTCGGCCAAAGAAACTGGCAAACAGTTGGCTGCAATGGAATATAATCGAAATTACCAAATAGCATTAAACGGATTATTCTGTTCCACTTACATAGATTCTCAATGATTGGCTCCGATTTACAGAGCTTACAGCAGCCCTCCACAAACTGCAAGTGCTCTGGACAGCGACTGACGTCTGGGCAGACCTCGATCGAAGAACTGACCATTAGCATTTTATCCTTCTTCAGGCATACATAGTGTGTACAATTGTCGGGTGAGCTCCATACAGCATGAACATCGTACAGTTTGTTCTCGAACACACAGGACGTCTGCACGCATTCGCCGCAGCATTTGCTCTTGTCCAGCTTCTGATAGCTATAGCCAGCTGGGCAATCCGTTGAGCATTGTTGCAACGTGCTGATAACCTGTGCAATGCCATCGGGTCCATAGACGCACTGCTCCTGCTTGCAGACATCCTTGGCATGCTGCCACTTGTCACCGATTTGCTTGGTGAAACTGCTCGATTCGTGCACCTCATATTGCACAATGCACAAATGCTTGGGCGGCACTGCGGGCACAGAATCGAAGTAATTAATTAATTCTTATTAGATCCAATTAGATTAGTTATGCGTACCGCATTTATGTGTGGCACAGCAGGCGCCTTCTGCCTTCTGTGTGCTGACCTCGTAGAAGCGTTTCTGGCAGTTGACTGGGGCAGGCGGGCACTGATCCGGCTTACAGACAATCTTCTGTGTGGGACAACAGCCTTCATCGATCTTGACGAGCTGCTCGCCAGGCAACAGCTGACGCGGTGGCTCCAGTGGATCACAATCTTCCTTGGGCTTGCATTCTATAGAAATTCCATTCAGTAATTTAATAATATAAAATTCAAGAGCCAAAGCTTACCGCAAATGTACTGTGGACAGCCGTTGACATCGTTTTTCTGCTTCTTAAATTGACCTGGTCCACACACAGGCATCAGTGGAGCCAGGCAGAGCTTTTGTGATTCCTTGGGCTCCGGCACGCAGCGATAGCGTGGGCAGCACTCCTCGGCGCTAACTATGGTCTGTGGCTTGTAGCCCTCGGCGCATATGTTCTCCTCCACTTGACACTTCTTCTCCACGCACGAGCTCTTGCCCCTGGCATCACACTGGCAATCGGTGCACTTGTCCTGCTTCCATTTATCGCCCGGCAGGTGCTCGCCGTCATCGCATTTGGTGCACGCCGCCTCGGGTATGCATTTGCCGTCATCCATAACTTGCCCAGCCGGACAGAAGCAACCCTCAAAGCGCTCCGAGCTGAGGCACATATCGTCGCTGCTCACCGTGTGGAACACCGTATCGGTCTTTATGTTAACCGCATCGTAGTCGGTCATGGCCTTGACCGTATCGCAGTTCTTGGCACAGCCGCAGGGTTCGTAGACCATGTCGCTGGGACACTCGAACGGACAAAGCTCTGGACGGCGCCAGTCGGTGCAGATGCCCTTGCTGTTGCACTCCTTCGCATAGGCGGCCAGGGATAAGCAGACGCCTTGCTGGGTGTTGCCCGGCTTGCAGATATCCTGCTGACAGGCCGACACATAGCCAATGGGGTCCACAACGAGCGGACACTTGCCGAACAGCTTCTCGTTGTAGAACTGCAGGCAGGGATCCTTCTCTGGCGGCAATGGTATGCAGTGCTCCTTGGGCACATCCTCACTCAAGCACTCCTGGTCATTGGTTAAGCCCAATTTGGGCTCATCGGCCTGCCAGGTCTGTATTGGATCCATGCCCGGCTTCTTCTTGGCCGGATTTGGCTTCAAGTCATTGCTGGGGTCTTCATTGCAATCCCCACAAAGTCCTTCCATCTTGCTGCCATACTTGATGCCGGGCACACCGAGCGTGAAGATCAGGTTCTCGAATGAGGCTGTCAGCTCCACATGCGATTCGGGCAGAGAGAGCACGAGTTCCTTGCCCACCACTTGGCGCAACGTTATCCAGCTGTCTTTGTATGGCATCTTCTTCACCTCGAAGCCATCCACCAGCACTTGCAGTGCCTTTGGATGACTCGGCACACGCTGCACATGAATCACATGGTCGCCGTTGAGCACATGGAGCGACTTGGGACAGCTGGCACCTTCCATGGCGCGGACTTGGCCAAGCTTCTTGCAATCATCCATGCTGACGTACACCTGGAACGTGTGCACACCTGGCAGCACCACATCCCGGGACAGCAGGTAGGTGCAGTTGCCATTGAAACTGAAGCTCTTGCGATCATAGGTCAGGTACTTGGAGTTGCCCAATGCCTTGCACACACAGTCCTTGCAGTCGGCGATGGGCACACACTTGGGGCCATTGCGAACGGTGCCCTCGGGACAATAACAGCCCGGGAAGCAGACATCCGGCAGCACAGGACAATCATCGCCATGCAAATTGTCGCAGGAAGGCTCACAGCGTCGCTTATAGCAATCGGTGTGCACCAAGGGAGCCGGACAGCTAATATCGCACTGATGCACCGCTCGCCAGGTGTTTAGCTGCACCAGTGGATTGACACTGAGGCACTTCTTCACGAAACTCTCGAGTATGTTGCACTTGCATGCCGAGGCATCTCCATTATTTGCCAGCAAGCAATCGCAGGCAGCCTCCAGGCAGTAGTTGTTGGAGAACTGCTTATAGTTGACAGCCTTGTGGCACTTGGCGAAGGTGGGATGGCTGCAGATCAAGATGAAAAGGATTAGCTAAAGGTAAACTAGGGAACTCTAAGGGAAGACATACTTGATGATGTTACATAGCTGCAACGCCTTGGCCTGCAGCTGCCTGGTGCACTTCTGATCGCCACATTGATCCAGAGGAATGCGTTTGTCGTACCAACTCTTACCGAACTTCTCCGTGTTGGCCAAGACTTGACCATCGGGCGTGCGCTTGTCGTCCCGTGGAATGCCATTGTAGTAGCCACACAGGCCGTCCACAGTGCGTAGAAATTTGGAGGAGATGCCCACCTTGAGTATGCCAATGTCATCCAATTGCACCCAGAAGCCATATTTGGTGGACACGGCGAGCAACGTTTTGCCCGGCTGCGAGACCACGAACGATGCCTTGCAAATGGGCGAATTGATGAGCTGATCCACGGTGAACTCGAAGCCATTGAATTTCACCTTGAGATGTGGCAACAGCACTAGCTCGTTGCCGGCCTGCAGATCCTGAATGCTGACCACTTTATGGCACACTTTGCGCGTCTCATCGCTGCACTGCTGATGAACTGCAAAGGACAAAAACTATAAATAATTGTCTAATCTAGTTATTATGATCAGATCTCCACCCGATATGGTCCAGCTGCCGTTGTGTATGTCTCTGGCTAGTATATGACTGCACGGGCTATATTTGAACATGGTGCCATCGAAGGTGGTGAAGCTCTTGCCGCTAATCTCGCACACATCATCCTTATTGGGTCGCAGCACGCACGTATAACGGAGGCAGTCGCCCGCCTTGGCGGTGCTCAGGTCTAGCTCGACATCGTATTTCTCCGGGCATTTGGGCTCCACGCAGGTGATTGTCTCGTTTTTGTTCACCTCCTTGGTGGGTATCGGCACACAGGTGAATTCACTGCACTCCTCCTCTTCCTGGTAGTTCAGCTCGCTGCCGGGCATGGCCAAAATTTTCTCGTTTGAGGAAATAAACTTGGTTTTCGTTATGCTGACGCCGTCATCCACAATGGACACTTGTTTGTGGAATGTGAAGATCTTGGACATCTTGCGTGCCTTCTTCTCAATAATTTTGATCTTCATTTGGGGTGGACAAACAGGCGCAGGGCAGGTGATAACCGTTGCTGAAATACAATAAATTCACGAATTACATATGTGTAATCCCCAAACATCGGACGTCCACTCACTTTCATTCTTCTCACGCTTGATATCGGGCTCTACAGTGAATGAGTCCCGACAGCTGGCATCTTCATCGTCCGCGCAATCCTGCACGCCATTACACCACAGAATCTCCGGTATGCAATCGCCGCTGGAGGGGCACAGACGCTGGTGCTTGGGACATGGCTCGCACTTGCAGAAGCAGTCGCTGGTTATGACCGGACGCAGATGACGCTCTTCGCATGGTGCACACTTCTTGGGTTTGCAATTGTGGCGTCCACCCAAAACGCAGACACACTCCTCACAGGCGGCATTCTCGAACTTGCTGCCGATCGGATAGCTGACATAGTTCTCCACACAAGGGCAGAGATTGCGCTGCACACACTTGTTGCCGTCCCAGTAGAGCTGGTCACTGCATTGGCACTTCTTGGCATCGGGGCTGGAGCTGGTGATTCCTTCGCACACATTGCACTTGGTGGGCTCCACTTTTTCCTCGTATTTCTCCTCCTTCACCACAGCTTTAGGTAAAAAAAAAATATTAAATCAATTGAATTTTCTTGCTGAAGCTTTTCAGCGACTCACGATAAGGCTTAAAGCAACCCAGGGGCTCGATGCGCATGTTTATGTTGCGCTCCCACTTGGCGGGCACAATCTTCAGATACTGCGCCAGGATTGGCTTCTTAAAGTGATGGGTACGCGGCGTCTGCTCGTCCACATTTGCCTCGAATATACGTGGCTGTCCGTTGGGTGCCAGCACCGTGTTCCAAGTGGGCTTCTTCTTTGAGAACATAACCTTATAGCCAGTCACCCAGCCATCGGAGCCGCCCTTGGTAATAAAACCGGATACATTGCGCGGCTCCAGGAAATCAAATTCGATAAACTCATTGGGCGTATTGGCAAGCGGACGCCATGCCTGGGGTGTGGACAGCTTGAGCAGGTCATGTAAACGTGGTTTCCTAGCCGCTTGGTGCAGCTGCCACAAGCTGCTCGCCTGTATCTGTTGCTCATGCATCTCGCCCTTATCCACGCCCATTTCATCGACACACTCCAGCTCGTAATGCATGGACGGACGCTCTGTGCTTGTGGGCAATGTGGGCGGTGGCAGAGTGACAACTGGCAGCTCACCACAAATCAACAGCTCGACACGCATTGCAATCGATCCATGCCACTTGAGTGGGTAAATTCTCAGTGAGCTCGCCTCAATGGGTATCTTAAAGAGCGTCTGCACGGGCTCTCGGGAATCCAATGGTCCATTAAACAACTGCGGCATGTCCGTCTCATCGACCAGATAGTTATAGGCGATGCCATCGTGACTGTGCAGGATCTAAAACATATATAATTATATATTGACCCTTCCAATTGTTCACAAATTAATTCCACCTTGAAGAGCGTCACATAGTTGTTGAATTCGGGACTGCCAGCCATGATGACTCCATAAATGGGCTCCGGATGCTTTAAGTTCAGCTCCAAGTACTGCATCTGATCGTTGATCTGTGGTGACCAGCTGCCGCTGTCCGTCGTCGGCTTCTTGCTCAGACGCGCTTTGTGCGGCGCATGCTCTGGTGCCAGCTGGGAGCTAGCATTGAAGATGCTATCGGGCAATGAATGCTGGCCATTTTCAATCATGGGGATGAGACTGCAAAATTGAAGATGAAGAAGATAAAGCCACACTCAGATCTCATCACACATCTTACCGCTCGGGTGCGCAATGCAATGGTGGCGTCAGAGTAATCGGAACTATGGGCACTATGGGTTCAAACGGCTCTGCAGAAAAGAAACACTGATTAGGATCGCAGTTCAAGCAATGCTGTTCGCCCACTTACTTATTGTTGACTCTGGCACTGGCTCCGGTTTATTGGGCACACATGTGAAGGCATTGTCGATGCACTGGCAAATCTCCAGCTCACCCACGACGGGCTTGTGGGGCTGCACATACTGCTCGTCGTTGTCCATGCACGGGCACTCATCCGCATGCACGCAGGTGTCTTCATCACGCCAGTACTTGCCCAGTTTGGGACAGTCCGGACGCAGTTTATCCACACAGCCGGGTTTGCAGTGCTCGCCGTGCTGGCACAGGCCGCGTTTACGCAGAATGCTGCCGTAGTAGTGGCAAGTGTTCTCGCACTGGTTGGCGCACTCTGACCAGATCTTGTCCTCGTCACACTGCATAATGAGCTCCTGCTCAGGCTCTGGCTTGCGATTGTCGCAGCTGGGCTTCAGCTCTTGGACAATGCTAATGTGATCGCAATTGAACATGGTGGGATTGAACATCATGAACTCGCCGCACGTCTTCTCCACGTACACCCAGCCACCATCGACGCCTTTGGGCTGGCAGTGCAGGAACTTATGGCAATCGCCGGGATACTCTTTGTACTCGACCACGCCCACGTCGCAGCTGGCGCCGATTTGGGGCTTTTCGATTGGCTTAGGTGTCGTGAGCTCCGTCTCGCCATCGCACTGGCAGAACGCGCGCAGCTCGTAGTCATGGCACTTGCCAATGCAACGCAAGCCCTCAGCCAGGCTGCAGACAACATTCTCATCCATTAGCTCGGGCGGCTCGTGAGTGCCCTTCACACGGCAATCCACCTTGGTCATGTACTTCTTGAGACAGGTGCCATAGATGCTCTCCAGACGATCGTAGCGCGGCAGCTTCTCCTCATCGTTGAGCCGCACAATCTTCTCTGTGGTATCGGCGTCGTTGTCAAACCAACGCGTCCAGCCTCGCACGCATTTCGTTTGGTTCTGCGTGGCTAGCGGTGGTTCGGTGGTGCCCTTAATATATGGCGCAGACGTTGCCGGCGTATGGGGCTCATCGCACTTAACGCCGCTACAGATTTCCTTGCGCTTCGAGCATCGGCAAGTGGCACAGGCATCCTGGAACGTTACGTCTCCCTCATAGTAGGTCTTGCCCTCCTTCATCATGCACACAGGCTTGCACTCCGCCTTGGGCACGCACTGCCTATAGGTGTCATTCAAGTAGATGAAGCCATCCTCACAGGGCTTAATTTGGCAGCCCTCAACGCAGTTTTCGCGCGTGCACATGCGCTCCGCAATGCCCTGATCCAAGAAATTGTCGCAGGTCTCTACGGCGCAGGCGGGCGTACAGGACTTGTACTCCGAGCAGTGTGGATCGCATTGCATGGCTGAAAAGAAGAAAATATTAATATACTATTTTTTTTTTATATTTGGAATTCATCGACTTACGGCAGAAATGTTGGGATCGCCAGCGTATGTTGATGCCCTTCTGGGCACAGGCATCCGCATAGGCCGCCACAGCCGTGCACAGGCACTCGCAATCGCCACCCTGATCACAGGCGCACGTATCGAAGATGCAACGCTTCAGATAGCGCTCCAGTGGCACCTCCGCATGGCAGGGCTCGAAAAGTTCAGATTTCAGGGCGCCGCACTTAAGTTGCGCCCACGTTTCGCGTTCTGGATGCTGGCGGCAGGCATCGATTGGTGCCACGGGTGCTGCGCAATGTGGCTGCAGCTTCCAGGAGTGACCAAAGAGCATGGCACTTGTTTCCAAGCCCAATGATGGCGTTTGCATATCATCCTGGCTGTTTCCATTGTAATTGCCACACAAGCCGCTGACCTTGTTGCGCCATTCGTTGCCCAATTTGACATAAACACGCGTGCCCTCGTCCCATTTCACTTGTAGCTTGAGAGGAATAACCTCGACAACAACAAATACGCCTGATTTGTAAATGTGGAACGCGTTGTGGCCATTGGAATGGACGCTGTCTCGAAGTTCTAATTGGAAAATGGAAATGGGAGAAGTATATTCATGTATCGATATTAAAATATACTTCATACTTGGAATCAGTTATATCGATAACGATAGCACAGTTACTCACTTTTAATGGCCGACTTATTGGGATCTACGCTGTAAGCCGAATCCTTACTCAGCAGCAATGATTCCTTCGCCCGCCCAGTCAATGCAATTTCCAGCGATTTAGAGCATGTGACTCCCATTGTACCACACAGCACATTCTGTATGGTAATACTGAAGCCATCGCCATTCTCGAAAGCGCCCTTGGAGAGCACATAATCGCAAGCGCCCTGGAAGTCAAAATCTTGACCATCGTAGGTGGTGAAATGTGAGTCGCCCCACACGCTGCAAGTGGATTCACAGCCATTGTCGGAGCACTTCCAATTGCCCGCCTGGCACACGCACGTATTGCAATCCTCCTTGATCTTGTCGCCATCGTCATAGCTCTTGCCAGCATGATGGCAAGAACAGTTTGTGGGCAGCACACAAGCTTGCCGAGATGTGTCGTAGACATAGCTCTCCATGCAGACGCAGCCAGGCAAGCAGTCTACAGAGTCCGCCACATACTTATCCATATTCTTGCAGGTTTTCGGCTCTTTGGGTGCACACTTGGTGAACTCCGCAAATGGTTGCTTGACACACTTGCTGCGCAGCTCCGACGAGGGTGGATACTTGACATCATCGCCCGGATCAGCATCCTGGCAATCCCAAACGCCATCCACACAGGTGCAGAGATCAAGGAATTTGCCACCTGGACGCACTTCTTTGTAGCCAGGCCGGAAGATCATGCCATCAAAGCTGCAATGACACTTGTGCTTGGGCACACAGATACCCTGGTCATTGACGTACTCCCCATGGGGACAGCGACAGCCCTCGACACACTCACGGGTGCAGCTGTTCTTGCCAGGCAGGTCGTCACAAGTCAAGGCGCAACCATCGCCACACTCATCAAACACCTGACCCATGGGACACTTGACAGCTAATAAAATCGAAGTAGATATAGATCCAATGTTATATACCATGCTGAGCTACCTATACTCACCGCATTCCTTTACAGTCATGCGCCAACCAGTTTTGACTCCTTGTCGCATGCATTCGGTACCGTAAGCAGAGAGAATGGGACAGAAACACTTCTCGGGCTCGTCCTTGCAGGCGCAAGTATCGTAAAGACAGTCCTCGTAGAACTTTTCAGGCTCCACCATGAAGTGACACTCCTGGAATATGTCCTGCAATATCCAGTCGCAGTGCTTCTCTGCAATCGCCTTCTTCTCTGGGCTCAGGGTGCAAGGGTGCGGTCCCTGGTGGGTCTCCGCCTGGAACTGGCAGGTGTCCTTGGTGCGCCACTTGTCCGCAAATGCCTCAATACCCGTTTCAACATCGCCCTCGGGTGTCAGGAAGTCATCCTGTGTATTGGAATTGAATGTGCCGCACAGACCTTGCGTCTGGCCACGCCAGCTCGGCGGTGCATCAATATAGACACGCGACACACCATCCCACCAGACGCGTATGCCCCCGGCAAAGTCCACGGTCAAGAACGTAGAGCTGGCGCGTCTTATCAGGACCTCACCGGCGCCCAACATCTTTGGCAGCTTGGCAATGGGCTTGTCATTGACGACCGTCGTCAAGCCCTGATCCAGTTTGATTGTGGTTGGGGTGCCGTCGCGTAGTACGAATCGCACGGTTACCGACTTGGTGCAGGAGGGATCATCGGGTGCCGCATAGCTGAGTGCCTCGGATACGGCACCGGAGCAGGCAATGTTCTCCGCCTCCACAGACATGTTCGGTGTCTTCAGCAAATAGTACGAGCACTTGCCCATGAAATCGTATCGCTTGCCATCGAAAGTCTGATAATGAGGATCACCAATAGCACCGCAGCGTGCACCACATTTATCGTCTGTGCAATTCCACTGCCCGTTCTTGCAGGTGCAAGTATTACAGTTCTTCTTGACCGTTGCCTCGGGCTTGAACTCGCGGCCACGCAACGAGCAGGGACACAGCTCCCGAGTGATGCACGCATCCTTGTACTGGACCGTGCCTTCGGGACAGAAGCAGCCCTCGTTGCACTTGTCTTTTGTGGGTGCAGCGACTGTCAGACCTGATTCACAGGTTGGCTCCACATCCGGCCCACAGGCGCGATAGACGCGTCCAAAGCCGCAGCTGATGGCTATTGAAATATTGCATAATGATAAGTAAATGTGATATAATGATGTATATAGACTCTTCACTCACGGCATATTTCCAGATTACGCCAGCCGTGCTCTAATTGAATACCCTTGAACATGCATTCCTTGGCCAGCATGGCAATGGCATCGCAATTGCAGCTTTCGGGCCTCTCGCGATTCGCACAGTTGCAATAGTCGGCGATGCAGGTGCGGATGAGTGCATCGTAGTTGAAAGGTTTGATGCAGTCGCTCAGCTTCTCGTTGGCCAGCAGACGCTCACAAATAGTGACTGCCTTCTGGAGCTTGCTCTGCTCACAGGATTCAATGCCAAATTCCAATTCGGCGCTGTTCTCCACTCGGCACATTTCACTGTGGTCATCCACACGCCAGGTATCGGTGAATGCCTTCACTGTCTCCAGCTTCTTGCCAGTTCGAGACATTAAATCGTTGCGATAGTCACCGTCCAGAGAGCCACATAGACCACCCACTTTGCCCCACATGGCAGGACCTGCATGCACAGCCACGTACTGTTGATGATCCCAGTCGAGCTTGAGCCCGATTGATTCCAGATCAATTTGAACATGCTGCGCCACTGGCATCACCTTCATGCCCATGACCTGAACGGGTATGGGCAACTGTTTGTTGGGCGTGGACAAGCGTATGGTGCCATCTATAAAGCAAGTGAAAATAATTTCAATTCAGAGTTCTTGCAAAATGCTACTCACTTAAGTTCTCCAGGATATAAAGCACCGATTGCCATTGAATCTTCAGTGTGTGCGCACAGCCATAGCCAGAGCCATAGGGACATGCTTTTAGTGTTACATCAAAAGTGCCAGACACTTTGTCCAAGATCAACGTATGGGAACAGGACAAAGGTGCTCTAAACGTAAAATGAAATTGGAGCGCCAATAAGAATAAACAGCCGATTAATATTGCTATCTCAGCTATCGCAAAATGCTCCTTGGCTTAGGTTATCGATATTGCAAGTACTTATCGTTGCTAATCGGCTAATCACTTTTAAATTCACTTGAACTAATCGATAAGTACGTACTTGAAAACTAAGCCATCGAAAGTTTTTATATTGATGCCACCCCAGGTGGTGCACATTGCTGGCCTTGGTGACTGATCGATGACCACATCCACCTCGCCGCTCATGTACAGGGAGTAGCTGCTGAGAGTTGACACTGTTTCCTCCGATGACCACCATTCCTGCACAGTAGGCGAAACATAAAGTGCTGCACGATCATTTCTACGATCGACTTACACTACGACGTTCCAGATCCTTATACTTGGCGAGCAACGCCAACAGAATCTCCCGTTGACTTCTCAGCTCCGAGGTAATCTCCCCGCTAAAGGCGCCATGATATGTGCGACCCGGCTGCTGCATATGCGTCACTTGCACGCTGCCCGATCTAATGGTATATCCAGGAGCTGTGCAATTGTACATAATATTAAATATATTAAACTCTTTTTAATTATAGTAGAAGGGAGACTTACGGAAAATGCACTTTGGCAATGGCGCAGGCAAATAAACGCCATCCTTATAACTGCACTTATACTCCATGTCGAGGCGCCCTTGCACCTGGAGACCCTTCACCTGTGGACAACTAAAGGTGCAGCGTGCCTCCTCCGTGTCGTAAGCGCACTTATAGTTGCCATTGAAATGCGTATTGGTTACATTGCAACTAGAAATGCCTGATATACAAATTATAAGTATTCAAATTCAGTTAAGGATATCCAGATGTATGCTCACTGTATTGGCAATATGAGCCGCGATGTATCTTGGAGCACTGACAGATGTTGAAGCTGATGCACTGTCCGCCGTTCTCGCAGGCCGGCGAGCAGGTTGCTGAAGATATAGAAGGTCAGCTTACATTATATAACCGGAATATGCTGTTCACTTACGGCCACAGTCTGGCATCTTGGCAAGTCCAGTTTTGGAATGCACCCACTGGCCATTGCGGCATTCAATGTTGGCGATGCCGCTGCCGTCCGGGAACTGAAAGCCTCGCATGCATTGAGCATTACAAAAACTAACAGGAAATGCTAAATTAAATATATATAACGGTTGATATAGCCCACTCAACTCACTTATTTTTGCAGGACACCTTGGAATTCTTGGGCACTGGCGGCTTGGCGGCACACACGGACTTCTTGTGCTGGCATAACGGGCCTGAATAGTTCTCCGGACACTGGCATATGCCTGCTTGTAGACAGATGCCATTGTTCTCGCATGGCGGCAAGCACACAGCCTGACAAGGCGGCACTCGAGTAAACTCCGAGTTGACTATTATCCAGCCATCGTTGCTGCAAAAAAGATCCAGGGATTTGGTGTCCTGGGAAAACGTATAACCATCCGGGCAATACACTTGACACCTACCACTGCCATCGCATTGGGACAGCACATTTTGTGGCAGTGGAAGCTCTGCGCATTTGCCATACGTTCTCAACGATTGAGCGGCATTTCCATAAAAGTTGCCCTTCACACTGGGGAATTACGTTATATATGATATACAAACTATATAAATAATCAGACAAATTTTACCCTTTGCCCATGCCGAATAAGCTAAGCGCATTGTTGAGGATGTTTGAGCTGCATTTCGAGTTTTTAAATTTTATATATATTCTAATAGAATGGATTTAACTCTACACTCACCTCCCGGTCTTAATGCTGCCCTTGATAGGAAACAGCTTGCCACCATAGTCAACGCTTGCAGGCGGAGCATCATTGTAGTCGTAGGTATAGCGCGCACTAAAGGATAATATTTGATAGCAATATACATATACATATTCCTACAATAATTTCATATATCTCGCACCTCACAGCAGGCGCCTTACGATATCCAAAATTGAAATGACGTTCCTGGCGTTCCTTATTATCAACATCCGGTGCCGACTGAGCCAGGGGACTATCAAGTAGCGAATACAGTGCCCGAAGGCGTTCAATTAGATAACATATAAATTCAAATGCGAAATAATTTTTAATTACAAAACACGATTTTATCTTAGAACAAAATTTGCGTAGCGAAAGCGGAAGTCGCTTGAAGTTTGAGAAATATATTTTAATGATTGTTAAATATTATATATATAGTATATAGAATAGAATATATACATATATGGTATATAGTATATATATACATATATTGAAAGAACATTTCACTTTTATATTATTTTTATTTTAGATTTAGCATTTCCTGTTTTATATTTATGCATATTAGAACATACACATGTTTTATGTAATTTAATACATTCTATTGTACTTTACACACAATTCATATTCCTTCACTCACTCTATATCTTGATCATCAGCATCAGACATAATTACATCGCCTTCTTCGGCGCACACTTGGTTGAGAATTAGCAACCATGCCAAGAAGTAAATGTACTTGGATGTCATTTTATGGCAGGCACAAATATATTTTTATTTATATTGCATATATCACTGGTAATCCGTTTTATCCTTGATATTGAAGTATTCAATGTTGGCAGTCCGCTATCCTGCGAATCCTTGTCGATTCACTGCACAATTAAACACTTCACAATTTTCTTTTCACTTTAGCACATATTCACAATTATAACCCGTTAGTCGAAGCGACCGCGCGAACGCAACTAATTAAGCAGTGGATCCCCAGCGCCTTTTATAGGCCCCAAACTAAAGCCAGACTCCATTTTGTTTTTAGTTCTAATCAGAGTTTTTGTGCTTCCTAAAGTCGACGTCAATATGCTGATTTCTGTGTAGTTCGCATTTCAAACTCACTTTTTTTTCGCCTTATCGCGCTAAATGTGCCAAGTTGAAGCTGGGAGTGCAATTCAGCAACTTGGAAGCGATAAAATAAATTCTCGCACTCAAAGATATTATGAAACTGACCTAATGAATATGCCAAGGTTAAGTTTATAAATAAATTACATAAGCGAAACGCAAATCAGAAGTTACGTCGCCATTCAGCTTTATCTGTATGGAAACCATGAATGAATTAAATAATATGTGCGTATTTCGCATAAAGTTATATTTTCAAGTTAAATACATAATCAAACTGCCGAAAATTAACCGCGCAATTTTCTGGTAACGGCTAATAGTGTCAATTGGCTATCAATGACAGCACTGCGTATCGATTGCAACCGATAATTTTCAGCATAGTGCTGCCCATAAAAACAGTGACTAGGCGCCTCGATTTAAATATATTAATATTTGAATATACATATATAGAGTTCATTTCTTTTATTTGCTTAATAACTAATAAATCTAATTTGTAGAGCAATTTGAAAGTACAGTTTATCACAGGAAACAGCAATCACCAAAATGCTATTCGCTACTCGTTCACAATTGGTTCAGTTTTCGAAGCAAAGATTTGGCGACGGGATGTTGATAAAACAAAACTTCCAAAATAAAAGTATATATAGCTATATTATATATAAATATATTATAAACATCTGTTTGCTACTGCTGATTCGTATAGGGTTCAATATCTCGCTGCTGACGCATTGCCTCAGTTTCAGCGCCCACAGCGCAAGCTAGCAGAGAGTTAACTGTTTGCTCTTCGCCCGCTTTATACACATAGCCGTTCGCTTTGTCAATGTGATTGCGCAGCCGGAGCATGCTGTCTGTACTGAATGCATCCAGCAGTTTAAAGGAAACCAGCGCATAATCCTCCACCATGGAGCAAATGGCCTCATTGAGCTTCTGATATTTGCGCATTGTGGGATCATCATCCAGTTTCTCTAGTAAATATTTCAGATCAAGCACATCCGTGTAGTAGTCAACGTTGAAGTGAAGCTTCGATTCATGTTTACGAAGCAGATCCGCCTTTGATAACACATTCACATGAGGCAAACTCATTCGCATCATCGTATTCAGCGCCATCAGCAACGTAGCTATGAATTTAGCTGGCTCGGAACAGTAATGCGAATCGATGAGATTGACTGTCACCAAATTGTAGCGCTCCCGTTCCAATCGCTCAAAGACTCGCGCCATGGCAGTGTGGTGAGTGTAGAGCTCCACTTGGCCAGGACAGTCGAAGAGAAAGTAATTGTGCGTTGCACTCAGTTTTCTCAGTGCCGGCAGCAGCCAATCTTCGAAATGCTGTTCCAGGTACTCGGCACAATGCATGAGTGCGCCGTTGGGTCCCAGTTGCATGTGCTCCATGCAATCCTCGACCGTAATCAGCTCCATTACGTTGACTACCGGCTGATAGGACATGTTGTCGTTGCCTGGATCCAGATTGACGACACCCACTTGCCGACCCAACTCTTTATAGAATTTATACGCTTCATTGCAGTACGTTGTCTTTCCAGAACCAGGTGGACCTATTATTAATTGGCCATAACGTGGATTTTCTACTCTCGGCTGAACGCGTTGCAGCATTTCGTATGTTTATTTATTATTGTTGTGATCAGTGTGACCAGGTAGAAATATCAAAAATAACCCAATATGTCTTACATGATGGTCACTTTAAAAATTCGATGTGTGACTGCAAAATACTCATTATGGCACTGTTATTCCGGTACATCCACCATAAAATCAAGTCACCCGATATTTACAGCTGATAATAAAAAATATCGACTATTTCGATTAATTAACATGGCGGTCTTTAATTAAAAGTACTTAATAACAAATAAACACACTTTTTATTAAAAATACATATAACTGACTAAAGTTTAAGATAGATAAATACATTTATTAATACTGATGCATAATTTGAGTAAATTTTAAATCTATATGAATTATTATATAGGTTAAAATTTGAATAAATAAATTCTCCAATGGGTATTACATACATATGAATTATTAAAAAATGTAGCGTGCATTATTTGATTATATTGAGAGTGCAATAAAAACGAGAGTCTTTGTAAATCACTTGAGTGCATCATTGGCTGCTGCTGCCGCTTGTGCTGTTTACTTGGCTTCGCCTTCAATTGACTCCTTTTGCCCATTGTTCTTCTGGACAAAGAGATCGGATGGCCCGACATGTTTAATCGGTATGATGCGTTCGGCTCCTTCAACTTTGGGATTTAAGGGGGGCACTGTTATAGTCAAAACACCTTCGTCAGTTAAAGTTGACGCGATGGCGTCTGCATTGTACTCCTTGGGTAGGGGGTAGCGACGTACAAAATGGCGATAGACGTGTCCGTGTTCGTCTTCGCGTTCCTCGTGCTTCCCCTCAACGATGACGCAATTATCCACCAGCTTAACGCTCAGCTCACCTGGCTCAAATAGCCCCACATCGAGGTGCACCTGATAATTGCCTTCTTTGTCCTGGCCAGTGGATCGGGTGTGGCCTATTTCGCCACTGTGCTTCTGGGCCACCAGATGACGAGCATGTGCACCCAACTGGGCAATCATACCCAATGTATGCAAATCCAAGGGATCGTGATGCCGTGAGTGCAGCCGACGATACATGCGATTGGGGAACATGTCGTGGCCATAGAAAATGGATTCAGGGCCATCCAAATTCAGCACAAATGGAATGTCTGGCATTTTTCTTATTTTTTCGCTTGAAATTAATTCACAAATTGAGAATCTGTATCTGGTGGAGGTTCACTGAACCCAGGCTACGACAGTGTGTTGCTTTCCGTGTGTAGGTGAGGGTTGATTTTTTAGCGGAGGTCTTGCTGGACTAATGTTCCAATCACAACTCAACTTGAATGTCGCGACGAAAATGTGAAGTTACTGAGAGCAGAGTTGACTTTTATACTCAAGCCAGGAAAAGCTCTGCTGTTGGGAATTTTCTGGATTGAATGCAGTTGCTCGAGCTTTTTGGAGCGAAAACATCGACTATTGCGACGAAATTGCGAAGTTCTGGGGCGCAGAACCGGCACATACAAAAGCTCGGCTACTGGAAGCAACAATTGGGAATTTATTTAACTTACTGCAGCATTTTAAAGTTTGAGCTTTGAGAGCGAACAAGTGAGTCAAGTTCTTCATGTACTGCAGCGGCAATTGGGAAGTGTCTGGATTCAATGCAATTTTTTCAACGTCGAGGTCGAGCTTTGAGAGCGCGCCAAAAAATAGAAACACAAACCGCAGACACCCTTTGCTAGAATTTAAACTCGATACATTTTACAAATAGTAAACAGCCAGCGGCTGCTGCTGGCGTCTGTCTGGAAAACAAAACAGTTAACGCAATTCGCATTGAAGCAGCGTCTGAGGTGAAATTCGATGATTGGCCGGTGGCGGTTGTCGCCAACGCTCAACCACAAAGCGACAACAACAATGAAAACCGGCTACAGGTTGGATTTCGATTAACAATCCGAATCTGAGTCCAGCTGCGGTTGCTTTATTGTAAATGAAGCATGCGGCTGATAAACATTAACATTGGCGCTGCCAACGCCGCCGCCGCTGTCGACGCCTTCGTCATCGTCTTGACAGTAGCTTCGCTCTTGCCCATTATAAGTGCCAACGATTCGTCAAACAGAGAATTTAGTGATCCGTCGGCAATCAAACCAGTTGAAAGCACTATTTCGAGTGCTGCTAATTTGCATATTAAACGAAGAAAAAT
The DNA here is from genome assembly GCF_018153725.1 of Drosophila mojavensis. NCBI lineage: Eukaryota > Metazoa > Arthropoda > Insecta > Diptera > Drosophilidae > Drosophila > Drosophila mojavensis. The sequence goes on along the minus strand of NW_025318899.1, from coordinate 9,675,664 downwards.
AATGGACGCTACATACGAGCAAGTCAAAGATGTGCCCAACCATCCAGAGATCTACCTGATCGATGTTCGCAATCCAGAGGAGCTGACGGCAACGGGCAGCATCCCCTCCAGCCTCAATGTGCCCTGTAAGTATAATATTAAGCTAAATACACTTTATTTACTTGCTTGATATATTTATATTTCAATTGATTTTCAGTGCCCGAACTGGAGGCCGCATTAAATTCCGACTCAGAGGAGTTCGAAAAGAAATATGGACGCGCAAAGCCGGCAAATGATGCAAATATCATATTCACCTGTCGCTCGGGCAGACGTGCTCAGGAGGCCGCAGAGATCGCCAAGACTGTGGGCTTTACCAAGTAGGTTTCTCGTTTCCTCAGGTCTAGAATGTCGTCTATACAATATTAATATTTTACTTGCAGCTTGAGCGTCTATCGTGGCTCCTGGCTGGAGTGGGCCGAGAAGGAAGGTCTTCCACAGTAAGATCTAAAAAGCAAAACATTCCACTCTACACTTACTCTTTGGCTTCTAATATAATTTAATTCAAATTTACTAATATATTATATACATTTATTTAAACAATATACATATACGGTTGCGGAATAAATTTGAATTTAAATGCAATTATTGCTTATGCATATGTATGTATATATTTCTCTAAATAAACAAGTTTAACACGCACGATGAAATTGGTTCATACAAAAATATATAAATGCTGTAGATAATTGGGAGAGGGGGTAGAAGCTACGCCTATAATATAATTATTATTTTCACAAGATAAAATCTAATCTTTTTCACGCGCAGGTTATATCATAATTATATTAAAAAGCTGACCCCTTTACTACGCCCATGCCCATACCTCACACACACACACATGAACGCAAGCTCATTTTGCTGAGAAGACACAGCAATGTATACTCTCAATAAACCACTCTCACTACCCACCCTCTCTCTCTCTCTCTCTCTCGTTCTCTTCTATCTCTTATTTTTTGAACTGACCTACCACACTGGTGTTTGTAAATAAAAACTGCTTCGCTTTGTTAAATTTCTTGAAACTTCCATTGTTGAGCAACCATTAAGAGAAATGAAAAGTATTTTTACTTTAAATGCAATAATAGCATGCCCTCAACAAACACTATCTATGTAAATGCCAGCCGTATAAGAATATTCAAAATTGCATCAGCTGCCTTGTCGGGAGAGTGCGAGAACATTCTCGAATGCGTTGACATTTCCTATAAAAGGCAGCCGGCATTTTCTGCTCTCAACATTTGAACAAAGTACGTCAAAGTGAAAAGAACTGCCGATAAGCAGTAGCAAGCTAAAGAGAGAGCATTTCGCAAGTGATTTAAGTTATTACAAAGTAAATTCAACCAAAATGCGTTCGTTACCGATGTTTCTACGTATGGCCGAGGAGCTGACCAGGTTGCCGCGTGTGTCGCCGTTCCAGGCCTTCTTCCACGAGCCGCAGATGTGGACCGGCTTGACTGTGCCTCGCAATTGGCAGCAGATAGCGCGCACACAGGAGCAGCAGTTTACACCGGCTGCCACCATTGGCAAAAACGGCTACCAGGTGTCTCTGGACGTCAGCGAATTCAAGCCCAACGAACTGACAGTGAAGACGGTCAACAACAGCGTCGTCATCGAGGGAAAGTCTGAGCAGGAGGAGGATGCACAAGGTGGCTACTATTCCCGTCACTTCCTGCGTCGCTTCACTCTGCCCGAGGGCTACGAGGCAGAGAAGACAACGTCCAGCCTGAGCAGCGATGGTGTTCTCACCATCAGTGTACCCAATCCGCCAGCTGTTGAGGCGGCGCTCCAGGAACGCATTGTGCCCATACAACAAACAGGGCCAGCGGAACTGAATGTAAAGCCAAATCCTCCACTGGATCAGCCTGCTGCGAAGGAGCAGGAGAAGAAGGAGCAGTGAATCCTATACTATAGATATCCTAGTCCCGTAATAGCTGTAGAATTAGCATTTACATAAAAAAAGTACACAATAAACATAAACAAATCAAATACACTTTCGTTTTATTACGCTTGGCAGCAGCCACATGCACTCGGCGACCCTTCAACGCCTGCCCTGCCCCTTGGCTCGACGGCCGGTTCCTTGATGACGTCCACTTGACTCGCGTCCAACATTATTGCATTTCGCAGTTGCCGTTAGACACGCTTGTGTCTTGTTTGTTGGCCTTCGCGCATCGGGCAAATGATTCATCAGCCATCCGCATCCGGCGCTGCCATCGCACGAGGCCACTTGGTCGTTGTTCGTTGTCGTCGTCTTCTCAGTCTTCGTAGCCCCTGGGGCAGGCTATAAAAGCGCCGACAGCGCCATCAACAAATTTTATAAGCACTCGAGACGAGAAACCTATTAGAAATGACTTTGGTGCCGACCACGTATCGCGATCTGTCCCGGGAATTGGATCGACCGCGTCCACTCTACCAGCCATATGACTTCCAGCTGTACCCCTACCTATGGGACGATCCGCGCATCTGGTGGCCCACCAACAGCAGCAGCAGCGACTACTTGCGCCCTTTGGATGAGCTGGTGAGCAGGCGAGTGCGCAACCAGCTAATACAATCGACGCCCTACGACTGGTCATATCCCATGCGCTGGGACAACTATTACTCCGGCGAGCGGGTGCATGCGGATGAGAAGGGCTTTCGCATTGACATCGACGTGCGCCAGTTCCGACCGCATGAGATTGTGGTGAAGACCAACGATGACTACATCATTGTCGAAGGCAACCACAACAAGCGCAGCGAGGGCGCCAATGGCTACGTGGAGCGACACTTTGTGCGCAAGTATCTGCTTCCGCGTGGCTACAATGCCAACGAAGTCATCTCCGATATCTCCTCGGATGGCATTCTCACCATCAAGGCGCCGCCGCCGCCACCATCCAAATACTATACGCCCAGCGAACGGCTTGTCCGCGTTCATGAAACAGGAAAACTAGCGCTGCCCTGGAAGTAGCTGCGCCCCCTCTTTAGCTGCTGCTGACATCTTTATAGCCTCTCTCGCATCATTGGGAAATATTCAAATTCAAGGTGAACTATTTATGACCACCGTGTTGCATCGAGAATTCTAATTTTATTTTAAATGCACAAATACAGAAAAAACGCTTGATGCAATCTTAAATGCGCAATAAATTGAATTTTATGTCAATGGAATAAATCAGTTATAAAACACAACACATCTAGGGTTACCAGCGCTGTCATTTTTAGGGATTTTCTTGCTGTTTTGGTTCTTCTTTGTGGATTTTGCCAGAAGCAAAAGCAAACTGAAGTTACCCAACACGAAAATTTTAATAATGCGTTTTGCAGTAATTTTTTAACGACATAAACTTTATTGAATCCCAGCTAAACTAATACGAAAACTAAACATAAATAAAACTAAAAAATTTAATTTTAAATGTTTTTATATTTTTCGCCTTCCGGAACTATTCCGAAAAACAATGTTTTTTTTTTTAGTTATTTTAGATTATAATTACTAGTCTTCTGTTCATTAACATATATGATCTAATAAATACATTAGGTTTTTGGTGAGGAATGAGGAATGATGACACAGGTTGTGAGGCTGTTCTAGCTTCTAGCTTCCAGATTCTATTTGCCATTGCTGGCATTCTTCTCCTTCTTGTCCTTCTCGCTCTCCTTCGACTCGTCCTCGTTGCGCTTGACGTTCAGGTGAGCCGGACCCACTTGCTGAATTTGAATCACACGCTCCTTGGACTTGTCCTCGATGGGCTGTGGCTTTGGTACACTCACAGTAAGTACGCCATCAGACGATAGCGACGATACGACCTTATCTCCGTCGTAGCCCTTGGGTAGAGCATAGCGGCGCACGAAATGGCGTGAGATGTAGCCATGGTCGTCTTCGCGTTCCTCGTGCTTGCCCTCGACAACAACGCAATTGTCCACTACTTTGACGCTCAGCTCGCTGGGAGTGAACTGAGTGACATCCATGCACACCTGGAATCCGTCCTTGCCCACTTGCGAGAGTGGCCAGTGCCAGCCATCTCCAGATCCATTTGTGGACTTGGCCAAGTCACGCCTGCGACGGCCGGCCAAAATCTCTCCCACCGTCGACGCGGGATAGTCTGGGAAACTCCAGGGAGTCAATAGCAGCTGACGAGTGGTTTTAGGTTGCAGCTGAATTGGATGAATTCCCAATCCGTAATCGTAGAGGGGAGTGCGAGGCTCCTGCAGCTCGTTCATCAAAGAAATAAGTTGAGATAGCGACATTTTGCTTTTTATTTCTTTTTCTTTCACGTAAACCACTTTTCTAAAAAACTGAAGTAGTTTCAGACGTTTGCTTTTTTTTTTAAGCGCTGTGAATATCTTCACTTGATGATTGATATTTTTCAACTGAAGCAATGAACTCAGCCAGCGGCCTTTTATAGCCGGCTGAGTGGTTTTCTAGAAGCATCGAGCTTTTACGAGTTGAGTGCGAATCGGAGAAACAGAGCGAGAAACATCGCGTGCTTGCTAGAGTGTTCGTGTGTGTCACAAAAAAAGAGAATCGAATATACGAGAGAATGCGTGTTAATATTGTGTGTGTGAGAGCGGGAGAAAATGTCAGACGGTGCAAAAAGTCAAACTAAATAACAAAAGCAATTAAAACAGGCAACTTCGGAAGCTCATTCCAAACTCCTTTTTTTTTTTTTTTTTTTTTTTTTTTTTAAAAAGCCTTTTATTTATGTAATATATGTTTATATTTACATACAGACATGCATACATACATATGTACATCCATATGTGCATATGTATATGCACACGTCTGATTATGTACATATACGACTACATACATACATACATACATAGATACATATACGGATGTATGAGTGTACGTACATACATACAAACATAATATGTATGTACATACATACATATGCCTACGATTTTATTTTTATATTTTCAAATTGCATTTATTGGGAAACCTAGAAATTGCATTCAAAATATATTTGTAGGGCTGTATGTACATACCAAAAATAATACACACATACACACATATGTACGATTGGGTGTACTTTCGAGAAACTAAATCATCGTACATACGCAAAAATGTGCCTATGTACAATACATACTTATGCAAATATACATACACATGCGCATATGTAAGTATTCATATGCATACCTATGTATGTATGTATTAATATGCATGTTCCTAAGAACACATGCATACATATTTACGCGCACACGCACTATGCACGACAAAGCACCGAAGAATACAAGGTACACATACATTCATCTCGACATGTATGTATTGCATATGCTCATATTTGTCACTACTATAAGTATTCCCTCAACAATTGTATTCCCAATTTTCAAGAAAAGTTAAGCCAAATTTAATTTTAAATTAATTTTATTTGTTTCTCACAGTAAACATAAATGCAAATACATAAGGGTCGAGTGTTGCCGCTGCTCTTTTAAATGGCATGAAATTAGATTTACATGAATGGATGAAAATACGAATTACATTACATGTACATAGCTAACAAAATGGAATTTTTACATTTCGATACCTTATAGCTAAATGTGACGTAGTTTGTGATGTTTATGTGTATGTGTGTGTGTGTATGGGTATGATTTTAGTCTTGCACTCTCAGAACAGTGTGGCAACACTCAGTTTTCGACCAAGCTTCTCCTTCGAAGTTCACCTATTTGCCTGTCTCCATTTTCTCGCTACCATTTTCGCTCTTCCCTTTGCCATCAGCGCTCTCTGGTGCCTTGACGCTGAGATGTGCAGGGCCTGTTTGTTGGATTTGAACAATTCGTTCTTTTTTGGCCTCCTTGCTGGGCGGTGGAGGCGCCTTTAGAGTCAGCACACCATCCGAGGAAACAGTGGAGACCACATCGTTGCCATCATAGTCCTTGGGCAAGGTATACTTGCGCACAAAGTGGCGCTGGATCAAGCCGTGTCCATCCTCACGCTCTTCGTGCTTTCCCTCGACGATAATGGTCTTGTCCTGCACCTTAACAGACAGCTCGCTCGGCTTAAACTGTGCCACATCCATGCACACTTGGAAGCCATCTTTGCCAACAGTGGGCAGCAGTGAATTCTGCCCAACGGAGGCTCGACGACGTGCGGGCAACAACTGATGGCTTCTCTCGTAGGGTGAAAAGTGAGAGCGGCGACGATGCAAGTGATGGGGTATCACCAGACGTGGACGGTGGAATAACTCGTTCACATGCAGTCCAAAGCCAAAGTCATCGTCCAAGAAGTGGTCCCAGTCGCTGTAGGCGCTATCTAAATCGCGAGCCAGACTCAAGAGTGGAACAATTGACATTTTTACTCTTTCACTTTTTTTTGCTTGGTAAATAATCGAAACTTTGTCTTTTTTTATTGCTTCTGCGTAGCAGACGTGTTTTAAACGACGGTTTGAATAGAATTGAAGAGGCGCAAGGAACGCAGCGGGTTTTTATACCGACGCCAAACTGACTCACACACACAGAGAAAACATATTGGTGATTGTTCTCGTTCGCTCTTGAATTTACTCGCTCTTTCTGTCGGCAAGTAAATATGTACGTATGTGTGTGTATGTGTGTGCCAGCCGGCATTTTATTTTGTTTGCTCTCTTTGCCACAAATAAAAATCTACCAGTTTCTTGAAATTTCTGTGCGTGGTAAATTTGTAAATAATACATACATATGTATGTATGTGTGTAAATACATACTACGTACATGCATGTGCCTATACAAATACTATATGTATGTATGCATGTACTATGTGCATATACGATATTTTAAGTATTTCTTTATTTAAACCGCCTGCATTTTAAAATTCGTATGGCATTTTGCTAAAATGTTAAAGTATATTTAGGGGACCACTGGCAGAAAAACGCATCCACTCAGACGTCAACTTTGCCATTTTGCAAGTACAATGAACTTGCAGTCTCTGTTTGCCGAGACCGGTTTGTTTGTCATTCTTTATCCTCGTTTTCTTTTCTCTGCATTGCAATCATGTATATACACACATACATACATATGTAATATACTCGTGCATGTAGATGTATCTGTGTGTAAATGTAAATTCTCTTTTGAGTAAGTTGCACATGCATTTAAGGGAAATTTGCAAGCTTTTAAGTCAAGCAACTAAATGTAGCATAATGCTACTGGTTAAGCTTTTCATGCACAGATATGTATGTACATACATATGTATGTATACGAATGGAGTTGAGAGTAGTGGTGTCGAAAAGTTCCCTGAAAAATTCGGATATTTCTCCCAAATAAAATTTCTCGAACAATTCTCACGTACACACTAATGTACACACAGATGTATGTATGTATAAATTGTATACGTGCTGTGTACGATTGCTTTTTGCGTCCATATGTATAAACGTATTTATCATGTTTCGTCATTCCCTACATAGATATATCGATGCACACATGGAGACTGTTATGTACATCTGCTGCTACCCATAATGAAAACTCGTCGAATTACAGTAATTAAATTTTTTTTTTATTTCGAATATAAGTTATATATAAGGCTTAGGTAAAGGAAACATATAGTACATACACACTTACGTATGCATGCATATATATGGCTATGTGCTAATAGGTTAAATACATAAATATCAAACAAATTATTGACTTCCATAATTGATTATAATAATAATGTGTGTGATCTACACACTAAAAATGAGTTAACTTATGAGATGCTCAGTTCATTTCTCGGCTTTGGCTTCTTGCTCTGGCTGCTCCTTGGCGTTCTCCTTCACGTTGAGATGGGCAGGTCCCACCTGCTGGATCTGGACAACACGAGGATTGCTCTTATCTTCGATGGCCGCTGGCTTCGGCACGCTGACAGTGAGCACACCGTCAGAGGATAAGGTTGAAGTTACTTTGTCGGCTTCATAGCCATCGGGCAGAGCGTAGCGGCGCACAAAGTGACGAGTGATGAAGCCATGATCGTCCTCTCTCTCCTCATGCTTGCCTTCGACGATGACTGAGTTGTCCACAACTTTGACGTTTAGTTCGCTGGGCTTGAACTGTGCGACGTCCATGCACACCTGGAAACCATCCTTGCCAATCTTCGATACTGGACCAATGCTACCCACTTGTTTCTCCAACTGGCGCAGCTGCTGGTCAAGAGGAACTGCAGCCAATGCCAGGAGCGGATTACGGTTTTGGCGCTGCCAGTAGTAAGGAGTGTCGTAGAATGGCACCATCGACAGACGGTTGAGATCGTCAGCCAAGCTCAACAGAAGTGGAAGATTTGCCATGTTTTCTCTTTTTTCAACAATACTTTATAACTTTTTCAGAAAAAATTTTTTGTGCTTTTGTTCCTTGGCGTTCCTTGCAGGAAGGCTTTGTGTTGACTTTTTGTTTGTTGCTTGTTGCTTTGCTTTTTCGAAGTAAACTGATGACGGGAACGAAATGCGTCGCGTATTTATAGCTGCCCGGTGGTGACTCTCGATTACGCGCGCGCTTGTGCGTGCGAGAGAGATAGCAGAGCTGGGCACGCCAAGGAAACTTCTGGCTCTGGCTAAAGTTGAATAATTTTGCCGATGTTCTGGAAAGCGCTCGAATGTGTGTATGTACGTGATGCTTGTAGATATGTATATACAAGAATACATACATTTATATGTAAGTAAGTATATAAAATTTATATTCATTTGCAGCATTATCTAGCAACGAAAGTGAGAGTGTTTCGCTGAGATAGCAACAGCAGCAGTTAAAGAGCGAGAAAAGTGATAACAGAGAGAATAAACAAACAAAAACATTGCAGATAGAAGAATGTTCTGTAACTTTCCAGATAATGTACATATGTACATATCTAGAAAATTTGTTAATTTATAGCTATAGACATTTTCATTTGCTCTTTTAAATTTATTTATTAATATTTCACTGACTTTATTTTCATTTGTTAACAGCGGAATTTATTAATGGCAATTTTGCCATACTCAACGTATGTATGTATGTTTGTATGTACGTAAATGTATGTACATATAGGTACTAAATGCAGATATGTATGTACATACATAAATATGTACATAGTAATGTTTTGATGTGATTCAATAAAGAATATAGTATGAAAACGCGAAAAATTAAAGATGACAAAGCGAAAAGTAACATTTTTTTTTCTTTTTCTTTTTGTTTCTCTACGTTGGCATACACACATGTACATATGTATGTATATATACTTTGGAAACATGTAAGTATGTACATATGTATTATGTCTAGATGTACATACAATGCTCTGCAACTGTGTATATACATAGATAATTATGTAAATACTTTTTCTAAAATATCGGATAAGACAGTAAATAATAATAAATAATAATAATAGTAAATAATAATATCAAATAATATATTTTATATACAGATAACCATATGTACAAGCATACACACATAAATACATAGTATGTATGTATAAATATACATATGTATATGTAGATACATATGTACATATGTACTTTACGCTTACAAAATATTCAATCAGCCTATGAATTTTCATGACAACGACAGCTCCGAATATATACAATTGCACATATGTATGTACATATAAAGTACGAGCATATATATATATGTATGTACATATGTATTCATTAATGGATAGCTCCAGCTTCGTTGCCAGCCCCTTATTTTGTTTGTCGTTTTCACTATTGCACAAGTCTCCAAACTAGTGTCTGGCTCTTGTCTAGAAATTGCTTGTATGTGTAACAAATTTTACACACAACACGTACATATACGTATGTTTTATGCATTGTATTGGTGTGAGTACATCAGCATTTGTTGCTGCATACAATTGCAATCTATAATATATATGAATATTTGTATATACATAGCTTCGCCAAGGGGCAATGCGCATGCTTTGCGCCTGCCCCACTGCCGGCTGTTGCCCCCCTTCGACTTAATTCCATTATCAACAAATTTTCAGTTGCCGGTTGGCCTTCCAGACCACAAACACAAATGCACACGCCGGTGATGTGTCTGTGTGAGTGAGTGGAGAGACGCAAAAACCAGCTGTTGTTGTAGTTGCTATAATCGCGCCGGTTCGGCAACCGGCCTGTGGCACGATACGTTTTTGCGGCCTCTCAGCTGTTTAGCTGTTTGCCGGCTGAGCGCAGGGAATTCAGCTGCAACATGGCTACTTTACATGCTCGTGTCTTCATTTATATGCATACATACATACATATGTAGTAAGTAAATGGAAGTGTATTTGTGGACAAACGTTCATATATGTGTATGTGTTCGTATGTATGCATAAATAGTATTCATATGTATGTACATATATTGCTGTGGTAACTCATGCCCAGAGCCGAGGCGTAGGTCGAGAGGCTGTAGCCGGTTTTCAAGTTGTGCCGGCTTGTGTGTTTCTCCATCGTTTGCGGCCTGGAATACTTTCTTTGTTCTCGCAACCGGAAAATTGCCAACTTCGTATTGCGAAAAAGTAGAGACATCGAAACATACATACATACATAGTACATCTGAGTGTCTATATACATACATATGTAGATGTGTGTGCGTCTCTTGCCGATAAGCAATACTTTTGGATCTTATTTCGAGGGGTGTTGTCGCCAGGTTTAGTTCTATTGATTTTTTGCCAAAACTGTGCAAATAAACAAAGATTGCACATGGGAAACGTTGGCCCAGCCTCACTTTGCATAAGCCGACGACGATGACGACGTCGACGTTTACGCCGACACCACAACTCGGCGACGGCAACAACGACGATGTTGGATACGAGCCGGCATTCGTAGTCGCTGCTGCAGCACGCTTCCAGGCCAGACATTTGCTTTCCATTCAGCGCTGCACAGCCGTTTAAAAGGTTGAACATTCAGCCATAAGAGCTCAAACGCAATCCAGTTAGAAGCCGGAACGGATCGCACGCGGAACGGTAGCAGCAGATAGCAGATAGGACATATTTAGTGCTCTAGTGCCCAGTGCCAAGTGCCCATTGCCAAGTGCCAATTGTCAGTGTCATCAGATCCCAGCCAGAGGCAGAGACAATTACAAGCCAAGTGACTCTAAATCCCCCAGTGAATTAATTTGGAAAATGTCGCTAATACCGTTTATACTCGACCTGGCCGAGGAGCTGCACGACTTTAATTTTAATCGCAGCGCCAGCCTCGGTCTGGGCCTCGGCATGGGCATGGACATAGACGACGGCTTCGGTATGTATCCGCTGGAGCAGCTGGCCGCCGCATCGGCTTCCACACAGTCGCTCCCGCAGTTGTCGCCTTCAAACAGCACGCGTCGTGGCACACGTCTCGCCCACTCGCACGGCCACGCCCACTCTCCGACAGCCACCAGTGGGGTTTTGTGGGTGCCTATCAAGGGTGGGGGACAGGTACAGGCTCAGCATCGCCATCATCCCTACAGCCGTGTGGCCGGCGCCAAGACTGTCTGCTGCAATAAGTCGCTGCTCGAGTTGGAGAAGGAGCTGGGCGACAAGGTCAACTCCTCGTTGGCAACTGCTACGAGCAACTCGTCGGCAAGTGCCAGCAAATCGGCATCGGCCTATTCGGTGGTCAATCGCAACGGCTTCCAGGTGAGCATGAATGTGAAGCAGTTCGCATCGGACGAGCTCACCGTGAAGACCATCGACAATTGCATCGTAGTCGAGGGGCAGCACGACGAGAAGGAGGATGGCCACGGTGTCATCTCGCGTCATTTTATACGAAAATACATGTTGCCGAAGGGCTTTGATCCGGCCGATGTCCACTCGACGCTGTCTTCGGATGGTATTCTAACTGTAAAGGCGCCACCACCGCCACCGCCGCCCGCATCCAAAGCGGGCGAGGAGCGACCCATTGAGCGCATCGTCGATATTCAGCAGCAGCCGCAGCAGCAGTCGGCTGCAGTACCGCTACCCATGATGGCGCAGACGAAGGATGCGCAGTTGCCAATTGGAAAAAGTGCAGCCAACGACGTAGAGCAGCCAACCCTAAAAACAGCTGCAGCAGCAGCAGCAACAACACCAGCAGTCGCTTCCAGCGGCGAGCAGAAGAGCGCTGAAGAGCGCAATGGCAATGGAGAGGCAGACGTCGACGTCGACGTCAACGCCGACGTTGACGCTGCCGGCGACGTCAATGCCAACACAAGCGTAGCTAAAACTGCTGATGAAACTGCAAATGCAAAAACAAAAGAAAAAGAGAAAGAGACTGAGCCCGTTGTCCAAACTTCCACTACCAATTCCAATTCCAACTCAATTTCTATTTCCAATTCCAATGGCGACAATGGTGAACCGCAGCCAACTCCAGAGTCAAAGTCAATGGAAGTGGACGAAACTTCTGAAACTGACAATGTGGCCACTGCCGTCGTTGCCTCCACAGTTGCAGTAGCAGCCGCTGCCTCTGCCGAAAAGGAGGACTCCACCGACGCCGACGCCGTCAGTAGCAGTGGCACAGCCTCGGCAGAGGCCGACGGCACGAAAACCGAAGATGCCAATGCAAATGGCAATTCGTCCAGCTCCGATTCGAACTCGAAAGCCGAAAAGGCTGCCGTCGAAGAGGATGCCGAGGACGACACTATGCCGGCTGCCAAAAAAGCCAAAATCGAAGTCGAGGAGCAGTCTTCAGAGGCAGTAGAGAAAGTTGAAAAGGCCACCAAGGGCGCGGAGGAGATCGCTGCTGAAGATGCGGCTATTCTACTGGCCAAGAAGCAGGCAAGCGAGAACGGCGCAGCTGCCGGTAAGGACGCAGAGGAGCCAACCCTGGCAGCGGCTAAGTGAATGTAGAGACTGATAATTGATGCGCAACGCAGAACTATAAAAGAACTAAAAAAAGAAAAACAAAATATAATAACGATAAATAATGATAAACAAATATCAAATTGGAATGCGTTTTAATCTATAAATGTTTTATGTGTTTTTTCAATAATTCGCAATAAATACATGAGATAGGGCATGCAGGTGGACGAAATGCAAAAGGAGAAAGAGATGAGAAACTATGATATGAAATTATGATTTCCTAAACAAGTGTGAAACAATTACGACTACAAGTATTCAGTAAAACTAAGCACATTATGTACTTAAAACTTACAAGTAAATAAAGATTCAAAGAGTGCGTTTTGTGTTTTGTCTTTTCACTTGCTTTTCTTTACTCATTGCTGTTGTTTTCCAGTCTATGATTCTCTTCTCTTCACACAGGCATACTCTTTCTAGTTACGCTCGCTCAGTGGAGAGCATACTCTTTACAGCTATGCGATGTTTTTTCATCTTTCTCACTATGCTCTAGCAATTGAGCGATGTTTTCAGAAGAGCACGATTGCCGGCTATAAAAGCAGCAGCCGACAGGCTGCGATGTTACAGTTGAACAACAGTATTAGTCAAAGTGAAGTTTCGCTGAGCGAAAGAAAAGTTAAAAAAGCGCCAAAATCAATCGTCATTGCGAAATCTGCATAACCTTAAATCTAATATCGCGCTAAAAAAAAGTTAAATTGAAAATGTCGCTGTCCCATTTAATTACATTGGTTGATGCTCTGAACGAGCCTCGCAATCCCGTCTACGATTTTGGTATGGGTATGAATCCACTTCAGTTCCAAACCAGGGGCATGAACTCTTCGCTGCTGAGTCCATGGCAGTGCCCACATCCCGAGTGCCCAACCTCGCCAGTCGGAAAGATTTTGGCCAATCGCCGCGGACGTGGCGACATGACAAAACTAGCGAATGGTGAGCTCGATGCTTGGAGCATGCCCATTGCACAGGTGGGCAAAGATGGCTACCAGGTGTGCATGGATGTCAGCCAGTTCACGCCCAGAGAGCTGAACGTGAAGGTGGCCGACAACTGGATCACGGTGGAGGGCAAGCACGAAGAGCGTGAGGACGGCCATGGCTACATCTCGCGCCATTTTGTGCGCCGTTATGCTCTGCCCAAGGGCTACGACGGAGATAAGGTCATCTCCTCTCTGTCATCCGATGGCATTCTCTCCGTTAGTGTTCCTAAGCCGCAGCCCAATGAGGACAAGACCAAGGAGCGCGTGGTTCAAATTCAGCAAGTGGGCCCAGCTCATCTGAACATCAAGCGAAACGAGGAAGAGTCCAAGCCGAAGACCCCCACCAATGGAAACAACACCAAATAGAAAGCCAGCGATCAACGTTAAACCAAAGTCAACCTCATTTCTCATCATATTTCATGTATTGCATGTATTTATTAAAAAGTCATATTTATTGTAATGAGCAAAAGACTAATATGTTAAAAAGTGAAAAATAAAATGTTTGTAAAACTAATAACCAAATTTCGTGTAATTTTTTCATCCGCCATTTTTCTTTTCATGTTCCTTTCTTCTGACTATCCCAATTTAGTTCGCTCCTTTTAGTTCCACCCGCCATTAAGTTCACGTGATTCTCTTTGGAATAGCTTTCTCTTTTTATTCGTTTTGCATATATATTTATTTAAATAATGTAATGCATAATAAAAAATGTCGCGATCATAAGTATGCACACAGTATATATGTATATTATGCTAATTCTATATATCTAAATCGGCTTCAATTTCAATTACATTTTTCAATTTTATCGCAAGCTGAGGATTTACATAGAGAGCCGCTGAAGCTGCACGGAGAAGCTCCCAGGCATTGGGGCTTTTGCACTTTTAATCATCAAAATGCCATTTTAAATATAGTTAAAAACTACATACATATGTGTATATATATATTTATGCATTGTTATTGGTTGTGTTGTTGCTGCTGTTAATATTATTATTATTATTAGTTTTAATTTAATGTATGTATGTTAGGTTATGTGGTTTTATGTGTATATATTCAATGACGCTTAATCACAGATCAATTTTTAAAATTTTCATTTGACTTAGAAGTTAAGAAACAAAATACAAAATGTCACAAGTTCACGTCTACAGTTGCATGTATGTCATTATATATTTTAGTACATATATGTATATATATATGAGCTACACATAAAAAATGGATTTGGCTTGATCAGCAGGTGGAGGAAAAAGGACAGTGGCAGGGACCGGTGCCGGGGTAGTAGGATGGGCTGACATCCAGCGCTAGCTATGAAAATGGGCAAATTGTATTTCTGCATGAATCGCAGCGATTTAGTCGATTTGTATATCTATCTATAAGTTGTATGTTTGTTCATTTGTTCAGTGCCTGTCTATAAAGTACTATATTCCTATATAGATACTGTTTCCCCTCTTTTTATCAAATGAAACGTATTTCTCTTGTTTGTTCTAAACGTATGTGTTTTTCATGTTGTTATTATGTTTGCAGTCTCAAAATTGTTTATGGGCTTTGTGTATATGTGGTTACGAGATACGAAATTAACTTAGGAACGGTTCCAAGGATGGGATAGGTCAAAGAACAAAGATATAAACAACGAAAATATATGAATGTGTGGGTCTGTTTGTCTGAACACTTTAAATATGTTAAGAAAATTAGAGGACAATCACTTTTTGATGAGACTTTCACAGCTGCTGCTGAGATTTGGCAACGACTTGAAGAACAATCGGGAACGATCTATTTGCGCCTCCCCCGACGAACGATTCGAGCACTTGCTGCCCTTATTCGTCTCATCCACGCCCTTGTCAAAAGAGCGACGAAGCACCAGGTGCTGCTGCTGCTGCTGGTGTTGGTGTCCGGCGTAGGCAGCTGGTGGCGAGAGCTGTGAGGCTGGCAGCTCTATATCCAAGACGGTGTCGTTGCCACCGGCATTCTTGCAGCGCAGCATCGCTTCCTGTTCCATGTCCAGCTTGGTGTCCGAATAGCGACGCACGTCCGCCTCCCTGCCAAGTCGACAGTCAGCAGCAGTGGCACAACAGCTGAGTCCCGCCTGCTCCCCCTCGCCCAATATGCTCGAGTGGCGATAATCGATCTTTGGTGGTGTACTGTAATCGTAGGCGAGCGGCGTGCCCACACCCACACACATGGGCGAGTCATTGAGTATATCACGATTCTCCAGAAAAATGGACGAGTTGGAGTAGCGCTTCGACTGGTGCGGCTTATAGACAAAGCCGCCTAAGCCATTGGCCACAGCATGCGAGACACCGGAGCTAATCGATGGCGCCTTGTGCTCACCACTGCCTGTAAATAAGAGAACGGGATTAGCGTGTGGATTAGCAAGAGGAACTATCTATCGACTGACCACTAAAGCTGCTTAGCTGCATCGCGTGCTCACGGCCCGTGTCTGTGGATATGCCGCTAGCACTGAGATCTTGGCGTGAGCCGGCGCATAGATCTGTGGCCGACCCGCGACTGGAGCTCTCCGAGTGCTCCAGCACATTGTGTATCGAGTCATGGAACGGCGTCATACTGCCCGAGCCCTGCGGACAGGGCCGAAACGAGGAGATCTGCGAGACGACATCATCCAGCGCCCAGTCGCGATCGTAGTTGTGCTGCGACTGCGAGCACTCAATGTTGGCTGCCACAGCCACCTGGCCCAGCTGCTGACCAAGCTGTTGGCCATGCAGATGCTGCTGTTGCTGCAGATGTTGTGCGTGTGCGTCCTCCGTCTGAGTGCCCGCGCTGCTGCTGCTGTGCGCCACTGCGTCCATGTGTTGCGGCGAGGCGTTCAACAGACGCTGCTGCAGCTGCAACTGCATCTGTTGCTGGTGCTGATGCAGACCCGTTGAGCCGCCGTTCTCCATGGGGCCACAGCTCGAGTCGTGCACTGAGTGACCTGCTCCACCCGACGCATTGATCTCCACGGTTCCATTGATGGCACCACGGCCATGCATCGAGCTGTGCCGCTCGTTGAACTGATGGTGGGCAGCCACAGGTGACGGCGGCGCCAATGGATGAATCTTTTCCGGTGCGTTCTGAATGAGCAGAATCCTATAAGATTAAGAACTATTAGAAAATGTGCAGAAATTGCTTAAGGATATAATCGGATCTGATAGAGATATACTGAACTAGACATTTGCTTACTGGTCATTCATTTCAAGTCTCTACCTTATGTGATTTTCAGAATTAACTTGTTTATACAGACGGACTGCTAAACTAAGCTAGCGCTACTCAATTTATCAAAAATATGTATTATAAGTGAGGACTGGGAAGTTTTCTTCTCTTACTAATACAATTATACTGCTACTACTGTACCAAGTCTATTATTTCTATTCCGTCTATTACAACTATTCCTTCTACTATTCCTACTACTACATTTCCTAATACTATCTTTACTACTATTCCTACTACATATACTACTACTACTCTGCGACTGCATATACTCTGCGACTGCCTCTATTATTTTACTCTTACTATTACTAAGACTACCTCTATTACTACTACTATTATTTCTACTGTGACTGCTACTACTACAACTATTAAGGACAGCTTCTACCAGTGCTATAACTACTAATCCTTCATATAAAAAGTAAGTAACATTGCGAGCTGCATTTATAGCACTTATATAGAATAATTTCAGCGCCCAATGTAATCAATATGTTTTCTTTTCGATAGATACTATATGGCCTATGGATAACGCAACAGCTGGATTCATCATAGTTTTCACAATTGTGCAATATTTTTTATAGCTGTTGGGAAACAGATGTTGGAAATTACTTTAGGTACTTCTCGATATTTCCCCGGCTAGTTTTGTATTTAAAACCAAAACTCAACAATTGGCTCGTTAGTTTTGATTTGGCATTTAAATTGAAATGAAGCTCTACCCGTTGCTGATATGTGTCGCACTATTTGTGGCCAACATTGAGGGCTATGTCAAAAAGACGCCCAAATGTGTCGGGCAACCAAGTAAGTGATTAAATGAATCTAATAGATCGATTAACTAACTAATGAAGCGCCTCAGTTAAAGACGTTTGCAACCTGCGCAGAGATCTGGGTCACAATAAGTACTTGTGGTGCAAAGAGCATGCCATGTCTGAAATGTGGTACTACAATATGATCCACAACACCTGCAATAAGATGATCTATATGGGCTGCGGAGGCAACTTTAATCGCTTTTGCTCTGAGGCCGACTGTGCTAAAAAGTGCATAACAACAAAGAAACATGGGTAAATCTTTCGGAAATTACAAATTTAAAAGTTAACTATTGGCAAACCCTAAGGTAAACTCTTCATCTATCCTACTAAGGCCTATTTTTGTTTAAGATGATTGTCAAATTGGTATACAAGAAATAATTGAAATATAAATACTATATAGAGATTCGATATACTATACTATAAATTTATGAATATATTAGAATCGATAAATGGTAATAAATGTTTCTTTAATTTACTTGTTGAGTTACTTTCCACTATAGCAGAGATGATCTTAATATATATCTGATAGACAACTATAGCAGAGATGATCTTAATATAGATTTGAGAGACAGCGTGCTATATACAGATGCTGATAATTCTTACAAATTTGTATACAAATTTACATATGGCTATTACAATAATTCTGTCTAATATAAATTAATAGCTGGACAACTAATCCTATTTAGAAATATATTACTAGAGCCGTCTATATGCAATGATTATCTATCAAAGTCTCGAGTTATCTTCCTTTGGCTGGTCTACTCGCCTGTTGAGTGCTTTCCAGCGATGGCAGAGATGCAGATAGGCCTTACACTGAATGTACATGAAGACAATGCCGCCAGTGAGACCGACGGTAACAACAGCGAGCTTTGTCCAGAACGGCCAATCTGTGTGTGGTTAAAAAAATACAGTTCAGTTTAATCATAGCCATTACATATGTATAGAGAGGGCAAGTTAATGGGGTATACAAACCAATCACTCCACGCTTTACATCATCTGCGGCCCGCTCGATGAGCACACACAGCGACCAAATGACGCACAACGCGGCCGCTGAGTGGAAGAGCACCGAACAGCAGAGCCGGCGCTTCTCAATGCTAGAGATGTCAAGGCTGCGCCACTGTCAGCCGCAATGCAATCGATGGCCCGGCACAGTGCGGCAGATAGAGAGGGAGCGAAAGGAAGCCAAACAATGCGCAAAAGAAAAAAAATCAAACAAAAACAAAAACAATGCGAAATAAATTAGTTTGAGTAATAGAGATGGAGAAATGTCAGCTGCTGCTGCCACTTACCTCATTGAAGGGCTTTATTTTGGTGTGCATGATGAAGGGGAACTTGCATAGCTCGCAGGAGTTGGTCGCCGATGCCGTCAGCCACTGTTGCAGGCACGCCTGGTGCACATACTTCAAGCTGCCGGAGCAGTAGCAGGGCGTCAGCAGCGGATTCTGTGGATCGCTCTCGCAGTGGCAGATGCGGCATATATCGCCGCTGTTCTGTGACGCTTGGCTGCTGCCCGAGCCGAATCTGCAATAAATTGTGAGCTCCATTATAAGTTGACCTTTAAATGTAAAGTGCGTATGTCCGTATTTATGTATGTTTCCCCGGGTCGTGACCTTCAACGGAGAGCTTAAACCGATTATTCGTTGTGAAATGGGCAGCCATTTGTTGCCCCATTTGATTGGCAGCTAAAAGAAAACCAGCCCCAAGCGCTCAATCTACACGGCTTATTCCCCAGCCGTTGTCCGCCCACTTTTACAAAGCAGACGGATTTGGGGTCAGGTCAGGGCGCTGGACCGAGCCTGGACGGCTTTGTTCTTTCATTATATCCAAATAAATATAGGCTTATATGTGGGCAATTTTATAGTCTTGTGATTACAGCTAAAAAGTGGACGCAACTCCCTATAGGACACTATATAACTCAATATATATTTATTTAGCAGAGTATGTTATATACATAAGATATCGGATATTTATCAATCCACGTCTATAGCAATTGAGTTTGATTGGCATCTATAAACTAAGGGATAATGCGACTTGCGTAATTCACGTTCGATGTGGGAAAGTTAATGCATGATAAGGAAGCCAAATGAAAGATAAAATTGGAACGTGGCACAGTCGATCGATTTATATATGTACATATATATGTATATATAAACGTCATTTATTTTCAGTCAAACGATTTATGTACTTTTATATGTCATAATTTTTTTTTTTTTTTTTGCACTGTAATAAATTGATTATTTTATTGTTCTTGTTTTCACTCGTTGCTTTCTCTTTCTTCTCCCCTTCTTGCGCTGAATATTTAATATATAATAGTGAAATTAATTAATATTTTTATTAGTTTCAATTTGATGTCGCTTTATTTTTCGATTTTTCTCTGTAGTTTTTTCTCCATCATTTTGCAATTATTTGTAATTATTGCGATAGCCTCTGCTTATTGCCTATACAAAAACAAAACAATACTAATTATATTATATAATTTGTGTATCTACTACTTACTATCTACATACATAGGTCGCACTGATCTGCTATTTACATATTCTGTTTTCTAGTCGAGCTCGCGCCTTTGTTAATAAACAATTTCGAAATCAATTTGCGTACAACTTAGACCCAAAGTGTCTTTGGGTAAATAGAGGTATTTAATTTGGTTAGTGCATTGCATTTTCTATGGCAAACTGATACAATCATATAATGATATTTATTTGCTCCTACTAGATACATATATATGTACGTATGTATATGTCTGCGATTTAAGTGCTTGCTGCTTAGAGTGAGGCTTGCAAATAGAAGAGAAACGCAGTTCTATTAGATTACTTACATACATACATACATGCATATACGTGTGTGTATATATGTACATGTGTGTATATTCTTTCTCTTCAATGTTCTCGACAAATGTTTAATTTCCTAGAAAGCTCTAATCAATTTATGAACGCGTGTATATATATATATATATTATATATATATATATATATATATATATATATATATGTATGTATGTATGTAAGGACTCCCACACTAATAATGCATTCATAATAAATCCTTGCTCATTAAGCACTTACTTTAATCACAATTCCAAGAACTGACTACAATTTCACAGAGGCATATAAAACGGAATGAAATTTATTTATCAGGAATCAGAGAAAGGTGATGAACACCATCTGAAATCCATATGTAACTCCCTATTTACTTGTTTTACTAAGATTTCATCTGAATAGATTTTCTATGTGTTTTTCTGTTCTTTTGTTCTAAGTTGCTTATTTCTTTTTATAGAGAATATACCATGGAATTTTATTAAACCAATTAGCTCTTTTCACATCTTTAACTGGTGTAAAAATGTTAGTTTTGATCAAAAAATCCATAATTTATACGTAATACTGTTTGTTGTTGCATATTTGATACTGATAAAGTTTTTAATCGGAAAATTGAATAAAGAGTGTGAGAACTGAGCATATTTTAATTTTAGATAAGCCTAAAACAAAACGCCAAAATCCTAAGAAGTTTTTGCCAAGTTCTGCTATTATGTGATATAATTCTGTAGAAATATACATAATTCCTAAACATATTTCTATATATATTCTATATTCCAAGCAATACTTGTAAATGTAGAAAATGCTTTATAAAACAGAAAATAACTAAAATATTTGTTGAGAATTTATTTATTGGAAATTCCCCCGTCAAGATTATCGATGTTATATTTATATATTTTTTTTTGAGGAGAGATGAACACGCTATTTCCGAATTATTACTAATCTAGCTGCGTGTTTATTTTATATTTTAGTTGTTGTTTTTATTGTTTGCTACACAAATCCGATAAGAAATACACCAAAATTATTGTACGTACATATTATATATAAATGTTTGTATATGTATATATTTATATATATCAAAACTAAGAGAAGCCTGCACTTTGTAATTAATTTCTGTTGCCTGGCGTTCCGCGATTTTCTTTGTATGTGCTTCAAATTAATAATGGGGCATATTTACATGGATTTTCATAACGAAAAGCCGATGGGCTGCATTATAATCATAAAAAATTGCTCAAATATTCAGTGTGTCATGCTTCAATCGTATATTGCCACAATTATGACAATTCAATCTGCTTTGAACTGGTCAAGTTCAGGGCAGGCGCAATTAGTTGAGCCGCATAGAGTGGACTATCATTAGGGCCGGGTTAAGCCCCCACAGTGAAGCGTCATAAACGACCAACTAACTAACTACATTTCATGTTGGCCAATTGGACAGAAAGGCGGGAGTGCCTGACTAGAATATACCCTGAAATGATTTTTATAATATTATATATATATATATATATATATATGTATATGCTTTATACATTTGAATATCACTAAATAAACTATTCAATAAATTAAATATATTTCAGATTTTACTTAGTAATAGTTCCCTTTTATACCTTTAAGTTTACTTCTTTCATATTCCATCTAGTTAGGATCAAACATTAAACTCCTTTTCGTTATTTAAGTTTGAGGGTATGAAAATTGGTTTTAGTTGAGCCACTTTTACTTTCAGCGTCCCTTCGGCCCGCCTATCGTGCCCTTGGCTGTTTGCTGTTTGTGATTTTAGAGTTCAGACAGCAAGTGCGTGATTGGGCCGAAGGACACTGCCGGACAAAGGCAGGCACAAGCGTTTGTGGTGCCGGTTGTCATCACATTTTAGCTGTTGTTATGGGCCCTGGCCAGGGTCACGTAGTGGTTGCCCAATCGGATCAATAAAACGCATTTGGACTGTGCGAAGCCCACACTCAGACGCTAGTCAGCCCTATCATAAAACCGTCTAATTTCTTAGACTGTTACGTCTCTCTCGCTCTCTCTCTCTCTATATATATATATATCTATCGGATGTACACTCAGTTCAGTAGCTGTTTATCCTTTCAGACTGTCACATTTATATGCATATCTAAGCATGATGTCTGCCAATTTTATGACTTCATTAGTTAATAGGCTCAGGAGCCAGCAGATGCCAGACGACAGACGAGAGCTGAGACTGAGAGCAGACGCCAGTCTGGCGGGATACCCAATCTTAATTTGCATACATCTTGATAATAGACTTCATCTGGAGGATGAGGCTGCGCGTCCCCACTTTGATGGGTTGACATTTTGTATTTTCGAAGACGCAGTAAACAGCCTTTGCGTAATTAGGGTAAAGTAAATAAATTGTGGTCATATCTGAAGATCAGGCTGCATAAATCAAAAACCATTCCAAATTTATCGAATCAGATCTTTAACCCCCACGCAGACTGCAAAAATATCTCTTTGTCTATTCAAAACAAAGCGCATTCATTGACCTTCTTGGCTATTTTCGTATATTCATATAATATCAATGGGCTCTATGGGATCTATATTTGGTTGCTATTAAAGCTTTGCCAGTATTTCTTCGTGGGTTCATGCAATAAAAGCTTTCGCTCTCTGCACTATTCGATTTATGAACGTATTAATGCAAAGCTCACTTTATCGCTCCGATAAGATATACAGATATAAGCGCTGAAAGCCAAATAATAACAATAACAATAATATTTATAGATATTCCGTCTGCGTATTCCATTATTCACAATCCAAATTGGCTATGGGGTGGGTAGGCAGGCAAGTGTGGGCCACTCAGACCGCGCACAATGGAGCTGTCTGTATAAATGTTTATAAGTCAAGCGACCGACAGAAGTAAACAACTTCGATCAAGACTGATCAAGACTACAAATTAATTTTTTTTTATTTGTATATTCAAGCAATACCAGACATATTCTTCGAATACTTCAAGATATCTTTGATATTATAGAAGGCATCGACAACATTTTGTCATTTGGAAATGAATATGAATAATGAACATGAAACCTATAAATATATGTTTAATAAAGTGAAATTTTATAAAGCTGAATTCTCGCATAAGAAGTATTATCAATAGAAATGCTATATTTCATTCCAAACAGTTCAGTAATAAACGACTATACTATATATGTATAAAGATTGATAGCCTTGTCATTCACTTATATTTAATTGTTCATAAAGACTCTAAAATATGATAACAATTCAATTATTATTATTTTCCAATGAAATGAGCCTTATGTTGATACTTTTTGTTTTATCGCTAAAGCTTTTTGTGCAAGGAACGCAAATCTTGCCAGATATATGCACAGGTGCGCCTCAAGCTTAAAAATGTGAGCTTAGCAAAGCAAACTGCGCAGAGAGATTCGTACATACTAATGCTAATAAAGACAGACAGACAGACACACACGCACACATACACATACATAGAGAGCTCCGCAGCTGAGCTGATGAAACGTGGCTGTGGTATATAATTGATAATTGTAATATGCACCATGCTATCGCATTTCCACTTTGGGACAGGTGCAAAACTCAATAAAATAAAATTCAAACAACTTTCGGACTTTTTGTTGTTGTCGTTGTTGTTTTGTTTTTGCATTTGGTTTCAAGTTTCCGTTCGCAAAGTTAAAGCAAATGTTTGTTGTTGTTGTTGCTGTGTTTCCGCTGTCACTTGAAGAGGCGCCCAAGACAATTACATATAGACATTATAAGTATATACATATATATAGAATGTTATATATTGTATATAATCCACATATTTACTTGAACAAGAGGCCGAGCTTTGTGTGTAATCAGCAAGTGTGCTATCAGGCAATCAATTCAATCAGTTGAGTTATTGCAATGCAAGCTCTTATATGCATGCGACATGCGACATGAGACACGGGACATGCGACATGGAGTAATTAATAGTAGATTTCCCCCACTCCATACTGTTACGATTGTAATTGAAAGTGCCTCTAGCTTGTGGCCATTCTCCCATGGAGACCATGGAGACTGCAGCAATTGAAGCCAGGCAGCGTGCGTAACGTATACGCAACGTGTTACGCGTCACAAATCAATGAAACAAAAGCATTTCACTTGCATTTACTTGTCATCAATTTAGCTTATTTTGCAACAAATTAATATACTTATATATACAGCTTATATGTATACATAAATTCATGAGAACATTATGAATAGCCGGAAGTATTCTGAAAAAATATATATCTGTTTGGTTTGCCTTCTCATTTCGATACACTGTATTTTTATTTAAGCGAAAATGGGTATATGCGTTTGGTATGTTCAATTTTGTCAAATGTGCTTAACATTGTGTAGTAATTATATATTGGTTTACATTTTCATTTAGTTGCCAGCTGGAAAATCTTAAATTTCTTCATTTATGTATGTATATTTTAATATTTTATATTTCTGATTCATGAATCATATTTATCTATATTTATATAAAAGCTCCATTTATCTTATTATTTATTTACTTTGTATTTTTATAGTCAATAGCGTTAGTTTTACTTTGTCTCTCTATTTTAAATGCCTCTTAACTTGAATTTGTTTTACATGTTGTTAACATTTAATTGTTTCGTGCATTAT
This sequence comes from Drosophila mojavensis, assembly GCF_018153725.1. NCBI lineage: Eukaryota > Metazoa > Arthropoda > Insecta > Diptera > Drosophilidae > Drosophila > Drosophila mojavensis. The sequence continues at coordinate 9,650,595 of NW_025318899.1, read as the reverse complement.
TTTTGTAATTTTTTTTTATAATTGCTTAATTTTTAGGCCAACTCGTCTTGGGCCTTGAACTCATTGAGCTGTGTCCAAATGAAATCGTAAGTAATTCTGATTGATTCATGATTCTTAAGTCCAAGTTTCAGTCTAACTAATCTAGCGACGCATTAATCAGTAAAATGAAATATTAAAAAATCGTTCATTTATATTTTATATATTTGTACATATATAACGCTACATATATCAAAATGTTGAACACGACAAATCGTGTAATTTGTCACGTTTGCTCGATTCGCAGGTCAGCTCACAAATACAGCACATGGATACTGCGTTTAGCTAAAGCTTCGTACGAGGAAGCAATGCACCCATACTAAGACACTAACTGTGGGGTATGTATAAGTATGTAATATGTGTGCTTTCAATTTCACTTGCTTTTCAGCTGCCTGTACTTGATTTTTACTTTTGTTTAAAACTCGTTTTGTTTGCGCACTTCAAAATGGAACATTAAATTTATGAATAACACTTGAAGGTAAACCTATAGATAATAAATATATAATATATATATACATACAATCTTATTTAATTTTTAATTTTATGGACTGTAAAGAAACACAGAGATCCTAGCTATGATAGCAAAATTTGTTCCAAAACACTTTGTATATTCAATCTGCAAATGTTATCTAAAAATACATTTCATTCTTAACAATTGGATTATCCAGAAATACAAAATAATCTTTTGTGGTTATTCCAATAAGCTGTGAAACTTTGTAATGTATAAATAGAATCTGTGAGGCTCTACATTTTTTTTTGAATATATATATATATAATATATGGTCTCATATGATTAGTAGAAAACATTATTGTATAAATCAAAATGTTTGCAGTGTTAAGGCACTTTGATGATGTTGATGATATGGCAAACAGGGCTTATCAGTTTTATATATTTTGCTTTGCTATATTTCGTTTTGCAATTTTGTTTGAGTGAATTATCCGCTTAACAAATAAGTAAGCAACATGAGTAAATATTTAATTTCAACAGCAGAGCCGTCGACCCGTACCCATGGCTCGGCAGAAAGATATCCACATAATAATATATGTATATAGATTGCACGTTGCTCAGATAAGGAGAAAAGGTGAGTTGTGACGGGTTCACACTTGTCTAAGATACTTTATCAGAAGTCTGTTTGCGTTTCTGACTGGTTTATAAATTAAAATGACGCCATAATTGCGGCCAGCGTAATGTAAACTAAAGCAATGGGATGAATGAATGGGTAATTTATACTAAACATATATGTAAATATATTTACAAGTATATACATATATTACCCTGGGAGTTGATGAAACTGCCTGTAAATCAAAGTAATTAGAGAGTCAGGTGTCACTTGCTTGACACCTGACCGCATATTCGTATATTAATCAGAGCATCTACATTTGCATTTCAATTGATAAAATTCTCGCGAATCGGAATTAGACAAATGTATGTATGCAGGGCCTATGATTAATTAAATTAGTTATGCCATAAGCTATTCACAGTCGTATGTGAGTTCGCGCGTTGTTTTGCAAATTTAATTGCCATCATTAACATTTTCTAAATGAGATTACATTAATGGAATGGGCTTTGACTGTTTTGCTGCTAGTGAAACAGATGAAAGAGATTGTATCGGCTCGAGCGGCTTCTGTTTTGATATTTGTATGAAGCCAGAACATACTAATAACACTTTTTATTCATTTGAAAACTGGTGTACTTTACAGAAATGAATTTAAAGTGTCTTTTAAAGATAACAGCTAGTTAAGCTAGACGAGTAGAATTAATTCTATTTTAGTGAATAGTAAAGTTAATTGGTCAAGCTAGCTTTACAAATGGGGCGTATGATTAGCACCTAATGGGTAATTGTTGAATATAACAGTTCGCAATGCCTTAGTATAGCAAACAGTGTGGACTACTACAATACTTCTGCATTAGCCAATCAAAATTCTGCAGCGCATAAAAATGGAAATAAAGTTGCGGTCATTCAAGACAGTCGAGCGTACTTCACTGCAATGAAATGCAACTAGAAACCAAATGAAATGGCTCTTCACAAATTTGTTTTGAGAGTAAAGCATTTCTGCTTAAATTATACTTCTTTATAAAAAATGTGTATTCCGTTTCAGCTTTTACTTAACCAAACCAAAAAATATTCTGCATGACGTTCGCGTATCGAGTCGGCAAATAATATTACCCTTTGTTTTTGTTGTTTAATTTGTAATTTACCTGACATTTGCGTAGTGCTGGCCAGAGCCACCGGTGCTCCAGTCTACATGCTCTATGTCTGAGGAGGTTTTAGCGTTATCGCACGACATTTTTATGTTATTTGTTTTTGGTTGCTCTATGACCTGCATTCAAGAGGATGCATTAGTTGTGCTTGCTTTTTTTTTGTTTTTATACCAGAATCTGGTCACTCTTACGAAGCAGCCCTTACGATGTGTTGTTGTTGCTGTTTTATTATTGTTATGGTTTTCTTATTTTTTCTTGTTCTTGTGACGTTTTCCTTCGGCTACCACCGCATTTGACCACGTACCGATTTTAGCTAGTCGATATGTTTATGTTTTGCAATATAGTTATTGTTGTTATTCTATTTGGTGCATTAGTTTGTTTTGAAATGGGGAACAGATGCTGCTGCTGCTGCTGTTGTTGTATTTTTAGCAAATCCCTGTTCTGATTGATGTTTTTCTTTCTCTTATTTTCGTACTCTTGGTTCGTTGACTCCACACAGTTTTTGACCGGTAATTATATTGAATGTTTTAAAATTAATTGCAATTTCTATTGCACTTCGACATAGGTTTTTGAGGCAATGAACTTTAACAATATCTGCGAGACGCAAATGTGAATGCAAGTGTGTGTGTGTGTGTTTGTGCGTGTCTATTATTATATATTTTGCTAGTTCACAATAAAATAATTAAACTGATTTATTTAATATGATTTTTGGGCGCAATAGCACGACCAGTAATCTGGATTGTTCACGATTGCACATATTTTTATTTATTTAACCAGATGCAATCTGCTGTAGTTACAAATATAACAAAGACATTTTGATTTGACCTGCGACATTAACGCACTTGCACAGACAAGAGCTGCGACAACACTGCAGTGTGGCTGCACACTCGAATTATGAAAATACTTGTTTTCGATACTAGCCGATATTTTAGCTCTACGATAATGCAATGCAATTTGGCTACCCTAATAATCGATACGCATCATATCCGCGCATTTATAGCAACTTAGGTTTATAAACTTAAAATTTAAGTTTTCCGAATCACTTCTATGTATCGGAGCCCATTGGAGTCACGATGTGCTCAAGAAAATGGACATCGAAAAAACCATTATGATCTGAATTTTATGAAGGACAAATTCGCCACCGAAATCGGATCTCAAAGGAAAATGGATGACAAAAATACTATAGAAGACTATAATAGCCTGCCTGGAACAACGTCGTCAAAATAGTGATGAGAATGTTGACCGACTGCGTGATCCTGGCAGTGTCAACATACAAAAACAAGAACAGCAGTTCGACATCAATTCTCAGCGAGTTGTGCAGCCAGCAGCTGTTCCTCAGAATGATGTGATTATCGCCAAGTGTGGCGATTCCACACTCGTTTATTTATTCGCAAAAGAGACCCGTTTCCTGATAACAAAAGGGTTCTTTTCGTTTATTATTTTTATCAGTCTGTTTACGTACGTATATATGTAAATTGATATCTATTTATTATACTAGGTGCAATCTGGCATAACTCCAATTTAAAGAAATGTACACAAATATAACAGATCCGATAGCATTGCAGTGTGGGTGGAAAACTTCAATTATAAAGATCGATTATTTTGTTTGAAAACATTTTCAAATTTGGTCACTCTAACAATCGATACGTCGGAAATTTGTGTATTGCCATAAAAACAGGTGAATAATTGTGGAATAAAGTAATCTTTTAAGTTCAAGCATGACTGCAGAAGTCCACTGGTGCTACGATGTGCTCAAGAAAATGGCCATCGAAAGCGTCAGTAACAGTGACTTGGAATATCTAAAGAACACGTTTGCCGTCGAAATCGGATCCATAAGAAAACTGGACCGCATAAATACTATAGAAGACTTAATAGACTGCCTGGAACGGGCTGATGAAATAAGTGAGGAGAATGTTGAGCCACTGCGAAATCTTGGTATGAACAATATGCAGTTGCAAAAGGCATTGGACAATTACCAGAGAGTTGAGCGCAGAACAGCCGTAAACTGCTATCAGGAACAAAGACTGGCCGAAGAGCTGCAAAATCAGTTGCATATCAATTCACAGCGAGTCAGGCAGCCAGCAGCCGCACCTGCAACTCCAGCTCCACAGAATTATGTAACTGTGGCACAGTTTACAGATGCAAAGCGTGCTGCAGTTTTTAAACAAATTTCCGAGCAATTGGGTCGCTCGTGGCGTAATTTGGGTCGCAAGCTAAGTATAAGCGAAGGTGCCATGGACGAAATAGAGATCCGCTACCCACAGGATCTCAAATCACGCATCCTGCGACTCCTCCAGATGTTCGAAGAGGACGAATGCAATGATCCCAGGCAGCTGCTATTGCAATTGTGCCGTGGACTTTCGGAATGTGGACGGAAAGATTTGCGACGCCGAGTGGAGCAGATAATGTCTCACTAACAATATTATAAGTGATTCCTTTATATCATATTTTTTTATCCAATTCCAAAAAATGCATAATCCGTTTTTAACCTTAGTTTTCTTTATTTTTCGCAAATTCCATGACTAAAAGAGCGGCGCGTGTAATAAGACGCTCCACTTTTTGATAACAAGAGGGTATATCTCTCGCTTATTTTCTTCTTTTTTTTTTTTTTGGATCAGTTTGTTTGCGTTGCTATAAACTGGATTAGTTATAACCGGTAAGCCAACGCAAAAAACTTAAAAAACTGTTGCAAAATTTAGAGAGCCTAGCTCGAAATTTTACAAATTATAAATCGATTTGACACTCGATCCTTGCTTGACCATGGTGTCCTTATGCAGTTGGTATTGAAGCAAATTTTGGCGTCCCAGACGTAGAGCATCGCGTAGCTTGTGTCCAATCTCCAGAGCGGCTTCCTCGTTGTTGCCATTGGCAGTCCATATAGCTAAAATGTACCAGAGATATGTATAGAGATATTTATTAAATTTTTCCAATTAGAGATTTCCTTACATATTTTATTGCTCTTGGCGCGAATATTGACAACGGCGCCACAGATTTGATCGGAATGATCGAATGCCTCGCCAATCAAACAAAGCAGCTGGAAGAAAATAGATCATGAGAATACAACGAAAATCCGTTTTCTTTGTCTTTTCTTACCACATCGAGCCACAAGTTGTCCAAATCGTTCTTGGAGCTTTTGTTCAATGTGATCACCCAGCGACCACCTTGCTTATTGGCAGCGTCCTCCCACATAGGGCTAACAAGACAAGGGTTTAGGATTGCTTTAAATACGATTTTAACATGCTTACCGAATGCCCTTCTTGAATAGAGAGTAATCGCTGCCCAATTTGATCTCAGATGGCGGCTTAATATGATTGTATAGACTCCAGAAGTCTTCGACTGTATCGAAGCTGGTAATTTCGTTCAGCATATCCTCCCAGGATTTGGTGCGATCGTTCTCCAAATACCAGAGGGTCCATGTGTTCTGCAGCGGGTGTTTAAACAAATGCTCAGTACGCACGGCTCCATCATCGGACTGTGGATCGGCGACATCCTTGGCCTCCTCCTTCTTGGAAGCCACTTCGGTAGCAGGAACAGCAGCAACAGTACCAGTTGGAGTTGGATCTGGACGACCAGGTGCTACTGTGTTAGCATTAGCATTGGCCTGTTCAGTGCCGGCAGACACAGTGCTGCTCTGATAGGATAAAAAGAAAAACAGTATTAAAATCACAGCAAATTGAAGGCGAATTCATTGGCTAAATCAGCTTTTGATGTTTACTTTGAACATGGATTTGGGGTTGGCAAAATTCTTCATTCTGTGAAAGTCGCTCTGCATGTTGAGGCCGCCGAACGAGTTGAAGAGATTTTTGCTGCTGACGGGCTGATGGGAGGGAGCGTGAGCGCGAGCTTTTACGAGTGGGAGCGACGAGACGATCAGACGCTGATTCACTTGACGCGTTCACTAGTCGTTGCTGTGTACTGTATACATATACATATATATAAATATGTATATATAGGTGTGTGCGTTTTGAGTGTATGTAGATGTGTGTTGGTGAGCGTGCGTGAAGTTTTTCTTTTGTAAGTTTCTCTATGTATGTATGTAAATAACGGGCCGGGTGGAATTATTGCTTATTGCAGTATTCTTAATTTTCACTCTTCTGCCAGTTCAACCAAGCTAAGAGACGCTTACAAAACGGATTTTTATTAGATTCTGGAGATTTGGTGGATGTCATTGACATTACACTGTCACTTTGCACTTATGTTTGTCTTTTATTTCATTAATTTTTCTTTACGCAGAAAATTAACTTGTTCAGCTCGTTGTTGTGTGTGCAATTCGCGGCCGCTTTTTACTTTCGATTTGTGCACAAATTACTATGTATGTTGTATTTATTTATGTATATATACACATATATACATATATAAATAAATATAATTTACATATACGTATATATATATGTATATATATGTCCTTTATTTGTTAAAAATAATACACGAAATATCTTTTTTCGGTACTGGAATGGAAGTACAAATTCCGAAATGAATGTGTTGCTTGCACGCTAAAATTTACGACTACACAACACACACAGATGTCTGAATACACACAGTTTGCCTGGATCTTTTGTTTTTCTCACTGGCTACTTTTGATCTTTATGGCAAATGAGAAACAAAAGAAAAAAAAAATAGGAAATATATGTTTAATTTAGATATAATATGAATATGCAGGTTCCGATAAGTGTGGCAGCGAATTACTTAAAGCCAACGGGCTGAACTGAACTGTTCATATGACAGCTGCAATAAAAGTATAAAGCAGAGCGTCGAAGTCGCCATGGCAAAAAATTTAACTGTTGTTTCTCTTGCTGGCTGCTGACTCTTTGTTGTTCATTGCAGTAATTTAGTTTGCTGTTTCTCCTGCTTCACCTACTTTTTATGCTGCACACATATGCACTTGTACACACACCTATGTTTGTACGTACATACATATATGTATGTATATGTATATAAAAAGGAGAGTTAGGCGTGTGTGCGCGCGAGTAATAATCTCAACGAATTCCAGCGACCGAGCGATTCCACAGAAGAATGACAGCCTCAGAGGCAAACTCGCGGCGTGTTTTTAAAGAGCAAACGAAAGACACAGCACAGAACACACGGTACAGCATATGCAAATAGAGAGAGCAACTTCGTAACGTAGCGCGAGAAATCTTACGTCGACAACAGCGTGCAGATAATAATTTACTTTACTGCATTACGTTAATGGCAAACAATAGAAATGTGGACGTGTATGTAATTTAACTAATGGAAAAATGTAAATCGAAAATCCAGCGATGACTTGCCACGCCAGCTGCACTCGTATACTGTGTGTGTGTTTATTTCCCTTACTGCACGCTCCCCTCTTGTGCAACAGCCCTGTTTATCGACGACCCTGCCACGGCTGAAACCATGCGGCACACATTTATCATATTTTACTTACCTTTTCGTTCTCTGACACTACCATGATGTCAATGAGAATTTTATTAAGAAATTACTGTATACGCACTCGATTTGCGTACTAAGATACCCGGCAATTATCAGTTAAACGTTAAATAATTGCGTCTGGCTAACTTTGTAAGTTCAATACAGCGTGACCGAATACAAAGCGATCTGAGAATATGTTTAGTATTTTATTTTATACATTTTAATGTAATTTACTGTGACGGCTGATGGTCACACTGACATCGTACAAGACATATAGTGCCACTGTTGTTGTTTAACAGTCTGTTAATTTTATTTCACATTTTCTATTGGCAATAGTTTGGATATTGCGAGCAATTACTTATTTCAAAGGCGGTTAATTTAAATATATGGTATAATATCTCATATTTACAATAAACTTTGAGTAAATAGCATTGATTCTATAAGTTCAGTACGAAATAAACAGAGATTTATCAATCAAAACAATACATTTATTTTTCTTTCTTTTGAATTTGCTCCGATTCGTGCTTTAAATTTAATTTAAAGTCTATGGGCTTATCGTAGCCCATAATTCGAACATAATGTTCGGGATCATCAAAGAGCGCTGGGTCAACGAAGAGCGGGCGCTTTTTTACCAAAAACGAGGTAAACATGCCCGGAACCTCGGGGACAGTCACATCGCTTGGTCGAAACTTCGTCTAAAAATTCAAAATTGAATGGGTAGAATTATAGAACAAATGAAGTCTTTCACTCACCTTGATCTTCAACAGTATTAAGGATATTGTGGTAGCAATATATTCATCAGTAGCTTGATTATAGTGTAGCTCCGTCACATATTTCTTGGTTACCAAATGTAGCAGAATTGGCGTCACAAAGGTAAAAAAACCACCCACTGAGCAGAGGAAGACCGCCATGCCCGTACCACCGATCTTCATCCCCTGCTCCATGAGGATGGGCTGAGCAGCCAAACCGGCCAGGCTGGTGCTGAGCGAGAATAGCTTCACCAGCCTCATGCGTGGGGCTAATGTTCCGTAATATATGCGTTTTAGATCCTTATCATCAGTGTCCTTATCAGCCACTGGCGTTGCCAGCCATCTGGTTTGCTGCTGCTTTGGTTGCTTCCGTTGCTGCTGTAATTGTTGTTGTTGGTGCTGCAATTGTGTTCTTGACCAGGCCGAAAATCCGCAACTTGACTGCACTTGAGCTGCACGACTTATATGCCTCATGGTCAGCGCAAAGTTCTTGCCACAGCGTATTGTCAACATTTTATTTAATAGTTTTGGTCAAGATTAGCTAGTTTTTTATATTTCTTCCTATTGGTTGATTGCAGAAGTTCCTATTATTTAATAACAACACATTACGGAAACAGCTGTGCTGTTAACACATGTTGCAGACTGTTAAATTGAGCGAACGCGTGTTGAACGCCGTGAAGGTGGTAGCGCTTATGTGGTGGAGTCAAAGCGCGCGGCATTTGAAACTAGAATATTAATTTAATGCACATTTATATATATGTAGATAGTAAAAAAAGATTGGGTTCCTTGATTATGTGATGGTCTATTTATATTTGGAGCCAGTACGCAGCAACAACAAAAGCTTAAAGAAGGCTATGCCAATAATGGCAAAGTAAAATATGCATAGGCAAATAAAACTTGGAAGTTGCACTGTTTGTTATACATACATGTACATACATATTTAGCACATATACATGTGTACATACATATGTATTTGCCTGCTTGCATGTGAATTCATAATCTGCTTAAATCGAGAATGAAATCTATTTATGTGTGTGTGTGTTGGTTTTGTTATTACTTTTGTTGTTGGACTTGATTAACAATCAATTTTGTAATGTGCATGTTTGTGGAAAGCAATGCGAACACACAAAATGCGCTTGTAAATGCACATTAATGGCGAAACGAACAGATGGGTAGGCGTGGCACATACATAAATACATGTATATGTATGTGCTACAGTAAGGACTCGTATAAGCGAATATACATCATGAGAATAAGAACATCGAATATAAATGTAACATAAATATATAATTATATCCTAAGAATCGAGAGCTTTAAGTTGTTCGTTCAAAGAGGGTTTACTGTATATCTATGTATGTCTATAGGCATACATACTTTTATATGTATGTATATATAGCTCGTTGTTCGTCGCAACCGCATTTTTAAATTGATTTCGTATTTTAATTGTTAATATGCCAGAAATTTAATTTCTCTCCACATTTATTATTGAATGTTCTTTATGTGTGTTTTTGGTTCATTGCTTGCCACAATTTGTGGCCTTGTTGCATGTCTATAATTTGTTTTCTATGTCAAGTGTTCAAAGCGAGTTACAATCTACATCTGCCTTCCTACTGCCACGCCCATTTTTATTCCTACCATTTCACTCCCCTCTCGCTATCTCTGTCTATGTCGCATTATAATGCACTCAGACGTAACTAATCAACAATTTTCAAAGTGACCAAAAATCACATTTGAGTTGAATTTGGATTTCAGCTTTTCGCCTCACTCTTCCATTCCTCTGCATCGGTCAACTGCTCTTATGACATGTGCATTCGCCTGCCACGCCCACCTGCCTGGCCGCCTGCTATGGCAATTCTTTTGTTATCTGTGCCTTTTGTTGTCATTTCATTATTGTTATTTCATGCATCATATGCACTGCGTCCCCATCACCCACCCCATCCCCTCTCTTTTCGTTTCACTCTCTCGCTTAAAATTTCACATGCAGACGAGCCAAAATAATTCATAGCCAAAAAGTAGCAATGATATATGAAGCTATAAAGCGGTGAGAGGGAGATGGAGAGAGTTTGCGGACTTAGGCAGCGCATATTGCACATTCCAATATATTGGAATATCAATTTTTATTTATTTATTTCATATTTTCCGTCAATATAAATATGGCTGCATATGTGCATCGAATTCTGTTTAATGTTATTTCTGATTCCCTTTGCCTTTTGCTTAATGTAATTCCTTCCTTTAAAGTATAAATGACGCACAATTATGAGTTCCTGTTGCGCTCAGAGCTTAAAAGCGAAAAACTCAACTCAGAATTAGCTCAACTCAATTGCTGCTGCAATCACTCATTTGTATCTCAGACATTCTGCAAAGGCTCGCTGCAACATGTTGTGTTCGCTGTTTGATGTTGCGGCGCGTTAAGGAGAACGGCGAACTCTTATACGCAACATGGCGAATCGCCTGTTGTGTGTATCCTGTTTGATGCAACACAGTATGTGGATTATGCGAGTTCCTGTTCATGTTGGAGCGCAACTTGAGTGCAGCTCAATTTTGATGTCTTCATTGGGGAAATTTGTTTGAGTGGAGAGCATTGAAAATATAATCCTGTTAAAGCTGTTGGAGTGAAAGGCTTTGTCAGCACTCAAAATTAAACTCAAACATAATTTAGTAGCTCAAACGTAAATGTAAACGTAATTACAATTAACTTTCTAATGAGGCTCGCTGCAAAAAATGTTGGTAGGGAGTCAAGGCAGCCAGTGAAATTCACACGATTCCTGAGACGCGTTTTTGTAATTGTTGCATATTTGCATGCAGCTGCCTAGACCCTCGCAGCTAGACGTGCAATAAATCATTTAAAATTCACTTTAACACGCGCAAAACACCCAGCCACATCCTGACCAAGCGGACAGAACTAGACAAGGTAAACGAGAGAATGGAAGAGTGAGAGAGCTAGCGGAAGTAGATGTGGAGAGGAGATGCAGGATCAACGACGCATGCAGTTTTCATAGCGCGTTCCAAAAGCGACGTGGGCGGCGGCAGGGTAGCTGTTTGGTGAAATGCTAAACTAAATGCTGGAATAATTACAGACTTAAACTATGCGCATATTCAAAAGGAAGTAAAAAGAATGCGATGAGCATTCGAGCCAATGTCCAGGATATGCACATCGGGCCATACAAAGACTACAAATTTGGAGAATTCGCTCGTACAGGTGGCAGGCGGAAACTGCAAACATTGTTTGATATACATATACTCATATTTACAGTGAAGACTCCAAAAACAAATATCCTACACAGAAAATGTTAAATTAATTATTCATATTCGTAGTAGAACTTTAAATATTTTTTGGGATTTGATAGTTCACAATACCATACTCCTTTATCTGGATAACATTAACATACATTTTATTTATTTCTTCTCTCTTTTCGTTAGCCAGCATTCACTGTACTCAGCATAAGTGTGCATATGGGTTTGCCTATGTGAATATGCTTTTTCATTATCGAGCATTTGAGCTGTGTGTATTTTTTGTACCTTTCGTATTTTTGCAGCATTATTCATGTTCACGCTAACTCGACGCTATTATAATGTTTCGTTAAGTTATGTTTCGGTTTTGTTGTAGTCTACAAATTGGTAGTTCATTTTGCGCACATTTTCGCTTGGTTAGATTGTAAATTGGTTTATAATTTATACGCCCTTTCGAGTGTGCAACCAGCCAAGCAATAATTTTCAACGTTTAATAAAGACAAATGTGTAGCAAATGGGTCAATTTCGGGAGCACATAGCTTTTGAATTATAGTTGCGCAGCAGCAGGGTATATGTATTTAGATAGTATATAAAAAATAGAATGTATTTAGTATTTCATTTATATTTCAGCGTACTTGCAATGTCAATCAGGGATCAGTCGATAGCTCGATAGAAAGCCCCAGAGTCCTGTCGATTAGGAGGAGCCGTTCAGCAATCGGCAAGTCAGTGTCATTATGGAACTATGAAATGAATTCAGTGGAAAGTTGAAAGGCGCATTAATTAATTTGATACACATTTAATGTTAGTTTCATCAAGCAGGAGCCATAATTCACTTTGCTCAGTTTTGCAACATTTTGCTGCTTCTTATTTTGTCATTTTCTATTAGTAACTTGGTAGCTGTGGCAACGGACAACGGGCAACGGGCAACGGGCGACGGGCAGCGGGCAGAGCAGAAGTTGTACTAAAATAATTACTGACAAAGCCTTAAATATTAAATTACACACTTATTTATTTTTGCCAAAGGAGAAGAGGTGTAACGGGCGGCATATGGACCCGCAATAATGAGAAGCTGCAACTACTCGACACTTGTGTCTGTTCCTGCCGCACTTCCTGTCATCCTTCGCCTGCTGCTGCGATGTCCTTGTCCACGTCCTTTGGCTGGGCTATTCAAATACCTTTTCAGCCACTCTGCACTGCCATGGCCAGTGTCCCTGCCACTGCCACTGCCATTGCCACTGCCACAGCCCCCACTACTGCCATTGCCACACTCTGGTGTTTACTTTGTGGTTATTTTGAGGCTACAAGTTGCAACTTTTACATTTGCAAGGCGAGGCGCAGGAGCTTGTCCTGTGGCGCTGGCTATGGATGTGGCTTTTTGCTGCGGCTGTGTCTGTTGACTGCCGGGAAATATGCTTAGATGCTTACCTTAATCTAATGCAAATGAAACGACAGCCGAGTGGGCGACTCTTTGCTCATCATCGATTTGGTGTCCTTTCATTAACATTGATTGCGATGCGTGCAGAAAAATAAGTGAGGGAGAATCTTAAATTTCAATAATCTGACAACTGAGGCGAGACCATACGACTGGGCTTAGTAGTTAGGCAAGTGCCTACGAAGTTTTATGCCTGTCCAGCTGCATGTGCATCCATGTCCTTGTTTCTGCCCCAGCGCGTAGCGGACTTTGCCTGCAAGCTGTCTGCCAGCATTTAAATCAAAATTAAACCCACCGAAAATAAGCTACTGTTAGAGATACATATGAGGGAGGGAGTACATATGGCAGACAAGACTGTACTGTGGTGCTTCAGTTGCTGCAACAGTCAAGTGTCCAAAGTCAATGGCTGCTTGTTGTTCTGCTGTTGCTGGGCAAACGTTGCGTATACGTAACGTGCTGTTTGTTTGCTTGTCCTGCGATTTAGCAGACACTGCCTCTCTCTGAGTGTGTGTGTGCGTGTGGCGATTTAATAAAAATAGATGAGTAAACTGGCATTAGAGTTTGAGTGTGTGTGTGCGTGCCACACACAGACATGAACTTCATTGGCTTGGTGCCTTTGGCTCACTTCAAGCGTTACAAATTTAACTTTAAGCGTTTTGACGCTAAGTAGTTGATGGCAGCATCAGCAGCTAGAGCAGCAGAGCTCCAGCTCCAGCTGCTGCAACCATTGGCAACTGCTTTTGAGTGCACTCCCACATTATTTCTTTAGAATATATCAAAAGTTATAGTTAAAGAGTTGCATGTTTGGAGAGTGCAGACACACATATTTCCAACGATATATATAAAACCATATATATATATGAATGTATATATTTATAACACCCGCCCGACGTCGCAGCGCATTCGCTTCCGGCACTTTGACTGCCTTGACTGGTTGATTCTAGTCAGCACGCTTCAATGCCAGAGCACAGCATCCCTTCTCCGACTCCTGCTGACATACACGCATCCTTGAAGCGAAATTGAAGTGTTTGTGCGAAGCGCACAAGTGGCCAAAATGTGCATGAAAATAGCTTAGAGCAGCATGAAAATTGTGACAGCAGCAGCAGGGGCAGCAGGAGCAGCAGCAGCGCGCTTTCCCCCAAAACTGATGTCGATGAGCTTCGCCAGCGCCAGCAACAGGACAAAGCGCCAACCACGCTTATGATCACAATGGCAATGCGAATGATAATGTTGAGATGAAAGGAGCAACGAGTATATGGAAATGCGGATGCGAATGATGTTACGCATACTCGTTTCACTTTAATATTGCATTACACTCACACTCATAGCTTTGCTGCTGCTGCCGTATATTTGTTGAAATTCGTACTAAAAGAAAAAAAAAAAAAATTCTGTTTGCCAAGCGCCAACCGCCGGTAGAAGGACATGGCAAGCTCAACAACTTGTTAACAAGTTAAAGGATTTCAATTTATTTTCTAATTAGCTTAACGCTTAAAGTGAAAAAAAAAAAAATGTAAAAAATCAAATACATATATATATATATATATGTATATATTTATTGACTATATATTTATGTAATTATTTTTTCTTTATTGAGCTTTATTTCCCTTGAACATTTATATTTTTGTTATGTAACTTGATTGACTTTCTTTTGTTGCATAACACGGCGTATGCGTAACGATGGCAACAATTATTATGTATTCTGTGAAGCAGCCAAGCTATTTAGCCTTAACCTAAATGATTTTGAATAATGAATGCAGCTGCAGTTTGCCTCGCCCCTTCTACTTCGGCCCGACCTCACTGTCCTCGTCTCGCAGTTGTCCCTGGCAACCAGATGCCAATTAGCTGCTGCTTTGGCTTTAAATCTCAGCTACTTAGTTTTGAGGTTAAATCTTGGGCAAAGTGCTGCGCATGGCTTGACTTGGTGAAAATTCATAAACGAACTTTATTCATTAGTTGGCGACGCAAGTCCAACAAACATCAACAGCAACAGCAACAGCAACGGCAACGGCAACAAAACTCGTAAGCGAAATAAGTTTCTGTGCAGCGAGTTGCTATGAAATTTAAGCAAGTTGTCATAAAAATGTTCACACCCAAATCGCATTACAAGAAACACCCAAAAAATCCAGCCATTGCCAGAATGCGTCGAATAACCAATGCCACAGTAAAGTTTGCCACCGAAATCCACTGTGGTTACAACTTTTGCTCTTTAGGGGAAGGCTCCAGCTGCAGCTGCAGCTGCAGCTGTTGTTGTTGTTGCTGCTGTATATTGCAGTTGTTATTGTTGTTGTTGTCCACAACTTTCTGGCTAGTACAATTGACACCTTCGCTATGTGGGTGAAGTGGTCTTTAACGTGGCCTTAATGCAGCCTACCTACATCTTAATTTGGCTAGCAGCTAGGCAGGCGCCTCTTGTTATTGCCAGATGCTCAAAAACTGAAAGCTGAAAACTCAAAACTGAAAGCTGAAAACTTTGCACACAGCAATTGAAGCGGATGAGCGACATTGTTTTTGCTTACGACAAAAACTAAACGTGCCCAATGCGAAATTCCACTAAATGCGCACAAAAAAGCAAAAAACATAAAAATGAAAAACAATAAAATTAAAATGAAAGTCACTGGGAGTAAGGCAGGTGAAACAGAGAGAGAAAGGACGACTTGCAGATACCCTCAATGTTAACATTGTACATATGAATAAGGATTTACCACTTCGGTCCTATCCTAAGTGCCCATAGATAGCTTCTATTTATATGCTAGGTTTACGAATTTATAGTATGGATAGGCATGTAAGGTCAAAGAAATTTGTATATCCCAAAGGCTATCAACAGATAGTGCAAATTACTTATGAATGACATCAACTGACGTCAAAACTAGCATGCAACCAATATACCCCACTATACATATACAATGGGTATAATGGATGGAAAACGATTTCTTTAAGTTGTGCAAGTTCTTTTAATTTTAATTAAACGGATGAGCAGCAATTAGCGAAATAAATTCAACAATTTTGCAAATGAGCCAGGGCTGGGGACACGGTAATACGCGTCCAAGGGGGCGTGGCAAGTGAATCTCTCGTAACTTTTGGCCGGAATGCGGGCCAAATAGCAAACAAACAAAATGGAGGAGCTGACAAAAAATATGTTTTTACTGCAGAATTTAGAAGTTCAGCAACAACATTAACAACAACAACTGCAACAAGTACAACAACAAGAACTAGTCCATGGGCTCCTTTTTAGGGCCACACTTCAATTTCAAATAGAAGCTCTCGGGTTTCTAGCTTCTTCTCCTCATGCTCAAGCTCCATTTTCAGTTAATTTTTTTCTCCATTTATTCATTTTGGCTTTAATTGGGGCTCGCTTACTTGCATTTTCGTTGTCAGTTTTGGATTTGCTCCCCAAGAACTTAGCCAATGGCAAATGCATTCTATTCTCTCCCCTTTTAGCTTCTTGCTGTAGTTTCGCATTTAATTACGAAAGTTTTTTAATTAAATTACTGTGAAGAACATCTGTGTCAGGCTGAGGTTCTTTTTTTCGGTTTCACATAATGCGCGAGACAGCAAGCCAAATAACAGCACCCTCGATTTGTGTACTCTATCAATGTGAATCCCCGCATGAAACGAATATGATGTAATTGTACATTCCCTTTATATGAAAGGAAATAGATTCTTGTGTTCTGGGGGAGTTCGTAAAGTTCTGAGGCTCACGTGAAAAATGTTAAAAAATATAATAGTAAATATATATCAATATAAAATCTGAATAATGCAGGGCAAAGCTTACAATTGTTTGTAACTCAAGAGTTGTTCTTGTTTATTTCCGAGCCCGGCTGGCAACTGTTTGAGTTGCCCTCGCAGTCATTCAATTTGTATATGTTTTTATATATGACGTTCGCAGAAAAATCACCTCGTCTATCTGCTCTCAGGGGCTTATCTTAGGTCAATAAGATGATAGCACATTCTCGCGCTTGACTCAGTCACTAAAATGAGCTCCGCGTGGCAAGCCCTGTTTCTTGTTGTGGCCGCATTCACAGCTGCCGATGCAGACCCTAGTCAGTCTATAGTTCCTCGCGCGGATTGGCATGCTCGGCCACCAAGTGGACCAATGACAGCCATGTCCCTGCCATTGGGACGTGCTGTAATTGCGCACACGGCAGGACGCAGCTGCACGGATGATCAGAGCTGTGCCGACCAGGTGGCCAGCATCCAGACGTACCAGATGATTCGCCTGAAATACTCTGATATCAGCTATCACTATCTGGTGGGTGGCAATGGTCGTGTCTACGAGGCACGCAGTCCCAGTCAGCAGGGTGCAATTGCCGCTGGCAACAATGCCAATAGCCTGGCAATCGCCTTCATTGGCAACTTTGATTTGGAGTCGCCCACAGATGCCGCTCTGGCCGCTGCCCAGTCGCTGCTGGAGCATGCTGTCAGCCAGGGTGAGCTGGCCCAGAACTATGATCTGTTGGGCCACAGGCAGTTGAGCGCCACCAAAAGCCCAGGCGATGCGTTGTATACTGTTATAAAGAGCTGGCCGCACTGGAGCAACGTGGGAGATGTGGCATAGGAATAGATTTCAGAGACAAATGTATAGATTTCGACACGTAAAGACCATTCCTTACACATTTATTGTAAATATAATTATGTATAATTTGTTGCTTGCTTAAATAGAATACTAAACTTATAATTTTGTTGATCTGTTTTCTCATTTCATTTGTTTATTAATATAATATGTTTTATTATATTTTGTTTTCTTTCATCTCGATATACTCGCGCGCCGAAACGTTTGGTTGTCGCTTTTGCAAAGCTCCCCGGGAGCACTGGGCCACAATAGAGATTTGAGACATCACATAGTATTCACTGAACTTCAAAAACAAAAACCTAAACTAACTTTACAGAACCTTAAAGCACAGAAGCAAAAGAACAGCTCACTTAATGCAGAGAAGAATAGAGGCAAAACTAGCTGGCTAGCAACATAACCAATATCAAGTGCTAATGCCAATATCAATTCAAATATATATATGTATATATAGATAGATACATATCTATATACATATATGTGTTCATATACATATATAAATATATAGTTTATGATTTAGAAAATAGAAATAGAAAACAAGGAACTATACAAAATTCGTAAAGTACTTAGGTAAAATTGCACTAATGAACGCCACCATTCGTGGAGGCGTTACCATTTTGTTGCTGTGCTGCCACAATGGGCAGTTTGAGCAGCCAATCGCGCTTGGCCTGGCCCTCGGGCGTATCACCACGCTGTGCGCTCAGCGTTTGGAAGCAGGTGGTCAATCCCACGCTGGGCGTGAACTCGGCACGTTCGCGTAACTCCTCTTCTGTGGCCAGCATAATACAATCCTCGTCAATCTCCTCGCCATCCGCATAGGCCGGCTGATGTTGGTCGATGCCGTTCCGCTGCTGGGCTATGCTGTCGCTGTTGCGCCGAAAGGAGTCGTCGGTCTTCCGCAGGAAATTGTATAATGCCACACAGCCCAGCACCACCTCGTTGACGTGCTTCTCGCTAACGCGCAGTGGCTGCGCCAGTATCGGAAATATATTGCACAATATGCGCAATGTTTGTTCTGCATGAGCATTGATTTGTTCCAGAGCAGCGTACGCGGCACTTTCCTTGGCCACGAGCCGTGTGCTGACCAAGTACGACGTGCTCGGTAGCACCGCATCGCCAGCGAGATAATAGCCCTTGCGATGAGGCTCAGATTTCGCCTCCAGTGCCTGCATCTTCTGCTCGATATGCTCGACGGCAGTGGTCTGGTTGTAGATATCATTTGGTCGACTGTTCGCTGCACGCTCCACCTTCACATACTGGAAATTGTTGTCCGCATCGACGATGGCCGTAAAGATGACTGTCGCACGCTTGCGTTCGTCGTTGCTGATGCTGTTCTGCAGCTGAATGCTGCGCATAAACAGATTACCCACACACTGGGGCAGATTATGTTTGCGCTCCATTTCGGTGGCTGCGTTGCGCCACTGCTCGTCAGTCTTTGGTAGTGTCACGTATTGGTCCTTCAGGTGCTCGTAGAAGCCCATACAGATATTGGCAATCATTTCGTTTATCACAAATTTGGAGGCACGGAAGCAGTAGTTTCGACAAGAATGCACTTCACCTGCAATATATACACATATATCATGATGTATATCAATCATTCTATATATATAGTTTTAGAATGGGATTGAAATCAATTTATTAATATTTTGCTTACCCGTTGCCAAATACTTGAGCGTTATGGCCAGACGCTCCTCGGCGCTGAAAGATTTCTTTTTGCGCTGCGGCGCATACTGACTGATAATGGGCTCCAGTTTCTCTACCAGATAGCGAAACTGACTCTCGGTTATGGCTAGGAAGTAATTCAAATGATAGCACTCGTCCTTGCGCGATTGCAGCTCACTAAGCAGATTCTCCTTGCTGAGAAACTCTGATTGGTTCTTGCGAAGCCACTCCTTGGTCCATTCGAGACGCCGTCGCGTGTTCAGTATGCCAGCTAGGTCGAGCGCACTGATTTTAGATGTTTGCGGCCGTGTGAGCACCGAGGTGCGTGCCGCACCACTCGGTCCTACGGCAGCAGCACCACCACCAGCTGCATTCAGTGCATGGGCATCATTGCGTTCTGGTCCAGGGGCGTTGCCATTGCCGTTGTCGTTGCCATTGCCATTGGTATTGTCCTGCGTGACCCCATTCGCAACAGCCGCGCCCACGCCCACCTGATGACTGCCAACGCCAGCAGCGACGCCACCGCTGCGATTTACATTCGTGCCACCGTCGCGCTCGCGCAGCACACCGATAACCTTTAGTTTGATTTTTTCCATTGCCTGGAAATGTATTCAAAATTTGTAGTGGGCATCTCTCATCAAAACAGTTCGTCAGCTCCTCGTACACGCCCCGCCCCGCCCACGACAACCACTCGCCATCGTGTACAGGGCTGTCACAGTCGTTAGCGTGTGTGTGTGTGTGTTTGTGTGTGTATGACTGTGGCGTTTTGTGCAACAAATCGATTTTTACTCACCCTCACTCTCCGCTGCGTTGAAATGCCTTTCGCTGCTGCTGCTGCTGCTCCCGTTCCTTCGTTGCCTTTGCCGTTGCCGTTGCCGTCGTCGTCGCTGTCGTTGTCGTCGCTGTGTGTATAACCAGTTTCGTTCTTTGAGGGGAACACGGTTGGACTGTTGTATAATTAGAATTATTTGCACCACTGTCTCAACATTCGTTTGTTATCTTTATCTTCAGTGAATTTCACAAATTTGCACGTAGATTTTAGTTCTGATCTGTCATCTGTTTCTTGGCTTCTGTCAACTCAATACGATATGCGATAGCAACAGCGACGAAGAAATTTTGGCAGTAATTTCATTGCCAGTTTGTGCGCTGTGTTCTATGTAGATTCTTATATTGTTTAACTTTGTTTTAGCTTCTATGCAATTATGTGCTTAAAAACCACATTTTTCTTGATTTTTTCACTATGCAGTTGCTCTTTTTCCAATTTTCTGTTCCATACGCACGAAGTATTGCTTGTTCGCTTCGTCTTGCTGCTTCGTCAGCTGTTGCTTTCGTCGTCAGCTGTAATGTGTTGAGGTGCAGTGTTGTCGAGCTACGTGCTGCACAATGAGCCAGTTGATTATTGAACTGATTCAATGAATTTGGTATTTTTTGCATTTCAAAAAAGTAAATAGTCGTTTAAAGTTTACATTATATTGACAATGTGAGCAAGCCTGCTGATTAACTATTACGGGATTGAATCTCAAAGTAATCAGAGTAACTCACAAATAATTATTAAAGAAAATGTTACTTCTTGTTTCAAAATCTTTTCCGTAGTTTGATCTACAATTGCACCACACCAATTGGAATTCGTTAAATAAAATACTGATTTACAGACTTTGAAGTATGCCAGCAAAATCCACATTCAAGCTAAGAATTTCCGCCCTCGATTTGGCAATTCCAAAGCGGTATTTTATGGTACCAATTTTAAAATACTAAATAATCAATCAGATCCAAATTCAGTTTCAAACGTTTATAACGGCTATGCTATTTTTAAGTCAGCCAGTTTACATACTATATATACGGATATATGAGTACGCAATAAACCCAAAATAAAACAATTAAAGCCATTTTTTTTATTAAGCATTTTATTTGGTTATTCATACGCGTGTGGTTTACAATACAAATAATGTTTTTTTTTTCTCTTTTTTTTTGTTGTTTTTCTATTTGTTGTATGTTTTTAACACAAATATTATTATATTTATAACCCATTACACAGGCGATGCTAAGACATTGTAATCTTGTAATAATTTAGTATTAATTATGAATACACGGCAAAGGTGTGCATTACGAAAATTAGCATTAAGTATATGACTCTGTTGTATGTTTGCGGCTTTATGTGAATAAATACCATACATCGGCTGTGTTCATCTTGTATATAAGTATTTTAAATTTTATCTATGCAAGTTTCTGTATGGTTTTGTTTTGTTACTGTATAATAATAATGTATGTATTTATGTATATTTTTCATTAAAATATGCAAGCGTAAAAATTAGCTTGGTTCTTGTAAAAAATGAGACTTTAAAAGCATTTCACTTCCCAGGCCTTCACTACTTGCTCATTACATCCGTATGCAATTGTATATTTTGCTTAAATTAAACTACAATAAAAAGCGACTCATTTAATACATACATATAATAGATATAACTACATCAAATTATAAGCAAATGTGGATTCTGCATTCGATTACAATGCGTTTAGCTCGATAACTCTTGTCTCTTAGAAGATTTCATAAACATGTAATTATAAAACATTAAAGCCAATTATAGAAAAATGTGAATTTGCCTTCGCTTGCCATATTCAACTTTGCGATTTTTTATAGTTTTTATAAATATATAAAATATATATATATTCGTGTATATATATTTATTTATTATTTAAAACTCATGTGAATGCATTTCATATTCATTTAAAATGTTTATACTGATGAAAAAATGACGAATTTGCTAGTTTTTATTATAATATGATCATCAAGCTTTTAGTAATATGAAAGTCCGTGACATAAAAAGTTGGTGATGTGGTGTCCCATTCAGTGTGTTTCTTAGTCAGGATATAGGATTCGATCGGTATTTCCATCCTTAGTTGAACGTCTTGTCTGCAATGGTACATAAGAAAATATCAGAATATTTAGTAAAGGCGAAATCGAAATTTCTATAAAGGCGACATATTTTCTGTCTCTGTCAAAGTTGAGCTCTGCTGCTTCTATATTGAGACTAAAATAAAAACCGAAAATCAAAGGTACAACTAAAAGCCACAAGCCTTGCCTTATAATGCTTACCTAGCCAATTATTAAAAGTCATTGTTTAAGCCCCTTATTAATTAATTCTTTTCTTCTCATCTTTATTGGTGTTGTTGCTGCTGTTGCTGTTGTTGCGGTTGTGTCCTTAGATCTTCATCCTCAACCACCGTCGACTCGTCGTGCGACCAAAAGCTGGCCGACATTTGAGAGGATGACATGCCACCCACACCAGGGAATGAATCCTCCATTAACGTACTTGATGCACAGCTCGTAATGCTCCCGGACATCTGAGAGTTTCCAGCGCTGGTCTGATACGTAGCCGTTGTACCAGCTGAGCTGGTAGTTTGCTCAATGCACAGGTTTAGAGAATCAACGGATATGTCCTTGGACATGCCGCTCTCATCCAGTGGCAAATCCTGAATGCCACTTCCACCTCCGCCGCTGGTAACCGTCGTGGTGGTTATCACTCGTGTGACAGTGTGTTCTTGGCCATCGGCGTCTGTGCTGGTGGTTGTGGTTGTCGTAGTGGTAGTCAAACCATCTCCTAGTGTTACACCACCACCAGTGACCAGCTTGGACATAAGATCCAATTGTTCATCCCCAAACGATTCAATACTCTCCTGTCGCGAGTGGCGCTTATCAATTTCCAAGGAGTCAATGTCCGAGCGTGTGGTCGCATCTTTGGAGATATCGAAGCTCTCTATACTGCTGGTCATCATGTCATGGCTTCGAATCTCCATGCTATCGATGCTGTCTTTTTCCGAATCCTGGCTGTCAATTTTTGATTTCAGATCCAGTTCGGTGGTTGGCAGTTCAGTAATCTTAACTGTGCCACTAACTGCCTTCGAGTCAAATTCGTCCCTCTCCAGTTGTTGCTTGAGCAAGAGTTCAAGGTTTTCCGCTTGGCCAGCTGGCAGCACTTCAGTGCGGGTCACAGTGCGCGTTACCTTGGTGACCACCACATTGCCAGCGGCACCGTGGTCGCTGCCGTTTGATTTGTTGGATTCGTCCGAACGTGACAGCATTGCCGCCTCCTCCTTGGCTTTGATCTCAATTAAATGAGCTTCAATGCATGCATTTTCCAGTCCCTCAAAATCTTTGAGGCTAGATATTGAGACATCATCGCCAGGCGCTGTCCCACTGCCACTGTGCCGCACCATATAGCGGCGTGTGAAGCTACCATTGCTAGAGTCTGTGGAGCCTTGGTGGCCACGATTTCGGTTCTCTAGCGAAATGGCCTGCTCCAGCGACTCAAACTCTTGCAGGCTGCTCATGGAGACATCATCGTGGTCACCGCGCGAATGATAGCGACGTGCTGCCAAATCATATTCTGGTGTACTCGAGAAGGAATCCTTGAAACTGCTAATGCGACTGCTGCCCACCTCAAACTCTCCATCTTCCTCCTTAATATCCTCCAACACAGCGCCCGCCAGATCATAGGGATAACGCAGCTGTGTGTCAGTCAGCTGCATCTCGACCCAGCGCTTATTTGCAGCTGCAGTATCGCTTGAATCGCTTTCCTCCTGTTGTTCGCTGCTGCTGCTGGCTCCTGTTGGCGGACTTTCCTCGAACTCAAAGTTGAGGTCGTCCTTGTATAGCTGAGAGCCCAGTTTGGGATCGGCAGGTGCTGATTTTATTATTATTTTTTCAACATCCTGATCATGTTTCTGTTCATATTTAGTTGGCTTAATCTTTATGCTTTTACCGCCCAAATCCACCTCATTGGCCTCTTTGGCTACTTCCTCAATGATGACAAACTCATCTGAGATATCAGGCTGTTCAACCATTTCAAAGGAGTCGGGCGAATCAGCTGCCCTTTGATCATCGTAATCTGCACCCACTTCGGCTCGCTTGAGTTCTTCAAGCTTCTGCTTATACTGCTCCTGCACTCGTCTCTGGAATTCGAGCTCCTTTTCTTCCTCTTTGGCTTTTTGGAAAATGGCCACATCACTTGCTTTGTTTAGCTCCTCTTCAGTGCGAACTTTATACAAAGTCTTCTCCGGAAAGTCATCAGCGTCTTCTTCCAAAATCGGCGACTTTACATCCTCGGTAACCATTATGTCAGGGATATTTGAGTAGTCTTGCATATTTTGCGAGGGTCGTCGCTCTTCAATCATGGCTGCTTCCGCTTCCAACTCCTCTGTCGCATCCTCAACAATGACTTCGGCTACCAGCTGAGAGGGTGTGAATGGACGTTTCTCAAGCTCGGAGCTGTGATCCATCTCAGCAGCTGCTTGTTTTTTTTTCTTATGCTTTCGTTCTTTTGGAGAGCGGAATTGACGTGCATATTCGGATTCGTAAGGGTCTGTATCGGACTCACTTTCCGATTCCTTGCCTTCACCTGGTGTTGGTGTATCCTTGTCTAAATTCTTTAATGCATCTCCAGAAATTGTTGTACTCTCATTGCGTTTGTGACCACGCTTCTTCGACTCACTGCCAGGCGGTGTACTGGCATTCGAGTCTTGTGGCGAACTTTCTTTACTTTCCATTTCCATAATGAATGTGTCTTCTGGTATTGACGCGGATGGAATTGGATCCTCATGGCCATATTGAAAACCTTCAATACCTGTCAATGACGAGGAACCGGCAGAGCCGATTATGTCATCAAAGTTTTCCACAACAGTATCAATATTTGATGTACTCGACATGCTGACAGAGAGGATGCTTCCCTCATCTAAGCTTGAGGCTAGCTTCGACTCGTCAATTGAACGCCGCGAATCACCGTGATAGAGCAGTATATCTTCTCCCTTCTCGCTCTCTCGGGGGCTATCCATCTTTCCCTCTTTCTCTTCAATTGGATAGGCTAGTCCCCAAGTGCGTTCGATCTCTTTCGGTTTGGGATACTCATCAATCTGTGCAGTCTCTGACGTTTGTTGCAGAGGTATAACTTCAGCCTCAGACTTGGGCTTGAATATCATTTCCTGAGAGCGCTTCATCGCGCTTTGCTGTTCAGTTGTGGGATAGGCAGAGGCTATCATATCAAGGCTCTCATCACTATCGTCGTCATCAGCTTGCAGATCGTGCAGACGAGCCATTTCTTCAGCCTCCAAAGCATCAGCTTCTGTTGAGGATGCTACCAGAGTCTCAGACAGCTCAGAGACGTCAATGCTTATCAGATTGGCTGAAGTTTCTGACTGGGAGTCCAGGCTGCGCATGCTCTCATGCGAGCTAATCGACTTTCCACTGCTGCTGCCTAGAGTACTGACTGCACTCACGTACTCGGTGCCATCGCGACATGTGGAAGGTGTGAAATCTCGTGCAGTTTGATACTCGCTTGATGTTCCGGTACCTGTAAGCAAGTTTTCTACATCTGACGATAGCGGACGACTCTGAGTTTTATCGAAACTCTTGTGGTAGCTGTCGCTGGAGCTTGAATGATCTACATCTGGAATAGACCAGCGGTTGGTGGAGTCTGGCGACGAATCAGTTTTTATGCGATGTACTACTAAGTCGACTGGCTTAATGCTGTGATCAGAAACTGCTTCCTCGAAGGTGCTGCTAATCGACTTATCGGCAACGTTGCCTTCTGCGACTACAGATGCCGTGGCTAACCTCTCTGTGTAATAGTCCTCCATGGAGCTAAAGTCATCAGCTGTTTCAGTAGATATGAAGCCAAGTGAGGCTTGTTCCTCCTTTGCTAAACGCTCCTCCATTGAACTAAAGTCTTCAGCTGTGCCTGTTGAAACAAATCCTAGAGATCCATGATCATCACGTCGATCTACTTCGCTAGGCGCATCGTTACCGTAATGAGCAATGACAGCTTGTTTATTTAATGTCTCCTTGACTGTTGTATCGAAGAGACCCTCTGGTGGCTTAGTAGCATCTATTGTGGAGGCTTGACGTTCCGGTATTCCTATAAAGGATGACACATCCTCTACTTCAATATCAGAACGAAAGTCTTGAGGCACTTTGCTAAGCTCAAATTCTCTTTTAACAGCCCCTGTGGATTCCTGAACCTTTTCTATGGGTTTTTCGGTCAATGCCTGTGGCTGCTGTGGCGAGTGAAGTACCTTTGGTTTACTTGCAGTTGGAATTTCTTTTTCAGCCATTTCCCACTCACTTTTCTCAAGTGGCACCTCGAATTTGTCTGGCTTTTCAATAATTGTGTTGACTATTTCCGGAATTTCCTTGCTTGATTCTTCACTGCTTGAAGGCGCCACCTCGATAACCGCACGACCACTGGAGCCGGTCGACGTGGTTAGGCTCTCCTCGGTGGTTACTTTAGACATTTTAGCTTCGGTGGTTTTATCTTTTTCAGCATTTTCGAATTCCAGGAGATCATTTCTAGTTTCCGAGCTTTGTCTGATTATTTTGCTATCCAAACCAACTGGCGCATCGGGTTTCATAGTTACATATTCCTTAAAGGCATCATTAGCTTCATCTGAATCCACTGAGACCTCCTTCATAAGACATATATCCTTTGCTTCTATCTCGGTCATTTCTGTCTTAGGTTCTTCGTCCTGTGGTGTCATACTAGGGGATTTCGTAAAGGTTTTCGTGATTACATTTCGGCTTGATTCGCCAATGTAAAAGCTTGTTGTCTTCTCGACACCTTCAGATTTTTCTGTGTCTGCTTCGTCTACTGAAATTTCGCTTGTTGGCTCGAAACTTTCAGTGTGATCCTCAGATGCCGTTGTTGTGGTTGTTGTTGTGACAATATCCCTTAGCTGCGATCGGATCGACAGCTCTGTGGAGGGCTCTTCTGTTTTGGAAATATCTTCTGTAAAATCAAAACTACGTAGGCTAATGCTGTCGGATTGTTCGCCCAATGCTGCCAGATTCTCAAACTGAT
Organism: Drosophila mojavensis; assembly: GCF_018153725.1. NCBI lineage: Eukaryota > Metazoa > Arthropoda > Insecta > Diptera > Drosophilidae > Drosophila > Drosophila mojavensis. Next base: position 9,623,480 of record NW_025318899.1, on the reverse strand, counting down.
CTGTGTGCTTAATGGGAGCACGGGGCTTCGGAACTGGTGCAGATGCATCAACATTTATATCGATCGGTATGTCTGATTGCTGAACTTGATTTGGAATGGTGGTGCTATCTGTGCCTTCGGAGATGGAGTCGGGCGGGCTTGCTTTGAGTACGCGAGGTTTTGGTGTGGGTGTGTCTTGGCTGGTGGTCGTGAATGTATTGGTTTCGACCACCGTTTCAGCTGCTGTTTTAGTTGTTGTTGTTGTTGTGACAACAGCCGACGGTGGTATAGGAGTGGTATCGGTTGAGATTGGTAAATCGCCGCCTGTTTCTACAAAACAATAGGTGTGAAAATAAAAGCAATTTTAAAAGTGTGTTGCGAAATTGAAATCAGAAAGAAGATGAGAAAGAGGAAACAGAAGTATACATAAGGGAGCAGGAGGATGAACAGAACAGAGTGTTATATAAGAGATATGAGTGATTAGTAAGCGTTAAACAGATTGATAGATAGGTTCTTAGAGATAGAGTAGATAGATAGATTGATAGAATAGGTGTGAATGATTGATTGACTGACATTTATGGAGTTGACATGCATATTTCATATGAATAAACTAGAACAAATTGTAACAATTCGAAACATAAGATTTAATGCAATTAGAGCTCAACTTGAACAAAAAGTGTTTTAATATTTTCGCTTTTATTGGCCGCCATTTCACAGGTGTTTATGAAACGTAAACCAATAACGAATGTTATACGTTTTACATCTAGATTTTGTATTCACAATCTACAGAAGTCACCAATAGAGGAACCATATACAAAGCAATATTTATGTATAATTTAATGTGTTAAGTGTGTGGCTATATTGTTGTTATACTGATGATACCTGTAGTCAATTCTTGTATATCATTATCGGGCGTTAACTGAGTCTGTGCCATATCGGCCATTGTATTAGTTGTGGGCGAAACGCTATCATCCCAACTGAGCTTCGAATACTCGCCCTGCAGGGCGCTTATCTCGTCCTCTTGTACAACTGTTTCGAATGCCTCATCGAATCGGGCGCTGACATCATCTACGTCAGCGGATAGCTTTTGGATCTTATGCTCGATGCGTCTGGTACGCACCTCCATTTTATCTTCCCCTTCACTAGGCTCTACACACATACATACGTGATTTGTAGGTATTTTTGGGGATGAGACATGATCAACGGGTAGCAAGCATACAAAGAATACAGGATAATGATTAAATTTAACGGACTACTGCGACCCAATATGTAGGAGAATATATTTGATGACGCTAAGGTCCTATTAAGTTCCTGCTAACTGCTATTATTGTAGATCGAACAGATTGTTGCCTTGGCATTATAGATTACCTTTTGCTGTCGATGAGGCTAGTGGTTGTTGCTGTTGTTGTTGTTGTTGGAATTGCGTTGTTACTGTTGTTGTTGTAGTTGTTGCTGTTATGTTTTGGGCATGCAAGGGTAAGTTAATGTGCTCATCTGTGAAACTCATATTATCATCGAATGATTTGCCCGACATGGACTCAATAGTTGGCGATTTGATGACATCAACGCCGACAATATCGTCGCATGTTATGGCATAATTCTCACTCTCAGAATTGTATTCGTGCTTTATGAAATCGTGCCCATTGGGCTGATCCCCATGGCCCTCAATAAAATCGACACTCTCTTCGAGCACATTATCGACTAGAATTTTGGCTTCCTCGCGTATGCGTGCCACACGATTAACATCTTCGCCATCATCACATTCACCAACTTTAAGATCACCTGTAAAACAATTGCACATATTCATTGATAGGTAGAAATTAGACAGACAGATAGTTGACAAGCTTGGAAATCATGAACGGCATGAGAAGCGAATTATCGAAATCTTGTGATTAATTAGAATACGTATGTGCAGTATTATGTGATATATAGAAGATGGAGTTGAAAATGCGGTGATATTGGTGAAGTGAGCGAGATCTTTGAGCAGCGTATACGGTTTGTCAAACTGAGTTAATTGACTTAATAACTTTTTGTCTCAATGAGCTTTAATTGCATTTGTTAAACAATAAGAAATCACTTATAATTATCAAAAATACTTGTGAAGCGCATGAGAAAATGTTTGCGCAAAATCAAGATAAGCATTTTATGTAGACGGAAGATCACTGGACTTACCAAAAGTATGAGAGATATTCTCTGTATGCAGAATGGTTGGGGCAATTGTTGTTTTCGTAAGGCCTTCTGTAAACGAACAAATGAATGATTAGTAAGTGTATGGAACTCTGGGAAAGTAACATAAAAGTAACCTAAAAGCAATTACATACGTTAATTATACGCTACAAAATAAAAAGTTAACACGGACTCAAAATAAGGACGAAACAAACAGATTCCAAAGATCTTTTTTTTCACATTTTTGTTAGTTCTAAATACTAAGTACTTAAAATGTTAGTTGCACGACGCTTAGGTGATTAGAAATGTTGATTTTGTTAGTATTGTACGGGGGCACAAAGTTAAGGCAGACATTAGCATTTAAATTCAGGCTTTTTGTTGCTTGTTGTGTGGTAAAAACTTTAACGAAAATTTAATTTTATGCATGTTAATTATTAATTGTTTGGGTTTACTTACAATATGCTTGAGTGTATGTGTTAAAAATATTCAGTTGAATTTATTCATTATATTAGATATCTTATTTAGACACTTATACGAGTTATGCAACTATTGTTATATTGGTTATTTGGTAAGGATTGGATACTTGAAGACTAGTTGTCGACTCTAGCGACCGACTCATCGGACTCAACATATTCCACATCGGTATGGGCGTCTCGTATCACGCCTTTTATATGGACCCTCTCGGCGTCGACATTGTAGCTTCTGCCGTCTTTCTCATGTACCACGGTATAGCTCTCATTCAGCATATCGTTCAGCTCTTTGCTGTTGCTATTGGCCACCTTGATGACCGGTGGCTCGAGTACGTCCTCTGCATCTGATGGCAGTTGCACGTCCTCCACATCCGTGTTCTGCTGACTGACTGCGTCGTTCTTAAGCAAACGCAAGTGAAGTGGCTGCACTTTATATGTGTTCTGAGATACCTTGGGTAGTTCAGCTGGCGGTAAGGAAGTATCCGAACCATCAGATACATCATCGGTGGACGGTTCATCGGAATCAGTGTAGCCCTTGGCTTGCTGCTTCAGTTGGGCCACACGCTTCACGCTGGGCGGTAGGTCACATTCACTGAGTTCCATGTCCTCTACATCGGTTATGCCGTCCTCTTTGCCCTTGACAATATCAAGGAGCTTGTTCTTTCCCTTGCTGAGAGTGCGAGTCTTCATCTTCTTTCGTCGATTGGTGCCTGCCACAAAGATTTCCTCTACATCAGTCACAGATTCGGCATTCGAAAGCACCTCCAGACGCTTATTCTGCTGTTTCAACAATTCATTGGAGACAATGACTTCATTTTCTATAAGACTCGCTGCTCCCATGGCCATTTCCTCGGCAAGTGAAATATTTGTACTCAGGTCTTCGGCACACGAGTATTCATCTGAATCGGTATTATTTACGTCTTTCAAGTGGTTATATATACCAAACTCGTAATTGCTCTTCATTGGCATAACATTGGTAATCGTATCTCCATTCTTATCCTCTTTCAGCTCAACGACCTCGCGATGGGGCATTGGCAATGCCTCGGAGGCAACAGAAATTATTTCGGGCAAGGCGCTTGCAAGTGAAAGGTCATCGCAGTACATGTCCTCTACATCAGTTAGGCATGTGCCATCGTCCCCAGAGGCTAGAATGATAGCACGTGGAATCGGCTGTTCATCCTCATCCTCATCAAAGCTATCTTCTGCAGCTGAATCATCGATGCCCTCAATATCTGTGAGTACCTCTTCGTTTTTCGGAGCCACTTGCAGGAAATGCTTTTTCTCAGTATTGAACAGAGTTGACTTTGAGTTCCGGCGGTGCTCTCCACTAGCGTTTATGAAGGCCACATCGATTGGTGGCAAACTGGCTTCACTTATACTCGCGCTCCTGGCAGCAGCGCCGCCCGATTCAGACTCAGAGCCCGAACAGGCTATTTGACATACCTCTTCGCTGCCACTGCCAGATACCTGGAGCACCTCGTCCTCAGAATTGCCGCGCACATGAATGCCAATGCCGGTGCAGTCGGACATTGCGGATGCCAAGTCACTAATGTCGCTAACGACGGAGATATCTTCATATTGGTCAGAGTCATCTTCGTGCTTCTCGCCATCGGCAATGTTAACACGTCCCTGATCTCCCACAGCATTGTCTAGATCAACACAGACAGACTTTTCACAGCCATAGTCCACCTCGGAGTCTGTGTCGTAGTCTTCGCAGTCGGTTAATAAATCGGCCAGGCCATTCAGATTTTGTGCTTGAAGAAAATTACCATCTTTGATTTCACAGCTCTCCTTAGCATCGTTGTCCACAGCTTGCTGGTTTTGCAATCCTTGCTGTAAGAATTCGCGCAATGACAATTTCAACTCGGGATAAGCAACGCTTTTCTCATCATCGTCTGATTCAGTGTCGTAGTCCTCCACGTCAGTAACATCGTTTTCAAGGGGACTTGGTTTTTTCTGCTGGGGCTTTAGTCTTGGCGATACGTTACCAGAGCTGCGCCGAGAGCTGAGTCTTAGTACCTCAGCCTGGCTATCGAGATCTTCAACATCTGTGACGCCGCCGTTGTTATGACCATAGTCCATATCATTGCTATCGGAGTCATGTGAGGATGAGGAAGAAGTGGAATGCTGCTCGGCAGTTACGGATATAGTTGGGAGTTTTTTGGACATTTTGGTGGGTTTGGTTTTACTTGATTGAACTGTGGTTTTTATATATTTGTATTGGGTTTAGTTATTTGCGTTAGCTAGTTGTGGAAAATAAGTTAAAATTAAATTGAATAAAAGCATTTTGCAAATTGATATCAATTAGAAAAGTTGCGTAATGTTTTGTATTGCCCTAAGCATGGTGGGTATCGCTCTAAGCTATGCTTAATAAATGTATGATAGTGCTCTAAACCTAAATGTATCTATTTACCTTTGGTTGTGCAGTATTTCTCCGTCTCTTTCTTTTGACGACTCTCACTCACCGCCACAATGCTGCCGCTTTCGACATGCAATTGTGGCGAAGATTCTACTGCACTGCCCGATGAACCTACATGAGCATGCTGGTGCTGATGGTGGCGCCGCAATGTTTCCTCAATTAAGGCTAAGGGACTACGAGTTGGCTTTGGGGAGCCGGGGCTGGCGGCCTGCAAGCGCTCTGGCTCACCAGCGCCAAACATGGGCAGTGCAACAGAGTCGGAGAGACTGGAATCGGTGGTATCAATAAAGCTGACATCGAATTCGTTAACATAGCGCTGTTGTTCACTTGTGGATTGCGGACGCATGCCAATCGATGTATGGTGCTCTCCATCAAAATCGGGCTGGCGGTAGATCACTTCTAGGGGTTTGTCGGGGCCGAAAGTCTTAGTGAAAACCTCGCTGGTTAGCACCTTGCGACTGTTGCTGCCGCTACCAGAGGATGATGAGGTAGAGCTTTTTGTACTATCACTTGATTTAATGGATCGTATGGTTATCACCTCGGAGTCGTCATCAACGAGCACGGTGCTAACCGCGCCGGTTGTGGCCGTCGGTGCCTTGTGAACACGCACTGTCGATGTCGATGTGGTAACCTTCTGCTCTGCTGATAGCTTCATATTGGTCTTCTCTTTGTCCGTCTTACGACTGACCGTCACGGAACGAACGCTGCGTCTGGTGCTGTTGGAGGAGCCACTGGCACTGGTGCTGCCACTAGCTGAAGTATTCGACTCGTTCATTGTATCCTTCATCTGTTTCTGCAGTTTGGGTTCTATGGAACTGCGTATGTTTTTGTTGCTTCCCTCACTCACTTTGCTTACTGTCTTCCTAACGATTTTCTTATTGTCTATCTGAGGTTTTAAAACGGTGTCATCACTTTTGTTGCTTAGCTTAGATGAAGTTCTTGGTGTTACGGAAGACAAGCTAACTGGAACTTTGGTGCGCTGTTGCATAGTTGTTGTAGTTTTCTTCTGTAGATTTTTGTTATCAGATTCTATGGAAGTTCTGTAGGCAATGGATTTGGTTGCATTAGCTGATTGTGTCTTCATGCTTTTAGTTATTTGGCTCTTGGAGCCTATCACGTTTGCTTGTTTATTCTCTTTGGATGTTTGTCTTTTGTAAAGGCGATCTGTACTCTTTAATGACTCCTTACTTTCGGTTTGGGAGCCTCTTTTGGTCAAAACTAAAGGCTTTTCTGTACTCAATTTCTTTTGTTTTTGATCTATTGACGAGTTTTTTGTCAAGGCACTTGTCACATTCTTTGTTTTATATACACTTTGTCGACTGGATTGTGTCGGAGCTGGAGATTTAGGCGGTGCTGGTGATTTGGCTGGAGCCGGAGTTCCACTCCGGCTTTCGCTCTCGGCATTCCGGCCGTAACGCATACTGTGAGCTAATGTTGGTTGCATATATCGGTGTGTGGTGGTAGATGGAGTTGGCGTTTTTGTTCGCTTGTCTTCGACAATTTTTGTCTTTGAGGTGATCTCTTTTTTCATTTTTATATTAACCACTTTTGCGTTCTTGCTAACATCTTTTCTTGCGATAGTTGTTTTCGATTTTGTGGCTTTAGTTGACGGACTTGAGGAGCGAACTGAGCTGTTGTATGGTATTTTGGTAACATCTGTTTTCACCCTAGGTCTAGGCGTTGTGGATCGGCTATTTTCGCCTTGAGGATGACTTTCATAAAATATTGAGCTTGATGCTGGACTTGAAGATCTTTCAAAGTGAATTTCACTTATGACTCTACTTGTAGCTGATGCGGAGCTTGTCGTTGTTGAAACAGAACTTGTCACTGATCTCCTCGACTCAGTTTTCTTAGCAGCCTTCGACGATTCACTTGATATTGTTTTGGGCTGCCCTGATAGTTTGCTTGCGACCTTTGTTACTTTTGTCTGTGTTTGTGGAGCTTTCTTTTGTATTGTCTTTGGGTTTCCCTTATTATCTATTGGTTTTTTAGTCTGAGGTTTTATTTTTGAAGCTGCCGTCGATTTCGCATTGACATTGCTTATAAGTTTTGGTTTTGTAATTGGAGTCTTCGTTTCCTTCAATTTATTTGGTACTACATCTATACCTGTGTCGTCTAACTTCACAAAATAGGCAACAGGTCGAACTTCTTTGCACTCAACATTTTTTCTGTCCTGTGAAATTATTTCATCCTTCAACTGATTAACCCCAGAAGCCTTTTCTCCTAATATAATATTTGCATTTTTTAAAGTATCTTCTACAATTTCATCAACTGACCGTTCACTTTCGGCTAATTCGATAAATATATCATCTTTCTGATCTAGTTCTTTACGACCCTGCAGACTTTTAAGAGTTTCATTGACAATTTTCTCTGCCTCCTCATCACCGGCTCTTAAAGTCTCTTCAACTATTTGTTGCACAGATCTTGTATCATATATATCCGGAACTACCTCAGAAAATACTTCTTCTGAAGAATGTATGGCATTAACTAATGATATTGACTTTCCTGATATAGGACACAAAGGTATTGTTAAGGGACATGAATTGTGTTGTGAAATAACAGCTCCAAAACTTTCATCAACCGCGACATCTGAAAATTCTTTATGAGCCAAGATTGCAAAATTAGCTGGAGATTTGGATTTCTCAGCAGATTTTACTGCATCTGTAGGCTGCTTGATAACATCTTTGATTTGTATATCAACAGACTCCCGAGTCTCTCTGACAGAAGTAATTTTACTTGTAGTCATAGAAATTGGTACCAGAGGTGTGGTGGAGGGAAGGTTCTTATCTTGAGGCTTATAGGAACGTGTCTCTTCATTGCTTTCGTCGTCAGAATAGTCCTTTGGAGTTTGTTTAGATGCATCCAAAGGAGACTTGGGCTTCTCATCTAATTTAGGTTGTGGCTTATCGTCTTCTACGTCAGTAATTGGTTTTGGAATATCGTCAGATTTTTGAATAGGTTTGTCTGAAATTGGCAGAAGAGGAATAGTTGAAGAAATGGGTTTTTCTTGTGGCTTCACAGATCCCAATTCTTCATCACTCTCATCGTCTGAATAATCTTTTGGAGTTGTCTCTGCTAACTCAGTTGATGACTTGGGTTTCTCAACAGATTTTACTGCATCTGTAGGTAGCTTGACAACATCTTTGATTTGTATATCAACAGACTCCCGAGTCTCATTGACAGATGTAATTTTACTTGTAGTCATAGAAAGTGGTACCTGAGGTGTGGTGGAGGGAAGGGTCTTATCTTGAAGCTTATCGAAACTTGTCTCTTCATCGCTTTCGTCGTCAGAATAGTCCTTTGGAGTTTGCTTAGATGCATCCATAGGAGACTTGGGCTTCTCATCTAATTTAAGTTGTGGCTTATCGTCTTTTACGTCAGTAATTGGTTTTGGAATATCGTCAGATTTTTGAATAGGTTTGTCTGCAATTGGCAGAAGAGGAGTGGTTGAAGAAATGGGTTTTTCTTGTGGCTTCACAGATCCCAATTCTTCATCACTCTCATCGTCTGAATATTCTTTTGGAATTGTCTTTGCTAACTCAGTTGGAGACTTGGGTTTCTCAACAGACTTTACTGCATCTGTAGGTAGCTTGACAACATCTTTGATTTGTATATCAACAGACTCCCGAGTCTCACTGACAGAAGTAATTTTACTTGTAGTCATAGAAAGTGGTACCAGAGGTGTAGTGGAGGGAAGGGTCTTATCTTGAGGCTTTTGGAAACTTGTCTCTTCATCGCTTTCGTCGTCAGAATAGTCCTTTGGAGTTTGCTTAGATGCATCCATAGGAGACTTGGGCTTCTCATCTAATTTAAGTTGTGGCTTATCGTCTTTTACGTCAGTAATTGGTTTTGGAATATCGTCAGATTTTTGAATAGGTTTGTCTGCAATTGGCAGAAGAGGAGTGGTTGAAGGAATGGGTTTTTCTTGTGGCTTCACAGATCCCAATTCTTCATCACTCTCATCGTCTGAATATTGTTTTGGAATTGTCTTTGCTAACTCAGTTGGGGACTTGGGTTTCTCAACAGATTTTATTGCATCTGTAGGCAGCTTGACAACATCTTTGATTTGTATATCAACGGAATCTTGAGTCTCACTGACAGAAGTAATTTTACTTGTAGTCATAGAAAGTGGTACCAGAGGTGTAGTGGAGGGAAGGGTCTTATCTTGAGGCTTTTCGAAACTTGACTCTTCATCGCATTCGTCGTCAGAATAGTGCTTTGGAGTTTGCTTAGATGCATCCATAGGAGACTTGGGCTTCTCATCTAACTTAGGTTGTGGCTTATCGTCTTTTACGTCAGTAATTGGTTTTGGAATATCGTCAGATTTTTGAATAGGTTTGTCTGCAATTGGCAAAAGAGGAGTGGTTGAAGAAATAAGTTTTTCTTGTGGCTTCACAGATCCCAATTCTTCATCACTCTCATCGTCAGAATATTCTTTTGGAATTGTCTTTGCTAACTCAGTTGGGGACTTGGGTTTTTCAACAGACTTTACTGCATCTGTAGGCAGCTTGACAACATCTTTGATTTGTATATCAACGGAATCTCGTATCTCACTGACAGAAGTAATTTTACTTGTAGTCATAGAAAGTGGTACCAGTGGTGTAGTGGAGGGAAGGGTCTTATCTTGAGGCTTATCAAAACTTGACTCTTCATCGCTTTCGTCGTCAGAATAGTCCTTTGGAGTTTGCTTAGATGCATCCATAGGAGACTTGGGCTTCTCATCTAATTTAAGTTGTGGCTTATCGTCTTTTACGTCAGTAATTGGTTTTGGAATATCGTCAGATTTTTGAATAGGTTTGTCTGCAATTGGCAGAAGAGGAATGGTTGAAGAAATGGGTTTTTCTTGTGGCTTCACATATCCCAATTCTTCATCACTCTCATCGTCTGAATATTCTTTTGGAATTGTCTTTGCTAACTCAGTTGGGGACTTGGGTTTCTCAACAGATTTTACTGCATCTGTCGGCAGCTTGACAACATCTTTGATTTGTATATCAACAGACTCCCGAGTCTCACTGACAGAAGTAATTTTACTTGTAGTCATAGAAAGTGGTACCAGAGGTGTAGTGGAGGGAAGGGTCTTATCTTGAGGCTTTTGGAAACTTGACTCTTCATCGCTTTCGTCGTCAGAATAGTCCTTTCGAGTTTGCTTAGATGCATCCATAGGAGACTTGGGCTTCTCATCTAATTTAAGTTGTGGCTTATCGTCTTTTACGTCAGTAATTGGTTTTGGAATATCGTCAGATTTTTGAATAGGTTTGTCTGCAATTGGCAGAAGAGGAGTGGTTGAAGGAATGGGTTTTTCTTGTGGCTTCACAGATTCTTCATCACTCTCATCGTCAGAATATTCTTTTGGAATTATCTTTGCTAACTCAGTTGGGGACTTGGGTTTCTCAACAGATTTTACTGCATCTGTAGGTAGCTTGACAACATCTTTGATTTGTATATCAACAGACTCCCGAGTCTCATTGACAGATGTAATTTTACTTGTAGTCATAGAAAGTGGTACCTGAGGTGTGGTGGAGGGAAGGGTCTTATCTTGAAGCTTATCGAAACTTGTCTCTTCATCGCTTTCGTCGTCAGAATAGTCCTTTGGAGTTTGCTTAGATGCATCCATAGGAGACTTAGGCTTCTCATCTAATTTAAGTTGTGGCTTATCGTCTTTTACGTCAGTAATTGGTTTTGGAATATCGTCAGATTTTTGAATAGGTTTGTCTGCAATTGGCAGAAGAGGAGTGGTTGAAGAAATGGGTTTTTCTTGTGGCTTCACAGATCCCAATTCTTCATCACTCTCATCGTCTGAATATTCTTTTGGAATTGTCTTTGCTAACTCAGTTGGAGACTTGGGTTTCTCAACAGACTTTACTGCATCTGTAGGTAGCTTGACAACATCTTTGATTTGTATATCAACAGACTCCCGAGTCTCACTGACAGAAGTAATTTTACTTGTAGTCATAGAAAGTGGTACCAGAGGTGTAGTGGAGGGAAGGGTCTTATCTTGAGGCTTTTGGAAACTTGTCTCTTCATCGCTTTCGTCGTCAGAATAGTCCTTTGGAGTTTGCTTAGATGCATCCATAGGAGACTTGGGCTTCTCATCTAATTTAGGTTGTGGCTTATCGTCTTTTACGTCAGTAATTGGTTTTGGAATATCGTCAGATTTTTGAATAGGTTTGTCTGCAATTGGCAGAAGAGGAGTGGTTGAAGGAATGGGTTTTTCTTGTGGCTTCACAGATCCCAATTCTTCATCACTCTCATCGTCTGAATATTGTTTTGGAATTGTCTTTGCTAACTCAGTTGGGGACTTGGGTTTCTCAACAGATTTTATTGCATCTGTAGGCAGCTTGACAACATCTTTGATTTGTATATCAACGGAATCTTGAGTCTCACTGACAGAAGTAATTTTACTTGTAGTCATAGAAAGTGGTACCAGAGGTGTAGTGGAGGGAAGGGTCTTATCTTGAGGCTTTTCGAAACTTGACTCTTCATCGCATTCGTCGTCAGAATAGTGCTTTGGAGTTTGCTTAGATGCATCCATAGGAGACTTGGGCTTCTCATCTAACTTAGGTTGTGGCTTATCGTCTTTTACGTCAGTAATTGGTTTTGGAATATCGTCAGATTTTTGAATAGGTTTGTCTGCAATTGGCAAAAGAGGAGTGGTTGAAGAAATAAGTTTTTCTTGTGGCTTCACAGATCCCAATTCTTCATCACTCTCATCGTCAGAATATTCTTTTGGAATTGTCTTTGCTAACTCAGTTGGGGACTTGGGTTTTTCAACAGACTTTACTGCATCTGTAGGCAGCTTGACAACATCTTTGATTTGTATATCAACGGAATCTCGTATCTCACTGACAGAAGTAATTTTACTTGTAGTCATAGAAAGTGGTACCAGTGGTGTAGTGGAGGGAAGGGTCTTATCTTGAGGCTTATCAAAACTTGACTCTTCATCGCTTTCGTCGTCAGAATAGTCCTTTGGAGTTTGCTTAGATGCATCCATAGGAGACTTGGGCTTCTCATCTAATTTAAGTTGTGGCTTATCGTCTTTTACGTCAGTAATTGGTTTTGGAATATCGTCAGATTTTTGAATAGGTTTGTCTGCAATTGGCAGAAGAGGAATGGTTGAAGAAATGGGTTTTTCTTGTGGCTTCACATATCCCAATTCTTCATCACTCTCATCGTCTGAATATTCTTTTGGAATTGTCTTTGCTAACTCAGTTGGGGACTTGGGTTTCTCAACAGATTTTACTGCATCTGTCGGCAGCTTGACAACATCTTTGATTTGTATATCAACAGACTCCCGAGTCTCACTGACAGAAGTAATTTTACTTGTAGTCATAGAAAGTGGTACCAGAGGTGTAGTGGAGGGAAGGGTCTTATCTTGAGGCTTTTGGAAACTTGACTCTTCATCGCTTTCGTCGTCAGAATAGTCCTTTCGAGTTTGCTTAGATGCATCCATAGGAGACTTGGGCTTCTCATCTAATTTAAGTTGTGGCTTATCGTCTTTTACGTCAGTAATTGGTTTTGGAATATCGTCAGATTTTTGAATAGGTTTGTCTGCAATTGGCAGAAGAGGAGTGGTTGAAGGAATGGGTTTTTCTTGTGGCTTCACAGATTCTTCATCACTCTCATCGTCAGAATATTCTTTTGGAATTATCTTTGCTAACTCAGTTGGGGACTTGGGTTTCTCAACAGATTTTACTGCATCTGTAGGCAGCTTGACAACATCTTTGATTTGTATATCAACAGACTCCCGAGTCTCACTGACAGAAGTAATTTTACTTGTAGTCATAGAAAGTGGTACCAGAGGTGTAGTGGAGGGAAGGGTCTTATTTTGGGGCTTATCGAAACTTGTCTCTTCATCGCTTTCGTCGTCAGAATAGTCCTTTGGAGTTTGCTTAGATGCATCCATAGGAGACTTGGGCTTCTCATCTAATTTAAGTTGTGGCTTATCGTCTTTTACGTCAGTAATTGGTTTTGGAATATCGTCAGATTTTTGAATAGGTTTGTCTGCAATTGGCAGAAGAGGAGTGGTTGAAGAAATGGGTTTTTCTTGTGGCTTCACAGATCCCAATTCTTCATCACTCTCATCGTCTGAATATTCTTTTGGAATTGTTTTTGCTAACTCAGTTGGGGACTTGGGTTTCTCAACAGATTTTACTGCATCTGTCGGCAGCTTGACAACATCTTTGATTTGTATATCAACAGACTCCCGAGTCTCACTGACAGAAGTAATTTTACTTGTAGTCATAGAAAGTGGTACCAGAGGTGTAGTGGAGGGAAGGGTCTTATCTTGAGGCTTTTCGAAACTTGACTCTTCATCGCTTTCGTCGTCAGAATAGTCCTTTGGAGTTTGCTTAGATGCATCAATAGGAGACTTGGGCTTCTCATCTAATTTAAGTTGTGGCTTATCGTCTTTTACGTCAGTAATTGGTTTTGGAATATCGTCAGATTTTTGAATAGCCTTGTCTGCAATTGGCAGAAGAGGAATGGTTGAAGAAATGGGTTTTTCTTGTGGCTTCACATATCCCAATTCTTCATCACTCTCATCGTCTGAATATTGTTTTGGAATTGTCTTTGCTAACTCAGTTGGGGACTTGGGTTTCTCAACAGATTTTACTGCATTTGTAGGCAGCTTGACAACATCGTTGATTTGCATATCAACAGACTCCCGAGTCTCACTGACAGAAGTAATTTTACTTGTAGTCATAGAAAGTGGTACCAGAGGTGTAGTGGAGGAAAGGGTCTTATTTTGGGGCTTATCAAAACTTGACTCTTCATCGCTTTCGTCGTCAGAATAGTCCTTTGGAGTTTGCTTAGATGCATCCATAGGAGACTTGGGCTTCTCATCTAATTTAGGTTGTGGCTTATCGTCTTTTACGTCAGTAATTGGTTTTGGAATATCGTCAGATTTTTGAATAGGTTTGTCTGCAATTGGCAGAAGAGGAATGGTTGAAGAAATGGGTTTTTCTTGTGGCTTCACAGATCCCAATTCATCATCACTCTCATCGTCTGAATATTCTTTTGGAATTGTCTTTGCTAACTCAGTTGGGGACTTGGGTTTCTCAACAGATTTTACTGCATCTGTAGGCAGCTTGACAACATCTTTGATTTGTATATCAACGGAATCTCGTATCTCACTGACAGAAGTAATTTTACTTGTAGTCATAGAAAGTGGTACCAGAGGTGTAGTGGAGGAAAGGGTCTTATCTTGAAGCTTAGCAAAACTTGACTCTTCATCGCTTTCGTCGTTAGAATAGTCCTTTGGAGTTTGCTTAGATGCATTCATAGGAGACTTAAGCTTCTCATCTAATTTAGGTTGTGGCTTATCGTCTTTTACGTCAGTAATTGGTTTTGGAATATCGTCAGATTTTTGAATAGGTTTGTCTGCAATTGGCAGAAGAGGAGTGGTTGAAGGAATGGGTTTTACTTGTGGCTTCACAGATCCCAATTCTTCATCACTCTCATCGTCTGAATATTCTTTTGGAATTGTCTTTGCTAACTCAGTTGGGGACTTGGGTTTCTCAACAGAGTTTACTGCATCTGTCGGCAGCTTGATAACATCTTTGATTTGTATATCAACAGACTCCCGAGTCTCACTGACAGAAGTAATTTTACTTGTAGTCATAGAAAGTGGTACCAGAGGTGTAGTGGAGGGAAGGGTCTTATCTTGAGGCTTTTGGAAACTTGACTCTTCATCGCTTTCGTCATCAGAATAGTCTTTTGGAGCTTGCTTAGATGCATCCATAGGAGACTTGGGCTTCTCATCTAATTTAAGTTGTGGCGTATCGTCTTTTACGTCAGTAATTCGTTTTGGAATATCGTCAGATTTATGAATAGGTTTGTCTGCAATTGGCAGAAGAGGAGTGGTTGAAGGAATGGGTTTTTCTTGTGGCTTCACAGATCCCAATTCTTCATCACTCTCATCGTCAGAATATTCTTTTTGAATTGTCTTTGCTAACTCAGTTGGGGACTTGGGTTTCTCAACAGATTTTATTGCATCTGTCGGCAGCTTGACAACATCTTTGATTTGTATATCAACAGACTCCCGAGTCTCACTGACAGAAGTAATTTTACTTGTAGTCATAGAAATTGGTACCAGAGGTGTGGTGGAGGGAAGGGTCTTATTTTGGGGCTTATCGAAACTTGTCTCTTCATCGCTTTCGTCGTCAGAATAGTCCTTTGGAGTTTGCTTAGATGCATCCATAAGAGACTTGGGCTTCTCATCTAATTTAAGTTGTGGCTTATCGTCTTTTATGTCAGTAATTGGTTTTGGAATATCGTCAGATTTTTGAATAGGTTTGTCTGCAATTGGCAGAAGAGGAGTGGTTGAAGGAATGGGTTTTTCTTGTGGCTTCACATATCCCAATTCTTCATCACTCTCATCGTCTGAATATTGTTTTGGAATTGTCTTTGCTAACTCAGTTGGGGACTTGGGTTTCTCAACAGATTTTACTGCATCTGTAGGCAGCTTGACAACGTCTTTGATTTGTATATCAACAGACTCCCGAATCTGACTGACAGAAGTAATTTTACCTGTAGTCATAGAAATTGGTACCAGAGGTGTGGTGGAGGGAAGGGTCTTATCTTGAGGCTTATCGAAACTTGTCTCTTCATCGCTTTCGTCGTCAGAATAGTCCTTTGGAGTTTGCTTAGATGCATCAATAGGAGACTTGGGCTTCTCATCTAATTTAGGTTGTGGCTTATCGTCTTTTACGTCAGTAATTGGTTTTGGTATATCGTCAGATTTTTGAATAGGTTTGTCTGCAATGGGCAGAAGAGGAGTGGTTGAAGGAATGGGTTTTTCTTCTGGCTTCACAGCCACAATTGTTACCAGAGGTGTGGTGGAGGGAAGGGTCTTATCTTGAAGCTTATCGAAACTTGTCTCTTCATCGCTTTCGTCGTCAGAATAGTCCTTTGGAGTTTGCTTAGATGCATCAATAGGAGACTTGGGCTTCTCATCTAATTTAGGTTGTGGCTTATCGTCTTTTACGTCAGTAATTGGTTTTGGTATATCGTCAGATTTTTGAATAGGTTTGTCTGCAATTGGCAGAAGAGGAGTGGTTGAAGGAATGGGGTTTTCTTGTGGCTTCACAGATCCCAATTCTTCATCACTCTCATCGTCTGAATATTCTTTTGGAATTGTCTTTGCTAACTCAGTTGGGGACTTGGGTTTCTCAACAGATTTTACTGCATCTGTAGGCAGCTTGACAACATCTTTTAGTTGTATATCAAGAGGCTCCCGAGTCTCACTGACAGAAGTAATTTTACTTGTAGTCACAGAAACTGGTACCAGAGGTGTGGTGGAGGGAAGGGTCTTATTTTGGGGCTTATCGAAACTTGTCTCTTCATCGCTTTCGTCGTCAGAATAGTCCTTTGGAGATTGCTTAGATGCATCAATAGGAGACTTGGGCTTCTCATCTAATTTAAGTTGTGGCTTATTGTCTTTTATGTCAGTAATTGGTTTTGGAATATCGTCAGATTTTTGAATAGGTTTGTCTGCAATTGGCAAAAGAGGAGTGGTTGAAGGAATAGGTTTTTCTTGTGGCTTCACATATCCCAATTCTTCATCACTCTCATCGTCTGAATATTCTTTTGGAATTGTCTTTGCTAACTCAGTTGGGGACTTGGGTTTCTCAACAGATTTTACTGCATCTGTAGGCAGCTTGACAACATCTTTGATTTGTATATCAACAGACTCCCGAATCTCACCGACAGAAGTAATTTTACTTGTAGTCATAGAAATTGGTACCAGAGTTGTGGTGGAGGGAAGGGTCTTATCTTGAGGCTTTTGGAAACTTGACTCTTCATCGCTTTCATCGTCAGAATAGTCCTTTGGAGTTTGCTTAGATGCATCAATAGGAGACTTGGGCTTCTCATCTAATTTAGGTTGTGGCTTATCGTCTTTTACGTCAGTAATTGGTTTTGGAATATCGTCAGATTTTTGAATAGGTTTGTCTGCAATTGGCAGAAGAGGAATGGTTGAAGGAATGGGTTTTTCTTGTGGCTTCACATATCCCAATTCTTCATCACTCTCATCGTCTGAATATTCTTTTGGAATTGTCTTTGCTAACTCAGTTGGGGACTTGGGTTTCTCAACAGATTTTACTGCATTTGTAGGCAGCTTGACAACATCTTTTAGTTGTATATCAACAGACTCCCGAGTCTCACTGACAGAATTAATCTTACTTGTAGTCACAGAAACTGGTACCAGAGGTGTGGTGGAGGGAAGGGTCTTATTTTGGGGCTTATCGAAACTTGTCTCTTCATCGCTTTCGTCGTCAGAATAGTCCTTTGGAGTTTGCTTAGATGCATCCATAGGAGACTTGGGCTTCTCATCTAATTTAAGTTGTGGCTTATCGTCTTTTATGTCAGTAATTGGTTTTGGAATATCGTCAGATTTTTGAATAGGTTTGTCTGCAATTGGCAGAAGAGGAGTGGTTGAAGGAATGGGTTTTTCTTGTGGCTTCACAGAACCCAATTCTTCATCACTCTCATCGTCTGAATATTCTTTTGGAATTGTCTGTGCTAACTCAGTTGGGGACTTGGGTTTCTCAACAGATTTTACTGCATCTGTAGGCAGCTTGACAACATCTTTGATTTGTATATCAACAGACTCCCGAGTCTCACTGACAGAAGTAATTTTACTTGTAGTCATAGAAAGTGGTACCAGAGGTGCGGTGGAGGGAAGGGTCTTATCTTGAGGCTTATCGAAACTTGTCTTTTCATCGCTTTCGTCGTCAGAATAGTCCTTTGGAGTTTGCTTAGATGCATCAATAGGAGACTTGGGCTTCTCATCTAATTTAGGTTGTGGCTTATCGTCTTTTACGTCAGTAATTGGTTTTGGTATATCGTCAGATTTTTGAATAGGTTTGTCTGCAATTGGCAGAAGAGGAGTGGTTGAAGGAATGGGTTTTTCTTGTGGCTTCACAGATCCCAATTCTTCATCACTCTCATCGTCTGAATATTCTTTTGGAATTGTCTTTGCTAGCTCAGTTGGGGACTTGGGTTTCTCAACAGATTTTATTGCATCTGTAGGCAGCTTGACAACATCTTTTAGTTGTATATCAACAGACTCCCGAGTCTCACTGACAGAATTAATCTTACTTGTAGTCACAGAAACTGGTACCAGAGGTGTAGTGGAGGGAAGGGTCTTATTTTGGGGCTTATCGAAACTTGTCTCTTCATCGCTTTCGTCGTCAGAATAGTCCTTTGGAGTTTGCTTAGATGCATCCATAGGAGACTTGGGCTTCTCATCTAATTTAAGTTGTGGCTTATCGTCTTTTATGTCAGTAATTGGTTTTGGAATATCGTCAGATTTTTGAATAGGTTTGTCTGCAATTGGCAGAAGAGGAGTGGTTGAAGGAATGGGTTTTTCTTGTGGCTTCACAGAACCCAATTCTTCATCACTCTCATCGTCTGAATATTCTTTTGGAATTGTCTGTGCTAACTCAGTTGGGGACTTGGGTTTCTCAACAGATTTTACTGCATCTGTAGGCAGCTTGACAACATCTTTGATTTGTATATCAACAGACTCCCGAGTCTCACTGACAGAAGTAATTTTACTTGTAGTCATAGAAAGTGGTACCAGAGGTGTAGTGGAGGGAAGGGTCTTATTTTGGGGCTTATCGAAACTTGTCTCTTCATCGCTTTCGTCGTCAGAATAGTCCTTTGGAGTTTGCTTAGATGCATCAATAGGAGACTTGGGCTTCTCATCTAATTTAAGTTGTGGCTTATCGTCTTTTGTGTCAGTAATTGGTTTTGGAATATCGTCAGATTTTTGAATAGGTTTGTCTGCAATTGGCAGAAGAGGAGTGGTTGAAGGAATGGGTTTTTCTTGTGGCTTCACAGATCCCAATTCTTCATCACTCTCATCGTCTGAATATTCTTTTGGAATTGTCTTTGCTAGCTCAGTTGGGGACTTGGGTTTCTCAACAGATTTTATTGCATCTGTAGGCAGCTTGACAACATCTTTGATTTGTATATCAACAGACTCCCGAATCTCACCGACAGAAGTAATTTTACTTGTAGTCATAGAAATTGGTACCAGAGGTGTGGTGGAGGGAAGGGTCTTATCTTGAGGCTTATCGAAACTTGTCTCTTCATCGCTTTCGTCGTCAGAATAGTCCTTTGGAGTTTGCTTAGATGCATCCATAGGAGACTTGGGCTTCTCATCTAATTTAAGTTGTGGCTTATCGTCTTTTACGTCAGTAATTGGTTTTGGAATATCGTCAGATTTTTGAATAGGTTTGTCTGCAATTGGCAAAAGAGGAGTGGTTGAAGGAATGGGTTTTTCTTGTGGCTTCACAGATCCCAATTCTTCATCACTCTCATCGTCTGAATATTCTTTTGGAATTGTCTTTGCTAGCTCAGTTGGGGACTTGGGTTTCTCAACAGATTTTACTGCATCTGTAGGCAGCTTGACAACATCTTTGATTTGTATATCAACAGACTCCCGAATCTCACCGACAGAAGTAATTTTACTTGTAGTCATAGAAATTGGTACCAGAGGTGTGGTGGAGGGAAGGGTCTTATCTTGAGGCTTATCGAAACTTGTCTCTTCATCGCTTTCGTCGTCAGAATAGTCCTTTGGAGTTTGCTTAGATGCATCCATAGGAGACTTGGGCTTCTCATCTAATTTAAGTTGTGGCTTATCGTCTTTTACGTCAGTAATTGGTTTTGGAATATCGTCAGATTTTTGAATAGGTTTGTCTGCAATTGGCAAAAGAGGAGTGGTTGAAGGAATGGGTTTTTCTTGTGGCTTCACAGATCCCAATTCTTCATCACTCTCATCGTCTGAATATTCTTTTGGAATTGTCTTTGCTAGCTCAGTTGGGGACTTGGGTTTCTCAACAGATTTTACTGCATCTGTAGGCAGCTTGACAACATCTTTGATTTGTATATCAACAGACTCCCGAGTCTCACTGACAGAAGTAATTTTACTTGTAGTCATAGAAAGTGGTACCTGAGGTGTAGTGGAGGGAAGGGTCTTATTTTGGGGCTTATCGAAACTTGTCTCTTCATCGCTTTCGTCGTCAGAATAGTCCTTTGGAGTTTGCTTAGATGCATCAATAGGAGACTTGGGCTTCTCATCTAATTTAGGTTGTGGCTTATCGTCTTTTACGTCAGTAATTGGTTTTGGAATATCGTCAGATTTTTGAATAGGTTTGTCTGCAATTGGCAGAAGAGGAGTGGTTGAAGGAATGGGTTTTTCTTGTGGCTTCACAGATCCCAATTCTTCATCACTCTCATCGTCTGAATATTCTTTTGGAATTGTCTTTGCTAGCTCAGTTGGGGACTTGGGTTTCTCAACAGATTTTATTGCATCTGTAGGCAGCTTGACAACATCTTTGATTTGTATATCAACAGACTCCCGAATCTCTCCGACAGAAGTAATTTTACTTGTAGTCATAGAAATTGGTACCAGAGGTGTGGTGGAGGGAAGGGTCTTATCTTGAGGCTTATCGAAACTTGTCTCTTCATCGCTTTCGTCGTCAGAATAGTCCTTTGGAGTTTGCTTAGATGCATCCATAGGAGACTTGGGCTTCTCATCTAATTTAAGTTGTGGCTTATCGTCTTTTACGTCAGTAATTGGTTTTGGAATATCGTCAGATTTTTGAATAGGTTTGTCTGCAATTGGCAAAAGAGGAGTGGTTGAAGGAATGGGTTTTTCTTGTGGCTTCACAGATCCCAATTCTTCATCACTCTCATCGTCTGAATATTGTTTTGGAATTGTCTTTGCTAACTCAGTTGGGGACTTGGGTTTTTCAACAGATTTTACTGCATCTATAGGCAGCTTGACAACATCTTTGATTTGTATATCAACAGACTCCCGAATCTCACCGACAGAAGTAATTTTACTTGTAGTCATAGAAATTGGTACCAGAGGTGTGGTGGAGGGAAGGGTCTTATCTTGAGGCTTATCGAAACTTGTCTCTTCATCGCTTTCGTCGTCAGAATAGTCCTTTGGAGTTTGCTTAGATGCATCCATAGGAGACTTGGGCTTCTCATCTAATTTAGGTTTTGGCTTATCGTCTTTTACGTCAGTAATTGGTTTTGGAATATCGTCAGATTTTTGAATAGGTTTGTCTGCAATTGGCAAAAGAGGAGTGGTTGAAGGAATGGGTTTTTCTTGTGGCTTCACAGATCCCAATTCTTCATCACTCTCATCGTCTGAATATTGTTTTGGAATTGTCTTTGCTAACTTAGTTGGGGACTTGGGTTTTTCAGATTTTACGGCATCTGTAGGTAGCTTGACAACATCTTTGATTTGTATATCAACAGACTCCCGAGTCTCACTGACAGAAGTAATTTTACGTGTAGTCATAGAAAGTGGTACCAGAGGTGTAGTGGAGGGAAGGGTCTTATCTTGAGGCTTTTGGAAACTTGACTCTTCATCGCTTTCGTCGTCAGAATAGTCCTTTGGAGTTTGCTTAGATGCATCCATAGGAGACTTGGGCTTCTCATCAAATTTAAGTTGTGGCTTATCGTCTTTTACGTCAGTAATTGGTTTTGGAATATCGTCAGATTTTTGAATAGGTTTGTCTGCAATTGGCAAAAGAGGAGTGGTTGAAGGAATGGGTTTTTCTTGTGGCTTCACAGATCCCAATTCTTCATCACTCTCATCGTCTGAATATTCTTTTGGAATTGTCTTTGCTAGCTCAGTTGGGGACTTGGGTTTCTCAACAGATTTTACTGCATCTGTAGGCAGCTTGACAACATCTTTGATTTGTATATCAACAGACTCCCGAGTCTCACTGACAGAAGTAATTTTACTTGTAGTCATAGAAAGTGGTACCTGAGGTGTAGTGGAGGGAAGGGTCTTATTTTGGGGCTTATCGAAACTTGTCTCTTCATCGCTTTCGTCGTCAGAATAGTCCTTTGGAGTTTGCTTAGATGCATCAATAGGAGACTTGGGCTTCTCATCTAATTTAAGTTGTGGCTTATCGTCTTTTATGTCAGTAATTGGTTTTGGAATATCGTCAGATTTTTGAATAGGTTTGTCTGCAATTGGCAGAAGAGGAGTGGTTGAAGGAATGGGTTTTTCTTGTGGCTTCACAGATCCCAATTCTTCATCACTCTCATCGTCTGAATATTCTTTTGGAATTGTCTTTGCTAGCTCAGTTGGGGACTTGGGTTTCTCAACAGATTTTATTGCATCTGTAGGCAGCTTGACAACATCTTTGATTTGTATATCAACAGACTCCCGAATCTCACCGACAGAAGTAATTTTACTTGTAGTCATAGAAATTGGTACCAGAGGTGTGGTGGAGGGAAGGGTCTTATCTTGAGGCTTATCGAAACTTGTCTCTTCATCGTTTTCGTCGTCAGAATAGTCCTTTGGAGTTTGCTTAGATGCATCCATAGGAGACTTGGGCTTCTCATCTAATTTAAGTTGTGGCTTATCGTCTTTTACGTCAGTAATTGGTTTTGGAATATCGTCAGATTTTTGAATAGGTTTGTCTGCAATTGGCAGAAGAGGAGTGGTTGAAGGAATGGGTTTTTCTTGTGGCTTCACAGATCCCAATTCTTCATCACTCTCATCGTCTGAATATTCTTTTGGAATTGTCTTTGCTAGCTCAGTTGGGGACTTGGGTTTCTCAACAGATTTTACTGCATCTGTAGGCAGCTTGACAACATCTTTGATTTGTATATCAACAGACTCCCGAGTCTCACTGACAGAAGTAATTTTACTTGTAGTCATAGAAATTGGTACCAGAGGTGTGGTGGAGGGAAGGGTCTTATCTTGAGGCTTATCGAAACTTGTCTTTTCATCGCTTTCGACGTCAGAATAGTCCTTTGGAGTTTGCTTAGATGCATCCATAGGAGACTTGGGCTTCTCATCTAATTTAGGTTGTGGCTTATCGTCTTTTACGTCAGTAATTGGTTTTGGAATATAGTCAGATTTTTGAATAGGTTTGTCTGCAATTGGCAGAAGAGGAGTGGTTGAAGGAATGGGTTTTTCTTGTGGCTTCACAGATCCCAATTCTTCATCACTCTCATCGTCTGAATATTCTTTTGGAATTGTCTTTGCTAGCTCAGTTGGGGACTTGGGTTTCTCAACAGATTTTATTGCATCTGTAGGCAGCTTGACAACATCTTTGATTTGTATATCAACAGACTCCCGAATCTCACCGACAGAAGTAATTTTACTTGTAGTCATAGAAATTGGTACCAGAGGTGTGGTGGAGGGAAGGGTCTTATCTTGAGGCTTATCGAAACTTGTCTCTTCATCGCTTTCGTCGTCAGAATAGTCCTTTGGAGTTTGCTTAGATGCATCCATAGGAGACTTGGGCTTCTCATCTAATTTAGGTTTTGGCTTATCGTCTTTTACGTCAGTAATTGGTTTTGGAATATCGTCAGATTTTTGAATAGGTTTGTCTGCAATTGGCAAAAGAGGAGTGGTTGAAGGAATGGGTTTTTCTTGTGGCTTCACAGATCCCAATTCTTCATCACTCTCATCGTCTGAATATTCTTTTGGAATTGTCTTTGCTAATTCAGTTGGGGACTTGGGTTTTTCAACAGATTTTACTGCATCTATAGGCAGCTTGACAACATCGTTGATTTGTATATCAACGGACTCCCGAGTCTCACTGACAGAAGTAATTTTACTTGTAGTCATAGAAAGTGGTACCAGAGGTGTGGTGGAGGGAAGGGTCTTATCTTGAGGCTTATCGAAACTTGTCTTTTCATCGCTTTCGTCGTCAGAATAGTCCTTTGGAGTTTGCTTAGATGCATCAATAGGAGACTTGGGCTTCTCATCTAATTTAGGTTGTGGCTTATCGTCTTTTACGTCAGTAATTGGTTTTGGTATATCGTCAGATTTTTGAATAGGTTTGTCTGCAATTGGCAGAAGAGGAGTGGTTGAAGGAATGGGTTTTTCTTGTGGCTTCACAGATCCCAATTCTTCATCACTCTCATCGTCTGAATATTGTTTTGGAATCGTCTTTGCTAGCTCAGTTGGGGACTTGGGTTTCTCAACAGATTTTATTGCATCTGTAGGCAGCTTGACAACATCTTTGATTTGTATATCAACAGACTCCCGAATCTCACCGACAGAAGTAATTTTACTTGTAGTCATAGAAATTGGTACCAGAGGTGTGGTGGAGGGAAGGGTCTTATCTTGAGGCTTATCGAAACTTGTCTTTTCATCGCTTTCGTCGTCAGAATAGTCCTTTGGAGTTTGCTTAGATGCATCAATAGGAGACTTGGGCTTCTCATCTAATTTAGGTTGTGGCTTATCGTCTTTTACGTCAGTAATTGGTTTTGGTATATCGTCAGATTTTTGAATAGGTTTGTCTGCAATTGGCAGAAGAGGAGTGGTTGAAGGAATGGGTTTTTCTTGTGGCTTCACAGATCCCAATTCTTCATCACTCTCATCGTCTGAATATTGTTTTGGAATCGTCTTTGCTAGCTCAGTTGGGGACTTGGGTTTCTCAACAGATTTTATTGCATCTGTAGGCAGCTTGACAACATCTTTGATTTGTATATCAACAGACTCCCGAATCTCACCGACAGAAGTAATTTTACTTGTAGTCATAGAAATTGGTACCAGAGGTGTGGTGGAGGGAAGGGTCTTATCTTGAGGCTTATCGAAACTTGTCTTTTCATCGCTTTCGTCGTCAGAATAGTCCTTTGGAGTTTGCTTAGATGCATCAATAGGAGACTTGGGCTTCTCATCTAATTTAGGTTGTGGCTTATCGTCTTTTACGTCAGTAATTGGTTTTGGTATATCGTCAGATTTTTGAATAGGTTTGTCTGCAATTGGCAGAAGAGGAGTGGTTGAAGGAATGGGTTTTTCTTGTGGCTTCACAGATCCCAATTCTTCATCACTCTCATCGTCTGAATATTCTTTTGGAATTGTCTTTGCTAGCTCAGTTGGGGACTTGGGTTTCTCAACAGATTTTACTGCATCTGTAGGCAGCTTGACAACATCTTTGATTTGTATATCAACAGACTCCCGAGTCTCACTGACAGAAGTAATTTTACTTGTAGTCATAGATATGGGTACCAGAGGTGTGGTGGAGGGAAGGGTCTTATCTTGAGGCTTTTGGAAACTTGACTCTTCATCGCTTTCGTCGTCAGAATAGTCCTTTGGAGTTTGCTTAGATGCATCCATAGGAGACTTGGGCTTCTCATCTAATTTAAGTTGTGGCTTATCGTCTTTTACGTCAGTAATTGGTTTTGGAATATCGTCAGATTTTTGAATAGGTTTGTCTGCAATTGGCAGAAGAGGAGTGGTTGAAGGAATGGGTTTTTCTTGTGGCTTCACAGATCCCAATTGTTCATCACTCTCATCGTCTGAATAACCTTTTGGAATTGTCTTTGCTAGCTCACTTGGGGACTTGGGTTTCTCAACAGATTTTACTGCATCTGTAGGCAGCTTGACAACATCTTTGATTTGTATATCAACAGACTCCCGAGTCTCACTGACAGAAGTAATTTTACTTGTAGTCATAGAAATTGGTACCAGAGATGTGGTGGAGGGAAGGGTCTTATCTTGAGGCTTATCGAAACTTGACTCTTCATCGCTTTCGTCGTCAGAATAGTCCTTTGGAGTTTGCTTAGATGCATCAATAGGAGACTTGGGCTTCTCATATAATTTAAGTTGTGGCTTATCGTCTTTTACGTCAGTAATTGGTTTTGGTATATCGTCAGATTTTTGAATAGGTTTGTCTGCAATTGGCAGAAGAGGAGTGGTTGAAGGAATGGGTTTTTCTTGTGGCTTCACAGATCCCAATTCTTCATCACTCTCATCGTCTGAATATTGTTTTGGAATTGTCTTTGCTAGCTCAGTTGGGGACTTGGGATTCTCAACAGATTTTATTGCATCTGTAGGCAGCTTGACAACATCTTTGATTTGTATATCAACAGACTCCCGAATCTCACCGACAGAAGTAATTTTACTTGTAGTCATAGAAATTGGTACCAGAGGTGTGGTGGAGGGAAGGGTCTTATCTTGAGGCTTATCGAAACTTGTCTCTTCATCGCTTTCGTCGTCAGAATAGTCCTTTGGAGTTTGCTTAGATGCATCCATAGGAGACTTGGGCTTCTCATCTAATTTAAGTTGTGGCTTATCGTCTTTTACGTCAGTAATTGGTTTTGGAATATCGTCAGATTTTTGAATAGGTTTGTCTGCAATTGGCAAAAGAAGAGTGGTTGAAGGAATGGGTTTTTCTTGTGGCTTCACAGATCCCAATTCTTCATCACTCTCATCGTCTGAATATTCTTTTGGAATTGTCTTTGCTAACTCAGTTGGGGACTTGGGTTTTTCAACAGATTTTACTGCATCTATAGGCAGCTTGACAACATCGTTGATTTGTATATCAACGGACTCCCGAGTCTCACTGACAGAAGTAATTTTACTTGTAGTCATAGAAATTGGTACCAGAGGTGTGGTGGAGGGAAGGGTCTTATCTTGAGGCTTATCGAAACTTGTCTCTTCATCGCTTTCGTCGTCAGAATAGTCCTTTGGAGTTTGCTTAGATGCATCAATAGGAGACTTGGGCTTCTCATCTAATTTAGGTTGTGGCTTATCGTCTTTTACGTCAGTAATTGGTTTTGGTATATCGTCAGATTTTTGAATAGGTTTGTCTGCAATTGGCAGAAGAGGAGTGGTTGAAGGAATGGGTTTTTCTTGTGGCTTCACAGATCCCAATTCTTCATCACTCTCATCGTCTGAATATTCTTTTGGAATTGTCTTTGCTAACTCAGTTGGGGACTTGGGTTTTTCAACAGATTTTACTGCATCTATAGGCAGCTTGACAACATCGTTGATTTGTATATCAACGGACTCCCGAGTCTCACTGACAGAAGTAATTTTACTTGTAGTCATAGAAACTGGTACCAGAGGTGTGGTGGAGGGAAGGGTCTTATCTTGAGGCTTATCGAAACTTGTCTTTTCATCGCTTTCGTCGTCAGAATAGTCCTTTGGAGTTTGCTTAGATGCATCAATAGGAGACTTGGGCTTCTCATCTAATTTAGGTTGTGGCTTATCGTCTTTTACGTCAGTAATTGGTTTTGGTATATCGTCAGATTTTTTAATAGGTTTGTCTGCAATTGGCAGAAGAGGAGTGGTTGAAGGAATGGGTTTTTCTTGTGGCTTCACAGATCCCAATTCTTCATCACTCTCATCGTCTGAATATTCTTTTGGAATCGTCTTTGCTAGCTCAGTTGGGGACTTGGGTTTCTCAACAGATTTTATTGCATCTGTAGGCAGCTTGACAACATCTTTGATTTGTATATCAACAGACTCCCGAATCTCACCGACAGAAGTAATTTTACTTGTAGTCATAGAAATTGGTACCAGAGGTGTGGTGGAGGGAAGGGTCTTATCTTGAGGCTTATCGAAACTTGTCTTTTCATCGCTTTCGTCGTCAGAATAGTCCTTTGGAGTTTGCTTAGATGCATCAATAGGAGACTTGGGCTTCTCATCTAATTTAGGTTGCGGCTTATCGTCTTTTATGTCAGTAATTGGTTTTGGTATATCGTCAGATTTTTGAATAGGTTTGTCTGCAATTGGCAGAAGAGGAGTGGTTGAAGGAATGGGTTTTTCTTGTGGCTTCACAGATCCCAATTCTTCATCAGTCTCATCGTCTGAATATTCTTTTGGAATTGTCTTTGCTAACTCAGTTGGGGACTTGGGTTTCTCAACAGATTTTACTGCATCTGTAGGCAGCTTGACAACATCTTTGATTTGTATATCAACAGACTCCCGAATCTCACCGACAGAAGTAATTTTACTTGTAGTCATAGAAATTGGTACCAGAGGTGTGGTGGAGGGAAGGGTCTTATCTTGAGGCTTATCGAAACTTGACTCTTCATCGCTTTCGTCGTCAGAATAGTCCTTTGGAGTTTGTTTAGATGCATCCATAGGAGACTTGGGCTTCTCATCTAATTTAGGTTTTGGCTTATCGTCTTTTACGTCAGTAATTGGTTTTGAAATATCGTCAGATTTTTGAATAGGTTTGTCTGCAATTGGCAGAAGAGGAGTGGTTGAAGGAATGGGTTTTTCTTGTGGCTTCACAGATCCCAATTCTTCATCACTCTCATCGTCTGAATATTCTTTTGGAATTGTCTTTGCTAACTCAGTTGGGGACTTGGGTTTCTCAACAGATTTTACTGCATCTGTAGGCAGCTTGACAACATCTTTTAGTTGTATATCAACAGACTCCCGAGTCTCACTGACAGAAGTAATCTTACTTGTAGTCACAGAAGCTGGTACCAGAGGTGTGGTGGAGGGAAGGGTCCTATCTCGAGGCTTATCGAAACTTGTCTCTTCATCGCTTTCGTCGTCAGAATAGTCCTTTGGAGTTTGTTTAGATGCATCCATAGGAGACTTGGGCTTCTCATCTAATTTAGGTTGTGGCTTATCGTCTTTTACGTCAGTAATTGGTTTTGAAATATCGTCAGATTTTTGAATAGGTTTGTCTGCAATTGGCAGAAGAGGAGTGGTTGAAGGAATGGGTTTTTCTTGTGGCTTCACAGATCCCAATTCTTCATCACTCTCATCGTCTGAATATTCTTTTGGAATCGTCTTTGCTAGCTCAGTTGGGGACTTGGGTTTCTCAACAGATTTTATTGCATCTGTAGGCAGCTTGACAACATCTTTGATTTGTATATCAACGGAATCTCGTATCTCACTGACAGAAGTAATTTTACTTGTAGTCATAGAAAGTGGTACCAGAGGTGTAGTGGAGGGAAGGGTCTTATCTTGAAGCTTAGCAAAACTTGACTCTTCATCGCTTTCGTCGTCAGAATAGTCCTTTGGAGTTTGCTTAGATGCATCCATAGGAGACTTGGGCTTCTCATCTAATTTAGGTTTTGGCTTATCGTCTTTTACGTCAGTAATTGGTTTTGGAATATCGTCAGATTTTTGAATAGGTTTGTCTGCAATTGGCAGAAGAGGAATGGTTGAAGAAATGGGTTTTTCTTGTGGCTTCACAGATCCCAATTCTTCATCACTCTCATCTTCAGAATATTCTTTTGGAATTGTCTTTGCTAACTCAGTTGGGGACTTGGGTTTCTCAACAGATTTTACTGCATCTGTCTGCAGCTTGATAACATCTTTGATTTGTATATCAACAGACTCCCGAGTCTCACTGACAGAAGTAATTTTACTTGTAGTCATAGAAAGTGGTACCAGAGGTGTAGTGGAGGGAAGGGTCTTATCTTGAGGCTTTTGGAAACTTGACTCTTCATCGCTTTCGTCGTCAGAATAGTCCTTTGGAGTTTGCTTAGATGCATCCATAGGAGACTTGGGCTTCTCATCTAATTTAAGTTGTGGCTTATCGTCTTTTACGTCAGTAATTGGTTTTGGAATATCGTCAGATTTTTGAATAGGTTTGTCTGCAATTGGCAGAAGAGGAGTGGTTGAAGAAATGGGTTTTTCTTGTGGCTTCACAGATCCCAATTCTTCATCACTCTCATCGTCAGAATATTCTTTTGGAATTATCTTTGCTAACTCAGTTGGGGACTTGGGTTTCTCAACAGATTTTACTGCATCTGTAGGCAGCTTGACAACATCTTTGATTTGTATATCAACAGACTCCCGAGTCTCACTGACAGAAGTAATTTTACTTGTAGTCATAGAAATTGGTACCAGAGGAGTGGTGGAAGGAAGTTTTGTATCTTGAGGCTTAAAAGAGTCCTTCTGTTCAGAAGTTTGCTTAGATGCATCAATAGGAGACTTCGGCCTGTCATCTATGTGTTGCTGTGGTTTATCTTGTTTAATTTCGGAGGTGTTTTTATCTGTGTTCTGGATCTCTGTTTTGGTTTTTGATAATAGCTCGGATGTTAATTTGTCTTCGCATTCTATTGCATTTTTTGAAAGCTTTCCCTTTTCGGTCTTATATATTCCTTCCGACTCTAATAATCTTGTGTCGCTCACATAAATAGATTTTAGCGGACTTTTTTCTATATTTGATAGTAATTTTATCTTGTTCAGCTTCTCATCATGATCAATCTCTTCGTCACTTTCACTCTCATGTGCCTTAATGTTAGGTGTATCAGATGGAAAAATTGGTTTAAAATCAATTTGTTTTAGGGTTTGTGCCGTATCGGCTGAAGTTTTTAATGATATATCAATTTCATGGGTTGGAAACTTATCTAAAAACTGTTTTTCCTTTTTAGTTTTATCAGTCTGTGGTTTCGGTCGGCTCTCTTCTAAAATTAGTTTACTTAGTTTTCTTTCGTATTCAGATGCAACATTTATGAATTCTTTTGTGTCCTGAATGTCAGATTTTGAAATTGAATGCAATCGCTCAACCGTGTGTGCCAGTTTTGGAAATACTACTTCATTATTGTGCTTAGTTAATTCTATTGGAAACTCTTGCTTATCACATTGCTTTGATAAAATATAATCACTTTCGGGTGCCTGTTTAATACTTTCGGCTAAATTGTATTTAGTTCTTTCATCTAAAAGGAACTTAGCAGTAATTGATTTAATATCGTTCGATTGTAAACTGTCTTCACTATCTGGTTCCCTATGGAACTCTTTCGCCATATCAGAAACTTTACGCTTTGAGCATATCTTTTCGCAAGCTACTTCAAGGTTTTCAACACTCGGGCTTGTTTTATCCATATGGAGCACCGGCGAAACTACCTTCTGTTCAGGAGCACGGATTGCACCCAGATTTTCTAGAACCAAGTCAGTTTCGCTTAAAATCTGTTGTTCTATCGTGGATAAATCAGGCTTGCGATCTACTGTTTCACGCTTACGTGGACTAAAAGGTGTAACATCTAAGCTCGTTGAGGTATACCTACGTTCAATGTCTTGGACAACTTCTTTTACTTTTGGCAATGTCTCTAATATATTTTCCTTACTTACTAAGTCTTTCGGTAAAATGCTGCCAGGTACCTGTTCTACTTGCCTATTTTTATCTACTACCTGCTCATCCAAAGTCTTTTGCGTTTCATTTAAGTCTTCTGCCACCACAAAGGCCTTTCGCTTCTCACAAATCTTTTCGCACACCTCTTCTTCAATTTGCGCCATACCAATTGCTCCCCGCTCCATAGCCACAACAGGTGAACGCTTAACAACTTCGGTAGGTGGCTCGCATCTAGTTAACTTATCTAGTGCGAGATCTGCAGCAGTTAGTATCTGTTTCTCTACCTCAGAGATGTTCGGCTCTTTATGTTCCTGATCTGTTGCTCGCTTATGTACTGGAAATGGAATAGCCTCAACTTCAGTACCGCTTATCTTATTCTCAATGCTCTGGACCACATCTTTAACAACTGTCACTTGATCGCCTATGTACTTGGGTGGTGCGCTCTGTTGTGTGGCATTGGATTCCAAGGATTCCGTACTGCCATAGCTCTCCAAGCGCAATATCTTTCGCCTCACATCACCACAGCCCATGATCTGCTCTAAGTATTCCCTATCGCCAGCATCACGCTGGCCATCATCCAGCTCCGTTTGTTTCTTTGGATGATCGATTGGTTTTGCAGTTAAATCTACTTTGGTGCGTTCTACTTGCGTAGTCAGAGTCGTCGTTGTTGTTGTTGTGGTCGTTGTCTTCGGAGTTGGACTACTTGCACTCATTTCTGTAAATGAGGTAGTGTCTTGTGAGTATGGTTTCTGTATAGTGGGGGGAGCTGCCATTCTATGTAGCAGCTTATCAGTTTCATCTGTACTTGTAAATGTTTCGGTTTTTACATTATGAACACTGAAGTGCTCTGTTTGAGGCGTTCCAGGTGGGGTGGCGCAATATTTTTAAGAAGTAGAAACAAGGCAATATTTAGACAGTTAAACACCTATTACAAACAAACCAGACTTATATGGTGGGTTAGTTTATATACACTGTGCAATTGATTGCATGACTACAAGCTTGTACGCCATAAAAGAACCCAGCAGCAGGCACAAACATGCAATTTGTTGTACGGTATAAGTAAATGCGCTTATTATTACATATGTATTCAGTTAGTTGATAAAGCAGAACAGAATGCGTCTCGATAGACAGATAGAATTAAATGCCAGTCGAGCATTTCTTATTATGTACTATGCTCTGCCATGTAAGTCTAGAGTATGGTCTATATGAAGTCGTGGATTCCTTGCCCATTTGCTGCTCTGACATCATTTTGAAATTGGACTCAACTTGAAATTTTCATTAATTACGTTTGCATATTTTTTCACAAGAATATTTAAGCAATTGTTGTATGTTTTAGATTTTGCATTCATTTTGGAGTTTGGAAACAAACTTAAAAAGACAAAATTAGCAAACTACTGCAAGAATAATGATACCACGACATCATATGTCACATACGATACGATGCAGCCTTCGAATTAATCAGGCTCAATAGTATAGCAGGTATTTATTGTTGATGTTTTTGTTTTCAATCTAACTTTTACATTTACAGATACATCATACATTATACATAGTATATAGCCAATTGGGATAAGGAAGCGCGTTAGGAGTGCATTAATGTGTATTTGTTGTAAAAGCCGCAAATGCAAAAAATGTAAAAAATCTATAAACTAAACATAGATTACGATTTATGCATGTTTACATAACGGCTACTGTGATGCTATTTTTTTATTTTTGATGTTAATTGTATGTTTTAATATTCAATTAGATTTTCTTTTACTAAACATTTAGTTAAGATATTCGTGGTTTTGAGATGACAGAACGAGAGAGAGAGAGAGTACATATGCTTTTTCGTTAAGGACTCACAGATATTACGAAAAGCAAACAGAACATAATCAAATAAATGATAAAATTATTGGAAACTTAAAGCCATGGCGGATATAGATATCGAAATTGGAATTGAAGTGCTAAATGCGGCAGTTTGGTTGGGATCGAAATGCGAAATGAGATCACAATGGACTTGGATCTATTGTTTTCCATATATAATTTTATTTGGTCATTCAACTCATTTCAGATCACAACACACATTACGATTGACAAATGAATCTATATAAATTTCGAAAAGTTCGAAAATATCGAAAATTTGAGTGTTTATCTTAATGAAAAAAATCTTATAGTACATTGTTTATATGTTGTATGTTATGTACACTAGTTATATTGGCTTAACTTGTTTTTGTACTTATTCATTTGTATTTGAAATGTTTGAATTGAAATTGAATCAATTATTGTAGCTTGCAGTATTTGACAGTAAAACATAAACTAGATTGCATAAATAATTGCTGAAAAATTGCAAACGTAATTGTCGTTTTATATTCGATCATAAAATAAACAATTATGGTTCATTATTATTGTTGCTGGATGTACAAAAATATTTATATTATACTCTATAAAGTGTGGGAGAGAGAGAGACCTATTAGCGATACCCATCTTATATGCTTAGAACTTTTCTAATTGCAACTTTTCAAATTTGCTTTTTTCAGAACTTACCATAAAATTACAATACTTAAAGTTACTTTAGTGTTTGGGTATTGAGTTTTATAAAGTTTTGAGTGTAGTTTAAACTAGTTTTGTTTTGTATTCAAGTTAATTTAAGATGTTATCAATGCATTGAATAAACCACAAACAACAACTCAACGCTACAATGTTCGATTACTACTCGTTAAATTGAAACGCACAAAGAAACACAAAACAAATTAGGCCACAATATAGTTGAGAGCTTTGGCTTGGCCAGAAGGCAGCAGATAGAAGACAGCGCGTCTATAGGAAAATCGGCTACGTATTACCGTCGCGTGTACTTGGGCAAATGCAAATGTGTAACTAAATCTGCGAACAAATGTACGCTCACTGTTTAACTACGCCAAAATGAACGAAACAAATTAAATTAAGTATACGCCAGCGCGTACCATTCGACGGCCTGCGCAGTGACATAACAAACGACACCTACCCCAAAACTACGAGCAGTTATATTATATTATATTAGATATAAGATAATACATACATATTTAGATAAGTCTAACTAGAGCTAACTAGACGAAATAATAGGTTGTATATTGGAAACTTTTATGATTTAAGCTTAAACTTGAATGTACTGCATTGCCCTTTCCCCTGAATATTTACCCAAAAAATGCAATTGCTTTTTATCGATTCGAACATTTTGTGTTGACATTGTCAATTTTGAATGTTAGTCAACCACAGCGGTTGCAGCGGCGCCAGACACTAGCTGAACTATAAGGGATTTTCTCTTGTTTGTGTTTTCCTCATTTTCCCGACCTTAGACTTTAGGTAATTGGATTAGCTATAGTACTGCGACGTTACAACGGTATTTCAGCGGTATTTTCTTGAAGAGCTTTTGTCACCATCTGCTGCTGCTGGCCAAACGCCACTCGGTGAGCTTCAATTTGAGTTAGTGAATTGCGAATTATGGTTTCTTCACATACAGACTTTTTTGATTAAGATATACACACTAGTAGTTTGTTGCTTGATGCTTTTACGACTATTTATTGTTAACAATGAACTTGTTTCGTTTCCATTGAATCGTTGATAGTTTTAATGAATGGTAGTTTGCATACAAAAAGCCTTTGGATTTGAATTCAAAACGAAATGAGTTCAACATACAAAACAAGAGGAAATACCAAATTATAAGTTGTACTAATGAAAATAGAAAACAAAGACACTACAAAAGGCTCAGAAATCATAGGGAAAACAGAAACCAAAAAACAAGGGGTGTTACGAGTTCACTTTCTTATACCAAAAAGGCAAACAAAAAACGTTGGTAAGTCAATTTACATAACAAATACGTTAATTGCATAGAGTAGAGGCAGCACTTACCAACTGTGGAAATGGCAGCGACGCGTTCGAACGTCGACTCTGTGGTCGTGTGCAAAGTGGTCACAGTGTCGGCTAAATAATCTATATATATAGTAAGGAATCACATCAAATAGTGCAATCAATCAGATGTTAATTTACTACAAATTTACCATGCTCTAGATTGCCCAGGTCGGATTGCTCATTCTGCTTCTCGGTTTTGGCATCACTCGGTGTTGGTGGAGGAGTTTGGGAATATGGTATGTCGCTCGCTGAAAGTATAAGTCAATTAGGTATATATTATGGTTTATATCAAAATCTTTTGTATACGCACCTATCTGTTTGAGTTCATCTGTCATTTCAATTAAACCCTCGCTCATCTTTTTGGTAATGGTCTCACCGACATATTTGCAGAACTCCGCATCGGTCAGCGATTTGCGTGGTTCAATGGACAGCGGTGCAGAGAGTCCTTCTTCTTTGAGGACATCGCTCAATGGCACTGTGGCCCGCTTATCGAACGTATCGCTATCATGTTCTGACATTGCTTTAGGTATACTAGGCTGCTGAGCTTGTTGCTCCATCGCTAGAAAATCGGCAGTCAGCTTGCGTGCGGCAAATGGTGAAACTTCGCCAATTGGTGCAGCAGACTCGATGCCATCTCCTGCCACGATGTTCGTCTCGGGCTCTACGACTGTGGTTTTAGGTTCCTTGTCAGTGGTAGTTTTTATCTCAGTTATGACTGTTGGTTCCTGCGCAGCAAGTTTTGTCTGCATCACTTCTGGCAAAATGGTTGTTTCAGCGATAATCTTTGGAGACTGAGCCTGGGGCTGAGGCTGCGACTGAGGCTGCGACTGAGGCTGCGACTGAGGCTGAGTTTGTTGCTCCATCTTCAAAAAGTCTGCGGTAAGCTGACGTTCGTTTAGTGGAGCTGGCTTCTGCTGTTGGCTGCTTGCCACCCCAGCTGGTTTCACTGTTTCCTCGACTATTGACTTTCTTGGTTCTACAACAGGTATTTTACTGGCTGGCGGTGCTGCTTTTACAGATATCACGGATTCTGGCTCGGAAGCTGTTGATGTCTGGCTGGACTCGATCAGCGACTCGGGTGCACTTCGCAGGCTGGGCAGCTGGCTTTGCTGTTCCATACTCAGGAAATCATTGGTTTTCTGAAGTGTATCAAAGACAATGTGCTCCTCGATTTTGTGGAATGTCTCGATAACACCAGCTACTTTTTCTGCTACTTTATCTTCCTTTTTGGCTGATTCGTGCAGTTCTTGCTGAGCTGTAACCTGAGGTTCCACCTTTTTTCCAGCGAGTCCCTCTACCTTATCAGCCACCTCTGCTGGCTTGTCGGTTTTGATTATCTTTTCTTCGATCTTGTGGAATGTGTCGATCAGGTCGGTCAATTTTTCATTCACAGTTTCGGCCTTGGCAGCAACCTCGGGTTGTGGCTTGGGTTGTTCGGCAGCCATTCCAGATGTCATAATCGTTGCAGTGGATACTACAATGTCATCAAAGATTTTCGCCTCCTTGTCAATTGACTTTCTGGGCTCCACCTTCGGTATCTTACTTGCAGCCGGAGCTGCTTTGGGCTCGACTGCCGGCAGCTGTGTCTTTTGCTCAGCCTGCAGAAAATCTTGTGTCAACTTTCGGGCATCCACTTCGGCAATCTTGGCACCTTCTCCGGTCTTGACTGGAATCTTTGAGACTTGTTTCTCAACCTTAGCCTCGACAGGTTTATCGAACTCCGTTTCAGTTGCAGCCCGAGGGGCTGCTGTCGGCTTAAGGGGCTCTTCGCTAGATCGCTTTACAAGCTTGGGTATTTGTGTCTTTGGCTCGCCGCCATGGAAATCGTATCTAACCTTTTTGGCCTCGAAGTCAGCAATTTTCTCCTCAATTTTGGTGCTCTCAATTTCAACTGTTTTGGAAATCTCTTCCCCAGCTGTAACTTTGGTTTCTTGCAGCTGCTTTATGGTCTCGCTGACCTTCGTTGTGTCTTTGGTTAGCTCACTGCTCTTCTCCTTGATTTCTTGTTTGCCACTCTCGAAGGAACTGATTATATTCTCCACTTTCTTGCTAGCAGTTTCAGTAACTTCACTGATGACTTGCTCCACCTCTTTGATGGTTTCCTGAGCAATTGTTGCCACAGGACTGGTCTTTTCCTTGAACTCCTCTGAGAACTTTTCATGAACTGTAGCCGTCGTTTCGGATGGCAGTTGATTACGCTTTTCGAATTCCAAGAAATCCTCGGTCATGTCACGCGCTTCCTGGCGGGTAATAAAGCCCACTCGGCTAGTCGTTGCCGTATCCTTCTTGGCCGTCTTCTCAGCGGAGGTTATGTCCTGGACAATCTTATCAACCTTGTCTGGAGATGGCGGCTCTTCTTCTTCTGAGCTGCGTCCGGAAGTTTTGAGCTTATGTGTCAGCTCCTTATCAAATTCGCTCTTGCTCACTTCAGTGGAATCCATTTTGCCCATCTTCATCTTGATGACCTGCTCAGGCACTGTCGTGGTTTTGATTATGACATTGTCGGCGGGTAGCTGCATAAGAATCTCTGATTCGTGGTGCGCCTTTTTATCCTCAATCAAGCTCTTGCGTTTGATCTCAGTAATCTCTCGTGTAATTTCCTTCTTTTGGGTTGAGGCTGGTATGGAGCGTTCTACCGAGAGACGCTTGACGATTTTCTCTCGGCGTTCGGCAACGGTTCGTTTTGCTGGCTCCTCATCGGACTCAGACTCTTCAACTTCCTTCTCCTCAGCAGAGTATTTGACTTCTTCGCGTTCGTTGATTTGCTGGATTCGCTTACCTAAACGCAAATATGTGCGGGTATTAGTTTTATGCTGTAAATGCCCAATAGTAAATACTCACTTTCTCTGCGGACCAGCTCCTCTATTGACTCGGAGTTCTTCATAAGATCTGCCTCGTCAAACTCTCGCGAATGCGACAATCTGCCACTCTTGCACTTCTTCATGATGTCGTCTCTTCCGATGTTTTTAAGAGCTGTTTCCAGTGCTAGAATATCGTAGTTTGGTTTATCTTTGTACAAGCGAATCATGCTCTGCGCCTGTCGCGCAATACTGTCGGTATTTTGGTTGATGATTTCGTCAATCTCATCGGCTGTTATGCCTATCTCTGGGGCCAATTGTATCCAGTCCTTGCCCAACAAATTGGATAG
Organism: Drosophila mojavensis; assembly: GCF_018153725.1. Taxonomy (NCBI): domain Eukaryota; kingdom Metazoa; phylum Arthropoda; class Insecta; order Diptera; family Drosophilidae; genus Drosophila; species Drosophila mojavensis. The sequence continues at coordinate 9,585,614 of NW_025318899.1, read as the reverse complement.
GTCTACAATGCGTATGTCGCCAATGTAGTGATCGTTCTGATGCTTGCTCAGGCTGAACATCGAGGTGCGATAGGCAGAGGAGACGCGTTCAGAGAATGCTGTTGTCGAATCGGGTATGACAGCCTCTGGCAGGACAATGTTGAGTATGCAGATGGGTTGCTGTGGAGGTTCGCCCTTGGCCACCTTGGGCTCCTTCATGAACAGCGTGCGACCCACAATATCTGCATGCTGATCTTTTACACGCACCGTGAAGGGCAGACGATTCTCGCGGAAGGCCTTGAACTGCAACTGTAATTGATCACCTGACTTGGTAACGGGCACTAGATTGCCAGCCATTTCAATGTATTGTGGTTTGCCTTCGAGCACCTCGACATCACGGCTCTTGGCTACCTCGGTGTATAGCTCATGCTTCTCGAGAGTTTTATCCTCGCGATCGTCGGTCATACAGAAGACGCGCAGCCGTGCCTCGAAAGGCTCAATTTTCTTGGCAAATACCACAAATCTGGCTATGAAGGGCACGTGAATGACTTCCCTATAACGAGCACATGGTTAATATGATCTATATGAGATCTAGCTTTTAATATTCAACTTACTTGTACAGCTCTGTTGCCATTTTGGTGGCATCGGAAATGTTGCGACAATCCATCAGCCAGAAACGGGCAGAAACTGTTGTCGTGAATGATACGCAGTCGTTGACAAATGTCAACGGCGTGGAGCCCGTTACATCCTCCCATTGGGCTCGTGACGGTCCGCCTAATGGGTAATAAGACGTTCAATTTTCAAGCATAGATCAGCGTAAAGGCGATTTGCATAGTCTAAATATGAATAACTCTTTGAAAACTCTACTTATGTCTTATTAGCAGATCATTATGTAATTCGAAAAATTGTTCAACTAAATGAAAATGAAAAAGTTTTTGTCTTTAAAGAGAGAGAAATACGGTAGTGTGTTATAATTACAAAGCAATTGTTTATATGTATTAAAGAGTATTATTGAGAAAAGTATTAAGATGTAAGTTATTTCTAAAAAGTACCGAATATGTATTTAGCGTAAGAGTTATAGAAAAATTAGTAAATTGTTTCTTGTAGTCTGTGTGTCTGTGGCATATCGTATTTATATATATATATATATATGTATAGATTAATGTGATGCTGTGACTGGGATAGGTCTAAGCCTTGTATGGATCAATGTACATGTTATGTATGTGTATGTGTCTATGTATGTGTGTGTGTGTCGCACTTTAGGTTCAAGCATTATAGGCATTTGTTAAATTAAATCTTTGGAAGGCTGTAGCATTTACAGGGATATACAGGTACTAAAGGTACTTGTTACGCTGACTTCGAAGCCATTTTGAAACAACATGCTAAATATGTTTGGAATAATAAAATTGTTAGACTTTTCAATGATAATTAAGTGAGCGTGTTTTACGTGTTCCTTGTATATGTGTAGAAAACAAGAAAAACGAAAACGGAATCAACCGAAACATACAAAATCATAGATATTTAATAAAAAAAAAAAAAAACTTAATAAGATAAGATAAATAAATAGACCTTGACTTGTTTATATACAATAAACAAAATATATTTTGGTTCGTAAAATATATAATATAGAGCTTAATTTCATTAATAGCATAAATTTCTTATTCTTTTCTCCTTCTTTTTATTTGTCTGTGAATATTTTTGATTAATTTTTATTTTTTTCATTTTTCATTTTCTCGGTTTCAGAAAAGTTCTCTTTGGGGCCACAAACAGTTGAAATTCGAAATCGAATAAGTTATTTTTTGAAAACAATTTATATAGATAATATGTGAATATATTCTGCTTTATATTAAACTCAAAAGAATGCATAACAAATCAAATTAAATCTGAACAATCTAATAAAACAACGAAACTACGAATTATCTTAAGTGCATGACATTCCAAATTAAGAATAAAATGGGAACGAAAGATATATGATAAATAAAGACAGTAAAGAAATAATTCAGTTCAAGTCTGGCCTTGATTTAAATTCGGTTTCATTGGCCCAAAGAGCAACTTTAGCAACTTGTTTTATTAGAGACCTATTAACACTTTTTTATTGTTTAATGAAAATGTGCAATTGATATATGTATAGCAAAAACCGCGTGCAGTCAGAAATTTCATTTAAGATATTTGTAATTTATTCTTATTTAGTTAGTTTAGAGAAAGAGAGATAGAGAGAGAGAGAGAGAGAGAGAGCGCAGCAAAAGAGTTGTTTTTGTAGGACAAGCTTAAGAGTTCGAGAAAGTTAGCTTACTTCAAAAAAACGAAGCTGCTTTGATCTGAAGAAGCCTTGGCTTTAACAATTGGAAAGAAATCAGGAGAGGCCCAACAGAATTTGTTCCTGATCTTCATTTTATTTTATTTAATTTGCTTTTTATTTGACAGAAAACCCAAAGACGCAGCGCAACCCGAATTCAGGCAGAGAACAAAAAAATAAATAAATAAATAAATAACGATTCCAAAATGAAGTCAAATAAATTAAAGCAAAATATATCGAAATGAAATAAACATGTTGAAAGCATAGTAAAATATTAACAAAATTAAATACATATTTTTAGAAATATTTGCAATAGTTTTTGTTTTTTTTTTTTTTTAATAAGAAATTTGTTTTTAAATAAAATATGCAGAATTTTCAAATATTATTTTTGATTGAAATTTGCTAAATTGTTTCATTTGATATTTTTTATATTTGGTTCATATTCAATATAAGTAACTATGTTTTGTTATTATTGTTAATTGTTATTAATATATATATTTTTTTTGGCATAGAACGAAACAACTAAATATGAACAAATAACATTTTGTTTATATTGTAAACAGAGTTTCAATTTGAAGAAACTTCATACATGTTTGTGAATTTCTGAATTTATTTGATTTTTTATGGTTTTTTGGACATTTTGTCATTTTTTAGTTACCTTTTAGAGACCTTTTCCGAAACACACCTTCAATGGATTGAGAAAACAGAATGGAATGCGTGCACAAATGCATTTGACGCATTAGTACAAAATTATAGAACAATTAAATACGGTTTCAATTAAGAATTTAATTAAACTATTTTTGTATTTTTAGTTTTGCTTTGTTCCAAAAATCAAAAACATATTCAACTGAAGTTCAAGGAAAATCATAGAACAAAAGTCATATATATATGTACATAAATAAGAAAAGAAGAGGACGAATATATATATTTATATATATATAAATATATATAGTATAATATATACTGGATCAAACACTGTTTGGCACAATGATAACATTTAATTGAGTACGAGAGAAAGAGATAGAGAGTATATGTGTGATTGGGTTCGTATTTGTATCTGTATTTGTGTGGGTGTAGCTTGGAGTATGAGCGTATTCTATGTCGGTATGCGGGGGTGAATGAACATTTAACTATGCTGTTTGCTGTTACGAATACTGTTGCTGTAATTTTTACTGTTTACTGTTAAGATTACTGTTACTGAATATAAAAACGAGGCTACTGTTAATTAAATTTGGATCGCAATTTCAAATTGAATTTGGAGTAAATGCTGCAGAAACGAAATAGAGTTTAACCCGAAACAACTTATACGCATCAACTACACAGACACAAGCACATTGTTGCTATCAAATGCGACCTGGATTTTTGGCAATTCACGAATTATTATAATTATTAGTATTAATATTTTAATTATTATATTGGTAATTTGGCAATTTTCACTGTACAACATTTTATGTATATAGATATATATGGCATGTATATATAGTACATGATAATTGTATGTAGTACATTATAGTTAAATAAAGAGGAAATATATACTAAACGAAATCATACTAAATACACACTAGAGTTGGACTAAAGGAGAAAACTAAATGGAAACTAATTAGAAAACAAAGTGGAAATGGAATTATAAAAGGAAAGCCTGAGAGGCTTACAGATACAGAGAGAGAGAGAGAGGCTTCAGGTATTCGTTACTCATATAAAAAACATCAACCAACAAAACAACATAATGTTAAGTAGATACTCATTATTTATGTAATTTGCTTGACAACAACACAAAAGGGAAGAACACAAACAAAGTTAACTTACCTGTTATCGAACAGAGCAGGCGTAGCGTTGGCGTATTGCCCGAGTACTGATTGATCATGCCCTGGCTGTGTGCCTTCGGGGCGGGCATGCTCAGTGTGATTGCCTTGTGGAATTTGCGACGGCGCGGCTCGACCGTTACGATCGGCGAGACGGCAACGCCGCGACCCAATAGCTTAGCCGTTAGATCTGGATCAACTGGTTGGGCCTAGAAATGTAACGAATTTTCGGCACTATAGACAACAAAAATCGATTTTCGGGCCACACACACACACTCTTTAGCAATTATGGTAGATGAGGAACACAAAATTGAATAAAATAAAACTATATATACGAACTATGCGTCATTTGTTAAAATATATACATATATCTATATCTATATATGTATAACTCTAATGCATAGAAAAATACAAAAACTAAAATTAAAATTTTAAAAATGAAATGAGTTTTGGGCTAAATGGTGAACATTTTTGTTTTTTGTCTTTTGTGTCATATTCTTTTTGTTGTTTTTTATACAATGCTTATTTAGGATTTAGATGTTTCATTCATACAACTATTATTTTTAATGGTTCTATTGAGCAATCGCATGTTTTTAGTTAAGTTAACTACAAACAATAACAATGTTCAAGCCCATTTATGTCCCAATAAATTTAGTTATCAAAAAAAACTTTGACTACAACTTAATCGAATCCTAGAAAACGAAAATCTCAGCAATTTGCTGAAAATCATATTTTATTGAAATTTATATACAAAATGCAAAATAAAATGTGCTAAAAAAACGTTTTAAACTCATGAGTGGGGCCATCATAAAATCGTTTTTTCTCTTTTTTTTTTTTTTTTTTGGCTTACAACTTCGTTAGGCATTTCTGAACCGAACCCAATTGTAACGGTCTCTAAGCATTTTTACAATACATATATACAACTATATAGTATTTCACAATTCCATTATATTTCTTTTTGTACTCAAAAAAGCAATTTAATCGAAAAATTAATGAATAAAAATTAAAATTAATGAAAAGATTTTCATTGTTATAAAGTTTTTGTTGAACTAAATTTATTGGGTATAGTACTTCATTTCAGTAAACTTTTATAATCTTATGCATAGGTAAGTTTTTCTCTTTTCTTTTCTTTTTTTTTTTTTTTTTTTTTTAATATGATAATTTATAATAATAATAGGCATATGTATATTTAGTATTATTATTAGTTGTCTACTTCGATTGGACAATTTGTTCGTTAAAGTTTAAGAAAATATGCGATTTGTTGGATAAGTCACTTGATCCATGATCAATCATCGTAAATAGATTAATATATTCATTTAAATATTATTGCATGTCACTCTAAAGTAATTCCTTCTTTGTTTTGTCGTGGAGTGCCAAATAATTCTCAACTAGTTCTGCAGTGTGATTTCTAGTAAATTCTCAAACAAAGTGCACATATATATACCATAAGTAACACATAAAGCCCCCAAAACAACAAAAAAATTGTAATATTGTAACTAGAGGCATTCAAAGTAGGAATATTTTTAAACAAATCTAAATACTAGTATTGGAGTAGAATATTTTGATTAGATAATAGGTTCCTTTCAAGTTAATCTGAGCTGATCATGCTATATATATAGATATATGTACGTGTATATCATCGACGCGAGTTACAAAGTTTTTGGAGCGGTATTACATCTTGATTAATTAATTAGTATTTAAATGCGTACTTTTAATATTTTGGAAAACTTGGCTGATATACTTTGAGGAAGCTATTTATGTTAAATGCACGATTATTGGTGTATACTCTATATAAATCGATCGTTTACTTTTCTTTACGTTGATCTTGCTTCTTGATTTACCAAATGAGCGAGAAGCGCTTCTTTTTGGGCACATGATTGACGCTGATCTTGCGTAGTTTCTCGGGCGCAACGCCTTTGCGTGGTTTAAAGAGGTTTACCTGTAAGCCAACTTTGATTTTCTTGGTCAGGGCTCCCTGTGGGAAGACGGCCTGAACCTGCGGCACCACAGTGCTGGACACCATGCCGCCTTCGGGTCCAATTGCATGCACCTCCTGGCGTATACGTGATACGACAGCAAAATACTGCGGGAAATCGTAGGTGACAAAGCGACAGACATGATTGCCGGCCTGCTCCTCCAGCTGAGCGATTTCTGTAGCAGCACAAGAAACGAATTGAAAATTGAAATGAGGAAAACTCATTTAAGTCAAGCCAAGTCCACTCACCCTCTGGCTCGAAGCACTGTTGCATGACATCGTGAATAACCTCCTCGGAGTTGTCAATGGTATGTTCTCGCCAGGTTTCGCCGTTGTCGGAACGCAAGATAATGATCTCACGCTCCTTGCCACGCAGCGAGGCGAAATGCGGCACCTCCATGACAACGGGCCCAATGAACTTGGTCGAGCACGGTCCCAGTTCAAGCACGCGGCTGGCCAAGGCCTCACCCTCCATCAACTGCGGTGGATGCATGGTGCGCTGCGGCTTTACATAGCGGCAGGTCACCCGCGTCGGCTGGCAGGTGGAGCGCGACGGTATTATCATACGGACGCCGCTGTGGCGACAGCCACGCATGGCACCGCCGCGTGCATCCACCAGGAATGAGACCAGGAAGCTCTTCCAGCTCAGCTTGCGACTACAAAGAGTACAAAATTAGGAAACATACTTGAGTGAGTCGATTGCTATACCTACCCCACATGTGGTGGCTCATCGTTGCCAGCTCCATTGGCTATATAGACACCGTCGACCGTTGCCTTGGGCGAGTTGCCATAGACTTGAGCCTTGTGCGGACTGATCATCTCCTCGCCAATGGTAGGCGGTACTCCACCTGCATACTCAGCACTTTGGGTCATGCGATTGGAGTCCATGCGCTCATCGCGCGTAACATCAATGGGCAGCGAGTCATCGCCTAGGGATTTCATTTCATCAACGGTCAGATAGCGATAAGGTTGATCGGATAGCATATTATCTTCGCCTATGGGATTTTATTTTTCGTTTATTTGCGTAGCATTTCGGTTGCATTCCACAGCATTTCAATTAAGCACAAGACAGTCCAATTGGCCATATAGCGAAGTATTGTTGTTGTTGTATTGTGTTGTATAGTGTTGTTCAGTAGTAGTAGTTGTTGTTGTTGTTATTTGATTTGCAGATGATGAGAGCGCAGTGCATTGAAAATAGAAGAATGCAAATGAGTTTTTCTTTTAGTCGAGAAATTTCGTCAACACTACATGCATATTTTGTATAAGTAGATACATATATATTAATAGGATGATATGTAAAGCTAGCATGAATCATAAATAGGAGCAATAGTATATAACTTATTTTATAGATTATATCAGATACATCATTTAATATATATATTTTGATATAGTATTTCATGCCGTGGTACAAAAAATTCACAATTTTCACCCAAAAACCTATCTCTTGTATATTTACATGGACATCAAGGTATTCGAAATGAAACCGTTATGTATTACAAAAAATTATAAATTACTTATATCAAGAAAACCATAACGATTTCATTTCTGTATAGTTTAAGTGTTTAAATCAAAGAATTGGGAAGGTGTTGAGCACACCTTTCTCTGGTGTTTACGACAACGTCAAGATATAGTTTATACATTTAGGCGAGGCAACCATATAAAGTGCTGCATTATCCTTGTTAATTGATTATAATTTGGATTCCAATTAGATTCCAATCAATGCCAATTGGTGCACTTGATAGCAGTCGGCTCTTCAATATTAATTTACAATTGGCCTTGCCACGTTTCAATTTACAACTTACTGGAGACATATAGATAGTCGCCCTGGTAATACGGTTGAAAGATCTGGATGTCTGGCCTACGGTCTCGATCACCGCCAATGCCAAACTCGTAGCATGCGTCCAATTCCCATTCTGTGTCACCTGACGGCACACATAAAAGGGGTTTGTTTTTTTTTTTCGATTTACTTAAGACTAATCATAACTTAGAGTATTGCTGTAGTCGAAGTTTGTGTATGTGTTTAGGTGTAAACCGAATAGAAGTCTATACATACCACCCTCTTCCTCGGAATCGGACATGAAGGATTCGTGCATGGCTTCTGGCGCCACGACGCGATACTTTTCCTCTGTCTGAGCGGCAGCAGTGGCATCCTCGTCCTCCTTGGTAATCGACTTGAGAGAATCGAGCACACTGATGTAGCCCAACTTGCGTGCAATATGCAAAGGTGTCTGACCATTGACAGTCTGGGCATTTGCATTGGCCTTGTGCTCCAGCAGTAAGTTGACAATATGGCAATGGCCCTGCTGAGCGGTCTGATGCAAAGGAGTATAACCAGCCTTGGTGGCCATATCGATGTTAGCTCCGTTCTGCAGCAAGAAACGCACCATGTTGGCCTGGCCGAAGTGGGAGGCCACATGCAGCGGAGTATAACCAGCCTTGGTGGCCATGTCGATGTTGGCGCCGTTGCGTTGTAGAATCTCAGCAACATTGACATTATCTTCCTGAGCGCACAGATGCATGGGTGTTAGACCGTTCTTGGCTGGATGATTGACGGCAGCCTTGTGCTCAATCAGTAAGTTGGAAATCTCGGCATGTCCCTCCTGGCTGCTTAGATGCAGTGGCGTGAATCCAGCCTTGCTCTCAGCATTGGCCTGAGCGCCGTATTCCAGCAAAGTGGTAGCAATGTCCATCTGGTTCTTGCGCGCCGCAATGTGCAGCGGTGTATGTCCGTTCTTGGCGGTGGCATGTGGACTGGCGCCCTTCTCTAGCAGCAGCAAGGCCACCTGCTGGTTGTTGTAGTGGCAAGCCACATGCAACGGGGTAACACCATTTTTGCCCTGTGCATCGACATCCGCCTCCTTCTGGAGCAGCAGTTGAGCGACCTTTATGTGCCCATACTTGGCTGTCAGATGCAATGGCGTAAAGCCCTTCTTGGTGGCTGCGTCCAAAGCAGCGCCGTTCTCGATCAGCACAGCGGCCACCTAAATAGATAATGACTTATAAATATACTGAAATTGCGTTTCTCTATGCATCACTTTTATGTCTACAAAAATTCAATTGTGAAAGCAATGCACAGATCTAACTACCTGTTCACGAATACAACTTAATATGAGCTAAAAATCATAAATAAGAAATCAATGTAAAGAATACCAAAATAATATCGAAGTGGACACATTTATTTATGGCCAACATAATAGACAATAACAAAAGACATAACGAAACTCGTAATACTCGATGAATGTAACAAAAATAAAAATAAAAGTTATAATTAAAGCAAATATACATAAGAAAACTTAAAAACCAATTTCAAATGAAATACTCCTGATGACGTATCCAGAACAATTGCATTAGGTAGACGGTGTCGATGTGATCCGTTATCTTTTTGGCAATCAAGTCTTTTACCTCATCCTGGCCCTCCTTGGCGGCAATATGCAGTGCCGTGTACATGTCCTTCGTAGTGGCATCCACCTGAGCGCCATGCTGCAACAACAGCATCACAATATCAACGTTGCCCAAACGCGAAGCGATGTGCAACGGCGTTTGCTGTTCCCGAGCACGTGCATCAACCTGGGCGCCATTGCGTAAAAGAATACGTATGATGTCCGTCTGAAGTGAAAAATAATAAAATTTGAAATTAACGTTTTATTGAATATGATAATCTACGTAAACTATCGATGATTTAAAATATCGAGTACTTAAACAGGAGAAGAACAAAACGATTTAATGGATTACTCAAAAAGGCTTTCGATAACAATTAATATTTTTGGTATCGATAGGAGCCTTTAACGAAAAGGAACTTTGAACGACACTCACCTGATTGGCGCGTGCAGCCAAATGCAATGGAGTCTCGCCACGCACAGTGGGCACATCGGGGCTGGCGTCGTGCTGCAGCAAGTAAATGACGATGTTCATGCAACCCATGAAGGCGGCCACGTGCAGCGGAGTTAGACCGCTTTCCGTAGTAGCGCTAATGCTGGCGCCGTGGCGAAGCAACAGCTCTACGACCTTCAAGCGGTTCTTTTTGCAGGCAATGTGCAGTGGTGTAAATCCATTGAGTGCACGTGCGTTAGCATCGGCATTACGGTCCAGCAGGAGCTTGGCCACACGCACATGTCCGCAATGGGCGGCCACATGCAGAGCAGTGAGATAATCGACGGTGACCTCATCCACTGGTGCGCGATGATAGAGCAGAATGCGAGCAGCATCCACATGCTCGCCCTGGGCGGCCATGTGCAAGGGCGCCAAGCCGTTCTTGGTTTTGGCGCTGATTGGGGCACCGCGCTCTAACAACATGTCTACGACTTGCTCGTGGCCGGAACGTGCGGCACAGTGGAGTGGAGTGAGGCCATCACGAGTCTTGGCCTCGATGTTGCCGCCCTTCTCGAGCAACAGCGAGACCATGTTCGTCTTGCCCCATTTGGCAGCCACGTGCAAGGGGCTGATGTTATGCTTGGCCGAGTAGTTGACATCGGCGCCCTTCTGGATCAACAAATTGGCAATGTTCTGGTTGCCATAATGGGAGGCAATATGCAGCGGTGTAAAGCCCGACTTGGAAGTCACATCCGGATTGTGGTCATTCTGTGGGAGACAGTAGCTAACTATCCGAACGATATTCAATATGTGATATTTACTTACATCCAGTAGAAGCGTAGCAGCCTTTACGTCATCCTTTTTGGCAGCTATATGCAGTGCTGGCAAGCGCACCTTGCCGCGTGTATCGCTCTCGAGAAGCACGGCTACAACTTTGTCGTGTCCCTGCTGCATGGCTACAGCCAGCGGAGTGAAGCCATCCTCCGTGGCCAAGCTCTGGTTAGCGCCATTAGATAACAAGAGACGAACTACTGCATCGTGATTCTCTTGGGCAGCCATGTAGAGGGGAGTGAAGCCATTCTGTGACTGCACATTGACAGAGGCATTGTGCTCCAGCAATAGCTTCACCACCTCCTCCTGTCCAGCCAGCGAAGCAATGTGCAACGCTGTATTCCCCTTCTTGGTGGCGCTGTCAACAATCGCACCGCGTCGCAGCAGCTCCGAGACAACGTGTATGTGTCCATCCTTGGATGCTAAATGCAAAGCATTCAGGCCGTTCTACAAAGGATTAGTTGAGGAGAGATTAGGTATTGAATTCCACCTTTCATGAAGAATTTACTTACCGCATTGCTAGTGTTAATGTCAATGTTGTTCTTTAGGTGTTCCAGCACGCGCTCCAAATTTCCAGCGCGTGCGGCACGAAGGAAGGAAGTATTGCCATCGCCCTAAAATTATAAAAGATGATCTTATATAAGTAACAATATAAAACAATATAATATAATAAAGGGAAATGAATTTTGTTCATAGAATTCCTATATAACAGAGAAAGCGAGAGGTATGTCCGTATAATCGAAATATTTTCTGCATAATTAATCAAACTAATCATCAAATAGACAAAACATTTTCTCATTCTCATTTAGATTGATTTTATATTTAAATAATTTTAATCAAATTTATTACACTTTAACAGAGTTGTATAACTCAGTTTTTAAGTTGGGCAGAGCTATAAATCAAAGAGCGGTTCTCTGTCCTTGGCCAAACGTAAGTTGCGTGCCAGCTGCGTGTTCATCACAAGAGCTTTAGTTGTAGCTGAGGGCTGTTATTGATCGTATATGTACCTGCATGTGGGTAAAGAACCGTTACAGTCGTTGCGCAACTGAAGCTCGCACTGTGAACTGTGAACCGTGCACCTGGTAGCAAGGGCAGGGGTATAGAAGTGTGGAAGAAGGGAGACCAAGTTCAGTTAGCTGACGGTCAAGGCGAGGGGTCAACGTCAGCGTTTTCAATGCGCAGGTGTAATTCGGCTTTATGCCAACAGCTGCCTTCCCTCCTTCTTTTTTTAATAGCCACCCACAATTTGTTTATGTTTTCGCTTTGCTTTACGCTCCACTGAGCAGCATTTGGGGCGCGTTGCTTGGAATTCGATATCGAAAATGACGTCATGATGTGACATTGGAAAACTGCAAGTGGAAGGCGGCTTCCAATTGGAAGGTTGATTTTCGCACTGGATACGCAATGCCGACAACGTTGTAAGTGACCGCAGACTAAAACCGAGCCGCCGTTTCCTGTCGGAGACCAGCTCCTAAGCTGTTGCAATGCATAGAGAGTAAGCGAAGATAGAGCGAAAGAGAGGGGAAGAGGGCGAGAGCAACGGTGAGGGCAAATTCGAGGGCTCGCCCCTCAGCCAATAAGGAAGTTGAAGCGGCACCTATTCATGGCATGGCTGGGCCAACACAAAACTCATTTCATATGCTTTTGTACATAAGTGTATATATATTGAAGAAGCCCAACTCTAAAGGATGTCTTTAGGCGCTGGCCGCTTCCTTGTTTGCCCAACTTGATGAGGGGCAGACACACACAAAAACACATTCTAGCAGCCAAAGTTCAAAGGTGGCTCTCAGGGATTGTATAACAAGCTCAATTGAATGCTTGAAGCCTTGAAGTGGATTTCCTTTGAACTTGTGCAACAAAATGTCGCCCAAGTAGCTAATCAGCTCGAGGCTCAAAACTCGAGTGCAGATTATAATGGAAAATCGGTGCAACAAATGGAGTGATATTCATTAAGAGCCAGAGAGCAAAGGCAGAATATGACTCATATTATGGATTTTCTCTACATCTCGTTTGTGGCATGAAATGTCGCATGTCATCATTAAATTTAACCTAAATCTGTGTTACCTTGCAACACGGGTTGAGGCACGGACTCACGCACAGCATGTACCGCACCACACCCAGTTCGGATGACAAAATAGCTGTCGCTCAACAATAGTTAGCTATTTATTTATAGCTCATTGTATAAATGAATATGAATACCTTTTATTCATATTCCTACATATATCTTACTCAAATTAAATGCGACTAAGAAAAATCAATAAAACTTTGCCGTCATAAAAATGGTAACCAGGTGCCAGACAGCAGCTATAATTATGTCGAATTCTAAAGTTTCTTTTAATAATTAACAAATTGAGTTTTAATTACTCTTTGCTGCTATTTGCACCCGATTTTTCAGTCCAGACACTGAAAAATCGATAACGTGCAAAATGGACGCCAATATGGCCGTCTCAGACAGTCTGTTCGAAAAGTTAATACCCGCTGCAATTGAAATGAGATATTTTCTCAATTATTTTCTTTACCTGAGCTCCATTTTCAGTGACCATTTTGCGTTCACCGTTTTTCAAATAGAGTAGAACAGCCGAATTTCAATCTTATGATATATATATTTATATGTATATATATCTAGTATAGAAATATTGTGTAAGCGAGGCACGCGTATGTCGTCACTGATTAGTCATAGTTTTTCTTTTTCACTCGGCTAATTAATAAACTTTCTTTTTTGTATTCGAATATGACGCGAATAAAGATTTAACTACTCGAGACTTCTTTTTGTTGAATTTTAAATGCACTCGCATCGATTTTTCCTTGGATTTTATGTAAGCTTTGGTGCATGGGTGTGCGTGTGTGTGCGCGAGGGTGTGTATCTGTCTATGTGTGTGTGTGTCAGTGTACGTTTATATGTGACTGTAACTGTGACTGTGTCGCTGTCCGTGTGTATGTCTGATTGGATTCCTTTTGCTAGTTAACACAGTCGCTTCTGAATTATACACGCTGAGGAGCGGTCGCTTTTTGCTGCCGTTTTCTTCAATGTTCAACTCCAGACTGGATGTTTGCTGGCCCCGCACGAAGAGTCCTACCTTAGAGTCGTGGTTGAAAATCGGTTGTCGGCAACCGAGCAATGCCAGGATTTTCGAAGGACCTGCGCACTTGCTTATTCCAATTGGAAAACGCCGCCCGTGCGGCCTGCGTCTGCGCCACCATCACCCAAGGGTGGTTCACTGGCATTGGAAGCGGAAGCGTTTGCCGCCCAGTTAGCACGTGCGTCTCGCTTTGTTGACATTTGAAGCCATTGGAAGCAGTGCAGCGAGCACGTGTGCAGTGAGTGCAATAATAAACAAGATATTAGTATCAAGTCTTATAAGAAACCAGTTGAAAAATTTAGAAACTGAGATGCTCGATAAAACTCTCTAACTTCGGATTTTTATCAAGGCTATTCAAGAACGTTACATTGAAACTCGAGAGAATATTATGTGTAAATTGATCCTTGGGGACTTGAACAACATTTTTCAGTGGAAAAAGGACCTCCTACCGTCACGTAATTAATTTGCTGTCACACCCAACTGCGTTTGTAATTTCAGCATATTCCAAGTAATTAGCTGAGCAAATATAATCATTTAGAAACAGGTCCTTGGCGCAGTCGGCGTTTAAAACGTTGTTGACTAAGCGTAAACAAAACTAAGAAAAACTACACACAATCCACAGTTGGTTGGTGGAGGGTTTATGTTTTTGGTTTGATGGGGGGGTTGATTTGCCTTCCAATCCAGCGCTTTGCAAGAGCAATCACTACTCTTGGCTGGACTTTGTTTACTTCCAGTTTCGAATTGGAAATGAAATAGCAACCCCAAAACCCAACACCCTTACGAAAATCCAATCAGATGCGTATGCAGCCGCATTCAGAGTCACGTTTTGCCAAGTAAGCCAAGCCGAGGCAAGGCAAAGCAAGCCAAGTTAGAGGAACGACACAATTTCTACTATTGTTCTTGGCAAATTAGCCGATTGCAGGGAATTCCACCCTATTGTTAAAACTTACCCCTAGGCGATTGCATAAAATTGCATTTCGAATTGCATTCGTGACCGGGACAAATTGTGTAAAGTGCTTGCTCTGCTTTCTATGCTGCAAGGGGTTGGGCCTGGGCACGAGGGTAAGCAACTAATGTGGCATGTGGCATGTGGCAGCAAGGTGTGACGCACATTTTGGTATTCAATTAATGAGCCTTTCAGCTTTAGCTGGTATCTTTAAGCTGCATTTCAGTCTTTATCGCTTACCCAAACATTGGGCCTATTTGTTTTGGCCAGAAAAGGGTTTTCGATTACACTTTAAACCCATCGAACTCTTTGGGGTTGTGCACGAAATGCTCGAAACGGAGCTAAATTACAGGTTTGCATGTCAGCTGCTACTCCATAATAAATGTTGTTTGAGCCTCTATACTCTATATTCACTATGAAGTGTTATATAAATTACTATAGACATTGCTTGATTACTATTTGTGAACAGGTGATCTATTAAACATTATATAACTACTTACATTTCAACACCTATAGTATTACGTGAATAATTTATATTTATCTACTCTATGGAGTGTTGTAAATCTGTTTACTGGTTTGTATAGTTAAATTTTAATTTTATTATATATAGAGTAAATTAGTTTCTTGGTTCTATGAGATTTTTTATAAATAATATTATTTACCAAAAATATATTATAACTACGAATTTACATGCGAAAATAAAAAAATGTTCTAGGTAATGCATGTTTAATTGTTAACTATCTTCTTTTATGAATGGGTATCAACACAGAGTATTTAGACTTCGTTATACCTCAACATATTGGCCATATTTCCTTATATATTTTTTAACAACTATGTTGGCGTCGATGAGGCTATCGCTTGTCGGCGCGACATGGCATATAACATTTCAAAAGCCAAAGTAGCCACAAAAAAAAAAAAAAAAAAAAACAAATATAAGAAGAAGACGAAAATAACAAGCAGAGCAAACACGAATGGCTCGAAGTAAAGCGTCAGTCAGACG
Source organism: Drosophila mojavensis (assembly GCF_018153725.1). NCBI lineage: Eukaryota > Metazoa > Arthropoda > Insecta > Diptera > Drosophilidae > Drosophila > Drosophila mojavensis. The sequence continues at coordinate 9,569,895 of NW_025318899.1, read as the reverse complement.
ACACGGCCTAAGCTAATTGTCCACAACTTTGATGACCTTTGAAAACGCAACAGAAATATGGCGAGACGAGTCGCGACAGCCAATTTAATATAAAGCTACCCTGGGGCATCTAGTCTACAATGGGGAGTGGTGGCTGGGAGAGAGCGAAAGAGAGAGAGAGAGAAGCGGAAGTAGTTTCTTGTAGATGAACAGTTCACTGCACCGACACAAAAGACGCCGACGCACAGAATTTAATAAAACAATATAATGTAAATATTTTATGCACATACATCTGTCTATTTTTGTTCAGAAATTCTTGATTTATTTGGGTCAACTGCACTTTTGATAGCAAACTATATGTGCGTGTATATACATTTATATATTACATAAATCGAGTCCAAGTTGTCAGCGACTTACGCCCAAACTCTGCAGCGAAGGAAATCGTTTCTTCAATGTCTCCATGCCGTTTATTTTTTGTATACGCAAACAAAACACAGACGCTTAAAATTTATATGGAATAAATATATGTATATATATCTAAATATATAGACGAGTAGTCACGCGTTGGCCGCCACCAAGAACCGCAGACAGCGACCGATTCGAGACGTTTTCTAAATTATTTTCGCCGTGCGGCCAGAGACCCATGCGAAGAGCACAAAGAGAATTTCGCCAATTGGTTTTATTTTTAAAACATACACAACAGATTTTAGAGAAGCAAATTATCAAGAAAAAAGCTTTCGAGTGTACAGGATGAATGGGGGCTAATGCGAAAATGAGGCAGGGCTGGGTGTGTTTTGGAATGGGGTGGAGTGTCGCTGGGGGTGCGGGTGGTAAGGTTCTAAGTTCTAATTTTGAAGCTTTTTTTAATAGAGCCGTAAGTGATGCCTGGGAGACGCTACGACGCCAGAGAGTCGTCATGGATTGGCTAATGGCCCAGCAAGGACAGCGTTTGATGGGCTCGATGACTCATTTGGCATTCAGTTATTCAGCTCAAGGATTGCGATTGCGTCATTCAATGGATTGGCAGCTCCACATATACTCATACACACATACATAAAAAAAAGATAAAATATATGTACTTAAATATACAGTTAAGAGATGAGCCACATGAATATGGGCAATTCATAAGTAAACGCGATCATTGCCTGGGCTCTATGGGTGTATATGATGTACGCCTTGGCACTCACCGCACTCTGATGTCCTGTGGGGCAGTGTTCATGCTTATCGTGATGCTGCTTATTGTTCTTGTCACAAAGTGGGGCGCCACCATGCTGAAAGACCAGCTCATGCTGATGCTGAAAGTATTCATAGTGGCCCACATGCTCCGGGGACAACGGCTTGGGTGGACTTTGAATCGTCTTGGCAGCACCTTGAGCTGTCGGATGATGTGATTTCTTGTGGTGCTGCTGATGCTGATGCTGGTGCTGGTGCTGATGCTGGTTTTGCTGCTGTTCTGGATTCTGATGATGGGATTGCTGATGCGACTGTTGTTGCTGATGCGATTGCTGGTGGTGCGATGAGGCATTGCCATGATGTCCGCCATGATGATGATGATGATTGTGTGCCGTGGGTGGCGATGGCATGTTGTGGCCACTGTGTGGCAAATGCGACGAGTGCTGCACGCCTACCTGATGGCTATGATGGTGCGGCACATGACCTTGCGATGCCTCCAGTAGCGTTGGCTGGATGTGAGTCACAAATTGAGCCATGATAAAAAGCACTTAAGGCCTTGCACTTGTTTGATTACGATTTCAAAGACTTTTTTCCACTTAAAATTTAGAGGGGTACATATACACACATATGTATACTAAAAAACTGAGAGTGTGTAGCACCCACTCACACTCACACTCTCCCTCACTCACACATGCACATGCACAAACACAGTGGAACGGGAGTTGGAGACGGCTTCTTCGACGACGGATTAATTTTGCTGTGCGCGTGGACAACCTTTACGCAGGAGCAATGTCAAATGACTGGCCTAGCCAACAGCAGCAGCTATCCCAGTTTTTGCCTTAGATGTGACGGGACTTTCACCTCGCCCTCGTCCTTCGTTGTTTCGCTGCTCGCTTCGGCTCCGAGTCGTGCGCGCTTTTTTTGGGGTGGTGCTCGGTGGCAAAACGGAAGCTTTAACCGGACCAAGTTTTATGTGATGCTGCTACTGCCGCTGCTGCTGACGTGCCTGATAAGAGCTGCTGGCAATAAACAATTGATTTATTTTTGTTTTTCTTATTTTTTGTTGTTGCTTCCATAGCCCAAGCATTGATTTCGACACAGCAGTGAAAGGGCGGCCGCCAGTGCTTCGGGTATATATAAAATATTTTTATTTTTAACATAACCTTTAAGCTAATTTTGTCAGCGCCTGAAAATATACAATACTTTTTTATTTAAGGCATTTAAATAGCGCGCGATTTTTGTTGCATGCAAAACTTTTTGCATAAAAAGCTTTACGTTCGCTTTGATTGCTGAGTTTCGCCTTGGCCTTGGGATCTCATTTGGGGGTGTGTCTCGACTAGAGTGCCAAAGCGAATGAAATTCGCCTGCATGCAGCGAAAGTTTATTGACGCCACTTTCCAACCCACGCAAGCTTCGTGCAAGCTGCAAATTGTTGTTGCTCTGAATTCGCCACAAGTAAGCGGGTCTAATGTTCACATCTCGCTTTGGCTACGCTGCGACGTTTTGTGAGCAACAGTTCGCTCGATTTTTTTAATACGACAAAGTACCTCGGCGAGTCAACATTGTGACCTAAATAAAAACGGAATAATATTAAATATCTCTTAATTTGCAATAAGTTGATAATATATTTGCTGCGACATGGCATTCTTAAATAAGGTTTGTATATATTAATTTGAGTATAAACACAGTTTTATTGACTCTAGCCAAAGCAATGACAGCCGCTGATCATTGGGCAGACATTTTGAAATGCGTTTGAAAGAGAGATAGAGATTTTTCAGATTATTTCTCTTATCTGTCGTGTTTGTACTTTGCCCCTTGGTTGGACTTGTGAACCCACACGGAATTCCGAGACTAATTATTTTGTTTGCTTGTAGCTCGCAGTTCCTGCTATACGTCAGCTGGCCGCCAGCCGGTGCTACGCTGCCGTCTCTCACGTCTCGCCCACCGGCCCGTCCTTTGCTCTGACCGAAGAGCAGCAACAGCTCCAGGAGCTAGCGCGCAAGTTTACCCGTGAAGAGATTATTCCAGTGGCTGCGCAATACGACAAGACCGGCGAGTACCCATGGCCGATCATCAAGAAGGCCTGGAGCTTGGGTCTGATGAACAACCACATACCCGCCGAGCTGGGTGGCTTAGAATTAGATGTGTTTACGACCTGCCTGACTGCCGAGGAACTGGCCTATGGTTGCACCGGCATTATGACTGCTCTGGAGGCTAGCGGCTTGGGCGTAAGTGAAATGACTCCATATTCTATGTATATATACTTAATCACAGCTATATTTTAGCAAACACCTGTGATCCTCTCCGGCAACAAAGAGCAGAAGAAGAAGTATCTGGGTCGTCTGCTGGAAGAGCCTTTGGTGGCAGCTTATTGTGTCACGGAGCCTGGCGCTGGCTCTGATGTGGCCGGTATTAAGACTCGAGCCGAAAAGAAGGGCGACGAGTATGTGATCAATGGTCAGAAAATGTGGATCACCAATGGAGGCGTGGCCAACTGGTACTTTGTGCTGGCACGAACCAACCCCGATCCCAAGTGCCCGCCCAGCAAAGCATTCACTGGTTTCATTGTTGATCGCGAGACCCCTGGCCTAACGCCTGGCCGCAAGGAACAGAACATGGGTCAGCGTGCATCTGATACACGTGGCATCACCTTCGAGGATGTACGAGTACCCAAAGAAAACGTGCTGATTGGCGAGGGAGCTGGCTTCAAAATTGCCATGGGCACCTTCGACAAGACCCGCCCTCCAGTCGCAGCCGGAGCCGTTGGCTTGGCCCAGCGCTGCTTGGACGAGGCCCTGAAGTATGCGCTGGAACGCAAGACCTTTGGTGTTCCTATTGCCCATCATCAGGCAGTTCAATTCATGTTGGCCGACATGGCCATTGGCGTGGAGACATCTCGATTGGCGTGGCGCCTATCCGCCTGGGAGATTGACCAGGGACGTCGCAACAGCTACTACGCATCCATTGCCAAGTGTCATGCGGCCGACATGGCGAACAAGATTGCCTCCGATGCTGTGCAAATCTTTGGCGGCAATGGTTTCAACAGCGAGTATCCCGTGGAAAAGCTAATGCGTGATGCGAAGATCTATCAGATCTATGAGGGCACATCTCAAATTCAACGTCTCATCATCTCAAGGAACATGTACGAAATGGCCAAGGGCGGTGCCAGCAGATAAGATGTAAGGTCACGGTCACAATCATCCTCATTTCACAAACAACGATAAATAAAGTTAATATATAAGTACTTAAACTATTACTGGAAAAGTTGAAAACCATTTGATAGGGGTAGTCATATAGTACATATTATTGCTATAGATAACATACATACAATCTTAGCTAGAAGACACCAAATCGCGAGCCTAAATTGGGGCGCTCGAAAACGCTTGCTGATAAGATACGAAAGTTCTTGACAGTCTGCCCCCTTGGTTCTTCTGATAGGAGTTATGGCTATTTTCGTACGTCAAACATAAAACGGGACATAAAAAGACGTAAAGAACACAAATAACAAAAGATATCACATTGACTTCATCCAGTGCACCAATGCAGATCACTTTCGTCTAAATAGAGTCTTAGCAGACCCTTTTTGCCCCTGGGAGTCAAAGATTTGGCATTGTCACCCCATTTTAACTGCCAAATGGCTGCCAGTGTGGTGAAGGCACCTGGTAAGGAGAATGCCTGCTCATCGATGCTCAGTTCCATGCGCTTGGGCAGTTGTTTCTGTTCCTCCAGTTTCAGCAGGCGAAGATCGTCTACCAGACGTATACAATTCGTGGCCAAAAGAACGCGAAGATGGGGCAGCTCATCGAGCACATAACCCAGGGCGGCTCCACTCAAGCGCTCATTGTCACAAATGTCCAACCACTCCAGCTGCTGTGCCTTGGCCAACTGTTGTGTCATTTTGTAAATATGCGCATCAATCAACCCGCAGCCAGCAAGTTCCAATCGCACAAACCTCTCACTAGTACCGCTCTCGAGTAGCGAAACCAGACGCTCTCCGAGCGCAAATCCACTCTGTTCATCCAATGGCCAACGTACGTAGCTCATATTTAAGTGCTCCAGGCGACAACTATTCAACTTCTCTGTCAATCGGCGCACACTTTGCTGCGATAGCTGATTGAAGCTAATATCGAAACTGGTCAATTGCGTATACGCCAGATCAAAGTCCTGCAGCTCGGTCAACTCACATTGTGAAAGATTCAGCGTTGTCAACGCTCGACCAGCTCGACTAGCACAAAACTTTTGCAAAGTCCGCAGGCTGGCGTTGCCCAGCGGATTTTGGCTAAGTTGTAGCTCCTCTAAGTTCTCCAAATTTTCAATATCCGTACCGCAAAGCAGAGCCTCGAGACCTAGATTACTGATCCCATTACACTTCAGTCGCAATGTCTTCAATTGCAATAATGTGGGCAGCGCCTTGGCCAACTGCTGACAGCCCTCGTTGCCAATGAAATTGAAGGATAAATCTAACAGTGTGAGACGCGCCTGATGCAGCAAGGCCTTGAACAGTGGCTCTGTTTGAACGTGACGTAGCCACAGACTGGACAGTTCAAGTGTGAGTGTACTTTGTGAACGCTCCAACCGTACCTTTATCTTATCGTCGACAGCTGTAGAAGATTGAAAAGTTATTTTATAAACTACCACGATTAATGTGTGCTGCACACCTTTCTGCAATTGATGGCACATTTCCTCATAGCGTTGAGAAAGTGGTGAAATTTTCCAATCTAGAATTGTGGATAATAGCATATTCTGCTCAAGTGCAACGCTTACTGAATCAGTCTCCTCGTAGGCAAAGCCATCGGATGTTTTGAGACGCAACAAAGGCGTGAGTCCAGTTAATCTAAAAATATATTGATATTGTGAGACTAATTCTTTCAATACCTATTCACATCTGCTCACTTATTATAACGTCGCCCTGTCTCTTCGGCCAGCCAGCGCATGTTAATATCCTGTAGTTTTTTGCGCTCAATGGGCACTAGCAGCAGCTCGTCCTGGACTTTGACTTTGAAGGACACAGTGGTTGCCAGCACTGGCGTGGCTTGCACTTTAATGGGCGATGCCATTTTGGACGGCGAGATAAGTAGCTGAATGCCAGCATTTTGTGCACCACTTGTTGTGGAATCCGGTTCCGTGTGCGTGCGGAAGCTTATCAACGAAGCCCCATCAATCGAATCCTCGCCACTGCCCAAAGGACTTTCACTGCGAAAGCGACAAAAGCCGCTATCTAGCAGAGATGCCTGCTGCTTGGGCTTAGAATTACTGCTACTGTTATTGCTGCTCATGCTGGAGGAACGGGAGAGCGTGAGCTTACGCATTTGCTTCTGCCGCTGCTTCGAATTGGCTGCCTCGAGTAACAGCTGATGAGCATCCTGCTCTGGGGGCGTGGCCTGGATCTCCGCATCCCAAGCCAGAGCGGAGTCCTGCAGATTCTCCTTTGAATTAACCGGTCGACTACCAATGCTGCCCGAATTGTACCGCTTTCGCTTGCGCTCTGGTCCTATATCATCGATTAGCCAGTTATCTGCGTCTACTTCATCATCATCCAAGAGCGCGGCACGCTTCTGCTTGACATTGAGGCTCGTGCTACTGCTTGGCTCATCGTAAGTGGCGGGTGTACGATTTGGACGCTTAAGCTGCGCCATCACGTTGCGATATTCCTTGCTAGCGCTTGATGGCTGACGCGGACTGTGTGTCGAGCTGCCTGAACGATTGTGCATGTTAAAGGAGCGTCTAAGGGTGCGTGGCGCCAGCTCAAGCTCCTCCTCTTCAGCTTCTGAAGAAACTGAAGCACTAGAAGATGGCTGGGCATTGGCATTGGTCAAGGGACGTGCCTGTCGCATGCTACATATGCCCACCTTGGAGAGCGTTCGCAGAAGCGTTTCGCGGAGCTGGGCATACTGCGCTTGCTCGCCATCGAGTAGTTGCTTGGATTGCCGCCATTTGTCCAATCCCTCAATACAAGTCTCATTGTAGTCTGTGCGTACAGTTGCATCGGCTCCCCGCTCCAATAGCAACTCGGCCACGTCCAGGTAGCCATTAGCACAGGCATCGTAGAGCGGTGTAATGCCATCACAACTAGTTCCGCCCTTGTCATTGATCGCCACTGTAGCTCCCTTGTCCAGCAGCAGCTCGACAATGTCACGATAGCCGTGGTTGCAAGCCTCGTGTAGAGGCAGCCAACCAGCATGATCGCGTACATTCACCGTGTGGCCCTGTTCGATCAAACGACGCGCCAATTCCAGATTTCCTGCTATGCAGGCTTGATGCAGCTGAGTTTCGCCTTTGTTGTTGCGCTTGATAGTGAGTGTGCGGTTGCCGCGAGTAATGCGCTGTGGGCGGGGTTTGTCGGTCTCATCGAGATCGCTGGCATCGGAATCAGTGAGTGCATCTAAATCCACATCATCCCCCCAGTCAGGTGTGTTCTGCTGCAAAGCTGCAGGCACATCGCTTTCAGCATCCTCATCCTCGTCCAGCTTTGCTGCCTCCTCAGCCAGATTAATTCCCTTGGCCTTAGCCTCAGCCTCTAAGTTTTCGGCTAGCACGGTCATTTTATGCTTTAGCTGAAGCTTATGTAAGCGCACTAAAGCAATCTTCTCCAGCTTTGCGGACGATGACTCATCGGCCTTGGCTGCTTGTCTCAAAGCTTTTTGGTACACATCATGTATTGTCCAGAATGGCTGCGCTAGCAGCTCACAGATCTCCGCAATGCTGCACAGCGTCGTAAATGCCTCCCCTGGCACATCCTGATTAAGCTCATACTCTTTCCACAAATACTCCAGCGCCTTGTCGTACTGTTTGTTATCCTTGTAGGTTTGATAGAGGCTCACATAGATAGGCACCAAGCTCTTGCCTCGCTCCCCGTTTAGTTCCGCATTTTCCAGCATTTTTTTATAGTAGTCGATGGCCTTTTCATAATTCAGCAGATGACAGCAGCCATCGCCTAGTTTCTCGTACAAATCTTTTAGCTTGGCATAGTTTACCGAGCTTGTCAACACCAGCTCATCAAGGGTTTGGCAAATCTTAACCACAACACGCAATGATCGCTCAATAGTGGCACGGTCATTCTCATCGGGGGAATGCTTCTTATACGCCTTGGTCAGTATTTGCTTCACACTGGCAAAGTCTCCAGCACTGATCAGGATCTCTGATTTGGTTATAAGTGTCTCACAGATCTTCTTCACCTTATTGGGCAAACGCTTGGCTACTTCCTGTGCCATATTGCAGTAGCGCAACGCAGACGCTGCGTCGTTCTTCTTACAATTGTAAAGCAAACTCATCGAAATGTAGCACAAGTGGGTCAACTCGAACAAATCGTGAGTTTTGCTGATTTTAATAGCTTTATCAATGTACTCGATTGAGGCCTCGAACTCTTCCATATGCTCTTTCACAACGCCAATGTTAAGGTAACAACGCGCTTGCATATCCAATTGCTCCAGTTTCGAAATCTGACCTGAAAGCCTACAAAATGAATTCTTGTCAATGATTGTAAAAAAGAAAGGAGTCAGCACTTACTCTTTGATTAGCAAAAGACTCCGCAGAAAACTCTTTTCCGCCAGTTTTAATTGCTCCATTGCTCCGGAGGCTGACGTCTCTGATAGACTCTGTCCGTGCAGGAGGTGTACCCGTCCTAACGTTGCATAGGCCCGCTGCTGCTCCACTTTGTTTTGTAGTTTTTTGGCAATTTCTGCCACGACAAGCAATGTTTACGACATAGATATAGCATACATCTGCTACTACTCACTTAGATAATCATTGATGTGATCCTTGGCAGCATCGTATTCACAAAGCAAAGTGAACATTTCGCCCAGCATGCGCTTCGCTTTTGCCGTCTCCAGCTCCTTGCCCATGCTGCTATATATTGCCGCCTCTTGTTTATACTCTTTGGCGGCCTCATTGTATCTTCCCAGTTGATAGTAAAAGTCGCCCAGTTGATTACAGCTGACTGCCAATTGTTCGCGATTGCCATCAATCCGCGCTTTTTCTTTGCGCTTTATGTAGCGCTTTTCATCCATCAAAACAAATAAATCACACAAGTAAACACAAATTTCACAATCTCAATACGTTTTTTGCATCCATCGTTTTGTTTTCGGCGCGAATCAAGAGTGCTGCCACACTGTCAGACATCGCATTTTGAACATATGGATAGGTGCTTTCGTAATCGCACTGATTACAATAGTAATCGGATATCAACTCGACTTCACACGCAAGCAACGGACATGATGAAAGTTTGTTATCGGCACAGTCCGATACTTGTACACACATCACTACTGTCGCCGGTTAATAGAGAGAAAATTTTTCAGCAGTTCAGCAAATTGAAGGTAATTTAAGTGTGCAAATATTTCCTCAAACGCAATTTTTTTTATGTGTATGTAATTGCATTGTTTAGGTAACATTGTTGACTGTGCGTGCGTGTTTCTTGCATATGTGATGAAATGCATTAAAATTGTTGTGCCAGAAAAATCGATAGGGTAAAAAAAAATGGTGGGGGCTTCCTTTCAGCGAGACTGCGAAACATGACGTGACTAAAAGTACTTTTTCATGCATTCTATTAACAGATATAAACGGCCTATTATTCGACAAGCACAAATAAATAAATATCTAGTCAAAGGGAATATTTGGCACAGCAATAAGAAAGTAATAAGGAGTAAATGTAAATGTATCAACTGATTTGTCGATTTCGACAAGAAGGTTGAAGGCAGAAAAAAAAAATTGGATCATTAACTGATTTGCATTGATTGGTAATTTGTATGTTCCATTCGTTTTACAGCAATTGCGTGGCAATGGCGAACAATAACTATGCCGGGTTCAACTACGGCGGCACCCAGTACAACACGGGACAGGTGACATATCCGGCCGTAACTAATGCAACATATGCAAATGCGGCTGCCTATCAAAGTGCTGCTGTGGCTGCTGGCCAAGGGGGTGGTGGGTATGCAGCGGCCGGTGCCGGTGCTGGTGCTGCTGGCTATGGGGGCTATGGTGACTATCGTAGTGCCATGCAGTCGTACGACGCAACCAAAACATTCTACCAACAAGCACCGGCCAGCTACAACACGGCCTCAGCGGCAGCAGCAGCAGCAGCAGTTAGTAAGACACATTATTCGGCGCCGCCGGTAAAGAATCCTAATTCTACACAAAAGGGCATGGGCAAAATGGACAAATCGAATGGAACACCAAAGCCACCTCCAAATGTCGCTGGAGGCAATAGTTATAGTGGCTATGATACGGCGATCTACAATGCGGCCAGCATGTATGTGGCACAACAGCATCCGGGGTCGCAGCAAAAGCCAAACGGCGGCTCCAACAATAGCTGGTATCAACGCAAGATGGGTCCGACAATCCCTGGGGCAGTCGCATTGCGTGGTATGCGCCCAAAGGCTCCGCCGCGACCACAGCAACTGCATTACTGCGAGGTATGTAAAATCTCATGTGCCGGTCCCCAAACGTATCGAGAACATTTGGAAGGACAGAAGCATAAGAAGCGTGAGGCATCACTGAAAATGCAGGCGTCCGCTGCTAACAGCGCCCAGAATCGTGGTAACAACTATCACTGCGAACTCTGTGACGTCACCTGTACTGGCACCGATGCCTATGCGGCTCATGTACGCGGCGCTAAGCATCAGAAGGTAGTTAAGCTGCATCAGAAACTGGGAAAGCCAATACCTTCTGATGAGCCCAAGAAAATGGGAAAGATTAACTTTGTGCCAGCTGCAGGGCCAAATGCAACCACTGCAGCTGCAGCAGCAGCAGGAACCAAGTCTGATCAAGCCGAATCTGATGCAATCGCAGGCGGTGGAGCAGCAGCAGCATCTGAAAATATGGATGACAATATGGACGATTCGATGGGCGAGAACACGGACAACATTAAACCCGTGGGCGGCGAGTACATTGAAGAGGTCAAGGACGATGAGGGCAAAATACTTAGCTTCAATTGTAAGCTGTGCGATTGCAAGTTCAACGATCCGAATGCCAAAGAGATGCACATGAAGGGCCGTCGCCATCGCTTGCAATACAAGCGCAAAGTTCAGCCAGACTTGGTTGTCGATTTTAAGCCCACACCGCGCCAGCGTCGTCTGGCCGAGGCGCGTGCCCAACGAGCGCTCATGTCCTCACATCGTGGTGATGAACATGAAGGAGGCAACTACTGGGATGAGCAGCGCAATCGTCAATACAATGAAGAGTACGACTACAATAATTGGATGTCCCGCAGCTTTGGAGGTAATCCATTTTAATAAGTTGAACAAAATGTATATATTATTATTAATTTTGATCACAGGGGCCCAGCGCTTTGGTCGCATGGGCAATGGACCTCCGCCACACTTTGGCATGATGCCTGGCGGCGGAAATGTGCGTCGTCCGGAGAGCACCGACGATCGCCACGCTATAGCGCGTCATGCTGAAATTTATCCAAAGGAGGAAGAACTCCAGACTATACAGCGCATTGTGTCGCACACAGAACGCGCTCTTAAACTCGTCTCGGATACTTTGGCTGAGCTGCCAACGCCAGCTGCAGGCAGTGATAGCGAACCGGCTGCTAAAAAGGAGAAGGCCGATAAAGCATCGGAAAAGGATGGACGAGATAATCAAATATTCTCATTCCACAAAGAAGCCGACAATGGTGGAAATGTGGTGCGCATCCTGAAGGGTGTCATGCGTGTTGGCTTCTTGGCCAAGGGACTGCTGCTGCATGGTGACACAGCGGTCGAACTGGTTGTTCTCTGTGCAGAGAAGCCAACGATAAGTCTGCTCCAACGTGTGGCCAATGTGCTGCCCGATAAGCTCAAGGAGGTTGCAGGTATGTTGTAGAGCATTTGGCAATCGTCCATCACATACAATATTTACATGCATAACTATATCCCTTGATATATATACACGTATATATATATTTCGGTGTCCATTGTGAATATTGATTGCAAAAACTTTTTCCAGAGAAATGCCTATAAAAAGAGGATGCAGATTCTTAATTTCTCTAGTCCAGAAATCACAAATGTATCATGGATATGTCTTAGGCTCTACACAAATGCTCACACATTACATAACTTCTTACAACTTCACATCTTCTCTTTAGGAAATTTTTGTTTTGAATAACTTTTTTATATTGTTTGTCCAATACGGATAAATATATTTAAATTGTGTAGATTTAGCTAAAGTATGAAAATTTGATGGGCTCGTTACAAACGTATAATACCCTTTGCTTTATTCTTTATACAAAAATAATAATATACCCTTTGCATATTGGCTAAATATTGTGTGGAAGAGAGTTATAGTTTTAGCTCTTAAAGGAACAACATTTACAAGAACATTTACAACATATTTATAATTATATAAAGTGATAAAAATACAAATTCGACAATAAATAAAACTTAATGTGATACCAAGACATATCCATGTCAAAGAAAAATCTAAATAAAACAATCGCGACAAATTGCATAATCAAAAGCAGCAAATCCAAAACTTACAAAACTTCTGCCTGGCCAATTTCACAATGCTGAAACTGAAACAGAAACAGAATGTGAATTTCGCCGAGAGAGTATATGAATTTCGGAGCGCCATAATGAATGCTAGTAAAAGCAATGCGAAAGCAAGTAAACAAATTATAAATTACGAAAGCACAACTAATGTGATGTACTATATTCAATATATCAATTTAGTTTCGTTTGAAATGCGCAATTTGTGTGGAAAAAGTGATATCATTGTTTGAATTAATGTATGTACATACTCTACTACTACTACCTACCACCTACTACTATTACTACTACTACTACTAGTTGTACTACTGTTGAGCCCTGTTGTTGTTGTTGCCGTGATGGATTTTAAATTGTTTGACGACCAGAACCAACAGCAACAAACAGATACAACGAACAACAGCAGCCTAAACAAAGCCGAACAACATCAACAATAGCAAGCAAAAAAAACCAAAACAAAAAATAAAAAATATATAAACGTATTTGCCGTTTTCAGCTTCTCTTCACTGCAGGATTTGAGATTTGAGCCCTTAGCCATATTGAGATGCTATCCACTCACACTACTCACACTCAGGTGTCTGTTAGCCGTCTATAGCTTTCCAAGTCTGCTGCTGCTGATACCAACTGCTACTGCTACTGCATCTGCTGGTGGTGGATAACAATCAACGGATCTCGTAATCGTAATGGTAACACACTCTCTAACCCGCGGATGCCCATGCGGATGCGGAAGAGTTCATATGTGTGGAACAATGAAACTTTAACAAAATGAACAGACAAAACAATCGAACCAAAGGAATATATTTATACAAAGTTTGGGTGCTCGCTCTGTTGTGCTCTGTTGTTGTTCTACTGTACACATATACACACAACGCACACACTTACACACACACTCTCACTCTCATATTTTTCCCCATTCTCCACTTCCAATGCGATGAAACTTTGTGTAAATAAAGTCCTTTGAGATATATATATTAAGCTCAAAGCAGCTATACATATTAATATAAAAGTAAAAGAGCCGACCTGAAGCAATGCGATTGATCCACACAGACAGACGCATAGAAGGCGTACACACTCATGGAATATATAGAATGTGTGTACCATATATGTACAATGATCATATCTATATAGTTTTATCAACCAAAATTGTTGCGCCCCTTGCTAAATGGGCAGCTCTACTAGCTTACTAGAGAATCGATGCCTCTTCAAGCAGCCGTTTTGTGTGTATCAAACTTGATTGTAAAAAAAAAAAAGAAAGAAAAATCGAACGAAAAATTGCGACCGAAATTTATGTTGCGAACGGTGAATGCTGACCGGACCGATGATTAATTGAGTGAGCCGCAAATAAACGAAAAATTTCGGTCAATGTTTTTAGTTTTGTTTGCAAAAAAGCTAACCAAAAATGACAATAAAAAACACAGCCAGCCACGCGCTCTAAGTGGAATTGCAGCTCCAATTTTCCAATTTCAATTTCAATTTTTGCAATTCCGTTTATGAGGCCCAGGTGGAGTTGGCGGTGGTGTCGTCGCTTTAACTGCTGGCTAAACCGGTCCGATCCCAGCACGCAAGTCATTAAACAACGTTAAATAATCGTTCTATATATAATTATACATGTATACATATATATAAAATATATATATATGTTTGTAATATGTACGTTTGCTGGGAACTGAGCGGAATTTATCTGTGGAACGTAGGAAGAAACAAACATTTACATTTTGCTTATGATTATCAGATGTGCACCTTCATGTCTTATATACCTATATATATACTTTGTGGGCCCACACATAGAATTATCTATTGTATCTATCTAACAATGTTTGTCTCTTTTCTAAGCCGAACGTAATTTTTACTGCTTATATTATAGTTAAGTATTGATTGTCACTAACCCATTGCCAAACACTCTCCGTTCTAGGTGAAACACCAGTCAACTATCGCGTTGAGGTGAATGCGGATGAAGCTGCTGTAATAGTGCTCGATGAAGTGGTCGCTGTGAAGATTACACTTACTTCGCCGCTGCTCCGTGAAACCGGCGATACCGTTTCTAAATCCGAGGATGGGGCATCTACATCTGCAGCTGCCGAAACAGACTTTCTGCCACGTGAACCTTGTCTGCGGGTGAGTATTCGACGTCCATACATCTAAGGATTTTATATTTAATGCTTGTATAATAGGCACTCGCTGATTTGCGGCATGCCAAATGGTTCCAGGCACGTGCTACCGGACTCCAATCTTGTGTGATGGTTATTCGCATATTGCGCGATCTTTGCCAGCGCGTTCCGTCGTGGCAATCGCTACCACAATGGTCGTTAGAATTGCTAGTGGAAAAAGTTATCTCATCGGCTGGTTTCCCCATCTCACCCGGCGACTGCTTGCGACGAATTATGGAGGCTTTGTCTTCGGGCTTTTTAATCAATGGTCCCGGCCTGTTAGATCCATGTGAAAAGGATCCAACCGATGCTCTGCAGCAGCTCACCAAGCAGGAGCGTGAAGATCTCACTGTCTCGGCTCAGTTATTCCTGCGTTACATTGCTTTCCGTCAGATGTTCAAAGTGCTTGGCATGGATCAACTGCCGGCCATGAAGTATCCAATGCGCCCGTGGCGCATTAATCGCAAGCGACGCCGCTCATCAGGCAAAGCTGGTGCACCCGGCGGTGAAACAGATCCTGCCGACATCGAGGAGACTGGCTCCGATGAGAAAGTGGCTAAGAAGGATATAAGCGCAAGTGCTTCAACTGCCACAGCCTAAGTGCTAAGCAATCAGCAATAGGAATACATAACCGTCAGCAAATATAACAAATTTTTTCTCAATCTAATTGCGCTCTAAAATGCGATGAATAATAACTATAACACTTTCACACTAATTAAAGTTGGGCACGAATATTGATTGTGTCCATTAAATTGCCCTATTTGAAAGCAACAATAACATTAAATACAATTCCCATACTAACAATATTTAACTCAAAACAATTAGTTGCATTTTTCTATACTATGTAAAAATTAATGCAAAATGTAATCGATTAGCCGTGGAGGCGTTGATCCTCTATAAACATAAACTATAAATTCAACTGCCTCCACACCGCGTTTCAAACATTAAAAAAGATAAAAGAACAATTACAAATTTTAATAAAAATACATTAATTATAAATGCTTTATTTTATGAATCCTATTTGCTACAGAAAGTTTTGCCACTTTGAGTAGGACTTGGTGTTAGCTACAAAATCGGTTTGTGCTTTACGTTTATTGGAACCGCTTTTCTTTTTGTAAAAAGAAGTGTTCTCGGGCTCATCTAACTCTTTGGGTTGAATATGTCTATTTGAACCAGAGCAAGTGCCTGCAATCGGCTCATCGATGTACTCTGACCATTTGCTTGAACCTCCAGAGCGGTGCGATGAGGTCAGTTGATCTCCCAGCTCAACCAATGAACGGTCCCTTAGGTTTTCTTCGTGTACCTCCAATATCTTACGTTTTTCTTGTGCTTCCTTGCGTTCTCCACAATCCAGATTTAACTGTTGCACCTTTGCACGGCATTCAGCACCGGAACCGCGAAAAAATTCCTTTTGCACCACTTGTTTTACACCGCATACCTTACATTCCCATCTATTTGCCTTTTTAACTATATCCACCTACATAATTAATTCGTTCTATTAAATTTTATAAAAAATGGCTGAGTATCATACCTGATATAAACTGCACTCAACACATTGTAAAACGCGAATTTGTTGAGACATATTTTGTGTTCCAATGTTTTTAAACAAACGCCGCTATATGCGTATTACCAGGGATACCACATTATTTTGTTTGATGTTAATCTGAACAGCTGATTCGAAGATGGCTCTGTTATGAGAATGTTAGCATCTGCCACTATTTATATATATATATTAAATTAAAACTTTACTTTGCATTCTAGCTGCATTTTTTTTAGCGCTAACTCATTATTTCTTACTTAATAATTGTTTACATTCTAATTCAGCTAACTGTTAATGAGTTGAAAAACTTAATGTTCGAAATGGCCCTCGCTGTTAATAACATTTCTGGTGAATGTTATATATATATGCGGAACGCCAATTGCTTTGATTATAATCAAATAGCCGCACGGCTTCACGGCGACTGGCAGTTTTTCAAAATGAGATTGGTATATAAGAACCACCTGAATAACAAGTGTTATCAAAGGAAATGACAATGTAAATTATTCTCAACTTTGTGTTCTATCTTTATAGTATTGCCTCAGCGGTGATTTGGCAAAACCATGCTACATCATCACATTCAAAGGACTGCGCATAATGCTTGACTGTGGTCTAACGGAGCAAACTGTGCTGAATTTCTTGCCACTTCCCTTCGTCCAGAGCTTCAAGCTGTCCAATTTGCCAAATTTCGTACCCAGCAGCGATCATGATCCCCAAATGGATGGCGAGCTAAAGGAGTGTTGCGGCCGCGTGTTT
The DNA here is from genome assembly GCF_018153725.1 of Drosophila mojavensis. NCBI lineage: Eukaryota > Metazoa > Arthropoda > Insecta > Diptera > Drosophilidae > Drosophila > Drosophila mojavensis. Next base: position 9,552,844 of record NW_025318899.1, on the reverse strand, counting down.
GTAGACTCGGTACCGGAGTTTAATTTGCCCATGGACAAAATGCTTGACTTTAGCGAAATAGATGTAATACTTATCTCCAACTATCTAAATATGCTGGCACTGCCGTACATAACGGAGAATACGGGCTTTAAGGGCAAGGTCTATGCAACGGAACCAACACTTCAAATTGGTCGATTTTTCCTCGAGGAACTTGTGGATTACATCGAAGTGTCCCCCAAGGCATGCACGGCACGCCTGTGGAAGGATAAACTCCATTTGCTACCCAGTCCGCTGAGTGAGGCTTTTCGCGCTAAGAAATGGCGCACTATATTCAGCCTAAAGGATGTCCAGGGCAGTCTCTCCAAGGTGACCATAATGGGCTATGATGAGAAATTGGATATACTTGGTGCTTTTATAGCAACGCCCGTCAGCTCAGGTTACTGCCTAGGCTCCAGCAATTGGGTACTTAGCACTGCGCATGAGAAGATTTGCTATGTCAGTGGCTCCTCGACGCTAACAACGCATCCTCGTCCCATCAATCAGTCAGCACTCAAGCACGCCGATGTGCTAATCATGACGGGATTAACACAGGCACCAACAGTCAATCCGGATACAAAACTGGGAGAACTTTGCATGAATGTGGCGCTCACGATAAGAAACAATGGTTCAGCCCTGATACCCTGTTACCCATCCGGCGTTGTCTATGATCTGTTTGAGTGCCTAACACAAAATCTAGAGAACGCCGGACTCAACAATGTGCCCATGTTCTTCATATCACCCGTGGCAGACAGCTCTCTGGCCTACTCCAACATTTTGGCCGAATGGCTGAGCTCGGCGAAGCAGAATAAAGTCTATCTGCCCGATGATCCCTTTCCGCATGCCTTCTACCTGCGCAATTCCAAGCTGAAGCACTACAACCACGTCTTCTCCGAGGGCTTCAGTAAAGACTTTAGACAGGTGAGTTGACTCTTAACCAAAGCACAACTGTTTAAATGTCATCTACAACTGTTTCCATTACAGCCGTGCGTTGTCTTTTGCGGTCATCCAAGTTTGCGCTTTGGCGATGCAGTGCATTTCATTGAAATGTGGGGCAATAATCCCAATAACTCGATTATATTCACGGAACCAGATTTTCCGTACCTGCAAGTATTGGCGCCCTTCCAGCCGCTGGCTATGAAGGCTTTTTACTGTCCCATCGACACCTCGCTGAACTATCAGCAGGCCAACAAGCTGATCAAAGAGCTTAAGCCGAATGTTCTAGTCATACCGGATGCATACACAAAGCCGCATCCCACGGCACCGAATCTATTTATAGAGCAGCCTGATAAGAAAATCATAACTTTCAAATGCGGAGAGATTATCAGATTGCCATTGAAACGCAAACTTGATCGCATTTATATTGCCTCAGAGCTGGCACAAAAGATCACGGCACGTGAGGTGGCAGCTGGTGTATCACTTTCCACTCTCACAGGCGTGCTACAAGTGAAGGACAAGGTGCACTGCATCCAACCGTGCGCAGACAGCATTAAGGATGAGCCCGGCACAAGCGGCAGCGGCCTTAATGCCGTGGCGCCCTCCAAAGAGGATGTACTCAAGAATATCAAATACGAGTATGGAACCATCGATGTGGATGCGCTTATGAAGCGTTTGGCTCAAGATGGTTTCTCCAATATCAAAATGGATCGCAGCGGCGGCAACTTGACTCTGCAGCTAGTCAATGAAGACACAACCATCAAATTCGAGGACAATGAAACTCACATCATATGCGGCGGCAAGCCAACAACGCGTCTCAAGCTACGCGACACGCTTCTCAAGTGCTTACAGAGCTTCTAACAAATCCTTTTTTATTAATATATAAAACGTATTACCTTTTACATAAATGACCTACACAACAATATTATTAAATTAATTCTTGGCAGATAATATATCCGAACATCTGCTGCAAATCACATGATCTACAATGCTAAAGCGTCGACAACGAGGGCAGAGCGATACATCCAACGTTTCCAGCCTAACCATAGCTGTATCCATTGACAAGTCTAGCTCAGACTCAACTGTGGCACTGCCCACTTGCAGAATCTCACAGAGCTCTGAGTTCGCAACTGGCACATTCAACTGACCATGCAATGCGGTGAGCAATTCCAGTTGTTCCGGTGAGCAGCATTTAATGCTCACGGCGAGATGCCAGCTATTGACATCGCCTGCCTGTTGGTTGACAAGCCGTTTGATATCCAAAGCTGCATTTACTATTCGGCTAGCTTGGACATTTCTCCAATCCTTGTCAGCTTGCACTGCCTCCTCGTGAAAGGCGCTGCCAGTCGGAGCGTAATAGCTCCAACTCTCCTCAGTTAGATACGGCGCTATGGGCCACAATGCCTTACAAATCTGCCTGTAGCACTGGGTGAGCGTGTAGCGAATATCCTGCAGCTCCTGCTTGTTGCCACAGTACAGACGATCCTTAATCAAATGCACATATATGCTTGATACCTGATTCGCAATGAAATTCTGAATGCAAGCCACAACGCGATTGTACTCATAGGCATTATAGAGCTTCTCGATCTGTGGCAATTAAGGATATTGAAATATTTGTTTTTATACTGAACTCATTGTAGACATACCTCCTCCTCGAATTCCACCAGGCTATGCAAGAGGTATTTATTCAAATAGCTATCATTTATGGACATGCACAGCTTCTGCTCCTTCTGATTGATGACTCCGTTGAGGTACCGTAGTGTTCCGCGCACCTTACTTAGATTCTCGGCTGCCTGCTGCATCAGCTTATCGCTGACTGTGATGGACATGTGTTGAGTGCCATGCGACGCTACCCACCAACGAAGGACATCGGTGCCATATTTTTTAGTTATTTGCTTGGGCGAAATGACATTGCCCAATGACTTCGACATCTTATGTCCCTTTTCGTCCACTGTAAAGCCATGTACAAAAAGAGCTCTGCAAGAGACAAATTAATATGGATACTTTGAATTAGTTTTGATAGGACCAACTCACCTGTAGGGCGCGCAATTGCGAGCAGCTATGCTGGTTAAGAGCGACGATTGAAACCATCCCGTGAACTGATCGTAGCCTTCCAAATACAGATCAGCTACTTGTTGTGGCTGATCCTTTAATACCGCAGACCAAGTACTTCCCGAATCGAACCAAATGTCAAATATGTCGTTGCCTCTGCAAAGCTCCTTTGCCTCACAACCCAGCTGCTTTAATAGCTGGTCCGGCAGCAGCTCTTCCAGGGACTTGGACCACCAAAAATCCATTGAGCCCTCGCTTCGCAATAGCCCACACAGGTGCTCAATCAATGCACCATTGAGCACCACCTGGTTGTTGTCTCTCTTGTACAGCACAGGGATGGGCACACCCCAGGCACGTTGCCTTGAGATGCACCAATAGGGCCGCTTGTGCAGTTGAGTCAGCAGCGCTTTTTTGCTGGATTCAGCATTGACACGGGGATAGATTTGCACACGTTCCAGGGCGGCAGCTGCAGGCGCCTTCAGTTTATCCGTATTGATGAACCACTGTTCGCTTGCTCGGATTATCACTGGTTGCTTGGTACGCCAGTCAATTGGATAGGAATGCTCGAACTGGGATGCATGCACAACGTCATCGGCAATATGTTGCAGCACCAGGGGATTTCCCTGCGCCAGTACTGACTGACCACGCAGGAATTCGGGAGCTTCCTGAGTATAGATGCCCGATTCATTAACGTAACACTTAACGGGCAACTTGTTGGCCAAGCTAATCAGAAAGTCATCTGGTCCGTGAGCCGGAGCTGTGTGCACCAAGCCCGTGCCCTTAGTATCCTGCACATGCGTAGCCTCAAAGAATGGCAGTTTTCCTTGTGTTTTGTCAATGGGATGCTGATAGCTACAATCCTTTAATGTGCTACCAGGCAAGCGTTCCACAACCTCACACTTCAGCTGCGTGCTGTTCTCAAAGTCAGCTACCAGCGCTGAGGCCATAAGGTAAAGTTCATTCGGGTTGCGATCTAACAGCTTGACCAGCACGTACTCCAACGAACTATTATAACAGATTGCTTGATTACTGGGCAGTGTCCAAGGCGTTGTTGTCCACACTAGCGCATAGACTTGTTTTCCCTGAGCAGCCTCAGCAGCAGCTAAGCCATTTAAAACGAAACGTAAGTAAACAGAAGGGCTAACGAATTTCGGATCATACTCCAGTTCCGCCTCTGCCAGAGCAGTTCTATAAGAAGTACGATTAAGAGAAACGATAATCAATTAATTTAAGATATGCTTACTTGGAGGAGGGTGACCAGTAAACAGGCTTGAGATCCCGATAAACAAGTCCGCGCTCGTACAGACTGTAAAACATTTGCAACTGGTTTGCAATAAACTCTGGCTTGAAGGTCAGGTAGATTTGCTCCGGCTGCCAGCTGGCCAAAATGCCCCAACTGCGAAAATCCTCCTTTTGCGATTCGATGGCCTCCAAGGCAAAAGCACGCGCTGCACGTGATGGGAAAGAGTTATACAACTTGACAACTATGTAACCTCTACACAGGCAAACTCACATTTTTGCCGTATTTCCAATGCACTCTGCTCGCCCGTCGCAGCGCTCGTTGCCTTCAACTCAATGGGCAAGCCGTGACAATCCCAGCCGGGAATGTAATTCACTTGCTGTCCATGTGCCACGCGCTGACGCAACGTAATATCCTTGAGTATTTTGTTAACAGCATGACCCATGTGCAGCTGGCCATTGGCATACGGCGGTCCATCGTGTAGCACAAAAGCGGGCTTACGTTTGTGCTGTTCCTGGTACTGGTAAGCGGACGCAATCTTATGCTGTAAAGAACATTTAATCAATTTTAACTGCAATGCGCTCTAGCTCTAGCTCACATCTAGAATTTCTCGTTCCAGTTCCTCGCGTTTGGGTGCACTTAAACGGTTCGGAAACTTGGTTCTGGGCAGGTTTATGGTATCAGTATATTTATTGGCATCCTTTTTCACCGGCTTCACAGAATAAAGGCGTATGCCCAGGCGAAATTGAACCGCACGAAACATTCTGTACGTAACCAAAACAATTTAGCCGGTTCAAATAAAATCAGCTGTTCGAACAGCTGATTACTGTTCGACAGACTGCGCACCATATTTAATTTAAAAAAAGAAAATCATATTAACTGACATTAAAGAATAAAAAATAATTCATAATATTTATTATATTTACTAACAAGTTTTCTTCATTTTAGTTAATGCAAATAAACAAAAAATATTTATGAATTTCAATCAACAGTCATTTATTTGTAAAAATCTATATTTTCATCGAAATGGTATAAATTCAATTGCAATGATAATTATTATATGGTAGCAGAAAATCTATTTCTTCTTGTCTTTGGGATCATCTTTCTTGTCCTTGGCTTTGTCATCTTTTCCTTTTTCTGGTTTCTTTGCATCTTTAGCCTCTGCCTTGGGTGGCTTAGCGTCGGCCTTAGCTTTCGGATCGGCCTTAGCTTTCGGATCGGCCTTAGCTTTCGGATCGTCCTTAGCTTTCGGGTCTTCTTTTCCTTTCTTGTCATCTTTGGGCGCTTCCTTGGGTTTGGGGGGTCCATCGGCGGCCATGCTTGTTGCCAACTGATTTGCTTTGGCCAGAACTTCATCAATGTCCCCGACCATATAAAATGCTATTTCCGGTATGTCATCGTATTCGCCATTTAGCAGCCGCTTAAACCCATCCACAGACTTCTCTACAGGCACTAGCTTGCCGGGAGTGCCAGTGAACACCTCAGCGACTTGGAATGGCTGAGAGAGGAAACGTTGCATTTTGCGAGCCCTTGCCACTGTTAGCTTGTCCTCCTCAGAAAGCTCATCCATGCCAAGAATGGCAATGATGTCCTGCAATGACTTGTATCCCTGCAGTGTTTTCTGCACGGCCCGGGCGACATTATAGTGCTCGTCACCCACAATATCGGGATCGAGAACACGGGACGAAGAGTCCAACGGATCCACAGCTGGATAAATACCCAATTCGGCAATTGGGCGGGACAGTACAGTAGTTGCATCCAAGTGGGAAAACGTAGCAGCTGGCGCCGGATCAGACAAATCATCTGCCGGCACGTAGACCGCTTGCACGGAAGTAATCGAACCATTTTTAGTACTGGTAATGCGCTCTTGCATGGTGCCCATGTCTGTGCCGAGCGTGGGCTGGTAGCCAACGGCGGAGGGTATACGACCAAGCAGCGCGGACACCTCAGAGCCAGCTTGAGTGAATCGGAATATATTATCTATGAAAAGTAGTACATCCTGACCATCAATATCCCGAAAGTATTCAGCAATAGTTAGACCAGTCAACACAACCCGACTGCGAGCGCCAGGTGGCTCATTCATTTGGCCATAGACGAGCGCCACCTTCGACGTATCATCCTCTAGAGAAATAACTTTGGTCTCGATCATCTCATGGTACAGATCGTTGCCCTCTCGGGTACGTTCTCCGGCACCAACAAACACTGAATAGCCGCCATGGGACTTGGCAATGTTATTGATGAGCTCCATAATTAGCACCGTTTTTCCAACACCAGCTCCTCCAAAGAGACCAATTTTTCCGCCCTTTACATAGGGTGCAAGCAGATCAATCACCTTGATGCCCGTGACTAAAATCTCAGGCTTTACGCTCAATTCCTCCAGGAGTGGAGCTTCATTGTGTATAAATGAGTAAAACTCGCTCTTTATCTCGCCGCGCTCGTCTATTGGATCACCCACCACGTTTATGATGCGACCCAATACAGTTTTGCCCACAGGCACCCTAATTGGGTACCCAGTATCAATGACTTTCTGTCCACGTTTGAGCCCGTCCGTGGAATCCATAGCGACGCACCGGACAACATTGTTGCCTAGATGATGAAAGACCTAGTTGTCCTTTCGCTTTAAAAAAATATCTAATTACTCGAATAAACAAATCTTACCTCTAATACTAAACGACCAATAGGGGCGTCTTGTACTTCCATGGCATTCAGCACTTCTGGCATCTCATCAGGAAAGTAAACATCGATTACTGGTCCAATGACAGCGTGAATTATGCCCTCTCTACCTTTCCCAACCAACTTTGACTTATCTCCGCCACCTTCCTTTCCACCTTTTGCGCCACTTTCACAAGAATCTTTTGTGCCTGTTCAAAAGAGGTTATATTAAAGTTAGCGATCGCCAAATATTTGCAATTTTCACTTACTTTCCTCATCCGGACAAGACTTATTACATTTGTCGTCATCATCCTTCAGCAGCGGTGTACTGTAAAGGCAACGCCTCTGCAATGAAAAGTTAGCCTTTGCTGGTTGGCCAACTTGACGATTTACCTTAAGGCCGATTTTAGCGCAAGCTGCAAATAATAAATTTAAACTAACCTCACATGAAGAAAGCGAAAAGTCTAAAATCTTACCCGTTGCCAATCTAGACAAGATCTGCATTTTTAACAAATTAAGCTTTATTATTCGACAGAAAAAAATGGATATTCTTTAACAAGATTTATTATCTTTTAATTGCTTTTAATTAGATTTATTTTTTATTTCTCAGCACAGTTTTATTTGCAACTGACTCGATTCTGTTTGCAAATGAAAGTTTCTCCTTCTGTGACAGCTTCAATTTGATGTTTTTCCAAGGACTACTGAGAATAATCCGTTAGAGGTTGAACCAAGTACTTAAAACACGATAGGTTCATCGATAAGCATAAGTTGTTAGCGAAATACCGATAGGTTAACAAAATAGGGAAATTGATCGATAAGTCTATAAATTCTAACGGAAATTTCAAACAATATAGGTTTCAGGTTTGGTGAGCATGGGTAGTTATTAGTTGCTATGCCAACGGCTGACTTGTGTTGTGTCCACAGAAAAGTGAATTGGTTGCAGAATGGATGTACTTTCGCATTATAGCTCTCCTGTGATCGAATTCCCAGCTGCACAGCCGCTAGAAAAGCAAAGTGTGCTGGTAGACAATTGCACTGGCACGGATCCTCCGCCACCCCATTTAGACACGGCTACCGAGACACAGCAGAAGCAGCATGTGGCCACACAAACAGAGCAAAGCTGCAGCAGCAGTAGCATTAAAAATGTGGAATATGACGAGCGTGCCTTGGCCAAATGGCTGCGGCAGATCTGTCCACTGGTCGAGCAGGAATTAAGTCAACCAACGCCACTCATGGAGGAGCAGCAGTCAAATCAGGTTACACTGCAGGAGCAGCTGCAAGTGCACGCTTACCAGAAGCTAACAATGAGCAGCATTGAGAACTCGCAAGGATTGGCCATTTGGCTGTGCGTGCATACCAACAATGCGCCCGTACTGGTGGTCACAACTGTGGCACCTCACGACGATTGGTGCGAACATATGGAACAGCAACTGAAACTCTTTGTGCCGCAGCGTATGCCCCATGGCAACTTTGTTGTGTACTCGGAGGCCAAAGCTTTGCCTCTCAAATCGTGTTTGCGCAGCCTTTGCACAAATAATTTTAATAAGAATATCTTTGCCGGCGCCACTATGGATGGAGAGCTCTTCATTTGGCTGTACGAACAGGCAACAGCGGAAATCAAACAGTTGCACAACGTCTCCTCTACACAAGGCGCTGCTGTGGCGCTCGATTGGGTCACGGAGCAACGCCTGCTCGCCTGTTATGCTAATGGCACAGTGCACCAATGGTTGGTGACTCAACAAATGACCTTGGATTGGGAGTAAGCTAACAGCAGATAATATAAAAACGTTCTATAGATGTGTTCTTTAGATATTCCTTGCCAACTTTAGTTGGTGCAGAGCTAACGACCATGGTGTCTCTCGGCCTGGACGACTTCGTGCTGGGTACTAATAGTGGAGGCGTCTACCGTTGCTGGAGCTCAGGTCGGCAGCCAGCCTTAGATAGATCCAGCAAGCAATTCCAGTTGCTCGCACTCCGCAAGCATCGTTTCATGGTATCCACGCTGCTGAAGACGGTAATGGATGGCCACCAAATTGTGGTCAGCTGCGATTTGAGTGGCCAGGCCTACTATCACGATATGCGACACGAAGAAGAGGTATGTATGAGAATATCTATATATACATATATATATATATGTATATGTAAAATATATATATATATGTATACATATATGTAAAAGCATGTTTTATTCTTTTATAGGACACTGCGCAATTGATTGTGCAAATTCCGTTGCCTTTCAAGAACGCCATCGCCTGCAGCCGTGATGCCAACATCATCTACTGCCCCAGCAATGACGGCGCCTTGGAGTATTACAGGATCAGCGATGGTGCCCATGCTCACGCAAAGGGTGGCCTACGTGGTCGGGGACACTTCATACGCATCAGCGACAATGGCTGCTGGTTGATCACAGGCCTCTATGGAAATGAGTTTCAAATATTCTATATTGAGAGTAATTTAAGAGAGTAACTAAAAGTAAGTTAAGTTAATAACTTATTGTATTTATTAATATTTGTGTTTCATTGTTAAGCCTTGCCACTCGGTTTCTTGCTTGAAATTATTAGCTTTCCACAGAAACCAGATACTTTTTCACACAAGACAATCAGTTTTCTGCTGAATCCTAATGGTTTCTGCATAGCAGTAGACTTGATATCATTCGAGTTGCTCGACATGGCTTCGACCTGGTTTTCACTCATGTCGACGTTACTGTCTGTTTGACCTGATAGCTCTGTCTTATAGATGGGATTTTCACAGGACGTAGATGTACTGAAGACAATCTCGTTTTTATTATGGGTCGTCGGTTCTTCACTTGGTTGACTGTAGATTGGTTGTGCTCTACCGTATTCTTCCGTACTGGAGGCGGTCTGCTTTACATCAGGCCTTCTGTCATAAGAGTCTCTGGGCTCAACAATGGGCGAGCCGATTGTGTAGCCAGTCACTTTTTTATAGGCTATCGGTTCGTCACACAAATATGAAAGATTTTCACAGGAAGAACACTGATCTTTCTGGCTGGAAGCTGAAGGCTTATTAGCTGTACTTTGCTTTCTATTGGACGTCGGATTTTGAGAAGATGAAATAGTCTCTCTTCTATTTGCGGCAGGCGTATTTATGCCGCCTGCGCTCATATGATGTGTCGAAAAATTTGGATTATTGAAAGATGTCAAACTTGCACATAAGCGAGTCCAACCCTCACTACCTGAGCTCTCACTGACTGCAGTATCTTCTAATCCAGCGGAGCTTTCATTAGATGAACTAAAATTTTGTCTGACGGCAGAGGGCTCTTCACTGCCACTACTAATTTCTTTATCTGCCAATGCATATTGTTTATAAGAGGCAATTTGCTTTCGGCGAGTAAATGGTTTTTCAGTCGATACGTTTGGGTAATCAAGAGAGTTAGTCTCTTCGTTTCTGCTAACAGTCGCTATTTGTCTGGAAACAGCCCGATTTTTACGGGGAACTTCATTAGAGTCTGCCGCTTTCTTATTGGAACTAACTGTTGTTTCACTAGAGCCAATAAATAAACCGGCATTCTCCTCATCGGAGGAATTCTCATTCACATTAGAGTCTTTCTCCTTTTCACTAGGGATGGTCTCCTCATACTTGGAGGCACACTCCTCTTGATATGGTGCCGCCTGCTTGGTACTAACAGTATTGGACAATCTATTGTTTGATTCGCCTGCGTGCTTCATTATAAACATTTCAAAAGTACTTTTATCTCTCGAGCATGGTTGCTTAACGCATCTGGGAGAGGCTTCCGCATCATTGTCGTCGACAGACGGAGTCGGGCATATCGTCCTTTTTCTTTTACTTTTGGACGTTACCATTGTTATATCAATAGTTTTGTCGTAGTCTCCCGTCTTCTTAAAAAATGTCGACCCATTATGTAATAATTTATCTGTTTTCAATGGGAGCCGATGTCCATGAGAATGACTCTCGCCTTGATGACAAGTTTGAAACCCAATTTTGGGACATGCTTTATAAATAAAGACAAATTAATTATAGAAAATATATAATTTTCTTGTCTGCTAATCTTACCTTTGGCAAATCGCAAAACTGTGAACATCTTTCTAAATTAAAATTTTCTGTGACTTTGTTAATTTTTCAACATAACTGAATATAAAATATGTGATAAATAACTATGAAATGATGAATGCCTCCATACCTAGGCAAAATAAAAATGAATTTTGGTGCAAAGTTTGTTTACATAAACTTTCAAATATTAAAGTATTGCTTTTTACTACTAATGACGTTACCCACATAGAAGTAATGTATATATATATCTGAAGTACATAAAAGTAGTATATAGCATATGTTTCATATAATATAGACTTTTATATAGCTTCGCTTAAGTTTATTAATGGTTTCATCATCTTTCAATGCTATTTACACGAGTTTAGATTAAAATTTCACAGAGGTCTAACAAAATACAATATTGGTATATATATATATATTTATATATATAAGGTATGAACGAAATGCAAAACATATAATCCATTCTTGTTAACTTTCTATTAAATAAAATCATTTCTTTCATACTATTGCCTGTGCTGCCAGCGTAAAAATTGCTTTAAATAAAAAAATATTTTCAAACATTCAATCAAACATGCGCGTGATGTACAAAGGTATAAAAATAGGATGATTACATATTATTAAAATAAATGTAGACAGTATTATTTTGATTGCGTTTACAAATGATAATTACAGAGTGGAAATTATGAATATGCTGCGAAATTTTGCACTAGTTTTTAATAAATTATACAATTAACATTAACGACACAAACATATATTTATGTGTATAGTTATATACCAATTAATATATACTATACATATGTATATATGTATATAGTAGTACTGCACACAATTTTGCTAAATCCATCACGCTATCCGATTCCGTTCGTAAATTTCCTAATCACTTTACTCGTGCTCTCAACTTTCCGCTTATTCATATGAAGTTTTGTTGGTTTTGCGATAATAGTACACATAATAATAATAATAATAATAGTAATAATAATAATAACTAGGCATCTGCCTGATTGGCTAATAAATTCAACTTAATTAAAGAGCACAGTATTGGGATCTTCATTATCCATTTGTTTAACATGCCGTAGTACATCCTTTTTCGTTATAACACCCAACAAGCGACTGCAAATAGTTACAAATATTGTTTAATTATTTCTACAATTATTAATGTAATAATCTACTTACCCATTATGTGTGACAAGCGTTTGACGCAGACCCAGTTTACGGAACATGTCGACCACAGTTTCCATGGGCGTTTGATCAGTCACCGTGATGGGCGCCATATCAAGAATTTTCTTTAGTTTAAGTGGTGGCGGTCCCAGATTTTGAGTGGGTGTCGTGGACGTAAATAATACTATAGAATTACTATTGATGCCCTCGACAAGACGCTTTGCGTTACCTGACAATGAAGAATGACTTAAATATATACAACTTGAAAAGATAAGTAATTAGCTCACCAATAGCCAAATTAAGATCCCTGCGCAGTACAAAGCCAACTAAATATTGATTTTCTCTAGACACAACGACAGGATAGCCATTGTGCTCGGTCTCCTTAAGCAGATTCTCAACATCTTCCACCGTCATGGAATCCTGTGTTATGACATTTAATGTTTCATTGCGCTTTGGCTGCATGACATCCGCTGCCAGCGTTGTATGCGCAAATTCCTCTTTACTGTCAAGGAACGGATAACCATTTAAGGCAATATGCGCATCGTATATTCCTTGTCTGCCCAGCGCATCGCCAACCCACTTAGAAGCCATGGCAGCCGCCATTAATGGCACAATATAACGCACTCCGCCAGTTAGCTCGAACATTATGACCACCAAGGAGACAGTCATACGCGTGACTCCGCCAAGTACGGCGGCAGCTCCGACAACCGCATACAATCCAGGTGTTATTAGATTGCTATCCGCACACTCTCCGGTGAAGAACCAAATGTTGGGATAACTGTACGCAAATTGCTCCACACCGATGCCAACAATGCGACCCATAATGGCGCCCAACAGCAGCGATGGTATAAACAAACCCGAAGGCACTTTTATACCAAACGTAAATATGGTCAGTGCCAGCTTCAGAACAAATGTCAATACCAGCAGCCAAATGGAACGATATACGCCGGGACCTGGCTCTGTCACCTCTATAAAACTAGTTCCTGTACTGATATTCATTCGCTTGTAATCACTGTCAGATAATAACAATAGCTTTAGTTTTAGCTTATACCCAAGCTGTAAAGCGGCTATACTTACCACAAAGGATTTGAGTCTCCGGACGAGCACTTGCTAACCAACAGAAAGATGAGCTCGTTCATGTTCATGCGTGTGAAGGGATTCGGATAGCAAATGATGGCAGTTACCAACGTAACAAAGAGCACTTCACTAACAGGATATTGGCCCAACTTACTAAACTTTCTGTAACGGCACCACCACAAGTTTGCCTTTATAAAGAACGTGCCAATGACACCCTGAAAGACATACAAGGAAATAAATAACCACATGTTATTAGTATTTAAATATACTACTTACACCCATGATGCCCAGAAAGACGAACGGAATCAGCTCAAAGAATATCCAAGGTTTGTTATATTCCACAAAGAACAGCACGGAATGTTCATTGCCAAATGGCGTCAGTGATCGTAGAACAAAAGCGGCAATAAGCGCACAGAAGAATGAGCGCCACAGAGTCTTCAGTGGAAAGTAATAGGACACTTCCTCCAGCGAGAACAGAACTCCGCCTATAGGCGCTCCAAAAGCAACAGAGACGCCAGCGGCAGATGCTGCTGATAGAATTTCACGCTTTTTGGCCTCGTTTCGCCCATATTTGGGAAAGAGATGCGAAAATATATTGCCAATACAGCTAGCAATGTGCACCATTGGTCCTTCCTTGCCAAGTGTTAGACCTGCAGACACGGAGAGCATCAAACCCACCGATTTGATCAACAGAGTCCATTTGCCTAGATAGCCGCGTATGATAAAGCCCGACAATATGGTCTTAATCTCCGGTATGCCAGATCCGCAGGCATAAGGGGCAAACATGCGCACCAGCGACGCGCTTAGTGAGGCAAAAAGCAATGCCCATAAAATATATAAGATATACGATACAATATTCGGACCCGTGCCTGTGCGATTAAGCCCAAAGAGCTCCGGCCACGTCTTCCACTAAAATGAAAGTGTGTTAATGATGGTGTTATAGAGTGAATTTTCATTTAATAAGACTTACCATGGAACAGTTTCCCTCCTCGAAGACAGACTGCTTATCTGGATAGCAACACTGTTCGCGATTAAACCAAAAGGCAGTCGGACATATTCCGTGCTTTAGATCTGACATCCAGCTAGCGCCTATATCCACCATGCCCGCAACACAGCCTGCTGCAATGCCCACAAGCAGGACGCATAGCCAGCCAGAGCCTGCGTCAATAGCTCCCTGCAAAAGTAGATGACAATTAGTCGTGATAACATGGAGAGATTAGGGCATATAATTTTTACTTTTATCAAATCCCAAAGTGAATCCTGTCGCTTTTTGACTATGTAACGATGTCGCATGCGATCGCGAGCAATATCCCGCTGCCAATCGATGGTATGAAAATCCTCGTACTGCCCAATGCCTGGTATCTCATCATGTACCTCTGAGGAGCCATAGAACGATAGTGCTCCTAAAGTGAGAGACATGATCGCAAAGTAGAGTGCTTTGATTTAAATTGATCATTTGCTAAACACATTTTGAATGTGATACTTGATTCTTGAACAGTGGCTGTAAACAATCAGCTATCAATATTACAAAACAAAGCTAAGATTCAAAATAATATTTTTAATATTTTTCTAAAATAACGTTATGCTTTCAGTGAAAAATTTCTTATCGACGATATAACAATACAACAGCTTGCAGTTATTTTTAACTAGGAATACAGACTGGAATCGTGCACATGTCTGTGTATATTATTAATAATTAAACGAAATTAATGGAAACGAGTGGGATGACCCGCATACATATGCAAACACATACTTGTACATGTGTATATGTATATTAATATCAATAAAAGCAAGTACAGTCACAATTGTTGTGACGTCTCCCGGGCTAACGAGATTAAGATGATAAGTGAGATAAACAAACACTGATTTCTTATGTTGATCTCGTTTTGATACTCACCATCCATGGGGTCACCGAAAGCGCTGTGAGTTGGCACATGTTGATGTTGATGATGATGATGATGGTGCATTGCTCGCTGATTTGGCGCAAAGTCGCGTTCCGTATCCGATTCGGTAACAGTCTCACGATGATAGCCGCTGGAGCCGCCGATAAGATCGCCTGGACTAGAACGTGGCGTTATATCGATCATATCCTCGTCGTCTGTGTTTGCGGTGAGTGACGTGGTTGCCGCTGCCGTATAGGATTGCTTTGAGTGTGGGGCCAAAGGATGATCGCCGTCTCCTGCTCCTATGCTATGGCCATTTGACTGTAAAATCGATAATTCAGTTTATCAGTTTATCGCTATTCATGTACTTTGCACAGCATATTAGCACTAGGCGACACAATAATTATTTGCTCACGCACAAACATATTGATAGGCTTAAATGGTATTTTTGCCTTTAAATGTGTCCAAAGGCAAGGGGGCGGAGTGGGGTAGGGTGTACATGCGGCTGCTCAGCTGTTTAGCCCTGACACCCACGTAGACACTTTTACAAAACTTAATTCCGCCCCTAAAATGTGCACAAATAATTTATGTATGAGCACATATTTTATATGCAGCTTATTTCGTATCACGTTGACTGCCAGCACTAGACTCTTACATACCTTTTTCATGACTGTTTGATATGCGGTTATATAGTTGTTGCCTTCCGCTGCAGCCTCTCTGCTACCTTTTAATGGAAATTTGTCCATTTTTATTAAAACGTAGTATTTTAAACGCGTGTATTAAAGCGTCGCTTAGTTTGGTATTTCAATGATTATGGTAAATCTCTTCTTTTCTTTTGCGTTGCAATATTGCAGCTGTTTTTTTTTTTTTTTTTTTTATATTACTCTTTACATATTTTAATTGGTATTAGTGCATAACAAGTGCAACCAGACGTCACACACAACTCACACATATACAAGCACACAAACAGTTGTTCGACTTGGACAAACAAAAAAAAACACTTCACATTTCACTTGCACTTGCTGTCTACACTTAATCTCCAATTTGTCTAAAGAGATGTGCGCACATTTTTCCAGATCAGAACTAAATAGTGCACTGGTTAATTACATTTTTAAATTAATACATCTTACTTTTCTAGCTTCAATTGTTCTGCTTTATTGCAAAAATCACGGTCACAATTCCGTGTGACCAGGTTAAGCATACCGCGAAAATACTTTCGATATTGTTTGTAAATCCAAAATATATTTTAAGCTGTTGAGCGACCGTTATTTACTCAAATTAATATAAATGATTCTAATACCTTTAAGAACATTTATGTTTTCATTACCTTAAGTAAATCTGAGATGAACGTTTAATAAAATATATTTAAGGTATGGTATTTTGCCATGGGCCTGGCAAAATTAACGGCTCTTAAGGTTTGCTAATTCTGGATTTTATTTGAAATCGTCTATACAATGTATTGAATTCTTACTTATTAACAATAAATGTTTTTAGCGATACTTTTTACCATACAAATACTAAAATCGTATTTTATGGTATCGCTGAAACTGATAAGAGTAAAACTGGATACCCCTAATGTGCAGTTAGACCAGTATTGAAAAGCACAATTTATAGTATTTTTAATAAGTTTGTAATGAAATCAGTATTTTGGCGCATTTAGCAAACGGTCGTTCTAGTCTCAGTTTCCAAAATTATTTAAACAAACAAATACTAAAATAGCTTCTGTCCGCTGTAAACAAAGGCCGCGAAACGCGAGTGCAGTTGGCATTAGCAGCAACTATACAACAACAATATGGCTGGTTTCGTTGCGGTGCATACAGGTTCGTTTTGATTGATGAGCGTATATGTATATGTATTTATTTACGATTTACGGACACGCTCATTTATTTCAGGAGCTGGAAATTGCATCGACGAGTCCAAATACCAACGCGTCATCAAAGAGGCATGCATACGAGCTACAGAAATTCTGCGCAATGGCGGCAGCGCTATCGATGCCTGCGAGGCGGCAATAATGCGCCTGGAGAACTGTGGCCACACAAACGCCGGCTTTGGCTCCAATCTCTGCTTAGACGGCTCCGTTCAATGCGATGCGGCCATAATGAATGGAACCACCCTCAACTTTGGTGCATGCACCAATGTCAGTCGAGTAAAGAATCCTATACAGCTAGCGCGTCGCATTTGTGACGGCCAATCGGATCAACAGCCACTGGAACGCATTCCACCCATGGTGCTGGCAGCCAGCGGTGCAGAGCAATATGCCGAACAAGTGGGCTGTGCTATGGTCGATCCCAATGTGCTAATCTCATCGAAAGCGAAATTCCATTATAATCATTATAAGAGCAAATACGATCTAGTTGTCGGCGACAGCAAAACGGTCGAAGCTGCCGAGGCTGTTCCCGAGCCGAGCAACGAGGTGGAGTTAGCTGCCGCCTTGGACACCGTTGGCGCTGTGTGTGTCGATGGTGCTGGGAATACTGCAGCCGGCTGCAGTTCCGGTGGCATTCTACTCAAGGTGCCTGGTCGTGTTGGTCAGGCGGCTACCTATGGCGCCGGTTGCTGGGCCACCGACACGGATGAGTTGGCCATTGCGACGTGCACGACAGGCAATGGAGAGTACCTGATGAAGACACTGCTTGCCCGCGAGATATGCAATGGCGCTTTCAGTAGTGATTGCGCTGTGACCAGCCTACACAAGACATTCAAGCAAAAGTTCTTGGACTCACCACTGCTGCCACAACAGCAGGATCTCTATGCGGGGGCACTCACACTGCTGTACTATCCCAAACAGAGCTGTGGCGAGGTGATGTGGAGCCATACGACGCAATCATTCTGTGTTGGGTACATGGCAACCACGCAAAAAGTGCCAAAGGTTGGTGCAAAGCCATCAGCTATCCATCCATCATCTTGCCCATCTACATATTGAATACTATATCTATATACATATATATTCTAATGCTGTTTCTATTTTTTGCAGTTCGTACACTCTCCGTTGCCCACGTACAGTGTGCCAGGCAAATCGTGCGTTGTCAATGGCCATAATTTCCATTTGCGCATTTAGTTTGAGGCTAGCCAAATAGCCTCAGCCAATAGCCAACAACTAACAGCCAACAGACGACAGCCGACAGCCGGCAGCCTGCTCTGTCCCAGACACAGGTCCGCCTGCGCGCCACCTCCATCGTCATTTCTTCTGCCAACTCATTTGATTTAATATTTAATTGCCGCAACAAACACTGTCAATGCAGGCGCGCCGCCTTTTGCCCAACCAGCGAACCGACAAAGCCAGCCAGGCTGCAGCCACCACCGAAACCAACACTCAAACCAAAACCAACAACGACAATGACAACAATTCATATTGCTCTTGTCTTGATGAAATATTAGGAATCATTAAATGGCAACTTTTCATTGTATATCTTTATGTATGTATGTATGTAAATAGTGTGCATGTTTATGTGTGTACGCCACAACTAGCAATAAAATAAGATTATTTTGCACATATGTATATGTATATCTAAAACTAAAGCGCAACGCAACGCATCTGCAAGCCTCATAAATCAGACGAACATTGGTCGAAAAACGTGAACATCATATTCTAATCACATATTTAGAATTTATGACGTAGAAGCAAAAAAAAAAAAAAAAAAAAACAACATGTTTGCTGTTTGCAGTCTCGGTCGTTCTTTTTTTTTTTTTGTAAGATGTATTTAGCTAAGCATTGTTACAATATAAGTTTGCTGCATTACCTATTAATGAATATTTGATTTTATTTACAGATATTATATAAGTGATATAATTTTTATAAGGTGTACCTAATTTTGTTACAGAGTTCCGGCTTATCGGCAACACAATATTTACGAACCATATCGAAATAACGTTTAGGAGCAGAACATATTCTGTAAATGCTTTTCCAGTCGGTGCTGGTAACACTTGGTCTCTCGCAGTAGAGCGCAGTGTGGCAGTTTTCATCTGCATATGCATATACATATAAACCTGGAACCGTCTCCGCTGCCCTACTGCAGATCTTGTGACGTTCGAGGTAACTGGGCGTTGGTGCTGGTGAGGTAGCCAGAATCCCGAGGGTGTTATTGCAAGTGGCTTCCTTTCCCAGCTGTAGAAAACGGATAAATGGAATTCCGCTCGATAAATTATTAATTATTTCTAAAAGATCTACTTACATAAGTAGCGGCAGCCTGGGGCACACAGACGGAACCGATATCAATGTCTGCTATGCAAATCTGATCCCTCTTGCAATCTATGAGGGTAGCTATTTCATTATTTACGCAACGGGCTGCTTGATTCACAGTCACACAGGCGTATTGAAAGCCCTGGACACATTTGCCGCAAAGCTCGGGTTTAACAGGTGCGCATACGTTCTTAATAGTTTCGGAGATCTTATATGGAGGCACGCAGACTGCTTCATTATTGCTGCAAACGAGGCCTTCAAGGCATTTTTTCTCTTCGCCAAATGGCTCTCCGTCTGATTTAATATCGATATTGATATTAGATTATTAGCGAAAGTCCATACGAATATCCTTAAGTACTCACTAAAGCAAAAATAATAGGTTGACTGCGATACACAAAGCACCTCGTTTTCTGCCATGCAAGCGCCGCATTTGAGCTCCTCTTGAGTCTGTACTGCACTGACGCCCAGCGAAGCGATAATCAGAACTGCGATCAACTTGATCATGATTTGTCTCTTGGATTGCAATGAAACGTCTTGACTGATTCCATTCCGCCCACGCAGCTAGCTTATATACGAGAAGTGTCAGCCTTCACGACTGCAGTTTATGGATCCTACCATTACACTGCTGTTGACTTTTTAAACGGCTGAGCATAACAACCACAGTAACAAATTTTATAAATTACATTGCGATAGTAAAGGCAGAAAATCGCTATTTTTTCTCCAGAATACATTAGGGGCTTATTTTTATCTTTATTATCTTTGCTCTCCATGTGAGGTATTCAAGAATGATAAGGGAGCGGGTTATTTTATATTAATTTGATGTAAGTATATATTTTTCGTGCCTCTTTTTTAGAATTAAAGCTAAGCTTAAGGGTTTTTTTCAATTTTTATAGGGTATTTTCCAGTCTATAGTATAACTTTTTTATGGGCTTATAAACATTAATGAAAATGGAATAAAAAACAAGATAATTACTTTTCCTAAAAAAGAGTATACTTGATCATGTAAAAATACTTATCACGTCTGTACTTTCAACGCTACCTTCAGAAATTGGTTGGAAATACTTCGTATAAATGTAATATCCTTTAATCATACTACTACCTATATTAGGTATAGACTTCGTATTACATCACTCGATTATACATACATCATTCAATACGCTTGCATATAAATTATTAGAACTGGCATACTTCCAACTTATGTATGTATGTATATATATAAAGTTCCCCACCCTCTTTACCCGCCGCTGGCGCATTAGCGGAATTTATGATATGCTAATCAAGAAATGTATCTAAAAATATTATGTGTTAATTAATTATTATTTTATTTTACTATTGAAAATTATATAAGTTGCATAATGGTTATTAAATGTGCATGTATTTTAGTATATTTTCTATATACATATTTTTTATTTGATTCAATTATGGACCGCTAGTTACCTCTGGATTACTCTGTTGCTGAACTGGAGGTTGAACCTGGTGTCGCAGTTGTGCTCGGAACTGGGGCCGCAGTTGATTCCGAAACTGGAGCCGCAGTTGTGCTCGGAACTGGGGCCGCAGTTGATTCCGAAACTGGAGCCGCAGTTGTGCTCGGAACTGGGGCCGCAGTTGATTCCGAAACTGGAGCCGCAGTTGTGCTCGGAACTGTTGTGGGAGACACTGGGGCCAGAGAAGAGTCTGTAACTGGGGCAACAGTTGTGGTAGGGACTGGACAGTTTGTCGGCTTAGTTTCAACACAATATTTGAGGAGCGTATTGAAATAAGGCGTGGGAGCGGAGCATGGTCTATAAAAGGTTGTCCAGTCGGTGCTGGAGAGACTGGGCCTCTGACAATAGACGCCGTTCCTGCAGCTCTCATCGGCATGTGTATAGAAAAATAATCCTGTAACACCCTCCGATGCCTCATTGCAGATTCTTGAACGTTCGTCGGGACTGGGCGTTGTGCTTGGCGCTGGAGTTGGTGTGGTATACTCGGCATCCTCGTTGCAAGTGGCATTCTTTCCCAGCTGTAAAGACCCGATATATGTAATCCGCGAACTCGCTAAATATTTCTGAATGATCTACTTACATAGGCAGCGGCACACTGGGGCACACAGACGGAACCGACCTCAACGTCTGCAATGCAAATCTCGTCTCCCTTGCAATTGATGATGCTAGCTATTTCGTTATTTACGCAACGGGCTGCTTGCGTAGGGCTCACACAGGTGTATTTATTGCCCGTGATACATTTGCCGCAGCCTCCGATGCTAGCATCTCCGCATACATTCTTCACTGTTTCGGATATCTGAGTTTTAGGCACACAGATTTCTTCTGCATTGCTGCAAACGGTATCTCCAGTGCACTGTTGCTCGTCGCCAAGTGACACGCCATCTGATTTAATATTAGCGAAAGTCCTTAAGAGTATCCTTCAGTACTTACCAAAGCAAAAATAATAGGATGTCTCCGATACACAAAGCACCTCGTTTTCTGCCAGGCAAGTGCCGCATTTGAGCTCCTCCTGACTCTGTACAGCAGTGAAGCCCAGGGAAGCGATAACCAGAACTGCGATCAACTTGATCATGATTTGTCTCTTGGATTGTAATGGAAGTTCTTAACTGATTCCATGCCGCCCACGCAGCCGGCTTATATACCAGAAGTTTTAACCTTCACGACTTCAGTTTATGGAATTATGGAATCATTATAATATTGTTGACTTGTCAAACGGGTCATAAAGCAATATCAAATCATACTTTTTGACTGAGCATAACAACAAGAACCACGGCCAAAAATTGTATAATTATCTTGCGATAGGCAGAAGATCGGTCTTTTTCTCTAGAATACATTAGTGGCTTATCTTTATCTTTATTATCTTTGCTCACCATATTTAAGGTATTGCAATATTTATTTTACTTTATAATATCTATACTTCCGACGCTAACTTCAGGAATATGCACGAAAAACTTCCTAAATAAATATATAATACCTCGAATTTTATTGAGACGCACAACAATTTTGTGAGAACAAATGAATAATTCAATAGGTTCCCTTGTCTATTCTCCACCCTCTTCACCCTCGGCTGGCCCATCAGCGGGTGCTGCCGCCGACGCCCTCTTGGGTGTACCATCTTCCTTCTCAAATTCCTCGGTGCGGCGATCACGCTCATCCTCTCGCTCGAACGGATAGAAAGGATGCTCCGCAGCTTCCTCAAATTTCATGAGGCGATCCTTGGGCTTGATGCCCTTGAGCAGACGCCTATCTTCCTCAGTCAGCTGGAAATCGAATATGTTCAGATTCTCTTTAATGTGCAAGGGATTTGCTGCCTTGGGTATGGGCACCACCCCATAGTCAATCTGGGAATATATTGAGATCCATTAGTCAGGTCGACGAGCTAGGATCAACTCACATGCTGCTGGCTATACCAGATAACGTAGCACGATTTGGGCAGGCGTGCGCTTGTATTTCTTCACCAGACGTCGCATGCCCTCGGAGAAGAAGTAGATGGGTGTATGAGTTTCACGATCCGGCTGGCCAATTGGCGCGTAGGCAGTCACAACGATGCCATTGTAGCGACAATAGTCGACCAAGTCCTTTTGCATGAAGCCAGGCCAGACTTCCACCTGATTGACAACCGGCTTGGATGAGCTGCACTGGATGATGCGCTGCACCTGCTCCATATTAAAATTGGAGACACCAATGCTGCGCACCATACCCAGCTTAACCAGCTCCTCCATCGCCCGCCACGTGTCGATGTAATCCACGTCGCTATCGAAATGGAATATAGTTATATTTAAGAGAACATTTTAAATGAGAATCTCTATTACGTACGATAATTGTACTTTATCGTCCTGCTTAGGGTAGAGAATCTCATCGCATAAGTGTGTAAAGCCGACTGGGAAGTGCATTAGGTATAGGTCGATGTAGTCAAAGCCAAGTGCTTCCAGCTGCTTCTCGCATATGCGACGCACATCTCGCGGATCATGATGGATATTCCAAAGCTTAGCGTGGAGTCGGAGAATCATTGTGCAGGCATATCAAATCGGACTTACCTTGGTAGTGAGAAAGATATTCTCCCTGGAGACATTTCCCATTTGGATTTGCGTGCGCAGGGCCTCGCCCACCTCCCTCTCGTTTTCATGGACGTAAGCCGTATCGAAGTGCCTGAACCCAGTCTCCACAGCACAATGGATGGCAGTCAGGCATTGATATCCGCGCATCTGCAGTGGGAAATCGGAAAGGATTTAACAGATTTACAGATGCTGCTCTTACATTAGCCGTGCCAAGTCCTAGCACAGGCATTTCGTAGCCGCTGCTGAGCTTGATCTTGGGTGCCATCAGCAGGTTCTTGATCCCGCAGACGGGCTTCTCGCCCAGTATAAGAGCGACCCGGGTGTTGTCTTCCTCATCGTCCTCACATGTGGTTAAACAACGTGCGGGTATCATTATATTATGAATATGTGTATATTATTGGTTCAGAAATATAAAAACAAAATAATAAATCAATTTCGATTACACACAATATCTTGGCAATTTTGAGTTGTCTAAAGCTTTAAATAATTTAAATACTTGAATTTATGACCATTAAGAAACGGTGCGCAAATTGCAATTTATTTTAAATATCATATTACATAAATATATATTTTTATGTTTTTTATATTTTTTTTTTGCTTTAAAACTCAATGCCAAATGGATAGTACTTGTGATTGAGACTCTTGATCAAATTCAAAGGCACATATCGCTCGCCAGTGTTATAGCCATCCAGTACACATCTCTCCTCCGCCGTCAGCTCAAAATCGAAAATGTTAAAGTTCTCACTTATGCGTCCAACATTTGAGGATTTTGGAATGGGTATTACACCTAATTCCACCTTTAAGTAGAAGAGTTAAATGAAAAATTACAGTGATAATGAATTTTAAACTAAGCTTAAATCATTAAAAAAAAGTGTCGTAGGATTAGACCACAGTTGTCATAGAAATTATTCTACTATATATACCAAATAACGTAGCACAACTTGGGGAGTTGTCTTCTTGTATTTCTCAGCTATGGCCTTCACTTCGGCAGAGTAGAGGAAGTCAGGCTTCTGCTGTTCCGGATTTGGTCTACCCAGAGGCGTGTATGCAGTTACGGTTACATCATACTTCTTGCAGAAGGCCGTCAATTTCTTCTGATTAATTGCCGGCGAGCACTCGACTTGATTGGTCACCGGCTTGATTTCACAATTCTCGATAATACGCAACAGTTGTTCGCTGTTGAAATTCGACACTCCAATGCTGCGCACCAGGCCACCTTTGACTAATTGTTCCATCGCCTTGTAGGTATCCAGGTAGTCAATGTCGCTCAGCAGAAGCTGACCTGCTTCATCTTTGGGCAGAAGCGTTTCCTCGTCGACATACTTGTAGCCAACAGGCATGTGCATCAAGTACAGATCAATGTAGTCCAAGCCGAAGTTGGACAGCTGCTTGCGGCATGCAGTCTCAACGTATTTGGGATCATGATGAATGTTCCAGAGCTAAAAGAATTCATTTGTCTGTTTGAAATATGAATTTAAAATGATTCCGAGTATTCAGTCTTACCTTTGTAACCAAGAAAATGTCCTCGCGCTTGACTACGCCCTCTGATATCTTATCCCGTATAGCTTTGCCTACCTCAGCCTCGTTTTGATAGAAGTAGGCGGTGTCGATATGCCGGTATCCAATGTCAATCGCGTGTTTTATGGCTATTTCCCCTTCATTATTCTTGGACTGAAATATTTAATATAATTATATAAATATTATATAAATATAAATATTTAATTATATACTTATTTAATAAGAAATATTTATTATAATTAAACGCAACTCACATTGTACGTTCCCAACCCCAAAACGGGCATTTCGTATCCATTATTCAATTTAACTGTCGGTGCCAGCTTCATAGCTAATAAAATAATAAAACGAATAACAAAAAAAAAAGAAGCAATTCCCCAATTATTCCACAAGCTAAGCTATTCTCTGAACAGCTGTTGACTGTCAAGAGGTTTAACATTTGCAAAAATGCTATGAACAGAGCTTACTAACATTTAACATTTGCCCGAGAAGCAAAACATCTGTTAACAATAAAATGTAGTGACTTTACATTCAAAAAGTATTTTCGCATTTCCTCCAAGATTTTCTGTTAGAATTATTATATATATAAATATATATATATTTTTTAAATATACAAGTAACAGAATTTGCAATAATTATTTCTGACCGTTGACACAGTGACTTCGCGATATATCGACTAAGCTTTGATTTATCGATTAGTTTTGATAGTGCTGTATAAATAATACTTGTTTATGTTTTGTTTGTATCTTCTGGTCAGCAAGCTTAATGTCTGAAATTAAAGCTACGGATATAGCGGAGGACAATGCAGATACTACACCAGATCTGGAGTCTTTTAATGGATATGAATTTAACAACTATACAGCGGCCGAATCCTTTATACAAGGTCTATCTGGAATGGTAAATCAGAGCGATGTAGAGACCATGATAAGAGCACAAAAACAAATGTGAGTAGATAAAAATGACAAGCAAATAAATAATTATCAAATATATACTTAAAGGCTACAGCGCTTTGAGAAAACTAATGAAATGCTGCTCAACTGCAATGCCTTGTCGCAAAGCCGTTTGAAGAATGCAAGTGAAGATTTCAAACGACATGTAAAATTACTGAGTGAAATGAAAAAGGATCTAGATTACATATTTCGCAAGGTGCGCATAATAAAGCAAAAGCTACAGCAGCAATATCCTGCTATATATGCAGAAGTTCAGCCCCAGCGCAGTAGCTTGGCCGAGGAGGCGGAAGATGAAACGGAAGCTGCGAAGGCTGCGCAGTTAGCGGAATCATCACAGCCGAAGCCCACGGCAGAGCCAGCTCCCAAAAAGAGCGGAGCGACAATTGAATACGTGCAAATGCAGGAGGCTATCGAGAACGGTATTGTTGAGATAGAAAATGAACTGATAAAACGTGTCTGCTCCGTGGAGACAGCCAATCCCAATGACTCCTCCGATTGTACGTCAGAAGATACTGGTTAAGCATTAGTTAATAATTTGCTTTATTTAACATATTTATCTAAACAATATTTATTATACGTTCTAGTGGAATATCTAGTATATGCAATAGGTTACATAATGATTTGGTACTTGTATTGTTTCGGTACCTTTGAGATTATAACGCGGCCGTCATAACTTAACGATGCGAAAATCCAAGGATCTACATTACTCCATTCTGCACAGTACACAGAGTCCTCATGCTGGTCGAAGGTCTGTAGTAAGCCATCTGAAAGCACTTTATGCCTCTCCTGTGAAGCGCCCGTTTCAAGTTCTTCGCTATCATCAGTGCCTGGAGCCTCTGAGCTCACTGACCCTGCACAGGTCAGTAGAACCTTGCAATCACTTGAGCTGGATAGTATTAATTGGTCATGGAATGTGTTGAACCGTACCGACCACACCCAGTGCGAATGATCGCTGCGTTCGAATACTGGGGCCTTGACCATGCGACAATCCCACACTTTTAGGCATCCATCATCACCACCTGTCACTAGATGACACTGTTTATTCGGATTACAGTCCAAATCGCGCACGAACTGTCCATGTGAATCCTCTATACTCCACGCGCAATGTTGAGTGTCCCGCACATCGTATGCCCGAATACTCGTGTCATGCAAGGCCAAGAACTGATGTCCCTGATGATGATGCGACCATTTGCCAGTGGTAAATGGTGACGTGTGCTTGGCACCGCTGGTACCACTGCTGACTTCGGCTATCACGCGAGTAGATGCTTCCGCGCGCTGCATCACAGCCAATTTGTTGCCCACCACACAGGCCAACGTTTGCTCTTGGCTTGGATGGAATTCAACAGTTTTCACACGCTCGCCCAAGTCAGCCGTGTCTAGCACCTCAATTTTGGCCCATGGTATATATTCACTTTTGATGGGCTCAACATCATTTTTATTCCTTGAATCGTCATTCGGTAAAGTTAAGAGTGCTGCTTGTGAAAACACCTGAGCTCCTTTTTGTACGTTGTACACAGATGCCAGCAAATGCGCATCGTGAGGACAGCTATTCAGTTTCCAAACCTCACCCAGTGCATGCTCGAAGATCTGAAAAGACGTTGATCAATAAAAAAATGTGTACAATAAATAGATTTCTAGCTCACTTTTGATTGTATGGTGCCCTGCTCCTCGTCATATTGCAACAGATGCAACTGATTGGTGGGCTTCAGCGAGTTGGTGGCTATAAAAAAGCAGACATCATTGCCTTCGCCGTATTGTGGCGTTAGAGCCCGAGCCTGCAATTCCAAACCATAAATCAAATTGTTCTCTTCCATTTAGAAATGAATTCAGTTTGGACTTCTGAAAAGATAGGTCAATTTTACACATTGATAAAGCTGTATAAAAAATAACTAATTCATTTATAGCTTAGCTTTGTCATGAAAACCCCTATAAACAGATTCTTAAGGTAACTTCAATATCGAAACCGTTAGATGCATACATATTCTCCTGTTACACCTTGGCATATCCTAATAGCCGAAACAATATATATCTTACATATTCATTTATACTTCCGGAAGCGACGCCATACCCAAATAATTTTAAATCAAGCTTTTATTTTTTTAATATGAATAAACTTTTACGATATTTTACTAGAGATGAACTCATAGTATTTAAATATCGTAGTCTTATTTATTTATTTGAAGTGCTACCAATAAAGCTGCGAAGAATCTAAATTATCAAATATGCACATCGCTCCTTCCAACTAATTGATGTCATAGCAAAGATGTATAAATGATTGATGATTCTGCTGTATGCTTTATTTATTAATATTATTTTCTTATTTGTTACTCGCTTATAGAGCAAGCTATTTGTTATTTTTCAGCTGACGGGAAATACAACCCTGCGCACGCTCAAAGCAACACTGTGTTGCCTCCATCCATTTTGTTTTAGTGAAAAAAGATTCTCAAAAGTAACAGACGCGCATTACCAAAATTGACATTGCAGTATATATAGTGACACTTTTAGCATATTAAACACCCAACTAAATTCCCAGAGTGCAACGCAATGGCACAAAACATCAGCCCTGAACAGAGTGGTGCTGGTGGCAGTAGCAAACACAATGATGACTCGCTACCTATCAAAGACAATCATGCTGTGAGCAAAAGGTAAGGCGCCAAATTTTGATACATATATATGTATATAGATATACATATGTATGTTTGTGCAACAACCAAATGATTTGCATTAATTTTTGTTTTGTTGGTGTTTTACATAGACTGCACAAAGAACTCATGAACTTAATGATGGCCAACGAGAAGGGAATATCGGCATTTCCAGACGGCGAAAACATTTTCAAATGGGTCGGCACCATCGCTGGCCCAATAAATACTGTGTATTCGAGCCAGACATATCGCTTGTCGCTTGACTTTCCAAATTCCTATCCGTATGCCGCGCCAGTGGTTAAATTTTTGACGCCTTGCTTTCATCCCAACGTCGACCTGCAGGGCGCTATTTGTTTAGACATACTCAAAGACAAATGGTCGGCACTCTACGACGTGCGCACAATACTATTGTCCATACAATCTCTGTTGGGCGAACCGAACAATGAGAGTCCATTAAATGCGCAGGCCGCGATGATGTGGAACGATCAAAATGAGTACAAAAAATACCTAGATGCCTTCTATGAGAAGCACAAGGATACCTAAACACCAAAAAAAAAAGGAACCTATGGCGGCGACCCCTTCATTTTCATCTATGCTCATATTGTGGCGTATTTATTAAGCATTTGTATGTCTGGTGCGACAAACAACCAACAAACACCGCACTACATACACACCACCCACCCACATCTCAACCTTTATATTAGTTCATGCTGTTTTGGTACATTCGCATTCTCCTGATTATCATTGATATATATATATATAGGTACTATTGGATTTTTAATTTTGAAGAATTTGAAGCAAATTAATTATATGTAATGTAATATGATATATATGTATGTATTTTCCATAACGTCTGTTTCTTTAAACTTAAGCATGAAATTTAGTTAATTGTTTTTTTTTATATAAATGATTTTTTGAAGTATGTAAGCGGGCGACTGCCATCAATTTTGTACTGATTTAAAGCAATTCGTGCAGGCCCAGGCCCAGGCCCGGCCATCATGTGAATGTTAGCTAATTATATAGTAATCCTCCCAGATACCCAATCGCTACATATATGTATTTACTTTTAATGCAACAACGGCATCAACGGTTTTTCGACTCGATAAATATTCATATATCTATTACAGAAAAATGAACAAAAATAACGAAAACGAAAATTTTAGTATTTCAAAATGATTGTACTTTTTAAATTGTAATAAGTTGTGTTAGCTTGAAGAGTTATTGAAATTACGTATACATATATAAAATTAAAATAAAATCGAATAACTGATTAGTTCTGTCAATGGATACGATATATACTATGGACTGAATTTGACTAGCTGCTTAGGATCTACAAGATTTTAGATGCTTGTTCAGGTGAGCAGACAACGTGACACGAGAGCGAAAGATGCGCGCACATCGTTTGCAGCGCCACAGTTGCTTCTTATTGCCATGTCGTCTCTGGACGTGATCCTTTAGATTTTGATTGGTGTAGAAGCGTTGCTCACACAAATCGCATGCGAAGGCATATTCACACTTGCTCCTGTGCACCCATTGATGGCGTGTTAGCAGAGCCTTCCTCCCATACGACTTGCCGCACTGATCACACATGTGCATAGGACTCTTGGCTTCAATCTGTTTTGCATGTTGGCGGCGTATATGATAGTTGAGGCTGCGCAGCGCAGTGTACACCTTGTTACAGTCGGGGTGGGTGCAAGCATATGAGGATCGCTTGTTTTGGTGCTTCTCGCGAAGGTGGGCTGCCAGCAAATTAGCTCGCGCATATGTCCTGCCGCAGTTGTTGACCGTACAGCTGTAGGGCTGTTTGCCTTGATGCTTCTGCATGTGTGCCTCGTAAAGGGACATCTTATAGAACCCACAACCACATATATTGCATTCTATTTTATGGCGAAGTCCTAAAGGGCGTTTCGTGTAGCCTGGCTGAGCGGATTTGACAATCCGTTCCTTGCCCAGAATCTCTTTTGCCGCATCATCTTCGATTATATAGACTTCTTCCTGCAGATAAACAAATATATATTCAGATTAGTAGCTAAACTTGTTTATACTTATGCCCGAACATATAGTATACATATAAATGATAATACCAAACAAGTTCTTTTATTGTTTATACTTGTTTGTATTTGTGTATATAAAAATAATAAATAAACAAGATAATTTTGTGAAGAGTACCTGCCTAACAGGTACCTCGTGTCAGGTGTTGCTTGCTGGTTAAATAAAATATAAAAATGAAGTTAACTATAATTTCCGTTATTGACAATTATTGATATTTTACATCCTTTTCATTTCGATCCTTGTTAGATTTCAGCTAAAAAGCTTCGACAATTGGACGCCGTTGCTATCCCAACCGCTTCCTTCTCTGATAACATTTATTCAGATAATTACACATATGTATATGTATTTACACTTGTGTGTGTGTGTGTATGTATGTCTATTCTGATTATGTTGATACGTTCTCACGCTAATAAAATAAGCGTGCCGTATACATACGTACATACAAACATATATGACTGTTTGCGCTCATTGTCTTCTGTATCACATACACACGCACACGCACACACACACACCCACACCTACACACGCACGCTCAAATGAACAGTTATACTTTCAAACGCGCTCGGCACCATCAGCCCCAATGTGATTAGATTGTGCAGACATACACAGATAAACAGTAAAACTTATCTGTGCATGGGTTTGCTCTTGAATTTTACACTCACAATATCCTCAATTGACTCGGCAGACGTTACGACGGACACCTCCACAGGCTGAGCCTGAACAATTGATTTCTCGCCTTTTGTATGCAAATCAATTTCGGCAGGGCTTGGCAATGCCACTTTTATCGTCTCCGTTGGTTGCTCTTCTCTCTGGTTGTAGGTGGTCTTCGAGCTGACTTCCGCTAAGAGTTTTTCAAAATTCGCAAAGGACTCCTCGCACATACGTTGAAAACCATAGAATCGCTGCACCAATTGGTAGCAGCTATCGCAGATGCATCGCAGCACAATTTGTGGGCTCACTTCCTTGTCCAGTGGAGCGCCCAAGAATCGCAGCCCATCGCCGGCACGCATGCAGCCAATGAACTTGGCGGCCAAATCCTTTTCCTGGTACAAATCGTAGGTGGGCTCCTCTGCGCTGAGCAGGACCAAACAGGCTCGGCACAATGACATTTTACCAGCAGTGGCTGCGCTTGCAGCAAGTGTGCGACGCGCGCTTTGTTTTCGCTCTGATTTAAACATCGTCGTCAGGTTACATATACCCAGCCAACCGGCATGCTATAAATTAACATCAATTGCGACAATAACAATACATTTATGTGTGTGTATGCGTATGTGGTTTGGAGCACCCGAAATATGACGCCCGCACCCTGCGCCTAAAGGCCTTTTACTGCGCTGGATAACAAAAGCTCGGCACTCGTTCATTAGATGCTGTTGCCGCTCCATCAGTCTATGCGAACTGAAAAGAAAAATAACTGTTATGCTGCACAGGGTGTAATTACAAGTCTAAAGCTTTCACAGGGTGTCCCAATAACTGACATTCAAACTTGGCGCTAAATGTATTGAAATGCTTTATTCTCGCTGGAATCGCAAATAAACATAGTTAAAATATTCAAATAAAATATAATATAAAAAGTGATTTGTGACTGATGATAAATTTGTGTTAAATACTATATACATACGCATGTATGTATTTACAGGCAGAGATATTATTGGTTAAGTACGCCTTATAGACTATCCGTTGTCATCGCCGAGCCAAGCGTTATTGATGTTGCCACCGAGGATATTGTCTCCATGGACACGTTGAGTTTCTTTTTGAAGGCACGCAATGCATCCAGGTGATATACCTGCTGATAGCCCGCTTGCTTATCTATAGACAGAGTATAAATATTTCGCTCTCCACTGGAAGTCAGCAGAGTAGGCATGTAATGGGGCAAGTAAGCGCGTTGTATTTCTGATGAGTCTCCGTTTTCCGCATTGGTCATCTCTTTGCTGTAGGAGCGATGTATGCGCATTATCTGCACGTACTGATAGTGCGCCACGTAAAGGAATGGCTCGCGGTATAAGAAGCCAGTTGGCGCGTAGACCCAACTCAAATCATAGGGACGCGAACGACAACCAAATTCATCGACAAAGATGCCGCATTCGGCAAAGCAGAGCAGGAACTCCTGACGAGAGATACGCACAGCTACGAAGGGCTGACAGTTGGATGTGTGCTGCAGCGTCTTATCTGCCAGATCGACAAACTCTTCGGCCGCATAGTTATCTAGATCGATTTCATAAAACTTATCCGAGCTGACGATGGCCGAGTGGCGTGTATAGAAAATCGATGTTACGGGCGTGGCAGTGTCCAATGCACGAACTGGCTTGAACTTATGCAGCTTATGATCGTATTTGAGTATGACAATGCGTGTCGAAGTTGCCGCAATGGCCACCGAGTCGAGAGCATTCTCAGATTCGTTTGAGATCTGCACAAGTTTCCACTTCTCGCTCACCGAACGATTGGCAAAGGGCAATTCAATGACCGACGTCTCCAGCACAGGCTTGTTGCAGGGGATCGTGCTCTGGCAACGTGACTCCAGCTGCCGATAGTCACACTGGTAGAGCTTCTCGCCATTGGCACCCACCATCATAGCCTTGGCCAGACGTGTCGATACGGACACGCAGCTGACCGACTCGATGCCAGCAATATGCAGCAAGCGCTGTCCATCCACATTGTAGGTGAACAAGCCGCTGTTGCAGCCAAATAGCAAGATTTTCTGCTCCACTATTTCGAATGCGCAATTGATCTCAATGACCTCGCCGTTGTGGCTGTTCTGTGAGCCATTGTAGGCCAGTGTGCCCTTGTACTCATCAGTGCAGTTAGTCTCGCTTTCCATTGTGTCCAGACTGCTGCTGCAGCTGGACTCTGGTCGAGTTTCGCTAACCTCATCGCAAGACGACACAACTGAGCTGCCACAGCTGCTAGTCACATTAGCCCGACATTTGCGGTGCGATACATCCTTGCATTCCTTGCAGCGCCAATAAGGCGAGCCGGCTATAATTGGTTGATCACAGGCCACACAGTTGGCAGCATCGACCTTCGATTCTTGCAAAGCCAACTCGAAACGATGATGCGTTACTTCGCCTTTGCCCTCCTGCTTTTCTGGTGATTTCGAATTTGCTTTGGTTTCCGTTTGACTTGCCGAGCGTTTTATTGTCGTCGGCTGCTTGCGTGGAGATCGGGGAACTGTGGCGATGCTAGCGGGTCTCAGCTTGGGCTCTTCTGCAGCTCCATTGGCAACGGTTGACTTACGTGGGGAACGTAAAGTTGCAGTGCCTAAAAGAACAATTCATCCATACTATATTCCGTAGACATTTCATTTTCTATCTTGCATTACCATTTAATTGATCCAACTGATCCTGCAGCATCTTGGAATGCTTTTGTTCCCGGCGCAATTCCTCTTTCAGAGCACGATATAGTATTGATGACTCCACATCATTAGGCGATATGTTCTCCTTGGTATTGCTGTTGGATCCAAAGATTTTGTCTGCAAGTGTTTTCTTCTTCTTCGCAGACAAATCCTCCACCTTAAGCTACAATTTTGGTGTATTAGTTATCAATTATCAATAATAATCTATAGCTATCGCATTACCTGTAAATAGTCGATGAGTTTCTTATGCTGAGCGAGCGTAGCCATTGCCTTGATGTCCCGCTGTACATAGAACTGTTCCTTTTCGGTCAGCGCATTCTGCAGTTCATCGATCTCGGTGTGAAGTCCTGTTTGCACTGTCTGCAGATTCTTGACCTCGTCATGCAAATGCAGCACCTCCTCCTTGCTGTGGAATAGCTCACTGAGAATGCGAGCATTCTCCTCCTTCAGGCAAAGCAGCTCCCGCTCGTAGTCTGCATTCTGCGCCTGGCAACTGGCGCTCTGCACATCCAGCTGATCCGCCCGCTCCTGGGCGCCGAACAGAGCATTCGTTTGCTCCACCAGCTGACTCTGCTGTGATATTAACTTCATCTGCAACTGCTTCAAGTTCTCCTTGAGCTCCTCCAATTCTACGCTCAGTATTTTCGCATGTTGCTCAGCTTGCCGCTTCTCAGACTCCTGCACATTCAGATCCTTGCGCAGCTGGGTGACCTGATCGTTGCGCTCCCGTAGCTTTACATGGCAAGCATCCAGCTGGGCTTGCTGTGTCTTGTTTCGCTTCTGCTCCGCCTCCAGCATATTCTCCACCTCCGTCAGCTGATTGTCAGTTATGCTACATGCGTATTTTAGGCGCTGGAAATTATCCGTCAGTTGCTTCAACTCCGCTTGCAAGGCCTGAGTGTTTTCGCCAGCTGCCGCATTGCGCTCTCGTTCCTCTTGTAGCTCGCGCTGTAGACGCTTCTGTTCCAGACCCAGCCCATCGCAACGTTGCTGGGACTGATTCAGCTTTTGACGCACCTCTCGGACCTGCTGCTCCAGCCTGTGGATGTTTGCCAAGTGCTCGATTATTTCGGATTTGCACTTCATGCGCTCCTCCTCGGCTTTCTCCCACATGCGATGCTCCTTCAGTACATCTCGCTTGCTGGCTGCCAGCTCAGCTTTCAGTTCATCAATGCGTGCATCGCGCTGACGGAACTCATCCTGCGTGGATTTCTGTTTACGTTGTGCCTCGTCACGTTCGTTCTGCGCCTTCTTGACGCGCTCTTCCGTCAATTCCATGCGTCGCGCCAACAGCTTCTTCTCGGCGAGCGCCTCCTCCAGTTGTTTCTCCACCTTCCAGAGTGATAAGTTAGCGGTTCGTGCCGCTTGACGCTCTACAATCATTTGCTCTCGTACTGCAGCCAGTTTATCCTCTAGTTTCTCATTCTGCCGCTCGAGCATATCACCCACAGCACTGTTACCAGCACCCCCCGAATGACCCTTCATGGGGGACAAACTTTGCTCATTGAAACGTTCGAGCATTCTCTCCAGCTTAGAAACCAGCTCCTGCAGCTGATCTGCGCGAGTCTTTTGCGCCGACTCCGCATCCTTTGCAGCCACCAAATCGGCGCGTAGTTGATCCTCAATGGCATGCAACTCCGTCAGCGAACCTGGCGCTGTTTCGTAAGGCGAGGTCTGAGACGCAAGCGATGTTTCTGCCAAGTTTCCACGGCATTCAGCAAGCTGTAAGATAAGCAAAAGAGAATCATTATAGACATTTACAAGTTATTTGGGAATCAATGTCAATCACCTGTAGCTCTCGCTCCAAACGGTTGCATTCCGTCTGTACTTCAGCCAATTCTTTTTTGGTGAGACTAAGCTGCGTCTCTAGAGAAGCCTTGGCTGCACGCAGCTCGTTGTTTGCGCTTATCTCGCAATTGAGTCTCTGGAGTATGTCCTCGATGCTACGCTCTGTCGCATTTTTAGCTTCTTGGTTTGATTTACCCGAGCTAATTGACTCGTCCAGCTCCGTGCGTATATTCTGCAGCTCGAAGGTCATGCGACGGTGGGTGTCCTGCGATTCGCGCAGTTTCTGTCGCAGCTCTGAAAGCTTTTGCTCATAGCTATCTGTTAGCTGTTGTCTCTGCTTCTCGTGATTGGTGTCGGCTTTAACGCTCTGTTCCTTCAGCTGCTTCAGCATTTCCTTGTAGTTCTCCAGCTTGTCTTGAAGATGTTTACATTCGTCAGTTTTGGCATGAAATTCGAGCTCACGCGCATCCAGCTTTTGCACCGTGCAGGCCAGCTCTTGTTTCTTCTCCGCCAGCTGCTTTTCATATCTTTGTTCGGATGCAATTTTCGCCTCCTCGTACTTCTGGCGATTCAGGCGCAATAAATCCGTGATTGTGGCTTCTTTCTTCGACCACATTTCTTCGTCAATTTTCGCTGAGCTCTGCAACGTTTTGATTTGAGTCTTGCAGCTGGCCAGCTCCATAGTCTTCTCCTTAATAATATCTTGGAGTTTTGTGATTTCCATTTTAGCTTCAAGCACCACTTGAGATGACCCGTCACTCTGCTTAACAGTTTGTTGTGCTTTAACCAGCTCCTGTCTTAGCTTTAGGATCTCCCCTTCGCGTGATTTCAACTTTTGCTGCAGAGTTCGCAGCTTTTCCTGCAGCTTAGTTGTACGTGCTGTATCCGAACCATCGGCTGCACTGTAATCATTTTCCAAATGAACGAAACTGTAGCCAATAAAAGGCAAATCCTTGCCGCTAAAATCGTTCGACTTCATGTTCGAAGTCAGTGACTTTTTCGCCTGCGGTTCACGGCGCGCTTTATGCCGTATTCCGTCCTCAAAGTTGGAGATATCATCATCCGACTTGATGGTGGGTATAATGGGCGGCACCTGCGAACGGACTGTGCTCCACTGGATGCTTTCGAAGAATGGATGCTTTACGATCTGATCATACGAAAGCCGGTTCGTTGGATTCGTGACCAACGAACCGATCAAATGTTTCAAATTGCTAGAAATTTTCAGATCGCTGGGAAAACTAACTATTTTCTTCAAACGGCTATCCTCGCAGTGCGAAAGTATTTTCGAATAGGTCTCGTGGACGTTATCCTCGTGGAAGGGCGTAATCTCACATATCAGCTCGTAGCCAATTATGCCCATGGACCAATAATCGCAGCTTACCTGTTTAATAAATTAATAATCAAAAGTTATTATAATTGAATATGAAGCAATTCAGTGAAAAATCATGAAATGAAATATGAAGAAACTCATTAAGTTCTTTCTTTCATATTTCATTTGTGAGTAGGATAAAATATATTAATCATACAGTTACACTCACGTCATGCATAGATTTTGATAGCTTATAGGTTGATATAGT
Source organism: Drosophila mojavensis (assembly GCF_018153725.1). Taxonomy (NCBI): domain Eukaryota; kingdom Metazoa; phylum Arthropoda; class Insecta; order Diptera; family Drosophilidae; genus Drosophila; species Drosophila mojavensis. Next base: position 9,515,707 of record NW_025318899.1, on the reverse strand, counting down.
TTGTAAGAGCTCTGGAGCTATATAGTCTGGTGTGCCAACTGGTGAAAGACTCAAAACATGTCCATCTCGGTCCAAGGCAGCAGCATTGCCAAAGTCTGCCAATTTGATGTGGCCAAAGCGATCGATCAAAATGTTTTCCGGTTTGATATCTCGATGAACATAGCCCATGGTGTGCAGCGTATGGAGAGCCAGTGTTAGCTCGGCTAAATAAAAGCGGGCCATATCCTCGTCAAAAGGTCCGTGACGGGACATTAGACTGAGTAGGTCACCTCCTGGCAGATATTCCATGACCAAATACAAATTGTCATTGTCCTGCGAATAAAATTCAATTTAATTATGTATATATTTTGTATGTAAATGAAACTCACCTGGAAGGCATACTGTAAATTGGTCAGCCACTCAGAATTACGCTGGGACATTATGTCGCGTTCCACTTGCGATGTGGTCACCATCGATTTCTTGATCTTCTTCATGGCGTAAACATCGGATGTTTGGCGCTCGACCACCAAATGGACATTGCCGAAATAGCCTTTGCCAATGAGGGCCTTAATAACAAAATCATCTGCGTTTACGCGCAGTTGGCGCGTTTCCTCAATGATCGGACGAACTGGATCGGAAAGGTACTTTAAATGTCATAGTAAAGTTAAAAAATAATAAAGAACTTACATTTATTTACAAATTCCGCTATGTTGCGGTCGCGTTTCTTAAGGGTCTCTTTGTCGCACTCATTGTACAGCAGGCAGAATGCGTCCAGCAAACCCTCTCGACAAATGGCTTCTGCGACAGCTGCACTTGCAGTATTTAGAGGCACAACGCTGCGTCTTGATGCGCTTGTCAAAGGTTTTTGCACGGCGCCAACTCCTTTACCTAATATTAAATTATTGAGTCGCGTCGTGCGCACACTAATTGGCTCGCGTTGTGGCGGCATATTAATATTTTGTGTAATTTAACAATATTTTAACAGCTACATGCAGTGTTTATTTAGCTGATGCCGTCGACAAAAATCAAGCGACGCCTTGTTCAGAATCGAACGTTTTGAATGTTAAACGCGGTGACAAACGCAGGGTTGCATGTTCAGCTGCCAGTGCTGTCGCTTGCTTGTGAATTAATTTTTTGAAGGTGCTGCCATACTTCTGGTATATACAAACAATTATTTATAAATAATCACTAAAATAAAATTGATCACCCACCATGTTTTTAAAACCCAACTAATTGATTTTCACATATAAGTTAAGATTATTATCATCAATATGTGAAAAGTGTGTAATCATTTAGAATTATGCAGCCCCAGCTTTTGACGTTTAACAACACTTAACATGCTAGCGAGTGCTTTTGCTCGTAGGAATATCTTCCACTTTCGACGGGTAGGTTTTTGCAGACGGAAGGTGAAAAAATTTTCCACATTACGAATTGCAAAAAATTTATCATTTTTACTAATTTATCTATTTGATTTGATATAATTTTCAAACTGTGCTCCATATCTATTGTATTAAAAATCTACCTTTTGAAAGTTCAACATTTGCTCTGGAAAAAGAAAGTTATTGCGTGCTTGTCAACGTCGAAAGGTTGAAACTGCAGCGCAGCAGGCAACACTCGCTCGCAAACGGGGCAACGTCGCGCTCGCTATAATTGTTTGCTTTACTTGATTATTCCATTCGTCGGCAATTGTCGGCCATAAGCAGAAACATTTTTTGGTAAAAACTGGTGAATTAAATATACTTGTATTAATACGCGGGCCGAACAGTGAAACAATCAGAATTCAAAATGAGTGGGGGATTACCGGAGTTGGGCTCGAAGATCAGCCTAATTTCGAAAGCTGACATTAGGTATGAAGGCCGCCTATATACGGTGGATCCACAAGAGTGTACAATCGCCCTATCGAGTGGTAAGTAAAATATAAAATATATGTTCATATGCATGCCCACACGTTCGTGTTATTTTTCTTCTTTAAATGTGGACAGGCTTGCATGTACATATATCTATGTATGTAAGTATGTATGTGCACAATGTAATCTGTGCTATAAAACTAAAACGGTAAAATGCAAAGGCGGGTGCTGAAAAGAAAATGGTTTCTTTGAATTTTTTTGTTCACGTTTTTGGTTGCTTCAGTTAGTTTTTACAGTAATTTGCTGCTCATCGCGCAAAGAGCGGGCAGACACACTCGACAGTATTCAACTCGCTCTCCCACTCTCTCGCTTTTGTCCTCTCTCTCTCCATCTCTCTTGTGCTTTTTGTTTGTCATGTTTGCGAAGCTCAGATGCTGTCGGCACAGATAGAGCTTCGGGTTGTACAGTGTTGCTTTTGCATCCCCATGCACGCGCAAAATGACATACATATAAACGTACAAGTACACACACATGCATATAATGCATGTAGCTGTACATATATATGTGTGCGTGTACTGATTTACATCAAAATAAATACATGTGTTAGTCAGATAGAGACTTGTGCATGTGTTCGTTATTTCCCTGGCAAAACCAATTTTTGGCGCCAGGGTCAATTAACGGATTATGGCAGCGACTACCGTTAGCATGGGAATGATTTAAATGGACCAAGGGAGATTTTGCATACAAGCTAATGTTGACCTATCACACAAAATTAAATATCTACTATTTGTAATTTAATAGCAATTACAACACTGTACTTTCGATGACTGTCTTCATACTCGTGCCTTGCCGCGTTTTTCGCATTTTATACATACCCGTCCATGCATATGTATGGAATATAACAGAAAATACATATGTACATAAGCACATATATGCATACATACAAGTTTATATATATTAAGGTAATATATAAAATGTCTTTTTATTTTATCGTTAAACAGTGCGCTCCTTTGGCACGGAGGACCGTGATACGCAGTTTCAAATAGCTCCGCAGTCGCAGATCTATGATTACATTCTATTTCGCGGCTCCGATATCAAAGACATTCGCGTTGTGAACAACCATACGCTGCCGCATCACAATGATCCGGCTATTATGCAGGCCCAACTGCAGAATGGGCCTCAGGTAATGCCACAGCATTTCCCAATGAATGCGCCCCAACAACAACAACAGCAGCAGCAGCAACAACATACTGGTCCATCGATGCCTGGTGGCAGTGGAGGTGCACCTGGAGCACCTGGCACTGGATTTGGAAATGGCAATCCATTTGGTGCCTTGGGCGCACCCAGTCTGGGCCCCGGCTCCTTGGCACCAGGTGCCGGCGCACCTGGCAGTGGAGGACCGTTCATGAACATTGGCGGTAATCAGCAGCAGCAGCAACAAAAGCCTCAGCAGCAGCCAAAACAAAGTAAGTTGAAGACACACAACATAAAAATTACTCTCACACCTACACTCCTACACCTACACCTAAACACACACACACACACACACACACACACACACACACACACACACATACACATCATTAATCTGCATACATGCACGTCTTCCTGTCTATATGTAAAGTTTCTGTTTTAGATATGCTAGCGAGCGCTTCGCGTTCGACCACGCCTATTAGCCTCATCATCAGTCCAACAGCCGACCTGACTCAGCAGCACTCCCAGCAACAGCAGCAGATTCATCAGCAGCAGCAAAACTCTGCACAAGCTATTGGCGGCGGCGGTGGAGGTGGTAATGCGCGCGATGCCGGTCATAAGCGCCAAAACCATCAGCAGCAGCAGCAGCAGCAACAACAGCAGCAGAGAGGCGGAGGAGGAGGAACCAACATGCAGCAGAATCAGAGGAATAACCACAACAACGATTTCTACAATCATCCCCACCAGCAGCAGCAGCAACAGCGCGATCGCCGTGATTCTGGCCGTCAAATGGACAACAACAATTACAACTATAATAATCAACGTAACCGTGGGGGTGTTGGCGGCGGTGCTATGCAGCAGCGCGGCGGTGGTGGAAACGGTGCATGGAATATGCATCGTGGCGGACCACAGAATCCGAATAATATGATGATGCGTGGCAATCGCGGCATGGGTACACGTGGGCCAATGCGACCAAATCAGGTAAATTCTAGCAATAGAATAAACAATTCCAAATTGCGTTCGGCATTCATATTTATGTTGGAATTTGTTTGTTTATCAGCAGGGCTATCGTCCGCAATCGGCTAATCAGAATAAGCCGCGCAACAAGATCAAATTTGAGGGTGACTTTGATTTCGAGCAGGCCAATAATAAGTTCGAGGAGCTGCGATCCCAGCTGGCGAAACTCAAGGTGGGCGACGAACCCAACAAAACCACAGCTACAACAACAGCCACCACAACAGCCACAACAACAACAACTTCTACCACTACTGATGAGGTATAAGTTCGTTTGTTTATATTAATTTTTTGACTCATTTAAAATCATCTTAACTGTAGTGCCCTGTTTACTTTATTTATGATTTTATTTATAAAAAAAAAAAACAATTTACACTCAACTCATACAATGCACCACACACTCATGCGAATACGTATTTTATTTCAAATTGTTAAATTGCTATTCCGTTGAACTTTGCACAGTTAAATGGTGAGACCGATAAGAAAGACGACTCTGGCAACGAAACCGGCGCCGGCGAGCATGAGCCTGAAGAGGACGACGTGCATATTGGTTACGATAAGACCAAATCGTTCTTTGACAACATCTCGTGCGAGGCTGCTCAGGATCGCAGTAAGAACAAAAAGAATGACTGGCGTCAGGAGCGCAAATTAAATACCGAGACGTTTGGCGTCTCCTCCACCAGACGTGGCAGGTGAGTTAAAGCAAGGCTCACGTCTCCTTCCAGCAATTTAATAATTTATTGATTTTTTTAATAGCTACCGGGGGCGCAACCATTATTATAATAATGGCAATGCGATGGGTGGTGCTGGCAATGGCGGCATGAATGCTGGCTATGGCGGCGCACCTGGCTACAATCGAAACAACTATCGCATGGGCGGCGGCGGCGGCAACTATCGTAACCGCAGCAACAATCGTAACAATAACGGCGGCAACCGCCAGAGCAACATAACCAATGGAAATGGTAGCGTAGCCGCAGCTCTGAAAGCTGCCAACAATGCAGGAAGTGCTGCCGGTACAGGCAACACCACGGACACCACGGCATCGAATGCCGCAACAACGAAGACAGCCACGTCTACGCTCACAGAGCAGACGCAACAGGTCGCGGCAGTTTGTAAGTGATATAACGTCTCACCTGTTAATGTACTTACTATTTGACTTCGGATTTATTTATATATTTCAGCTCAATAATGTCGCACAATTGGAGAATCCTTGCCTAACTTTACAAAAACAAATATGAAAGAAAAAAAGAAAAACAAAAAAAAGAAACAAAAGTCCTACTCATTGCAAAGCTAGTTTCCCGAATGCAACCTAATCAAGCGACCGATCGACGACAAAAAAGGCTCTTATCATCATGAAGAATCGAGTTATGGAACTAATGGCATAAAACAAAATAATTGTAAAATTTTACTTAGTGTTGTAACGCTCATGACGTCCTGCGCGCACTCTCTGCCCGCCCACCGTGTTGCTTAGCTATTAATTATATATGATCTGAGAGCGTTTAGCAGCCATATGGATAGGTATTTTGTGTAAATGGCATGCTAGAACGTCAATAGCGAGGCAGCACATGATTATAGTGAGAGAACATACACACCTCTACATATATTTAGAAATAAATGTGAAGAAAACAAAAGTTAAGCATAAGTTTATGAAAAGTTAAAAAGATAAAAAGAAATAAACTCTAGGAGTCGCAAATTATGAAATTAAAGGAAAGAAACAATTAAATCCATGGAATTCCCAACATTAATAAATACAAAACGCAATTCACATGTTTATATTTTAAAAACCAAACAAACAAACAAGTCTATAACTATACTTAATGTGGGCAGACATCATAAATAAATTAATTCAAAGCGTTACTAGCATTTAAACTTTTTTAAGAACAATTTTAATGATGGAGAAATGGAAATACATGCATATATATAACAATTAGCAGCAACTCGTACATATATGGAAAACAACAAAAACAAAAAGCTAAAAAAGAAATTAAGAATTGTAAAAAAAATAAAAATAAATCACCTATCAGCAGTAGTGTGGGCAAGAAATAAAATACTTACCCTTATTGTTTATAAGAAAAAGGCAAAACAAAAATCCAAAACTACAATTATAGCGTGTCTTTCAGAGATTAGTTAAATTTTTCGATAATTTTTTCCGGGTCTATAGCCGAAATCGTTCTTAATATATATATATAGTGTGTAGTTGAATGCGTTTCATGTGTTTGAGGGAGCTAAAATATATATATTTTTAATTACGCTACTTAAATATGTCTACACCAACAACCAACTATGTATTTAGCTTGCAGCAGCCTTCAAAACAATTGCAGACAAAAAAAAAAAAAAAAAAAAAAAAACAATTGAAAAGTTAAGAGAAAAACATATTCTGTCACCCAGGAATGCACAACAATATCTCATTATACTACAGTTTTATAGTTTAAGGAGTTAGCTGTACGCATTGTGCGTGGATGTTCGTTCGCGTAAGATTCCGATTAATGATCTGATTTTTAAAAGAAATTTATTTTAAAGTTATCATCTTACTTTTCATCTGTATTCGAGTAGCCGGAATTGAATGGGGATATTACAACAATACTCCACGGATTGTACATCAAACATGTTTTTTGTAAATGTTTCATATAAATAAGCCATATAATTCATATTAAATTCAGAGCAAAATAACTTACCGAGTTATATTTTTCTATTTCGGAGCCCAATGGGTTCTATTTTCATTGATTTTCTTCATTATTGTTTTTTTTTTCTTAAATATAGAATGGACACACTACTTCTATGTTGAGCACAAACCTGTATGAAACTGTAATAAATATATATGTATATGTTGCTTATAAGTAATGAACGAATCAAATTTTCCAATAGACTATCTGTTATTGGAAGGCTCTATTGGTATGGATAAAATAAAGGGGTTTTTGTTTAAATTTAAAAATTGGTATCAAAAAGTACTGAAATCGAGCTTAAGCTAATTATGTTAAAGGAATTATTATTATATATTGGATCATCGTTATACTAAAGTGGATTATAGATAAATGACAATATCATATATAATTATTTCAATTACAGTCCAGTTTCAGTTACATTCTTTTGCTTTATATGAGCTAATTAGTTAAAATATTTTCAAAAGTATTTTTGTTTTTCAAAATAAAAAGAATGAAAGATAAGTTTTCCTTTCAATATTTTATTAACTTGGGAATAGAGTTACAAAAGTTTAGCTTCGTAGAAACTGAAATATAAATAATGTCATATATTTGTATATGAATATGATAGGTACTACATAATTTATTCAGTTCATGCGATCGAAATAGGATCGTCAGATCATTTATCCCACAATCCCAGCTCACGCATCTTGGTTTGAAAATATCGCTCTAGAGAATTGGCGCAGCGATAATACTCGGTCTCAGGAGAGTTATAGAAGCGACAATTAGAGAAAATGCGAGCCATGTCGGCCATGAACAAGCGCCGTGTCTGATAATATCCCTTCTTCAAGCGTTCGCCCATTGTCTTGAGGTCCATGGGGTATTTGATGTGATCGTAGTAATCGGGAACCTCGGCCGCAGTAACTGGGCGAAGGAAGGGCCAGGCTGCAGTGTGCTGACGCACAGATTGTAAGACAGATGCAAACTGAGTCGCCAGTTTCTCTGGATCTGTGGATTCTTCCAGTGGACGAGAGGCACGCACTGGACGCATTTGCGGCTTCCAGCCGATTTCCCTCAGGCCAGGTATGGACTCAACCGGTATAGATGGCAATCCCTCTTTAAAGCAAGTTAAGCCAGTTCTTACTTTTTGGACCTCGTTGTGTCGTTGTGCAATGAGCTCTTTAAGAATCTCACTTTGATTGCGAATAACTGGAAAACAAAGCAAAAATACGTCTGTCAATTGGCAATTAATTAAGGATCGCATCCAGTTAACTGACCGGCAATAAATTGTGTATTCACAATGCTTGGATGCAGCTCGCAGTGCATTAGTGTAGCACTGTCGTACTCCTTTATATAGCCCGCATAGACGGGACGTGCCAATTTGATGTCCTTGGAGAAACCTTGTTTCTTAAAATAACCGATTGCATCGCAATCCGCAAAGGTGAGCAAATGTTTAATGCCACGTTGTATGCTGTAATCCTTTAGGTGATTCATTAGATGGGTTCCATAACCCTTCACCTGCTCCGCCATGGTCACTGCACAGAAGACAATCTCTGTGAAGCCCTGGGTGGGAAATGGGCGAAAGCATATGCCGCCTATGGGCTGATTTTCCTTTATCAGTGCCAGGGTTTTGTGCTTGGTGTCAAAGACAAGCTGGCTTATGTATTCACGCGGCATCTCGGGCAGCTGATAGGCAAATACCAGCTGCAGTCCGAGCAGCCAAAGGATCGTTTGCTTATCCACGGGCTTGGTAAGCGAATTTCCGACAACGTGAAATTCAATTGCGCGTTTTTGCTCCTCGGCTTTGACATTCTCATCGCGTGACACATTGATGGGAAACAAGATTTCTGATTTGTTTGATGTCTTCGACTCTGCAACGGATTTCATGGCACGCATCACTACTTCAATTGGCAAATCGTCCTGGTTTTCGCTATGGAACGAAATAAATAGTAGTCTATTAAAACAAAGACAGATTCAGTTTGCTAGAAACTAACCTGGTTACACGTTCTGCAACCTCCTTTTTGACCCTCTTGTGAGCAGGTTCTCCTACGCTTGAGCGCTTGCTGCCACTGGGAGCAGCTGCACCAGCAGACGCAATGGTGGCTGGTGGTGCCACTTCCTGATGACGCTTTCTTTGTTGTACGACAAAGGAATTCGGTGGCCTGTATGTCGAGTCCCATATGGGCGAATCATCTTTTAGCAACTCAGCCCTTAATGCCTCCAAAAACTTTGGCATTTGCGTAATGATGGAGCGTTTGTCTTCGGGAAAACGATCTCGTTCCGAAATGCATTTCTTCTTTAGCTGCTGCGACATATATTGGAAAACAGTGCGCAGAAGAGTGCGTCCAAAAACGAGAGATGTCTCAAACTGCCTCAGAGAATTGCAGAAGGCGGGCACATGGCAAAATACCAGCCAACGCGTGTAATTGATCTTATAGGTCGATGCATCCTCGTGCGTCAGAGTTGGATCGCCGCGCCTTGCGGAGGGCGACTCAAAATTGTAATGATTGAGAAAATTCAGAAAAGTCTTCGCAACCTCTGTCATGGTTTGCAGTTCAGTGGGGTTCAAGTGGCTGTACTTGTAGAAAACCAAGGATAGAACAGCTTTTGTTATACACGGCGACTCGAATGGAGGATCGCCCAAAGGACCACGAATAACAGCCTGCTGACGCGTGAGCACACACTGTCGCAGTAACCTGAACAGATACAAGTAAACCTTCTTTGTGTCCTCATCCTCAACGCGCTGCATGGACATGAATAGATTTTCCATGTCAATGATGGCGCCTAATAGTTCGTCCATACTAGATCTGGATATCTCGGTGAGATGAGAAATGTGGGAGCGGAGCGGATGACGACAACTGGCATTTCGACACTCTTCAGTTGGCTCTGGGCAGTAGGACGACTCGACATCTCGATGCCTGTTTTCCTGGGGCGTCTTCCAGCCAGTGCAACGGCAGCCCTCGAATTGGCACGCCGAATACATGGATAATTTGGCGAGTTTTTGTGCTTCGGGCAGGTTAAATACCTTTTGCTTGCGTAGCTGGATGCGCTGCAGACTACTTTGGCGTGTGCCTTCCTGAGCTGGCGGCACAGTGCCACTTGAAGCCTGGGATGAGGAGGATGAAGACGCTGCTGCTGCTGCATTATTTGCAGTTTGTTGCTGCTGTGCAGCAGCATTTCCGCTGTTGCCATTATTACCATCTATTGGTTGACTTTTGAGCGTTATTGCTGGTCCACCGGACATGCCTAGTTGTAGATTGTATGTTTTTGTTTTCAAAAACTATATTTATACCTTGATTTCACAATCTGCGAAAATGCTGACGAGGGATGATGAAATAATACAGCTTCAAGGGATGGCGAAATCAATATATGTATCTTTGAATTACTGTTCAATGTCTATAGCTGACCTTTGTTGTTTAAGTAACTACAAAACTAATACAAAGAAGATATATTTAGCTAAGCTTTTATTTAATATAACGAACACCCTCCAGCTGAAATATAAATGACAATGGAATCAATGTCAACAAATCTAGGGAATGAACCGGAGCTAGAGCTAATGACATAAGCAACAAATATATCGATTTCGATTGTCGATAGCTGGGCACCCAAATGTCAATTGAAATAAATATTTTCAAATAAACAAAACATTTGTTAAAAACTTATTTAATTAATAAAATGTTTCGATATGATAAATTTATCGCCCGACGACATTGAGGATCAGCTGGATAATTTTATCATACGAAAAACAAAGGATCAAGCATCAACTTATGTTCCGCGACAAAAAACCACAAAAAATGGAGAAAAGATTTATGATCACATTCCATTACTTATAAAAGATATATTAGCGTCCCAGCCAGATGCAGACAACAAAGGAGCCTTCACTCTGTTTAATCCCACCGAATTGAAGTATCACAGTTGTTTGGTGTACGGTTTTGTCGCAGGTCGCGGTGTACATAACAAATCTTTTTACAATTACGTTTTAGACGATGGAACTGGGTCAATTAAATTTAGAATCTATGCCAAGCCAAGAGAAGAAAAGATCATCAAGTGTCTCTACAATGAAGCCCAGTCTCTGATTGGCAGTGCGGATACTTTGAAATACGAGAAGATATCCACAAGCATGACTCGGCTCTTGGGTAAAGCCACGGAGTATATCGATGGCTCCGTAATATCGCCTGGAAGCAACGTTATGTTATATGGGCGTCCACACAATTTTAAGGATCAAATTAGTTTAGACGTGATCTCATTTACTATGGATAACGAAAAGTCGCGCAGTTTGGAACTCGCCTTCAGTGAAAACTTAATAGACTACTATCAAAGACATACTAAATAAGTTGAGTTTTTGTATATAAATTGAAATTTTAATCAATAAAAAATCCAATTAAAAGTATACAAGTAATTTATGTGGTTTTTGCTCGAATGGCGGCACGCTTGCCTGTAACGGCTTGGAAACCAGACTTAATGCTAGCAACGGAGCACCGAGAACCGCAGGATTCGCACTGTAGAAAGAATAGACGCGTGTCCTTTTGCAATATTGTCTCTGGAGAGCGGCAGGTGTGGCAGGTGACATATTCCTTAATATAGCGACGCAGCACGTTCTCAATTTGCTTTGGCTGAAAGCGACCCTTGATAATCAATTGCTGGTTGCCGTCCATCGAGCCGCTTGTGCCCAACTCGGCCAACAGAAAGTCTAGCAGATGTTTCGGCAGACGATGCAGAGTTTTCGCAATATCCATAAAGTTGGCAAATGATGTTTTCTTTGTGCCTACACGAAGCACCTGAGGTGGTCTCATCACGAACTTGGGCTTACGGCCAGCTGCCATGTCTGGGTTCTTGTCCAGAATGATTTCGAAGACGCGTTTCAGCAATTCGTCGTATGTATAATCGCGATCCGAACCAGCCCAGGTGCTGCTGTTATCTTCAACTAAAAAGCAATTAATATATTAATATTGAGAAACAAATAATGTTTAAATAAATAACTTACGGTTCTCTTTGTCTTCGCTTTTATCTTCGTCCACTTTGTCCGCAAACAGTTCATCCAAATCTTTCTTTTTGCTCTTTTTCTTCTTTTTGGCCATTGTAAAGTCCATGTCCAAATTAATCTCTTCTTCCTCAGGGTCTTCTGCTGCTGCAGCAGTGGCATCGTCCGCGCCATCAGGCAACGCCCCTTCCAGTTCATCTAAGTTGAAGGGCTTCTTCTTCTTCTTCTTCTTTTTACCGAAGCTTTCTAAATCCAGATTATCGTCCACTTCAGCTGCTGTTGAAACAGCACTTGCTTCATCTTTGGGGTCTTCTTTCTTTCCAGCATCGTCCAGTCCCAATGCGGCATCCAAGTCAAATGTGGTCTTCTTCTTCTTTTTCTTCTTCAACAAAGTAGGATCGAACCCCTAAAATATGTTTTGAAATAATTAAATGTGTTAGCAAAATCGAGCACATAAAATATTTGGGCGAATAGGTGAAATTCATGCAAATTTTAATGGAGCTCCATATGCGCTACATAACCTCACACATGAGAAACACAATGTACGATCTCGTCGTTTGTATATAATTGTTGATAGAAACACTTGCAATACACAAAACTTGTCGACACTTACGTCTTCACCTTCCATTTTAGATGATTTATGCCCAAGGAATAAGAGAACAATTTCAAATTTCAGCTATTCTTTACAGATGAAATTGCATCAGAAAATTTATACTTTAGTGACAGCAGGGCAGTTTGACGGCTTTGCTAAAGGGATGTTGTTGATTTTCTTATCGATATAGCTACGATACAATCGATAGTATTTCTTAATCATCTGTTGTTTGGTATTATTTGTTTAGCTTGTGTGATTTTAGTATGTTATGTGGTCGAATTTTGGCGCAAAATTTAAATATATCTATTGTTTTATGTGTACGCCATATATTTTATTAGTAACTGTCTGCTTGTTAGCTGATACATTTAACATTTAAATAAAACTAACAGGGCAAATATATAAAATATTTTTGTTATATATTTCACTATCGAAATTTGAAGTATAAAAAAATATGGAACACATTTTAAACTAAGACAATGCCATTAAAATTTATATACCTTCTATACAGGATACAAGGGGAAACACATCTAACGATATGTAAGCCTTTATAAATTTGAGTAAACTACGGGTTTATATAGTTGTGACAGTCACAATATTGTGATAACAGTCTCCGTACTTTTTATTCTGGCAAGAATATAAAATCTCTTGAATTGTCTCCAAGTACACACATTTGTAAAAGTACATATTGCTGTTAAAGAGGTTCACATGGGTGTATGACTGAGTGTAAAAGTACTTAAGAATAGGAACAGGCATATAGTTAAGCACCCTGACTTTTCTATTAAAAATTATATCGATGCATTGCTGACAATTCTTTAACAGTTGTAAATTATATAAAAAAAAATCGAATTTGAGAATTTTAGCTTATTTTTCTTTTAAGAACATAACAAATTAATCACTTTTGCGATTATTATTACATTATAAATGCATTTGTAAGTGATTGAAATTGGGTATACTTTAAGGCGGTGTTTCAATTTAACATACTAGTTACAAATTTCCCCCAAGTAGGATGTAAAATAAAAGCTACCAATTAAGCACGCCGGTTAAATGCGATTCTGTGAGATTATGCCTAAGCACGCAAGCCTTCTACAAAATATTGACTACAAATGAGCATTGTTGCTTGGATTAACTAATTCCGGTCCGACACCACCCGCAAGTTTTTGCACCAATCGTCCCACCTCGTACGCCAGCTGAAGAACGTCCTGTAAGGAAGATAGAAGAGGCATTTAGTTTCTTTGGTTATATTCATTTCAATATACACTTACTTCTCTTGTTGAAGCTTCGGCGTATACGCGTACTACATCCTCTGTGCCGGATGGACGCACAAACGCACGTCCACGTTTGTAGTTTGCAACGACTTGGTTGATTTCATCCTGTAGTCCCTCCGGTTTTACACACACGCGTTCTGCGTCTGTGGTCTGGATAACGTTTCTATCCTTGACTTGTATCTTAAGCTGTTGATTCGGCAGGTCGTCGTAGCTCGAAATCCAGTCTTTAACATCCCAGCCCTTCTGATTCAAAATCGTCTCTACCAACAGCATATCGGAGATGGCATCGCCCACAGTTTCATTGATCAGATCTATAACAAGCAGCAGAGTCTGCGCTTTGGGGTTCGTCTTGGCAGCCTCGCTTATCGCCGCCTTACTACTATCGCTGAACACAATGGTGCCGTGGCCATTGGCCTCAAAGTAGATGCCAATATCATATTCCAGCGCCTTGTGGTGCAAGTGCTTAACACCTGTGGGCACACAAGAAACGGGCACCTTCAATTCGTTGACAATGTAATCTGTGGACGCGCCATTGGCATAGGCCGTCTGCACTAGGCCCAATCGTAGGTCCAACTGGCAACTTTGAATCAAGTCCATCAGGTAGCCAGCCACTAGGGTGGCTATCCGGTCTCCGTCGAGCAGCCTAAATTGCCCCGTTTCATCAGTGAAAAAGTAGACCACACGATCAGCATCGCCATCGACGCTGACACAGCGCGTATACGGTTCCACAATGGGCATGCCCACTGGAGGTCTTTGCTGCACCTTGACATGATCAGCACCACACTCCTCGTTGATCTTGCCCGGTCCAACGCCCTGGTTTATAACCGTAACGTTGAGAGACTTATTCATGCGCTTGTTGAATTGCAGCATTTTCCTAGCACCAACTCCGTTTGCGCCATCAAAGATCAGCCGATTGCGATAGTTACCATTCTCCAGCTGGCCATTGCGAAGTTTCTCAAAGGCGGAAATAAGCTTATCGTAGTAGCCCTCCTCCGTGGGCTTACCATACGCCTCTTTTGTGTTGGCTGCCACTACGAAAAAGTGCATCATTGGCGTGGTGACTATGCCAAATTCTCGTACGTTCCCCTTCAGTGCGATGACACCATCTGCCACAGCTTTGAGCAAGCGTGGGCTATGATAGCGATTGTCCATACCCACGTAGACATAAGAGCTTGAGGTAATATCGATTTCATTATCCTTAATTATTTTAGCTACATGCTGCTCCAGATCTTGGTCGCTGACGTTCACCAGATCTGTGGCAATCTTCTCCCAGCTGGGCTCCAACATTTCACCCTTCGGATCGATCAGTTTAACGCCATTGTCGGGCTCCGGATTGTGCGAGGCTGTGATCATTACGCCAATGACAGAGCCCTCTCTAAACCGGGAGCGTAAAGTGGCCAACACGCCCATACGGAACATAACGCTGTCCAAGAGCTCGGCTCTGTGCAAAAAGAAGATATTGATTTTCTTGATTATTATCAGTTAAAATTACGAAGCAATCATATATAATTGTACAGCGAAACAAGATAACGTGTATATTATATATTGTGTGATTGTTAGTCATACGACTAGTATATGTATATGTAGTCTCCCTATGTAATCTTTCATCGTTAACGGTCGAAAGTCTTTATTTTCATTTCGAAATTCGAATGCATTCGTGCAAGAAAAGTCTCTCCAGCACGTATATAATATTCTTATATGTATGTGTGTATCTATGTGTTCTACTTTGAACGAGTAACTAAACATAACAATTGTTTTTGCCTCTAGGCGTTCAAATAAGCCGCCAACAAGAACGAATTTTTCTGATTGGAGGTTAAGTTCTTTTCAGTTGCCTAATGAGAAGTACAAATATATACTTTACTTTATTTTAATTTATAGCATTTATAAACAGATTCTTAAAAATGGGATTTGAAATATTATTGACGACGTGAAACGTTTCTCATATTTACTAATATTAAGTATGTACGGATGTTTGGCCATACTCAGGTACCTTTAAAAGGTGCATGTCCATTGATAAAGCATTAAATTCTATTAATATAACTGAATGCCAAAATAGTGCATCGCCTTACTCATCTTCACCACTCCCTAAAAGACACACATACATGCATATGCACACTTATCTAGCAATATGCGGGTGAGTGTGTGTGTGTGATGTCGTGTTTGTTTGCTTGGGTGTGGGCGTGGACATTCACCCAATTGGACATATGTATTTGTATGTATGAGGCAATTTATATGTATGTATGTAACTAAGGGTAAGTAAACTCACTTGCCGCGAAACCCAGCTGTTCCGTATTGAATGGTTTCCTTTGATACTTTTGGATACATTTCTCTCGCAAAAGCGTAAACGGTGCGCAAATTGATAGACATGTTGATAACTGAATTGCTGACTCGATATCTCTGTGGCACTGACGATCCTTGTGAAAACTCGCAACCAGTCGCAAAACTACTTTCCGTTTTCACCTTCTTGTTGTTGTACTAAAAGTAGCCCACATATAAGAAACCGTCGAAAAGCAACGCGTGTCAGTGCGCGAACCAGCTGAATGAATGTGAAGAGGAAGAAAGTGTCAATACCATTGAAACGTTTGCAGACGCGGTTTCACCACACCACTGACGTCACCATTGACCATTTGGTGAATTTGCTTTTTCAAAAGCCATTTACATTTGAATGGTGTGCATGATCATTTATTTATAGAAGAAAAGAAGACAATATTCAATCTAAAAAAGTTTATTCAATATATCTATGTATGTATAATTCTGATAGTATATAAAAAACAATACAATGTATTACACGTTAGACTTGTAGATAAAATGTGTTCTTGGACGGTTTGTAAAATACAATATAATTTAAATTTAGAGGACGGAGTTGAACGTTGTAGACTACAAAATTGTACTCTGATTTGTAAAGTTGATCTTTATAACTTAATATTAAATTATTGTACATTTAGTGTATAGTATAATTTGTAGCTGACACTTGGAATGATAATTGAAATTTGTGTAAACAATGAACTTGTTTAAAGTAGATTTTAAGGCACTTTAGTCAGAATCGGTCAGATCGACAAATTACACTGTGAACTCTCTGTTTGGTGTACACTTAGATATGTTTGTTTGTCATTTGTTGTGAGATTCGTAATGGATATTCGAATTGTTACGAGTCAATATGGGTAAGGTTACCCTATTTGGAGTATGATATAGAATTTGAGAGATTCCCCTCATGCAATCAGAGTAAAATTCTTAGGGCAAATGCACTCGCTAGGAGCAGGAATGTGGAGAAGGTGAACTGAGTGGCGCTGGCATAGCAATCGGTGATGCGACGTGCTCTCATGTAATTTCCACCCAAATAGGTGTCGTACCGTCGTTCGTTTGGCGGAATGACTTGCAGTTGGCGTGTGGCGTCTTGGAAGATTAGATCGTAGTGTCCAATGGGCGATGAGAACATGCTGAAACTGAAAGCATCCACATCCTTGCGACCATACAGCTGCTGAGCATAGGTCAGCAGATTGATATATGCATGCAATTGTGTCTCATTGTAGTTCACGCCGCCTCGGGTAACGACAGCATTGGCCTTCACTTTGCCCAAATTGCAGCGTTTGTAGTCCTGGAGCTCGGCGCGAGTACCATCGGTGCACAGCAATTCAAAGTCGTCATTAAGAGCGTTTCTGGCCCACCACTCTTTGCGCTTGCCTCCGGTGCTCTCCATGACAGTGGTGTGCTTCATGAATGCCACATGGCCACCGCCTTCGACGAGGCAGCGGAAGGCACCAGTGTGTCCATAGTAATCCTCTGATGCGTCACGTCTACAATATCTATAGCTGGTTCCATGGCACAGGTCACACATACTGTCATACGGGACGCCTGTGTTGTATTCACTGCTTATAGCACCGGGCACACAAGATTTGGTAAAGTATTCTGCTGCAGCGCGAATCGAGTCACAGCCATAGGGTCTTATCCAACCGTTCGAGAGGAGGAAGGCCATCGGATATGTCCAGCCGGCGGCTGTATTGATGCCTGTGTGGCATGTGTACTTGCCCTTTAGATATGTAAGCTCCGTATCGGGATCTTCCTCCTTGGCCACAGCCACCACATAGTATTCAGGCTCACCCAAGTTGTATACCTCAGACATGAATGGAATCAAGTCGTAGTTCAAGCCAGCCGTATAGACATCTCCAGCATCAAACACAGATATATCAGCCTTTCCAGACTGTATCAACTGCATGCAGTTTATGTGCGAATGCATTTTCTTGCAGATCAGCTCGGGTTTTAGGATTTGTGCTTTGAGTGCGGTCTAGAGAAGGATCTCAATTATTATTGAATTGAGATTAAGGATAAGGTTAATCTAACTTACTCTCATCTTAATGCATTTTTCCAGCTCTGGCTCAGAAGTCACACATAGCGTCATTGCAGGAACGGGACACTCACGAATGCCGTATATGTAGTCAATAGCTCTTTGCAAATATTTGGTAAAGGATTGATCATCCTCTGGTATGGAAACAAGGGTTCTGGCTGCATCCTATGAAGTTAAATTGAAGTGTTAGATTAAAATTCTTAATTACATATTTTTTTCTGTTACCTGGAAGAGCAGATTGGATTTGCCATATCGCCTCGACTCAAAAATGCGGAATTTCTCATAAGGCACTGAGGTGTTTCCCTCAAGTGCACTGCGTTCTGTGGTAAAGCTGCTGTCTAGGCGTTCATTGCGATAAATCGAGCCATCAAATCGATCATATTGATTTTGGTTCTGATTTCTGGTGTAGGGATTGTTGTTGTCGTACTGACTGTTGAAATTGTCGTATGGATTATTACGGCTTTGATCGTTGTAGTTGCGATTCTGATCGTTATAGTTATTGCCGTTGTATGCGTTGTATCCTCCGCCAGTCTGAGGCTGATTGGGTTCCTCGCGAATGGCGTCTGAATACAGCTCAGAGACGCGTTTTAGGAATTGCTGATATTGATTACGCTCTTTGAAGCTACGAGCTGAGGAAGTTACAATGGCATCTGAGGGAATTTGACCCCAGCTACATTGGCGATAGTCGCTGATGGGCACACGACTGCCATCGCGGCAGAGCAACTGAAAGGTGTCTGGCGACAGTTTTTCTAAACGAGAATAATAGCTGAAATATATAATATTATACGTTTTGGTAGACTACTCACTAAATTCGGATGTTTGTAGCATTTCGGAAACCGTTGAGTGACGCAAAAATGCTACCTCGCCCGCTTCCAGAAGGCACCGGAATGCACCATCGTAGCCAAAATAGGGATCAGTAGACGAGCAGCGTCCAGGTATTTTGCCAGTACATAGAGCACAAAGTCTGAAGGTAATAAGATAATTGTGAAATGATCGGTATATAAAGATCTAATTCTACTTACTTATCAGAATTATCTCCGATGGGGTTGTATCTATCAATCAACGAGTGCACGGCGCAGGAGCTGTTAAAATAGTTGGCAGCGGTTTTGACTTGATTATTACAATCTACAACCTCCATTCCACCATTGTGTTGCAGCTGAAATAAAGATGAATGAAAGCATATTAATAAATATTTACTTAGACAACATTAAGCATTCTTCGCACCGTATATATGGGCACTATCCAACCAGCTAAACTGCCCACCCAGGGGAAGCAGGCTCTCTTTTGGCGCAACTGCCGCAGATCCGTAACGTCGGTTAAAGTATTCTTCTTTATAACGGCCACTGAATGATAGTCCAGGAATCCGCCTTCCAATTTCTCTTGCATTATGGGAATCAAGGAGTTGTAGCGACCGGCGGTAAAGACATCTCCAGCATCCAGTGTGGTGATATGTGCCTTCTCGCGATCCAAGAGATGAATGCATTCATCGGCACTGTATGCCATAAGACAGGTGAGGTTCAAGAAGACATCATCGAAGAGTGCACGATCCCGTTCGATGGCAACGGTTAAATTCTGGCATTTGTACTGCTCCTCCTGGCCTTTTGTGCACCAAATAATATTGCTGATTTTATCTTCAGCATAGTGATGTTGTGCTATAATTATTAATAAATTATTAATAGTTTTAATGTTGGCTTTAAATTAATTAGCTACGCACACAGATTGACATTTTTGAGAAAACTTGTTACGCTTAGTTAATATAAGAGATAACAATATTATTTGCTACACATTTCATCTAAGCTACATTTTGACAGCATAAATACTTATTGTTCAAATCTAGCCAGAAGAATGGCTTATTAAATCAGACTTACATGCGTTCACACACACACTTACAAACACACGCATACAAAATATATGTATGTTTTACATGCAGCAACGCCCAATGTTTAGTCAGCGAGCTAGACAAATGAAATTGGACTTACCGTAAGTTGTAGTTAAATAAACTGCGCTTAGCAAACATATAAGCAATAATCTAGCCATTTTACACTTTTATAGCAGTACACATTTAGTTTAAATATATATTAAACAAAAAATAATTACAAACGAAATGAACCTAACAACAACGACACGCCCGCAACTGCTACGGTAATCGATACTTGTTTGTGTTTTTCATTTGTCATCGATAGAATATGCGATAGTGGCTACGATGTTTGTATAGGAATTTTGTCAATTTTTAGTCCATTTGCGCATCAAGCAGGTGTTTGTTTTATAATAGTAAATAATTAAATCTGTTTAGAATTACATTAATTCTGTTTTGCAGTCTAATGGCAACTTTACGCGGTTGGAGATTTGTTGGCTTTGTGTCATGCATTGTTGGAGCAATAGGAATTACTCTATATCCAGTTGTTGTGGATCCCATGATAAACTCAAAAAAATATAAATCTCTACAAGAGCATATCAGCAGCCATGCTAAATAAAAGTATATAATAGTGCA
The DNA here is from genome assembly GCF_018153725.1 of Drosophila mojavensis. Classification (NCBI taxonomy): domain Eukaryota; kingdom Metazoa; phylum Arthropoda; class Insecta; order Diptera; family Drosophilidae; genus Drosophila; species Drosophila mojavensis. The sequence goes on along the minus strand of NW_025318899.1, from coordinate 9,495,363 downwards.
AATAATATGTATTACATTGCGATATATCCTCAAGTGTAAATAAATATTATTATTCTTATACCATAACTAATTATTGCGCAAAGAAATGTGAACAGCTGACTTTAACGCATTTTGCATATGTATTTGTAATTGACCGGCTTACCAATTGATAATAAATATACATATGTATGTACGTACAAAAAAAAGTTAAAAATTTCAAGCTTTCTTTGCATTCGATAAGAAATGATCGTAGCGTGAACATCGCAACCGGCTTGACATTCTTATCAGTTCCATTTAAACAGCTGACTCAATCCAGTTTATTTACACATACGTGGTCAATTCTGAGTAACAATTGTGGAGTTTCTTTTTCGTCTGTTTTAAAATGTCAAAACGCGAGGATATTTTGCTGTTATTCGATGTCGATGGCACCCTGACTATGCCCCGCTCAGTGGTACAGCCCGAGTTTGAGGAGTTCCTTTATACAAAAGTCAAGCCAAAGGCAACCATTGGCATTGTTGGTGGCTCGGATCTGGAAAAAATGTTTGAGCAGCTTAATGGCCAGAAGATATTGAAGGAGTTTGACTTTATATTCCCCGAAAACGGTCTGGTGCAAATCGAAGCTGGCAAAGAAGTGGGCAAACAAAATATTATACAGCATTTGGGCGAGAAAACTCTGCAGCGATTCATCAACTATGTGCTGCGATACCTCTCGGAGCTGGAGCTCCCCATTAAACGTGGAACGTTTATTGAGTTTCGCAACGGCATGATGAACATCTGCCCGATTGGTCGACAGTGCACCAGGGAGGAGCGCAACATGTTTGCTGCCTACGATGAGGAGCACAAAGTTCGATCGACAATGATTGCCAAGCTGAAGGAGGAGTTCGCAGATATCGATCTTACTTACAGCATTGGCGGCCAGATAAGCTTCGATGTGTTCCCTCATGGTTGGGATAAGACCTTCTGTCTGCGCCACATCGAGGCGTATCACAATTTCAAAGAAATTCATTTCTTCGGCGATAAGACCGAACCGGGTGGCAATGATTACGAGATTTATATCGATCCTCGCCTTAAAGGACATAAAGTTAACACTCCAAATGACACGAAGAGAATACTAACAGAGCTTCTGAATCTTTGATTACTTTTATTTGTATAATTCCATATGAAAACATTGCATTTTCTATGTCTTGTGAAATTTTATGAATATATATAGTTGTTTTAATAGGCGATTGCCTTTTAACATTTTTTATTTTTTGAGAGATTCTTTTATAGATATCAAAGTGATATATATAATATATATGATATCATATCTAGTAGTACATTACGTTTCAGTATTATAAAGTAAACCCTTCAGCTTTGTATTGTCTTATATTAGATAATGCCTCATGGAATTATTGGTGTTTCGTTTATGAAATGTATTTAAAAAATTGATAAACTTGTTAGAATTTAGGATCTTAGGATATTATTGTTAACTGAATTACGACCGTTGACAGACCAATTGGAGTCAAATCCACAAGCTGAATCCGAATCGGAATCGGCTGTGATTCCAATGTTCTTAGGAGCACGTATTTGATTTGGAGTAGTTGGCATGCTACTGTAGCCAGAGTTAAGGTTCGAGCTGGAGTTCGAGGAACAAATGGAGTCACGGGGTGAGTCGGTGGCATTCGAGGCATACGATGAACGTTTAGAAGATTTGTATCGTTTCGAGACGTAGTCAACCGATTTCGGTGGTGGCATTAGCGTGTCGGGACGCTGTGTTATATTATCGGCTGAGCCCCACGATTTGTGTACAGCGTCATATATATTCCGATTGATTGGCACACTGGACCGGGAGCCCAGCACATTAGTCGAGCCGTATGGTATTGTCGTCGACGCTCTCTGATTCGGATGCCGATCCCGTGTCGTACCATTGGCATGATGTGGATGACGCTGATGATGGTGACGGTGAGTTCGCTGGTGATGGCGACCCGCTTCGATTGGGGCTGCTCCGGAGACTCCGCCAGGTCCATACGCCGTCAGGGCATTGCCATTGCCCACTCCCAAGAAGTTGCTGAACGCTTCGGTTGTTTTCTTTACCCGGACATTCAACGAACCAATCCGTAGGAAGCCCAAATCTTTTTCGACTGAAAATATGATGGAATCCGTTTAGAATTTACATATTACGAATTCGAATTAGTACTTACTTGCATGCTTTTTTCGTGCCTTGATTTCTGCAAAGATAAATTAAAGATATTTATTATTTAACACATTTTTTTATAGACGAACTAAACATGCACATGCTGTTAGTAATTAAAGATGATAAATATGTAAACCATAACAATATTATATATTTTTTGTTTTGTTTGGAAGGACAAAATGAGGTTTGCGAATTAGAGAATTTAAAAAAAATAAATAAAAAACTTACCAAGCAAAGAAATCAAGTAAAACAGGCAGCAAATGCTTTTAAAAACTAAATTAATTTCAAATGTGCTACAAAAGCATTTTTAACAATATTTTAAGATAATTTTAAGAAATCATAAAGTATATATACATAATAACAGGCGAACGAACAAAAAACCAAATTTTATTGAACATTAATCGTTGGCAAACATTCAAAATCTTTAGTTAAGTCAACCTGCCTCCAGGTTCCATTGAGTCCGTTTGAGTTGAGCCGCATCGCTTGAATTTCTACACGTTGCAATAATGAAAATAAATATAGAGAGAGGTGCCCAGAGATTCTTTTTAGATATTTGAGAAATTTCAGTGAAGTAGAAGGGGTATTCTTGATGTCATTCAAGACTTGTCAGGCTTCAGAGAAGTTAGTTAATGTTATTAAGCTATCAAGTCTTGACTCACTTGAGCACTCGCTGATCATTGTATTTGCGATCAGTGGCAGGAATACCACAATTATTCAATACAAGTTTAGATTAGGCATGCAGTTTGAATACCGTTTTGTATGAAAAATGAAGGTATTACAAAGGAAGAACTGCTTGGGTAGGTAAAACTCAAGAAGTTCTTTATAACAGTATTAAATCATTTTAAAAACTCTGGCAAAGCGTATTATATATTGTTAAATAACATGCAACACAAAGGTGAAACTAGAATCTAGACAGTACATGGTCTTGCTTGGAAGCCTAACAATGGGCAGGTGAATCAGATGAAACGCCTGAAGAGGCAGCTTTTAGTTATTGTTCGAAATAATTCTTGTTTTCTAATGCCCTGACCAGCCATATATTTTATATTATATATTCTTTAATATAAGGTTACTTGATATATATAATGGTTATGCGTTTTTTATTTTAATTTTTAATTCAAGCTTCGGTTAATACTTTAATATACATATATGGCTATAAATTATGAATTATGTAAATTAAAAATTTTTTGGTAGATCGGCATATTTTATATATAAGCTGATAGTTTTTTTTTCGACGCAACAGCTTAGCTTTACATTAAAGTTTCTTTGTTAATATATTTGCTAATGCTATGGCTATAACTGGGCATATCGATATATATAATCTATATACATAGCTATTTTCGACTGCAGTGTAAGTTATATAGTAAATAGTACATATGTTATTTTTGCGCATGCTGGGATTAATTGCTAGTTGGGTTAGTAACAACATCTTGTGGGGTTCGGCTCGACCCGGCAGCGGACCGAAACGTTTTACGCAAGAAGCTCTCTTTGCGCCGAGTGTGAATACTGCGTACTCTGCTCGCTTGGGACTTTGGCGCCAGCTCGCCGGCTTCGCCCGACTCTCGTTTGTCGCGTCGCTGCGTGGACTCTGAATCGCTGTCATCATTGGGTCCTTTACCGAGCAAACTTTGCACCGATGGCTTCTTATAGCGGTGATATGATGATGGCGATGCCAACAGAGATTGCGTACGAGTCACAGTACCAAAACCCGAACCTTTGCTAATAGTGGCATAGCTGCGCAGCTGAGATCGCTTCTTGCCACGTGTTAGTGCGCTGCCGAGTGTGCCGCCCACGATCCCATTGCCACCGCCATTGCCAGAGCTTGAGAGTGGAGTCTCAAGAACGTGCTGGTATCCCAGTTGGTAGTTGTTGTTTAGCTCCGTGCCAAGGAAATACTTTTGATACTCACTGCTGCACGTTGAGGCCGAAACACTGGGTCGCTGTTGACTATAGTCCAATGGCTTATTGCCACTCCAGTCCATAATGTCACGATTAGCCTCTGCAAGAGTAGATATGTTAGTATGATTGAATTAATAACTATTTATAATTTTTCATATATATTCAGTATTAATTACTATACATACTATAAACATTCCATAGTAGCTCGAATATATTATGCCTTCCGAATTGTGTAGCCAAGTGTAGCGGTGTATAGCCCTATAAAAGAAAAATCAGATCAAGATCATTCAACAGTGAAGGCTATAAACAGTTAGGTATTAAGCAAGACAACAATATTTAGTTCGATTAGAAACTAATAAAGAGACTTTGATAGAATAGAGACAGTATTATTGTTTCAAATTGCGGTGCAGAAAAAGAAAAAGTTCACTAAGAATGCCCTCCAAGTATTTCCTCTTAGTATTTTCTCTAAGTATTTCTTCTAAGTATTTTTACAAAGTTATTTTCACAAAGTTTTTTCTAAGTATTTCCTCCAAGTCTTTAATGCTTAGCTGAACGATCACACTTCACTTCACTTCGCTCTACTGCACTGTACGACTGACCCCCAGCAGGCCTGGGAGACTGAAGAAATACTACAGCTGCTGCCCTTTATATAGGGCACCTTTCACTCAAAGTCAAGGTCGCGCTCAGAGAGAACGACGACAGGTAGAGAACATTTCAGTCGAGCTTTAAGTGACCAATGGGAAGACTCTCTGCTACTGCAAGCATTCTAGTGTCGTTTTACTCAAATATAAATGCCAAACGAATACCATTGCATACATAGACAACTTAAATGACCTTCAGTAGATTTTCTCCGTCTCTTGTATTTGATATGCTAGCAACCTTGTGTACATTAACATTTATGATTATTAGATGGCATAGACAGCAGTCTCTTCTGTTCTATAGTTCTCTTAAGGACTAGTATTTCTCTATAGACTGCTTCAATTTCTGTGAGTCTGTGCGTATGCTCTTTCTCGTATAAGCATAAAAGAAACGAAGAATTATTGAAATATCAGTCCTTCGAGGAGCAGTTTTGACTCGAGCTTTCTTACTTGCCTTAGAATATTTTCTGGCATATTATAATACCTTCACTTGGAACCCTTTTGGCAAGATGCGTAACAAATCAGTTGGAAATTCATATTAAATTGAATGTAACACATTCGTCGTGATTGACAATTCACTTTGTCTCAATTTTTGGAGATAGACATTTGGAAAACATTTGAGGGAACTTAATTTGTTTCGAACAACGGCAGCGTTTCAATTTAAAATTGTGTAAACTCGCATGCATAGACAAAGGCAGTGGCAGGAGGCCGGAGCCAGGGGAAGGGGCACGTGTTGTGGCACAATTGGATTTGCTCGTCACGATTTGTCACAGCTTGGCTGGGCTCTCCGCTGCCTCATGGGAAGGGTTAAAGAAGTGTTTTGCCGTGCGACATGTGACGCAGATTTTCGCGTGATTGTGACAAGGCTCAATCATTCGAAGCGCGATGCTCGATGCTCGATTTTCGAATCGTATATATTATTAAAAAGTATTTGATAAAAGACACTTACCCCATGCTGCAGGCAATATATTTATGTATACGTCGACAGTTGGACAGACAACATGCGAATTAAAATCAAAAACACTTCAAATATTTAAATATTATAGATATTTGGAGCTCTCACCGTTCGGGCATTGACATCCGCTTTGTAGGTGCCGGCAATCAGCTTGACCACATCCTCGTTCCCATGCTTGGCAGCCCAGTGTAAAGCGGTCTGCAAGGAGTAGAGTTTAATTAGTAAACTGACTAATCGTTAGCCGATACAATGCCATATTATATATATATGTATATATATATATTAATATAAGCAAGGAGATGGAGGGAGAGAGAGAGAGACAGTTAACAAGCAGCAGGGCGTCGGTGTCCCAATATGCTGCACTTCTGGAACTATTTGTTCGGCCATCAATTGCTGTCGCTCCATCGAAATGGAGAACAAGGATTCCACTGAGCTCAAGATTATACGATATAAATAAATTGGCCAGCCACTGCCGAATGCCGAATGGCGAATGGTGAATACCTTTTGCCTCAATTATTTTCATGTTAACATAATAATTTAGTAAGGCGCAACGATTCGGGCCGCTCAGATAAGAGACTGAGCCAGGCGATCGCCGCGAGTGCACGATGATTTTCTATAGAATTGTTTGCCACGGCAATGCTACGTACCACGACGTACCACAAAACCATGTGTTGACAATGAAGACGGTCACTTTTTTCTTGAACGGCAAAGACAAACAAGCCGAGCGGCAGTAGACTGCACCAGCAACAGATTCAGAGACACTGGGACAACATTGAAATCGAACAGAGAGAGAGAGAGAGAGAGAGAGAGAGAGAGAAAAGAGACGCAGATGAGAGAGCGAGAGGAGAGGTTGACAGTACAAATAGAGCTACAGCCAATTCCCGCTGCCGATCGGTATGTAATTCTTTTCAAGGGAAATTTGTATCGTGTCTCTCGCAGTTTGAAGCTGCAGCCAGCCCAGGGACTGCCCTGACAAACATACATATGTACATCCATATGTATGTATGTACATATGTAGGAATGTATGTATGTAGCTACTATTCGCGTTCGATGCATCTTAATCTGCACTGTTTGGCATTTAATCTCAGCCCATTGTCTTAGCATTTCGTGGAGAAATGTGCCCACAGAACAGAAGCTACACACAAACAGCTACGACTATCTTATCAACATTGTCTGCCGATTTACGATATGTATTTCCTCAGGTGAAGTAACGTTGAGATCCTTTACTTAAGCTGTATAAGTAGTTGATGTGCACTTTACTGAAATTATGCAAATATTTTAGTTTTTAAGAGGTTCACTTTAAGAAACCTAAAATGATTTCGGGGATAAATCATCAGATCATTATCCATAATAATCAAGATAATAATTGTCATTTTCAAATAAAGCTATTCTTTAGGCTTAGATGCACATCAAGTGATCCTGAGACGAAAGGCCGAAGAGCATACGACTTCGAACTTGTAAGCTTTGATCTATTGTATTTTAATATTTTGCAACTATGCTAAGATTTAATTTATTTATAATCTATTTAGTTTTCTTGAGCATTTAAATTTTCTTTGTCATTTAAAAATCAACATCAAATTAGCCTTCCCATAACATTTCCGGATCAAATAAACCCCTTCTCTTACTGTTCTGTCTAATGTCCAAGGGCGCAATATACCCTATTGAAAATATTGCCCATGAGAATCGATGCTTAATAAGTTTCTGATAACAATTCAAATGAGGTGTGAAGTCATGAGATTGTGATTATCGCTTTGTCATAAGACAGGATGCAAAAGCCATGAGTGGCTCGGCTTGGATTTACAAATCGTCTCACGCGCAAAGTAAAGAGCTGCGATTTTGGCCATTTCGTGAATGTCGCCTCTAGAGTTGAGCCTTGGGGCTTTGGGCTGGCTTAGGCTCTTTACATATGGCATGTTGTCCGTCTGCACGTTTAAATTTATTGTCCATTCCATTAATGGTGGCAAGGGACAGAAATTCTGCGTCTCTGACAGTGAAATGCCATAAATTCTTGCGTCTCGTTCAGTCTGTGGCTGCATTGTGTATGAGTGTGTGTGTGTGTGTGTGGATGGCCAACGAGAAACAAACAGAGCGATTTGCTCTCCAGACCCAGAGTCAGTGTCAGAGCCAGAGCCACAGCCTGAGCTACCAAGTCGTGGAGGCATCCGACGGTGTTGGCGATCGATGCTGAAGGGAATCCAGCAGCTGCTGCTGCTGCTGGAAACGCATTGTGCAGGAATTCCAGGAGTATGGTACACACAGAGAGTGTACGTATGTCCAGGTCGTGAGACAGCCAGCCATGGTCCTGGCTTACAGTGCCTCACGATCATAAAAGGATGGCCCAAATATTTGTCACTCGTTTGGTCCACAGAGTGCAAAGTAGTTGTGAAGGTGTCACAGCTGGAATCCGATATGGTAAAAATGCTGTGATGGTATTTGCTCATCTGGATCATGGCCATGACAATAGATGATTGAGAGCCCAGATAGCAATTTGCGATGATAATCTACAGCGCGCACAAAGAACACAGCACAGAAGCATTGTATCGAAATGTGAACAAATTTACTTGAATGCAAAGCTCTCTGAGATAGTTGACTATTACGTGAAGTGCATTGGATTTGCCTAAAGTTTGTCAGAGCTTGATGTCTGTCTATATACATATATGTAAATATGATAAAGCATAATTATATATTTGTATTCATGTAATTTGTAGCATGTGAACAATAAGCTCCTCATTGATCTTCTATTCCTAATACCCCTAATCTCTTTTCACTTTTTTACAGTATTGATCAAAGGAGTTTTGCATTTTTCTAGCTTGATCACTGTTGATCTTCTCTTTGATCATTCTCTTCATTGATTTGCCCTTTCTCTCCAAAGTACTTATCGTTGGATTATCAACTTTTCTAGTTCGATCACTGTTGATCTTTTCTTTGATATGTCTGCTCCTTTCTCCTTCTCCTCCTTCCTCCTCACCGATCTTCAAGTCGATTACTGCTGATATCCTCTTCATTGCCTTTCTGTTCTTTCTAATTACAACTACGATCATCAAGTTAACAATGTTGATCACTGCTGAGCCTTCTCCTCAAATCATATTCTCTTCCCTTTCCATACTATTAAAGTTATGATTAGCAAGTTTACTACATCGACCATTGCTGATTTACTCAACAATTAGATTGCATAAATTATACTTACATACTGTTAACCGCAAGTTCATAGATCCATACAGTCCAGAATGAGAGGCACATGTAAAGAGAAGGAAATAAAATGAGTTTCTCAACAAAAGAGAATGAAGATATCTGTATAAATAATTGCTGAATAAACAAGCTGACAAACGGAATGTAGTTAACGCAAAAAAGAAGAAAGATTATGGAACTAGTTAGGCTTTAGCTTATTATTAACTGCTAAACATAGCTTTCAAGTGGATCTGACATTGCGCCTTAACAATTTAATAATACATTTTGGCAGGTCTCAACGGCAATTACGGAGTCAGTGGCAGATGCACTCGGACGCCTATGGCTGATGTCAGTCGCGGAGTGAATGTCCTGGCCAGGACACGTTTGTAGCTTCCCCTAATGGTGCCAACTATGATAATGAGGGTCATGCGATCTGGAATGTGGGCTGGCAACAGTGCCTGCCTGCCATTCATGTACACAGCTACATACGCTCCGTTTTATACATTTTTTGCGCCAAAAACGATGTGGCCTGCAAAGAAGTCGCTCGAAGGCGTTTTTGATCGAAATTCGATATTACGTTGATAAGACACGAGCTGCCACGCAGACTTCCAGGCCTTCGGTAGACCTGTAGACCTCTAGACAGGTAGACCTGTAGACCTGCGGACAGTGAACAACCGGAATCTTTTGGCACATCCAGTAGCTGTCGTTTTGATCGATCGCCGGCACATGAAAAATGTCATGTTTAACATGTATTTTGCTGGTTGTAATTAAGGTCGTCTCACGTCCGAGGCGCTGCCAGTTCCTCAATGTAATATGAACTTTAAAGGACATTTAAGTACGTGCCAATTGTTTCAAACAATTCATTTATCAGAACACTCAGCAAACATTTCATGGCCCAGTTCGCCTTACCAAAACCAACTAACTATCCATTACATTTTCCACTGAGTTAATGACTATTTAATTGTGTTGGTTTTTCAAATAGTTTTCAAATACTTACACCCTGATATTAGCAGTTGAGCAGTTCAGGTTGATGTCATACGCACAGTTGTAGCGGTTGGAAATAAGAAAGAAAAAAGAACATGACAAATTAGATCATAATTGTAGAAGATACTTATCGCTTAGAAAAAAATGAAAAACATTGCAGGAGAGAAAAACATTCTTTGCTTTCTATTATCAGCAATTTGAATGATTATCTCAAAAATTTCTTTTAATGGAGGCAAATGAAGACACTTGCCTGTTACTTCTATAAATTATAATGTAATATGATATATAATAAAAATTATAATAATGCATAATACGTAATATTAATAAATATAAATAATTAAATATGTATATAATAATAAAATCAAACATAATATAAATAATAAATAATACTTAATATAAATTCAAATAATATATATGCTAAAACGAAATGGAGACCTAAGTAGTTCTTCTGTTTAAATAATCAGGAATAGGATCAGACATACTTTAGATATTAAAACTTTTTTATATACAAAAATGAATTTTATATTTGTCACATTTTGAAATAGTTGTCTTTGCCTTTAAATAAACATTTTTACTTTAAGCGTATATTTAAATATAATTATCCTACAAAACAGAACTATTATACCAATCGGCATGGAAATCATTTAAATCAAATCATTCGGAAAAAGCCCCAAAATTATGATTAGTATGCACGCCATATCAATATCATGATGTAAAGGACACTGAACAAAACAAGGTGAAAACCAATCGTAGCTTGGAGCTAGTAAACTGAAATGTGTGCTAGTTCTCAGGATAACACGGAACACGCATGTGAAACAGATGCAATTATTTTCTCTTTATGGGCATGAGCCTAGTATCTAAATTGCAGATTAACTAAATTGATTAGAAATCATACGAACTGCCTCGCCTTGACCCAATCACATTCAAAAAGCGGGCAAGAAACAGCGGCTAATTTCCAGCGGGCCATGTTAACTTGCCAATGCGTACGCGCACACCCCACGGAATCGGAACAACAATAATCGGATAACAAAAGCAACAACAGCAACAACAACAACAATAACAAATGAAACAAATATAAAAAACAATAATAATGACAGCAAAAGTCCTCGCTGCGTGGCTATCTTTGGCAAACAATCTAAATGATATATTAAGCGCAAAGCAAATAACGCTCTCTGTTTGTCGCCCTCCCTCTCTCACCCTCTGTTTGTCTCTGTCTCTCTCTCTCTCTCACTCACGCGTTCCCTTTCCATTTCCATTTCCCTCGCGAGTTAAGTTCTCCAATTATGCGGATTATTAATTTAACTGGGTCGCTGGTTAGAGTGGACCTTATTTCCCTGCGCTGCCCGTTCGCCCAGGCTTATGTGCTTTTTGTTGTTGTTTTCACTCGCATGTCTCTCGTTGTTGTTGTTGCTGGTTGTTGGTTGTTGTTGTCGCTGGCCACTGGCAGTGACCACTTGTCGTTTCACAAGTTGTCAAAACTTGTCATTTAACCGACAATGAGCCTTGTTTGCTTTAATCGTGGTTATTATGCGTTCGCCCGAACCGTCTCTGAATTATTAATGATACCAGAGCATACCTGGGCAGGTGCTCCAACTTCATGCCTGACTATATGTTTACGTGTGTGTGTGTGTGTGTGAGTCTCTAATTAGTTGCCAGCGCAGTTTATACGGAATCTACTCTGTGGTTTATTTTTTTGATGGTTAATCCTAAGCTATCATGATTTATACTTTCATAGCTTCTATAACTTTCTTTTGATCATTAATCAGGCTTATATCTCGTTCTGGCCAGCTTCGAGTCGTTTCTAACTTGTGCTAAATGATATTTTCAGTTGCCGTTGTTGTTGTTGTTGTTATTGTTGATCAATTCTTTAATTGGTTTCCCAACGGCTCATTTGTCAATGGTGCAATCGATAAACTCGCGGACAGGTGGAATATCCTGCACACTTAGGCAGCTCACGTCGTCGCCTGCGTCCGCCTCCTGCCGCCTGGCGCCTCCTGCTTCCTGATCCTGTCCTCTGCACTCTGATGTCCTGATGAGGGTTGTTTTTCAGTTTTGACATACTGGTGTCGCCTGCGGGGCTGACGCATGCGCATCCTTAGTTTAGCAACAGGTGATCGCAGCTAGCTGATCGAGTTGAGGTGTTTTTTTGTTGCTTTGTTATTAAGTTGTTAAGCTAAATTATTGTTTTTTCCTTTATTTTTTATTTGATCTTTGAGTTTTTTTTTTATGAGTGCTGCCGGCGACATTTAACAGTTCATGCATTTATATGAGCTGTTGCAAAACTCTTAATGGCCATTAAAATTGAATATATTTATTTCTGGCTTTTTGTTTTGCTTCTCTCTTATTTTTAGAGGCCTTCAGATTCTAGTCGAAAATGTAATAAATATAATTGATTTTAAAGAATTTTGATAAATTAAAGCTGAAATTCTTAAACACTTTAATTGACTTTTCAAAACGTGAAGGATTTTGGTTTGGATTAATTAAAAAACAATTTAGAATAGATCGGAATCAGAACTTAAAAAAAAAAAAAACTAAAACTAAATAAATACTATATAACATTTTCAAATTTTCTGCTACTAATGGAAAATACAAAAAAATAAATATGATGACAATAAATTAATCAGTATTTTGGCATGAATTTTAAATATGCAAAGTTATAATATATAGATCTTTAATACTAAGAGGGAGTGTTTTAATGATCAATTTGCTAATATTTTAAGCAATCAGGATGAAAACTTACCGTAGCTGGACACTGCAAAGGAAAAGAGAAAAAATAGCTTGTTAATAATTAATAGTAAACTCATATAAAGATAACGATAAAAGCTTATTTATAATCAGCTTGCTTCATTCGAAATAATGAGAATCGCATAGGGAAGCAGTAGCTATCATTCGACCACACTGTTCTCAAGACGAGTTATTTAGCACTGCCTTAAACGTTTTCACAATTCATGCGAAGGCGGAGATATTGTAAGTATTTGACGTACGTTCGTATAAATGAATGAAATCGAATTCATTTGGCATCGATTGCTGATTTAATTGTCTGACTAATTGAGAGATTTTTTTTTTGCGCTGGCATCTGTGAACTCCCATGACGCACATTCGGCCTAGTTGCAGCGTTATTTGCTCCATTTGGCACTCCGGCGAGCTTAATGACTTGATTTGGGAGGCTGATGAGGCAGCCAGGGCAGTTCTGCGGCTGCACAGATTGCTCAACGTTGATTAGTGCCCGGGTCTGAGAGACAAATGCTGTACGTGCAGAAACGCCAGCCGATGCTCTGGCTGACCGGCGACGACAATGACTTTGCCATATATGCACTCTCTAGCTGGGCGGCTCTAACCAACAACAACAAGAGCAGCAGCAGCAACAGCAACAACAACAACAGCAACAAAAAACCCTTTAAATTTCATGCAGAATTAATTAACTGCTGTTGGTGGCGACTCCGACTGCGACCGATTCGTGTTGTCGCCGCCAAAGCCGCCCAAGTTGCGGGCGCCCTTCTGGCCAGGCCCGTATCGCTTTTTCAGACTCTTGATATTTTGATGGCCAAGCAGACAACGCCGGAACACACAGAAGCGCGCTCTGGATCGCTCTTCGCTCTGGAATTTCATTGAGAAACGTGCCCTGTACTTGCCGAGACAGCAAGCTCAGGTCGTGTCCCCAATGCTCTGTCATGAATTGCACAGATATATAGAAAGACAGAGAGAGAGAGAGAGAGAGAGAGAGATGTATGGGTGTGTGTGTGTGTGGGACAGTCGTTGTTTGTCTTGGGGATCTATGTTGTGGCGCCATTAGCTGCCATTGGCTGGCCCGTGTCGCAATTTAATTACAAGCATCGCTATCTAGAGAAGGCGGCAGCAAGATTTATGCAAACAGTAAACAACATGGATAGACTGGAGCTGGACAGATGCACGGCTCCATCAAATGATATGAACGGACAGGCAACGGGCAACGGGCAACGGGCAATGGCCAATGGTTGTCATCAGCGTTGTTCTTTTTGCTTTCCACCCGATGCACAACTCAATTTGCTGCTGCAGTTAACCCACTCATAAGTAAGTGAATGAACATACCTACTATATGTGTGTATCTGAACAAGAGATATGGTCTGGCTGTAGCTTCTTGAAAATCGAATCACGTTCGCCCAATTTTGAATGGACTGCATGGACGTTTGGGGTAGCTTCGACAATTTTAGCTCCCTTGTAGGCGATTAACTTAAATGCCACTAAACTAATTTAAAAGCGATTGTAGGAGCTCACTCGCTCTCTCTCTCTCTTCCTCTCCCTCTTTTTGTCTGTCTCTCTCTGTGGGTCTGGGCGATAGAATTTCAGTGCCTGGGCTGTTAAACATCTTGTCCTGTCCGCTCAAACACTGTGCAACGCACCCATTGTCACGTACTGTAGAATGTGGCCATCAGTGTAGAGATCTGTGTAAAATAAATACATAAATACATATATGGGTGTGTGTGTGTGCGAGTGCGTGTGCGGCTCTTGGCAAGATTGCTTTTTCCATATGGAATTTAATTTGCGCTGCCCCTGAAACATGTAATAACGATGCAATTTCATTTGCAATTTAGAGCTACGGCTACTAGCCCCGAAAACATTTGACCACTGTCCTGGCATGCCACAGATGCAACAGCATGTTCCACTCTATATTAATGCCACGTTATGGGCGGAAGACAGAGAGAGAGAGAGAGAGAGAGAGAGAGAGAGAGAGAGAGAGAGAGAGAGAGAGAGAGAGAGAGAGAGAGAGAGAGGGAGCCCAGCCCAATGCCCAGCGATGACAAAGAATTTCTCGTTATGCAAAATACCTGCAAATATTACACAGTTAAGTTTACGATTTGATATATAGCTCTACGGTCTTTGTTGTTCCTGTTGCTATACCCTGCATAGTACAGGGCTGCAAGCGGTGTAAATGTGTTAGATCTTCTTGATATGTAAACTAATAGCTGTTGGGTTATATGAGTGTGCTGATTAAGTTATTGATAACTATCCAATTTTCAATTTGATTTTATTTTATTTTTTTTGTTAATATTAAAGCATATAAATGAGTATTCTTTTACAAAATTTCGTTTATCGATAACTGATTTAATTATATTTTCAATAAATTTATCAGTTTACTTAAATTGCAAAAAAGATAAATATTCTCCTACGAATTGCTTTCAGTTTCTACTCAGTCTGGGACTAAGACAGCGTTGTCTTTGCTTTTAAAGCTGAATTTGTGTAGATATCTAATGGGTCATAAAGAACTATGATAAACCCTCTGTCTACTCATACTTTCGAAATAATTTCTTTACACTCTGCAGAATAGCTTCTCTCACTCATATCCTTACAGAGCATCTGCCAGTCGGTCATGCTCAGATCAATCCACTGGCTGCATTTTGTTATTGTTATTGCTAACTGGCCGTTGTCAGTGAGTGGCCTGGCGCTTAGAAAACAAAACGCGACGGTGGCAACCTGTTGCGCCTATGGATGCCCCGCGGTCAGGGGCATCGTAAAACCTTACGAGCTGAATAACAAATACATGTATGGGATGATTAATTTAAGCACTTTTACGATGCCTCTTCATGGCGCAACTGATTTATGGCCGTGCGGCCGTGCGACGAATTTGCGTCAGGGAAAGCGCTACGAGAGGTCCGTGGCGCGAGGCTTTATGATTGGCTTAAAGGGGCGATAAATGAAATTAGGGGCTCTGCAATAGAGCTGAGCAGCCGGTAGGGTGCACAACTCCCATGCACTTTCAGTTGCTTGTAGGCGTTGCAATCCCGGACAGACAGACAGACAGCAAGCTACGAATATCATCTAAGTTTTGCTGGTCTCTTGCATTGCAAGTACAATTGGCATGGCGAAGAGTGGAGCGAGGGGAAATGGCGGCTGGCGCATGTTGCCATCAGACGCATTTACTATTTTGCATAAATCATAATGTAATCTGCATCTGGAAATGAAAACAAACCGAAGCGAAAATGTCCAAGCTTTTATAATTAACTGCGCGGGCACAAACCGAAGACATTGGCAGGCGACATGCCGGGCACAGCTGCAGGACCTCTGCATTGGCCGCAGCCAACCAGCATCAGGCAACTGGCAACAGGCAAAGAGCCAAACGGCCAAACAGGCAACAACCAACAACAGCGACAACCGCATAAGTTTCTCAATGAAGCATGGAGCCCAAACATCAAAAAAAGCAACAAATACAAATACAAATACAAATACAAATATACAAATGCAACAGCAACAACAACGGCAACGGCAACGGCAGCAGCAGGGTGAGCTCTGTGCCTGGTCAGAGAGGACGACGCCGGCACAAATGTGGATAAGCCCTCACTTGGTGCGCAATCGCAAAATCTACGCAGCGCGCGGTCAACGGGCGCCTGCCAAAACTACGGCTAAATAATTTATGCCCCCAGTCAGCAGCAGCATCAGCATCAGCAGCAGCAGCGGCAGCATCAGCAGCAGCAACAGCAACAGTCAGCGATGCGCAGCAACACATTGGCGCAACATGCTCCTTGGAGCGAAGCAGCGGGTTGGATGTTAGTCGCAGTAAAAATCAAACAAAATTATAAATTAATGAAATTTATGCACAATAAAATTGCAAAAGAAATTATTAATGCAGTCGTTCACGCTTTAAATGCACCCTAAATCAACGAACGTACGCTAAAATTATTAATACGGCTGCCAGACATGCAGCAGACGCCACTGCTGCGGCTGCCTCCTTGCCTGGCATCATTCCCAATCATGCTCAGCCTCCTGCTCCTCAATCCTCAATCCGCAATCCACAATCCTGGGCAATCAGTGCAAGCAGTTGATAGGTTTAGGCGCCGGATATGTTAAGTTGCAAAGACATGCATCTTGCAACATTAAAGCACAACTTGCGTTCAGCGCCCAGCTCCGATCCGCCAGATCCACCTTCAATTTTTATTGAAGGCGTTCGCCTTGGCTGCGTTTGCAGATCGACAAAACGAAGATGAAGAGGAAGAAGTGAATTTATGTGCTCATGATGTCTGTTTGTTTTCAATAATCTTTATTTCAAACATGAAGACACATATTGTGAGCTGGACAGACGGATGGACGAATGGGAAGCTTTTACATATTGATTTTCATAGATATTACATGTAAGAACTTTACTTCTATTCAAGAAGAAGAAGTCCAGTATTTCCTCGTTGATTGTCGATGCAGCTATAAGTAATCTGCTTTAGACCAACATGTTGAAGAGTTAGCCAAAACAAATATTGATCGCATATAAGAACTTTACATCTATTCAAGAAGATTTCCACAATTTCCCAGTTGATTATTTATACAGCTATAAAGCATCTACTTTGCGACAACAAAAGGTCCCTCTCTCTTTCTTATTATCTCCATTCATCCATATTTTCCTCTCTTTATAGTTGCTATAGTTTATAGGTACAATTTCCGTCTCTCTCTCATCCCCTCTGCATTCCTTCTTGTTCTCTTTGTCTCTCTCAATTTAAGCTTAGATCTAATTAGATCATAGTACAGCATTTGTAGTAAATCTACAACCATAGACATTTTTAGTTTAGGATCACCCTATTGTGCCTATAACTCATCTCATATTCTAAAATTTTTATTAAGTCCACATGAATTGTTCCCACAACATGCACAAATGATGTCACTCTGCTACCATAATACTCGCAACATAAATTGTGAACAAGGCCCAATTAGATGTCTCCAGATAGCACTTATTACGTTTCGAATATTGCCCAATTTATTCTTTGACAAATGAGGCTTTAATAGGGCTCTAGTTTATGAACTAGTTTCATGCAAGTGGCATATGAATAGTTAATTTCATTTCGCTGAAAGATCTGAGATCATCAAGTGGCAGCTAAATCAACTTGGGCCTAAACAAAAAAGGTATCACACACACCCAAAATATATATATATAAAAAAAAAAAAAAAAAAACACAACTAAACCTAAAAAATAAAAAACAAAACAAAACAAGGTCTTTTGCAACAAAAAGACAAAAAAGAGTTATTTAAATTTTACAGCGAATTTTTGAGAAGCGTAGACAGCTTTATCTTATCGCCAGTTTAGTTTCAAGTTGGAGTTTGAGGTTTCCCTTTAACGAATACATTAAATACATATTATTCCCGGAATTATATGTAAATTCCACTTCTCACATGAGTCCCCAAGCTCAACAGCTCTCCATCTTCCATGATATTATCGTCATCGTCGTCGCCGTCGTCGTCGTCGTCTTGGCCGTCTTGCTCTTGCCTGGTTTTGTAACTTACGCAGAAATCTTATAAATGTTCGTGTTCAAGACAGGTAGCGCTCTATTGGGTCCATATCAGCAAGCTAAAAAATTAGTTCCTCAACGATGACAAATTAGACGTCATTAAGGCTGACTGACTGGGCTCAGGGGCAACGCAGTTGACCAGCTCCAGTTCAGCTCAAGAGAGTGGCTAACTCAGTGTGACCTCATCCTTTCCTGGGAAGCACAACAAATGGGCATCCTAGGTCCGCGCTAAACGCGTGGAACTGTTACTCCATATTATTTATGATAATCTCGATTTTGTGTGGTAGCAGAAAGCAGCAAACAGCCATCAGCCATTCAGCGAGCCAGCGAGCCAGTGAGGCAGCCGCTGCGCATGCGAAGCTGGAGCCACACGATGCGGCACGTTGGCGCTGTGTGTGGCCTGTGGCATGGCTTCCTCGCCTACCTGTTGCCCGTTGCCCGTTGCCGGCTTGGCTGCCTGACTGCCTGACTGCGGCCTGCTGCCCCGACTCCAGATTAATGTGAAGTGACATGTTTAAGTAAATGATCCAGAAGCTTATCCGATAATGGCCACCATATTTATTTAATGCTACACTCAATTCTTTGCCTTTTTTTTTTTTTAACTTCTTTCGGCCAGGTCAGCGTCTCTGGGCCCACGCCCATCCGAAAAGCTAATTGACCCGATCATATGCCATAAATCGGTACAGGATATGCCGGGCGAGATCACGAAGAGCGCTAGACCAAGCGAGCACGAGATGCGCCACAGACGCGACACGATTAGCCCTTTAAATAGACCCCGCCTCGCCCGCACCTTCACCCACCTGCCCAATAATCATTTGTTTTTGGTAGTCCCCGCCAAACAATGCTTGCCTCGCAGCCAGCCAACGTGGGCCACCGCCGTTGCAAACTGTCGTCGAGCTTGTTGCAGTTGCTGCTGCTGCTGCTGCTGCTGCTGCTGTTTGCAACTGTTGCAAGTTTAGCGACAACACGAAGATTAGCATGCGTGACTAACAGAATTTTGTTATTCCTTTGCCTGGCCAGCCGGGCAAATCGTGCGTTTACCTCGCGCTGGGATAATCGTTTCTTAATTTTCCTAATTAATTATTATGAAATGCTCGATAAGCACCAACAAACAGAGAGAGAGAGAGAGAGAGAGAGAGAGAGAGAGAGAGAGAGAGAGGAGAGCAGCTAAATAATTGTTAAAATTCTTCTTCTGAAAATGTTGCCCGTGCAAATCATTCAATATTCAAGCGCGACTTGCCAACATAGTTACAGATCATTTGCCTTTTTGAGTCCATTTCATGCTGTGTAACCAAGTTAAAGGGAGTATATTGGTTTTGTGTGAGGTCTGCCTGGCTGCCCTTATACTTCTTCTGTATATAGAGAAATGTAGATTCATCTTCCACAGCTCTTTAGCCAAAGGTAGGATAAAATAGCAACAACTATATCTTTCACAGTTTTAGATCCAGGAATAAGCCATATAGCTAGATATATGCACATATCAATCTTTAATCCTGTTAGTTCAAAAAGCATCGATTCCTTAAGGCAACCTGACACGTTTTTCGAATTAATCTCGCTGTGAGCGAGTATCCTGCAGTCATTCAAGCTCGATTGCCATATTCATGCTTGTTTTTTAAAGCTCTTTTTCAGTTTCGTTGACCGGAACCTTTTTTATTGACAAGCAAATGCACTCAGGCTGCATATGTACCGGCCATGCCTTGGCTCTACATACATTTTTAGACGAGAGGCATCCGAGGCTCGACCTGGCTCAACTCGACTCGACTCGACTCCACTCGACTCGCCTCGGCTCGCCTGGGTCTGGGGCACAACACATTCGCCCCTTCTGCGCCAAAAGTTTATTTTCGTTATTTATGATGTCGCTGTAGCCGGGATGCGCTGCACAGATTTTAGGCACAACGAGCCGGGCACAACGAAGTGCGTGGGATGCTGCTTGGATGCTGGCTCCATCTGGCAATCACACAAATCGCATGCGAAACTATTATCAGAAGTTTTATGTTAATTTTTAAGCATGTTGCCTGCTTGCCTGCTTGTTGCCTGTTTGCCTGTTCGCCTGTGCCTCTATCTCTGCCTAACAACATGCAGGGGTCGGTGGCAGCAGCAGGAGCAGCAGCAGCAGGAGCAGCAGCAGCAGCCGCAAGTTGCAAAATGTAATCTTTTGTCATCGTGTTTGACAGAAACGGTTGTCGCCCCAAACACGCGCACCTGTTCAGATTCCCTCATTAATTATGCATAAATTCTCATCAAATTGGGAGAAGAGTTACAAAACAATCTTCAATGCCGATGCCAATTAGAATTTGTGCACGCCTCCATTTAAATAAGTTTGTAACTAAAGCAATTGCGGGCATGAGTCGAAGTTTGAGCGGAAGTATATAAAACTAAGCTAGACGTATCCCAGAGCACTTTAAATATAATGGAGAATTTTCGTTTTATATGGAAATCTTCTATATGAATAAGATATAGAAATATACAGAGATCTTTTGAAGTTTTCGAAGTTACATTCAAAGTTTAAGATTATATGATATTATATGATTTCAAGTAGTAAAATCAGTATAACATAATATAACATAAGATCTGTTGATCTTATTTGAACAATTTTGATTGATTCTTGATTTCTAGACATTATATATTGTAGACAGAGCTGAAATATTCATAAGGATGTATAGGCAGACAAGACCAGAAAAGGCAATCATCAGGAATATGTATAATTCATAGACCAGTCATCATAATCTACAAGTTTATACGCTGGATATGAAGTAGAAGCTCATACTATGCCAATTGCTCTAATATCTCATCTTAGTACTCTGCCCAATTCCTTAAATTTCTCATATTATTATATTTTATATTATAAATGATTAATTTACATTTGCGTACTTATACACCCAGCATTTTCTTTTTAAAGCTTAAACACTAAATACTCGACTTATTCTCTCTCATATATATACATATTTTTTTTTGCTCGTCTCAACAATATGTGCAAAACAAATATGGGCGTGTCGGTGGGCGTTGAAAAAGAATATGTTGCAGGTACGTATTGTGCGCGATCAGAGTTGAAGGCAATTTGAAAAATCGATTAAATACGAATAAATGTTGAGGGCTGGGGGGTTAGGCAGATTTAAAAACTCATAACAACGTGGCAGCACCTCCTTTTGTATTGCTGTCCGCACGCCGAGGTGTCCAAAACCATGTGTGGGGTAGTCACCGGCATCGGTGCCATTCGCCACTCGCCACTCGCCATTCCCGATGCTCGATGCCAAAATGCCGCTGGCAATTGGCAATGGGATGAGAAATATTATTTATATTTGTATTGCAGAATTTATGACCCGAGAGAGAAAGAGAGAGGGACAGAGAGAGTGCGCGAAGTTCGACTGGGTCCACATATATGTATATATGACAAATTTCCTGCCGCTGGTGTGGCGTCCCTCTTAGGAGGACAATGTGTGTTTCAGTAGCTGGCGCTAGTACATGGAACGGTGGCAGTGAGGACGACAGGAACATGGATTCGCCAAAAGCGAAACCTAATCAATATACAACTCGAATTAAAGCCAAAGGCAACGGAGCGTTGAGTGGGGTCGATTGCGGTGTTGATTGCTTTGCATGCAGCACACACACACGGACACACACTCGCATACACATTAATAACTACAATATCTGATTGAGGAGACAATTTGGTCAAGTGTATATATCATTTGGATAGTGGAACACACACACACATACACACTCACACTGTTGCATATCTAAACAGAATGCATTCCATTAAAAATGACAAGTTGCTTGTCCAAATAAAGGCAGATCAAGTCCATCTGATTTCCCATTTCGAGTTCCAGTTCCAGTTCCACTTCTGTGGCTATCAAAAGGATCGTGTTCAATAAAATGCAAACGCCGTCACCGTCCAAGTTGCCGTCGTCGTCGCCGTCGCCGTCGCCATCTCAACTGATTGTAATCAGTTTTGTGCACTAACAATGGCTGGGGCCAGTCGGCAGTCAATCATGAATCCATCTTCGTCAATCGCTGATTGTGTGAATGTTGTGGATTGCGCTGGAGTTAGTCAGTGACTTCTTGGTGGTTAACATGGCGCCTGAGTTTGTCGTTTTGGGAATTGCGCGATCAGATCATCAGCCACAGATGATCATCATCAATGGTTAACGCTGATGCCATTGTCTCTTGTTATATAAATTCTTCTTTTTCTTTTGCTTTTGCTTTTGCTTTGTTGGCGGCGTCTGCAAATGCACGTCATTCCGCGGCTCATGAAATGTCACTCAAGTGATCTCAACAGCAGCCATCCATTGAAGCATTCAGCCAGCCAACAGTCATCCATCCAAGATCTCTGTGGTCGCCTGCAGACCCCGTCAAACAATTCAATTGGAGTAGCGAATAAATCACACAGAAGACGACTTTGGATCGTGAAGCGTCGTCGTCGTCGCCTTGGCTTAACCCTCTTTGTAATGCCTTATAAATGCCCTGTAGCTCAAGGTGTGAAGCGGGTGTATCAGGCTATATCTTGATTTGGCATTGATATACAGCTGCCAATCCTTAGTCTGTTGAAAATCAACATCTACTTTGAAATTTTATAGTTGCCTTTTAGCTTATCCTTGAGTTATAGGTCCTCGGCTCATCTAGCAAACTTAGCTCTTCGTAATGCCTAGCCAATGCTTCTTCCACAGAACACTATTTGGTTCGTAAGCATGCGAATTACTTTGATTGCTCCTCAAGTTGTTTAGGGCTTAGCGTATTCGGGAAGTGTCTGCCCCAAAGTCCTCGTCCTGAGCGCCGTGACAGATCGTTTGGTGGCTGTGGGGCGCAGGAAATGACTGCAACTGCGGCGGGCTTGAGCATTTTATTTTGTTTACGATTTTCGTAGTTATCTGGGAAGTATTTCGAACGTCGCTAATTTGACGACTGCACGATTGCATCGAGTCGCCCATCGGTGCACAGAAGTTGGAGGTGAACTGGTCCTTGGGCAGAGGCTCCGCGATCGATGCATTTAGCAGATAAGCTCAATTTCGTTTTTGCTGACACTTAAGCGGCAGACAGACGGAGGGACGGCTGGGCCGAAGGACAGACGGATGGACAGCATCAACGAATCGAAGACTTAGGCTAGGCGGCTGCAGAGCGGGGGAGTGTTCACTGTAGTTGCACGTTTTTCGCTCAGCGCAGCGAAATGAAAATTCCGAACTCTAAAGTCACGGACTTTAGTTTCGTTTCATTCGTATTTCTTGAGCCCTCAACTGATTCTTGAGCTGCTATAACTATTCAACCAGGCAGTTTGTAACAATCAATACATAAGAAGTATTAATGAATATGTTAATTTATATGGGAAATTAAAATCATATATTTATAATCATTTCAGATTTATATAATTAAAATCTCTTTGGCATTAGCTTTTCAAGCAACATTTAAGTTTTCTGCCAAGAGACCTTTAATCCCTTTCAGCATCATCTAGCCGGCTGATTAAAGGGTATTCACGAATTCAGCGTGCCACACACGGAGCTCACACAGAAAGTCAGCTTTTCGTGTTGGACTTAAAGCATGCGCCGGTAATTGTGAATGACAATAATTGTGAAGACATTCTGTGCTGCCCCGGCTCGGCTCGGCCAGGCCAGGCCAGGGCAGCCAGGAGGAGTGATTCTGTGGACGTCCCACTGACCAAAGCAACGTTGGAACGTGCAAAACGTTGGCGCCAACAGCGCCACCCAATATATGCTACAAACAAACATAAAAAAAGAGAAGAAGACAAAAAACACAGACGAATTTTTGTCAATTTGAGGAGTCAGTCGCCAGCAGCTGAAGAATTCCCAGAGTTGGGGCCATTGGAGCAGGCAGGCAGGCTGGCAGGCAGGTACTACTCTCTGTTGCCACGCCTCGTATTTAATAACTTTCGCCCTAATTCATGTTGGCTGTCAGTGCGTCGATTTTTCATAATTAAAAGCGAATTGAAAAACTGTGCAAAACTTGTAGGAGGCGCGCTCGCAACTCCGGCGTCTTTGAAATTGAATTTGTGGCCTCTGTCGATGCGATGGCAGCTACTGCGGACAGCCACGTTTAAGGTGGTGCCATAATAAATGGTTAACGTTAGCTTGGTTAGAACTCGCTTAGCTTAGCCGCATGCGAGGCTATTCGAATCGATGGGCACGTATCTAAGGTCTTGATCGTGCCAGCGATTCATTAATCAAATCGCCCAGTTCAACTGCATATTGACTGAGGGGCATCAAATAGCTCGATCAACATTTTGATTGCAGTTCATGGCTTGACTTGGCCTGGAAATCGCTTGATATGGTACTCTATATAGCTATTTCCGATTAAACTAAAGTTTAAGTGTCTATTGTGACTGTATAGGTAGTATTTTTATGGATAAGCTTAAAATATTGTAAAATATTCTATCTATTATCGATTCAATAATGTTTATAAGCAAGCATATTTATATTCTGTTTACCAAAAATGACAAAATAATTCTACAGAATTTAGATTTTCATTGATTACTTGTTTCGATAGCATATCGATAACTTAAATAAAAGAAAGGGTATAATATCATTTAAGCACGCGATATGATAGGAAAACTTGGCGTATTTATCTGCTATTGTAAAATATATAATATATTTAAGATTAAATATACAATTGCTTAATCATGAACTTATCGAAAAGCTAAGTCTATCGGTGTGCGTTGAGTGAAATTCTATAAATCTGCATATTGATATTGCATACAACATCTTAGACATATGACCAATGCATGTTATACTATATATATAATTATTATTATTTATTATCGACTGTATTGCTAGCTTATCGAAACATAAAGCAATCTAAACTATCAAATAAAAAACTATATTTAATGAATAAGTTTTAGGCATTGTAAATGCCATTAAGAATCGAATGAACTGTTTGCATATTTCCCAACGCAATTATGTCATTAGAAACTCCACGGATAACACCTTTGATGACTCTGTCTAAACACTCCCAGCGGGCACATCCTTTCGCATGTCAACTGACAATATGGACAACAACAACTTTTGACGACGCGACGGCAATTGCTAGCGAGCCCTGATGAACTATATAAGTAAGTCACATATCCACGGGGAGCTAAATAAAGAGAGACACACAGTCGTACTTCTTGAACACTGTGCGCAGCAGGCGGCATCATTTGATACATATATATGCACATATATACACATACATATATATATATATATATCTGTATTTCAGTAGAATATTTTTGGTGACATTTATGTGCCGCTGACGGCCAATGGCGGTAGCGACAGCAGAGAGCTCTAATTAAATTTAATAGCTACGCAACGGCATAAAATTGTGCCAAGCCACCAACGAGGCGATGCAGCCCCGCCAGTCGGCAAAAGATGTCAAGATTGGGGTCGTAAACACATTTGATTTGATTTCTGGAAAGGATTCAGTCATTTCACGTCGGCTGCTTTGGCGGATGCGTTGATTGAATTGTCACCTCCAATTTAATGGCCACAGCCCGAGGGCAGACCAGAGCGGAGCAGAACGGGGCGGAACGGGGCAGATCGAGTCAGTATTTCAACAAGTTCTATTCGTTTTTGATGTTCTTCTTCTGTATTCCGATGTAGACGGATTTAGAAGAGACCTGGTAAAAGGCGCCACTGTTGACGCTTCTGACATTTGCTGTGGGTTAAATTTTTATTATAATACCGGCCGACAGTGTCTCTGGCAAAAGGTGTCAGACGTTTTATGGCTGTTCTTTGACGACCTGCTGAAAAGTTCACGGTCATTTCTACAATTTCACCTTTGAGTTTAGAGCGCTCTGGGCGCCACAGGCATTGCGAGGGCAGCCGGCAGTAGTTGGGGTATACGACTATCATTCATCAAAAGCCAGCCGGCTTTCAATTACTTTCACCTATGGCTTGGCCCGGCTACCAGCGGAAAAGTGGGTCTAAGTGAAACAGGTAGCCAAATCTCAACATCAAAGATTAAATACCGGCATAGGTACATAACTAGAGTTTGTTTTTTTCCTGCTAATTTTCCTTTTTTACAGGTATTTAAATACCCTGCAATTCGTATAATATTTTATAGCAGACAGTAGAAAAATATTCTTGGGTTCGATTCGATTCAGACAGATCTTTTAAGGAGTAAAATAAATATAATATAATATAGCTATACTTAATCAATTTGTAGCTGGAATGAAAAGAATTATAGCTCTTGACTAAGCTTAAGCTGTAAATGGCTGTTGGGAGTTATAATTAACGAGGCAAAGCCAGCATGTTTCATCTAAAGAAAAAAAAACACACTGACACTTTGAAATGCCAAAACACATACTTACATATATGTATGTATGTTTGCATATGCTAATACACACACACATACGCGCACGTATGTACTATGTAAATAGTGGAAAGAGTTGAAGGTGAAACATCGACAACATTTTTGTGCCCAGTCATTGTTCATATGCAGCAAAAATAATACAAAAAAAAAAAGAAAAAAAAAATTGTTTTTTAATTTGAATAAGTAATTCGAACAACACACAGCCAAAATCAAAAAGGAAAAACAAAGTAAAAACAAGTCAAAACAAATGTGAAACAAGGAAAATTCAATTTACTCGCATGTCAAGCCGAATTGCCGGCTAGGTCAAACACGTTGATGGATGGATGGATGGTTGGTTGGATGGCAGTTCGTATATGGCTGCATGGATGACTGAATGAAAGGGACGCACAACAACAGCAACAAGAGTAACTACAATGGCTACAAGCTGAAATGGCAAAACGTTGCATGCTCGACTATTGGGCGGTCCGCTTGCTCCTCCCCCCTTCCCCCCACTCAAAGCTGACCACGCTGTGCCCCACCCAAAAGAACCGATGCGACGGCAAACAAACAGTCAAAAACTCGCGTTTCATTCCACATGCAGCACGTGTAGCATGCTTGCGACTATTCGTATTCGTAATTGAGTGCAAGTGAGTGTTCATAGTTGTATTCACTATATAGGTATTTACATTGTTAGGTAATAGAAAATGAATGAAGAGTGGACGAGTCATGACTAGAAGTTACCTGGATTGGGCAGAAAACAATCAGTTTATTTATATTTTTTGATTGGAGTTTCCAGAAAGGATTTATCATTAAGCTATATATAGTTGACGCGCATTTGCCTTAAAAATTTCATGTGAATCGGTTCTATATATCTCGAGATATGCCTAAAAAAACGAGTTTACAAATCGTTAATTATCGATAAGTTGATGAGCTGTTTCAGTTAACAATTTCGTAATATGAATATATCACATTTAATAAGAATAGACGCAAATTATTATATATTTTCCGTTAGTACTCCTCTCTTACACGCTTTCTTACCCACCCTTTAATATTTACAGGGTATACAAATAGAAATTGCTAAAACTACACACACAATACATTCACATACATGGACATTCGGCAGCTAAAGTTTTTAATTAATACAAAACTTGTTACACTTTATAAGCGCCTACTATTAGCATACCTAGACATAGACGTGCATACATATGCATAAATGTAGATAGAGAGGATGGACATGTGGCCACATGATGCCAGTCGCATGTGTGCAGAGTCTGAAAATGGGGAAAAAGGAAAAAAGGATTTGGCAGGCCTAGAGCGTAGCTGAATTCGAAATGAGTCCGGAGCTTTGTTATTTCGGCAGCTGCTGATTGCAGAAATTTTAATTAAACTTGAAATACAAACAACTATTAACTACAGAGAGCAAACCAACATCGAATAGCTAAATGGAATAGTTAGATAAAATATGATAAATATTAAAAGAGTTGTAGTTGTAGATTGCAAATTTCATGGAAATCAGAAATAAAGTTAACAATTCTTTAACTAAATTCATTCAACTGCTATATAAGCTTATCAAATCATTAACTAAACTGCAAGATCATGAATAAACCAATCTTATATATATATATGTATAGAGAGCACTATAAGATTGGCAGTGAGATCGTGCGTGCGTGCGTGCTGGGAACGAGTTGAGACATTAGGTTAAGTGACAATCGTGTCTCTGATTTATTGCTATTTCCGTCTCATTGCGATTTCAGTGATTCGGGGAATTGCAAGCGCCGCTAATGAGCTGCCTGCCATTCGTTCACACTTGCACTCAAGAGGGCGGGGAGAGATAGAGGACGAGATGCGCTCTCGTATTAATTGATTGCACTTATGGCATTCAAGATTTGCATACATACATATATAGTATAAAGTACGGAATCCATTATTTCCGGGAACATTGCATTTGTACGGCAATTAGTTCGCATAAGTTAAGGCTTGCTCATTCGACTCCGAGCTGGTATCGTTCGGGAGTGCGACCCATGTTCGCTTGCGGCTGGCATAAATCATCTTCATGGAAATATCGTGTAGAGGGCACAGCAGCAGCGGCAGAAGCCAGAGCCATGCCACACATAAAAATATGTATATTTGTGGGACCCAAAATGTTCTCTAATTGAGAGACACCGCAGCAGGCAGCAGTCCCCAAAGATTGCCTCCTTTTAGCAAATATTTTCGGTTCATTTTTTTTTTTTTTTTTGTATTTTTTGGGGGAAAATATTTTCGTAGAGTTTCCCAGCCCACCCGCACGACCCTATCGAAAATGTTCTGTATTTCGAGTGCTGTCATATATATTAGAAGAAAAACAAAATAAACGTAGTTTAATAAATTGTTGGGCAAGCTAATTTATGACCATTTAATATGACATTTATCTACAACAATAAGTTAGCGCAAAATTGTTTCGTCTGCTCGATGTCAGAAATAATTCTATTTCTTAACTCAGTTTTTAATCATTTGTGACATTTGTGTGTTCGCCTTTGATATCACATCGACGTCGACATCGATGTAGACGTAGATGTAGACTACCAGCTATATAATTTGATTAAACATGTGTTTATAGCTGTTCTATTACCGGCGACAATTGCGGGGCTTGTAAAAAGCATTGCTTAAAATCGCTCTGATGAGAGCGAGTACAAATATAAACACGTGTTCTGTCAAACGCTTGTATACAATTGTCTGTCCAAAATGGAAATTACATGTACCAGAACATACACTCACACACAGATATACAACACTCTGTGTGTGTGTGTGTGTGTAAGTGTATTTGTTGTGCACGTTTTGGTCCATCCTAGTGGGTCAAGTTTTGGCTGCATTTGCCGACTGCCTCTCGCCTAATGGCAATTGTCGCAGCTTGTTTCGAGGCCCACGCTCTCGCTCGGAAAAATTGTTTCCTCAGCTAACGCCCACTTTTTCAGTTCGTATTATTATTTTTCTAGTTTTTTTTTTTTTAGAGAAAACATGCACTACAAGTGCTAAAAATTTTGAAAAACATATTTCACAATTAATTGTCAGAGGCAGCAACTGGGGCTGGCAGCGCTTTACTTTTCTGATATTATTTTTTTTTTTGTGCCACGTACTGCCGCCGCCAACTGTCATTATATATACATACATACATATGCACATACACATATATATATCTTATTTTTTTTCTCCTCTCGCATTTTTAAATGTTGTTCAACATGGCAAAAGCAACGCGTTGCTGCTTAATTTGTCGTAATTAATGCTTATGAATAGTTTGTACTTGTCTTTATTTGTTCGAGCTGCTTAAGTCGAGCCAATGATTGCGCCTGCCTCTGCCTCTGCCTCTGCCTCAGGCATTGTGTGTTGGCTTCGCTTTTCCTCCTCTTCTTCTTCTTGGCTAATCTCAACTGACAAATCGTGGCTAATAAATGTTAGGCTAACTGTAAAACAGCTATTGGAATAGTTTGAAATCCTAAATTAAAGTTAATTTTAGGCAAAAATGCAGGCATAATTAACTGTACGAAATTAGAAATTACAATTAGTGAGACGCAATCTGAGCTCATTTAAAATTCTCTGCACAATGTTGGAGTAGAACTAATAGCTGAACAGTGCTTATTTGGTATTAAAAAATTGAGCGGAAATCAAATCTTATCGCTGAACAATCCAGGAAGACCTTATATTTCATCTGTGGAGGAACTCAAATTAAATTCCCTTCAAACATACGTGTAATAGACACAGTACAGTATATATAGCAGTGCTATATTTATAAATATAATACAACAAATTATAATCTTTTTACTAACCTGCAATTTGACGAGCTCTGGATAATCATTAGCTAACTTAGCGAGCTCCTGATAATTGACTTTGGCCATGGCGACAATCCATTCCTTGGCTTTCGGATGTGACAATGTGACATCGGGTGAGTCCTTTTCCTCAATTAGCTGCTGAAAGACATAAAAACGGGTTACCAAAGCGCATAAATTAATTATGCATGTTTCTGTCACAACATTTTACAAAATTCGGAATAGGCCTACAGCAGCGAGGCGGGGGCGGGGCATTAAAAACAAAAATTATATCTACCATATATATATATGCATATATGTGAAACGGGCATAAAACATAGAAAGCCCATTGAAAGCATTAACGCCAACACATCTTAGAACACACACACACACACTCAAACACACACACACACTCACACACACACTCACATGTGGCAAGGCAATCGTTGTAGCAGCCACACGGTTTCTGGGCGGGATTGGGATTCTCCCACTCCCTCTCCCCCCTCTCTCTCTCTCGCTCGCTTTCTATGCGAGTGTAAAAAGCTGGCATAATTATGCGCACACATTCGACGACGACGGCATGTTCTTGCCATAATTATGAAGGTAATAATTTTTATTTATTAGGCGCGTGCTTTAGGCATTTGGTGCGCCGGGTTTTCTTTAGCGATGCGCTAAATGAAATAGAGCTCCAAAAAGTTCTTGTTCTCTCTCCCGCTCCCTCTCTCACTCCAGTATTTGTGCCTCATGTTTTTTCTTCGTTTTTTGTTTCGGGAATGGGTAGCTGTTTAACCACCACGCATTCCCATTGATAATGAGCACTCTAATGAGCGAGGGGCGCAGGCAGACACATGTGCCACATCAGCAACAACAACAACAACAACAACAACAACGACAACAATAGCTGGCAACATGTGTGCTTGCCTCTCATATTTACGAGCGCTGAAAACATTTTCGGCAACTAATTATCCATTCGCATAATGTTTCGCGTTTGCTAACAAGGCTGCAAAAGAGTCAGGCATTTGCTTACCTGTAACTCTCTGCATGCCACACCCCCACTAAACGGCAACAAAATAATAAAAAAAAAAGAAGATGAAGAGCAAACAGCACTCGCTTCGTTACGTTATGTTACACATAGCTAATAAATGCGGCATACACATGGTTGGGGCATTTAGCCGCAGGATGCAGCAGCAGCAGCCGTAACTCCTTTCATATATTTACACGCCACTTGACTTTGGGAGTGCTCACGTTTTTCCAATTACTCGCCGCCGTGCTTAAATCCCGTTAACCACCCGCTTCAGGTGGCGCCATTTGCAAATGCCGTATGCCGCATGCCGCATGCCGCATGCCACACGCCGCATTGCCGTTTGCCGTTTGCCGAATAGCCGACAAGGTGAGCGAGAGAGCAAATGAGACCGAAACAGAGCCAGAGCTACAGCTACGGCTACGGCAACAGCAACATAACAGGACAAACATTGCAAAGTAAGGCCCCGGGCAAAGTGGCCATGTCAATGCTAAACAAAAGAACCGTAACGCCCCCAAGTAGCCACCCACACACACAAACCAAACCAAAAAAAAAAAATCGAAAAAAAAAAAAGGAAAATGTTGCCGACGACTGCTGCTACTCGTCGTCGTCGACGTCGTCGTCATTGGGCACGGCCACCTCCCAGTTCAAGTTGGGGGCAGTTCTCCCCAATCGCTTGTTTGCTGACTGGCTTTCTTATGTCCTGTGTGTGTCCCTTTATGCAAGATATTATATCACACGGCTGGCCATTGTCCGGCTGCAGATCGGACCAAACCACACCAGAGCACAGCAGAGACCAGAGACCAGAGCAGACTGTAGCATGTCCTCGTCGTTCGCTGTGTTTGCGTTTGCCACCCGAAACTTACCTTTGACTCCCTTTTCAAAAACACACAAAAAAAAAAAAGAAACTAGAGAAAAAACGGAATGAAGCCACAAAATGGTCATGTTTGCCGTATTCCGTATTGCCGTATGCCTTCCGCCCGTAGTCACTCGCAGTCCGCTGTGCCATTGTCCGCTTCGATCGGGTCGACATTGTTGCTGTTTGTAAATTTAACCGCTTCGGGACATACGGCGTTGTTGTTTAACAGCAATAACAACTTTTGGTTTGTTTCCTTACATTTTTAATTGGGTCCTTTGTGGTCGGTCGGTCGTTCGGTCGCTCGCCCGCCTTCCTGCCTGATGACTATAGCTTTGCCTAACTAATTTCTATTGCTGCTTATTGGCTATGTTAACATGTTTCACCAACTTGTTTCTATCCAAAAAAGGGTTTTCTCTATCTCGCCCCCTTTATCTCCCTCTCGCTCTCTCTCTCTCTCTCTCTCTCTCTCTGGCAGGACCAACCTCTCATTCGGGCTTAATATGCATATTGGGACACGGACTTTGGCCACCAAAGTACCTTGTGGGTTAATAAAAATATATGTGGTTTGTTTGATGCTGCAGTTGGAGTTTCATTTCAATGCCTTCTAAACGGAGCATAAATGGAATTTAGGGTTGTTTCAAAATTCTCAATTTAGTGTTGGGCAAACACTATTCCCTGCAAATATGGTGTGGAGCGGGTTCAATGAAGTTGCCCAGATTTGTCTCATATTAAAATTGAGCCAAAGTTGGTTTAAAGCTCGACCAAACTGTTGGGAGAGCTTAGGAAATTATTAAAGAGTCGAATAGGGGAAATTTGGTGGGGAGCCCCTTATGTGTCCTGAATACTCACTTTACTGAGTAACGATGCTTAGCTCGTTTTACAAATTACAAATCTTTTATACATTTATTTCTGGAAATCTAGTAGAAAGATTAAGAAAAAAAGTTCTTCAATAGTGTCTTTAATAGTTTCTTTTATTCGTTCTATGTATTTTAAGTTTCTCTTCGGATTAACATTTTTTCTATTAAAAGTCAAGTTTAATAAACACACTGGACAGTTATCTACATCTGAAATTAACTGCAGCTCAACGATAGCTAAGCAATTTAAATAGTTGTATGTGTCGAGGCTACAGTGGGTGCTGACTAAATGCGCAAAGTGCCAACTCATGAAGCTAATTAAAAACACTCGAAACGAATTTAATTGATCAGCTCGCAGGCATATTTGACCCGCAGCGCTTACGGTTGCGGCGCCTAAATTTCACGGTCTATAATATTGATGGATCTATGGAACAAGAAGAAGAAGCAAAAGACGACGAAGAAGCAGAAGCAGAAGGGGCAGAATTCCATTTCGAAACTCTTTCATGAATGATTTGGCACTTTTTCCACAATTTCTGAGATGATTAATAATATTTGTATTAAACATAATTCATCAAGGGGGTTTCACATACATTGGGTTTGTGATAGATAAAGATTGGTGGCGCCGTCTATCAAAATTTTTTATTTATTTACTTTTTTCTTTCATTTTCTTTTGTATTTTTGAATGTTGATTTGGCTTGTTAGCGCACAGATTTGTTAACAATTTTTACAGGTTCCACGGTTTCGACAATGATGAGCATGAAACAGTTCATGAAACTGTCTTGAATATCAGATCATCGATCCTAGATAACTTTCGAATGATTTGTAATGAGATATCTAACTAGGTTTGGGAATAATGGGAATATGTAAAGGATTGTTAATAATAGAAAATATATTCTTAAAAATCATAATATAGGCTAGGAAATACAGATCACAGTGTACATAAATATCTGCAAATACCCTGTTTAAAATCATATTTTGTACAACAGCTAAAAGAGGAAATATCGTTGTCTGCATGTAATTCGGGCCACATTAATCCGGAAACATGAAAAACGTGAGAAACCTAACATAAATGCTGTGATTCTTAGACGCTCCAAGACGATTCGATATATGTAAACATTAATTTAACACACATAAGTGGAAGCGAGTGCGTGTCTGTGTGTGTGTGCACAAATAAACACTTAAGTCTTTTTCGTTAGTGTTTTAGTCGAGTGTTGAGTTGAGTTTTTATAGCGCTTGACATGCAGTTGACAATTCGGAGTTCGCTTTTGACATACATCTACTGCTGCTGCGCCTGTCGCCTGGCTCGTTCGGGAATATCTGTGGGCGGGGGGGTATAGACATAGACATATTCATCTTGGCCGGACGTAGCGGAATGATTTATGCAGTTGCCTATGCCTAAACCCTAAACACTTTTGATTGACAGCCCTGAGTGGATGACAGTTGTTTGTCAATGCTCGGGCCCAAATGGTAATTGCCTTCGTCTTTAGCTCGCAACATTTGCTACGAAACGATTTTCTCGTAACGCTTGACAAATTTTAACATGTTGTCGCCTTTTATTGTCAGCTATATGTAATGGCCGATATACCAGCTATATATATAAGTAATATATATTTTTAAAATTTGCTCAATGCATGCTCAAAGGGAACAAGTTGAGTTGCTGCATGGCTAATTATAAGTAAAGTAATTTATATAAGAATATTGCATCGGTTAGATGTTGGATTTTCAAGCTATTACGAAAGGAGCGTAGAGAAATCATGGTTTTGATATTGTAATAGGTATTTGCTATAAGAAATAAAGAAAACTGTTCTTTACATTTGCTTATTGTATAATCATCTGATTTTCCTATAAAGAAAAGCTTTAACAATTACATTAAAGAACTTGCTTTTCAATAAATTTTACTTGTGTGTACTTTAACAATAGTACATGCGTCGCTCAATGCATGTACGCATGTCATTTATATATACATATATACCTATATACAATTATATGTATATTACAAAAGAATATGTGACGAAAACACATTGTAGCGGACGCTTGTAATGTTTATGAATCTCACATTTTATTGTAGGAGAATAAAATTAATGGATATGTACAAGTCGAATGTGCTGGTAGTGCTAGTTCGTGACCAGCAGTTCCACTCGAGCTATATTTGAGAAAGAGACCGACTGAGAAAGAGAGAGAGAGGAAGAGGTAGTGAGAGTGGGATCTAAGTGCCCGCGTGTCAGGTAAAAACACCCTCATATCTCTATTGCTATGCGAACTAGTTCAAAGAATCTGTGTAGGCCAGGTCAAATATGTCTTGGAATTCTGTTAGTTGCCAATAAGAACAGACAAATTTGTTTTATGCAAAAGAAAAAACACTAAACACTTCCCACAGGAAGTAAGACAGAGTCTGGTTGGAACTGCAGCAGCAGCAGCGATGTGGAACTGTTTAGTTTAGGCAATGGGAAGCAGTTGTACCCGCACCCGCACCCGCATCCATATTCGCATGGGTTAATTAACCGGTTTTTGTTAAACATAAAGAAGACATACCTTTTCTGGCTTTTTCTTGGGCGGCGGCGATATTATTTTCGCCTCCTCTTCGGAGGCCATCCGGTTGAATTTGCGTGTCGCTTCCTTAACACTGATGGGATTCTCAGCTGTGTCTGCCTTCTCTGCGGAGGAGCTATCAGTGGAGGTGCCCGACGAGAAGGAGAAACGCGGTATATTTTCCTTATTGCTGCCCTCGTCCACGGAATTCACCCGAGATATAGACTTGGCATTGCCATTAATATCAGGATCGGCATTGGTCTCCGCATTGATATTGCCATTGGTATCGGCAGCGGCAGCAGTAGTGGCAGCGGCATTGACATCGGCGTTACCGTTGGGATTAGTTTCGGCGTCTTGTTCGTTCTTCTTGTCGATGTCGGATTGGCGCACGAGGCGTGCCGGGTCAATGCGTTGCATGGCAGCTGTGAATTCGTTAACGCACTCGCGATAGGTCTCCACTTGATCCTGATGCACAGCCAAGCCGGCGATCACTGGAGCACTTGGTTCAGGCTCTGGTGCTGGCGACTGCTGCACCTCGGGCGGCGCTTTATAGGGCGGCGGCTGCCTCATTGGCGACATGCCGCTATCGGTTACGGACACTATGGAAGCAGCTCCCGGGCTGGAGGGCGCAGAGGCAGTGCCCGCAGCCGCGACGGCGCGTTCCACAACCTCTTCGCTCGGGCACTCATTGATATACTTTTTGCGCAGTATTAAATACTTTTGATTGTTTTCATTCTTGATGGTGGAGAGCAGCGTCACATAAGTTTTGAAGCGTTTTCGTGCCTCGGCCTCATCTGAAATTGAGATTTCAGTAGGGCTTAGTTTACCTATCAGATTGCATTACTCTATGATGTCAACAGGTTGTTGTCAAATATGCGAATACACATAAATTTGTCTCTGACTCACTTTGTGTGTGCGTTAGATATTTCTTGAAGTGCTTGACGAGAGCATGATTTGTCACCTTGCCGTCGTTTTGCAGCATATAATTTCGTATATCCACAATCGATAGTTGCTTTGTTGTGTCGCTCGCACTCATCTTTAACACAATTAACTACTTATTGCACACCAATTATTGGACAGAAAAACAAAATAATTCGCACAAAAACTAAACAAACACACAGTTACCAGGGATGCACACTAGCAGACGCCAGCTGGCTGAGCCAGACTGCGTATCAGCCCTGTTGCTTCGCGGAAATAAGCTGCTTGCTATGAATCAAGCAATTTAAATGGGAATTAAAATTAATTAATTTTAAATTGAGACAGATATGGTAAACGAACATAACCATGTAATTTGTTTCTCAAATTATTTGTTTAATTAGAATAATGTTAGTGATTAAACTGTGAGTAAGAATTTAGCAATGGTAAAATGAATTTTAGTACTCTTAAAATATTATTTGTTTCCTCAAGTAAGAATAATATTTTAAAGAGAATTAATAGGAATTCAAAAAAATAGAACAAAAATCCAATTTAATTCAATTTAATAAATGATTTAAAAAAAATCGAATAAACATTTCACAAAATTTGATATAAAATTAAATACAGTTCTCGTTAAACAGCAAAATATATTACAATATTTAATTTATTTTATTAAGGTTGTTGAAAGATTTCAAATTTGACCGCAACTGTCATTGTCGACTGGGAGGCTCAGAGAAAGGAGATTAAGCATCCGAACAGTTTGTTTTGTGGGCGGCTTTTGCCAGATCTGTGAATCGTAATTGTAATTGTACAATGGGGTTCTATCTGGATGTGTGGGGAGAAGTGTTAATTTCATTTTCGATTTGCCAAATGCGATTGCGAAGGCAATTGTCGAAAGGCCGTCATTTATCATGTGCACATGCGAGAGTTTAGGAATCTTCCTATCTCTTTCTCTTCCTGCATCTCTCTCCCTCTCTCTTTCTAACTGTCTCTTTCTGTTCTTATGTTGTCTGTGCACAATGTCTGGGGCTTCGATGTCGATGAGAGCGACGGCTACACAGATTGGGATTGTATCTTTCACTTACATTTCAAGTTTCAAATGTCAAGCTGACTTTGCTGTTGTTGTTGTTGTAGCTGCTGCTGTGGTTGTTGTTGCTGTTGTCGTCTGACTGCGCCCACCCAGTGGCCCAATATATATGTATGTACATGTGTACGTATGTGCTTTGGAGTCGACAAGCGCATATTCATTTGCATATTGCAATTACAAACTGTATAATTTCGTTGGAAAACCACAAAACTCGTACGTCTCCCACAAGACATTTGAAGACATCAAGTTAATTTGGCTTTTCGTGAAATGGCTAAAAGTGTAGAAATTTAAGACAAAGACAAAGACGGGTAGAGGAGGAGGTACGATATACTTTGTGTGGGTATAAAACATATGAGGAGTTATATGAATTAATGTTCACCAACATAAAATGAGCTTCAGATGGAATACGGAAATATATATATTAGACAGAGAGAGAAAGAGAGAGATAGAGAGGGGGAGAGAGGGAGAGAGAGAAAAAGGGGGAGGGAGAGAGAGAGGGAGAGCGACAAGTATAGAAAATGGAAGAATAGAGACAAAGAGAAAGAGAAAGATAGTAAGCGAGAACTGAGAGAGGGAGAGATAGAGAGAGAGCAGAAGGATAACTGTGACAAAAAGAGGTCTATACATCAAAATTATAAGAGGAAGTTCTAATCTTGTAGAAGACAGCTTAAGAGCACGTTTTTATAAGTATTTGGAAAATACATATTTATTTAGTTGATTTTTTCGATTAATTGGCTGACATAAAACTTAAAGCAAACTTGCATTCTAAAACAACATAACGGCGAGTGCCCAAAATCGAGTCTGAAATCTAAATAATTTTGACAACGCCACGTTAACACTCAAAGGTGTATGTGTGTGATTGTGACTGTGTGAGTGTGTGTTAACCATGGCACGATAGTTGGTATTCATTTGTAGTACGATTGAGCCATTGTCACCGATTGTCTTTGGGCCTGGCGCCTGATAAGCGCCGCAAATTAAATGAAATATATTATATAAGAAAAGAGAGGGGAAGAGTGAGAGAGGGAAAAAAGTAAATTCGAGGCGTTTTGTGCCACGATTCGCCGGAGAATTTGAACGTCGAGGGAAAACTTTTTTTTGGGGCCTCGTAGACAGGCGCGCAATGGAATCCGTCGTGAAGCTCCAAGCTCCAAGTTGCTGCTGCTGCTGCAGCGCCCCTCACATGCAGTCGCTCAGTCGGCCTATGCCGAATGGCTGACAACGGCAACGATCGTCGATAGCTGGCAACGTTTGTCTTGTCATGGCGGGGTCTGCTTGCAGTATAATTGGCAATTGGGAATGGGGCTTATTCACTTTTATGACTCTTTTTTCTCTCTGCTGGCGACTTAGACTGACTGCGTCCGTCTGCTGGTCTGTCCACAGACGGTGTCTATCTATTTCAGTCACATCGAAGTCGTGGCTGGCTGGCTGGCTAGTTGTGTTTTGCCTGCTTCCTCTTTCCCATTTGAACTTCTTGTCTCTTTTTGCCTCCGGCCGCCTGTTGACCCCCGGCGAGTGGCGCCTAAAGCTACATGCAAGCTGATCGACGTGGTTGCCGCTGCAGATCTCTGCAGAGCTGTCAGAAAAGTTTCCTCTTACACAAGTGTTTGAGATTTATTGTCAAATGGGAAACTCTGCACATACTCTCCACACACTCGACACACACACACACACACACTCTCTCTCTACACATTTTGCTTTATCAAACAGATGTCCAGTTTTCCACGCATTGCTTGGTGGTCCTTTTAAGTACTCTCTCTCTCTCTCTTTCTCTTTCTCTCTCGCTCTCTTTGCTTATACTTGTGTCATTATCGAACCATTACCAAATGAGCAGCACGCATTATAAATGAGCACATAAAACATAAACGTTGTTCGCTGCTTTCGCTGAGCTCAAGAGCCGATTATTGCAATTTAACAACCCCACCCACCGCCCATCTAGCCATTTCGCTCGCTCTCAATGGCTGTCATGCCTGTCTCTCTCTCTCTCTCTCTCCTCCGCTCACACATCAATGTCATCCTCGTCGTCATCGTCATCGTCGTCATCTGTTGCTATTTCCGTTGCATTCCCTCCCTCGACTGCGCTCTGACGGCTGCGGTCAAACGCTTTAACTCGCACCGGGATTTCGGTTCGTTTCGTTTGGCTTAGCTCAGCTCTCAGCTCACAGCTCACAGCTCAGAGCTCTCAGCTCACAGCTCCCAAGTGGGATTATGTCACTTTCCCACTGACATTTGCATTTTGATTGACAAACTCATTTGGGCAATCCTCTGCTGCTGAGCAGCCGCTCAACATTATCCTCTCAGCCCGCGCAAAGGCACTCATTGTGTTTGCCCTGGCGCTTAAGAGTCCTCTCGCAATTACATCGCGCGACACGCGTCTGCCAACTGCAAATACATTAAATGTTTTGCACTTGCTAACTGCATTAACATTTCGTGTTGTCAATTGAAATTGGAAAAGGCCCCGATCATATGCCTATTAAGCTGTCAATTATAATGACTTGTCTTCCAGCTAAGGATGAGGCACTTCAGCTAACGATTTGAGCTAACGACCAAATCTGTTGGCATGGCTTAACTTGTTTTCACAGATCTCTGTCAGCCTTAAATATATTTTGATGGGCTTGAAGGTCTTATGAGCTCTTATGGAGTTACAGTTCTTATAGCTTCAATTTATTGCAATTGGATTTTTATTTATTTATTTATATATATTTTTTTAAGCTAAAATATGAGTGCTGGACCTTAGACATTAATTTGCAAGAATATAAAAATATTAGAAAATTGTTAGGCAATAGGGAAAATTATTATACAAAATATTAATAGTAGAATATTATTACAGACATTTTTCAAGAGTATAAATATATCAAAATAACTCAATCTTTTATTCATAACTATATAAAGCATACATATTGCTAGGACTTTTTATTTTTGGCTAAAAATATAGTATAAATCCAACTCAA
Organism: Drosophila mojavensis; assembly: GCF_018153725.1. Lineage (NCBI taxonomy): Eukaryota > Metazoa > Arthropoda > Insecta > Diptera > Drosophilidae > Drosophila > Drosophila mojavensis. The sequence continues at coordinate 9,455,067 of NW_025318899.1, read as the reverse complement.
TGCTTTGTTATTTATAACTAAACATGATAAATTTCCATGTTTTATTTAATAGTCTAAAAGCTGCTCTCCAAACACCAGTCAAATCATTTTTTGAGCAAACAATTTTATTTATTTTTTGTGATTTTTTGTTGTTGTTTTATAATGGAAATCAATTATGTAACAGCGCCATATTTCCCTTTGACAATTTTTATGTATTCTGACATCCATTAAAGTCGGCAATGCTGACAATGACAACAACAGCAACAACAACAACAACAACAACTGCAACAATGCCAAAAAACAATGCTTTCGCATAGTGCGTGGCTCATCCTCCTTGTCAAGCTGCTGCTGCTGCTGCCACATTGAGTGTTGCTGCCACAGTTACTGCCGCAGCCTCTGCCTCTGCCACTGCCACACACAGCCCTCGTCTTCAGCTGGGCTGTCGTGTCAGAAGCGAATGTTGTGACAGTTTTGTCGCATGAGTTTGCGAGGCGAAAATAATAAAAATAAAAATAATTCATTTTTCATGGTGGTACTTTCTGTATGGGCATGGGTTCAAATCTGGGTTTGGGTCTGGGATTGGGTTCGGGTTTGGGTTCGAATCATTGCCGTTGCCATTTGGCAGCTATTTTGAAATTGATATATGCATAAACCGCAGTGACAGATGTTGCAATTAAAACAGCATAAAATGCGCGTTCCAGCTAATGGTCGAAAGAGAGAGTGAGAGAGAGAGAGAATGCTGCAAGGCAGAGTATATACATGTGTGTATGTGGATAGGGGATGCATTTGCCTGACATTTATATGCGTGAAAAGTGAACGCTGTCAGACAGCTCAATTGTCAAAATAGATTTAAGTGGCGGCAACTGATTTCATACTTGTGCAAGGGCCAAAAAAACGCGATTGCCTAAGATATGCCTAAGGCCAGAGCACTGAGTATTGATAGAAAAGCACAAAGAGTGAGAGAGAGAGAGAGGGAGAGAGGGGAGAGAAAGTGTATAAGAGGAAGGGAAAGAGTGTCGTACTACTTCTGGGGCATGGCACTGAGCGCCGAGGGTGGTCAATGTGTGGCGGTTGCAAATGGAAACGCCCCATGTGGTTGCCACTCCAAGCGTCCAACCCAACCATCCATCGGTCCGTCCACAGCTGGACGGTTGCGTTCGACCCATTGATTGATTGCAGCTGACTCGCAAAAAGTGCGCGCAACAGAGCAAATATTGTACTTAACACCCCAGAGGGACACTTTGAAGTGGCTTTGGCTGCTCCCGCTCCCGCTCCTGCTGCCGCTGCTGCTCCTGCTCCTGGCCCTGGTAGATGATGTTGCTGTAGCTACTCCTGCTGCTGCTCCCCTCTGCCCTTGCTCCTGCACTTTCTCTGACTCCTGCTACAACTGTAGCTCTTACTCCTACCTCTGCTGCTGCAGTTTCTCCTACGTCTCTTGCTCCTGCTTTTGATCCTACTGTTGCTGCTGCCGCTGTTTACTTCTGTTGCTGTTCCTGCTGGTTACCTCCTGCTCCTCCCCTTCACCTCCTGCTGATCCTGCACCTGCAGCTCAGCCTCCTGTTTCTTCTTCTATTGCTTTTTCCTGTTTCTGCTTCTGCAACGCCTCCTGCTGCTGCCTACCACTTTTCATTCTCCTCCTGCTGCTCCCATTCGCGATTTTCTCTTGCATCCCTTTAAATTTGTTAACCTGCATTTGTTTTGGTCAGCTGCTGCTTTAAGCCCACACTCGACGCTCGCCCTCGCCCTCGGCCTCTCTCTGACAACCATATATCTTTCGCTTTGGCAAGGACACGCCCAGACCTTATGTCGCAATTCCATCATGTAAGGCGCACACTTTTCGGTTTTATAGGTTAATTCGCTTTTATGACATTATCATAAAAAGTAAACAGAGAAACAAGTTTGCCAAACACAAGCTTCAGCACCTCGGCGCGACCACAAAAAAAAAAATTACAGTGAATACGCACTTGATGCGCCCGCTGTGACGTCTTTCTATTAGTTCGCTCTGGGTGTTGCCACTATAAAAAAATCCAGCTCGTTAAATTATATATATGTATACGCATATACATTTAAGTATATAAATATATATGTTAAGGTGCATATATATTTGGTATATGCTTTTGGGGCTAGCGCATTTAAGTGGAACATTTTTCATATTTTATGAAAATTTTAGATGCATTTGATTTGGTATAAAAAGTTTTCAGAGTTCCTGAACTGCAACTGAAGTTTGATATGAAATGTGATCAAAACTGCTTTTTGTTACTTAGCAGGCTCTAAAAATACCTTGGCTAGGTTTTAAAACCTAAAGTACTTTGGTTTTATGACTTTTTTATTGAATAATATAACGGAAAAGTTGGAAGGTAAAGCATTTTGTGATGTCTAGTTCTATATGGTAGAAACATTTTTTTATCATTACCTTTTTTACTTGAAGCTAACAGATTATTTGTTAATAAATGGATAATCATTATTTCTTAAATATAATACTGGCTACCATATCACTCTTCAGTTATAATTATTTATATCTAAATACGATTTTTTTTTTATTATTTGTAGACTAAATTTTAAATCCTTCTTTTAATTTTTGCTCTATTCTATATTATTTAATTTTTATTTCTAAGAACAGAATTAATTTTTTTTCTTTAAGAAATATGCATCCATATTTAAATTTTATTTTAAGAACCTTCAAAAATGGTTTTACAAATACTAAAATTATTTAAAAATTTGTTTGTACTTAATATATTTTCTTATACTTTTAGAAAATACTTTAATTACTTATAAAATTGTTTCTACTTTAAGCAACTGTTAAAAGTTGAGAACTCTTTTTGCTGCTTATCTGTTTTGAAGAATACTTATCTCAGCAAAAATATAGGCCAACTTAGTTTTTTGTATATTATTTTGGTGTTGTTGTTGCTGCGTCACGATCGTTGTTCATATTGAATGAGAGTCGGCATAGAGTCGCTCGGCAGAAAGGTAAACAAACAGCCGACTAGCCAAACAAAACAAATGGGCGTGCCCAAAATGAAACACTACCCCTGCCATGGGAAGCGTGAAAATAAGAAGTAATTAATGGTCGTATTTCCATTTCGTTTTTGCTTTCTTTTGTTTGGCTCAAATGGCATGGTGCTAATAAAAGTCGCACCTGTCAATGGAGGGCCACAGGAAGCGCTAAAGAACAGAAGCGTCTACGTCATACACGAATCGAATGGCGCGCTCTGATTGGCGGGTAACGCAGCGCACTTCCAGCTGCTGTAACTGTATGAGTGTGCGTGCGTGTGTGTGTGTGTGGCTGTTTGTTTACTCTCCTTGCTTAGGCGGAGAAGCGAAAGGCGAGAGCATGCTTACGAGTGTTTGTGTGTGCGTGTGTGCACTGGAACGATATAGTCGACACCACCACCACCGCCAGTAGCAAAGCTCAGAGGGCGTCGCCGCACACTTCCAACGTCGGCCTAAGCAGCATTTCCATTCTAGTTGGAGTGCGCCACTGAGAGAGTATAGCGTCGTCTCGCTCTGGCCCTGCACAACGAGATTGCAACGGAATGCGAACTGAGTCGCAGAGCAACGGCATTCGTATTAGCTCTCGTGCCGGTTGTGAGTAACCATCCGCAACCAGTTCGTGTTCGAACGTACATAGGTGAACATCTGGAGCGCGCTACCGTCGCTGTCACCGTCGCCGTCGCTGTCGCTGTCGCTGACTCCGTTTCGTTTTTTGCGTATGCGTTTTGCGTTTGCGTGCAGCTGAAATTTGTATCTGTATCTGTGCCAGTGGCTGTTCATCTGTATCTGTAGCAGTAGCTGTAGCTGTAGCTGTAGCCGTGTGTAGCCGTGCGTCTGTCTGTGTCTGTGTGCGGATAAGCGTTGCAATTGTTATGGTTATGTTTATGTCGGTATTGTTGTCGTCGTCGTCGTCGTCGCCAGTCGCTGCTACGCTCAATAATCCCAATGTTGATTCTGGTCTGTCGCTCGGTCGCTCGCCCGCCCGCACCTTCATTGTGTTCAACTGAGTCTCGTGTTTAGAATTTTGTTTATGCGTGTGTTAACCAACGGTAAAATTGTCACATTGAACAGCTAACTCGAAGAGGTGAACTGAAGCACGAATTGATGCGCAAAGACAACAGCAGTGCTATCTACATAAACAATTAAGTTTAATACCAATAATTATAAACAACATAATAATAAAACAAAACAACTCAATAAACGAATACAAATCTTAACGAAGCTTCAACTTGAGCTGCTCTTTGGCAATGGCCGCCTATACACAATTTGGATACGGCGGTTTTCCGTCGGCCTCACAGGTGGGTTAACAAATTTGTTGAATCGAAAAATGAACTAAATAATAATTAAAGCAGCTCATCATAACAATGGGTGGGCAACACTTGGGGTGAAGTAGTTTAGATATATTGTTGTCTTTAAGCAATGTCTTTCAGTTTAGCAGAAAAAGTATTTGGACATGTATTAAGAAGGGGATATAACAGGCTCTTAAGGCGCTGTGATAAGCTTTTATGATCTTAAGAAGCTAAACCCTATTTGAAGTGCACAAGTTAGGGTGTCGATGGGTTTTCATAGATATTGTCAACACTTTTTAAAATTTGTAGGTTTCTAAATGTTTTTTATTTTATAATTTCTATAAACTAAATACTTCAGGCATTTTCTTTAGAACTTTCATATATTCAGCTTAAATAGAAATTTATGCAAACTTCTATACAATACTCTACTCACAACCCGTTCATTGTGCTCCCATAGTAATATCAGAAAAAATTAGTAGTAAAAGTATGATAGGCTATGTATTATATGTAAGAACAACTAGTTGGTAGAAGACATTTCATCTAATGATATTTCAAAGTTTTACTGAGAGATAAACTTCAGCTGTGGATATTACTATTGCCCTAAAATATGATCCAAAATGATCTTCTCTTCCATGATCTTCTACTCTAATAGTTAGGATTCTTTCTCAGAGAATACTTCCTTCTACGTCAAGTGCCGTAGTTTCTAGGAACTTAATCAAAAGGGGGCCAGGTGAGAGTGGGAGGTGGCAAGCCGATGTAGACTCCCATACATTCACACGCATCTTCTCACACACACACACACACACACACTCAGCTGCACTCTCTCGCACACGCACAGGCGCTGTGGTCAGTGCGTTGAGCATGTGAAACTGTTGAAAAGTCAATAAAATTCAATTGCAACGATCGTAAATCATAAAATTTATAACCGTAAAGTGACAGCTCAGAGCAGGCTCTGGGAATGCGCCTGCGCATGCGCTCACGAGTACGTGAGCAGGCAGTCAATGAGAGCAGAGAAGATGCTGCAGATGCAGAGGCAGAGGCAGAAGCTGGAGGCAGGAGGCCCAGCACAGATGCAGCCACACCGATAGTGGCATCAGTGGCGGCTACCGGAGGTCCGACATCAGACGGGCGGGCGAACATCGATCGAGTGGCCGGAGCCAAACGATCGACAGACAGATCGGCCGACCGACTCGACGACAAGCGGGCCTCGACGATGTGATCTACTTTACATTGCGCTGCATTCCCATTGCTCGTAGCTACCGAGTGGAGCCGGGCTTTCGCATCATGTGGCGCTTGCAGTTCCACTATCAACTTGGTTATCTGCGGAAGTGCAGGAGTGGGAGAATTGGGAGGAGGTGGCGGCCGCGGCGGCGGCGGTGGCAGAGGTGGAGGAGGAGCAGTCAGGTAGGCAGGCAGGCAAACTGGCCTCGCACTGGAGACGCAGCAGCAGATGCAACAGTCGAGATTAGATCATTGAGCTCTGTGCGCAGTTTGCGATTCACAGAAATTGGTAGTGCACACACATGGGCCGCGCAGCAAGGCCGCGCCGAGATCTTATCAGATCAGGCAGCCCGCGTGCGCGCGCGCGAAAGAGAGAGATAGAGAGAGAGAGAGGGAGAGAGACAGAGCGAACGGGGTCTGCGAGTCGTTGTTGTCCATGTCCATGTCCACAACGGAGTGGGTCTCAGCTGGCGCTTCCTTCGAGCAGCAGCGACAGCCCCGACCACAGCTTCAGCTCCAGCTCCAGCTCCGGCTGCAGCTTCCTTTTTACGCAGTCAACTTGCTGCCCATTGGATGCGCTGCACTCATGCATAATGCATGCGGAATCTGCCCATTCGCATAGAAGTCCCTATATGGTGTCGCCTATCAGATCAGTTGTCATAATTCTCATATATTCCGTGTGTGAGAGAGCGCCCGCTGTCTGCCTGGGAACTGGCCAGTGGATTGGCCCGAATGTCCTTTGCTCCGCTCCATCATCGTCTTTGCCAATTTTTTGCTTCGCCCCTCTCTTTCTGTTTTATTCACATTTGGTTTTTTGTCCGTATTTTTCACTAATTAAAAAGCGCGACATAAAAAAAATAACATTGAATCAATCATTTGTTGAAATTTGATTAATGGTTGTTCTTTGATACATGCGGACAGACCTCGCCTCGCCTCGACCTCGCCGCTCTGGCTCCGTTGGCTGAGTCACAATTTCATCTCGCTCGCTGGCAACAACAATATTTTCTATTAATTTATGAAATCAGGATGAAATCTATTTCATGTAGCTTACCTTACCTTGACTCTATACTTATAAAATTAGGCCTCAGTGCCCCAGCCACGGCCCGTTCACGTATCGCAGACAATCGACAGATTATGTTAATGATTCCAGGATAATTATGACTTTGGCCACAACGACGACGGGAGCTGTAAGCCAGCCGAAGTCGGCAGCAGGCAGTGTGTGTGTATGTGTGTGTATGCACGTCGTATCTGACCTTTGGGCTAGTCTGATAGTCGCTGGACGGCATTCGATCAATTTGTAGCTGTCCATCAGCAAAGTATTTCGAGTTAATTATAGGTTTATCGGCATATTGCGAAAACACTCTGGCAAAATGTTGAAGCTCGCCTCGTTTCGCAGATTGTCCCGCGGCAATTTTCAGAAGCATTTCGATGTGTACAGCTGCCCCATCTTCTTCATCTTCGGTGTTTTGGCCTGCAAGCGTTGCCTGCCACACCCTCATTGATTTCTGGCATCTTGAACGGAGCTGTCTGGTCTTTGGGTCTGTGTCTGGGGTTTGGGGTCTGGGGTCTGGGTTCCAGGGCTTGGCTCGCATTTTGCATATTAATTGCCATGGCCAAGCGACTGGCGCATGCCATTGGCGTAACGCTTCAAGATGGTGAACATCATCAAGCTGCTGCTGCTACTCCTGCTACTCCTGCTACTCCTGCTGCTGCTGCTACTCCTGCTGCTGCACTTTAAATCGATTGCGTTGGGGTAATTGATGTAGCCGACGTTACAGCAATACGTCAATGGGCGGCCATCGATGTGGCAAACATGGCGGACAGATTAATCGGTTGCAGGATTATAAGATCACTCAGCCACAATTGCAGCTTCTGTACTGTAGCGCATCGCCCCTGGCGCTGATTGTGTGTTAACACCATATTCGCTTACAATATGTTATCGTGCGATCGTGTAATGGGGCCTTCTGTCGATTTTTCAAATTAAACTTACGACCGGCCCTCCTTACTTTCCTCGATTCCTCCTCCTGCTCAGTCAACACGTTCCAGCACGTTCATTATACGTCCATCCATATTTATGAGCCCTGCTGCAATTCGCTGAGGTGGACCACATCATGTCTATTCATCAAGTGGTCTGGGAACATATGTAAATAGCCGATCTGGTATTGCCTTCTCGTCAGGTAGTTGAAGAACAAAAAGTATTCGAGGAAGCGTTTATTGGAGTAAGAGTATCCTAACTCGTTCTCCAATGAAATTTCATGGAATAATTCTTGACATAACTATGCAGCTTAGTGTATATAGTAGGATTAGTAACTGGTTTCGAGCTGAACTGGTTTGGTATCTGAATTGCCAATTTCTTATTAGCCATTAGCCAATCGAATCATATTGGAATGTCCCCTTCCAAGAAGTGAAGAGATATATAGAATGTAGAATATAGACTATAGAATGTAGAATATAAAATATAGAATATAGAATATATAATATAGAATATAGAATATAGAATATAGGATATAGAATATAGAATATAGAATATAGAATATAGAATATAGAATATAGAATATAGAATATAGAATATAGAATATAGAATATAGAATATAGAATATAGAATATAGAATATAGAATATAGAATATAGAATATAGAATATAGAATATAGAATATAGAATATAGAATATAGAATATAGAATATAGAATATAGAATATAGAATATAGAATATAGAATATAGAATATAGAATATAGAATATAGAATATATTATATAGAATATAGCATATAGAATATAGAATATAGCATATAGAATATAGAACATAGAATATGGAATATCTCTCCTATATTCTGTAATATTTCTCTCATAATTAAAACTTGTTCAGCATGTTCTTTAGTTCAAGAACAAATATATGTTATATTGATAGTAATCCATGGAAATGTCAAAAAAATTAATATTTTTAATTATAATAATTGAACTGAAAGCGATATGGCGATAACGTTCAAGTGGCTGGAGTTAACAGAAACCACTTAGGTCTCCGCTGAGCTGCTTAGAATGGGCTGTTCAGTCAGTCGAGTGTCTTTGACGACTTTGGTGCTTATCTGAATGCGTTTTCTATTTGTGTTTGGAATTGAGAATGAAGTTGGAATGGCTTTGATAAACATTCATTAATTATGTAAACCAGTGGCCAGCAGAAGATAGCTGGACAACAGCTGAAGGCGACTCGACACGCATAAGTAGTTGATAAGCGGGTGAATTGAGTCTGTTGTTTATATTAATATTATCTAAGCAGGTAGTTGGGACATCTGTTAATGCATCTGAATCAGATTGGGAATCTAAAGAGGGTGACAATTTTTCCACTTTAAATGAAGTCTTTAGCCGCTCGCTTGCCCGCTTGACACTAAGTGGTGCAAAGATAATGGGACGCACGTCTCCACACACATGCTCTGCAATGCTCACAGTCAATCGTCTCAATGTTTGCAATCTCTGTTTTTTTGTTTTTGGTATTTTGCAGCTCCTGCCGCCGAATGTGACGCAGACACCTGAAGATGTCTCGGCGAACGTGAATGCATCTTCATTGGTGATGACAAACGCGCCGGCTCTGAGCCCCACGGGTGGTGCCGACTGCCAGGCGAGCCAGCAGCAGTCGGGTGGTGGTGGCGGAGGCGGAGGCGGTGGTCCTGGGTCTGGCACTGGAGCTGGAGGAGGAGGAGGAGGAGGAGGAGGAGGCGATGCCTCAACGGGCGCTCTAAGTCCCGATGCGCTTTCGCAGAACTCAAATGCGGCCACGGGATCAGCTGTGGCTGGCGCTGTCGCTGGCCCCGATGCGATCACCGGTGGCTCCCTGGACAGCAGCGCTGTGGGCACAACGCCTACAACGGGCAGCTCCTGCTGCGAGAACGGCCGTCCCATTATGACCGATCCGGTCTCTGGCCAGACGGTCTGCTCCTGTCAGTACGACTCAGCACGGCTGGCGCTATCCAGCTATTCGCGCCTGCCGGCGGCCAGCGTCGGGGTCTATGGCTCGCCATATCCATCGACGGATCAGAACCCCTACCAGAGCATCGGCGTAGACAGCTCCGCCTTCTACTCGCCGCTGGTAAGTGAAAGCCAAGACGGCTAAATGGATTATCTCCACATATGACTTTAATTGTGTAGTCAGCGGGCAGACGTTGCCAAAGAGCTCAAACAAAGCAGTCGGGCCATGGACGTAGACGAGTCGCAGTTCGAGTTCAAGGGAAAGGGTATATATAGGGACAACGGCTTGTCAATGTAGTCGAGTAAATCGAATTATCATTATGGCTGACTGAAGCTCAGTCAAACCTCATTTAGTCGCTGCTACAGCTTGTATCGGAGCTTATTCCTCTCTCCCTTTCCCGCTCCCTCTCTTCCACTCTATGGCTCTGTCTCTCTGTTGCTGTGGCTGTCTCTTTCTCTTGTGCTGACTACCATTGTGATATTCGATACTTTGCGCAACGAAAGGCAAAATCATTGGAAACAAAACATATTGCCCCATGGCCTCAATTACACTCCCAGATGAAGCTCGCCATGCATTTGTATGTGTGGGCTAATCGAGCTTATGCTTTTGTATGCATCTCATTCACATGAGAGAGTGTGTTGGTATGTATGTGTGTTTGTGTGTGTGTGTGTGTGTGTGCCCTTTGTATTTTCTAAGTGACCACAGAAATGTACACGGCCAACATGCACACAGTTTTAAATGACATACTAGATGACATACTCGAGCTTCAAGAGGGAGCTGGAGCTGGAGCTGGAGCTCGAGCTGTAGCTGTAGACAGGCATGCACATTCAGCTGTGGACAGCACAAACAAACAACATAAATATTTGGCCTTTGTAGCGAACTACAAGCTACCAATTAATAGGCCAATCAGTTAGCTCGCCGTCTCTAAATAATGCCGAGAACTATATAGATTTTAATATTGTTTACTTTATTGAAAATCAAACGTGAATATTGAAAAGGGTTTTCCATTCGGAAGAGGGCTTTTCATTTTGAACATAAATTTCATTCGAAGCATTGGCTGAAAGTCTTTTGTTATTTCGGATTTAGTTACGACTAGGAAGGTTGTAGATGAAGAATTTCTTTAAATTGAGTTTGCATAGTCTGTAAGCTTTTATCAATGTAAGTTCAAGCTGGTTTCATATATACTTAGATACATATATATTCCATATATTATAGTCAACTATTTAGTTACATTAATGTACAAAAACTTTGGGGTTAGAGTTTCTCTTTCTTTCAATTTCCAGTAAACTTCTGTTTGTAAACTGAAATTCTTTGAAATTTCAGTCTCCAGACATACCCATACGTTGGCCCAATTGTTAACTTAATAATCCCCAAACAAGACTTTTATGTAATTCTCCCCCCCCTTGAAAGAGAAAAAACGAGTTAAGTAAAAAGTGAGAAACTGAGTGCGCAAGGGAGAAGTCTTCTGCGTGATACCAAATAAGCAGCTACCAATGTGTCATGTTAAATTGTTATTTACAAGAACAGGAAATTCAAAGTGAATCGTGGCCGTTCCCCTTTCTGCTCTCTTGTCTCTGCCTCTGCCTTTGCCTTTGCCTTTGCCTTGCTGTCACCTGGCATATGCACCTGAGCGCTGGTTGCGCTCTTATCCGAGTCCTCTTTTAATTAAGAAAATATCATTGGCTGCGCGTTCGCACATTCAGCGCGCGATAAGAAGTCGAGGGAGGCCACCGCCTCAGGCAGGAGGCGAGCGGTGGGAGGGCGGGGCAGTTAGAAATTGGTTCTACTCATAGATAGTACGGAGTGTGAAAGATCTCCTGACATTTAACTGTTGCTCACACAATACAGTGAGCAGAGGCAATGAGCCGAGGCAGCTGGCAGACAATCTCGTAAATCAGAGTTCATGTTTTTTGGTCGGCCTTCGTTTGATATGAAACGCGCAGGGCATGTAGATAGAGAGTCAACGATATCATATCCGATACCTGTTTCCCTGTTTTCCAACTCATTTATATATTTATATAAATATATATATTTCGATCGAATGACATTTCGATAAATATATTTGTCACTCTGTCGGCATCGGCGTCGGCGTCGGCAAAAGGTGAGTTAAAAAATTAATAAACAATGGCATACATGATGTCAAGCAATTAAAAATGTTAATGCCATTTCATAAATCAAGAGGCTAAACAAAAGTCAAGTCGGCTCGGCCAACCAGATTCGCCGCTAGACTCCCAACCCAACGGGCTCAGCTGCCCATCTGGCCCCCGATCTATGGATCTGTGACCAATAGTTGTCGCTCATAAATCGCCAAAAAAAAAAAAAAAAAAAAATAAGCCATCTATAAGGTCATATGGCGGCCATACGCTTCCAATATTAAAATTAAGAGTGTTCGAACCCCATAACGACAATAATCGCAGTTCCAGCTTATTTTTGTCGATTTCTGTTTCGGTTTCTATCTCTGTTTCTGTTTCTGTTTGAGTTGTTGGTCTAAATTATGTTTTTGGATACACATCATACTGTCTGGCTATAAAATATGGTCAACGTCAGCGCACGCTTGTTTCATGGCAAAATATGTTGCCAAATTATAAATTCCATGTTAACAAAATCGTCAACTTTTTTGTGGATACTGTGGGAAAATCATTTTGTTCGTAGCTCCTATGCCTTATGTCTAAGGTCGAATAGACAAAAGACAAACAAAATTTAAAAAATAAATAATTCGAATTAAATTTTGTTTTGTAATTTTGTTGTCTTAACTGTATTTAGCAAATGTTTATATGTATGCAGTGATTACAATCAGTCAAGCAATTGATTGAAGCCATGATGTACGAGCTTTAATTAGGGGTTGGGGCTAACCAGTTTCCATTTGGGCAGTAGCTTCTCTATGGAAAAAGAAAAATTAAATAATTCATGGGATGTTTGGGCATTTAGAAGTAGAAGAAAGAGCGTAAGTTGTGCATATAACTTCAATCAATTAAAAAATTGATTGAAGCAGTGATTTATAGCTCGAAAGGGTAAACCATCTGAAATTTGGGTAGGAGATTTTTGATTGAATTAAGAATAGAATATAGAAGAAGAATATACATTTAATTCTTTGATTTCACTCTAGTTAAATGACTGCCATCAATCAATACTTGATTAACTGAATATATTAAAATGCAACTGAAGCTAACTTCTATTATTTAAAATATGCATTCTATTCAATCAAATCAGCATAATTCATCCTTTGCATCAATCATTGCAGAGCAATCCCTATGGCTTAAAGGACTCGGCACCTGGCACTGAAATGGGCGCCTGGACCTCGGCTGGACTGCAGCCCACAACGGGCTATTACTCCTACGATCCCATGTCGGCATATGGGTAAGTTATGGAACTGTTTACCATATATGCACATAGATATACATATGTGTTATATAAATGATTGTGCGGGCTGCTAGAGCTGGGGCAAATCAAAAGCAATTGTGCGCCCATAATTAATTGTTAAATATATTTGCGAGTACTTCAAATTGATTTGAATTTAATTGCGCGTCGCTGGGGACAGACAGCGAAAGGGCCAGGGCCAGGGACAGGGTGAGGGAGAGGGACAGGGACAGAGTCTGGCCAGCCAGCTAGCCAGCCAGCCAGCCAGCCAGACAGAGGCGATAATAAAATTTGAATTGTGAAAATTGCTAGAGCGCGCGAAATTATTTATTTATGATTGCGGCGAAAATAATCGCAGTTAATTGCACGCCACAGTGAGCTGTGTGTGTGTGTGTGTGTGTGTGTGTGTGGGTATATGTATATATATAAGTGTGTGTAAGGCACACGCACCAGCAGCAGCGGCAGCAGCAGAATATTGACACTGATACGTTGCAGCGGACAGTCAACGGACATGCAACTGCAACTGCAACTGCAACTGCCGTCGCGCTTGCCCCACGAACGTTGCGTGCGTAAAGCTCATGAAAGCTGAGCTGCAACAGGGTATGAGACGTCGACTGCGACGGCGACGGCGACGGCGACTGCAACTGAGACTCTGACTTTGGCTGAGGCTGAGACTGGGGACCGGGTCTGGGCTTTGACTATGGCTACGGCTCTGGCTCTGGCTCTGGCTCTGACTCTGGCTGAGTGAAGGCAGCGCTAGGTGTGAGTAAATGAACGCCATGTTGGCCGCCATATTGAGCGAGAGTGCACACGTTTGACAGACATTTAAAAGAAGAACGGGCTGTGGCCAAAGAGCGAGAGAGAGAGAGAGAGGGAGAGATTAATGGAGAGAGTGAGTGAGTGCGTGCGTCTGTGTGTGGGTGGTTGGGCACAAAGTGCTCTGCCGCGCGTCCATTTGGAGCCAATGTCACTTGTCGTGCCTGGCATTATTTGTTTAAAATGTGTGTTCATTGCTGTAAATTGCTACTCACAGATAATAATAACAACAACAACAACAACAACATGTAATTATAATTGCCAACTAAAATTAAATTGCATGTACACATACACACAAACGCATACATATACATACAAATTATATTTTAGATATATATTTATTAGAAAAAAACGTTGGCGACGTGGCTGTTATTGTTTTTTTTTGTGTTTTTTTTTGTGTGTTTTGGTTTTTGTTTGTGTGTGAACAAGAATTCGATTTGTTAACAAGATTATGGGCAGCGGCCGAGCTCGCAGACTCTGGCTTAAAAGCCAGCCACAAGCAAACACACACACACACACACACACTAGCACGCACACATGCATACACCCATTCAGTGCAAAAATAGAATGCGTGGCAATTAGCAACAAATGAACGCTTGTGCTCGTCAAATTGTAAAACATTAGAGAACAAAAGCGCACTAAACAAACACAAATACACACGCACACACACACACACACACACTCGCCTGCATGCGGCTGCATCCGCCGGTTACGGTCAGCCTACGCGATAATAATACGGCGGGAACTAATCGCCAACTGCGATGTTCGCTTGCTCAGCTTTCGTGCACCAAATTACAGAAATCGTAACATTTGTTTTTAACGTTCATAAGATGCTTAAGCAAATTGCAAATGCAATAAAAACAACATGAATACAACAAATAACAAGAAAAAAATGAAATAATAAAACAAAAACTTTACAACGACTATTAAATACCTTGCACAGGTGCGCAAGCTATATTTAGCATGCTTGTTCGTTTTGTTGTCGAAAGCCGATTATAATATTCCAGATTTGTTGGAAGTCTTTATGGGTCGCATATATATAAACATGGTGTTTACTTGTATGATATAGTATAGCATGGTATCGCATAGTATATATAGCATATATATAGGTATATTACGGATAGCGCCACATTTCACATTCCACCTTTCAGCCATTTGTTTTTGCTAATTTCTTTATTTTTATTGCGCGTTAATTTGATTTCTTACATTTTTTTTCGTGTTTTAACAATTCTATTCTGGACTTAGTCTGCTAGACATATAAAGCTCGCAGTGGACCTGCTATATGTTATTTTATTTGAAACAGAATTCATCAAAGCTCAATAGCTACGAATAGCCGTTTTTTGTGTAGCTAAAATCATTTACATAATAAAGCTAATCTGTTGACTTCTGAAGCTGAATAATGTATGAATAGACCACAGATCATGTCTATATATGGATACATCGAATATTGCTATCCAGAATCTATAATTCTTTGTGAAAAAGAAAGCGGTGCTAATAGAACTTATAACATAAGAGTTTCAGGACGCTGAAAAAATTCCTATAATACTTTTCATCATTATTATATATCATCAATCTTATTATCAGAAACTCCTAATATAATTTGACTATAAATTGCTTAGGAAAATAATGCATCATCTTTAATTCTTGAGAACTTTTCTAATGCAAGCTATGATAAAGCGATGTTGAGAGAGTTGTTAATATCATTGAGGCATAAGCTTAAACAGACATACACTATATCACACTCAATATATGTATATTTCTCTAACCATTAACAAAGCAGATTTACCTCGCCCTCAAAATGCATTATCCTTTTTACATAGTTGCGAAACTTTTACAAAAGCTTTTTAACAAAATTTAATAGGATTGAATTTGTCTCTTTGGTTAAGTTTGGCAAATCGATAGCTTTAAGCGCCAGCATTTACATCCTTTTCGCAGACTTTAGATTGGGGCGGGCAGGCAGGCAGACGAGCTGACGGGCAACTTACTTACGAGCCGCACTGTGAGCGAACAAATTTGTGAGTGCCCAACGTCCTTGTGCCAGACAATAATAGCAAAAACTCAAACATCAACTTCGACGCTGCATAAAAATCGTGCACATTTCTTCAGCCACGACGCGTTTCTTCTTTTTGTTTTGTTGTTGTTGGTTTTTTGTTAGATTCAGCTTACCGCAAAAGGAAAAAACGAGAATATAAATGCGAAAACCAGTAAAGGATGCGCTGGATGGAAATGGGGGCAGGACAACGACACCAACGAGTCCACAGCAGCTTCCGATGCTGGCAGCACAGTTTCCTTCTTTATCTTGTTGTAAAATTCACCGCACAAACTGTTGATTCTGCGGCACCATAAAAATCCCATGAAAAATTAAAAAAAAAAAAAAAAAAAGTTTGAAAGGGAGAAAGGGGGAAAAAAAGAAACTGCTGTCGGCTCTCTGGGGAGCTGTTGCACAGATGAGTTGCAGCTGGATATACGCATGGCTGGGGGTGGCTTAATTTAGCTAGCAGAGCTTTGGACCAGGGCAGATGTGGGTGAAGGCGAGCTGGATAAAAATGCAAACGCAATAACTGGGCTCCGGCTCGGCTCGGCTGGGACTAGTAACTCCAGCTCCTGTTACTGCTGCTGCTGCTGCTGCTCTCGCTCCTACTCCTGCTCCTGCTCCTGCTCTAGCTTCTGCATCCGACTCGGTTTCCCAGATGCATACCCAAACCCAAAAAGTTGACCATACGCTTATGGCGTTGTCGTCCTCGTTATTGTTGAGTGTTGTTCTCATTGTTGCTGTTGTTGTTGTTGCTGCTGTGCGCTGTTTCACAACTATGTTTTACAATATTTTGACGTTGTACTACACTGGAGGTGTGGCATCTGTGGGTGGTACAGAGCTCTAGCTCTGCATATGAAAGCATCAATTTAAATTGTTCGCATTTTTAATGAATTTTCATGTTTGCTCGCTGTAGCGCAGTGTAATAGAAAAAAATACATGCCTTGACCATTACACTAACCAGTTTCTCTCTCTCTCTCTCTTTCACTCCCTCTATCAGCTATGGCGCGAGCTACGATTTGGCTGCACGCCGGAAGAATGCCACACGCGAATCGACGGCCACGCTGAAGGCGTGGCTGAACGAGCACAAGAAGAATCCATATCCCACCAAGGGCGAGAAGATCATGCTGGCGATCATCACAAAGATGACGCTGACTCAGGTCTCGACTTGGTTTGCGAACGCGCGTCGTCGCCTCAAGAAGGAGAACAAGATGACCTGGGAGCCAAAGAATCGCACGGATGACGATGACGATGCGCTCGTGTCGGATGATGAGAAGGACAAGGATGATGTGGAGTCCACCAAGGACTCGCATGGCGGCAGCTTGGCCAAAGGTAGTCGATTGCACAGGTATTCCAGGCAATTGTAGCTGAGCTTTGCTTTTCTTTCCCTCTCTCTCCCCTTTGCAGATGTGGCCAAGGATGAGGAGGACCTCATCGACGAGGACCAAAAGAGTCTGGGCCAGGCGAACATTTTGCGTGCTGGCTTCGGCTATCCATCGGGTGGCTATCATGGCGGCAGCGGAAGCAGTCATCCGGCTGCGTATAATCCGTATCATCATCACCATCAGCATCCCGCCTACTATCAGCCGCAACAGACGGTGCTGCCGGCTGCCTTCCATGCGGGTGAGGGCGGCCTGGGCATGGCCAGCAAGCACAGCGAGCATAGCGATCCAAAAAACCAGCTAGGCCGGGACTGTGGCGTGCCGATTCCAGCTATGAAGCCCAAAATCTGGAGCTTGGCCGACACAGTTGCCTGCAAGACCCCGCCACCGGCATGCATGGGCCCCGGGCAAATGATGCCACAGCAGCAGCAGCAGCAGCAGCAGCAGTCTATGCAGCGTCATCTGCATCCGCAGTCCCAACAGGAGGGCCAGGGCATGGCTACCTCCCAGGTGCACCAGCACCAACAGCAGCAGCAGCAACAGCAGCAGCAGCAGCTGCAGATGGAGCAACAGCCTCTGGCAATGGGCAGCCACTTGTTCAACGGCACGCCCTATGTCAGGGCGCATACCACGGCCTACGGGGGTTTTCTAGGGGCTACGACGCAGCAGCTTCATACTACGAGCACGAACAGTGCAGACCCGTACAGTCCCAGTGGCCTGCACAGCAGCAGCAGCTCCAACGGCACACATACGCCTACCATCCCTACTACGGCAAACCCAAGTCCGAGCGAGGCCATGAGATTGGGCCTGGGGCTGGGGCTGGGCCTGGCCGAGTCGCCGGGATCGGGGCCCTACCCAGCGGTGCGTCAGTCGCAGCCATCTCAGTCCACAGCGAGTCAGCGGGCGATGGCGATGGGGTTTCCCGAAGCCCAACCCGATACTCCACCCCAAACTCCGCCGAATATGAAGGTGCTGAGCGGAGCTTTGAGCCTGCTGCCTACCGCTTCGCAAATCCCTATGACCGCTACCTGTCGCAGCAGTAATGCAGCCTACAGCAATCCCGGCTGCGGCTATCCCATGAATTTCTCCACGCGCCTCAACGACTACGAATACCCTGCCAGCCACAACAGGGACGACTACAGCAGCGGCAACAGCAGCGCCAGCAGCAGCTCCTCCTCGCCCCATCTGCAGCGGACGGCGGACAATATGTTCAAGCCGCTCTTCAAGAGGTACACTCACTCAAAATAGTCCATGCGCATGTACAGTCAATGATTTATAAATCTCCCCTAGCCTGACGTCCGTCTAGACAGTGGGACTGAAGATCTTATGTATTTGCAATATCGTATATACACACAAGCGCACACACACACACACATGTATATAACATAATTTAGGTAAGATTTTCAATTGATATAAATTTAACCGTTACAGCTATTTCCATTGAAGTCTATTTATCTCCGCAGATTTCTGGGCTCGTGCAACAACGTAATTTGATTGTGTAATATTTAACAGTTAATATATATAAACACACGCATATACACAAATATATATACCACATTGGTACATAAGTACCAAAAGTACTAAAACTTAATAACTATAATAATAATAATAATGAATATATTATTAATGAAAAGCCGTGCATTGTCTTAAACTATATCTGATGTAAGCATTATAATAGGTTCAGCTTCTTTTATAAACCGCATTGTAATTGTATACAGGCACATTTAAACACTTAGCATTAAGATTATAAACTGTGATAAATTTTACATTGTTTAACAGACTTCAAATTTAAAGAAAACAAAAAAGGATAAAAAAAGAAAATGCAAATAAATAATAGTTCAATAGTTCTCTATAAATTCATAATATTAAAAATTAATTTAAAATTCGTTCAATATAAAATAAATCTTTGTAATCCTAACAAATATTGCATTTTTATTAATGGCTGGCGTTTTCTGGGCATATACTAAATATATGAGAAGTACAAGTGAGAGTTCTACTAATGAGATTATAGTCCAGAAATTAGGAGCTTTCCTAAAGGAGGAATAAATTGAAGAAATCTATTTGAGGAATCGAATATAGAAAATGTTTACAATGTACCTTGGATAATTTTTTTTGTAGCTTCCTCAAGATAAAAGAATTTTTAGTAAAACTAGAAGTTGGTGAAAACGGAATTTTTATTTATTTTAGAGTTAACTTGAACAGAGCAGAAATATATATTGAAAGTTTTTGCAATGTACCTTTGGTACTTTTTTGTTTGAACTGATATAAATGACTAGAAGACTTATCAGAAATCCATTAATATTTTAGAGACAGCTTCAATGGGTAAAGTAGAAAAATTTTCACGTATGTTGCTATTTACAATTTACCTATGGAACCTTTTTGATGAAGGAATTTAACAGTCTTGATGAGGAGAGAGATAATAAAAATAAATATAAGGTTTACAAGGTATACCTTTGGTATTTATTTATTTATTTATTTTTTATTTTTTAATCAAAGTGAAAATGACGACAAAGAGTACGAAAATCCATACTCACTTTATAGATATCTTGAGTCTATAAGAAATTATATGCAATACCAATAGATAACATTCTACATAGCCAGTTGAACTGGCTGCCTTTAAATGTCCTACAGTCTAGCTGAAAAGTTTTCACTGAAATCGCAGCTAATTACCTTTACAACGTTGCAGTTTTTCTTTTGCAGAGTGAAATTAACATAAATTACATATTATAATTCATTGCATCGAGCCATGTACCCAAATGTCATTTGTAGCTGAGCTGAAAAGCAGAGACATGTACATTAAAAAAATATATCGCATTAATGCAAACGAGCTGCAAAAAGTGGAGGGGCTAATAGAGAGTGGAAAGCGAGCTACTTAAATGCAATTTAATGTGCATTGTGTACTACATTTGGGGATTTGCAAATGAGCTTTACGAGAGTGGAGGCATTCCATAAAATGCAAAATGAAGATGAAAGCTAAAGCTGGCCTTAAATTGATGGCAAGTATTTACTCAAGTATGAACTCCTTTCTATTTAAAGCCAAGCTTTGCTATTGCCCGAACAGCTGTTCTGAAGGCTTACAGAACGGAATACCCCTAATGTATATGCGCATACATACATACATATATACAATGAGCCACAAGCCCTATTGTAGTGCGAAGCGAGGTTTTGGCACACAGCCACGATAAATTACGCGACAGAGAAAACGTTTGCTGTCAAACTCTACAACTTGGAGTCTCTCTCGCTCTGTGTGTGTGTGTGTTCGGGGAGGCTGGTGTTTTGAAGGGGGGAGCCGAACAATTTGTAACGACTATCGGCATTTGATAAATTAACATTCAGCAGTCTCTCGATTATGCAACAAATTGTCATTTGAATTGAAATTGACAGCCGCTGAAGGCAATAACTTGCGATATATTTCGACGTATTTGGCCGATGACGATGACGACGATGCCGATGACGATGACGATCTAAGTTGAGCTGATTAATTTGGTTTTAGTTTGACACACTTTACATAGATAGGCAAGTCTTTAAGTGGTACGTAACGCCGCGTGCAGTCCATAATACAAATTTCTTAAACGGTTTCTATATGTAATCCTCTTCAACTGCTGCTCTCTCCCTCTCTGTCTCCCTCTCTGTGTGTTTTAAGCTATCAGCGGGATATTAGTTCCGTTCCCATAGTTCCCATAATGCAGCCTTGTGCGCTTTACGAGTTGTTTTACAATGCTAAACGACCTGCAGTGGGCATAAAATTTCCCATTACAAATGCGGCCAATCAGTAAGCCGGCTAAATTAATCGCATCACATGCCATCGCCACAGTCAGCCAGTCGGCCAGCGAGCCGGCCAGGTCCAGATCCTGCGCTTCGTATAGCGATCTCATTTATGGGCCATAAACCATGGTAGCTGCAACGTCTTGGGGCTGAGCTGGTTGTTGCAACCGCAACTGCGGCAGTCGTCGGCCGGCGCTCTTCGGTCGGCAATCGGATTGAGCATTGTTTCTGGATCGATCACCAGCGGCGAGGATATACGACAGTTAACTTATCTTGCATCCACTTAACGTCTCGCGGCAATAAATCAATCCAATGCTCAAAATCACGTTGGCAGCCACAAGGCGAATTAATCACTTTGAAAATTGTTACCCATTTGGAAACTTGTCGCATTAACTTCCCAGCTGCATGCAACCCGTTTCGTATAAAAAATACACACACACACATACATATATATTGCTATTGTGTATATATTTATATAGAGAGACCAGTTGGTCGATCGAAACGTGTGTGGGCTATCCTTCAACATCATGTGAAAATCGTGGTTATTTATGATTGACAGTTTTAGGCACTATTTGATATTAGAGAGCTAATATTTAAAGGGTTCAAAGTGGATATGTTTAGATAGATGCTTAGCATAAGAGTTGGGTGAAGTTTTGTAGATTAATATCGCAAATATGAAAGATTTCTGGAAATAAATTGAGAGAGGTTTGGGAGTAGAAGTATTGCGATTTTTAAGTTTTTGGAATTGTATTTTCTCTTGAACAGAAAATTTAACTTGGGGAATATTACAGTACCATGAAAGTGCATATACGAGACAGAAGGAGACGTGACCTCACCAATATATTCTTGATGGAGATTTATAGACTAAGTACGTCAGCGTTCTTCGCCCTCATAGAGAGGCAATATATATTCAAGTGTAAGCTGGGATTAATTTCTAAGCTAATATAAGTAATTTAAGTTTAATTTAAGTGACAAGAAAAATTTATATAAAATAGAAATTCAACACTAAAACATAAGCCCGTTAGAAATCCTTGATATCCTTTTCAGAAAATTTCCTCAAAGATCCACAAGTGCTCTAAACCCTTATCACATTTATCGCAATAATAAAAACCTTTCAACTACTCAAACAAACAAATTTCGTCTGGCTTGTTGGTGCTCTAAAATATGTTGCATTCATATCGTATATTTGGATATTTGGCTAGCAAATTGCTTAAATACTTGTGCCTATTAAAACAATTAGTCACTGCTGCTGCTTCGGCTAAGACCACATGAAGAAGTTTTATTAAATTTTCACAAATTTTCATATTCATCGAGACTATTCACACTCAATTATAAACATACCAAAGAACACAAATTTGCCGAAAATAATTAAAGTGAAATTCCAGTAGATGAGTTTTCTCTCTGTTTGCAGTTGGGAGTTGCCAACGATGCGGCAAGAAAGGCGAGAGACGTTCGATGTCTAAGGGCTGTGTCAGAGCCCAGCCCAACCGAAGGGGAGGCTAACCCACTGGCGAGGCCTGCCTAAGATTCAAGATGCTACAAGAATGCAAAGTGTCATTTAAGTGAAACAAGACGAGAACAAATATACAGACACTGCCAGTCAGTCGACTTGGTTCGGGCTTGGGTTTGGGCACCAAAAGGAGGTCCGGCCTGTCAGAGGCCTCTAGTTTTGTGTGTGTGTGCGTGTGTGTGTGGTGTGTGCTCATGTCGTTGGCTGGCAGTGCGTTGCATCCTTAGCATCCACGCAGCTTGCTTACGCAGCCTCTATAAATTATTGCTGCTGCTTGTCATGTACGGAAATCCTTGTG
Organism: Drosophila mojavensis; assembly: GCF_018153725.1. Taxonomy (NCBI): domain Eukaryota; kingdom Metazoa; phylum Arthropoda; class Insecta; order Diptera; family Drosophilidae; genus Drosophila; species Drosophila mojavensis. Next base: position 9,432,468 of record NW_025318899.1, on the reverse strand, counting down.
TCAGTGTAGCCGAAATGCCAGGCTCTCTGCCATTGACAGAGCACGGCGGGCATGGCACGGCACGGCATGGCATGGCAAGAGATACGTTTTCAACAAGATTAGAATTTCGTTGCAACGCACAAAGCCTCAGAAACAATTCAAGCAGACACACATCTCGCAACTATAACAATTAATATCCTGGGCAACTGCTGCCGTCGAGGCATGGGCATGCAGTGCGTCTGCGCACATCGGGGCGTATGCTTGATGCCGTATGCTAATTTAACCCGTTCCCCGACTCTGCACTCGACACACGACTGTGTTTGAGTTATTAGCTAACGACTGCGTACATGCCAAGCCAACTATATTACCAAACTTGTTTCAATGCAGCTGAATGAGCCCCTAATTAAATTGATAATATACTTAAGCTTAAGACGTTGGAAAATAACAATCGGAAAAGGAAGGAAAATTTACGTAAATAATGCTAGACCAACAATATTAAGAGAAGAATAATAGATTTAAGAAAAGTGTAACAGTCTGTAACACTTATTTAAATTCATGAGAATTGCATAGAAGGGTGATCGCTTGTATAACGAGTCGGCGAAGGTCTAACAGTGGGTATAAATATTTAAGAGAACATTTTGAAAGCAGAAAGGTTGGGCTTTATGGCGGCTCTTTTACTCATTAAGGTTTACTGAATGAGAATTGCATAGAAAGGCAGCTTAAGATATGTAGATGATGAGAGAGTCTTTAGGAATACCTATGTCTTCTTACACTAAAACTTATCTCATGAGAACTACATAGAAGCGCGACACACATTAACGCGGACACTTAAAGCAAATTAATAGCTCCTCTTTTCTGCTCTTTTTGTTATAGATGCTAATCAGTTGGATATCTCCAAGTTCAGATACTAAATCTTATTTTAAGATACTTTTTGTCACTTTCAATTGATCATCGAACCGTACTTAGGCTCTAGCTTGCCTAACCTGTGGCGCGCCGCTGTTGAGGCGATTCATTAATTAAATCTGAACATGAAGATTTCTACTTGACCGTATTTGCTTATGGACGCCTCGGCCTAAAGCCTTCTCTAATGGACGTACATTGTTGGCCATAAATCATGACCACACGTGCAACTGCTCACTGTCTACCTTAGAGTCGAAATTGAAGAAATACGGAATTAAACGCCAAGCGAACGACTAAAAATACTCATTTACAACGATGTCAGACGCCTACAAAATGTGGGACCCATGGCCACCTTTGCGGAACCGGGTGGTGCGCTTTTTGACATCGACATGGACACACAGACAAGCACAACAAACACACACACACACACACTCACGTACAGAGAGTGAGGGAAATGTGAATTCAGACAACTTTGGTTTGATAAGATGAGTAAAAATAATTATGGCCATTAGGCGACCAGGCACTGGAGGTCTTGTCTTGGCTGCCTGCCTCTGCCGAGATCGCTTGGCTAGGCTATGACAGTGAAGCATCATTAGCATCGATTGGCTGCCCAATTTTACTGGTAAAAGTATATGAAAAGTCTATAAAAATTTGAATATAGCTAAGTTATAGCTCCTCTATGCAATTCTCATAAAATCAAATTAAGCTTCTGTGCTGTAGTAAAAGAGGAATTTCTCTGAATTCATTTAAGACTATTATAAATTGATTGAGGATACATATTTTATACATAGTTATAAATGATATAATAGTATACAATATATGATTCTAAGGATCTGTAGACTCTATGGCATTCATATGAATATAACAAATATTTTGAAATTTAGTGTAGGAGAAGCCTTGGTTGATATAGGGCCTAGCCTTGTTGAAGTTTTTCAGATTTTCTTGGGCTTTTCATTGTTACAGAACCTTAGTTAGTGGCCATTTGAAAGCAGTGTTAATGCTTATTTTGGTTTTGTTTTGAATTTTGATGTCTTTTGTATTATGTAAATCAGCGCAGGGCTAATAAATATTAATGAGTGAAATAAACTCATGCTCATGTTGTCGTCGCCACGAAGTCTACGAATATAGTGGTATCGAAAGATAGTTTTTCGTCGAAGTTTTTCATTGGAAATGACCCTTGGGGCCCTTTGGCCAGCATTTTATGAACCGGCTAGTGAGTGAGTGGCTCTCAGATCTGGTGGAGAGGAGCAGGTATCTTAGATGCCCTATCAAATTTCGTTATCCACTTGGCGGTCTAATTAACATGACAAAGAAATGTCACTTTGTTGAATTTATGGCATGGCACTTGGGTGCTCTGCTTGTTGTGTTGGCCTGGCTCGAAAAGGCTGGCAGGCTGCAAAGTTGCAGATGGCTAAGATAGTATTTACGATGCCGTTTGATTGGTCTTCCAATCGATTGCCTTGTGAAGGCGGCTCAAGCAGAACAACCAGAAAATGATGAGAGAGTGAGAGAGAGAGGGAGAGGAAGACTATGCTAGGACAATTTCATTGTCGTTAAAACAGCTAATTTTATTATTCCGCTGACATTTAGCATCCACACACATATACACACTCACACACACAGACACGACTCGGCCAGACGTTGTGGACCCGCACTCCAAGGCAGTTGTCTTATCTTGTTAAAGTCCGTTAGGCTATCCCATCATTTGTTGCGCTCTCTGTCCGTCTCTGTCTCGGTGTGTGTTTGATATAAATTTAAATTGTGTTACCGATTTTTAATTCAACTCTAGATTATGCGTTTTGTTAGACGATTTCTCTTATCTTAATGCGCTCGCTTGTGCATACTAGTTTGTGGAGACACAGCGTCTGGCCTTGCCGGGGCGTGGACTCACACTCCACATACATATATATATACTATACAATATAAACAAAAATATATATATATAGAAAGAAGTCTTTTTATATATTTTGTATTTGAGCCGTCCAGTGCATTGTTTAATGGAATTTTCTTGTAATGCGTGCTGAAATTGGATTTTAAAGTGCGGGTCCAACATATAATTTGTTTGTTAATAGTTTCGAAATGCACGCGGCTGCACATGCACCGGCGCATGCACCGACACGTCGGCAATATCGACCAGATTGTATCCCATGGCCCGGTATTCCGTGTGTCCGTGTCTGGCCGGGACTGTTTACATGGCTGCCCAGTGCATATCTGGCCATAAAATGGCCTGTTGTTGCTTAAATCGGGCGTAAGCGAATCAATTCTCATTTTAATTTATTGACACAAACACTGTCGCCCAGTCCCCAGTCCCCAGTCCTCAACTACCCACTGCACCAGCTCTGACTCCGGCTCTGGCTCCGGCTCTGGCTGCGGCTCTGGCTCGATGAACATTGCACCAATTATACAATAACTCGACTACAATACAATTTGCATTCAGCTGCAAATTGGAACTGTCCGCCGTGCTGCCGTGTCGCCGTGCCGTGCCGCCGTGCTGGGCCAGGCCAAGAAGGCAATGCCATCGACCGATTTTCATTTAATAAATGCGCATACGCCCGGTGGGCTTTTGACTTTGGCTTGCAATGCAGCATTACGGAAAATAGGAACATTAACTGCAGGCCCAAGCATGCGGGGCATATACATACACACCCACACCCACACCCACATACACACACACCTACACGCACGCACACGCACACTTTGCGGCTGGCCAGAGTCAGATGCGGTAACGGTACATGCACCCACTTACAGATACCATCGTCGTCCACTGTCCTGACCCACGTCCTGGGCCCAGGCAATAATTATTTATTGAATTTATGAATGTTCGCTTCATTTTATATCGCGGACTTAAGCGTTGTCCAACACCAGCTACAGTAATGGATCCATGTTCGTTCCAGCTCTGAGTTATGGCACCTAGCTGCAGCTGCAGTTGGAGTTTGAGTTGGATCTGGTGGATTGATGCAGCTTGTAATTGTTTTTAGTTGTGTATTTGTTTATATGCCATTTGAAATTTGTCTTTAAGATTATTAAGTTTTTCAGCTCATTAAACGGAAATCTAAATTTAATTTTTATTAAATGTTTATTATTTCATTCTTAACAATAAATATTCATTTGACATTCCTGAATTTATTATTATAATGCTTAACTATTGGGGAAACTAAACTGAAAGATCTTCATATATGTGTTAATATATGTTCTATGTATGCAAATACATCTAGTAAGTAATTATGTAAGTAATTATGTTAGTATCTTTGTGAGTACTAGAGTGTGTGTGTGCGTTAGTGTCTAATGTGTATGAACAAATGATTTGAGTGCTATGCGGCAATGTCGCAGCTGAGCAGAAGATGAAGAGAGAAAGAGAGAGAGAGAGAGAGAGAGAGAGAGAGCGAGTCGAGTCGAGTCGAGTCGCGTCCACAGACGACAATCGGCAGTTGGCAGTTGCCTAAAATGCAGGTCTACATAATTAATGATTGCTTTTAAACTGAGCCAACTGAGAGAGAGAGAGAGAGAAAGAGAGAGAGGGAGAGAGAGAGAGGGAGAGAGAGATTGAGGACTTGTTGTCAGCGGAGAAAAATGATTTTTTACTGCATAAACATTTGCACTTGCTCGTAATTAGTTAACGATGTCAGCTGTGGAGCTGAGTGTGGCATCAATTTGTTTTAATCGATTTGAATTAATTTTAACAGTTTTATATGTTTACAGTTAATGCCTGCAGAACCAAACAATCTAAGATAGTAAATGTTGCCCCACACACAGTTATGCATACAATATGAGCATAGATAGATCAAATTTAAGCGCTCTATTCAGCTAAAGTATTAGGGAAATAAATTAAAATAGATACATTTTGTGTAGACAGCTTCGTGGAAGAGTGAAGACTAATTACCTGGACGACATCCGGGGAGATTGGGCTAAATAAAGACAGACAGATTCGAATGGAAGGCGTATACGCATATATGTATATCTCTCATATTTATTCTATTTGGTTTATTTTTACTTACGCCTCACGACTCAGGAGCTGCGCATTACATCAACTTAATCACTAATTACTGTGTTACGCATAAATAAATGTGCCCACTCTCGAGGGGCGCTCGACATGGAAATTTTTGTGGTGTCGCACTTCTCTCGACTCTGAAATTTGCAAACTAATCTGCCATTTATCACGGCCCTGGCGACAGGTATCCACTTGATAGGTCGACCCGTAGACGGGGGCGGAGACACAGGCAGAGGCAGAGGCTGAGGCTGAGGCTATGGACTTGGACTCGACGCATTTGAATACGCGAATTCGCACTTGGAGTGCATTGCGCAGGGAACTTTTGAAAATGATTTATTTTTGATAAATTGCCAGGGTCTACGCCGTACGCTTGCGCTTAATTTTGCAAATGATTTACACGGAATGACACGGAATTTCATTTCGAAATACGCAATTGCCCAAACTAGCTGGGTGGCAAGCCCATGAATCTCCCGAAGAACACGGACTGCACTCCATGTGACAATGTCTACAATTTATTAAGTCAACATTGCTGGAGTTTGTTCCTGTAATTAGATCATCAGAGTCCATTTGCAGCTGTGGGGATGCGGTAGACTATATTTGTATGTGCTGCGAAATGGGGTATATTCGTTTTGTAGAAGGATTGTCGCAGGGAGTGACAGAAGTTTCGATTGAAGCTAGAGGCTTGAGATTTGGCATTAATGGACTTAAGGGTATAGTCGTCTTGTAAGCTATTAACATTTTTGGATATGCCTATTGTCTGTAAGAGGAATTGAGATTCAATATTTTAGTAGCCATAAGCTCATATAATTCTCTGCATCTATAGATATTTTGATATAGGATTTGTTCAGATTTATTTATTATCTGCAGGTGTATTATTCTAGAAATGTTTTTGGTTAGTTTTATAATTGATGATAAGTCAAGTAATACTTATATTATTTATGCAACATGTTGACTAACACAAAAGAAAAGTTGTCATACTAAACATTTATCATTTTCCTCCTTTAATTCATTTACAGAAAATTTATTCAAATAATTCGAGAGTTAATTATTTATTTATGCAAAATCTTAATTCATTTTGCAGACAGTGCCTAGCTATAATTCTCCGAATTTTCGCATATATATAGAGTAACATTAGATCATGAGCTCATTAAGCTGAGCTTTGGCTGCTGAGTCAATTTCCGAAATTTTATTGTTTTTATGGTTTATTGTTTCATTGATTTATATTAAAACGATTGAGAATTATTGCTTGACTGGAAACGAAACTTGTTTCGTTTCGTTTCGTCTGTCCCAGTTTACCTTGGCAATTTGTCATGCTTTCGCACTTTTGTTGAGCAGTGTAACACGTGAAGTAAGCGCCTGAACAATGCAATTTATTTGATATGTTCGAGTTATTCTCTAGAGAATGTGGTTCAACTTTGTTCGACTTTAAATATGAAATGCAGAATGGTCAGGCTGTGTGAGAGTGTGTGTGTGTGGAAAGGCAAACATATATATGTACAATGTTTTATGCGTACTTACTCCCAATTAAACCCAATCAACTCGAGCATAGCCGCCCTCTAGAGAGACTCAACTTTGAGTTTGTTAAAATATATAAATTTATCTGGCTATAAGTCATAGAGAAGGTGTTGTATGAAAGTAAATTTAATGGGAAGACCCCATCGAGGAAGTTCGAATCTATTTGCAGTACGTGATCAAAATTGTCGATAGACTTGATGTTCCATTTAGAAGGCAACAGAGTTATGTGGAAAATACCGAAATCGTGGTGTGAAACTGAACTGATTTGGAGTGATTTGAGTACATGCAGTAGCCACTGTGTCGTGCTGCTGCTGGCTGTCCACTGGCAGCTGTCCATGCCAAGCAACTACAGCTACTTAGTCATATAATTGCCTTATGCCAGCTCGAAACGTGGGCCACTTATCACGCGCGATAATAGGAGTGTGAGTGAGCTAGTGTGTGTGTGCGTGTGTGGGTGTGTGTGTTTGAAAAACCAATTGGAAATTAGAAATCAGCGTCAATCGGTGCGGCAATCAATCGTGACTGTTGTTGTCGAAATGCCGACAAAGGAGCAACGCACGCGCGGGGCAAAGGCCCACAATTCAGGGTAAGGGCTACGAATCTGACTTTGACACCAGCCACGCTGCTGCTGCCATCCTAGTCGGCCAGAGAGCCAGAGAGCTAGAGCCCCAGTCAGAGCCGGGTCCGGGTCCGGGCACTTGAACCACAAAGAGCACCGATTTGTTGATTTGTTTTGAAAAGTGAGTAAATATGTTTCCATTTATGAATGTTTGGAAAATGTGTTCGCTGTGTGCGCTTCGCTTTTTTTTTTAGCCCCGACTTTTTGTACCTTTGTTTGAGCAGCAATCCCATTTTGAAGTGGTCGATAAGATGCCAGGTGCTGATACGTTATCAGCTCAACTGATAGCAGCTCGCAACGTTGATTGGCGCTGGTGGTGGTGGTGTTGGTGTCAGTGGTGTCAGTGGTGTCAACACTCACTCACTTTGTGCACCCACTCTATGACGACTCCACTTTGTCTGCCATCATGCACAAACAATTAAAATGGTTGCAATTTGCTAACAAAATCTTTGCTGGGACTTTGTCCAGGGCTCAAGCCGAAATAACAAATTTATTGAAAGCAATTTGCATAGAATTGTTTGCCTCTGCTGTGTGACTTTCATCATTTGTTCTCTCGGATACGATTTTATTTTATTACTTTTATGTATGCACGCATTGATGCACAAATTTAAGAAGATTTTGTATGGCAAACACACACAAGTGTGTCTCTGTGTCTCTGCCTCTCTCTCTGTGTGTGTGTGCCACATAGTGAAAAGCGACAATTTCATGTCCAATTGCTTTCCAGGTGACATGAAACAACACTTAAGTAAGAGGAAGCAAAGCTGAGTGGAGTGGAGTGAGGCTCAAGGATGGGCTGAGAGAGCTTGCAACTCCCATTCGTGCAGCTGGTGCTGTTTCTCGTGCCCAACCCACACACACACACACACAGACTCACACATGCACACCGAGAGAGAATTGTGTGTGCGTGTGGTCCTACCTGATGCCAAGGAGCACTATTATCTGGTAACGCTACAATCTACATTTAAATTGTTTTCAATATAATCTGCATGTTATGTTCACTGGCACAAAAATGAACGAGTTATTGTTTTTCTTTCCTTCCTGACAAAATGAAAAAAGTATGTGAGCTCTCTCTGTGTGTGTGTGTGTGTGAGTGTGTGCGTGTTTCTTAAATGAATCGCAGCATCTGCAAAAGTTCACATAGAGCAAAGTGAAAAGTGCTCTTAAAGTCGTAGTTCAGCTCAGTTCAGTCTCTGTGGATTTTTGGTCGTGGCGCCATCGAGTGCCATTCGTGTCCAGTCGTAGCTATTATTACCACGATCTGCCACTTGGATCTCAAGGGTCACTCTCAGCTCTGAGAGCTGTCTCAGCGATCTTCGCCAAAAACATGTGCGCCTAGGCTGCATTCCGAGTCCATATGCATTCCTTGGCTCTCTGCCTCTCTGTGGCATACATTATAAATGACAGCGCGTTAACACCCCCCGAAAAAAAGGGAAAATAAGAGTGAAGCCTCGTCTTACAAGAATTCCAACAAAATGGGCTGATCTTTCATAAATTAGAATGCGACCAAGTGCCTGTGGAATTTCAAGTGACTCGCGGCATTCGATTTCATTCCATTTCGAATTGAATTGTTTGTTTTTTGTAACACTCCAAACACACATTTGGTTTCGTGTGACGAGCCTTGATGCTGGCTTGGTTCTACGAAAGATCTATGGAATTTTAAGAAAGTAATTCTCTAATGCGTAAATCAAAAGGAATTTGTTTGTGGCATATCAAGAGGATATACAAGTTTTTATATTAATTCTCTTCATAATTACTTGATATTTATTTGAGCAGTAATGTGATATAGACTATATATAGTTAATTTTCGAAATATATTAATTGGGGTTTGCCCAGCGTGATTTATATTTTGAAAATATTTGCGAGTTCACATGAAAAGGTAGAAACAACAAATACCCGCTGACAGCTTTCCAAAAAATACTACTAATAAATATAAATAAAAAACGCCATTTGTTTGAATGCATTAGTTAACATGCAGAATACAGAATAAATTAATTTTATTCCAAACGGGTTTTAAATATTTGCTATATATAATGACAATCTCAACTTTGATCAGATTTCGCATAAAATTTAAATTGTTCAATTATTTATCAACTCAAAAGTAAATATAATAAATATTATTTATTTTAATAATTTATTAAAAAACTCAGCAATTAATTATGCATTAAATGTTATTTATTTCATTATAAAATATTATTTTTGTGGTTAATTATTAATTCCGTTCGGCTGTGCCATAACTAGCTACACACACACACACACACACACACACACACATACAATCTACATTTATATGTATGTAACAACAACAACATTGGCTGCCAGGAGTTGCGGAAGAAACTCAAAAAGTGTGCGAAGCCTTTCGATCGCAGTCCGCCATAAAAATATTTCCAACGTTACACACAAAACAAAACAGAAAAGAGAACACAAAAAACGAAGAGGGGAAGCGCAAACACTGGAATATGCTTGCGTTGCGAAGACGAGTGCAGCTGCCTTTCATTCCAGTCGGAGGTGGGCGTTGTCGTTAGCAACACACGCACACAGAGCACAACGAGCACAACGAGCACACATAGCGCTGTCTCGCTTGCGCCTCTGCTCCGCAGTGTCGTGTCAAAAGAGACGGCATATGCGCTGCGCTCTCTGGTTGGAACGACAGCTAACCAGAACATTAATGTGCTCGCTCCCCCAACTACAGACGCCATCTAGCGCTCTCGCTCTCTCTCGCTCACGCCGTCGTCGACAGCGCGTCGGCCTTGTGTGCCCCTTGGCCGGGCTGTCTCTGACATCGGGCAGACCAGTTTGTGTTTAAACGCGAATAGGCATAGGCGCACATCCCAGCGGTGCCTTGTCGACGGACTTCAAGCCCGTTCGTTCACAGAGAGAGAGAGGCCACTGACAGGTTGTGGAACTCGTTTCAGCCGTCGATCGCTGCAATTGCCGTAAATAACAAAAATATTCTCCATGTGTTTGTGCAATAGACGTAATGCGTGAAGCCTCGACGTGTCCATAAATATACGAAAAATATACTAACTAAGCAAATACAAATTAAGAGCAACCAATAACAGTGCCGCCGATCACCTAAAGCAACTGTAACAGCAACTGTAACAGCAACAGCAACAAGAAACATCTAGTAAACAGCAACACATGTTATTGTGACTAACTAGCGCGACCTTTGGGTCGGTCCGTGTGCAGTCCGTGTTGAAGTGAGGTTCGGGAACTCGTGACAAATACGTGAATAAATAGTGTCCAGCATCAGAGGACGATTTGTCGGTTGTCCGCAACAGCTGCAGAGAGCCAAAGTCAATAAAAAACAACAACAAACAACAGCAGCAAAAACCATACAAAAGTAAAAGAATAAAACGCAAAGTCACAACAAAACAAACAAAACATTTTCCGGCTCCGGCGACATTAACAGAACTGCTCGACATCGACAATTTGTTTTATCAATTTTCAACAAGGCCAACAACACAGCACCAACAACAACAACAACAACAACAGCGACAATAGCCAACAAACCAACAAACAACAAAAGCGCCCAGAGTGCTTAGCCGCGCTCGCGCCAAGCACGCACGCCACCACCACGACCAGCACCACCAACATTAAACCATCTCCAGCTCCATATCCTCATCCACATCCACATCCGCGTCCGCATCCATCTTCAGCTCCACCCAACACCCACTACCCAACCCCTTGGCAAGTGCTCGCCCAGCATCCGCCTGCTCCAGCTTCCTCAGCATCCTTGCAGCGCGCCGGCACCCCCACAGTCAGCACTCGTACTCGCGGCCTGCCGTTGCCGTTGCCGTTGCCATAGCCGTAGCCAGTTCCCGTTAGCAGTTCTGCGACAAAGACGAACGCGACAATGGCTGCATATGCGCAGTTTGGATATGGTTACCCGTCGGCAAATCAGGTAAGCGAAAAGCAAATACCAAACGAACTTGAGTGAGAATTTAGTCAGCAACGGTGGGAGGGGGAAAGAGAGTAGGGTATTTGCTTATGATGAATATGCGACATTTGCATATGTTAGCTATTTATCAAAATAATAGCACTGCGCGATAAGATTAGCTGATTCGTTATAGTTTTTGGTTTAGTTGAGAGTTTAGGGTATGCGATTTCCCGTTTTAAGATACAATTGTAATATATTATAGATTAGCATTTTATGAATAATGAATATATTGCATTTAATATATAAAATAAAATTGCAAATGTATTTATAATATATTATATTATAGATTTAATTTTAGCATCTTGATAAGATATATAATGACACATTTAGTTTTTTGTTTTTTTTTGTTTTTTGTTTTTTTATTCTCCACAGTCAACATTTTACTACACATTTAATAATTGCTAAAAGAATTTTGCAATAAAATAAATAGTTCTTAATAAATTTAGAATTGATCAGCGCCAAAATGGCCGACTTTTATTATGATATGATATGATAAATAGGTTGTCTTAACTAATGAAATTTAAATTTATATTTATATTTGTGCAAGGAACTTAAAAATATAATTTTAAAGATAAACTAGAAATTTTAAATATATGTCCATAAAGTATACACTCTCACACCATAAGATTAAACTTATATTAGATGATCTAATAAGATGATTATTAACAAGTTTTGAAATGCTTTTACACAATTGCGTAACAATTTTAAGAAAAATAACAAATTTTTGTGATATATAAATCAATTTCTTTAATTTGGTAATTTTTCAATTCTTTATTCACACTGAATGTGACATGGCAATAAATCTAAAAACTTCCAATTAGACAAACGAAAGCTTGAGACTTGAATGAGTAGAAAAGAAAAGATGATAAGATTTATTAAAATATTTTTATTGCCCAGTATTGCTCTAAAACAACAATATAGTATGATTAATCATCTATTAATTCAAGAAAGTTTCCAAGATTATTTAGTTTTGTGATATGCAAAGAAATGCATTCAGAATTTAATAGAATATTACTAAACTCTACTGGCAGACTTTTTATTTAATAATGTGAGAAAATATAATAGAGCATTTAAATATCATTATAATTGACGTATAATAATTTATATATATGCACTTATACTTTAGATACATTCAGCCACACATACTTTTATAAAATATGATTATATATGTATATAATATATACATAAACATTCCTAAACGCCTTTGACGTCGTCGGCTGTGTTTGAAATAAACATAAATTTAAATTTTTGCGCCCTGGCCACAGGCAGTGGCAGTGGCAATAGCAGCGGCTGTGGCAGTGGCTGGCATGAATATTCAAGGAATACGAGTATGTCCAGCTTCTGGACTTTGCTGCACCGTTAATAGACGGCCGCAAGCAAATGTTGCACAATTTAGGACATTGTGCAGCCGTTGCAGCCCTGCCTCCGGACCATAATTACAGCTCCGAGCTGGGCAGCTGGGTAGGAGCTGGGCAGGAGCTGGAGGTAGAGTAATGTGAAGTTCAGTAATTCAAATTAGTTAGCTGAGGTTTCGGTGCGAGAGCCCAAGACCGAAGGCAGGACATGATATTGGCTTTACAGTGAGTGCCGTAAATATGCTACACTCATACATATACATATACACACATATATGTATGTACTTCTTGCCCTTGCTGCAGTGCTTAATTTATGTGTATGAGAATCGCATAGAGCGCCGTTTATTATAATATGCAAAACCTGGCAAATGGGCTTTAATTAAAATAATGTATGCTCAGATTATCGACTGTAATTATGTCTGCGGATGTGTGCAAACTGCGGTCTACTAATGTGAGTCAACGTCGGTCTGCTGTCTCTCTCTCTCTCTTTACTCTAGTTTAGTCTTTAGTTTAAATGGGGTTTCTTGGTGGGTTTCATTGAGTGGTATTTATTGTGAAACGTCGCTTAGGTTTTTAGGTTCTTAAATTGTTAATAATTATGGCTATTGGTTTATATGAGATTCTCTCTCTTTCTCACACTCTTTTTCTATTCAATTGAATCAGTCATACGATGCAGAGATTGAACAGAAGTTTATATTGTATAATTTGCCATAGGACAGACTTAAAGAACACTATATGAACATCATAATTAAATCGGAATGTTCCTCTCTATTCATAAATAAACATTTTTATTTGTGACCATATAAAAAAGTTGATGTAGAAAAGGAGAACAGATTTAATCTCAATATAGGCAGTTTGTAGCTCCATCTAAAGCTTTTCTCATATTCACATGTACACATATTTTGTGTATATACTATAATCCACTTCATAAAATATTAAGAAGCTCTCTTATAGCCTATTTATAAACATATATATCACATATATCCATATACGAATGCTAGGCAATTACTACATGCATAAAAATAACTGACCTGGAATTCAAAACCTATATCGCAGGGCAAGCACAGCTACACAGACACATATGTACATGTATGTGAACACACATACATACATATAATATATTTATATATATATTGCAAAAAAAAAGACTCGTATTCATTAAATTAATTTAATTTTAATTTCAACGCCAATTCGGCATCCCAAATATGACATGAAAATCGCTGACGAATTCAATATATGATGTAAACACACACACACAGATACACACTCATGTATATATACATACTCATGTGTGCGTGTGTGTGAATTTAATCAAGAGTCTGTGTGCATGAACAGAATTGTCAACTTCCTTCATGCGAAGGAGCCGCAGTTCACGCATTTCATGGCAGAATAACTGAAATTCCCAGGCTGCATAGCCATAGTTAGGTCCTGAAACGGACTCACGGCCCGATCCCAGAGCCGAGATGCGAGAAAAAACTAATATTTTGCAGTGTGCATTCCATAATTGATTTATGAATTTTTAATGCAAACATTGAAAGCCACTGGCACGCTGAAAACAAAGAGTTGGCTCCAATGGCAGGAGCTGCTCCTGCTGCTGCTGCTGTTGCTGTTGCTGTTGTTGTTGCTGCTGCGACGACGTGAAGCAACAACTACTGCAAACTGAAGTTAATTCAATAAAAGGAGCGCAACAGCAGCAGCAGCAACAACAACAGCAACAACAACTTATTCGCATTAGCAAAAACACGCATCAGAGCTATGGGCATTCGGATTGGTATTGGCATTGGCAAGGAATGGGAACGGACTTGGGTTTGGGCATGGGCAAGGGCTGGCTGGCTGACTGGATGAATGTGAGAATATGCCAAATGCCACGACGCACTGCCGTTGCCGTTGCCAGTGCTTCGAGTCTGTGTCTGCAGAGCGCCCAGAACCGAAAAACCAAAACCAAAAACCGAAACTCAATGCTGGCAAAGCCTGCGAGCTGCTCAGAGCTGCTGCGCCAGCTTCTGCTCCTTTTAATTTCGCTTATTGTTTGTCATTGCTGTTGCTGTTGTTGTTGTTGTTGTTGCTGTTGTCGGCGCCGTTGCCGTGGTGCACTGGCAAGTAGACTGGCGTCAGGCGCAACCTATTGCGGAGCAGCTATCACTTTTTGCAGCAGACTCTTTGTTTAGAGACGAAGCTGCTGTTGTTGTTGTTGTTGTTGCCGCTGCTGCTGCTGCTGCGGCGGCTGTTGTTGTTGCAGTTGTTTGGTAGTGCAAAAACAAAAATCCATAAACGCATCTTCAGCGGTAGCAGCAACAAGAGCGAAACAGCAGCAGCCACAACAATTCACAACACACGCAGACAGCTGCTGCTGCTGCTGCTGCTGCTGCCATTGCTGCCTCCTTTGTTGCACGCACTGAGCAATTGGCAATTGGAATTGAAATTGGCAAAAAAGTTGGGTCTGGACCGACCAACAGCCAGCCAGTCGGCTAGCGGGTTGGCCCAGGCGTTTTCGTGAGCTTTAACATAAATCATAAAATTAATAACCATAAAGTGACGGCAGCAGTTTCCCCAGTGCAGGGTGGTCGGGGCATGTGTGCCACAAGGTGGGGCACTCATCGTTATTGTTGTTCATGTTGTTGTTGTTGTTGTTGTTGTCGTTGTTGTTGTTGTCGTTGTTGTTATTGCTGTCTGCACTTCAAAGGCTACTCAATAAGTAGAACCCGCTCGCTCAAGCAATTACAATTGATGCTTTTCACTTTTTCACTTTTAGTTTTGTTGTTGCTGGTTTGTCGATTTGCCTACTTAAAAAGTTTTTGCAATTCGACTGTTGCAAGCTACGCTGGCTGCGTGGCATTCGATTCTTTGAACTTGCTTCATGCAACCGTTCAGCTATTACGCCGCCTACGCCACGCTGCCATTGAGCGGCTCACATTGAGCTATTCCAGCTATTGCAGTTCTAATGAAGGAAGGAAGGCAGACAAATATTAGACACATGGGGTGTTCATGGATTCATAGTTCCGTCTCTGATCTATAATGACGCATAATGCGAATTGCTTATTACTAACACTTATTATAGCTCATTTACTGAATTACCTCCCTATTCTTTATGATTTTATATATAATATTATTATATTATTAATAGGATTATTATTAGCATTGTTACCAATATAATATTATTACATTATTATGACTTCTATCATTATATTTGTAATAACAATTTGTATTATTATCATCATTATGTCATTGTCATATTCATTATCATTGTCATTGTCATTGGTAAATTCATTATCATTATCATTGTCATTATGATTTCCGTTGACATTGCCAGATTCAATATTATTCCCATTACTCTCATTCAATATTATTCTATTATTTTCATCGTCGTTGCTATTATCATTATCGTTACTATTTTTCATTTTAGAGCCTATAATTTACGCCAATAGAGTATTTGAATTCAGCATTAAGAAAAAACTCAATTCAATCAAGTTTTTACTATTCTATTTAATTAGCTTAATCAAAGCTTTGATTAACTTTACAAAGTGTGTTTTTAGCACTTCTATGCAGCAGCGTAGTAATTTATTTGAAATGCTTCCAGTCTTAATGCGACATCTGTGTGAGTGTGTGTGTGTGTGTTGCTGTGTATGTGTGCATATCCTTCCCTCGACATGGCAGACTTCAAAAGCGGACATGCAGTTCACACCGTTTATCGTAATATTCAAGTCATAAAACAGCGCACTATAAAGCAATATTTAATAGTTGCCAACACTTGGCAACATTTGCAACATTTCCGCATTGTGGTAACTAAAGCCGTCTTTAAGCCAATCCAGTCCCCGCGGGACCATCCAATCCTCTCTGAGTGTGTGTGTTTGTGTGTGTTGGTGTCTGTCTGTTCGTTGAGCTCACGATAAAGTCGGCTCCCCGAGCTTGCTGCGCCTCCTCGTCCTTGTCCAGTCCTCCACAATGCATCCCAGAGTGGGTGAGTGAGAATCATTAAAAATAAACTGACTTGCGTGCCGATAATAAGCGCTGGCCGGTGGCTGCCTCGCCGGACCGCGCTCGCTCGGACAGACAGACAGACAGGCAGATAGAGAGACGGACGGCGGGCCAGTTGGCCATTCTCGGGTCTCGGGTCCTGGTCCTCAGTGTCGTTGTCGTCGCTGATATGTGTTTTTTATGGACGACCACAAAAACTGAAATTGATGTTCGAATCGCATATAAAAATAAAGAATAATAAGAAATGAGCGCGCGCAGCGTTTTGTACATTAGCTGTTGACTGAGCGAAAGAGAGGACCACACTCCGATAGAGTGAGAGAGGCAGCAGGAACAGGAGGAGGCCGATGAGGAGGGCAGTCCAGCCACTTGTTGTGGTTTTTTGGATTCGTTGCCTGCTGCCTGCGTCGCCGTCGCCGTCGCCGTCGACGTCGTTACAGTTGGCCATCGGCCACCGGGCCAACTGGTCATTCATTCAGAATTCATTAGATTTCATTCATGAAAACGCCTTCATTATGCAATAATTTCAAGTCCGGGACAGCAGTTGGAGCTGGACGCGGTGTGTCCGCACGAAATTGCCTTGCGATTAGATAGCCCGGCAGGAGGTGTTGGAAATCAGCTTGTTTAAGCCCTGAATTACCATTATTATTATTTAAAGCATAAATTTGACTACAGTAGCCCAACGAGTGAGTGGACGACGCCCCAATTGGGCAACGGTAGCAACAAGTGGCAATAGTAATAACTGTTCTTTAACTTTTTTTTTTTTTGGGTAATAGGTTAATCAAAAATTCAGTATATGGAATACGACCTCAGTTTCCTCACCTCTGTGTGAGAGAGAGAGTTTGGATAGGCCATTCATAACGTAATTAGAATATTGACAGTTGAGAGGAGGGAATTCGGATGAACTGGATTATCTCATATGGTTAGGCCAGGCATTCAGGCAGGCAGGCAGGCGTCAAGCGCCTGAAGAAATAAATTATTTTACGCTCATTGATCTTTACAGGGCAGCCTCTCCCTCTTCCTCTCCCTCTCCCTCTCCTGCTCAGCATGGGTACAGAGCAGCCTAGCACTTGCCTTGCCTTGTTGTTGCTCTGGCTCTGGCTTTTGCTGTTTGTTTTGAGTGGTGAGGGTCTTACAGTCTCTCTGGACAGTCTCTCAAATCGAAGTCGGCGATTCGTTGCGGTTATCGTGCAAGCGCATACCTGAGTGCCTCATTCAATTTCTTTGCCTTTCTGGCTGCGCAATGCCCACACTCAATCGAGCGGGTCGATCGGTCCGCTGATACTTCGGATGTACCCTCTTCAAAGAGTTGCCCGTGCCGAGGCTTTGAGCATCGGAGCATCGGAGCATCTGAGCATCCGAGTCCATCTGAGTACGAGAGCAAAGACAGCCCCAAAACAGTATCTGAAATCTGACTGTGATAAATTGAAAATTAATGAAGTGAAAATAGATGGAACGGATCGCAAAATGCGCCAAGCCAATAAAATATTTTGACATTTGGAGTTATCGTCTTAATCTGCTTTCTTGATTTCGACCTGAGCTCGAACTCGAGCTCGGACCTGGGCTCGGGCTCTGTCTCGGTCTCGGTCTCGGGTTCGGCACTCTGCCTAACATGCCCTTCTCCTGCCGCTGTCCCTATCCCTTGTCCGAATGTCGTCCTTGATCGCATCACCTGTTTTAAGAATCGTCCCATTGCAAAACCTTTTTGCCTTTATATTTATATTTATATATATATATAGTTTTTTTCGATGAAATAAATTTAGCGTGTTTTCTTTTTTGCTTTTAGTTACTCGGTGGTGCGGCGGCAACCACTGGCGACAGCCAGAGCGGACATGGTGGGGGCTCGGTGCCCTCGCCGCTGTCCGGCACAAACGAGGCCTCCCTCAGTCCCTCGGGCGGCTCAACTACCACAGGCATCACCGGCCCAGTGAGTCCAGGTGCAATTTCTCAGTCGTCTAACAATGCGGGCCCGACTGCAGCCACAGCCACGTCGCCGACGGATGCAGATGCAGTCGGCAGCGATGTAACCGGCGCTACAGAAACAGACCCAGCTGTCAGCGGCGGCGGTGGCGGCGGCAGCGGCATCGGAGTCGTTGGCAGTGCCCTAGATGTTCATGTCCGTGCAGCGCACAGCATGTCCTGCTGCGAAAACGGACGGCCGATCATCACGGATCCCGTCTCGGGCCAGACAGTCTGCTCGTGCCAGTACGATTCGGCGCGTTTGACGCTCGGCGGCTACTCGCGCATGGCATTGCCCTCGGCTGGCGTAGGAGTTTATGGCGGCCCGTATCCCTCTAACGAGCAGAACCCCTATCCCAGCATCGGTGTGGACAACTCGGCCTTCTATTCGCCTCTGGTAAGTGCTGTCTCCCTCTCTCTCTCTCTCTCTCTCACTCAGTGATCTTGATGCCGTTGATTATATTATGTGGCTAATTGGATTTGTGCAGCGGGCATAAGTCCAAGCAGAAAGTAAGCCGACGACAGGTTGCGAGCGCCTCGCAACGATTTGCCATCCGGTTTTCAACTGTGCTTGGCCATCAACAGTTGTGCTGGAGGCCATCACGATCTCTTGATCTGTCCAACTGTCCACTCGTCCGTCTGTTCAACTGTCGCTGTGGCTACTCCAGTAGGCAATTGCTGGAAGCTTACAAGCATTTTATCGGCTTAGCCGACTCATTGAGGCTCTTCAACGACTGATTAACTATTTGAGTGTGCGTAAATTGCTTCACTTTCAGAGTAATCCCTACGGCATGAAGGATACCAGCACCGGCACCGATATGAACGCCTGGACCTCAGCTGGCCTGCAATCAACTAGTGGCTATTACTCCTACGATCCCACTCTGGCCGCTTACGGGTGAGTCTCTAATCTGCGATTCACCGATACACTAAACAAATACAAACAGCCAAGAAAGTTAAGCGAGTTTAAAATGTTTTCATGGCCCGGCGACCAAAAGTTTTCGTGCGCCGTCTGCTGAGTTTTTATCACCACCAAAAGGTTTGAGCCACTGGCAAGTGCCAAGTGCCAAGTGGCAGGGGGCAGGGGGCAGGGGGCATGAGACGTGTGGCAAGTGGCCCAGGTCCGGACTTAAACTGTGCGGCAACGCGCGTAGACAATCTGCCGGGATATCGTGCTTGTAGCTATGCGACCCTGCCCTAGCCCAAAGCAGAAGCCGAGGCCGAAGCCGCGAAGCTTTTAAAAAATATATAGTAAACTCAATAAGTTTATGGCTGGAAGGGACGCTCTGTTGATTGTACGGCGAGCTGGGCGGAAGGAAGTTACAAATGCACAGATTAAAATTCCCACAGCGTTTCCCCTCTCGCGGTTTTCTCATTCTCATTCTCATTTCATTTTTTTTTCACGGCGCACAATTTTGTGAATCGAAAGTGCAACACGTACTCGGACCGAAGAAACAAAATTTGAACAAAGTGCTAAAAAAAATATTGAATTTTAAAGGCAGCCCAGCCACAGAGTTATGCATTGGAGTATTAAAGAGTTTAAGGAAATTTTGTTAGGTTATTAAAATTAAAGGAATAAATTTAAGTAATTCTATTGAAGGAATATTTAAATGGGATTATTATGGGAGGTAAAGCGAGGTGGTAGAAGGTTTAATTAGGATTGATTGATTCAATAAACTTAACATTTTTTTAAAGAGTGTTAGGATGTTAAATACCTAAGACAATCTTTAACTCTCAATTCGCTTTCCTGAAACCAAATGAATATCTCCCACATTCGCCAAGCTGTTGTCTCTAAAAATACACACACATAAAATGATAATTTAAAGTCGGATTCTTGTTGACTTACTTATTTATGGAAGTTTCCGTAACAGCTTCCGAGTGAGGCGTCAAAGTTAAAGATCGTATTATACGGTTTTTAAACACCTTTTAATTGCTCCGTCCCATCGTGCGCCGCATGGACTTTGTATTTGCATTTGAGTTGTGCTTTAAAGGCTTGATGGGCTTGAATGTGATTGTTTGACTGGCGAAGGGTGTGGCCAAGGCAAGCCGAGCCAAGCCAACACTGTTAATTGCCTGGGGCGCTGATAAGAGCGCGGTCTGAACTGCGCCTGATTGACCGGAAGAGCCAAGCACTTGACTGTTTGTTTCATATCGGGGCGTTGTTTAGCTTTCTGTTTGCTCAGTGTTTGTAATATCGGCGCACTATGTGGCTGTAATCTATAATGAGAACTGTTTGCCTTGCAGCTATGGGCCCAACTATGATCTCGCCTCGCGCCGCAAGAATGCCACGCGTGAATCGACGGCGACGCTGAAGGCGTGGCTCAGCGAACATAAGAAGAATCCATATCCGACCAAGGGCGAGAAAATTATGCTGGCCATCATCACGAAGATGACGCTAACCCAGGTCTCAACATGGTTCGCGAATGCGCGACGCCGTCTGAAAAAGGAGAATAAAATGACGTGGGAACCGAAAAACAAGACCGAGGACGATGACGACGGACTGCTCTCGGATGAGGAGAAGGAGAAGGAGCCCGGCGAGGGCACCAAGCTGCAAGCCAGCGACACATTTGGTAAGCTGTCACTTAATTTGCGCCCGCCCCTTTGTCCCCCCCTTCCCCAGATGTCATTGACCCAGGCAAGTGGATAAATCCGAATGTTTTTTTATATCCATAGAATGCGCGGGGGCTTATATCATTTTAAGGTCGTATTTGTATTGTTTTTCGAAAGACCTCCGCCTCCTGGTTCATTCTATCGATTTGAATGGCTGTCGCTTTCTGACCCTTCATGCCATTTGGCCCCACAGCCCCCACTCCCATTCCCCAAACTACAGATTTGTGGCAGCGGCCTTTTAAGTACAATTTATGTGGCGAAACGAATGTTATGCAATCTTTGTCTTCTTCCTCCATCGCCCGTCCGTTCGTCCGTCCGTCCGTCCGTCCGTTTATTTGTCTGACTGCTTAGGCGACATCCTCCCCGGAAGTTGACAGCACATTGTTGGCAAAGTGGCCTTGCGCCCGCACTTGGCTCTCCACATGCATGGAAGGCGGCCTTGCTCGACTTGGCGACTGACTTGGCGGACGGAGCACGGACGGAGTTGGCGGAAGCCGGAGCATTTTGTTGCTGAAAGCTTTCTGTGACTCTACTCCACGCGAGGGTTGCACGCATCAACGCCCACCAACAATTTCAAGGGTTTTTGCCCGCGCCTGCCAAGGACTGCCAAACGCCCAGTTGCCAGAGCCAGAGCCAGAGTCAGAGTCAGCGCCAGTTGCCAGCTGTTGGCATGGCAAGTGGCAAGTGGCAAGTGGCAAATGCCAAGTGGCAAGTTTGTAGTCTTCTTAGAAGTTGTCTACTTCCGCTCTTGACTTGGAAATTAATTTAATTTAATTTTTGTCTCCGTTGTGCCAACTCAACTTTAATCTCCAGATCCTGGCAATCAGCGTATCAAGTCCGAGCTGGCCAAGTCGGACAAGGATCTGGACATCGAGGAGAAGCTGGAGCGTGAGCCGCAAAACTTGCTGGCCATCCGTGGCCTGCCGCCGTATGGTGCACCCAATTTCAATAGCCATCCGGCGCACTCCTACAATCCCTACGCACATGCCCACGCCCACGCCCACGCCCATGCACACCAGCAGCATCAGCAGCAGCAGCAGCAACAGCAGCAGCAACAGCAACAGCAGCAGGAGCAACAACAACAGCATCAGCAGCAGCAACAGCAGACGGCAGCTGCTTACTACAATCCTGGCTACGGCCATGGCCATGGCCAGGAGGGAGTTGGAGCTGGCAGTGAATACGCCCTTCAAAAAAACCAGCTGAGCAGAGACTGTGGCATACCGGTGCCGGCGAGCAAGCCCAAAATCTGGAGTGTGGCCGACACAGTCGCCTGCAAGACACCACCGCCTACGGCATATCTCGGCCAGAACTTCTATCCACAGCAGCAGCAGCAGCAGCAACAGCAGCAGCAGCAGCAGGCACAGTCTCAGTCGGGCCTGGTGCCAGATTCGCCGACGACCCAGCTGCATCCGGAGCAGTCGCTGACGCTGATGGGGCCGCAAGTCGAGCTCGGTTCGCCGCTGAGTATGATGAGCAGCTACGCCGCCGCATCGCCATATTCGCGGATACCTACGGTGTACACCGAGGCCATGGGCATGCATACCAAGACGCCTATCAATATGCATCGCGACCTCTCCCAGCTCCAGGTGCATTCCAGCTCGAGCCAGGCGCCCTACCTGCCCCATTCCCAGCAGCAGAGGGTGGGGTTTTCCGAGATACAGCCCGATACGCCGCCGCAGACGCCGCCAAATATGAAGCTGATCTCACTCAGCAACAACAACTCCAGCAGCAACAACAACAACAACACCAGCAACAGCAGCAGCAACAACAGCAACAGCAACAGCAGCTCTACGCTGCATTCCGGACCCGGCCCGGTACCAATAGCATCCATGGGTTCAATGCTTTACCATAACAACATCTACAACAGTAGCAGTAGCTACCTGACGAGCAGTCGATCCAACTCCTAATGGGACAAGGCTCTGGATGAGACGGACGGGGGAGTTGGCCTTAGTAGATGCCGATACCAAATATTTTCGTAACCAGGCCCAAGTGGACAAGTGCAAACAAATATCGCCGGCAATCGTTAAGCGATGGCGATAGCGATAACGATAACGATAACACACTAATTATTTTGCAATAAATGTAGCTTAAGCATGGCAATAAAAACTTTATTTCCTACCATATCGTAAATTATTTCACTTTATAACTTTAATTAGCATATTCACACTCATCAATTTAAGCAGACAGACTACCCAGACGACACACAGCCGTTTGTCATGCAGTGGGATTTGTTTGAGTCACTCATTCAGTCCCTCCACACACACACACACACACACACACACACACACCCCCACCCCCCTCGGCTTGGGTTTAATGACTCGAACATGATGACAGTACAGAGCTCTCCAAGACGACTTGGAACATTTCTCAGCTCATTCAGACATGATTTCTGAACTCTCGCTCTTTCACACTTCTCACTCTGTCTTTCTCTCGCTCTGTGTGCAAAGTTGTTTATACAGTTATTTAATTACTACCTTTACGTATAAGTGCGATAATATCTTGAAGAGAGAACCTAGAACTATTTATGCTAGAATTGCGAAAAAAAATATCGGAAACACTATGAAACTAAGTAAGTTGTAATATGGATAAAAGAGTGCTTAGGTTGATTTATTTGAACGAATTGTAATTTTTGACAGCTGCGAATAAATAGCTAAACTTGATAGCCAGTGTTTTCTGTGATATATCCATAAACACAACTTGAATAATCGATAACTACTTGAGAGTGGGCAAACTATGAAAATGTATTTGTAATCATTTGCAGTTACTATGTAAATATGTGCATGTGCATATTCGCAATTGATGTAAGCACATATGTATGTATGTGCTATGATGTATGTATGCATACATACTTGTATAATCACTTCTTCACTACTTGCTAGCTAATTTCCCTAGTTAACCATCAAATTTAAGCATGTAAATACATATACATATACACATACACATAAATATATAACTATGTAGGTCTGAAAATGTAATACAATTTTTAAAAAATAATTCTTATAATTAAAATACAAAATAAGTTTGTAAACTTGCACTATATATATAATTAAAATTAAATAAAATACAATAAAGATCATAAGTGATGAAAGTTTTTAATGGGAAAGATTGTGGCATGAGGTAAGTGAGAGAAGTCAGAGAAGCTGTTAATAGAATTATTATGGGATAAGTTGGATGCTAAAAAAGTTGCTGCTAAAGTTTGTAAAGTAGTTTGATGACAACATATGTATATTTGGATATGCATGCATACATACATATGTATGTATGTACGATTCTCAAAATGAATTCAGATATTGTCTTCAATTCCTATAAGAAAGTCCAGACGTAATAGAAACATTTCAGGTATTGATGAATGAATGTATGAGAGTATGAAAGTATGTATCAATGTATAAATATATAAATGTATGAATGTATAGATGTACAGATGTATCAAGGTAAGCATAAATGTATCAGGGATTTATTTGCATATATACTTGACGTTAGAATTTATTTACATATGTATGTATGTTTGTGATTCCAAAGATTCCGCCTGCTTATACCTTATCAAATATGTATTTATTATTCTATAGTCAACTACATATTTAAATGCATTTATAAATAGATCAGAAGGTAAGTAAAGCCAACTCAAGTCAAGTCAAGCAGAGTATGACTCATAAATAGTTGATTAAACTGACCTAAATGGAAATATGAGACGCATACAGCGATTTCAAGTACATGTGAAATATCCATGGATAATTGGAGCATTAAGAAGTAACCCATACCTGTTAGAGATTATTATCTGCATTGTATTGAAAGAACTTATAAATGATATTTGGCTACTCTTTTTTGGAAACGCTCGTGCGGTTCTTTGTGCAGGTATCAGGTATGCCAAAGCGGATTATACAGGTATTGTTATGATTGTGGTATGTAACTACGAATATGTTTCTTTTCATTTGTATTTATTTATATATATATATATTTTTTTTTTGAAACGCCGATAATTCCATTTTGTCATCGACGATTTATGGGGTTTCTCTGCGTTTGTGACACGCGTCACATGTGTATCGCATTCTGGACATGACTGAGTGTTTTTTTCTCTCCCTCTCCCTCTCTCTCTTTCTATTTCGCCTTCTGCTTCTTCCTCATTCCTCAATGGGATAGGATTGAGAAATGTGGCTAATGCGACCACACCTAAATGCACGGCAATCAATTTAAGCCCTATAACCCCCACAGTCTATCGACAATGATAGAAATTGTGATTTCATTTCTAATTCACTTGAAACACTTACCAAGAAGTTGAATAATGTTTCGACTAGGCTTGATCTATGAGAGTGTAAGAGGTCGGGATAAACGATAGGCTAGGGGAGAGTCAGAGATAGGCTAGGCTCAGGGTAAATTCAAATGAAATATATTCTCAACATATATTCTACATTTAATTAAGCAAACTCTTCCCTTTTGGCTGCCATTAAAGCCCATTCGGATTGGGCCTGCGCGAATCGTAAGATAAATTAAAAAATGTTCAAATTAGCTGTCTGAATTATGGTAGCATCTGCATTCAATTGCACTCTTTTACAGAGTGCAGCAGTCGCTATCTGTGCGTGTGTGTGTGTGTGTGCACTGACCATGCCCTAATCAACCCTACATAAACATATATAAGCTCCACTGTTGCATTGGCTTTTGTCTGTTTTGGCTTTTACAATTTCATCCACACAGAGTGGAAAATGTCAGCATTAATTTTGTCTTTTATTTGTGCGAATCGGGCCTGGCCACATTTTAAATTAACCCGAAACATGTTTAGGGGTTTTCCGCACAATTGCCTCAACCGTTGAGGCAGCCGTAACCATGTGGCATAATGGGCAATGCGAATGTTGCAGCACCTGACGCCCCTTGCCATGTCCGTTCCTAATGTGAAACGGGCATATTCATTGCAAGAGATTTGCAATTGTGCGCACCCTGAACAGTTGGAGTGCTCATATTGGGGGCGTGACAAAGGGAGAATTTCATATAATATCAGATTCAAATGTCTAGGGTGTTATAGGTGCTCGAAATGGATTATGGTTTTGAGACATTGTTAATTGGTATGGAGTAGAGCTCTCATGGTCAGAAATGAGTTTTACTTTGCTTACATAATATAATATATATATATATTTTCTTTTGCTCTTGAATGAGCATTCTGCTGCCAGTTACACCCGACTGCAGCATTGTGCCTTGTTTATGCTATGCAACGAACCTTAATGTCGCCAAAAGTCTGTTGCAGACAGTGGAGTTTGAACCAAACGCTGTAAATTCTATATATGTAAATAAATTTATTTATATATATAATATGCTGGCATATACTTAGCATATAAAAATTTAAATAAATACTTTTCATATTGTGTGAAATTTATATTGGAATGAAAACAAAAAGAAATCATTTTAGTAGTTGCAACTGAGGCATGATAATGGACAATAAATATGTATATTGATATATGGTATATGGAATAAAAAAAAAAAAAAAAATATATATTTTCAAAATTCTTAAAATTAATCACACTATATTTCCATTAGAAACATATTTGAAGGTATTCCTGCTTAGTCTAAAGGAAATCTCAGCTGAAACTAAGCTAATGATCACATTTTTTATTATATATTCGCTCTATACCTATAGCTAAGAGTGTTCTATATGAGAAATTCTCTTTATATAGCACATAATATATCATTATGATAAATTTCTCAAGCATTTACACATTCAGTCTAAGTGTTAAACTGTCTTGAAGTACCCTATCAACTACAATCTTTAAGCTTTATGCTGAAAATTCACCTGAATAGGATGTATGGTATAGTATAACATATTTACATGCCTACATATTTGCACTTGTAAATAGTTCCCTAAATATGTAAAGTAAGTTTTTTTTTTTTTTTTTATAAAAAAAAAGAACAAAATAACAAAAAAAGGAAAACAGACAGAGTTTTTAACACGACCGCAGTTGGGCAGGCGGCGGCTAGTGGATAGCGAATAGTGGTCTTTTGGGCTGGCAATCCGTATCCGAAACAGGTCCACAGGGTCCGGACGCACACGTGGTACATTATTTGGCTACAAAATGGCCAAAACAACAAACCGCTATAATTTACCATATTTTATGGCTGCGCTGTGGCAATAAAATCGCCAACAAGCGCTATAACTCATTCGAGAGCGGGCCGCAGCAGAAGCTGCCCCCGGCGCACGTTACACCATGGAGGACGTTGCTCGGGCATGGTTATGTTTTGCGTACATTCGCGGTTGTATATGCGTGCGTGTGTGTGTGTGTGTGTGTGTGTGTGCGGGTGTGTGTGTGTGATGGGCGTTTGAATGGCTGCGCTGATAGCCGGCGCTCTATTGGCCACGCGGTTCTAATTTGTATCTGAAATGTAGGCTGTAGGCGCAAGCGTTCTCTAATTTATCTATGCTCGAATGTATATTGATAGCGTACAAGTTTATGGCTCTGCTGTCGTTGTTATCCTTGCGGTGGGAATTCCAACTGTTCTGACTGAAGTGGGGGGAGGGGGAAACAAACAAAAAACCGTTGCAGATGAAGGGCCAATTGTACAATGGTCGAAATGTTCGTTCGACAGTTTTCAATTTGCGTGGCCAACTCCAATTCCCATCGAAAAACAAATTTAATTAATTTTATTTAAATTCATTGTCCTGGCGCAAGGACACGTTGGCCGTTAAATTATTGTCCCCGCTGCCGCTGCCGCTGCTGCTGCTGCTGCTGTGTGTGTGGAAATAAAATAAAATTGTTTTGTGGTTTTTTGCCCAAAGGACGCGTGTCGCCATTTTTCATTTCACGCTGCCCCAACATCAAATGCAAAAAAAACGTAACAGCAAAAATAAATAAAAAGTGAAAAAAAAAAACCAAATACAAACGCAGATCGAACAAGGCAGAGCGCACTCGGACTCCGTCTCCGACTGTGACTCTGACATGGCGGGGGCTTAAACCAATGTAGCTGTGGCTGCAGCTGCTGCTGCTGTTGTTGTTGTTGTTGGTGTTGCTGCCACAAATATGTAGTCTAGACGCACTGGAAGCAACATCAACTCGAACCGTATATATACTTTATATTCACCAATTGGCGATCCTCCATTAATGATGGAAATAATTTAAATATTTAATTAACACATTCCGCCGGCTAGTTGGGTAGCACGTACCGCCCTATATGAAGCATGGAACAGAAATCTCAAGCCAGACCAGTTGCAGGCGCTGCAGCTGGACACAGTGAGGCAGCCACAGACGCCATGCAAATCGTGCGCCCAATCGCGCGTGTGTGTACAATTAATGCAGGAATAGGCGCAATTAAGTTTGTCAACGAGTCCCAAATGGCATTTGGGGAATTGGCGGAGGGGGGCTGAGGTAGTAGCAGGAGAGACCAGGCGAAGAGCGGCCAGCAGGGACGAGTGGCGATTGGGAAGCCTGCTTATCGCATGATTCCGATCGAGCTTTAACTCTCAGACTGAGGTCCTCGTGCGCATGCAAACGCACTCGCACTTGTCTTGCCAGAGCTTTCAGCTTGTTTTGCTTTCTGTTGCTGTTGGCGGCAGCCCAAAGATTTATCTGCATCCGGTGTCCAGTTACCAAATGCCAGTTGCCAATGGCCAGCTCCAAGTGCCCAGTGGAGAGTCCAAGAGCAGTCCAACTTGAATGATGCGCTCCTTGGCCATTTTGGGAGTAAATTTGTGTGCAAATGGGTTTTTTATTTGGCTCATGTTTCCCTCAGTTTGGCTTTTGCTTTGTCTCTGTTTATTTATCTTCTTGGCTTAGGGCTCATTCGCTTGATCGTTTCACGGAACGAGTGCTGATTATGTAACTGAGTGGCCTATGATGGGTTGCTTGCTGTGCTTCACCTATACAAGACTTGACTGAGACTTGTCTTTGGAATTTTATGATATATTATTATATTTTATGTATTTGTATGATAAGTCTATGTTTAAGTTTCAAACCTATTTCGTATGTCCAAAGCAAGTCAAAATTCGATGGGGTATAGCTCGAAGCTGATCAACAGAAGTTGCAAGGAGTCTAGCATGCTTATGTCAGTTAAGAAGATATTTTGAAGAGCATATTCTGATTATTTATAATAATTAGATGTTCCTTAGCATTCAATGTAACTTAAGCACGAATTCTGTAGACTTAGCTGGAGTATGTGTTTTAATACTTGATGATCAGACCATATAATTAAATTTAATTATGATACTTTATTTGATCAAATTAGAATAGGAAGAATTAATACAAAAATTATTTTCTTCTGTCCAAGAAGTTTGGGTCAATTATATTAGGGATATCAATTCATATAACTCACTTATAAAACTCAAGAAATTCTATTAATATTTAATAGAATCCATTGTACACACATATATATAATTAAATGCTTACCTTTTACTTACAAATCATGCATTAGAGTAAACTTTACTTAGTCCATCTTTATTTCTATCGTATAAATATGGACGCTTCCAGCCAAGCTGTCTCTCTCTTGACTTACTCGACTTTCTTATTAACAAAAGCTTCGTACTAATAATATACAAATTATTATATTATTTACTTAATTTTCTTCCATATATTCAGATGAAATAATTATTTCATATGTATGTATATTAATGATTTATATAATATTAGTTTATATTTATACTAAAGATTTTATATACTTGGCAACTGGGGGAACCTCTTCAAGATCTCCTCTGTTACGTTTCAATGGATATTATTTAAAAGCAAAAACTAATTTGCATTAAAGTTGATTTCGACGGGAAAGTCGTGCTCTCTTAACACGTTAAAGCAAAGTATTTTTGCATTTGGTAAAACAACATTTGTGCATCGTGGAACATTTTTGAAATACTTGAAGGGATAGGATGCTGTGTAAACATGCATATAGAAGGATTTAGTGAAGCACTGTGTGCGGACGGCCAAGTCAGCCCGTAACAACACCGAAAAAAAGTGGACAAAAAAAAAAAAAAAAAAAAAAAAAAAAGGAAGACGGGCATGCAAAAAAGGAGCAGCTGAATGTTGAAACCAGCAAAGCCATTTGTTTCCTAGTCGGACAAGATGTTTGCTCGTTCGGCAAAATAAAGTACAGAAAGCCCAACTCCCAGTGACCAGTGACCAGTGACCGGTGCCCAGCGTCCAGATCTCTCTCTCTCTCTCCGTCTCCCTCACCCCCTCTCTTTTTCTCGGCCGGCTAATGTGCAGCGGGTGCATTTGGGCACTCCGAACATTTGGGATAACATGCGAACACGGCATATTTGCAGGGATCCAAAACGCCAAACGCTGTTGTCCGGCCACTCAGCTACTAGTGGGTAATGAATGGATGCGAATGCATGACATGGACGCAATTTTCGACAGTCCAGGCAGCACGGCGAGGTGGCTGCCAGCCCAGCACCGGTGGCCGGGTGTCCGGTTGGCCGGGTGGTCGGGTGGTCGGGGTACGCTGTTTGAGTTCTGCTGATTAGCTCATGTTCAGAGTCTATAGACGTAGACGGACATAGTAGGCTCATGTGCAGGCCTTTGGCTATAGCTATAGATGCTCCACACACACTCACACACACACACACACACACGCACGTACATACATAGGCAAGTACATATGTACACATATGTCGAGTGTGTATGCTCTGCGCACATTGGAGCGATAATGTACAAAACGAGAGTCCTGCACTACCTGCCTGAAAACTATGTAGATCTGATAATATTTCGAATGTAACATTTTCCCTCTGACTCTGACTCGTGTTAGATCTTCAAAATTTGTGCTCATATTTCAAGACTAGTGTCAAAGGCATGTATTAGTTCTGTAAGACACTCACTGCCTGACAGCAGGCTTAGTTATCCTAGCTTTCTAGAGAGACTTACCCAAATTGTTGCTAGGCTTTCACATAAGCATGAGCTTTGCTTCACTTTTTAGTCTAATGTCAAACTCCTCTTAAGACTTATACCAGTCCTGATCACAAGTTATAACAAAGCCCAAATTAAATACACACAAACCCAACTTAGACTTGAATTAGATCTAAAATACTTTTGGTTATAGCTATAAATATAAATCAAGTGATCTTAGTGTGCTTTTATTGCTTACCTGTTACTGTAAGTGCTCCTCTCGTGTGTGTCGAACTACATACCTACTTTCGGATGGTGTGTGGGTTCATTCCTTTCGTTCGCGTTATATGAATGTACTAATTAAAACCCTACAACTACATGGCAAAGTTGAAAACTTAAAAATACGCCGGCTGATACGAAAATTGGCAGCTTTTCAATGGGCGGAGCAATTTCCCCTCCACGCCTGCAATTCCAATTGGGGGCCCCACACACGTCACACACTTGCAGCAGCAGCAGCAGCAACGGCAACGGCAGCTGGAAAGAGCAGTGCTGCCATCATTTTATCGCATGCATCTGTCCCGCTCGCACTCGGAGAGCAAACCAGTTTCGACAGCGAGTGGCCCGGCGCCGGCAATGCGCATGCGCCGAATGCACAACCCCTCGGCCCGACTCGGAGCGGCCGCCGGCGTCAAGCACAACTTGGAACGCAACTAGTATGCGCTCGAACACGGCATTGCGCACATCATGGGCGAGAGTGGGCGCGCGCAAATCGATGCGAATCGTGTGCGATGTGCCAGGCACGAATCAATCGTGACACGACACAACGCAACTCGGCGCGACGGAGCTGTGCGGCTAACGGTGCCACCGACTCTGGCTGGTCTGGGCTGGGCGGTGCCATCTGACGGTGGGTCAACTCCAACGACGACAACGACGACGACTGCCTCAAGTGATCCGCGGGTAAGTAAATCAAAAAGCGCCGCTGAGCCATGTGAAGGAACAGCGTTTGACTTTCAAAAAGTTTGTCCTTGACGGGGGGGCGGGCGAAAGCGCGCCACAAACTTTCAACTGCTCCGTGTGACATGGCAAACAACACAATTATAATAATTATTATAATAATAATAAGATCTAGGCTATTTGGATATGCACAGAAATTGTGTGCCTGTATTTCGTCTAAAGAGTGTGAAAAGCTTTGCTTTTTTGGCTTTAGTTCAAAAATCAATTTTAAAGCTGTAAAGCTTGAAATGTGAGTAGTCGACTAAGTGATGCCCTGCAGTTGAAGAAGAATTTTGTTGCAATTTTTTTTTTTTTTAATGACTTTTATGGTTATTTTTTTTTAAAACTATTTTAGTTGATAAGCCACTTTTAATTAAATTCAAAATTTATTAGTATTAATTAGTTACTTATTATTAAAGAAATTTAAAGTGTTGTTGGTATTTATATTATTATAAATTATATATGTATATGTATTTCCCAAACTTGGGCATTGCTTAGACTAATTATTAGCATATTTTGATAGATATTTATTGAAATTTATAGGGTATATGTTGTAGGGTATACTACTTTGCACTAAAGGCATGTGCTCAAATGTGACGAATGACTGAAATGTTTATTTGAAAATAGAATTTTACTAAGACTAATTGAACCCATTCTAAGGCAATTGTCTGAATATATAGTATGTATAGCTTGTATAAAAAATATTTTAATTGCAGTCTCAATCGAAATGAGAACTCTGATTACATCTGAGAATATGCCCAATTTGATTCTACAATATCAAAGCAACAAATATAATTACTAAGTAAAATGTATTTCGCTCAGAGTAAATTATCTTGCTAGTATTTGCTTACTAGTTCAATTAGAGACTTTATTCTGAATTATGCCCATTTAAATCCATATAAGTGCTTTAATCCGTATAAAATTCAGATGGCAGTTGACAAAAGCTTTTTAGCTGGCTTTGAGTGAGTTTTGGGTACGGGCGTGAGTGCAATGCTTTGAACTCGATGAAAGAGCGCACGCAGCTAGTGCGAGTGAGTACTTAATATCGCGTGACTCGGGCCATAAACAGAAAATACTTCACAAAACGGCTTCGTCGCTTTGGCAGGCATTAACAGCATGGTAAGAAGCGATTGCAAGGAGCGCAAAGCCGAAACAGAAAATTATCATGCTGTAAATAATATTATTCATAAATGCAGCAGGTTTTTCTTTTTGCCTTTACCTCTACCTCCCTCTCCCCCCACCCTCTCTCTCTCTCTCTCTCTCACACACACACTCTAGCCGGCCCCGTTGAGCATGCGGTCAAATGTTGCAACACCCGCCCCTCGCCGAGGCAGCTATCCATCAGCGCATCATGTTTAGGCGTTTCGTGGCGCCGATAATAAAGGAAAGATAAGAAACCAATTTTGCAATTGCCCCATAGGAATTTTTAATTAGGCCAACTTAGCCGAGTCTCGTACTAGCGCGACTCCACTCAGCGGAAATATTGTTGCATCTTGATATACTTTGTAGCTGTACCCGCTCGCCGCTCGCCGCTCCCCTCTCAGAGAACCAGTTGCCGCTAAAGCGCACACATGTCCAGCATTACCCTATTTGCATGCTATTATATATACATATAGAGGAATATCTATATTCAAGATGGTAATAAAACTTATGGCTAAATATGTGTGAAGCGCATGCCGAACGTCAATTCTCTAGCTTCACGTATATTTGCATTAAACTTAAAAGCAAAAAAAAAAAAAAAAAAAAATAATGGGTTGAAGTTTGAAAGGAGTAGATGAAATATAGGGTATTTGATATCCAGGAGTTTTGAAAGTTCAAGTAGAATACAGGGTATGCAATCGTTGTTTGTTGTTAGCTTAGATTCCAATAAATAATTTATTCTATTTAAGAATTGTTGATCTAGTTGGGGACCTCATGCAGAGTAGTTCCTATCTGAATTATTTTTAAATAGTATACAAATTATAGCTATTAAATATACACACTCACATTTAAGCGTTATTTTCATGAAGAGACATTTTGTCATTTGAAAAGAATTTTGTTTTTAATTTGTATTCTTTATACACAACATATATAGCTATATTCTCGCTAGACTCTGAACTATCGCCAGAAATGTTTGAGGTTATTCAAAGTTCAGCAAGTGTGGAATAGCGAAAACAATTCAATTCGCAATTTGCACCATTATAAAATTTAATTATTCATTTATGCATAATTTAACCGCTAAATTCTGATGGCTTACACGGACGGCTGTGGGGAAATCAGCGAAACGTAACGCTGGCCCTAGTTATAGAGCGAATTTATATATGTATGTATGCATATACATACTTCAGACTAAAGGGTGTTTAAGGAATAATTGTTTTAACATCTGAGTGGTTATAATAAAATATGAAGAGCAAAATGTGGTTTCAAGTGCATTTAAATAGTTTTATGGCCAGAGTTTTGTGCTCTGCGAGGTGTGCTCTAGCAGTTAACAAACAAATGAGCTTTGACAGTGAAATTTGAAAAGCTGACTTTGCTGTGGCTACTATTTGTTGATTTCTTGAGAAATTGCCGGATGAATTATGTATATTTTTTTAATTTAAAAAAAGGCTATTTGGAAGAATTAAAGTAACCTAGTATATGATGGACTTTTAACGGTTAAAATCTGCCTCCCTCCCGTCTCTTAATATCAAGGCCATTCCTCTTCTTCCGTTTCTAAACTTACTTAGCTTTATTATAAATTGCGTATCTATTTTTTAATGGGCTTTCGCAGTCCATCAAAGTCTCGAGTCTTGCAATAAATTTTGATGTATGATTTATTAACATTTGTTTATATTAACAGATTGTATATCTTACATCTATTTAGGCTATGCCTCGTCAGCGGTCTTATTATACATCTTAACATAAATATAATATGTGTATAAATATGATATGTATTCGCATTTTACTTTCTGCACTCATTCAATCCATCGCAGTGCATTTGAAAATGATTTTTAGTTTTTCGCTCTCTCGCAAAAACGCACTCATTGAATATTCATGTGCATATCTGAATATGTTAGTGGCAAAACATGCAACTCCGTTCCGTGATTAGCTGACATTGTGTGTGCTGTATATTTTTCGTATTTTTTTTCTTGCTCGCAGGGTAGCGTTATGTGCTGTGAAATTCTTCAATTAATTTTTGCAGCTAACTAGACTACACGCACATTTCTACGTCTACGAACTTGTTAACTCTGCAAATAATTGTGAAGAAATATATATTAATATATATATTCATACACATATCTCTTCAATCTGAGCTATTGTTAATGGTGGGCGAAATACAACATCGTATTTCCTACTGTTTCAGCGCTCTTGTTACAGTTTGCTAACATGGATATTCATAATTTCCTTCATTTGTTAACTGCACTTGGCTAATTTACATACAAAAACTCAACTGCATTCGAATGTTATTGATTAAGATTGTTATGCTAATTGAGATAGCGTGCAGAATCAAGGATATTTATATTGGTTCATGAAGTTAAAAGGGTATATTGGCTTTAGCTTTGATAAGTTTATTCAACTGTCTATCTGTCTGTTCATGGAGAGTCTTCGAATATCGAGCTTATTGAGATATTAGTAAATCTTAATTAATCATTTATTTAAGATTTAATAAAAAAATTCATTAAAAAATATTTATAACATTTTTTTTATATTAGATAGATAGATTTATGCTGAATGGTCTTTTATACAGATATAGGAAATATGATATATTTAGCTATGTTTTTTTTGAGGTAGGGTAAATCGGAAAACATGATATGCTCTACACTCTAAGAGTCCAAATAACAATTGTCATACAAATTTGTATCGTCCTTTTCATTTATATATATATATTTATTGGCAATATCTCATATAACCAATTTCCATTTATGGCTATAACTCAACTGGGCCGCTTCATTCGACACTTTCTCACCGTTGCCCTTAATAACACTCGATGACATCTAGATATATATGTTGCTGTACATCAACAATGCCACCTGCCTCAGTTGAGCTACTAGAATTACATTTTCTTCTTCAGCCACTGCTGCTGCTGCTGCTTCTGACTGTTTTATATATATATACATGTATATATATGCACCTAGGCCTGTTCAGGCTTTCGTGTTGACCGTGCCATTAAGTTGGTCAGCCACTTGGCACGTCCGTTCAGTTGGCATTTGGATTATTATAAAATACCGCAAGTATGCAGCAACATTGTTTATATTAAATTCCTTTATAATGTCTTCATTTCGTCTGCTCCCATTTGTTTGAGGGAATATAAACAATTATTTCAAGTTTAATTCTTGCACATAAATTAGCGTCAATTTATGCACTAACAAAGCGAGTGCTAAAGAGAACAAGGATATATAGAAATGTTCATATTTAGTCTTTAGTTATATAGTAGATGAACTTAGGATATGCATACTTGTCGAGTAGAGTACATACTATCATCTTCCATAGAGTATTCAAATACATAGGGACTATTTAGTGTGGTATATGCTTAATGAATAGTTTGTAATTATTTTGTAAAAGCCGCAGAACAAGACTCGAGTTTTCTGCTCAGCAGCAGGCCAAGGCGCAATTGCAATAGATTTTACAGCAACCGCTTGGCTGTAACCCTTTGTCTAGCAGCCATTTTAAGTGCCATAAAAACTCGGGGAAAAGTTGTAGGAACAATGTAGACAGCGTGTTTTCATTTTATGCGAATTAAGCTGCCACTTGAACAACTTATTTTGCCTGCCTGCACTGCCGCCTGGACTGGACCGTCGAGACCCAACGACAGTAACTCACCAACGTGTACGTGTGTGCGTGTGTGTGAGTGTGAGTCTGGGCATGTGTGTGTGTGTGTGTGTGCATGCAGACCGACTAACAACCAACAAAAAAGCTCACATGAAAAACAACCCTGTTGACAGAGCGTCACAGTGGCGAATCTTTAAATCTAATATTCTATTATTAAATATTTATAAATGAAAATTGAAATTTACACTAAGCTGAAAGTACACGCCGTAGCGTTAAATATTGCCCATTTCAATTCAATTAAGCACTTGCATGCACTGTAGTCTACTTTTAGGCTGACTCCAGGAGTCAACGCTCATTTCCTACAGGGCATCAGCAATGTCGTCGACTTCGAAAGGGATACAGTTATAGCCGTGTATAGCTGGAAGCGTTGCGGACGAAAACGGTAACATGGCAGCTGAGTGTCGTGACAGACAGAGACGGCGACAGAGGAAGAGACAGAGAGAGAGAGCGAGTGTGTGGGTATGTGTGTGAGTGTGGGTGGTGAGAGCGTTCTCCATTTTATGTACAATAAAGGAATTTGCACACACAGCGACAGACAGCGCCACAGAGAGACAACGGGACAGCGAGACAGCCGGACAGCGGGACAGCGAGACAGACAGACGTGCGCATGAAGTGAACTTGTTAATGCTGTCTATAAGCAGCATTTACATACGAGTTGACCCCACATGTACACATAAATATGTTTATGCTGTTGTGCATATGTGTGTGTGTGTGTGTTTGTGTGTGAGTAAGTACGATGTCCTGCTTGCTTTTAAGAGAATGCCCAGCCGCAAGCCTTCGAATGGACACACTTGACTAAATGTGATTACTATGTATGTGCAGCAGCAGCTATGTATATACACCAACACACACACACACACACATGCACATACTTATGCATGGCAGCATGTATCACTATGCCCACTCCCATTGGACCTACGATGAAGCACCCTGTAAATCTATTGTCTAACATTCTGAAGGCTGCAGCCGACTAACAATTTCCACTCCATTTAAAATGTTCGGTGAGTATCTTTAAATCTAAATTAAAAGTAAGCTAGCCCATAAGGGAATTAATTGAAAAGATTCTAGTTAGACTATAGACATCAGCGAAAGAATGCATGAAGTGACGCTGTTGCCCTTTGCTGCCTTAATATGGCTATAAATGATTCTTTATAGCATTTCATATACCTATCTAATAGACATTCTTGTATAAAGAGTAATCCTAAGTGAAGATTTCATTTGCTCATTTTAAATTTGATTATATTTGTAGTTGTATGCAAGAGTAAATCAATTTCATACATAATATGTATTACATATACCTTTGTATGCAACTTAAGAAAGGATGAGCACTTTAGTACCCAAACAGACAGTCAAATAATTAAAGATATACCTATATATATATATATATAGTTGGAGTTGGTAAAAAGAAATACCTCGAATATTTAATTGAATTAAAAATCGTACAATTTAAGCTAAAATACAAATACTTAATTGCATTTAAAATCCTTTTCCTCTTAGGGTATTCATAGAGTCATCAATGAAATCGTCAATTTCATAAATGATGCTGCCTGATGCACTTTCACATTGATTGACAAGCGCATCTGAAATTCATGTAAATATAGTAGATTATGTGATAGTTAAAGGGCTATATCAGAGGTTAAATATTAAAGCATCAACTGTAAACATTTGCCTATGTACACATACACCCACCACACACACACACCCACACACACAGACGCACACCTATTTATACAGCTTGTATATAAGCACATATGTAAATGTGCGGGATATGCGATTTTGGGCGTATGAGCACATGTGTATTTCCGATTGTAACGCTCCTGGGTAGACTGGCTCATTTACCATCGAAAGTCGTTGATTGTCGAGTCGAGGCGACGCAGCGTCGATATCCTCTCAGTCTTGCAGCCTCGTCGCCTCGCCGCCTCGCAGAACCGACCCTAGGCGCACAACGTGCGCACATTCGTCAGAATTTGCATTTCAATTCGAATGTCAGGATGACGGAGCGTCGAATTCGGGTGGCTGTGGATTTCCAAATGAAAATAAATCACGTTGCGTACTGCCATCCTCCTCTCTCCATCCTCTGGCATTCCGGCGTAATGGCAACTGCTGACTGCTGGCTGCTGGTTGCCTTGGCTGGTGGAACGCACCGCTCGGGCTCGAAACATAGCCACCATTAAGCCAAAAAAGCGCCTGGGGCTGTTGGGCGTGGAGCATGGGTGGCGGGGCGTTCTCTACAGCGTAGTCCCATTTTGAACTCATTTATTTTTGTTTTTTATTTTGCGAAAACGAATGTGAAAAGTTTTCTGCCATCATTTTGAGTGATGTCAATTAGATTGATTTGATCAGCGAAAATATGTGATTTATCAGACGGCAACAGCGAGTGGGCGGCCCCGAGGCAAGCCCACCCAAACCACCCGAGCCAAGCCAACCACCCTGCGCCGCCACATGCAATGTGGATGCTCAATATAGATTCGCATGAATATCTAATGTGGCACACACTCGCACGCATTTGCTTCATCACACCTTTAGCATTTATTCACGTCATCAATCAGTCATCCAATTGGGAGCTTGGATGGAACGCCCACTCCCAATCAGAGTCTGCGTACATTTATAGCCATATGCATATAAGAGCCTGTACATAACTAAATGGGGAGATATGTGAATGAGACTTTGATTAGCATGAAATAATAACGCAAAATGTATTGTAAATCCCAATTGGCAGTCCAATAGGAGAAGCGACTCAAGTGAATCAATTGGAATGTCAGCTAAGCTGGTCAGATTAGATAATACTCAAATATAGCTGCTTAAGTAGCATTCCAATAAGAATTAAAACACTTGTTAAGATAAACATATAGACATATATTATATGCAGCTAATGGCACTCATTAAATCAAATCCCTGAGTCAACTAAGATAATGGCCACTTGTGTTGGCCAACACACACACACAAACACACACACAGAGATACAAAGGAAAAGGAAAGCGTAAAGGAAAAGCGCAGTAATTTTCCCACTGTTATATGTTATTAGGTCTATTTGATTAACCACACCCCGTTGTCCGTGATGTGGGAATATAAATATTATGTCTCAAGTTAACATTTCTATATGCCTGTGTGTGTGTGTTTGTGTTTGTGGAAGCAGTTAAACGCTTCTGGCTGCCAGCCACGCCTACAAAATCAAAATTAATATACCGCTGGGGCAGCAGCACTTGCGGGTGTCATACAAAACAAATAAAATAAATCAAATCGGAGAAGCGAATGAAAGGAAATCGCAATTCGAATGAACGAACGCATGTCTGTATGTGTGTGTGGGGGGGCTGGGGGTGCTTGCTGCGAACAAAAGGGGAGCAGCACTTGGCACCCAAAATTTATGCGCACAGCCGCGCCCACGCCCACTCGCCCACGCGCCCTGAGTTCCTGCTCTCTGCTCTGCGTGTTTGTCTGAGGATATATATACATATAGATTGGGTAAGGGGTTCGGGTTGAGGGGTGCTGATTTTAGGGGTTGTTACCAGCGCCAATAACTCATTTTCAAATGGAAATAACATCAAATAAAATTCGCGCTACTGTGTCGCCCAACATTTTCCGGCCTTGACGGCCATATGTGTCTGTGCCTGTGTGTGTGCGTGTGCGTGTGTGTGAGCGCCTGTGTGTGTGCCTGTATATTTGTGCCCGCTGCTGTTGACGCTGGTCGTGGTCCCGTGGTCTGGTGGTCGTGGCGTTCGGATCGTGTGGTCGTTTGACTGATGAAATATCGTGACAGGCAGTATAAAAGCTATTAAAGCCGAGCGTAGATGGCGCTACTTGAATTTGTCAAAATGTCTTTTTACGCGCTTTCCAACGCAGGCGGCGCGCACCAACAACAATAACAAAAGGGGCCCAAGCCCAGCTCACATATGCCTAACAACACACATACACACACACACTCACACACACACGCACTGAGAGTAAACGGGTGAAACTTTGATTGATGCCAATGTGTCACGCAGGCGCGCATGTGGCTAATGGGCGGTTACGTGGCTGCCCCCACCCCACCCCAACGCACCGCACCGCACCAGAGCTAGCCCCGCGCCCTAGTCGACCCAATCGTAGCTCGAACTCATGCATTGTCACATCGAAATGCCACAAGCTTTTCAGCCTTTGACAAGCGTTTGACAAATGTTTCGGTTTTCGGTTTTTGTTTAGCTACAAGTGAGTGAGTGTGTGTGTGTGTGTGTCCGTGTGTGTGTGCATGTGTGTTTGTTTGTAAGCTAATAGGTAATCGAAACTCAATTATTTGTTTGTCTTGTAGCTCGATATGACAGCGTCTTAGATGTGTAAACAGCGCTTGGCTTAGATTTATTTATGAACTGGCTGTTGGTATGTCCGAAATGTGCGGATCGGATCACACATCAAATGGTGTCCCGCTGCTGCAGCAGACGCGTCCACAAATAAACGCGCGCGCCACAAAGCATCTCGAATACATCAAAGTAACAAGCTCCAGCTGTGCACCACAGCCAACCACAGCGAAAACCACTGACCAAGCACGCCCAGAGAGCAGCAGCAGCGGCAGCAGCAGCGAGCAGGAGCGAGGGAGACAGAGCTAGCCAGCCAGGATACCGGCGCCCACTGTCGCACAAAATATGACATTGACTTAATAAAGAAATGAAATATCGCAGGCCAAGTGGAGCCCACTCGCCGTCGCAGAAGTCGCTGCAGAGGGGGGATTTAAGCCGAAGCTGGCGCTAGTTGCCATGCTGCGATTTCGCAAATTGTGGCACTTTCAGCTGCAATGCCCCCCGCCTGAGGTGGCTCTCGCCGCACTCCGCACTCCGCCCTCCCCAATCTCCACTCCACCGTCGGGTGTGACTGCGAGCGCAGTTGTACGAGCTGACCCATTGATCTTGTCGTGGCGTTTCATTATTTACATTTTCTCTAACTACGGCAGAGCAGTTAGTGAGCAGCAAAAGAATCTTAATTGGATTAGCTTCAGGTGAAGGTGAGATATGCTTATCAAGTGAGAAGGTCTCGTATACCAGAGCTTTTCTTTGTAGTGAAGTTTTCTATATGTATGTATATATTATATTTAAATAGTTTTAATGACCGCCTGCATATTTGTTTATTTTTTATTTCAACTTTTCATGCAGCATTTCATCTAATATATAGTAATGCAAAGAATATGCATATTCCGGTTTATGTATTCTTTTCTCTTGATCGATTTTTGCATGCCTAACACTTTATTGAATATGTTCATAGTAATCTTCATTAATTTGAACAATTAACTCACCCTGTGAAACTTTACAATTTCATCAGTTGACAGAAATCTAATTGGAAACGCTGAACCAATTAGAAGAACGGAACTCATTGATGAAGTGTGGCTGAAAAGCTCGAGGTTTATTCTCCGTAAAACCTAAGCTCTCTGCATGCATTTCTTTTCATTTGACAAGTCTTTATATAGAATTGCATTTAGATATACATTATAAAGTAAATATATAAATAATTAAATTAGATTTGTATTTGATTAAAAATAATATATCCATATATGTATATATATATATATTATATGTATTCATTGACCTATTTAATCCATCAATTTAACATAAGCTTAATGTAAAGCCTATTAACAATATTAGAGTATATACAGAAATATTATTGCTCTTCTCCCCTCATTCTCCCGCACTTAATCAAACCCAATAATTTGCTCTCTTATGCTTGCAGCGCCTTCTGCATGGCCAGCCAGCCTCGTTTTAACTAGTCGCAGACTCTAACTAACAGCAGCCTCTCTCTAACAGTTAATTAACGTACGTATATTCATTTCAGCTTAAGCACTTGTATTTACATGCATATTCACGCTTTATCTCCTCGTCGCAACATAAACTCCGAGCTACAGCAATTTTCTAGACTTGAACTAAATGATATAGGCACTGCGACTAAATTAGCTACTTATTAGATCTTATGCATTAGCAATTAGAGTAATTTGTATAAGAATACAGTTTTAAGTGGCTTAAAGCGTTGCTCTATGAATTACTATTGGCAACTATAACTGCTATTCAGCTCTTTGGCTAACTACACTCGATTAAGTTAAATTGTGAATAAGTCTGCACTATTCACAATAGACAAAGGCTTTTGGTTAATGCGCAATGATTTAACTGTGTTGCAGGTCAGCTGCTTGATTTAAAGCTGAAGTCTAGATGTCAACGTGCCTAGACTCCTTGCTCCCGCCTCCTTCGCTTGCTCCCCACCGCCCACCTCCTGCTTCAGTTGACTCAGCCATTGTTCGCTGCGCAGCTATTGTCTGATGTAAATGAAGCGAATTTTCGTATGAGTACCTGGCATAGTTGCTTCTCTCTGCAAATCAATTGAACTTCAAGTCTGCCTCTCTGTGTGTGTGTGTATGTGTGTGTGTGTGTGTGTGTGTGTGTGTGTGGTTGGGTTAAGTAGAGGATTTAAATTTCTGCCTAGCTCGTACGGTATTAACTTTTCACTCTAAGCCAGCAGAGCAGGCAGCGTGCAATAAATTACGTTAAAGACGCCAAACTCAGGCAAATTTGCATTTCCCCTTTTACCCATCAGAGAGGGGGAAAGAGACGGAGAGAGAGGGGTGAGAGAGGACGATAGCGTGAGTTAGAGTGCGGCACACGCATCATCATAATTAATAAGAGACAATTTGACAATGGCCCTGTTAGCGATATCATTTTCAACTGCACAAACTGTGCAGCCAAATGAACAGCAGCAGGAGCAGGAGCAGCAGCAGTGGCAGTGGCAGGACCCGGTCCAAACCGGGTCCTGGTCCACCCTCTTTTGCCATTTTGCGCCAAATTAAATTCAACCTCAATTGAGGGGTTAATTTCTATCACCACGCAAACAAAAACAAAAACAGCGAGAGCACAAGCAACCTCGAGGGGTGGCTGCGGATGCGGCAAATGGGCGTGGGTGTGAGTGGTGTGGATGTCCGGGCAGCCGGGGCAGGCGGGGCAGGCGGGCAGCAGGGGTATCGCACCATTATCTGCATCGAGTTTCACATAGAGAAAATCATTACGCCATTCGCACCATGAGACGTATTCAATTTGAGTGTCGTTGAGCTCTTTATTACGTTAGTGTGAAAGTCGCGTGCGCCCGAAAAAACCCCGGCAACAATGCCGACCAGACCCGGGGCGGCCCGCAAGCACTGCTCCTGGGCTTGGGCATGGGTCTGGGCTTGGGTCTGGGTCTGGGTCTCGGTCTATGCCGGCTCTTGCATTCATTCACGGTGCGTAAGTCACAGCAGCAACAACAGCGAAGGGCGTTTGCCGTAGGAAGTGGAAGTAAATTGAAAGCATGCTGCCGGGCGGGCAAACCGAAAACGTTCGCAACCCTTCAACTGGCTGAGGAGAGCCTGCCCCAGTGGCAGTAGTAGGAATAGCAGCAGCAGGAGCAGCAGCAGCAGCAGCAGCAGTAGCTGTGGCATCGGTAACTCTGAAATCCATTAGCAGGCAGCGTGCGGCGATGGCCAGCGGCATGAGGCTTTTATGCGCAACGCGTACTGCTTTCGTTTTCGGTTAACCATGAGGCATGCCCCCGCTGTCTCTGTGCCATGAGTACTCAATCTCGACGAGACTCATAAACATATGCGCCTCACGTCGTTTGGCGTAAATCTAATGCCAGCCAGCCAGCCAGCCAGCCAGCCAGTCAGCCAGGCTAGCTAGACGACACCCCCCTGCGGGGGTAGACGGCCAGAGCGCCTTTGCTTCTTTGATGAGGTTAGTGACTTTACCGAATTAACTCCCACTCGCCGTTCGCCGTTCGCCGTTCACCGGAGTAGCCCGCCCACTACGCCCCATTTGGCCGGGGCGTTGCCGAACCGGAAACCAATGCATTTTGTTGGTCCAAAACAAGGGGTGCCACGCTTTAACGCCTCAAAAGATCTCTGGGGACACTTTAGAAACACAATGCGGCATTTAAATGAACACATGAAACCTTAGAGGTTCGCTCTACCGAAATACCCACTCTAAAATTTAGACACACACACACACATACTCCAACACATATGACGAGTAGCTAATTATGTTTATTTGGGCTGCGAGGCAGTTCCAAAAGGCAAACAGGAATTTTGCATAATATTAAAAATTTGTTAATTGAGCTTTTCACTTATCTAAAATTATTCGGGTGAGTGATAAGACTTGAATATGTTATAGACTGAAAGTCAACTGAAATTAAAGCATGAAAAGTGGGAAGATAGGTCAAAGTCTGTTTGGCTTTAAATGAAAAATGTGAGCAAGAAAAATCTGAAAATATTTGTAGGGATTTTGAAAATTTTTTTTAAAAAAGGCTATAT
Source organism: Drosophila mojavensis (assembly GCF_018153725.1). NCBI lineage: Eukaryota > Metazoa > Arthropoda > Insecta > Diptera > Drosophilidae > Drosophila > Drosophila mojavensis. Next base: position 9,387,784 of record NW_025318899.1, on the reverse strand, counting down.
ACTTTTAACGGCTTGAGGAATTCTAAGCGTGAAATATATATGTAAAGGGGGTGCTTAAATTTTCCTCCTAACAATTTGCAAGCTACATTTCATATTTTAATCAAATTTTATAAAATTCCCATTTGGGTTAGAGTATTTCTCAGTCGGATACGGCTCAAACTATGTTTAATTGATTGATATGCTTGCTTAAAGAACAAAGCTGGCTTATGCCGTACTTATGTTTATCTGACATTTGAAATCCGCAATCTGAAATCCGGAATTCGAAATACGAAATAAGAAATCCGAAAACCGAAATCCGAAATCCCAGTAGTGCAGCGCGTACAATCGAAAAGTTGTTGACATATCGAATCTATGCGCCATAAATTTTATTTATTTATGTGTGGAACATGGCTTGTGCTCCCGTTTGGGTTGTGCCGCGCGAAAATCGGCCATGAATATCAATGGGGGATTGTTTCACGATGCGGCGACGCCGGCACGCGCCCAACGTCCAACCTCGATGATGCGACTAAGTGCTCCTGGCCCTCAGCTGTTCATGGCGCAAGGCCAAGTCTATATATATCAGAGTCTCTGTATGTATGTGAGTGTGTGTGTGTGTGTGTGCCTGTGTATTTGTGTGTATTGCTGCTATTGATATTGTTTTTATCAACATCAACGTGTGCAAAGCTCCGGCTCCGGCTCCGGCGTCGAGTCCGGGTCCACTTGTGCCCCTGATGAGATTTTAATTTTATTTTATTTGGGATTTTGTTTAGCTGTTGCCGACACTCGAACTCAATCTGAGTGCCTGCTGGACTGGGGGAAGTAAATCAGCACACTTTCAATATTGGCCGTATCGAACAAGGAGCAAGACGCTGCCGGACTTTGCTTTGGGGTTGTTTCAACTACTTTTCTATCGAGTCACTTTAGATTGCCCCGGGCTGATCCTGATGGACTTATGCCCGAGGCTTACACACACAGGGATTCCTCTGCGCTCACACATATGTATGTGCGTGTTTCTGGCGGCTTACACTTGTCCCGGGCGGGAGCAGACCGAGAGGAACAGAGTGAGCAAAAGCAAAAAAAAACGATGATTGCTCTTCCTGTTCCTATTCCTGTTCCTGTTGAGTGCTGATTGCTTCGGCATATGAGATAAATGAGAGCATCTGTGCGCCGGCCGAGCTGAAGTGCCCGGCATCTTTTCGTATTAAATTCATGAAAGTTAAGTGCTTTGTAATTGATGTTATAAAATATTTATGACAGCCCCAGCTACAGCTACAGTCACAGTCTCAGCCTCTGTCTCTGTCTCTATCTCAGGTATCTCCGTGTTACCTGCGGGTCATGAGAATGCCAACAGACGGACTGATGGCCAAAAAATTAACTTTGTCTCTAATTGACATTAATTATTTAAAAGGATTTCATGCGCTCCATTTGAAGTAAAGTGTTTGCCCAGCCACAACGAACTCGAATTGTCGCCAGCATAATTGACAGAGTTAGGAAAAGTTGTGAGCCTGTTGGGCCATTAAATAAAATTCTAAGCACTGACACCTCTGCCAGGTGTTAGCCAATCAAGTCAGCCACGTATTCTCAGTGATAAATCACAGACTCGATATGCCAAGGGGTAGCATGTGGTCAGAGATAAAAGACAGAGACAATAGTCGTACTCGAACTCGATAATGATGCTGTAGTTCACTCATTGTCTGCCAATATGCTCGAGACTCGATTGGCCTTGGCCTTGGCAGCAGGCAGGTCTTTGATGATACTCTATGGATGATGAATTATATTTGACATCTATGTGCTGTCGCTCACACTTGAACCTTTGCCCAACCAACTATGACCGGGCGCACACATTTGGCTAGAGTCGTACTTGGATATGTTTATTTTACTGTCAAAACATTAAAGCAAACTCGGTGTAGCACCGGCCACCACCGGAGGGTTGTTTGCCAACGAAAAAGGGGGCGACAGCGGCTCACTTTGATAGGTTTCCACTTACGTGAGGGTGGAAGCGTTGGCGTCACGTGGCGCTCGTCTGCCACGTACCACGTACCACGTCCAGACGCAGCCTCTTTGGTTTGTGTGGGCAAACATATTTGCATATGTTGGCGGCATATTTTAACAAATCCTGCTGGATTTCCTGCTCAACAGACACTAGATACACACACTTCCAGCTACACACACAGAGAGAGAGAGAGAGAGAGATAGAGGGACAGAGAGTCACATGCCTTTTTGACAACTCATAACAATCACTCATCATAAACAATGCGTCTATCCGACGTCCCGTTCGTCCGCCCATCAAGCCAGCAGCTCGACACACTGAAGGGACACTGGCAAAGCTCGAGCACCGATGCATGTCTAGAGAGACACATGGACAGCGATAGCTAGAGATGGTCTGTAATAATGATTGGGAAAACCTCAAGTAGCCAAAGTGTTTAGTATAATTGGTGGCTCTTACAGATTGGCAGCCTTTTGGCCAGTGCGAATCCCTCGCTTAATGATTTAATCTACTGCAAATTAGTTATCGGCGTTGCCTTTGGCCATTCATTTGTCCGCTGTGCGCATTCTTTGGTTGCCTGCCTGGGCATCTTGAGGTCAATTAAAACAATCCGCAAAATAATTGCCAAGAAATTTATTCGCTTCATTAACTTGTTAAAGGACGTGGGACATGAAAGTTAAGCGCAAAGTCAGCCGCATGAAGTCAGCTAGAAAATTAAGTGAAATAATTAAATCTCAATCGGAATCTATTAGATTGGCATTCGGGATGCACAACCCTTGTCAGTGTGAGGGCCACAGATAAGTTGTGTGCAGGGGGAGGGACTTGGAAGACAAATAAATTTCGAAGGCCATCAGCTAATCTCATAGCGACGTCTCAGCAAGGGGTTAACGACGCTGCCATTTGCGCTGGGGTTGAAAATTTTAACATTTCGCCAGTGTTTGGCAAATGCAACAATCGCTAGGAAGGCGGCAGTGGGTGTGGTTGTGGGTGCGGGTGTGGTTGTGATTGTGGAGCATACACACCCTTCTTCACCACATACAGTCTGGCATGGTCATTTATCACCCACGCAGCATCTTTCATAATCAGGCCAACAGCAGTAGGCAAAATGCAAATGACTCAGCCTGCAGACTGCAGCCAGCAGCCAGCAGCCAAAAGGCAGCAGCAGGCTGCAGCCAGGGCACAAAGGACCAGCCGCGGCTTTTAATTTACAACATCCTACGGGCCAACAACAACACAAGCTCAATTTGAATATAGCGCCCAGCCCACAGACAAAGACAGCGAGAGACACTAAGTGAGAGAGTGGGAGAGGGAGAGAGGTAGATGGGCGGACAGCCCCGGCTGGGCTCTTTACTTATAGTGCCACAGTGCCAGACAAAAGGTCGGCACGGCACGGCACGGCACGGATCGGCTTGGCTCGGCTCGGCACATACACGTCCACGTCCACATTCCGACCGACTTAATTAATTTATGCACTCATGGTTGGTCCCACTGAAATGCATCGGAGTCGGGGCCGGGCTGTTTTATTCGGACTTTAGCTGGACATCATTTCTTTGCTCTTCTTGAAAACCCGCCTAATTTCAAAATTAATGAGCGGAATCTTGATGGGCCGATGGAAGCGATAAGCCTCATGATTTTGACTGTCACACACACACATGCAAAGAGAGAGAGACCAACACACACACACACACAGTCAGGCAGACCGTCTGTTGGCTAAGTGCGGCGTTCTCGTACCGCTGAGCTCTTTGAGCATGGCCAGAGCCGAAGTAAATCACGTGTTTATTGGCACTTCACTTACGACACCGTCACCAAAGCAACCAAAAAACAAAAACAAAACAAAAATGGCACCGCTCTGTTGAGGCTGTAGAGGCTGCAGAGGCTGTAGAGGACAGTCGATCGGGATCGGGGCATGAAAACGGGGAAACGTCATTAATTAGCCGGTTTTTTGAAGTGTGGGGAACGGATGGCAGTCGACGTGTTTATTTGGTTCTCCACTCCGTCCCGTCCAACTGCCATCGCATATGTATTCGGGGGAGCTTCATTTACGAGCTCTTTTTAGTGTGTGCCTCTACTTCTGCCCCTACCTCTGCCTCTGCCTCTGCTTTTGGCTTTGTTGCCGCGCCAGCCACAGCCGCGTCCCACATATAGTTGACAGCAGTATAAATATCAGTGACAAGCGAACAAACATACAACAGCGTGTTCATTTACTCTCTTAAGTACTGTCAAAATATATTTACAAATTGTCGGACAGGACAATTTGTCTGAATGAAATGTATACTCTATACAGGAAAAAAATAAATTTTATATATATTTATCAAATTAATTTTAATAACTCGAATTTTAATTATAATTTATGCCAGCTCAAGCTTCACAGCTGATTGGCTTTCCCAACACAGTCTGTCTAATATTTCGTGCCACCAGTGTAGCGAAGCTATTCTCGTTCATTTATTTCGGTTTGACCGGAAACTTCTTATCTGCTGGCTAATCTTATTGATGTCTCTCAGATCTGTTGAGACCCAAATGACGATGTGGGTTTCAATGCTGACCTCAAGACAAACGTAAATTTGTATATCGCATCCATTTGATTCATTCATTGGCATTCCATTTGGGCCCAGAACCTCGGCTTCGTAAAAGCCAGCCAGCAGACAAACAGTCTGCCTCTACAGCCTGTTGCACACTTGGCTCTGTTTTCCCTTATTTCTTTTATTCATGCCAATATTAAATATACAAATTTAATGTAAGTTGAGCTGTGTTAACTGCAGATCGTTGAATGTTTATGCTCTAACAATAATTGAATGATTTTTTTTATTGTTTTTTTAGTGGCTTTAACTATCTTTGATGCGGATTCGGAGGCTGCTTAACTGGTTTGCTATTATACGCTGATTATTATATTCTTGTTGCATAATTTGCTAACATTTTTTATGATTTTCAGATTTGGGTTCTGGCTGCGACATGGATGAAAACTATCGAAATCTGGCTCTAACCGTATATGTTCATATCTGAAAATGGAGCTAACGCAATAATAGTTTTAATTATATACTCAAATCTGCTGCATAAAAATGTAATAAAGGCTTCTTAAATATTGTATACTCATAAAAGAAATTGTTGATATAAAGAGTGCTTATTCTATGCAAATATTTTTAGTAGAAGCTAAAGAACAGCCAATTGGCTTTTAAGCACTTCTACTTAAGCCTAGCATAAGATCACATCATGAAATAAATAAGTCGGTGTATTTTCAGTTTATTTAATACAAAATCAAGCAAAAATAAAATTGAAGAGGCAAATTTTTGATTACAAGAAGCTAAATTATGTAGATTAAATTACTTTGTATAAATTTTACCCCCGACCTAAGTATGTGTCCCAAAATAGTATAATACAAATAAATAAAATCTAGAAAATAGGTATTGGCAATTATGTTGCACAAATGTTGCCTAATTCACTTAATGATTATTGGATACTCATGATTGATAAAACATGTTGCATGGCACGCATAAACAATGTATGGAAAATTAAAAAAAAAAGGAACTTTTAAATAATGTGTATATATATTTAATTATATATGTATAGTATAATGAAATTGATATAGGTGTAAAGTTTTATTCGATTGTCATGAGTACTTGATTGTGAAAACATCAATTCAATACAAGTTATTTCCTTCTTTCTTAAAGCAAACTACAATTGCTACAAAGATTCAAATTTGCATTTAACAGCAGATTTTTAAGTAATTAAGTGCTCAATAGCACATATAGAACTCAATTATATTTCGATGCTTTATTAATATTTCAGCTGAGCTAAGAATTAGTTTCTATTGGGTCTATACATTTTTAAATACTATATAAAGCTGCTAATTATAATTTACAAATCACATATCAAGCTCTTGATTGAACATCAAAGATTATTATAATATTTGAGCTGCCATATTTATCAGCTTAAGTAATATTATTAAAAATCGATTTCAAGCTTAAATTAAATATATATATATTTATTATTGCGTATTCAAGAGGATCACTGAATGTTAATATTTGAACTGCCTAAAAGTATGCAATCATTTTTCCAATCAACAAAACGTAGCATACTTTTGTATATGTCCAATTGGCTTCCATTAAGATCGAAATCCATTTGGAACAATTGTAGAAAAGTGCTGAAGGTAGAGTTGTTTATAAAACGATTTATGTAAATATATAAATTAGGTAAATTAAAAACTACAAAAAAACAAAGCAAATTTGCTATAGAAACCGGTCATTCCCTTGTCTAATGGATCGCAGATAAAATAAAAAATAAATTAGTTGTATAATATATATATATTTTTAAATATTTGGTATATAGAATCGATTGAAATGCTTAAATAAGATCTGAAATTATTTAAAAAAAAAAAAAGAAGCAAAATAATTCTAAAAAAAAAAGAAAATTTAATGCAGATACCAATTAAAATCCCTGATAGAACCTACAAAAATTTGTGTTAAATGTATAATATAGAAAAAATATTTGGAATGCATGACTGTATCTATCTCAAAGCACTTAGATAGAGACATAGAATGCTAACCAAAAAGATATTCTCATACAAACTAGAGCTAGAACAGGAGAGTGACAATGCCACCCCAAATGGCTGAAGCGTTAATTGTCGGAGGGAATTAATAAACTATTGTTATCTGTTTACGGCCTGGATGTGGGTAATATCGGTCACATCCTCATCTGCCAGACAAAATAGATCTCTATACGCAGCCAAACAGATATATACATTGTGGCAGTTGGCAAATCGAGCAACATAAATCATGCCAAACAGTTTTGCTTGCTGGGCATAGAAAGTCAAACAAAATACGATCACTTAAATGTATTCAGGCATTTATTTATGTCAAAACATGGTACATTAAGCCGCTGGCAACCCTCCGGCAGAGCAGGATCAGGTATAGCCGAAGGGTCAGTCGTATAACTCAATTAAAGACGACTCTGCCCTCACGCACACCGTCGCAGCGGGGTGTCGGCGCATTAGCCACTTCTTCTACAACCTCGTCTGCGTCCGCGTCTGCGTCTGCGTCTTCGTCTTCGTCTTGGTTCTCTGATTTGAGCAGTTGCTCAATGGACAGTCTAGATTGTCTCAAACAATACTGTTGCTGCTGCGAGGATCACAACGGGGTCGTTGTGGTTTAGGATGCTGGCGACGCAGTCGAGACGCCACAAATATCAAATGAAACTCGAACTGGCCATTCTGAATGAATGCCTCCTAACAGCCAGCTCTCTCATTGTTGGCCCCGTCGCTAGCTGCTGGGGTACAGCTGCTGCGGCTGCTGCGGCTGCTGCGGCTGCTGCTGCCGCTGTGTGGCCCGCCTGCGCAATTGATGGCAAATGCTGGCCACGACCGACCTCCAAGGGCAAGCGCAGAAAACATGATTTTTGTGTAACGAGAACATTGTTCTCGCAATCTCTCTACCCTGGCCACACTGCAATTGGCGTCGTTGGCGATCGCCGCAGCTCCTGGGCAGCCTAGCAGCCGGGCACTCGGGCAGCGGGCACTTTTAGCAACTACACGATTGTTACAGCCGGATCGTGCAAGAATACAGCGACGGTCTGACAGGTGGCGCCGGCGCCAATTTAAATATGAGAACAACGAATGATTATCCAGCGATCAGGCCTAAAAAGAAGTACGACAAGACAATACTCAAAAGATCATCTCAAACTTCAAAAGTTGAATGAACAATGAAATCTTTGCACTAATAATGTGAAATAGATAGATCGATATATGTACATAGATAAAAAAAAGACTTCAAAGTATTTTTATGTTGTTAATTCACAAAAAAATATTAAAATTAAAAAAATACGTTATGGTCACTCGATATTTCCATAATTTTCTTTTTTATTAACAGTATATGGAAGAGTATGATAATTTTCTTTTATGAGTATATTTTTTGTTCTTCTATTTTATTTACTATTCGTTTGTGTTTTGTTTCTTGAGACTTCCATATATAAAAATATTCTTATAAATGTGGCTTGATTCATAATTGAATTGAGCATAGCAGTTCGATTTCCAATTCAACTAATACAATATTGTATTGCTATATATTCCGTATAAAATATATTCTACGCACTATATTCAGTTTAAAATATATATATACAATTATATACACAATTTAATCCCTTTGCATTGAGCTAAAAACAAATGTAATTTCTTAATCTATTTTATTCGCTCTAACGAATCGATAAATTCGCATAGATAAGCGAACATAGGCATAAACGTGGCTATATTAAGCAGCTTCGTTGCGGATCATGCATATATATACATACAAATATACATATAAATATCTCCTTGTGAATACAGCGATATAAATATGTAAGCTGGAACACGTGATGTTATTTATGTGCCCCAAGCGCTGAGTCCACGTTGCAACCCCTCATAGAAATCAATGCCAAAAGGCAAAAATGTTTCACGAAATTCAATTAAGGGTAGAGAAATGTTAAGATTAAGCCTTCCAGAAATATCGAAACGTGGCCTCCCTTGTGCCACTGACTTGAAGAGCTTAAATACAAACACTTGAGCCTTGAAATGAAATATGTATGTTTGTATGGGCATAAAAATGTTGCTGATAATTATCAAGTAATTACGATAGCTTGAGTACACTTTATTGAAATAATTGAGCCTCAAATGAAAGATATATATGGAATCGAGACTGATTCCCTGAGCTATATGTTACAAGAATCAATAGAGAAAAAAAACTCTTAATTTAAAAGTCCTGTGCTGTTATTTACTGACAAGTTCTATTCTATTCTAAACAATTTAGGACTTTAGGCATCTTATTATATTACAATTATTTCATAAGCTTTTTTTGAAATATTTCTAAGCCTCGATTGATTTATTAATGAGCACTGAATATTATTAAAAATACATTTATTACAGTGGTTCAATGCAAGTTTTAGAATGCTACAGACTAGGACACTCATGGTTGTTTATATTATGTACATAGCTCAAGTTGATAGCAATAAAATTTTATATTAGAAAATGGGCTAAATATGAATATACACAAATAGAGTATTCCCATCCATACAGTACTTCACATTATTTAGTTACATAATTAAAAATGGAAAACTACTTAACAGTTTTTTATATATGTTAAATGTTGATGTACAAGTGAACAACCAGAATACCCTGTATTTATTATAACATAAATTTGGGTATTTTGGACTTTCTCTGATTTTGACCACGAATAGCTGCATCATGAATAATCGGTGAACATTTTTACCATAGAACTGTTATTCTATAGCCATATAAATGCTCCTTAAGCATATATAATCATTATATATATTTATAAGAATATTCTTAAAGATCCACATACAAACACAGTAGACTTAACTTAGTAGCTCAAGGATATCGTTCAGTTCCCATACATCATGTGCAATCATGAATGAAGGACTCCTTTGGCTGATACAGGGTATCTCTTAGTTCTCAGGCACCGTTACATGTGCTGTGCCACTTTTTATCTATTTTATGAGCAGCAGTGAGGGCATTAAAAATTCAAGTTGAGCTCGACTGTGTCCCGAAATTTGACTGCCTGATGAATGAAGAAGGTCGCTCGCTCTCACTCCCGAAAAATGTCCCCTCGAAGGAAGGGCAATTCGATCTAGGCGACGCTGGCGCCAGGCGCTGGTCCAGCCGCAGCCTTATCAATGATGCAGCGAGTCCTTTTCTAGTTTTATCTGCGTCTCACTATGTCACTGACGCGACGACACTTGTGAATGGACAACGGGCAGGACAATAGCGCCGCTGTGGGTCACTCACTCTCCGCGCTCTCGGCCTGGCTGGCACCAGTTGCCAACTGGGCAGATCTCATTTTAATTGCACGGCCTGATCGATCACACGCAGTGTGCCAGGTCGATCTGTGTGTGTGTGTGTGTGTGTGAGTATCTGTTACAACAGAGCAATGAACATAATGTTGTACAAGTATCTTTAAGATGCATGCGATATATGCATTGAACTCAACTACCTGTCCCTGCTGGCCTGCCTACCTGTCCGCCGTCTGTCTGAGCCTAGTTAATCTGTCCCGCTTTCGATAACGTTTTAGTGCTCAATTTTTAACTCTACGCCCCTTTTGTGGTTTTGCTCTTTACAACTGTTTATGCCTTTTATGATACGTCTCGACCAGGCCAAGGAACAAGAATCAGACCTCGACTTCGACTTCAACCTGGCCAACGACTTTGTCCTGCCGACAATCAGCACACGAGTGCCCCGATCCAGCGTTGTCCACTTGTCAATCGGAAAGTCGTTCGGATTGTAATTTAATATGCTAGCCGTGTATTCATATTGGCTCGGTTCGTTGTTTCTCTTATTTAATCTGGGCAGCTGGATGGCGGCTATTGGCGTTCGGCTCCTTCACACTTTTGGTGCCCCTTGACCATGTTGGCCATGTCCATGTCCAGATAGATGCTTACATAGGCCCATTAGGGCCGCTGCGGTCGCTGGCTTTCCGCTTTAGGCAGTCGGCAGTCGGCATTCGGTGTTCGGTGTTTGGTTTTTGGTTTCCTGCAAATGTGCCTCGCTCATTTAAATATTTTATCATTGATGCGCCGAGTAGACACTAAAGAGAATTTTATATCTTTTCAGTTCGCTACGTTTTTATCACTCGAATGAACAAAAACATTTGTTACCAATCAGAGTTCTTAATTTTACGGCCTGTCTTTCGGCTCACAAAAGTGCCGCTGCGACAAAAGTGGACCCAACTTCCCAATCCACCTCCAGTCCAGCCTCACTCTCATTCTCACTCTCTCTCTCCCTCTCTCTTTCTCACTCGCACTGGATCTTTTGTCGGCTTTGTCGCAGAAATTAGTCGTGTATTCCTTTAAAGCTTGTATGTATTCAATGGCAGTATCTTAATTGGCTTTGATGCTGCGATGGCCTTTCATAAATTTCAATCCATTCACATGCGACTCTTTGCATCTGTGTGCGACTGTATGTGTGTGTGTGTGTCTGGGTGTGTGTGCGTTGTTTACATTAGCTGGTAAAAGCATTAATGAGTATTCCTCTCTGAAAATAAATGACGTGAAGTGTATGAAAATGAATTGTTGAAATGAAATGTTAATATGTACATATACATCACTTTATGATCGCGATGACAGCCAGCGATAGCCAGCGCACAGACATCATTTATAATGGCCAACATCCAATTTGCCTTAAGTATGAATGGCCTTATGAATCACTAATCAAACATTTGGATTTCTTTCTGATTAGCTAACTAGCAATAAAACACGATGAAGAAGCGCTAAGCAGAAGCCGAACTGCTTAATGACAGCTCAATATTGTGTGATTGATTGCAAGAAGCGACATCCGGTGGAATAAAGTTTATAAATGGATATATATATGTATATATAAATGGATATATATATGGATATATATATGTATATATATATATGGATATATATATGTATATATAATGGATATATATATGGATATATATATGTATATATATGTATATATAAATGGGTATTTAAATATTCACCTAAGTTGCTTTAGATATATATCTCTCACATATTCCCTCATGTACTTGTCCAATAATACGTGTATGATCTGCAAATTGCATTGATTAGTATAACCATTCTATGCGATTCTCATAAATTCATATAAAACTCTACATAATTCCAAGGATTGCTCTCTCTCACTCTCTCTCTCCCTCTCTCTCTCTCTCTCTCTCTGCCAGTTGACTACATAATTATAAAATCAATTTATATCAAGCCATAAAAAATGCTTTCTATGCGATTCTCATATCTACAAGTGAGCTATAAAGATCGTGCACATATGTGGGTAGGATTTCCGTGGATATAGTTCACGTCATAGCCCGACATCATATCATATCATATCCACATCATATCATATTTTTATCATCAGAGCTTAAGCAACATTCAGGTACTCGAACTTACTTGAGTAACTTCTAACTACCCCCGAGTATTCAATTGACATACAGGAAGATAACTCAGTCAAGACAATGGACTTTGCAAATAAATGACAAATTATGGACGATAAATTCTCAAGAGTTAAACTGGACAGACGTCAGACGTTCAGACGTTCAGATCAGGCCAAATGTTATAAGCGAGAAACTGGAGCAGTTGCTTCTTTTAAAAATTATGTTAAACTAGCGGAAGGAGCGAAGCACAAATTTATGCACTCGTCCACGCAGGGTGCAAAGGCATAATTTATGAGTGCGTTCCACAGTTTCGATCTATCTCGCTCTCTCTCTCTCTCTCACTCTCTCGATATATATGTATATATAAGTGCTGGCGGATATACAAGCGAATGGACATGGTCGTAATGCTAAATGACTAATAGGAGGGGGAAACTGAGGCTGAAGATGAGGGCAGCCAGAGGAGAGGGCGAGAGTGAGAGGGAGAGGGAAATAGCGTGTACCGCAATAATGAAACAAGGCATATTGGAAAAATTTCACGGCCATTTGGCCGCTGGCTAAACCGAGTCGAAGTCACTCCATGTCACCGGCCACTGGTCAGGGTCTAATTTATAGAGCGATTCGGTGGGTGTTTTGTTTATTTATTCACGAGTCTCTACTGTGAGATTCAATTTATGCAGGCTGCGCGGTTGACACGAGGGGGCGACGCGAGAGGGCGAGAGGGCGAGACACGGTCAGGTAAATTGAAAAATGGACATTTGTTGTTACAGATCCATTGACTCATTTACCAGAGCAAGAGCAACAACATTTGTTGTGTCCCAGCTCTTAAAACAGGAATAGGAACAAACACAGAAACAGAAACAGGAACAGGAACGGGAGTTGGGGTGGGGGGGGCAAGGGCACGACTTTGGCTTTTCAGCTTAGATAAGCCGGCTGCTGCTGCTTCTGCTGCTGTTGCTGCTATCGTATCTCTACTGTAGCAGACACAGGGCACAGTTGGGCTCGAGGGTTGTTTGGCTGCTGGTTTGACATGCAGATGTGACGAGCGCGGATTTGTTTCGTGTAGTGAATGTTTTTTTTTCTCTCTCTCGCTTTGACAAGGACAACTTGATTTTTTTCTATTTTGGATTTTTGAGCGATGCGGCTTTTTGGGGCGTAATGGAAATCCTTTTTAAGCTTGAGCGACGACAACAACAAAAACGAGGAGAAAAAGTGTTCGCGAGTGCATTTGACACTTTGTACTTGATGGATTATGCTTAATTATTGATTAAATGGGCTTGTACTTGTCAGCCCAAATGCAAAATCCATTACCTATTTTGAATATGCCCGGCCAGAAATTAGATTTACATTTTTTGCGATCAGCCAGAGAAGAGGAAGAATTTATAATTTGACACACGCTGGGCGCGCACTTTTGATGGATGCAGAGGCTGAGGCGGAGGCCAAATACAAAGTCCAAAAGGCTGAGAATTTACGTCAATGTCAATCGCTGCTATCGATGCGAAGCGCCGCTCTCCCTCTCCCTCTCTCTTTCCCTCTACCCGCTTTGAGACATGCATATCAATAGGTGCATGCGTGTGTGTGTGTGTGTGTGTACAGAATCTGGTGCCTGGTCACGCAGAAGAAGAAGAAGACGACGACGAAGTCGAAGATGTGGACGATGTAGAAGAGGAAGACTGAGAGCCGGCGTTGTCGATTGAAGCGATAACGCGAAGCCTTTCAGTAGATGCCGCGTCGTTATTTTTCGGTTGTCGCTTCATCTGCTCTGATTAATTCTCTGTGATGAATGCCGCAGCCACTTGCTACGCTGCCTCCGGACTGGACTGGGCCAAGCCAAGAGAAGAGCCATTGCCAGAGCCATTGCGAGAAGCAGCGAAGCTTTGATTTATCGACATTCCGATGAATGTGCCGCCATTTTAGAGGCGAGGCTCACGTAGGTAGGTGCAGGCTATGGCTGCAGCATGCGTAGCTTTTCCGAGTTGGAAAAGCTTTCGTCCACTGCTGAGCTTTCACAGAGTGCAGGCCAACGATAGCTGGGCGAATAGTTCCCAAGCGAAAGCTGAACTCGAACTCGACGTCGACGTCGAGTGTGAAGGTTGCACACTGTGTGGTACATTTTCCACACAGTTTTCCCGCTTTTAAAATCCAGTCGGGCATTGGCGAGAAAAACCTAGTCACAAATTTCCCACTATTTCCCCACTATTTCGTGCTCAGCTCTCGTGCAGCCACAAGCACCGCCCGTTAAAAAATGGCTGCGCATTTATCTGCAGACCTCTCGCCGTTGGAGTGAAGCGTGCCGCTATACGAATGTAACCCTCGTGCGCTCTCGCTGTCTCGCTCACACACTTCCCCTCAACAGCAGCCACGCCAGCCGCGTTTATCGCGCCACTCTTTTTTCCTTTACTTTCCTTCCTTTTCTTTTCGATTTTCCTTTTCTCGTGCCACAATAATAAGCAATACAAAACTTTAATCGACGCTTTACAATTCTAATGTGCCCGTGCATAATCCCAGCCCCCCAAAAGTGTATTTAAATCAATGTACAACAAAGAAGTACAAACAAATCTCATTGTTGAGTCGCGCACAAATTAGACGAAATGCGTGAAAAACTCACTGAATATGCAATATATGCTATATGTATGTCTACCTAGATGGCAATCGGAATAACTAAGAGATAGGTTTGTATAAAGAAAGACTTTCTATATACAATTATTTAATGGGATTGCGGAAAAATATCTATTTTGTGAATGCAATGAATAGTTTGGTATATATAGCAAAAAACTTATATTTGATTCCTTTTTTGGGTATACGCTGAAGGATATAAGAAAAGACATAATAGAAAAGGTATTTTAGTAGCAAGATATTTATATACAAGAAATTATGTATATGAATCGAATGGGGTAGGTGTGCATAAAATAAATTCTTGGCAATATACATATAGAAAAAACAAGGGAATGCATAGATGTTGTTATATAAAATTAAGATTAAACATATAGATAGGTTTATAAAGTGTGATGAAGCATATCTATCAGTATGTTTATGAAGATACAAAGTAGATAATGCATTCCGTGTGAACAGAAAAAACTTGTTTTATTGCATTCATGCAAGATTGTATTTATACAACTGTCTAGATATTCTAGATACTTTACATGCTCCATTCTAGATACTAGATTGCCTACGCTAGTATACAAAGTAGTATATCATTATATGAAGTATTCGAATATTCATAAAGTAGTTAGTGAAGAATAGAAAAAACGTAGAAAACTCTTTAAAGCCATATTATACATAACAAACATATATGACTAAATAAAAGTCAGATATTTTAACTCTGCTCCCTTATTTTAGCAAACCATATCTATATTTAAGAGTGCTATAATAAATTGTTTCAATTCGACATAAAATCATATCAATCTTTATATAGCTGCGACTATTATTTATTCTAACAGCATATGTATGTATGTATGTTGCTTCACAAAAAAATAAAATTGATAATAAATGCTTCCTTTTATATTGTATTTTTATGATTTGATGTACGTTTGCGGAATTTTTAAGATGTGGATATTTATGGGGTTTCTTTTGTATTTTAGCATCGATAAAAACTTTGAAAAAAAGCAATAAAATATATTAGAATATAAAATTAGAATAACTGTTATCTATACTATATGGGAAGATATAGTTCGGCTAAGCTGCATTTTTTATAAGTAGCTTTCTATGCTCATATTCCATCCTCCATGCTTATCATATTTTTTTTTTTTTTTCGGTTTTAATAATTTAATAATTTTGCCAGAAATTTTTTCAAATTTTGAAATTTTTTTCTTGAATAACTCATAAACTCATATTTGTTGATTGACAGACGCAATTATCTGATTTGTCACGGCGCTCCGAGTTCCTTTGTAGCCTGGTGACAGATGCCAATGAAGGCAAGGCGTTTTCACGAAAACCTAATCTTTAGATAACAAAGAGCGCATTAGCTAATCAACCCTGGAAAATGTTCCAACTGCTTAATCAATAAATGTTGACTTTATTGAGAGTTTTTTTTTAAGAATTATATGACAAATATTTTGATATGACATTATTATCTATCTTATTTTTAGGAACATTTTAATACAAAATATTTACATATCCATATTCATCTCATCATACATTTTCATCACATTTATTATCTCATCTGCAGTACTACCAGGAATAAAGTCTACAAAATAACTTTTAGCTTCATCAGTCCTTCAATACTTGAACAGCTATCCAATAGCTTTTACTCACACCATATCTCTATATTTAGACAGATATTTAGTCTATTTAGTATACAAATAATTATTCGGACCACAATCCACAACATAATAACCGAAACTGAAGCCGACACATAACCCGTAACCGAAACCTGAAAACGTGTCGCCAAATTTCATGTTTGTGTTGCAGAAAACAATGTCAGATCTCAACTATTTGGAAAAGCTCCGCCCAACCGCTGCGCTAGCTTAACTATGTGCCGAAAGGGAAGGCAAGGCAAGGCAAGTCATATAGTGTCCGGTACGGTCAACACCCAGAAGTAAACCCAAAAATACCATTTTTAGAGGCGACGTAACTAAAGTTTTAAATTTCGGACATTTGTTCGTCACGGCCTGGTTAAGCGAGTCGTTGCGGCAGGGGTTGAAGCTAAATGCCTCGACCTGAACACGGACATGGCCAAAGGTGTGTGTGAGTGTGAGTGTGTGTGTGTGAATGTGTGTAGAGCCTGAGGGATTGAATGTGTATGCAGGCCTAAGACAACTGCGGCAGGAGCAGCAGCAGCAGCAGCAATAGCAGCATTAGCAGCGAGGACATCAGCCAACATCAGGACGAGAACGAGGACGAGAACGAGGCCGAGTATGAGGACAAGTCATGTGAGTCCTTGTATTTAGTGGCATGCGAGCGGGCGGGCGGGCGGACGGCAAGGGCGAGTCCTTGTAGTTAGCTGAATGTAGTTTGTTTGACATCTATTTAAAAGTTTAATCGGATGAGTGTAGTCTGCGTGGTTAGGCTGACCAAAACACTGTGTTTTACATTGTCATTGAGTTCGGCATCAGCGCCGCAACGAAGCATCGAAGCACCGAAGCACCACAGCAGCACAGGTGCGACCAGGTGACCAACCAGCCGGGTCATCTGTCAACGGATAGCGTGTTTAAATCTTTCCGTCTGCCCACCACCCAACCACCCAAACAGCGCCCGAAAAACCACCCAAAAGCAGCTAAAGCTGGGTCAGCCTGTCGCCAGCCAGCACTTGAGCCAATCAGATCGGCGTTCATCTATATCTATTGAATCGCATTATTAAGTCGAATGGACGGACTAATGTAAATACGAAATCAATATGCTTATAGACTAGTTTCGTATCGATATCGGGACTTAAGTGGAGCAGAGGCCGGGGCTTATCTGCCGCGCCAGCTGCTAAGTAATTGTCGGCAAATGTTTGTGTTTGTGTTCGCTATCTGAAGGCGGAAACTTGAATGCATGAGTTCGACACTTTGTCCGAGTATTCGACAAGAACAAGAATGCTTATTCAAATGTTATCAATGACAACAATAGCCGCACTCCTCTCACCGAACACACGCCCATCTCTATATCTGTAGACTCGTGCAAGTGCGAAACTTTTAATTAAATGCCTAATAGATGTTTGTCACTCTTGTGGGCTTCGCTTCGATTCGGCTCGCTTTGATTGCGTCTCGTGATCTTTCGTGTCATGTCTATATGGTCAGCAATTAATTTTCACCTGCCAGCCAGCCAGCCAGATAGTTTGTATCAGTGGGCAGCAGTGCCACTGGCAGTAGTAGTTCACAATTGTTCGCATTTGGTAACTGGCGATGGCCGACTGCAACTTTGTGCACTTTGAACCACCGCCGCAACGTTTGATTTGCCGACCAAAGATTAGCTGTGGCGCCTGTCCCCACCTACCCATATATCTAATATATACATATCTACACATATACAGTATATATATTTATATGTTTAGTAATGTCCAGATATATTTAATTTCCTTCTGCCCCATCGATATGTGCCTCTAATTTAATTAATTAAATTCAAAAGGCAACGCACAGACAACATCTACCAATTAGAGCTCTAGAATATCCAGAGAAATATATTTAAGCATATCTAGCTTAGTGTTTGCTAGTTTCTATTTGAAAATTGATTCATGCTATGCAAAGTTTTCTAATAGAATTCAATTAATTAATATGATTGATTGGCTCGATATGGATATTGAGATAAAAACATTATTGAATATAAAAAGTAGAGTTTGCTTTTTCATGTCAACAGGAAATGCCAAAGTCAAGTCATCAAAAATTTTAAGCTGATTTATTTAACTAAAAATAAAACCAATTCAGTGACTAAATAAAGTTGTTGCTTAACTGCTTAGCCAGGTGTAAGGTATACTAATATATCTTACACTAATAGTATTTATAATACAGATTATAATGATGATGATAGATGATGTTAATGCCATTGAATTGATAATGATAAACAAGCAATGACAACAATGATGATGATGATAATAATAATGTTAATGTCAATGTTTATGCTAATGACAATGATAATAACTATGAGGATCATCATATTGATAAAACTAACGATATCAACAGCTAAATATGGATGGGTAATTATAATGCTAATGCAATGCTAATGCTAATATATTGCTAATACTATTTGCGAATGCTAATGCTAATGCTGTAATAATACTAATGCTTAAGAGAAAGTAGATAAAACTCCAATAATAATGAGCATAATATATATAAGTTAGTAGCAATGGATAATGATGATCAAAATAGTAATTATAATAATAATAATGTCAACAATAATGATTACTATCAATGAGTAAAATAAAAACAAATTTTAAAAATTATTTTTGTTTTACTATATTGAACATTTTTTCATTTTCCCCCCAAGGAAATTGTAATTCACAGTCTGCACTTGCACATATATAAATGTCTATAAGACTACGCGTAGAAAGGGGGCAATGCATAAATACATCACACATAATATACCTTCTCTACTCTCGCTTATATCATAATTGCTGACTCTTGGATACGTGTAATGTGTACTATGTGCATATTCTTGGGGCTGGCCATTGTAAGGTTCGCTCGGTGTTTAGCACCTTTGCGTGGCTTTGGCGAGCAAAGCGCCGCAGCTGAACGCAGCAAGTTTGCTGTAAATAAGTATTTTGTACTTGTGTACACAGACGCACACACGCACACTCTGGCATGCTTACATATATGTATGCAGATAAAGTACATGAACTTGCACACACATACACACACATACATACGTCTGCATTCGTTTAGTGCTCGATTGCTGGCTGGCTTTGGTCAATTAACTGTGCTGACACTGACTATCCGTCTCACTCCCTCTCCCTCCGGCTCGGCCCAAGCATCTGCCAGTGTGGAGCAAAGAGAGAAAGAGCGGGAGCGGGCGTATGTATATGTGTGTGTATGTATATTAAAATCGCAAAGCTGCGATTTCATTCAGTAAAACTTGAGGCCTGCAGTTTTTGGGCTTTTGCATAATTCTGAATTGAATGGCAAGTGCAACTATTGAGTTGGCCAGCATAGTTCAGCTAGTGTAAGCTAATTAGCGTAGAGTAAAGGAGATCGCCAGCTATTTAAATGCCGGCGCAGTTTGTTTACAAATCAAATGCAAATACATTGAGCGTCGCAATTAAGAGAAAATTATGTGATTTGCACGAGCTGGGCGGTCGGACCCCACAGCTAGCTAGAGTGAAGTGGAGAGGCCTCCGCCTGGCCGCCTGGCTGCCGGCCGGCTCCCCTTTGGAGCGCTGCCCCTGACTGAAATATGATCGGCGATCGCATTTACAAACACAAATGTAATCGCGGCCCATTCGCGTTCTGCAGCGCTTGCAGTTCTTGCGAGCTGCGTTTTTTTTTTTCTTCTCTTTCCATTTCATTTCTTGTTGTTGCTGCTTTGGTGGTCTCAATAGCCCATCCGGTCGAAAAGCAGCGGACGGACAGCGCGTCGGACGGACGGACGGATGGACGGACAAAACTGTTGTCGACGCCCCAGTCACAACTGCTGCCTACATTCAGATTCCGGTGTGGTGTAAGAATGTCGCGATGGCTTTGCACCCCCTCCCCACACCACCCAGCACCCCTCCTGGCGGCCGCCTCTGGCTTTTGCTTACGCGAATCGCGAATCGCGAATTGCGAATTGCGGATTGCGAATGCGAGTTTTGCATGAATAAAAATTATGATTTTGCTTACAACGGATCATGCTTAATTGGCAAAAATGTGATTCATGGCGTTTTGCACTTTCGCTGCGAGCGAGTTGTTGCAGCAATTGCGCTTTTTTCTCGCCCCTCCTCTTCTCTTCTCTTATTTTCTTTACTTGCTGTTGTTGTTGTTGTTGCTGTTTCTTTTACTTTACTTTTGTGAACAATCGCCTAATGGACTTTTGTAACCGATTCCGCAGTTCCGCCGTATCGCGTGTGCTGCCAAAGCTCTTTTTTTTCATGTTAGGCTATATCAACATATTGATATGGCACACATGCACTTACACACACACACAGGCGAATACACACGTGCACACGTTAATTAGTAGATATGTAAACCAATTTCCAGAAGATTTTCACGCCATTAACAGCTAAAATAGGCTCGCGCTATATTGGCCACATCAACAACGTTGTTGTTGTTGTTGTTGTCGTTGTCATTGTTGTCAAGCTCATAAATACGTCATGTTTAATTATTGAAATTTTAATTGAGAATAATGAACGAACGCATTACGCAGCTGTAGTCGCTGACAATTATTGCAGTTAGCATCAATTGGCCGATATTCGATTAAGCCCAGTCGATGGATTGTTTTTAAGTGCTTTGCCGCAAATGATTTGTATATCGTTTTCATTTTCATTATCATTGTCATCCTTATTGCTGTTATTCTCACAATTAGCTTAGTTTTATGTCCAGCTTAGAGAGACAAGAGACAAACAGAAAACAAATAAACAAACAAACACACACACTTACACACACACACACACACACACATGTGAAGAAACATGTTTGATCCATTAGTAACATAAACAATTTTACGGCTATTTTATGTCTTTTATTTACCATACAAAATATAAACATAACTCTATGTTTATTCAGATATTTCTACCTGATGATATCTCAAAATATCAGTTTAAATATTACAAACTATCAATTCAGTTTCAACTGCGATCTCCGCTTCGTCCACCCTAGAGGGAATACCCTTTATGACCTGTTTTATATGCATATCTATTTCAAATATTCGCTTAGCACTATCAATGCAGCTAATCGCTCAAATATTTTGAATAAAAACAAAAAAACGGGCCAAAAGTTTCTATTCCAATTGGAGGTCTGTAAATATGTATGAGTTTTAAATGGGTCTACGGACCGAGGCGAGGCGAGGCGAGGCTGGCATTGTGGAAAAGTTTTCGCGTCTGGATTCTTAATTCAACAGAACACGCAAAGTTAATAAATTTCAAAGTGAATATGTTTTCACCAACATGCACTTAGTCCACAGCGAACGGCAGCTCGGACGTTGCCAAAGAAATGGCCAGAAGCAGCTGAGGGGGAGCAGGCGAGGGCGGAGTTGGAGAAGGAGTGAATGGAAATGTTGCTTGCGGCGTGGCTACATTGTTTGCAACTACAAGTAATTAATTTTACCACTACAAGGTTTTAATGACTTCTAAAAACTTTTTAGCACTGCTGGATAATCCGGCCTGCTACGCTCTAAGCTGAGGGGGGCAGCCAGAGGGGGCGCATGGGCGTGGGCGTGCCGACAAAAGCCTACTACGACTATTGTTGCTACAAGCTTGTAAAAATAAATGCAGACCTCAGGCTGTAGCTGGTGCCAGTCTCTGACTTTGTCTGGCCGAGCAGCTTCAGCTGAAGGACGGGGCCAGCCACAAGGCCAAGATACAGCAACGGCAACGGCAACGGCAACATCTAGAGAGATTGAGTCATGCAGTTGGTCGACAACGTGCGGTTTTGGTTTGTTCATATAATTTGAATTTTAGGGTGTAATTAAGGCCATAAATGTATTTGCCATTTAATGGACTTTGGCCAGTGAGACGCGCACACAGACGCAGCCTCCGCAAAGGCCACCCAGGCAGAGGTCGTTGCTTGACTTGACTTGACTCTCTCTCCCTCTCTCTCTATCTCTTTCTCTCTCTGTGTGTGTGTTTGTTGATTTCCATATTACAACATTTCAACTACAAAGTGTTAAAAACTGACGAATGTGAGGGAATGCCAAGTGAAATCGAGAAACCAGCAAGAGCAAGAGCAAGAGCCCAGCAGTGCCCGGGGGCGCCGCGAATGCATTTTAATTTGCATTTATTGGCCGGCATAAATCCCAATGGTATATGTGTGCCATAGCCATAAGCTATAAGCGATAAGCAATGGCTAAGCAGAGCCCAGAACAGTGTGCAGCGAGCACTACACTACACTACACTATGCTACACAAATCGGGCCACATTCGCACTCATTGTGGGGTTTTTGGAGCTGTTTTTCTTTTCATTTATTTTTGGTTTTTTGTTTTCGTGTGGCCAATGTGACGACAGTTTGCTGTCGCCGTTGCGGGTAGCACAAAACAAATAAAAAAAAAAAAAAACAGAAAAAAGAGAAACACTCTGAATTATAAACATTTTAAATTGAAATAACGTGTCGCAATTTTTTTTTTTTTTGCTTGCCACCAAAAAAACAGAAGAAGAATCGAACTGAGGAGCGAGCAGCGAGCAGCGAAGAGAAACTTCAAAAACGTCGTTAACGCTTACCTACCGCGCATTCTGCAATCGAATGCGATTGATCTCACACTATATATATATATATATACGAGTGTAGAGTGGGCTGTCGGGGGCGAGGGGGCAGCTAACCCCAAAGAACCAGGCAGCAGCAGAATGACAATAGCAAGAGCAGCCAGAGCCAGAGCTGGAGCTATAGCTGGAGCCGGAGCTGGAGCCAGAGGACAGGACAGAGTTTCGGGACTGAGCGGACGGCCAAACAGTCGCAGGAAGTGAGCTGAGGCGACTGTCCTCGCGTGTGTCTGGCGGTGGCGGTGGCGGTGGCGGTGGCGGTGGTGGTGGTGCGATGGCATAGGTGACATAGGTGGCAATGACAATCGCGACCGGATGCTTCAAATCAGATATTGTTTTACTTTTGCGCCTTCATTCAGCATTTTGGATTGTCGATTGTCAGCGTGTCTGTGTCGCTGTTTTTGCTTTTTGTGTGCTTTTGTCTCGAGTAGCAACACCACCAGCAGCAGCAGCAGCAGCAGCAC
The DNA here is from genome assembly GCF_018153725.1 of Drosophila mojavensis. Lineage (NCBI taxonomy): Eukaryota > Metazoa > Arthropoda > Insecta > Diptera > Drosophilidae > Drosophila > Drosophila mojavensis. The sequence goes on along the minus strand of NW_025318899.1, from coordinate 9,364,675 downwards.
CACCACCACCAACAACAACAGCAACAGCAGGCAGCTCGCTTGCAATTTGAGGCAAGTTGCGGATTAAATAAATGTGTCGCGACTGCGACTGCGACTGCGACTGCGACTGCATTAAAGCTGTTTCGTGTTGCCTCTCTTGTGGCAGTGATGCTGCTCCGAGTGCTGCTGATGGGGCCACGACTGGCTCTGGCCTGAATGAAGTCTGAGTCGTAGATCTAATCGAATTTAACACCATCAACGTGGCCTGCGCTTGGAATATGTTTATGTTCAGTCGTTGACAAATTCAGTTCTCAGTTGGGTGCGCAGCGCTTAATTAAAATACATTGGTTCCACTCCACCAGGAGCTTACAACGGGGTCCGAGCTGGTCAATACCAAATCTATTAGTTGATAAAGTCCGTGCGGCAATAAGCCCGAGCAACGGCCCTAAGCCAATGGGACACGCCGGCAGATGGCCCGGTTATTGTCTCAATTGAAGCAATGGCCATTGCCAACCCAGCAACGGTTCAATCCCGTCCCGGCTCAGTACAGGCCAAAAGCAATGCCAACTTCCGCTTGTCAAGTCAGTCGTCGATGCGTCGTGGAATGTCCCGCCTGGGCTTTGGCTTTCATTCATGAGAGAGCTCCAAATCCCACCGGGAAAATAAGTAAGAAAGAAATGCGGTGTGTGCGATCCAAACCTTTTTTTTTTTTTTTTTTTGTATTCTACGTTTTTTTTTTCGTGTTGCCTGTTAACAACGCTGCCGGTGCTGCAGCAGACGCCGAAGTGTCAACAAGCCAAATTGACAGCCATTGGCAATGGCAAAACAGAAACGATTTTGGAGATTTGTCATTGATAAGTCGGCCACAGTGCCAAAACTGAAGAGGCCCAAGTCGAGGCCCAGCCCAGTCGAAGGGAGGCCAAGTGCAGGCAAGTTTTCGTAGAATTCTGTCGTTCCGTCCCGGCGCGGCTCAAAAGGGATGGAACGGGGTTGGCTGCGGCCAAGGAAACAGGCAAAGAGCTGCTCTCGACAGGATTGCTGGGCTGTGCTGCGGCTGTGTGTGGCTTTTCTACTCAACATTTGACTCTTGGCGTGCGGAGCAAATTAATTCACACCTTGCCAATCCATTGTTGGAACAACAACAGCAACAACAACAACAACAACGGAGCTCTACATACATATGCAAATTGTTTCTTACGAATTAAGTGAGGCTGCCCCGTTCCAGCGCCCAGCACTCTGCATCCATTGATGGCACTTTTTGGCAAGCTGGTACAAATAACTTCTCGTGTTCCACGACCAACAAGCCACATCCGAGACTGTCATGAAGAGGGCGAGCGAGAGAGGGAGAGGGAGCGGGAGACAGAGACGCAGACGTAGACGGCCAAGCATGAGTCCAAAACCAAATTTTGTAGGCAGCTCAGCGACTGCGTATCATAAATTAGAAACAAAATATGCTCATGTCTTCGTGAGTAGACAAAAAGTGGCACACGGATTGGTTTGGACGAAAAGAGAGTCTCATAGGAACATTACAATAATATTATGTCAGTAATTCGGCCCGGCTCGCACTGATGTACAAGCACACGTACAGCTCCCACTCCACCGCCTCCCCCTCCTCCTGCTCCGTTGACTCCCACTCCTCTACAGCCATTTAGCAACCGGTTCGCATGAACAGACTCAAGAAACTATCGATTCGGTTGGGTATGCAAAGTGTCGGACGACGCGACGGCTGCTTTGTAGACTTTTTTGTGGCCGTGCTCCCGGTCCAACATTGTGTGGGGTCAAAAAAATAATTAATTTAAAATTCCCGCGGCGCACACCGAAACGACACATTGAAAGCTCTTAAAGGCCCAAATTACGACGATTGTACCAGAAACAAATGAAAGAGGCACACAATAACGATATTTCTGACACATTTGCTGTTTGTAATGCGATTGTCAACGGCAACTCCGACGACAGCCGAATTCGGCACTTCGATCGGTCTATGGAATACGAGTATGCCAGGCATGAGCCCCTTGAAAGACCTACACATGTATTCACATCGCAGACATAAATTAAATAATATATACACGCAAAAATACATACACCTATCCACATAGACATGACCGAACAGAAGCTCTTTAGTCATTGTCTGAGACATGCGTAGCCATAAATATAAATCGAGTTGGACTCTTTGTTAGATTTCATTATGTTTATCCACTGGCATATTATACATGAGCACAGCTGCATAGACTAGAGAATTAATGATGGCTCGATTCGTGGCTCGAATCAATGCTTCTATGCTTCTCTTTTATAACCGGGCCAACGGACTTAGTATAAGGGAAGTTCAAGATTTAGATCTGTAGAGACTATTTCTGTTACTACTCCTATATTTATTTTATATTTATGTTATAGAACTGTTATACTTCTTTTTATTTCTGTTATGCGACTGTTATACTTCTGTTATACACCTGTTATACTTCTTTTGTTTCTGTTATACGACTGTTATACGTCTGTTATACAACTGTTATACTTCTTTTATATTTCTGTTATACGACTGTTATACTTCTGTTATACAATACAACTGTTATACCTCTTTTATATTTATGTTATACAACCTATTAGTCATCCGCTATACGCATATTCTGTACTATATATTAGCTTACTACTATTCTATTACTAATATCCTGCTATCATACAACTATACTAATAGTACAGAACTTTTAATCAACTAATTTACCAATTTTAGATTTCTACTATCATATTATTATAATAATGTAATATTACTGTTATACTACTATGCCACTATTATACTGCAGCTGTGCTACTCTTCTACTACTATAATGACCACTGTTATACCAGTTTTATAGTACTATTATACAACAACACCTTTAAATGCACCTATATAAACCATTGAAGATAGCCATATTGTAATTTTATTTTATATACAAAAAGTTCGCAAAGTCTATTTCCTAAATTGCCCTCGGTTTATGTCCAGAAATAAAAGATAACTGTGACAAGTCTCTTAGGGCATTTTGAATATATAAATGTGTATACATAGATCCAACACTTTGGACGAACGAGCGGTACGTTTTGATGTGGCCAGTTAAGTACGGGCATTTACGCTGTCCGGTCTCCAAATGCGGACCACTGCGAATGGAAATGAACCTTAAGTACTTTCCCCAAATGCTCTGCTGGGCATCCTTCCTTAGTCGTATGCCTAACAATGTGATAGCCCCAACTGACGACGTGTATTCAATTAAGTCGGGAGTCGCGAGTCGAGAGTCGGGAGTCGCACGTTGCAAGTCCAAGTCCGAGTCGAAGTCGCAGTCGAAATGGCAACAGTGTTAGCTCGTTTGATAAACGCAACTCGTAAATCATCGGCGAGGGCTGAGAGATCCCCCTTGAAGTACCGCTTTGGCTGATGTTGGCCACGTTTTCGTAGGCAGGTGCGGAAAATTACTTTTTATATGCTCCCTTTTAGTGGTTTATTATGACAAAAACAAACGCGAGGCCAAATTTGAGCGCACATGCGAACGGGCGAACGTACAGCGGGACGGACGGCACATGCGCGACGTCCAAGCCAAGAAGTGTTCGCTTCTCGCTCTCTCTCTCTCTCTCGCTCACAGTGTTTGGGGTTGGGCCGATAAAGACACAGACAGAAAGCGCTATAAGCGCTATAAACATCATAAAACAGCTATAAAGAAGCCAAAACGAAAAGAAAGAGAGAAGAAAACAAACAACCGCTAGCTGCACAACATAAATCATCAAATTGTTAGGAAGATCCATTATAGCCCATTACCAACGCCAGCTAACAGCCAACAGCCAACAGGCAGCAGGCAACAGCCTACACCTGAGCTATCGTCATTATCATCAGCATTGTCATCATCATTCGCCATCAGCATTATTAAAATGCCGTTTTGCTTAATTTTATTTTATTGTTTTTAAGAAAAATTCAACCACAAATACCAAAGGTGCTCAGCCAAACAGTCTCAACTACGAAACACCATTCCACTAATCGGGTGGTCGCTCGGACATACAGAAGACGAAGAAGAGGCAGGAGGAGGAGGGGCAGCAGAAGCAGCAGCAGCAACAGCAGCAGCAGTAGCTGGGCCCAAAGCGACATCAAATACTCTAACAAGACGCTAACGAACACAATGAGTAGCAAGCGAATTCAAATTTATGAATGTGAATGAGACACGCCAAAGATACGAGATACCAAGTTCGACTTCCACTTTGACTGCGAGGCAGAGTTGACTGCGTCGCCTGAGTCGACAGAGTCGCCTGAGCCCGTCCACTCCACTCCAGAGCCGTAGCTGACCGGGTGTGCACGTCCGTTTGTCGAGCGGCTCGCTTAGCGTTTCCTTGGAAGTGGAAATGAGTAATATTTTTTTGTTTTGTGTGTAAGTTATTCAATTTTGTTTTTAAATTAGATTTGGAGGCGTTGATAATGGAGGTGGATGATAAAGCTAATGCGTGTCATGCCGGGCTACTGTTCAGCGGGCAAGCACACACAGTTTATGAACAATGAAAATATTAATAAGCCTATTAATGATCTGGTCGAAACACGGAAATACATACCGCCGCATAAGGCGGTGCTGCATGCACATATATGTCTGCATATTATACCAAAAATAATTTAATGAATGAACATTTTTGTTCTTCACATATTCGTATGCCTTCTGCCTTCTTCTACAATATATGTGCATACACATATATATATGTATGTATATAGCCGTAAATATCGCTTATAAAGTCAGCTGAGTTGCATTTTCGGTCGGTTGATTCATTTTCAGCATAGCTGGCAAAAATTTTGAATTGTGAATTGTGAATTGAAAGCCAAACCGATATTAATTCATATCATTTCTGACCTCTTTACGTAGAGTCGAAGTCCTCTTCTTCTTACCTGGGCATAAGTGATCGAGGCTTGTATGACTATTTTATTACTCACGTCCATCCGAATTTCCTAGAGCACAGGGCGCAGCTGCCGATGCGCCAAAAATAGAAAATCGACCTGGGCGCGGCTGGCGGGCTCTTTCTTCTTTGATAATGATTTGGGTACCCAATGAAACCCCAAAGAGCGCTTATCTAGATCACATCTACTAACGGCCGCGCAGCCGCCGTCAAAGTGTCTGCCGGAACGGCTTCTGTCCCGCCAGCGTGACGGACTGCCGCACTCTCGCACTGCCGGAGGTCTTCTCAGTCGACTCGCTCTCGCTCTCGCTTTCCCTTTCTCTCTCTTCTCATGGTAGATTGGGGAGCGTGCAAGTGCTGGTGCGTAGATGTTCAAAGATTGTTAAATGATACTCAAACAGCAATTTGGAATTTATTTGATGCGATATTAATCGCCCCGGACAAGGGTTACGCATTGTTGTAAAAACACACCTTGCCTTCGCTTATTCACTTAGCTCGAGCTCGAAATGAAATTCTTGCTCGCTCATTCGATCTCGCGGTCTCTTTCTGTCGGTCTGTATACATATAAATATATATATCTCTCTCTATATGTAAATATATTTTCATATATGTAAATATACTTTCTGTGTATCTAATTTGTATCTCATTATTATCGTTATCATTATTATTTTTATTTGATTATTTCTTTTTAATCTTTCTGGAAATCCTTCCTCTTCCTTCATTCCTTCTGGTCCCTTGCCTAGATCCGAAAGACAATTGACTTTACTTGTACTTATTTTAATCCTATAAAAATTAGTTAACCTTAGCTCTACTTCTAGACTATATTTTAGGTACATTGTGAACACTCTGTTTGCATATATTATAGATTCCCTTTGATTCGTGCTATAGAAACACTAAAACTTGCTAAATAGCTGTGTTACTACGCCGTGCTTTTGCATATGCATTACTATTTAGCTATAGATTCGCTGACGAGTTTTAGGCAAAGCAAACTACAGTCGACCCCTTTGGCCCATTGACGACCCGCTTGACTCGTAATCGGAACTTTTAATGCGTCCAAATGTTTAACAAATTGTGAGCGATGTGACAAGGCAGAACTGAAAGGCTTAATGAGCTGCGTTAGTGCTTCACATTTCCACCTATAACTATTCAGTCAAACTATATACATATAGATATATATATACATATAGATATATTTATAAATGGACACATGTTCGGTTAGCGTTGTCTGCGGACAGTTTTGCATACATTTTGCGGCGCCCAATTGGCAATTCAGATGGATGCAGTTAACTATGTATATATGTATTGTCTATATAGTGTGCTAATGTGTGTTGTGTGTGTGCGCATACATATGCATATTTGGGGAACACATGTCAACATTCCATGAACACATGTACCAAGTTTTACACATACACGCAGCGAGCAGCTACATGCATGGATACATGTATATATCCACATGCAGATTTCAGTGGCTGGGCATAGAGGGTGAAAGAGAGCGAGAGAGTCTCTTTATGTGTGTGCGTGTGTGTGTGTAGTGGGTGGTCTCTCAATTAATTAATTGCCTTTGCCAATCTATGGGTGTGTGTGCGTGTGTGTGTGTGTGTTTCTGGCATTTGGGCAAACTGCAATTAAAACACTTACTAGCAAATGTGTCTGCATTGTGCGTGTGAGTGCGCGTGTGTGCGTGTGTGTGTGTGTGTGTGTGTGTGCGTGTTGAAATAATGGTGTGCGAACACAAACACTGCGCCAGCGGCAAAGAGGTCGCCACTCTACACAAATAGTTTGTGACCTTTTGGTTGTTTTACAAACAAGCCCCCAAACAGTTTGGCTGCCCGTTTCGCGCCTCAATGTCACACGCCTATGTTGCTGTTGTTGCTGCTGCTGTTGCTGTTGTTGTTGCTGTTGCTGTCATTATTGCTGCTGCTGCTGCCTCTGCTGCTGCAGAACAAGAATGAAAACCAAAAAGACGCCGGTGTTTGGAATTGCAAATTGCCAACGGCCGGGGCCGTCGCGTCGCGTCGCATCGTTGAGTCCAGGCCCATTTTAATTGTTTACATTTTATTTAGCTTTCAGCGCTTATAATTATTAATTTCACTGACAACCTCTCCGCTCTTCCCCTCCCCCTCCTACACGCTTTCTTTGTCGTCTCTTTCAGCTGTGGAGCCCCAGTTGTGGGTGTTGTGTTATTGGCTTTTGCGAATGCAGCAGAAATGTATGCAGCAACAGCAACACCAACAACAACAACAGGCAGCAACAACAACAGCTCAGCCAGCACCGGCACAGTGGGAGTTGCAAGCGCAGCCATTTGCAGCAGTGCAGCCACAGCTGAAAGCTAAAGCAATAAACAAGCTGGTTTATGAAAATAAAGCCGAGCATTTTATACACTTTAATATGCATACACAGACTGATTGCAGGCAGTGTTTTTTCCACTTGTTCGTTTGCTCCAATCCGATTTACGTCTGCAGCGAATGCACTTTATTTGTGTAGCTCGATTGAGATATGATAGAGATTGTATATAGAGTGAGAGAGATTTTATAAAGCGCAAGATCTGACGACTGGATTCCAACTCATGAACCAGATATGGAAACTAGCTCTTGCTCGCTTCATTTAAAGGAATCAACTTGCAATGGATCAAAGTTAGCTTTAAGACTCCATATGAGAAATCACAGTTCGTATCAATTTCTGGTTTACTTTTTTGGATTTGTAGTAGATCCAACTAGATCATTTAAATATACCACTAAGTCCCCTGAGGATTCATAAAACATTTATCTCCTTGAAGGTGACTCTACACGGTTTAATATACCCAATGTAAACCAAATAAATATTAGATTCTGGCTTTTCAATAAATTTTTGTTACTGTTCATATACATGTATAATCCAAAGACTACCTCGACATAGGCTTGATTTACTACAGAATTAGTCCTACATTCGCACAAGGATAGCCTTATATTAAGCTATTCTATTTTCGTACTTTCTTTTACCCACACTTTATTCAACATTTCTACGGTATCTTAGGCCTAGCACACCCTACATATACCGCATATATATCCCAATCAAGTCTGTGCATGAGTGCTGGAAGACTACACAGTTGGAGGCAACGTCGTCAGTTTCGTTCTTTATTCATTGCGGGCAGCGCTGCACGCGACTTCTGGATCAGACTCAACTCAGGGCCGAAGTCTAGATAGAGCTGGAAGAGTCTGACTCAAAGAGTCGTAGATTGTCGACACGAAACGGACTATCACTAACCACTTTTGAGGCTGTCCACCGTTAGGGAGTACACGACTATATCTGCTGTTTTCTACTTAGATATAGCTAGACAACAAACGAGTCAAATGTGTGTGTGAGAATCGCAGAGGAAGGCTTTAGTGCTCAAGTGCTCAAGTGGAACCGGAGCTTACATCGTGTTCGAGCAGCAACTTAGGTGATAATTGCGCCTCCACTATCAGCTTTTGGCGTGAGAGACCGAATAGGACACGACTGCTTAATGTACTTATTAAAATTTCAGATGCTTAGGCAAACGTATTACCCATTGATACTTGTGTTTATGTTAATGTTGGATTAAAATAGTTATCGTGTCTACCCACACACAATGGAAGTGTTTTAAGTTGTTATTGCGTGTAATTATTTTGGATTTTAAATAATTTTAATGATCTACAAAGTTTAGTTGTAGTTGAGATTATTTAGATATAATAGATATATAATATATGTATATGACCAAATACAACTCTAAATCACGCTCAAAATTCACTTTGGCCTATGCATTTTTTATTATTATTATAAATGGAGTTGTAGTGCCATACAATGTCTATATGGTCTCTCGGACGGATCGAAGAGAATATACTTTGTTGTCTCTGCTGACTTTGACTGTGACACACTGCGTTCACTGTTCGCTGTTGGCTGTTGGCTGTTGGCTGTACGTGATTACAGCGTGTTTGCTCAGATTTGGGCGGAAAACATGTGTAGCTCGACTGCTAATGTTAATGTCGATTGTAGAGCCGGGTGTGTTGCTGCCGTCCTGCATGCGAATTAGAAATTAATTCGCCCTTGAATGAATATTAAGTACAAGCGCTGAATGTCAGCTTGCGTTTGCCGCGTGTGCAACTGCATTTGAGTTTCAGCAAGTGGCGGTGTTCATGATTTATAGAGCTCAAAGAATTCCCCGAGCACTCAATAGGGACATTCCATTGATATTCCTTGTACCCTAGAGAAAGAGAAGGAGAAAGACAGAGGACAGAGAGAGCGAGAGGAACCGTAACGCTTTGCTGTCAAGCGCGTTATACTTTCAGTGCGTTCCCACGGCATTTTACATAAGAAGTGGGTTGCAGTTAGAGAGCGAGCGAGCGAGCGAGCGAGAGAGAGAGAGAGAGAGAGAGAGAGAGAGCTAGGTGCTGGCACCTGGGCAATGGACTAAGAGCACCTAATTTAACCGGGAAACGCAACTCAACCATTTGGCAATTAACAGTTTTATTTCTATGAGCCACAAACAATGTTACCGCTGCTACCATCCGCAGTGCCAGTAGAAGTGGCAGTAGCAGTGCCAGTGGCAGCTACTCAGGCTCTTACTGCTGCTGCTGCTGCTGCTGCTGCGGCGAATGTGGCTGTGGCAGTAGCAGACTGGCGCGCGTTACGCCTCCATTACACCTTGTTGCAGTTGTTACGCAGTAATTTTATGTCTTTTCTCGGAACAAAGTCATACAAAACGGCGCGGAACTGCCTTCCATCCAAAAGAGACTCTTGACTTTGACGTTGTCGAGGCGATAATTGCGTGTTTAACTTGATAAGAGGTCTGATCTTTGCCTCCAGCCATTCGCTTGAGCGACATACTAAAGAAAATTCATCTTGCCAACTGCAGTTAGTAATTTCTCAACTTTTTCATATAAAATATACATTCATTCGAGATCCTTATCCACTTGGACGTGGACTTGATGTTTAAGCAAAAATTTTAATCTGCTTGGGCAATTTTATGACCTCATTATAACATTTCTTCAATGCTATATAATACGAAATGCTAGAAATACTTGGGTAAGAGCTGAGCTAAAACTAAGTACTACTGGAAATTGTAATATATGTAGAGAATTAGAAATAGTAGATAAAATGTTAGGAAGAGCAGCAAGAGTAGCTATTTTGTGGGAGTGAGGAATAGTAGTAGAAGTAGTAGTCTATGAATTTTAATAGTAGTAGGAGTAATAGTAATAGTAGTAGCTATAATAGAAGTTGTGCCAGCCATTGTACTAATAGTCTGCTGTATAGTAGTAGTAAAGATGAAATAGTAGTAGAATAGTAGTGGAAATAGTAGTAGTAAGTCAAAATGTAGGAAAACAAATAGTCAAATTTAAAATGATCAGCACTCTTAAGAGCTAAAACAAGTAAACTAAAAAAGTAGTATATGTAGTATTGACAAGAAGAGCATGTAAGAGTAGCAGAAGAAGATTAAATTAGGAGTAGCATAAGTAAAGTGCCACTTAAAAAATAACTCATTGTTTAAGTAATCATGCCCCTACTAGTAGTAGAAATAGTAGCACCTCTACTCCATTCCTACCTTCCCTCTTCCGCTTTAGGGCTTTACACAGCCGATGACAAATCAGTGACAATTTCTTTGGCGTGGCACAAAGAAAAGCAACAACGGTTACTCGCCTTGTAGATATGTCCACCCAATCGGAGCGTCCATCCGGGCAGAACTGAAATAGTAGTACGACACATTCCTGGGTGCACAGTTCAACAATTGATCTTTGGTCAGCAGGCGTTTAGTACAATAGTTTGATTGTTTGTGCCACTAAATTTGCATAGCCCATTGTGCGCGCTAAGTCGTACGCATTCCGAAAGGAGGCGACGCGGCGAACGGCGAGCGGCGGAGGCGGACGAGGGCGGCTGGGCGCCGTGTTTGTCGGCGTCGGTCGTGCGTCATGGAATCGCGGCTCGCGGCTTGCATACATATGCCGCACCTGCGACTCCATGCCAAATCCAGAAGTCCAACCAAAGAAGGCGTTTTTTTAATTGCGTCGACATGCCCGAACTACCAATGAGACTTGTCGTCAGTTGAGCGACTGCCCGATCCGCGGATAGCGATAGCTAAGCCATCGTCGACGACGACGACGACGTCGACGACGTAGTGGCCCCTCTCCAGCCCACCTGCTCAAAGTGGCAGTCGCATGTGCGATAATCCACTTACAGTGCAAATACATACACGAGGCACTGTGGGCATGCATCTGAGCAGCTCTCGAAACAGGCGTCGCAACACAGTTTCGTCTAAATATTTGTCCTGTTTCTGTTCGCCAAACTGACAATTGCAAGAGTGCAACAAAAAAGCCAAGAGAATGAGAAGAAGAAGCAGAGGGAGAAGAAGTGGGTCCACTGCAGTGGGTCCATTGTCCGGTCCAGTTGATGCTCGACCATTTATGGCTGGCAATAGTAGTTATAGCCATAGCAGAATGTGGCCTAAACAACCAATCAACGCATTAACTTTGGCCATAATATCATATAGACTCGTAGTATATGTCTAACGACAGGCATAAGTGTGTGCCTCTGTGTGTATGTGTGTGTGTGTGTGTGTGTGTGTGTCGCTTTTAGCTGGCATTTCAAATATTTGAACAGCCGCCAGGGACAACGAATCGATACGATCCGTTGAATCGTTTTTAAGATTCCATTATGACATCCGACACTGTTTACCTATTTGCTCACATTTAACGGATTACTGCGCTTCGGCGCGGAAAGCAGCCAAAGATCGCACTACGCACAGAGTCGGCAAATATATATATATGTATATGTATATATGTATATGTATATATATAGTTGAACAGCAGCGAAAATGTCTGCCAAGCATCCCATGGCGATCTCTCCCTCTCTCCCTCTCGCTCACTCTCTCTGTTTGTATGCTCATCCCATCTGTGTTTAGCAAATAGAAATCAATGGCCGCTTTAGTCTATAGGCTGAAATCAATGGAAATGTGATAATCATTCCGATTTCAATTCCCATTCCGCTGTTCCGAGTCATTGGCTGGCAAATACGCATTCAACAACTCGTGTTGTTGTTGTTGCTGTTGCTGTTGAAACAGTCAGCGATGTTTTGCCTTGGCTGCCTTTTATCATTTGTCTTATTTACCCACTCATTGCCGTTGGCTCTGACTCCGGGTGTTGTCTTTCGCCTGGGCCGCCAGACGTGCATCTACGATTTGCATGGACTGTGCGCTCTCGCCTGTATTTGCCTTGTTAATACGAGTACTGTCGCTCGCGCGGCACATTAGTTGGCGACACAAGAGTCGCCTATTCTCCCCCCTCTCTCTCTCTTTCTCTTTCTCTCTCTCTCTCTCTCTCTCTCTCTTGCTCTTCCTCTGGACATTTTTAGCTGTTGCAAAACAGATGCCGCTTGGTTTATTTAGTGCGCGTGCGCATGCGCCTCGCTCATCAGCCGTCGCTGCCGTCGCTGCAGTCGCTGCAAACGCCGGCGACAGGGTACTAGACGGGCGGCTTGGTTAAAGGAATGCCTGAAATGTTTAGGCCAAGTTGGGATTACTGGCGTCCAAACAGTTCGGTGTAGTTCAAAGCGTTGCCAACATTTGATGGTAATTGCCGCTAAACGATTTTCAATGTTAACTTGTAAAAACGTTAACATTTTTAATTTGTGTTATATACTCACGGACAGTTGTTTATATCTGGCCGGGCTGGCCGGGCCAAGCAACCAACCGAACGATCGACCGACACAGCCACTGTCGTTGGCAGTAGCCTTTTGCATACCCATTTCGTGCTTTATCAAGAACATTGACCAACGCAAACGCAGACACGCCATTAATATACCTACCTGCCCAACTATCTGATTGAAAAGTGCAGTAAAATCTTGTTTTTTATCTGATTATCTTACTCAGATATTCACACTCATCAATTCGATGCGAGTCTGTTTCTTAAGTCCTTCCGTTTCATGATCGAGTTGAGCTTGGAATAAAAAAAGAAATATATACATATGTATATATAGGCAAGAATTCTTGAAGGTTCCCTGAACACTTTGTATATGTATGTAAATATTTTATAACGAAAGATAAGGCATCATATATCATTCAACTCCATCTGCATGATTTTTGATCTATCTGAGTGCAGATCGGCTAGCTATAACAAGAAATTCAATGCCACATCAAAGAAGATCTGCTGCTGTTCATAGTCCATTCATATCTATCTCTCTCTCTCTCCCTCTCTCTCTCTATATGTGTGTGTATTGGGAGTGATGACTGTGCCAGTCTAGGCATGATCATAATGATCATAACGACATAGAGTGCATAAAGTGGAATTCTCGAATCAAAATCAGCTCATTACGGAGGCTAATGTAAGCACAACAAAGCCATTCTGCAAGATTTATTCAACAGCTTTAAGTGCCTGAAGCAGCCGGAGGAGCAGGAGGTAGGAGTAGGAGTAGGATGATGCAGCGCTAATGACATTATGCACGATCGCTTCAAGGGAGTCGAATTCAGATTTTTGTTAACGAATCAATGCAGTGAAAAGAAGTATTAATAAGAAGCCTAGTAACATTTTTTTCTTTCATTTATTTTGTGTCGGTCGATACGTATACGAGCCGAATATGAGACCGAGGTCGAATCTGAAGCGGTGTGAAAAGGCTTTCATTTCAAACGCAAACAATCGCTGAGAGTAGGAATTGAAATTAATTTCATGTATCATCATTAATCAAAACACTCGCATGGTGCATATACATATGTAAGTGGATGTACGTATGTGTGTGCGTGTGTGTGTGTATACATTCATCTGTAAGTAGAAAGATGTTGACTGCATTGGAGTAAGTAGTCATGGTCTGGTTTGGCCTCTTCACACACACACACACAGACACACACACAGACGCACACACACGCTTCTGTATATATAACGATATTCATTCTGCAATCGGGGCCCGCGTCTGACAATTTCAATAGCCAGCGGGGGCGTCGGGGACAGCGGCCCGGGCAGGGACATTCCCCGAGCTCAACTAATCAGCATGCAAAGAAAACAACATTAAGAGTCAACAACAACGACTGGCACTCAACACAATTATGAGAACTGACGCTGCAAGAGTTTCATGTTTAATGACAAGTCACTTTCTGCGCCCCAGTTCAGGCAACGTCATTCAGCAGACGTTGGCCAGAAGAGAGCTGCGCCCCCCCCTCCTGGTTGCCCCTGTGTGCCACCACGCCCGTCCTCCACTTGGCCCTATTGCGCCCCTGGCTCTAACGATGTTTTCTTTGAAAAGTTAGAAGCCGTTTCCAGTAGTTCAATTACAACTTCACCTCACTTCAAGCGTTTTGTCTCGACGGCTTTAACCTCACGCCCTCTCGACGATGATAGCCACGGCCGAGAGAGCTTCATGCGATGAAATCAAGATGAATCTGTATTTAAAGAATACAAATCTTCCATCTATTCAAAATTAAGTGTACTCATAAACTAGATTGATCATGCTGTGTCAAGCCAGACAAACTTTGATTCTAGAAGTGATCGAAAATTTCTATATGAATGTCTTTAATGTCAATTGATGGCTGTAACTTGTAGTAGCTTTAATCAAATTTTCATATGGCCAATTTACATTCAGTTTAAAAACTTTTTACATCTGATCTGGATTCACTTCCCGCATTCAAATACTTCCAATATTAAAATTCAGTTATATTTCGATTGGCATTGTAATGCTAGCTCTCTCTTAATTTATTCAGTTTTTCCTGTAGAATAGTTTATTAAAAGACTAAAGCCTGAAAGCATAATGAATTCAATAGACTGCCAACAGCACTTGATCTAAATACCCATTAGTTTTGTGTTCGGCTAGGCAGTAAACAGAATTGAATTCAAAATCAGTGGTTGAGCTAGGCACAGTGGGGTGGGCAGCTTGATTTTCGGATTTCGGATTTCAGATGTCGGGTTTGCGGATGGAGCGGGCTACACAAAACACATTAACAAATCGTGTCTCAAATTAGAGCTCCAACAACAGCAGCTCCGACACAGAGTTCGACACCGACAACAGATACAAATGTTGTCGCTTTTCAGTGGACGTATGTGTGTGCGTGTGTGTGTGTGTGTGTGGGTTGACAATTTTGGGGAACGGTTTTGGCCGTTAACAAAACATGGCATTTAATAATACGTCTACAATACCCATACATAAGTGTTATCGCTGACTAAAAAGCTTTTTGTTGCTACTCGCTCGCTTGTTGTGGTTGTTGTTGCTATTACTGTTGTTGTCGTTGTTGTTGTGGGTCGATGTGTGCCTCTGGTCGTTATATATCGTATGCATCCGTATCGGAGTCGGCTCTTTGTTGCGACTCGTAGCCGTATCTGCTGCTGCTGCTGTTGTTGCTGCTGGTGCTGCTGCTGTTGTTGTTGTTGTTGTTGCTGCTGTTGTTGATTGGCCAGCGAAAGGTTGATACAAATGAGGTCGAACGCTTTTCGAGTCGGGTTTTATCAGCGTTATTAATATTGTAGATCCAATACAAAACACATGCACACACGTGATGCCATTAAATGCCATGTTAAATGTGTTTAGTACCAATTCCGATTTATGTCCGTCCGATAAATATATTCAAATTATATAATCGCCAGCACAAACTTGCGGTGCCTCACAAAGAAACAACAAACAGAAACCAACAAAAACACTTCTGAATGTCATTCCATTATACATATAATGAAACAATTTTATACGCTTTGTTTGTTAACCACGCTAATTGACAGTTAAACTATGCGGATAAAATGGATTATGGGCAGCAGAACTCTGGGAATAGTAGGAGAACTTATATAGATGACAGCTATAGAATAGTACATTTTATGAAATGAGCTTAACATATATACAAACCATAATATTTCCTTATAAAATCCAATTTACAATCTTCTTTTAATTTTACTCAAACATCATATCAGTTCTATGTGATACATGGAAATATTCGCAGCTTTTTCCAACTCTACGCTGAAATATGTTTCCCATATTCGCCCCAATAGCTTTTGTCTGCATGCACCCAGCTCCATTGTCCAACTGTGTCCGTGGCCGTGGCTAAAAACGTTTGATTAAGCAGTTTCATAAACAATTTCCGCTTTTGGCCAGCTCGAATACTGGCAAATAAATAAAAATAAGAGTAGAACAATCTGCTTTTTCCGTCAATAAATTGTTTGGCAGTTACAAGCGAGCGTCCGACGGCTCCAGCCACCCCAAACGAGTATGTCATATGTATGTCCTTTGCCAAGGATAGCACTCGCCGTCCGGCTGGGACTCTGCATTCGCCAACTGGCATAACTACACGGCATAAAGCGAAAATCAACTGAATTCCAGCACCGCATCCTGTCATTTATTTATCTCTCGCACTCTCTGTGTGTGTGTGTGTGTGTGTGTGTGTGTGGCGCATTCCCCTCCTCTCCAGGCAAGGACCTCGTCCTCTTCCTCTTCCTCATCGGAGCTGTATTAGTCGCGTCATCGCTGCTCACAATGAGGATTCAATAGCTCTCCGGCTACCTCCCAGCTGGATGTATAGATATGCGTTTGTGCACACACACACACACACACGAACACACACATATGTGGCCGTTATGTCAATAGAGACAACAATGCGGTTCAGATGCGACAGTCGTCATCCTGTCAAAACAAAGTGTGATTATTGATAATTTATGATGTCACGGATTTTTCCACACGCCAAATTATTTTTCTTTTACGCAGCCAATGCAATATTTTTTCACGATCTTCCTTTTCCATTGAATGCTTACAATTTGAAATAGATTTCACCATACTTATAAAGAAATATAGAGAGGGATAGTTATATATGTATATACAAAATATATATTTAATATATATAAATGTAATATGAAATATAGAATATGAAATGTGAAATTTGGAATATGATTCACAGAATAAGTTACAAGAAATATTACAAAGGGAAGTGAGATATATGAGAAATCGAAATAGGATAGTGATGATAAGGAATATAGAAAATGTAATAAAATGTATTCTAAAGTAAAAGTTGGGCTGGTAGTAAAATAAAAATTCCAAATTAGAATAAAGTAAGCTGTCTGTAGAGCTACCTTAAGTATCCTTTATCCATTTATCATAACTATCCCGATTTGCTCACATACAAATGAACAGCTTCGGAGTTACGTGAGCATAGACCGTGCCTAGATCATTCTCTGGCTAACCAGAGGATCAGCTTGGTCCGAAATCGTGTTGCCTTGGTAATGGCATTAGCAGTAACTTTTCACTCGGGCCTCAGGGTTGCGCATGCGTTTTGAATGTCGAGGAAAGGCTCGTCACGTCCTAAGCAAATATTGTCGAAGCGACAGTCGCTGGCAAATGTATGTGGACGAGTGTTTGTTTTAGGGCTGTTTAGCCAGGGATTTAGTGGTTGGCACTGCGGTTATTGTGTGAAAATCTGTTTTTACGTTTAGTGCTAAACAGTAATGAGCGGAGTAGGCATTATATAAATAACCAAAACAATGGCTTAAATATGCCGTGCCATAAATTCAACAATGACCGGAAGTAATGAGCGGGAAATTGACATGCGTGCCACATGGGCATATATGTATATATGTACACATATTTATGCATGTGCATCAGAGATTTGTCAACATGGCCAGTGCCTAACAATCGATGTAAATAGTTATGTATATGTATGTATATAGCACATATATGTATATGGGGGCCGATGATCGTGGCCCCTATGGCCGAGCACTGTTTGATCAGCTTCAATCTAGAAGGGGAACAAGTTGGGCGCCATTATTTGCTGCGAAGCGAGTTGAGTCACTTAATCCATTTAACTCGTGCCAGGCCAGGCGTCAGTTATGACGGGTTTCCACTGTGGCACACACACACACACACACACACACACGCACGAACAGCAGTTGGGGCACGCGACGGGACACGCAGCCCGTCTCGAAGGCTTATTAGGTTAATTACGAGTTTTTGATTGGTAAATTAAGAGCCGACTCGCAATGCGGCACGCGGCACGCGGCAAGTCGTCTGCCTGCCGGCCATTACGAAATCAGTTCTCAACACAGACAAAGACACACGCATACACGCAGACACTGCCTCAATTCAAATGCGTAAATAATTAATTTAGAGCCAATTCATGAGCCGCTGTTGCTGCTGTCTGCAACTGCCACAAAGACTGCTACTCGTATCTGCTCGCTGCTATCTATGCTACTGCCACAGATAAACCACCCGCCGCGCCTCATAATTTATCAGCGCTCAACCAGACGAACCGTCCGCTCTCACAGTGGGTAGCCAACGAACGCCAAGTCCAATCCAAGCCGCGACCAGGCCTCGAATCCACGCTCGCCTCTAAATTCGATTTAAGTAGAAACTTTACAGACGCCGTTGGCCATACGAAGCATTGTCTGGGCGCGCTGTGAGAGAGAGGCTTAGGTCCAGGGGCCAGACTATATATTATATGCTTAGGCTTTATGCTCTAGGCTATGCTACTTCATTCGGAAGTATGCGGTAGTTGGATAATGATGATATGATATGTGAATAGATATAGACATTTGTATGATAATCAAAATTTAGATAGAGCTATTTGTTTTATATGTTATACATAGACTACAGTACATAGCCTTTATAAGCAGGTAATACGATTGTCTTATATATAGAATAAATAATATTTTAGAAATCAGTATATAGATGAATGTAGTATGAATATATATAATTTTATAAATTAAGATGAAAGATTTCGTATTATAAAATATATATAATATTTATTATTTTATGAAAAGTTATCATCGGATACTCAATCAATCTCGAATACCTCATTAATAATAGCTCCGAAATTATTATGCGGTATTTAAAAACTAAATCAAATATTTGGCCTCCATCTTTTTAGATATTTATAATTATTATATTATAATTGAATTTATTATTTTTTTAGATATGATATGAAAAGAATTTGTTAAATATTTCAAATCTCAATATTTTAACGTAAACTCTTGGAAAAAGCTTTAAGCTAAAGTCCATACGTTAAGTATCACATGTTAAGATCATATTTACCTACCTCATTCAATCACACGTAACAAATTTGATAAGCTTATAAATTTATTTGGCCAACATCCCATGAGTTAAGCAACATTCTAAAATGGGATTACCAAAGAGCAGTTCATATGATATTCTAAGTAACTTCTTGTTGTGGAGAGCTTGGCTAATGCTTATTGAATCGATAAATATATGTCATATTGTATAAACATTTATATGTATATATATTTATTTTGTTGTGCGAAATCAATCTGTAGTCCTAATGGAAGGTAATGAACACACACACACCCAGATAAGAGCAGCAAAGTACAGATAGATATTGTTGTACTATATAACATGGCATATTATATCAGCGTAGATAATGCGTGCACAATTACCGAACGATACGAGCTATGGGATTGTAATTGACATTTGGGCATAGATCTGATAACTGATAAAACTGCGTTGTTTTCTGGTTTTATTCATTTATTTAGTTTGGCGACGATCGTAAATGGAACACAAAGTGCAGACATTGGCGATACGATTGTAATTAATTAGAACAAATACTTATTATGTAATCGCGATTTAAACTGGGGGTACACAGAAATCGATAGATCGATAAGCCCGTGCATTGCGTAACTGTACACGGGTCTATAGATAACATCGCCCTGGCTTTTGTTCCTGTTTCTGTTTTTTTTGGTGTAATAACAAAAGTTTCGTTTTGTTTTAATGGATAAACTCGTAAATTGTGTTCTAGCCACGCATGCTAATGCCATGCCCATGTTAAGGGGAGTGATAAATGTATTTATGCATAAACAATACTTTTACTGACAGCTCCGAAAGGGGGGCGTGACATAAAGAGCTTTTTTTATTGCCCGCCTCGAAGACGCTGCGCTGTAATTTGAGTGTCTATGCGGCACTTATCTTGAATCGCACTTGCCCGTATTGAAAGCTCGCCAACTTGCAATTACACTATGGCAAAAGACGGAGTCACGCACACACACACACCAGCACACACACCAGCACACCAGCACACCCGCACACACTGAGAGAGTAAAAGAGAGTCGGGCACGCAATGATGAAATAAATCAAACAATATAATTGCTTCTGTTTCAACACCAACTACATAACATGGACTTGGGAGCTCAAACCGCCGACTACTCGTACTAGCTCGCACCTGTTCAAAAGGAGCGCCCCCAACTTACCAACTCTCCAACTCCCCACACCCGTCCCTGCTCAGACTCTCGCTGTGGCTGTGGGTACGGCTTCTACTTTTCTGCCAACTCAAATTTACGGCACGCAACTTGCGCCGAGCTGTGGGGCGTGAACTTGTTGTTGTCTGTCGGCCGTCTGTCGGCGTCTGTCGGCGAAGACAGGCCAACTGTCCTTTTAGGCCGCAGACACAAATCGAAGAGCACCTGCGGCAAATGGCAAACGGCAAAGCGGAGCAACGGCAACCGACGCAGTATGCAGCTAACAGCATTTCGATGTTAGTCAGTTCCTCTCGCCAGTTATGAACCACTCTCGCCGCAGCATCGATGCCTGCTGCAAGGAGGCCGAAGAATTAAGTTCTAATCAGCACTCGTTAAGATGAAGCGAATGTAGATGCTCAACTATGTGTAAACAAGATGGAGCAGTGGAGGTTAGCTATAGACCGAAGCTGAAATACACTTTACATACTCTATAATGGATATGAAGTATGCCAAGTATCGATACTTGATAGATGGCACAAGCGCATATCATATATAAACAGCACACTATTAACATCAGATGATTATATTAAGTAGATTCATAGATAGCACCATCCCAGAAATGTATTCATATAGGAAAACATCATATATCATATCTTACTTCAAGCTTTGTCCAGAAAAACTTTAGCAGAACTTTCTAGAATGTTTCTATGAACAGACTTAATTTTTACTTAATCCTTTATCTACAAGGGTATACAATTTTCGGTTTCCTAAAGAGATCCATTTTCATTGTATACCAGTCTCAGCCTCAGTCCCCCTATCAGCTATAGTAGATCAACAATATCTTTAAACTGACTGAATCTTATCTAGACTCCGCTTTTCAATGCTCTCGTCCATTAACGGCTACATAATGTTGTCTGTTCCAGTTCAGCTTATGTCTCTTCCCAACTATTGTACAATACGATTCCCACCCCACTGTCACTGTCACAGTGGGCCTACCTAACAAGCTGTGTCAAAATATGGCGCAATGCTGCGCATTATAGAGGTCGGCCAGGAATTATTGTCGGCCATTATTTTATTGGCATTTTCCAAATTGTCATTGTCAGAGAAGTTTATGTACTGTACTATCTCCCTCTCTCTCTCTCTCCCTTTGCAGCGCGCTGGAATATTTGTTTTGCTGCGGCTCTGATGAGCGGCACCCGTTCGATCATTTGCGAGCTGCAACACTTATTTACAGACAAGCACCGCGGGTCGTAGTGGTGAGGGGTGGAGGGGAGGGAATGGCGAGAGAGGAGTATGGGTAAATGTAAGGGTAAGGGTGAAGCGTGCATCAAATTAGAGCCGAGTGCAGGGTCCATGGCTGCGCCAGAGGCGGGGTGGGTAGCTCTGCAGTTACTTTTATTCTGTTTCATTTGGGGTGGCTACGCCCAGCTCAATTTGTATATAATTTAATGCAATATTCCACGAAATATGTTTATGTAATACATAAAAACGAACACACAACTGATACATATTATTATAGCGGAGTAACTGTTCAGTTGCAAAGCTCTGCGCAGAGGGTTCACTGTATAGGAAATTGAAATGAAATGAAATCTTAGAGAGGAAACGTCATATTTATTTATATTGATGAAATAATTTATTTTTATAATTGAAGAAATTAGCTGAATGAAAATCAATTTCCAAATTTCTTGAAATGTTTAAAATCATACTAATAATGTCTCTTTTGATATTTTTAAATATTTTTATTTAGATTTCCTAAACTAAAAGATAATTTTCGTTAAACATTACCAGATTCCAGTTCGAATTTATTTGAAATTTCAGATGATATGATATTATTGTTTATAATATAATATAATAAATAATAATATTATTTAGATTAACCTTTTTGTTAACATTTTGCTATTGAAGCTCTTAAATATCTTAGGGAAGTAATATTAAATAAACTATTAAATAAACCTCTCTTTGTATAATCCCCATCATAATCTCCATTTCCCTTAAGATTCCAACTGCCTCTGATAACTTGTAATATCTCTTATAATATTTACTTATAGATGCTCTTCAGTATTCACCTCAAGCTTCGCACCATTAACGCCCTCGACTCCCACTCTCAGTTGATTAAGAATATATCATAACATTGGCTTAAATGGCTCTGGCCATGTGCAGCTCGTTAAATGGTGCCAAACGACATCCGTGCGATATTTACCCATATATAGGGCTAATTATGCTTACTTATAGAGGCCAAGTACTGTCGTGTGTGTCTTTAGAGCACCTGGGGCCATGTGAACGGAGACGAGCGAACAACAACATTGACGCCTATCCGCATCCTGTATGCTACACCCATACACACACACACACACACACACACACAGACACAGTCACCCATCGGCTGAACTGAAAATTGAATCTGTTATCGTTGTTCATTCACAGCCGCTCACATTGGCAGGCTGCTTGTTGACGGGAAATGCGATTGGGATTGCCTTTGACACGTCCTCGGCTGCTGCAGGATACGTGCAACTGTCTGCGTGTGCATGAGTGTGTGTGTGTGTGTGTGTGTTGGCTTTGTTCATATAAGTTAACAGCGCTGTTCAATTTTTCCGCACTAATTAGATTAAAGGAGGCTGGCACAGATGAAGCGAATGGATTGATGACTCCACGGAAAATCCGACCAAACTTCAGTGAATGGAATGCGCAAAAAACAAAACAAAAAACAGAAATCAGGAGAAAACAAAGCCCCGCCGAGAGTTGTCCCGAATTCCGGCAAAGGCACACGGATAGGTAAAGGGAAAGGGAAAGGTGGCAGGCAGACGGCAGACGGCGATAAAAAGGCCAAAAAAAACAACTGCGAAATACTTTAATCCTATTAGGCATATAATTCAACAATAACAGCGACACATGTTGCCAGTGCAGCCGACAGGAAGGATAAAGACCAGTCCGATTGTCCTTTTCGCGCTGCTCAAATAAAAAGCAAAAGCAAAAAGTAAACCATAAACAACGGCAAACAAAGCAGGACTTGCGATGCCAAAGGTGCCGAGTGGAGTAAAAGCTAACGCGTGACACGTCCCAATTAGACGCAACTTTTAATTATATTCATCAAGTTTCTTGCTGGGCATCGATAGGCTGACAGAGAGCAAAAGAGAAAGAGTGAAAGACAGAGAGAGAGAGAGAGAAAGAGAGAGATAGCGTCACATTTCAATTTACTTGTCAATTGCATCTGGCGCAAAAGGCTTGTGAGTTGGGTATTCAGCAAACATAAAAATATATGTTATCAAAAAATATATAGAGCTGTATTCAAAGATGCTACGATAAAGATATCAAAGCGAGGAGAGAAGAGAAAGAAAGAAGAGATACATGAACAGATAGAAATAACCTAGTTAGGCTTAAAATAAAGATAGAGGAGACTAAAAAGAGAGCGAATAAGATAGCCAAAAACAGGAAGAAATTGAGTGAAAAAAAGAAAAATAGAGAAAGAGAAATATATATAGAGTTAGCAGGGAGAGAAAGAGAAGGATGAAGACAGAAGCAGTAAGAAAGGCAAAAAAGCAGACAAAAAACTGAAGAGAGAAAAGAAAGGAAGAAAAGAGAGAATAGCATTTGAGAGAACTCAAAAGAAGAGAGAAAAAATATGAAAACTATAAAAGAGAAAAATTGATATAATATATAAAAACTTTGTCAAAATCCAATATATGCCATTAAGACTCTGAAAGAGAAAGAAAGAAGAAGAGAGAAAGCGATAATTGACTCATTTTACGGCTTTCAAAATTTGATGACAAGAGTTCAATTACATATGACAAATGACTTGAGATGCGTATAATATGTATATTAAGACAATAATATACCTTTTTCTAGATATATTATGATATCTTTATCAAGAGCAAACAGAATGTTCTCAGGCATAGACAGGGAGGGCGTTAATTTGCTCATTTCATGCTGTTCGCCGTTTTCGGATATTATCCGGCATTTCAATACCCGGCCATTCTCTGGCAAATCGAGCTGTTTGGCTGATGGCCGGCTGACCATTGACAGATCTATTGTTGGGCATTGTTTGGGCTCATCCGCCTCATGATTGCGATGTCTCTTTTGCAGTGCGCTGCAGATTTCCATGCGAAATGCCTGTGCAGAGCCGTAGCTCAGGGGCTGTTCTGCTCCTAAACAGAATTTCGGGTCTCGAAAATCCGATTATGTTGGCCATATTTGTGCATTCGCACGGTAATACCTTAAATTTGCAACTTTTTAATCATTCTAAGCGGATTTCTAGGCAAAACCTGTTATGATGCGATGCTGGCTCTATTTTATTGACAGCCTTTTCCTGCTGACAGATGGAGAGAGACTGAGAGAGAGGGAGATAGAGCTAGACAGACAGAGTGTTTGTTTTTTCGGGATTTGTAAATGAGATACATTGGGAGTGACAATGAATGCGCTTGCCAATTAAATTTAATCCAGTATAAATACATATTTTTCAGCTAGCAGGTTTTTTTTTTTTTGCTCTCTCTTTTACTGCATTCCCTATTTATCTCTTTCATTTGCAGACTTTTTCTTTGTGGCCGTCTAGAGCTGGAAGCTGCATAATGTGTAATAAGCATATAGAAAAGCTTATTGTTAGAAACTTTTTTAATATAAACATGAATATGAATATGCATACGAAAGCAGAGACAGTGAGCGGGAGAGAGAGAGGAGATTGTCCTCCTCGCATGCGAGTTACTATAAAAATAAGCCCTTATTGTTAATCAGAACAAAACTGCAGAGCTGCGAGCATAATACAACGCAGCTCGACTAAAAATCCGAATCCAAATGCGAATGTGAATGTGAATGCGAATGTGAATGTGAATGTGAATTGAATAGCGCCCAAAAAGTTGCTGTGCAAAAGAAAAGCAAATAAAATGCAGCACATGAGCAGCAGCTATATTATATATATATATATAGTCGGAGGCAGAGGCCGGGGCAAAGATTTGAACAAAACCAAAAATATTTTAATGACAACACCCCAAAGCCAAAAACCAAACCAAAACCTACACGAAAAGTGCGCAAACAAAATGAGCTGGGCCAGGCGATGCGACAGCAAACAGCAAAGCGCCAACCACCAGCCAGGCAGCAGGCACCACAGCAGCCACCAGCCAGATCCACTCAGAGCAGCCCAAGACGAAGCGGCAGCCAGCGAGCAGCATCCATTCGCATCAGTCCATTATGTGTGCTCGTTGGTAATTATTTGCATAAAAATATATGCAGAGGTCTAAACAAAACAGTTTAGCAATCAATTATGAAAACACGTTAAATAGGTGAGAGCGAGTGCAAATGTCGCCGCCAGAGGCAGCCGCCAGGCAGACAGAGAACGAGAGGGAGTTACAGAGAGAGAGAGATGAGGAGAGGGAGGCATTCACAATGGCTGTGACCTCCAGGAATCCGCTTGCAGCGCACAAAGACAGCAGCGCATCCTGAAAGGTACGGCCCGGATAAGCGCAGATGCAGATGGAGATGCCACACTCCAAGTAGGGCCCTCTCCACGCAGCTCTATTCACAGAGAGAGGGAGAGAGATAGATAGAGAGAGTAGAGAGCGTGGCCACCTAGGCTCAAGTCGAGTCACACGCACGCACACTGGACGGTAGGTGCCCAGTACCTAAGCGTAATGACGCTTTTGGTGGTAATGCGATAAGTGAAAACAAATAACTGAGGCGAGTCGCAGCCACAGTGCGAGCCAGAGCCAGAGCCAGAGCTGGAGTCAGAGTCACAGTTTGTTTACCCAACTAAACAGAAATCCGTAATGCGTAATGTGAACGCTACACAGCGACCAAATGTTTCGCATATTTTCAAAAGAAAATTTTCTATTTGACTCCCAATATACGTTCAAAGTAATTTCAGCCATAGCCCACATACACTTCCACTTAATAACTTTGTAATGAGCTATATGATGTATTATTTCCCATCATTTCTATGGGCGTGTCCGAATTGTTGGCATACCATGCACCCATAGAGCATTTGAGAAAACTTTTAATATTTTTATGGTTTATTTTATAGGCAAAATCTATTATAACTATACATCATGCGGCTATGGGAAGGAAATATAGATGTGAGATTGTTCAAAATTATAATAGAAAACGTATATTATTAGATGCATATTACATAGATGCAGATTTTTCTTCTCTACTTTTCTCTAGCTTCATTTTCCTTCACTCAAAATGAGGAATAATTTTCCTTTCTCAAACTCCCATCCATTCTTAATCTGTAAGCTTTTCCCTTTGTAGCTTTTTCTCCTTTTGCCTATATCAGATTCTTAAAAAATTATATATGTTCTCTCTCTTTCTTTCAACTGATTCCCTATACATACTCCACATCTTAGTTTAGCTTTGAGAGATTTGCAATACTTCTGCTTCTTGCTACCTCTTATATTCCTTAAAATTTCAGTATTTATAGTAGCCCCTCTAAATCTCTATTCACAATCACTTCTAGCAAATTCTGTAAGTCTCCCAGTCTTGCTCAGCGAAGTGAGGCAATAAACTCTATGATAAAAGTTGCACCATATCCATGTATGCACAGGGTATCATGTCATTTATACTCAGTCTAGACCATCTCAATCTATCTTATGTATACGATATTTCAGCTGTCTGCTCTTTTTGGCAACTATTCCCGTCACATAAATCCACCTGGCTATTGGTAACTTAATTTTTACACAGAAATTACATTAGATGGTCCCGTGGGGACGGCAGCTCGCTTTCGGACAAGCTGGCATATTAACATTTTATTCAAAGGCTAACGCGACAAAACCTACCACGATTTATGGTCCTACATAAATCCTAGCCATACTTTGGGGCTACCCACCGCAGTTAAGCCGATTATAAAAACCAAGAGACAGAGAGCCGCAGTCTGTTTCTCTCTCTCTCTCTCTCTATATGTGTGTATGTGTGTAGAGCTTCTGTTAGACTTGGGGAGATTTTCAACTGGCCATCAAAATGTGAGCAACAAATTAGCATGTTGAAAATTATAAGTACATTAAACGGTGGCAGGCAAGCGAGTGTGGTTAATTCGAATATGCGATGCCACCCAATAAAAACGTGGCCAGCACCCTGTTCCTCCTGGTGGAACAGGATGAGGCGGACGGCGATGATGATGATTACGTCGCTGCCAGGACAAGCTCCCCGTATCCCTGGTGTAGATAACCACTGCTGGCTCAAGTTGAGTTGTTATGCTTGAGTTGAGTGTTGGCAAATATTTAACGTAGTATAAATATCTCTCACTCTCTCACTCTCCCCCTCTCTCTCACTTGCCCTCATCCTGCGCGCATCTCTGCCATCTTTGGGGGGGCCTGTAGGACATTGTTATCTGGCCGCCGTTCTTTTTTTTTTCTTTTCTTGCCGATTCTTCTTTTTTTCGAGGGTGGCTTGTGTATAACACAGAAAAAATCTAATTTTCCAACTTTTTACGACATTCGCTTGCGAGTTCTGCGGCAATTTCATAAATATTTTCCGCTTCTTTGCGTTTTGCATACTTTGTATGCAAAAAAACATGCCATCATCAGAACATTATCCCGCCGCGTGTAAATGAAATTCCCATGTCCCCGCACCGCCGCACCGCACCGCACCACACCACACCACCGCCGCCCTCTCTATACGACCCTCTGCTTGCGTCGGCAAAAACGTCGCAGTCAACGTCGCAGCTCTACAACTCGAGGGTTGTTGACTTATATCATTTATCATAAGGAATTAGGTTCAAGCTTGTTATTAATATTAGACGTGGTCTTCCACCCACCCAACCAGCACCGCTCGCCTCATCTGCCCCAGCGTGAAGCCGCTAACGTGCGAAGAGCGTTAATAAAGTTCATAAAATAAACAAAGTCGAGCGAAGTCAACATGTGAAATTAAAATCTTTGCCTATGTCAATTGAGGCAGCTTGGAGGTCGAGCACTTGGAAGTCTATTAAAAATGAAAGACTTCAGCTAGCGCTTTATGGGGCTATTAACTTGGAGCGAAATTAACCTTATAAGATCCATCAAAACAAACAAACAAACGAATGAAGGAAATGAGTGATATCTGGTAAGCGGAAAAATCTTTGCAAAAGTCAAGTGAAACTCTCTCTTTCTCAATTGGCAAAGGGAAATTACGAGCGCAACCACTCGATAGATTATATAGACTAGGTTAGCCTAATCAGTTTCTGATTTCTACTAATAAACATAATATACCAACTAAAATGTATAATGGATATTTGTTATACGAATCTCTATGTTAACTCTATTTGTATTATATATAAAGGAATATATCATATCTGCAATGTTTTCAAAGAAAGAGAGAGCCATCAGCAAATATTGCGAATTTAGTTATAAGGATATTTTTCATAACCTAACATGATATTTTTATGAAAAAATATGAAAAATATCTCTAGCTAAAGTATCAAATTCTTATTTCACTTTTAATATCTGATAATATCTCTAATCTAGCCAAAGGCAGAACTGCGAAATACAAAATACTAATATAACTTCAATATAATATTTATCTATTTATCAATATTTATAAATTCCGAATTTAGTTTTAGTAGCGTAAGATATCCGTAATCTAGCCAAAGGCGGGCTGGTGAATGATATAATTTCGATATAACTTCATTATCAAAAAATTCTATTAAAGTGAAAAATAGGCATAATATTTCTAATAACAGTAACCAATAATCCAATATTGATATCCTATGATATCCATAATCTAGCTATCCAAGGCCAAATAGATAATATGTATTTACTTTATATATTTTAGTTTAAACTTATATCTACATTTAGGTATTTCGATACCCTTCTAGATCTACTATTTATATGTTTAATTTCTATATCATATAACTAAGTATAAGCTTGAAAAACTCTGCTACATAAATTTCTACTATATAGATATATGAAATTATATCGAAGAAAAATATATTGAAGAGGAGATAAATCATTAATCTTGTATATAGCAGCAAATATAATATAATTTTTCAAACTACAAAAATCGAATTTATTTATGATATCTCTTTGTAATGAAGTTTGCTAGCAAATATTTGCAAAGCACTTGGATTCACATTGAATTGGATAGATGTTCCCCCAATCATTGTGTAGCTGGGGTCAGGCTGAAATAGATGACAATGCGCTACAGCAGACATTTATTATATATCGCAAATTAATAAACTGGAATCAGTTGAACAAGAGTTACTCCTCCTGCTGCTCCTGCTGCTTCTGCTGCTGCTGCTGTTCCTTTAGGGTTCGAGTCTGCGAATTGATTTCATTCAAATTAACTTTGTTTTCAGCTGCAGCAACTGCGGGCATAGTTCGTAGTTTGGGGTTTGCCGTGACGCGACTGTAAGTTGTCTCATTATGATATGTTCGGCTTGTGTAAGGACAAACAAGGACATTGGATCAGTCGGCAGGGCGACGGAACCACTAACATTTTCCCGCCGCTCTCGCTGCCTCACTCTAGGCAGCGGCTGCTCATAGATGCTGATGATTGCTTTCTTTGCTTTTTTTCGCTCTTACTTTATTTGTATTTTTGTCGCACGCCCCATCTCTATCTTACACGCTCTCGGCGACTCTCTCGCTCTCGCCCCGTCTCGCTCCCGCATGGCGGCAGCGACTCTGGCAGAGTGGCAACCCCCTTAGCGAAGTTCTGTGCGCGCTCTCTGCGCGCTTCCCCTATGAACCGTTGTTTTTTCCTCCTTTTGTTTTTTTTTTTTTATCGTGTTAGGTTTTTGCCTTCTTTGCATTGACCATAAGCCACGCCCTGTGCATGTTGAAGCGAGTGCAACAACACGAACAACTGTTAGATACGAGAGCGAAAAAAAAAAAAAAAATAGTAACGAAAATTGAATGAAAGAGCCAAGATAAACACTTAAACCCAAACGGAAAAACGAAAAGCGAAAAGCGAAAACCGAAAAGCGATAAAAACGGGCCACAGCACACGGAGGCCCGAAAAGAAAGTTGCCAAAGGTAACAATCTATGTACAATGTTTTATGACCCAACCGAGCCGAGAGAGCCTCTGCCTCTGCCTCTGCCGCTGCCGCTGCTGCTGCCCAGGGGGAGGAAGAGGTGGGCTGGGATGAGGTGGATACGTTGTGCACATGTCCAATATTCACTTAACGCGATAAAAATGAACTAGCAACAACGAAATCTGGCCGAGATGGTGGCGTCTGTGGTGGCAGCACTCGGCGCGCTCTGTGGGCAAAAACATACAAAAACATCAGTTACACTTTGTTTAGTCGTTTTCCACTGGACCTGCAACGTATTAATGTATGTGTGCGTGCGTGAGTGTGTGTGTGTGAGTGTGTGTATCTATTGAATTGCCATCCAAATGCGAATCCACCTCGCAAAAAACACGAAATGGAACCGAACGAAAATGAGAAGAACGAACAAGCGTGCACAGAGAACGGAGTGGAGTGGAATGGGCTGAATGGGTGGGAATGGGCGGCAGTGGGTCGGTTAACGTTAACGTTAACGTTAACGTTAAAAGATAGCGTGGTTAAACGCGCTTATTTTGGTTTATGATTAAATTTATTACGTGTACGCCCAACCACAGCGCGGATAACAGCTTAAAAAGCAAAGGCCTGAACCTGAGAGGGGGAGGGATGGGCGAAACAAAGTTGTTTTTTTTTTGCTGTTGCTGTTGCTGTTGTTGTTGTCTGTGTGTTTGAGGCTTGTCTTGAATTTAATTAATGCGAGACCCTTAAACAAAATCTGAACTTTATATAATTGGCCATTCTTTTAAGCTTAGCCCTTGTTACTTTTTATGAACGGCGCAGCGTCTAATTAAACGGGTCAACTACAGTGAGCATTGGGCAGACCCGGTGGCTGACTCTTGACTGTTGTGCGCTGTTAACTGTTGCAGCAGTAGCTCCACGACATGGCAGTCATCTGCATCTTTTGCCCTGCCCAGAGTGCGCGAGAGGGATGGCAAGTGCGAGAGTGAGAGAGCGAGCGAGACGAGCGAGCGTGTATCTGTATCTGTGTGTAGCTACATGGCAAAAGTATCTTTTTATCTGCCTCGCTGTGTTTCTACGATTGTCTGCAGGGATGTGTTGCTGTTGTTGTTGTTGTTGTTGTTGTTGTTGTTGTTGTTGTTTTTTCTTTTCTGACTGTGGTCGACTACGGCTCTGGCTCTGGCTGTGGCTGTGCCACGACTCGAGCTCTGCTCTCGGCATTAACATTCTGAGTGGCGCTTGCTCCAGCCTGGCGCTCGTGCTCATCCGCATCCTCGTCGACAACGACAACGACGACGACGACGTCGACGTGGTCGTGCCTACTCGCTCACCCATTTACAGGCATTCGCTTGCTGCTGCTGTTGCCTTTTTCTGAAACCTCGTTCTCTCTCTCTCTCTCACACACTCTCTGCTGCCGCTGCTGCTGGTGCTGCTGCTGCTGCTGCTGCTGCTGCCGTTGGAGCTTTCGAGTCTCTCCAGTCTCGAGTCTCGTTTATTTATGATTATCTGTGTACAACTTGTTTCGTGTTCATCGCATGTCGATGCCGATGATGGGTGTATAGGCCATGAGCATCTATCTGGTTTGTTTGCAGCACACCCCGGCATTAAACCCTGCCCCGGGGCGCACACATGTATGCGAGTACCCGCATGCAGCGCTACACAGATACAATGCGCACACAGCCAACTCTACCTTTGCCTCAAATCTTACCTTTGGCTCTTTATTAATGACTACTTGCCCAGTCTCTTGGTTGGCCATTGCTGTTGCTGCTGCTGTTGCTGACCCGCCAGCAACATCACGAATTGCAGCTCGGTTATCACTTGGCTAGATGTTTGCTCCTCCTCCATTTGGTAGTTTTGCTTCTGAAAAATTGCCCAGCTGTCTATAAGGCTCAAAGTTAAGACTCTTTGCGGTTGCCTTGGCTTTTCTTTGCCCGAAATTGTCATCGTGTCCATTCTCAATCTTGTTCTCCACTCGGACTGTTAAATATTTAATGCATGTCCTTTCTGTGTCTATTTATTCTACTGAATCAGGGAAAGGAAAACCTGAAAATCAATCAAGGGTCTTGAATAAATACTAACACACATCACACACACACGCACGCACGTACACACACTCAAGCGCTCTCTGGAGGCAGCAACCGCAGACTCGAGGGGGGCGGCTCCTTGGCCGTATTGTCAATAGGGCGGCTGGGAACAATAAAAAATCGTGGCAAACTAAGTGAGCAGACAGAAAAATGAATCAATACCAGGCGCCAAACAAACAGACAAACAGACAGGCAGACAGACAGACAGACAGACGGACAGACAGCTACACTCTCCAACAAATTCACGCTTTGGGCCTACAACGGCGGGAGGGAAGCTCGACCGCGATTGCGAATCCCCGTTGGAGGCAAAGTTCACATACGAAACAAACACCTTTTCATTTGTATCTATTAGATTAAAATTCATGTCGACGCACTCGCAGACACACACACACGCACACGCACACGCACGCAGAGATATATGTGTGTATGTTGTGTTTCCAAAAGATACACTGTATAAAGTGGTAAGAAAATTGAGCCCGAAGCTCACAATCATCATTGGCTTTGTGCAAACACACTCGGCACATACGCAATGAGCGAGAGGAGAGAGGAGTGCGGAGAGCGGGTGAGGGCGAGGAGGCGGGGAGCGAAGGAAGAGGTAGCAGCAATCGTTGTTGCCTCCGCTGCTGTTGCCGCTGCTTCTGCTTCTGCTGCTGCTGCTGATATCTACGACAGAACACGAACAAGAACAACAATAACAATTCAGGCAAGGCAGAAGGCATAAGCTGCCACCAATACGAGCGCAACTAACAGCAACAGAGTCACAGATACATACACACACACCTACATACATACAGTGATACGCACGCTGCAGTTGTGGCAACAAGAAAAATACAAAAGATACAAATGTATCTCGTGTTCGAAATATAAAAATCGTTAAACAAAGACTGACGTTGTTCCTCTGGATTTCGACTGGCGACTGCGACGCTGACAGCGACTGCGACTGCGACGGCAACGACGACGGCGACAGCGACTGCGACTGCGACTAACGACAGCGACATTCGCTGTTACTGATGTTACCACAGTATCTATATCTGTAGCTCTGTTGCTGTCGCTGTTGCTGTTGCTGGCACAGTGGAGCCGCGGGTGGCGGCTGCCCTGCCAGCAGTAATCTAGCCCTCCTGCTTTTGCTGCCGCCAGCTTCAGGCATTGCTTTTTCGCAGCGAAGCTTTCTCTTTCTGCGGCTCCCATAGCGCCATTGAGCGCCCGCCTCCTGCGCTCAAGAGATGTGGCCTGCCCGCGCCCGTCCCTCCCACTGTCACCCCCGCCCCGGCTGCAGCCCAAGTGCACCCAGCATCTCGCAGCAAATGTCGCTGTGGTGGAAGCTGCGGCTGTTGCTGCGGCCGTCTCCAGCTCTCCACATATCCAGCTACAGCTGCAGCTTCTGTGGCAACCGCGACGGCATTTTGTGCCCTCGCCAATGACTTAACGTGATCTGAATTTGTTGCCCGCAGGCCAATTACTGTCAAAAAACAAAATACGAAAAAAATGGGCAGAGGCTGAGCGAGATGTATGCAAATATGGCAACGGATATGCCTCAGCTCGACTTGCCGCAGATTTCAGCTCGGCCAACGGCAAGACTGATGCGAGGATCATTTAATCAGACGTTTTATTTATAATTTAGCATTCTCTTGTGTCAGGGATGCAACTTTGTTGATTTTCTTACTTAAATGAGAGTAGGAGCTAGGGTCTTACGATAAGATAAGATGACTTTCATATAGCAGACTGTGACACAAGATGAAACGCTGGAAGAAGAGTGGAACTGAAGATCTTTTGGAAGATATCTAAAGTATGTACTGAACTATTTATATATATAATATAATAATCTAAAATACCTATCTTAAATACTATACTATACTAAACTATTCATAATTCTCATATAATTATATAATATCGGATCAACTTTTAAATGACAGCTTCATGTAAAACTTGATGGAATTTCTAGGCACGCTGTGCTACAGCCTAGAAATTTTTCTGAAGATCAGAAAAGTCATTTCTTGTGCTCTTAGATGTTCTCTAATAGTTGCGCATACTATTTATAGACTTAAGCTATCAATCTATCCCATTTATAAAAGACAATGAAATTCGAGTTGCGATCAGAGTCATGCTCCAATGAATGGGTCACTTAGGCAATTTATCTTCACCAGGGGAATATGGTATACTTCATCAAATTTACTAGATGAATAAATTTGAATATTGGAATATAGATGTATGTAAATATACCTTACTTAATAGATGTAGGAGCCTACGTATAGTTATGTATATGCACACATAAAACAGAACATCACCATTTTGATTTATTTTCTATATTAATCTTATGTTGATAATAAATTTTAGAAATTCTCCACGGCGGCTTATAATAAAAGTTTAGCTTTTAAAATGTTATTGCTATAAAATGTTAATAGGAATGAATGATCAATATGTGATTAGGATTTTAAGACATTTTTTACTCAATAAAATATAAAAAAAAAAATTTTAATAAAAAAATTGAAAAACAAAAGATAAGAGCTGAGATCTCAAAATATTTGTAACTTAAAAAAAAAACTCTTTAGTTATCTTAAGCGCAAATAGTTTAAGGAATTGCAGATCAGCTCTGAATTCCCAGCTTAAATGCCTGGAAATTTATCGTATGTCTGACGCTCGGATGAAAGCTTTAGGAACTCAAAAATGTTTTTTTATAAACCACAAAAATCTCTCAGCCGATATCTTTAGAAATTTTCATTATTTCCATTGCAATTTTCAGACTATGTTTTATTTTTGCAACAGAAAAATAACAAATTCTTATTGGCCTATCATTATTATTTTTATTATTATGATTTAATTTTCATTATTATACTTTGATCATTATTACATAATATATATCAATATTATTATTATCATTATTATCATGCCATGGTATATCATTATTTTCTTTAATCCTTTTTAAAATGTTGATTTTAAGTTAGTTTAAATATTTTTGACAAAAACATATCGGATGACAAGAAATTTATGAAAATATTATATATTTCTTCAACAAAACTGTAAAATACCTGTTTTCCAGGTGTCAATTTCGTAGCCAGATTCCATCTCAAAGTCCTGAACGCTTATAAGCTTATGCGTAAATGTTTAGCTACAATATATGGTCAAAGTGTTTAGGAGCTGTTGTTGTTCAATGAAGAAGAAACATTATCATCAACTAGATTTTTTTTTGTTTACATCAGCCAGCAGCTGCCACACACACACACACACTCAGAGAAATGGAGAGAGAGATAGAGATGCAGAAACTGACAGGATGCGTGGAAGAAGAAGAAGAGTTGCTGGCAGATACAGAGCGGGGCGTGGTGGTGCGGGGCGGTAACTTAAACGTATCTGAGGCTGTCGCAAAACCAACTCACTTACATGACGACAACAAAGTAACTTCATTTAAATGCTGTAGGAATTTGTTTTCGGCGTGTGCGACACCCGCACCACGCAGCAGCAGCAGCAGCAGCAGTAGCGCTTTTCCGAGGGGTGGAAAATGCACGAGCAGTGCCAGTGCCAATGGGGGCGTGGCGGGGTATGTATGGGGGCCGCGATGTCGGGTGGCAATATAAAGCTTAAAATGAAATTTAGCTGCAGCGGCAAACGTTTCCCATTCAAATGGCATACATATGTTGGATACATTCGTACATGTGTACGTACATCTCTCTGTATGTGTGTGTGTGTGTGTGTCTAGGTGTGTGTGCTTAAATGTAGCTACAAAAACGATTCGACAGCGCGCTCTCACTCGCTCCCCAAGCGCCATCCCGTTCGCACCAGCCATCTCACTCGCACGCGCTCGTCTCAGCCGTCTCGCTCGTCTCGCTTGTCGCGGCCAGCCGTCGGCGTCGCCGTCGTCGTCGTCGTCACTCCTCACGAGTGGCGTTTCAATTAATTAGAAAAAGTTAAAGAAACCCAACCCCCGCCCAGCCCAGAAAGAGGGAGGCAAAACAAAAAACAAATATCTCCGTAATAAAATGTAAGCGCGCATGCAATAGCAGCTGCGGTGCCAGCGACTGTGGCTATGGCTGTGCCAGTGGCTGTGGCTGTGGCAGTGGCAGTGGCAGTCGCGGTGTCGGTGTCGGTGTCGGCATCGGTATCGGTGGCACAGTCGGCGCCAGCAGCGCGGAAGATGCCGCCAATCCAGCAACAGCCAGTCAGCCAGTCAGCCAGCCCAGCCAGCATGGTCAGCGGCAGCAGCAGCAGAGGATGATAAAAACTTACTGAGCTAAAGCTGTAGCTGTAGTTGTAGATGTAGCAGTAACTGAAACGTTGGCCCACCCCTTTCACGAGTTTTGTTCATGTTCATCAAGTTTTTCTTATTTCCATTACGGCGAGCGGTTCGCCTCGTGTTGTTTATGGCAACAAATACTTGTACACACGTACCGACATCCAGTTCCAAGCCCCCAGTTGGCAGCACCACCAGCAGCAGCAGCAGAAGTAGCAGAAGCAGCAAGTAGTAGCTGCAGCAGCAGCAGCAGCAACAACAATAACGACAAAGGCAACAACAGTGCGTACAAATACATACATCGGCATTTACAACAACACGCAATAACAGCCATTTTTCTAGTTGTTAGTTAATTTTTTCATGTTCTGCTGCCTCGCTCGCACTTAACACGCGGCAGCTACGGCTACGGCAACGGCAACGGCCACTGCCGCACTCGGCGCGTCCACACGATGCCGACAACAGCCAACAGCCAACAGGCAGCAGCCAGCTAGCAACAACATGCTGAGCGAATGCGATTCGTGGGCACTCTGGCATGCTATCTCGCTCGCGCGCACCACCTTAATGCAGATACTTTATTTATGGTCGCAGCAGCAGCAGAAGCAGCAGCAGCAGCAGATACTTTTTGTATGCTCGCCTTGTTGTTGTAGATGTTGCTGCTGGCCGTTTGCCGTTTGTCGTTTGCTATCGCTGCAGCCGCAGCAGTCAGTTGCTGTTGCCGTGACGCAACCGGTTCTCGCTGTTGTTCAGCAGCCAGTTCAGCAGCCCGTCTCGCTCGCACCCATGGCCGCGTGACAAACAGCCAGCCCACTTTTAATGATAATCATTATTGCCGTTGTTACGGTCGCTGTCGCAGTTGTTTTTGTTGCTGTTCCTCTTGCTGTTGTTGTCGTTAGCGTTGATACTTTTTCTGCTTTTGCTGTAGCTCACTCACACACACGCTCGCACACACACGCACGCACACCGACAGCTCGCGAGAGAGCAGCACACGCACACAAGCGCACACAATTAGGGGAGAAACGAGTTTTGCCAACCGCTGCGCTTCGCTCTCTCGCACACACACAGCCGCAGGCGGCGTATCTGTGTACGAGTCGAGGCTTATCTGTGTGTTGCTCTGCTGCTTGTAGCTGCTGCTCGCTGCCTCTGCTGCCACTGCTGGCACTGCTGCCAGTGCTGTTGTTGTCGTTGTTGTTGCTGTTTTCGCTGTTTTTCGATTGTCGGTTGTCGTGTAATTCCCATTTGTCGTACACTTTGTACTTGCTCAAGAAACTCATGTTAGTCTACTTTTGGCTGTTACGCAGATTGTTCGTATCGTTCGTTCGTCAGCTCGTTCCGTTCGTTCCGTTCGTGCCTGTGCCTCTGCCTCTGTGTGTCAGTGCCAGCAGTGCCAGCGCCTCTGTCAGTGCCAGTGCCAGTGCCCGTAGTGCCCGCAGCGCTAGTGCCTGTCGTGCCGCTCGCCTCGCTCGATTCGATACCGTATTCAGTGTGCCCGTACGGTACTTTCGCATTGCATTGGCTCGCTGCTTTCGCCTCTTTGCCTTTGGATTCGCCTTCGCCAACGCCAACGCCATCGCCATCGCCATCGTCTCTGACTCCAACTCCGAC
Source organism: Drosophila mojavensis (assembly GCF_018153725.1). Taxonomy (NCBI): domain Eukaryota; kingdom Metazoa; phylum Arthropoda; class Insecta; order Diptera; family Drosophilidae; genus Drosophila; species Drosophila mojavensis. Next base: position 9,326,862 of record NW_025318899.1, on the reverse strand, counting down.
TCCGACTCCAGCTCCAACTGTGACTGCAAGTCCGACTCCGACTACGACTCCAGCTTCGTCTCCGTCTTCGTCTTCGCCTATCCTCGTCTACGGCGGCGGCGGTGACTGTAACCTGGCATAAGCATAAACAAGCAGCAGCAGGCGCTAAGATTCTCGAGCCACGTAGTTCGCAGTTCAAGTCCCATCAAATCGCAAACTGTTCCCGACTCTGGGATTGCTCAACCGTTCAATCGTTTAACCGTCGGCAATGCGCACCAACAAAAAAGTGTAAAACAAATTCGCGCAAGTTTTTTCAATACAAGTGTTTCACACCCACACACACACGCCTCCACACACACACACATACACATACAAAAAGAGTGCTACATGGATACAAAATAATTACGAAATTGATCAAAGTTGATTAAAGAAATTGCAAACACAAGATTTTGGAGACAACTAACGCAAGAAGTTTTTAGTTAATGAAGCAAAAATCGTTTCCCAATTCGAACGAATTGGAAAATTGTGTGTTCGAATTGCGTTTGCTTCCGTTCGATTCGTGCCGTGCGTTTTTTTCAAAAATACATAAATAAATTTTAGTTCAAACTTGGAAAGCAAACCGAAATTAAATGACAGTGCACAGTAATGAAACCGGTGTCTGTTTAGTAATGGTACGTAAAGCTCAATCCTCTATCTATCGATGCTAAAAATATAATCAGTAATATATAGAAACTATTAGAAAATCTGTACCTGATCTTAATGAGAATTTATTTAACTTATAATCGAGTGGTATTTTATGGGGCTTAAATGATTATGCCTGCGTAGAATCAAGATTAACAATAAGAATATTCTACAATATTGATATCGAACAGGAAATGTTTTAATTAAGATTACAATCTTGATTTAATGTTTATTTATTTAATATCCGGCAATTAGTTGCATATAAAAAAGGCCGACAAGCGCCAAGATCAAGATCTATAGACATTCGATGAAATTTGGCATAAGCAATTATCTATTAATATTGTGAACGAAGACTTGTATTTTTTAAGATTAGAGATTCTTGGAAACAATAAGCAGAGAGCTTCTTCAAGGAAGTTTATAAAACTGTTATTGCATGTGGATCAGAGAGTTGTATTCAACAGAAATAAAGATCAGCGCGAAAAGACTTACAATTGCTTTATAGTAATTATGTATAGCTGCATTATATAAGATTAGAGATGGAATTTCTACGAAATTCGTAAGATTTGAGATGGAATTTGTCAGGAAAACAAATAGGAAACAAATGGAAAAATGAAATTACTTCGCTGGCAGATTATTAAAAGAATGTTATATATATTATAGATATTTAAACAATATAAAATATAATAAATGCATAAGATGGAATATATATTTTTTGTAGAAAGATATTTTCTTTAGATAGATAAAGAGGACTTACATAACTTGGTCAACCAATCAGTCTGTCTTCCTTTTAAATTCTGCCCTACCTCTCCCTCTCTCCTTCTTCCTTGCTAAAACTTTGCTCTATAGCAAATATATACATACTATATACCCGTTTATATAGAATTTGTTGGCCAAATCAATTTGCAACATGTTGAACATGTTGTTAGTTGCAGCAATTGGACTTGACAGAGGCAGATCGTATAGAAAACAAGAAGAAGAGGAAGAGCGACAGCAGCAGCAGCAGAGGAAGAAGAAGAAGATGGGATCGCAATGTGCAAGCATTTTGTTAAAAATAAATCCGCAACAAAAGAAAATTTCAAATCGATGTCTGCCAAATCCACTCGAAATCCCCAAATGTCAGCCATACATTTGGATGCCACATTCGAACACTCGTATTTGCTGTGTTTTGCCTCTTGTACATACATGATGCCAATTGGGCGGGGGGAGGGAGATGGACAAAAGCACAGATAGAGTGAGAGAGAGGGGGAGAGGGGTTATATACTACATAACTGCAAACTTAATACAGGCAAAGCGACAAATACTTTGCGGCTGCTTTAACTGTTTTGCTCTTATACTTGAATGCTTATAATAAAAATGCACATTTCTTATACGTGAGTGTGTGTGTGTACGTGTGCATGTGTGCATGTCTGGTAATACGATCTATATAAGAGTGACAAATATGGCAAGTAAATGTTGCCTCTTTTGCTCAAATGTAATCAATTCAACTTCTACTTGACACTTCAGCGCCAACACACACACACACAGAGACACACACACACGCACAGTCGTGTGCACACACACATTGGCACATTAATTACAAATAAGTAACGAGAACAAGCGCTATGAAAAGAGCCCATAAAATGCTTGCGATAAACAAAACAATAACAACAGAACAACCGAACAACAGCAACAGAAACAACAAATAATATGAAATGCAACTTGTAGAACAACAAAGAAAATTGAAACCGAAACCAAATCCGAATTCGAAACCGAAACCGAAAACGAAAAAATCCGAATTGAAGTCGCAGCAAAAAAATGCAAATCGCTGTTTAGATAAAAATTCCTCTGTCACACATAACTACACACAAACAGAGTAAGAGTGTGAGAGAGAGAGAGGGAGAGTATGTGTGTGTGTGTGTTGATATTTAACACTTTGGTATAAGACTTAAGTTTTGTTTTGCTTTGTTTATTCCAATATTCGAAAAGTGCTCGCCGCTTCCATTTTGGATGCTACACTAGAAACTCGCACACACTCAGTGACAGAGTTGTGTGTGTGTGTGTGTGTGTGTGCGTACATGCATACTTATGTCGCTATATTCGTACATTCAAGTAGAAGACATGGCCGACCAACCAACCAGGCACGGATAAACATCGCAGCGCGGCGGCTGATTCAAAGGCGCCAACTGATAACCCAACTTGAAGCGGACTTCATATGGGTCAGAGAATTAATTTTTAATCGCGTATGGCCACTTGAGTTGTCATTTAGCAGCAGCAACAGCAGAGACAGACAGACAGAGACAGAGAGAGAGATAGAATGGAGCGGGGGATAAAGTGGCGTGGAGTGGAGTAGGAGGAGGAGGCAGTGCATCCGTCTATCTGGCTATCTCTGCCTAGTTTGTGGTATCACTCACTGTTTGGCCGGCGATAAAAATCCAATCTTGAGCCTTGGATCATTTGTAAAAGAAAAGGAAAAAAAAACGGGCAAGACAACCGACAACCGACAAGCAACAACAACAAACAACAAGCAACAACCGACAACAACAAGAAGAAAACCAAAATCGAGAAAAGTTTACGAAAGCAGCCAAAGAGACGATAATAAATAAAACTCAAAACTTGTTTGTTGTCTGCATGCCGCATGTGTGCGAATGTGTGTTGTTGTTCTTGTTGCTGTTATTGCTGCAGTTGTTGCTTGACTAAAAGTGTTGACAAAAGTGCGCGATAGGCTTATGTGCACACAAAAAAAAAAGGAGAAAAAACATGGGCACGGACCAAGAGATGCACAAAGCCCGTTCCCAGTTATTGGACAGACAAACACAAACACACACAGAGTTGTTGCTGTTGCTGTTGTTGCTGTTGCTGTTGCAGTTGTCGTTGCAGTTGGCTGTGTAATTTAAATCAATGTTGTCAATCGAAAACATGATTTGTTGTTAATGGCGGCCCCACTTTGATGATCACCTAGGACGCAATCGAAGATGGCTATTAGGGGTACTCTACAGGCTTTAGCTCGAGGGTCTCCATATGTGTGAGTGCGAGTGTGTGCATCTATGTGTATGTGTGCGTGTGTGTGTGTGTACACAAGAGACGCGCGCGCTTATCGCATTGATATTGATAAGGGGGGGCAACGATTTTAATTAAGTTTTGCCTGCCGTACCTGAGGTACAGTAGACAGAGAGTAGAACGAATCTACTGTCTATTCTAGTACAGTAGTTGTTGTGTCTTGTAACTCATTTGGCCTCTCTTCTTCTTCTCACTGTGCTCTTTACAGAATGCCGTTTCAACTCGCCTAGCTGCTTCATCGCCTACCACGCCCTCTTCGAACGCCGCACAGACGCCGCATACGCAGCCCACAGCGACAGCAACGTTGACTCCTCTGCCAGCGCTAGCGAATCCCACAACCGCCACCGGCTCCGGCTCTGGCTCCGGCTCAGGCCACGGTCCGGGACCGTCGTTGACCGCCGCCGTAGCCGCCGCTGCCGCCGGCCTGCCCACTGGTTTGCCTTTGCCATTGACCGTACCGGGTCCCGGCATGGTCACCTCCACAGTGCCGCCGGGCGCACGCTCCGGCTCGCCATGCGCATCAGCCGTAACGCCGTACGGCTCCGCCTCGGCCGGCAGCAGCAGCGCCGGCGCCGGCCCCTCCACGCTGCCAGCTGTGGGCGTCGGTCCGCCACCGGGCGTGCCGCCAGCGCCCGGATCGGGCAACCCGAATCCGAACCGCTGCTGTGATACCGGCCGCACCATCTACACGGATCCCGTCAGCGGACAGACCATATGCTCCTGCCAATACGACATGCTAAACTATCAGCGCCTGGCCGCAGCCGGCGGACTGGTCGCCGGACCCGGCGGCGTGCCGCTCGGCGTCTATCCCGAGGGCATGTCTGCCTACCTGTCGGGCATCGCCGCCGATCAGCCACCATTCTACGCTAATCCGGTAAGTCAAGCTCCAAGCATGCAAACTCCAGCCCAGCCCAGACCGGGCCAGGGCCAGGCTAAACGGTCTGTTCATAAGTCATGCGTCTTAACAATGGTGCAATAAATTTGTGAATTTGTCCAACGTCCGAGCAGAGACCACCGTCGTCGTCGTCGTCGTCGTTGTCGTCATGCCCCAGCTCTGCCTGCTCCTCCCCACCCCCATTCGTCATTTGATCGTGTGCCCATGGCACGCACACAAGCTCCATGGGCCCAGGCTTCCGAACATGTGTTAGGTACTCTGGCAACAAAGTTTTTCTCTTCCTCTTGCTCTTGCTCTGGGTCTCGCTGTTGCTGTTGCTTTTGCTTTCTAGGCACAGATTTGTCAAGAGCTTGGAGCTTGAAGCTCAGCTCGAATGGACCCTAGACCTATGACTTGTGCCAGCTGCCGCCTATGCCTGTGGCATGCCTCTGACCTTTTAGGACCTGCCCAAGGCTCGGCCTGGCTCTCCGTCGGGGTGATATTTCAAGTCGCATTATTATGAGACAGAGAGCTCGCTTTATGATCTGCCTGCTGCGACTGCGACGGCGACTGCGACAGCGACTGCGGCTGTCAGTGTGTTGGGTCTTACAATGGGTCCATCGGGCCATCGGCGAGCGGACAGTGGACATTGGACATTGGACGGTTCTCCTTCTCTCGTTCTCGTCCCTGTTACAGCATGTCCGGCGCTTCACGGCGTGTCCATTGTTCGCCGAATTATTTCTAATAGCAGCGTGTAATTTGCTTTTGTTTGCAAACAATTCTATTTGGTTTGACTTTCCGGACCACATGCCGTGCCGAGGGTCAGCGAGGAGTAGGGGTAGGGGTAGGGACAGGGGCTACGGGTCAGATCTCCCACGGTGACGCTGACCGGATCTTGTGTGTGTGGCTTGCACAATTCACTTGAATTCCAAAGAATGTCGAACTCTCTGGCCATTAGCCTCATAGTTGACACATGGACTCGAAGACAATCAATTAGTCGCTGACCGAGCTGCACTTTAATATTATAATACCCAAAATTTGGTGTCATATGAAGATAAAGTGCTGCTGCTTCTATATAAATCATATTATTAATAGCTTAAGTTGGAATACAAATATTAGAATGAGAATCTTTCTGCATGGAATTTCCTGAATTGACTTTAAAATGGAAATGGAATATTACTATATGAATATTTGATATGGAACTGAGATGGAGATTAGTTCAAGTCCTTCAATCATAAATAAGACTTTCCGAAATGCTCTTATACTAGCTCCAAATATCATATCTGCCTCACTGCCTGAACAAGTTGTACGTGAAATCGACATATATATATATTCTATACCTATTCTATTCTAGTCTCAACAATCTCCTAAGTTTCACTCTTAGATAAGTTGATTTCCGCAAGACTCTGTGCTAATTTATATAGATAGTCAAATCCTACATTGATTCTTCCTCCTTCTTAGGCCACTCAAGCTACAAAATATTGCTACCTAATAGTCGTCCCATTCTAATCCATCTGTGATGTATCCGGCATATCGTAAATATCTCTTCAAGTATTTGCCTCTGCTTGACATTTGTTTTGCGTTTTAATGGCGCACAGAATGGCTTTATCAAATTATCAACTTTTTGTCTAAATTATGTGCTATAATTTGAATGGAATATAAACAATAAAAATAACAAAATTTAAGACTAATCAGTTATAAATTAATATGTGAGACATATACGCATATCCATATGCAATGTGAACATGATTCCTTAAATTAAACAAAGAATAAAACAAGACAAAATATAATATATAAAACAAAAATATGTTAATATGCATATATAGAAATAAATCGCAAAAGTAACTGATTTAGTGTTGAACCAGTTTTGAATGCTGTTTGTAGTTATGTCAAATGAGCTAAAAACTACGAGACGACATTCATGACTTACGATATGCGGCTGTTGCTGTGTGTGTGTGTGAGTGTGTGTGAAAAAATCGATCGACATGCTACTTAGTGAAGTTTACGTTCATTTGTGCATGTGTGCGTGTGTGTGTGTGTGTGTGTGTGCATAAGTATATTGATTTGCATTTGAAGAAGCTTAGAGACTGACGAACAAAAAGCGAACAAAAAACTCGACCTGCCGCCAGTAGCTGCGGTTTAGCATAAATTTTGGCTTTTGTTTGGCATTGTTATAAAGCAGCGACTTACTAAAAACTAAATAACAAAAATCTGAGCAAATGATGACAGGCAGAAGAAAGAGAGAAGGACAGAGAGAGGGGGAGAGAGAGAGAGAGAGAGCAACAAACACATAAAAGCTCGTCGCATTTGAAATTTATCGATCGGCGATCAACAACTGTCGCACTCAATGTGGTTATCCGAAAAGGCGCCTACGCCTGCTGCTGACGCTGACGCAGCAAATTCAAATGAAAAGATATATATAAACATATGTATGTATGTGTATATACATTTGACTGGATGAAGTATCAGTAAGAGCATATATGTGTTCCCATATTGATTGAGGCGTTTAAAAGGCAAACGGTTTCGAATTTTCCGTCGCACAGCTGCATAAATCATCCGGGCGATCGTAATTAGTCAATGCGGCATATTCTTTTGGCTCGAGCGGCAAGCGGCGCTAAACTGGAGCTATTTCTCTTAGCATCCACACACACACACACACACACACAGAGACATTGAGACATACTGTGCCGGGGCACAGGAGTTGTAAAAGTGTCGGGCGTTGTGCGGTGGATTCATTACTTTGACACGAGCTGTCAAGCGGCTGTCATTTTGCCGCAGCACGGGCATATATTTCGTTGTCTTCGGGCGCGACGCATGCTAAATGGTGGATGGTGGATGATGACTGAAGGTGGATGTGGATGTGGATGTGGATGTGGCTCTGCCACCAGAGTTTCCTCCAACTGCCTTTCGCTGGGATGGTGCAACAACGCGCTGTCATTTCAAATGGCAAAAGTACATTTGAAGAGCCGCCAACAAATAGGCCAGGCCGTGCCTCTGCCCCTGCCCCTGCCCGTGTCCGTTGAGGGCGTCGACTGCCGCATTTCGTACCTTATTAATAAATTTGTCAACACGCAACTGACAGCCTGTCCGCCTGTGATCCGCCCCCGACCTAGCCGCAGTCGCAGGCCGGGCCGTCAGTTAATCTCTCAGTTTCGTTTATCCTTAAGGCTCTTCTTCTACTCTGTTTTGTATTTTTTTGTTTCTGTCATTTGACATTGACGTTGTCGCATATGTTGCAACTGCCGCACGCATTTGCACTCGACTTTGTTGCCCAATTAGACAGAGTCCTGGGCGAGTCCTGGGCAAGTCCTGCATTGTGCTCAAGCTAAGCACTTGATGTTTTGAGACCAGCCAAAAAACAACTACAGCATATCAGCTCGTCCTCTCCAGAGTCCAGAGTCCAGAGTCCGGGCTGCTGCAGCTGGAGTATATTGACTTTTTCATCCTAACACTAAGTGCCACAACATCATCAACAACAACAATGCAGGCATGAAATTTCGCACTCGACAATAATCTTACTCCAGGCACAACACACATACGCACTCATGTGTGTTTGTGTGTGTGTGTGTCTGCCGCATCCATATCCTCAGCCGAGTTCCTGTGGGAGCTACTCTACAAAAACTTTTGCCGCTGGCAACTTGCCTGCCAAATGTAACCAAAAAGCAACTACAAATCGCACCAATGCCAACCACCCACGCACCACCGCCCCACCAGCCCACAGCTCACAGCCCACTCGACAGGAAACAACCACCGAGCCGGAGGAGGCGCAGGCCAGAGCCGAGGAGAAGCGTACATGCACTGATTTGTCAACTTTAGAAAATGTCGAAGTGTCGACGTTGGCTTCGTGTTGTATGTGCTGCTCCGAGGGTGGTTGCTGTCCTTAATGGCAAGGTGACGGGTGCGTTGAGCGGCAGGAGTAGCAGGACCAAGTACTAAATACATTTGCCCTCAAACTGTGCACGTTCGTTCGCATTGTTGTTGCTGTAAGTGTTGTGGAAAGTTTTTGTGTTGCTGCCGTTGTTGTTTGGCTTTTTGGCAAAGTTGAAAATGTACGTTAACAGTAAATTTTGCACTTTTATATACATCCAGAGAGAGAGAGAGAGGGGGAGAGGGGAGAGTAGAGGGCGTAGCGAGGGTGTCTACGAGAATGTTTTTTGAATGGCTGCCTACAACAAACAACAAATTAGCAGTCATGGCAACGACAACAACAACAACAGCAAACGACAAGCAACAACAACTTTCACATAACAACAACAGCCTCAGGCGCCATGCCACATTCACAGTGGAACAACTTTATAAGCGCCAGGCGCAATAACTGTCAACTGCAGGAGGCAGGCAGCTCCTGAGGGACTGCTGCCACAAATTCTATTTCATTCAAAGTCAAAGTCAAAGTCCTCGCTGTCGTCAATCTTAAATCTGATACAGGCACAGCTACAGATGTAGATTCATCTGCTTCTGCTGCTGATTCAGATGCTGTTGCTGATTCCATTCATTCTTCGGAAGCGGCTCGTTCCAATGAGTACAGACAGGAATGCGCTGCGTAAACGTGCGTTTATTTTTAAATCGAAGCAGCAATTAATTAACTCGACCCGTCATTACGCGCATCATTCGCATCGCGGCGCATCAGGCGACAGACCACAGGCAAACCACAGCACTGCACCCATATCCCATGCCCCTGCCCATGGCCATGCCCCAAACTGGGAGCTACGTGGAGCCACCTCCAGTGCCGTCGACGTGTCGCCCAATTGTCGATCTCGCGTAATGTTCGTGGGACATCCATTGAGGCTGGCGTGAAGCGCAGACAGCGCCTTAACAATGAAAATCAGCTGAATACCCTGTTTTTTTTCTACTTCTCCTTCTTTTTCTTCTTTTTTCATTCTCATTTTCATTTTCGAGTTTGCTTTTTTATTGAGTTTTATGAATTAATTAATTTACCCGCGAAATCGCACCCGCCAATGCGTGAACCGATGCGTTGCCAATGCCGCCAACGTGTTGGCCGTACAATGGTATTGATACCTCAAAGTACAGTAACAATTTGTAAGCAACTTTTTAATTTAAAGTTGCTTGCGAATGCGCTTTTGCCTCCGCCTGTTAAGTACTGCAATGGGCTTTGAGCTGTAGAGTCGCCAAATTAAATAGCTCTAATTGGCCAACATTCAAGCTTTGCTTACATCATTCATGGGCTTGCAGTCGATAAAGTTAACATTCACTTGACAGCAGGCTAAAATATATTTGTCATGAGCTTTGCAATGAATAAGTGATAATTTGAATAAATATACAAATATTCGGAATATTTAACTTAATTAAGGAATTCATTAAAAATTGGAGAAAGAAATTAAAATTCGTTTATCTGCAGGATAAATTAGTTAGATATGAAGCAAAGTAAAACAAACAAAATTAGATTGCAGAATAAATACTTATTCCATTAAATAAGTGAAACCTTGAATACATTTATAAATATCTTAACTCTGATTACTTGATTTAATTAAAGAGCAAATTCATTCAGTACAAAAACTAAAGCTTACTTAATTGCAAGTTAAATAAAATTATCATGAGCTTTGCAATAAACATATGAAATTGCTAAAATTAAATCAAATTTATGTAAAGACTTGTATATTTAATTCCTGTATAAAATACTTTATTTTAGCAGCAGAATATTTTAATGAAAGTCTTTAATATAAACTTTACAATCAAAATGTTTCATAAAAGGAAGGAATTAAAAAAAAATAATAAATAAATATAAATTTTATTAAACTTCAGATTAAACTGAAATCTTCAACTGCAAATTTTTACTGCTGAAAAATTCGCACAAATAAATTATAATATTATTAGTTCTACAAAAATTGAAAATGAGGAATGATAGTAGGGAAATTGATAACTCGCATTTCGAACATAATTCAATAATGAGGAATAACTTCCTGGTAACGTTGGCGAGTGAGTAGCTACCTAAATGTATATATCAGTTACGAACGGCTCGGCGCGCACCGTGTTCTGGTCTAAATGCTGTGGCGCAGTAATGGATGCCGCTGCGGCAATGTAATGTTGCGCTTGTTGCACTACCAGCAATAATAAACGCAAAACGTAGTTGCACACACATGTCGACTGTTCATGTTGTTCATATTTTGCATCGCACGCAAAAATCTGGGCGAGCTGTTAGCCGGTAGCGAAGGTGGAGCTGGAGGTGCACCTGGAGGTGGAGCTGGAGCTGGAGCGAACGAACGAACGGTTGCCGTGCTCCTATGTAAGTAGTAGCAAACGCAACAATTTATGGGATGTTGCACCGAATGCGCTTCACTCGCATGTCCATGTCCATGTCCATATGCAGCACGCACTCCACACACAGACACACACACACACGTACACACACACAGATAGAGTGAGAGGAAGAGATACTTTTTGGTTATTTGCGGCTGCTGTTGCTGAACATGTTGCACGTTGCACGTTTGATAGCCGAATGCGATTATTGTAAAAGTTGTAAAAATGTAAACCGGTTCAGCGGAGCGACCCTTGCGATTCATTGAGGAATCGGGAATCGGGAATCCGAATCAGAATCAGAATTGGACGCGGATGCGGAATCGCCATCGGTATCCAACTGCAGCAGTCCAACTGGTAATTGATCGCTCGACGGCAACTTTCGACCTTCCGCACGCCGACTTGTGTATTTGTGGATGTCGAGAGCTGTAATTTAATATTGTCAGAGTTGGCCAAAAGGTTGTAAAACGTTTTGCTAAATGACTTCTGCGAACTGCACGTTACGAGCGCTCTTCCCGGCCGTAGACCTGTCAGTAGACACAGCAACCACAGCCGATCTCAGTCTTCTGTCTTCCGTCTGCCGTCCGCCGTCCGCCGTCTGTTGTCTCTTCGTCTTTGACTCTGTCGCCGGTTATCAGTCTCTATCGCTGCTTCGACTCAAAAACTCACCACATGCTGGGCATGCGAACCTTCGACGAACCTTTGCCTCTACCGTTGCCAGCTAGCCGTTCCGATTGCCTTTGATAGTCAGGCTAAACGGCAAAACAAACGGCTAAACATTCTCATATTGGCGACACACAAATATTTCCGATTTGCTGTCGTCTCGCCAAAGGGCCAAAGGGACGGCCCAGCTTTCCAGACCAGACCAAGATAACAACAAATACAACTACAACAACAACAACTGCAAATGCAACTGCAACTGCAACAACTGTTGTCAGCCGCCTCAATGTCGCATGCAATTCGCATATTTCACATGCGAACGGAACTCCCTGCCCTGGCACATGGCACATGGCGCAGCTACAATGGGCTTCCCGTGCGTTGCCATGTACCGAGATGTGTATCAATCCCAGAGTTTACATCATGTTCAAGCATTGATGACCTTTCGCTGCCTCTGCACAGATACCCTCTAAAAGCCAACGGCCATAAATTGTACACCTAGTCGGAATTTATGAGCAGTCATGGCATCAATCATTGGGAGTTTGATTAGCTCTATGAGGATCATGAATATAAAACTGTCTTAGGGAATTATTTCTTCAATGAGTGACTTACATCAACTTCAAAAAGTTCTGAATTCCATTCGCCAACCATTATTACTTATAAGTTCTACTTCATTCAAATTTGCATTACTAATTTACACGTATTTTTAATTTAATAACACTTTTGCGTTTACATCATGCTCAATCAATAGCTAAGCTTGAACATCTTCATTCTTATGAAATTTTACCTCTACCGAGTTGCTTGTATTTGTATTTCTTATCTTACCACCGATGCTACCCAATATCTAAGTCAATCATTCACATCAATCATTTTGCTTACATCAGCTTCCATCGTTTGCCTCTATAAGTGAATCTTTTTAGTTGCGTTATATAAAATATAGCTCTCATTCACAGCTACATTTCGTACATCAATCATGTTCAATCAATCAATCACAGATGCACCTTTATATGCTCTTATACACGTTACATATTTTAACACTTTTCCACTAATGTATACCAACCTCAAAATACTCAAATTTTTATTGAATTGATTATTGATCAATCATCTTTCTCTCTAGTCATCTCCTACCAGCTGCGCTTAATATACCCCGTAATAAATGCTAAATGCTAAATGCTGTCACACCTTTGGCTTACGTTCATCGTTTTCTCTCTTTTTTATCGTAGTCAGCTTTCTGTTATCATTGCAGCAGCTGCTCTTCACTTCAGTTGCCACTTATCCCCCTTCCTCTCTCCCTCTCTCTCGCTCTCTCAATCTACGTTTCCCTTTGCTCTCCCCTTTTGGCTACCTTTTCTGTCTATATATGTGTGTGTGTGTGTGTGTGTGGTGCAATCTTTAGCCTGTTATCACTTGGTACACGACAAACAGCTGACATCGACATCTGTCGCAGTGAATTTAGACAAGACTAAATTACTAAATGTGTATATAAGTAATTGTCATGTTACACTTAATCAACAATTTACACACACACACACATGTGCTTTGGCTTTTGTGATTTTAATTACGCGGCGTGGCACAGAGATTTCTATAGGCTGACATATGTATGTTTCATTTACTCGCACGCTCGTATTATGTACAGCGCTCATGTATTCGCATCTCATTATCAAATTAAATAGCTGTAGCTGTAGCTGTAGCTGTGAATCCAAAGTATCTGTCTATAATTATGCACACATACACACATAAATATATAGCGAATAGAGCTGTGCAGACGTGGACGCGGATGCGAACGCCTTTTGGTCACGTCTTGTCCTCATGGTCTGCTGACTGCTCTGGCATTATCAGTTATCACTGAATATGTACGATGGGCAGGCTTGCATAAAATATGAGTTGAAATAATGGGATTCTGGAAGACTAAAGGCTAAAGACTGTAGACTATAGACCATTGACTAAATTCAAAATATATGAATTGCATTTATTTATCGATAATATTTCCTATATGACTTCACTGCATATAAATTCCACAAAAATACCATTCTCTCCCATCGTTCGGACTTCGTGCCGTTGATAAGGTATACCTCTTAAAAACTCAAGCTGAAAGCGTAAAATATGTACTAATGATTTGTTTAACATGATTTTTAATAATTTCGGTTCAAGGTCTCGGCAAGTGGTCAAACAGTTCAAATTCTACCGCAAAAACTCAGACATGATAATCGTATATAGGTTATTTATTATATTGAATCTTTGAGTCTTTTAAGTGTTCGACTAACAATATTTCACTATTTCCATTGCAGGCTGGCATCGATCTGAAGGAGAATCTAGTGGCCGGCGGAGCACCCTGGCCATATCCATCGATGTATCATCCGTATGACGCAGCCTTTGCCGGTTATCCCTTTAATAGGTAAGCGCAGCGCTTGAATACCAAACACTTGACATTGAGCGAACCGATTTGCTAGTAGAAAAGAATATATATACATCTATATATGTGTGTAGTAAGAAATAAGAAAGAGACTCGGCTTGGCGAGAACTCGAACGGTGGTCCGACAGGCGATCAACGCCAACACATCACAGCCCGGAGACGTGACCAGCACATGAAAAGAGGCAAATGCTCAACTAGGGCGCGGCCCTGGCCACAAGCCAGTGCTGGCAGGAGTTGGTCGGCCGGCCGGCTGGCTGGCCAGAACAGTGTCTGTCGAAAGTTGTGCCACAGTTGCGTGCAGCTGCATTCAAAATGCAGCCCAAATACGGCGTAAAAAGTAAAAGCCAATCGCATTGGCACGCAGCAGCAGCAGCAGCAACACAAATAAAATAAACATACTTAAGTATTTGATTTTCTATCATTAACAACAATTTATTTGCTTGTAATTGATGAGCGATGGGCGAAGTGGAGAGCCGCTTCCGTCGGACAACGCATCGCATCGCCAGCAGCAGCAGCGGTAGAGGCGGCGGTAGAGGCAACGGCAGCGCGGCATTCACATAAATTTCCGAAACAGAGTTGTTCGATTCGACCATTGACAACATCCCGTCACGTCACGTTTCGCCAGGTAGAGTGCTGGCTGCGTCGTACTCTCTTCATTGTTTCCACTCGTAATTGACACCCATAACAAAAATTTGAAAGTTGAGTCATGTCGTTGCAGTTGCTGCCGCTGTTGTTGTTGTTGCTGCAGTTGCTGCTGTTGTTGTTGTTGTCTATCGAATCATATTCACAATAAATCAATTTTGAGTTATTTCACTGTGACGTGCCAAGCAGTCGACCCACTGGCGAATGCGATTCCCCATTCAGTGGGTTAGCTTCAAAGAAATGTAGCCCCACCTTGTTCGATTCAAAAGTGGGCGTGAACACAGCCCCGATTTGTTGCTTTATTGTTTGACAATCGGCAGCCAGCATCGATATATATATACAAATATGTATATATGTATATTTGTGTATATTTGTGTGTATGGCCCGCCGGACGTTGATAGGAAAATTAAAAAAATTTATTCAACTGTCAAGTGATCAAAGGCAGAGAGTGGCTGTCGGCGCAGGTGTTTTGCACTCGGCGACACTTCGTTTTCAAATTTAAATTAATTAATTCAACGCACACAGCGACAGCAGCAGAGACTGCGAGAGTGCCTCGCCAGAGGTAGAGGCAACTGCCGCGAAATGGCATCAGTATCCAAGTCCGTCCACCAGTTGTGCAGCTGGCTGGAAACTACAAATGGGACAGCTACATATGTACGCATATCTGTTGTTCCGCTGCCGACGCCGCTGCCGCCGCCGCTGTTGCCGCTGTTGCTGCTGTTGCTGCTGCTGCTGCTGCGGCTGCTGTCTATGGATGCAGTTGCACACACTCATGCATATGTCCATGTTAACTGGCCACAAAAAACGATAAAGGACAGTTGCTGTACTCACACTCGCACAGGCATAGGCGCGCGCTCACACTGATGCCCCATGCAATTACCATGGTCAGCCCCGAAATGTGTTGCACAGACCGCAAAGCTGCACATGTGTACATAAATGTAGCTCGGGCACAGACTGCCGGCCAGCGGCCAGCGGCCGACGGCCAACGGTCATTGGACAATGGACAATGGGCTGGCAAATGTGTTTATTATAAACAAATGTTCCGCACAAGTGCTGCGAATGGTCTGGCCCCCAACGACGCGACGATGCTCCTCTCTGAAAGCCGCACGCAGCATTGCAAGCTGCATTTTAAATCAGCTCCGGGTCTATTCGATTAGCCGACCTAGGGCTAATATTTTGGTCCACTGTGTGGGGCTTGAACTGCCGACGGCCTTTGAGCAGTTCTTTAGTTAGGGATTAATGCTCCACCTATTATTTAGGACACCAGTGTATCAATCAGCAGCAGCAGCACTAGCTAATCTCTTAGATTGTACATTTTTAGCAACTCAAGCAGCCGACGGCAATTTGCTTATTCTGTTGACATTCCCTGGGCAATTATATTTACCACTAGTGTACTACTCCTATGGGAGTCCCCTATGCCATTTCACCTGCTCTTAAGAACAAAACAGCTGAGCCCTTATTAGCTTAATGAGCTCATTCATTCACTCCAATTCTCTTGCTTGCCAACTATTTTTGCCACTAGTGTACTACTCCATCCTGCTGACCAGCTCAACTGCCATTGGTCAGCTGATTTATGTCTTGAGCTGTAATTCTCTTGCTCGGCCACTATTTTAGCCACCAGTGTAGAGCTCCTACAGGGCATGAGGTCACTCGACTTTGTCTACTCACTCTCGCAGCCGATTCTAATCGCCTTTTACTCATTAGTTTTGCCACCACTATCTCGCTCTCAATCTCTCTCTCTCTCTCTCCACATTGAGTGCCACAAGCATTTGCTAATCCTTTCGACTTTTCTCTCTCAACTTGATTGCAGCTATGGCATGGACCTGAATGGGGCCAGGCGAAAGAACGCCACGCGCGAGACGACGTCCACGCTGAAGGCCTGGCTAAACGAGCACAAAAAGAATCCTTATCCCACAAAGGGCGAGAAAATAATGCTGGCGATTATCACAAAAATGACGCTGACCCAGGTGTCCACCTGGTTCGCGAATGCGAGAAGAAGACTGAAAAAGGAGAACAAAATGACCTGGGAGCCCAGGAATCGAGTCGATGACGACGATGCCAACATCGACGACGACGATGACAACGACAAGAACACGGAGGAGAATGATTTGCTAGGTAAGCCAAGAACTCCGATCCCAATCCGATAGCTACATACCTATATGCATTCCCATGTCCATTGAAACTTCGAGTTACCTTATATTGATTTGTCTTTCATTTAACTCTTTGCAGATGCCAAGGACTCGGGCCTGGGCTCAAACGACGACAAGGAGCGCATGGGGCGACTGGGCGACATGATGACTGACCGTCCCGGCGAGAGCAACAACAGCGAGTGGTCCGAGTCGCGGCCTGGCTCGCCGAATGGATCGCCGGACCTGTACGACCGGCCAGGCACCCATCCGCTCTTCCATCCCGCCGCCCTGCATCACCACTTCCGCCCCCCGACAGGCTCGCCCCCAGACATCGCCGCCTACCACCACCACCAGCAGCAGCTGCTGCAGCAGCACGCCCAGCAGGCGCAGCAGAACTCCCTGCAAACGGCAGTGGGGGCAACTGGCGGCAGTCTGGCCGTCAAGCCGCGCATCTGGTCGCTGGCCGACATGGCCAAGGATGGCAAGGAGTCCAGCTCAGGCAAGGAAAGCTCGCCCGCGGGCGAACTGCCGCCATCCCAGCCACCGTTCTACGGGCATGCGGGCCAGCACCAGCATCCGTCTCCTGGCAAGATACTCTCCCCGCTGGCCGCTCGCATACCCAACTATGCGCCGTACGTGCGTCCGGATCTGTACCGCGGCTTCTACGGCCCGGCGGCAGCAGCTGCCGCACACCTGAGCGCGCCCACGCAGGAGTTTCTCGAGCACCAGCGGCACTTCGGGGCCAGCTTGGCGGCGCACAACGGACTCGGCATGAATCCGCTGCTGTGGAAAGCGGCCGTATCGGGCGCAGCCACCGGACAGCACTTTGCGCCGCTCAGCCTGACGACCAGCAGCAATGTGGGCGCAGCGCAGGTGGCACCGCCGCCAGGTGCGTCGCCCTCCGCCTCCAGCTCGTCCTCGTCTATGGGCTGCGATGTGGTGCACATACCCACCAGCAGTGCCCATTCGGCGGCACAGCACATGATTGGCCCCATCTCGAGCAACTCGACTTCGTCGTCGTCGTCCTCCAATTCGGGCAAGATCTCGCCTGGTGTGAATGTCACCAGCCTGAGCGGCAAGCCATGACACCCAACGCAGCCAGATTCAGCATCAGCTTCCGTATCCGTATCTGCATCCGCATCCGTATCAGCATCCGCATCCGTGTCCGCGTCCGCATCCCCCGATCCGTACACCACATTGCCGCCGGCGGTGGCCAATGGATCGGGCGCATCACCGATCTCGGCATTCCGGTCGCTGTCGCTGATCGCCATACGGGAGCACCACCTGCAGCAGCAAGCACCAAAGCTGGCGCTGCTACGGCCGTAGCCACCTACTACGGTCGTAGTCTAAGAAAAGTAAAAACAAAAACGGGGGAAGGCAATTCAGCCAGCAGCGCGCCTAGCTATCGAGCTATCGATCTACCGAACTATCGATCTATATATGGTATATAGGACGGTTTGGATAGTCGACGCAGATCGGGCTACTTTCGGACAATAATTTACATGTGATTATTCGGTATTTTGATTAACGCCGCTTACACCAAATAGCAAGAATCATCCCGCTGGCGCTGGGCCCAATCAGTCGGCATTGGACTGGCCGCCATCCTGTCAAAGGACTCTGTGCAATTTTTTGTGGGAATGCAAATCCTAAATCTAATTGAAAATACATTAATTTTAATACATACAACTTACGCAATCAGAGCTTATAGGAAGTAAATTTGTAAGAGTTAGTGAAAAACGACCCCAATGACAACTAGAAACGAAAAAAAATGAGAAACACACAAGATATACCCAGCTTCGATGTGTACAGGGTATGCATGGCATAGGCAAAATATAAAAGAAAAATAGAAAAAGCAGTTAAATAAGTATCTCGAGACAACAGGAAACCCCAAGAAATCCCCACATACCGCCTGAAATACACACTCCCATTTCAATTCTCTGTGCGATTCGAGCCACAAAATTTATTTTCACCAAGAATGGGCTACAGATGCTGATCTATGCGATATCTCTATGTATGTAAAATAGATCAATATCTTTCAATATCTTATATATATATATTATTTTTCTCTTCTTGCTTGTATAACGGGTGGAAAACCAAAATCGAAAATCATAAAAAAATATATGAAAAAAATAAAATAAAAAAATAAATGAAAAAAAAATGTAAGAAAACATATCACATATCTCCAATCCTAAGCCCTGGAAATCCCGCCCTCACCCAAACCAAATATGAAAGTAAATGCGAGCAATGATTGATTTAGTGGTTTATTGTTTTTATTGTCTTAAGTTCAAACTTTGTTCCTGTCGTTTGTAAATCTAATTTATTGTATTGTATTTGTATTGTATGTATTTATTTGATAAATTGGCAAACACGATTTACCTACTTATACTTAGTGTACGAACCTATATATATACTTATATATATATACATACATATATATTGAATAATTGCTGTATTTTATGCACAAATTTGCCTGTAAGCTCGCATAGTTCTTAGCGCCCTAAGCGGTTAGTGTAATATACTTAATGCAACTGTATATATACTTACATACATATAAATAATAATGAATAAAAATTAAAAATGAAAATACATATATTAAAAAACAAAAAAACAAAAAAAAAACTTTTATTGGTAAAGCTCTTTGTTCCACTTTATACATAGTGTGGCCTAGCTAAGAGCAGAAGAACAATATAGATATAACAGACTATAATGCTGCACTATTTCCTAAAGTACAGTCAACTATCAAGAAAGTGAACCAGAATAGAAGACGGAAATTTTATCTTCTTGAAAATTTTAAAATATATTTATTGACTTAAACAGATTCTAGAAGTCTCAGATTTATTCTCGATTCGGATTTCTTTATTCATACAATTGTACTTAATTGAAGTAATGGAGTTTGAGGAATATAGGGAATTATATTGTTCCGGTCAATGAAAAAAAATTTGTTCTAGAGGTTTTAGGTTCATATTACAAATTTTCAAATCTTCTTCACTAGCAAAATATTAGCCAATTTAAATAATATGTAAATTTTAAAATGTTCATATACAGCATTCTTCCTAGGGCTTAACAGTCGATTCATTACAAAGTAGTCCATCAATCCGTCCAGCTGCATGTATAAACATTCGGAATTTTTGTAGCCAATCTTTCACAAGATTTCAAGAACTAATTCAGATAGTATATATATAACTAATTCATATAACATATATCGATAGCAAAGGCTACACTGGTATATAAATTATAATTGATATTAGTCACTTATAGCGTAGAGTCAACTCAACTTCAAGTCGCGAATCATTCATTAATCGCGTAACAATGTCAAAGTCAGAAAGTAGTCATCGTCTTGATTGGCCTTGTCTTGTCTCTTAGTCTGTTGTCTGTTTTGTCTCTTGGTCTCTTGGTCTCATGTCAACGCAGACGATCTCTTCTTCTGCTTCAGCGTCTTCTAAACGAAAAAAAAATAAAAGCTGTCGAAAAAGCTGAAAAGCAAAATTTCATTTTGCTCGAAACGTGTTTTCCTGCAACGCACACCGGAAGCGCATTCGCAGACCTAAACAGAACTCAAAGCCGAAGTGAATGACAGTAATATGCTAGTGGGCACAGTTTGTTATAGTAATTGTTAATTTTATAGCCTGTGTGTGTGTGTGTACAGAGGATATAGCAAGAAAACTGAACAGATAACTGATTTTCCTCTTGATTTTTGCTTGCCAGCTAAGGGCTTGCTGCGCTCTCTCTCTCTCTCTCTCTCTCTCTCTCTCTCTCTCGCTTGGACTCGAGCGGCGTTTCTTGTTCTTTAGTGAGCCGATTTGGTGTAAAGCTTTTATACCCTGTACTCTGAAGACATTGACATGACAACTCTGCCTGTCGCTCTGATTGACTTTTGTTTGCTTAGCCATCAAGAGAAAACAGGAAAAATCATTGAGGAGGACTCTAGTTTACTCGGCTTTATTACATTATGAACTCAAATAGAACCAAACTTCACATACTACAAATTAGACTTAGATATACATATATACATAGATACACACCTATACAAAACATATTAGTACAACACGAATATATCACTTTAACACATTTTTAATGTGCATCGTGCATATAAATGATCGCAACCATAATGCGATCTGATAGAGTTTTCATATCTTTTCCATGAAACGAAAGTGCATTTGTAAATGGATCTATTGTTTCGGTCTTTGTGCCGCCGACGAGTCCATAAGAGTAATACTATAAACCGATTAGCTGACTCCAGTGGAGCGCGTCTGGGTCGCCCAAAACTATTTAAGAATGAATAATTTGTATAAAAGAAAGTTGTGTTGATGTCTCTCTCTCTCTGCCTGTGTGTGTGTGTCTGCCCGCCCCGCCATAATTAAATCATTGGACTGAAAATACCTGAGCAGATATTGCGATCGACTTAAGCTGACAAACGTTATCCGTTCCAATTTCAAATGACGACAGAGTTTTAACGGCGCTGACAATGCCCGCCCCACGATCGTCACATTTAGGCCTTTGTTAACCCACCCAGCTACAAAGAGGGACAAGAATCAACAAAGTGCTCGGCGCATCAAATAATAATTTACTTCATAAAAACAGACGTCAGCTTAATATTCGAGAGCTCTCTTCTCTTTTTTTTTCATATACAGTCACAGTCTCAGTCTCTTCTTCTACTTCGTCCTGGGTGCTACTGGTTTTTTCTTCGCCTTATACAAGACACCAGATTACGCTGCTTGTGTGGGATTGACAAAAAAAAAAAGAATACAAAAAAAAACACCTTTTGTTGCTATAAGACGTCGGCTTCCAGTTAAGCTGGAACCTTCAATTGGGATACCTCTGCAGTTGCCTTTATAACTTTGTCACAATATTTCTATGGCCTTTCTCTGTCTGCGCATACATTTGAATAAGTTGCCAACTACAACAAATTGCTTAGCCATGTGCAAAAGTCGTTTGTCTCGCATCAATTCATCAACTTTGCGCTAGAACTCAAAGAGAAATACATACATATATACAGTCGTGAATTGGACTGAGAAATTTAATAATAAATATGCAACACTAAAAAAAGGAAAACTTTAAATGAATAAAACTATTATTTTATATTAAAAGCTTCGGTCTTATATGCTGCAAGTCTATCCCTCAACTGAGCCTTTCTATGCCATTCTCATACATTAAAGTAGGCCCTCTATATGGTCTGTTTGTATAGCAAATTGCGACTCTCGCACATAACTCACTTTATTAATCATATATCTAGTACTTCTCGAACATAAACAATATATGTAGAAATCACTTGAACTTCATTTAAATTTCAGCTGCAATCTCTGAAATTCTTATGATAATTTTAAGCAGTGCATTTGTGTTGGCAAGAAGTGTTAATTAAATATACAGGTGGACTGAACTTTATAAACAAATATGACGATAATGACATGTTATTAAAGGCCGCCAAGGCAGGAATGCCAGACAATGCTGGGATCGTAACACAAGTGATTTCTCAGTTCAGCTCAGAAGAGTATGTTGCGCAAAATAAAAATGCAAAAATTCAACTTCCGTATTTAGCCAAGTGGAACGACGACCCGAAAAGGTTTTGTCTTGCAGTCAAAGTTTTATTAAGTGTCCGAGACTCAAGCGAGAAGTCGAGGTGGTCTCTAGCGAAGAGCTGCCACGAAATGTGAATAAATCTAACTAACAACCAATCTCTATAGAGTTGAGGTTATATAAGAAATCTTCTGAGCAGAGACATGAAATGGAGCTCATTAAAGGAATTAAGCGCAGCGCATTCAATCTTTAACTGAACATCATGAACAGTTTTATGATCAAGCAAATACCCGAATATAAATATATAAAGACATAAATAATACACTCTCTCTCTCACTCTCTCACTGTCACACTCCATCTCTCCATCTTTTGACAAGATCGTGTTGATGCATCCTTTCAACACAATTACACCTCTCACATACTTTACATATTACACACATATTTTGACACGTGGAGGAGGCGGAACTGGCAGTCGGTGGGCCTTTGATTCAAATTGTGTTTATGCAGCAAATTAAAAGATCAAAAGACACTCAACAGCATCAGCAGCTACTTAAGCAGACTAAAATAAGAATATTTAATTCGCATAAGGAGACGCCGCGCGTATTCCCATGAATATTACGATGATTATTGCATCCGTATTGCGGTGACAAATGTGACATAGGAAAGAGCGAAGATGATTGAGATAGCGGAAAGTGTGAGCTATGCGATGAGAGAATCTCAAGTATTTTAAAAGAAGCTCTGAAATGTTAAATAGGGAATTGATATTTAGAGAAGCTTGATATATGAGAGAGAGGAGTAGAGGAACTTAGAGACGACTTTGACACTAAACAGTAAAAGACATCAGATAAATGGAATGATTCCCGCTCATATACCATTTCCATATCCAAACTTATTCCAGATCTAGTTAGAGAGAGGTCTAAAAATATATAAGTAGCATTTGTGTGCCTTACTATTCATTCACTTCCATCTAAACATACAGAGAGTGCTACTATGAACCGTATATCCGGTCCAAATATAGCTGTAGCGGTTGCTGTAACCATATGTAAGAGTCTAAGCTGGCCAAGATGGTTCTGGCTAAATCGTGGTTTTGGTAAGTCGAGTGCATCAGATCGTCTTTAACAACTTGAACATGTGAATCAATAAGGCACTCACATGTGGGTGAGGCGTTGCTACTACACCTACAGACACACACACACACAGATGGAGGGACTGCATTGCACCTCACAGCGAATGTGTGTGCAACACGCTGTGGCAGAGCTTGCAACGGCAAGCGCGATCTCTGTGGCAGATAAGACACTTGGGATGTTTCTTATTGCATGTCGTGATTGTGTCAGTTTGTGTGTTCCCACTGGCAGCACTTGAAAACGAACAACAACAACGAAACGCAGAAGGCAACAACAACAATAACAACAACAACAACAGAATCAACAGAAACAACAGAAACAGCAGAAACAGAAACAAAATTAAGCAGCAACCAATCATTGTTAAATATATAATGCTCGCCCGTTTGTTGAAATTGAAAAGTTTTAAATTATCGAGGCGCAGCATCAAAATCAAATCATTCCAATTAAATGTGAATGCAAACGCCTTTTCTTGATGGGCTGCCTGGCCCGTGATATTTATATTTATTTATTTCTTTCGTTTTTCCCCTTCTTATATATATTTATACACACAATATATATGCATACCCTATATCAAGTCAGCCATATGTGTTGCACTTCGTGTATCGCGCTTTAAATGTGCAATTTATTTGATTATGCAACAAGCAGATGGACTTTATACGCAAATCGCTCAATTGCTTTGTTTTTAGGTGTTGCTTTTACACTTTCTTCAAATTGAGGAGAGAATATGAAAGGAGAGGGAGAGCGGAGGAGAGAGAGAGGGGAGCCGCAGAGAGGTAGAGGTAGAGGTAGAGGTAGAGAGGTATAGTTTGAGAGAGAAGGTTAAAATAAATACGAATGAGATGGATTGAGAAGAGATAGTAATTGTAAAAGGGGTTAAGTAATTGAGTTAGAAAGAGAGAGTGAGAGATAGAGAGAGAAAGAGAAATAGACAGGGGGAGAGCAAAAGACATAGGAAATTCTGATGTAAAGGTAAGTGTTAATATGCATATCATGTAACTAATATATCCATACAACCCAACCCAACATTCAACCACAACTCCTTTCTCCACAATTCTCATAAAGAAAACGAATCCCCACATGCTGGCTTTTGGCAATCTAGCATACTTAACCGTAATAAATTTCTGCAATTACCTCGTAAGACAAAACATTTTCAACACGTTCCTCTTAACATATTGCGAGTTACTCCATGGATATAATGATTAAGGCGTTGTCCGGCAATCAGGAAAACTGTTGGGCAAACAGGCGAACAGCGCAAATATAGATTTCACGCAAACGTGTAGTATAATGAGTTGTACATGCCGCTATATGTTGATTCCACCTAGGGATTCGTTGTATTCGGTTTTGTTGACAGTGATCGCGCCACATGAGATGACGATATGTGTAGACTGAGAGTCGGCATCGTTAAGTGGCTGCTTACCCATATCATCGCGTTGTCTGTCAGAAGAATACTATGCAGAGAGCGAGAGAGGTGTGCGTCAGATGCTTAATTTAAATTACTCACGGGCCACGAGGAGGGCGGGAGATGGGGGAGCCGAGGGCGTGGCTGAGGCTGAGTAGAAGCAATGCCTGCGAGCTGAGGCAGCAGCAACAGCAACAGCAGCAGCAGCAGCCGCTCAGCATGAGTAGCTGCGATTTGACACCTCGACTGACAGCTGAAATTGTGGAAAATTATTGAGCGCATTGGAACCCAAGAGGGCGCCCATTAGATGCCAGCATTTTTACCTACAGAAAGAAAGGCAAGACTTCGAGTCGAAACGAAATGGGACGTCTTCATTTTCAAGCGTATTTGGAAGTTGTGAACAAGGGGAATCGCGGCCAGACCTCTAATTTATTCCACATCAAATTGCTGTATAATTAAAATGTTGATACAAAACTGCACTTGGTGCAGTTTTTACGACTTCACAAACAAATAATCATATATTTTGTAACCGAATCTGGCCATCATTTCCAATGCGAGCTAATTGCCTTCTATTGAAATTCTCTGCGAGACAATAATGGAATTTATGTGTATTCTATAGCCTAGTCTAAACATGTATCATTGTCATTTGTTTGGGCTAGGTTTCAATGATAATGAAAGAGAATATATATATGTCTAAAGAGGCACAAATTTTTTATGGTATATTAGAGTACTAAGCTTAGATCTTTAGTGTCTGTGGGAGCTATAGATGTCTCTAAATTCTATCCTGCATCTTCATACTAGATAAAACAAGATTAGTGGAGATCTACAGCAAACATAAACCATAGTCAGAGAACTCTACATAGATCATATCAGCCCATAGAGAACTCCAACATACTTCAAAATTAAAAGTTCTTAAAAAGTATATAAAAACTTATGACCCAAACTCCAAAAACTTGATCAAGTTGTATGTCTGCTGGACCAACTTCAGACTGCTTCTAATACATTTTCAAAGAGAATTCCCTGGCACGGGGTATTTGGGGGCCTTGCAGAGCTCCATTTATGGCCAGGCAGTACAATATGTTAACAATGATGAATTCAGAACCATGTCTTTTGTCGCCAAAAACATTTACCGCAACGAAATGAACATAAAACTGTCATATTTTCTGATGACTTTATATTTATGAAGGCCAAAAATGTTGATCGTAAAGAAAAGAAAAAAAACTGAAGAAGAAGCAGCAGAAGGAAGGCAACAACGAAGGGAAACCAAGTTGTTTTTGTGTGTGTTTCGGAATTATTTTATTATGAATTCATATTCAATGGAGCCTGAGTCCTTTGGCTGGGCAACGGCATCGACATCGCCATCGACATCGACATCGACTTCAACATCGTCATCGACTGTCAGAACACACAGGCGGTACGTGCTTTACATTTTAAACGGATGGCCAGTCGTCTTCACTAATTGATCGCTTCCGACCGTGGAACCCTTCGAGACGATTGTCAAACTGGACCAAATCAAATGAAATGTAATGATGTCCCCTTGTCTGACAGCCCAAACTAGATTATTGCCAGAGTGAAATTGTTATTCGACATTTGTCAACGATTATTGCGATAATATACATGTGCAACAGATTTTTTTCTCGTGTCCTGAATTTGCTTTATTAACTGTATAAAACGCAATCAAAAGGGGAGAGAAACAGAGACAGAGATTTCAGAAAAGTTACAAAGCTAAAAAAATACATTTAAAATGTTTTCGGAAGATAGTGCGAGAGAGAGAGAGAGAGAGCTTATTGAGGACTTAAGGTATATCCATTTTTATTATTATAAAATCACTTAAATCACTTAATCTCTTAAATGCTTTTCCTACTCCTATTCTTCAGATCGAATCAACATTAATCTAATTAAAATACTTGCTGACTATAGAGCTACGAAACCTTCATATTATCTTAACCTACCTTACCTCGTCTAACCCCATCTCTCCGTCAATATCTTGCCTAGTTCAACACTCGATTCATTTAGCACTCATATTCATATCATATGGCTTACATTGTATGGGACAGGGAATAAATAGCCAGCAATACATATTTTGCTGACTGGATATTATAGCTGGGTGTATCCAAAATTTGCTGCGGCAGCTACTACTACAACTACTGCTATGAGTGGCTGGCTCAAGCACCACGTGTCTGTTTACACTTCAGTCTGGTCAGATCCGATTTCCTGTTGTATGCCAATGTCGCCGCAATCCGAGCCGCATTCAGTTGACTACTGACGGATTGTTCACTGTTGTTTAACACCGAATTCCGGAACATATTCCTGGAAATTGTTTTTCCCAAGCTTTTATTGTCAGCGGGCCGCTTGACACTCGAGTTATAAAAGTCGCGCAACTGATTGTATTTGATATATTTTTGTAATATTCTACACGTTGAAGAGATGGGTATATGTATAGCTGCCTTATTCAGGCTTGTGTGAATATCACATATATATGATAAATTAGATGTTGAGCATGGTAGATTCTCACGCATAAATATGTTAGTGTTAGGATTTCGAATACTTAATCCTAATGCCTAAGAGCTCCTCCATCCAGCAGTGGCTCAATCTCTCAGTTCTTCACTCACTCAGTCAATCAGTCGCTCAAACTAAGCTCATTTCTGGATTATTTTTCAATTTAATACCATTTCAATTCTTCCCCTTCCATATACATAGTGCTCTTCATATGTTTCATATCACACATTATCCACACATAAAACACTTAAAATCTACCCATTTTTTTCTCGTTTTCCTTTTTTTTGGCACGTGTTATAATAAATAACATTTTCTAACTTTTGTGTTTTCATATTTTTTTTTTTTTTTTTTTTACAAATTTAATGCTGTAATACATTCCATAGCGAAACTTACCCTGCATTACGCCCACATATTGTACGGCGGGGTGAAGGGCGATGTCTATTCATGATGTGAAACTATATAAAACGCATTCATACACAATTTTACACCCACACCCACACATAGACACATAGGTGTCCGTGTACAGATGTGTAAAGGATTGTCAGGACGATTGTCGTTGCGCTGCTGGGGAAATGTTTCGAATGAAACAATCTGCGACAAATGTGTAAAGTGTTCTGGCAACCGACTCACAGCCACCATCAATAAAATCATAACACGCCTCTCACACCACCCGCCCAGCCCCCAGCCCCACTCTCTGAGTTTTGAAAAGTGTTTCAAATATTGTTGTGGAGCAGCAGTTTTGAATGAAGCTGGCAGGCATGGAAAGTTTGGCGTAAAAAGCCTTTTGAAAATAAATCGCTTCAAATCTGAAATGATTATTGACGCTTTTTATGTTTTAATAATGTGTCGGAAATTTATAGAATATTAAGGGTTAAATGCGCCACCCACGTCACAAACACTCGTCGCATTTAATACAATAAAACTTTCGAATTCGTTTTAAAATGTCGCCGGCTGTGCCAAAATTTATAGCATTTTTCTTTATGTAACAGCCGTTCATTGCCCAAGAAATAGAAATGGAAATAGCATTAGAAATTGAAATAGAAAGTGTACTTATGCATAAATATCTTATACCGAGGGTGAGGCTTTTTTCTCTTGCCAGCTGAGAGTTAGAACTTGACTTGCTAATACTCTGCAGGCGATAGGATTGGGGAGGGGTATTTGACATGACGAACTTTTATGGCATGAAAAAGGGGTTTGAATTACAAATGAAAAACTATAGATTTATATGGCTCGAATTTCCTGGAGGTTTGACGTAGCTGTCAACTATACAATTAAGTTCAGACATATATTAGGTATTATTTCTAGTCTTAAAAATATAGAGACAATAGTCATTATCCCTGTTTGTTGTAGACCTTTAAGAAGCTAACTTTTTTCACGGCGTGCAAATAAAAATACCAAAAATACAAAAAATACCGAAAAATACCAAAATATACTAAAATACCGAAACAGACACCCTGAAAGCTAAGCTTAAACTAGTATAATCAAAAGACACAAAAGTAAATCTAATTTTCAGAGCCTTTTTATTAACATGAATTTCCAATATCCCCAGCCATTAATGAAATTCAAAAATACCAAAAAAATACAAAATACCAAAAATACCAAAAAATACCAATACTATCAGCTACCATTAGCGTAGCTAAACTAGTATGATCAAAAGACACTAAACTAAATCGCATTTTCAGAGCATTTGTATTAAGATGAATTTCCTTGACTTTTACAGCTTTAAGCTATTGAATATAAGGTCCTTAAATATAAGGTCCAGCCAATAATGAAATCCTAAAATACAAAAAAAATACCAAAAATACCACAAAAATACCAAAACTGATGCCCTGAAATCTAAGCTTAAACTAATTTGATAAAAGACAAAAGCAAATATAATTTTCAGAGTGTTTGTATTAAGATGAATTTCTAATATCCATGGCCATTAAATTGAAGAATAACAAAAATAAAAAAATACCAAAAAATCAAAAAAATACCAAAACATACCAATACTGATACCCTGAAATCTAAGCTAAACTAGTATGATCAAAAGACCCTAAACTAAATCTCATTTTCAGAGCAATTATATTAAGATGAATATCCTAAGTTATTATTATATAATACCAAAAAATACTGAAAATGATCAAAAGACAACAAAATATGAATTTACTTATTCAAAGTCAGTCATTCATTTTCCTATAAATAAATAAGTAAAATTTCCAAATATGTAAAATATAAAATTTTAAATCTTCATTCATAAGTAAATTTAAAGCCAAACGAGTTTTCCCAACAGCTAGACAAGACATTATACATTATGATATGTGACATATTAGCCAAAGGAAATAAACACATTTATCATTTCTAACCGGGAATCAAGATGGACCACCCGTTGCCATTAAGCAGTCAGAGAGTGAGAGTCAAAGTGAGAGTATGAGGACATCCTGTGTAGTCTGCAGTTTGGCTGCTACCGCTGTGGTCCCGGTCCCCGGTCTCCGGTGCCTGGTGCCGTTCTCGTTCCCGAGCACAAACTCTTGTTTTCCTGTCGCAATTGCCACAATATCCTTTATGTCCATCGATATGGCAGACGCGCTTATTGTATTTCGGGCCGTTGTTGTAGTATAAATCCCATATACTGTCAGAGACCGCCAACTGTATTAAAACGAATACAAGAATAATACCCAAGTCATTTATCACTTGGCATATTGTCCAGCTCGATGATTGGCTTTCTCGTTCGCTCTCTCGCTCTCTCTCTCTCTCTCTCTCTGTCTTTGTGAACCCATTTCCCGCTTCAGTGGCAACATCTCCTTATTCTAGCTGGGCAGTCCACATGCGTTTCGCACTATAATAATAAATAAATATCGAGCCATGCCCGGCCCGAGCACGAGCAGTGGTCCTCGATTGAATAGGATGACCTTTTTGGCTGTCATTTAATTTCGAGCATTGTCTATGCGCTTTGGGAACGGAAACCCCTAATCTAGCCATGATGTTATTTGAAGTGCTATCATACCATCCGATGAGCTATTGAGGCATTGAGGGTTGGTAATGGAATTCCCATTGCCATTCCCATTGCCATTGGAATTGGAATTGAGCGTTGGCGAATTATTGTTTGAGGTGTTTCCTTTCATTCTTTCTTGTTTTTCTTGCCTGCCCGCCTGACTGCCTGCCTGGCTGACTATTTGTATGAAAGAAGTCAAAATATTTACGGTCAGCATTTATCTTCATTTAAGATTCGCCTGCCCGGAAAAACTACAAGCTAAGCATGTCTCATGCAACTCTACAAATGACAAGTAATTATATATATTTAATTTATTTCTATTTAGAATTGATTTGAATTAATTATTCGTTCAGAATATCATAAGCTCTATACATATTAGCTTTCAGAAGGGAAACTACATTTATCATATGTATTACTAGAACTTTCCAAGAGAGAGAGAGAGAGAAAGTATAGCCATATACCTTTACATACATATATACAGTTCCTGTAAAACCTTATCTCAATTTCACACACTTTAATATTTAAGCTTTTCGTCAACAATTTTGTGTCTGTGATCCCACGGTTTTCCAGTCTCACTAGATTATATTGTATGTTATTCGATGTTGCAAACAAATCCGTAAAACCAACCCCGCAAACATTGATTTACCACAAAAGCGAATTTTGCTGTTAACGTCGACGACAATAATGATGTTGCTAATATTTTGCTGTACTTAAAAGGGATTTCGTGACGGTTTGACTTGCTGTGGGATAATCAAAATTATAATATGACTGATTGCTGCAGCCCGAGCACAGAAGAGCTCCGCACACGCACATGCACACGCATCCAATGTGAAAAGGACTCGTGTTAATGCAAAAACACATACATACACCATGTATTTGATATTTTAAGGGGTTGCTTTTCTTATCGATGTCAAAAAAATGTTTGCTACGCGCCACTCAATTGGAGGTACAGTGGTGCAAAACATCCATAAAGCTAAAATAAATTGATTGATAATCGGCAAATTGTATCGATTGCATTAGAAAGTATAGAGTCTATACATCTATGTATATGCTCCACGACTCATCTGTCTATCGTCGGTGCGAAAATGTAAAGTAACTTCTAGTTGGGCATTCTTTCTTATATCAAAAGCTTCCTCAGCTCTCTACTTGATGTGAAATAGGGAAATAGCAAAAGTTTTAGTCTCTAATCCCTTATGGAACACTTATTACCTTTTCGCCTTTCTATGCGATTCACACAAGCTCGAGCAGCCTTAATTTATTAGAGCCCAAAACTTCCTTGGCGAATAACTATCAAACTAGCATAAACATGTTGCCTAATTTAGCATAGTAATTAATTTAAATAATTTTGTTTTATCCACAAAAAACATGTTGATGCATGTAGTCCAACCATATCCATAACATACTATACAAATAATTCCTGTATTAGATATGCATCTATTTGAGCCATAATGAGCTAAACATAATAGGAGAGACTTGTTGAGGTACTCTATTGTATAAATATATATGTATGTCTCTATGACGGGTCAGTTGGCTGCAGTTTGTTGTTATAGGAAAACACGTGTTGACGCAACCGCAAAAGCAAACAGCCCAATACGCCCAACACATGTCTGGGCAGGCTGCAGGGTGTGCAGCTGACTCCTGGCTACAGGCTGCTAGCTGCAGGCTGCGTGGGAGTGGTTGAGAACAGGCATATCGTAAAATTGCATTCGAGGCTGCTGCGTGCTGTCGGGAGCCTGCAGGCTCATTAAAACAGCGAAGGCGTATACGTGGATCTGCCCAACGTAAAATTTCCATATTGAAATTGAATTTTCGCAATGCGTGTTGCGGTTTTGCTAGGGGCAAAGCCCATCGACAGCAGATGGAGCTGGAGCTGGAGCAGGAGCAGCTGCAAGGATGCGCCAGCTTTAAAGCATATCACTTATGTAAAATTCGAGTCGCTGATGGTACTGTTATTTTCCACAAATAAAGCAATAGATAACTTCGCGCGGACTGATGGCTGCACATACATACATACATACATATATATTATATACGTCTGTATATTCACAGCTTCGCTGTGTTAAAAGCTCGGGATAATTTAATTAAAATTGTAAAATATTTGGCGGATTTTGCATAAGCCTGCAAAATCCCATTAATTCAGAAAGCAACCCATTGTTGACCGCAACACAATCAAAATATGCAAATTTATCGCATTAACTCGTGAAACTTCGAATGCCCGGGCCAAAGAAAAGCCCCAATCCAGCTGGTAAACAAATACCAGGAGCTATTTAATTGGTAGAAACGACCAGCAGCTACTACCATAAAAGTTAGCCACAGGGAGTGTGCTCTACCGGGTGGTTCAAGATCATCATCATCATCATCGTCGTCGACGTCGTCAGCGCCATCGTCATAGACCCTCGCACAAAGTAACTCGCCTTTCCCAGACACTTCTATTGACCCATTAAACACCCCAATTGAACAGCTTCTGACAGCTCCGAAAGCCAGCTCTGCTCAGCACGACGTTCTCTATGTTATTTATGGTTCACACCATGGCACAACTGTTTTTCTTTTTTTTTTACTTTTACATTAACTTAAGCTAAATAAGATAGCTGAAAATTGTATTTAATTGGTGTCTTAAGAAAAACGCATTATCCTGCGAGATAGGAGTGAGACGAAGTAGAGTTACTTTTGAGCAGAAATATACATAATACTCGTTCATCAGCTATGCATTCAAAGTGAATAATAAGAATATGAAGAAGTAAAAAGAAATATGAGCTATATTATATGATTGCAAATACCATATATAAAAAACTTTCTATGAGCGCCTTCGAATTTTATAATTGAATTATTCATTGATATTTTTCACTGTCCATTGATTTTATTCGATATTAATAGTCTTGAAAGTGTTCATTGGTATAATTCATTGGTAATATTACTACCCTAATTTTATATTATCCAAATACTCATTGACTCCACTTATTTTTGAAATTCATTGGTATTATCCTTTGGTATCATGTATTTTATTAATTATATTATTATTATTATTGCTATTAGTAATTTGTACTGTTTATTCATTGGTCTCATTTATTATTCATTAATATAATTATTTTATATCATGCTTTTACTCATAAAGTCAACATAAAAGCATAGGGTATATCTCAGACAATCATCATTGATAACAACACATCTATGGTCTCACATTCATAGTCAATCGTGCCTATTTGCGCATACATCAATAATTATGTAGCCTAGTGTAATTCCAATACATCCATTAATATATATTTATTTATTTATATAAGAAGAAAAAAATCAACTGGCTTTTCCAATATTAATGTACTCGTAATATGATATCGGCGATTTCTCAAAAACCTGTTCAACTTCTTTAGCGACTATTGAATCTCTCGGCGACAAACTAGTTTCGTTGGACCCATTAAAAATGTTTGCATTATTAAATGGTTAACAAACATGTGTTAGCATTTGTTCAAGTTAATGTTTAGGCATTCAATTATATTATAATGGGATGTAAATGTAATGGGAAAACATCATTAATTTCGCATAGAGTAAATCCTTTACTTTTTTCTCCCCTCTCTCTCTCTCTCCCTCTCTTTTTCTGTGTCTCATTCTCTTTCAGTTTTTTTCTTCTTTTGATTTTAATGTACGCAAGAGGGAAATAAAATACCATTATTGGCTTTGCAGAACCTTTTTGCCTATTCCTAATCCTTCGATGCGTCTAAATGGAATCAAATCCTCAAAATTGGATTGAAGAGCAACGCCCACTCTGTAGACAATCCAGCTACAGCTCCGGCTACAGCTACAGCTTCGGCTCAGACAGTTACGCATTTATGTTTATTTGGCCGTTCCACGTTCCACCCCCCGAGCCCAGTCGCCTTCTTAATGTGCCAGCCAAATGCTCAATTGCGGTGTCCCAGGACATGCCAAAGTGAACGGAATAGGGGATTTCCACTCAACTACATTGTGTTCTCAGCCAAAGTGGACTGCCTGATGCTGGATGCTAAATGCTGGCTGCTGAAAATGTAAACAGTGGAAAATGGAGACTCAATTACTTAAACGGTTAGTCCATTGTTCAACATACACAAATTTTCATATTTCTTATTTCTGTTTGTTTCCGTTTAGGTGCGATAGTCAAATATTTTCATTAACATGCAGATTTACCCAGCTGTTACTTATTTACAAGCTACGTGCAGCTCAACAAAATGGTAAATCAAGAGGAATGGAGTGTATGTATATAGATATGCATAGATAGAAATATTATTGGACTACTTGAGTACTTTTTATTAGCTTAGTAACTCTTTGAACTGTTTGGGTTTATTAACTCTAGCAGCAAAACTTTAGCGTATTGCCTGGCTAAACCCAAGCTTCAATGCACATCATCTTTTTGGCTAGTAGGCATCATAATTTATGATTGTGCTGCAGAAGCTCCTCCACAATTGGTGTGAGCCGCCAATGCCGAGGACCCAAAAAATAAAAAATAAAAAATAACAAAAAATAAGGAGAAGGAAAGTCGAACAGAAAAAAAGACTACGTCATACTGCGCAAACTGTGTCTGACCTGCACAGCAGGCGCTGGCGGAGTTTTGTTCTTATCTTATCCCGCTGTCGTGCCATGGAACAGAGAATATGTTCTTATTTGTGAAATTGCTTACTTGCTACGATCTGGCTAACTAGTTTCAACCAGGAATACTCCAACAGCCTCCGCTGCTGCTGCTGCCGCTGCTGCTGCTGTTGATGATGGTTTAGTCCGAGGGCCCTGTCATTGTGGTTATGTTGGGATTGTTAAACAACAATATATGCGGACAAAGAAACAAACAAGGGATTACTTGAAAATCGTTGATGGCTTGGTGCCATACCAATACCAGTGCCGTCTGGCCACTGCGGACGGACCCCCTGGCGACAAACACAGGCCACATCCGATGTTCTTTCACCTACATAACGTGGTTTGCACTCCCAACATCAAAGTTTACACAACAGCGAACCCGAACATGGTTCACAATCGATCGACAAACTCATCTTTGATCAGAAGAGTGAAGCTGATTAGACTATGGGAAGCAAAGGTATAGAGTATGTTTATTATAAGTAAGTAAACTACATTCATCATTGTATCCCAATGACAGCAGAAATCACTATCCTCTCTCTATTAAATAAATATTTAAATTATAATTTACATATTTCCTATTCCTATGTCATTTGCCCATGGTATATGCATCTATCCAATCACTCACTTCATTAAATATATATCGAAATCTACAGGAATAATCCTTTTACAATCAAATCCCATTTAGAATCATATCCCCCTTCACACCCATATCATAATCCCAGTTGTCTAGGGACTCCATCTATTTCTCTATGTTATCTTTCACTTTGAAAGAGTCAACTAATTTGCAGGCATTCCATTTGGATAGCTTTCTTGACTCTTCTATCTAATCGATTGCTGACAGTTCTCAACGGTAGCGAAATTAATTTCAGTTTCAGTGAAACCCCTTTTCTGTTCAGCTTGTTGGAATCTCACCCAAACGAATTAAGACACGTGTTGAAGCGACTTGATTTTAACACGGAAGCGTTCCAACCCTCCGGCAAACCCCGAAAACAGGAAAGGGAAAGCTCTATGGCAGTGGCAGAGCTACATGCTGTGAGTTAATTCCTTTCGATGTGGTTATGAATTAGGCACAACTCATCATTTGCAGCATCTGCGACTGTGCTTTTTAGGTGGGTGGGCGGACCGGTTCGCCGGTTGGCCGGATCGCCTTCACGAATATCGAATCAGACACAGAAACTTTGTGTTAACACCCGACCATTACATAGCCGAAAGGCATCTGCAAGAACAATATGTGGCACGTGGCACGTGCCTCACTGCCTTACGGCCGCACTGCAGTCGAGCGTCTTTATGTGACAACAAACAAATAAAACGTGCACCTCACACCCTCCAGCTGCTGAGCTCCAGACTCGTATGTTACAATGTATTTGATGTATACAAAATAACATTATGCTTTCCATATAAGTTTTTTCCTCTAACAATACGATTCATCATGCTTAGAAATATATTCCTAATATTACATAGACTTGGGCGAGCTCATGAAAAAACATTTTACTTTCTCAAGATCCGTGCAGACTTGTCCTAAAATTTATGTGAGTTTTTGCTCTGGAAAAGAAAGAATTCGTATTACATATAAATTGTTATATAAGTGTAGTGATCCTATCTGCTTTACTTCCTCCATAAGAAATAAAATACTTCTAGAATTACTATCTAGAGGACAGGCAGATGAACTTCTTTAAACTGTCATATCAATTACATCTATACCCATAAAATGTATATACGAGGGTAGTCTGAAATTTGTTCGACCTTCACTTGCAAATAAAGTATGATGGTGATGGAGATAGTGATAGACTAACATCAGTATGAACTATGAAGTTTTGTCTGACTTTTATCTAAAATGTTTAAAGACAAGATCTCTTTCAAGAATTAAAAAAAATTATTTTTAAAATAAAAAAATAAATTAATTTTAAATTAAGTTGAACACATTTTAAAACTGTTTTTCTAGTTTTGTTTTTTTTTTTTTTTTTTTTTTTTTTTCTTGAAAGAAAGTTTTTATTTTTAAATTATATCTATTTTGATACTTGGCAAATAATATCATATTATATTAATCTACCACATATATTTAAATAAATACATATATTTATTTAGCACTAAATATGTCGCTACCCAGTATAAATAACAAATAAATCGAAAGTCCCTTATGTTCCAGTTTTTTGCCTAAACAGTATCAAATTTCATTTCCTCCTGCAATCCCTTGACCAGCAGGCTTTAACGAGCATTATAACATAAAATCCAGCAATTTAAAATACTTAAAATGTGTAACAGTTGCTCATTTTATGAACAACATCATTATTTCACACTACTTAATTTACTGTTAGTCAAAATTCACCACGAATTACCAATTTATTAGATGTGTGCGTGTGAGTGTGCGTGTGTGTGTGTATGGGTGTGGGTGTTTGGCTATATATCCTGAATACTGATGCAATTGTACTTAACGTTGCGAATGGGGTGACTTTACCGCACAATCTCTCGCCCTCTCTCGCTCGCACCCATTGTAGATGTACGGCAGTATAGCAAACGTCAGTGATTCCCTGATTCCCCGGCAAAGGCATGCGCGATAGGTTTTATGAAGGTAAACAAGGAGCGTCGTTCGCTATTTGTGTTTGTTTTTACATCAGTGTCAGTGCACTGGGCACTGACTTTCGACACGTTTTCTGACTTAATTTTAGTTTATTGCTTTTTATGTATCTGTGTGTGTGTGAGAGTGGTGGTGTTTGTGTGTGTGTGTGTGTATTAAAAATCATTCATAGTATACGCACACCACCCGCTCGACTGCAGTTTATGAGCGACCGGCAAACAATTGGCATGCTCAGACTAGAACGTCGTCCGCCACGTGTTGCGGATGATATCCTTGGCGAATTGTTGGGCGTAGTGCTGCTCCTTTGAAGTCGCCCAGGACGCACTAGAGTCCGTTGACTTTTCCAATTGGTGGGGTCGTAACTGATGCTAAGACGTGAAATTAAGTCAGCCTCCGCTCAGCGCCGCTCAACAACGCGATTTTCCTCGGCTGAGGGGCTGGGGATGTTGAGCTCTACTTATGCCTGTGACAGATATAAACTTTTTGTTTACTGTTCTCACGCTTGTGACTACCAAATGACGGATTGAATTAGGTAAATATTTGTTTATGGAGCGCTGGTCCGATACACAGCCCTGGTTAGATAGCCCAACTACTAGAGCACCGGCACAAGTCGCCTGATTAAAGCCACATGATAACAATAATTGTTTTTCTTTTAATATATTCATCTATTTTTGTTTTCGTTTTTTTATTTTTCGTTTTGTTGTATTCCGAAAAAGTTATAAATGTTGACGCATGGCACGTGCCACAGTTTATCGTTATGATAAGCGCCAACAAGTGAGAGTGATCTAAGCGGGCGTATATTCCAAATTCTTCCCATACTCAAATCGTTGTTTTGGGCTGAGTCGTGTAGGTTGTCGGAAAATGGTAATTTGTATAACATTTGTTTAGTTTCGTCAAACTTTCCGATGAAATTTTTTACATATAATGCTTATAAGTCTCGAGTTATATTAAAAAAGATCTCGGTAGAATTTTATAGTCTTGTCCATTATCTTTTAGAAGTCCTTGATTCATCAATTGTAATCTAAGCTATCAATATTTTACTAAATATATTAAGATTTAAACAATTAATGTTTTAACTCCATTTTTTTTACTTAAAACGTAAAAAAATTGAAATGCAAAATTTTTTCTCTAGCTCCAATTCCCTTATTCGCCCCCTTGCCGAATTCATTCTCATATTTATCAAAAATGTACAGAAGCATTATTAAAACATTAACATTATCGGAGTTTAATTATTATTGATTTTATTTTCTAGCAACATTTCTTACCTTTAGCTTGAGCATATCAAATTGGCAAAAGGATATCAAACATCTGCATAGATACATTTCCAATCAGACATACATATGTGCATACTCTCCATATGTACTCCAAGCTGACCCCTCAATGTAATTTTCGCAATTCTATTCATTTAATTGCCAAATGCATATAAAAATTCATTATATTTTAAACAGAGCACGCAACGAGTGGCCTTTCACAAGTGTTGACACAAGTCTTCAGCTTTAACTGAAAAACATCATTTCCAGTTTGATGATGAATTCAAGTGCTACCCAGGATGCTATCTGGCACTCGCCCTTGCACTACCACCGCCGCCTCCACCGCCACCGCCACGGACGCTCTTGGCTCTGGGGCAGCCTGGCATGCAGAACTCTTCTGTGCAGCCGACAGTATTTGCACAAAAAAGTTAATTAATTTAATGAAAGGCTCGCAAACTAGTGTAACAAGTTCAGTTGTCATATAAGTACATTTGTAATTACATAAATAAGGCAGCCCACGTTACGGGTTCGTAATTAAAAGCATAGCCGCCTTTGCCAGTGGTTAGAGTGTAGAATTAAACATAATAATTCTTTGTAGCTATTTGTATAACAGAAGTGAAGCTGTTATTTGTCTTGGCCAATGGCTATATATTTGTCATATTTGCTTAAGACACATGCCCACAAATAAGCCTTTTACAGTCAAAGTTCTCCTCCTCCTCCTCAAGCTCCATCCCAACAAGAATACATGCAAGACTCTGTCGTATTTGGAATGCCAGTGCCTCACTTCACCTTGCGCTCATAACTATGATTCATCACACGCTCGCCTTTATATGCCCATTCTCAGGAATATATCACACTTTTAAGCCCACCCCATAGACATCTCTATACAGAGTTACTTTCGCTGAAAAGAGTAAGAAGCAATTCGCAATCTTTACACACACCTGCAAATAAAGTTAAGATAGATATTTGTTTGGTTGATAGCTGATATTTGTTTCGTTTCTCTCTCTTTCTCTAAGCTATTGTGCTGTTTTTCTTAAATGTAAAAGATACATATTTTATTTTATTATTATTACTTTACACATAATCTTATAAAATAAATTAATATTCATCCTTTGGTAGCTTTATCAGTATAAATACGCACATACAGACATACAAATATATGTATAAGGTTAAAAATAAATTGGTAAAAAAATGTATACAATCGTCGCACTCAAATACATACTATACGAAGATTCCTTGAAATGTACATTATTATAATATGTATGTATGTTTGTGTATGTGTGAGTATGTGTGTGTCTGTGTGTGTGTGGGCGTGTATGTGTGAGTAAAGTCAGCTGTATTCCTCTTATGAGTATATTCAATTCGTATTTAATCCTCTATGTTTTCGGACAACTTATGTAGATCTGAATAGTTTAATATGGCGCGATGTAGGAACTCGTATTGTGCCTAAAAGAATAAATATAATTAGTTATAATATATTAGTTTTCATTGTTTCATAGCAATCATGTATTATACATACGAATGAATTTAGAAGTCCTGGTCGCTGAGATCGCAATTTTCTTGTTATCGAACATATATCTACACTCTTTTCCAATCTAAGGTGCTGAACCAAAATGCACATCGCAACAAAAATTGAACTTCGATCAGTGCCCAAGCTGCATAATTAAATATAATTTATAATTAAAAACAATCTACAATATAATGACTACTAATAGTAAATTACCTGCAATGAACTGTTAGAGGAGATCGACAACCATTGTTTTTGTGATT
Source organism: Drosophila mojavensis (assembly GCF_018153725.1). Classification (NCBI taxonomy): domain Eukaryota; kingdom Metazoa; phylum Arthropoda; class Insecta; order Diptera; family Drosophilidae; genus Drosophila; species Drosophila mojavensis. The sequence continues at coordinate 9,286,501 of NW_025318899.1, read as the reverse complement.
CTTATAATGTTTGTGTGCTTGGTCTACCAGCTCAATAATGCCCCGACAGACTTCAGGAACTTCTCCATCGACAGTGGGCCAACCATTATACTGGAATTGAGTCACCTTAAGGGTATCGTCGATTTTGCAATTCGTTACATAGAACTCCCGACGAGTGTAATACGGACAACTTTCACTATGTACGTATTTTACGAGTATTTGATCATATTGTATTTCATCATCAGCCCAATAACGTGGACATTTCCTGGGACCGTCTCCAATCTAAATTAGAATTGTGGCATAGTAATTGCATGGAATAAAGTCAAACTGCATAATATTTTACTCACCTCGGATATCATAATCAGTGTGGAAACACTTTGCTCAGATATCATTCTCCAAAAATCTCCAATTGTGTTCTCCATAGGATCTTGTGCAATTATAAAGGACTCGCTATTATCATAACCCTCAATGAAAGAGGCATTTATATAGGTTGAATTATCGTTCGTTGGTATGGGGCTTAGAATGACCTAGAACAAATTAAATATAGATTACATTAGGCAACATATCAAGTGATTTACTTTTAAATTCGCACACTTACTCTATTACGATCGTATGGAATAATTTCATGGCATCTATTTTTCAGCATATTTTCCTTAGTTTCGCCTACGCTGCAAGTTTTATTTATCTCATCCGTTGTGTTCACAAGTTTCTTAAAAAGAAAGAAATTAAGTAATTTTATTTTACTGAGACAAATCATTGCTCACAAACCTCAAATTCCAATTCAAGCAAGCATTTTCCCTCATTCGGCTTGAATTTTAGATTCTCAATTGTTGATGGTAATGCATTCAGTGGTATATCCGTGTTTCCATATGTAGCAGTATCCAACAATGCTCGGTAAAGGAAAATGTATTGTTTCTGCAATGAGATTATAAATAAATGTATGTAAATATATAATAAGTAGGAGTAAGCTAGCCTATAGAGAAAATCATTAACTAATCTTCATTATCGTATCTACTGTATATCGTCAATATATTGTATTTTGACCATTATAATCATTATATTCTCATCATCTCATTACCGATTTGATTCTTGCTATTGTACATATTTGAGGTTTGAGCATCATAATCATAGCCATGACCCTTCTTAATAATAAATTCGTATCTCAGTATTGTCAACTAAGCCAACTTACCAATGATTGGACCAAAAAGTTACGCTGATGACGTAAATCGCACACAGTATTAAATATGGATACCATATTTTCTTCCTCCAACTGTTGCACAAGAGAGTCCAATGCGACTAGAGTACCTGTTCGACCGACACCTGCGCTGCAGTGCACCAAAATTGGACCTCTTTGCACCGAGTAGACCGAATTGATTTGACGAATAAACTTGATAATGCCATGCGGATGCTCGGGAGCCATAAAGTCCTTCCATGTCAGATAATGATACTGAGTAATTTGCCTGTGATCTTCCTCGTCGCCGATCAGATTCGACTTTGTGATATCTAGGGATCGTATAATATAATCTCCAGTCTTCCGTTCTGCGGTAAATTTAACTGAGATATCGCCAAACTGCTTCGAGTCGAAAACCTTCTCTGGCCAATACTTTGCGCATTTCGACTTATTATATTCCTCCAGATTTGTCAGCATAACAATAATCTCTAAATGTTGTTCCCAAATCATACGCCAGAAATCGCTAATTGTGCTTTCCATGGGACCTTGAGCGCAGATAAATTTCTTCCTCTCCTTATATCCAATGACAAAATTGGCATTTATATAGTCTGTACTCTGGTTTCCATTAATTGGCGATAGCTTAACCCTAGTTTGATCGTAGGCCTTTATATCTGGATATCTATTCTTGCACGCATTTTCTTTCATGTCACTATTCTTTGTTGTTCGGTCAGTAAAGCGATTTGGCAACATTTCATATTCCCTTAAGAAACCATAATCCGTATCCTTATGCCGATTTTTATAGGCGCTAACTAAATCTGCTTTATGAATAGGACCAGTATCGAAACCTTTCTGATTGCCAGACCCTATGAACTGGCTATGATTGTTCATCCGACGTCTAAAAAGAGTTCTGAAATTGAAATTTACAAATTATGAGCTCAAAGAAATTATAAATCAGACAAATCAGTTGTAAATACCTTAAGGAATCTCTTAAAGTTAATGTATCTTCGTCTGGCATTGCGTTCTTCGTCTTCTGATGATGGACTATCCAGAAAATAATAAAAATGACAATCACTCCTAGTGATATAGCAGCAGCCTTAATGCCAATATTCAAATAGAACTTTGAATCATCTAGGGAATGTATTTGTTCTGCCTCAGTCGCAGGCGTCATTACATCAAAGTAATCACTGTAAGCCATAAGAACCGTACTTCCAGACCGAACTATAATGGAAAAGATATATAATATTTCAATGCTCGCATTTGGGGCAGTTATATATTTAACTTACCTATAATCTCAAGGAAGCCAGTGTAATTGAAATTTATATCTATTTCGCCATCGTATATATCTCCAATATTATTTGCATTACTATTATTTGTATCTTCCTTTTCAGTGCCAACTGTGGGATTTCGTCGTATTCTCATTCTACTTCCTAAGACTTGTATGGCTTGCTCTGTTAAATTTCCATCTTTAAGTAGTTGTTCTTTTTGAATCTCTGCTGGAGTTGGGGCGGAATCTAACAATAAATATAATCAATAATTGTGATTAATAAGTTATCCAAATATATTTCTATGTATAAATTATAGTATAATCTCTAGTATCTTACCTATTTTCAAGGCACTTTCTTGTTTTCTTAAAAATGGTGCTCCGTCTAAGCATTTGCGACAGATATTATCGTTGTCAATAAGATCTTCAGGCTTGTTAAGGAAACGCATTTCGTCTCCTAAAAATATTTCCGATCTAAAGTATCGATTGCTAAGCATTTCAGCTATATAGGCATAATTATTGGTCTTATTATTATTGTTGTGCACTTCATTGTACGTAGCCACGTTTAGTTTCTCAGGAGCCGGCAGTTCGTTATTGCCATTGGTTATTTTGACTAGATACAGCCGATAGCAACAGATAGGTCCATTCCGTTCGCTAACTTTCGGTATATATAATTTTAAAACGTATTTTGGGCCATTCTTAACCTTTGTCCACATCGTTTTGCCAATTTTTTCGGGCGTAGAAATTGGCATGAAGCAGCTCACAACGGCAGCTTCTCCGTTTTTCTTATGTCTCGTAATTGCGGAGACTGTTGCAGTATAATTAGTATTTGGACTAACGCCTTCGTAGATCGTTTTATGGCTTGGCTCATCGACCCTACGGATTTTGGGGCCCCATTTCTTGGTTAACATTTCACCCTCTTGATTATAGTAGGTGTAGTTTCCTTCGAGGATAATCAAGTATGAAATGATCTTTCCATTTGGATTTTGGGGTACATTCCAGCTGAGAGAGATCGAATCCAGCCCAGAAATATTCTTATTATGGCAATGTATTTTCAAATTAGTTGGCTTCGTTGCAACACCATCCATGGTTGTACCATTCACTTTCTCTGACCAGGGACCGCAGGTTTTGGTCAGATCGCTGCATGCCCGCACTTGGAACTCGTAGTCCGTGGCGGTCTTCAGTTTATCAAACATGTACGGCAAATTTCTAGAGTTCTGTTGGTGGAAAGCTTTCTCAATCAATTTCGGCACATCACCTACTTCAGAGACCGTCAATTCATAGTATTGGATATATTCAATAAGATCCGGTGAAGGCGGATTCCAGCCTATCGTAATTGTCGAAGCTGTGCTGCCAGTTGTTTCAACCTTTGGTATGAATATCGGATCTTGATCCAAGGTAGTCACAGCAGATGGGTATTGATGGTTAGGACCCTCGCCAATCGAGTTCTTGGCCATTATGCGCAGATTATAGCTTGTATTGGGACTGAAATTCTCCAAGACATATGAAGTATAGTTGCCATTGATGATATCTTTATAATATTTGTATGCGGGCGAACCTGCTTGGGAATGCTGAATAAAATACTTTTGAACAGGATCATTGCCATCATTCACCGTCCAATTCAAGTAAATTTTACTAGCACCAACAGCTTTCGCATAATCGATGGTGGCCTGCGGCACTTCCATGACAAGCAACGTTATTTCTTTCGAAATGATCTCATCCTCAGCGTCGTTATGCAGAACACACTTATATGTTCCATTCTCCTTCTTATAAACCTCTGTTAATTCCAGTGTAAAGTTCAATTGTTTATCGCTCAGCTTGTGTATCGAGGCAGCGGCGTCTAGGAACGCAACTGGGCTTCCATCCTTCAGCCATTTCAGCTGCTTGTTTGTCGTTTCATTCTGTGGATATATCTCAAATACACAATATATAATGGCACTTTGCTTGATCTTTCGTTTAATGCTCTCAACGGTGCTTTCAATGATTTTCGGTTGAAGAAATGGCTGCAAGCTATACTCCACGGATGTATTTGTCACAGTATCTTTGCATGCATAGTTCCCACTGTCCGATATATTCACATTGCGTATGTAAAGTACATTCTTATACTTTTTGACATCATTACTTAAATTCGGATCGGCATTTTCTTCGGGAATTATTATATTCTCAGTTATTGTAAATCTGAAAAATGTGATATCAGAATAGTTTAGTAGTGTAAAAAGAAAAACATTGATTGCTAAATTTTTTACAAGATAGTGAATTGATTTCATAAGAAATCATTATTCATTTATAAGTCTGTATTTTGTTTCTCATAAGTTGTTTGCCATGCTGAATTTAATTTGATCGTGTTGGCTATTGTTATTTAGTAGTTTCAATAGGTTAGCATAGAATTATTATTATTATTATTTATTTATTAGATAATATAAAAAATATAAATCTAAAAATTATTAAACGTAGAATTATGAACGTACCTTGTATCAAATTTATAATTGGTTTCATTATTAAATATCCAAATTGCAGGTTTGTGTTCAGTCGCACATTCAAAAGATGAATTCTTTCCAACTTCAACCCATTCTAAAAAGAGAAAAGGGTAAGAAAATTAATGTTAATAATAAATGTTATCTTCATATCAAATAATTTTACTTTTAATAAATAAATTTACAATCTATATGACTGCTTCCTTCAGTGGCTGTTAAGATATTCTGATTAACGATAAATACAATCTGTTAGGCACCTCATGTTCTTGTTATCTGCTCTGTCTCTGTCGTTAATCAGTTCAATAATTTTTAGCTTGATTAGGGCGTTATTACTCATAGCAAGCATAGATAATAGTTTGTCTATAAATGAAAAAACAGTATACACTAAAAAATATATATGTGTAGATGTATATATTTTAGTAAATTTTAGTTTTTCCTATCTACTAGTTGAGCCAACCCTTAAAAAAATATTCAAAAAAAAAAAAAAATTCTTTGTCTGGTATGCTGCTGTCGAAAGACATTCATAGCCAACATAAAAGAGAATAGAAAATACATATCTACATGTCTGCAGATGATAAATTTATATTACAACGTCGTTGATTATTGTTAATAATCGCATTTATTTACATATATTTAACACTTTAAAGGTTTTGCAAGCGGCATAAACACATACACACACGACACACCTACATGCATACGCAAAAAAAAGTATGTATGTATATGTATATAGAGGTGTACAAACTTGTATACAGGCATTTGCGTGTAGAATATGCAAAAACAAAACACAGATGTATTGTGAAAAAACATAAACTGGCACATTAAATAGTTCAGCTTTTATGTCAAGAGCTAATATGCTATTAGTTTTCACATTTACCTGTTATATTTCCTTGCGCAAATAAGTTAATAAATAAGAAAAGTATAAGTATCACATAAGCATATATTCGGTGTTCGTAAAAACACGCCATCGCCTTCTAACTATGCAGATTCTGTTGAGTATTTCAAAGGGCACAAAGTCGTCCCTCTTCTTAAATATCAAATACACTTTAGTACACTTTTATAGCCACATAATTACAAAATTATTTATGCTTCTCGTTTAGTTAATACTGGCTGGAATCTTTTTGGCACAGGCGATGTGGTGTTGGAAAACAGTTGAAAAAAATGTTCTATGAAGTTATCTATCACACCCTATAGAAAGAACAAATATCTGCGATGTTGGAACGTGAGTGAAACTATCGAAACAAATATATCTTTATTAATATTTTAGTAATACTTTTTAATGTTGTCTATTTTATTTATAAATAGATAAAATCATAATTACTTCAATACTCTCAATACTTACCATACAATTATATTTTGATTATAATTTAAGAACGATTGTTTCACGCTATCCTGACTATACACTGTTGTAATTTCGATATCGATATAAGTAGATGCGGCTTTAATATTTTATTCTTTTTATTGCCGGCGCAGCTACGTTTGTATATATTTTGTGTTTGATAAAAAGTCAATTTTTATATAAAACACATAGTAGTAAAGTCATACGCGTGCATTGAAATACAAATATTTCAAAGATGAAATTGGTGAGGTATGAGAAATGTAAATTGTATTGAATGTAGTATAAACATGGTTGCTCTTTTATACGTATGTACATTTTTATATGTGCATGCGTGAATACAAATTAGCATGTTCAGTAAACGTTTGTTTGTATGAAGAAAGATATCATGATTAAAAATTAAATATGTCCCATAAGTTTTAATATTAATGCGTATGCTTATACTACGGAAAGCCTTCTTTGCCGGCCGCAGTTGCCAATTGCGAGGGACCTCAAGTAAACTAGATTGTGTGTGTGTGTGTGTATGTCTTATTCCTTCAGCGCCAAATTTGAAGATTGAAAAAGGGCACAAAGTAAAATCAGTAAATATGATGTTAGCCATGTTTTTAATTGAAGAATAACTTATTTGGTATATATTAACAATAACAGATCATTAGCTAATTTTCCATTTAATAATATATTATCTTTACTATTAATTTTTAGATTTCTGATGAAGCTCAGTCATGAGACTGTAACAGTTGAATTAAAAAATGGTACTCAAATTCATGGCACAATTACTGGAGTGGATGTGGCCATGAATACTCACCTGAAGAGCGTTAAAATGACTATTAAAAATAGAGATCCAGTCCACTTGGAGTCCTTAAGCATTCGAGGCAACAATATTCGCTACTTTATATTACCCGACAGTCTGCCATTGGAAACATTGCTTATCGATGACACTCCAAAGTCGAAGTCGAAGAAGAAAGACAGCGGGCGTGTTGGAAACCGTGGACGAGGCAGAGGCAGCCGTGGACGTGGAGGTCCAAGAGGACGTGGACGAGGCAGAGCTCCGGCTAGACGTTAAGTATATAGTTCAGAAAATGGAAAACAAATCTTATGTATGAATAACAATTACAACTGCCCGGTACAAATAAAATTTGGGCAACTTTTGAAAGAGAAATATAAATTCTGTGTTTGCCCAACAAAGCCAAACATTTGTATGAAAATAAATCTTACGTTCTACCATACTTGGCTATTATTTGTCTATACATTCATACATTTACATTAATAATTGGCAAAGCAGAAAGCAATTGGATGCCATAACGTTAAAATCCTTACAGATTCGATTCCTATTGTATTGTTATCGAAAAGTGTCGCACTACAATAATACAATCCACAAGCACATTTTATATGCGATAGTTTTTGCGGTTAAATATTTTTTCAATTACAATTTATGGTCACACTGTCCCTCAGTCAGAGTTCTTGTTTTTGTTCAACATTTTAAGTTTTCGTGTTTGCTGTTGAATTTGGGTATTATGCCACCCCCAAGACCAAAGGGGATAGGATTTACAACGGGGGTCACACCAGCTAGACCCAGTTCAAATACCCCCATGTCGGAAAGACAACAAATGGCTTTATTAATCCAAATGACTGCAACGTCCTCAACAGGTAAGCCAAAACATACAAATCTACTATCTGTTTATATGTACGCCGCCACTGTATATGTGTACCTGTGTCTGTACGTGTGTAATTGCGTATAGGTACATACATACTTTACAATAGCGTATACATACAACAAATTTTTGAAGTAACACGCAGCTACTAAATATGTGGGCGTAAATTGCAGTTAAAACTAAGAAATAAATACTTTTGCAATAACATTTATAACTAATGTGTGTGTGTGTGTATCTAGCGCAAATTTGGATTGTGATCTCATTTTTCTTTTATTAGCCCTACGAACTTTACTGTTAGGGTTATTGTTACATGAGTGCTGCCATAGATAACGCCCAATTGAGCTGTTCTGTGACATTTCTAATGTACCATTCTTATTTTTCTTTGCATACATGCATGTGTACATACTCACATACAGACAAATGTTAATTGTGTGTGCCGTCTCATATGTGAAAGTGTATGTGCATTTATATTTGTGAGTCGTATAACGAAAATGTCCTCCACATAATAATTAGGGTGGGGTTATTTTATATCCTTAGAAAAGTAGTTTGTCACGGAATGTGAAAGGCAGAAATAAAAATAGTCGTAGTTCTACAAACTGTATATAAATATATATGTGTGAATGATTCTCTACAGTCGTGTCCATATTAATATGTCCACCTCTTAATAGAGTCACACCTTAATAGCTACTAATTAAATTTGTATTATGTATTTGTTCTCTCTTTTACACAGAAACATCTCGTACGCATTCAAAGAAAAATGATAAAAAAGGTGATGCAGATGTTGAAGAAGTCACTGCCACGGATAAGCAGTTAGACAGCGTCAATGAAACCAAGGAGAAGCCAGCAACAGAGGATTCCAGTTCAGAGAGTAAAAATGCTGAACAAAATATAGCTCAAAGCGTGACAAGCACAAAGCGAAGTTATTCGGATGTTGAGGAAGACTTCGAGGAACATGGCGACGACGTAAAGAAGAAGAAACGCAAAGATTTGGATAATTTGAAAGACTTAAAGAATACTTCACTTAAGGTATCATCTAAGCTGGAGAAAACCTCAAAGTTGGCGTCCACCAAAAACTCGCCCTCAGGTAGTAAAATAAGTACGACAGTTGCTGACAAAGAGCTGGAGGTGAACAAGACTGTGGAGATTGAAAATGAAACAGAAGGCAGCGAGGATTATAAGAGCAATGATAGCTCATATAATGGTGCCTTGAAAGTGCCACCGCTGAAGATTGTAATACCGCAGCAGAATTGCTCGATCGACACGGAAGGTAATGTCCTGCGTACTGGTAAAGTAGCTGCATCGCGGAATGCGGCGTTGCCCTATGTTGTCAGCTCCAATAGTGATTCGATTGACACGGTGCTATCCAATCAATGTCTGAGCCCACATGAGAGTCCACAGAAAGTCAATATCGCCTGCTCGACCATACTCGATGATAAGAATATCAAGCTATTTAATGACGAAAAGAACCTAAGGGTCTTACGCAGCTCCTATCGCAGCGGCGTCACAAGCGCCGAACGCAGCTCGAACAACTCCTCCCCGCAAATGCAGAGCAGCTCCCCATCGCCAGCATCGTCGAATCATGCCAATGACAATGCTGATATCAAAGGCTCCTATACAAATATGACAGCTAGTCCCATACAGCATAATCAATTCGATCATGAGGTGTTGCCGAATGTACCGAGTCCTTCGACGTCCTCGACGTCATCGTCGAAGGAGATCAATTCATCTTCAAATGTTGAGCTGCATCCGCGTAAGCGAAAAATAAGACCGAAGAACAACGATGATAATTCGAAAAATTCTCATGCCGATAACTCGATGGCCTCTGGCGACACCCACCCGCATGATTATCCCTTTACGAATGGATTTCAGATGTTCTTGAATATTCGCAGGCAAGTGGAGAGGAAGTGGAGAAATCTGTATCCCGTTAAACCTAGACCACCTCAGGGCTACAACGACTATCTGCTCACGAAGCGTACTTATCTGTTAAATAAGAATGTGACGACGCCGGTAATCGAAGTGCCAGATGCCATTCCCGAATGTATGCGAGACTTTTATATCCAACAAGAGAAAGCCAGGCGAGATCTGTCCGATGCGCACACAGTGGAAAGAGAGAAACTCTGTTTGAGCGTAGAGCAGGAGATAATCCGAGTGCACTCGAAGGCAGCGAGAAGTATATCTGGCCAAGCTGCTCCCTATTCCGTGTGTACTTTTCTAAAAGACGATGAAATCTATAATATGATTACGCCGGAGCAGGACGAAAAGGAAAAGAGTGCGCGTTGTCGCTTCAATGGTCGCTTGCTGCTCAGCTGGCTTCAAGACGTTGACGACAAGTGGGAGAAGATAAAGGTAAGATGAACTCAATTGTATTTTACAGAAAGTAAAAACTAATGCCATACTTGCTTTTGTTTGCAGGAATCCATGGTCTTGCGACAGCATAACGAAGCGGAAAGTTTGCATGCGGTTCAAGTTATGGATTGGAATATGTGTCTGAAGAAAAACAAATTGTGTGATTACATTTACGAGCCAACCGTCGATAAGATTCATGTACCCATTGTTTATGTGGCTGACGATTTTGATATGTTGCCAGCATAAAATTGGGCTTGTCTCTATTCAATTTGCAGTAATTTATACAATGTAAAAAAAAAATTGTGGCTGGCGAAAAACGTGTCCAGACTTTTCGCTACTGACGAATGTAAAAATAATAAAGAGCACTTGACTAAATTTTTTTAAATAATTCCTTTTTTTTTTTTATTATTAATAACAAATAATATGTATATACTATTTTTCCACAAAATAATTTCAAGCTTTAATAAGTTTACACTTATACACGATTTTAGTAGCTTTATCAATAATAAATACACAATTATTGAATTCTTCTGATGATCTTTCTGAAACAGAAACTGGATTTTCTTACTATACATGAATATATGTATAAATATTACATATTTGTAAATTCACTATCTACTTTATTTCGTTGACATATTCTTTAAAATAGTCTGTGCAAAGTTTCCCATCTCCTAAAAAGTTATATAATTAGTTGAATCCTTCTAAGATGTAATCCATTTTAATACTTACTTCACAAGTATCCAATAGTTCCTTATTATTACTTATCTCCTTTAGTGTAATCTCGGCAGTTGTATTTTGATCTCGCGTAGAGCTCCATTTGCAGCTCACCGAGAGCGCGGAAAGTGCTCTTAGGGTAGCGTCCAATTTGTCATCATATTCATTCTTGTTCTCCAGATTATTCAAAAGAATGGAGACTGCATTTTGTTTGTTTATGTGATCTGTAAATAGTATATATGTATATAAATATATATTATATGCATTACATTATGTTTTAATTCCCTTACCTCTGATTGAGTTCTCCCGCGAAGCTAGAGAACCAATAAGAAAGGCCGCCTTTATGTAAACCGATTTATGATCCGATTTTAAGCAAGCCACCAGAGTTTGAATGCCCTTTGTGCCCAGAAACTCTTTCAGTCCAGGTGGATAGTTTTGTATCAACGATGATACGGCATAGATTGAGCCTTTGGCCACATCCTCATCAGCGTCGTTCATAGTTGTGGTAAGCACAGGAATTATCTGTTCTTTATAAAAATAATTTTGACAGAACTCATTGTTCTGAGCCATTTCAGCCACTATATAAATGGATTGTTGTCGGAAGGTATTATCCGGAGTTCGAATATACTGTAATAATAGGGCGGCGCCTCCGATTTTCACAAACGAATTTGCCATATCAATATCACTGATCTTATCTCGTATTAAGTCTAAACTGTCAATTTTCTGTTCAAGAGTTGTGGATTCAGTTCTTAAAATTAATAAAGCTGCCTCCAAATCATCTCCCGTCATGGCCTTAAGAGCACTTTGTAAGAAATTCATTCTCTGGAATGGAAATTATGAATGAATTATTATTCAAGTGAATATAAATACTCCATGTTATAGCAGTCCATAACATCAGATTTCCCAGTTATATATTACCTTTTCATCCGTTTCTACTGGTTTTGTATTTGTTGGTTCGTCATCCTTTCCAGAATGTTCAACGGCCAGTCTAAGCAATGACTGTAATATAACAAACGGTTAGCTAATTTGTAAAAAAAACAGTTGTGCTATTAAATCAAACCTCTAATTTTTTTTTAGGATTGTTGGAGGTACGCTTGGATGCCATATTAATTACTTATTTATTGATTTAGAAAAAAACTAAGCGTTGCAAAAATCAATTGGTTGTGTTTATGACAGATTCATAATATAAACATGTGAGACGGTGTATTTATAAGAGATGCGTGCACTCCGATATAAACGGCACATATCGATAGGCATATTTTGGAAAAATACTAAAATGGGGCCGTATCGTCATCGAATAGTGTTGAAAATGGCATCAAATTTAACGGACAATTGTTGATGTTACCACCTCACTTCCCACAGTTAAAGCATGTTAACAAATGTAACAGAGTGTTAAAGTTAAAGTTGGCCTAATAGACCTCTACACGGGGACCTATAAAGTGCTTGACGTTGATGCAGCTAAATCGATATCAGTATTTGTTTTGAAAAAGAAATAGATAAGATAAAATAGACACGCCTTGAGTTACGTCAGCATGCAATAACCCTCATAAGGCAATTAAACGCTTTTAGGATTTATATAAACAATATTTATATATTTAATTGGGAACATAAGTATATACAGCATATTGTATACATACATATGTATCCCAATCAGAAGTACGTTGCCTCATTACAGTAACAAAATACAAAAATACAATACATATAAATTACAGGAATATTATAACAGAACAATTGTCGTTTGATTTAAAGCCATTTTGGTAGTTTATTAAATTCCTTATTGACCAGCAATCTGCAAGTGAAAAGAACCAGATTATTAAAGTCTATCAAGATTAAGGTATCGCTATTTTGCGCTCTACTTACAACAACTAGATGGCCGCTCTTATCACGCATAACGCCAGGCTCGGCTCCTGTCTGCAGCTCTATGACACCACCCTTGCCCTTAACCACATTGTGTTCCAGTCTGAAAGGGAATAAATAAAGTTAATAAATAGAGTATAGACTCTAAGGTTTCTTTGCCACTTACGAAGCTCTGTCCACGATGGAGACAATATCGGCTGTGCCCACGGTGTCGATGATGTAGGTGCTAAACTCGATGATGTGTGGAATGATTAGAATCAGATCGCCTTTATCCTTTTTCAGCTCCAGCGGTATCCGAATGACCATGAGGTCATCGTTGTGGTTGGTTAGCGTGAAGTCGATCTTCTCGAGGGGCAGGCGATGCTTCTGCTTGTAGCTCTTGCCATCCAGCACGTAGACAGCCTTGTTGCTCAGCAGTATAAAGCGCTCTCGAGACTTGTAACCGTGTCTATCGAACTTCGTGCAGGCTGATTGGTATTTAAGTTGTTCGCTGCCGAAGGTGCTGGCCACGAAGTCACTCACACGCTGTATGTGCTCCTGGCTGATGCGATCGCTCTGGAACCAGGCGGGCACACTGTTGGCATAGTTGTTTTTCTTGCCCTTGAATACCTTCTCGGCCAGAACCTTTAGCTCGAACTGGCGCTTGCGCTGCGGCGTCAGCTTCTGGCGATAGATGCGTGCTAGGTGCAGGCGATGCAGCCGATGCAGATAGGTTGACGCCTCCTGGCAGTGGCCAGGCGCTGGGGGCCAGCTCTTGTCGAGCACCTTGGTGGGTAGCTCTTTGGCCAGACGCAGCAGCCACATTCGCTTGGCGTTGGCAATGAAGTCATCGTTGAAGCCATTGGGCGGATCGTTGCGCGTGATGAAGCCCTTGATGAAGGCGCGGATCTTGTCCGCTGCCTCGCGACGCTGCTTGGCGGCCTGCTGGGCCAGACGCCGGCGGCAGTAGCTCTGCAGAATGATCACCTGGGCGCGCAGCTTCAAATACTTGCGACGCTGCACCAGACCCTTCCAATGGGCCTGAATGATGGCAGCGACGTCGTGCTTTTTCGCCTGGTAGGCGTCCTCCGTGTCGAAGAGTGTGCGTGGCCAGCGTATGAAGAGTTTTGTCTCACCCATCTTGTACTGGTCACTATTATAGCCCAGATCCTTGACGAGCTGCTGGACGCCACCCTTGGCGCCACTAGAGCCCTTGTAGTTGGGCCACGTGGACTTGCTGAGACACTTGTAGCGCTCCAGGAACAGCTCGTAGCTGCGCCTATAGGCAAAGCCAGCACGACGCACGCGCAGATTCTCCATCAGGCCCAGATACTTGACCTGATGCAACACTAGCTGGTCATCGAAGATGCCCGGCGACTGCAGATCGTTGGGCTTGATGCAACGTATATAGCTGGGCTCCTTGCACATCAATATGTCCATCAGATTGTTCAACGAGCACTTGAACTGTGAGATGGCCGTGTCGGGTCGCTTCTTGCTGCTCAGCTCGGACTCTGGGAAACAGGAGCGGACAATGTTGTTGCCCGACTTGCTCAGCGTTTCCTTGAGATCACGGAACAGCAAATCGTTGTTCTTATCCAAGAAACCATTCACGCTGTAGGTCACCTCGCCGGCGTAGTGCACTAGCCGGAACTCGTCGCGTCCCATGATCTTTTGCACATGAATCGGTGCCTTCTCGTGGCACACGTAATGACGATGCTCCGCCAGCTTCTGGGTGAGCTTGTCGAGGAAGGTTCGATCGGTAGGCTCTCCCGGCCGCAGGCACTCCTCATCCAGTATGGAAATAATACCCTTATGCTTCTCCTCAATCAGGTTGCAAATAACCTTGTTGTCGAAATACTCCACTGGTATCCACTCGATGCCCTCCCTCCTGTACTCATCCTGCTCCGATTTGAGAGTCAACTCAATGAATAGCTGCTGCAGCTTCTCATTGCAGAAGTTGATGCAGAACTGCTCAAAGTTGTTCGTCTTGAAGATCTCAAAGCCATAGATATCCAAAATGCCCATGACATTGTTGCGGGCTCCGCGCGTTTCCTTCGCCTGCAGCGAAATGTTGAGGCGCTGCACCAGCCAGGAGAAGAGGCGATCGTAGACGGCTTTAGCCAACGCATCTCTGGCATAGATGGCCAGCTCCTGATTCAACGGCGAGGTAACCACATCGCCTCGTGCATCAATGGTGCGATGTGTCAGGGCGGCGCCCAATTCGCTGGCATTGACGCCGAGCAGACGGGAGACAGTGACAACCAGATCGCGACTGTTCACCTGGGCATTGCCCTCCACCTCGTTGAAGCCAATGTTGCCCAGGTGCAATATGCTCGCCACAATGGCAAAGATCTCGCGCTGCTCATCCGCACTGAAATCAATCACGCTCAATGCCTGCTGCACCTGCTTGAAGTTGTCCACATCATCGATGCTCTTCACGCTGCCCTTGACCTGATGAGATAGAGACAATTAGAGGAAAGCTCTTTAAGCTGTGATTGCTTGCTAGCTTACGCCATCGGTCAGATAGTTGTAGCTCTCCAGCGTGCGCTCCAGGTGGAGCTCCTGCAGCAGTGTGGCATCTGCGCCCGCCAGCAGCTGATAGAAGATGTGGAAGTTACGCTCTCCGGGAGTTTGGGCCACCACGCGCGACTTCTCCAGCAAATAGTTGAGGATGTTGCCGCCAATGGGCGTGCCTTTGTAGTCGAACTGAATGTCCATGTATTTGCCGAAGCGGGAGGAGTTGTCGTTGCGGTTCGTCTTGGCATTGCCAAAGGCCTCCAGCACAGGATTGCTCTTCAGCAGCTTATCCTTGACGCCCTCCACCGTGCTCTGATGGCCAGAGCAGGCGGCAATGTACTGCAGCACCTTCTTGGAGGCCTCCGTCTTACCGGAGCCACTCTCGCCCGAGATGAGCACGCACTGGCCGCGATTCTCCTCGATCAGTGAGCGAAAAGCGTTGTCCGTCACAGCGAAGCTAGAGATTATATAGGGATTAAATCTGATAGTCTAGTCCCGGTTAGCATTTGCCACTTACATGTGGGGTGGCATCTCATAGAAGTGCTTATTCCTGTACTCCTTGATGTGGGCCTCTGAGTAGATGGGCAGCTGCTTGTAGGGATTCACAGAGATCAGTACCTGGCCAATGTAGGTCTGTAAAGAAATACGAAATGTTTAGTAAAAAAAAACTCGGGAACTTGATGGACAACATTAACATTTGAAATTTCTTACACAGATCCAGCATCCGGTCTAAATATTGAGTTCAATATTTTAGAGGATGCGTGGTAAGAGTTACGAAATAGAAATGCAGATAGATATAGAGATTATAGAGAAATTATGTGACAGAGAGAAAGAAAGAGAGAGGGGGCAAGAAATGACATCGCATACGTAAAACTTACATAGATGAGGTTCTCTTGGAAACGCTTCTTCAGATTATCAATAAATGCAGCCTCGCTCTCATAGTTCTCGAGCAGCACAAAGTCCTGAACGCCCGCACGATCGCGTTCGTGCAAACCCGTCTCCATGTTGGGTAATGGTTTATTGCTAGAAGTTGAAAAAGTTAAGATCAAGATTAGTTAAGATTATACCAAAATCTGAGATCGCTTAAGTGTTGTATGTAAATTTCTGGGAAACATTTTTAAGTGCCTTTGTATTAGGCACACGTAAAAAACGGTTTCTAGCCAAGCGACTTGAGGTCTATTTAATCACCTGGTTTTTAGTAGGGTGCGATTATAAAAGAACACAATCAATGGCTAATTGATAAGATTTCTTGTGTAAAGAATTTATGGCTCCTCAGGCAATAAGGAAAACTAAGCTAATACTATTTCACACAAATATTACATCGGAATATATAAAAAATAAAATATAATATAGATAGATATTTTTAGATATATTGTTCATTGAGTGGACAGCATTTATAGCCATAATTGTATTTATAGAGCTGAAGTAGACTAGGTGCAATTCGCATTCTGCTCTTATCAACGTCGTATATCATATCACTGGGTTATTGGGTCTAGAGTTTATTTGGTCTTGCGGCTGCCAACGAATCTAAGAGCGTCGATTACGCAATGGTTCTATTTGCTCTCATTTCGATTCCATTGTCGAATTATGTATACCCCTTAACGGAAATTATTAAGCGATTGGCCCGATATTGATAGCATGATGTAAGCACTTTAAATTCGCGAATTGACACAATGATGAGCTGCACTTGGAGTGGGTTCTTAATAGATAAACACGAACACACGAACAACAGCGCCAATTATTGGCCTAGATAAGTCACAATTGTTGTACCTGGCCATTGTGTTGGGTTGTTCTGTATCCTTATGAACCGATTAGACACTCTTTACTCTCAGCACTCAGCACATATTCCGCACATCAACGACTGCGCTGGCAAACTAACACAATCCGCCGTTGGCAATAGAGTTTTAACCATCAATATTCAATTGCCATCGTAGTCGGCGCCGTCGGAGCAGCTTGTTTGCCAGTTATCAACGATTTAGCTACACGGAGAGCACTTCCCAAGAGCCGCAATGGCCCAATCAGCCGCGATTAGATAGTGCGTTTGCCTTTTGCCAAGCTCTTTTGAGCAATTCACATATAATTATATATATACTTGTGGATATATATATATATATATATATATAGAAAATCTGTGGAGAGTTGCGGGTGAAGATGAGTCAGTATATGACACAATGGTGAGTGCAAAACAAACTCAGCCGCGGCTGATAAAATATGCTAAAATCAACGCAGTGTTAACTGTGAAAATCTCACTTTGTAAACACAGCATGAGACACAATTATAAGCTCTAATCAAAAAGGCTAAAGATAATATAGATTTTAATTCTTAGTGATCTATGAGCAAACAAAGATCGCATGGTATAAACTCGAAATCAGTTTTGATGATGAGTCTAATCGAAATCAAATGCTGACGATTTAGATTTCAACAGATAACAACCGCTGAGATCGTAACGATCTACAGTAGACTTCGAATCAAACAGATGAGCTCTAATCAAAAAGATCAGATTTATACAGATTCCGAGACTGCGATAGCTTCACTCTGATCTCTGACAATCTATGTAGAGTTTCTGGGATCGTAGACGATCTACAGTAGAGTGGGAATCAGTTCGACTTAAAAATAATATATATATCGAATCTTAGCTATTGCTTGATCAGCGATCTTTATAGAGTTAGGCATGAGAGTCGCGAGCCAATGACTCAGAGTAAAACACACTTCTAATCAAAGCAAACTCAATAGCTGACAAAAATATTTAAATACTGCGAACGCCTTAGGGTGATCACGTTGCGAGTGCCTCGCAAACACTGGAAAACTGTATTGCAAATGTCTGAGCTGCACATTAAGTAATTAGTTCGATAGCCGTAGGCGCCATCAGTGAAACTGCAGCGCGACATTTGGTCCATTTAACGCTCTTATCAGTCATTGAGTGCACAGTTTGTACTACAATCGATTGGTTCAATGCGGCCTTTGTTTCGCTGGAGCTATTTGCACTTGCCAGCTCCAGGCCAATGCATGTTTAGCTAATTACACAATGGCTTTGATATGTGCACATAAGTACATACAAATTTATATGTATGTATATACATGTTTCATAGCCATATCCAAGCGCAACTGAAGCAATAATATTTGATATATTTGTCACATATTTGGTTAAGTGCACGTTATTGGCTGAGTTCTGTGATATGCTAGCAACTGAAATGCATTAAAGAAATAATAGAGTAGTTCGGGCATGATAAAGAGCATATAGACTTATAGAGTAATTCAAGCATATGCAAGTTTACGAACTGAGCCAAATCGAATCGCAACCCGGTCGTTGAATTTGTTGTCAATTTATGACTCTTTGAAACGATATAGTTCTTGCAAGTCATGTGACTATCATTCCAATATTGTTTAGAAAAAACATTTCTCGGAGCCTAACGACACCTTCAAATAATTCGTTTTCTTATCTGCCCCAGCTTACTCTCCTGATTTCTCTGGCAATCCCCCATCCACTCTTAGCTCTTATCGATTTCCATTTGAGTGAAATTATATTGCTGCCTGAAGTTATGCCGCACTTTTGCTTTAAGAACATTCTTGATGTCAACGACACTTGCTTGGGTAGTTTCTTCTTTATATTTTTGGTGCTGGCTTTATGTACACCCAAAATTCCTTACGCAAATCATGTAGACGAAAGAGTTCTGAACTGGTTTGTGAGCCATTAATCTGATATTGACCCCAGTGGGAAAACTCGCCAGCGGGCACAAGGGTCAATTATAAACTGGCTATAAAACTAAAACAAGTCAAATGGCTCTAGCCAGGCGTGACCGACTAGCTAGATACCCAACCTTATAGAGAGCTCCAGTTGAATTTCTCTTTTTTGGAGCTTATGCGATCGATGATCGGAGAGACAGATACTCCTGTATAAACTTGCCTTTTGGAAGTATTTTCCCAAAAATCTCATACCCTTTACACACTTATTCACTGGGTTTAAGGTACAACATAAAAAGAAACTCAACTCTACAGAGTCTCCAGCAAAAGCGAGACTCAACAAATGACGTAATTTGTATGCCGAATGGGCTATTGAACTCCGCTGAACTATACGAGAGCAGCGTCTGATCGCTCAGCGGCGATCACTTGAGTGCATTCAGTTTCAAGTTTGACAGAAGACACCAAAATTCTTAATTCATATGCAAATTAGAGTCTGATCTTATTGGCCACATCAACTAGAGAACGGTCCAGATCAGGTAACTAAGAATAGAAGTGGACAGAGAGAAAGCAAAAGGTGGGCAGCTTAAATTGGGGTCTCTGCTTTGATTTGGGAAATAAATGCATTAAATATTCTAATGAGAAAACCGTTAGCATAGAAAACCCATAAAAGATGCACTTTGCAGCTGCTCGGGCTGGGTATATAAAGGTGCAGCCGTTGCATCCAAGTCATATTCCCTGAGTGATCATGGAACACCGAGCATCATCAATACTCTGGATAGGTGAGTATCAGGAACTACTGGCAGGTTGATCTCGAATGAAAGTCTTCTATTTGCAGTGCTCTTCTCGTTGCTGGGCAGCGCGTTCACCTTCCAGGAGAAGTCGCCCCAAGCGCAGCCGCATCTAAAGCAACCGCAGCAGGTACTCAGTGGCAGTGGCAGCGGCAGTGGCAATGTGGAGGACTCCGTCGGGACGACTCGCAACATCGATGAGCAACAATTAACATCCATCGGTAAGGCTGGCTTTGGAAAGTTTTTAGGCTCCATCTCGAAGACTACAGCCAAACCGACAGTACAACATCAACACAATTACTATTATACTTCAGAGGACAGCCAGCATCCTCGCCAGAACGGTCCACAAGGTTATGTTTGGGGTAGTTATCATACTCATCCGCCTCCGCAGCGCCCCTGGGTGCCGCCGTATAGTCAATGGCCCTATGGCTATCCCTATGGTTATCCTGGCACTCCCGGCGTTCCTGGCAGTCCTGGCGTTCCTGGTACTCCCGGCGTTCCTGGCCATCCCAGTGTCCCTGGCGTTCCCGGCTATCCTGGTCCACCTGCTTCTGGCTATCCTGGCTATCCCGGCTATCCTGGCTATCCCGGCTATCCCGGCGTCCCGCGCTATCCTAACTATCTTGTTTATCCCGGCTATCCCAGCTATCACGGCTATCCCAGCTATCCCGGCTACCCGATCCATCCTGCTTACCCTGGTTACCCTGGTTATCCATGGTATCGCAACTCTGAAAACGAAGAGCCCGAGGAATCCCAAGCTCAGCAAGAAGTCGTCCAGCGGTCCGTTCCCGCCAGCTATCAGGCACGCGTCTTGGCCTCCACGAGCAAGTCAAATGGCAATGTCTTGCCCCTCTACCAGCTGCTCAATCTGGCTCGCGTTTAAACCTTGACTATGAATTGAAACTCACTCACTAAATAAAAGAACATTTTCGAATCATTCAAACTGAGCTTTTGCTTAATAATATTCCAGTAATTGAAGATCGCAAGATCAACAGAAATGTGAGAGTATGCAAATTCACAATAAAAGCAAAACAAACATCGAGAGTTACAATCTCGAGAAATAAGTATGATAACATAACATATCCAGCCGGTACTGTGTGAGTTATGCCAGCGGCAAATCGCGTCAATGGCCCCCACTTGGCGACCGTTGAATCGCTTCGCTCTTAATGATCGTTAACTCCTCAAATGTTGAGTAAAAAAAAGCCGCCTGAAACGCCTTCGTTCGATTCGATGAATATATGAAAACGAAAAGCAAACAAAAAACTTGGGATACAATCTCGACATGCTGACTCACAGCATTGTCCACTGACGCATAGTAACTTTTTGGATCAGCGGCGACAACAACAACAACAAAAACAACAACAATTGATTCAAACATATTTTGCAAGTTATTTGGTGACTGATGTTGAACGCAATTTCAAATGCAAAAAAAAAAGCTGTTTAAGAAATATAACGAACAAAAACTTCGCATTTACCTCTTATTTTAATGGCCCACAAAAAAACTGAAGAAAGAAACCAGACTTTTTTCGAGTCTACACGAATTGCAGTACTCGTTGGCTTCTTCTTTCTCTGTTTCTTCCACGAAAAAACGCCTTAGTTGACACTTTGCTTGAACCGATTCGGTAATCTTAAACACGTTCTCTTTCGACCGATCGCCGTTTCGACAATGGAGCGCAAGTTCTTCAGTTTAAGGTGTCGAAAAAAATATAATATATGGTTGGGAAAAGCTTTACAGCTGTGCTGTGCTGTACGTGGTATAAATTGACGGGCCAATCTAATTTTATGATAACTGTTATGGTTTTTTCCTCGGAATAACTAACTGAACTAGAGTTCTATAAATTTTTTGAATCAAATTTGCCTGAGGACTATTTTAGAGCATATTAAGTTGATATTAAAATACACTACCTAATATGTAAGATATGTTGTCATCTGAAGTAATCTTTTTTTTAAGTTTATTATCTCAGCCACGAATCTCACTCTCAGTTTTCATTAAGCCATCAAACAGATAAGCTGAGGAGCGTAGCAAGACACGTTTCTATTGCAAATATGTTTTATTTATGTTTAGAGGGTATAACATATGTCGCGCTGACCTCGATCACGAACACGTTCGTTTCGTATCTGGCTGGCAGAGCTTAGGGGCTGACTCATTATGTGGACACACAGGCCACATGCAATATCTTATCGGATGTGTTTGCTCGGTGCGAATAAAAGGAAACTCGAGCCCATAAAATGCAATTTTTCAAGTGCTTGGATTAAGCAAAGAATGGCAGAATGGTAGAATTCTGCAAAAAGCATACTCAGTTGCTATAGAAGAACCAGCGCGGAGTATTGAATGAAATATTTCAAGTACATTCACTGTGTATAGAAGTTGATAAATTGAAATTACATTTATAAATTAAATGGAAAGATATTACGAGTTAAGAGTATGCTGAAGAGTTAATCTAAAAGGAATGTGAAGGGAATGCATTGTGGTTTTTAAAAGAAAAAGAACTTTTACTAGATGATGTAATGCTTGCAGTGCTCTCTGTTAGTCTAAATGGAAAATCATCAAAAACATTCAGACTTTATGCACCCATAAGTAATTCCCAATTTCTCTTAACAGTTTACCAATCACCCTGTACAATTACTAAAGCACCCTGTATGCGCCTCCAGGCACTCCACGCTATCAATAAACTTTTTAGTCAATAGACAACGTTGCGTTGTTCCGATAAATAAACGCTTAACTTACTTTTTGGCCATAAAACAAAAAAATTTGGTAATTTGAAAGACAAATCAACTACTGATAAATCAAAGAAGGCAACCTGCCACACCCACACGCCCGCACACGTAGATGAGGCAGTGGTGCACATGACAAAGTTCGTTAATTGTTAACGTCTCTTGGTGGAATTATCGCAATTAACCAAACTAAAATGCGTGCAATTCGTTTTGTTTATTTCCCTTCTTTTGGAGCCTTTGTTGGTTTCTTTGGCTTTTCTTATTTGATTTGGACCTCGCTCATTGTTCAGATTTCTATGCAAGAGAATTACATCATTTCCATTAGAAGAGCTGGCCAAAAACTTGGTTTGGCTTCTGTGTGTTTCGCTCGCTGACATTGAACGTAACGCTCCATGGAGCCACAAGGGAGTCTATTATATACACAACTGTATTTGGCCAAAAAAGAAAAAAAAAAACACACACACACACAACAAAGAGGGGGAAATACGCAGCTAACTAGACGATCGCAGTTAAGTGAAGCTAAGCTGCTTAACGTCTGATTGCCACAAGACACAATTGAAAAAGCTGAAATCGAAAATGGGTCAAATCAATAGACGCCATTGAAATTGAAATTGAAATGAAATCTGATACAATTATATTTATAGGGCATTGATAAGAAGGCGGAGAAGAGGGTGGGACACAAACACAGGCGTAATAACATTCAGATGCATGTCAGACTTAAGAAAAAAAACTGTGGGTTTGGTGTCGATTTATCTGGAAATACATGACTTGCTCGATATATGCATATATACACTCATATAGATACATGTTGATGTCTAACAAAGTTGACCTGCTTTGTTAGTATTTGTTCCTGCTGTAAAAACTAAGCAAACAATATTCAACTAAGCCCAGCTGCAAGAGCAGAGGAGCAACAGGAAAGACAAGCAGGCAGAGCGAAAGAGAAGAGTACGTGCGTGCGCGCGTGTGTGTGTGTTTGTGTGGGCTAAAGGAAGTGTCCAGGAAGCGAAACACTCGCCTAAAAAGCAAACGGTAAATTGCTTGCGCCTGCGAGGTTAAGCTGATGAAGCAACCACCAACGAGCACATCGAGAAGAGCTGCCTGCAGCACATGGTCGTAAATGGCGCTTTATTAGACGCATATAAACATAAACCAGATTTGTGCCTCTTGTCGCTGGTGTCCAAGTTCAAATTGTGCAAAAGGAAAGAAAGTCTTGCTGCCAGCAAGATAGACTGAAACACAGATCGCGACCTGGGCAAACCGGCAGAACCGCTTTTTGACTCGATCAATTTTTTTTCATTATTTTTTTTTTGTTTTTGTCTGTGTGTTTGGTGTCGTCTTCACAGCTTGCAGCACATTTGTTACATTGTGGATAGGAAAACGACAGTTGAGTATGCAAAAACTGCAGAGCTGATTAGTTGGATGCGGCTCTCAATCATTGAATGGGGCCCGCACATCCGTAATGGCCAATTAGCTGCGACAGACGGTGGCGATAAGAAGTTGGCCACTCAATATATAAATGTAGGCACGTTCAATAAATGAAAGCAAGTACATAATTTCACTCACTGTCTGGTGCAGTTGTTGTTTGAATTTCTTTTTCGATCGGTTACCGTTAGCTTGACCCGCTGCTGTCAGCAACACCAGTAGCAGCGGCAGCAGAAGCAGCAGCGACTGCGCAACGTTCCAAAAAAATTATAAAACAATCGAATAGACACTTGTTGCTTCTATGGCCGCGACACTTGTTATATCTTTTTGTTTAGCTTTGGCACGCGCTCAGAATTTCAAATGACATACAGCCAAAAAAACGTTCTTGAATAATTTATATCTTATTAGCAGTAAAGCCCCGAGTACGGCAAGCGCACCTTGCAAAAGTTAAAACCTAACTGAGCTGCGGCTGTTCATTTGCCGCCACATTTCGCACAGCCAACAACAACAACTTCTGTGAGCACTAGTGATGTGCGCGTTTTGAAAAGCTTATCGTTTATCGCCTATCGACTTGTGGGCATTTTTATTGTAGGCGGCAACTCCGACTATCGAAGTGATCAAACCAAGGAGCTCCAGGGATATAGCACCAATCACCACAAAGCGCGTTCAATTTAAATATGTATTTAATTGAAAATAAAAAATAATTATGTTTGGAGCACTTTATTTACTTTGCATCTTAATTCACCAAATTTATTTATTTATTTATAACAATATACTAAAATCGTTCTATAAATCTAAACAACACAATAATATTCCAGATGATTATATCTCTGAAAAAGAAGTGGTTTAATATTGGTTTGCTATTCGTTTTTGTTTTACTTATAATCCAAGGCAAATGCAAATGTGTTTTAGACAATACGAAAAAAAATTCTGCACTCAATGACGCTATGATAAAATGATTAGATCAGACTAAACCCCTGAGTTTGTTGTATAGCTTGTTGCAGCTTATACTTGAGCCGTTCCTTGGTCTTATATCGTGGCAGATCCAGCAAGTTGAAGCATGTATGGGCAACGGGCAGGAAGCGTTCATCAGGTGTGGGTTGCATGGCGATCTAACCGATAAGGTTACCATAAATCAGTTATAATGAATTATAAATGGATTCACAGTCTCTTTACCTTGATGGCTTTCATGCCCTGTATAGGAATACGATCACTGCCTGTCAAGTAGAGCAGAAACTTTTTCTTTTCTTCCTCGGGTAGCTCGTGAAACACTTCCCAAAACCACTTCACCTAAAAACAAGCAAATTGCCTTAATTACACGATATTTTCTTGACCCAAAGAATTACCGTTTCATCGCCGGACGTATAGCCCTCCTTGTACTCGCAATTGTCTTCCAGTGCCTGCCAATCATATTCCTCGTTTCCCACTACAACAGCCATCAGTTCTTCAGGTTGAAAGATTTGGAGCACTCGGCCTGAACAAACTTTCATAAAGCCCTCGTGAAATGCACGATAGTGAAGCTCCACGGATTTGTTGAATATGAAATCAACATAGAGATTTACAAACTCTTGCCTGAAAAGCTAAAATGATTAACAATAGAAAAGGAATAAATGTAATGCAACAAAACCTGTTTTCCAGTGTGACAGCAATGTTCCTTCCATTGGGTTTGAGCTCCTGAGTCTCTGCTTCGCCATAGATGTCACGTGATATTTCAAAGGTCAAATCAAAGGTTTCCTTAAAGTCATCGCCTGTATAGTCCAGCAGCGCCTGCATGGAATTGGCTTCCGTTGGTGACATTTCACGCAGATCGCTAAGATCAACAGGTTTCTTTAGCAGTTTCTTATATAGCGCCAACGGAAAAGGCAGATTGATTATTGTAAAATTGTAAATGGCCAGGCCACATAGAACACCGATAAGGAAATACATATTCTCCGTCTCGAAGGTCACATCTGCGAACCACATGACGCGTGAGTCCTCAAACTCTTTGAACATTCCATATTTAGGATCGATCAGATCCTTGAGCAACAACATAAAAAACTCCTTCCGCACACCTCCAGCATCTTCGGCCTCCTCGCCATGGAATTTGATTTTCAGTGGCTTCTTGAGATCACTTTGGCTATACCGCTGGAGTTCACGTAAAGAATCCTGCACCAGGTTCTCACGCGTCACATTCAAAACAATGTACTGCGACATGTGACCGTAGTTTAGTAGATTGTAAAATGCCTGAAAGAGATGGTCGAGCGTCATTAAATTGATTATATGATTGGTTGTTTGCCACCCACATTAGATAATGCGTTCGACATGGCTGAATGCATTTGGAGTGCTTGATCTGCTTGCAGCAGCGAGGTTTTAGCGGATGCATCGAATAGGAATGGATAGTTGCAAATGTTAAACTCTGCTGTCGACTCAGCCATAATCCAGCGTAAATATTCCTGCTGCACGTCCACATAATCCGTAATCTCTGGCCAGTAGAACAGCCGGAAGTTAAGTCGCGCGTCCCGATTGTCGTTCACACGACAAAGATTTGTCAAAAATCGTAGGACAGCCTCCAGATCACTGCTGTAGGGCAACAGCTAAGATACGTATTTGGCATTGATTAGTAAGTAGGTGAAAAGTATTGGAAAATAGATGCATACGATTACCTTCTTCTGACGCGGTTCATTGTGATTGATCACCTCAATGCCCATTTTAAAGCTGATGATGTGCATCGCCACATGCAAAAAGTTATTGACCATTTGCTCAAAGTATTCAGACGGCGTTTGAGCCCACCATTTTTCTAACACCTTGCGTGGATTCTCAGTCAGTTTGAAGATGGCTTGGGCGAAGGGTACGTGCAGTGTTTTGTAGTGTTTGGAATTCACAAATTCGTGATACAATGGCAGTAACAAATAGACGCGCATGCTCTCAACGTCTGCCGGCGAGGCGACCAGCGAACCAAGAAGCTCCTTCGACAGGTTATCCCAAATCTAAAATGAAGTCAGATTATCTAACGGTGAGTCAATGACCATTGTAAAGTGCTTGCACGTACCACCTGCTTGATGCTTTGATTCTCCACTTTGCGTAGATTATCAAAGGCCGCCTGGGCAGCCATTAAATCTATGCCATAATTGCGAACGGAGCAACCCAAGTGCCTGTCTTGGTCCAGCAGAAAAGAACCATTAAGGCAGGCCTGGCTCTTAAATATAACCTCAATGGAGTTTAGTAAATCCAAATCGCTCTGATCGTCTTTTTTAATGCGTGCGCATTGTTTGGTGGCATCTGCAGTCAGCACAAGAATCTGTGTCTTGGGGCTATAAGAAAAGAGTCGTGTTATTCGAATGTTTGGCATAGCAATACAAAAATTATTACGAATAAACGCGACAGTCCACGGGTGGAATTTTGTCCGCAAACATCGAGGTGGTCACTATTGACTGATCGCCGCCGGAGAAGATTTGATGAATGACAGACGCAATCTTCGCATCGTTGGACTGCAACAGTGTTGAACCACTAGGCGACACCCAAGGCCCTATTACCAACTGGGGCAGATTTAGGCTTTTGGTGTTTCGCGTGCCTAGCTGTCCGGAGCTGCCCAAACCGAATCCATATATTCGGCCTCGCGAAGGCACCAGCGCTAAGGTATGTCGATTGCCGCAGGCCACCTGGGAAATAGTGCTGCCCATCAGTTCCATGACCATACGAGGTAACATTTCATTGGAGCTAAAGCCGTGACCCAATTGTCCATAGGCTCCAGCGCCACAGGTGAACACGCCGCCCTCAATGGTAAGAAACACAGAAAACTCATCTCCACAGGCGACAAACCGAACGCCTAGTGTCCTCAGGGTTTTCAGCTGTGTGGGATACGCACGATTCGTCTCGTCGTTCAGGCCCAGCTGTCCACAGTTGTTGCGGCCCCAACCAAACACCGCACTCGACTTTGATATAAGAAAAGAGTGATTACCGCCGCAGGCAATGGCTGACACGGGAATGCCCAGCAAGGTGGTGAGTCGCATGGGAGTGTTGCTCTGTTGGAGGTCATTAGGTGAACTGACACCCAGCTGGCCATAGAGATTGGATCCCCATGAATACAGCTCACCACCTGCAATGGCAAATGGATCGATAGAGTGGATTCTCCCGAAGTCAAATATACTTACAGCAAGTTAGAGCCAGGCTGTGATTGCTGCCGCAGGCTATTTGGACGACCGTTTTGGAGACCAAATTTCGTACTATTTTAGGCAGTTTTACAATATCTTGATCGCTGGCATGGCCCAGTTGGCCACACTCATTATCGCCCCAACTGAAGACTTGCCCCCATTCGGAGAGCGCCATCGAATGGCGGCTACCGCAAGCAATTTGCGTAATCACGTAATCCTGCAGCTCCGGTATCTGTACTGCAAGTAAACGGCCGTAAGAGCAATAAATGGCAACCGGCAATCAGGCTAACACAGAGAGCGACATGTGGAAGTTGTGATGGGAATGAGGTGTGACAAGTGTACCAACGAGAATGGAAGATTTGTACATACGAAATGGCGACATACGTGGCCTTTTGGTGGGTAGCTCATGTCCCAGTTGTGAGTAATCATTGCTACCGCATGCATACACCTTCCCGCTGGCAGTCAGAAAGAGCGTGTGCCGATGCCCACAAGCGATTTGATTCACTGCCGAGTCCGGCTTCCAGGGTATTCGGCTGGGCGTCAATATCTAGCGAATAAGCGTAAAGGCAAATTAAAGTGGGCGTGCATGTTTGTGCATTATGTACCCCTTATTACCTGTTCCTCTTCGATGCCGCCAAGACCTAACTGGCCGTGCGACGCGTTACCCCAGCAATACAATTCCATTCTGACGATCCCCTTGCCCCTCCTTACACTTGTGGCTTTCGTTGTGTTGTTGTTGCGGATGGCAAATCGTTTCAATAGGCTGCGCGACTTTCGCTTCCTTCTTTGTGTTCGCTGTTTCCAAGTGCGCTACCGTGCCACAGAATATTCGAGAAAGCTCCAGGGTAGTGGAAACATTCTCTGCGACCGTCCAATTTTATCTATTTTGCTGGCCTTGCTCTTGCTCCACACGCACACTCACGCATTTGTTGAAACGAAATCGGGGACTCTTATAATTGGGCCTCGTGGACCCAGAGCTGTAGATTAAAATACGGTTGGATATTTTTAAAACAGCGCATTGAGTATGCTTGTAACCGGAATTAGGCTAAAAATTTCGACAGAAATTTCTGTTCTATAAAAAATAACAAAATATAACAAATGAAAACCGCAACAACAACAAAAGAAACCAATAAATAAAGACGACCCTGCCAACCTAGTGGAAAGCTTTAAGCACACTCATGCAGAATATAAATGTAAATTGTTATCGATATAAAACGCAAGCCTAATTTATGACATATCGAAAGAATTTTGATCAAGTGAAATGTTGTTTTTGCTTAATGACTATAGTTACACATTGTGGTAGCTCAGATTGAATAGAATTGATTTTTCGTTATGTCGAGTCCCATACACGTGCAATGCTCGTGAGTGCACCACTCACCCACGTATGCAAATACTCCTACACTAATCGGAGAGTGGACATGCCTATTTTCCATAATAGCGAATTATACCGGCAAGTGAGTCTGATGTCTGAACTCTGCCCTTTTGCGCAATTAGACTTGGAATAAAAGCGTAACACGAAGCTCAGGTTTTAATTCGGTGTTTACATTACTGGATAAAGCGCGCATTTGAAAGTTCAAAACTTCGTAACGGTTGTTTTTGGGCGATCTATTGCAAAAAAAACAAGAACCGGTTGCTTTAAATTGGTCTGCTTAGAGATTCGAGTTGGAAGTGAGAAAGTGAAAACTCATTGATTTTCATTGAGTTGTTGCCACGCTAACAGACAATGCAGGAAGCGTATGTGAATATCAATAACATACCCACGCACATCATAACGTGGGGAAAGTGGATTGAGGAATCATTAAATGACATCCAGGAGATTGTGGTTTGCATAACGGGCAATCCTGGACTGCCTGGTTTCTACACAGAGTTCTGTGGTGCACTGCAGAAGGAGCTGGGCTCCGATGGACACAATTTGCCAGTCTGGGTGATAGGTGAGACGGGCGGGTGTGCATTATCTGTAAATGCACTTGCTTAAGATAACTTATTGACACACTGATCGACATGTAGGTCACGCTGGACATGATGATCCGCCAGAGGCGAGCATTCGTGAGGTTCCTCAACTTAGTGGCAATGCCGAGCTCTTCAATCTCAAAGGTCAAATCGATCACAAGATAGACTTTATAAAGAAGTATGTGCCTCAGCATGTAAAAATTCATCTGATTGGACATTCGATTGGCGCCTGGATGATATTGCAGCTGCTCAAGGAACCAGAGATACGGGATCGCATAAAAAAGTGTTACATGCTATTCCCTACAATAGAACGCATGATGGAATCCCCCAATGGCTGGTTATTCACCAAAGTGGCTATGCCCCTATATTCGGTCTTTGGTTACGTTTTCTTCAACGCATTCAATTGGCTGCCCGCTTGGATACGCATCTTTTTGATCCAAATCTACTTTTGGATCTTTGCTATACCCAATCATTTCCTTGGAACTGCATTGAAATACACCAAGCCGTCAGTGGCAGAGAAAGTGGTATTCCTGGCCGACGACGAAATGGCTCGGGTCAGTGTCCTGCAACGGGATATCATCGAAGAGAATTTGCATCTACTAAAGTTCTATTATGGAACCACCGACGGCTGGGTGCCGCTCGACTATTACGTTCAACTCAAATCAGCCCTTCCTCAATTGGACGCACAGCTGGACAATAAGAATATCGCCCATGCATTCGTTCTACGACATTCCAAACCCATGGCATCCATTGTCAGCAATATGATCAAACAGAATGTGCAATAGAGCTCACTTCTCGGTGGGATCACCCAGCCAGTTGTTGCCTAATCTTAATATTATATGCGAATATCGATAGTCTAGCTTTCTTTTGTGTAGTGGTAATAGGTACAGCATGATATATAAAGCAATATCCATGACACAATAAAGACAAGGTTTTATACGAGTATAGGAGAGATCCTGTTTAGTTGTAACACAATCTTTATTTTGCTTCCTAGTTACACTCAAGTATTATGATTAAGATAAGAGGTTTGATGATTTACTCAATGTCGAGGTGAAATTGCATGTGTATTTTACAATCAATTTTTGTCCGGTGATCCGGAATGCGATCGGGAGCGGCTGCGCGATGGCGATCGAGAACCACTACCTTCACGAGAACGAGAGCGCGACTTTGACTTCGAATGGGAGTGAGAGCGAGAGCCCGAGCGTGAGCGAGAACGTGATTTCGATTGAGACTTGGATTTTGATCGACTGCCCGAGCGGGAACGTGAACGGTTTGCGGACTTTGAGCGTGAACGAGAGCCAGATTTTGAGTGTGAGCGCGAGCGTGATCTTGACCCCGACCCTGAACGAGAGCGTGAACGTGATCGGGAGCGTGACCGTGATTTATCCGATTCGTCGCCAGATTCAATGCGATTCTTGGCCCGCTTACGCTTTGCGACACCATCACTCTCGCTGCCACTGTGACTCCTGCTGCGTTTCCGTCCGCGATCGCTGCCACTAGCGCTGCCGGAGCGGCTGCCGGACCGACTGCGACTGCGAGAGCCGCTCTTGCGGCTTCTACTGCGGCTGTGATCGCTACCGCTGCCACTGCCGCTGCCCGAGCGGCTGCCCGACTTGCTACGGTTGCGGTTTCTGCTCCTGCTGCGGCTACGGCTGCGCTTGCCGCCATCGCTCTCGGACTCGCTGGTCGATATTGTCTCCTTGGACACAATCTTGAGACGCTGTTTGGCGGACAGTTTCTCCTTGGCATCCTTGGCGTTCTTCTGCTGCAGCTTCTTCTTCTTCGGTTTCTTCTCGCCACGGCCACCGCCTCCACCAGCAGACTCCTCTTCGCTCTCACTCTCGTACTTCTCAGTTTTCCGTTTGCGTCCGCTGCCCTTCTTACGTTCAACCTTGCCCTTCTTCTTGTTCGGCCGTTCAGCGCCATCGCGTTGCAAATCTCCGCTATCCGTGCCCGAGATGTAATCATCCTTGCGCGGTCGGCCGCTGCCCTTCTTGCGCTCCTTTTCGGTAGGTGCGTCGGCAATGATGAGCAAATTCTTTGTCTTTTCCACGTACTCCTGTCGTTTGGCCAGCAGCTGTTCACGTGACATCTTGGCCTCCTCTTCGCGTCGCTTGCGCTGCTCCAGCATTTTTTGCTTGAAGGCTTCCCGCTCTTCTTCTTGGCGACGACGCAGTGTGCGATCCTCTTCATCAATGCGACGCGCACGTCCCACGTGGTATTGCGCCTGAGACAGCAGATCCTGACATGTGTTGGCCTCCACGCCTGCAACCTCGATGTTGAAGCGTGTCTTGTCGCCATGCACGGACAAGTATTGGAAGTATCTAAGTGGGAATAGATATTATAATTATAAAGCACACTTGAATTTATAATTATTTACTTGTGCGCCAGCTCCAGTTCATGCACCGCTTGGAGCACCACCTCCAGCGTAGACTTCTCATCCTTGAGTATGGCCATGGCTAGTCGGGATAGCACTACAGCTATGTTGAACAGCAGCACAGTGTCCTGGGGAGCCACACGACGAGCCTTCAGCAATACAGCCTTGGCCTCCACCAGCTTATTGGCACGCAGATAGGCGCGTGCGAGGTACTGCATCACCTCGACATTGTTGTGCTTGAAGAACTTCTTCATACAATTCTCGTACATCTGGATGGCGCTAATATATTGCTTCTGCTCGACATAGATATGGGCAATGTTTAGCCACACATCACAGAAATCGGCGGTGGCTTCGCGCACCTGAGCAAAGATGTCGCGCGCTTCGATGACGCAGCCCTTGTGGGCGAGCACTGCGCCAATGCCATTGGTGGCCCAAATGTTGCGAGGATCCGTACGCAGTACCTATTCCAAAAGTTTCCACATTATAGTATGGCTAACTTGACTTTTCACAACCAACTTTACCTGCTTGAATATAGCGAGCGCCTTTTCCTGATGCTTGCGCTCCTTCTCCTTGTCGCGACTTGGCTGATGCAGTGTCTGCAGCGAGAAGTTTCCAAGGGCAATTAGAGAGTAAGCATCCGAAGCCGTTGCCGGATTCTTGAGTATGGTCTCGAAATTCTTTTGACCCAATGCGAATTGCATTTTCGCCAAATGCAAATTGCCGAGGAGCGACCGCGCATCTGGATTGTCATTGTTGATATTGAGTGCATCTTTGAAGAAATCCGATGCGACGAAGATCAGGCCCTTATCACGCGCCATGCAGCCCAGCCGCAGATAGCAATCAATGTAGTTAGGATGCTCCTTGAGTATCTCCTTGTACAGCTTGTCGGCCACATCGAAACAACTCATGGCCTCGTTCAAGCGGGCCAGATTATACTTCATGGTCACCTGTATGGACTCGTAGTACTTGACGTCCTTCTCCATCTCGGAGCTGGCATGCTTTAGCGCCGACTCGAGCGTGTCCTTGGCCAATTTCAGATTGCCCAGACGATAGTGCAGTGAGGCGACATTATTCTGTATCTCTGCCGGGATCTCATACTTGGCCTTGTCACGCAAAATGCTCGAGGCAGTGCCGTAGGCATTAAGCGAGGCCTGCAAATCATTTTGCTCCAATATCTGCGCCAGCTCTATCCAGGCTTCAATGTCCTCCGGAAACTGTTCGGTCACCTTTTTCAGGTGTGTCTTGGCCATGTCACGCTTGGTCTGCGAATTGGAGTGAGCATACAACGAGCCGAGAATTTTCATAGTCTCGTAGTTACCCGGCTGAATCTTCAGCACTTTCTCAAAACATTGCGCTGCCTGTAAATAGATTTATAAAAATTGCTATACGGATTTCGAAAGGATTACTTATGCTGGCATTTACGTTCTCTGTGTCCCCGCGATATATGTACATCTGACCGAGTCCGTAGTGTGGAAGCACAAAGTTAGCCGGCGCAATCTGCGTGGACTGATAGTAGTATTGGAAGGCCTGGTCATAGTCGCTTTGGGCATGAAAACTCCTGGCTAGCTGGTAACAGCTCTCGGCACGCATTGCTTCATTTTCGGTATTGTGGAAGGCGTGCAGAGCCAAATGATGAACCTTTTGGTAGTCCTTCTTGAAAAAGAAATGGTTGGCCAAATGATTCAACACCATCGGATTGGCATTGTCGATAGTGTACGCCTTGGAGAGCATTTGCACGCCCAGCTTATTGGACTCCGGCTCCAGTTGATTGAGCTTCAGCACAGCCAGGCCAATTAGAGCACCCACGCATTGCTGATCCAGTTGCAGGGCTCGCTCAAAGGCCAACTTGGCCTTTTCAGCATTGCCCATTTTCAGGAAGCAGTGCGCCATGCCGATCCGCACGTTGGCCGGACAGTTGGGATTCGTGCGCAGTGCCTTCTTGTAGAACGCCATAGCACCGCGATAGTCCTTACGATTGAATGCAATGCACGCCTTGCCCAGCAGCGATGGTATATTTGATGGCGATTGATTGAGCACGAAGTTGAATTGCGCATCTGCCTGATCCATTTTGTCGCCCTCGAGCAGACAGAAATAGGCACGTCCCAGCAAATGGCTCTGGTCGTACATAATGATTTTGTCCGCATTCGTGTACAAGTTAGTGGCTTTCATGAAAAGCTCGCGCTTCTTATCCTTGGACTTCTCTCTATACGCCTCCTGTACATAATGGGCGGCCAGCATGTCATAGGCGCGCATCTGGTCCGTTTTATAGTCACGGTAGTCCGTGGTGCCCTTATCACGAGCTGCTTCCAGCAGCATGATGAAGTCATCTGTCTTCTTCTGCTTGTAGTATGCCAACTGTGGAATAGGATATTTTCATGGTGATTCCCCTTTGGGAGCCCAGTTATATAAATTAATACTGCTTACCGCCACATTGACCCAGACGTGCAAAGGAGCACGCTCCTGCAGTAATATGCTAAACACTTCCGAGCATTCAGGGAGTTGATCCGGGTCCACTTCGATGACCTGCAAGCATTTTTTGTATGCAAACATTTTGACTTTTGTAGTACAGCGTTTCAAACTCACCTCATCCGTGTCCTGCAAAGGAATTTCGATGCACGCCGACATGATTGCAGTAAGTGTGGCTCGAGAGCCAAACAATTGATGACTTTATGGCGTTAAATTACACGAAAATCACAAGTTCACTTCCTTAACGCGGTACGCTTGCGAAAAAAAAAAAACATTGACGATTTTTCGATACTTCCAACAAAGCATCGAGAAACGTCCGATATTTGACATGCAGAAGTATCGAATCGTTTGAGTCGTATATCGAGTGTGCCGTCGATTGGTTTGAGCTGGCATTGTTTATGGACAAAATTATGTAGTAAAATTAACAAAATTTCATTAAAATTTAAATCGATAATGTATTAGGCTATCGGTAAAAATGCAGAGTGCCGTTCGGCGATTGAGCGTGTGCCAATTGGCTGTCGGTGTGCGCGCATCAACAACAAGAGCAGCAGCAACTAAAAATTTCCAGCTACAAAAAGTGTACAAACAAACTCAAACAGATGTTCTGTGCCAATTACGTAAGAGCTGTAGTCGTTCAGCACTATTGGCGCAAAAATCTATACCGGAGTTGATTGGCGTAAATCAGCTGTGCAGGCACACACACACGCACACACTCTCGCAGCGAGGCATAAGCAAAAGCAAAGCGTGTGCAGCGCTATATTCTAGGTACTCGGCCAGCACAATCATGAATTCGTATTGCAAAGAACTGGACCTGATGGACTACGATATCATCGGGTTCGATCTGGACGGCACACTGTTGCGCTACAATCTCCAGGAGATGACGCCGCTAATCTATAATGTGCTCAAGAAGTACCTGGTGGAAGTAAAAGGCTATTCGCCAGCGCTGTTGTCCAAGGACTTGGATATGGATTTCTTTCAGAAAGGACTGATGCTGGATGGAGTTAGGGGTAATGTGCTGAAGCTGAGCAATGAGGCCACCATTCTACGTGCCTCGCACGGCACACGTCTGCTGAGTGACGAGGAGATCGAGAATATCTACGGCGCCGAACGACGCTGGGATATGGCTACGGCCTTTTACAATAATCCGCTGTCCACATGGAATGGTCCAGCGTCGGAGCAAATGCGCACGC
Organism: Drosophila mojavensis; assembly: GCF_018153725.1. Lineage (NCBI taxonomy): Eukaryota > Metazoa > Arthropoda > Insecta > Diptera > Drosophilidae > Drosophila > Drosophila mojavensis. The sequence goes on along the minus strand of NW_025318899.1, from coordinate 9,250,499 downwards.
TCCTTGATTACTTTGACATGCCTAGCGCCCTGGTCTTTGCTCAAGCAGTTGATGTGGTGGACGATGAGAGCGGACCAGCTGGCAAGCCCAAGGAATACAAAGTTTGGGGGGATCTCCTGGAAGCCCTTATGCATAACTACAGCCGGGATAACTTCAGCAATGATTCCAGTCTCTACTTCAAGGCCATGCGCGCTGAACCCCATCGCTATGTCCTGCCGAGCAGTGCCAAGCTGCTCGCCTGGCTGGAGCAGCTGAGAAACGCGGACAAGAAGCTCTTCCTATTGACCGGCTCGAATATAGACTTTGCTGATTTAACAGCCACACAGGCGCTGGGTCCCGATTGGCGGAACTACTTTGATTTTATAGTCACCTATGCCAAGAAGCCGGGCTTTTTTACCCAGAAGCGAGCCTATTTGAATGTGGATGACGTGGCAAAGCGTGAGCTGCCCAACACCGAGCTGAGTCCGATGGAATACCTTCAGCCTGGCAAAATCTACGCTCAGGGCAATTGGCACCAGTTGCACCAATCGATGGCCAAACTCCTGCACAAAGACGCAAGTAAAGCAAGGGCTCTATATTTCGGAGACAATATCATACAGGATATCTATACGCCGGTCAAGCATAGCGGCTTCGATACAGTGGCCATTGCGGAGGAGCTGTTCCTGATGGAGGCCAAGGACTACCCCTTCAAGGCAGTGCTGCACTCGAAGTTCTGGGGCCCGTACTTCAACAACGGCTGTACACCCACTCTGTGGTCTGGCTTCATAGCCAACTACGCTCAGATTTGCATCTCTTCGATGGATCAGATGGCGCAGACGGCACCAACTGAACGTCTGGTGTGTAACAATGTCAACGGCTTCTATCCGATGGTCCCCAAATCGCTCGAGTGCAGCAATCTGACGACCTCCTGGTACGGTGGTTGCGTCTGATAAGACAAGGCAAGACTCAAATAAGAATTATCTCTGAACCGGGCATTTACCAAGTGCATCCAAATTGAACTACTCGACGAAAGTCAAATAGGCATACAAATTATACTCGAAAGCAAAATAAACATTCATTCGACGATCGAAATAATTAAGCACATAACATACTATATATTCCATAACTCAAGCAGGCCTTTAGAATAGCTAAGATTATTTGTATTTTATAGGGTATCCTATCTGTATATGTTCGTTGTTACCAATCGTAATTATAAGCAAGATTGACGAATGTACAAACAGCCTTAGCACGAGGAAAACTCATTAAACGGTTGTTATTCAAGCGCATACAATAAGTATGTAAATCTATAGATATATACATGCATAAAGCATATTTTATCTACACATTTCAAGTTGAAATATTTATAGATATAGACATTATTGAATAGAAGAACTATATTACTAACATGTCCATAGCTAGCAATAAAATATATATACACACATATATGTGAATCATTTAACGATCTCAATACATTTATTTGTGACCAACCATAATACCGCAAAGAAGAAAATATAATATAACGAATACTCAATGGGAAACAATTATACAGCGAAGGCAGCAGTGGAATAAGCAATTAGGTAAAGAACGTTGACTATGGACTTTACAAATTAGATGATGCGCTCTACGGCCAGTGCAATGCCCATGCCGCCGCCAATGCACAGTGAGGCGATGCCACGTCGTCCGCCTGTCCGCTCCAGGGCATACAACAAGGTCACTAGAACGCGAGCGCCGGACGCACCAATTGGATGGCCCAGGGCAATGGCGCCGCCATGCACATTCACTTTTTTCTCATCCAACTTGAGGCACTTCACCACGGCTAGAGCTTGCGCAGCAAAGGCCTCGTTAAGCTCATATAGATCCACGTCATCACGAGTCCAGCCAATTTTAGTTAGCTACAAATGCAGAGATTAGCATAGGATGATAGACAATATGAATGCTTCGTTTACCAATGATTCCACGGCAGTCACTGGACCCAGGCCCATGACATTGGGTTCAATACCGCTCTGTGTCCAGCCAATAATTTTGGCAAGAGGTTTCAGACCGCGTTTGTTAACTTCTTCACCGGACATGAGCAGCACCGCTGCAGCTGAATCGTTGACACCCGATGCATTGCCAGCTGTGACGGTGCCGCCCTCTTTGAAGGCAGGTCGCAGCCGTTGCAAGCCCTCCAAAGTGCTGCCCGCTTTGATGTATTCATCTTTGCTGAATATTTGTGTGCCCTTGCGATCCTTGATCTCGACTGGCACAATCTCAGCATCAAAGTAGCCCAGCTTCTGGGCTTGCTCGGCGAGTTGCTGCGATTGCAAGGCTTGAGCATCCTGAGCTTCGCGGCTGATTTGGTACTTCTCTGCCAAGTTTTCGGCAGTGATGCCCATATGTATTTGATTCATGGCATCGGTGAGGCCATCGTGAACCATGGTGTCCAGCAACGTTGCAGGACCCATTTTAATGCCCTGACGGAGATGCACTACATGTGGAGCACTGGACATGCTCTCCTGGCCGCCGGCAATAACAATCTTAGCGTCACCTGAACGTATCGCCTGATAACCCAGCACCACAGTTCTAGGAAAGCAAATAATATAGTGAATATATTCAAAGCCTGAATCAGCATACCCACTTTAAACCCGATCCGCACAGTATATTGATACCATAAGCGGGAACCTCAATAGGCAAACCGGCATTCAGAGCGGCTTGGCGAGCGGGATTCTGGCCTTGGCCTGCGGTCAATGCCTGTAAAGAAGCAGAAGAATTTACATAACAATTTGAATCTTATTTGTATGCGAACGGAACAAATTGTATTGCAAATTAGCAACAATGAGAGCTACTTGTGAAATACCTGGCCCATAATAACTTCGTTCACTTGCGGCGCCTCGACATGAGCACGCTTCAACACCTCCTTGATGACCACGCTGCCCAAATCTGAGGCCTTCAATTTAGAAAGTGTTCCATTGAAGCTGCCTAAAAAAATGCAAATAAGAGAAAGTTTCCCTAATTAAACATTACATCAAACTTGTATGAAACTGCGCATTTTACCAATAGGCGTACGCGCTGCGGACACGATATATACGTCAGACATCGTTAGCTAAACAGTTTATAAGTGTTTACACTATAAATGATAAATAAGCAACAAATATAGTGCCGGGCAGCAAACGAACGATGTTTACGTTATAGGCGCGCTGAACCAAATGTGTTTCGCCTTGGATGGCAGTCTGTTCACAATGGTATTCGCCGAAGAATCGCACTTTGAACCTATCGATACCCGATAATTACTTGTTATTTGTTTGAAATTTATAAATAACTTTGTTATTATTGACACTAACCAGTGGTGTTATTGAGCTCCTATGTCTATTGATAATATAACTTATTAGATAATTCAAATTACATTTTATAGTATAATACTTTAAGTAAGATTGGGAAGTGTAAGAATAGAGAAGACGTATTGTATATAATTGATAATTTTTCTTTTTCTTTTAGTGTGATAAGTTGTGTATTCTTACCTATTAATGGAGTGCCACTTTTTTTTAAAGATAATAAAAACTATCGGTGCTGCCAGCTAAGATAAATGACATCGATAACAGTAATAGTTTCATTTGTTGTGTCTAAAATATCGATGGGTTATTATATCGATACGGTATCTCAGTACACAGAAAATTATTTTATGCTGAAAAAACGCACAAAACGCGCATTGTAAACGCATTAAGAACAAACGCGCCCAGACCGCGACTCCTGGACAGGTTGGCAGCTATATAGCTTGTGCAGATTGCAGCCCAAGTCGTAGTTTTAAGGAGCCGACACAAAGTTACAGCGTCGACAGCAGCCAACAGCAACAGCCCCAGCCCTCGCCCAACACTAACAACTACAGCAGCAGCAACAACAACAACCACCACCCTAACCAAGAGAACAACAACAACTAGAGTCGCACAATCACACAAAGCACCAGCAGCAGCAGCAGCAAACGCAACAAATAATATGCAGGCGATTAAGTGTGTCGTCGTGGGTGATGGTGCTGTGGGTAAGACATGCCTGCTCATCAGCTATACGACAAATGCGTTTCCCGGCGAGTATATTCCCACCGTCTTTGACAACTATTCCGCCAATGTTATGGTTGACGCGAAGCCCATCAATTTGGGCTTGTGGGATACGGCCGGCCAGGAGGATTATGATCGCTTGCGGCCATTGTCGTATCCACAGACCGATGTCTTCCTCATTTGCTTCTCGCTGGTAAATCCAGCCTCGTTCGAGAACGTGCGAGCCAAATGGTATCCCGAGGTGCGTCATCATTGCCCCAGCACACCAATCATATTGGTGGGCACCAAGCTGGATTTGCGCGACGATAAGAATACAATTGAGAAGCTGCGTGACAAGAAGCTAGCGCCCATCACATACCCACAGGGTTTGGCCATGGCCAAGGAAATCGGAGCTGTTAAATATTTGGAATGTTCGGCACTGACGCAAAAGGGCCTGAAGACCGTCTTCGATGAGGCTATTAGATCGGTGCTCTGTCCCGTTCTGCAGCCCAAATCCAAGCGCAAATGCGCTCTGCTTTAATTTTAAGACGCACACACACACCAATACACACACACACACATACACATAGAACACCCACGAAGCATTGTATTTGTATTTGTCGTCAAGTCTATTTAATAACGTAATATTATTAACTAATAACAATTGTGTAAAATAAGCAGCAGGAGCAGCAGTAGCAGCCAGCACGTTGATTATAGGAGAATATGAAGGAGGGGAATGAGTCCAGTGATTGGAACTGGGATCTACGTCAACCTGCCTCTATTTTCTGCTTTGTTAAAAACCTTGCCCACACACACACATGCAAAATTTGGGGATAACCGAATTTTCTTACTAATTTTTGTTACTCTTCGTCCTTTTGTTTAAAGTTTAAACTCTTCGTCATGTTTCGTTTAAGTGTGTTTGTTCCATGTTTTTGCTTTTTCTATTCAATTTGAACTAATTTCAAATATGTGCATTAATTTGAACTAAAAGTTAATTAAAAATTAATGTTGTAAAACCAAAAAAAAAAAAAAAAAAAAATGTAAAAGGAAAAATTTATTAAACAGAGAGCTGAGTGAATGTGAACACAGCATAAAGAGAATTCAAAGATAATGCAGCCAGTAAACGGTTCCGTTGCAATGACAGAAATATGCTTAGATGTTGTTTAATACCGTACGGAAACTAGGGAATGTCAGAGATTAGGCAGAATTGCAGCTACAAACAAATACATATACATATAAAAAGGTAATTGAAATAAAGAACATAATTAATGTATGATATGCATTTCCTAAGTGGAGCACGATTTCCAAGAGAACAATTTTTAAATTGCTAAAAAGTAAATAAATAAAAAAAGGAACTACATATATATAAGATAATGTCCTTCGTATACTATGTACATGTACTGATTTAAAATACACAAAACACAAAAAAAGAGAAAACAGGATAACTGAAACTTTGAATACTTTGTATTTTAAATATTCGAAAACGAAAGCAAATCTAATTACATACATATACATAAATGTGTCAATGGAAATCAAATAAAGCATACAGAAAAAAGAGATCTTGAGTAACCCTAATGCCAGATGTGACATATGCAAGTATATATGCATATAAATAATTATGTCTATATATGTATGTATGTCTGTATACAGACATTCATTTCGAGCGACCTCAACAGGTCTCTTTTGGTTTTCAATTTCAACGTCGACGACAAAGTCGCTTATCACAGCGAAAAAAGATTGAAACATGAATTGAAAATCAAAAAAGAAAAGAAATAATGAAATCAGCGTCCAGCTATTGTTTTTGTCGGAATGTTCTCGCAGCTGGAAATTAATCGGGCACAGCGGCGCAACAACAAAAGCGTTTTATGTTTATGTTATACGAGGCGGACGCGTTCTACATGTGTGTGCCATGGCTAGAGTGAGTGTGTATCTGCATGTGTGCGTATGCGAGAGTGTGTGTGTACGTATCTGTGCTCATGACGTGTCCATAAACAGAGAAATTATGAATGTGCGGCCCACGATGGACCAATCTCTTCCGCAGCAGCGCTGACGTGTGAGTTTCTGGGATGCATATCAATTAAGCTGGTAATCAAATCAATTTATGTATCAAATTCGGATTGTTATTTAAGTAAAGTCGAGTATAATGCACTTGTAAAGTTGTGTCTTAACTAGCTAACTATAAGTATTACAATTTATTTGGCATTCGAGTTGCGAGTTGTTCTTAGTGGCTATAGAGAGTGACTCAATCTTAGAATTCGTCATGGCGTGCCAGAGCCTCACCAAAGTCCGTAGCCTGGGAACCGACGAATATATCGTACTTGTCCAGCACTTCCTCCTTGGTCAGCTTCTGGTCGTGGTCCGAATCGGACTCAAAGATCAAATGTTTGGCCTCTGTTTCGGCAGTATCATAATCATTGGGCACAATCCATTGACGTATTTCCAGTTCAGTTAGATAACCATCGCCGTCCGTGTCACGATGTATGGAAAACGACTCACGCTCGCTGAGTACCCATTCAGGCTCGGGCTCATTGGGTCCCGACGGGCGGTACATATCACCAATGTATTCATCTATGGAGATTTTGCCGTCATTGTCCTTATCCAGATCCTCGGTGGTCTCTTTTAGCACTACATCACGCATGGCAGGATGCTCCTCGGGATGCAAAAATGCTGTAAACTCTTCGCGTGTCAGCTTATCGTCCAGATCCTGATCGGCAACAGCCCAACGACGACGGTCCCGTGAGAGCATTTTCTTATAGGAGATGCCTGCCAGATTTATATATGTACATTGTTTTAAAAGTATTTTTATAGAATAGAAGTGCTTACCATTCTCCTCTCTTTCCAACTCGTCCTTGTCCAGCGAGTCCATAAATCCATAGACAGTCTTGCGGTATACCTCCCAGTCAATGGTTGACTCATTGTTTGGGTTGTGTTGACGCCACACGCGATCCACGTCCTCGTCAATGTACCGACGCTGGGTGTATTGAATCCAGGCTTTAAGTTCAGCCAGATCGATGAAACCATCTTTATTTTCATCAATGCGGTCCACAATCAAGCCAAGGCGTCGCTTGCTCTCCTCCGGTGTGAGTTCATCGAACTTTTTGGCTTCATCTGCGCCCAGAAAGGCTTCGTGGTCGAACTGCGTATTGTGTTCGCCGCCTTCGAAGTGCTTGCCATGTAGCGAGTCGTGCTCGAGCGGGTCGTGCGGTAGTTCGTCGGCAGCCGGTATGCTGGACGCGGCGACCAAGCTTATCGCAGCGGCAGCAACAAGTAGAAATGTTCCAGTTCTCATTTTACCCATTAGAACGCCGTCTGTTCGCTTTGAGTATTCAAACAAAAGTAACTCAAGTTAGAATGAATTCGTCAAACGACGCCTAAGGTATCGATGTCAATTAGCGATAGTTTGCTTTGTCTATTCTATTCATCGACTACGTATCGATACTCTGCTAATGAAATCGTTTGAGTAACGTATTTTCGTCAACTATTTTATATTTATTTAGTAAATTCTTAAAATTAGCGCTGTGAATAATATAAATAAATATGAGCAGTTTTAATAAAGCACTATTTACAGATGGCCATGTGCGGAGAATAAATTTATTTGTTGATCTGAACTGGCGCAACAGGATCGTTGACATCCTGATTGAGCGAACTAAAGTCGCCAGTGTTGCAGGAAATGCTTGGAATCTCAAAATTGGAGAAGCCGCGGTAGTTGGCCACCTCCGGTTTCAGGGGGGATGGCAAGAGTACCTCTGAGACTGGCACATCGCTGTCTATCAAACTGTCAGCTGTGGTGTCCAATAAGGTTGTCTCAGCTGGATGGGTAGTGGGGGAATTCCGCTGCTGCGCCAGCGGATCAAATTCATCTAGATTTAGCTTGGTGTCTTCTGCAACGCTGTTCTCACCGCTTTGATCTGACAAATCGAAGTCATAGTTGATGTTTGTTAGACCGCCCTGGAACTCTGTGCCCAACATCAAAACGTCGTCATTTTCAGATGTCTCCTCCAGCAGCGAGACGGCATCAAAAGGTGTATAATTAAATATGGGCGAGGCAAAGAGCTGATCTGGTTGCGGTAAATTCGGATGTAGAGGCGACAGACGTCCCACAGAGCTCACGCTGGTATCCTTAAGCGCCAAGGTGTGCCCCACGTCCAATTGAGAATCTTCGAGTATCTGTTCCTTGCCTTTAACTGTCAACGTGTTTTGGCTGAGGCTGAGTAAATTGGACTGGTAGTGACCGGCAGCTGCCTCACCGCCATCCTGGGCCAAATGGGCACGTGCCTGGCTTATGAGAAACGGTGGCGTTTTAATGGGAAGCAGTGTGAGCGGTGCCTTTTCCATAACTATGTCCACTTTTTCCGTTATCTCGCGCTGGAACTCTATAAGCTCGCGTTCAAATTCTTTAATGCCTGTGCTTATGACGGAGTTTCGTTTCTGTAACTGCTCCATGCACTTCATATTCTCTGAGATTAGATGCAGACTCTCACAGGCCAGCAGCGCGCTCTCCCAGGGTGTGCTGTATGTCTGCTCGCCCGACATGTATGCATCAAATTCCTCTGCGCTGAGGCCCAGGCTCTCAGCATTTAGGTTCTCAATGAAGGCAATGGCCGAGCAGAGATTGGTGAAATAGTAGCCACCCTCGCCGCTCATGACTCGCGAGGCGTTGGTGAAGCGATTGACAAAGTTGAGGTTGCTGTGCAGGCGGACGGGATTCGCCTTCAGCACCACAAAAATTAGAGCCGGCAAGAAGTCATCGGCACTGGCGGGTCCTCCCGTTGCTCGTTTTAATAACTCAAAAATGTGACGACAGCAGCGGACCGTGCAGAGCAGCTTCTCCTGCGGCGAGTAGTAAGAGTCGATGCCCACCAGCTCTGATATGGCATTGTAGACCAAGTCACGCGCCTCAGCATTCACTTCGTCTATGCTGCAGTCCAGATGCTTCGTCGTTATCCAACTCAACTGCCGTATGCGTTTTTGCACTTTGATATCGCATTCCTCGTCTGTGGTAAAGTACGGACTAAATAGCAAACTGAAAGAGAAGATAAGCTATAAAGTTGTTGAAGTAGTGAAGATCCCCTTATTTATGACTCACTTGTGATTCTGTGTCATCACAACTTTCTCAAAGAAGTCAATTGCAATCTCTCGATCCTCGTTGGTAGCAATCTCAAAACGGGCATCGTTGTGGACAAGATCTGCGAATCTGGTGTAGGCGTTTTGCACGAGCTCCGAAAGCTCGTCCACATTCTTACTGCTATTGTTGTTCATGTATTTGCGTATCTCATGATCCAGCTGCTGAATCTCCGATTTCAGCTTCCGTTTGCCATCGTCCGGGATCCGTAGCTGCCGCAGCTGCAACATAAATTGGCTCTCGGTGGCACTTGGCACACGCGGCTGCGGTGCAGCAGTTGGGAATTTGCTTTTCAGTGTTTTTTGCAAGACAGCCGGAACAGTAAACTTCTTCCGGGGCATTGTGTTGGATGTGGTTGTTGGCTCGTCTCTCTCTGGTTGCTTCTTTGCTTTGTTTGCACGTCCCATTGTAAGCGAATGCTGCGGCGATTTGCGCTCTAGAGTTCCGCCAGCGGAACTGGTATTTACTTTCAAAGTTTCATGATCCTCGCCAGCTTTTTCTGAAGAAATAAATAGGGGAATAATGCGCATGACTAACTGCTACAGCATAGATAAACAAGAGTAAAGCTGGCTTACGCCTTTTTCGCTGCTTATCGTTGCGTTCGCGAAAACATTTCGAGCAGAGTCCATCGAACTGTGTGTTGCCGTAGTAGCCACAGCCCTGACGGCACTTTAGATCTTGCTGGCCGATTCGCAGCATGGGCGCACGGTTCGCCATTATTGGGCGTGGTTTTTTTTACACAATTTTGATTGCTATGAAGTATTTGCAGCAACTGTGCGACTCGATTTTAACTCAAATTTGTATTTATTGTCGGATCAGTCACTCGATTGCAGATAAACAGCTGTTAAACGGATTATCGCAGTAATTTATCGATGTTAATAAACAGCATTTTACGATATTTCGATTTAATACCAACATTGTGTGCCCCGATAAGTGTCTTGATTGAATGGCTTGGCGGTAATTTGAAGTGTTATATTTCTTCAACTGTCGTTTACCTAAAAATTTAATAAATAAATAACCATGATGAATAGAATTTTACTAAAATTATATTTTAGTATTATTTATTGAAATAAAAAACATTTATATTGCAACTGAGGGCACAATTTGTTTGGATACATTTAGTAAAATCGAAGTGCCTTAGGAAACAGCTCACAAAAGTCTTAAATTCTATGCATAAAACATGTATTTAAAATGAAATTTTGTGTTGTAAGCTTTAGAGTCAGGACGGTTACACATATAGAATGCAACTTCTGGTATGTATACAGTTAAATGGGTAGATTAAAAAAAGTTATACATGAAAAGTCAAAGTTGGTAATTAGCTAAAAATGTTCACAACAACGATTTGAAAAAGCTCAGAAAACACACATAACTATGTATGCAATTATGTAGACGACAATTCGACTACGACTAGACTACCAAATTTTCAAGTTGACCTAACTGCTCTACATGTCGATTCATTTAATAACATCGTTTTGTTGTTCCCAATTAACAAATTCATATTTGCGCAAAAGAAAAACTTACTTGCAAGAGGCTGCCATACGATACGATCTCGATACGATCCCCAGCTTAATTGACGCTCTCCACAAATGCATTAATTCCACTACTCAACTCTAAAATGGTCTATTATCTCTACTCTAATGCCTCTCTACCATAGTTGCTTTTGCTTTCTAGTAGTACAAAGATTTTGAAAAACCACTTGTTCTTGTGTTTTAATTAGTCTCACAATTGCTAATACATATTTATCCAAATGCAACCTTGTATTCGTGTGCTCAGCTACCGTTAGTTACGTATACTTATCATGATCTTTTCACATTTTCCTACTGCTCCAATTCAATGGTTTAATAAAGTCTCGTAAATAGTTTTAGCTTAGATCTAAACTACTTATGATGGATGTCTTTGGCTTCCGTTTGTTTTAGTTTTTTGTTGTTGTTGTTTTGTGATTTCTTTAAGTTTTGAACTCTATTAGCTATAAAAAATTGTAATTTATCAATAACACGTTTTTAACAGTTACGCCGCTTTGGTTATAGTTTTTTGATTAAACATTTCCATTTTGCAATCATTTTGATTAATTGTTTCAACTTTTGTCAATTCTCTACAAAAGATTTGCGTTTTGGTACAAAAATTTCAAGTCTAACAATTTGTTTCAATAAATTCCTTAGTCCAACTGAATTGCAGTCGGAATTCTGTTGGCTGAAGAAACTGCAGGAACATCCTGCTTGTGGATTATATTATAGTATATATGTATAAAGTCAAACAGTGTGTGTTTGTGTGAGTGTGTGTGTGGTATGTATCCTGTGTGTTTTGCAAACTCAAATCGATTATTGTGTTACACATTAAATAACATTAAAATATGAGTACTTTAGTCACTAGAGCTTAGGTCTACAAAACGCTGCAGAGAGCTTTTCATATCAAATTGGCTGTTTCAAAAGTCAGCAAAAGTTTTAACTAGTCCAAGGTTCTCCGCTTAGCCATGTTAACTGAAGTATTTCAGGCCCGCAATCAGCATAAATTTCTCAATGAACAGCTCGGAGTCCAGCACCTACAAAAAGATAAGTTAAGTATATATTTATAATCCCATTAAAGTCGAACATCGAATCTTACCGCAATGTGAGCAGCTCTTCCAATCAGCGTGTTGGCCGTGTGGGGCAGCGCGTGGTGCACATCGAAGCGGGCGAGCGTTAGCTCCGGCCTGGCCAAAATGGGGGCGATGACATTATGAACCATTTCCCTGAAAGGAAAGGAGAAAGGATGATAAGTCTCCTGACTAGACATACTTTCTGTTCAGTCTAGCCCACCTGTAGATAGTGCCCAATGTGGAGTTGTCCCGTATAGCGGCCTTGCACAGCTCCAGGCGTGCCGAGTGAGCGGGCACATAGCGATCTTGGCTAGAGCCGCAGAGCAATATGTTGCTGAAGTGGTGCAGAGTGCTGCGCTGGCTGAGTCTGTAGAGGAAGCTGTTGCGCATGTCCGTGGTGTCGCGCATGCAGAGCTGCAGCAGCGAGCCCGACTTCTTCCACTTCTGCATGAACCACATGCCTGAGGAGAAGGAGCATGGAGTTATGGAATGCTTGGACTGGCTGCGTCCACTTACCCATGTTGACCAGGCCGCTGGTATTGTAAAGCGTGCCCAGATGCGGTCCGGAGAGCGAGAGGAACGTGTGCAGGCGCGGCAGTAGGGGGCGCATCTGTGGGCGTGCCAGGGCGCTGCGCACGATAATGGTGCCTAGGGAGTGGGCCACAAATGAGATGCGTGCGGGATTCAGGCCACAGCTGTCGATATGGTAGAGGATCTCGGCGACCAGCCTGATGAGCGTGAAAGGGAATCAATTTATATTCTAAGCAGACAAATCCGAGCACTCACCGATCAGTCATGGTGTCGAAGTCAGAGAAGGTATCGCCCTGATTGCGCTCCGACATGAGAAATTCCAGATTCACGCCGGGCAGACCCAGCTCCAGGTAGGTGCGCACCAGCCGCAGGTCCGCCGAGTTGCCATCCAGGCCGTGCACACAGATGACCAGGTGCATGCCGTTGGGCGAGAAGGCGCGATACTCGTCGCTGATGTAGAAATAGGGCAGCTCCGAAGCCAGCTGCACGTAGTCCGAGTAGATGTTGCCCTGGTATTTGATTTGCTTGCGGAACTCCTCGCGGCATTTCTCGAACTCCAGCAGGGAAATGCTGGGACTGGCCTCCTGCCCAGCCGGCTGACCCTTACGCTTATGTTTGCTAATCGAGCCGTTCGACTGCTTGCCGCGCACAGGCACTTGGCCATTGGCGGCGTTCTCCTTGTCCTCGTCCTGTTCCGTGTCCACGCCATTCTCCTGCTTGCACTGATGCTGTGGAGGACGCTTCAGCTCCGCCAGGCTGTGCGACTTGAGCACCGGCTTGTTGCTGAAGATCGCCGGGGTGGACATGGGACGCAGTGACTCGTAGATGTGGTACACGGGATTGTCAATGGCGCCTATGGGCTGGCGTTCCTTGAGCGGCGGCGGCGGTGGTGGTGGTGCCAGCACAACATGGCAAGTCATCGACTTAGTCTTGGACTTGGCTACGGTCGGAGCAGCTGGCGGGGCAGCTGGCATGGGCATGGGCATGGGCTGTGGAGCTGTAGCTGGAGCGGCAGCCGGAGCAGGTGCTGGCTCCGGTGGTGGATCGCGAAATTCGTCGGGTGGCGGTGGTGCTAGCACCTGCTCCTGCTCCTGATCCTGCTCCTGATCCTGAAACTGTTGTGGTGGTGGCAGGCAAACGGCATCCAGCGGCTGCATATCCTTCAAGCTGGTTATATCAAAGTCCGACTTGGACTTGGCAGCGGCGCCGCCTTTGTGACGGCGTCTCGGTGGCGGACGCTCCAAGTCCTCCACCTCGGTGGATTCGCCATTGGGCAGATGGCGCAGTCGATCCAGCTGAAAGCGTGAGCGCTCCTTCTTGATGGTCACGGTCACCGATGAGATCTTCTTGTGCAGCTCCTTCTCTTTCTCCTTTTCCCTCTCCTGCTGCTGGAGACGGGCGGGCGTGCGGCTCTGACTGTTCCCAGCCGATTGACGCTTCCGCTGCGGCTTGTGCGGCTGCTGCTGCTGCTGCTCGAGCAGCTTCTGCAGGCGCAGACGCAGCTGCTCACCGTTGAGCCGCGTCTCCAGGCCCATGCCCATGCCCAGGCTGAGCTGCGTGTGCCGCTGCTTCTGCTGCGGCCCGGTGCTGGTGATCGTGTCCGGGCTGGAGACGGCCAACGAGCTGCGCCGGCTGCTCACCCAGCCGCTCTCCTCGCTGAGCGACGACGTCGAATTGCTGCGCTGGCGTCGCGCATCCGAGTCGAACTCGGGCGGTGGCGCCAGATTGGGCAGCGACTCACTGAAGCCGCTCGTGTTGGGGTCGCTGCTGTTGGTGTTGTTGTTGCTGTTGACCGTGGTCGTGGTGGTGGCATCCAGCCGGAAGGGCACACTGCTCGAGCTGAGCATCTGCAGCTTCTGCATCATGTCGCTCTCCGAGCTGCTCGACTCCTTGCGCAGCGCGCCCTGCGCCTGGCCCTGGCGCAGCATCTCCTTGATGTCGGACACACGCACCCGGGCGATCTCCACGGCGCGCGGTATCTGGGAGCTGTTGCTCCTCGGCATGGTCGTGTACTGGCTGGGCGGCGGCGGCGGATAGGAGTTGCGCGGCGGCAGCATGCTCTTGGGCAGCGAATTGTAGGCGCCACTGCTGGCCGCCGGCTGCTTGGGCGGATTCAGCAGCTTGATCTCGTTCAAGTAGTCGAACTTGCTGGCATGCCCATAGCGCTGCCGGAACTCGCAGATGTTGCGCATCAGGTCGTCCGCCTGGAGACGCGCCAGGCCGGCGGGCAGTGTGTTGTAGCTCACCTGGCGTCCATTGCAGCTGGGCTCGAGCACGTGTGTCTCGGCGGCTGCAGTCTGGCAGCCGTCCAACTGATCCAGGGACTTGCTGTGGCGCGTCGGCAGCGCCGTCTCGGCCGGCTCCGTGTCCAGATCCTCGAGCAGTCCGGTAACCGAGTGCCGGGACAGATTGTGCCGCAGTGCCACGGGCTGCGCCTCCTTGCTAGTGGGCGCAATGGTCAAGCTGGCCTGCAGCACCTCGCCGCCGAGGGCAAAGCGAGGCGTGACCACGCACTTGGCATGCGGATGGGCCGGACCGTTGCCATTGCTCGCCGGATAGTCGTAGTCGAAGTGGCAGGCCAGGCAGTCCTTGGTGCCATTGAGGCTGCTGCTCGAGTGCGTCTTGTCGGGCGCCAGAGTTTTCTTCTTGCTCGCCGCCGTCGCTGTCTCATCCAACTGAGGATCGCTGCCGGAGCGACGTCGCCCATAGCTGGCGCCTGGGACCACATACCGATCCTCGAAGATCAGCGGCAGCGAGGCGGCATCCCCGTCGATGGGCGTGCAGTGGACGGGCAGCGGCGGCAGCGACTGCAAGTAGCGACTGCGCCTGGCCAGCTCCGCGATGCCCGCATAGCCCTGGCAGTGGCCGGGACTGCCGTTGCCGTTCATCTCGTGGCAGCCGGTGGCCGCATGCCGTGGCTGCTCCAGCACAAAGAAGCCCTCGGCAAAGCGGCGCACGCGCAGTATGTGATGCTTGCGTGCGAGCAGCGTGTGCACCGCCGTTGAGGAGCGGGAGGCGAGCAGCACGCGGCGCCACCAGAAGATGCTCTCGGCGCACAGTTGCGCGATGTCCGAATTGGCCAACGTGGCAAAGTCGTCCTCTGCCTCCAGTTGCTGCAAGCAAAGATCAAAGATCAGAGAGCTTTAATATGCAATTAAGGAATCAATGAGATCCTCACCTTGGCCTGCTCCAGCAGCTGCTGCAGTCGCTCGCCCGTGTCGTTCTCCCGCAGCGGCGGCGAGCCGATCTGCGCATTGATGCTCGGCGGGAGCACCGTGCTGAACTCGTTGAGGGTCGCCTTCAGCTGCTCGATGGCGCCGAGCAGGAGGCTGCAGATGTCCCGATGGATCTGACGCGACTGCAGCAAGCGGCCAGTGGGCCCGCCGCTGCACTTGGTGGTGCCGCCTATTTGGGGGCCAAAGAACACGGCCTCCAGGGGACCAGGCGAGGTGCTCCCTCGGCAGCTCAGCTTGCCGGCGCTCCAAGGCTTCGAGCTGCGTGGGGCGCTGGAAGAGAGTTCAGCTGGAGTCAGAGCTAGTTACGCAACTACTACAATAAACTACACACATACACAGGTACACTCACACACTCTCTCACACACACACGCACACACACTCACACATATACACATTGAAAGCACTGCAAAGCTTGGCAGCTAGACTACAAGTGGATGAAATTAGTTACCCAAAAAGGTATTTTGAAATCTTACCATAACTTGATATATGAGAATATGCTTTTCCTGCACCAGAGAACGGTATTTTTTATTAATTCGTAGTCGTGTGTTAAAGTCGTTCCATGCGTTAGATTGTATATTGTATATAATATGGGTTTATATGCGAATATTGGTTTGGTTACATGTTGAGATTAAAATGAAATGAAATGAAATGAAATGAAATAAATGTATTGAATTCCATTGGCGCAAATTAAAAGAAATACTGTTGTAATGGGGCATATATACGATATTTAACTGAGGCGTGGCACATACTATACCAAGACTGCAAGTTAAGGGTAAATTATTTATGCGAATTTTATAGTCTTATCTCTGGTTGGTGAGTAAATTCATTATATTTTATATTCATAAATATTTTATATATTTATGATATCTAGGTAAATACATTTATATTTATCTATTTAATATTATAAATTATTAATTTTGGATATATTTTAAATATTATATTATATATAGCTTCTTTTCTTGAATTATCACTTCAATGATTCAATTTCCTTTCAAATCTGGTTTGCAGCCTTGGTAACAACTGACTTACTTAAACAAAGTAAAGAAAAATTACATAAATGGGACTTAAAATCTAATATACCTTATAAGGAAAATAGTTTGAGCAAATGAAAATTGTAGCAAAATGTAACTTAAAGTTAATCCAACTAAATAATTTAGCACGAATTTGCGCACAGATTTTGCTTTAGCTTTGGGGCAAGTTATCCTCCAACCGGGCAATTCGGAGTTAGCGCAATGTAATCAACATTAAAATTCCGAGCAGACAGGGGCCAAGGTCAACAAGGAATTTCAATTCCAGTGGGCTACTCTATTATTCATGATGGTTCAAGCTCGGCGCTTCACCGATTTTACTAGATTTGCGCACTCACACGGCCTGCGCTGAAACGTGGGTTAATGGACAGCCAGGTGTGTGGAATAGGTCACAATTTAGCGATACAATATCAAATATCTGTAGCTTTAATAGTTGCCAACAACTTTAGCTGGCCACAAGAGCTATGAAGGAGTTTGGCTAAGTGGGCGGGCCGAATGTGGCGTATACAAACTTTTGCTGAATCAAACGGCGTAAAAATTGACTGCGCCACGGCTGCAGTAGATGCTGTGCAGTTGGTAATAGGAGAAGCGATGCCACGCCCCTTCCACGAATGCCGCCCAAATGGTGCAGTCTGTTGTTGTTGCAGTTGTCGCCAAGTTTGCCAAGAGGAAGACAATTGAAATACGAGCGGGAGAGAGAGAGAGAGGGAGTCATTAAAATGTAAGCATGAGAAGCATCAGCAGCATCAGAGGCCAGCCAGAAAGAGGAGCAGCCTCGGCAGGACCTTTATAAAATACAGTCGAGAGTGGGCAGGGGCAGGGGCAGGGGGAGGGGCGTGTGTTGTGTGCAATTTTAATGAGTTGGAAATGATTTGTGCGGCCAGACACTGCCGCTCCAATCAAGCTCAGCAGGACACGCACACATACACACACACACACATAAACAGGGACAAGAAGAAAAAAAAATATGACTATCAACGTTGACATTAGAGATCATGTTGTCAACTCTTCCTCTCCCTCTCTCCCTCTCTCCCTCTCTCTCTCTCTTACTCTTCCTGCTTTGCATGTCTGCCCAGACAAAGTGGTGCGGCCCGTTTTCCCGTTCCCGTTCCCTTCCCATTACCATTCCCATTCACTCACTTGATGTATGGCTGATGCAGGGCCACGAGGCTGGCATGAATGCCCACACTGATGGCCGCCAAGTGGAAGTAGTCGAACAGCACGGGCAGATGATAGTGCAGTCCGCGTCCCGGATGAAAGTTCAACTGCAGATTGCGTGTGGATGCCAACGTCAGTTGGCTGCTGCCGTTCTGCTCGCCGAACCATAGCTCCAGCTGCAGCGAGAATTCCGCCCGTTCGATGGACTCCTTCAGGTGACGGCTGTCAACTGCAGCAAGAAAGAGATAGATGGACAGATAGATAGAGATAGACATTGTGTGCGCTCACTTAATATTGTCATATGTTCAACTGAAGCACAAGCTCAAACAAATTCCCAGCGCAAATAATCGCTTGCAGGCATTCGCAATATTTCAAAATATTCCTCCTCTTCTTCTTATACCACATATAGTTGGGGCTTTAGTTTGCCTCGTCAGCATTGATTATTGGTTTTCGCTTAAGCTAACATTTATTGTGTATGTCGGGCTGAGCTAGTTTAAGGCAGTTAATGTGCGGCTAGGCCAGCTAATCAATACACGTCTCTGACTCATAAATTCATCCACAGAAACTAACAGTAAATCTTATTACCAATGCGACAGTGCGCGCTGCGTATACTTGATGTCATTTAATCAAATTCAATTCGCTTCACACCTGAACGCGCGTTTATGGACAGCCAAAGTAAACGCACACAGACAGAGATAGTATAATTTACACACACACGCGCGTATATATAGCTCTCTTTCTCTCTCTCTCTCTCTCTCTCTCTCTCTCTCTCTTTGGCTCTTTGGCTGCCTCAACTCTTCTTACTAACATAAAATTCATTTGTTTTCATAAAACGGGGATTTGCGCGGCTAAAGCTAAGTCAGACTTCAGTCTCATTCAAAGGCAATAAAAGTAAAGTTGCGCACCACATGCCAAGCCAACCACCCAGCCACACGACCCACCCACATCAGCCTGTCTGAGCTTTACGTGGGCATTGCTCATACGCCCTGTGTGACAATTGTTTGACAGTATTTGTGTATTTTTTTTGTTCTGTTGATTTTTATGCCGATTTTATTGTATATCTTCTGCTGTATTTATATATATATAAATGTCTGTATATATATGCATCTTTAAACGCTCAGCTCTTTGAGTGAAGTGCGTGGCAAATCCCCTGGCATCAGTTCTGTGGCGCAGTTTATCATGCCGCCTTACACGGCTGCCTGCGACAATTTGCAGCACGCTGCAGTTGCAACAGCTCGCACCTGAGACACGTGTAGAAGAGATAAATTGCATAGCTACTCAAAGCTTGCGTGTTGTCTGTGGCAACCGATGTGGTAGGGTGAAGGGGTAGAGGGGAGGGGCACTCAGGCAACAAAAAGCTGTCAAGTAAAAGTAACTTTTTGTTTAGCTGTGGTATTTTTGTTGTTGTTGTCTCTTTTTTTTTTGCTGCCACTTCACAGGATTCCACTTTGCTGCTGTTGTTGTTATTGTGCGGAGGGAGCACGCAAAACTTGTCCAAATGAATTAATCACTTTACCCAACAGCCGAGTGGATGATGTTGTTTCCATTGTTGTTGCTGCTGTTGCTGCTCACATATTGTTGCTGCAGAAACAAGAGCAACTACAAACAGCAACAGCAACAATAACAACAACAACAATAACAACGGAGGTGTCGGCGCAACACACATCACAAAAGCCAACAGCAGCAGCAGCAGCAGCTCTCGGGTATCTGATGAAGTCTGCCAAGTGCTCATCAGCCGACTATAGAAATGAGCATGTGGCAGAGCCGGTGGAAGGGTGCAAGGGCGCAAGGGTGGAAGGGATACTTAATCAGATTGGAATATAATGTAATCACTAAGCCGCACCTTGAACAAATGCTAAGCTCCTATGCCCTAAAAGCATGGCAAATAAAATGTAGTTTGTGAAGCTGCGTTCAATGGAATTATCCTAATCTAATCTGATTTGATTTTAATATGGATGCCACTTTTAAGCTAAATTTTAAAACAGTTGTGTTCGAGTCCTTTGAGTGATTTGATGCAGCAATAGCTGGAGAGAAGTTGTAGGATTACAGCCACTCATAGATAGATATTTAAGGCTTCCACTAAATTATCTCTTTGGACAAAATTGTGATTGGTCTTTGCTTTTCAGCTCTTTTATTTGGTTGCTAGAGACTTCTTTACCTCTACCTCTCTCTCTACTGTACCTCTAACCTCTACCTCTACCTCTACCCCTAACTCTACCTCTACCTTAACCTCTACCTCTACCTCTACCCCTAACTCTACCTCTACCTTAACCTCTACCTCTATCATATATTAAATATTTACTTACGCTTAAAAGCTTACAATATGTATTTCTACTTTTACCACCTAGTTTTTATGGCTCAATAGACTTGAGCTACAAAATGAATTTGTATATAAAAAAAATAAATAAATAACTTGAAAATGCCTGAAAATGTTGTCCATTTGCCCAAAATGTATTTTCATTGTGCTTTACGCTCTGCAGCAGGCGAACAAAACATTTTGCTGCTCGTTTTTCTCTTTTTTATTATTATTATATTTATTTATTATTATTTTCATTTTGTTTACTGCCTTGCGTCCATTTATGAGCGTTCCGCCCTTTAGCACCGCCCCCTCGACCCATGAAATTGACTTTCAATTTGTTTCCCATTTTTGCGCCTGGTTAACTTTTTATGCCATTTTCATATTGTCTGTGGGTATGCACACACAGCACACATACATACATGCCTATTCCCTTATCTGAACTGTTGTTTGCATTTTGTTGCTTTGATGTTTTAACTGGGCCTGCAAGGCAGGCAAAGCGTCTGCAAATGCTTTCAAATCAGGTCAATGCAGTGGCCAAGTCCCTTTAAGGGGCGCAAATTGAAATTGGGCTGCTGCAAAGTAACGAAAGACGTTGCAAACTATGGCTAACTAATTGCGCCTTGGCTGACACACAATGAGTGGGCGTGGCGGGAATGCGAGCAATTGCAATTAGAGAAACGCTGCCAATGTAAAGTTGCACTCTATGCATATATATACCATATTCTATATATACTCTATATACGCTCAGCAGTTGGTCAACAGTTTGAACACTTGGGACAGGCGCCGTGGCCATAGAAACTTTTTGGCCTGTCAACACGCGGCAGGGGCGAAAAGTTGGTGCAGCGACAGCCACTTGATTTATCTATGCAATTGAATGGCAAACTTTATCTTTGACTCGATTGCATGCATAATACTCACCCAGCAGATGGCTGCGGAAGTGTATGACATCGCGCAGCGGCACCTCCTCGTTGCGATAGAGTATCTGAAAGATGCGTGAGGCGCCGCTGCCATTGATTATGGTGGCGGATGTGCAGCTGCCAATGCCCGGCACGGTGGCCGCATCCACGGGCGTGGCCAGCTCATTGTCCCGCTCGTTGTCGCTGGGCTCGCTCGAGGCGCCATTGGGCTTGGCATTGGGCGACTCGGGTATGCTGGTCTCCACCTGGACGGGCAGGCGGGGTGAAACGCGCAGACCGCAACGCACCTGATAAAGCCTGCAATGAGAAAGAGAGTAGGGGAGAGAGAGAGAGAGAGAGGGAGGGAAATTGGGTGGTATATTAATCAACCATTGATAGCAATTTGCATATAAATATAACGTATACGCCGCGTGAGACGTGTGCAATGTGCTTAAATATGGCTTTAAAAATATAAAGCAATTAAATTTCGTCTGCTAATTAAATTGATTATTATTTAACATACTTTGTGAGCATTATATATACATATATATTTCTTTTAAAGTACTTCAGATGCATATTGAAATATTTACATATCATATTCCCATTTGCAATTTGCCTTTTGCTGTTAAAAGAATATAAAAATTTAAGCACACAATTGCTTGAAATTTATTTCAATTTTCGCTGTCTCCCATTTCACCTGCCATCTCTTTTCCACTGCCGCTTTGTTCATATTTTTGCGCAAAATTTCATGCGAGCTTCGGTTTTATTTTCTGTATTTTTTCATGTATTTTTAACACACGAGCTGCCGCCTCCCACCTGACGCCGGCCCTCTCCCTGCCGCCCTGTCTCTCTTTCTCGCTGACTGTCGCTGTGCGTATGGCATAACGGCATCCTCAAGGGCTGCCGTCAACAGCAGCACAAATACAACAATAAACCAATGCAACAACAACATGAACAACAGCAACTGCAATCGCATAAACACTTTGCTGACAATTAGAGCCCGGTATGCCTGCCGCATTTGCCACGCCCATTTGTAGATTTTTCTCATATATTTTTATATACCCTGCATACATTGTGAATGGATATTTAGTGTGTAGATTTTTGTGTGTGAAATGTGTGCAAGAAGGCGTGGCAGAATTTATAGACTACAACAATTTATAAGAATTTTCAGCAGAGTCTAACTATCTCTAACAGAGAGTATAAGATCTTTCTGTTATCTGCATATTTCATGAGCTCAACTTTGGTATATAGCATTCTCAGAAGTCTATGGGCTTTATCCTTTCTATTCCACATTCCTACCCAAAATCAATTTTCAATTAAGTCAGGGTATCTGCCAGTCGACTATTCTTCTCCTTCTCATGGCATTTCAATTCCCTTTGTTTGCTTAACACTTGGCGTACGTAAATTTTCTTATTTTTTTCAAGTTTTATGCGCCGAATTGATTGCTTTATTTTACAGGTGTTTCATTTTCGTTTCATTTTTCAGGGTAATTCTCGTGAATCTCTTGTATATTAAAGATATCATATATGTATACGTTTATTGACCCACTTTTGAGCACTTTTGAGATATTCAATTTAATTGCCAACATATGTGAATTTATTGCAATGCCCAATTCACTTAATATCAAATTGAATGCACATTTCTCACAAATATTTCGAGAATTTTCTTGAACTTTTCGCACTTACCCGCGCTGAAAGAGATCCACATTGAAGAATTTGTGCAGCTCCACGGAGAACTCAATCGTGGCCTGCAGATCGCCCATGGCTACGGCAGTTGCTACGACGGCAGCTACTCCTTGGCCCAGTGGCTGTCACCTGGACAACTGCAGCTCAGGTTGTCATGCAGAAGGTCGTTGAGGCTGTAAAGGGAGAGGGAAGATGTGAGTTGAAGTGTTAAATAAGGATAAAGAGAGTGATGGAGGGAGATAGACTATCCTAGAGAGAGAGACTGTGATAAGTGGCTACTCTACGAGTTGGCACTGGACTCGTTGGCATCTGTGAGCCAAGTTCGATTAGGCTGCACATTGCAAACTATTGACAGCTCGAGCAATTGATTGGCTTGTAATTGTGCAGAAAGTGTGCCAAGTGGGTGGGCCAAGTGCGATGCGGCTGGGTGGCGTGGTGGTGGTGCTGTAAGCTAACCAGCTGCCAGTTGCCAGCGGCTGAGGTTAGCAGGTCAGCCACACAGTGAACACAGAAGAGACAGCAGCAGCAGCAGCAACAACAGCAACAACATGTTGTTGTTGGCAGGAAAATGGGAAAGCCGCGACATAAGAATGAGGCCAAAAACAGGGAAAGAAGACAGCAAAAAAAAAAAAAAGGCGCGACGACAACGACGGTTACAACTTTTAATCGTCCAAAATAACAAAAGTGTCTTTCGCATTCAGCTACGAAGGGCATTGGAAATTTGATATGAAATATGTAACACATGTGGGGAAGGACTCTTAAGGCTGAGCAACTGAATCGATATTAATGTGGCAGCTGTTGAAACTAAAGCTTAAGAAATTTACTTGCCAGAGCAAACTGAATTGATATCTGTCTGTTAGAGACTCGACCTAAGTTCAATTTGCCGATGATATGATTCTCTTGTGTAATAGACTTTCGTTGTTACCATAGGTATCTCTACAGAACTTGGATAAGTTAAGTTTTACCTTATTTTCTTTATCTATTATGATAGACCCTTAGTTAAGTTTCAGTTTCTGATAATCGAAGGCAGTTTTGTATGTTTTTTTTTTTAACTATATATACCTCTGA
Organism: Drosophila mojavensis; assembly: GCF_018153725.1. NCBI lineage: Eukaryota > Metazoa > Arthropoda > Insecta > Diptera > Drosophilidae > Drosophila > Drosophila mojavensis. The sequence goes on along the minus strand of NW_025318899.1, from coordinate 9,226,915 downwards.
TATATTATATAGCTTATATAAATATACACCTGCTTATAACATTTCCTAGTTGCTAGACATATTCTCTGACTACAATTCTATTTAAAATGGATAGTTCTTATTATTCATGTACCACATGTTTTACCTACTTCTTGAAAAGCTCTTCTTAATGCTATACTATAGTACACTTGGTACTATATAATTTGCCTGCTTCTCAGCGTATTTAACCTTCGTCTTGTTCTTCTTTCCATTTCCTCTTTCTGCTGCTGTTGTCAGTCAAGCGCTAAGCCCACGCAGCGACGCCCACAATAACATTAATGTGCTGCAGTTAATGCCGCAGTCAGTTGTGCTGCCTGCCTCATCAGTCTACCTATCTCACTCTCACTCACCCTCTCTCTCTCACTCGCTCTGACTGCAGTGGGTCACACTGGCTGCCCTGCGCTTGTTGACACAATGGCAAAAGACGTTGATACAAACAGGCGCCGCTTGTATTATGTCTCTGTGTGTGTGTGTGTGTGAGTGTGTGTGTGTTAGCCAGCCCCATTGTCAATGTGGGTTAACCAGACTGCGCCATTTTCTAAAATGAAGTACATAAACAGCAGAGTTAAGCAAAATGCAGAAGAAGAAGCAGCAGAAGCAGCGGCACCTGCCTAGCGAAAGTTATGATGCTGCTGGCAGAGATACTTACACAAAAGCACACACACACACACTCACACACACACATACATAAATTTCTGAGCACACATAGTTGCCGCAATTATGGTCTAGTTCTCCATTAGCAACAATCCTTCTTCTGCTTGCCACGCCCCCTCGTCCCCCGGCCCCCTACAAAATGACATCTAATATTTGCTGCTGATGAAATATGCAATTTTATGCCAATTTCGTATTTCGCTGAGTTTTGTAAATTAAAAGCAAATTTGTAGCAAGGCGAAAGTTTTGCGACGCACGCGGATGAGACTTTTAGCGTTTAGCTCGAGCTCAAAGCAAATATTATCCATACGCCGCGTTGTCTGTTTGGCTGGGCAAATGTGCATAAACTTTGTAACTGGGTCAACTCGAAAGTTTCATGCGAGAAACAAAAACAATAACAACAACAACAACAACAACAATAGCAAAAAAACTGTATGCTAAAGCATAACAAACAACACGCAGCAGCAGCAATATAAGGATATGCTCGACTGACAGGATATGCTCCAGGAAGGCAGCCAATGAAGCTGTATGCACCGTTTACTCTAAGGAAAATCTAATTTGGAGATAGTTCTTAAGTTTATACCAGAACGAGATAGCTGAGCTAAAGCAAATTGGGTTCACGGATCGTATACGTAATATATATGACAAGCTATTGTAGTCTCTACATACAGCCATGAATAATGCCGACTCCAACTACTCTGCCGCCCGTCACATACTGCAGACTCCAGTCCCACATACCCTCGCATAAATCTGCAGAGAGTACAGTGCATAATAATGAGGCAGTCGAGTATAAGGGACAACTTTCTAACAGCTCATCCTGCACTTAGTAATGGGCAGCGGCATTTTTGTTATTTTTTTTCTCTTTTCTCTTTTTAAGTTGAGTTTTGTTGGGGATTTGTGCGAGCAGCTCGGCCAACAATTGAATACATTTTGGAGGCTTAACAAAAGCGAAATTTTTGGTTGTTGAGACGAAATAAGCCGGCCACAAAGCCCATAATGCTGATAGTTTAAAGTGATTTGCAAAACTTTTTAATTGGACATAAAGCGAACAGAAGAACTCAGACAATGGCTAAATAAAAAGGAAACATTCTTGGCGCGGCGAAATATGTTGGGCTCGTCTAATGGAATTCATTTCTGATCTGCTGTCACTCCCTTTGGCTGTTACATTTGGATATACTGGGATATATGGGAGGGCCATCGAGCTCAGACGAAGCGCCACTCGAATCAATGGAACAAAACAAAACACTTGGCCACAGCGACTCTGCAGCTGATGTGAATGAGCAGTGATAATGACGATGTTTACGATTATGATAATGATAATGATAATATTGTTGCTGATGATGATGATGTTGATAATCAGGCAAAAGACATTGACTTCAATAGCTGACGCGGATTCGCGAGGGAGCGCGCGCCCTAATTTCCTGTCGCTGACAACGAGCCCCAATAAACGGGAAAAATCAAACCGTTCGTGCTTATCATCATAATGATTATAGTACCTAATGCCTCCTTTGACTCTCGCATCGAGCATCAAAATGGCCCTGGCCATCAGCATGCCGCTCATTTATCCACTGTCTCGCCACGCAGCCACATGCCACCCCTCCTTTTCTCTTCCTCTCTCCCCCTCTCACTCTCAAATTCTCGCCTTTTTTTGTCTGGCCACCACCCACGCTTGGGCTTTGTGGGACAGCATCCGCATCTATGTAAAGGAGCCGTCAATGGCAGCAGCCGGCCCCTAGATGCTGATAAGCTGTGAGCCGGACCATTGCCTCGATTTGTGGCACGTTTGTTTTCTTTATGCTCCTCAAGTTTTCTTCTTTTTGATAAATAGTGTCCTGATACTCTACCGCCCACACACATACACACACACACACCCACACACACACAGATATGTGTGAATGTGTTAATGTCTAAGGTCAACCTCGATGGGCTCTTGATAAATGTGAAGGAAGCTTTTCATGTTCATATTTCAATTTAATTTCTGTGCGTTGGCTCATTTCCTAACAGGATTCATGGCTTGCCTTCGTAAAGCTTGAGCTCATGGCCATAAATTCAATTACATTTTCATCTTTCTTTTATTACTTTTATTAAAATTCTGAGAGCTTCGGATTTTCCAAAAAATGTTTCGTTTACATCGATTGAAATCTAATCATTTTAATGGAATATTGTTTACATATTGTAAAATTGGAAGTATGCTAATAATAATTATTAGGTGACGATCAAAGACAAGCAAAAGGTGTGTGGGAGAGAAAGAGAGAGGGACGAAAGGGGAAGTAGGAGGGAATGAGAGAAACACACAACGTGAAGACTGAACGAAGGAAAGAAATAAAGAGAGAGCGAGAAAGAGAGAGAGAAAGAGAGAGAGAGAGGGAGAGTGAACGGGAGAAACAAGTATGGAAGGATAGAGTGAGAGAACGAATGAAAGAAAGAGAAGAAACGAGAAACGGAGAGAGAAATAAGTAAATATAGAGAGTGACAGAAAGAGATATATAAGGAGAGAGGGAGAAAGAAAAGGAGATAGAGAACAGTTGACAGATAGAGAGTGAGAGAGAGGGAGAGTGAGTGAAAATTCGAAAGGGCTACAAAGAGTGAAAGAGTAAGAATAACGGACACGAAAAGGGAAAGACATATGGAGGAGAGAGATAGGATGTGCAAAGAGTATGAGCACGAAAAGAGTAATCTAATTTATGTACATATATCAAATGTGAGCTGCATATCAAGTTATATACATTTATATATACAAATCCAATAAATTTCATAGAATTTCTGCAGGTATTCCAGGTAAACTGTACTACATAGACTGAATTAAAATCTTCTTTTATTACGTTGTCTCTGCTGACTTTGCTTTGCTATTGATGAAATTTGAGGCCTGTTTGTCGACTTTGCCTGTTGTATTCTTTTTTTGCTGAAGCCCTCTTTTCGATTGCCCTGTCACCTGGACACGCCCCTCTGGGAGCCCCTTGAGTCACGACAACAGGCCGGCCAGACACACAGGAAATAGACAATTTTGTGTAAAAGCTGCGGCAGACAATCTGCAATTCCCCATCTTCCTATCTATCTCTCCCCCTCTCTCTCTCTCTCTCTCTCTCACTCTCTGTGTGACAGCCTTAGCGAAGATCAAATGGAATAGCTTTAAATTATTTAATAAACAGCGAGAATAAAAAAAGTATTCGAAAGCTCTTGAATTTTGCATTGCCAGCGCAGACATTTTCCCAGGCATGTCATAAAGAATGCCCTCAAGTGCCGCCGTCCGTGAGCATGAAAATAATTTCCCTACTTGCTGCCACTCTCCCTCCCTTTCTCCGTCTCTCTGCCTCCCTCTCCCTCACTCTTTGCTGGCTGTCGTTCGTGCGGAATGAAAATTGCCAACAGTTGGCGCTGCAGCTGTCGGGGCAGCAAAGGGTTGCGTCTTGGCCAAGTGCATCGCGTGCTTATGGCCATGCCAATGGGGTTGCTCACGTGCGCCCTGTCCAAAGAGGCCAAAGCCAGAATAATATAACAACTGCAACAATAACAACAACAACTTCAACGGTAAAGGGCGCACAACTCAACAGCAACAACAACAGCAACAACAACAACGACGAGATGAACAACTAAAGGAACAATAGCTAACAAATGCTTGGGAACCAGACCAACTGCTGGCCGGGAATGGGCAAACGTGGGCGTGGGGCGTGTCGTATTACATGACCGGAAAGTGTCTAGTCACGTGGTCAACAGGGAAGCTGTAACAGAAGGCATGGGTGTGGCAGGAGAAGTAACTGAAGATTGAGCATGTGTGTGGGGAGCAATTGTGACTTATTTATGAAACGAATGCGCGAGAAAATATGTTATATAAATTGGAGTTAGATGTGGAATGGGCGGACAGATGAAATGTGACTCTTAGAGGGCATGAATTCACCTTGGATTAAATATGTGTTACACTTGAGTGTATAGGGAAGAAGTATTAACAAGAAGTTGCACGTGCCACGATGGTCTTGCACTGAAGACGGGGATATCGATTCGAGTCTCATTTATTTAGTTATTTGATTGAATCGAAAATTTATGAAGTATAGTTATATAATAAATGTATTATATGACAGCAGGAATCAATGGGGATTGTCTAGTAAGTATATGCAATAGATATTTACTCAATTTTATTCGTATCTACAAAAATATAGAGAAAAGCTGATCAACAGAGAGTGAATTTCACATATTGTATAATATTTTTCATCAGAACAGGTATTATGAACCCAATCTACAGCCTTGGCTAGAGTAAACCGCAATTTAATCATTATAATATATATTATATTGATATCTAACATCCTAACGATCTATATCTTTATAATGAGTTCTATAATCATAATCATATATCGATCAACATAAGTTCTGTAATCATGATGATCTTCTATCTTGATCTGTCTAACTATATAGACACATATATGATAATTGTATACATATATGATATAGTGATATTTAAAACTTATATACACAGAGCCTAACCTCAAGTTAGAGTGCCGTTAGTCAAACCACAGAAAGGTATATTTTTCAGTTTTGCAGCTTAAATTTGAGTTATCTCAAAAATGTGTTGTATTGTAAAAATTTTAATTTGAAACTAAATAAGTTGCGCGTGGCATGACTTTATTAGATGCCTGACGGCGCTTTTTAGGGTTGCAACTGGCAAACCACTTGAGTTCCTGCTTAAAGCATGTCGCACTCGAAACGCTGTCCATGCCCCCATGGAGTACAATGCTCCATGGGCGGGGAGCAGCCGGGCGAGCCACAGACTGGTTAGAGGTGCAACTTGAATTGGCAACAGACCGAAAGGCGGAACAGGGCACGAAATTGAATTGCGACTTTTTATGCTACCTGACATCTATATATGCATCATTATATACATGTATATGCATGTGTGTGAGAGAGCATGTGTGTGTGTGTGTGTATTTGTACAGCGAGACGGGAAGGGCCTTATAATGGCAAACGGGATATTTCATTACATTTGTGCATGCATGACTGCCGACTAGTAGTAGATGATGGGCGTGCTACGCCCACACACACACACACACATAGGGTGACACACACACACACGCACATGTATGCAAAAAAAGGCAACATTGTTGAAATGTGCAAATATTGGCTCAAGTGGCGGCAATAAAAGAGTCGCTCCCGAGTGCCGGCTGGAAGGGATTGGAGGAGTGGGTATCAGAGGGCGTGCTCATGTTTCTATTATGAGATGTGCTTGGCATTCTTTAGGCCAGCTTCTTGCCGTGCGAGGTGCGCACAATTTAACATTGAATTAGGCATGAATTTCTTTTCTTGACTTTTCTTATTTTTTTTCTTGTCGTAGCCAATTTCAATTTGGCTCGGGATTCGAATTGCGCCTGACCTTTCGGCAACACACCACGCCCCACGCCCAGCTGCCCACGCTTTTTGCATAATTGCAAGCGGTTCGTGTCAACGCCATATTTCACTGGCTGCCAGGGATTTGGATGGATGCGCATAAAAATACAACATAATATAACATGCTTAAACCATGGCTGGGCTCTGCATGTTTCCCTCGCTCGCCCTATGCTTGACGGCTGTCGGCTGCCGGCGGCCGGCGGGGGAGGCGTGGCATGCTTGTGGCTTGTGTGGCAGTTAACTTTGCCGTGACATGTGCGGCAAGCATAAAAGAACCGTAGAATGTCATGTTTGTTGTGGGCCGAACATGACGTCGAGTGGACAACGGAACGATGACGATGACGACGACGGCGACGACTATGACGACGGCTATGACAGCTACAGCATGTGACTCACACTAGCGAGGGGGAGGAAAAGGTGACTGTGTCAACACATTGGTAAATGACACTGAACAACAACTGCCGCAGATTAGGCAAGGTTAGGGCGAGCTCCTGAAAGTTGAGGCTGATAAGGAACGAAATGAAATGGTATTTAAGGTGGGCCAAGTCGTTATCAGGGAAGTATGAAGTTTGAAGTATGAAGTATGAAGTATGAAGTATGAAGTATGAAGTATGAAGTATGAAGTATGAAGTATGAAGTATGAAGTATGAAGTATGAAGTATGAAGTATGAAGTATGAAGTATGAAGTATGAAGTATGAAGTATGAAGTATGAAGTATGAAGTATGAAGTATGAAGTATGAAGTATGAAGTATGAACTATGAAGTATGAAGTATAAATGCCTCAGTAATGTTTTTAGCCTGTTTGTAGCAACAACTTTGCTGAGCAGTGTAAAATTTTGCGGGGTAAAATTTAATTGCTTGACCGGCAAGAAATTTTCCCAAAAATTTTCAGTTGGATGAGCTTTAAAATATGCGCCTTTTGTTTGTCCAACAAACGTTTAATTTTATATATACTTTATGTATATGTATGTGTGTGTGTGTATATATTATGTATATATTTAGATATGTATTAAATATTATAAGGCCGTTGGTATTTCACGCACTTTTTCACATTTTCACAAACTTTTCTTTGCTCTGCTTTGACATTTCGGTTCTGCTTAGATTTTCTCTTTGCTATTTTTTGTGCCCTAAACATTTAATTTGCGCTGCTTTTTCAGCTTGGCAATGAAAATGTGGAAAATGTATTTTTAAAAAGCTCAGAGCAAGAAACGCGAGGACGGATTATCTTCTTGTCTTGTTGCTGTTGTTGTTGTTGTTGCTGCTGCTGTCGCTTTGCTCTCTTTTTGCTGGCTGCGTATTTAAATTTAATATTTGTTTTCCACTTTTGTTTGCGGCAAATGATTTAAAAATAATTGAAGACGTCGTGCGAGCAATTCGCAATGATTTATTTATGGGCACAGTTGATAGATTTGATTCGCATTTGCAAGCGCGTCCCATTGAATGCGGCGACCCCTTGAATTAATTAGGCTGCGATGAGTGGGAGCCTCCTAGGCGTGGGAGTGAATGCCATCCAAGCCGGAGTGCTGCTGCCTCGCCCGCCTGCGACTTGACTTCTGCTCGCCTCCTTTCGCATCCCCTCCGCCAGCCACACGCCAGCCAGCCAGAAGCATTTTGCCCTAATTTTACTTTCTGCGATGTTATCAGGACACGCCGCACACTGAGACACACACACACACACACACACATACAACTATGCTGACAACGACAGCGACAAAGCCCACACACAAAGCGCTGAAGCAACGAAGCGATTTCCTTTCCATTTCCATTCCCATTTTCCTTTATATATATATTTTTCCTTTTTTTAAATTGTGCCCGCCCACTTTTTGCTGCCCACAAACAATGTCATAATTTACGCACTTTTTCATTTATTTGTCGTTTGACTGTGCTGCATGGTTAACATTTTATTGGGTCCACGTTTGGGTGCTCGCTCGCGTGGTCGCGTCCTGCTCTGCGGTTCGCCTAATGAAACTCGAATGGAGCAAACCTCAACCGAAACTGTGGCAGAGCCCCAAGCAACTGCCGTCAACTGTTATCCGTCTGGGCCGCGAGCAACGCACGTCCGTGCCGGGAAAATATCTACAACGAACTGATGACAGCGACAACTACGTCTACGACTGCGACCACGGCGACGTCTTGCGCCGGACACAGAGCAACGAGCAACGAGCACGGAACACGGCGCACGAAGCACGGAATGCGTCGTCGTCGTCGCTTCGTGCGTTGCTGTCCGTGTCTATGGCGATGGCTAGGTCGCTGCCTTCTGCCTTTATTTATTTCAGTCAGAGACTAAGAGAGACCCACACAGAAAGAGAGAGAGAGAGAGAGGGAGTGAAGTGTTGTATAGGGAGAGAATATGTTGGGTTCTCTTTGCATACGCACAGTGGGGTGAATTTGGACATGTAAGCATATATAGAACTATTTGGTAATGATATGATACGATGTAATATATGTAGGCATTGATAGCTGTAGATTTTTAGATTTTTATATACTCAATTGAATCTCTACTATATTCGCCAATTAAGCATAACTTTTATTATGTTTAAGACAATGAATTTCCATTATATAATATTAATTTAGCTCTGCAACCTTTCGGAGGTATAAAGTTAAAAAAGAGTGTGACAAGTATTAGAAATGGTAAATCAACTTAAAACTTGAGAGATCTGTTATTACTTAACTAAGTCAGCTGCTCAAATTTCAAGAAAAGTTTTTGTATCCTAATTAAATTTGCTGATTTAAAATTCCTTGTGCAAAATTTCTCAATATAGCGCCCCATTGCTGCCCGATAATCTGGTTAGGCCTGAGAAAAAACACATCTTGTTTGCTTTAAAGTTTGACTGTAAAATTGCTCTCTTCGACCTTTCTCTTTTACTTTACGCATGCGCGCACTCTCCTCTCTCTCTCTCTCTCGCTATCTCACTCTTATAACTCCCTCTATGGGCGCATAAACAACAAACAGCCGCAGCTTGTTAAAGGCGGCTCGTTGCACGTTTTCGCATTGTCTGTCCCAGAGGAGGTCGTGACTAGCCCTTGCCGGCGGCGTGCAGCTGGACGGCTCAACAGCTGGACGAGCGGAGAGATAAGCAGACAGTTCCCTCAAGCATTCCCCCTATCGCTCTCTCTCTCTCTCTCTCTCTCTCTTTGGCAGGCACACTATTCAGCTGTCTCTCTCTCTCTCTCTCTCTCTCTCTCAGTTTCGCTTGACTTGTTAAATTCTGGAGCATTGTCAAGCAGTTCCAGATGATTATAAGTTGTATTGGCATTAGTGGTGTTTAGCTGCTTGGCAGACGACAGGTGGGTGCATTCTGAGGGGGGCAAGTAGAGCAGAGCGCGAATGTAGAGCAAGAGAGTGGTGAAAAGAAAGCACGAGCAAGCGAAAGAGAGAGCGAGAGAGAGCGAGTGAGGGAGGGTGGGGTGCGGAGAGCAAACGCTCGTGTTGACAGGCACTTTCAATTTTATTTGAGCGCATTTTTGTGGCCAATATTGAGCGTTGCTCATACGCACCGTTGCACCGCCTGAAATTTTCACACATTAATCGCACTTAAATATGCTTATACATATATTTAATGGGGTAATTTTTTATTTTCTGGTTTCTTTTTACATTCCTACGATCTAGACGAACGTATAATTTAAATTTGTTTACTAGCTAAGCATCAACAAGAACTTGAACTTATCCGAAATTGTTGTTAAATTATGTTGAAATTTTGGGTTCGTATGTGAATTAGATTAATACATGCACAGCACAGCACTGCAAAATTCAGATGCCCTTACACACTTATCAACTAGCGTACACTACGCAACATAACAACTAAATTTCTTTTGTTTCTGCCAACTAAACGATTTGCTTTGTGTGCCGCATGTCGTATGCTTGATATCCTATATATATGTGTGTGTATATACGAAGATACGAATGTTTATGCAGATGTGGGATGTGGAAAGTGCGGTCGGACTGTGCTCCATCAGACGGGCTGCACCTCGCAGACAAAGTAGGTCTCGAAGCTGCAGGGCGAATCGTTCCACTTCAGACCTTTGCCATCGCGATTCCACAGCTCGAGGCAGTTCTCCTCCTCGCCGTTCTCGTAGCGGAAATTGTTTGGCTCGCCGGCATTCCAGTTGGTGAACGTGATGGGCCGGCCCGTGGCCATCCAAAAGTAGTTGCCCTCGTCGGCCAGATCTGTGCCAGATATCCAGAAATGCTCGTGCCCCAAACCTGTGAACGAGTTGTGCGTTTTGCGTTTTGTTAGTGCCAACAGACAAGGGGAAACAGCAAAAGTTTTACAGAGTTATAAATTATGCCCACTTTTCATCGGATTAAGGTGTTTTGAATAGTCACTAATGGGCGTGGCTGCCCACCTGCCCAACTGCCCAACGGGCCATTCACTTTTTCGAGTTCGATGTGGAAAGTGCAGCGAAATTGAATGCCTCGCCGCATTTGCAGTCCATTGTCCGAGTCACCACTTGCCGCTTGCCCCCCTGCCATCTCTCTACTGCAGCAATTTTCCCTTTGTCAGCTTTGGGTTACCCACTTCCGCGTATTATGCACGCTAGAAAGTCAAAGCCCCACGTTTTGCATTCAAAAACCAGTCCAAGTACTTAACCCAGGTCTCAGCTATTCCATGACTTTTCTTCTTCTTCTACTGCCTTTACTACTACTTCGTCTACTTACCAAAGTCGCGTATGTGTTTCTCCAGTCTATCGTTCTCTTCCTGTGATGAAATGCTAGCCAAGTGCATGCCATGGTAGCGACAATATTGCGTGGCTTTGAACCAATTCGCCTGTAAGAGAGAGAGAGAGAGAGAGAGAGAGAGAGAGAGAGAGAGAGAGAGACGAGTTGATAAGTATTTGAATACCCTCTAATCATGCTCTATTCAGGTGTGCTCGGGAAATGTATATTCCATTCAAAAATCGTGATTTCCTTGTAATAAATATAGATGAAATATTTTTATTTTTTGCCATAAATTCTCAATATATTTCGCTAAAATTAGCATAACTATTTTGAGCTGATCTGAGCTCTTTATATTTATCATCTGCATGCCTTAGCCAACCTGTTTGCAAGCCAACTGGTTCGAGATGAGCAGCTTGAGTTATGCTTCTCAGCTGCAGCCAGAATGCTGAAGCTCAAAGTAAACTTGAATTAAGATTCAAACATATTTAATTGATTGATGTTTGGCATTGTTATCTTTAAATTTAATTTCTATTGACTATCAATTAAAATAATTGCCATGAATTAAGCATGCAAGAATGCTGCTAAGTGTCTATTGATGGGTAGTGCTTGCCTACCTCACTGAAGTCTCTATTGGGTAGCTGCGATAAGCCAAACTTTTTGGCAAGCTCTGAGGAATGTGCCCAAAGAATGTTCAACATTCAGCATGAAATGCATGTCAGGTAAGCACGACCCTTAACACCTTAGGCAAGGGTGGGGATGGAGTAGGAGGCAAGGAGTAGGTAGGTGCAGAGACGGTGCTCTGATGCTACCGCTTTCTTTCTTTTGCTCATATGGCAAACTAATTGACTTCTAGGCGTCAGTGGAGCGTACTTTTACAGCCCAATAAACACTTTCAGTAAGCGTGCCACATACACAACAACAACAACAACAACAACAACAAGGATGACAACTTTCTCGTCACTCCGCGCCATGGGTGCAAGAGAGAGAGGGAGAGAGGGAGGGAGAGGATGGCAATAGCGTCAGGATGCTGCGTCAGTTTGCGCTTTATTCGCGCACAATTACGGCTAATACAATTAAAGCAAAGTTAATGACGACGCCGATGTCGACATGGTCGGTAGACCGCAGAGCCAGCCAGCCAGCCAGCTAGGCAGCCAGCTAGACAGAGAGGGCTAAAGGACACGGGCAAAGTGCTGCACGTGGTAGTTGCGTAATCGATTTAGATGCGCATCACCTGCTGGTGGCAAAGCACACACGCACACACACCTACACACCTGGAGAGTATAGAGTATAGAAATATGTGTGCGATTCAACAGGCGGTGGGGGCAGTGGGCGTGGCTAATTAGACGTAGCAAGGGCCAGGTGTGTAACCAAAAGCCATTAGCGTTAATTGAATATCAAATTGCAGCTATTGCTATATTGATCTATTGATAGAAATATATATATATATATATATATATATATATATATATATATATGTAGGTATATATATATGACACTATGCAGGATATGGCAGAGCTAAAGTAGAGTTTGCCACGTCCGATGACTATCATCAAGAGTTTTTGGCCACATCAACGTCGTCTCTAATTGGCTGTCGTTGCGTGGGCGGTTGCCATAACTGTTGAGCCCTGCCGTCCGCCTCCTGCCTCCTGCCAGCTGCCAGCTACCCAGCAGCCTTGTTGCAAGCGCGCGCTGACTGTTAAATAATGCAAAAGCAAGACAACAACAGAAATGAAACATAAAATGTTGACGACTTTTATTGACGCTCGTTGCAGCCAGGTGAGATGCCAAAGCGGCATGCAGCAGGCGGCAGGCGGCAGGTGTGCAGCGTGAGGCAGCTCTGACTGTGGCAGCTGACACAGCGCTTAAGATGTGGATCAGTCATGCAATCGAATGTGAATTGTTAAGCTTCCATGTGTGTGTGTATGTGTGTGTGACATGTGCCACATGCGGCTAGCAGCAATTGCATGAAAGGATTGGAGCAGAATGATTGAATGTTTGCTCGAGTTCGATGGGTATTATGTAATTATGTAAACTACATAGAGAGAGAGAGAGAGAGAGAGAGAGAGAGAGAGAGAGAGAGAGAGAGAGAGAGAGAGAGTGAGTGAGTGAGTGTGTGGGTATTCATTGCAAAACATCCGAAGCAAAACAAGCGAATCTAAGATGACGTTCATGTCAGCTTATTTATAATGAATATCTTTGGAAATCAGCTGGGGGACATAACATGGATAATGAAACCGAAACTGAATATCAAAGTGTTGCCTAAGCCAATGGGCGTGTGAAATCGTTAAGCAAAAGTAAAGCACTCAAGCACTGCCTATATAAAAGTAAATTACTTTTTAAGCTGATTATGAGTAAAGAAATAAAAGTGTTCAATAAATGATTTTCATTTAGTTTCCACACTGGCTGAGTGGAAATTGCCAAATATAAAATCTTATATCGTAATTAAAGTTAATTTAATAACAGCTTAGGCCTTCTTCTTACATATGTACAGGTTAAAGCGACAAAAACGGGTTAGACATGGCAGGAGTTAAACCGACTAAAGGAGCTGATTTGGACTCACAGTTAAACTGTTATGTTAATATTGCAGAAACTACTCAATACAGTAAGTCTAAGAAAAATATGTATATATTTATATATATTAATTTGTTGCCTGTTCTTTTACCACATTCAAGTCAATTGGCAGCTTGATTCAATTAGATGACAACAAAATGTTTGACACTGTTTTGGTAATTGTCATTAACATGTCGAATTCATGCATTGATAGAGTCGTTGCTTAATAGCACACCACGCCCACCCGCCTCCCCTCATAATCAACTGCAATTAGTGTCGCATTAAAAAAGCAGACACCGACCAAGTCCAAATCCATTGGCTGATTGGCCAGTGGCTGGCTGCCATCTGATGTTTTCTTGGACTGTCCGCTCGTTCATTCGTGCCGCAGGCAAATTAATTTTAATTTGTTTCTTTTTTTTTTTTTGGCCAGCGTGCCATTGCGTAATACGCAAGAGCAGCAGCAGAGGAAGAAAGAAAAAAACTAAGTTAAATATGTTAAATTATGCATGAGATTTACAGCGATTCTTAATTGGGATTTGGGGGCCATAAACAACTCAGTTCATAGCATTTCTGAAGAAGTTTTTGCGATTGCTGCTGCTGCTGCTGTTGTTATTGTTGTTGTAGTTGATGCTGTTATTTAGCTCACGTTTCATAAGGTGAATGTTCTCTGTCAATCGGAATTTCGAAACTTGATTAGAGGCGTCGGGGGCGACATGTTGTTGGCAATTCTGTGCAACGCCATCTAATCAACTGTCGCACCTGCTCTTAATTAATGTACGAATAATGAATACAATTCACAATCTAACTGTCGGCATGCGCACAATAGAGGAACGTTTTATTTGTCAATGAATCGCACCCGCCCCGCCCCCTTTTTGTGCCTGCCTGTTTGCCAAAGTCATCATAAAACAATGTGTACAACAAAAGTTAATTACTTTTCTTGTTGTTGTTGCCTGCACTAATATAATTATATAGAGTATATACACATGTATAAATATATACAAGTAAAGCTCTGCTGATTTAATAGATATCGTTTAAATTGAGAAGCTTCAAAGTTTGAACTCGTTTAAGCAATGCTGATTAATTGCAAATATACCATATAAAGAGCTTAGATCACTTCTGCTTTTAGCTCGAATTCTGTATTAAGTATGTCGTTAATTAATTGCTTGGCAATCATAGTCGAACGCTTTGATCTAAACAAATTGCTAATGCCAAAGCAAAATTAATGGCTCGCGCTCTACAATTCGAAGATCTTCGATTCGAAATTCCTTTTCCCTGCATGTGAACAGAAACGTTTGACCCAATCCATTGCGCCCAGCTGTCTGTGACCTTTGCGTGTCATTTATAACGGTCACCGGATGACTGAGACAGACTGAGGCAGCTTCCTCCTCAAATCTCAATCATCATCTTTTGTCTAACGCTTAATTTGATTTGCTTGCCTGATTTACAAACCGAGATTTCAGTGGCTGCTTGGCGTGGCCTAAAGTTCAAGGAGATTTCCTCTTTATACATGGTTAGCGCTGACAATTTATTGCGTTTGTTTGAATGCACAACCGTTGCTAGACATTTGCATACTCGTCTCTACTCCACTACTACTAATCAATAACAAATAAAGACAACAACAAAAACCCGTTACGATTCGCGCTAAAAACGCACGCGTTTTGGGCGCGTTTTTTATGCGCTCTACTAATATGTTTATAATATGAATGGGTGCATAAATTATATAAATATAATTTGATACACACAACTTCGTCATAGGCTGACATAGACGATGCGTGCCCAGGCCAGTCATCTGCCGATCGATACATCAGGGCCATCTATTTAGTTAATATCTAGCTGATGATCGAGCCAATGTGGCCCTGATATCAGTTCTGAGGCTAAGCATCAATGATAACAAGCCAGTTGCCTCGAAAGGGCAGAGGTGCCTGAGAGAGATCTCGGATTACCGCATGTCTGTACTTGCTTATATATATATGTATGTACATGTATGCATATTTGTATATATGTATGTCAGCTTTGTCTGTTGCAAGCTTCTTATGCATATTTGCGAAGGCAGATGCTAATTTAATGGCAAAATATGAACCGGACTGCAGACCGTTGAACCGTTGCACAGTTGCAGCTCGGAATGTGGCTTACCTTGAAGAAGATGCCCAGGTAGTAGCGCTTCTCGCCCAGCTTCAGCAGCGGCATCGTCCATTTGTTTGGCGTGTACTGCGACTCGTCCACGCAGTTGGGGCAGTCTAAAAATAGAAATCAAGGAAGCATATCAGTAATGAAAATATCTCAAAACAACAGATGATCTTTTTTACTTTTTTTTTGGTTTCTTTCTGTAAAACGGGCATCGAAATATCAAGGTCGAAAAACAATATCAGCAATAAAATTGAATAAACAGTTATAAAAAATAAGCGATTTTAAATTATACAAGTTACGAGCCGAGACGATTCCAGCTAATGAATACAAATCAGCTCAGTTAAGCCAGATATAATCGAAAATCTATAAACCTAACTGATTCACTGAAATTACAAATCGTGTGTATTTTAATTAGGAGAAGAGACTTGAGATACCTGAAGCACACCTGACAGATACTCGAGCTACTGCTTTCCTCTAGAATTTATTAGAATATAGATAGATTATACAAATGCACATATAGAGACGTATAGCAGGTAACCAGAACAGCTATAAATTCAAATCGTCTGCTGAATCTAATCAAGATCCATCAATCAAGTTTGGCATGTTACATAAACGTGGACAAATGGCGCATACCTCGAGTGCTCATTGTGAATATTTTCGTTTAGGCACCACACCTCAACTCAGCCAGCTTACTCCCCAGGCCAATTAATCAGTCGTTCCATCAAAAATTATAAACATTGTCATTCGCATTGAATTTGGTCATAAAACAAGCAAATCTCCAGTTTTGAACAGATAAAACCTTTCAGCTAATTGCGTACTCACATTTCGCCACATATTGAATTATGATAGCTTATTTATTGATTGAAAAACAGTGTAAATTGGAACTGGTTCGCTCGCTGCCCAACGAGTTGAACCTGTTCATGAGCAGCATAAGCTAGCGCTGAGAATATCTGACAATGGCTTTGATAGGCTGGCGGGATCTATAAATGAAATCGAAACTAAATCAAGGTCAGCGACAGCTCACAATAGATTCTGACTATGTGAAGGTCACAATGATGTATATGGGTTTGTATTATGTGTGAAGCCAAGCTAACGGCATTTGTGTTTCTACTTTATTTTATTTCTTTTGCTGTTATAGCCAAGCTTAACAAAAGACAATAAACACGGCACCCAAATATGGCAGGCAGCAAACATTTTCGCGAAAATTTGGTTAATTAATCATCCGCAATGGCTGCCATTACGAGCCAAGGCCCTGCAGAAGGCGTCACTAATGATAATTATAGAGTTGAATAATGGAATATGAAATTCGGCTGCCTGCGAACTGTTTACAAACATTTACAATGAATGAGTGAGAATGAGTGTGTGTTGGCTACATACAAAATTACATATATATATATTTATAAAAATAAAACAAGTGTACATAAAATTTACTTTAATATGAAAATGTTGCAATTGACGTTTTTAATGAGCTCCAAAATGTTGCTATTTGCATTAAATGCTGTAGTTAGAGCTAAATGAGTATGAAGTACACAGAAGTAAGGCTAACTTTGAGATGAGACTGAATAGGTTAATGTTGTCATTAGACAGCTTGGAATAAGGCTGTGAGCTACTGTAGCGAAATATGGGTCGAATATGCAGTCTAATAATGTCAGAAGTTGAGCTGTGATGTATGTCTAGGGAAGACGTGGCGTATGAGCAATATCTTTGGCATGCCAAATAAGGGAAGAAACTGCTTCATATAGAGTAAAAGATAAAGTTGTCAAATATGTGTTGAGCAATGAAGTTGATCATGAAGTTAGACTAAGCTGACTAGGGAAGACTTGCTGTTAATTTGAATAAATATTCAGAAATTTATATAGTGATAATATGTTTTATATATCAAGAAATCATGTGTAAGCTGATCATTCTGAAATAACAAAGACTTGATACATAGAAGCATAAGTACATGATAGCCCAGTACTTCCGGTCACTCAAAACTCAAGAAGCTGTTCGCAATTTTTCACCCATTTCAATTTTAATTTAAGAAGAAGAAAAAGAAAACTTTCCATTGCATTGCATCATCGCATTGAAGCACACGGATTGTTAATTGGCTGTGTCAAGTCGAGTGCCCATAGAGATTAACCGGTCTGCGAACTGCATAAAGCTGAGGATCGCACGAGACAGGCAGCGAATCAAAGGTGCAAATTGATGAGATTTGCAGTCAAACTTAATTTACTGGTGTTTGAGGACAAAAGTTTGGCTATAAAATTACCGTTGCTTATTAATAAATAAAGTCAATATTTAGTATAGATTTTATGGTTTATTATTCATGCGTTGTTATGGCAGTTTCTTTGGCAGGCAATTAATTTGCCTGCTGACAGGTAAACCAGTTTCAATTTTCAGCTCAGTTTCGTGCAGCTCGTAGGGAGGGCGTGGCACCGGCAACGGCAACGGCAACGGCAGTCAAAGTCAATGCCAATGCTTACAATAAATATACAAATTTCCTTCAGAGAATTCGAATCCAATTAAGAGTGAGTTGGGCAAGGTCAGGCGGATATCTGTGACGTTGCGTAAGATATGAAGGGAATTAAGGGAATTCTTTAAAACTTATCCTGAGCACTTAACATTGCTTAGCACTTAATGGAAATTCAAGTGACTCTGGCTGAGCAACTTCCTGTACAGTAAATATATTTCCTTTTGTTGTGGTTATTCAAAATTATAAACAATGGAATCGTTAAATGTTAATTTTAATGTTGTTTTTTTTTTTTTTAATATTTCTATGATATCAACACGTTTTCGACAATTTTATGTTTCCATTCTGCATATTTAAACTTCTAAAACGAAAAAGCTAAAAAAAAAACGAAAAACTATCAATAAAACTCTTCTTTTTTTACCCATTTCGACTTGCTTAAAAAAAAAAAAAAAAAACATTTGATTAGTTGTCAAGATTGCAAATCTGCTTGGAGTTTTCATATGCATCGAGCCACACAACAGGTTTAACTAATTCCAAAATACAAAAAAAAAAAAAAAAAAAAAAAAAAAAACAAAACAAAACAAAAAATGTTTGTTGCTTGGCAAATCTATCTATGTCATGTGGTCTTCCATCAGCCAGTGTTTCTGCTAGCTTCAAGTATACCCTGTTAGCTCTAATAACTTTATTTCCAAATATCACGCATACGCAGTGTTGGCTCCGTTTTTACACAATTTTGCATGTTTACTTGTGCATAAATCTAGATAAATTCGCCTGATTGCTCTATTTATTTTATCCATCTGACCCTGGCCTTCTGTTCCGCCCACATTGCTCATTGACAAACAAATTTATGCGTTCCTTTTAGTGATTTATTGCTGCTTTTTGTCGGTTCAACTCTGGCGACAATCAAATATTTCAACAGCCTACCAAAAACAAAAAAATGAAGCAGCTGTAACAACAGCAACAACAATACCAAAAATCACTCAACTAATTTCATTGATTGCTCAAAGCAAACCTTAAAAAAAAAGAAATAAATAAATAGACCGAAAACTGTAGCAAAGCGAATTAATCAATGGAATAACTCAACACGACAGCAGCCGACGACAAAAAAAAAAAAAAAAAAAGCAAATACAAATACAAACAGAAACAGTAACAGTAACAGAAAACAGAAATGTGTAAACAGCTCCCTAATTAAACGTTCGGCGTAAATTTCAATAAAACCCAAATAAATAAATGCCAAATTTGGAAAGTGAAAGTCTGTTGTGCACAGATATGCGCGAGCCGGAAGGATGTGCCAGCGCGCGAGTATTATGCAATCGGTCAGACTTATAAGACTTTGGTTGATGGATGAAACGTACCAGCGACAGGACCTGATGCTTTGCTCGGCGTTGCCAATGTCCTGTCCACGCTGCAGCTGAGCAGCTGCAGGGCGATTATCACAGACAGAGCGAAAGATTGTTGCATGATTTGTTTTTGTTTAGTTTCTTGTTTTATTGTTTTTGGGTTTTCTTTCTGTTTCGTTATTCGCTGCGTCTATATAAATATGGTATATGTTTATTGAAATACTTCAGTTGAAAAATGTATTTTATTAAAATTTATTTATTTATGATTTGGATATTTTCTGAAATATTTCAATTCCAGTTATGCAAATTTGCACTTCCGTAAAGATAGCAAAACCAAAACAAAATTTCGCTGCCTTCGTAGCTTTTCAACGCATTTTCGTTCGAAATTTATGAATCTGCTGCAGCAGCAGCCCGAATTAACATATGAATTTTTCTCGTATTTAAAAGATGCGCGTTTCTTTCTCTATTTCTCGCTTTGTATTGTCAGCGAGCTGGCGTCAAACGAAATCGAAAGTTGCCAAAAGATTCAAATCAAGACGGCGCACAATAATCGAAATATAACTAGCCAAATATTATTGGGATATAGGTATATATGTACAGCTATAGCTACAGCTATATGTATGTATATATCTATATATGTTACAAGATTTAAAGACCCGTGCGCATGCGCGCCCAAACTGACCGTCGACTGGCGAAGAACTAACCAATTCGGAGCGCTTGGACGCAAACTTACGCAGAATTCACCAGAGAAACACGAGAGAGCTGGAGAGAGAGAGAGCGTGCAGCTGCCTGAGCGACGCTCAGTGCGAGAGCGGGACAGGTTCAACAGGTTGGCCGGAGCGACGCTGCAACTCGTTTGATGAGGTTTTTTTATTTCCATATAATTTTTTGTTTTTTTTTTTTCGGTGTGAATCGAAACGCTCTGAAGATTAGCATCCGAGCTGAGATGTGCTGCTCTGTCCGTCAGTCGGTCTCTCTTAATGTGTGTGTGTGTGAGAGTGTGTGGACACTTGTTGGCGTCTGTCGAGTGTTGAGTGGGGCCTGCAGCTGACACTTGACGTAGCAGCCACAGCTTCAGTCGGAGTCGCAGTCGCAGTCGCAGTTGGCCCACCAAGGTAACCATCAGTGGAGCGTGCTTCAATTTTTTTGACATGCCCACAAAAGAGTCGAGCTTGAGCATGAGACGAGCACCATAACAAAAAACATACAACACAAAAAAAAAAAACAAAAAACAAAAAAACAAAATACAAATACCGCAACAGGCAAAAAAAATCACTCAAATTTCAAACAATTTCTGGTCTGTGCACCGCAAAGTTCTCTCGATTCTAAGAATTGCAATTTCACTGAAGCTCAACTTCTGTTACTAAGCCAAGCTTCGAGCTGCGGCTCCGCAATGCCATTTGTGGCAGATACTTTTGCTTTCGCAGCGAGCCAAGCCACGCGACTGACCTTGACAGCAGCTACGCTGCGTATACGTAATATGCACACAAACTGACGCAAAACTAAGAATGTTTATTTCAAATTTCAAATTAATTATGCTTAATATAAATGTGGGTCGTATTATGATGATTATGCAAGTCGATGTGGGAATCCGGCTTTCTTTTGTTAGAATCAACTCCAAATTCATTTGCCTTAAGTGTCAGAGAAGAAAACTTTGATTTGAGCAAAGAAAGAAAATTACAAATATATTCATATATATACAAGCTGTACATGTGTATATTATATATACACCTCTACATAAATTCCAAAATATTACATTAGACGAAACAGCAAAATGTATCGTAAGAAGGCATCTTTTCAGGCTCTCGAAACGGACGCAATGAACGAGGTGAAGAAGTGGACGCCATTGATAGAATTTCTGTCAACTGTCATTTTAATATGTGGATCATTTCGTATAATAATCGCATTCATCGCTTAAAGCGAGACGATATTTTGATACTTTCTGAATAAACGAATGAAAATTTGAATCAATGTTGTTTGCTGTAACTGGGAATTTTAGCGGCTAATTCTTTGTTTTTGCCAGCTAAGCTCGACGGAGAAAAACACGTTTGAAGCTGCTTAATTATGTAGCCAGACATTAAAAAACATTTGCTTTGATTAGCATTCGGCATTGATATTAGATTACAGCAGCAAATCCCAGTTCATGGCGAATTCCTTTGTAACAGAAACTTAATTGATCCAGAAACAATGTCGGAAGTGTGCCCTTTGCTACTTTATAGAGCTATCTATTAATGTAACATCTGACATCTTATCAAATCACAGTAATTAGTTGAGGAATTTATATTGGGGCTAAATAATGACAGACTTTAGGCTTTATAGCCCCAGGGCGTCTCATTTGCTAGTTATTTACAAATGAAATTATGACGATTCTTGAAAACGTGATTTGCAAAACGTGTTTAACTAAGCCTAGTTGGGGATCATTAATTTAACTGTCTACGAAACATAAAAATACAATACTAATTCGCATAGAAAACTAGCTAATGGATCACTTGAATTTTTAGTATATGTCTTTAAAATATAATATTTTTAATCTTTTGTATTCAAACTTGTTCGACCTTGGCGTATAGGGTAATAAATATAGTCAAAATATATAATTTGCGCTCTAGGCGATTTCGAAACTTTATTAGAAAACATGAAATTTTCGATGCTGAGAACACTATAATTAAATAATTTATCACAATCTTTTATTACCAAAATTGTTATTGATAGTATATTAAAATATTCAAAATAACTTTAAATAATTAAATATTTAATGTATAGCTGAAAATATTTTACAAAAGTACTTCAAAAATATTTTTTTAAAAGCTATACAAATATTTATTTAATTATGTTTTTTATTTATTTTAATTAAATATTTCTTTAACTTCTCTAGCTTCTTTGTTTAAATATAATTTTGTGTAAACTGTTATATAGCTAATTTTCTAGCAGTATTCCATTGGCAACAATACGTTAATTAATTTGGCTCGCTTGGGTTCGTTTAACCCAAGCCGAGAGGTTTTAAGTGATTCCCGCAGGCAGCTTGCCTGAGATTTATAGCTCTACTCGATCAGAAATAATTGTCACATTTAATTTGAGTATTTAATGTGTTTATAAACTCGAATTCGATTTGCGATAAGAAAACAATGAGCTGCATTGAAACGACTTAGTTCTAACATCGGAATCCAAATCAACACAAAATCTTAGCGAAACACAGCTGCGGCTGCTGTATGTATGGAGGTGTCAATTCAATGGGCAAATCTAGAGATTGAGAGGTAAATTGAAAACGAGTTTCTGTTGACTGTTGAAATGAGACAATATATCGAATGATAAAGTTCAATATTGTACAAGTGCCGCGGATGGCATCAAATGCGAAGGCGAAGCCGATTGGCGACTGCAAGTGAAGTTGGTTAATAAAATCGAGGCGAATTTACAGATGAAGTTGCGTAAACAGATGTTAGTATGGGCAGGGAAAACAAGGCATAAATTAAATGCAAATACTACGCAGACGCTGCAAATGACATAAGAAACGGCATCCATCATACGCCTCGTGGGCCATGAACCGCAACGGCGCGAAAACGACATTTACCACAGCAACAAAACGCTTTTGTATGCAAATAAATGACTCGAATAGCGACAAAAAATGAAACTCAAGAACAGCCAGAGTGAGGCATATTTAATGCTGTTACTGGGTCAGCTGAATGCGATATTAAAAGAGACTTTAAATACGCTAAGGAATTACACGAAATGTCTGCGATGTTTCCTCACTTCTATAGAGCACCGTCTTTAGCTGAGATGTGATATAATAAATAAGCTCATCACCTCTGCCTTTGCTTCGAGTGTGTAAATATTTACGGGGGCTGCATCAACAGCAGCTACTTAAGAAACTAAAAGCAAGGTTATATTGATGATACGATTACTATAGCGATAGGTGCAGCTATTTGTAATTTTTTAATAGAGCAGTGGCCTGTGACTTTCTAGATAGATATTTTGTTATAATCGGCTTAAAATTCATTTATGTCAGAGCAGAAAATTTAGAGTCGTGCACAGATTGGAAAACAGATATATCGTAAATTCCAAAGTATTCTATATAGCCAGTACAGCAAGATGTATCGTCGTCAACTATCTGTTCTTTGTATCGAGGGTAGCTCAATGAACGAGGTGAAGAAGTGGTCACCAGTTATTGAATTTCTCTCAACAGTCATTTTTATCTGTGGATCATTTCGTGTATTAGTCGCATTCCTATTTTAAGGAAGGATACGATAATATATAATACTGATGATATTTGACGTGAATAAATGAGTATTTCAGTTATTATCGTTAGTTGTAACTGGCAATCTTTGCAGCTAAGCTCCATTGCCTTCGCCTTTGACTTTGCCTTAGAGCATGTAAACACTCTCAGCAGCAACTACTTAAGAAACGAAAAGCAAGACTATTAACGGGCATGTTGATGATGCGATTATTACAGCGATCGCTGCAGCTATTTGTAATTTGTAATTTGATGGATGGTCGTCTGTGTAAAGTAGGGGATCGAAATGGGGCAGTTGCCCCTTCCACGCTTGATGTCTTTATCTTACAGATTATGAGCTTGATTAATGGCCTCTTTGTAGTTTTCCAACACTTACCGTTATGAATTGCATGTGTTGATTCATTTACTATGGTTGGTGATTAATTGCTTTCATTTAACCTATCACTTGGCTTGTGACTCCCTTATTATGCATTTAATAATGCTTTTATGGGCATTTTCCAACACTTAACACTGGCTTGCCTCATTAGTCTACATAGAGATATTAGCTCTTTAACACTTACCGCTATCAATTTCATTCTCGCTGGGATCGCGTTGGAATATATTGCCATAGTATTGATCGTGCTGCTCGGATTCCACGCTCTGCAGCGACTCCTGCACATCATCGTCGTACTCATCGTGCGGATTGCTATTCGCCTGGGACAGCTGATCCGCCAGATCCTCCTCCTCGTCTTCGTAGGTCACGAGCCGACTATTCGAGCTCGTCAGCCGCTTGCTGGCCGCCACAGCTGCCAGACGGTTGCGCTGAGCTCCTCCGCCGCTCTTGAAGCTGTCGATGTTGGCCGCGAAGCCGCGTGGACGAGGATGAAGCGGCTTCGGCTTGGGCAGTATATCCTCTATGGTGGGTATCTTCTGGCTAACATTACGATGGGGAAACAATCGGCGCTCCAGAAAGTTGGCAAAGATCTGCTGGGTTATCTGATTCTGGCGCGCCAGCTCGCTCTGATCCAGCTCAAAGTGATTGCTGTTGGTGCCCGGGCTGATGTTGTGGTTTCTGCCTCTTCTGTGCGTGCTGTGCGTCGTGCTGCTGCTGGTGGCACCTGAAATTGGTTTGATGCACGATTAATCAATGTAATCATATGTGGGCCGCGGCCATTAAGCAATCCCAACAGGTGGTGAACACTTCGACCATTTTTGCTGGGGCAATTACATAAACGCCGGGCGGCCCACACTCACGCTGAAGATGAGTTGCAGAAAATCAAGTAATGAACAAGTAATAGTAGTTTAGTGAGCGGGGGATAGAGAGAGAGAGAGAGAGAGAGAGAGGGCGAAATTGCACAACTAGCTAATACCCTATGATAGAGATGGTGAGAAAGAGAGAGACACATAAATTGCTCATTCTTGATAAAGACAGACAGAGAGACGGAGTAAGAGAGAGGGGTGAGAGAGATGAAGATTAAGTTGAGTATAAAGGTGGAATAGGTGCACAGATCAACTTATCTTGCTCAGCTTTCCTGTTTACAGGGTATAAACACATGTACAACCTGTATAAGCAACTGGCTATCAATTAAATCTTAAGGTCAAGAGTTTATCAAGTCTTGGCTTAGCAGCTAAAAGTGCTCCAGACGAGTGTGCTCGACTAGCAGATGCGCTGCAAGGCAATCTGCTGTTCTAGCCGAAACCAAACATCTTTGACCAGTTTTTGCAGCTAGTTCTGTGTGAGAACATTTAAGGCCAAGTCAAGCTATGGATATGTGCATAAGCCACCCAAGAGTGAGTTAATGATTTGCTGCAATTTGATTTGATAGACATCATGACGTTTTGCCTCAGTCACTTAAGTGACATGCATCAATCAAATGTGTGACCCAGAGACAGACGGGAATGCCCGCCGCAGCCTCGGGGTCGCATAGTCTGGTCAGTCTGGTCGATCGTTAGCTCATGCTGAAGCGGCTTATAAATTTACAATTTGCTTTTTAAATTTGTTGGTTTTTTTGTGGGTCTTCCGGCTTACTTTGCTTCTTTTTCGTTTGTGTGTTTAATGACAGATTGATCGTTTGCCATTTGGAAGCTCAGTCCCCCCCAGCAATAAGTGTAAGTGTGTCAAGGCTGTCAGAGACAGTTGAACGGATTGCAGTTCCAGTTCCAGTTCCAGTTGATGGTTCAGTGGCCAGCGCCCCTTTGGGTTAATGAGTTCAAATTGCCAAATAATTGATATGAATGCCGCAGTAAACGGCGTTGACAAAGCGTCGTTAAAGGCCTTAACTGCTCCTTAACAGTTCGCTTGATGCATTAGCTCCACAACACACCCAAAAGAGCATCAAAATATTGTCGTACGCTCCACAAAATTTTGATTGCCCGCCATTTCGGGTTTGTTTCACTAAATTTTATTATCGTCTATTATTTTTTGTTTTTGTAACGCCTTTACAAATATGTTTACCATCATTAAAGTGTGTAAAACGAGGTAAAATTTATTACGCAATTTATTGTCGTTGTTTCTCCTCACTTTGTTTTCTTTTTTCTCTCTGCCTGCGGTAATCATTTCTGTTTTCTACTGTTTTTTTTTTCTTTGAACCCACAAGTCGTCGTTTAAAAGTTCCCTCCAAGCTCAAGCTGGCTTTTGCCTGGCTAAAAGGGCAAATAAAATTCGAATTATAGCCACGTCTTAAAGTACTGAATGTTGGCTAAATATTGAAATTGGGTGTGTTTAAGCGGAGTAGCTCATAAATCTTATTGATATATGATCTGAAGGGGAATTTATATATAGAGGGAGAGTGAGAGATGCGAAAAGATAGAGAAAGAGAGAGAGCGAACTATTAAAACATGCCAGCTGCATGAAAACTAAATCAGTTTATGTCTAGAAAGTAAATAAGAGCAATATAATCGAGTGTGGTCCATTAGGAGATATCTTAGAGGTATGTTATGTGTTCTGCAAATAGATTCGATAGCACTTGAGAAACGTGTTCAACATGTAGAGAAACTTCAATTGTATAAACATTATATTGATATTTATGCATTCCAGCTAAATGTATATCTCGATTAGGGTCTATATATAACTATGTAGCAATTTCTATTATAGCAATTTTAGCCAAATCACTTATGTATACCTTTAAAAGCTGCAGCGTAAACCTAGTCAAACCTATCTATATTTGATTTTAAAATAATTTGACTTGATATAGATTGATGGTTTTGCTTTGAAAATGTTATCGTCCATTTATTTTTTAAAACGAACTTCAAGGCAAGAATCAAAAACGAATTAAATACAATTTCTATTGATTTTATAACCTTGCTTTACTCACATAATTATAGTTCATTAGCTCAAAATCTCCATTTGCAGCTCCACGTTTATACATTTTCGAAAGGAAAGGCAAAATATATCAGCTCATAATTACTAATTGGTTTAATGTCTCAATTGAAAATCGATTTTCTTTGCTCTTGTTCAGCCATTTCAGATGCAATCTGTGTCTAAGTGCAGAGCACTCAATACATCAACTGACAGCTGACAGCTGACAGCTGAGTCATCAATATTTGTATGTGCTTCCTCGTGGCATTAATTATCGATTCAAATTGCCGAGCATCCTATATATTGTATAATTGCGTTCGTCTGGGGTCACGGAGAGGCGGCCACTCGAACAGGCGGACAGACAATGGGTCGCTCGGGCCAAACAATGGACTCTAATGGCAGTCACATTTGCGGCCCATTGTTAACACGCATCGAATTGTTCTCAACGAGCCAACAACAAATCGAGCTCAATAATCCTTGAGATATTACGAGTATTTGTCGCTCATAATGAGCCGCATTTCAATTGCTGAAGGTAGTCTTGTTATACATAGTTGTTGCTGCTGCTGTTGTTGTTGTTGTTGTTGTTGCTGCTGCTGTCGCAATTTACATGCCATTGTCTGTGCAGTTGACCAATTGACCAATTGAAAGTCGCTACGAAATCGTGATGGCCCAAATGCACAATCTAATCCAGTTGGCCGATCTCTGAGCGCCGTTTAGCACGCAGTTTTCAAATATGCCTGTTGCATTTTCGGTTGCCGTTCGATTGCTCTCCAATAATATCGTGCAGCGTGCAGCTATGCAGCGGCAACTATGTGGCAGCAATTGATGGCATTGCTTAACCCAGTTCTGCTCGAATTGATGTCTATCCCTATCGCAAAAGATACACGGCATGAACACATTGGCTAATTGTCGCTGGCCAGGCACATAAATCATTGAGACTTCACGTCGAGGATGTTGGCTGCAACTGCAACGGCAACTGGCAACTGGCAACTGCCTTGAAAATGCAAAAGACAGCAGCAGCAACAACAACAGCTACAGCTACAGATACAGATACAGTGCAAATCAAACAGTAAATCATTCTGACTTGCATCTGTTGCAAATAGCCCGCCAGCTACAGCGGATGATGTATTTGTATCTGTAGCCGTATCTCAGAAGCAGCAGAGCTGCCGCTGCTGCTGTTGCTGCTGCTGGAAAAGAATTGAGGGCCGTGTAATTGCCGCTTGGCTGAAAAGAGGTCAATTAGCAGCAGCACAGCATCTACTCAAGTACTGGCTGCCCCACAAAAGAGTTTCGCTTGCTGTTGTGCAATGCGCCATGTGCGAAAAATATGTATGCCAAAAATTGTTGCGACTTTTTATGAGTCGCGCACATTCCGTCAAGCAACGAAGGCGAAAAAAGTGTGCTTTAGTTTTCATTTCATTCCATTTCATTTCATTTAGTTTTTGCCATGCTGGCGCAATCGATGCACTCGCAATTAGCCGCAGCAAAAAAAGAGAAGGAAAACCGAGTGTAATATGCGGCGTATGCGTAACGCAACACCAAAGCGCATACGCCCCGTTGGCCGAGCTGCGGTCTGTTCTTTTGATTGACGCAGACAAATTTGATACACGACAGACGAACAATACGCGCAGTTCAATGCCAGACACAACACGCTTATTAATGATCTCAAGTGTAGCTCTACGTTCTCTGCCGCCGCGACGGAGCACAATCTGAGAACGTTAATTATGGCAGCACTTAAGAATAGATTTGAGCACATTAATAATTAATCAGCATTAGCATAAAATATGCTGTAAGACTTCATTCGGCCTAAGAACTTGCTGAACAGCTTGCATGCATAATAGGCCCATTCGAAATGACAAATTTATCGGTAGAAATTTCTATTTGTGTTGGCAAAGCAGGTGATTGAACCCAATAGAAAAAGAAAGGAAAACGGGAATATTATAAAATACATTAGAGCGAGATATGGACATTTATATGTATATATCGTGTATATCGCATATATCAAGAGATAAATCTCACTCGCACGCGTTGCCTCAAAATGTCACAAGGTGATCGAAATAGCCAAACTCAAAAGCCAAAAAGTCAATAAACGCCCAAGTTTAAACACATTCTATCAATACGAGTCTGTATATATTTGCGGATTGAATTCAGTCTATCGGGCTAATCGTGAGGTCATCAGCAAGCCAAATGCAACAAGAATAACTATATGCTAAAAAAAAATGAATGTCTGTTTTTGTTGTTGTTTATAATTAATGTGTTAACATATTAAGATGCCAATGACATTAATAATCTTATCGGCCTTTATATAACAGCGACTGAGCTGGTTTAGCGGAGAAAGAAAGAAATGCTTATATTATTTTGCATTCATTAATTAAGCGTTGATTAAAACATGATTTTAGATTATCGTCAACAGTTAAATGTTTCAGCAAATTCACAAGCAAATATTTTTATGGAGTGTTTACCTTTTATTTTTCAAATACTCGCTAAGCCCATCAAAACGTTATGCTCAACGAGACGTTAAGGTCAATTTCATTAATATCAACTTTCACGCCTCAACAGCTGCTAGCCAAGGCAGATCAATGATGCATGATATATACATACACATATATGTAACAATCTCTCTCTACCCCTCCCCCTGCCTCTCTCCCCCTCTCTCTCTCTCACTGTCTGTCTCTAAGTGCAATCTTCAATATTGGCACAGGTATTGAGGCGGTCTCATTCAAATGTATCGCTGGATCAGCCTTGGCATGGATTTATCCACTCGATGCCACTTGGCCAACATGCGATGGAATAGCTATCAAGTACTTACCTCGCTTGTCGCGTGCATTTGAGGCTGATGCCGCCTCCTGCTGCTGCTGCTGCTGCTGCTGCTGCTGCTGCTGCTGGACAATCGAAATTGGTACATTGCCTCGACTGCTGCTGCTGCTGCTGTTGCTGTTGCTATGGCTGTGACTGTGGCTGGCTGCTGGGAGTCTGTGCGGCACGTTTCGCACAGGCACTGCGAGGGGCGGCGTCGACACATCTTGTGGTGCATTTTTACCGGAACCGACGCTGGCCAGCGATAGGAGCAGTGTGAAGAGCGTGAAGCGTAGCACTATCATTGCGCGGGTTGTGTAAGAGAGCTTCGCGACGGCAACGGCGACGGCGATGTGGACACGACTGCCACCTGGTCGAGAGGAGAAAGCAAACACGCTGCAGGCTGCACTAGCTCTGTGTGCTCCACGGAGCGTGTGTCGTGGGTGAATGGCTGCACTCGGGCGTGCTCTAACTGTGATCTCTGTGTGGTATAATGCTGCTCAGGCGCTTTCTAAATTACAAATGCATAGATGCCATAGATCCGCAGATCTACAAATTATGGATATGAATTCACAATGGTTCGATAGAGGCGACGATCGTATTTTGTTGTTGCTGTTGCTGACAGCGCTTGTTTTTGGTTCGGCTTGTTGATAACTCTGGTGTGTTTAGTCTCAAAGCTTCTGTTTTCTCCTGCTATATTCATGGCGTTGTGGAATGGAGAGCGTCTGGCCATTAATCTGCACCGCCAGCCTCACTATTAGGTAATCGAGCGATCTCGTCGTGCCGCCTCTTGATTTGACTTTCTTTCCGTGTTGTTGTTGTTGCTGTTGACTGTGGCTGTGGCTGCTGCCACGGGAGAGCGCCGTGTTTTCGACTCTCACTTGCTGAGGTTTGGCCTGCTGACTCTGCTGAGCGGACCGAACTCCAAAGTTGTTCGCATTCGGCGCTGAGCTCTCGAACCGTCCAGAGCCTCGATCGTAGCTCCGTTTCTCGTGACTGTTGCGTTGGCTTTCGGCTTGCTTACTTACAGACTAAAGCGTTTGAACGCAACTAAAACACGTTGCGCGCTGGAGACTTCTCTCTGGAGCCGATCGATCGTCTGTGTTTGGCTCTGACACCTCGGCTCCGGTCAGCTGCTTCGTTTGGCCAGAGCGAGTTGGCCATTGGCTCTAGCTCGCTCTCGCTCTTAGTCTCTGTTTCTCTCGCTCTCGCAACTTGTTTATGTTGACCAAGACGTAGCCGTTGGCTGTAATGGTGCTGCATCTGCGTTCCTAACCAGCTTCTTCTCTACTGACCTTTGCGCTGCACACATCTTCAGCTTCGGCTGGCTAAAGTGCGGCTGTTTTCTTAATTTTTATTACACATAGGCGCAGGTGTGGCTGGGGCGGGTCTTTAAGCTGCTGAAACTGATCAGGCCAGATGGACGGAGCAAAGTGCAAGACACAAACTCAAGAATTACCAACATGCAACGATCATTCGCCCTTTGCCAAGGCCGCACAAGAGCTATAAATAACTTGGCTATGCTAATTGTAATTTTATGCACACTTATTTTAGCACCATTTGCCACTTATCGGCTATTGAGAAATATGACCTTTACCTGAAGCAAATGTAGAAGATGCCATTCGACTCGTGAATTGAAGAAAAAAAACTATTCAGATATATTTGCGTGTATCCAAAATGTTGCTATATTTATTTGACAATTGTATTTGTTCAATCGTTCCAGTTGCCAGCTAAATAATCTAAAAAACTATTTATAATTTCGTATCCAAATGTTATGTAATATACTTTGTCTCAAAGCAGGGTAACTTCTAACAAGTGGGCGGGGTTTTTGCTTTCTCTCATTGTTCTATCTGGCTTTATCAATCGATATATGACCAGAGATTTGCTGTTTCTATCAATATTCTCTCTATTTCTTCTTCTTGCCTTTGCCTTTGCCCTTCTTCTTGCCCTTACCCTTGCCCTTGGCGGCATCCAGTAACGCCTCCGTCACGTACGTCTCGGTTGTCACCTTGCTCATGGGCAACGTCACCGGCTGCTTGGGCGTCCTTAGCTCAATCTCAATTGTGTTCTTCTTGTGCTGCGACTTCGATTTGCTGCCCAGCTTGACAAGGAACACATCGCTGTCCGTTTCCTCGCATGTTTTATAACAGACCTACACCGAGAGAGAAAGAGAGGGAGAGTGAGTGAGTGAGAAAGCGACTGGCGGACAGCTGGCAGATTTACAGCTTTGGTTTGACTTCACATATTTGGAGCTCTTGCAATCGCCTTACGAGTGCATGTGTGTGTGTGTGTGTGTATGTGTGTTAGATTATGCAACTGGCTCTGTAAGCGTTTAGCCGCAGCAGCAGCAACTACTGTGAGGCCAAGTCACGGAACAATTGGATCATTCAACTCTCGTATTCCGCATTCCAACACGAGCTTGGCTTGTGGCATGCAGCTTATAGCTGGCAAATGTAGTGTGTGTGTGTGTGTGTGTGTGTGCGAGTCGTCCACTCTCACCTCAATGCCCTTCTTCCTGGTATCCAGCTCGACGCCGTTCATAGTGTCCTTAATATCCTGCGCTTGCACCTGCATGCAGCAGCTGCGCTTACCCTGTACGGGCGGGATTGGCAGTATGCACGGCAATCCGCCGCCGCACAATCGTTTGCGATAACAATCGATTTTAGCCTCTTGTTTATCGCAAACTTGGGATCGATAGCAATCGACTTTGGCCTCCTGGCCCTCGCAGACCTCCATGATCTTGGAGAAGGGCACGTAGTAGTTGTTCGTCTCGCAGGTGTCGTTGCCCGAGTATTTGATGTTGGCGCGCACCTTCGGTATGTTGGGGTGATTGACAATCCGGCCGCAGGTGCGCCGCTGTATGTGCTTCCTGGCAAAATCGCTGCGCTGGAGTATGTCGTTGAGGCAGTTGTTCTCTGGGCAGTCCTCCAGCTTCCTCTTGTAGCAGGGATCATCGTCTGGGCCCAGGTTCCCTGTGGTTGCCCCATCGTCCACGCTCTCGACTTTGTGTGTATTCTTTAAGACTCGTATGGTTAGACCGCTGCCATTCAGACACGCCTCGAACTCGTCATAGGCCTCGGGACCTGGATCTGGTATCGTCGGCTGTATGAAGCACGGCTGTATCTCCGGACTACAATCGCAATCGCATTGGCACTGGCAGCACTCGTCACAATCGGCAGCTGGACCCAAGGCACTATAAGTATGATGGAGCAGTTGGCAATTCAAGAGGTTTACTCACGTCTTGGCGTCATCGGCTTGAGCATTTCATCAGTGATCTCGACTGGGCAACTGATGCCCCCCTTTTTCTTGCCCTTTTTGCCCTTCTTGCCCTTCTTCTTGGCCATCTTGATCGGTTAGGCTTATGCGATTGCAAATGAGCTCAGATTAAATTTTGATATGGATTGAAAATATGTCAATTTGGATATTGTACTTGACCAGTGAATGGCACAATTTCCCTAAATCTTGTCTGCGCGCTAAAAGAAAACGTACTTATTATATTTCCAGCTAACAACTAGTTTCAATTTATACGAATATATATATAGATATGTAAATATATAAGTATATATATATGTCGCTATGTAAGTCTGATGACCCAAGGAAACGACCTTCACACGCCCTTGCGGAGCGTAAGCTAATGGTGCAATCGCTTGGGTTGCAACTAGCTAACAACAAAGCTAAAAGCGCTAAGGAAAAAAAAAGCAAAAACGGAATTACGAGAGAATTTTTTTTCTTTTTAGACGATAGAAAATTCCGAATCGATTGTTGAAAATAAAATGAATTTTTTACCCTGAACAATTTTGTTGACTGAGTGTTGAAGCGTTGATACAATTTTGATTGACTTTGTCAAATCCAACATGCAACGATTGCTTAGGTTGAGAGCCGTATAAAACCTCTACATAGAGGTGGCGTGAGTGAGAGTACATAGCACTGATAACATAAAAGGAAGACATATCAGAAGAGGGATCAAAGAGCCGCCTGATCTATATGCCTAGCAGGCATTTCAGATCCTATTCCATTTGTTTTATTTAAGCAGGCCTAGAATTCAGCGAGTCGTAATCCCGAGAGAACATTTCTAGTGCTGCCTCTCTACTATTACCCCCATGCGATGCCTCTCATAGTGGCGACAGTCAATGGAAGCAATTGTCTGGCTGCCAGAGCTTGGCCACAACACTGGACGACTACTCTATGGATCCCTACATCAGTCTTCTCTTATAGCCACAGATTAGAGACAACGATAAACACAATGCGTGACATGCAATAATTTATTGTCAATAACTTAATTAAACACAATTATAAATTTCTTTGACACTTTCAGTACGTCAAATTTCTATATCTGAGTCTGTTTTGCCTTTACGTTTTGCAGCATCTCTTTTGCGTTGGCTTCTTTTTGCATTTACGCTTTGCTAGCAAATTCTCACGGGATACAAATCTAGTGGGCAGCAGAGGGACATCGCCGCAAATTCCGCACGGCTTGTATTCCTCCACAATCCTCTTACACTTATTCATACAGGGCACAGTGGGGCAATCTATGGGGCAGAGAGGTCGCTTGAGTTAGTGGCACAGTGGGACAAGGTAAACCAAGCCAAAAACAAGAACTTACCGCGATCAAACTCATCCTCACAGGTGTCGCAGGGGCAGAGCTTATCCAGATTGCACGAAAAGTATCGATAGCCCGTTGTGGGGAAATTGCCCTCGCGCTCTTCTGGCAGTATATAACATGGATGCTGGTCTGGGGGCTGCTCCACGGGGACAAACTTGTTGCCCACCAAGTGGAGCTGTGATACAATTGTGGGTCCATGGCAGAGCAGACGCAATAGGAGCACCATGTTGCCGGTCTGCTGATTGCAGAGATTGAAGAGGGGCAACATTCTCTTGACAACTACGTAGTTGGGACAGAGCTGCTCTCTCCGGCGGAAACCGGCGTTGAAGCATTCACATCTGTCCAACATGTCTCTGTTAGAGCCCTTGAGTGTAGGGAGACCCTTCAAGCTGTCCTGCCGCTTCATTAACCAATCTGTGTTCTGGTCCTCGAACGTCTTGTCGATCTCATCAAAGAGCGGCTTGACTACCATTTCAGTCATTCCAATCAGAAATTTGCATCGATCCGTCCGCTTCTTATAGACGTGAATCAACAGTCGATCCTCGTCGGTGACTGGCTTATCCAGCGGAAATATGCAGCACTTGGCGCACCTCGCCTGTTTGGGATCTATGCAGCCTCCATATTCACGATCACAGAGATTGATGTAGAGATTGGATCGGAATGTGAACTCCACACAGGTGGAGTATTCTTCTGGGGCACAGTGATTCTTGCGTATTATCACCAGATCGTCAATTACGAAATCAAACATGTACAACAAATTTGGTACTGGAGGCGAAGGGACCATCCTCAAATATTTCAGACCGTAATGAAATAATTTTGAGAAAAAATTTGAATTTTGAATTTCTGCCAAAAAATGAATTTTGAGGTAAATCCTGAACGACGGCCGAAATAGGAGTGAGGCTTAGCTCTCCAATATAACAGCTGCTCACATTTCAAGGCATGCTTGATAGGAAAAATATATACAGTTTTATATTAAAAATTATTTATCACTTGGAAATTCTAAGCTCCGATGTCGGAGATGAGAATACCTTTAGGCTACTGTATATCTTCTGTGTGTCATTCCTCGGGCACAAGTAAAACGCATCCTTCTTCTCTTCATCAGACTAGCTTCTCCAGGGAGTGAGGCCATATCAAATCTTGTTCAAAACTATATAAGATTTTTTTTTTTTATTGTTACTTTATTTGTTAATACTAATCAAACTACAAACTTTTCATAGTC
Source organism: Drosophila mojavensis (assembly GCF_018153725.1). Taxonomy (NCBI): domain Eukaryota; kingdom Metazoa; phylum Arthropoda; class Insecta; order Diptera; family Drosophilidae; genus Drosophila; species Drosophila mojavensis. Next base: position 9,191,627 of record NW_025318899.1, on the reverse strand, counting down.
CCTGTTTACAATGTGCTGAGTGTAAAAACATAATTTCAATACAATCAATTAATTAAATTGCAATACCCTTCTCAGGAATCCACAGAGGAAACACAATCATTTGATTCCTTACCGAACATTTTTGCCCTATTCTTCTTGACTTTGTGATTTGCATGTACATTTTCATAGGAAATAAATTCTGGGAACATTGCAACGCCTGCACATTCCTTGCATACTTTCTTGTACTTGACGATCCTCTTTGGATGAATTTTGGCTGGCACAGTAGGACATGCTATGGATTCGATAGAGTTGATTAGTTTATGCTAGTATAGCTCGTTATATCGTATGAAACTTACGGCGATCAAACTCATCCTCACAGGTGTCACAGGGACACAGCTTATTGGCATTTCGGGCGAAATAACGATGGCCCTTTGGGGGCAGAACCACGCCGCGCTCCTCGGGCACTACGTAACAGATATCTTGATCTGGACGGCGTGGCGCGGCGACCATCTTGTTGCCCTTCTGAAACACTTCCGCCACGATAGTGGGTCCGTGGCAGAGTAGTCGCAACTTGAGCACAATGTTGCCGATTTGCTGGTTGTATAGATTGAAAATTGGCAGCATATTCTTCACATTAATGAAGCTGGGACAGAGCTGCTCCATGCGCTGGAGTCCGGGATCAAAGCATGCGACTGTGTTCAACGACTTTCTTCTGGTGTCCCCAAACTGGGTCAGATCCACAGTATACTCTGGATTCAACCAATTCGTGTCGGCTTTATCAATATCATTGAGGTAGTCAAAGAGCGGTTTCACTTCCATCTCGGCCATTCCAATCAGAAACTTACAGCAATCTGTACGCTTCTTATAAATATTTACGTAGAGACGTTCACTGTCTTTCACTTCCCCCCTCAGGGGAAAGATGCAGCACTTTCCGGTCCTCGGCTCTGATTCGTCTATACATGCTCCATACTCACGATCGCAGAGCGTCACATATACGTTCGATCGAAAGGTGAATTCTACACAAGTAGGGTACTCGTCGGGAGCACAAAGGTTTTTGCGTATTATTATCAGATCATCTATCACAAACTCAAACATATACAATAGATCTGGGAGTTTAAATGACATTTTTTATTTTTTATCGTAAAGTAAAACGTAAATTTTGAATTCAAATTTTGAAGTTCACTTCAGGTTAAATTTTGAGCAGGGAATACGAGAATACGAGAAAAATAAACTAAAGGTGGGGAACGCATAGCATACCTGATTAAGAATTATATTTTTATTTGTTTTAAAGGAGAGCATATAAATAAAAAATAAAGAATTATAATAAATTCACTGCTGGACTTGACCAACTTTATATCATATTAGGTGTTTCAGTCCTATAGTTCCAATTTTAGCATGCATATAATATATGTATAATACATCAGAAGTTCGATAGCGTCTGGAATCGGTAATTGTAAAACGGTAATAATTATCGATCATATAAAAGAAACAAGATCAGCGCATGATCCCTAGAGGCTATGGGTGCCCACATCGGACAGCTCGTCGCCCTGATATACTTTATGGGGCCTGCCACGCCTTCCTGCTGTGTCGGGAACATACATAATAACAAAACCATGACACTACCCTGAATTTCCATTTTCAACATGTTCAAGAGTATAAAATTTAATTTATATAATGAGGATTGTTAAAACGAGTTTCTTCCGTGAAAGCTATGATTCGTTCAAATAATAGTCTGACCCCCCAAATAACAGCTTTATCATCTTGAATATCAAAGCTTGCTACGGCAAGTACTGCACTTGGTCTCTCTTCAGCACCGAGTCGACGATTATTCTAAGGTATTCCGCTAGATTTGAAACTTTGTGTTGATCGAGTGAGACATGGGACAACACTGACTAACAACCGTCGATCACTGGCAGTAGAACGAAGTGCGTTCCGAGGCATTCCGATTTGAGTTCCATTTAGTTTTATGGATATATAACTATATATAGGTATATACATATATACGTATAAATATATACGCATTATTTTGGTTAAGTCTGTGCTCCGTTTGGTCGCTTGGGTTTCTGTCTTTGCCGTTTGCTAGGTGCACATGGGAGAGATCAGTCCACGTGAATATTGTACTTGAGCAGGAGATGATGCAATTGACGTATGGCTCGACTACGCGCTGCAAGGAAACAGTGATAGTCAGATTATCTACGTAGTTAGATGCGGTCCAAGGCAACAACTCACCAATATTACAGCAACTGGCATATTCGGGGCAGCAGTGATTGCAGGCTTCCGGGCCGCCACAGTTGGGAGTTTTGTTCGACTCTCCGGCGAAGCAGGACGTTGAAGGTTCGCCTTCACAGTATAGCCCACCGCCAGACTGACGTTTGCCCTTCTTCTTCTCCTTCTCCTTTTGTTTATTTTCCTCACGTTTCTCCTTGCGACTCTCCTCCAAACCCAGTTGCTTTTGAGTTTGTACGTATCGGGGATGGGCTGGAACGCCACCGCAGGGACCACAAGGCTCCAGGCGCTGCTCAATGACGGATTTGGGACGTCGCTTGCTCGGTACAGTGGGACACTCTGTTTGAGCAGTTTCACTCTAGCTATATATACACTGCTATATTACGAAATGGCAAATGTACTTACCGCGGTCGAACTCATCCTCGCAGGTTTCACAGGGGCACATCTTGTCCAGATTGCAGGCAAAGTAGCGCAGGCACTTCCCCCTATCGTCGACTGGCCGCGCGCAGGGATCTGGCTGAACGCAGCTGGGTGGTGGACAAGGTGGACAGCTGCCCTTGCAGCATTTCTTGCCAGTATCCATGGGACCGCCGGTCGCACTTGTCGACCCACCGCCGCAGCAGGGGTCACAGGGATCCTCTGGGCAGCGTGGTGGGTCGCAGCTGGGCTTACTCTGACCACAGGGTGGACAGGACGGGCAGGGCTGGGCGGGGCAAGGCGGAGGACAGACTGGATTCCGTGAACAGATTGAAGTGTTAAGCGGAAAGGAGGACACAAGCGACGGCCCATTGCAGACCAGTCGTATGATGATCACAATATTGCCGGTCTGCTGCTTGCACAGGTTGAAGAGCGGCAATAGACGTTTGGTTATCTCCGAGGTTTGGCACAATTGTTCGCGTCGCTCATTGCCGCGATCGTAGCAGGCACAATTGTCCATAACTTCCTTGTTGGGACCCTTCAATTTCGGCACCAACTGCAGCTGTTCACTCCAAACCTTTTCCCAGTTTATATTTTCAGCATCAAACGATTCTCTCACCCGGTCGAAAAGTGGTTTCATTGGCAACTCTGTTAGCCCAATCAGAAATTTACAACGACTCGTTTTCTTCTTATACACATGTATTAAAAGCCGATCCTTGTCCGTTACTGGCGATTCCAGCGCGAATATACAACATTTGCAGCATTTCGGCGCCTTGGGATTTACACACGTGCCGTACTCACGGTCGCAGATGCTCACAAACACTGTAGAACGGAACGTAATCTCTACACAAGTCGGATATTCCTCGGGCGCGCATAGGTTCTGACGTGTTATTAACAAATCATCAATCACAAATTCAAGCATATAAATCAAAGTTTTGGGGGCGAACGTGTTACTACTCTCTTTTTTAGAATCCATTCTGCGGGTGAAGAGATGAAATTCCAAAAATTTTGTTACAAAAAAATTGTATGTAATTTAGGCCGAGGTTGAAAATGAACTAGCTTTGATTTTTGATTAATCTATATATGAAACAAATGCCTGCTGAGTAAATACTTATTTCTTTAAGCAATAGACATTCATATGGATATTTATGTGATATGGAATGCAACATAATCATAATCATCATAATCATTTCCAAATCTATTTTTCCATTCCAATCTGCAAGAATTTAGAATTGAAACGCATTCATTTTGGGGTCTCTTTTATATCTAAAATCCTTTATTCAAATCCCGAAATTGTTCTACACAAAATTGATTGAGCTACTCGTAAATGTAATTAATTAAAGTGGCGCTGCTACGGTCACTGCCTCCGGGTTGTGCCTTTCCAGCTGCCGCTCCAGCCGGGCAAAGCTTCGTCAAGTTTAACTAAAAAGCTTATAAGGCTTCTCAAAAGAGGGAATCGAGCGTGTATAACACAAAATACAGAATAGGAGAGCAATAAATACAGGAATTTTGCTTCATATATTTTTTTAAGCAGTGTCTGTGTGGGCACCTAAAAGCAAGCAGACCTGGAAGGCCATTCATTATAGTTGAGTTACTAAACGATACTAATGTCAGGCGGAATGAAAGGATGTAACTGGAAAAAGCTGCGGCCATTGCACAAATTCCACGCCGTAATGTAAGATGCCAGTGGCGCTAACCGCGATCATAGCACCCCAGAAGAGCATGAAGAGCAAGTTCTCCGTATTGAATTCGGATGGATATGTCATCGTGGCAAAAAACATGGCGACAGCAATTAGGAGCACCGATGGGAACATATAGTACCGCCAGCCGCGAGGCGTCTCCAATGGCGTTGCTTGGATGATATTCTCGCTATCATTCACGATATAGTTGCCCAAGAACAAATCGATGCCATCTTGGCGCCTGCCATCTGCGAAATTGTTCAAATAGTAGCGCACTAGAGAGTTCTTGCCATCGTTAAGAGCACCGGCCTTGGTGCGTTTGCCAGTCCGTGTGAAGTCCGTTTTGAGAGCACCTGTGCCCGAATATTGCAGCGAGACTAGATCCGCGTTGTCCGCCCAGACGCCCTTGAATATCGTCTCAAAGCTGGTGGATGCATTCTCGACCATTTGGCCGATGTGTAACACGCCCAGTTTTTGCAGCACGGCGGTAAGGGAGCGACGGGCCAGCATACTCTGCACCACATTGGTCCGGTCGAGACAATCGATGCAGTTCGTGCGGAATACGCCTTGCTGCGACGACACCAGGGTGCCATTGTCGAAGGCATGGAAGAAACCAAAGCTATCCTGCTCATAGGCAAGTCGATCGATTAGAATGTTAAGTCGATTCCAACGCATTTTCCGGCACTCATGGTGAAAGTCAAATGCCTCGTAGCGCACTGCAGGATTGTTCAATTCGCGCACAAGTCGAGCAAATGTGGCCTCCAGCTCGCCCTCGACACCTTTTTGGTTTATTAGATTGATAGCCACTACCTTGCCATAATATTTAAGCTGTGCGTTGAAATGCGCAGTGCATGCAGCCAAGTAATCTTTGCCTGGTGTCAGTCGCGGCTTGGGACTATAGCGCAACGTGGGTAGCTGCTGCCACTGAAAGGGAATGCTACCACGCGTCTGCACAAAGCTTGTACGTTGTCCATTGAATTCGACAATCTGCTCTGTTTCAACAAAGTTTGCCACTTGGCCCAGGTCGTTGCTGCCACGACAGAAGAGTCGCGTGCCCGCACGCTGCACAGATCTCCGGCTGACAATGCTCCAGAAAAAGGTTTGTCCATTAATTTGCACTTGGTTGATCGACACAAAGCCTTGCATAATTGGCAGCTGGAAGCGCTGCATATTGTTGCATTTGAATTGCTCCAGCACATATCGGTTCCATACAAATCGCTCGTCGGAACGTTGCAGCAGGCCTGGCATCACCTTTGGCACCTTATTTTCGTGCTGCCGTTGCAGACTCTGCGTTAGATCGTATCGGTATGAGAAGTAGTAGAATTTGGTATCCAGCGTCTGACGGAGCATTTTCAAGAAACTGGAGTTCTCTGAACGCTGAATCGCATTTGGAATGTAGGGTATAATATCGTAACCAGCCAATCGCCATACGATGGCATTGTTAAGAACTCCCACGAAAATGCGATGGGTTGCCACCAGCAAATAGTCGCAGCTAAGCAAATGTATTGTGCCCAGGATGCCGCAGATTCGTCTGGTCGGTCGCTGATTGATCAGCTGTGAAGTCTTGGGCTGCACTCGCGTGACCTTATCGAGGCGACCAATAACCAAGAGCTCATCCTGTCCGTTCGGCTCGACAATGAAGTTCTCTTGTGTTATGTACAGATTCATGTCATCGTAAACATCGTTCTCGCCCTCCATGCTGCTGGCCAAATAATCCGCTCGTACACCTACCAAATAATACAATCATCATCTGATAACACTGTCTGACATGGTTGTTATTATTGTTGTTGTTTGCTTACTGCTTTTTATGAAAACTTCTTCCCACCGATGACGGCGCACACACGCAACACACACGCACACGAATTCAAGCACCGGCAGCAGCAAAATTAGCAGCAGGTGTAATAACTGCAGTTTTGGTTTTGTTGTTAGTTATGCCTGTCGTGTGTGTGATGTTGTCGCCGAGGGAGCTATTTCAATTTTAAATATACGAAACAGCTGCAAACATGGCAATTTTAATAAACCTACAAAACTATTTAACGAGGTGACGAAGGCACAGGCAATTTCACACAAACATACTAGAGCACCAAAGCAATCGATGCATTATCGATAGTCAAAGCTGGCGCCATCTGTCATCTATTTTTGTTAGTAAGAGGGCGCGGAATACTTATGTTAATATTATTATACGAGAAGAAATATTTCATTATTCCGCTGAACAAATTTAAAATGGTTCTGACACTATTTTCTTAAGCTTGATTAAAAAAATATTCATTGCCAAAGCAAGCAATTTTACTCATTTATATAATAACGATAGCAACGATAACAGTGTGTGCACATGTTTCAATTATTAAGAACTATTTTCCCAGTGTGTACCCATTTTGTAAGTAAATATGTGTTTTGTGCATCTTTCAAAATCGAACGGACGACGCGATTAATAAAGCGGCGGATTGTAATATTTTTGCTTATTGCAGACAAAAACCATCTAAATATATATAAATTGATACCAAATTTGCAAATTTTGCTAGTGTGCAATCAGTGCAGTGTACATTCTCGCACACAAACAAAACATTTATATATATACATAAACTACAGTTATTTCTAATAGCAAAAGGGCTTGGCGTCATTCTTGAAATATGGATTTGACATCGGGTGCGAACGGCTCGCGCCAGCAGCCTCAGCGGAAATCAAACCAAAATATTCAAGTCTATGTGCGCGTCAGGTGAGTTTTAATTTATCATATTCAATACTTATTGATGTCTAATGCTGAAGATGATGATATTTTTGAAGGCCGCTGAATTCGCGGGAACGCTGCATACGCTCCGCGGAGGTCGTGGATGTAATGCCGCCGCGTGAAATAATCACTCGGCACACGCTCGACTCCAAGTTGACCAAGAAATTTACGTTTGATCGGACTTTTGGTCCGGAATCGCGACAATGCGATGTCTACAGCACGGTCGTGGCACCTCTCATCGAGGAGGTGCTCGCTGGATACAACTGCACGGTGTTTGCCTATGGGCAGACGGGAACTGGAAAAACACATACCATGGTGGGCAATGAGTGCGCCGAACTGAGGTCCACCTGGGAAGATGTAAGTGAAATCCACAAGTCAAGTTGCGCCTGCGCGGTACAGTTGCGTTTCGTTTGAAACCTTTATTGACCTGCGAAAACGAGTTTTACTACTTTGTTTTTGACCTCGCAAATGTTGCCTTTTGATTCTGAGAATTTCAAACCTTTTTCTAATTTGTACACGCCTCTCTTATAGGACTCTGAAATCGGCATTATACCGCGTGCGCTCAGCCATTTGTTTGATGAGCTGCGTATGACGGAGCTGGAGTTCACGATGCGCATCTCCTATTTGGAGTTATATAATGAAGAGCTGTGCGATTTGCTCTCAACCGATGATAATACTAAGATTCGTATATTCGATGATAGTACGAAAAAAGGTTCGGTAATCATACAGGGTCTCGAAGAGATACCTGTCCATAGCAAAGACGATGTGTACAAGCTGCTGGAGAAGGGCAAGGAGCGCCGTAAAACGGCTACCACACTGATGAATGCTCAATCCTCTCGTTCTCATACCGTTTTCTCAATTGTTGTTCACATACGTGAGAATGGCATCGACGGAGAAGAGATGCTGAAAATTGGCAAGCTCAATCTGGTAGACTTGGCGGGCAGTGAAAATGTGTCCAAGGCGGGCAACGAGAAAGGCATTCGAGTACGAGAAACAGTGAATATCAATCAGAGTCTGCTGACGCTCGGACGTGTCATTACTGCCTTGGTGGATCGCGCCCCTCATGTGCCTTATCGTGAGTCCAAATTGACTCGCCTGTTGCAGGAGTCGTTGGGTGGGCGTACCAAGACTTCAATTATAGCTACTATCTCGCCTGGCCACAAGGACATTGAGGAGACGCTCAGCACTCTTGAGTACGCACATCGAGCCAAGAATATCCAGAACAGACCAGAGGTTAATCAAAAGCTGACCAAGAAGACAGTACTCAAAGAGTACACCGAAGAGATCGATAAACTGAAACGAGATTTGATGGCGGCACGCGACAAGAATGGCATCTACTTGGCCGAGGATACCTACAATGAGATGATGCTTAAGATGGATTCGCAGACACGTGAGCTAAATGAAAAAATGCTGCTCCTTAAAGCGCTGAAGGATGAGTTGCAAAACAAAGAGAAAATCTTCAACGAGGTCAGCATGAGTCTCGTGAAGAAGACCCAGAAGCTCACTCGCACTGAGCAGAATTTAACCGAGACCAAAGGCTCTCTGCTGCTCACCAAGAAGGTGCTCAGCAAAACAAAGCGCCGTTATAAGGAAAAGAAACAGCTGGTCGAGTCGCATATGAAGACCGAACAGGAGTTGACAACGCAAGCAAATCAAATCCTAGAAGTGGCCGACATGGCTTCCAATGATACCCATCAGCTATTAGGCACCATTGAGCGGCGTCGCACTGTGGATGAAAAGATCCGCAGCACGTGCGCTCAATTCACGGAGCGCATGCGTGAAAATCTAGAGGTTCTCGATGGCAGTCTTAATCAGTACCAGGAACAACAGGCTGGCTCCACGCAGCAGTTGACGGACGAGCTAGGTAGGCAATGAATTAGATTACTTATCTTAGTCTTATGCTTATATACTTTAATTTCTCCTGCACAGCAAACTGCACCAACGTACATAAGCGTCTGGTGGCTAACGCCACCACGAGCATCGAGAATTTGCGTGCAACTTGCTTGGAAGCCTTGGCAGCACATGGGCAGCTGCAGGCACAGTTTGCGGAAGCTGTTGCTAGCAGTGGCGATGCCCATTGCCAAGCGGTAGTCGCACAGCTGTTGGAGCAAATGCAACAACGGAAGACGCAGATAAGCGAGGATATAATGGCCAATTTGCAGGAGCTGGAGGCGAACAATGAGCGTCACAAGGCAGCGCTGGATAGCATGCGCAATGGCTTCTCGCCAATTATTGAGCGCAACGCAAAGGCATTGCAGCAACACGTGGAACTGGTTAAACAGCAATTGCAGCAGTTGACAGCGCTGAGTGCGCCAGATGCGGAGGAACTGCAACAGTTGCAGGCTGAACTGGCTTACGAAGAGGAGCTGGCAAAACAGGAAGGAGAGCTGCTTCAGCAGCTGGAACAATTGCAGCAGAAGCGAGCCAAAAACACAGTCAGCATGGGCTCACGTGTGGGCCAACTGAAACGCAACCATGTGGCGGTCAACGAGCAGGTCCAGCAGACTGGCAACAGCATGCAGGCCTATGCCATGGAGGGCTCAGTGGCTGCGCAGGCGGCACGTGACGAACTGTGTAGCCAGCTGCAGGCTGCAGTGCTGTGCGTGGATCACGGCGTTGCCAAGTGCTCCACGCTGCAGATTCAGCTAGAGAACTTGAACAAGGAGAGCGCCAAGCATGCTGATCACAGCATTCAAACGGTTCGCATGCATGAACAGCAAATGCGACAGATGTGCTCGACCAGCGAGGAGCGAGCCGAACAGCTGCGTCACGAGCAGCAGAAACAGCTTGAATCAGCCACCGAAAGTATCCATAAGATTATCTCGGATGATGTTAAATTGGGCCATGGGCATGATGCCCTCACTGCCGATCTCATTAATAAACTCTCGAATCAGACAAAGCAGCATGCGATATTGCAGCGGCAACAGTTGGAGACTTGCCACAAGGACCTCTCGAATTTCTATCAGAGCGAGCTTAAAACTTATACGCCAACTGGCACGACCCCATCAAAGCGTGACTTTATTTATCCACGCACCTTGGCAGCCACATCGCCGCATCAGGATATTGTGCGTCGTTATAGGCAGGAACAGGACTGGTCGGATTTGGACACCACAGCCACTATCGATGAGGTAAGTTGTGATCTTATTTATCGTGCATTTCACTTGTATAACTAAATAATAAATTCAATTGGCATTTCAGTGCAGCGAGGGTGAGCCAGAGGTATCGTTGCATTCTGTGCAAGAATTGTCCGAAACGGAGACCATTATGAATTCCACGCCCATTGACCCCGTCGACGGAGGAAACCTGAAGGCTCGAGTGACCAGAAGCGGATCGAATTCGCTAAAGCAACCACTGGTCAACAAACGTAGCAACTCTCTGTCCACTTCCCTGACGCCCAATAAGAATTCGTCACGCAATTCACCTCGAAACTCTCCTCTTTGTTCGCCAGCCTTCAATCGGGTGAGCTATAAATACGAGCTGTTAAATAGTAGAGCAATCATAATTCCAATCGTATTCACTTTCATATCTCTCCGCACAGCACAACAACAAGGAGAATGTGGCCCAGTAAGAGGTGCAGCCAGCAGTCCGCCAATTGGAGCGTTTCTTTATTTGCCTGTTCCTTTTTATTTTAAATTTTACTTTTGCATTTTATTAACTCGTGAAATTCTTATTAAATTTATTATGCACATATATTTTTACCTTAACTAAGCACGCCCTTACTACACTGAATTAAAATGAATATGGTATATGAATTGAAATTCTTGTATAATTTTTGGAATAATTAAAATCGAAACACTTCGGAGTATTTTATTTTCATTAAGGAGAACTATTCGTCCTCCTGCTCATCGTCATCATCCTTGAGTATGCCCAGGCGCCGAGCCACTTCCTTAACATTGGCTATGAACTCCTCCTGCACCAGATTGAAGCTCATGGCCAGCAGCGCGATGCCAAAGAGCAGATACAGCGAGCAGTAGGCAATGGACTGCTGCGACTCGTCCTTCACGCCCTTGTCGGGCACAAAGTCACCGAAGCCTGTAGGAAAAGTAATGCGAGTTATTGGAATATAGATTAATGATCAGCGAGCGCTCACCTATTGTGGTCAACGTGATGAAGCAAAAGTAGGCAGAGTCCAGGAACGACCAGGTCTCCCAGGCGTTAAATAGCGCAGCGCCGCCCAGTATATAGCTGACAACCAGAAAGACGCATAGCCAGATGGGCACTGGCCGATCTTTGGGCACCATGTCGTCGCCATAGTCATCGCCGTACATTGAGTCCTCATCGTCGTAGTCGTAGCTGGGGCGCCGCCTGATCTGGCGCTGCACGGGAAAGCCCATGGGCGACATGATACGTGGGGAGGGCGGCAGTCGGCGTTCGCGACGACGCTCTCGGCGCGGCTCTCTCTCTCGATTGCGGGAGCCATGACGCACTGGATAATCCTCGTACAGGCCATTGTCTTCGCACATGGACAGCTCGTCAAAGCTCTCCTCCACATAGTCTGCGTAGCGCGGCGAACGAGCGCGCCGCTGTCGTTGCGATGGGGCGGGATCGTAGTCTGGCGGCTCGAGATGATTGCCATATCGTGAGGACTGACGGCCCAGACTGCCAGCACGTCGTCCATTGGGTCGTAGCTGTTGTTGTTGATGATGTTGGTGGTGGTGGTGGTGGTGGTGCGAAGGTGGCTGCGGCGAGCGCTCTCGTTCCAGCTCCCTTTGACGTTGGCGCTGACGATGCGCCGACCTGGGCATCGATTGGCTGCGTGGAGCATTGCGAGATTGCTGCCTGCTATTGACCAAGTCGTCGTCCTCCAGCGCATAACGATTGTGTATGATGGGCGTCTTGCGAACCACATCTTCATCCACGTCTTCGTAGTGTGAGGAGGCGTGGCTATGCCGCGGATCCACACTCTTTGCCCGCCCACGACCCGGAACCGAATGCAAGCGATCCAGCTCTCGCGAGGCGCGCGTCTCCTGCTGCCCTGCCCGCTTGGCCGGTGGCTGCATGTCGCTGAAGTCATCGATGGAGCCATGTATGTGGTTTCTCGAGTGGCCCAGGTAACGCTCGCGCTCCACAGTGTGCCGATCCCGCATTCTGTCCCGCTGTCGCTGCCGGCTGCTGTAACGATTGGCTCGATTCAGCGTCTGTGGCTCGTACTCATCCCCGTAGATGGTGTGACGCTTGCGAGGCTCATGCTGCAGCGGCACGTGGTATAACTGTTGGCGACGTGATCGTCCTCCACTGCCCCGATAGCCGCCCCCGCCGCCAAAGTCGCGATCACGATCATCGTAGTTCCTGCCAATCGTGCGCAGCTCTGGGTCCGAGTAGGCGTGACCCAAGGAAGGGCCCAGTCCAGAGTCATTGTTGGAGCGCTGCGTCATCTTCATGGAACGCCTGAACGTCGGCGGCGGCTGGGATCGGGACGTAACCCGCTGCGAACGCATACGAATCGATCTTTGCCTTGAGCGTCGGTTCCTGGAACGCCTGGCCGAACGAGTGCACACGTAGCAGCAGATGCGCCAATAGAGAAACCTGCATGACGGACAGCCAGAGGTGAACAATGGATACGCGAGCTACAGCACTGTGAGCACGTTGAACTCACCGAAACGATGTGGCCATCACATCTCCAATGTTTGACAGACAGAGCAGCATCAATGGGATGCCCACGATGGCATAGAAGATCGTTGTCACCTTGCCCCAGTCTGTGCGCGGTGATATGTGGCCATAGCCTGTCCAGAATCGGAGTCGGGGTTACAGCCAATCATGTTACATGTGAATGAACAAGACCAAAACAAAACATATTTAATGGGACAATCTATGTGGATTATGCTTCATTTAAAAAGGGGTAAGGCATTGATTAAGGGAGGGGCAGGCAGAGGGATTTCTTTATGGCCAACTTGATTAAGTTGCCTTCAAAACATATAAACAACATGAGTTTATCTTTAGTTGTGCCTTGAACTCTATAAATTATTATCTATTCGCTTGCAAATTGGCAAATTGTAAAATTTCTGGGCATGCTAATGGGCACAACGTGCCTAATCGACCTGCTTTTAGGAAGCTAATCTATTACCGTCTCCCCCACGCAAGTACGAAATGGGCTTTTCAAGTTTCGCCGCTAGCTCTGGCGGCGCTGCGGAAGTGTTTGCATTCGCACAGACGCCACGGCTGATGGGCAGTGGGTGCGGCGTTGGCTTAGACCAAACAGACGTCGCGAAGCGTCGGTCATTAAACCCATGGAAGCCAGAGGCAAGTTATTTAATGCCAGATCCATATTGGGTATACTGCCTGAAAGAGTTCCCACCATCAATCTAAAATCTAAAACTCATCTTCGGTCAATCGCGTTTGACCTTGCGTTTGTTTTGAATGTATTTTGTGAAAAATGATTCTAACTTTTGATTTCGTTGGATATTTCCTGCCTCACCCCCTTCCATGCAATCAAGTCCGATGCTGAAACTATTTTAGAGGTCATTCACGTGGACGTTCAGTGGGCCAATCAACCTGTGTGCAGCAAAGTGTAGCCGAAAAAACACACAAAAATAAAACGATGCCATATGCTGCACGATCTGAATGATAAGGCAATTGCCGCTGCACCAAATCCGGGCTTGATCAATAAATGAACTCTAATTATACTCCACAACTTCTGGCATTAAACTGAGCTGTAAAATTTTGTAAACTCATTTGTGAACTCAATTTAATTTCCAGGAAAATGTTTTGTAATCATTCAAAGGTACCCTTCATGGAGTCTAACGATCGTTCACAAAGCGATTTCAATATATATGCGATTTCTACGTGATCATTGTGGACGTGTCCCAATCGATTGCAGCAGTTCCTGGGCGGATCACTGACCACACAGAACACAGAGTGCAGATCACTGATCACTGATCGGCGATCACTTATAGGTTTTTTATTTGCGGTTTGGCAGTCTCTTGGGCATGGATGAATCAATGCTAAATACGTGGGCTGCGTGCTCGCCGATCAAAGCCGATCGCTGATCGCTGTTAAATACGGCGTGTCTTGTCTGCCTCTGCTGCGATCTGGCTGCTCTGTCTTCTCTGTCTGCTCTGTCTGGCTTGTTTGCGTTGATTCATTAGCTGTTTGCAGTGCGGCACAGTGGGCCTCATCATATGCTGATCGCTGGCCAATGGCAATGGCAGTGGCTGGTCCCACTGTGCCCGTCCATGTGCCGTCCTCGCCCAGCCACACTCGAGTGACTTTAGTGCGTCGTCGTTATGCTTGTCGTTGCTGTCGCTGGCCCATTGTTATATAAGTAGCGTGTGCCGCTCGCATTGCCGAATTATTCTGTTCGCAGCGTTATACGAGAAATACGGGTCAGTGTGTGAACCAAGCAGAGTCATAATAATATAATCAGAGCTCCCATTGAATCGCGGTCAACTGCAAAAGCATGCGAAAACATTGCCTCATCGTGTTGCTGGCTGCCAGCATCATCTGCCAGCTGGCCATTGTGTCCGCAAGATCGCCGGAGGATCATTGGGTGTGGCGCACCTACAGCAGAAGGGAGCGCGCCTTCCATGACAAGGACATCGATCGCAGTGGCTCTCTACGAAAGCCCAACCAAAATCAGTTGAGACGCGAGCCGACAACACGGCGACCGCTGCCTGGCGAGCCGGAGAACGATGAGATCGAGGACTATGTGGATGTGGAGCCCACAGTGACCACGCCGCCCAATGTGGGCACCCGCCAATACAATCCCTACCCGAGTGGCAATCCCTATGGCGGATTTGGTGGGCAGCCAGCTAGTGGAGGCCAGTTTGCGGGACTTGGCGGCTTTGGAGGTGGCAGTCCAGGTGTGCTGGTCGGCCCGGGAGGACCTACGGGCATTATAGGCCGACCACCTGTAAATCCCAATGTCTACCAGCCTGGATTCGGGGGTGCACAGAATGGATTAGGAGCAGGCAATTATCCTGGTGGATTCGCAAACGCGGGTGCCGGTGCGGGCTATCCAGGACTGGGTGCTGGACTAGGAGGCTATCCAGGACTGGGCGCTGGAGGCGCTGCCTATCCAGGACTGGGCGCTGGCGGAGCAGCTTATCCAGGTTTAAACACAGCCTTCCCAGGCCAGCCCGGTGGACAGCTAGGCGGCGTCGGCGGCTTGGGCCAGTTTGCTGGCGCTGGCAATCAATATCCGTTTGGCTCTTATCCAGGCTCCAACTACAACACCAATCAGTATGGAGCACAAGGCGGTCAATATCCAGGACTGGGGCAATACCCATCCAATCAGTACGCCGGACCACAGTACACTGAGGGCTACGGCCTGGCCAACTTCGGGCCGCCGGGTCTGCCACCCACAGGATTTGGTGGCAACTATGCGGGTTTCGGCTATGACGAGAAGTCGCCCGCCGTGGCCGAGGGCAAGAATGCCAAAAGTGTGTCCATCAAGCCAGCGGCAGTAAATGATAAGCTAAATAAGAAGATCTAGAGCTAGATAGAGCAAGATCTAGTAGCAATTCTCCCTCTCATAGAGTTTAGTGCTTAGGATTAGATTTATGTTTAATGCGAATAAATTTCTGTGGAACACTCACCAATCGTGGTTATGACTATGATGGAGTAGAAGAGTGAGCCGGCGAAGGTCCACTGCGATTTGAGCAGGTCCTCGTCGCCATCCCAGCCGTCTGTCTTGATGGCCGTCATGATTTGCTTCTCAAAGTTGGCCAGGTGCTTGCTCACATTCGCCATCCAATCGCTCTCGCGCAGCACGACCGCATCGTCGGAGAGCAGCCAAATGCGCTCGGTGAGATTGAAGCGCAGGTTCCGTATGTCCCGCTTGACCTGCTCGGGCAGTGCTGTTGGGTAACTAACTCTCTTGTGGAATTGGAATAGCCAAGGCAGTCTCTCACCTCAATTTCGTGCGGCCGTTCGAGGTGCTGAAACAAATAGGCGCCGCCCACACAATACGAGACGACGAGCAGCACGAGCAGCACATGGGAGACGATGCAGCTGAACACCTTCCACGAAACGCAGATGGCAGTCACACAGCGTCCACGCTCCGGCTTCACCGGCTCCAACATGTGCGGCGGCAGGGACTGGGCTCGCCTGCTCGACATGCTGATGCACCCAGAGGGCTATGCGTCTTCCCTTGGCCAATTTCGCGGTTCGCTGCGCACAAATTATGAAATTGTGAATCGGAATTTGAGAAAAGCGCACTGAGTGACAAAGTCGACTAATGAATGCGCTACAATCAGTGCGAATACCCTATATTTGCAGTGCGAGGGTATATAAATCAGAAATCAGGGCAAGACACGGTTGAGGCAACAATTTACAATTACAGGTGGGCCAAGAATGGGAATGGGAATGGGAAATCCCAAATCTCACACATGTTCATTAAGTTTTGTCTAAATATTTATTTAGTCGACTCGCACCGACGGCCTCGCAAGGTCGGGTAAGTGGTTTGGGAGGGACGCAAACTTGCGGCCGTGTTTTATGGAAACTATTTTGGGCAACAACATCAATCTCATCAGCACTGCCAGCACAGACAGATGGATGGTTGGACAGGCGGACAGATGGACAGAGCCAACCAAGCAGGGCAAGCTGCTAAGAAATTTTTACTTTTCATAGTCCAAATACTAGCCAGACAGATGAACCATATGCACATCTATATATATATACATACATATCTATATGTATTTATACAGAACTTGATGATGAGAGAGACGTAGCTACATATGTGTTTAAGATGTCTAAATAATTAGTTTCTTTGATTTCATTTGATTTCCTTAATGGGCAATTATCTGTTGAAATTTAATGAACTTGTTGCCTGTTGAGTGCTGAAGGCATCATTTACATTTATGTATGCCAAATTTTCTTGAACCGTACCGCACTTTATATATTTCTCTTTTCACTCCAAGCACTTCCAACAGTCAATTCATTTCTGTTTTGTGAGCACCGTTGCGTCTCGACACTGCGTAGCGATCCCGACGACTCTCCAAAGATTACTGAACTATTTCTCTGATCAGCAGCGATCGCCGATCGGCGAGTGGTTTATTTTAGTTGCTTGTAGTTTTTCTATTCTGAATATTTTGGAATACTTTTTGTTTACTTTTTGGCACTGCGCGTAGTTCACTTGTTCTCCCGAGAACAAGAGCTACGACCAGCAGCTGATCTCAGACAAAGAAAATTGAGTGCAGTTTCTCTTTTGATTTTATGGTAATAGGTAGTAAAGTTTTCATAGAAATCTCTTAATATGTCACTGCTATGACTGCTTGTTAAATTTGATAGAGTATTAAGAGTTAATTACGAAAAATCGACTTGATATTGATATATAGCTATCTATAGATATATAATGTACAGCAGGCAGGATTTAGTGGACGTATGGAGAGCATGTGGAGCAGATCTGACAGCTAGAGCAGAAATAGAGGTCTATGGGGAATATAAATCAATAAGTATTGCTCGAATTAACATGATTGATTAGATAACAAACAACGTTATTGGTGGAGGGGCAGAGAGTGAAAGTTAATCAAAGTCAAATCAATTTATTGGCTATTTATAGTTAATCAAATTTAGAGTTTATCAATCGATATCTAACATGCGAAATGAGCCATCCAGGCCGAAGTAACTCTGGCAGTCTATATTGGCGGCGTTATCATCCCTCAGCTTCTCGTTGCTGCCAAAGAGATGCGATTGCTCGAAGTATTCCCGGTAGCTCAGCATTTTGGACTCCATTTGCCCAATGATGTCCTGCATAGTACCTCTGCTGCCTCCGTACTCCTGCGGCAAATAGTCGCGTTTAACGCACTCAAAGATCGCCTCCGGATCGGAGCTGACAGAAACCTACAAAGAGTATCATAAAATAAATGAATATCTAATCTCATGGATATGACTTACCCGATTCTTAATCTTCGCAGGAAAGAAGGCACGCAGCGAATTGAAACCGCTTTCAAACGACGCCGGCACATTAATGAAGTGAATCCCCTTCTGCCGCGTGGGCATGGCCTCATCCGCAAAGGCTGAGAACTTGCTGAGCAGCTGCGGCTGCAGTGCAAACAGGTGGGCAGCGGTTACTCCTGCCATGTCCATGATCTCGATATAGCCGCTGACATTCGCATTGTCGTCTTCCAGCATCATGATCTCACCAAACATGGAGCCCACTCGAATGATGTCCTGGAACTTGAACTTCTGCGTATCGTAAGACCCGGCACGAATGATGGTCACAGCCGGACCGGTGTCGCCCACATCCAAGGGTATCCTTAGAATAACACTTTAAACAGAAAACTTTATTTGGGCGATCTATTTTAGAGACTTTTGCTTGTCTACCCCATCCGAATGATTTCCAGCACCTGAGCATCATCGGCTAAACGATGCTCATTGAACACCTCAGGTATGCTAGCCTGCAGCGTGTAATACCGATCAATCTTGTGCTTGGCCTTCTCCAAGCTAAATTTGCTACCACGCAGAAAGCTCAGCAGGAACTGATCCGAGAGGCAGGAGCAGAGATGCGGCTGCTTCAGCAGCCATTCCCGTAGAGCAGCAATATCTGAGAGGACACGATCCGGCACCTCGTTCAGTTCATCAATAGCTTTACGTTGAAGTTCCGCTGGCAACGGACGTACTCCGGCGAATTCCTTTGTAATGCTCATGGTAATCAGATGCATACTGACATATCGATCAAACCCAAATTGCTCAAAATGCAATTTTAGCAGGTGAAACTCTATTAGTCTAATATGATAAGAAACAAAGGCAAGTATTCGAGCTAATCTGTCTATAGATTAGAAACATGTCGTTGAGAATCTTATCACAGTGTTGCCAGCTGTTGAGCTCCGACATAAGTTGGATTGTGGATAAATGTGGGCTAACCGGGGTAAAGTGAAGGAAAACATGCTGGAATAGCGGCTAGATGAAAAATGGAAGAAAACATACAATAATAGCAAATATATTAAAATATTATCATTATTCTAAGTATTTCCTTTTCTTTTAATTTTTTATTGCAAGTGTTACCTCCAAGAATTTCGTCTAAGTATTTCCTCAAGTTTTCTCTTCTCTTTACCACACTTCACTACACTGAGCCCCATAAGCGACTGAAGAAATGCTACAGCTGCTGCCCTTTATATAGGGCGACTTTCACTCAAAGCCTAGGTCTCTCTCAGTCGAACTTTAAGTGACCAATGGGAACTCTCTCTGCTGCTGCAAGCATTCTAGCTTCGTTTTACTCAAACACAAATACCAAATGCATACTGCTGCATACATATAGGCAACGTAAATGATCTTTAATTCATCTTCGTTCATTGCTTTTGTTAGGCATACAGAGAGACGGAGAGACAGACTGTGCGATAGACATGACTATTTCTAGCCTGAAAAAGGCTAAGATAATAAGATAATTGTTGATCAATAATATACTTAATATATATTAACAATAAAATCTAATTTGTATTAATATTATACAAATGCACTTTAACTTAATTAATAGCATTCTGGTTTGTATTAAAGATTAGCCCCTTGGAACTACATAAGGGTTAACAATGCGTAGCTATTTTGAATGCTAACTAACAGGAGCAATAAAGTGCGCCAACTGCTGTTAGTGATGAGCCAGCGCAAGAAACAGAAACCTTCACAGATTTTGCACTATTTATTAAAATGTTTGATTTAAAAATGGTACGAAGTTACATTTATTAAATTAAATATTATTTTCACACTTTTATAAAAATTGTGACTCATTGAAATTGCGTCAACAGATACATAAATATCGACCATCTCTAGCACTTGGCAATAACATTGTGTGCTAACAGCAACAGTCGACTGTTAACTAACAGCACCCCACAGTAAGTTAACAGCGCCTTTCAGCAGACGCACTCATAAATACAAATAGAAATAGATAAAATAATCAAAATTGAAAAGCGCTAATTTGGTAAAATTAATAGCGCGCGTTTTAAGTACGTTTACAACATCAAAATTAAGTTAGGCATAGAGCTTTTTAAACGAGACCACGTGCGATTTAAATGCGCTTTCAAGTCAGCAATTTCGAGACGTAAATTGCATTGCAATTTAATACAGCTGCCGCATTGCTTAAATAATACTAAATCAAAGTAAGTTTGCCAAAATACAGAAGTAAAAGTGTGCGTTGGGCCATAAGCTAATGACAGATGCAATCAGCAAAGGGCGTCGCAATGCCACATGCTACGGCAACGGCTACGGCAGCCGCAACAGCAGCAAACAGTCCGTGTGGGTGGCATCTGCCCAGCGGGTGGTTGGGTGGGTCACATGCGACCCCCCATGCGTCAAGGGCAGCCACGGCGCGCCGCTGCAAGGTGTCGTAAGTGCCGCGAACTGTCATTCAACAATTCAGCAAATTTTAAGACCTTAATGCCATGGATCTTGTTTTCGCCAGCACTATGAGCCGGGCCGTGATTCATCCGCGTCGTAAATCGTCAGATTGACGTAATGTGCATATGCAAATGTGTAAAAACTTTCAATTTGTGTGCTTTCTATTGCAGCCAACCCGTTTCTGAGATCCACCTACCGGAGTTAGAATGCAAAACAATCCCAGTCCACAGTTACCATGCAAGGGCATTTTAAAGACTTCGCGCAGTTTTGACAAGTCGGGCGCCAGGTGAGCGCTAGCAACTCTGACCTTTTAGATTAGCCAAAAGGGCTAAACTGAATTCGCTATTTATTTTTTTTTTCGCAATGCTCGCAGTTTTCGCAAAAGTGCCAAGTTCGATGAGCTAAATGTGCTGCAAACATTTCATCCAGTCGACAAGGATTACGGACACATGAAGATCGATGAGCCAAAAACACCCTACAACTATACGGAGCCATTCAATGAGAACAAAGACGAGCTGGACACCGAGCTGCTGGTCGAGAAGTATATCAAATATCCACACCCCTGACGGGCGTTACCTGATTCTGTATATTTATATCTCGTTACAGACTACGTATTGCTGCCAGCTCACAACAGACTTCCCAAAGCATTGACGATGAAGGGTCTTCCGGCGATGATCAGCCCATTAGCGAAGAGGAGCGACGTAATATGAAATACGATACATATATAAACAATGCCCACATATTTCTCTAAAATATTTGTGTCTTATTACAGAACGGCGTCGTGAATTCGAGAGGCGTCGCAAAGCGCATTATCGCGAATTCGAGGCAGTTAAATTGGCTCGCAAATTGATTCAGGAGGAGGACGATGATGATGATGATGATAATGAAGTAGCGTCTGGCTCCATCGAGGCCTCCAGTTCCGCCAGCTATGCGAGCTGCTCAAACCAAAAGCCAGGTCCAAAAGCAACCACATCCGCGTCCACCAATGCCAGCAATACCAGTACCAACAACATGGAGCTGGAGCCATCCCACAATTAATAGCAATACGTATAAAACAATATCAAACAGGGTTCTAACTGGCGTTAATTGTTGATGTTTATCGTTGTCCACGCTGGCTGCTCATCCGAAACTTAATTTATTGCTACGTGATGAATTGAATTGAATTTACATTTACATTTACATTTACCCAGCGGGTCGGGTAACGTTCGTATGTTTCAAATCGCAGCCGGCGCTAAATTGTGTTTTCCATCAATGAAAATATATATTGCAAATGAAATAGAAATCTAATGAAATTACGCTGCTGGATATTTTACAACTAAAGTGCACATTATAAACTAATATACGAGTAAATATACATATATATAAATTGGTAGCGTTATATATAGTCGAATGTTTCTTTGATCTGATCTACCATTTGTTCTCAATCGAATAACTGAACTCAAATCTTAGTCCAAAACTCCAAGCAGAACGCATTCATATGCATTTAATTTTCAATAAGTGGAAATTTAATTTCTCATCACACACAAACATATATATACACACACACACACACACACAAAAGTGCCACAAAAGAAAAGTAAATAATGATAAGAATGTAAGCCGAATGAGGAAAATCGCGTTGGAGTCTTGAGCATGAAATTGAAGTTGAAATTGATTTGGCCTTACGTTTAGTTATTTATTAAAAAAAAAATAAAAATAAAACAATATGTACTATTATTATAACTAACTATGATAGTTATGATTACGATTATTGTGTGAATATAATAGTTTTTAGCAATGCGATGCGAAAGTTTCAATAAAGAGCAATGTGAAATCCTTTGTAAAAATCACAAATCATGACTCTTCAATGGCAATGCTCGACTAGCAGATACCTGAACTCTGCTAACTTAACTTATGGTAGTAAACTAAATTGTGTATTCATATTTTTCTTTATGGGCTCACATATTGTGACCAAGAACTAGGCAGCCAACCCCCCACATTCCTCAAATTCCTTTAAAGAAAACACATAATCAGAAGCCAAATTCTTCTCTCGTTGCGAGTATTCAGAAACTTGCCATTTATTTATATTTCATTTCATTGTTTGTTTTTTTTTCCTTTCTTTATATATATAGATATATGAATATACATCAATTTGTATGTATAAGGTTAAGTCCATTTGATTGATTCGACATAATTGGTTTTGCTTTTTGTTTCTTTTTTGGGTAAGTCTGGGTGTTTCTTTCATTATAGATGGTCGTCCGAGCGGCAAACCAGGTCGCGCACAAAGTTCTAGAACTCCCCGCACTAGTGGAGCAGGCAAAGGCATCCTCATTTGTTCACCTGCCGGCCGAGAGCGAACTGCTATGCGGACCTGTCCGAGTCGCCCGGCGACATAATTAGTTACATATTCCATTTTTCTTAGAGTATGTATGTATGTATATATATATCTGATAAACTCACTGAACCATCGAACTTCACGGACTATCGACATTTTTTATATATGCTCGTTAACAATAAATTCGTAATATATAAGTATATATAGAACAAAATAATATTCACAAAAAATCATGCAAACTCAAACTATTTTAACAATAAAACTCAATGCGAAGCAGCGCCCAGAGTCAAGCCCAACGCAAACCTAAGCTGAAGACTCTATAAATAGGGCTCTATCGATTCAATTTACAATTTTAGCCAGAAGTATAGAGTCTTAGGCCAAAGGTCTCTTCGACCTGCTCAAGGCGTGACTGCTCGCACGGTCTATAGAGTATATAAATAGATAAATTTATAAATATGTTAGTTCGTTTTGTGTTGTTTAACATTTATAATTATAACAAGGTTTCATTTTCCATATCATATCCGTTTCATTTGCTAGGTCTCAACTTAAGTGATAAACAATTGGCAACATAAAGGTTTGTATCTATGCTCCAATATACTATATCTATATGCAGTCTGCATATAGCGCCCATATATCGAGTTACGTCTGCTCAATGTTGACGATATATGAGCTCCTACGTGTTTATAGAAGTAATGGGCGTACTTCGTACCCTGATATTCGTTTCGTTTTGGCATATTCATATACATAATGATAAATAGATAGATTGATAGATTGATAGATAGATAGATAGATACATACGTATATAAAGTTGACTGTGGGTTAGTTAAGTTTTAAAATTAGTATAACAAAATACATATAGTTTTTTGCTTTGATTCGTTAGTCGTCGTTTTAGTAACATATACATGATCGTTTTTAGTATTATATGATGTGGGTTCCATTGATAAAAATTTGCATTTTCCGTTTGCTTGATGAGCTCTACGTGATCCCCTTCTTAGGCTCCGAATATGTGCTGAGTGCCGGGTGGCACCTTATAGCTGGGATAAGAGTGGTTCAGCTGATGCTTGGCAAAGAAGGGCGTGTAGTCCTGTTTGACAAGAGAGAGAGGCAAGTATATGATAATAATTATATAAATATCATACAGTTTAACTGAGAAACTCTGTGTACCCAGAATTGCACCTATATTACATTCAATCTCTAGCATTCTTCACTTACACGATTGACTCTACGGGGACGGCAAACGGGGCCCAGCGCCAACAGGCGACGTTCCTCGTTTTCGCGTACAGCAGCTTCCTTGTACTCCTGTGGTGGCCATTTCAAATCTCCGCGCAATTTGCTGCCTCCTACAAAGAGAGAGATAATGAGATTAGTCCAGTTGGCGCTCCTCTTCCTGCTCCTGCTGCTGCTGATGCTCACCTCGATAGCTGACGGCGGCAGGCTGCGAAGTGTAGACTGGCGCTGGCTTCTGGGAGACGGGCGCCTCCTTGCGCAGCGTTATGATGCCAGGACTGGCGCCACGATAACCATGCTGATCAGTCTGATCCAGCGAGTAGGGCACCTGCTGTTGTTGCTGCTGCTGCTGTGGCTGCGAATAAGAATTGTATTGTGGTTGAGCATAGTTAGCACCACCATTTTGCTGTGGATAGTTTTGTTGCTGTTGGTATGGCGACGTCTGATAAGGAGCCTGATATTGTTGCTGCTGCGGCTGCTGCTGGTGCTGCTGCTGCTGGTGCTGTTGCCACTGCTGTTGCGGTTGCTGCTGCTGCTGCTGGTAGTTGTTGTAGGACGGTGCACCATATTGTTGCTGTGGTGGTTGCTGCTGTGGTGGTATTCAGTGGTGTTGCATGCGAGTCATGGTGTTTCAGGTGCCAATCGAGACAGAGGTTATGGATGTTGTTGGTGGTTTGGGTGCAAGTGCAACAGTTAAACATTTACACAAACAAACAGAGTAAACAGACACCGGAGTAAAGAGAGATAAGAGAGACAATTAGGACAGGTGTGTTAAAGGTGTGTCAAGTAAATTAGTTCGTAATTAAGTAAATCGTTTAGCATTAGAAGCGTGTCGCAGTTTACAGCTGAAATTTGCATAGAGAAAGCAGAGCAGAGAATAGAGAAAGAGTGAGAGAGAGAGAGAGAGAGAGAGAGAGAGAGAGATATGATTGCTACAAGGAACGCATAGGTAGGTATGTATGTGTATGTATAGAGATATGATTTTCAGGAACATAGAGAAACATATAGCCAACAAAGCAGTATTAGAGCTAAAGCCTGCGGGAAGCTACGAGAACTGAGACAGAAATTTGATTGGAGTAAGACTCAAGCCTTACTTCAAGCAACTTTCTTGTAAAGTTCTGGGTTCAGTTCAGGTATTTGCCGGCACGCATAAACGCGTTCATTAAGCAGTTAGTAGCCTAGCAAGGGGATTCCAACTTTCTGTTGTATGTGTGGGTGTTGTAGATAGACAGCAGCAGCAAAAGTTTCTTGCATCGGGAGCCAAAGCCAGGCTATAAATCCATTCAGGCAAACGGTACCTGCTGTTGATATTGTTGCTGCTGTTGCTGGTAGGGCGCAACGCCGCCAGCAACGAAATCTCTGTGCGTCTTGGGCTTTGGTGGACCAATATGCTTCCAGCCTCCACCAACGTTGTTTACGGTCTGAAGCGGCTGCTGTTGCTGCTGTTGGTAAGACGGTTGGTATTGTTGCTGCTGCTGCTGCGGGGGCAACTGTTGCTGCTGCTGTTGCTGTTGCTGTTGCTGTGGGTACGATGGGAACTGAGCTTCGACTGTTGGCTCCCGCGAGCGTTGTCTATTGAACTGGGCCTGTGTGTATTGGATGGGTTGTTGTGGATAGTTATAGGTATTAGCTGGGGCGGCAGCAGCAGCAACTGTTGCTGCTGCCGCATAATTAGTGGCTGGACCATAAACATTCTGAGCGGGTTGCTGGTGTGGTGGGTATCGCTGTTGTTGTTGTGGTTGTGGCTTTGGTTGTGGGTGTTGCTGGGTTCGTGGTTGAACGTTGTTATAAATGGGGCCCTGCAAGTGTGTAGTGAGTATTCTTTGTTAGCTGAGTGGGTGGGTGGGTTGCTGTAAGTGTGTAGGTGTGTGTGTGTGTTTGTGTGCATATATATATACAGTAATGCCTCACCAGATACCCAATGACAATTGCAGACAGATTAACAATTATATTTACAATTTACACAGTATTTACACAGATTAGCTATATATACACTAGAGTGAGATATATTTATATACAATCACGAGTCTTAGTGGGGCTGGCAGCTGTGCTGGCACAATTACCTGAGCTGGAGCAGCATTCGCGCTGGCTGCCTGGCTGGCAGCTGGCTGTGGGTAGTAGCCACCGCTGCCTGGCGCCGGGCTTTGCGTCTGCGGCTGCGGCGTGAACTCGCGCACGATGCGCTCCTCGGAGGCTGGCGGCCAGGCGACGCGCTTGTAACCTGTGGGCGGGAAAACGGGGGGGCACAGATATTAAAAAGACCATGTTCACTGCTGTATATCAAATATGCAGTTGGGTGGGCGGCGACTGTATGTGTGGGTCGCCAAAAAAAAAAAAAAAAAAAAGAAAAGACAAAAAATACATTCAACATTCAACAAAATGCGGCCAACACGCGCACTGACGTGGGCGTCGCTGGCCTTGGAGATGCACACACAAATAGAAGACAAAGAGAGTGTGAGAGAGAAAGAGAGAGAGAGGGAGAGGGAGAGATATAGAGGTGTTTGGGCAAATATTAAAGATTCTCGATGGCTCAGTGCAGGACAAACAATTTGAAAATGATTTAAGCCAATTAAAAGTGTACAAAATAAATAAACGAAACATCTAGCAGGCGAGGCGAAGAGTGCCAGACTTTTCGAATTCAAATTGCAAATCATACGCTGTTGTCTGTTGTCATTGTGTCTAAATTTAGCTGACGATTCAAAAACAAAGAATTTGCAGCAGCACGGCAACAGAAACAACAACAGCAACAACAACAACAGCAACTGTGACGATGATAGAATTGACACATACGTGGAGGCATGTGTGGGTGTTGTTTGTGCAACATGTTGCTGCTGTCGTTGAGAGGCACACTAACAGCAGCAACAACAACATGAGCTATTGACAGCTGCTGTTGCTGCAACATGTTGCTGTTTGGCACCGACTGTTGCTGCTGTCAGTGATTGATTGCAACAACAGCTGCAATAGCAATCATCATCAAGACATCATTGACACATGCACATACATACGTGCAGGCGGTGGGTGTGGGCGGTGTTCGTGCAACATGTTGCTGCTGTGACTGATTGCTAACTATAATATAACTGCAATGACAGCAGCAATGACACATATGCGGCAACATGTTGCCATGGCGAATGATTGTAATAACATTGCAGTTGCATTTCAGGCAACATGTTGCTGTTGTTGTTATTGATTGTTGCTGCTGTAAATAAGAGTGCAATCACAGCATCCACAGCAGCAGCAGTAATTAAACTGACAATGACAAAGTGAAGCAAAGTTGTTGCTGTTGCCAATTACTGTTGCTGCTGTCGTTAATTGCAAGTGCAGCAATATTAACTAAAGAGCTGCAACACCAATTCTGATGGATGTTGACTGAGTGTTGCTGCTGTAACCTGCAACGTGATGCAATTACAGCAGCAACAGCTACAAGGGCTATGCTGATGATAATCTAGTTATTGCTGTTGCTGTTGTTGTGTCTGATGGTGCAGCAGCAACATCAGCGCCTGCCTTGCCACAACAGCAGCAGCAACAATTGCTCGCCGAATAAATCAATGAAAATTAAGTTGAATAAGTTGAATCATGAGTATGCAATATGTTTACCCTCCATATTCTTATAGTTCTGGTTAATCAGTCTCCACTGTGCGCCCATCCTGCAGCTGAGTTTCTGTTGCTATGAATTTGTGCTTAGGTGTTGGTTGCTTCTGTATTTACGATCGAGCGCCGCGCGTATAAATAAATTTCTTTTTAATATTTTCGCAGCTCTTCTTCTTTGTTTTTCTTTTTTATGACTTTGTTGTTGCGTATAAAATAACAGCGTGTAGGTGTGAGTGTGTATCTGTTTCTGTATATCTGTGTGTGGATGTGTGTGAATTCACACTCAAATTATGATTTAGCTGATATACACACACGAAAACCGTTATGTAATAACTATTTAATTAATTGATGCGTTTGATTAGTGAAGGTTCTTTGGTTTTTCTTTTCGCTCTTCGATTTTCGGTTTTCGGTTTTCGGTTTTCGGTTTTTGGTTTTCGCTTTTTGCTTCTATTAAAAAATGTTTAGTCGGAACACCACAATAAATTTCGATTTAAATTTAAATTATATACAAATTAATTGGCAACAACAATTTCAGCTGGCGCGCGGTTCGTTGAATAATTTTCTATATATTTTTTGGTCGATGTTCGTTATTGATCGTTTGGGAAAAGAGTTGAAAAATCAATTTGAATTAAATTTCTATTTCTATATCTATTTGCTAATTCGTTCGCGTTGGCCGCGCGATATCTGTGTGCCTTCGATGTATGCTACTAAGTGAGCAGCTCGCTAAACGCTCGGCAAATTATTCAACCGATCCGAAAGCTAATCCCCACAGATTCACATATACAAAGAGACTAAGAAATTGACAGAGAGCGAGAGAGAGAGAGAGAGAGAGGTAAAAAGAGGTAGAGAAAGTGTGAGAATTTTCGCAAGAAATAAATTCTACTTCGATGCGGTTGCTGCAGCCTGAGCTTCACTAAATACGCGCAAATTAAATAGCTGTTAATGATGCTTGGGCCTAAAGACACCCGCCACCCGCTCCTGTCACCTTCCTCGCTGCTTCCTGCTCGCACTTGATGCTGCTCTTTCTTCTGCATTGTTTACACCTTCGATTTTTGATTTGTGCCGCACCTTGAATATTTTGCAAGGCTACACACACACAGACATTTTGCATACATTGTTCAGTTGTGTTTGAAATATAATTATATAAATCGCTTAGCAATACGTGGGGCCATTATAGCATATAGATCGTAGATCGTAGATCGTAGATCATATCGCCAGCAGGGCACTTGGCAGTACGTTTAATAAATGTTCGGTCCAAATCTAGTGGGCGGTTCACAAGTCGCCAAATCCATGGCGTCGCCTATATATACATATATATATATAGATATATACTGTCTGTGCTGTCTGTGAGTCAAGTGCTGGGCCCTCTGAGTAGTTTGGTTTGGCTAAAATTAAATGGCCAACAATACGCGAAATAAATCTGTTTTTAAACGTATTCGCACAGGTGTACGACAAATGTTGGCTCATTAAAATTATTAGCGAACATGTAAGACTAGACGAACTGCAACATATTGAATATGCATTAACAAATCGTTGTCTTTGCGCTTGTTAAACACGCCTTAGCACATGATTTATGTGCGCTGGGGTCTGCCAAGGATCGCAGATAAGTGTACATCTAAAAGGGGGCACTCGAGTGGCAAATCGACTGTTAGATAATATATGTTTGCTAGTTTTTGTTTCATTTCAATACCCATTGACGCGCTGCGGTACCTTGTTCTGCTTTTGAGCGAGTCGGTTCCTTGAAACCACCTGGCTAAATGCTTGAAATGTGTCATTATTTCACGAAATCTCTTTCGATCTTCTGTCTGCTGTCAATTTTGAGCTGTCCTATAAATAACTGGGCATAATTAGTAATCTCTGCTGCAATTGGGTAGATACGACCAAGAATTTCAGGCATGGCCATTGTAGTATGCTTTGAAGTGCCACGGTCTGCTGATGTCTTAGCACGAGCTGCGTGCTATATCAAGGCGAGGAAACAATGCTTTGTATACCCTGCCGGTCAAGGGATTGGCATGAGTATGGGTATGCTAAAGCAAAGGTGTTGAGGCTGATAGATAAATGATTTCTATATACATATATGTAGTTGAAGAAGAAGAAAAAGTTGCAAGAGAAAGTTCAGACTAAGTAGTACAAGATATCTATAGTTAGATATGTATAGAAACTAAAAGTTATATAGTACAGGGTATCTTCCTGTATTGCAAATTTCGTTCGAGTGAGACACTGACATAAGCACTCTAACATATTTGTATTTTACTTTTGTATAACACACACTCCTTAAGTAGGTCTTTACAGGGAGCTTCACTGTTAAGCTGCAGTACAGTTTGACATTCACATACTTCTCTGACATAAATATGTTTTTAGCCAAGACAAATTTCTATAAAACAGGGTATCTATTAGTGTATCACTCTATCATGAGATAGTTTTCAACGAGCAAATTTAAGATACATTCATCACATTTATATTCATTCGCAGACAAACTGTCATACAGTTTGACATTTACTGCTTGCAACACTTTGACAGGAACTGAACACAGAAACCGAAGATCACAGATGCATCATGCCACACTCAATGACTCAATGAATCAGTGATTCAATGACAGCACAAGGATTCGCAACACACCTTCAATGCCCATATAGGGGCGTGGCGAGACATTGTCAAAGGATCGATTGACGCTGCGCTCGCGCGGCAGCTCCTCGCTGCTGCCTGCCAGAGACTTGAAGCCAGTGAACTGTGCATCCCGCTGCGCTTCCACGCCCAGGCCGTGCTGCACGAGAAACTCAAAGGGCGGCGGCTGCGAGTTGCAGCGGGGCGTGGCCGGCGGAGTGGCCGCCAGCATGGAGGAGGAGGCGGACATGCACATCTGCAGTGGCTCCGTGGCCGTGTGCACGAGCAGTCCAATGTTGTGACCCTCCAGCTGTGGCACATGCGTGAACTTCGCCTCCAGTGGGGCGGGTGAGGGCGTTGAGGATCGGAGCTGCACTGCATTCAGGCCAAAGGGCGAGCTGCAGCGCTGTGCGGTCTCAATCAGTGGAGCAGGATACTTGCGCAAAGGCAATGGACTGGGCGAACGACTCAGCTGCCACTCCTTGGGCTCGGCCAGAGCAGCAGTTGCTGGTGTGGCTGTTGGTGTTGTCTCTTCTTCTTCTTGTTCGGCTGCAATTGGCGTGGTTACAATCTCCACCTCACTGCGCTGCCGTTGCAGCGGCTCCCTCGACTGCCCCTGGTCCTGCTGCTGCCCCTGCGGCTGCTGCTCCTGCTGCCCCTGCTGCTGCTGCTGTGTGTCTTCCCAGGAGATTTGGCGCGAGATGTAGGGACTGCGTATCTCATAGGTTGACTTGTAGTTGGCCAGCGACTCGTTCTGCAGATTGTCGAGGCGCCACTGGTCAGCCTTGTTGAGCTTGCCCCAGCCGTGCGGCGAGTCGCGACACTCGCCACACACAGCGCACCACTTGGCCTGCTGCTCCTGCTCGCTGGGCTCATGTGGACAACTGGGCGTGGCAGTGTGTTTAGCTTCCACTTGATCACTCGACTGTTGCTGCTGCTGCTCAATCTTTAACAGTTCCTGCTGCTCCATCTTTAGCTTCTCCTGCTGTTCCGTCTTTAACTTTTCCTTCTGCTGCTCCCTTAATAATTCCACCTGCTCCTTCAACTGCTTCTCCTGCTTCTGTAGCAGCTCCCTCAACTTTTCCCTTTGCTGCTCCTTGCGTATTTCCTTTAATATTTTCTCCTGCTGCAGCGCCTCCTCCTCCGCCTCCCTTATTGATTTTACTTCACTCTTAGTGTCTGCTTTCTTTGATTCATGCTGCTCCTGACATTTCACTGCTCTCCGCTCCCTGCCCGCCAGCTGCTCCTCTAGCTGTGGGGCATTTCTCTTATCGGGCTGCTGCTCCTGTCGATTCGCTGTGGCTGCTGACAGCTGTTCATAGTTGGCAATTACATCGGACACATGTCTGTAGTCTAGGTTAAAGTCAGAGTTCTGCTCCAGCTTCAGCTCCTGCTGCTCTGCCTCTGTCTCTGTCTCCGCCTCCGTTTCCTCCTCGATGACTACGTGCTGTGCCTTGTCAGCTTTTGGCGTCGTCTTATGCTCCACGTGCCCGTCGCTATCCAGTGCAATGGCAATGCGATGCAGATCCTCCAGAGCACGCTCCACTATCGGCACGTTCTCAGCGGGCACGGCTGGCTCCTGCTGAAGCACTGGGCTGTCCTGCTGCTCCTTGGGCTGCAGCTGAATGCCAGCTGCGCGGCAGTAAATTTGCCTTAATATGGCCTGCAAAGGACTCTCCACAGCCAGGATGGGAGATTGCCTCGATGCGAACAGGTCCCACAGCTCGTTGTGGTTGCTGTTGCTGGGGCTGCTGCTGAGTGGCTTGGGTGGTGCTAATGGTGGTGCTGCTGGTGGCTCTGCTGTTAGCTTAACCTGCGCTGTGCGCTGCAGCGCAGTCTTGGCGTTCTCCATGTAAGCATCGATCTGACGCAGATGCTCCGCTATGGACTGTTGGATGTGGGCATACTTCGCCTCGAGCTGGGCGATCTCCACATGCGCCTCGTGCTGCTTGACCTGGCTGGAGGCCAGTTGCGGATCTACTTGCTCATAGATGCCGCCCTGGCGACGCGCCTGCATATCCTTCGCCTCCTGCCGCGACCTGGCGCGCAGCTGCAGCAGCGGAGCCGCTGGTGGCGGCGGCAGAGGAGGCGGCGTGGGTATGCTGCTCGCCCGACTTAGCTGCGTCCTGCATCTGCCGGAGCTGTCCTGGCGCTGTAGCTTGATGCCACTGGTGGCGCTGACATAGGTGGCTGGCGGTGCAGCAGCATCGTCCGTCATTGCGTTGCGTGGATCCTGCGCACTCGCCTCCTGCTGGCCGGACCGAGGTGTCTCCGCGAGCACCGTGATCGGAATAATGCGCTCGCTCTGCGCTCGGCCATCGGGCGTAGCTGCGGCTAGGGCCAGCGCCATCTGCTGCTGCTGCTTAAGTGCCAGGCTGTCAATTGACGTGGATCCCTGTCTTGGCAAGCTCGCATTCTGTGTCTGGGTCATCAGCTTGGCTGCAGCGCTTGCAGCGGCAGCTGCTGCTGCCCTTTCGCTGGGCGTGGCGGGCAGCGGCAACGATTCCAAATCGATGTCAGCCGCAGTTGCTGCCGCTGCTGCTGCTGCTGCGAGCGTGACCTTGGGCTCCTCCTCGCTGTCGCCGTCGTTGCCGTGGTCTGTGTCGTAGCTGATCCTCAGCTCGGTGGCCAGCTTGATGCTGCGCCTCTGCACCTTGGGCGTGCCGTTGCCACTCCCATTGCGCGGCTTCGGGGGCGGCAGCTCCGTGGCAGCGCCCAAGGCCACGGCTCGCTTGCGGGCGCGTCCACGGTCCAGCGAATAGGATTGGCGCTTCAGACGCGGCCGGTAGCTGGGCGTGCTCACCTTGGCTGTGGGCGTGGCGGGTCGCTGCTGCGTCAGCTGCTCGTAGTACTCGCATTTGGGCGCAACCAGGCCCAGGTCCGCATCCGCCGCCTTCGTCTCGGGCGCGGAGAAGCCCCTGGCCTGTGGTGTGGCTGGCGAAGGGCTGGCTGACTCCTCTGGAGTCCTGCTGCTGCTGACATCTGCTCTGCTCTGCCTCGGTCTCTGCTGCTGTTGCTGCTGCTGCTGCTTCTGCTTCGGCTCCAGCTGTCGGCGCTGCTGGCGCAGCTCCCTCGCAGTTGGCTCCACGATTCTCGTGGGGCTGTTGAATTTCTCGCGCAGCACATCGATGCTGTGCGTGGGCGTGATGGAGGGCGTCACCGAGGGGCTGTGCAACGCCTCCTGCTCCGCGGGCGGCCAGCTGTGATCGCGCTTGGGCAGCTGGCGCCGCGTGGACAGACGATTAATGCGCAGCACCGTCTCTCGATCGATGACCACATCGTGCTGGTGGCTCAGATACTCGGACTTGATCTGGTCCAGCAGCTGCTGATGCGGTGCATGATGCGGCGGCAGCGTCTCCTGAATGCCACCTCGCTGCCTACTTCGACTTTGCCGTGGGCGAGCATAAAAGTCGCCTATGAAGCAATTTCGGCTTTAACTCAAATCAAATTGAATAAATTGAACACATAACGGAACACTTGACATTGCAGAGACGTAGTTGGTGGGCGTGGCAGTTTTTGTTGAATGTTGCTCAAGGTCTTTCATTGTTCTTTGTATAGACAAACATACATACAGACTCACACATACATATACACTCACACACACACACACACATATTTAGAGCACCTACCGCATTTGATTTGTTGATCCTCCTCCTCAACAGCGCGCAGAACAGCGGAGTTGGCCAGGTTTAGGGGCTTTGTGATTTGTTCATCGATTTCGATCCTAAAATTGAAAATATTTAATGAATATTGAGCAAAATGGCAAATTAAGCTATAAATAATATTTTCTAATTAAAACCCTAATTAAATTTCCTATAAACTTTGCTTATAATTCATCTACACAAAAATGTAAGCTAATCTAATACAAAATATTTTCTTATAAGCACAAATTCTTCATCTACACAAAATTCCAATTAGACTAAACGGGTTTTTTTGCTTATATGCAAACAGCTTTGTTTGATAAGCTTGAGAGATAAGCTAAATAATTCTATAAAATAAGTTAACAAACAAAATAAACAGCCGCCAGCTGGTACTTAGCGCCCATACTTGTTGGCTATAAGTAGCTCTCAGAATATATAAATAATTATATATACACAAAAATTTTATATGTAAAATATTTATGTCAATATCTATAATTAGAAATATTGCTGTCATAACAGTTGTGGTGCGACTGTTTACAGTTTGAGTATCACACACGCACTGCTTGTTGGCTCTGTGTTTGCACTGCTTTGCAAGCTGTGTACACAAATAACACATTTTCCCGCGCTGTGAACCGCTTAAGTGTATGATTAGTCGAATCATTTCAACAAGACCGTGTGGCCTAATGGATAAGGCGTCGGACTTCGGATCCGAAGATTGCAGGTTCGAGTCCTGTCACGGTCGAAGACAATTTAATTTTTTATTTTTTTTTTTCAATTAAATTTTTAATTTTTATGATGCAAAATTTGGATTATGTCATTATTAAGTGGAACTACTTCTATTTATATATATTTTGCTTGAAGTGGAACACATAAACAACTACTAAGCAGACGTCTGGCTTGCCCACCCATTCGGGGCCAGCAGCCCACATAAATCCTTTGTGGCCAATAAAAAGTAATCGAGATTGACAGGCGCGCGCCAACCGCCATGGATATAAAAGCCTTTGCCACTGCGAGCAACTTCATCACATCTCGTGCAGCATCTAAACAGGCACAACAATTTACACATTCGATCAAATTCAGGCATTGCAGAATGGCGAATGGCAAACAAACGCTGCTGCTGCTGCTGCTGCTACTGGCGGTGCTTTACAGCGTGGAGTCGCTGTCCAGCATTCAGGTGTGCGGCTCGCAGCTAAGCGAAACCATCTATGCCGTCTGCAAAGGAAAGTTTATGCCTATTCACCAGTACAAACGCGGCGCCTGTGAGTATATGTTGCAGCAGTGTGTGGCTGCTGCTGTTGCCACTGCTGATTGGCTTTGATTGGAGCACAGCCGTGCAGGCAATTTGCATTAACGCATCTCTGCATTGCAGTGGATCTCTTTGACTATGTCGAATCTCAAAAGGAGCTCAACGCCGATGACGCCGACTTCGATTCGCTTGGGGGACCGTCCCCGAGGGGACGCCACAGCACCCTGTTGGCCACCAGGCGGCTGTCGCGTGGCGTTGTCAACGAGTGTTGCCTAAAGCCCTGCACCACCAAGGTAATGGAAAAGTATTGCGCCTATTGAAAGCTTTAAGTTGAAATCTATGCCACATCATATTCAAATTATATTTTATGTAGTTCTATTAAAGCAAATTTATAAAAAACGAAAAAAAAAGTGGAATTCTTTGCGGCTATTGTAAATCTATATCTTATCTAACTGAATAAACAGACTTTTGTCTCTGATAAAGATAATTCACTGTTGCGTGAGTTTTGCATTACTTCAGAAAACATTTCAATTCAGTTTTGCATTATTCTGAAAACTTTTCATTTAGCTGTGCTTCACCGTAGCTGTTGGGCATCTACTATGAGTCACTCGCGCAACGGCAGCCAGATCACGAAAAGATGCATCACAGCTCTTGGCTAGGCGCCTGCAATGTGTTTGTTGACATTGTTGTTGCTGTTGCTGCTGCTGTTGCTGCTGCCGCTGCACGAGCTCCCCCATTAATTTCTGTGCGTGTGACTCATCGACTGTTAGTGAATTGTTTAACAATTATATAAAAAACGTTAACTAAGTATCTAACGGATGCCTGCCACACGATTAACATACATTGTGAAAGGCTGTTGTTGTTGCAGCTTGTTGTTGTTGCTATTGCTGTTGTTGCTGTTGCTGTTGGCAGCTTCAGCTTCAGATACAACTTTTGTGTGTTTGCACACGCGAACGCGTCTCAAAGTATCTGCTCGAGGCTGAAACTGTTTCAATTTTCACTTCAACTCAACTCAACTCAACTCAACTCAATTCAGCTCTGCTCAACTCAATTGTTTGGGATACTTTTCAGCTGTTGCACACACACGTTTTGTCGCACGCATAGACAACGTATAACTGAAAGGCTACTTAGAGCGTTTGGCGCTGTTTAGTTTAGGCCGGTTTATTTCAACAACAATTGCTAACAACAATGCCAGAGATAATGTTGTAGTTGTTGCCCAATTTGGCGGCGACAGCAGCAGCAGCAGCGAAGGCAGCGAAGGCAGCGGCAGCTACAAATTTCAAGTCCACAGCATCTTTGAGATACGCGCTGTTGCTGCTTTTATTATTGTTGCTGTTGTTGTTGTTGCTGCTGTTGCTACTTATGTATAGCATTTGGTAATTACAATTAAAAGTCAAGCGCTTTTAATTGTGCACTCTCTGTGTATGTGTGTGTGTGTGCGTGTGTGTGATACAAATTGAAAGCAACTGCAGCTACAAATCGCCAACAGTTGTCGCTGGCAGCGCTGCTACTGCTGCCGCTGCTGACGCTGCCGTCTCGCTGCAGTGCACAAAGTGCGCCTCGCAGCTGCGCTATATCAGCCACTATATATGTATATATGTAGGTATATATTAATGTGATACATATATGTATATGATGTATGTGCTCGCATATAGCCTCTGCATTAATGTGCTTTCATGTGCACCTGTGCAGCAGCCTTAGACAGTGGATATAATAGCCACAGAGGCTGCCTCGTGATGGCAGCTAACTAAGGTTGACTTGGGCAAACCCTAAACCCTTTTACTAGTTTAGCTGTTGTTGCTGTTGTTGCTGCTGCTGCTGCTGCTGCTGCTGCTGCTATGGCTTTTACTCTTTTCCATTTTCACTCTTTTCTGTTTTAAGGATGGGGCTTTCTTTCATCTTTCAGCCCCGCCCTTGCGTTCTATGAAATTATGCATTTAAATGCGTTAAGGGGAATTATTTCGTTTAACTTACCCGTCGGCCCCGAAGGCCTTCAGTTCGCGATTCAGTGTGGCCTTTACGTTCTCCGGGGAGTAGAGGCCCATTGGTGAATTGAATTGCTTGTGCACAAGTTTGCGTTGAATGGCGGCCATTTTGTACGTGTTGTTGTTGTGGCTGTTATGCGTGCTGTTGTTGGTGCTGTTACTGCTGCTGCTGCTGCTGTTATACTCTGTTTGCCTTGTCTTCACTTGAGCTGCGCTTCTTCAGCTTGTTTATTCACTTGGTAGCTTTTGCTTTCAGCTCTTCTGCCTCTTCTTCTTCTTCGTCAACTTCCAGCTGCTTGTTTGTGTCCGGGTTGTCTCCGAAAAACTTTTAAATTATTGTTGATAAAAAATATTTTAAAATTTTCACTTCAGCCCGAGACGTGGGCAGCTGCTAATCGGCTTATTGTTCGTAGTTGTTGTTATTGTTGTTATTGTTGTTGGTTATATTGTTTCTATTGTTGCGATTCTAAACAATTAGCCCCAGCTTGTATTATGCATATACATATGTATTTATGTATGTGGCTAATCAGTAGCTTAATTTAAATATCGTTAATCGTGTGGTTCGTTGTTTCGTTCTGTAATTAAAATGTCAAATGCAAAAGATTCGTTAGTTCAATAAATTGGTAATATTTTATGCCAATCCAATATACATATGTATCCCTGATAAATAGCTTATTATTTATGGTTCTGACACACATGATTTCATATGTATGTATGTATGTATCTCTGCATACATATATGCATGAATGTTATGCGCCTACAGACTCATTTCCGGCTCATCAAGTTCCGTTTTTACAGCTTTAAATATTCATATTCATGTCATCTGCCACGAATGAGTCCCCGTTGACAACTTAATCCGCCTGCCCGCCCGCATATTACGCATATTACTTGTTCAAGCAACATTTATCGTATTCGCAAGGTCCCTCAAGAACTCTCTTCATATGCTGCATGCGATTTCACATGCATGCAAATCTTATAAGCCTTTTAATTGTTATTGCTGTTTGCACAGATTTTATTTATGATTCATTTTTAATTGAAGTCTCGCCCTCGACTCTCACAATCTCTTTG
This sequence comes from Drosophila mojavensis, assembly GCF_018153725.1. NCBI lineage: Eukaryota > Metazoa > Arthropoda > Insecta > Diptera > Drosophilidae > Drosophila > Drosophila mojavensis. The sequence continues at coordinate 9,153,659 of NW_025318899.1, read as the reverse complement.
AAGTTGTTTTTATATATGTTTTATGTCTGGGCATAAAAAAAGAGCATTTATATTTTTTATTTGCTTTAAAGTTAAACTCATTTTGGATATAGAAATCATTAATGGATATAGAATATATGTGAATAAATACATAAATTATGTAAATATATATTGTTATTTGTAGACTGCTATAAAAACTTTCATGTCTCTTCTGTTTCTGTGCTTTAACAGTGACACATATCTGCTGTCCAGCCAGCTGCACTGCTTACATTACTCTCACTGTTAACATAAGATCTCGTTCTGTTGTAACCCTTTGATCTGCAGCAGCTGCATTAATTACATTCTGCTGCACTGTTAAGTGCAAAACTAACTTATATAAATTTTGCACTTAACACCTGAATACGAATTCATTCAAGAAAAATATTTTGTTTAAAGTAAAATTGAAACATTCTTCTAAGAATATATATGTATATAAGCACATTCCAAATGGTTCCAATCTACAGCAACTGCTTCAATGTCAGTGCTCCACATAAAATATTTATATATAACACGCACACAGTCTCACTCTCTATATTTATAACAAAAAATTCCATTATGAAAGTATTTATATATAATTATGTTGCCACTGGAACACATTTTGCTATATCTTGCTAATATTGATATATGTATAAGATATAAATATATATATTTACATATAAATATATCTATATTCTGTCTGTTGCCTTTGCATTTTCGTTGTTTTTCTTCATTTATCGTTTCGTTTTGGCGACACAAATCTTTTGTAATTATAATTCTCATTATTTTTGGCTTGTTTTACAGCTGCTACAAACAAATTACAGAATATTATGAATATTCAACAGTCGTGTTTTCCAATTCTTATATGTATATACAGATATATGTAGAATATCTATTGAGGAAGAGGGATCTACTCACTACTGTCACATTTAAAAATGTAGCTTCAACTAATTTTTGGGTTGCTGAAATATTATTATTTTTATATGTTAAATTTTGTTCAGTTTTATTTTTTGTCGTTTATAAATAGATGCGACAACGTCTTAATATTGAAATATGCTCACTTTTTTGCTATGCTACAATAATATTTTTCACACGCATACAAACGCACCATAAAAATTCTCATTTTCTTAGTTCCAATTCTGCACTCTCTGTCGCTCTACTTTGCTCGCTCTCCCTAACTCTCTCTCTCTCTCTCTTCTTCGCATCTCTTTCACTCTTAGGCAAATTCCCGCCTTGTGTGTCACCTCAAATAAAATTAGCAACTTTGAGCAAATGGCATTATACAGATTTGCGTCATTTCTGCTGTCTGTCTTTGCCCGTCTCTCCAACTATTCATTTGTCCATCTGTCTGTGTGCTATGCGAATGTGTGAGTGTGTTGGTCAGCATGAGGAAATAGCAGTCTGTTAACAAACATAATTCCAATTCCAATTCTTGTTGTGCTCATTGCTGCACATCAAATTGTTGCAGCTCAAAGGAGAATACAGCAAAAAAAGACTTGCATGAAAGAGTGTTTGTATGTGTGTGTGTCTAGTTAGAGCAAATGACGCACGGGAGCGTGCTGAACGAGCAAACATCATGTGAAAGTGACATTTATTGGAATATCTAACATATTTGCTGTCTATGCTCTGGAATACAACATCTCGTTAAAGCATCTAACATATTTGCAGTATATGTATAACAAATGTGCTATTGACACAGTTCTGCTGTATAACAGATGTAGAACATTTGTGTAGTTAGTTCTTTAATCTAAATGCAGGATTGAGTGATAGTGTCTGTGTCTTTTAACAGTGATCTAAATGAATAGCTAACATTGTTTGCAGTGTACAGATCTTGTCTCTGTTATATGGTTTCTACTGTTATAGATATTGCCACTAACCAGTATAATATTCACATTGCAGACTCGCAGCAATTCCTCTTTCAATGTTAACTTAATGCCTCTTTCTGTTATATACAGATATTGGTGTTGATTTGTAAAAACTGCTAACTGCTTTACATTTTACATATGTAAATCTCTTGCAATTGTAAGTATAACATATGAACTGCTGCATTTCTGTCAATAACTCTTTCTGTTATACATATACATATGTACATATTCCAGTTGAATAAACAGCCAAGCGCATACGATTTATGTGCTTAATTTTGAGAACTGCTTGACCTGCAGTAACTACATTTACATTTCTGTCTCTCTCTCACTCTCTCTCTCTCTCATTCTCAGTGCAATTCATATTAACAACATTTAATTATTTTTCATATGTGTCTGTACATGAAATTGTATCTTTCAACATACTTGAAAGTAAAGCTATTTGACTTATAAGATGTAATAAATGTAGAAAAAAATTTTATTTTTCTTCTTCTACCTCACCTCATGCACTCATTGAATCTGGGGCAAAACAAAAAGTGGCATTAAAATTGCAATAAAATACTAAGCTAGAATGTTTCAAATTATGCGTGTGTACGTGTGTGTGTGTGTACTTGCTCGTTGATGTGCAATTTATGCGTTTTAATTGAGCTGAATCGCAGCTGTGGCCCGCAGCCATACGAAATGGCCAATGTAATGCATAACGGCATGCGTTCGCAGCGTGTGCGAGGGCGCCGAAAAGCATGCAACACTTTTGCGTGCCGCACACTTTGGGCCAACGGCTTCTCGAAATTAATCAGAATTTAATAAAATATTATGAAAATGGGAAACTGGAAAGCAGCGGCAGGTAGACGAGGAGCAGCAGCAGCAGCACTACAATGCAATGCATGCTGCCCACTTGATGTCCCAATTAAAGTTTTACACTTGCACACACACACGTATGCATACTCCCACACACATACTGGCTTGCATACACTCTCACAGGTGTACTTAGCATGGTATTAAAGTGCGCGTCTCGCATAAAAAATGCAGGCGCAAAATAATATTGTTTCAAACTAAAAAAAGTTTTGAGCTGTGTGGGTGCGCGAGTGTGCTTAAGCTTATGTGTGTGTGAATGAGTGTACGCGGGTGTGTGTGTGAGACTACTTTTTGCACCTCTCTGTGGCGGCACGGCGAGCGTGCTGTAAGAGCGCGCGCGTGTGCGGCTATGGAAACAATCTACGAGTATTGCATTGAAATCAGGTGCAAATATTGTTGCATTTGCATTGAAATTTGCAGATACATGCATGATGTATCTGTATCTGTATCTGTATCTGTATCTGTATCTGTATCTGTATCTGTATCTGTATCTGTATCTGTATCTGTATCTGTATCTGTATCTGTATCTGTATCTGTATCTGTATCTGTATCTGTATCTGTATCTGTATCTGTATCTGTATCTGTATCTGTATCTGTATCTGTATCTGTATCTGTATCTGTATCTGTATCTGTATCTGTATCTGTATCTGTATCTGTATCTGTATCTGTATCTGTATCTGATGAAAAAGAAAAACTGTATCTGTATCTGTATCTGTATCTGTATCTGTATCTGTATCTGTATCTGTATCTGTTTCTGTATCTGTATCTGTAAATGTAAATGTATCTGTATCTGTATCTGTATCTGTATCTGTATCTGTATCTGTATCTGTATCTGTATCTGTATCTGTATCTGTATCTGTATCTGTATCTGTATCTGTATCTGTATCTGTATCCGTATCTGTATCTGTATCTGCATATGTATCTATATCTGTAGCTTCAGCTCCACCCGTATCTGTATCTAGCTGTAGTTGTAGCTGCAGCAGTAGCAATCCGGTGCGCTTATTGCTTGGCCAAATGCTTGTCAGGCATTTGCAGAGCGCTGTTTGATTTAATTATTAGCCAGCAGCGTGTGTTTCGGTGTGTCTGTGTGAGTGTGTGTTCTGTATCTGTGTCTGCTGTCTTTGTTTGTTTTTAGTTGAAATGCTAAAATATTTCATGGCACATTTAATTTGTTTACAGTTTTCTTTTAACGCTGCCAGGCAACCCGAATTATAATTAACGTATATTAAGCAAATTGTTTATGGGAATGTGAATTTTCATGTTTGTGTTTCTATATGTGTTTGTGTTCTTGTGTGTGTGTGTGTGTATTCGTGTGTGTGTGTGTGTACTCACCGTCTGTCGCAATGTGGCGCTGGTTAATCCAAAAATCATGCCCACAAATTGCACAAAGAGTTCGCTGCGTGTCTGTGTGGCGGCACCTGGCGTTGCCTCTGCCCTTGCCACGCCCACTGCCACTGGTACGGGCACTGGCTTTAGCTTTGCCTCCGTCATTGGCAAGTGCATTTGCACGCTATTCGGGTATCAACTGGAGCGCCCGGAGACCACATAGACATATTCGGCTTTTGGCCCGTATACGGCCACGTTCATCCGCGGCCGTTACGGCCAACCGGCGTTTTGTAAGCGAACTGAACGGAACAACACGGCGCAGAGCTGAACACGTCGCCTGCGGTTGCGACGGCAGCAGCAGCACCACCAGCAGCACCACCAGCTGCGGCAGCAACTGCTGCGACGGGCGTTTGATGAAAAAGAAAAACTTTACGCAATGATCATGCGTTTCGCTTTTCGTGCTCACATTATTCTACAGTTTCACATCTTCTTGTGTGATTGTAGTTGTAGCCGTATCTGTATCTGTATCTGTATGTGTGTGTGGGTATTGGAACGAGACGCGGCACAGTAGCGTCCACGCATAAAGTGCACAGCTGATCAAATGCAATGCAGATCAAAGTAAAGACTAACTCCGACTACTTTTATATATTTAATTATATTTTTTAAAAATATTCAATAGTCACCCTTAATTATTTAACTATTTAGTGTCGAAATACTTTTGCTTTCAATTTAAATAAATAAGTAAAATTAATTTCCTCTATTTATAAATTTAATTTATATAAAATAAATTGATCCCTGTCTTGTCTACGTTTATATATTTTAGATAATTAAAATACAAAGCGCCTAATAAATTCATTTAATGACTTTTGGCTGGTTGTCAAGAAAACATTCGTTTGATTAATGTGCTGGGATGAAAGAGTCTGTGACACCTCAAAGATGACTCAATTGTCTAATTCTAATCAGATTAGCTGATGAGATGCAGATCTAGTTGACTAATAGCTGGTCTAGGCAACTTCTGAGGTAAGCTACTGTAAAAGTGCCACACACATACACAGATACAGATACAAATACATATAAACAAATATATTTTTGCCACGCTGTCTCCCTCTATCTCTCTCACTCTATATAAACAACAACAACAATAACAACACTCGAGACAACTCAAAGTAGTTTTGGGAATGAACAAGGCGAAGAGGAAAAAAAAAAGCACAAATGAAATATGAAAAGTAAAATATGTGTTTGAACAAAAAATGAAGCCAAAGCTGCGGAGGCGGAGGGGAGAAGGTGGTGGAGGAGGAGCAGGAAAATAGCAGCAGATTGTCAGTTCATCGATGGACCCGAGGCTACAAGATGCTGCAGTCAGCGACAGTCCAAAGCAGCAACAGCAAGAGCAACAGATACTTAGATACAAATGTATCTATAGCTCTGCCTGCGTGCAGCTAGTGTGCCAGAGTGCCTCTGTGTGTAAGTGTGTGTGTGTGTGTGTGTGGATGTGCCGTGGCCTCGTGGACTATTACAGAATATTTTTATTGCTGCGTCGCGCCAGCTCCACGCACAGCGAAAGCTAGAAACTCGGTCTCTAAAATTCTATTTTTGAGTTCAATTCTTGACAGCAACGAAATAAATACAACAAAAATTGAAATTTGTTTTGAAAACTTATGGTTTGTTATTGCGTTTCAGCGTAAATAGGAAAATGTCATTTAATTGTTTTTGCAGTTTGCTTTTCTTTTTTTTTTTGTATATTTTTTTGTTGCAGTTTTATTTTTTGTGTGATTTTTCAGATATATTTTTTTTAGAATTTTTGCTCGGTTGAGTTTTGCGGCAATTTGCATTCAATTGCTAATTGCGCTTTAAATGCTAATTAGCTGTGTTGCCCATTTTAATGACTATGTTTATTTGTGCACTTTTTATCATGAATTAGTTGTTTTTTATTTGGCGCTTTTCATTTGGATTTTGATTTTGGTTTTTCATTTTCATTTCGAGTTTCAGTTTCGTTTTAATTAAATTTGGATTGCACGCACGCGCATTTTTGCCATCGCCGTCATATCAGATGCAATTTTTTGGCTTGTTGGCGACGTCACAAGAACAATGCACAATGCACTCTCACTCACTGACACATAAACACACACACACACACACACACATATACTCATGCACACTCACACTCATACACACACCTGCAATTTGTACGCTGTGCACTGTCAGCGACTACACTGCGACTACAAATTCTGACAGCTTGTTGGTTGAGTTGACCACGTTCGCGATGCGAATTATAATTGTTACTCTCGCTGCTCGGTGTGCTGTTTTCACGGTTCGGTTTTTCATATACAACAACAGCAATAGCAACAGCAGCAACAACAACAACAAACATTCAACACTTAGCCACAAGTCGTTTCATCCAAAAAGTTCGCAAAAGCAGCGAAAAGTCGCTGCTGCTGCTGCTACGTTTGCCTTAGCTATAGCTCTTGTGGCTTTCATGGAAAATGGAAAATGTATGACACACACACACACACACTCACACACAGACATGCCCCCTTTACAGACACACACTCGCATATTTATTTAGTACCTATACCCAGAGCTCGCCCACACACACGCTTATAAATGTTGTCTGTCTGTTTTGGCTAATCGCGTATTTTGATACAGCCTCCAACTAAAGAGCCTGCACAAGGCAATAAATATTAGTCACACACACACGGACACTCTTGGCCAGCTAATTAACTACACTATAACGAACTGTTTATATACACACATATACATATATACATGTATATATAGACCCACCTATACAGCTGTTGTACCAAAATTTATATATTCAAATACTTTTCTTTTCAAAATATTCAATATTTATTTTTGGATTTTTGTAAGCCATTTCAATACGGACTCGAGCATACACTAACCGAGCGCCAAGTCATGCTGAATAAATCGTAAAGCTTGTTTAATTTCATTAAATTTTTGCTCTTCACAAGCTAATAAACAGCTTAACAGACAACAACATTCATATTCCCATTCAAATTCAAGTGGGATTCTTATTAGCCTACAAGCGCTTTTCCCCAATTGGAACGTATTAATTCAAGCATTTGCCTGATTCTGTATACGCCCCGTCTCACCCTCACTCTCAGTCTCTCTCTCTCTCTTTCTCTCTTTCTCTGTTATGCATAGCTTTGGCTTGTTATTTATCCATGGCCCATCTCTTCCTCTTCTAGCCCAATTTTATGGGCTAATATTTTTGGAATTCTTGAATTTTTATTCGCATTGGCTGCTGTTTTGGCTGCTGCTGCTGCTGTTGGTGTTGTTGCTGCTGTCCGTTAAGCAAATACAAGTTGTAATTGTTGTTGTTCCGGTCAAATGAAGCGCACAGCTGTTTTGCTTTTTTCGGAGGTTTATGGGATTTGATGCGAGGCGGTCAAGCGCAGCAATTAGTGCATTCGCAGTGCCTGATATGCCTGCTCGGCGCATACACCTGGCTGGCACTCAATGGTCTGCTCTGTCAGGTGATCAATCCCAGCGGCAGTGCAAAAAAAGCCATTCGCAGAGCACCTGACAGCCAACTAAGCTGCTTGAAATTTCATTTTAGTATTTCACGCTAGAAAGCCAAACGCAAAAAAAAATATATACAGCGGGAAAAAAACAACAACATTTATATATTTGTGTATATATATATATCTATATGCTTAATGTTTGTGAATGATTAATGGGACATTAGAATTGAAATTGTTTTGCTTGTGTGGCAGAAGCCGAATCCCAGGCAGGTGCAACACCAGCCGAGACTGTGGCTGGGGCGGGCGCTGCGGCAAGGGCAGCCTCTCTCTCTCTCTCTTTAGTTTGCCATAATGTACAAATATTTATATGCCTTTTTTTCTTTCTGTTTTCTCTGCACTCTTTTACCCGTTCCCGCTGCAAATGGATGCGGCCTTCTATGAGCAGCTGCTGGCTGGCAGCTACCTGCTGGCAGAGCCGCAGCCAAACAGGTGAGTGTTTATAATATGCATACCAAAGTGTAGCAGCTGAAATCTAGAGAAAATAGAAACAGCAACAACAGCAACACGGCTAACACATAAGCACATACTGGCCTAATGTGGCATAGAGTATAATATAGTATAGTATGTGCTTAATATCCATAATTATAGTTATTGTATTTGCATACCCTGCAAGTGAATGCTGAAAGGGGTATGATGAGCAGTCGATATAGCAAAGGCTCGGTTCGAGTACTCAAGTCTTCAAGAGCTGCATAATATTGTTGAGATACAAGTGAAGATGAGCAGTAGATTGTGGGGTTGCATATTTGCTAAAGTTAACATTGAAAGAGATAAGAAAATACAGAAAATTAGAAGAAAATCTTCAGTCCATATAAATTCCACAGTGAAAACCTTGAGATTTTTACTTGGAATTTCACTGACCTAGCTCTAAGTCTGAATTCATGAGAATCGCCTAGAAGGGCATAATATTATGTGTATATGTTTATATGTGAGAGAAAAATAAATGTGTAAACATGCTCTAAAGCTTCTCTACTTCCAATCATAGCATGACGGCAAACAGAGCTAACCAGAATTCATGAGAATCGCCAAGAAAGCCAGCTTGACACAATGCATACATATATGTATATGTATATATGAATTGGCAGCGCTGCAAAAAGTAAACTTTCGCCTGCTTTTGAAGCGTATATATACAGAACATTTGCTATACATACACACACATATATACATATGTATGTATTTGTATTTCATATTTTCATCAAGGGGCGACTTCAGCTCATATTGCTGTTTACACAAGTTTAATATACATTATAGGAATTTGCTTAAGTTCGGCGAGCGTTTGCTAAATACATGCTCAAGTCGAGGTGGAAGGGTGAATCGTAATGTGGTTATGTATGTGTGTGAGGGGAGGAGGAAACCTTAGAGAGCATATTCGAAAGGCCAAAACCAATCCAATCTCCAGCTGTTATTCGGCAATTCGTTTGGGGAGAACTTTGCCAAATTGCAGAAGCCACAAGACCGAAAAACAGTTTGTCAACTGAGGCGCTGCGGTATGCGAATTGTCAAGGGGCACCAATCTAAGATTGACTAAGAGTTTCTCAAATTTCTTAATAAACTTTAATGACTGCGGGTGTTGCAATGTCAGCTGCAGTTGTTGCATGCCTCCATTGTTGTTGCAATCGTTGCTGCAACTTTGATGAAACTGATAAACCGAAACGCCCGAAAGTATGCAACGGCGACGAGCAAGTTGTGTGGACAGCGAGCGCTATAAACCAGCACCACCCTGGTGCCTGGTGCCTGTTGGCTGGTTGGGTGGTTGGGTGGTTGCCTGGTTGTAGTACTAAAAGCAGGTTGAACATTTTTCGCCAATATCAAATGCGAGCGTAGATTTTCACCAATAATTTACTTGGCCAGCACGTAGCGAGTGTCACGCATGCAGCGGTTGGGCATTTGGAGGTGGAGCAGGAGGCGGCTGGCGGCGGAGGCTGTGTGGCATGCAACAGACTTGGGTTACCAGCTCATGCATTACTCATGATGTGGATGTCAGCAGCCTGCTGGCCGAATGACTGACCCACACTCCATCTCCTCCTCCTGCTCCTGCTGCTGCCCCCTTTGACTTGCCTTCAAATTGTCTTTGCTGTCTGCCACACTTGCCACACTTGCCGCACTTGCCGCACTTGCCGCATGGCAACTGTTTTAATATGGATGCTGCGGTTTTTGCCGTTTAATGGAGTTGCCCATAAAAAAAAAAAAAAACGAGACAGAGCGAGTTTATTTTAACTGCCGACTTCTTTGCGCAAATTAACACATTTATTTATGCCACAAATTTGTTGCTTAAATATTTATCGAAAATAAAGCCGAGCTAACATTAAAAATTTGCGTTTATTTCCATAAACATTTAATAGATATATATTAATAATAATAATAATAGTATTATAGTAATAATAGACGAATTGTATCACACACACATATGATATGGCTTTCAGACAGGCGCTCACAAATACACACAAACACACATGCACACACGCACACCAACATGCAGAAGCACACACTCACACTCACACTCAAACACACATACACAGACACTTACACATTACACTGACAGCATTGGTTAAGAGTTTTGAATAGCGCGTTTATTTCGTTTAGGAGGAGTGGCGCCTGCATCAAGCTTAAATTTATTTGATTTACTTTTATTTTCTTTTATTTTTGGGTTTCCCATTTGAACTGGCTAAACTCGTATATCGTTCATTTGTAAATTCGCTGGGTGGTTGCATGCCGTGCCAGGAGCAGCAGTGCGAGGGCCAAGCAGCCAGAGCAGAGTTCGGCCAGCGATGAGCCGCTCTGCAGCGGCAGCTGCTCCGACTCCAGGCACAGTCGGAACTCGTCGTAGTCCAGCCGCGTGATGGCGCAATAGTGATTGAGCATGCACAGGCCCAGGCAGGGCGAGCCGGACTGATATCGGACAGCATTGGCGCGATGATATCTAGAGCAGATGGAGCAGAGCATAAGACAGAGCTGAGCTGGGCAAACTGGAGGACTCTTTGATTACCTGCTGAACCAGGAGGCATCTCTGCCCGTGAAGCGCTCCGCGAAGTTGTGCAGCGCAATCGACGAGATCTCGGCCAGAGCATAGTAGTGCGTCAGGTTGTACTCGGGCTGCCAGAGCGGCTCGTGGGCGCGATTGGCCAGCGGCAGGTCGAGAAAGTACTGCGTGTAGTCCAGCACCTGGCCGCTGCCCGTGTCGAACTTGTAGAGCCGCAATGCTGGATTGTTGGAGCCACCGAGGCCCTCCTTGCGCGGCACCACCGACGGCGCTATCATCAGCCAGGAGATGGGCGTGCCTGCAAAAGCAGAGGTGCACATGGGTTACTGGCATTGGCCAAGTGCTGTCCGTCGAGAATTACCTTGATCGTCGTAGATCAGCCGGAAGGTGTCCGAGTGCAGATGCCCAAAGAACTGGCCCTGTATGACAGACGCATATCTGCGCACCAGCTCCAGATAGCGTTGATTGTTTCGCTCCGTAAAGATCAGCTGGCCATTGTGCTGCGGCCCCATGTTCCGCTCATCAACGCCCGGCGGCATGTGACCCACTATGTAGACCTAATGGGAATATATAGGGCATATACATATATACTAGAGTTCTTAAGCTAAATCAATTGGTAAAAACTTCAGTATCACTCCTTCTCCTGTCGCACTTCCTTCAGCATTATGCAGTTATATGCTATCTCTTTCTGACACTCTAATGTCCTATCTCCTTCCCACACCTTCGAGAATATTTCTGTAATTTAATATTGTCTGCCTACCGTCTCCTGTTTGTCCCTGGACTTGGCCAGCACCTCATCCAACCACAGCCACTGCTGCTCGGCCTGCAGTTGATCCTGCAGCTGATCCTGGATAGACATGGTGCGACTCGAAGCCTTCGGCTCCACGGCGTATTCGGCGGGCCAGCGCAAGCTGTGTGCCGGCTTAACCTCCGTCTCGTAGTCGTATCGCATGAAGTTCGTGTTGAGGGCGACGATGCGTAGGCGGCTTCTGGTCTGCTCGATGGAGTAGTAGCCGCCCAGCTCGAAGGTGACGAGCGCGTCGGTGGGTAGCCAGTGGCGCCAGAGCTCGCCCATTTGCTTGTACTTGTGCAGGCCGCTGCTGCCGTCCTCGTGGCCGAGCACTGGGAAGATGAAGGGCGAGGAGAAGCTGCGTCCCAGCAGCTCTGTGATGTTGCGCAAGGTTTCGAGCTGCTTCTGTTCGGAGAGGGCCTGGGCGGAGTGCGAGAGTGCATCGCCCGTCCACAGGACAAACTCCACGTTGTCGCCCTGCTTGGCCTTCATGGTCTTCACCGCCGACTCGACCAGGCTCCAGGGACTGTCGCAATTGTAGTGGCCGAAGGGGCCCGGCGACTCCGTTGCCGTCTCCTGCCGCCCGCCAGCGGGGGAGGCGGCCGTGTGCGGCAGTTGCCAGCAGCTCTTGTATATGTCGCCCTGCGTGGAGTAAAATGTGTCCAGATGCAGGTCGCTGATGTGCCAGAAGTAGCCTGCGAATGCAGAGTGGAGAAATTGAGAAACTCTGAGGATTAAAGGAGCAGCCCATTGGGCAAACCCTGGGCGGGAAATGCCGGTCGGCCGGCTGGCTGTAAAAACCCTTGCATACATATAGTTGGCCTGGCCGATCGACTGACCTGACAGCCCTGGTTCAGCTACCTGGCCGAGAGGTCAAGAAGTCACTTGATAGACAATGCGAGCCATTGAGTTGATCGGCGCCAGAGCCAGCAAATCAGTTAGCGTTGGCATGCGCACTGATCAATTTGTAAGCGAGAGCGTGAGTCGAGCTGAGAGTCAGGGAGACACAGGAACTAGGATACATAACCGCCCGGTTATAGAGAGAGAGCGAGTCCGGCGATTGGGATTTGTATGAGAGCAAGATGAGTTTGCGCTTCAATTTGGCGCTTCTGCTGATGCTGGCCCTGCTGACGCAGTTGGTCGACGGCAGGAGGAAGCTATGTGGCGATGCACTCAACGAGGCCCTTGACCTGATATGTGTTAATGGATTTTCACACAGAATCAAGCGCGATTGTAAGTACCAAAGCCATTCAATCAAATATCAATTCAGCTACTCAATGCCAGCTTTAAAGCGGACCGAAGCCGACTGCTGCTGGTACTGAGGCAACAACTGGACACCGGCGAGCAGCCCCAGGCCCCGGCGGAGCGGTTCAATGGGGCCGGCGTGGAGCGGGTGCTGAGACGTTCGCGGCGCAGAATAACGCACAAATGCTGCTGGGATGGATGCACCTACGACGACATTCGGGAGTACTGCGCCTAGCCCAAAGGAATCGACTTGATGATGACGATGGCAACACTGATGATGGCGACACTGACGATGGCAACACTGATGATGGCAACAATGATGATGACGATTTAACTGACAAAGCAAAACCAAAAATTTCACTCAACTACATTTAACCCCCTCTAAAACAAAACAAAAATATATTCTTAATTAAATTCGCAATGTTTTATTGTAATATTTCATGGAAGCAATAAAGTTACTCGATAGCAATAGCAACAAACAAAAGGCATCTTTTGGCCCAAAGACTACCTCCAGCCAGGCATTGGACCACACGCTGCGCGGCAACAGCTCCCTCCCCCATCCCCAACGAGCCCAGTCCACAGAAATTTCCACGTCAATGGGAATGATGCTATGCCCTTGCATTCTCGGAACAATAATGAAAATTTTGAATTTTTAATTAGATGACGTTGTTATTTTAATAGAACAACAAGTAGCAAATGGGGTTACGACGACCCCTCTATACTCTAAAATTGCTAAATTGAAGACATTCCGACAGAAAATAAACGAATTTGTATGTGCTAAATATAGAAACACAGAGATAACAGCGCGAGTGGCGCTCATTAACATAGCAGACTGCCTTAACAGACAACTGTTAGCTGCAGCACTGTCTTCTGTTAGCTGCAGCTGTTTGATATGTTATAATGGCTGTTCACTTAACAGCGCGCTGTTAAGCCTTTGAATGGGGCAAATATCGAAAGATGCCAATTTGTTTATGTTTGTTAGCTGTATTAGTAGTCCGTAGTGGCCTTAATTTGAGACAAACTTTAGGACCCACTGTTAGAGCATGGGTAAACAACATTATGCGTCATGTGAGTGGAGACAGGGCGTGGCAGGGCAGGCAACACTTCACTTTGTTTTTCAGCAAAATGCGATCTATCTACGCGTAATTATTTTGCACGGCACAACATAAACAAAGACGTCAGCTGATATGAGTGAAAGCATCCCACATAAGGCTACGAGGCTAGTCCCCCCCCCTCAGCGGAACTGACACTTGACCTAACACTGCCTGACAGTGCGAGCTGGGTGGCTGCAGTGGCTCCGCTTAACATATAAAATGCTGCTGTGCCGCCAGCCAGCTACCAGTTCTAGTTGGTTTATATGCGTGGCAGATACGAGCTACTGGAACAGAACAGAAACCCACTAAACACCATGAACTTCCAGTGCTCCAAAATGCAGTGCCTGCTCTGCGGCCTGATGCTCCTCGTGCTGCACGTGGAGGCGATAATGCTGTGCGGCCCCAAACTGGACGAGTTTCTAATCCAAATGTGTAAAAACGGCTTCAACAGCAAGATGAAGCGCGGCTACGGTGAGTAGGCTCTCCCCACATGAACTTCATTCAGTTTATATGGATGCTCTGCAGTCGGACCCAATGCCATTGATGCTGTGAATAGTGACTTGGATTTGGACAACTATGGCGTCTACCCGCATATGAATCTGGACTCGCAGCCTCTGATGCGCGCTCTGATAAGCGAGAGTGCCCACCAATTGCAGATCCGTCGACGTCGATACGGCATCCATGACGAGTGCTGCATGAAGTCCTGCACCTTCAACGAGCTCCTCTCCTACTGCAAGTAACCGACCCAAAACGAAGAAGATGAAGAAGAAGACGATGGAATAATTTTACTCCTGCGAACTTGATATGGACAAGGCACTGCATTCCACTGTGGCTTAGACTAAGACCAACTCCTGTTTGTCAGCTTCTAAATGTTTAAATATATAACTACTAAACGAACTCTAGCTCTATGCGAATATTGTTTCACACATGTAGAGGATATGCTTGTACAATTTATTGCTAAAGGACATATGGCAAATTTAATAATATAAATTTATGCTTCACAATTGAAGAGGGAAACTGTTTGTAATCCAGGCTAGAGTAAATCAACTTGTCGATAGCCCAAGTGGAATTAATTACCCATAAATTATTTTATCGTGAATCGACATAATTTGAATAGATTTGAATTCTCCAAAGTTGCTAAATGAATTGTTCAGGCCTGAAAATAAAGTTATTTATGTTTGAATGCGAATATTTGCTTAGTTGGAATTCTAGAATATGCAAGCATATTATTTGCTTTCACATTGAGGTTAGTTCAGCTGCATTTTTCAAATGAATTTCGTACTCAATGCAAATTCATGGCAAATGCAATTAGAGCCTTGCCTTAGTTTAGCAAATGAAATATCCTTTTTGTTCACTTTAATATCTTTAAGTTCAAAAGTCGACTAGAAATGCTTGAAGAAAGTTTAACTAGTCCAACTCTGAATCACTACACTCTTCTTCTTTTTCTTCTTCTATTAATACTCTCTCTCTCTCTCTAAATACGAAAAACTTCGTTTATCGAATTTTATTTATGCAGTTGGCTTTTATTTTGAAGCGTCTATAATATTAATACAATATGTGGCGGGCACAAGGTAGGGTAGAGTTTCAAGGTACTGTGATCGCGGTGTTTTTGTGTGGGTGGTAGAGCCTGGCTAGCCTAGCAATCTAGACGGCGCAGTAGGCGTTCAGCTCGGAGAGCTTACACGACCTTCTGCAGCACTCGTCGACGATGCCCTCCCGGGTGCGGCGCCTGGTGGAGGTCAGGGAGTTGAGCACGTTGTCCTGGTAGATGTTGCGCAGTCGGCCATTGGTCATGGGATACGAGAGCAGCTCGGCGGAGTTGGAGGGCAGCTCCTTCTCCTCGGTGAACTGAATGGGATCGAGTGGGTCCAGGTCCATGAAAGCTAATGAAAGCCGCGCCATCAAATGGGAACAGTTAATGCCGGCACACAGATGTTGCCCAATCTAGATACTCACGCATGCTACGCTTCTGGATGATGCGATTGAAGCCCCTGGTGCACATCCTGCTCAGCATGTCGTTCAGCCGCACGCTGCACAGTCGCATCTCGTGGTCGGCGCTAACGGCCGCCAGGATGCACAGCACACAGAGGAGGGCCAGAGACAGCGAGGAAATTGACTTGCACATTGTACTGGGATTAGGCTATGCTATGGAACTGATGCTGCTACACTCGCGCTCGCACGCTTATATACCGTAAGCCTCGACACTGTCTGTGATAAGCAGGTGTGGGCGCTGCCCAACTACGTGGATGTCAAATTGTGTTAAAGGTTATTGGGACAAGTTGAGTGCATTTTCGAGTAGCTACTTGCTAAATTCGTTCAATGTCAGCGTTCACTTTTCGTTGGCTTATGCAAATGGCGCCGCTGTCTGGGCGTGGGCGGATGGAGTGAGTGGGCGGTGCTGTGGTGGTGCTTACGTCTTTGTCAGCCAATTAAACAATTTGGGTGCCAAAGGACAACATAAGGTCCTGGCGTATGCGTGCAAAGGCTTGCCTTGCCTGCATTTATGAATATTAAATGAGTTAGTCGGAATACCCTGTAGCCAGCGCTAATTACAAGCGGGCATACACTGTGGCTGCTGCTGCTGGCATACAAAGTGATGCCAGCTTTACGGCACTGCTGCTCTGAGCTCTTAACTAGCTAATACAAATTTGTCTCGCCCATAACACTCCATTGCGATTAACCTTTGCCCACCCCCGCCCCCTTCTGACCATTTTCCGGGAAGAGTTCTCTGCTTGAAACGAGTCTCAATGTTGCGCCACATTCGAGCTACCCATAATCACAAAATTTAATGATGGTTCCTCTGGGGAAACATTTCAAACAGAAAAACAAATGAATAGCAAAAAATTTACTTCCTCCTAAAGCAGATTTCCCCTTTGCATTGAATCTTATATGCGTATGCGAACAGTAAAGTAGTCCCGCTCTGGGTTAAAACTTGAAGCGAGTGCTAGAGCTGGCAATACAAATTCATAGCATACTTTTTGAATGTTGCCGAACATTGCGTAGGTGGAAAGTAGAAGAGCCAATTGCTATCCGAGTGAAGAACGACGAGTTAAGAGGAGAGAAATCGAAGGAATGACGAGCAAAGAAGAGAGACTGCAAAGGTATTTACATAATAGAATAACAATAGAGTTTAGAGTGCTGCAAATGCAAAAGTTTATCTATATATTTTGTTTTGTTAGAGACAGACATAGAGGAGCTGCATTTTTAACAGATTTTTATATATATAGTAACTTGATTTTTGGGCAAATATTCTAGAGTCTAGAGACCCAATCGAGTCTGATATATATACTGCCTGGAATTCAAATATGTCCCAGCTTAAACTTATTGTCTCTCATGGCAAACGCTTAGAGATAGTGTTGCACTGAGACGAGAGACAGGCAGACAATGACATATCGACTCTGTGCGTTGATGGTAAACATGTTGCCCTTTGTGAATGACTCTACTTTTTTACATCGTAGCACAAACACAGTAATACCCTCATACTTATACTACCTAGAGGGTATGTAGGAGAGAGCAGAGCATTATATGGGGCTTTACCTTTAAGTAGATTTCATATCACAACAATAAATGAAGCCTCTCTCCATACCAGGCCAAGGCCAATCTTTGACTGGCATGCATTACACACTAAAATATTACATTTACAGGGTATGTAGGTAGTCAGAGCAGTTGACTTGCTTTCGCCTTCGCCCTATTCTTACTTACCAATGCGGGCGCTGGCCTCATCTGGCAGCCAGAGCAGTGGCAGGAGCGTGGTTAGCAGCCAGCCCAAGCTGAAGCTGGAGCTCGAGCTGGAGCTGGAGCTGGAGCTGGAGCTGTAGCTGAATATGAAGTTAGTCATTTAGCTGCCGTTGCTATTCGACTGTGGGACGTGTGTGGGGACGGTAGGCGTGTGGGGCAGGTAATGGAGCAGGAAGCGGCTGTGTATGTGGGTGTGGAGCAGGAAGTGGAACTGGAAGTGGAAGTGTTTGCTGCGTTGAAATGGAAATTTCTTGCTAACTTTTGCTTTAGCTTTCTGCTGAGCCGTGAAACTTTTCTGCACAGTTTTACTTTTATTCATTAGCTAAATTTGGTGCTGCATAAATAAGTGATTACGATTATGATTACGATAACGAATACGATTATGATTGCGATTAACAAATAGTATATATGTGTGTATGTATGTGAGCATATGCGTATCTGTATGTGCGTGCGCCTCTGTCCGTCTATGTCCTCGACTAGCGACAATAGGCCAAGAGCTCGGACCGAGTGCAGGAGTTGCGACAGCACTCGTCATAGATGCCGCCGCCCTGTCGCCGCAGCCGTCGCGTCTTGATCAACACCTCCGCCCCATAGAGGCTGGACAGGAGGGGGCTCAGCGCAAAGCCCTGGTGTGACGGCTCCAGTCTGAGATCGCGCTCCATTGGTATCGTGTTGTAGCCATTCACACAGACCATGTCCATGGCCTCGTTCAGGGCGGGGCCGCACAGCTTGTGCTTGCCCTCGCGCAGCAGCTGCGCTATGTTGCTGCCGCTGCAGCAGCAGCTGCCCAGAGCGATCAGCAGCAGCAGCAGCAGGCAGAGACGCTGACGTCGGCCTGTGGCAGTTGCATGAGGTGCGTACAACATTATTGCGGACGGCTGTTTGTGAGCGTTTGCCTAAATGCTGCCAGCAGCAGGCGCTATTTATACAAGCCTGCCGCATGCAACAGCAACAGCAGCAGCAACAGCAGCAGCAGCAGCAGCAGGTTCAATGCACTTTTTGGTTGCACAAATATTTGGCAAAGGAGCAAGGAGTGAGCAGTGCGTAAAGCCGAGTCACAGCTAAAGGCAAGCTAAGGCAAACAACAACAGCTCACACCAGTCAGCCAAAGAGAGAGAGTGAGAGTGAGAGGGGGAGAGCTAGAGGTAGGCAAAGATGTTAACGCTAAAAGGCTGCGACTGCTGCTGTCCCCAAGGATTACGTATGCTGCCAATGAGGCAGGCGACAGCCCATGTGGCAGCTTCATTAGCATGCCAAGGGGGGCCGTATGTGTGTGCGTGTGTGTGAGTTGCCTTTGCCAGGTGAAAAGTATGCTTCAGTTGGCTGCTCGAACCGCTGAGAGCGATTGCCAATCGATAGTTGGCACTGCGCTCAGCTCCGCCCGATTGTGGCGCCAATCGGTGGCAACAGTTGGTCGCCAACGTCACAGAGCAAACGGTCGCACTTGCAGTCGGTGTGGTGGAGTTCCCATTGTGTTATTCAAGCGATTCAGCAGCGAGCAGAGTTCAGGAGTCCGCAATATGGTGATCGATATCAAAATGTGCCGCTTTGACAATGTGCCCTGGGGCTTTCGGCTGGTGGGCGGGGCCGACTACGACTATCCGCTGACTGTGGTTAAGGTTAGGCACGCTCATAATAATAATAATAATCACGGCCGATGATCATTAACGTGTGCCACCTGTGCTACCTGTGCCACCGCCGTTGCCACTGCGGCTGCCGCTGCCGCTGCCGCTGCCACGGCCAAAAGTGACCGCAACAAAGGCCAACAGCTTCGCATGCTGCTGTGCATTACAGTTATTGTTGCATTAACTTTTACTCTGTGAATTTGCCGCAAATTAATTGCAAATATTTCAATGTTCGAGCCAATTATGTAACTCTCTGTGCGTGCGTGTGTGTGACTGTGCGTGCGAGTGTGTGTGTTTATTTATTTGAATTTGCATTTGCATTCGCATTTGCATGCTCATTCGTTCGAGGGCTTATTTGCAAAATTTTGTTAATTAAAGTAAACTCAATGCAGACTGCCAATGGCTCTCTATCCGTCCGTTCGTCAGTCCGTCCGTCCGTTCGTCTGTCCGTTCGTCTCTCTGTTTACCTAATCGGCTGGCCGAAATGCATTTTTGTGCTAATGAGCCGCATAATGCGAATGCAATAAATTAAATTCAAATTTTCAAATGCGCCTGCGATTCATCATCAGCAGACGACGAATTAGCAATTGTGTTGAAAGACAACAACAACAACAACGACAACGACAATAGAAACAACAACAATAGCTAAAGCTATAGCAATATTCGCTTATTTGCAAAAATAGCAACAATTAAATTTTTTTTAATTGCCAAACTGCAACAGACATATATATAGATTAATGCTAGCGAGGGCAGCTTGATCGGTTGAGTTATAATATTTAAATGTTTAAATTATAAAAAAAAAAAAAAATATATATATATATATATATAAATATGTTTCCCTTGAACCAAATGTCTTAAATGAAAAAAAAAAAAAAATAAATAAATAATAATAATATTAATAAATAAAAAATAATAATAATATTTTTTTTATAAAGCTAGATATGTTAAATTACTAAAATATATAATATCTTTCCCGTAAAGTTAATATTCAATTTTTTAGACATTGTATTAAATGATGACAAATATATAATATGTTTCCTCTAGAACCAATCCATTTGTACTATTCATTCTACATTCAGTAACTTGATAATATGCCGCAATTTAACGTCTTTAAACTGCATTTTATTTTTTTTATTTTTATTTATTTTTTTTAATTCAAAAGATAAACAAGTCTTTAGGCTAAACATTTAACTTAAGTTCAAGCTGTTCGTCTTGCAGCTAAAACTTATGTAGCTACCTATATTTAAGCAAAACATTTTGCTTAACTGCAACAGAATTTTTGAGCAAACAAAGAGCAAACGAGAAAAAGTTGGCTCAGCTTTGGTTAGTTTTATTTTTTTTATTTTTTTTTTATTTTTATTTTTAATTGAAAAAATTATGCATATGTAAATATATAAATACTTCTTTGTATTTATATATTGACATATGCAAGTATTTATTATAAACAAAAGCCAAACTCACATAGTCTAAAGCATAATCCTAGACAAATATAGATTTATAAACATATCTGTATAATATATCCCACAATTTTATTACCTCCATCTACTTAGCTCTTTAATACTGCTTCTAATTTCATATTCTACTCTGATTTTGCTGTCATAAAACGCATTTTCCAACACTGAAATAACTACATAGCTGCCATAAACAATATGGTGCCTTTCCCTCCTTCTTGGCTTCTTGTTGGTTTCTTAAAGATTGTCAATCTAAAGAAACTTTCAGCCACATTAAACGGATATGAAAAAAGGAAAACAAAAACTTGCTTGGCGCTCTCTTAATTTATAAAGCAGCCCTCCGTGCGGCATGCCACATCGAGTGGCGTATTGTCTTGGCAGCTGCCACGCCCGCGGCCGCTGCCACTGCCGCCCCTCGGAATCGCTTCATCTGATCTGTGTTTTTGTTGACATTTCGCGCGCATTTTATTTATATGCACTTTGCGAGCGACGCCAGATAATTGATTTTGTAACTAAAATTCTTTGTCGCATCTCTCTGTCTCTCTCCCTCTCTCCCTCTCTCCCCTTCTTTCCCTCGCTGGGTGACAGGTCACGGAGGGCAGCATTGCCGAGGAGGCGGGCCTGCGCGTCGAGGATGTGATTGTGCGTATCAATGATACGGCTGCCACGCCCCTCACGCACGACGAGGCCCATCGCCTAATCATGAGCAGCGGAAGCGTGTTTTATTTCGGCGTGCATCGGTAAGTCGAACCATTTGTTCCGTTACAGCCATTTGTCATAGGCCTAGCCCCCATAGCGAACGTGAGGAGGAGGAGGTCTATGCGGGTCCGAAGCGCTTCCCAGTGAGCGCCAGTTCGTTGACCATGTCGCCAACCGCAGCCGCATCCGCAACCACCTCGCCTTTGCCGTCGCTAACGGAAGCCACAAAAGCGTTCACGCCGGAACAGGAACAGGTCGAGGTTGCGCAACTGGAGGCGAATGTGGAGCTGGAATGTCGCAGCGCTGTGACGGAAATGCATTCGCATGCCAGCCAGGACAGCCAGAACAACCAGGCGGAGCAGCAGAACCAGACGGAGGCATCGGCCAGCGTCGACCAGCAGGCAACGAATGGTGGCCTTTATTTGCCCGATTTGCCCGATCGGCCGTGCTCGGCGATGTCAGAGCAGGCGGAAATTAAGCTGGTGGAGGAGGAAATTGCTGCAGTGCTGTCCGGCGAGTCGGAGGTGCTCAAGGAGCACAATGTGCTGGGGTGCGTTGACAGACAGGCAGACATGGATGCTCTTGCGAGCCTTAACCTGTTTCTATCTCATAGCGTTAATTTCTACAGAATCTTTCCCAAGCCGGGCGTCTGCATGACCAGCGACGTGCTGCGCTCCCTCAACGAGGAGGTGACCAAGACCAAGCTAGAGAAGGAGAAGGAGAATCGCAAGTGGTCCACGTTCCTGCAGCGACCGGACCGACCCGTGCCCAAGAGCAAGCAGCAGCTGGAGGCGGAGCGCCGGGCGGCCAATGCCTACAAGGTGAAGATTGTGAAGTCGGCGCCACGCGACAAGTCGCCCATGGTGAGTAGCGTTCCATGCAAAGCACATAGCAAAGAGACACTGAACAGGCCGCAACTTAAGCCTGTGACAGCCGGAAGCCAAGCCAGCCCCAAAGGAAGCCACCCCACCACAACAGGAGCCGGAGCCGGAGCCGGTGGCAGAGCAGGAGCAGGAGCAGGTTGACCCCGTGGATGAGGAGCCATTGCCCACGGACAGCGAAGTCCCGAATTTGGAACAATTGCCAGACAATGGCAACAACGCGACGCCCGAGGAGACGGATGGCGAGCAGTTAGAGAAAACGGATGCGTCCAAAGAGGAGCCCGGACAGCAGACGGCCGACGAGCAACAAACAGCAATTGAGCCTAACGAAGGGGAGGGTCAACAGGCCGTGTCAGAGGGTGAGGCCGAGGGCAGCGGCGAGGGCAGCGGTGAGGCAACTCCGGCCAAAACCGATGAGGAGCTGGCACTGGAAAAACAACTGGCCGATGTGCAAAAACAGCTCGCAGCGCTGTCCTCGCTGCCGTCCACCATACAATCGACCCTGGATGCGGTGACCAAGCAGCTGGCCGAGCTGCTGCCCACATTCAAGCTGCAGCAGCAGCAGCAGCGGGACGAGGAGCAGCCACATGGCCAGCACGAAGGTACTGGCTGGAAAGTTATGGCCGAGGTTACAGTAATTAAATTTTTCTAATGGCACATTTTGCATACTTCCCCAACTACGCGCACACACACACACACACACACACAGGCATGTCGAGCTGTGCGGCCGACAAGGAGCAGCAGCAGCAGCAGGAGGAAGAGGAGCAGCAAGAGCAAAAGCAGGTGCAGCCGGAAGAGACAGCACCTGAAAATAATGAGGATAAATGCGATGCCAATGACCGAGAAGTGGCAGAAATTTCGCTCTCGAATGGCGACAATCGCCAACTAGTGGAGCAGGAGGAGCAGCAGCAGCAGCTCAACGAGGAGCTCAGCTTCAAGAAGCAAAAGGTGAGCGCGAAAACTAAAGTAAAGACTGAAGCATATAGTATATGTAGGGTATATATAATAAGTATATAGAGAGCAGTGTATATATACTTTAATGTAATACATAACATATGAAACTATCCGTCCGTCCGTTCGTTCTGCTGGCTCCTCCATAGACACCTTTTCATATAGCTGCAAACTATGCCAACAGCTTTCCATTATAAATCGAATTAAACGCTTGGGATTTCAGGCCGATTCGATGTTCCTGCATAACTCAATCTAGAGCTTAGAAAATTTTCAAAGTTTTCCAACAAATGCCGCTAAGACTTTGTTTGGCCTTGAGTTGGTCTTAAATTGTTTTCCTTTTCGGTCTGTTTTTGTTAGCCTCATCTTTGTTTCATCTAGTTGCTGGCCAGCTGTGCCTCATCCTTTTGCTTCTTCTTACTTGTTGTCACTGGACTTTTTCCTGGCCATTTCGCGCGCCCAACTCCACAAATCAAATTAACTAAAATGCCTTTTGGTTTTTGTCTTTTTCTACTTGCAGCATAATGTGCGCTTCCAAGTGTAGTTAGCTTAGTTAGCTTAAATCGAGTTTAAATTTTGATAAATTGCCACCGCATACACACTCACATATATATGTATAGAGTATATAGTATATATGTAGTGTATGTAGACATATCAACTGCCAGTTAAATAAATGAGTTCCATGAGCAAATCGAATCAGAGTCTGAGTCGCAGCGCCGGGGCAGAAAAAGGCAGAAACCAAAGACAATTAGTAGGCAGCGTGACAGCCAAACAAACAAAAAAAAAAAAAAGAAGTGAAATGAAAAGAAAAGAAAGAAAGGAATGAAAAACCATGAAGAAAAACCAACGCATATAACCCGAAACGACTGCAAATTTGCACTACCTCAACTCCCCTCTCTCTCTTTCACTTACTCTCACTCTCTCTCTCTCTCTTTCTCTCTCCTACTCTATAAATGAAAATCTCTTAACATCTTCTTTGTATTCCTTTGGGCTGCTGCGTTGCGTTGCCTCGCCTGGCGCGCGCTCTCTCTCTCTCTCTCCCTCTCTCTCTCTACGTGCGTGCGTGTGTGTGTGTGTGTGGGGCATGTTTTTTGGGATGTGATGTGACATGCCAGAAACACAATGTCATTGAGGAGCTGGAGGAGCATTTGGTGCGCAAAAACAATCCCAGACGTTCGAAGCGCGCCTTTGGTCCCCTAACGCCATCATCGGAGCGTCCTCTGGTGCTGCCCGGCGGCAGGCGCTGGTATCGACCCAAGGATGCCTACAATGATGAATTCATTGCCGAAACTCTTAGCGCCCAGGCGGAGCTTATCACTGGCAGCACACTGGGGTGGGTACTCCGGCAGAAACTCTACAATTTTTGTACCTTGTGCTGTTCGCATTCCCAACTCTCTCACGCTCATTCTCAATCTCTGATCAGCATCCGCATCCATCCGCACTGCAATTCACATTGCTTAATGCCGTATTGTGCCTCGGCTGGCATTGGCTTGGCCTTATTGCCATCATAATGCCATATTGCCATGGCCACCGCACTGGCTCAACCCCTTCCCCATTCCACGCCCCACCGCATCGACTCATCTGGCATATACTCTCACTCTCATCTCATATCTCGTCTCTCATCTCTCGTCTCTCATTTTCCATGGCTCGCTTACATCAACGCACAATCGTCCGGCTTCATAATTTTGCGCATTAGCAGCTGCTGCCCCTACGAGAGCCCGTTGCTCGGCTACGATGCCAGGTATTAGTTTGCTAGAGCATGGTGAGCTGGTGACAGCAATTCTATTCTGCATCGCCCCCCTCCCTCTCCCCCTCGGCAACCCATCCCTCCCTCACATTACACAGCCCGCATCCATCAGCTAGCACAAAAGGATGCACTTTCATTAACATTATCATATTGAACGATTGTCTGTTGCCATCTCTCTCGCACTCGCTGTCGCTGTCTCTCTCTCACTCACTCTGTTTAATTTCTGTGTGTGCTTGCCTTAGCTTGTAGTTGATTTGACTTTTCCAGTTTCAGTTGCAGTTCCTCTGGCATTCCAGTTCTTCTGCTACTTTTGCATCTCTTTTGCTGTGCTTTGGCTTTAGTCCTTATATGCATGCTTACGTTTGCTTTTGTCTCGTCTCGTTTCTTTTGCAGATTGCATTTTGGAATCGCTTGTTCAATGGCGAGCACATAACACGCCAGCGCTTCAGGTAAGTTCCAGCTGCAACTTTCGTATGCAACTTTAACTCGCAACTTCGAATGCAACTTTCATTGTTAATAAGTCGAAGAGCCTCTGCTTGCATTCTGTCGGTCCGCCCTAGTCTTGTACTTAACCACTGGGGGCAATGCATTGGCTTCAATTTCGGTAACGACTACGTGTACGTTTACGTTTACACTGTACAGAGGGGTGAACAAACGGGCATATTCGTTCTATAAATTGCCTGCACTTGTGGGTTAGCTAAGGGGAAAGGAAAGAAACTGCTTAGTCAGGCAGCTGTATATATCAAACTTCGCTACAAATAAGTATAGTCCCTGTATATCACAGTTTGACAATCACTGCTTCAGCATTAAAGTCATAGTTAACAGTTTGACAACAGAGAAGAGTTAACATTCAGCAGCACAACTGCACAGATCAATCCATATATATAGCTGCCACGCCCCAAAAATCTATATGTCACAGTTTGACAATCACTGCTTTAGCCTTAGAGTCTTTGTTAACAGAAAAGAGCTCACTTTCTGCAAACTCAAGCGGCTCAACTGCACAGACCAAGTCAAATATATAAGTCACGCCCCCAACACCCACAAATTACAAATACAGTTTGACAGCCACTGCCTTAGCTTTAGAGTCTTTGCCAACAGCCGAAAGCTGCCTGCATCAAGTTGCGAACAGAGCATTCAAGCAGTCGGCTATGGCCGTTTGCAACGCTTGTTTTTTTTCTCGTTTCTGGTTACGTTTTTGCCTCGTTCTCGGTTCGATTCATCGGCCGCAGGGAGCTGCAGAGCCTCAGCGTGGCAAAGGCAGCACACAGGTTAGTTTGTCACATGGTTCATTGCATGGTCCCTGGCCACTGGCGAAGCTCTCTGGCTCAAGAGCTTCAACGTGACCAGCAGCACTTATTAAAATGCACATGCATGTCTGCCATTCCCCCACTTTTCCTCTGGCTTTTGCTCTCTCCCCCCTCACCAGCTTTCTACTCTGTATGTTGTTTAAGCACTTTAGCTTTGATTTGACTTTTCGTAGGGTCAACTTCATGAAGTACCAAAAGCCGGAGCGCAAAATCGACCTCAATCGCAGCGAGGTATATAAAGTCATACATCATCTGGATCGTGCACCTGTCCGTGGCATTGAGGTGCGTGCACCACTCGTGGCAGCCGAATCGGATATACGCCAAGCGTTGCAGTCGTAGAATTCCCATTAAGCAGTTCTGTTCAACCAATGTAATAATATTCTAAGCAGCTCGACAAATATATAGAAAAACTATGAATATGTGCGGGCTTAAGTATTTGCTTGTTGTTGTTGTTGTTTTAGTTGTTGCTGCTGTTGCTAATGTGTTATTACATAATTTGTGAGTGTGTGTGTGTGCGCGTGTTTGTGTTTGTGTGCAGCACGGCGTATGTGTAATATGCCAAGTGTCAAACGGCTGCGAATTGTTATGCATGTTGGCAGCCGCAGGGCGCTTGCTCTTGCAATTTTCTTTTGCATAAACACGCGACACCCACATACACTCTCTGTGTGGGTGTGTGTGTGTGTGTGTGACATGCTTTTGGAATTTGCATATGTTAAAGTAAATGAATTGGGCTGTAAACGAAATGAAACCAAATTGCAAAATGACAGCCAGCAGCACAATATAACAATAAACTCGTATTTATGTAGTTATGAGCACACACACACACACACACTGACACACATGGTATATCAAGTTCAGATTCGAAATGGTTGCCACGTTATGCCGGGTCGAAGGTTGCGCACATTTCACTTGCCCTCGGTCACAGGCACGCATAAGTATGCGGATACTATGGTTATATTCGCGTTAACGCACACGGATACCAAATTATTAGCCATTTGTTTTTTGTGTTTTTTGTTTGTTTTTTTTTTTCTTTTTTTTTTTTTTGCTTCTTTTGCTTTCGTTAAAAGTCGTAAAAACGCGCCAAGTACACGAAAGTTATGATTAGATTACGTTGCGGACTCGCACTTCACCCAGCACTCGGCGACGTGACTTTGATGGCGTCTCGTCCTGAACTGTCACTGTCACAATATGTTGGCATTTTGACTTCGCATTATCACTGAAGTTGGCGCTGGCGCCCAGTCCCCACACAACATGTTGGCATAGTCCTTTGAGTGGAGTTGAATTGCGTTCCACTCGAGTCTTGGGACAGCTTTCCATGTTGACCATATCGAGCTTTTCAACTGCAGCGAGCTTGAGTCGAACGTTGACGAGCTTTGACTGTGTTTTGTGCCAGAAGGAATCAGTAGCAGGCCAGCTTCAACTCAAGCATGTTGGCTGGCTAAAGGAAAAGTTGTTTGAGAGCAGTATCAACATCGAAATAGGCGCAAAATATTACAATTAAAACGAATTAAAATCAATTAAAAATCATTGTAAAATGGCAAAAAAAAAAAAAAAAAAAAAAAAAATAGAATATATATATTATAATAAAATGTAATAGTTCAAAAACCAAAAGTATCCAGTTTGAGCTTAAAAATTCGAAGGGGTTTAATTAGGTATTTAAGAAACTTATTCACAACATCTGTCACGAGGATCAAGCGTCTATTCTTCACAAGAAGTCTGTGCTAAAGCATTTCTATGCTTCACTTCATAGCTGCACTCAGTCTTTCGCTCACTCATATTAAATACTGAAAGGTAATTCCATCAAAGCCAATGACATTGATCGATAGCAATTGCTGAACGTCAAATTGACCAATGATATTTGAGCTACAGACATGTATTAGCTCACTCAATTTTACACACACACTAAGCGAGCAAAGAGAGCGGCAGCACGAACAGCACCATTTACTTATAACGGCGCCTAAGCAATCAATGGACCAATGGCGTAGGAGCAGCAGCCATCATATTAGCTCTTCTCTTTGTCTCACACGCTCGTCTGGCGCTCTTCTCATATGAACAGGATCGTAAGCAAAGTTCGCTCCTTAAGTACAAGCTATCCGTCTCACTCTACCCTTCACGTTTTATATGCTGACATTTGATTACATTTCTGCATTTAAACGACATTTGATATGGTTTTATATTTTATTTTGAATTTGAATTAAACAAACTAGACAACAACTACTTAAGAGTAAGTATCGTACGAGTACAAGTACATGCAAGTTACATAAAAATAGGTTAAGTTCGTAATGCCAGTCGCACCGAACGGATATATGTGTATATATATATATGTATGTTTTAATTTAAATCGGATTACGACTAATAAGACAATAAGTATAGGTAATTCCAAAAAAAGGCAAAAACTTACAGCAGCTACGTCACAACGGGGCGTTCACTTTAGAAGTGTGCGCTAAGCGAAGTACGCAAATTTAGTTTTATATTTTTTTCTTTTTCTCAATAAATTTCTATTCAATAAATTTAGTATTTTTAAAACTTTTTATTTTATATATATATATATATTGTGTTGTTAAATCTGGTATTTTTCGGGGATTTTTGTTTGTGTGTGTTTGACACTAATTATCACTACGCCAGTAGAAGCCAAATAGTTTGATTTTGTTTCTAAGAATGCTTCTTCGTGTTCATTGCTCTTTCGATGAGACTAAACCGAGTTTATTATTGTAAATATAGTTATCTATATACATATATATAGATATATATACGTGTGTATGTATGTATATGCAAATTTATTTATTGCTAATAATACGCGAGAAACGAGCAAATAATCAACGAGAATAAATCAAATATATATGTATGTTTTCACTTTTCACTTTTCATTTTCATTTGTGTTCATGTGTATGTATGAGGCAAAGTTTTCGTCTTTGTTTTTCTTTCTTCTATTCTCATAAATAGTTTTTTGTGTGTGTGTTTTTTTTTTCGCTAAGCAAACATTTTGTCATAAGGCATAAATGCGGGTCCTCAGTGCACACCAGATGCTTAACGAACTTGAGTCTTTTCTTTGAATCTCTTGTTCAGAATCGCTCGTTGGTTATCAGTTTGAAGTAATCCGTTATCGGTTATCGACAATCATTTATCGGTAATTCAGCTACGAATTGGTATTTGTATTTAGCACACATTTCTTTTTCTTATCCTTTTCCTTTCCTTTTTAGGTACAACGTTTTCTCTTTCCACTTGAGTTTTCAGCTCTGCCACCCACCTCAATCAGCTGTGACCCTTACAATCTAATAGGCTTTCAGGTGTGTTTCTCCTTTGTTTCTTTGTTTACTTTTAGGCTACATCCTTCTCTCTAAATACTAATGCAGGTAGTTCGTTAACACGATCACCACAAATTTCTCACAAACAATTTGTGTTTGTATTTGTTGATGTTGTTGCTGGTTTTGTTGTTGTTGTTGTTGTTTTTGCTTTTGTTGGGACGCGGCTTGGCTTTAATACTTTGAATACTTAGATTAAAAAACGAACTAGTTAAATTTGGCCTAAACCTGAGCTCGGACATAGTCCGACTACAGTTGCACCTAAGTCACTAAGCTGGTATGGTCGTCTGCTCGTAGAAGTCGGGCTCGTCCTCGTCGGCCTTGACCTCGCTGCCATCCAACTAACGGAAACAGAAAGAGAGATAATATTCAATTATTTCAAATATTAGATTAGATTGGATTGTGCCATTTACCGCTTGTAATTCCTCGGGCTTATAGATCGAACCCAAGAGCTGTCGTATGGGCACCATCAGTATCAGGAAGAAGGGAAAAGCCAGCGAGAACTTGGATGACTTGACCGTCCACAGGACAACCAGGCAGAGCACCTGTATGGCCGTAAACATATTCATCTTCCAGGGTCGCACACGCTTCACATAGTTTGTGGGTGGATAATGCTTGACTGGCATGAAATACAGTCTTATGCTGGAATGCAAAAATTGAAAAAGTTCAGCAGAGTTCTCGAGGGCTTAAGTCAATCCATGCTAACCGTTCAAAGAGCTGCACGCCACTCATCGAGGCCACGCCCATATAGAGAAAGACGCCAAAGAGCACGGCCATGGGTATGAGTCGGAGCAGCGGCGCCATCAGCACCGACAGCCCGATCATGACACACACAAAGAAGCCGGACAAACGCTGCTCCTTGACGTCAATGATGCGCGGCGATTCACCGGGTGCGTGAGTCCTGAAGAGATGAGAAGAGGAAGAAGTTAAATAGTTAGTCATGCCCTGAACAGCAGCGAGATCAGGAAGAGGTGTACGCACCGAGACATCACTGTCACCGACGACACATGGGTCACGGATCGCACGGTGGCTGCACAATGCCAGGGCATGCCGAAGAGGCCGCAGAAGGTGTTCAGCAGGCAGAGCAGCACAATGTCCCAGTGCAGGCCAGAGCCCTTCTTGAGGCCACGATCGGGCTTGTCGACAATCAGCTCGGATATCTGGGACTCCATGAAGATCAGGATGTAGACCAGCAGAGCTGGCACCGCACAGGCAAACGGCACCCAGGTCTCGCACGGATTGAAGCCAATAAACCAGCCACGGCGCACCGGATCGCTGGGCGACAGACCCTCGGGCACCACCAGCTTCTCGGTGTAAACGGACGGCACCATATAGTCGACCAGCACGAACATGGCAATGGAAATGGGTACGCCGAAGTCGCCCAGCGCACGGCGGGCATTGCGGCCGAGGAAGTGCGAGTTGCGGAAGAGTTTCAGGTAGTAGGCAACCACAAAGGTCGCCAGAGTCAGTATGGTGCAGAAGAGCGCCGTGTTGGGCTGATTCGTGGGCATCTTGGGCAGCGCTGGAGGCGCCACTGTGGAGCTGGCGTTCACCAGAGACACGCTTATGTTAAAGTTGGTCTCATTGTGGTGCACCAGCGTCGGCGGCGGCAGATTGTAGTCGGGCAGCAGCGGGTTGAGCTTGTAGATGGACACCAGCTTCATCATAGTCTCCACAATGTAGATGAGCGTGATCAGCGCCGAGAAGATCTCCTGCGTGAACCGCGTCAGCAGCCGCACATAGACGCTGCCCTCGAAGGCGGACACGCACAGCGCTATGATGATCAGCCAGACGCCCACGTAGACGCGCACCGATAGAAAGTCAAAGTGGTACTCGTTGCAGAAGACAATCAGCGCCTCATCGAAGAGCAGCAGGGGTCCGGTGGTGCCAATGATGACGAGCGGCTGGCAGGAGAGACAGTGGAAGATGATGCCCACTAGGGAGCAGGCAATCAGCGTCTCCGGTATGCCGATCCAGTTGTCCGTCTTCGCCGAGGCCAGACCACCGAAGGTGATGGCCGTCGACAGGCAGGCGAAGTACATGAAGATGGTGGCCGCCAGAGTCTCCGTGTTGAGTCCGTCGAGTATGTCGCTCTTGTACATGGGCATGCGACGCTTCAGGTCGTTGCACAGGCCGCCCCACAGCCGATGCGTCTTGTCCAGGGGACTGGGGCGCTTCTTCTTGCCATCGTCGTCATCGTCGCCGTCGCCATCGCCGCCGGGGCCACCTGGCCCGGTGATGGCGCCCAGTGCCTGCTTCTCGAGCAGCGCCTTCTCCTCATCCCTGCCGATTTTGATCATCTCGCTGTCGCGCTTCACCTGCAGCGCCTTGATCTTGCGCGTGCGAATCCAGTCTTTCTTGGCCTTCAGCTCGTCGAAGGGCAGCAGATCGTGACGGTCCCAGTTGCCAGGCGGCAGCACAATGGAATCATCCAGGAACTCGTTGATGGCCGACAGCAGATCGCGGCGATCGTCCGCCTTATAGGCAATGGCATGGAAGTGCTCGTTGGCCATCAGCGTGGAGATGGAGCGACCCACCTCATGGTAGTCCAGATCGAAGTTGCGTGGCCCCAGCAGCACAAACATGAAGCGCACCGGCACGGGCACCTCCGTCAGAGTGGGCATAAGCACGCCCTCCGACAGACGCACAAAGGCAATTGTGGGCTGCTCCAGGAACTCCACGGCGCCCACCTGCGAGAGTATGCAGATCAGTTAAAACATTCACAGGTAGCTATTCACTGGAACTTACCAACACTGTCGTAGCCTCGGCTCCGGCGGGTATGCGCTTGAGGATGGTATCATTCTGCAGCTTCTTGAGATCCTCCTGCGAGGAGGAGTACATGTCGTCCTTCATGTCTATCTTGAGCTCGTTGCTGCGCTTGCTGCCGCCAATCTCGCTGGCCGGCATTATCTTGATCTTCTTGTCATCCGTGCTGCCCGAGAGGTTCTGTGTGGGCGAGCCGATTGACAGGGTATTAAAGTATTCCCGTTAAGCCGGACATTGGATGTTAACGCCTTAAACCGAATTTCACAACAAGCACAACATGCAGAACATAGAACAGGCGTGCACTTAAGGGTTAAAGGCTGAGTTAACGGTGCATTTTGAGGCTAAGTTTTTTATGTTTTTCTTTTGATATTCTTTTTTTTTTTTTTTTTTTTTTTGAGGTTAAGGACAAGCTAACTTACGAGTAAGTCGATAAACAAACACAACACAATTGAGAACTTGCCAATCGTGAAGTTGGAGAGCATTTAAAGTGGTACTAAGAGAGGGGGAGTAGCTACGTGGTGGGTGGTGGCTAGGTGGGCTAAAAAAGAAATGGCTCGATTTCTAAAGCACTGCAACAACACAGGGAATGAAACTGTGTAATATTTTTAAGAAATTCATACATAGTATACCCTTGCAGTTGATGGAATAGAAGCTAGAATAGATCTACATGTATGAAAGGCTTATGTGTATGAAATTATCGGAAGAACGATCAACAGCAAATACAGTTTATGAGATGAGGGATTACTGGATCTTTGACCCAGGTTTCTTGACTAACCCTTACCAAATCTAAATACCATTATTGGTATAGATATTTTTTGGAACATCTGTCCAACATAAAAAGTAAAGAGAGAGCATCTAAGAAACATCTATTCATAGCTAACTAAGCTAATATTCATATTATTCTTTGAAAGATCTCTTATAGTTTTAGGAATACGTGAAAGACAAGTGTGTATTAATAGAACCATCTTATGTATATGTTGTCTGGGCTTCTTGCATAATCCATTCGAATTATATATTCTTTAGTCGATACACATACATTCGGCCTACGACTATAATAACTGCCTAGCAGTAAAATGAGATTGGAAAAGCAATATCATATGGCAATAATACTCTAGCTAGTTTTCTATATTCCTAGATCTGCAAAAGTATTCAATCTGCGGCTTGCCGGCAGAATCTCTCTTATATGGATAACCAACTCAGTTCAGTTGCAGTTTCATTCCCTGATTTTTTAACGTTTTTTTTTTTTTTTTTGGGAAAGGGTTCTTTTGTTTTGTTTAAAATTGCTTGTCAAATAGGGCTTTAAAACTTATTACACCCAGATACGATGAGGTCGTCGAGTGTCGTCGATGGTCTATGGCGCCCAGATTGAGCATCGCCGATGGCGGCGCACTGGTGCTCACACAGATGCTGCGTCTCGTTTTGGCTGATCGTTGTAGGTATTGTTGTTGTAGTTGATGTAGCTGTTGTTGTTGTTGTAGCTGTTGTTGCTGTTGCAGCTGCTGAGTGGCCTCGGCGCCCATCCAAAGAAGCTTTTGGTGTGGTGCGCAAATGTGAGACAAATGTGTGTGTTCAGTGTTCATACACATATATATATATATATGGGTATATATATATGTATATAGGGTGAGTTATATATATATATAGTTGGGTATATACATATATATTTGGGCAAATGGGCAAAACAATAAGAGTCGCATTAAACGAAAGTAAAGAAGAGTTAAAAGAAACACAGGACAAAAGCAGCTTGATAAGTACGTCTCTTGACTATATAGATATATATCAGATATATACACATATATATATGTTTGTTACATTCTTATATATGTATATATGCTTATATACAGAGGTCGTTCATTACCGATTTGGGTAGAAGATGCTGTTGGTGTTGTAGTTGTTATTGTAGTAGTAGTAGTAGTAGTAGTTGTTGTTGTTGTTGTTGTTGTTGGTGTACGAGTATGGTTGATGTGAGAATGTAGCACAGTTATGGGCGCATTTATGCAGAAATAGACAAGAGCATAGTATGAACACGATCAAAATGATTAACAAATTTTGGAGAACACATCATATTTAAAGCCAATTTATAGCGATAACAGGACACGCACTGAATGTATGCAAGTTGTTATATGTAAGTGAGTTAGATAGTTCAATAGAGAGATTGCGATTGCGGATCTCCGTCTTACCTGCAGACTCGTATAGCTGTTGTATTTGCGCTTGGTGAAGGGCAGCACGCCCTGGTGCTCGTTCACGTGCCGATGGCGCAACAGCAACGAGCGCATGACCGATGGCTTGTCATTGATATTGATAAGATCATCGACCACCATCTGCACAGCAAAAACTCAGTTAAGTAGGGAATCGGGGAGAGAGAGAGATAGCGAGAGAGAGAGAGAGAGAGCGAAAGAGACTATGTGTAGCTTACCTGTTCGACCACACGATAGGCAACCGCTGGCAGATCCTTCTCGTTGAGGTCCAGCAGCACAACGCCCGTTTCCAGGCAGCGACGCAAATTGAGCAGCGAGTGGAATGAGAGAGAGGCAACATGCGGTTTGCCCCAGCGATCGGAGCCCTCCTCCACATCCTCCTCGTATTTGATCCAGCGCGCAGTCTCCTTCCACTCCCGATCCTCGCCCACGCCCGTGAGCTCATCCAGCTGCACAAAGATCTGAAAGGCAAATACCATTCTCAGTCTACGACTCTACCGAGAGCAACGCTGATCAATGCTCACCTCATGTGGACTGTGATCGACCTCGGGCTTCTTGTTTTGAAACGGTGAAATAGTTATTTGCGGCAATTCGCGCAGCTTGATGGATGAATGGTGAATCTTGTGGCGTCGCAGGGCGCGTGGATCATCCGAACGATGTGATCTCAGCTCATTGAGATCAGCTTCCTAGAGTGTAAAATAAAACAATGACTTTAGCAACATATTCAAGACAGCGCAAGGGATTTAAGCATAAGGACTTTCAGCTAGGGGCTGTCATCAACCTGTGTAGCCGGCGCTTGGGCATTTGTCTACATTGAGTTGGATGTGAATCCGAGCATGGGAAGCAGCAAGAAAAGCAATTATAACGAAACGTATTTGACTGGTTTAGTTTTCTTTTTTTGGTTAGGTTAACTAAAACCATAGTCAAGGTTAATCAAGAGGGGAATTATCTATTTGGGTTAAGGTTTAGGTCAACTAGCTAGAGTTACGGCTGGCCTACCTCCAATGCCGTGTCCTCAGGCTGCACAGAGATCCTACGCGCACCTGCATCACCGTTCTCCTCGATTGTCTTTTTGGGTTCCACGCTGTCCTGATGTGAGAATTTACGCTGTCTATAATACTGATGGCGGCTGTGGGAGATCAGAAAAGGACAGTTCAGAATTGGTTTGCATATTGATTGATTTCGCATTCTCTCAGACCTTTTTCTGCGTTTGCGTTCGTGCGATTGATCCGTGGGCTGTTCATCATAGCTCAGACTGGGCGGTGTGATGACAATTTTCTTTTTGGCATCACCGAACTGCACGTGCTTCTCATCGCCCGAGTTGTCCGAGTGATCGCCGTGTCCAGCGCGTTCCGAGACTAGTGGAAAGTCCTCGGGTATATCATCATAGTTTTGTGCATTACTCAATTGCTCCGTTTGGCTTTCGTATTCGGAATCTTCTTCAATATTTAAATCATTTGTGCGTGCTGCAAATGAATGCATGTTACAGGGTATCTGCTAGTCGAGGCAACTCCCTACTCTACTTACTGCTCTTTTTGCGCGAACCAATTGGCTGCTGACTGTTGTCCTGGAAAGTGCTCACATCGAACTTCTCTTTGCGTGCTTTTGCTCCGGCAAAGACTTTTTCCATTTCCGAGTCCAGCAGCACTTCGTCGGGATCTTCATTGCCGGACTGCAAGAGATAAGAGTGACATATTGTTGAATTGAAGCATGTGGGGAATTACATTCTCTACTCAATTGGCCGTTGTTTTCTCATCTCTGCTGGTCACGTTATGTGACTCAAGACAACAACAACAACAACAAACTTTTCAATTAAAAATCTATAAAAAATATTCAGTCATGTGACTGGCCATAATTGTTATTGTTGTTGTTGTTGTTGTCGCATGATGTCGTCGCCGTCATCATCTTCGTCTTGTCATGTGTAAATATAATTCTGTAAATATTGACCCAACTCTGCCTCTTGCCACATACACACACACACACACAGAGAGAGAGAAGACGAAGTCCGCGAATTCATCATAAAAACTTCTCTACGATCAGACAGTCAAAAGTACGTCAATATATCAATATCTAACTATCAATATATATATTTATATACCACATATCATATATCATACAATCGTAGAGTGGATCGTACCCTCTGTAAGCATATTTAATGGCGTTTATGTTAATTGTTTTTAATCGAACTCAATTGATTTTCATAGTGACGAATGCATTGATTGTGCCATTTCAAATTGCCTGCCATATATCATATGTTATTGTTGTTGTTGTTGCTTGATTAGTCAAATATTTACGCTATCTTGTTATATACGTATCAATCAGCCATGAAATAGCACCCAAGTCTAGCTGAAATCAGTGCGAAGGCTAAAGACATCAAACAGTCTGCAGAGCGAACTCTGCATAATTCAATTAAAACATTGATATATACATCTGTATCTACGTAGCTCAATTTGAGCTGAGAAAATTCATGAAATTGGATAGGAACATATATTATTAGGATCAGTTACATATGTGATCGAGCTATTCCGAGAATAATTCACTCGGTCTATTCAATTATTTAATGGATCTTCAGCTTATTATACTAGAAATTTTACAGTTCGAGCTCTGCTTGAGCCCAGCTGTATTTCATTCTCGCATTGATCGTAAAGTAACCCATTCATTCAAATATTTAAATGCCTATAGACAACTCGTCACACAAGCTCCATAAATTTAGCAAATTTTATAGACAGACAGAGACAGAGCGACTATCACTCAGAAAGCACAAAAACTGGTTAAGTAACACTCATCTCTCCCTCTCTCTCTTTCTCTCTCTCTCTCTGCTGCTCTCTCTCTCTCTCTACCTTTAAAAAGTAAGCAACAGTTAATAAAGTCTGTTGTCTTTAATAAACCACACAGTTTAATTTACATATCTCCCAATAATTCAATTCCTTTTGTATAGCTCGGCGCTTTATCTTTCTCTGGGCCCTCATCACAGCGCGCAGTTTATGCCTGACATATGTAAATTCATACATCACGAGCATATATAAAGCCAAGTTAAATTAGATTATGTGCGCCATTAGCTACCTGTGTGTCAGCGGCTTTAAAGCAAACGTTTTCCACCTGCTCACCTGGCACCTGGCACAGGACACGCAGCTTTAATGGTGTTTGCCTTCGACATTGCCATAGAAGTAAAAACAACATGAAATCCATCTTAGCCCTAAGCACACACGCGTGAAATGAAAATGACTAGGAAATTAACTTCCCTCTCCCTCTCTCACTCACTCTCTCTCTCTCTTTGTGTACTTGTCTCTTATTGTGCACCTGCCACAGCCACGCCCCTTTTGCATATAAGCATCACACTCATATAATATTTTATGCTAAATTTGCCTATGCGTTATGATAACGCTCAAGGTAGAACTGTCAATTGCGTCGCTGATAAGCCAGCGAAAGGGAAAACAATGGGCTAGCGGACAAAACAAAAGGAAAATAGAGGAAATGGGAGACAATGGGAAAACAAAACAACGAGCTTCAATTCAATTCAGTTAGCCTGCAAGTTTATAAATAGAAAATTTAATAACGCTGAGAGCATGCACGTGGGAATACCAAATGTGTGTCCTGTCTATCTAACTATCTCTATCTGTGTGTGTGTGCGTGTGCGTGTGTGTGTGTGTGCGATAAGTCAAAGCGTAACGCGCCCCGTTACGTTAATTAATCGATAACAGCGCGTGTGGGCAGTGGAGTAGAGGAGTAGGCGAGTAGGCGAGTAGGCGAGCTCTATATGCATATTATAATGATAGAGATGACAATAATGATAACAGCAATCATCATAATTATGATGATGGCGATGATGATGATATTGGTTCGTAATAATGTTGCGATGTGGCTGCCATTTGTGATTAGCAGCCAGACAGAACACGAAAAGTGTTTTGTCATACAGCCATTAGCCAAGGCCATCATTATGAGTTAACCACCAGCTACAACCTGAGCACCACCCACCGCCCATCGCCCACCGATAGCATTAGAGCGAGCGCGAGCGTACTTTAGCTAAACGAACTGTGCAACAATGTCAGCGTCGCTTATCAAAATAATCGATGGCGCTTTTTATTCCATTTTATTCGATTCGTTTTGTGTTTTTGTCTTCTTTGGTTTTGTTTTGGTTTTTGCCCACCTGCAACGCCCACACCAAAACAGGAAAAAAAGCACCGCAGCAACAACAACAACAAAAATGAGGCCCCAGCATTTGTCCCGGTATGCCGGCCCTCTTCCTCTCTACCAGCCACGCCCACCCAGCTGTCTGAGCTGTCAATTTTCGTTTGGCGCTGTTTGCTTTGCGTTTTGCTAAATTAATATGAAAATGCCGAAGTTGTTTCAGACGACAACGCAAATTGTCTAAATACAACAACAACAACAACAACAACAACAGCAGTAACAACAACGAGTACAATAAGAAAAAAAAACCACAACAATAAATTTTGCAGTAGCCCCAAAGCAGAGTCAACCACTTAGGCATCTATTTAAATTTAATTTCCCTTGCTGACTTTTTTTTTTTTTTTTTTTGAAATATTTTCAACTGAAAAATAAATCTAATCATATTTTGACAGTTCGTCAACAAATTGTGAAAAGATCACAGAATGCATAACAGAAAAATATTTGTCTTCAGACCTTGAAAAACAATTTATATTTAGGATAAAAATAATGTTATATAATGTGTGGGATATTTGCTCTATAATCTATGGCTAAATACGTCAAAGCCAAATAAACCAAGTTCACATTTAGGTGAGACTTTTGGACAGGTAACAGATGATCATAGATCATAGCTCGAGTTCCAATTAAGTAAACCCCTTAATAAGTAACTGTAAAATTTGTTAGCTTTACCCAAACTTATTTCCATTTAAATAAGCATCAATATATCCATTTCCATTATTCAATTTGCTTTCAATTTCCAAGTAAATAAAACTCTTTGAAAAGTTCCACCGAATTGGGCTGCACTGCGACTACAGTTCAGCTGAACCAGTTCACTTGAGCAACTCAGTTAACTAGAGAACTAAGCGCGACTAGAACTTGGCAAACTTTTCAATTTTTGCCCAACTAACAGCTTCAATTATCAATTGATTCATAAACTTTTCAACTGAACGCAGCAAAGTTACGAAAAATGTTTCAAATTGAATTTCGTATTATTTGTGTTGCCACTTAGGTGTGCAGCGAGGCGTAAGCGCACAGATACAGTTACAAATTGAGATTGAGATACATTCGAATCTACTCAAACTGAGGCACGCACCCGCATTTAGCTGCTCGTCTGCTTAAAAAGTTAGTCATGTGTGAGTGTGTCTATGTGTGTGTGTGTGTGTGTGGCATGTTGGTTGTTGAATGTTTCTGATGCGGTTTGACAACATTTAACTGTTAGCGGCTGCTCGGGGGAGCTCGGCGGTGCTGGAGCGGGGGACAGCACGTGACTTATAAGTCATAAGCAAGTTATGCGGTCGTTGGGCTAAGCAACTTTTTGGCCGGCATGTTGTTGCATGTTGTCAGCCAAATTGAATCAAATTGTGGCAAACAACTTGAACAGATTTGAGTGTTTGCAATTGTTGTTGCTGCTGCCACAAGTTTGTATAAGCAGCTGGGCTCCATAAGTTTTACAAGTCAAGTTTTAGCCGTTCGTGCTTAACTGTTCTCCGCAATAAAAAAAAAAACAAGTAAGAAAGCTCTAGTCGAGACTGCTCGACTACGAGATCCCCTGAACCCTTAGAGCAATAGATATTTCAATACTTTTTCGCGACTTTCAGCTTACACAAGAAACACGCACACACACACACACACGTACGTACGCACACACAGGTAAACATACACACACACGCATAAAGACACACATACACACACACACGCATACAGACACAAACGCATACACACACACACACACATACAAGCAACCACGCATAAACACGCATGGGCTGCAGTGTGCGCTTACTATGAGAACTTAATTGTTTAATAACTTTTTTTATGGACGTACGATCTTCATGAAACTTTTAGATTATGATTATAACATGAATATGCATGTAATTGCCAAAGCACAAGTCTCTAGTATTTGAAATACGCTTTTTACAAAAGTGAGGGTGAGGGGGTGAATTTAGAGGTGGGGGGTAAATTTTAACAAAAACCGAAATTGTATAAATTGCATATAAGCATACATTAAAAATTTGGAGACTCTAGCAATAAAGGTGTAGAAGATATAATTTTATAACTGGTTTTCGATAAGGTTTTTTATCGATAAAAAAAGATCGGGATGCGTTATCGATTTTTAATGATAAACTTGATATGCGCGCTGTAATTACGGACATTTTTAAAAAAATTTGAAGTCTCTAGCTCTTATATCTTCTGAAATCGACGCGTTCATACATACGGACAGACGGACAGACGGACAGACGGACAGACAGACGGACAGGGCCAAATCAACTCAGCTCGTCACCCTGATCAAGAATATATATACTTTGTGGGGTCTGCCACGCCTCCTTCTCCCTGTTACATACATTTCAACAAAACCATTATACCCTGATTTCCCATTGAAAATGGGTTCAGGGTATAAAAAGAAGTCGCCTTCGTCTCGAGTTTCGTGGCACTTTCCACGACATGTCCATGTCAGCGGCACATTGCCATTCCCAGACACTCAGTGTTGCCTCAGCCACTTTGACACACGCTGCCTAACACTCTCTGCCACTTACCCCTTGCCCCTCGCCCCACGCCACATCAGCTGAGTGCTCAAATTTTCCGCCTAAAATGGCCTGTTCTCTCGTAAAGGAATCGAATGAAAGTTAAAGCGAAAGTGCAGGATGCTCGGATACCCTATTGATTGTCGCATAGTGCAGGGAGTATTCGCAATTTTATTTTGAGTGATTGCAATTAATTATTACCCAATTACAGTAATTAGGTATTAATTACTACAAATTTAAAGATATTAATTGCCGAGTAATTATCAATAATTACTGAGTAATTTTAAAGAATTATAGAATAATTTTAAAGGAGCTGAAGAGTCACTAGCAAATAATTTCTTAAGAACTGTAAAGTAATTTAAAAAGAAGTATAGAGTAATTACAGAGTAATTAAATATTTATGCATGTATTAAATTTGCAAACGATGCAATCAACATTTATCATAAGAATGCCCTACAATAAATACTGCTAAGTTTATGAATATTACCAAATATTAACAGACTAATTACAGTACATTTGCAGAATGTGAACAG
The DNA here is from genome assembly GCF_018153725.1 of Drosophila mojavensis. NCBI lineage: Eukaryota > Metazoa > Arthropoda > Insecta > Diptera > Drosophilidae > Drosophila > Drosophila mojavensis. The sequence goes on along the minus strand of NW_025318899.1, from coordinate 9,112,096 downwards.
CCTCTCAACAGAATACTAACACAGTATATAGACTGTATTTCCAAAGTACCTACACTAAATTGCTTTACTTTGTATTTACATAGTATTGACAGTGGTTTCCCAGCCTTTACATATTATTTGCATCATATCTATATTTTAATATATAAATATTTTATTTAGCTTTAATTAGAACCAATAAAATATTTTGTATAACCTACTCCTCCAGCGTAATTGGAAATAAATTACAGAGCAATTACGTGAAAATACCCATAAAAATGGAATAAGCAGAGGGGTAATTGACTGTCAACAGAAATGACAACACTCCAAATCAAAGGCCAATGGTCCTTGTAGCCAAAAATTAATTACATATATTATATGTGGCACGCATTCTAATCGCATGACTTCGTGGGCTCGTAAACTCAAGACTCTCCCAGCCGTATGCTCTCCCCCCATAATTCTTATCAAGAGCAGCGAAAACAGGAAGCACAGCAAGAAATTTTCCAGGACATGAAACAAACTCGTTTAACTTTACATTTTGCGCTTGACTCGGAAAAATCACAGAAAACGTATTAAAAAATAATAATAAAAAGAATAAAGGAAACACAGGAAAGATAAGTAAAGTAAATAAAGAAAACAAAGAAATGTTGCGCATAATTTTCTTCGAATCTGAAGTTCCCTTTTGGGGGCGAAGCGTTTCGTGGATATTTTGTTTGCACAAATTAACGATGCTCCGTTTCGTTTGTATCTGTCCGTCAGCCTAACGCGCTGTGTGTGTGTATGTGTATACGTGTGTGTATGTGTATACGTGTGTGTGTGTGAGATTGTGCGTGTGTGTTAATTTGATGAGAATTTTCGCAGCGGAAATGCTCGCTGAAGGACAGGAAGGGCATGCGGCAGGCGTATAGCATAGCATAGTGTGTGTGTGTGTGAGTGTGTGCGGGGAGGGATGGCGACAGCGTGAGTGAGTGACAAGGGATAGGCGTAGCTGGGGCCGGACAGGCACGTGCAAAGGTTAAAGCGTTCATTGTGCTCTTAAAGGCGCTAAAACATAATGTAATTGAGCTGACAAAGCAACACACACACACACACACACACACATACACACCCACACACACACATAGATATATAGATGTAATTCTTACTGCTCTCGTAATAGCCAGAAAAGTGTTGCATACTTCAAGGTCAATCTGGCCTCTATCTGTGTGTGTGTGCATGTGTATGCATGCGTGTGTGTGATATGAGCGAATGATACTTAAATTGAAATTGGTTTTCACTTGGGTGGCTGCTGTGTGAATTATGCTGGCCCTGCGAATGTATTCAAAGTACCCGCACACACACACACACACACACACACACACACACGCACGCACACACAGATTTACAGTTACGACCGCAAAAGTGTGCAAAGATGAGCCATAAAAGATTCTGTGTCCATGGCCGCGCCCCGTCCGTTTTTTTGCGCCCATTTTTAGTATTACATGACTTTGCGCTGCGACTGCCCGAAACAGTAGGCAGCATATCCGACCATATATATGTATTTATGTGTCTGTGTGTGTGTGTGTGTATTAAATAGAAGCTAGCCAATTCGCTGGTTCACTTGTTGTGCCAAAATTCCAGCTAAAATATCAAACAATCTGTATGTGTATATGCATGTGTGTGTGTGTGTGATATTGTGTGTGTATCTGCGTGCGTGTGCTTGTGCACGCTTAGCTTCAATTTTATCATATATATTTTTCAAGGCTGTAAGAACTCTCCAGGTGTTTAGTATTTAGTGTTTCGCCTAAGTTTGTGACTTAATTATGCTCAGAGTTTAATCAAAACATGCAGCAGTTGTTTTTTATTATTTTACCTTCAATTATGAACTCGATGGCAGAGACAAAAGTTTGTCACATTTCGTTTGCAGCCAGCGCAATTTTCACAAGTTTTTCTGCTGCTGTTTGAGACTTTTTTTATTCGTTTTTCTTTTTTTCTTTTTCGTTGTTATGATTATTATAATTTTGTTAACAGTTGCTGCTTGGCTGCCTGTTGCACTTTGACCCGCGGAGCTGCTTAACAGTTCACTGCAGCAGCAACTAGCAAAAGATAGAGGACAAATACATATAAAGATACGCACGCACGTACGCACACACGCACACACGCACACAGAGGCACAGAGACAGCGCGTGGGGAAACGGAACAGCGCGCGCTCTCAAGCCTAAAAATGTTGTGGCGTCTGGGAAGGCTTCCCAGCAAATGTCGTGACTGGCGGCTGCTGGTGCCATGGCCAGCACTGCGATTGCTACACACATGTTACCTGCGCCGGCGCACGAGGGAGGCTCGCGCGTATAACTGTAGCATAGTTAACAGCTGCTGGCTGCGCTGCCGACGGCGCTGCAGCGCACACAGCTGTTCTCTCACGGCCGCTGCCCGTTGGCGTTGGCGTTGGCCCAAACGAGAGTTTTACAACCGTTGCTGACGTAAATCACAAATGCACTTTACGTTGCGCCCCAAAAAACAAGACAAAAACAACGCAACAGCCAAAGAGCTTTGCCTGAAAGCTCTGCGGGCAGCGCAGTCAGTAGCTGCAGTAGCAGGCAAAAGCCACACACACACGCACACATATACAATGTGAACAAGTGCCAAAAGCTCAAATAAGCTAAAGGTGAACACGACTGCCAGAGAGAGAGCGAGAGAGGAAGATACAGAGAGAGAGAGAGAGCGCGCAAGCAGCGAAAACGAGCCTTCCACACGGTCAAGGTCAGCTGCTTTGGCGGGCGTGTGTCGCCTGTGCATGGGGTGGCATTCGACAAAAGCTTAGCTGGAAAAGCTTCCGCTTTTACCCTAAAAATATTCAAATTATGAACTCTTCACTGCACAAGGACCTAGCCAGACTTGTGCAATCTTAAGGAAAAACAAACAAAGTCTATATATAGAAAACATTTAATTAAACGAAAATATATATTTATAGATGCAAGGCAAGCTGATGATAGAAAACCCTCAGCTCTATGGGCGAGCTTTTTGGCTTTGATATGCAAAATATAGATATTATTATTATAGATGTGCAGAAATTCATGCAGAAAAACGTTTTGGGTTGAGTTTACGTAAATTTGATATGCTTGAATCTTATATTGGCAAAAAGGGTTCAAGGAGGGTCAAATATTTGTATATATATTTCGCTACTACAAATATGTGATATACTCGAGTCTACTCTTATACGAATTTATTAAGAATTCACAATGATATATCAACTTTAGCTTCTTCAAACTTTTCTTTTCTTTTACTTCTTCAATTGCTTCTTAACCAGTGTGCACGTGTTTGCAGTTGAGCTGGCTTGTCATGTGCGTGCTTAGAACTTTGAAGGCAATTACGAGTGATAAGGGCTAAGCTCAACGCACTCGCTCATAGAGAGAGAGAGAGAGAGAGAGAGAGAGAGAGAGAGAGAGAGAGAGAGAGAGAGAGAGAGAGGGAGAGAGAGGCAGAGCGCGAGGCACAAACTAACGGATAATTGAAACGTTAAGGGCCCAAATCATTGCCTACTTACGGGTAACAGCAGGTGGTTAGCTTGGTGTAGGCTAGGCGTTAGCTGCCTTGGCAATTAAGTTAATAGCCAGTGTAAATGTGGCTTTCAGTTCAGGTGTCAACGATTTCATTACGAGCACTTGCTGGTCAATGCCAATGCCAGCAATTGTTATTGCTGCAACTGTTTGCTGCCTTTATTATTATTGCAGTTGCACTTGGCAGCCTTGACCACGAATATTGATTTCCTGTTCTTGACTGTGCTATTCAGAGAAAGTGTGTCTGTATGTGTGTGAGTGAATGTGTGTGTGTGAGTGCCTGTCCGCCCGCTCGTTTTGAATGTCTAACTAGTTTCCGGAGAAGTTGCCCCCTACCTCTTTGTGCTCTCTCTCTCTCTCTCTCTGTCTTTCACTTGCTGTCTCTCTCTCTTAACTGCTCCCAGACGCACAATTAAAAATGCGTTTTTGTTGCTGTTTTGTGTTTGCCTACGCTTTGTGCTCAGTTTTCGTTTATGTAGTCGTTGCTGTTGCAGTTGCTGTTGCTGTTGTTGTTGTTGTTGTTGATATCCATTTGGCTTTGGCCTTAAAGCCGCCCTCGGCGCTGTGAACGCCACGCGGCGTATACGTAACGTGCTCAGAGTTTTGTCCGCTCTAGTTTAATAGGCAGGCACATCCAAGTGAACGTCGAATGAATGAATGAGTACGTGATTATGCGAACTCTCTTCCTCCCTCTCACTCGCTCACTTGCTCACTCGTTCACTCGCTCTAGCCTGGTCTAGGGCATTGGAGTGACAACTGTAAATCGAGATTCAAGATCCGAATCCAAATCGACACAATAAAAAGTGAAACTGGTTTCCAAATTGTGTCACTGACTGGCTGGCGGGCATGCCAGGGCACAAATACAACAACAACAACCACTACGACAACCAAAACAAGTGCGGAAATCTACACAGCGAAAGCAACAACAATTGGCAACAACAGCTACTAAATCAATAACAATTACTTGACATTAGCCGCGCGTACACACAAAATAAAAACACCAAAAAAATACAATAATAAAAAATACATAACAAAAAAGACCGCAACGAATTAATAACATAAAAAACATTTGATAAATATTTTGCACACTCAAAATTCAACACATTTTTTAAACAATTTTGCAATGAATTTTTTACTCATGTGTGGAAAACTACTGGGCAAACATTAAGTCGAGATTATAAGCAACTAACTGTATATATGTATATACATATATATATATATATATAAGTTCAACTGAAGCATTAGGAAGCAATTTCCAAGTCTGATGACAACATTTGACAAATCGATTTTAGTTGACTTTATTTTTCATGTTTTTTATAGAATTTTTAGCGAAATACGAGTTCTGTATGAACTCAACTCGGGCTAATTAATTAATTGAGCGAGCGAAAGTTGACTTCATAAATATGCTAATTACTAATTGCGAATTGTTCATTACACTTTTCTCAATGATCAAAGGAAGTTTCATAATAGTTTATGATAGTTATTAAATGAATTTAAAGGATATCCGATATGAAGTTAATTAAGCGTATATAGGTTTTATGCTGTTTACTGTTTTTTTATCCGTCAGCAATACTTGGCTAATTAAACTTAAGAATTGAAATTTGAAATTCGTTTGCTCAGCTGTCTTAGAACTTTTGCATAAGCTCACTGAGGTCGTGCCAAATCGGTATTTACTCATCTTTTACTACATAAGCAACATTTTAAATGGCCAAAAGAACGGCATTTTGAAATAAAAATATATGTATCATATATAATACAATATAAATAATATATGTATGTATATATATCTGTAACTTTTTAGCATTACAACTATATTAGTGTTAACCTGCTCTATAGGTTATTCACTTTTACTTTTAAATTTACTTGCAAATGAATTTATACCATTTAAATAAACTATATCTACTTCAGCATGAGAGCTGATATTACAAAATATTGCTGTTTGCTCCTTATTTAAAATTTACCTGTTTTTTTTTTTTTTTTTTTTTTTTATTATGACGGAGTATTAAGCAGTCAATTCTGACCGACTGCAAGGCTCGAACATGTTCTAAAACCAGTTTTAACCCGATGACTAAATCTTTAAATTCAACGGCTTTAAAAACAAACAGCTAAATTTGTTTAATAAGATTATCTGCTTCATCAAAATATGTCAAATTACAAATATCCCCATTCATTTTATACTTGTTCGCTCTAATCAAGAAACGGCGTAAAATTTCATAAATTAAAATATTTTTAATCGCATTTCATTACGTAAGATAAAACACCTTGAAATTTCTCTAACATTCCCCTCGCCTCTTTTGGGTTGGCCAATCCATTATTAGGTAATTAAATAAAACACCTCAATTAATTGCTAGGGTCTTACCTTTTTCTTGGTATTAAAGCCCAAAAAGGACAATTTGCGAACATTGTTCTCGCGGCCGCTGGCCGAACTGAAGCTCATTTTGGCGTCGTTTTCCCCTCGAGGGTCCCTTCAAGTAGAGCAACTCCTTGGGTCTGGGTCCAGCTGGTATCTACTCCCGGTTTATTTGATGATTTGCAGATGCCTGTACCAGCGCACTTGCATTGAGCTGTGGTTGAATTGGCGCTTCCACTGCGGCAGCTCGGAGAAGAATCTCGGCATTCGGTGTGACGGTGTGACGGTGCGACGGTGGGCGTGGGCTGGGCTGCAAGTGTGAAGAGAGTGGAAGAGAATGCACTTAGTACGCAATTAAATTAAGAAACGAGAAAGTTGCCACTCGCACGGCTGCAATTCAATTGAAGCCAACACAAACACTCAGAGACAAACACAATATCAACAGCAATAAACTTGCGTTCCGCGACTCAATTGAACTCAAATGCTGCAAGCACGCACAACTTGGGGGCATGAACTCGCCCAGCGCGGGAGTGGGCTACTGAAGCACGCGACTCGACAGTCACTTGATCAATTTGCGAGGGCTGCGCACTGTGCTGGGCTGTCGGCTGTCCATTGATCGCCAGCTGAGGGCGTCATTAAACGATTCCATTTTCAGCACAGTTGTTCATTTCTTTACACAAATATTTATAAATATATATTTTCTATATATTTCAGTATACACACACACACACACACACACATTTCTCTTTTATTAAGTTCAATAATTAGGCAAGTCTGGACAAGTGCGCGTCTGAGTCACATTCAGGCAAATGAACAACTGACGAGCAGCTGGCAAAAACACAAATTTCACCAAAATATACACAGTATATATACATATATATATATCGAATATGTATATAGCTCAATAAAATGTGAGCTGCGTGTTGGCGACTCCTTGAACAACAAGAACTCGAGCGGGCACCTTTTTTTTTTTTGCTGAACGTCCACACAAATTGAATTAGGGCAAGCGCACGGATAGCTCCAAATGTATCTATAGGATACCCGCGTAGGCGAGATACGCGAGGCGCGCGTCGAGATACGCGAGGTGCGCTCAATGACAAACGAAAGCCGTGTGTACCTGTTGCGGTTGCGTTGGCGCTGATTTATGCGGCGCCCAGAACATTGACTAACGAAACGAAATGCGGCCCGAACCGAAACCCGAGCACATACCGAGCTGGGGTGTTAATAGGTATCTACAAGTGTGTCCATGCATGTGTGTGTGTGTGTGTGTGTGTGTGTGTGTGTGTGTGTGCTAATGTTAGTAGACAGTCCAACCTGAGTCTCGTGCTTAGTTAGGGCCTAGGTCTAGAGCCCAACTAACAGAGCTATAGCTATTCCAAGCGATTTATTTTCCTTTTGGCCAAATTCACACAAATCGCTTTGCGGGTTATGCAACAGAAATGTGACCAAGCGATTGTTTGTCTAACTTTGATAAAAATTGATGAGACTGCGTGCGTGTGTGTGTGTGTGTATGTGTGCTAGTCTGTGTTTGTCTAAAGTTGGCCCTGGATTAAACTTGAGCTATTGAACAGACACCTACGCACACACACACCCACACACACACACACACAAAAAAAACAGGCGCAACTCGTGGTGTTTGCTAACCTTGACAGTGCTGGGGAAATGCATTACTTATTAACTTGATTTGACAGTAGTTATTAACTAAAGAGGACACGCTTGATAGATTGCGCAAATAGAGCAAAGCGCCAAAGCATTATCTATGCGCTCGTGTGTAGACTACGTGTCTTCCACACCCAAAGAAAATCGACATTTGTTGTCTTGGCAAAAGTTTCTTGAAAAAGGTCTTAACTGGAATGGGAAATGACTTATTCGATTGCATGGCTTATAGAGCTGTGTTTATTTGCATTAAAAGCTGCACAAATAATACGGTAAATTATGCATATACAGTGTGTTTTCCACTCTATAAGATAGTATTCCTTTCCAATGAAGTAACTCATATATTTATCTATCTAGAAAATATATTCTCATGTTTGCAAATCATGCCGTAGCTTTTAGTATCACAATCTATAGTAGTTCAGTCCTTAAACTCACTATGCCTCATATATCGCATATATCGCATAATCGCATCGCAAGTTCTTATGCAGCAAAAATTCGGTTCGATCGCCAGCTCAGTCCAGTTTACTCCAAAATTTTATATAATAAGCCGATCTTGCCATATCCCAAATGCATGATATATAAATATTGTATTTTTCCTATATACAGCTCAATTAACATTATACTTTATTTCATTATTAACATTATAAACTGTCGAAAGAAATGAAAAGATCCCCTTCGATAAACAAACATTGCAAGTGATCTTCAAAAGTGATTTCAGCAATATTTTATATGGCATAAATAAGAGCTCTCTTCAGTCATATCAAGCTCTATATATTTTCCTTTCGCCAATGAGCTACTAAAATACTCTGCAATCCATCAATCCCCGCAGGCAGACAGACAGTTTAAAGTGGTTTATTTATAAATTTGCTCAATTCGATCAAATTGATCGCGTGACTCCTGCGATTCATTGGTCTACAAATTTACACGTTTTATGGGCGGCCAGAGCTACATGTTATCAAAAAACAAAAGAAAATAAAGAATTAGACAGGCGCAGCGGACGGGCCATAAAGCAAAGGTGTTATAATTTAAGCCCAAAGCAAATAAACAATCGGCGATCAGGAAACAGGAGTGCCAAGGGAAATAGCCCAAAATTAACGTGGTGATCAATTTTATGGGTTCATTAGCGAAACGTCGCAAACGATCGATCGATCGTCCGCTCAAGGGTCGGACTTAACTTTGATTTAAATTATTGTTTGTATATGAATTGCGTGGGCTTTCAGCGTGCGCTCCCTTATCATGGCGGTACAGTGGACATCCATCAGCAGCGACTATCGCAGATCGCCTTATCGATGCGCTTTGATATGGCTACAAATGATTTAAACAATTGACAGTAATGAATGGCATTTATAACTATCGTAAATTAACCGAATAATTGTCTCTTGTCCAATGTTTCGTAGTAGCCAAAACTCATATGCAACAGTAATTGAAGCAAGTGGCAGGAATAGACTATGCCGGACTAGCAGATATCCTGTGAACAGAAGAAGAACTGTTACCTAAATGAAAGATATATATATTCCAGCTAACAATTTCTATTTTATAGATCCCCAGTATTTGGGAATTATTTTTTTAATTTTTCTCATGTGTATTTCATTCTCCTTTTAGTTTCCTAACTATCCATTATTGAGTTTCTAAATCATCAGATCAAACTGAACATAGTTCGTTCCTTTCCCAACAATCCTTTCGCTGAGTGCCTTACGAACATCAAATTTCTTGATCTTTAGTCCTCGACTCTCATCCACTGTATGACAGATAGACAACTGACTAAGAAAGCTATTTAACTCTCGAGTCAGATAAATAGACTCCGATTAGAATAAACTCCAACGCCATATTACCCAATCCAGCCCAAACAACGATACACCCAATTGAATCTGATTTCAAGTTCTCACAAGGGTAAACTTGAAGTGCTCAACTTATTTGATAATACTGAATAATACTGAATAATAACATGGTTATTGTACCAATTATGGACTTATCAGTTGGCACTCCCTGTCAGTCTGTGAAATAGAGAAAGGGACAGATACACAGCGCAGACATAGTGAGAGAGGGAAGTAATGGAATATCTCCAAATGTTTCAATATCACGTGCACTTGGCCCTTATCTGTAGCAACAAAACAGAAGAAGAAGAAGAAACGGGAAAAAACAATAAACAAACTCCAGTTACAGCCAGTTCCTAAAAAAAAATACCATTTCAAAAACAGCTGCCAATTGGAACTGAAATTGCAGTTGCAGTTGGAGTTGCAGTCCGCTGATCATGACCGAGTCGCGATGATAGAAGAACCGGTTTAAATACTGCAACAGTTCAACAGCTGCAACTGCCACAGCCAGAGCCACTGACATTGCCACTGACATTGAACTTGAGTTAAGTTTAAAGCTAAACAGAAAGGGGGTTGCACCGCCACTGCCACTGGAGCGTGCTTCCTGTTACGCGCACCTACACGAGAATCGTAATAAAAATTCACGACACGCGTAAAAATGTCAAATTCGAGAACTTGAATTACAATATACTCGAGCAATTGGGGCATTAGAGTCGACGCCGGTCAATTATACAGACTGAAGTGGGTCCCATATATATTGCTATATATTGGCATAAATAACAAAAATAATAACGAAATAATAGTAATAAGAGTCAATAATTTGAAAGTTATTGTCCCACTGAGTAGAGCACTAAATCTTCTTCGCCTCCAAATTTTGATTAGACGATATTTGATTTGCAGCTGGGCGAGAAAAAGTATAAATAAAACAATAAAAACGATTCCCGTTGCTTTCCGCCAGACAGCGCTGCATATCAGATAGAATAGCGCCAACAAAAAAGTTATATATATAGGGAGTGGGTCGTTGCTGCGAGGGTTTTTATATAAGTAGGGCGTCATTGATGAGAATGAAAGAAAATAAATGGATTTCGATATATTAGAAATAATTAATCTATAATATAAAAGGCAGTAATTGTCAATGAATAGAGTATAATTGTAAAGTAATTATAATAGATAGATATCTATTTTTTTAACGTATGCATATGATGTTAATCAATTAGCTAATCAAGAGAGATAAATAGCAGTCAATATATCAATATCTGTCAATTCAAACTTCATACATTAACTATTTCATTTATCAATAAGTCACATTTCTTGAACGACCCTCGCACTTCCACAGTTCTAGGTGAATATGTTATGCAATCGAATTCTATTTCATAGTTGTTGCTGCTGCTGTTGTTGCTGTTGTTGTTGTTGTTGCTGTTGACCTAGCCAGTCGCAGTTGAAAGTAGTTTCCATTTCCACTTGACTGGCAACCACTTGGCACTCCAGCAAACTTGTTGGACTTGATGAAGGATTTATGGACGGACACACACACACACATTTACACTTACAATCATGCACACACTATGCTAAGCTGTGTGGTTAAAGGTTCAGAGCACTTCAACTACACTAACTGTACTCGAACCAATCAAATAAATAAAGCATAAAAAATTTATATTTATTTAAAGAACAAACTCTACGCTTCGGCGATTCGCACATATATGAATGCTCGAAATGAAAAAGCAATTGCGATTCGATAACCCAATAACAAATACAACCTACAACAACAACAACAATTGGAGAACAGAGAACTCTAATTGGAGACCAAGTTAATGACCAACTGATAGAAGGGACGGACGATCGACTCGACTCGGCCGGTCTTCCGACTAGCTGACTAACTGGCAAAAGTCAATTTGTAGGCGTAATCAATACTCGGACGAAATATTTTTACTGCTTCTTCTTTTGCTTAGATAAGCAATTCTGTTCGCTTCTGATCTGACCGAAGCAACTATAAACAGTCAGTATATATATGTATATATATATTTGGGTATATCTAGCATTAAATAAAATGATGACTCTACTTCTTGTGTTATGAATAACAATTTCAGGAAATAATTTCTACAATGTTTAATATACAAATGGGATTCCGTTTTCTAGGGGTTTTAATATCGAAAGACCATCAGAGGATGTATGCCAGTGCAATGAACCAAATGACTAATTGTTTGCGCAATAAAAATGATTGTTGTTCTCCAGTTTTGATTGCAAAACAATGGAAAGCTGAGGAAATGACAGATGATATCAAATTATCTAAAAGGTAAATTCTGTATCGGGTTTCGATTTCGGTTTCTCCTTAAAGCAATTGTTATTTCAGCAAAGATATACAATATATATGTATGTTTGCATATGATATGACTAGAAAGTTCTAGAGTGAGTGAGTGGTTTATTTATAATCAATTGTTTGCAATAGAAAGTAAAAATAACCACTTTATACACACTCATGTGCACTAGGTATTAAGTTACGTATGCTTAGCAGAAGTTTGTGCCACCCACAAGAGTCGTTGCCCTGGTATAAAGAGGCACTCTCATTTGTTGTAACATACTCGCACATACTTTAAATTGCAGCCGTTGCAAATTCCGTGAACCGTGCACAGGAACAATAAATACTAGTCTGAAAAAACAAAACATGAGCTCCCTCCCCACTAGTTGTGTAAACAAAACTGCAAAGCCAACAACAACAACGAAAACAACGACAACAACAACGGGGCCACAACAACAATAACAACAATCAACTTTAGGCGTCATGATACTTTTTGGTTAAATATCAGGAAAGAACAAAAAACACTATGCACAAGTCAAGATAAACAAATTCTCGTTACCATTGTTGTAACGTGCGAGCGGCACAAAAGGAGCGAACGAGACAGAGCGAAAGAGAGAGAGTGTGTGTGTGTAAAGGGTGTGTGGGTTAAGGCAGCCAAATTATTGAGCCATTACTCACACGCCGCGAGCAAGGGAGAGCAAGCGAGCTGGTGTCTGTGCGATAGAGGGAGACAGCACGCTAAGAAAGGGCTCGCTATGCCCAACTACATGCACACAAAACATATACAAAGAATTTGCATACCGCGCTAAACGCAAACAACAACACGAAGAAGACGAAGAAGAAGAGCGCTGCACGTCGCGAAATTCACGTGCAGAGCTTAAAACGCTGCAAAACTTTAACGGTGTTGATAAGGTGACGGCGGCGTCGCTGTCGCCGTTGGTGTCGCCGCAGCATAAAAGCGGTATTGTTGTTGCTATTATTACAGTATTTTGCATAGAGCAGCAGCAACAGCAGCAGTCGAGCTTAGCCTAGCACAACAGTGCGAGCGAGAGCGAGCATCAGGGATGGCAGAAGCGTGAGCAGGAATAAAGAGAAAAACGTTAACTATGTGTACTTTTTGCTTTGAACAGTAGAACATAAAAAAAAAAGAAAAATATGAAGGAAAAAAAATCACAAAACACACAAAAACAAAAACGAAATGAAAAGAAATGTAAGAAATGAATGGTGAATGGGCCTAACTATGCAGAACCAGTTTCAAAAAGATAGAATCAAAGAGTCAGAGTAACAGAAACACAAAACACAGAAAGAGCGAGAGAGAGAGGGAGCGAACGAAAGAGTAAATGAGTAACAAAGGCAGAAGCTCTGTGTGTGAGTGTGTGTGCGTGTGTTGAGTAATCACTTGCTGCATTTTCGAGCTTGACATTTTTTTTATGATTGCTTGTCTAATGCCAAAAATATTTGAAGATGATTAGTTTTTCATGTACATGTATAATTAGTTGATTATCAAGCATTTGAATAAGAGAGCAGACGCATTCGATTTGGCAGCAGATCGAGATCTGGGCACTGGCTAAAACTGTATTTTCGTTATGTATAACAGCACTAACTACAATGGGCAAATTGCTTGTCTGCCGTTGACACTTATTTTCGGAATTGTACTTGAGGGTAAAAAAAAAAAACAATAACAAAACAAAACACAAAAAAACAATAATCAGTTCATATCAGCGTCATAGCTAGCCACAAGTTGAAAAACAAAATATTCGAAAATTTCAAAAATTGGCACAGAAATAGCAGCCATCCAGAGCAACAACAACAAGAACAACACACAACCATAACCACAGACAGAGACGGCGACTCGTAAATGAATATAATAATAATTGACACGTACTTTAAGAGCTCTTTTACCCACGACTTTCGATGATGGCTGTAGCCAATTTGGTCTTTTATTTTCTTGTTTTTGTTTTTGTTTCAGTTTCTTCTTTTTCTTTTCGTTTTACCAGCTGCTCCTCACTTGTGGTGTTGCGGTGTCGCGGTGTCTCGAAAATTTTCCACTGTGCCCGACACAACTTCATTGACCGATCATCTGTGCGAAGGGCCGTCGGGGGGTCGGGGCGAATGTCACAATAAACAAATCACTTTTTGTACAAATTACTGCGGCGGCGGCAGCGGCTGCGTCACATGTATGCGAATTATACAAAATACAGTTCGAAAGAAACGCGTCGATGGAACAAAAGTGCGACGATCGAAGATGTTGGCAAAGGGAACGGGAACGGCAACGGGAACGCTCGAAGAAAGACGACCGGCCGACCACAGAGACACAGAAAATGGCAGAGCAGCAACAAATAAAAACACCAATAGTAGCAACAACAACACACAATGTTTATGACGTATATATGTACATATATCGTTGCGTATATCTTTTACAAATTCATTTTATATATTTCTTAATGTTTCTTCGTAATACTTTATAGAACTTTGATAGCGGCAACGCACGCGGCGCGGCGTCTCGACAAACTTGAACTTGGCGAACGGTTAGCGGTTGTTTTTTTCTTTTTCTTTGGACTCGATCGTCTCCGTCTTTCCGGTCGCACGTTTCTGAGCGTAATGATTTACTGTTCCTGCGGCAGCACGTTTTTAAACACGGAGAGCAATCGAGCCGAACAGCAGCAGCAGCAGAAATATCGACAGAAACCAACAACAACAACAACAACATGTTTTGGAATAGAGTGAGAGCGGTTTTTATGTGAAACTCATAAGCGTCGACATAAATGTACCCTGTATGTTGTTTCAGAGTGGAATTTTTGTAAATTTCCACATATTGCCTTTTTAGTCTCTCCTTGCCCTTGAGTCTTCGTTTAACCTTACATTTCTGGGTTTCCAACGAATTTCTATTTATACGATTTTCTACCTGCCTCAATGGCTCTCATGAGTCGTGAAACTGCACTGAGCACAGGGTATGCAGCAGGCATGCATCGATTGTTCTGGAGAGCACGTGAGTGAGACGCAAGAGCAAATATGACTTGCAAGAGCCACCCTCGTTACTGATCGGCTTTGCGCTCAGCGCTCTCTCAGTCGCACATGCTCTCTCGCTCGCTCTCTATGCTGTTCCTTTGTGTGTGGGCAGTGGGTTGCGCTGCTCCAACTAGGCAAATCGAGGATATGCTGCGATTGCACTGGCCGCATACGCAGCATTCGCCACATTCGCCGCATAGGCTTCAGCTATAGCTACAGGTGCAAATAACCATAATGTACGTAATGCGCTTAACTAACAATAACAGCATTAGAATCACGTCCAATATTTCAGGGCCATTAAGGGCTGCGCCCTGGTCCGAATGCGAGGATTGTTTGTGTGGCAATTGGCACAATGCAAATTAACTAATTCTGGCGCTCTAATTGATTGATTTTCCAGGTTGAATGGCAACACGCACACCGAGGTGTGAAGTTTGTCCAGCATTTCAACATTTTACCGCCGTATACATGTTGAATATTTTTGTTTTGTTTTTGTTGTTGAGTTGCGAGCGCTCAAATTCGAATTCCAAATGATTTTCAACAATTAATTGCCACAAAAAATGCGCCCGGCTACCCTTTGGGGAGTCGTATCAGCAGCGCTGATAAACCCACATCAAGTAGAAAATAAATATATTTCCAAAAAAATTTAATAGAGAACAATGGTAAACGAGAGCTCTTTTCTCAAGTATACATTTTCCGATTAGCTGCGATTCATGACGTCAAAACAGAAACTCTGAATTCAATGGCTCTATTTATGCTAGCAATTGATAACGGCTTGATAATTCTTTGATAAATTCGCATTCAAATGGGCTGCGAAATATTTTCTGATAAATTACCATTTTTCGTTTATTATCAATTTCAGTTGACATCTATTTTGATCGAGTGTTAATTTGTGTGTGATAATTGCTATTTGAGGATTTGAGGAAACTTTCGACTCACACCTGACTAATTCCATATTCAAATACGTCTGTGCGCATAAAAAGATTCCATGCATTCTCATTTTATTTATTTATTTTTTTTTTTGTGATATCAATTCAAATTCTTTTAATTGATAAGAGGGTAAAAGCAGTCAGCCCTCAAATTAGTCAAAGCCAAAGTTTTACCAGGCGCAATTAGGCAAACGCACAAGGGTTAATTAGCCCGCCCACCAGCCAGCCCTAAAAGTAGGCTACACTTTTCGCAGCATCAAGTCGCTGCCAAGTATGTTACGAAAAAAAAAGCAATTCAAATTCGTTTTTCTTTTCTTGCTGAATTCCTCAATGACACATGCAATTATGATAAGAGTGCAAATCCAAAGGCCAAACACGCTCAACGTTCGAGTGGAATCGGGGCACTCGAGTGAGAGGCCGTGGTGAAAAGCTCCGGCTCGAGTGAGTTGTTGCTCGTGTCCCAAAGTTCTTCGGCTGCGATGGCGCTGGCAAATGCTTCGGCTAAGGCAAAGGCAACGGCAACGGCAGCTCCTGTTGCTGTCGGCCATTGGTTGTTTGTCCTGTTTGTCGCTGTGCTCGCGGTCGCACACGCCAAAGGACTACAACTTCATTTTATCATTTGATTTAGCTGCTCAGCCTGTACAATGCGCACTTCCGTCGCCCATTGCCCAAACGGCATTTTTCTTACCTTTGTAGCGTTTCAGGTTGCCGTCTGAGGGTCGTGCGGGGCTTAGGGTTTGCGGGTTTGCTTGCCATTTGGTTCATCTAACTATGTGCAACTATCTTTTTTCAATTTTCCCGCATGGCTGATGCTGTGCTGGCAATGGAGCTGGAGCTAGAGCAGTGGCTGGGACTGGGGAAAGGTGGGTACGTGGGTAGGTGGCGCGAGGCACCAGCACTGTCAGTTGGCGCTGGAGGGTTGCTTACCCAGCGAGCCCATATAAAACGGAAATGGAAGTTTTGTAAATGTTTTCCTTTGTGTTTCTTTTTACTTCTCTGTGTACACACGTCTCTATTTGTATCACAGTGCGGGTGTGTTGGTGTGTGTGTGCGTGTCTGTGTGAACAGAGCAATAACAGCAAACACCAACACTTACGCAATACGACGCCTTTGAAAGATGAGCGCTCTGCCAAACGGGTGGCAACAGCCACCAGCCCCCCCGCCATCAACCAGTTGGTGGCACATGCCAAAGACCTGCACTTTAGTTTTTGGGTTGCAAGTGTTGCTTTTTATGGCACTTGACGCCCAGCCAAACCCAGACCCAAGCCCAGACCCAGACACAAACGCAAACCCAGCCCAGAGCCCAGTCTTGCAGGCATTTGGCGGCCAGCTGGCCAACCTTTTAGCCTGTCCCGAGCTTTTGCACCTGCTCTGCTTCAACGTGTTGAATTTCATTTGGTTCGCCGGCTCTTGATAAGAAACTTCCATTTTAATAGCTGCAACAGTTATGCATATTGATGTGCGCGACAATGTCTGTGTATGTGTGTGTGTGTGTGTGTGTGTGTGTGTGTGGGCGCGGGTATCTGTGTAAGCATCTGTTTTATAGAGAAACTAAAGGGAGATAAAAAGAGGATTCAGTTAAACGCTCAGCTCTGCTAAAGGATTATCAGCTTATCAACTCTTAATTGTGTCCTTGGTAAACGGTTCGAAATGGGTATATGGGTTCGAATTGCAAATTGGAGCTTACGCTGAAATACTGTTAACAGTACTTCATTTTCATTTACACTCTAGACCGAGCTTGATCATAGCCTTAGAGTATATTTTCTCTATAGTACCTGGATAATGTAATATCGTAGCTTAGGAGTGAGTTAGTCTTCCTTGCTTTAAACTCTATTTAACTAAGCTCTGGTAACTAAACCAAGATCAGCTAATCGAATCTTTCGAGTGCACGCGCACTTTTGTAGCACAGTGTACATAGCGTGATCATTGCCATTATCAGCTTAGAGCATAGCAAAGCTTGCGCTCTACAGCTCTAGCTCTAGGCAAAGCTCTATCGAACACCTGCTGTTGAAAGCTTTGCACGCGGAGCTTTTTCGCTTGGCTTTAACGATCGATTCTAAGGTGCTCGCCATATGCGTAGCGCCCAGTCAGTCGCCGTTGACGCGTTTGGCTAATAATAATAACAAATATGACGCCAGTGCGAGTCAGTTGACTGGAAAATAAATAAAAGAGAACAAAAAGAAAAAGAACTGGTAAAAGTTTTAAAATGCCAGATAAAACAACAACTACAACAACAAGCAAATAATGCCCGAGGCTCATATCAAGGCCAGTCGCAGAGAAAAAAATATGAATAAAAAGTGCACTTCATTAAAATGAAAGAAAATATCTGAGAAAACTTTACGAAACAAAGTGCAGTTCAAAGGAAATAAAATATACGAAAACGAGTGAAAGAGAGAGAGAGAAAGAGAGAACTCGACGGGCTCTAGTGAATCGCAATTTAATTACGCGCAACAAAACAAAACTAAGAACCCAAATTGACTGATAAGATAAGACCCAACAGCACCAAGCAGCCAGCCAAAGGTGGGTTCGCTTCACCAATATAATTTGCATCTCGGGCGCAGGTAGAGACAATTTCCAGCGCCAGGTGATGACACAGTTAGACTAGTTTTATGAGAGATCTAGAGCATGGGCACGCAAATGGTATAGAGTATCATTCTGTAAATGAGACTAATTGTGATTGATTTGCCGGTTGACCTAGTGACTTGATGATTGAGTGCGAGAGACGTGCCAGTTGATAGATCAACCGATAGACTAACGGACTGACAAATCGTTTGTTTGAGTGAGAAACGGTGAGTGCGAGTGCTTGACCGCTAAGTGATTAAGCGATTGACAATGATTGAGAAGTGATTGATTGATTGAGTGACTAACTAACAATGTGATTGACTAACAAGTAACGAATGACTGATCAATCAAGTGAGTGACTGTTTGATTGGCCATATGATTGACCCACTGTCAACTGGCTTCACTGATAAGGTCAAAAACGTGACGAACTTTCTGATGATTTTCGACTGAGAGCAAAATGTTTGATAACAAATCACTTTCAAAGCTTATCAAATACGTGCTCTAACGATACACGATATGAAATTGAGTGTTCGAAAAGCGGGGCTTGAGGTAATACAGAGACACCTCAAATGTTCACACAGACGCCAAATCACGTCTGAGCAAGACTTGGCACGAGCAAAGCCGGGTAATGCCCGCTCAAAGACTATCATCATAATTTTATATATGGCTAGTCTCGATTTCAATCTGATTGTTGTTGGTTTTGTTGCTGCTGCTGCTGTTGTCGTCATTGTTGCATTTGGTGCTCGATTCGCGCTTCAGTTGACGCGTGCACAAATACATATACATATATATATATTTCCCGCACAGTTATGCATATTAAATAACTGGGCGGTCTCTTAATGCCAGTTATATTGTGCTCGTAATACCCAAACAATAACGGCATTTGCATGCCAAGGCGCTGGCAAACGTGGCTCAATCATGATTGAGGCCATTCACATGGGCTTCTAAGCGCACTCACATACACAAAATAAGAATTCGAGCAGAGTCGAGCGACTGCCTGGCAGGCATATAAATTGGGCAAATCATCAAAATGTTAAGCATACGACGCGTGTGACAAGCGGCCAAAACAGGAAATTAGCAAAGCAATCGCTCGCATGTGAATATCAATGCAGAGCCATCTAGACGCTGGAGGCAAAGCAGAAATTTCTGTAAAAAGCTGCGCAGCCAATTTTACACTCGAATCAGATTCAAGTGTTGCATAAAGTTGAATTTGATTCAAGAACTTTAATTTGATGTGCATTAAATACTCATATTTTATGAATATGAATACATTTGCATTCACTAAACGTCTGTAGAACAAATAAATCAATTCAATCCATTAAAAGTCAATATTAATTTTAGATATGCATGAAATATGAATCGGGTATATTCGTTTCAATGTGAGTCCAGCTGTTTATGTTCTCCATCTATGCTGCCTATCCGTTCAGTCTTGATAGCTATCTTCTCTATCTCTCTCTGTCTTTTATTGGACAAGTATTGGGCAGTTGGTTACGGTTGGCCTTCAGCATTCCAACACATATTTTAATTTATTAGTGAAAAATCCAGTTCTAGTTGCTTCTAATGATTTATGCAATTCATAAATCAATCAAAATATTTCTGATGTGAATGCTTGGTTGTTTTCCGGCTTTAATCAAAGCTCTATGAAAATGAAATTGACTGCTAATAATATATGCATATTTTTGAGGTCTGTGAAGTGTGTGAAGTGCCAAGCCCGAGCACTTGAAGAAATTAGAAAATTAAAATTCAAAACAGACTTAAGAAGCTCAGCAAAAATATGATAAATATTTCAAGCAAAAGTTTGCTGGGTGAGGAGAGTGGGCAGAAAAGGGGCAAAGGCTATGACAAGGCCGGCAATTGCGTAATTATTATATATGCATGTGTATGTGTGTACATATATGTGTATATTATATATATATCTACATTTACTTTATGTACTCTTATATGGCTCGCTTAGCTGAATGTTGTTTACATACAAGAATTTTCAGAGTACGCAAATTGACAAACAAGCGTCTCCAGTTAAACTGCTCGAGAGCGTAGCAGCTGAGCATGATGGACTGCTAGATACACTGTTAGTTGGAGATAAAAGATAACTATTAAGCAGAGATAACTGAATGAGCAAACTTGTGATCTCTTGACTCTATCTGAAATAAAATTTATTAAAATTCCTTACATAGGGAGTTAAAGCAGTTGTCACCCATATACCCCACTTGGTTGCATTAAAAACCAGAGCATAATAGCATGAAGCTCCACAGCAACAACAACAATAACAATTTGCAATTATGCGGCTTGATGAGGAGTTTGTCAATTGCGTGTAGTTTGCACGCTCTGCTGGCGAGTCGTAAACAAAAAACCCTGAAATATTACCAAAGACTTTACCACAGTAACAACAACAACAACAGCAACAAAAGCCAAGTAATTATTAAGTAAACGCCACAGAAATATAATAATGAAAAGGTCTCTTTGCCTTCAGCTTACACACACACTCACACACACACACACAGCTAGTGATGCTGCTGAGCTACTTGCAACAGTCAAACACACTCACATGCAACCATAACTAACTTGGCCACTGGGCCACTCGCTTATGCACAGCATGTAAACGAAATGAAGTCGCCTCTCCTTGCTAATTTCAACCCATGCCGGAAGTTCACTTGACAGCTGACAGGCAGCTTGACCAGTGTCCACTCTGTCCTGCGTCCAGTGTCCACTCTGTCCACTCTCAACTTATGGCTGTCCTTTTTGCAAACGATTATTATTAAGTGCAGTTGACTAAATCAAATTGATTACAATTTCATGTCGAATTCTCAGCTGAATGCTGTGCAGTTAAGTACGTGTACTTATGTGCATATATAACGGTATATGTGTGCCTGTATTTATGCATATATGTATGCATGTAGATAAGTACTTATAAATGTATATGCATGCATGTATTTATGTTATTTTTAAGTATCTTAACATTTTCCTTTTCATTTTCATTTCATTTTCAAGTAAAAGAAAGAAAGCAAGCAAAGTGCTTTACTGCAGAGCGCCTCTCTATGCGTTTCTCATTAATTAAAGCACAGCTCTGAGATTTCCTGGCTTGATTACGTGTGTTTAACTAAGTGTTGTTTCAACTAGTTGTACGACCATTCTCATAAATTCTATTGTGTGATTATGCATATATGTACTATAGCACTATCGCTATATATATAATGAGTATATATGCACATATATACTTACACACATATATAGGTATGCATATGGTTTCTGTTCCACATGCAAATTTAATTTACTCGCAGCTTGTAATTAAGTAAAACGTACTATTATTATTTTAACTAACTATATATGGGGTTTTCTGCATTAATGGCTTTAAACATAAAACTCGAATGTGGTTAAAGCTTTGGTTGTGAGTGCTTTTATTATTTAAGTTGCACATAAAACAACTGTTTAATGTTTTAGTTTTTAGCCTACTTGCTGTCTTCTTTTATGATGGTCTCTCGCTCTATTTCTGTATGTTTCTCTAGCTCTCTCTTTTTGAGTCTCTTTCTATAACTCTCCCTCTCTCTCCGCTATTTCTTTATTTATTTTCATATTTCTCTCTTTATCAATGCCTTAGTTTTAATTTGTTGTCCCAGTCTACCCCTCCATCACTCTCTTTATCTCTCTGTCTGCTTTTCTCTGTCTGTCTCTCTCTGTCTGTTTCTCTCTCACTCTCTCTGTGTTTCTTCCCCTCTCTCTGTCTCTATCTACTGTAGCCTCACTTCCTCCCTCTCTCTTTCTAGCTGTTTCTCTGTCATACCATCTCTATGTGACCCTGCGAATCTCTATCTTTGGTTCCTCAATGCTCTCTGGTACAGTAGAGCCACCTCACTATTGTTTTCAAGCAATAATTTTCACTCTTCACCTATGTGTCCCCCCCTTCCTCTCTCTCACTCCCTTTTCTACTTTCATATGTTACAGTAACTCGTATATACGCTTCTGTTTCTCAGCTACTAAACAGATGGCCATAAAAAATCAATTACATTTGTATTTGAGCTGTTGTCTTAACCCATGCTTATCCATACATACATATATATGTATATAGGTATACATGCATGCATACATATATAAATATATCTACATATTCAGACAATTTAGTCTTATATACTGTAGTTTCTTCAAGTTTCTTCCTTTTGCATTCAATTTTTCAGTCTCAGTACAAATTGATGTGTGCTGCACATATCATTAGAATGATTCATTGAACTATCAATAGCATTCGATTCGCTTGACAGTGCTCATTCATATTCCCCAGCCAATGCACCATTCTTCTTCTCTCTCACTGTCTCTCTCTAACTCTCTCTCTCACTCTGTCTCTTTCTTATACTTTTTCATCAGTCAGCTTGCATTTCATAGCATTTGGATGCAGTTTTGAGCACTTGGCCACAGAGCCGTTCCATTATCTGCTGTTGCTGTTGTTGTTGTTGCTGTTGCTGTTGCAGCAGCTGTATTGCGCATACGCCTCGTATCCTTTGCTGCTGTTGCTTGTAGCATTGCCGTTGGCTTGGGCTGCGTCTGCTTTTTGCTATTAACGTGCTCATTTTCACATTTCGAAACGAAGCACCGTTTCCCTTGCCAATACAGGGTCCGAGCAACAAGAAAAAATGAGCAAGAAATAGTTGAAAAATATTAAAATTTATGATGACAAACCCGTCGACAAAACTTTTCAACGCCAGCTGCAAAGATTTGCTGGTTTCACCAAAAAAAAAAAAAAGAAAAAGAAATGAAACGTAAAAAGCGGAGAAAATGCAAGTAAAAATATACATTTTTTATGCGATGAGTTTATCTCTGAGCTCCGTGCATGTACACACACGCCCATGCCCATGTCCCTGCCCACGCCCTCGCCCATGCGAGCAACGGCTTTTGTACGCTTGGTGTCTATGGATGCCAATGTAGGAGCGGGTGCTGGCGGCTGCGACAGGGTAGTCGAAAGAGGGGCAGTGGGGCAGAGGCTGATATGAGAGCGGCTCGTTCGGCAGCTTTCAATATTCGCACAGCTTTGAGCTTACTTTTTCCATTTCCCAGTGTCATTTTTGAAAAATTGATTTATGGCCAATAGTGCGCGGGCGTTGCTTTGTCCAGAGGGGCGGCGGGGACTGTGTGTGGGGGTGGGGGCGGGGGTGCGACAGTCCCAAAGCGGCACAAAAACCTATCAAGTGTCCGACTTTGTTGTTGTTTATGCTGTGTGTCGAGCAAAATATTTTCATTGAGGCTTTTCGAGCGATTCCAGCATTTGTACCGAAACTTTCTCAATAACGGAAATGGATCTATTTTTAACTAGGCAACAGCATAAAGCACCTTAAAGCGTCACATTTTCAGAATTCACAACTTTTTCGACTGCAACAGCAACTGCAGTTGCTCCAAAATGAGCCGTCAATTAAAACGCATCAAGCGCAAACAGACAACAAACCTTGGACAGGACACAAAAAGTTGATAGGACTTCAGGATATCCTTTAAGCTTCAAGTTTCAGTGGTCTAGCAAAAGCTTTGTTTACTTTTCATTTCGAAAACTGACAATGGAGCACTATTTGCTGAATAATTTATTGCTCTTAATCGAGGTCCTTGTTCACTTTTGCTTTCCACTTGCTGCATACTTAAGTTAGTTTACTTTGTTTACCTCTTTAGCTCTGCTCGATTTCACATATGTAAGTTCGTCCTCTCAGGTCCCTTTTGCTGTTCCTATTATCTGTCTAAACTGAGTTGAGCAATGAGACTCTTTGTTGAACTCTTTGACTTACTACACTTTAAGCAGAACTCTGGCAAATTTACTTGATGGGCTTCAAAATTATTGCTCTATAATATATAGTATTATTTTTATCTAATATCTGTCTATATAATTAATATGTTTGCATATGAATTATTATAGTCGAGTCCCGACTATGCGCATTGGCAAGTGGATCAGTTTTTTTTTTTTTTTTTTTTTTGATTTACATAGAAATTCAAATTATCAAAAATTATCGAGAACGAGTTTTTTCAGAGGGACTGATTTTTGTTCGATTTATCGCGATGTTCGATTTTTTTTTTTTTTTTGTGTATAAATTAAAAAAACTCAACAGTTGAGTCTAAATCATGTGCTGTTCGCCGTCCCGAGCAGGAAAATGCAGTAGAATCTAGATTAGAAACGACCCTTAAAGGAATGTCAGTATAGCCGGAAAACACTATAACTATATAAGCTTACTCATATAAGTTTTTCTGGAGACCAGAATGTTCGTCGCAATAACCGTACCGACGCTATAAGCGGAGTTTGCGAGCTCTACTAAGACTCCTTCAGCTTCTCTCTCTCGCTCTCTCGATTTCCGATTCACGATCAATTCAGCATATGTCGATGGCTTTAAACTGCTGATTTAGTATTTTCTGTTCTATTCATTCTTTCCCTTCGGATATTCCGCAAAACTTTCAACTAAAGCTTTCCCACTTTCGCTGCCCCCCACCCTCCCATTTCATCCGCCTTCACATTCAGTTCAATTATTTCTCTGTGCACACGCAGATGCAAAGGCTTTATATAACCTTTTGCAGAGCAACTACTGGGTATTATGACACTGGCAACTGCCACAATATGTGCGGCAACGGCAACAGCAACAATTACAACTACAACTACAACTACAACTACAGCAATAACAACCATAACAACAGCAACAACAACAACAACAGCAGCAAGAAACGTTTACAGAAGCAATTGCTCATTTTTGCACATTTTCCGCGCCATGAAAATGCACTTTTCCCCTGGCCTCTGCCAGCCCCGTGCATAAATGAGAATTCGTTCGAGTCGTCGTCGGTTCGCCTGCTGCCCATCCCCGTGACCACGCTCCCCCCGCCAGCCGCGCTGGTTGTGCGGCAGGCAGCCAGACATTTATGGTTGGCTTTCAGTGTAGTGCAATAATTAAGCGTTGACTTGTTCAATTACCAAAATGCAATTGCTTTTAACCACGCAACGCCGGGCGGATGGACAGACGGACAGACGGACAGACAGACAGACAGGCGGACAGGTAGACCGATAGAGACGGAGGGAAGTCGCCACTCGGTCTAGCCGCGAGCTGTGGCACCTTCGAGCACCGTGTCAGCCGCAATGAGTGTTTACTGTAGTCGCTCGCTGTCAATTTGCATGAGAAATGCCGAGAAGTTGGCATTCGTCGCCGTCTTTGGGCGAAGTTTCCTGTTGATGCCCGGGGCATTAAAAGCGTCAGCATGGCGAGTCAGAAACTTTAGTCCTTGTGCCATTTATGGGTGGCAATGGCATTCGGCAGTCGGTTGCAGCTGCCACGTGGCGGCAGGCATTCGAGTCGCATTCATTTTGGGCCGCAATTGAAATGCATGAGCCAACGTGTCGTGGCGTTGGTAGCCAAAGTTGTAAGCGTGCAGCTGTTGCATGCCACATCGATTTGGTGCAAGCATCAGAATAGTAACGGTAATGGTAATGGGCATTGTTATGCTTATGCATGAGCTACGTGCCACAAACACAGAGAGAGAGAGAGAGAGAGAGAGAGAGAGAGATAGACAGTCAGTCAGTCAGTCTGGCAGTTATATCTGTGGCATCCACGTCGATTAAGCCGCAGCGCCTTGTGGCAGGCAGTTGTTGGTGACACGCTTACGCTTATTTATGCGCATAATTACTCGATGCTCAATTTCCATATGCGACCCAATCGCAGCTCAAGGATTTGCTCGCATACAAAGTGCCGCATTAAAGCCGCATGCTTCAATTGCAACTGCCACGGCGAGTGGCACAGTCAAAGCCCAAAAAAAAAAAAAAACAAGCACAACATAGAATTGCCTCATTATGTTGAATAGTACGCGGCAAATAAAAACTTGGCACTTAATACAAAGGGGCCACGTGCTAGCCGTAGCAGTGGGGCCGGCGGGGGCGGTACAGGAGCCAGAGGGGCGTGCCAGCGCCAGTGAAATTTATGCAGCACAAAGCCGCGTGGCAAATGTGAGTAAGCCAAACGACATAAGCAGGCATAAACAGTAGTGCAACAGCAGCAGAAATACAGCGCGGCTCTCTAGCCCCCCAGCCCCCGCCAGCAGGCCCCACTGCAGCCACTGCAGCCACGGCAACCACCTCAAACACCTCTGACCCAGCAGACAGACCAACGCTGCCAATGCAGCAACCGCTGTGGGTGTAAATCTTGTTATGCAGCAAATGCGCCATAAAGCTAGCTGCTAGCAGCCAGGATCAGGATGCGTTCTCCCCAAGGCTTCTGCTTACATTTCACTCACACACTCAGCGAGTATGGGTCTGTGTGTGTGTGCGTTGTTTTTGTTGTGGTGCGCTTTTGGGAGCTGCGGCAGCTATGCTTCTTCAGTCCGTGTGCATGCGCCACTCTAATAAAATTTAATAAAAAACGTGTTGCCTCGCATAATGCATCGACAAAGCGAGCAGCCGCAGGGTTGGCCAGAGGGGCAGCTGAGAGAGGGATGCACATGCTTTTACATTTCGCAAAAAATAATGTTGGTAAAAAATTAAGTAAAGCTTCAAATTGATTACAACATTAAATAGTTGCACTTGAGATTGCCAATAAACAGCAGCAGAAGTGTAAAATTTCGAGCACTGCTAAAAAACGTTGCAATATTAAAGCTTGAAGCGAAAAGCTTTAGCTGAAAACTAATTTGAGCTTCAATTAATGTTAATATACTTGCTGAACACATAAATGATATGCACTTAATAGTTAAGATATCTATTGAGTAATATATTAGCTTTCAGAGAGCTTTAATTATAGAGTGCCTTTACTTCATTGCTTTCAGCTGAAGCTTTCAAGTTAAGCTGTTAATCTGGTGTAAAGCTATCTATTATTTAAAGAATAGAAAAAAGTCCTTATATAAATAAATACTATATTGCTGAATAAAGGGAGGTATTAAAGAGCTTTAATAATACAAATTATTTCTAAGTTCTGATATGTAACCCTAAAACTGGACCAGGAGACTTGCTAATAGAGCTTCATAGTTAAATTGTAAGATATTAGTAACTTTGAAATAGAGCTTTAAACCAAAGCTCATGTCTTGCAGAAACTAGACTTAATACGGACTTAATATAAAGAAATAAAAGAAGAAAAAAATATGTTAATATGTTAAGACTTTAACCAAATAATAAGGGGCTACGCTTATGCTTAAAAATAACGAAAATTATAAATTCTGCTTTGCTTTTACATAGATATCTTAATGTTGGCTTTCTGCGAAGATTAAAGCTTCAACATCAAGCTTAATTATAATATAAACTAAAATAGAAGATTAGTCCTTATAAAAGCAATAATATTTATAAATTAATTTAATCAACAAGCAAATCAAATTCGTATACTTTTTGGGTCTACACTCAATGCGTCTGCAAATTTCTCGCAGTGTATTGTCAGTAGCTAGCGGCTAACCGCATGGCATCTCGACACGTTCCCAGCATATCAATATGCCACATCGGCTGCCAAGGCAGCTAATATGATAACCCACTCACTCATGCGTTTACGACTAATTTTGACAGGCGTTGCAAGTGCCACAGCAGCCAGCGAACTGCAGCGAGCGGCGGCGCCACAAACAACAACACAAACAACAGTAAAGAGGCAAACAGGCAAATCGACAAATCGCGTAACGGAAGTCAGCGCATTAGGCATTAGCTGTCAGCTGGCGTACGTGAGCGAAGTGCAATCAGAATCAACGCCAGTTATTGGCTGGGCCCATGCCGACACCGACGCCGACGCCGACGCCGATATTGTGGCTTGATGGGCAAGTGTGTCTCCCGGCAGAGCTCTCAAGCACATCATCAATCTGTGCTGACAATCGCCCTGTCCCAGCAAGATTTGGCCCAGGCCCACAAAATATGGCAACAGTTGACAGCGAGTAATGAATATATAGCCACAACAGAATCTGAGCCAGCAGCAGCAGGAGGAGGAGTAGGAGGAGCAGGAGGAGGAGAAGGAGCAGCAGCAGTAGCAGAAGCAGCAGCCCCAACAGATGAGCCGCCATTTTATTACCATGTGGTGAGCCGCAGCCAGGGGGAGCTGCGACTGGCGGCGGATGTGGAGGAGCCGGAGAAGCTTTCATTGAAGACAACTGCTGTGCTGCACATTGAGTCCGTCTACAGTCATTTGGATGCTCAGGCGGAATCGGATGCGAATGGCAATGTTATTGGCAGAGCGCTGACAGGCAACGCATATGCCACTTGCCAGGAATTTTTACTGCACGAACTGGCCCAGACACTCGACGAGTATCAAGCGAATGCCGCAACCTCATGCCCGCCAGATAACAGCCACAGGCCAAAGGCGGTCTGGCAGCTGCCAGATAGCGATATCCAGCACGAACTACGCTTTCATGGGCTACATAAGGTAAGTGCTACAGTTACTTTTTACTAGCGCCCTCTACATTGCCAGCATATGGTCAGAAAATGCATGAAAAGTAGCCTGATTGATGGGCATGTATGAAAAGTTATCATAAGTCTGGGTAATAGGTAATAATAGTCATCTGCAAAGAGAGCAACAATCACTGGCTATGATTAACTGTGTGATGCACCAAAAGTAAATGAATGATTGAATTGAGAGAATTGATTGACTAGAACTTGATTGGCTATGATTGACTTTGTGATGCATATAAAACAAATGAATGATTGAATGGAGAAAACTGATTGACTAAAAAGCATAGACGATTGACTGACTGATACTCATAGCTAATTGACTGATTGATAGGCTGATGACTATCTGATTGATTCATTGAATGAGTAACTTGAAAAATCGACTGTTTGAGTGACCTTCTATGCTGATTGATTGAGTGACTGAAAATCCAACTGTCTGACAGTCTAGCTAACTGATTGATTGAATAACCTTTTAGTAATAGTTAAATGATTGATTGCATGATTTAAGAATTAGTCTTTTGACTGAGAAACTGTTGAACAAACTGTTCGACTGACTGACCTGAATATTTGATAAGCTATCTATTATTATCTACATAATTTACTGTTAATGTGACTGTGACATTGAACTATTTGTATGATGTATTGATAGGATGGTAATATTCTCTGAAGGTCTGAGTGATTGAAAAACTGATTGATTAATTCCAACTCTAACCACTAATCAATCATTGCCTACTCTCACCTTTCTGCACAAAATAGCTGCCCATAAGCATTTGAAAAACCGTTATCTAACACACACCCACTTACCGTATAATCCCATTCCACCCCAATGCAAACACAAACGAGCACTAGATGGCGCCAGTGTGAAAACCACCCCCAGTTGTTAGCTAGTGCAGCCACTTGTTCTTTGGTGGCACCGCGCATGCTCAAGCCACGCTCCGGTTCAGCGAGCAAGGCGTACACTCAATCGAGAAATCCGCAGGCTGCTAGAATTTTCAGCCAGCCCATTCAATTTTCCGAGTGCTGCTGCTTCGCAAGTGAAAACCTGTGAAAATAGTGAAAAAACTAGACAAAATAATTGAAAAACTGCACAGAAAATTAGCAGAAAATTAAAACTGCAAACGGCATTGCATACTTTGTGGCAGTGCGACAAAAAAAAAAACATAACGTGTGGCAAGTGCGACAAATTGTGGCAGCAACAATAACAATTTCAACAGCAGAGGAAACTTTTTCAAGGACCTTCAAAACTTGCCGTACTTGTCCGTGGGTGTACAAGTGTATATGTGTATCTGTGTGTGAGAGAGAGAGAGCGAGAGAGTGACTGCGACTGTGACTGTGAGCGTAGCTGTCACTGTAGTTGTGTACCTGCCTCAAGTGCAATTATAAATGGCGTAATTTGGTGCGCGGCCGTGTGATGAACATTGATTTGAGCGCAGCGCAGTTGACAGTTGAAGTTGCAAGATTCGCTTGGGTCTCCGTGGCACACATCAAAACGGCGAACGTTCGGTATTCAAGTAGCGCCAAAACGCAGCAGGAGAGACTCGCGGCATCAGCGAGTGCCGCGGCAGCCGACGTGCAACATGGATGAATGCGACAACCTCGTCGTCGTCACATTAGCCGCACACGAGGAGCCAGCAGCCGAGCCAACAGCGCAGCAACAGCTCAAGAATTTGCACAAAGAACACTTTGACATCGATGACAACGCACTAGCAGCGACAGAGACAGAGGCAGAGCAGCAGCAGCAGCAGCAGCAGCAGCAGCAACAGCAACAGCAGAGAGATAATTCGAGCAGAGCCACAGCAGAGGAGGACGCAGCAGTTGACGCGGAAGTCGAGGCAGTCATCATGGTAAACACTGTGCCACACGCCAGCCACACTTTGTGCTCTTGTTCAATATTGTAGATAGCTTTGTATGAGTCATTAGATTCGCATGCACACACACTCAGCCACTGTGCACCACCCACACACCCACCCACCCACACGACCCCATCCTGTGCTTCTTCCATTTGCATTGTGCGGCAGGCTTTGTCTGCTGTGCTCATCTATTGACCCGTTTTTCTTTCACTAATCGCTTGCCTAACCTGCTTTCTCATCCGCCCACAGGGCCAAACGGAGAGCAAGAAGCACGGGGGCAAGGCTGGCCGGCGCCACAATGGCAACGGCGGTGGCCAATTGGAGCTGGGCGAGCAGCCGCCAGTGCCGCACACCAAAGGCACCGCCATGTCCTTTGGCTTTCGCAAGAAGCTCAATGGTACGCCCAAAAAGTTCAAGAAACTGCTCGAGGGCAGCAGCGGGGGCGGAGGCGGAGGCGGTGGGGAGACACCACAGACAGACACAAAGGACGACAATGGCAATGCAGGTGAGTAATGAGCGCACCTTGGCAAGTGTTATGGCTTTTTAATTCGAGCCAATTAGGACGCTGCCTAATACCAGGTCAACATGCCAGCCATACTTAACTGCTTTTCATTTCCACCCACCGCAGCGCCTGTTCAGTTTGAGAAAGTGGGCGTGGCGGCCCAAAAGACAAACGCGTCCAATCGCACAGGTGCGGCTGGCAAACGGTTTGGCTATCGCGGCGCCGTGCCACGCCCCGCCTCTGCCAGCCTCACGGCGACAACAAACACAACCAGTGGCAGCGAGGACACCGACGAGGCAACAGCGAATGCTCAGAACAACAACTGCAACAACAACAACAACAGCAACGGCAACAACAACGGCAATGGCAACAACAACGGCAACGTGCTCGTGAGCAATCGTAAGTAGAAGTAGAATCACCGAAGTTCAAATACACTTACCGAATACCTATGATAAAAATGAGAAACTATGCTGATTGATGATTGGGTGAAAACGTGTCAGAAATATGGGTGAAAGCTGTTAAAGGCTGGCTAATGAAATACTTGGATAGCTGATTGATGCAATTCATTGATTGACTGATTGATGCATTGAGTATGCAACAATTTGGTTAATTGATAAACAAACTTATTGATAAACTGAGTGGTTGATTGATTGAATGACCAGTTGAATGACTGACAAATTGACTGGCCTATAGAAGCTGATGGACTGGTTGACTAATTGATTGACTGATAAACTGAGTGGATAATTGATAGAGTGACTACTTAAATTATTGATTGAATGATTGATTGACTAGCCTATAGAAAGCGACTGACTAACTGACTCGTTGACTGACTGATAAACTGAGTAACTGAGTGATTGATTAATTGAATGAGATTGACTGGTGGTATAGAAGATGATTGACTGATTTACCCATTGGCCGACTGATTAACTGAGTAGTTAATGAGTAGTGATTGATTGATTGAATAAATGCTTAAATGATTGATTGATTGATGAATATAGAAGTTGATTGATGTATTGAGGAAACTAAACTACAACTTGTGACTTTTAAGGAGATATAAGTATATATGTAGGTCTGCTAGATAGAGAGAATCCATTGATCAGGAACAAATGTATAATATTGCCAATATTAGCCCCAGCCTCTCGTCACACACATTCCGTGACTCAGCTGCAACACGCGTTGCGAGTGGAGGCAACTCTTTGACACATCTCTCAATGCCCACGTCTCACTTCTCGCTTCTCCTCCATCCTCCATTCTCCTGCCATCTGCATGCGCCACAGTGAAACGTCGCTCCAAGAGCGCACACGCGGGCCGCGCAATCGATGGGGAGCCGAAAATAGCGCAGCCAAAGACGCTGACGTTCAATCTGAACCAGAACACAACCATCGAGTATCAGCGCCGTCAGTTCTTTGGCGAGATTCCGGATGAGGCAAGCGCCGCAGCCAACGCTCGGCCGCGCTACAACTACAACAATCTGGCCAATATGCACGCCAATGTGATGTGAGTAGCTGGCTATACGAAATCTTTGGACTTAACTAAACTAAAGCCTCCTCCTTGCAGCGTTCGACCCACGCCTCGAGCTGTGCCGGCCAGCTTTGCCAAGTTCACCTTGCAGACGGTCAGCCTGCCGCGACCGGAGTATCCAGTGGCCATAAGCCTGAGCGCAACCACGCCCACTACGCCCAGCAGCAGCGTGCAGAGCCCGGTGCCGGCGCACTCGACCGGCGCCCGAGCCAAGGATGTGTCCAGCTCTTCCAGGCAGCATCCGCTCACCTCCATACACGCACAGCCCAGCAGCCGGCAGCTGGACCAGAAGAGTGTCAAGCAGCTGACCAACAACTCGACCCGTCGCGGCTTCTCGGGCAGCCGTGAGATCAGCGCCGACTCGGGCATCGCCAGCATGGACATGGCCGTCGACTCGGGCAGCAGCTCCGGCGGCAGTGCGTCCAGCTCGAAGCGCAGCCGCAGCCGGCCACGCAACCTGCAGATGGTGATGAGTGGCCGGCACACATTCGAGGTGCGCGACGTGGATGATCCGCCCTCGAGTGAGTCCAACTCCTTCGTGGAGACCCTGGCGCTGCCCAAGCTGCCCACGGACAACAGTCAGGCCACGCCATTGCCGCTGGTCGGTCTTGTGCGCTCCAACACGGTGCTCAGCCGCGAGAGCTACGAGCGCAGGCAGGCCACAACGGAGCAGGGGCCCAATACGAGCCAAACGCCGGAGACACCGGCCAAGCCCCAGCCCAAGGCCAGTGGCTCCGATGACAGCGAGAGCGTGGACGAGGAGAAGCTCTACCTCGACTCGTCCACCTCCGAGAAGAGTGCCAAACAGCTGAGCCATAGCCAAACGTCCTCCATGTCCTGGCGCTGCCAGGCGGGCGAATCTCTGGCAGCCAAAGACTGCAGCAGCATGAGCATCACCAGCAGCGACACCCAGGCGCCTCTCAAGTCCGAGGACAAGGAGGAGGACATGTCCCTGGGTCTAGATGACCTGAGTCTCATCAATACGGAGATGCAATTCAGCACGCTGTGTAAGTAATCCAGCTGGTCTAAAACCAGATCCAATCCTAGCTGCTCCTCCAGTGATATCCGCCTCCTGCTCTCCTTCCTCTTCTTTCCTATTTCTGATTTCGTAAATCTCTCAACTCACATCAACTCTTTCACACTCCAGCTTCACTGACGGAAACGGCACCCAAGCCCAGCTGCGCAGCTGGCGGGGATCACATGCTCAACATGCACATTGTGGACAATCGTGAGGCGATTGTGGTGCGGCTGCCCAGCGAGCGTCCACGCTCCTTTAACAATGCGCTCAATGAGTCCAAGTTCGCGGAGCTGGCGCTGGCCAGCAGCAGCTGCTTGCTGCTGGACGACGAGACTTCGCCCACGGACAGCCTGGTCAGCAGCACCGAGGAGTCGGAGGAGGCGGGCGGCAAGCTCAAGAAGCACAAGCTCAATGCCGAGCTACAGCAGAAGGTTAACGATGTGGACATTGATGATATATCGCCGGTGCTGGAGCTGGAGCTGGATCCGGCCAGTCACAGTCCCGTCTCGCCAGGCACGCCCACGCACGCCTCCCACTCGCTGTCGCTGGGCTCCGATTGCGGCAATCTGATCGACGACGAGATCGCCGATCAGCCAGCGCTGCTGTGCAACAGCGAGGCACCGGAGCATGCCACCGACACGCCGACCCTCATGGAGACCCACACAACCGGATCGTTGCGTTCGCTCAAGAGCCTGTCGAAGGCGCGCACAGCTCTGCAGCAGGCCATTGAGCTGAGTCTGCGCACTCCAGCGGCCGTGCGGCGGGCGGTGCTCAAGAGCGCCGAGTCCCTGGACACGTTGTCGCCCTGCGAGTCCATTTGCTCGGATGACTTGATGATGGACTTCGATATGAACAGCAGCGTGGACTCCATAGATCGCACCGCCTCGGTGCGCAGCCGCAGCAGCCCCGACTTGCACAAGCTGAGCGCCGACCTCGAGGCCGACCAGGCCGAGACCGAGGCGGAGCTGCTCGCCCAGCTGGACTGCCAGGGCAGCGATGTCATGAAGGAGCTGAACTCTCTGCTGCGCGCCCGCATGCAGCGCAGCGCACCCACTCCCAGGGAGCGCATCAGGTGAGTCCACACCTTTCCCAGCGCTGGCCCCACCCAAAACAGTTTTCCATTATCCAACTAATTGAATTGACTGCGCCTGGCCATCGGGCACGCTGCCAATATGCCCAAATGCAGCGGCCCGCCTTTGACTTTTCCTTTGATTTGTGTGCTTTTTATTAGCTCCGCTGGCACATGGCCAGCCATTGCAATCCCTTTTCCATTCCCATACCCATTCCCATTCCCATCTCCATGGCACCACTCCCAGCCACTCGAAAGTAATTCAACTTCTGCCTAATCAATCAGACACAAACTGCACTCTTTGCCTGCTTTGTCACACCTTCCCTTTCTCCCTCTCTATCTCGCTCTTGCTCTCTTTTTCACTCAGGCAGGCAGCATCTTGTCTGCACTTTAACACTAGAAAGCATTTGGATTTTCTGTATTCCCTTCAAGTTGCTCGGGCTTTGGTTTTTTCAAGTGTTCTCAAGTGTAAAATTTTGATAGAAAATTCGTGTATTTATATGAAATGTTATTTCATTTAGCATCCATAGCATCTGAAATTTACGCATTACATACATATGCATATGCTATAGTGTTTCCTTGATATTCCTGTATTGAAGTCACTTTGTCTCTGGCTAATGACATCATAAATGTTCGCATTATAAATATGTTATAGCATTTCCCTGGTACTTACCTTATAAACTGTTTGTCTCTGTGTCTCTCGTTCTCTATTTCTCTGCTTTGCCTAACTTATACTTTTCTATACCTATTAATCTATATATATTATCCATTGCTCAGCTTTTCTCGCGGTTTCCTCTGTTTAGCTCAGTTTCCTCTATATGATTTGTATGACTGACTTTTCTCTCATAATTTTTCACTCTCTCCCTTTCCCTCTCCCTCTCCATCTAGCTCTCTATATCTCTCTCATCTCTCTCTTGTCAATCTAAATCTTTCTCTCTTTCATTTCCTTTTCACATCATTCTCTTCTTTTCGTAATCTGTCTCTCTTCAATTATCATTATCTCTTTATCTCATTTCCTCTGTACCTTAGTACTTTATGGGCAGCAAAAACTCTATAGCTCTACTTCTCTCATCATTTCTCCATCAATCCATTTCCATTCCCTCCGCCTTTGTGGGGTTAATAGTTGCAGTCAGTGCAGCTTGGCCAGCTCAGCGCATTGGAATTGCAGGTCTATGCCGCAAGGCATTTATTTGGTGGACTGAAAATTGAAATTAGCCCAAAACACTGGACTGACGGACAGACAATGGGACAGGTTGAGAGTTAAGAGTTGTTGTTATTTGAGTTGGCCAAAAGGTCGTTCCCATTGCCGTGTTACCAATTGGCGCTCTCAATTGCAATGCTTAAGCGCCTGCTACCACGAAATGTGGTTAGTGGGCGGGTGCGGGGGCGGGGGCGGGAGGGACGAGAGCTGGTGAAGCGACGCGACGGGGCTTTTGGCCAACGACAGCGTCAAAGCCAAAGCCAAAGACAGAGCCAAGAGGCAACGGCACTTGGCATTTGGCAACGAGCGCCTGTGCCTGGTCGGGGTCTGGCTCTCGCCTGGCCTGGCCTGGCCAAATCGTGGTCGTAGTTAAGATAACATTTTGACTTTGGACTGAGACTTGATGGCGAGTGCCGCATTCTTTTGTCATGGCAACGACAACCACAACAACAGCAACAACGACAACAACAACCGGCAACGGCACGACAACGTCAGCGACAACGAAAAGTTGTTTCTGGTTCCAGCCAAAGTTAAAATGTGTGTTTTCTCTCTCGTTCTCCCTCTCTCTCTCTCTCTTGCTCTCTTCTGTTGCGGCTTTATTGCATTGGCAAAGGAAAAATCAATTGTCTGCCCATGTGAACCTGTTTCGACCTGCTCGCTGGAAAAGCAGCGAAAAATAACTGCAAAATGCCGCTGGCTGAGCTGCTGTTGTAGTTGTTGTTGCTGCTGATCGTGGTTCCATACGCATGCGCTTGGGGATTGCCTTTCATAATGTATTGGTGAATGTCCCCATAAATTGCTAAAGAAAATGGGCAAGCTGAGACGGCGGCCCACAGCTGCGCAGCTGAAATCTGTAAATCTTTTAATCGTTTTGAGCAAACATAATTCATATGCAAAGCACATACAACCCACACACACACATGGCTTAACCTTGGGCCCACAACGTGTGTAACCCACTCGCTAAATGCCATGAGTCACAGCAGCAGCAGCAGCAGCAGGAAAACTGCTGAATAACTTGCTGCCAAACTACTGCCAATTGCAGCTGTCTGTGGCGATGTGATCTTTATTACGACTTGATTGTGGCTATCTTGTAATGCTAGAAAGCTTTCTATTCTAACGGCAAAGATACACGCGTAGAGCTTTCATTGCAACAATAGCGTAGGCAAAACATTCTTGTGGCATGGCCGCTGAAACGTTCTGGAATCGAAGCTTGGAATGCGCACAGTGGCATCAAATCGACAGGGAAATGTGAATAACACAGCCCATAATTGATTTAATAAATTGTAATGAGTATTGATTAGCAAGAAATTGAGCAAATGTCAGCAGGTTAAATATTCAAATTAAGAACAAGTAGGGCATGTCAAGGTAAAGTTAGATACGTAGGAAAAGAGTTGAGGTTAAAATAAGAGGGGCTCTGCTCAAGCATTAAGAGTAGTATAAGTACAGGTCTATAGATATGCATTGAAATTTTCAATTGAACAATTCGAATATATTTAATATATATATATAAATATATTGGAGAAAAAACTGAGCTTAGATTCAGAGAGATTCAGAGACTCGCAATTGTAAAGATCTTAGATCAAATACTGATTTATATAAGCCATAGAGAAATATTTTATATGCTCTAGACATTTAAAGCATTTGTCGGAAGCTAAAGATCAGGATTTGGTGATAAAATAGCTGGCAGCTCTCACAAGTCTGAGAAAGCATTGAGCTGCATTTCAGATCTATATATCATACTGATGAGTCTTATGAATATTTTTCAATACTTAAGATTACTTTTTTCTCTATAAATAATTTAAAACTTCGTTTAAATTCCTTGATATTCAAAAATAGTCACATAATCTTACCTAGGTAACCTTAAACAATAATGCTTCATCGAGAATTTCGCAGCACAAATTTTTACGATTTTGCTTCAAAACTCGCTCCACTGTGCCGTTCCGTTTCCCACATTCCGTCAGCCTTGGCGCTCGCTGCGCTAGCAACTCCAAACGAAACTCCAGTATTAAACAAGATCTCAAAGCGTTCGCAACGGTTCGATGCGGTTAGCTGCGGCAACTTCGCTGAATCAATTGACGAAATACAAAATTGTTGAGCTTAGATTAAAGTGAGCGAGCACATAAGAGCTAATCAGTGCGCGCTCTTGTGCAAAAAACCTAAGCTGCGTGGGAGTCGGCTTAATTGCGTTTTTAATTACCAAACAAACAAAACAAAAAAAATATAGAAATAGAAGTAAAAATTAAGAAAATAAAGAAAATAGAAAATATAACTAAAACTAGAGCCAGTGACCGAATAGACCGCCCTCGCGAACGCCGCTGCCGATACGCACTGTTGCCTTTTCCATGCCACAAATACAAAGCCGACACCAACACCAACAGCAACAACAACAACAATAACAGCTGGAGCAACAACAAATGCTAATAAAAATCGGGCAACATTTATTATAAAGACGCGCCGCAGGCACAAGTGTCAATGCTTTTTGTGTGAGTTTTGTGCAGAAACTAAAAATACAAATATTAAATAAAAACAACAAAAATTATTTATAAAAAAAAATCAAAATAAAAACAAACTGGCAACGAGTTTGTATAAAATGTGAGTAGAAAAAAAAAATAATAATAACAAATTAGAAAAAATATAAATAAAGAAAAAAATGTGAACGTGTCTGACTGCCTGCCTAATACTCGCTCAGCGTACGATCAGAGATTGAAAGAGGATATTAAATTACATTTATTACTGATAGATCTTGATGCTTATTGATGAGTCTCATTTGTGTGCGTCTATCCTATTGAACGATCAGAAAGGGGCGCATAAGTAAATCAAATTAACCGTTTGTTGGGTGTGGGAATGTGGAAGCTATAGCAGGTATCGATATGATGAAAGATATAGAGAGATATAGATAGGTATGGAGAGATGTAACAAGACTAATATGTACAATCTATATGTATAGATTGTATATATTAGTCTTGTTATGTAAATTCATACATATACATATATTAGTTCTTTTTCATTTCTCCATAGCTCTCTATATCCTATCTGAATCTCTCTATGTCTTTCTTAAGATATATGAAGATATGTATAGCTTCAGGCATATATTTTTAGGTAGGTGAAGAGCTATTGATAGCTTTAAAGATGTTGACAAATAATTACAAATACAAATATATAGATAAAAATCAAGTTTCTATAGTTTCTTCAAGTAAATCGATGAACATTCTTATATATGTAGCCATACCTTTATATTAGCTCCAGTTCCCTCTCTTCAGTGCCTAACCCCATAGTGTCTCATACCCGCTCTCAGCAAATTTTCCATTCACTACGTAACCCCAACCGATATACCCGTTGACCAACGAACGAACTCTTGAAAAAGACAAAGCCAAATTATGCAAAATGATGAAGCGACTCTGGCTGTAAGACGAAACCACAAAAACTTATATTTGGTAGCTAGCCGCCATTCAAGTCGTTGGCCAAGTGGTTACAGCCTGGCCAAGCGGGTGTCAGTTTCCGCCCCCTTTATTGTTGTTGTTGTTGTTGTTTTTTGTTGTTATTTGCGTAATTTGAGATATGCAGCGGAAAACAATAGGAAAAACAATAGCAGGTAGAAAAGTGTGTCACATGCAAATGCATTTTCGACAAATTCGCTGGAATTTGATGCCCATAAATAATTACGACAAAATGAAAGAGAGAAAGAAAGAAGAGCTGCAAGTGTTGGCCAAGTAAACTGAGCCACGTTTATGGCCACCTAAAGCCGTTGACGCTTCAAGTTCAGTTGCTGCAGCAGTGGCAGTTCCTGTTGCCGTTGCCATTGCTGCAGTGGCAGTTGCTGCCTTTTGTGGCAAGTTGGCCCTGAGCTGCGAACGTTCTGGCCAGCCAGTTGGCCAGCTGGGCTGAGCTGAGCCGAGGGGCTTCTAAGTGCGCTGACTGTGCGTACTTAGAGCCTTCAGCTTTGGACATGCATAATTCAACAGAATGTGAGACCGTTGACCACAAAATGCCATTGAGTGCAAATACAGATAGAGCTGCGGATGCAGCTGCACTGAGAGAAATACTCTGCGAGTATAAAACGATTTTTTTAACTCACTCTTTGCCTGACTTTAGGCTCTTCAAGTCAGCGGTGCTCTCATTAAATATTTCCTTTGCTGCAGCTCATAAAGAAGCTGGCTTTTTCTTGCAGTGTACCTATGCAGCTACCAATCAAGCAACTTACCTGCCTACCTACCTATCTGTCTGTTTGTCTGTTAGTCCGTTTGTCTGCTCGTCTGTTTGTACGTCTCTTCGCCTCACTCTCTCACAGTTTGGCTGTCTGTCGTCAGCGCCGCCTCTTCCTCTGTCTACCTGGCAGTCGGCGTTGATCATCGCCAGCCAGCCTCATCGCCTCATCATCATCATCATCTTTTACTGCGCAGACAAAGCTTCGCTGGCATGCCACAAGATACAAGCCACAAGCTACAAGATACATACAACAACACCGGATTCGGATTCAGATTCGGATTCTCAGCTCAGATTTACCTTGACTCCCAGACTGCCTATGTATTTGTGTGTATGTGTGTGTGTGTGTGTGAGAATGTTGTGTATGCTGTGATTTTGTTATGGTTATTACCAGTCGCCAGTTGGCAGTTGGCAATCTGCTATCTCCCATCTTTGTAGCGTCTCTAATGAAGCGCCCTTTGTGGCTGCCACACGCCGTCGTTCCCTGCCCGGTGTCGACATTTGCTGCACTTCCGCGCCTATGACAAATGACGTTTCCCCAAACAAATTGATAAGTGCCGTTAGGCTCCACATGAAGCACATGAAGCGCTTGTCGACGCCTCTGTAAACTGTTTTTCTTTTTGCTTGTCAGCGCTGGCAGTTGTCGGTTAACGGTTGCAGTGGCGGTGGCAGTGGCACTGGCAGTTGCAATGACAACTGCGGCTGCGGCTACGGCTGCGGCTACGGCTGCGGCTGCGGCAACTGCCACAACGACCCCAACGGCGACACTTGCCTCCGGCATGTGCCTCGACTAAATAGGAGACTCCACACACAGTTAAGTCTAGGCGACTCCATGACTCGGCGCTGGCTGCGCCAATTGCCAACTCCATTAGCTGACGATGTTGCAATGACGAACGTTTTGTTGTGCCACATGGCACACGCACACTCACAAACACACACACACACATACCTCCACTCATATATATTCACATAAATATATCCACTCTTGAAATTTCCGGTGCAGTTGTGCAAAGTGCTCGGCATTGTTTTGATTTCAGACTTCTTTTTCACAGTTGATTTCTGCATGCCCAACTACCATATAAGGCAGTTATATTTATGTGCATATAGACTGCAGACTATATACCATGTATATGCTACCCACAACCCGATCCAGTTAGCGTGCGAAATTATGAATGTTTGTATTGACTTCTCTTTGAAATTTGCATATGTATGAAAGCTACCTAGACTAAATGTGGGTCTGCGCCAACGGCAGCAATATGTATGCAAATATACTACCTGTAGCAGAGGGAAATAACATTTCATATTATTAAAGAGATAGGAATAGAAAT
Source organism: Drosophila mojavensis (assembly GCF_018153725.1). Lineage (NCBI taxonomy): Eukaryota > Metazoa > Arthropoda > Insecta > Diptera > Drosophilidae > Drosophila > Drosophila mojavensis. The sequence goes on along the minus strand of NW_025318899.1, from coordinate 9,070,937 downwards.
GGAGAGAGTGCCTAGGAAAGGGAGAAGCGAGTGGGTGGCAAACAAAGGGGAAAAATAGAATTAGGGGGAGAAAAAACAGGTAGATAATAAGTAGATGGAGAGGGAGAGAGGGAGAGCAGAGAGAGAGAGAGAGAGAGAAAGAGAAATAGAGAGAGGGAAGAGACATAGGAGAGAGAGAGAGAAAGGGTAAGAGAAGAAGGGAAGGATATCAAAGCAGAGGGAGCAAGGTGACAAACAGACGAACAGAATGACATATAGACAGAGCTAAATCGACTCAACTAGTCGCCCTGATCAAGAATATATATATGGGGTCTACCATATTAATGCACATAAGCTATTGAGCATATCAGCATTTAGGCTTGTCAAGCATATACATTTATGAGCAAGCATAGACATACTGTCTGTATATCTGTCTCTCTCTCTCTCTCTCTCTCTCTCTGCCTCTCAGTCTTTCTGCCTCAAAAGAGCAAGTGACGACTAAGCACTACAGTAGATCATTTCAGTTGTCTATGTGTATGCAGGAGTACTCGTTCGGTATTAATGTTTGAGTAATACGAAGCTAGAATGCTTGAGTGCTCCCATTGGTCACTTAAGGCTCGACTGCAACGACTGACATCGGGCACAACATTTGAGAACGCCTAGGTGGTTGAGTGAAAGACGCCCTATATAAAGGGCAGCAGCCACAGCATTTCTTCAGTCGCTCAGGCCTAGTGGGGGTCAGTGTAGTGCAGTGAAGTAAAGGGAAGTGACGTGAAGACTTAGAGGAAATACGTAGAATAAAGTCTTGCAGGAAATACGTATAAGAAATTCTTATAAGACATACCCCATAAACATATACCCTACTTGTAGACATACTTATATACTCTATATATATGTTCTTAAGTTCAGCTCTCCGCTAATTGATCCTTCTCAAATTGTCTTTGGTTGCTCTTTCTCTTCTTGACCTGCTTTCGGCTTTCTTCAGTTCTTCTTTTCGACATTAGAAGGTCATTATATTCAAATTAAAGGGATCATAAACCTGAAAGTATGTTTACCACAATTTAACTTCATCTCTTCTTCTACTTTTTGGCAAAATGTCAAGTCGAAACTCTTCTTCAGCTGAAAATGGAAAAGCCATTAAGTCAAATGTTTGATGAAGATTAACTAAAATGTTTTTCGCTTTGCTAAGTTTTTTTTTAAGTTTATGTTGTTGTTGTTTTTTTCTGCCAACTTTAAGTGAATTTTGTTCCCATTTTCTTGGACAATTACGTAGCACTTTTGCCATTTGTTTTGTTTTTTTTGCATTCAAAATAATTAAGTTCGCTTTGCGCGCTGTGAAAGTCAAATAAAAATGCAAACAATTTGTTTTATGGCTCGCTGCGATATGGTATATATATATACAAACATATATATTGATGTGTGTATATATATGTGTGTCTGTATATATTTCTGTCGTGCCAATTGGCCATCAGAGTGGCGTTAGTTAGCTGTGAACTCAAAATTACAAGAGCATTAAAATTATGCTTCAAGTGTAGATTTATCGACCTTAAACACATTTTGGGGGCTCCCTCTGTGTCTTTCTTTCGCTCTGCCCCCCCTGCCCCTGACCAACAAATGTGAGCTGCTTTTCATTGAGTATTTATTGGCATTTGTTTTGTATTGAATCGCTTGTATAAATTATGCCGTGAAATGTTTAACAAGCGCGCATGTGTAAGACTTGTCTACGCCAACGCCGCCGCCCGCCTCCTCCCCTTCCTCTACCCTAAATGCCAGCTGCAACACGCAACAGTTGACTTTCACCAGCAACAGCAGCAGCCGCCACATATTTCCAGCTCCACGTAACTTATTTTGGCTGGCAGAGCAGCAGCAGCAGCAGCAGCAGCAGCAGCAGCAGCAGCAGCAGCAGCAGCAGCAGCAGCAGCTTCCCAGCATGTGGCTGGCGCACTTAATTGCCCATTGATGCCCGCACCAGCTCCCTGCGTGCCACGCCTCCTAACCCAACTGCCGCCATCAGCCGCTGCAATCAATGAATGCCATTTCACTTTCATTGCGTTTGCTTTTAATTAAAGCGAAATAATTGATATGAGCAACGATGTGGTTGCCTTAAGGAACAGCCTATTCTCCACTCTCCACTCTCCACACTCCGTCCGCCATCCGTCATCCCCCACTCTCCACACCTTTGAACTCTCCGCTCTCAGCTGTTCGTGTTGCACTGCGCATGTCCCGATTGTGTCATCGTCATCGTCGTCCTGACAACAACAAATGCGAAAAGTCGAAACATCGATGCGGCCAGTCGCATCAGCATGTCCAGCAGTGCAGCCACATCCTCGCCCAGCGGCGTGCGTAGGGTGCGCACGGACCTCAAGACCTCGGAGAATCGATTCCTGCAGTCCAGCCTGCAGCGCAACAGTTCGCCCCTGGGCATCAAGCACCACACCCACACCCACAGCCACAGCCACAGCCCGCAATTCCACTTCCTGCCCAGCAGTGCGCCCACTGCCAATGCCACATATCTCAGGTTCCGTTTAGTTGCTCCACTTAACAGCTTTGGCTAATCTTTGCTCCATTTGCTTCTCCTTCGACAGCGCCAAGCTGCCTGCTCGTGCCACGCGCCTGCTTAACCGCTCCCGGCTGCAGGATCAGCAGCTAACCGGCAACGACTCGGACAACAGTTTGCGCTCCACGCACAGCGGCGCCTCCAGTCGCAAACGCAGCACCGCCGCCTCGCGCGCCTCCACCGCCTCGTCCACGTCCAGCTTGCAGCGACGCCAGCAACAGCAGCAGCAGCACCACCACCCGCTGGGTGGAAATTCTGCCTCCGGTTCGAGACGTGCAGCAGGTGGTCTGGCGGGCAACGCGGAGCTGCACAGCTCATCGGACGATCTGATGTTGTATGACAAATCCTTCAGGAATGCCATGATTCAGGATGTGCTGCAGTTCAAGAAGCAGCTGCTGCGCCTACGTCGCATACTTCAGGAGGTGGGTGACTCAGCCTTGGCGTTTGCATTCATTTTCATTTTCCATTTCCATTTTCAATTTTCTTTTGCACACGCACACACACTCACACTCATCAAACATCCACACACACACCTGCACAGGATGCTGAATCTGACTGCAAGCGGGTAGGTTTTCATTTCCATTTTCTTTTTTTGATTTTGATTTTCCACATCAATTTCCTTAGCTCATTAACTTTGCATTGGAAATGCTTGCTTATTCATTTCCCCAATTCTCTCTCTACTCTGCCCCACAGACGGAGACGCTAAACCCATTCGAGAATGACAATGTGCAACTGTTTGCCGCCTGTGGGCTGGATAGCAAGCAGCTGAATGACATCGACCTGGCCAGCCTCACCTCGTCCACCACGGAGGACCCACTGCAGGAGCTATCGGATCTACGTAGACAGGTGGTTTACCTTCAGGTATTTGCACGTTCTTTTGCCTTTCGTTTGCTCGTACCACAACAAAAACCAACTCAGTCTGAGAGTATCCAAAGCTCACCTATTTGCTTTCTTATCAACTTATCAAGTATCTAAGTACATATATACGAAGCAGTCACTGAACAGGATAAATCCAATTTAAATGCGTTCTCTCTTAACTCAATATAGTATCAAATTGCTGTTGTTTAATTTTTATATAAATGTTTCCACTCTGGCATGTCACATACAAAAGAAGACAAAAAAAACATACAAACTTAATGCTTACTATAAATAGTTATCTATAATCCACAAATCTTATATACCAATACATATATATATATATATATATATATATCTTGTATATTTGCTATCAGTACAAAATTCAAACACGCACTCTCAAATACTCTTACTTTTACTCCAACTCTTACACTTACTCTTATAAAACTAGCTATATCTAGATAGTTCAATTATACTGAAACAAAAATACACATTCTTAGCTGTTCTTCTGTTGTCTATTTGCCTTGCTCTAAATTCCGAATTTTGGGAAATTTATATAAAGAAAAGAAGCTGTTTCTAGGGAGCACTTAAAATTAACCATTTGGAAATTTAAAATTGTTGAGATAACGTCCATTTCTTCTATAGGAAAAACTAAGATAATATTTTTTGAAATGAATTGAGAATGAAGCCAAAATATTCACTAAATGCTTATGGGTTTATTTATATGAAATCCGAAAAGAAAGTTTAAAGAAATAACAATACTTTATAGTAAAATCCGATAAGCAATGAACTGGAACAAAATGAAAATGAAGTAGAAATTATAATTAGAGCTATCTAAAGAGACTGGAATACTGCAGCTGTATTAGTTATATACTGGATCTATAGAAGCCTCATATGAATAGAAAAGAAGCAATAAAAACATATCAGACTTAGACATTGATAATAAATTTCAAGATGGTATCATATGAGCAATATATCCCAAAAGATTCCCTTTTCCATTTCAAAACATCCCATACCATACAAAAGCGGTCCACTGGAATTCGAAACACAATTGTAACTAGAAACAGCTTTTGAAATCAATTGCAAACCTGTATAATTATGTTTTATTTTGAGCTTAGCTGAACATAAAAGTTAACTTAACTGGGCAATAAATTCCAAAGCGAAATAAAAAACTTGGCTGGAATGCTTGGCAATTGGAATAGTATGCAATTTAGCAATTTTAAAAACAAAAAAAAAAAAAAAAACGTTTTTTTGGTTCGGAATTTGGAGCTTGGCTGTGTACGTTGATGGATATAATGTATACTCCGTATTTATGCAACTCTTTTTTGTGAATGTCTTGAAAGAAACACACACTCTCTGGCTTAGTTTGTGAACATGAATATCTAATTTAGTGGCCTTTGCTTGAGCTCAAGCACAAAACTAACAATTGCCACAACACACATACTTCTGTGTATGTGTGTGCGTGTGTGTGTATCTTTGAACAGGGTCAAGTGGATGATCGTGATCGCACCATACGCCTGCAGCGAGATCTCATCGAGCAGCTGGAGGCGGAGAAGCGACAGGCCACAGAGGGAGATCAGGCCAACAAGGAACGCATTAGCATGGCCACCCAAACGGAGCGGGTAAGTGCATCAGTTCCATCTCGATCATATCTCTCTCTCTCTCTCTCTTTCTTTGTGTGTGTGTGTATGCACAACATTGACTAACCGAACGCTATTGAATTCATTTCCAATTCCACTTTCACAGACACGTCCACTTGCCATTGGTGCGGAGGGTTTGTCCAGGTAGGCAAACATTCATCAGCGATTTGATTTATTCTGAAAATTTTCTTCATTTTCAAATTTTACATTTTAAATTACTTTTATTTTGTACCTTGTATTTTGTTGCAACTAAACTAAAACAAATTGCTGCGGCTGCTGCTGCTGCTGCTGCTGCTTGCGGCTGTCAGCTGCTTTTCATGCAACGCTGAGTTTTTCGGCTTGCGGCAACATGCAAATCAGTTGCTGCCTCTTGACGCTAATGGCCACAAATTGTAATGGCAGCGGCCCAATTTGGCCAGCTTGCAACAAGTAGCAGCCAACAGCAACAACAGCAATAGCAGCAGCAGCAGCAGTAGCAACAGCAACAGTTGCTGTTGCACTCACTTAATTTTTGTAGCTTGTGCCCATTATCTAACTATTCGCAAACTACATACCTAATACAACTGATTAACCACTCTTAATATGCATATATACATATCTATATACGTATCTATATATATACCTATATCATCCCACTATGCTGCCTCTATCTATCTATCCATCTATATGTGTATCCATATGCATATAGACTGCAGTTTGGGGAGCAACAGGTACTATTTTGTGATTTCATTTTAGCCATTATAGTGCTCTGCGCAATTAATCTACTATGTATACTACACCTAAGCTATAACTGTCTTGATAACTGTAATACTTGCACCTGAATAAGGACTCGCGCGTAGCGAGTAACTAAGCAGAGCTTTAACTGTATTTAATACTAAACTGAATACTAAAACTGAATTCGATTACTTGTAGACTAGTGTATGATTAGCTTTAACTATATTTAATACTAAACAAAGACCAACACGGCACTCGAACTTTTCAAATGGAGTTCCTAACCCTAATATTTGCATAACGTTATGTTACATTTAAGATTCGAGATTTTGGTCTATTTTAAGTTTGAACCTTTGCCTCGCATTTGACTTACAAAAATGTAAGAATGTACAAAATACTAGAAAAAATACTAAAATACTACAAAGTTCGAGCCGCCATTTAAACTTTTGTTTGCTGGTTAAACTAACTTTAATTTTAAATCAAAATTAAACTAGCTCTAAGTACTGTTAGCCGTAAGCCTTTATATAAATTTGTTGCCTGACACTTAACACTGTTTGTGAACAATTTCGATTGCATGCGGCAATTAATTAGACTTCCCAGGTAAAGCTGTAAACTAACAATTAACAAAGTAGTTGTCTGACTCAAAGTATGCAACAAATCAGTAACTGACTAATCTTTGCCTTATCTGTACCGTTCACAGAAGTAAGCCTGAATATACCAGTTATACCACGCACTTTCCGACGCTCCACTTGCATTGCAACGACTCCACGCTGGCAGCCACCACGATAATTCGTCACCAGCCACAGCCACAGCCACAGTCACAGCAGCAGCAGCCGCAGCAGGCACAATCATGCACCAATCAAAGCAACAACAACAACAATAACAAAAACAACAATTGCCGTTCTCTTAGCCAGACACGACGTCACACGATTATTTCCACCACATTGACCAACTACAATCAGCAGCTGGCCGCCGCGGCTTATCCACGTCGCGCCTCCATCGGCTGGGATGGAGCTGAGACAGTTGCGCCTGCAGTGGCCCATAAGCCGGTGCGTATAACACTGATTGGTGAGCCCTTGCCGCAACAAAATGGCGGCTGTCACAAGGCAGCGGCGACGACGACGACGCCGCCATCACAACAACAAAATGGCGTCAAGGCGCACTTTCTGAATGGCTGCCAGAGCGGAGCGAAGAGCGCGTTGCCGGGCGCCCATTATCAGCCGTTGTACAACAGCAACAAGATGACAAACCCAACCGTAACTATAGTCTGATTTAGATACCCTACACTGCAAGCAGCCCCAAAGCTAAAGGAGGAGGATTATATAAAACGCACAAGTGTCAAAAGACGCTTAAGCTACAAATTCATTCAAATATGATTAGAGAACAGTTTAAAATATATTAAAATAAATATATATCATATATACACACAAATATATATTGATATACTCTCAAATTGTTTTGCAGTCTTACCAAACCAGTAAAAGGAATACAACTTAAAGATTCAATTAAATTTACATATATAATATTCTAGCTGATAAGAAAATTGCCTACATTTATCTTTGTGTACAAAATAAATATATGCAACAAGTTTATAAATTATATATATAAAAAGAAAAAATAATATTAATGGAAATTTCTGCTCTATGTCTAGTACTTAATTACTTAATTAATTGTTAATTATGTTTTTTAATTTGTAGTCTAAGCTTTGGTACATTCTGTAATTATTTTCTTTGTGGTTTATTTAACTGTATTATAGTATACGAACCACTTGATGCTACAAATATTATAGCTACATATACTACATATATATATTCTACTTAAAGAGCACAATAATCGTAATTATCCAAAATATTTACCATATGAATACTAAAATCCAATTGTAAACAACGCTAAGCTTATTAAATAGAGTTCTAGCCAGATGCTATTTATCTATAGAATTGGGTGTGTCATCTTTCCTTTAGCGGGAATTTCTCGGGTGAGCATTTGGTTTATTGAAAGCCACTCCAATTGCCACTCGTCTGTGAAGCAGCTCTTCCGTCACCTACAGAACCGGATCAGCTGCTACTGCTGCTGCTGCTGCTTCTGCTTCTGTTGGCAGCAAAACTTGCTTTAGCCTTGTTAGTTCTTATCAACGGCTGCGTGTTAGTCACAGTTGAGAATTCGATCAGGAATGTTGTTGAATGCGCAACCTTTGCGCCTAGGTCCAGTCCTCTGGCTGCTGTGCTGCGGCCTTTCCCAGGTGCTGAGTCAGATATGCGAGGCTCAAGGCTGGCGCAGCTTCGAGTGTCGTGAGCTGAGCAGCCTGAAGGAGCTGAAGAACGTTAGGAACTTTCCCAAAGACAACCTGCACAGGCTGAGCATTAGAAATGAGCACACAGAGCTGAGCATGGGCATAGGTGAGTTAGGTTCGTAGCTACCACAAATGCAGCTCAGCTCAATCTGTTTTGCAGCTGCCAGCGGGCTAAGTCTCTCTGGGCTGTTGGACTTGGATCTATCGCATGTGCCACAGCTGCAGCTGGAGCATCGCGGCTTCTCCTGGCTGTCCCAACTGGAGCAGCTGAATATCAGCGGCTGCGCTCTGGAGCAGCTATTGGCCGCGCACTTTGCTGCCAACTCATCGCTGCAGCTGCTCGACGCCAGCCACAATGAGCTGCCCAGCCTGACAAAGGAACTCTTCGGCAACCTACGCAAATTGATTTATGCAAATTTCTCACACAATTCGCTGCAGCGACTCGAGCTGCCACACATGCCGCTGCTGCAGCAACTGCAGCTCAGCCACAATCAATTGACAAGCTTCAGCTTCGCTCTTTGTCCTCAGCTGCAGCAGCTCAACCTGAACGATAACCAGCTGAGCCAGGTGAGTAAGCAAAAAAAATTAAAAATCTGCCGAGGCAACTGCGACTTCTGCTCAGCATATACGACTTAAATTATGAATTGAGCTGAGCGGACGTAGATTGTAATCTAGTCTAAATACTATACATATGTATATTCGTTTTCTACTACGCACGATTTTTCTTAATCTTATTCCATATGAGAAGAATATGCCGAATTTAAAAAATATTCTTAAATACTCTAGGCCAAATCAAAACTAAATATTGCTATCGATTCGGTTTACGATGCACCAAACCTATTTAGCTTTGACTAAGTATCAGTAATAATGGGTTAAAATAGTATAATGTATACATACAATGATAAACAGTTTGCTGTACGCAATATTAGACAATTAATAAGCGATTCATTTGCTCAGATCATAGAATACAAGTAATAATTAACAAGTAAGAAAGCTCTAGTCGAGACTGCTCGACTACGAGATCCCCTGAACCCTTGGAGCAATAGATATTTCAATAATTTTTCGCAACTTTCAGCTTACACAAGTAATACGCACACACACACACACACGCACGTACGCACACACAGGCATATATACACACACACGCATACAGACACACTTACACACACACACGCATACATACACAAACGCATACACACACACACATACACACACACATACACACACACATACACACACAAGCAACCACGCATAAACACGCATGGGCTGCAGTGTGCGCTTACTATGAGAAGTTAATTGTTTAATAACTTTTTTTATGGACGTACGATCTTCATGAAACTTTCAGAATATGATTATAACATGAATATGCATGTAATTGCCAAAGCACAAGTCTCTAGTATTTGAAATACGCTTTTTACAAAAGTGAGGGTGAGGGGGGTGAATTTAGAGGTGGGGGGTAAATTTTAACAAAAACCGAAATTGTATAAATTGCATATAAACATACATTAAAAATTTTGAGACTCTAGCAATAAAGGTGTAGAAGATATAATTTTATAACTGGGTTTCGATAAGGTTTTTTATCGATAAAAAAAGATCGAGATGAGTTATCGATTTTTAATGATAAACTTGATATGCGCGCTGTAATTACGGACATTTTAAAAAAAGTTTGAAGTCTCTAGCTCTTATATCTTCTGAAATCGACGCGTTCATACATACGGACAGACGGACAGACGGACAGACGGACGGACGGACAGACGGACAGACGGACAGACAGACGGACAGGGCCAAATCAACTCAGCTCGTCGCCCTGATCAAGAATATATATACTTTGTGGGGTCTGCCACGCCTCCTTCTCCCTGTTACATACATTTCAACAAAACCATTATACCCTGATTTCCCATTGAAAATGGGTTCAGGGTATAAAAATCAGTTAGCTAATCAGCTAGCGAATTTTCTCAGTAAAGCTCAATTTCCTAAACGACTTTCTAACGCTTACAGCTAGATGCGACTAACTTCAGAGGATTAGCTGGATTGCTCGAGCTGCAGCTGACGGAGAATGTTCTACGGACCATAGGCAAGGACACCTTTCAGCCCTTGGCTAAGCTGCGCGTCCTAAATCTCTCGCACAATGAACTGGATGCACTGCGCCCACAGATCTTTGGCTCTGGCGTGATTGCGCTGCAGCAACTCGATTTATCCAACAACAACATACGGCTGCTCTTTGACAACCAGTTCCGATCGCTGGACAGACTTCAGGTGCTGGACATATCACACAATAGCATTGTCAGCCTGAACGCCGGACAGTTTACGGGTCTGAGCTCGTTGCGCAAGCTGTATTTGCAGTCCAACGATATTATAGAGATCAAGGCGCACACCTTTGCAGCACTCGAGGAACTGGACACGCTCGACCTGTCGCACAACAACATCGAGTACCTGCACGAGCAGGCATTCGGCAATCGAACTCTGCCGCGCATGCGTAAACTGAATCTAAATGCCAACAGCTTGAAGCGTTTGCATGCGCTGTCCTTCTCCTCGCTGCCCTTTGTGGAGTATCTGTCGCTGGGCAACAACGAGCTTTCCAGCCTGGATGTGCGCATGTTTGCGCCAATGCGGCGTCTGCAGAAACTGCACTTGGGACACAACGAGCTGACCCACATTAGCCCATTGGTGCTGGACAGCTTCAGCAGCCTCTCGGATTTGCTCATCGACAACAACAAGCTAACCTTTCTACCGGATCTGAATGGCATGCTCGGCAATCTGAAGCGTATGACCATTGAGGGCAATCCCTGGCAGTGCGCCTGTTTCACACAGCTGGAACGTTGGCTGCTTTCCAATCATGTGAGCTATCTGCGGCGGGACACCGGCTTCTACGACGGCGAGAAGCCCCTCTGCGTGGTCACAGCATTCGAATACTGTGTGCAGACACTGCAGGAGGATCGCCATCAAGATTTGGTTAATGAGTTTGAGGAGCGACTGAAAGATGAACGCGAATTAGATGTTAGATCAGATGAAGACTGATAGTGTGTGTGTTTGTGTAATTATTAAGATGGTCTGCAATAAATGTACTTCGATGCTCCTCGATGACACCCCTTGAAGGCAAAACACAGCCAGTTGGTGAAGCAGCATTTCATTCCAAGACAGATATTGTATTCAATGTTTTCTACATTTTGTGGTACATTTCCGATTTGTGTTGCTGCGTCTCGCATTTCTGTATAATTTTACAAATTAACAAACTAAAAGTCGAGTCGTTTAGGCGCTCTTGACACGGAGAGCCAAAGCAGTCAAGTCACCAATGCACTTGTTCAGCGTCTCCTTCTCCTGCTGGGGCGAGATGCTGGACAGCACGCTGGACACAATCCAGTTGACCATATGCTTCTGGCTGAGACGACGCTCAACATGACGGCACTCAACCTGGTAGTCCAAGCGGCGCTTGACCTCAGAGTAGACGTTCATGGTACGTTCACGGAATGCAGCCTCAAGCTGGAGGGCAATGTTCTCCTTCTTGGCTTCCATCAACAAGAGGGCACCATCAGCGCGCCATTGCTCCTTCTTCTCGGCTTCAATGGCATCGGCGAGAACCTTGAGCTCAGCCTCACGACCCTCCTTCCATTCGGCTTCAATTTTCTACAGATGAAGCGATTTAATATATATTCCATTTAATATCAGGTTGACACAAACTTACGTCGATTTCACCATCAGCCCATTTGGCGATAAGGGGACCCAGTTTCTTGACAGCAACAATAGCCATGATACCAAGCGACAGACCGCTGTAGTATTCGTGCTCCATGACGTAGATTTCCTTGGAGCAGAGATAGGTGATCAAACCCACGCCAAATGTGTAGGGGCCGGTGACACCAGTCTTGTTATAAAAGAACTGGAACCATTCCTCTGGAATAAAGCCCAAACGCACCTTGCCGGGATGTTCGGGACGCTGACGGCGCTCAACAGCTCCGCCCGCTGGCTGAGCAGCGGCAGCAGCTGCCGTACGGCTAGCCACCAAAGTCAATGGGCGCTGGGCTATAAAAAAAAAAGCGAAACAGGATTAGTAACAGTTTGCATTTGATCACTTGCCAAAAAAATCAATTTTGACATTCCTTGTGCGAATTGTGCCCGTGATTACATAAACCACGATGGCAGAATTCGCGGTGCCGTAACAATTTTCACGGTCGTCGCTTGGATATATTGACAAACGATTTGTAAAAATAAGCCACAATTTATACACTTGAATTAAATTCTTTTGCAATTTCTATGCTTACCTGTAAGGAGTGCGGCTCTTGAGAACATTTTTGTAATAATGTTTCAACCAATTTATGCTACTGAATTGACGTTCGGCTGCTCACCTACTCTGAAGTTCACAATAAAACACGAACCGAAAACTATCGCATATATCGATCACAAACAACAGCCGATAACATTTACAATCATCTGTATAACGTTGCCAGATGCGTAAGCCAACAAATACCAAATTTAGTACTCACTTGTTGCATGGTATTTTTGGGTTTACTTTTTTGATATTTTTAAGTCCACCATTTTTTAAATTTCTCGCGCCCTTGCCATTTATATCAAGATAACAGGTGACTAATTTGAGGTGAATTATCTAGTTCACCGAAACTTATCAATATTATCTAATCCTAAAAATTCCTGAAGAAAATATGACACAATCATTTGCTTATCTGTGTAACTTTACAAGTTCTTTTATTTAAAAATATGACAATTCGCTAAGTAAATTGCGTCTAATATAACATGAATCGACTGCGAAACATTTTGCGTTAAAATACTTTTACAAAATACTATAAAGAAAACATATTAAAAAAAAATATAATAATAAGCTTGTAGGATTTATGCATATATTATTCGTTTCGTTATTCAGTTCTCAAAGCTATTTGTGTGCACTTTTATAAATAAAGCGTTAAAACATGAGCATCTTTGTATTTTCGTTTTGTGTTTGCCTTTTATCTTTTTTGCTAAACTAACTAAAATGACTGTCTTGTGCGTAGAAGATATAAACCTACAAAGAACATTAAATAGATTAAATTAAAAAAAAATAATATAGATATATAGAAAAAGGTATGAAATCACTTGCGCTATAGATATTTTGTACAGCATTTGAAATAAAAGATGATACGACTATTTACAGCGGTGAACATATACATATTTAAAAACGTTATTACACACGTATATAAGAGCTTTATACATCTTTCAACATAGTTTGTTCCTTGATTTGTATATATAAAACGAAATGATTTGGCTCGCCTAACATTAGAAGTGAATGTTGCGTACGGTATCAACAGGACGATGCTTCAAGATACTAGACAGATGTTACATGCATAGGTGAGAGCACACTTATCATACACAGTTCTCTCGGGTGCCGGAAGAATGATTGGGGTAGTGGTTGCAGTCCGTTTGGCTCATTCAATAACATTGAAGCGTGTTAGCAGCTTGTGGTAGAACCAACGTACCATTTGCTGCACGCGGGATGCCATCCACACGCAAAGGCTACCAGTGTGACGAAGCTTGGAAGCGTAGTGCTTGAAGTGATCTGTGTGGCAGGAGTTAAGATAACCAAAAGTGTAAAGAAACAGTGAACAAGAATATAAAAGCTATAATACAGTAGAGGAATTTGATAAAAGGATATAATAATGTCCAAGGTGGATGACCGCCATTTATGTAGGTCACATACGTAAAGCCGTCCTTGCCCTTGCCTCGTATATTATAATAGTAGGGCAGGAACGAATGTAACGTGAATCTGCAAGCAAAAAAAAAAAAAAGGAATGACCGTTAATTGGCTAAAGACACGTAAAACCAATAGCAATACATGGCCATTATCTACGGACAATGTGGGTTAATGGAGGTGGGTTACCTTCTCTTCTCGTAGAAAAATATGGCAGGTTGATTTGTGGTCAGCGTGTGCAGGAAGATTGCCTTCACCGCATGTCTTTCTACTGTCGTCAAATGGTTCATCAGTGCGTCCAGTAGCAGCGAACCGATGCCATTCCGACGATGCGAGCGATGAACACCCAGCGATAATATGTAGCCCACGTCAGCGGTGCGACCCATCGAGTCCGGCAATATGCCTTTGTCCTGCATGGGAAAACCGCTCAGCCTCGTGTAAAACTCATCACTATCACTGATATTGGCTATTACCTCCTTATTAACATTTCGATACGGTTTGATTTCAGCAACAATTAAACCAATTATGGCCAGATTATAAACAGCCGCTAGCGCAAAGAAGCGCGAGCTTGAGGTAATATCCTCGTACCATGACAGTGGATAATCGATTGGAAACCATTCTTGGCACAGCGTGCGAACCTTGAAGGGATCACAATTTGAATGAGTATGTTCCTTAACAGGTGTGCATACTTACCTCCGTCAAATCATCTGGCACTAAAAACCTTAGCTGGACATCATTGACCGAGCACAGCGGCACATGCTCACAATCGCAGTCGACGCGTGTAATGATATCGTTGTTTGGTGGAGCATTGTGTTTATTGTAGCTAAGGGCGGCAGGCACCCAGTAACCGAAAGATATGTAATAATTAATTTAAAATGTGTGAGTGTGTGTGTGTGTCGATCATTATGTATTAGTAGGCGACGGCTGCCATTTCACTTGCATAATATTACGCGCGTCGTATAGCACGACTTCAGTAAGTAGATTAACAAAGTTGTCTCTATATATGTTCATACATACATATACGTAATACAAATAGATATATAAACGCACCCTCCTAGGTAGGCCCCGGCAACAGCAACAGCGATCGCTATCGGTGCCGTCGCCTTCGCCGTCGCCCACTCGCCCCGTGGTGGACTCTGTGCTGAAAGAGCCCAGCTTGTCTACTCACAGCGTAAATTGTGCCATGCTAGTGGAGCTGCTGCTCTGATGCCACCGCCGCTGCTGCTGCTGTTGTTGCCGCTGCTCTTGCTTCCACTTAGAGCAATTATGTCCATGGATTGTGGTGTGTGCACCACAGGTTAAGCGCGGAATTCGATCAACTGTCTGTTTGTGCTATGATAGTCTGAAATTTGAACGGTGTGTTCTCTCTGCGTGCGTTACTTTTTGTGTGAGCGCCTAATTGATTTTAATTAAAATTCACAATCGCAGCATAAAACCCACTTGCTCGTTCGCTCGCTCGCTAGCTAGCTGGCTGTAGGCAGCTCTTTTATGAGGTATCAAATATCAAAGACAAACTGTTGCCTTTACTGCCAATAAACTCCATTTAGTGCGAGCTAGCTGACCAGCGTTGATACACACCCGCATTTCTTGCATAAAATAAATTACAAATTTTCCTAAGATATTTCTTTACATTGTTTATTACAACGACTAACGTGAAAAGTTCACTGTGAAGAGCACGATTGCTAGTGTGGAACAGCTGCTTTGCCATTCACACAAAAGCAGCGACGCGATGCCACTTGAGCCCAATGCATTGCTGCCCGATTGTTCAAGTGAACCGCCGAATTCGAATGCATATTTCAAATGTGCCTTTATTGTAATTATCTTTTATTTATATGTTTTAATAGCGCCGAGCCTGGCTTGAGGCTTGAGAAGTGCTGGCCACCGGCGCTGTAGCTGGCTTCGTTGGATCGTCCAACACTCGCACTACCATTGAGCTCTTCGGACCCGTGCACCAAGTTATGCCATGCTCATCCACAACAAATGTTTCCAATGTCACCTGAAACTGGCCGCCACTGGAGATGGGCAGCAAGAAGCTACCAGAGAGGAAGTCACGTTGTGGCTTCACAATTTGATTGAGCGTGACTGTGTCGTTGTTGGGCGACTTAACCAGCTCGTTGCCAGGGCGTGGTGTCAGCAGTTGCGATGTCAGACTCAGTTGCACTGAGTCGACGCGTCGGAAGTGTTTCTGCTGCTTGCTAAAGTGTTGCAGCACGCCCTCCACCTTGATGACCAAATTGCTGCCCGACTGCACAATGACCGGCTCTGTGGCACTGCGAGGCTGCGGGCTAACCGACAGCTTGATCTGTGTGGATTGCAGTATCTGGAAGAAGTAACGCGGCAAGCAGAGCGGCGTCTTCGTTATGATTTCAATCAGGGCGATGATTACGTCTAAATGCCTGTTGCTAATGGTTTTCGCATTGGGCGGTTCCTGTGGCAGGTTCTTCTGCATTTGCTCCATTCGCTGGCAGCTCGCTGCAAAGAAGCGGGTCTCCGGATGATTGCCGGTGGTCAGGAAGACAGGTGGTTCCGGCGGCGTAGCATAACAAATCGATTCGATGATATGAGCGAAGAGCGCGCACTGGAATTCGGCGACCTCAAGAAACTCCAACGTCACATTATCCGCATCGAATGACGACTTATAGAGGCGCGCATATGTCTCCTCGCAAGCCTTCAGCGACTTGACCAGTTTGCGCAACTGATTCGTAACGTGTCCAAATTTTTGTAAATAATCACGTGAATTCTGGGCCAGGCTGCCCGCAATCGCCGGAGGAGGCACAATCACCTGCGCATTCTTCACCGTCACAGCCAGATGCAGAGTCTGTAGGAACTGTGCGCGCAGCTTCAGATACTCCAGTTGGAAGCTACATGGATGTTGGGGCGAGGAGCAGGCACGCATGCTGGCCAGCGCCTGCTGATATAGATTGCTCGCCGCCTCCAAGCGCCTCATCAACGGCAACAGTGGCTCCGGGGCTTCCGTGGGCGCATAATTGTCCCGCATGTAGGCATATTCTAGGCCATAGTTAAGTATGCATTCGGCCTGCGAGATCTGAGCCAGCGCGACCAAGAAGTAGTGCATGTGATCACTAATCACAATCTGTGAGACTTTCGTGTAGATGTGCGCCGCCACGTAGTGATGCCCATAGCGGCTAGCCGTGCGAGCAATGCGATAGAGAGTCCAACAGTTGACGCGAGCGATGCACTTCTCGAAGCAGTGTATCACCTCCTGGGGCAGATAGCATCCCATGGTCGTTTGGCACACCAACGCGCTAAGTATTTCCACTGTGCGCAGCAACTGCTCCGGCTGCTCCTCGCTGTCCACCAGTTTGTTGAGTTTGTACAGAATAAGCGGCAGGCGGGCGAGCATTGGATTCGGCTGCAACTCGAAAATACATTATTTTTATATTTATTACTTGAATATATGAAAGAGGATTACCTTAGGTGGTGCAGGTTCGTTCGTTTCCATGGCGGCGTCATCCTCCAGACCTTCTGCTGTGGAGAATGCATACTTGCGCAGCTGGAAGTGCTCACAGAGTCCCACAGCCGCTTCGCAAATGAGCTGCAGATTATTGGGCGGATAGTTTACATTGTCCCCCAGCGTATTGGTCACCATCTCGACGAAGTCGGCGCCAAAATCCGCATTGGCTTGGGTAATGCGTATGCCATACGTCAGCACACGGCGCAGATCCCGATTGAACTCCGCCCGACGGGCCGTACAGAAGAGCAGACCCTCCATATGCAGGTTTACCATATCCAGGATGTCGTCCACCTGTGCCACCTGTTTCTTGAGACCGAAGGCCAGCAAGGCAGCCAGCACAGCCATTGCCTGCGTGGCTGTGGTATAATCATCCAATTTGCTGATGCACTCATTGCAAAGCCGCAGCAAGGCGTCACGATGCTCACACAATAAATGCTGGCAGGTAAGCGGACACTCACTCAGCTTCAGGAGTATTGAGAGGAAGAGAAACTGTTCCGCTCCATTTGTGCAGAGATTGAATTTGTTGATTAGAGCACCAATGGCAAGCTTGGGCCAGGCGTTGACGCTCTGCTTGTCGGCCAGTTCATTGAAGGACCGAAGTACTTGGATTCGCACCGGCGTACGCAAATCCTGCATGAAATCGAGCAACACGTTGAGCTGCCCGGGCACGCCCACCAGCGTACGCGCCGACAATTGAGTGAGTGTATTGATGATGGCCACTACAAAGCTTTGGGCGGGGTACTTGGGCAATAGCTCCAGACACAGCTTGCTGACCAAGGCCGCTGTATTCGCATCGTGGTGCATGTGGCGGAGCACCGGAATAAGCAGCAGCTTCATCGGCACCGGCACCTGCAGTGACTCAATCATATCGGAGATCTTTGCGCACATGCTGATGGCAAAGGAGCTCGATTGGGCGGCGAAACAGCTGCTCGCATAGATAGCCGCCTCCACTTCCACGGTGTCGTGGCTGTCGAGCGCCCGACGTATCGCATGATGCACCTGTGGCTTCTCTGGTATTACACGGGACACGGCGCCTAGAGTGCGAAGGAGTAGGGCACGCGCCACTGGATCGTTTGAGTGCATCACCATAAAAATACGACGCACAAAATTGTCAATGTTGAGAATCTTGTCCAGATGGTTCTCACTCTGCTGACACACACGCAGCACCCAGAAGCGCAGAAGATTCGAGCCGCTCACAAAGAACTCGGCCAATTTGATGAAAGACGAGTTTATAAGGATGGGAAAGGGATATTTCTCAAAAAGTCGAGGAAACCGCACGATCGCTTCACATTGTATGCCTTGCTTTGCGCTGCGCAGCCCCTTGTCCAACTCCATGAGCACGGCATTTGAATCGTGCTCATTGTCGTTGAGGAACGACTCGTTGAACATGCTCACACGTGTGCCCGTTAAATGTGCCATTTTTAACTATTTCTGTATGCACATTGACTTTTCAAAGTATTGATTCACTAAATGAAAACAATAAACAAATCCGTACTATAGTAAACCGAATGCAGTTCACCGGTTTGCCATTCGACTGTAAACGTATCACTAACATGAGTATGGTTTGATTATCATTATTAACATGAACATTATTCTGTTATCTTCAAACTTAACAGCATTCCAACAGATGTTTCTGTTAGCGGTCTTTGTGAAATTGTGTTGCCGGTTTAAATTGTTGAAATTATGTTTGTCCTGACGAAAGTAGAGAATGGTTTGTAGACTATTAAAAATACACTCATCGAATATATATTGACAACAGATGCATTGTAGATATGGAAAAAATCCTTTTGATTCCATCCAAAGCGACTTACACAATCGGTCGCTTGTCAACAGACGTGATTCTGAGTGAGGACCTCAGTATAAGTCGCACTCATGTAAAGATTTGTCCTTCAAATGGCGGATCGCTGACTGTGGAAGATCTAGGCTCCAGGTACGGTACATTCATAAACGACGACATTGAGCGCAGCAAAAAGATGAGTGCAAAGACGCCAACTCCACTTCATATTGGAGACAGAATTCGCTTTGGCGCTTTGAAGAACGTGTGGAAGTTGTCGCAGCTTAAATTGCTGACCACTGCATCCGCGCTGAACGCCACTGAAATACACGAACTGAATAACCTCATAAAATCATTAAATGGGGCTATCGTGCCATCTTGGACGGATGAGTGCTCGCACTTAACCATGGATACGGTTACAATCACAGTAAAGCTGCTCCATGCACTACTAGACAATAAACCCATTGTCCGAATTGATTTCTGGCGAGAGTTAGTGAAGTTAGCTAAGCGTGTTCATGTGCCCAATGACTTGCCAAAGCCTGAAGATTATATGCCCAAACAGCCAGAAGATATGCCCAGCATCAAGTGGCGTCCTGAACGCACCAAACTCTTTGCTGGAAAAACCTTTGTCTTTATGAATCGAAAGCACCTCGACATGTATGGTACCGTCGTCCAGAAGGCAAGCGGCGCATGCAAAGACCTGAACTCTGGCGTACGAAAGCCGTTTCTAACTAAACCAAATGTTATAGTCATACAATATGTGTCCTCTACTCAGTCTCAAGCGACAGAAACTATTTTCAGCGTACAAGGTAAGTTTACTTGACAAATATAAATTCAAATGTATTATAATCTAGTGAATCTTTTCTTCCAGGTATTTTGGAACAAGCTGGACTCCGACCTGTACCCGATTACGAAATCGGCCTAGCCATTTTACACTGCTCCCTGGAAAAGTTTTGTAATCCGTCGTACAAAATAACTGAGAACTCATTGGCTACAACCGAGTCTATGGATTCTTCGATCTTGGTTCCAAATACAGAACGCAGTCAAACACAACGAGCCGCAGACAAAGCATCCGAGTTCTTCGTCCCCGAATCCCAGAAGTCACAAATATATGCGCTAAGAACTGGAAGTGAGAAGCAGTCATCGGAGCCAAAGCCGGAACCAGTCAAAAAACCAACCAGGATGATGCCTAAGAAACGAAATAATGCCATCTACTTGGACTCCTCCTCGGATGAGGACATTCAAGTCGAAGTGGTCGAGGTGCCAAACAAGAAGGCTAAGACCGTAATTGAGAATAATTCGAAGCGTAAAATTGAAAGTATTTTGGATTCCTCTGATGACGACCAATCAAAAAAGAAATCAAAATCTTCGTTGGAGCCTAGCTTAAATAGTAGTGTTAATATCCCACCAGTAGACACCAATCAAAAGAATGCAACAGAGCCAGCTACAACTCCATCTAGACGTTCAACTCGTGCCCATCCGCTGCAGCAAATCGAAGCGGAGACGGAAAAACCGGAGATCTCGCCTAGAAGATCTGCACGTGGCAAGCCGGCTGAAAAAAAGGCTACATTGCAAATAGTTCGGAGTGATAGCGAAGACGATGAGGAACTTTTTCAATTCAAATCCCAGGCCTCAGCACCTGTGGAACAGGCACCAATCCAGCCGACTGAGACCAGCACGGCGTCCGAGAGTACATTGGCGAAACAAGCTGCACCTAGCCCAAAGATCAATAAAAAAGGCACGATTAGTGTGAGAAATTTTCTGGAAAAGTCACAGAGTCAGGCGTCAAGTCAAAACTTTGCTCCACCTGCATCTCAAAAACGCAAACGTCTGTGCCTGAAGCTAATAAGCGAAAGTGACAGCGACGATGATGAAAACCTTTTCCAGTTTGGCGACGGCAGGAAGCGTAAGCAAACGCGCGTCGGCTCAGACAATGAGTCTGATAATGAAAATATGTTCAATTTCCAAGGACGTGATCAGCAAGAACATAGCAAAGCTGCGAGCGAACATGATGAGGATTCAGTTAGCACAGAACCATTTGTAAATGAATCAAAACCGAAATCCAAGTACATTGTGCGCAAGCCAAGCGAGCAGCCCCGTAAAGTAAATGTCAGCGGCTGGCTATCATGTAGCGGGCTACATGAGGATGTCAAGCCGGAAGTGAAACCAGAGTTACAAATAGATGCGGATGCAGAGGCTATAAAGCAAGAGCTGGACGAGGATGATAAGGAGAAGCTGGATCATGTTAAATGGCTGGCCAGCCTGAAGGATAGCATACAGGTGCGCATGTGCAACATGAGCATCAGCGTTAGATCCGCAGACCAAACTGATGCAGCAAACACAACTGACAACAAATACAGCGGTCGCCAGAACTTTAAAAAGTTTGTTAAGGTAAATAGAGTCTATCAATAAATAACTTAAGTCTGCTATTAACTAATTTTTCTCTCATTGCAGAAGAGCAATGTGCACTCGCAGCAGCATACTGTGGGACTAAAGCGTATGCAGCTGGCTGAGGGCATGGTCTCTAGTCTGTAAGTGCAAAATAACTTATTGATTTGTGCGTTTCTTCGTGTTATATTTTACTACCAATAAATTTTCGAAATATATTCAAAGCTTTGGCTTGTTCCCTGGCCTGCAGCTTGCGCTCGAAGAGCGTTTTAGCCGCCAGCCATTCGTGATTTTGTATTGGTTTCGTTACACAGTTCTCGGGATTCTTTTTGCGTGCCTTGGATTCACGCACAATGAAGTGCTTCACATCTTCCACGGTGACCAGTGAACTCAGCTGAAAAGCTGTCTCTGTCGGAGCTATTGATGTTTCGCGTGCAACTACGGTGCCCACATCTGCCTTCAGCTGTTGCTTGGCCTTTTCCACTTTCGTAATCAGGGAAGGTGTCTGTTTAAGGAGTTGGACACCTGCAGCGCTTGCTTCCTCGGGTGTAGCTGTCTGGATTTCTTTAATCACCTGCAGCTGAGTGGGCAATTTACAGTCTTGGGGAAGAAAAATATGTTTTTCTACTTGTGGAAATTTGGTACACTGTGGTTGCAGCTTGTTATACAATGTGGCACAATTGTTCGCTTGCACTAAGCTCAACTTATTTATCTTAGCTACAGCTGCAATTAACAGGGTCAGAAACTCCATGAAGAAGTTGCTGCGAATCATTTGCCCAAAGTATTTTATAGCCGCCTGACAGCAGTCACGAATGCGTTCATGCAAACTATAAAAGGCTAGCAACCGCACCAAGACAAATTGCAAACTGTTTCGGGTGGGCATATCGCCAGAAAGCTCCGCATCACAAGCATCCGGCAAGGCTCCACGAAAATGTTCCAGATCGCGAGGTAGGTCAAGACGGAGCAGTCGGCAAAGCGCTGCATTTAGTTTGCAAACAGCACGAAATCCTGGCATCCCGCGAAAAGAATTCTTACGACGTGCCATTAGGCGTCCTATCAAGGCTGCTGTGTTGTTGAACTCCACGAAGTCTGGTCTGGATTGTTGTTGCAGGTAACGGTTGATAGCCATATAGACATTCTTTGCTGTGTGTATATTGGTTCATTATATAAGGATCTTAAAATTTCACAATATAGTACACCGTACCAAATCCAGTTTCCTTAACTTGTAAGGTGACTAATGGAGGTTTTTTTAATTCAAATTCATTCCAAAAATGTAAACTCGCCATGCTTTAACAAAATGTAAACAAGTATGTTACCAATAGCTGTTGTCGAGGCTGCCAGATGTGCAAGTTTAGTTTTTGGTATTTTTTATATTTGAAACCAATAAAAATACTAATAATAATATCAACAATATTATTATTATAATAGCATATAATATTTTAGAGTAATGACAGAGATCAAATATAACTTCACTGTGAGCTTATATAACAATAATAGCATAAAAGGCCCGTTTTTGGCGGCTCCACAGTTTACGATTTGGCAACACTGAAAACGAAAAACCGTCTGGCAGCTCTATCTTTACCATATGATTGCCTCCACCTGTCAGCTATCAGTTTCCTCGAGTATTTACCGCAGAGAGCTGTTGCGTGTACCACTAAAATTTTCTGTTATTATAAAGTAAAGTAGTAATAAAGTCGCCTATATTGTCCTACAAGTGGCGTGGTTGCCTGGTGTTATCTGATTAGATAGTTGTTGAAAGCATACAACGAAATGTTAGTCATAAACAGAATTAGAAATGCAGCGATATTATCGCTGCGTAACGCTTACATCCGAAATTGCTTGAGCAACGAAATTCGAGCAGCAACAAATTCCACGCGCACTTTCTCGCTGGGTCTGGCGCTGCGGCAACAAGATGTGTAAGTGGCATCTAATGAACAAACACGCCCAATGTAAAACTAAGAAATTGTAATGTTTAACTCTCTCTCTCTCCCTCTCTCTCCTTCTCTGTGTCTTTCACATAGTGTGAATGTGACCTTCGTCAGAGCTAACGGCGAGAAAATAAAGAGTTCCGGGAAGGTGGGAGACTCGCTACTGGATGTCGTCGTTAACAACAATGTGGATCTGGACGGCTTTGGTGCCTGCGAAGGCACACTGACCTGTTCCACTTGCCATCTAATATTCAAAGAGGCAGACTATGAAAAGCTGCCGGAAAAGCCAGGAGATGAGGAATTGGACATGCTGGATTTGGCATACGAGCTAACGGACACCTCCCGATTGGGTTGCCAAATTACACTGACCAAGGACATGGACGGACTGGAGGTTCAGGTTCCTGCCACAATAAACGATGCACGCGCAGCGTAAATGTGTTCCACTGTTCAAATTTGTTAAATTTTTGAGTGCTATTCGCTATAGTTAACATATTTCATAGTCCATTATTCAACCCAAATTGTTGTACAAAACAAAGGCTCAGGCGGTTTTTATTAAGAGTGACTTTTTGCATAAATGAATTTTAATTGGCAATTTGTAAAACGAGAGAATTGTAAATATTTATGTGTTTGTAAATAAATAAGTAGAGTAGTTTTGAAATTTTCATAAAATATGCACAACGTTCTCTATGTGCGTATATAAATTCTGCATTCTTATGAACTCCGATATATATTCAGCAGATCCCAACAAGAGTAAGAATAGACACGTTTTTGTTTTAATAAAAGTAAACTTTTTATTATTTCGCAGCTATCAGATAAAGTAATAAATAAATAATTTAATATATACATCTGCTATATTAACTTATTGTTAACGATTTTCAGCTTTGATTTTTTATTTTCTTTCGTTTTTTATCCGCTGTGCCATTTAAACTCGTAATTTAGATAGTTTTTTTTTTCTTGTTTTGTTTTTAAATTATTTATGTATAACTGAAACTTAACAAATCTGACAATAAGCAAAATTACGTCACAATGTTCGTTTATTTCGATTCGTTTCGATCGTTCAAGAACTAAAGAATCATGCAGATAAGGCGAATCTTTGCCATACGAAATTACAATTCAATAAATAGCCAAAAACAAATTAAAGTTATAATAATAAATAGTTATGGAAATGTTGTAGAGCATGAGACAGCATAAATAAGTTAGAAATTAGAAGTGTGAAATGAATAGAGGTGCACATAAAACTGATTTGGTTTTCAATTCACGCCGTGCTAATGATGGTGCCATGGATACCTAGTGTGTATGCGTGTGTGTGTGTGGTGTATGTGGTGTGTCGTGTGTGTTTGTTGTGCCTTCTACTTAGTTGACATAGGCCATGCCCGCGCCCTTGCGATCGAAATGGCGCACGCGCACAAAGAGGAAGGCGGCGACTAGAGAGGCCACAGCCAGGACGAGCAACAGCATCACCAAGCCACCGACAAAGCTGGGCACAGACATGCAAATGGTCTCGGCATCGGCTGAGCGCGCCGATTGGATCACCACCGTCTCGTTGCTGGCATTGCTGTTGAGCGCAAAGTTGACATCGCCAGGTGCCACCACCTGAATGATGCGACTCGTGTTCACGTCGGTCATCTCCTGTGCGTTACGTTTGTAGATTCTTGGCTTGACCACAATCTCCATTGTGTCGCGACGCCGGCGCACGCCGCGCAGATCATCCAGACCCTCAACGGAGCGTGGACGGCCACCCAGGGAAACGAGATTGCCACCGCTCAGCTCATCCTTGCGCTTCACGGTGCTGTATTGGCCAGGCTGGCCAGGCAGTGGTGGAGGCGGCAGACCCAGTTCGTTGCTGCCCTGCTGTGGCTGCGCCTGTGGCGCCTGGGAGCTGGCTGGACCGCTGCCAGCATTGTTGCCCGCCGACTCGGCTGTGGTCACCGCTGAGGTCTGGGCTTGAGGCGAGGGCACAACGTCGGGTTGATTCTCGGAGTAGGCGCCGCTGGCATCGGCAGGATGGCGTGGATCGGGATAAGCTGCTGGAGGCAGACCACCCAAGGCAAAGTCATTGCGTTCGTAGGCCTCTGGTGGACCGTACTCCTCGGAGAGCGCATTGCCGCCGATCTGTGGCAGTCCGTACTCACCACCAGGCAGACCGGGTCCGCACTTGGGCTCGGGGCAGTTGTAGCGGCAGACCTGAATGACGCACTGGAAGTGCACGTTCATCGAGTCGGGGAACTTGAAGGCTTGGAAGTAGGCAAAGCTGACCACAGACGCGGAGGGACCAAAGTTCTTAATCTTCTGGAACTTGCTCATGATCTTGGGCCGGACAACGCAGCCATTTTGATCCACCAGCTGAATGGGAGCACGCTTGCCATCATGAGCGACACAGTTGCGCACGAGCATGTCGAACTTGTTCTCGTCATCCTTAATGGCCAGCACCATGGTCATGGTTTGTCCGATCTTCACAATGCCGGATACCTCGGAAGCCCAGGGTCCCTTGCCCACCTGAATCTGCATCCAGCACTGAAGATTATCGCCTAGGAAGTTAGCTGTGACGGCGTGCAGCATGTCCACCTGGAAGGGGCGGAAGGTGACTGCCTTCTCGTAGAAGTCGTACCAGGTGCAGCGCAGTTTGCGTGCCTGATCCCAAACCTCCTGCACATAGGGATCGTACTGAATAATGATTGTGTTCTCCACGTAGCTGCCCGATGGAGTGGGTGCACCATAGCCAGCCGCATTGTGATTCGCCGAGCTGCTCATGCCGCAGCTATTCAGGAAGATCTCAAAGGTGGCGCTCAGATGGCCCGTGCCCGGCTGCATGTGCACGCAGTGCGACTCGCTGTAGAAGCCCTTCGAGAAGATCATGCCATAGAAGGGCCGGTCGAACTCAATGTTCACGCGCATGTGTGTCTTCTCGCACTGCACCTGCAGATGCTTGATCTGCGGGCTGTCGTTGGTGCTGGCCAGCGGCCAGGCCTCGTCGGACAGATCGTTGCTGGGGCCAGCGCCAGCGGTGCTCAGGGGTCCCTGTGGTGCGCCATAGATGGGTGCAGGCGCTGGCGGTCCATAGCCAGATCTGTGTTCCAATGGCAGTGCGGCCGATTCAATATGTGATGCATCGCCATGCACGGAAAGATGCTGCGTAGGGAGAGCAGAGAAGGAAAATCAATAATATTTGCAAGCTAAATCTTGGCAAGGTAAACCTAGCTATACAGTGAAACCATTCCCAGTAAACCCATAGCTCAGACTGCTCTACTTTCTTATCGAGTCCCCATAGCGAATTTCTTTCGTTTCCAGATATTTCAGCTGAAAGGTATTTCATTGTGTTGCAAAAGATCTGAAAACTCTGTCAGCGGAAAAGCTGATGCGCATGCTTGGCTGCCCATTTTGTCATTTAATTTGCGACGCCTTATGCAATTCGAATCGAAATCCAAAATCCAAGCGACAAGCGCGTCTTTTTCGAAAGAAGCGTGCCAGAGCGTTGAAAATTGCGCCGTAGTTTATTTATTTATGTTGAAATTGAATGGCCGAGTGGAGCGAGGCACGTTTACCTAAGCCGAAAGCAGGGCCTATTGCATAAGCAAAAGCCATGACAGCCACGTTACTCCCTTACACTGTCGCCTCTCATCCTCCCTCTTCCCATGGTAACTCGATTGCGTCGCTTTCTTTTCACTGTATCTTTTTCATTCCCGTTTCACATTTGGCTCATAATTTTATAGTTTTTTTTTCTTCTTTCTTCTTCTTCTTTCTTTCTTTCTTCTGGCTATGCCCGGAAAGCGGATGTAACGCTGTGTCTGTGGCTCAGCCCAACGAAAATCGAAAGTTCAAGACGATGACGCTGTGGATTTTTTTTCTTCTCATTTTTGGATATCTTTTGTCGTCCGAGATGTCGTGAGCTGGTTTTGAAAGTGAAATGACCACGAATAACAAAGAAGCAAATGAAAACTAGATAAAAGAAGCGTCATATATCAAAATTGAGTTAAACTTGAACATCTCTTTTTATACGAAGCTGACTGCACGTAAATACATTCTAATATCGTCTCAATATGCATTTGTTTGTTGGCTGCAGTTTTTCCCCCTATTCTGTTTGAAGCGTTTCACTCGCAGCTGAAGAAATCTGGCGTTAAATGAATAATATAGCAATCTTAATGTATTAATGCGCTATAAACAAGAAAGTCAAAACTGGTACAAATCAGAGCATAACTGCAATTTCGCTGCCCCAATACAGATACAGACACGCAGCGCCAACTGCTGGCCAGTTAGTTGCAGTTGCACTTGGAGCTAGAGCTGGAGTTTTCCGTGACTCGCGATTGTATCTGCGAGATACTTGCTCTGCATAAGTCTTTCTCTCTCTCTCTATCTCTATTTCTCTCTGTTTCTTTCCATCTGCGTGTGCATGTGATTGATGCAGCTTAAATGGCTGCATAAATAAGCAATTTGCATTGATTTACATGTTCGCATATGTGTGGCTAAATACGTTTTCATATAAGTCTTCTATTTCAATGGAAAGCGCATCCAACTTGGCTTTACAAAACATAACTTCAAATCCTATGGCCATTCGTAATTTTGATAAATTAACGTTAAATCTAACATCTTAACCGCCTAACAACGTCACTGTTAAGCTAAGCTCTCTCTTATTGTCGTCATTCGTTATTTTGATTGATTGCCAATGCGCTGGCTAACATTGTTCACGCTGTAAAACGCTTAACAGCGCCGGTGTGAAGCTGCGCTCTCTCTGTTATGTTCATTCCTTATTTTGATTGATTGCCGTTTAACATATTGTCTGACTAACATATTGCTGTTAAACCTTTTACAGCGCCACTGTTATGACCCTTGGTACTTTTGATTGATTGCCGTTTAAGTTAACATTTTGCACGCTGTTAAATGGCCAGTTACGCCACTGTTGAGCTGAACTCTAATTCTCTTTCTCTCTCTCTCTCTCTATGTTATGCTCGTCATTTGTTGTTTTGATTGATAATCATTTGCCTGCTTCACATTCTTGAAAGCTATCGTTAGCAATTGTGAGCTGCCCCGCTGTTCAGCTAAGCTCTCGCTATCTCGCTCTCACTCACTAACTCGGTTTTCTATCTTGGTGCTGCTTCGAATTACATTGATCAACAGCACACAAAGTGCCGTTCAGTGCGACTGCAGCGCACTTGCTGTTTTTCTTTGCGCTTTGCCGTGCTTCATTCGTTCCTTGCCTCTGCATCCGCCTCTGCTTGCGCATTGATCTCTATTATACCGCTAGCCGTACAGCTCATCTGCGCGTTTTTCTTTTAGTTTTTGATCAACCCATCAATATGCCACACAATGGACACTCGCACTGATTTGCATTCGAATTGAATTGGATATTGATAAACGGTAGTCCGTCGCGTCGAAAGTGAGCAGATCCGCTACACAGCTTGGTTTGCATATGTATGAAAGACGCCGCACGCTCTATCGCTCTCTCGCTCTCTCACTTGCGCGCTCGCTTGCTGTCAACTTGGAAGTGGGCCACTCTAACTGTATAGCGTTTGGTGTTTCCTAATTGAATTGAAATCATATTGATTGGGCTATCGGACAGAGATCTGCTTTTTTTTCTCAACTTGTCGTTTGTAAGATTCATCTTTTTACACTTTCTTCCCGGACGGACAGCTGTTTGGCACTTACCTGTGTGTTGAATGCCAGGCACAAGACTAAGGCCAAGAGGCAACTGTGTCGCGTATAGTGTCCCATATTGATTGGTGCTATATAAATCCGCTGACTATATAGCCTGCAAGTATGTATATATCTCTGTGTGCCGAATCTCTGATAGACAGTTAAGATCAAAACTGTTTGTTTTGAATCTTTGCTGCTGCTGCTGCTGCTGAAGCTGCGGCTGCTATTCGTCTCTTCGCGTTCTTCACTGCTTTCTTCTCGGGTTTGTTGATCTTTTGGTGTCTCTTTCTGTAAGTAGCAGAATAGAAAGGGGAACAAGGGTAAACAATGCAGCCAAACAGTTCAACTTTAGCATGAGCTAAATGGAATAGCGACTCTGTTAACAGTCACAGTCGGTCTGTGCATTTAACATTAACATTCTCAGAATATCTGCACAGCATATTATACAGGGTGTTGCATATTCTCGATGACCTTGTCTTATTTTTACTTTTAGTGATCATTCATAACATAAAAAACAATATATTCACATTTTAAAATATTTTAATAAATATCGAATTTAATTTATTTGATTTATTTATATTATTCATCGAATATTATCCATTTCATCCATAGTAAATATCCAAACTAAGCACCAAGTTTTTGTTTTAAAATATTTTTGATATATGAACTGCTTTAATTAAATATTAAATTAAATAACTTTTTAAATATATTTCTCTTGTTTATTTAGAGATTAGAGCCACAACAAGCCATAATTAATGACAGTCGCTTAATGGCTTAATGCTCATAACTTGAACAGCACTTAAATGACACTTTATATATATAATAAAAGCACACAGATATACACACTCACACTGGCACACTCACACACTCACGCGATCATTTAGTGCCGCCGAAACTGCATTTTATGTAAAGCAAATGAAAACTCGCGGGCAACAAACAGGAACCACTTTCTATTTTCACTATAACAGTACAACGAGGAGCTGCAGCAGCAGCAGCAACAACAACAAAAACAACGACAACGAGCCTCGCCGCCAACGCAGTTGCAAGTTTTCTTCACAGTGGTTGGCCCCACTTGATGGGCCCCATTAATTTGTATTTGTTTTTGTATTTGATTTTGTATTTGAATTCGTATTTAATTTTGTATTTGTGTGCTTTTATTCCATGTTGCTTACTTTACAGTTTGGCCTAGCATAGCATTAACATTGTGTTAACATTCGCTAAACATTTCACGTGCCGCGCTCTTGCTTCGAATTCGAATTCGACTTCGGCTTTGGAATTGAACTTGAGAGTTGAAGACGTTGCCGCTGCGCCTGCGTCTGCGTCTGCTTGCCGATTGAGACTGAGCGACGGAGCTCAGCGCCGACTGACAATCGCATCTGAGGCGCAGCTTTCACACAGCTCCAACTGAAGCTGGCTGACTGCTGCCTGCTGCCGAGCCGAGCTCAGGTTGCCGCGCCGGCTGCCGCTCGATGCTCGGAGCGTGGCAGAGTGAGGGGCGGAGTATAAAAATATATATGAAAAAAAAAAAGTAAGCGGCGGCTGCGGCGTCTGCGTCGCATTTCACTTGACTGAGTGTTGAATGTGAATGTTGTAGCGGGCAGTTTTACTTTTACAGATGGCAACAACAACTACAGCAGCAGCAGCCCATCATATTGCACCGTGTTCAAGAGGCAGAGCAAGAGCACACCCCATGTAAATGGAGTTTTAACAAGCCTTGGCCATAAATCGACGCGCCAGCTAAAAATAAAAACCGGCTTGTCAGTCACTCAGTCAGCCAGCCAGTCAGCCAGTCAGCCAGTTAGCCAGTTAGCCAGTCGGCAAGCTACCATTGAGCAAGTGTACTATTAACCCACTGAGACAGTAACGGACGCTGCGTCGCTGCTTTGCTGTCGGCAGCGCTGTCAACGCCGCTTGACCCTAGCCAAACAAACGCCGAGTTAGCTCGTTACGCAATGCTCCCAAAAGAACTTCAATGAATGGGGCTGACCACAATGTGTGTGTGTGCGTGTGTGTGTGGGCAGCTCAGTTTAACGGTGCTTTGTACTGCTGCTACTGCTTCACTTTCTTCCTATTCGACTATTTTCACCTGAGCAAAAAAACAAAAAAAATTAGCTGTCTCCCCATTTGCATACGAAAGACTTAAGACACAAATTTGGCAATTAACAAGCAGCGAAATTTTTGGCTTTTTCTTCATCTCTATTTTTCTTTGTGGTTTTTGCTAATTGCTGCTCCAGCGTAGCTACCACAAAATGATTCGTTATCAAATCAACGCATCGCTAAATTAGACAAGCTATTGAGATATGTATATCTATGTATGTCTAGATAGTAGGCCGCATATTAGATACACTGACTCAGTTGTTAGTTTAGACTAGCTCTGCAACTAAATATCACTACGAATAATATCAGCATTTCTATATAAATATTTAGTACTATATCAACTATTTAGTAAGCATACATATATATATATATATCTTATCTTTATAATAGCTGCATTTTTATATGCATAGTTAGTCAAGAATCTATCTATGCTGGGCTTATAGTCAATGTACTCCTCCAGGGTTAGTGTATAAGAATGCCTTCTAGGCAGCTCTCGTGGCTGATTGGCATTTGGATGATGAGCCACGCTCAGCTTAAGTGAACATTGTTATTGTTGTCATTGTCATTGTTGTTGCTGTTGCTGTTGTTGTTTATAGTAATGTGTAACTGCTGCTGATGCTGATGACTGACTTGGCTTGTTATTTGTTGCTGTTGCTGTTGTTGTTGCTGTGGCTGTTTGGCATAAGGCAAGTGAAAGTTGACGTTTGCCATGCGCAACTCCCAGCGAGCTTTCGTCTGGCATCTCTTTTTCATATAAGGGCATTGCTGCTGCTGCTGTTGTTGCTGCTACTGCCTTTTGTTTTCTTTTTTAATTAACACACTCAAATTACTGCTTACAGGCATTTCTACATATCGTTATCGTTATCGCACGCGTTATCGCCGCCTCTACACAAAAAGCAAACAAACAAAAGAAATGCTTTTTCGGTCTTCCTGTCTAATTAGCTTAGCGGCAGCTTCAACTGCAGCTGCCAAGTCTTTTGTTACTGGCAAACATTAAATAATGTGAAAAGTGCCAGCAGCTAGTGAAAATGCAATGAAAAGTTGTTGCTCTTGTTGCTTGCTGCTTGCTGCTTGTGGGTTGTTTGTTTGCTTTAGCAGAGGGAGCTCTGCTTGGCGTCCGTCTATTGATTGAAATGACAATTGTAGCTGTCTCCTTGACTGGTCGTTGTCGTCGTTGGCTAGAAACTAGGTGAACCACTGCACTGTGGCACAAACACACACACAGTCTATTTGTTCTAATTCTTGATAATTTACCTGGTGTGCTCAGATGACCAACAATTTGGGCTAGATGAGCCGGATATTGAGCAGCATCTGACTTTTGTTGCCATCGATGACACACGAATTGCAGCAATCAATGCCAACTGGCATGTCATGCAGCAAGACTTGGGCATTATCTCCACAGATATCGATCTCTATATATATCTATAATTATCATTTAGTTTATTGCATGCCAGCGCATTCCATCGCTGTCAATTAGCCAAGCCATAAAATGCATTTGATGTAACATAAAGCTAATTTCTTTGCGGCTTTTGATGAGTTTTTGGCAGCTAGCAGCAGCAGCAGCAACGTCAGCTGCTTGGCTATTTCCATTAAATTAATTGAACGCTTTCACAAATTCCCACTGCCGCACACTTTTTGGCAAGACAAATGTCCAGCATCCGAATTGGGAGGGGGAGGCGGGGAGTTTACGGCAGCAGCTATAGATTTTTGTTTAATTGAGCACGCCTGAAGCTGACAAATTTTTGCTGAGCGTAGCCCAGCCCAGCTAAGCAGAGTTGAAGCCCAAATGCAGACAATGGGCACGGGTTTTGCTTAAAACACACAACAACAACAAAAACAGAACTCAAAATTGAGTTTTTTTTTTCTTCTTTTTTTTGTTCGTTTGTCAATTTTTATGTGTTGGAATGTTTTTGTTTACCAATTCGATTGCTGCTTTGGCTTTTGCTTGCTAAGTAAAAGTTTCACTGCCAAGCAGATGCTGCGAGCTCACTGTGTGCGTGTGTGTGTGTGTGTCTCTCTCTCTCTCTGCTGCTTCTTTAATATAACGGCAACGAACACACGCACACATGCGCATTTGTGGTTGTGGTTGTGGCTCTAAATGATCGATATTATTTGCCATTGTGGCATAGAAATTGTAGCCCCCCATGCGTAATTAAGCACTAACATATGTCTCTATCGAGCCAGCTGTACGTGTATGTATATGTGTACATACATACATGTACATATATCTATATCGAGCTGGGATGCTGTGAAAGTGAAATTGTTAACGCCAAAGAAAAGCAAACAACAAAACAAATGTTAACCACCAAGGTTTTACACATGCTTGTTGTTGCTCTTGCTGTTGCTGTTGTTGTTGCTCTTGTTGTTGTTGTTGTTGTTGTTGTTGTTTCTTTGGCTGGCTAGTGAAGGGGCAATTTACGTTTCATTTCATTTGGTTTGGTATGTGCCAGCCACTCGGCTCACTTTAGCTCTTCAGTTTCTTTATAGCTATTAAGTAACGATTGTTTCCCCATCTCAGATAGTTTTGTCAAAGGGCAATTGTTCGTGACGCTGGAACTGGGCCGAGTGCCCGAATGCGCGAATGCCCGAGTGAGCTGCGCGCATGCCAGCATAATTGTTAAAGATCTTTATAAAACAAAAGTAGTAAACTTTATGGCCATCAAAATTGCTAACAAAAAATAATTAAGCAGCCAATAAAACGATTTATGTAACACAAAATATAAAAAAATGCTATCAATAACTTTTTCTGCTAAAAAAAAAACGAATGACTTAGGCAACAAACTTGGCTGCAATTTCACAAATGCCCGCAGCCAAGCGACTTAGCATTATGTAAAATAGAGCAGACAATTAGTTTTCTATGCTCCAGTTTCATGTTGTTGCTGTTGTTGTTGTCGCGACAGTTTGGCGACAATTAAAAAGTGATAAGGCGCCCGCAGTCTTGCAGTCAACTCTCCGCCTAGACATGCACGCCTGTGCCGCAAATGAAAGTAAATTGTTGCATGCCACCGGCGCTTGCCTACCTGCCTGCTACCTGCTGCCTGCCTGCCAGGCATTCCATCCATTCACTCAGTTTTGCCAGCGCTTTGCGTGAAATTTTTCGCATATGCGTAGACAACAAAAGCAACAAGATAACGCATTTCACGCAAAATATAGGGAAAGTGAAAAGCGCGCTTGAATATATGCATAGGATTCTGATATGCAGCCGCATGGTAAATGGAGCGACAAATGGGCTACAATTTGACAATTACACATACATATATGTGTAGATATACATATGCATGGTGTGTGCCTGCGCACACATATGAGATCTATTAGATCAGTGCTGTCAGCTTTTGGTGTCCAATTAGATTTCTCCTCGTTTGTCTGATTGAAGATAGCCTCCACTGTCAGCAACGACAATGGCTGAAGCTGCAGCTCAAGAGGAGGCAGAGGGAGAGATAGAGGAGTGGGAAGAGGAAGAGGCAGCCACTAAACATGCCAAATGAGTTGAACAAAGTGCCGTTAGTCAGGATCCGGCGATAAGCAGCCATTGGCCATTGGCCATTGGCCATTGGAGTGCACCCCAGCAGAAACGAGACACAATTAACATAATTTACAACTTCCCTCCCTCCCATTCCATGCCATGCCATGCCATGCTATTCCATTCATTTACTTTCCATTTCGTTTAACGGTAAACCGTACGAACGGAGCGCATTTCGCGAAGGCAAGCCAAGAGCAAAGGCCCGTTCAGCGGACATGGACATGGACATGCATTTGGCGACTTGGTCACTTGGAACTTGGCAAATGTGCTGAAAACCAGTTTCATTGGCTTCCCTGCCTTCCCCTCTCCCCCTACTCACCCGATCCGACTGCAGTTGCTGCTGCTGCTGCTGTCGTTGCAATGAAAGTAAAAACTCAAGGGCTTGCACTTTCCGGCTGCAGTTCGCAGTGAAAGAGCCGAAAGTCAGGCATAAAAGAGAGTCGCCAACAAAGAAAACGAAGGAGGGAGATGAGCGAGAGAAAGAGATGGAAAATCTAGCTGGCATATCCTCGAAGTGGCTTCGCAACGCATCGTTAGCTGCGGCTGCAGCTTGCACTGCAACGTCGACTGCGACTGCGACTGCGACTGGGGGCCGGTTGCATTTTGCTCTGAAATAATTAGTGACCCAATTTCGAGCTGCCGACGTCGGCATCGGCGTCGGTGTGTTCCGCTTGCCTGCCCCGGCCAGCCACAAGACGCATGCAATTTGCTTGGCTTGACTTGGGTTGCAGTTGTTGTTGTTGTTATTGCTGCTGTTGCTGGTGTTGGCGTAGTTTGTGGCATGCATGCAAAGAAAGTGGTTTTCATTTCTTTACAATTGCTGTCAGCGGGCTGCCTCACTTGCCACAGTTGCAGCGAGGGGCACTCATGCACTTCACTCCCGCTGCCGCTGCTGCTGCTGCTGCCGCTGCCTCAGCCCATTTGAATAGCATTCAAATCAAATGAAAATTTGATTATGCTTAATCAAAGCGCCAATTGAATTGAAAGCCGAAGTTCAAATGAGTTTTTGTGGTGTTAAAGATTTCGATTTCGATTTGGATTTCGATTGAATGTGAGAGTGTGGCAAGGAGTTGCTTTAGTTTAGCTGCTAATCATAGACTACTTAGTCTGCTTAGTCTAATCGCAGTTGTAGACGAGTTTCTAACTGCTTTACGGCACTCGCATTTAGAGAGGAGAAAATCCCAGACTCCGCTCAAAAATAGCTGCGTAATTGTTGCTGTTATTGTTGTTGTTGTGGGTAAGACATGCCTGCGCATTCTAAACATTTGCTTTTAACGTCAATGGAGGCTCATAAAGCCGCCATGTTGCTGCAGCTGCAGCGCGGCAACAACAACAACAGCAATTGTTGCCAAAGTCTGAGCAATGAAAGTTTTTTGTTGTTGTTCACGCTGACTTGGAAAAACTGCGTGAAAATTGTACAGGCGGCAAAAACAATTGCCGTTAATTTAAAATTGTCGCCAAGGCAAGCAGCAGCAGGCAGCAGCAGCAGGCAGCAGCAGCAACTGCAGTCAGTAAACCAGTAATTATATCGTTGCAAGTGGCGCAGCTTCTTTCACCTGCGTGTGCATGTACGTGTGTGTGTGTGTGTCTGTGGAATCAATTAAAAGTATTGCCAGTGCTATGTTTGGGCAAATGACAAGTGCCAGCAGCAGCAGCCGCAGCAGCAGCAGCACGTCTCGCTGACGTTCCACGCTGCGTATGCGCAACCCACTTGGCAGGCGGCTAGGCAGGCAGGTAAGTGCAAGCACAATACAAGCACGCGTGCCTGACTGCTGCAGCAACAGTTGCAGCTACGAAAGTATCTACGAATTGCTAACGTCTGTGTGTATGTGTGTGCGTGTCTGTGTCTGTGTGCAAAGCGAAATTGTTTTCATGTGCGCCAAAGTGGAGCAGTTTTTGAACAAAGCAATTCGCTAGCTTAATCAAACACACACACACACACACACTTGGACACATGTGTGGAAAACTGCAGAGCTATTGCAATTGTAGCTCTAGCATAAGCCACCAACAACTAGCTGCAACAGCAGCAGCAGCAGCGCCAAATGAGAAGCGGCACAAGTCAATTTCAGACTTTCATTCGCGCGAAACGCGATGAAAATTTCACCAGCAAACGCGACGAGAACTTTTCGCAGCCAGTTCCCGTGCCAGTTCCAGTTCCAATTCCAGTTCCAGTTCCAGTGTCAGTTCGAGTTCCATTAAAGAAACGCGTCTGCTCTGGCCTAAGCGGGTGGCTGCCAAATTGCCTAGATTTATGCAAATTCAACTAATGAACAAAAAAAGAGTCTGAAATGCCGCTGCTTCACGGCTCAGCAGCGACTCTAAAACTGTAATTGTGTGTGTGCGAGTGTCTCATTGTGTGTGTGTGTGTGTGTGTGTGTGGCAAGTACGGCTCTTTTGTTATTAATAATTTCCGCGTATTGCACGCCAAGGCAACTCGACGAAAGTTTTATCGTCTGCTTTCTTTTGCTCTCTCAATAATAGGCAAATCTACACACACACACACACACACGCACATACACACATATGTAGCTGTGACTAACGAAAAAAAAAAAACACTTTGCTTTTCTTTCCCAAATGTTGCAACGCTTTTGTGCGCAAATGGAGCTGCGGTTTTATTATTATTTTTATTTTTATTATAATTATTTTTTATAGAGAAGCTCGTTTGCCAACTTGACTCGGATGCGTTGCACACATAGAACTTGTTGCAAGGCAGCAAGTATTTGCGGCACCTATCGAAAGTAGCTGTAAATTGCGTTTGCAACGATTCGAAATCGGTTTACTTTAGCAGAGATAACAACGGAGCAGCAAAACTGAAAAAAAAAAAACTTAATTTTCATAATTAGCTGGGACTGTGGACCGTAGAGCGTCAAGAAATTGCAAAAATAATAGAAGAGTACATTTGAGACAGTTAAGGGATACTGCATTGGGAAATAGTAGATAAGAGAATTATTCCTCTAGCCTTTATAATGATGATGCTAATCCTTAATTAATAATGATGTTTGTCATTTCTCTATTAATTCCATCATCATCTCTAATTACTTTTTACAGCTGTGGCTTGGCTATTTATGGATCTTGGAGATTTGTTACAATCTATATAATATCTATCTATATACATATATACTTCGATTTTCTTATATATACATATAGCATACATTGTTAGATCCAAAACAATTATTATAAGAATTCTTTATTTTCTTTCGTTTATTTAATTATAATTATAATTATTTAATTATAAATAATGTCATTCAAGACTTTCTCAAAGCTCTGCGCTTCATTTTAAAGTCTTTTGCGAATTTATAATTTATTTATGGCAGTTTCAAGTCTATAAATAAACTTCTTTATATCATTTCGCCAATTAGACGAAATTCTTTGCTCTGTCGTTTGTCTTACCTTCAATTAGTGTTAATCCCTAGCGGTATTTTGTATATGTAATCCCTTTTAGCGAACCGGTTACTTGCGCGTGACAGAGATAGAGAGATGGGAGAGAGACAGAGATAGTGAATGGCACTGCGGCTGCCGTCGAGCGTTGATCACGTTTGCCTTTGGCTATATGGCTGGAGTCTGGGCCAGCTTCCACAACTGTATTCAATATCTGTTCAGATTTCGCACAAAATATATATCAGGAGCAAATCGAGTTGCTCGTCTGTTTTTTATTTTCTTTTTTTTTCTGATAACACTTGCAATGTATTCGCACACAGAGAGTAAGAAAGAGAGATCGAGAGTCGATAACGCGAGCGCGGCTCGAACGCGAATGTAGCTCAAGTGGAGTGAGTGTTCAGGACGAGGTGAGTGATCGGTACTCGATATATCGGTATCGGTATCGGTATCGGTATCGATATAGGTATGCACTGCAGCAGCGTCGCACCTCTGGCTCAGAGACACTGACTCGTCGCACACAACGTTGAAATGAAAATGCGGCTGGGCCGTATCGCTAACCAAGATTTTATATCGCGTGAAAGTTTTGACCCCTTTCTGTTTTGCAGCTCGCTAGCTCGCTCGGCAGCCGCTTCGCTCCAGCGCAGTCGCTGCCGACGCCAAGAGCGCTGAGAGCCGAGAGCGCCTGAGAGCGAAAGAGCGCGCGAGCAGTGCGAATGTGGGAGAGTGTTTCTCTAGTCAAATGCAAAATATGCCGTTGTCAGTCATTCGGCTTTTCGGCGCCCCGACCAAAGCCGACTGCGAGCCTCGTGTGCCGCATGTCCCTCGTGCCCCTCGTGTGGAACTGCGAACCCGTTATAGCTACTTTTCATTTCAGTCCGCTTTCTGCAAGCTTTTGTTTTTGGCAGCTTCGTCTTCGCTGCCGTCGTCGGCGTCGACGTCGTCGTCGTCGTCATGTCAAGGTAACGGATGACGTCGAGTGCGTCGCCACGATTGCCTAATTCCCATTGTTATTCATAAAGGGATGCGGCTGATTCATTTGCCATTTGTCCAAGTCTTTTGCTTGTTATTCTGGCCAATGCATTGGAAAATTAAATTATGGCCACGTTATGCAATCACTAATGATATAATGCGCCCAACTAACTTCAGCTAACTGTTTGTGGCGACAGTTTTCGGGCTTTTTAATGGGCTGAGTAAATCATCATTAGGCGTTGACCTTTGTTGCAGCCTAGCGGAAATAATTAAATGACTTCATTTGTTGTCAATTATCGAATGCATTGTTTTATCTGGGAGACATAGGGAGAAAATTGGACTAGACGGGCATGGGCAACTTTTCAGACTCATTAAGTCTAGGTCTTGAACTAGTAATTATCAAACTGAGATTTAGATAATAAATAGTTACGTAAATCCCATACTCCAGACTGAATCCTTTAATCAATTCATATCCAATTCTAAGCAAGCCCGAATCGAATATGAGTTCATTAAAGGATTCCACTCAGCTGATAATTAAGATATATATTCATCACTTCTTCTTCTTCTCCTTCGAGTCAGTTCCATAGCATAGCCCGTTATCTATCCATTGTCATTCACATTAGGGCTTAGACAAAAACACATCATAAATAAGTAAACAAAGTGACTGCGAAAGCAAGTTTGTTGCCAGAGTCTTTTGTTTAAGCCATGCATTTTTAGTATGCAAGAAATTATTTAATTAAATTGTAAAAGTGGTCGAAATATATAATAAAAATGCAAATTGATCCAATTTCTATGAAACATTGAAAGTTTGTGAACAGCTAGCTATTCGGGTTATTGATTGTAGCCAAGTGTGATAAATTATCAACAATTGGAATCGGATATTGTTATGAAGCTAAACGGATGCTACATCTCTTGTATATTTAATATATTTATTGGAATGTTACACAGCAACAACAACAACAACAACGACAGCCAAATTACCAACGCAATCTTACACAATCTTTAAATGTTGCTAAAAATTCGTTAAGCACTCGAAATATTTCGAAAATCAGCTCAATTTCGAATGATGAAATTGCAGAAATTACCAAAAACGGAACGGAAACAAAATGTGCCACAAATTTGGCGAAATATACATAAATGCTGAAGACATACACACACATATATATATATATGTATATATATGTTTATCTCTTTGGCTGGTTAAAAATAACTTTTATAGATTGTGCTTTGGACTTTCATTTATGCGTGGCTCGCTTGCGGATTTGCTGTGAGCCAATTCAAGCGCCTTTCCTGGCCTGGCCGGGCCGTGGCTGCCCAAGCGATGACAACATTTGAGAAGGCAAAGCCACAGAAGAAACCATGGGACACACCCGGCTAATCGAAAGAAATCGAAAGTTCCGGCTTGGTTACCATTTCATTGAAGGTACATGGGCACACGGCTTGTTGTTATAGTAACTGCTGCTGTTGTTGTTGTTGTCGTTGTTGTTGCTGTTGCTGCTTGGCAGTTGTCGCACGCCAGATCCGTAGTGAGTCACATGTCGAGACTTTGATGACGCTCGTCCCGCTGCTGGCAGCGCTCCTACCTCTGCCTGCGCATTATTTGTTGAGCTAGTCTCAGCTTTTGTGCTCATCATCAAAACATTGAAAACGGAATTGCCAACGAAATTGGGTCAGGGACGTGCTCAGCATGCTAATCAAATTATGCTTGCCAAGCAGCAGCAGGCATATGACGCACACAGCTTAATTCGAAATTGGGAAATGCGGGCACTTTTCTAGAGGGTGCCTGACGGTTACCCAAAACTCCAATTCTGCAGGCATGTAATGTGTGGTAATTGAAGAATGGAACTTAGCGTGGATCAGGGTTTGAATATACAGGTAAGTCTTAGCATTAGTCTGAGCTTTACTTGTTAGAGCTGATATTGTTGTTGAGTAAAATCTCTCAATCTGAATCGACATTTGACTAGCCAATCAACACGCAGATAAAAAGTAAAACTTACTATTAATAAAATAATAATATATCGTATTGCATATGGGGACTACCCCACAAAAATCAAAAGTTTTCAACTTCGCCTCGCATATACATATGCACTAGAAAACTTGATATCTCTTTGATCTCCATCCAATGAACGCTTAATCACTACAATGTGATCTTCAGTCAATGTCTGCAGCATCTTTGATAAATGATCAACGAATCGAGGTCCATTTTTCACACATTATTTTCATTCGGGGAAAATCGCTGCCAAGCAGCAACAGCAACAACAACAACAACTGCAGCAGCCGCAGCAGCATCAGAAATTTGTATCTCTCCTCAGATGCGTTCAGTTTCGGTTTTAGTTTCAGTTTCATTTTCAGTTTTTTGTTTGTTTCATTTTCGAACAAAAAACAAGTTATATGACAACGTTTTGCACAATTTGCTTGGGTTTTCTTTGTGGCCCGATGGCTGTATAACGGTGCCCGGCTCTTAAACTCTTATTGTTCATTAAACAACAGCACTTAAAATATAATGTGACCGATCCCCAAGGCAGGGCCAACTCGGCCAACACGGGAGCACTCGGCCAATCATTATGCAAGTCCAATCCGAGCTTCGGTCAACGCCATCGTTGGCACCCATGCTGGCTGCTGGCTCTGGCTCTGGCTCTGACTCTGGCTGCTGTCTGCTGGGTCGCTTTACTCTCAGCTTCACTTTCCATTTCTTTTGTCAGCTGCAATAAACACATATGTATATACATATATATATATATATTTCTCTTTTTGCTGCTGTCGGCCCTTAATTGCAGTCTATCGCATATGCGAGCCAAAGTCATGTGATTATGCAGCCATATGCACAATGAACCTTGAATCAAGGCTGTTAGACCTCTGCCTATTGACTGAGACGGAGCAACTCGAGCAGTGGATAGTAATTATAAGAGTTAGTTATACCTAGAGCCATATTTGATATAGCTAAAGGAGAGTATCGAATGATGATTAAATATCTATTTCAATATATCCATATAGTCTTTTTCAGCTTCTCGCTGTTGCTTTAGTTGCTTTAATCGATTTCTCGGACTTCAGATTTTTTTGTTTTATTTTTTCTTTCCTGCTTTTGGCTGCTTTGCCCTTTTTTGCAATTTTTTTTGTCTATTGCTGCATAAAAATGCTGCTTAATTATTGTCTTATGCATATGAAGGGGTGTGTATATATCATGAGTATGCATGTGTGTGTGTGGTCGTTGCCTGCGCCTGAGTCATGCGCCATATATCACTTTCACTTGCCATAGCAAAAATGACAACAGCAACGGGCAAAAATCTCAATCAGGCAAGCAACCGAAAAAGCGAGGCAACCAAACCCTGCCCTGCTCTCTCTCTCTCTCTCTCTCTCGCTCTGCTTGGGCCCCCTTTCTTCTCATTCCTCATTCTCCGTAATCCTCTCTCTCTCTCTCCTTTCCTACTGCCAAAGTCCAATTCCGTGTTTGACTTATTTTATCCCTCATGTCGGCACACCATGGCATCGCTCCCTCTCTTTCTTCTTTCCCCTCCCCCACAATCAATCTCCATCTCTGCCCGACCTCGGCGCTGCTCTCTGCTCGCAGGAACTGGCCCTGGGGCCATTTGCATTTCATTGTGAAATATCCGCTTGCAGTCGACACTCCATAAAATGCCTTTAGACAACGCCTTGCAACTCTTTGTGGCAGCTGCACGCACACACACACATACACTGACACAGCAAGTTGAGTTGTTGCAAGATCATCGAGTTGCATAAGCACTTAACTGTTGTTGCCAAAAAGAAAAAAAAGTCGAGTGAGTAGCAGAAGAAAAGAAAACATAATAGTTTTCTAAAGCCTTAAGAAAGCACGCTTTGTTTGCCTTTGCAATGATTTCCAATTGGAATTCGAAGTCACATTCGAGGTTCGAAGACAAATAGCCAATAAGTATTTATCTAACTCATTTTGAAAGACGGTTTATTTTGGCCTTCTTTTTGTGCGTTGTATCGTTGTGTATCTTTTGGTTTAGTCACAAGATTTTCACTTTCATTCGCTGACCAAATAGCCAAAGATATTGACAGATATCCGATGCATATGTATGTGTATGTGTGTGTATATATGCAAATTAGTTGAACAACCGTAAGCAAAATCTTTTGCTACAGATATGAGAGAAAGATGGCCAATACGAGCAGCAGTTTCAGCCAAGAGGCAACCGCTAACAGCCAACTATCAACTACCAGCATACGCAGTTAACAGTTAAAAACTTTTTTAACTTCTCGTTATTTGTTTTTTTTTTTTTTTTCTTTTTTGGCAAATGAAAGAGAAATTGTTCGCCCGGCCGTCGAGAAAAATAAATACAGATTTTATATGCTAATTGGTGCGCACACTTCGGACCAAGTCTGAAGCTCTTCAGCGATATGAGATGATAGATGGGCTTGGTGCGCCGTTGGGGGAGTTTGCAGCTGTTAGTGCTTATCAACGATAAAAACGGTATATGATACACTAAAAAAAGATATCAAGTCTTAATGAGCTATTAAAACGTTCAAGCTGAATATGCGCTGTCTGCATGCATAAAAAGTAACTTTAAATTATTTTATAACATTTAATGAAGATCATAAGCACGAGTAACTAAAAGTCTATTTCGTATAGTTTTACTATATTTAGATATCTTTTTGATATATTTTTAAATTATAAATCTGAGATGTATTCAGTTA
Source organism: Drosophila mojavensis (assembly GCF_018153725.1). Taxonomy (NCBI): domain Eukaryota; kingdom Metazoa; phylum Arthropoda; class Insecta; order Diptera; family Drosophilidae; genus Drosophila; species Drosophila mojavensis. The sequence continues at coordinate 9,027,403 of NW_025318899.1, read as the reverse complement.
TATGAATTCATATTATAATCGGGTATTCAATCAATGAAAGAGCATTTGTTGTCCAGCTAACTGTAAATTGTTTTGATTTGGCTTAAACTAAGCTTTATTTATAGAAATCTATTATGAATTTATTTTCTAGAAAATAAACAATTTGGCAATATGCATAAATATGGCAAACAAAATTCGCTTTCTATGATGGGCTTTTTGTGTAGGACTCGCTGGTAAAAATGTTGCGCAACCAAATCGAAGCATTCGGCGAAGCAATAATCATATATTATGTGGCACAGAATGGTGCTCACAAAGTGAAAAGCTGAAATGCTGAACTGTCGAATGGAATTTGACACCTAGGCAAAATAAGTAAGAAAAAAAGAAAAAACAACGATTTGGTTGCGGTTAGTGGCTTTTGCTTTCGGTAAAAATTAAATATTAGACACGACTTGGCTCGGACTGTAGGTTTAATTAAATTTGTACGCCGTTTATGCCTAAAATGGATAAATATTGGGTTTACTGAATGCCATTAGGGCAGCGTACCGGGGTTACTTAATGACCCAAACAACAATTTTTAGCTGTAAACTGTGAAAGAGAAATGGGAAAAAAAGAGATGCGGAGAAAGCAAAGCAAGACAAAATCAAACCAACTGCAACAATTCGCTAAATTTACAACAGCAGCAGCCAACAGAACAGGTGAAATATTTACAGGTGAGTCTCTCTGCCGGTGTCTGTGTGTGTGTGTCTGTGCTTGTGTGTGTTTTTGCTGATATGCAAATACGATTTGATTATCGTCGTGATTATTTTCAATTGTGTTGTTCGGCCTCATGTAGTTAGTTGTTGAAATTTGATTTGAAATTATTCGCGGTATTCAGGGTTGGTGTGTACACATTTCACTAAATGCTAATTAAAAATGTTAGCGAATTTTGAATCATTGATTGAAATAGTGTTAAACGGTTTTCTAACCGGTTTCACTGAACGGTTTTCCAATGTCTATTCCGAATTATTAATAGTTTATCAAATATATGAACCATAAGCAAAAGTCAGACTAGCTAAATAATCCAAGAGATTCATTTTTAGTAGAAAATGAAATATCCGCTGGCAGCTGACTAAATTAGTTTTGATTAATATTATGAAAATGTTATTTAAAAATTTTTAAAATAAAATTTTAAGAAACGTATGTTTGCATCCAACGGAGCTTTAACCGATAATCAACATATATTCGGAATGTTTCGCGCCTTAGCAAAGACACAACCCAAAACCACTATCAATAATAAGCCTTGCTAAAGACACTGATCCCATAAGTATGTGCTGCCACTCCGCTGTATTTTTAAATGGCGCTGCCAGACTCAAATGAAACAGCTGTTGCATTTCGCGCCAAATTGAGCTGCACTGCGCTTATCTGTGTGCGTGTTCAACTGCGTTTTATTTGTGTTTAAAATTTTATTGAGAAGAAGAGAAATAAACTGACTCAGAAATATGAGCACAACAGTAGCAGAAACTGCAACAACAGCAGAAAATGCCGATAAAACAGACGATTCAATGGAAAAACTGCAAATCGACGAGGAAGACGAAAAGAATGTGTCTCTCGAAGATATATTAGGTGGCGAAGCACTGCAAATGTCGGACAGCGAAGATGATGAGACTTCTGCACCAACAACTAAACAGGTATCCCCGAGAAATAGTGCTCATCGGCTACAGGACAGTGATGAAGAGCGGAATGAGGACAATGCAAACGAGGGTATGGAAAAGAATGCAGCACCAAAGCATAGAAAGAAAATAGCAATAATTGATTCGGAAAGTGAAGAGGAGCTGGAGGAGGGGGCGAAGGCATCTAGATCAACAACAAATCCAAAAGAGAGTAAACACAGTGATGAGGAAGAAAAAGAGGACTTAATGACAAAACAAAAGTCGAAGAAAAAGATATCAGCAATAGTTGACTCTGACAGCGAAGAAGACCCAGTTGCAGAAGACAAGGATTCTGAGGCAAGAGCAAGCACGGAATGGGAGAAAAACAATGATGGGGCAGAAGACGAAGAACTAAAGTCAGAGCCTAAACATAAGAAGAAGATAAGTGCAATTATTGACACAGACAGCGAAGAGGAGCAGCAGGAGGTGGAGGAGGAGGAGAGGAACGAACGCAGAAAGCAAAATAAAAAGAACAAAAAGACAGAGAAGAAAAGGAAACAGCGACTGGAAAGCGGCGATGAGTTGAGTGGCCAGTCGAGCGATGGCAACCAAAGTGAGAATGAAACAAGAAGTAAGCTTAAAGGCATTGTTGATTCAGAATCCGAATCGGAGCGCAGTAATAATGAGGAACCAATGGAACAAGCGGACGCAAGTGAAGCGTCTGCAAGCAAACAACACAAAGCCAAGCCGATGCGGGTAAGTAAACAAACCATTATGCAAGCAAGCCACTCAATATTTTACGTCATTGCAGGCGTCAGCTAAAAAAGCTTTAGATGGGATGCAGGCCATACAAAGTGAGCAGCAAAGGCTGCACCGAGAGGCGCATATAAGTGTGCCCTATCATCAACCCAAGCCACGCACCCTGAAAGAGTTTCTCAGCAGACGCACCATCAACAAACCACTTGCAGTGGCTTTGGCAGGAGGAAGTCCCATGCCGAGCAAGGAACCCAGGAGATCATTGGCGCTGCGCATGAACGACGAGGAGCTGCAGGCATATGCGTAAGCTTAGTTAGCAATGGCTGATATATAAAATCTAAATGCATTTTTTTGCAGCAAACTAATGGAGGAACGCGCCAAGGAGGCAACCGAGTTCTTTAAATCAGAATCGGAGCACGAAGATGATGATGAAGATGGAGGCAAAGATGTAGTTGCAAATGCAGATGCTGATGTAAATGAACCAATGGACATAATTGATAAACCGGATCAAGTCGATAATGAGATAGGTGACCAACTGGAGGAGAAGACAGTTGAAGTGGAGGATCATGTAGCTCTATCAGAAATTGAGCCAGTAGTTGAGAATATTGCAGCACTCACTGAGGCTGAAACACTAGAAGATAATCAAGTTGTGCCTGAAATCGTTTCACCTACTAAAACAAGACTGGTAACGGAGGTTGTGGAGTTGCCCAAGTTGGATTTAAGCAATTTGGACATTACGCCGCCTTCGAAGCCCTCCACGCCACGCATAAGTGAAGCCATACGACGAATAAAAAATGAGAAAAGCAGCGATATTAGCCCTTCCTTAAAGGGCGATGCCAACATGGTCATTGATCTGGAAACGGGCGACATGTTTGCCAAGAAGCCAACGGGAGTGGATGATTTGCTACAGCGCCTAATGAAAACACGGGAGGCCAAGAAGCACAAGACTACGGAGACAGTTAAGTGAGTAAAGAAACAGATTAATCAGCTTCTACGTTTAATATTCAAATCTTTATGCAGCATTTTATCCGCTGCACATGGTAAGCTGGAGTTATCGAAGGTGAGCATACATCTGCATGAAGAGGAGCCAGTCATCAAGGAGCAGAAGCCAGGCGCAGCCTACCTTAAGATGCAAGATCATCTCAAGACATTGATAACCAATAAACGAATGGAAGAGCTACGCAAGAAGCAAGCTGAGGAAATGGAAAATTCAATTGATGAAGCTGATGAGGATGAGGACATGGATATAGATGAGGCTGAAGAATATGAACCAGATGCAAAGCCCAACAAAAGTGAACTGATTATTAATGATGATGAGGAAATTGTTGAAGCAGATAATGCAGAAGACGTTGAAGAAGGAGAGGACGACGATGTGGAAGTTGACGCTGGTGAAGCAGAAGCAGAAGCAGACTTGGAAGCAGAGTCGGGAACAGAGGCACCAGAGCAAGAGGAAACTAGCAGCAGCGACAGCGAACCAGAAGAAGAGACACAAACGAGCAAGCGTAAAAATCGCATTATACGCGCATTCGAGGACGACAACTCCGATGAGGATGATGTGGATCTGCTGCAGACGCCCAAGCCGAGCAATGCGCCGCCTGCGACTGCTGACGAACTGCAGTTATCTGCCCACAAGCTGTTTGACACGGAAGTTCAACGTTCGGCTAGCGACGAAGAGAACGAACTACTCGGGCTGTGCTCTGGAAGATTCACGCAATCGGAAATCTCATCGGCAGCACCGACTGTCGGAGCACTCATTAGTCAAATTCCCATAACACAAACACCAGCAAGCACACAGCCCGAAGAATTGGAGGCGCTGTGCTCAGGCACTTTTGAAACTCAGCCAGCACCAGAGAGCAATAAAATAATCTCCAGCGATGAGGAGGCAAAGCAACCATTGGAAACTGATAAGCCGCGACAGAAAAAATTGACCAAGAGGAGACAAAAGAAGAAGGCAAAATTGGGTTTCTCCGATGATGAAGAAAGCGATGATGATTCAGATAATAATGAAGAGGAACAGGATCAGGAAGAGTGCGAGGTAGAAGAGGCAGAAGAAGTACCGGAGACATTCGTCGACTATGACTCCGAAGAGAATGAAATCGTAGTCGAAATGACAAAGAAAGATCGCAAATTACGCGCATCGAACTTTGTGGAGAATGAAGCTGAATTATCTGAGTCAGAATGGGGCTCGGCTGATGAGGATGAAAAGAATATGGACTGTTATGACATAGAGCTTGGTGACGAGGATCAGTTTGATAGGGAAAAACTCCGCAACGAACTGGGTCAGATTCACGCGTGAGTAAATAATGGGTATATTTAGGAATTCACTTTAAGATGTCTTCTCCATTTCCCTCAGACGCAAAATGCTTGATCAGGACATACGAGAGGTGCGCAAGATAAAGGATATGCTCTTTGAGGATGAGGAGGGTGCAGTGCGTCAGCGACAGTTCCGTTGGAAGAACGCAGATAACGGCCTTGGCTTTAGCTTGGATGATCCCCGGAACCAAAACGGCGATGCTGAAGCCAACGAAGGTAGCGGGGATGAAGAGAACGAACATTTGTGGCGCAAGATTCGCTACGAGAGAGAGCAGCTCTTACTTGAGAAGGGACTTAAAGAGGTAATTAACTAAATTTCTGAGTGCAATCACCTGATTTATCCAACTATAATCATAGGCAACAGTAGGCAGCGGTTTACCTCTCTCGCCGGCTGTGACTAACAGCAACACAACTATACGAAAGCTAACCATAATCACAGCTAAGAAAACCACAGTGGAGGCAAAAAAGAGCTCGCCATTTTTGATCTCAAAGACCTCCCAGCAGCAGCAGCAACAGCAGCGAGCGGTGCGTGGTTCCTTTCTGGTGCGGGACAAGGAGACACTCAACAAGCTAGCTGGTTTGACCAAAGGCTCAGCTGGTGATCTGGATGGAGCAGCTGGCACTGTTTCCGTCAAGTCAGCCAAAGCTAAAAACTTTGTGTTTGCCACGCTAACTGAGGAGGAGCATGAGGTTGGTGACAGACAACATGACTCCCAACTATTCTCAACTTACTATTTCCTTATTCCTTTGCAGAATCAAAAGCGGAAGGCGGCCGATTTGCTAAACAGCAGCAGTGAGACGGGCATAAATTTTATGAAAAAGCCGAGACTGGAGCCTCGCCGGGAGAAGTGCCTTATCGATCAGCTGCTTTAAGTTTTAGTTAGCTTTTAATTAGCTCTAATTATCAAAAATACAAATTAAAGAAAACTTATTTTTAAATATTGAGTGCTGACCGCCCTTTCCGATTTGCAACACTGATTCACTGCATCACAACCCCTGCAGTCGCTTTTCAACACTTCACAGCTCTCCCAGAAAAAAAAAAAACATAAATAAAAAAAAAACGGCAAAATATTGGGACAAACGTTCGAGTTTGTTTAATGCAAATATCATCCACAATATTGAATGGAGTACAAATACAATTAACGACGAACGAAACGAATGACAAATCAACGCGCTGGCGCGTTAATCTAATCTGGCTTCTAGCGTTTGTGAAGTCGTTTTGAATATACGTTTAGGCCGGCGTGCGAGACAGTGAAATCAATCAGTCAGTCGGCAGTTGTCCGGAGACGCCGTTGAATGTGCACTAATTAGAGCAGTAATTAAATAAAAAGCAAAAGTCAGTATACAACAACAATATGGTGGCCCAATCGAAAATAAGCCAGGTGTTCAGCTATCAGAACTGGGTGCATGCCGTCTCGGGCGCAGCCGTAAGTGATTTTCCCTAAAATGAATGGGATGAAAGTTCAATTTCTTGAATGTTCAATATCCAAATATATTATTTACACAGGGCGGCTGCATAGCAATGAGCACCTTTTACCCACTGGACACCGTGCGCTCGCGCCTGCAATGTAAGTGCTTGACTAATCAAAAATTTCAGTTGATAAGCAAATTGTATATATGTATGTAGATAAAGATTGGGCGATTGGACTCGAGGGAATACACTTTAATTTGATATATATAGCTTGATAGTGCACACTAATCCATCGATTGGTTTCTCTACTCTTCACATCTATTTTCAGTGGAGGAGAGCGGCGAAGTGCGCAGCACAAAGCGTGTTATCAAAGAGATAGTGTTGAATGAGGGATTCCAGTCGCTGTATCGTGGACTTGGGCCAGTTCTACAAAGCTTGTGCATTTCGAATTTTGTCTATTTCTACACATTCCATGCTCTCAAGTTGGTCACCTCGAATGGGGCGCGTGGACAGCAGAGCGCCCTGAAGGATCTCTTGCTGGGCAGCATTGCGGGCATCATAAATGTGTTCACAACGACCCCGTTCTGGGTAGTGAATACGCGTTTACGCATGCGCAACGTGGCCGGCACTTCCGACGAGGTGAATAAGCACTATACAAATCTGCTGCAAGGCCTCAAATACGTGGCCAAAACGGAGGGACTGTCTGGCCTGTGGTCGGGCACCATACCCTCCCTCATGCTAGTCTCCAATCCCGCGCTACAGTTCATGATGTACGAGCTGCTCAAACGGAACCTGATGATATTCACGGGCGGCGAAATGGGCAGCCTGAGCTTTTTTGTAATTGGCGCCATTGCAAAGGCATTTGCCACCGTGCTCACCTACCCACTGCAGTTGGTGCAGACTAAGCAACGTCATCGGACGAATGATACGACCAATACCCCCTCCACATCCGAGCAGGCAGGCAAGCAGCAAAAGACGCCATCGATGCTGGAGATTATGGTCAGCATACTGCAGCATCAAGGCATTGGCGGTCTCTTCCGTGGCCTGGAAGCGAAGATTCTGCAAACGGTGCTAACAGCGGCGCTGATGTTTATGGCCTATGAGAAGATAGCTGGAATAGTTAAGCTGCTGTTGAAACGATCCGCCTAAGAAGCCTCTAGTCTATGCGTAATTTAACTACAAATACTTTAAATGTAAACTAAGTGGACACGATGGGATATGGATACTGAAAGCACACATGTACACTCCAAAGTTAGCCGATAAGGGTGAATGTTTATGTAACTAGAATACATAAACAGAGTTTAACAAAATTAATAGTAAATTTTATTAGTTCTCAACAGCGGCCACAGTATTCTCAATGGATTTCGTAGTACTCTCCGTCTCCTGCTCAGCAGTTTCAGTTGCCTTGGAATCGCCGACGTCATTTGTCTTCTGCCCATTAACATTTGCCAGCTCGGCTAAATTATATTTCTTAAATTCTAAATAGTTGTCCACGACGCTTAACAGGCACCAGCCTCTCAGCACCTCGACAATTATCGACTTTTTGGCATTATGCAAATCAACTTTGTTGCCTACGTTCTTTGAGTTGACCAAGTCGGCTAGTTCCTTGATTATGGTATCGCGTTTGATTTGCTGATTGTAGCGATGATTGAATATGATGCCATATGTGGTTGCCTCCTTGAGAAAGTGCTTGTCGAAGAGTGCTCCAGCTGCATTGATAATATCTGGCATATTGGCGCGACAGACGGATTCGATAGGCACCAGACGCAGCACAAAGCGAGACATGGCTTTACCCGTAGCTTTAATGTCATTGACTATGTGCTTGCCAAGTGCCACTGGATCGTCCAGCTGAGTGCGTATAAATAAACAATTCGTAGTGCCCGTGTCCACGTTTTGGAAGCGTTGTTTTCTTTGCGCAATCATCTCGCGGCATTTGGCTACAGCTGCGTCCAAATCGTCGCTGTCGGACTCTCCTCCTGCTTCTGTGTTTGCCGCCTGTTTGCTTTCATCTGGTTGCATCTCCGGGCCGTACAATTCATCAGCATAATGGTTAAGCAAATTGTAGCATTCGCGCACACATGCCTTTTCGTTCATGTTGCAAGTGACAAGAAACCCACGTTGTCCTGGCTGTAACACTTGTTTCTTGCTTTGCTGGAAATACTTCTTTTTGCCATGCTTGAATTTATTATTAACCATTTTTGATTTCTTATTAGCCGGTTCCATGTCACGTTCAACGAGTATTTGTAGACAGCGCGCAGTGCTACCATACTTACAATATTCCAATACTAGCTATAAAAATACCATCTTAATACTGAAAAGTTCAGTATTTATTGTACAGCACTAAGCGATCAGCTGTTTTGAAACCATTTTAAGCTTGGTATACCGGCTTTATTCGTTTTCATCAGGCAATGGTCGATTCAATTGAGCAGATTTTTAAATTACTTCCTCGCTTTGAGGACATAGAAGAGCTGCTTCAAAATGAAGCTGAAGCGAGATACATACTGAAGCGAGCAGCAGATTACTTTCAAAACTCTCATTTAAATGGGGAAGAGGAGGAAATTTCATATTTGGTACGGGGACTAGTGGACAAAACCTGGGAACGCATTCATAGCGGACATTTTAGTAGCGTGCCGGTGACCGTAAGGAAAATCTATGCACTGGCTTGCTACTTTAAGGTGATTTAGCTTATACTACAAATCAATATACCTTTTCAATATTTATTTCTTTAAGTAGATTTTCTTTCTGCTATTGGAAGACCCAAGCTTGGAGCAGATCGAACTATGTGGCTCTGTTTTGGACGAAGCTCAACTGTTGGGCTGCACAGATAAGCTGTATGGAAAAGCCAATGAATTGAAGGAGGCGCTGATGATGTACTTGGACAAGGATGCTATAAAATTTACTAGGGACCCGCTGCCCATTTTAGCACCAGTCGAACGACGCATAGCTGACTGTGATGTACCCCAACTGGATGCACCTAGTATCACGGAATTCCGCACGAAATGCTATGAGAAATTGCAGCCGACGCTGCTGCTTAACACGATCAATCATTGGCCAGCGTTGACTAAATGGCGCGATTTGAATTATCTACTAAAAGTAGCTGGCAATCGCACCGTACCAATTGAAATAGGTTCCAATTACGCCAGCGATGAGTGGTCCCAACAGCTGGTTAAGCTTCGTGACTTTCTCTACAGGCAGTTTGGTCAGGGTGACGGAGATCAGGAGATTGAGTATCTAGCGCAGCATGAGCTATTTGCGCAAATCCCAGCACTGAAGGCGGACATCTGTGTGCCGGACTACTGCACTGGTACGGCGAGCAATGAAGCAGATGTGGATATTAAAGCCTGGCTAGGACCACGTCACACCATCTCACCGATGCACTACGATCCCAAGCATAACTTGCTCTGCCAAGTGTTCGGTAGTAAAAGTATTATATTGGCTTCTTGTGCAGACACCGAGAATCTCTACCCACACGAAAGCGAGTTCTTGAACAACACTTCGCAAATTGATGCTGCCGAACCGGACTTTGAGCGATTTCCATTACTGAAGGGAGTACGATTTTATAAGCTGTTGCTACAACCTGGCGATTGCTTGTATTTGCCTCCCAAGTGGTGGCATTATGTGCGCTCCGAAACAGCCAGTTTCTCCGTTAGTTTCTGGTGGGAGTAGCTAAACGAATTTGTTCAAGGTGCGTCATAGATGATGTCATTATTTATACGTGGTCTATGGAACATGAATCACAAATAGTTTGCTTTGTGAGTATTCATAAGATTATTTATTGAAAAATCCAATGAACCTTTGGATGCGACAAACAAAGTATTAAGTTTACTAATGAATACAGAGATTATAAATACAGTTTGAGAACTTGAAAGATAATTGATAACAGTGAAACATGTGTATTAATAGCTAAGCTTTTATTTCGTTTTGTTTGTTTTTGTGTGTTTGTGTTTTTGGTTATGTTATCGATTTATAATCTTCTATAATCTTGCTGTACTTCCAGTTGATGCCTTCGCCCCCACCGCCATGTTATAAGTCTTATCATTCCTTAAATGTTTATTTAGCGCTCGACATCAAGAGCGTCTAGCTTAGTCATCCTTAATGGATGCACCTTTAGCTCCGCCACCAATGGTTATTTGTTTCTGCAACTTGCTGTACTCCTCGGTGAGGCGATCATATTCACGGTTCAAGCTCTCTGCTTGGGACTTGACGGCTTCCTTATCCTTCTTTTCGCGGTTCAATTCTGAGGTCAGCTCCTGAACGCGTTCCTTCAGCTTGTTGAGCTGCAAAACGAGTATCATCTATGTTTGAATACTTATCCAAGGAGGGGCTAGGTCTTTTTTGTATGTGTGTGTGTGTGTGTGGACGGGGGATATTTGGGGAATGTCGTTTCGAAAACTTAGTATAATCTGGCGCTGAGTCCTTGCACACGTTTCCTCAGGCGTGACAACTGTTTAAAGAGTTTACGAAGGGTTTATACTTTCATTTTGTCTCTTAATGCTCGCCCAACACTTTCCATGCGGGTATATTAAGAAGAAATTGCCTTGAATATACAGCTGCTAGTAGCAAACGGTCAAAGTGTTAGGTTGGGGGCAAAGCTCTTTAAACATGCCTGGCCTGGACGATGTACAAAAACTCCAAATGCCAACTATATACATTTCTATGAGCTGACTTACCTCATTCAGGGTTGAGTCTTCGGTAGCTTCCTTTGCCTTGTCGGTCTTCTCTGTCATCAGAGAGCGAGCAGCGGCTGTAGCGCTCTGGGCCTGTTTCATGGAAGCTTCGCTCTGCGCAAGCAAATTGGCCTGTGTCGAAATCAGTTGGACCAGTTTCCGTATGACCAGAACAAGGAAAATGGCAAAACCGGAAATGTAGAAGTTTCGCTGGGCCCGGAATAATCTCATGCTGTGTTGCATTTCTACGTTAAGATGGACCTCGCCGCTGTTGTCAGTGTTGGAATATTTTCGCATTTCGCGTATAGCTTCCAGAAGGAACAGCACCAACACACCCATTATTAGGAAAAAGTAGAGATGTGCTTGTTGGGCCAACATGGCTAGAAATTTGGATTTGAAGAAACGATTCCATTTGTACGGGCTGATTCCGGGCAAAACCAACAGCAAAACCACTGCGATTTCTGTATACAGAAAACCGGCGATCAAAGTCCACACCAAACTCATTTTTGCTACTTTTCCAATAAAAAATGTGAAAAGTTTGCTAGATTTTATTTTACGTGTTCGCTGTGCTTCTTTTCTCCTCTGCAAAGATTTAAGAATATTACTTTTCTAATTAGTACGAAACACAAACTGTGTGTTATTTTATGGAGCTATTTATAAACACGTACCGTGAATTGGCTTACTTTAAATAGCTATAGATATTAAAATACAACTGCAAATGGTGAAATATGCGTATTTGTATGCCCTCATCGGCGGCCACGTCAACTTCGCTTTCTAGATTTTTGACAATATTCGAAACAAGTTGGCAGCCCCTGTCATGTATTTTGCTTGTAAACAAAATGCCAAGCAGCTGACTACTGACAGCCCTGGTTGCCAGGGTAAAAAAAAAAACAAAATGTGCTTTTGCGCCATCGATCAAATTCAGTTGGAGTTTGTTATTTTCACAAAATGTCGTATCAACATTGGTTAAATTATTTGCAGTCTGCTGAGAAAAACTCAATGATCAGCAATAAGCTGCGCAAGGTGCTCTACAAGTTCCCCGACGGTCAACAAATGGCTGAGGAGTACAATATGGATACGGGCGTAGTGCAACGACGAGCTTGGCGCAAATGCAAACAGCTAATGGGTGAACCCGAATGGGAAATCGAGCTTGGCGAAGAGCCACGCCAACTGAATTGGGCTGCTGCCAATAAGCAAAACACAGCTGGCGGTGGTGATGCGGACAACATATCTGGTGGAGAATTCACTGTGCGGGAGAGCAATACTGCTCCACTACTAACCAAACGTATTACCAAGAAAAACATTGAATGGCGCATACGCAATCTACCTTACCCTCTAAATGTGTACGATATTCAAGCAGATGCCGAGCAGCGCGCAATTATCGTGCGCACAAATAATAAGAAATATTACAAAGTTATAAAAGTACCTGAACTGGATCGTTGCGGCGTACCGCCTGTCCAGGCCAATATAAGCGCTCATCATCAGTTCAACACACTCATCATAACCTACCAGAAACCCCCAATACTCTGCGAGATGGAGGCACAGGTTTTACTTCTGCTAAAGGACGTGGAGACTGAGACAGATGTGGACGATTTGTTGAAAGGATTGCTGGCTAAATAATAAAACTGAATATGTAAAATATGCATACAAACTAAACTATTTATTTTTAATTATCACAAGTTACTTTTGATTGCTCTCGGCCATGCCGACGTAGCTGGCCAGAGACGGAGCTGACGAGCTCGTAAACATGGTGTAATCAAATGTGGGTAACTCTAATGGAGTTAGTGAAGGCATCTCATTCTCTGAGCTGCGGTCAAGTGTGGACAGGCTATGGAACTCCTGACTCTCTGATTGAGGGTCGCTTTGGATCATGGTCTCCACTTTCAGTTCCACTAACGAAGGCGTCACTTTTCGTTCAATGGTCGAGGTGAACTTGGCATCAAAGTCCTGTACGGTTTTGTCGATGGCCTTGGCCACAGACTGGGCTGACCCTACTCCCTGCTCCGGCCGCAATGGCAGCATGGGACTTGTCTCCTTCAGCTGCACGAAATCTTTCATCTTTGTGAGTCCATATTGTGTTTTACGCATCTCGATTTGCCGAAGCTTGCGCTGAAAGTCAAGCGTTAAGGTATCGAGCACTTCTTTCGATTTTGCCATTTGAACATTTTTGTATGCATCTTGTATGTAGATTAGAGAAGTCTCCAGGGCCTTTATGGCGTCTTCATAACGATGGTGGCGTATGAAGCGTTCTGAGCGACGTTCGTGGAAATGCGCCTGTACGTATTGATAAGGATGAAACACGACAGTTTTGAGATGAATTTCTTTTATTTACCAAATTTAGCGGTGCACAATCCATGTTTTCTCTTTTTGCTCTTGTTTACCTGCGCAGTACGTGAGCTGCTTGGCAACTCTGTATCACAGCTGGTCTACCGATAGCTAACAGCATATTATCGAAAAATGCCTATCGAGTCAAATAACAATATTTTAAAATTAACCTTTTTTATGTACAAAGTTGTAATAAGTTAAAAATTTCTATTTAATTACTCTAGAGCGGCACAGCGTTCGCCTGTTTACCCTCAGTAAGCGCACGTGACGCATGAACAAAAACGGGAACATTTATGCCCTGAAAATAAAACAGATATTATGAACATCGAATTTAATCAAGGTAAAAATTACACTCACCTGCATTTTAGCCGATCTAACAAACGCCTTATTTGATGTAACTGTAAATATTTTACGATCCATACCAAAACTAAATATCTTTAAGCTTCGCTCATTCACTTTAGCAGTAAAACGTATGTTGGAAAACTCCGGCGGTATTGTGTCGACATCCGGATACACTGTTACTCGTTTCATAAATTCTTCAGCGCGTTTACGCTCACCCGGTCCGCCCAGTACAGTGAGAATGTTTTGAAATGCATCGTTGGCCAATTGGCAACATACCAAGCGCTTGTCTTTAAATATTTTGTCGAGTATTGGTTTCACCGGAGATTCGCGTTCCTTTTCAGCCTGTTCAGTTAGAAGCGGCTCTTTGAACACGTAATTGCAGTCGCCATTCGAAAGAGCGCTCACATAAGCCAGCAAGGTAGTCACATCCAAGTTTAATTCATTTGACAAGGTGGCATACTGATCCAGATCCAAGTCAGGCTCTTCCAACGAGGCAGTTTGTACTCCCATTTCCTTGAGCTCATCGTGCAACGAACTGTCTATTTTATTAGAGAAGTAAAAGACAATCTGAAAGAAAGTACCGCTCTAAATAATTATAAAATAAATGTAGTTAGAGGGATCATCATCACCTTCGGGCGTTGAAACATGCAGAAGTGCAGTTCACTGGCTTCCAGATAATCGCTTGCCTGATCCAAAACGCTGCGTGCACCAAAACTGACGCAGCCTTTAGCAGCATCCTCGATAGATTTCGAGTTCCGAGCAATTACTTTTATCCATTTTAGGCCGTTATTCGCAACAATGTCTACACGTAGAGGACTCTCGCGCGATTCAAGGGTAAATACAGCATTTATATCCACGACTCCTTGCTGCAGACGCAAGGTTTTTATGAGAAATTCATAGTTAACAAAGTTACTGCTTGTAATGTGATTCTCCTTTAAAGTCTTTGTGCGTATAACCTGTAATTAAATATGGGTTAGCTATAAATAAATGTTTCAGTTCATTCAAGCACTCGGACCTTTTCCAAGAATTTAAGTTCCTGTTCTATTTTCCTTTGCACTTTTGCTACTCCTGGAATGTCCTGAAATTCGACTAAAGATTTCTTGAGTTCCTCGCCCAGTCTGATTTTCTCATTGGCTTCTGCATATAGAGCATTATCCATTTCCATTGCCACCTGCTGAGCTTAAAAACTTTTCTATTCGTATTTTAATATTATTGTCATCGGCCAGCTGATCGACTAGGGCTACTAAATGTATCGAAAATTAATGTTATCGAAATGAAAGAAACTCTGAGTGAGTGCTGTCAAATACCGCCCGCGTTTTCTTCCATCCACTTTTTCTTCACCGGTCAAGCCAAGCGGCAGCTCTGAAAATGACGCCGCTTGAGTGATGTGAATAAATTTAATCCAAACGCATCATTATTAAAATGTGTTAATTCATTGAACAAAATAGCAAAAGGTAATTAACTAAGGTGTAATCTACTTAAATTTGGTAATATTTTAGTGGTATTTATGCACAATGTATCTCCAGAAATCAGAAATGTCTGTGCTTTGGTCGCATTTGAAGTGTGCAAAATTAAAAATTAAATACTACTTACTAAGCATCGTTAGGCGACACGACGTTTGTTACTGTGGCCTTGGTATTATTAAAGTAGTACATTACCGTTGAAATCTTAATATTGTACATCTAAGTTAAGTTGATCGTTTCTAACCTCAACATAAATTTTTTTTTCTGCAGTGCAACTGTGTAGGCTGAAAATAGCTCTGCTTCAATATGTACTTGTATAATTTGACGCTCCAAAAGGGTACCGGCGTCACGCATGCCGTGCACGGAAATTTTTCAGGCGGTAAACAGCAGGAGGTGCTGCTGTCACGTGGCAAGTCGCTGGAACTGCTGCGACCCGATCCTAACACGGGCAAAGTTCACACGCTGATGTCGACGGAAATATTTGGTTGCATACGTGCGCTAATGGCCTTCCGTCTAACAGGCGGCACAAAAGGTTGGTATAATTTGTAATATCACGATTTTTAATATAATTTTATCTATGCACAAAACCCAATTGAGGCAACTTTGTTGGTTGTTCCCAGTTTGACCTTAGTGAACGTGTCTATGTGCGATAGTAATTTGACTTGACGTCGCATTTGCTATGACCCTTAACCACATGGCATGGCGAACTGAAACTTCGAGTTACAAGAACTTCTAACCTCAAAAAAGTACAGTTTCATTGCTTCCAATATAAAATCAGATCTATTTGGCTTTTCATAGATTATATTGTCGTGGGATCAGATTCTGGACGCATTGTTATTTTGGAGTACATGCCCAGCAAGAATGCCTTGGAAAAAGTACATCAGGAGACCTTCGGCAAATCGGGCTGCCGCCGCATTGTGCCGGGACAGTACTTTGCCATTGATCCCAAGGGCCGTGCCGTGATGATTGGTGCTGTTGAGAAACAAAAGCTGGCCTACATCATGAACCGAGATACCCAGGCACGACTAACCATATCTTCACCTCTGGAGGCACACAAGTCCAACACCTTGACCTACCATATGGTGGGCGTGGACGTTGGCTTTGATAATCCCATGTTTGCTTGTCTGGAAATCGATTACGAGGAAGCTGACTTGGATCCATCAGGTAAATATATATCTTATCTAAATTTCATTCTATTCTTTGGCGCTTTAATTCACAGTGCATATGGATAATAGACCATTGACATTGTTATGTACTTAGCGCTAGATAAATATGACCACTGAACCATTGGTGCCGCTGTAATTACCTAGCTACACTTCACTGATTTGTGGTCCACATCCTTTTTAATTTAATTACATTGTTTTTTGATTCCTCTTCTAACTTTGCACTAAACATTGTTTTCCTTTTTATTATTTTGTAGGGGATGCAGCTCAACGGACGCAACAGACGCTCACATTTTACGAACTTGATTTGGGCCTCAATCATGTTGTTCGCAAGTACTCTGAACCACTCGAAGAACACGCAAACTTCTTGGTTTCTGTGCCAGGTGGCAATGACGGACCCTCTGGCGTGCTTATTTGCTCTGAGAACTATCTGACCTACAAGAATTTGGGTGATCAGCATGATATACGTTGTCCCATACCTCGTAGACGCAATGATCTTGATGATCCTGAGCGGGGAATGATCTTTATATGCTCCGCAACTCATCGTACCAAGAGCATGTACTTCTTTCTGCTACAAACAGAGCAGGGCGATATATTCAAGATAACCCTTGAGACCGACGACGATGTGGTTTCCGAAATCAAGCTAAAGTACTTTGATACAGTGCCCCCTGCGACAGCGATGTGTGTGCTGAAGACTGGCTTTCTGTTTGTGGCCAGTGAATTTGGCAACCAGTAAGTAAAACAGAAAAGGAAGACATTTTCAGAGCGTTCTAACCCGTTTTCTCTTTATTTTTATAGTTACTTGTACCAAATAGCACATCTGGGCGATGATGATGATGAACCCGAATTCAGTTCTGCTATGCCACTGGAAGAGGGTGAAACGTTCTTCTTCGCTCCACGTGCATTAAAGAATCTCGTTCTGGTCGATGAGTTGCCTTCCTTTGCACCTATTATCACCTCCCAAGTGGCTGATTTGGCCAATGAGGATACGCCACAGTTGTATGTGCTGTGTGGGCGTGGACCGCGCTCCACACTCCGTGTACTGCGGCATGGTCTTGAAGTATCAGAGATGGCTGTCTCCGAGTTGCCCGGTAATCCAAATGCCGTGTGGACTGTCAAGAAACGCATTGACGGTGAGTCGAAATCAAAGATTTCATTTGATGTTTGCGCTTATCTATTAAGTTTAGGCCTTAAGTTTGCTAGCTATGAAATATTTCTAATAACTCAACTGGTGCATTGATGATACAGAACACGATACCCCAAGATAAACAAATAATATTGCTATATATGTACAGGTTGTGCTACGATTGTTGATTTCAATTCTTAAATATGTATGAAAGTGCTGCAATTTTGTGGCAACCATTAAATTGGCAGATATTTGATGCACGAGACTGAGAAACAGCAACAATCCTAGCCTATTTACCTGTATATAAACACGATCCAAAAGCCACAAGTTATCAACCACCAGTTCTCTCTTATTTCAGGCGCTTAAACACAGACGTCTACTGTTTGTTGTGTGACTATTGAACAGATATAAAATGCGAGTTATCCAATAGACTCGTGTATAATACTTATAATTTATATTTGTCTTTTGTGAAGCGATAGGTAAGGCAACATTACTGCAGCTCTTAAGTCAACAGATACTACAAAACAAATGCTACAAACCTTGATTATTTAATATTATAATTAAGACTTGACATTGAACATGATGTGATTACTTATCATCCGTGTTTCAAATGAACTTTACGTTGATTAGAACTTGATAACCTGATTATTCAATGTCACCAAATACCCTTAAAATGTTATATTTCCAAAGAATATTATACTGACGATCAAACTATTTTTGTTGTGCTCCTACTTTTAGACGAGTTTGATGCCTATATCATTGTCTCCTTCGTGAATGCTACACTGGTTCTGAGCATTGGCGAGACCGTCGAGGAAGTGACGGACAGTGGTTTTCTAGGCACTACGCCAACATTGTGCTGTGCTGCACTGGGAGACGATGCTCTGGTCCAAGTCTATCCAGATGGCATTCGTCATATACGCTCCGATAAGCGAGTGAATGAGTGGAAGGCGCCCGGCAAGAAATCCATCACAAAATGTGCTGTCAATCAACGTCAGGTGGTCATTACGCTCTCTGGTCGCGAGTTGGTTTACTTCGAAATGGATCCGGTAAGCATTTAATATAGACTATGTAGCAGAAGAGAGTATTTAAGTACAGTCGATATATACCTATTTCTAAACGACTATATTTCAATATTCTCGATACATTGCTCTGATGACAAAAACACGAAAAAGAACAATCATGTTGAGACACTTTGTGTCCTGCAGTGCTGAGCAATCATTAGACAATGCATGCATGCTAACCCCGATTTATACAGATTACTAATTGGGAATAATTTACAAACAGACTGGTGAGCTGAACGAGTATACGGAACGGTCGGAAATGCCTGCAGAGATCATGTGCATGGCTCTGGGCACGGTGCCAGAGGGAGAGCAGCGATCTTGGTTCTTAGCAGTTGGTCTGGCTGATAACACAGTGCGCATACTTTCTCTGGATCCCAATAATTGCCTCTCTCCGTGCTCTATGCAGGCGCTACCCTCGCCGGCCGAGTCGTTGTGTTTGGTCGAAATGGGTCATACGGAGAGTACCACAAATGCCGGTGCAGACGATGATGTGCCGGCACAACGCAGCGGCAGCAATAAGGGCACCATATATTTGAATATTGGATTAAGTAACGGTGTGCTACTGCGCACTGTGTTGGATCCTGTATCTGGCGATTTGGCGGATACCCGAACACGCTATTTGGGTTCGCGTCCGGTGAAACTGTTCCGGATCAAGATGCAAGGCGCTGAAGCCGTGTTGGCCATGTCTAGCCGCACCTGGTTGTCCTACTATCACCAGAATCGTTTCCATTTGACACCCCTGTCGTATGAGACGCTAGAATATGCTTCAGGCTTCTCTAGCGAACAGTGTAGTGAGGGCATTGTGGCTATATCGACTAACACACTGCGTATCCTCGCTTTGGAGAAACTGGGCGCCGTTTTCAATCAAGTGGCCTTTCCATTGCAATTCACGCCGCGAGCCTTTGTCATACATCCGGATACGGGTCGCATGTTGATTGCTGAAACGGATCATAATGCGTACACCGAGGAAACGAAGAATGCGCGTAAGGAGCAAATGGCTGAGGAAATGCGTAGCGCTGCTGGCGAAGAGGAGCGCGAACTGGCCAGAGAAATGGCCAATGCCTTCATCAATGAGGTGCTGCCCGAGGATGTGTTCTCTGCACCCAAGGCAGGACTCGGCTTATGGGCTTCGCAAATACGCTGCCTAGATGCCATGCACGGCCAAAC
This sequence comes from Drosophila mojavensis, assembly GCF_018153725.1. NCBI lineage: Eukaryota > Metazoa > Arthropoda > Insecta > Diptera > Drosophilidae > Drosophila > Drosophila mojavensis. The sequence continues at coordinate 9,008,002 of NW_025318899.1, read as the reverse complement.
GATGTTCACTGTGCCACTGACACAGAACGAGGCTATCATGTCTATGGCCATGCTTAAGTTCTCTGTTGCTGCTGATGGTCGCTATTATTTGGCAGTGGGCATTGCCAAGGATCTGCAGCTGAATCCGCGGATCTCGCAAGGTGGATGCATCGATATCTACAAAATTGATCCAACCTGCTCAGCACTGGAATTTCTACATCGTACTGAGATCGAGGAGATACCCGGCGCATTGTGTGGTTTCCAGGGTCGCCTACTAGCAGGCTGTGGTCGCATGCTGCGCATCTATGATCTGGGCAAGAAGAAGATGCTGCGCAAGTGCGAGAATAAACACATTCCCTACCAGATTGTCAACATTCAAGCGATGGGCCACCGTGTCTATGTCTCTGATGTTCAGGAGTCTGTATTCTTCATACGCTATCGGCGCGCTGAGAATCAGCTCATCATATTCGCTGATGATACCCATCCGCGTTGGGTGACGGCTACAACTCTGTTGGATTATGATACCATTGCTATTGCTGATAAGTTTGGCAATCTGAGCATTCAACGCCTGCCGCATTCAGTCACCGATGATGTGGACGAAGATCCCACTGGCACGAAGTCGCTCTGGGATCGTGGATTGCTGTCGGGTGCCTCGCAAAAGTCAGAGAACATTTGCTCGTTCCATGTGGGAGAGATTATCATGTCGCTACAGAAGGCCACTCTCATTCCCGGAGGTTCCGAAGCGCTCATCTATGCCACATTGAGCGGCACCGTGGGCGCTTTCGTGCCGTTCACTAGTCGTGAGGACTACGACTTCTTCCAGCACTTGGAGATGCACATGCGCAACGAAAACCCGCCCTTATGTGGTCGAGATCATCTCAGCTACCGCAGCTCATACTATCCTGTGAAAAACGTGCTGGACGGTGATCTCTGCGAACAGTATTTATCTATTGATGCAGTAAAGCAGAAGAGTATCGCGGGTGACATGTTCCGCACGCCCAATCAAATCTGCAAGAAGCTCGAGGACATACGCACACGCTATGCGTTCTAAATAGGTGAGTGTACATATTATATGTGGGTTTAACAACTGGATATAACTTTTGTTAAATCTCAGTAAATACGCATATACTTATTACTTTCATTATTTTTTACTTGCAGTTGATTTTGAATGCTTAAGACGACACCCACTTGCATCTTTTCATATTTAAGGTGAGTTTTCTCGATAGAAGCTTATGCAAATTGCTCTGTGATGAGCTAAGCTTTTACCTTGGGACACCTATGAAATGCCTTGATTAGTGTAATGTTATAAATGCTGATAAATAATTACACTACTATGAAGTTACCTGTGCAATTAATATTAATAGTTTTCCTTGTTCTATTGCAGTCTCATAAACAACTCAACCTCATATCAATTGGAGTCTTGGAACACATTTGCTATAGCTGAAAAGGTAATTAAATAGGGATTAACTAGAAAGCAAACAAATAATCTACGATGATGTTTTTTTACATATGTTAGACTAATGAAATGATTTGATTGTAACTTAATTACTGAGTTCAAAGCTCAAATAAATATGATTTATCAGTAGACCTACGCCCTACTAAAATACATTTTTATTTTCTCTCTTGCAGCTATTTTGTGCTTCGGATTCTTTGATTGGTTGACATCTAAAATATTTACTAGGTAAGTTTGAATATTAATTAAAGTATACTCAAAACAGTTGCTAATCACGTGTTTCTCTTCTTCATTGCAGTTTAAATATCTAATTGGTAATGCTTAGACGTAGAATGCACATTAATACACACATACACAACCACTAAACGACTGCCTATTTATATTTATACTAGATTTAATTATTGCATAAAGTCAACATTTGTGCATCATATTTAATTGCCACACTTGTGTAATTTAAGCCACAATACTACTCTAATAATAATAATAAATGTATACAAAGCACAAAGTGGGTCTTAATTTGCATGCGCTTGTTAGCCATGTAGCTCGGTTCTTGGCCTTGTTTACCAGCATTCGCCACTCTACCGCTGTGGCATGCCACGGATATCAGCTAAGCTAGAAGCATTTCTAGTTTTCTCTCTACCCATCTCTCTGTGGTATGTGCGCAATATCAAATTGTTGTAATTTGTTATGTACCGAGTTATAAGCACAGTAGTTATGCAAATTACGTGCCTCTCCTAGCTCTCGTTGTTGGCCCGGTGGCCCGGCCATGAAGCAAGCATCCGCAAAGTGTTCCACTTTGTGGCAAGTGGAAGGTGGACACCGACAGAGGGCAGGAGGGAACGCGTGCAGCATAGTTGCATCAACTAGCTGGCGCTGCGCCATCTGGTTAAACGATTTATTAACTTCATTTCTAGATCATTAGATCGCATAACACGGACATTCATCACTTGTTTGCACTTTTTGCTGCAACACGCAAGTGTACAACGGAAAACAACACAACAACAACAACTGCAGCGACTGCAACGTGAAGCTGCAGGCAGCCGCTACGCATGCAATTCACGCCACTTGCAGCTGCAGCCTGAGCATCGATCGCGCCACCGATAAGCGCAATCAACGCTTGGCGCAAACACTTGCCCACCACATGTAGCCCTAACACAGCCACGCCTACTTCGGATACCCTTTCCAAGTGGCGTTGCAGTTTGTGGAGACTTGAAAGGGTTTTTTGGCCACTTGTTCGGCACTTTAAGAATCTGCAACTCCTCATAATTGATTCACTCCGAAGCCCTTCGCTTGGCAGGACATTTGGTAGTCGACCTAGCTCAGCATTTGTCTGCGATGGGTGCGCCTGGATGCTGTTGCCATATCCATTTGCGGAATGCGTTCAGCGTTTGCACAGATGCCCAGTTGTAGATAAGGCAAATGCTTTGTCTGGACTGCGATGTCCTGTACCTGTATATGAGCTTTGCGCTGTTTGTTGTTGTTGCTGTTGCTGCTGGGGCGTTGTTTGCGCTATCAGCGCTGGGCGATCAACGATCTGAGCATCTGAATCGAACTCCGCTTGGGCTCTGCTGCAGCAGCTGAGCTAGATGCTTATCAAAAATGCCTCGCGTGATAAAATATTCGCATGAAAGACCAGAGACTGGAGATTGGGGACTGTAGAGCTTGTAACTTGGAGCTTGCAAATGGAAATGGGTGTTAACGCAGCAACTTTTCAGCTGTCTTCGTTGTTGGCTTGCGTGTAAGAATTTTCTGCGAATTCGCTGAGATTTTAATCGGTTAGCTGTCTGGCAGTCTGACTCGCTGTAGACATAGCCCGACACTTTCCCTGTAAATGAAATACTCATTTTCCGAGCATTTTCCAGTCACGTCGTTTCACAGTTAGCAACTTTATTAAAACTAACGGCAAGCCAAATAATTAAAACGCAGCACAGCAAAAACGCGAAGAGGAATCGCAAATTGCGGGCCATGTAATAAATAGAATCATCAGCCAGTCAGCCAGTCGGCTAGCTAGCCAGCCAGCCAGCCAGCCAGGCAGCGGCCGGTCAGAGCCAGACAGTTAAAGTCAGGGTCTCGGTTTGGGGCTGTCTAACCGCCATCATCATCATCATCATCATCAGCAGCAGCAGCAGCAGCATGATCATTATCATGATCATGATCGTGTTCATTGGCAGTCGGAGCAGCATTATTTTAATTCACTTAGCAGCTTTGGACGTTGGACGTTTAGGCACAGCTGTGAGCCGGTCTGACTCTGCTCTCTTCGCCTGACAAACCAATTATACAGCATGGATTTCGATGTGCAAGTGTAGTTAGGCGAGAGGGGGGAGGGAAGGAGAGGAGGAGAGACTGAGGATCGGCATATAAGGTGCTTAGGAAAATAATAAGACAACTTGATTACGTTGAGGCAACTGAAAGAGATTAAAAGCTTCTTAGAAATTATAATTGAACTATTTAACGGAGGCCACAGATAGCAAATGACTAAGATCGTTAAACATATATGTGTGTATATGAATATGTTTATACACAAGAAATTAAATAAATCTTGAAAAACTTAATGTAAATAATAATTAATATTAATAATCAAGTCGAGAATCTTTTATGGAGAAATTGACATAAATATTTTAAAAGGCACTCTGAATATGATATATTAGCTGAGAGTTGGGATTCATATGAGCTCATAAAAATGACAGATCATTGAAAGCAAAAACTTGGATTTGTTAGCAATACCAATTAGTAGTTGAGAGTTATGCCAAAATGATATTTCATTTAAAGCTCCAATTTTCTGCAGCTGACACAATTTTATTTATAAAGATCACAGCTGAGCACAGCTTGACGTTAACTGCTTTTAAAATGAGCTGCAGGAATCTGAGGAGAAAACATAAAGTTATCAATTCGCTTTGCTTGGTTTACACCACAATCGCAGCTCCGATTTGATCCACTCAGCTGTCAGCGCAGCTCTAGGGTCTAAGCAGGAGAAGAGGAAGACGATGAGCAGAGCAGAACAGAACCGCAAAAAAACTAATTGCCGCCTGCCAGACGAGGGAGAGCAGGAGGGAGGCAAGGAGAATGACAATCGGATGAGAGGCATATGGATCCGCATGCTCAGCTGTGGATTGCTGTCAGCAAATCTGTCGTGGTCAGTTGAATGTACTTATCTACCTTCAGCACACATACACACATACATGCATATGGAGGCTCGCGTGCGTGGCTTCGGCTCGACGTAGGTCAGAGCTGACCCCATTCGGTGTCATTAACGTGGCCCAAGGTCTGTTTGTTTTGGCTTGGCTTGGCTGGCAATTTGCGCATAATTGACTGAGGCAAATATGAAATGCGATGGGGAGGAGACTTTGGTGTGCGTCACTGTGAACTCATTTGAACTGCCGCATAGCCTGTCAGCAGCTCCAGCTGTTGCAGCCAACTCAAGTCTCGGCCGGAGGCGAAGGCGGTTCTACCCGATCTCTGATCCACAACGACAAAACTCAGCAACTGGGAAAACGTTTCCAGTCACTTAGTCAACAATCTGTTGCATCTAATTGTCTTTTGCAGCAAATTACTCAATTCCGTGTTGCTGCTGATGCTGCGATAGCAACAGATGTAGATCTGACCCTCTCCTTCTCTCTCTCTCCTTCTCTCTCTCTCTCCTTCTCTCTTACTCCTCTGTCTTATCTTTCAACAGGTTTGACATAATTTTCACTTGAGTTTGTTTTTGAGCAGCACAAATTGGACTGCGTTGATGACGATGATGCGTTGAGTAACTCAATCGCAATCTCTTAGTTTACAGCTCTGCAACGGCGCTTCGTATGCCTTTGGAAACATGCCCACTTCCGCAAGTAATTTGCTGCGGTTCTTGGGCGGCGGGCATAATGGAACATTTTAATGCTGAAACTGATGATTAAAATCAAAGTCATAAGACGATGTAGGAAGGAAGCTCACGAAGAGTGGGAACGAGCTGGATACCCTATACGATGAATACGGGAATAAAGAGAGAGGCATAGAGAGGGGGAAAGTAGCTACAAAAGCTATATGGGCTATCTCTCTCTCTTCTACTCACTCGCTCTCTCTCTCTTGGGAAGCAGTCAGGCAAATTCTAGAGTAGATTAGAGACGGCGTCAATTTCCTTCAACTTTTCATCGCTGGCACTGCCTGTCATCTGTGGTTTAGCATTTACAGGGTAACAGAGCTGCGCCACTTGCACAAGATGTCGAGAACGCAGTCGCAGTTGAAGCTGCGAGTCACAATTGAAGCTGCAAGTTGCAAGTTGCAAGTTGCCAGTTGGCAGTTGGCAGTTAAATACGTTGATCACTCGCACAGATCATCAACACGAACATGCCACAGCCGCAGCAGAGACACGTCGAGCCAGCGAGCCATAAAAACGGGAGCAGACTGCAAACATAATTGAAAGCAATTTGCGGCTGACTAACTGAGGCCAAGGAGTAGCAGACCTAAAAGGTGAGCGAGACAGAGACAGAGATAGAGAGCAGAGAGAGAGAGTGGAATTGAGGTGGGGTCTGCTGTCGCTGGGTGATCTGAGCAGACGGCAGGTCGAGCGTCAGCATAAACATTACATATATTGCCACACACACACACGCACACACACACGTGTTGTTTGTCAATTCAGTTGGCGCTTCGCATTTGCTTTGAGTGAAGGGGTTTCGGTTGTTGCTGCCACAGATGCAAGCGAGCGAGCGGAAGTGTCTCAGTTCCGGCAAATGTTGATCATCTGCACCTGAACACAGAGACCAGAGACAGAGAGAGAGAGGGTGAGAGAGAGAGAGAGAGGGGGGAAAGAAAACACATTTGATGCAGCTGTTCATCCTCGAGGCCCCCATTTTCCCCCTTTGCTATTGCGCAATTGTGCAATGCCTTTGATTTGGTTCTTTTGCCACTCGACTCGTAATTGCAAACAGCTGAACCACATGTGCTGCTGCCCCCAAAAGCCTAATCGATATTTTTGGGGCTAGCCAAAGGGGTGCGAGAGGCCAGAGTAGAGTCAATGATCATTAGCATAGCTAGAAGGCACATTTCTGAAAGTGCCCGCCTGGCTCTGGCCCTGGGTCTGCGGGGCAATTGTTAATTAACTGAAAGTGTCAACTGGTTGCAATCAACCAAATCTGATTTGCTTTTAGAGGCATAAAAAACAGATGGAAATTTGTAAAATTGCTTAATGGAACAGTGGACTTCTGAGATTTCTATTTCGGACTCCTAGTGCCAATAATCAAGTTTTACATCAGATTTGAAATTCTCCTCTTCGTTAGCTTATAAATATCTCTGAAGCTCTTACTCTCACAATTCACTCTCGTCTCTCTATCTATCTCTCTTCTTTTTCTCTTTTCTCTGATTTCAGTCTCTGTCTCTCCATTTTCACTCTAGCTTGATCTCCCTCGATTTCTCAATTCTTTCACTTTCAACCCCTCTCTCGCTCTCGCTCTTAATCTCGTTCACTTTATCCTATTCTATTTCTTGCAATTCGCCTCCTCTTTCTTCTGTTTCATACCATCGTAAAGTTCTTTTCTTCAGTTTCTCCCCCTCTGTTGGTTCGACTAAGAGCAATAAAATATAGTTTGCTATGAATATAGGTATATACGTATATAGTTTTCTATGTATGTTTCTTAACATACATCAAAATTTCCTGGGAATTAACTTATCAATTTGCACAATTCTTCCAATCCAGTGAGCAAAACTTTCAGTGCTTATTAAATAAACTCGGATAGCGAGATTTCATGGGCTGCCCCTGAAGGTTGACTCCCTGGGGTCATTTCGCTTAAGCCAAGCTTGGCTGGGCACCAATCTGGTTGGACATGGAGCTCCCACATATAATCATGCATATACATACACACTATATGTACGGCACATACACAGCTGAATCATGGGGCATATACCCGATATATGTTTGTATATTTATATGTATAAAGCAACTTCCTACAGCTGCTGAAACTCAGACACAGCCGGCCAAGTGCGTTGGGTATACGACTGACTCTATACATACATATATTTTGCAGTTGTTGCACAAATAATGAATGAAACGCGTTGTTGTTGTTGTTGCTGTTATTGTTGTTAAAGTTTATCAAGTTGAAATTGCACAGTTGGTTGACTGCTGCCACAACAAACAACAAACGAAAGAGCAATGAAAAGGCACTCGACTTATGGTTGGCGCTCAACTTGGGCTTGTGAGAGTGGGACTTAACCTATATGTATGCCCGCTCAAGTGGTGCAAAGTGAGCATATTGGTTGTGTTTGAAAGAAGATTGACTATCAATGTATGTATATATGAATGTATGTATATATGAATACTCAACTCCAGCCTTAGCCAGTGCATGATTGTTGACCTTGCCTCAAAATCTAAAGGAAAAAGTCATCAATATTTGGAGGTAAACAATCGGAAAGCTAAGAAATACGAGAGCTGCTGAGAAGCTCAATAAAACTAAATGAAATTTGAGTGCAATAAACTGCGATTAGTGTTTGTTTGTCTTGGAGTCTGCTGCTGTTGCTGTTGCTATTCGAGTTTCCGTTTCCGATTGAATTGGATTGGATTGGGCTGCTGCTCAGTGCGTTGTTTACGTTCCCAAGCCCAGCCGAGTGGAGGGGCTCTTAGGCAGTTGTCCACAACCCTGAGCTCAGCGATTCACTGTCAGACGACGGGCCACGCACAAGGCAAACAAGCCGAGCAGCAGGCGGGCCAGATGTTGTTGCTGTTGTTGTTGCAGTTGTTGTTGTTTATAGCAAATTGCGCATACGCCTCGTTGTGCGGCCAGGCGTTGCAAATAGTTTGTCATAAGTACACATACATATATAAGTGTGCATGTGTGCATGTGTGTGTGTGTGTTTGTGTGTAAATTTGATCATTCAGCTCACCCACACAGCAATAATTCAAGTGCAGCGCTCATCAATAAAGTGAAATTTTTGCTTTTGGGGCGTGCAGCCTTGCTCGATTGTTGTTGTGCTTTGATGGACACATGCACGAGGCATATGCTACACATGCACATACAAAGTGATATATATATACACATGTGTGTATGTATATACTGTATGAACGACAAGGCAGCCAAGCCAGCAGCTGAGGCAGCAACCGGACGCACGTGTTCATTTTCATTTGGCGCACAGAGAACCCAACGATAAATAGCCGCAGCGGCTGCCGCAGTCGCAGTCGCAGTCGCAGCAACAACAGCTGTACAGCAGAATCTTTGTAGACGATGACGGAGACGCAGACGACGCTGATGACGACCAACTGCGGAAATTATTCATTCAAGCGCTGCTGCTGCTGCTGTTGCTGTTGTTGCTGCGGCTTCTGCTTCTGCTTCTTCGGCCTGGCTTGGCTTGGCTGCTTCTGCCAAGTAACAATTTGAAATTCATACAAATTGCAAGCGGCGAGCGGAACCAGACAATAGCCGCAACGCTTGCCACATGCGGGGGCAGCAACTGGAGCCACCCAAGCAGCGCCAACATGTCCGGCAGCAACAAACAGCAACAGCAACAACAATAGTTGTCCATCAAACTGGCAGCGAGGCGCAACGAGCTCCCAAATGTGGCTGTTGTTTGATTTCATTTGCCAAAATAATTGTCTCACATTGCATAATCCAGCAACAACAATAGCCACAATAGCAACAACAGCAACAACAACAAACAATGAACGAAATGAAAGCTCAGCTTTCACCCCGACATTTGGGCCGGGTCTAAAGCCATCAGCAACTGCGGATCACAGACAATAAAACAAAAGCTGAAAAAAGCTAAAAAGCCAAATCTGAACAAAACAACAACAACAACTAAAAACCCAAATTCAGGCAACGAGCTCAGCGCTGGCAGCACACGGCACACAGGTGTGCACAATCAATCAACATGAGATCCCATTTAAGCTGCTGTAACAATGACCACGATAATCACGCAGCCACAACTACAACCACAGCCACAGCAGCAACCACACATCGCTCGGTTTTTTTTTTTTTTTTTTTTTTTTTTTTTTGGTTCCAGGTCCACGCACAATCGCGTTGATAGCTTCGATAGTCGCACAAAAGTCAGATCAAGAGCCAGAGCTTGTCTGAGCATTTCTGTGAGCAGAGACCACCGCACCACAATCGCTCAAGGCAGCAGCAGCAATGATGGTGACGTTGGTGGTGCGGGTGCGGTTGTTGCTGCTGGGGCCGCAGCATTGTCTAGACCCAGCTGATTGCTGTTACATTCCACACTTAATTAGCTGCCAGCCCATGGCTAAACAATGCTCTTGAACAATTTCCCAAAAATTTTATTGTATTTGTATTTTATTCATATTGCTAATGAATTTTTGGCTCTCAGGTAGATCAGAGATCAAAGTAGATCATGTTGAAGGGTCGGTAGTTGGGCACAGCTGAGTGTTGATGAATATGGCTGTAATTGAGTCGATTGGAGTGAAATAGTAAATATCAAATATTATTCATATTTTGTGCTGCATTTATGAACTGCTTTTCTCTCTTCAATTGAATGTTCTCAGACAAGTGAGATTTTTGTGTGGTCTAATCACGTTGCTGAAACTTCTTTCATCAAAGTGAAGGTATGTTTGACATGCTCTATGTCTTAATCTACATATATCACAATTATATCAATCTACATATAGAAATCATTATTAATATACAGTGGCTCACAGGCTATTTCAACCAAAGTCTAAAATAATACTTTCGGCATCTGCAAAATCTAAACTAAATGATATATCAACAAAATTTAAATACCAGCTGCTAGTTTTATGTTTTAATTTATAAAATATCACATCTGTTATTATTTAAATATTTTAAAAATATTTTTTAATATTTAAAAATTAAGAATATAATCAGCAAATAATTGCATATTCAAATATTCTCTTTCTCTCTCCCTCTCTATCCCTTTCCCTGATAAATCGAAACAGTGAACAGTTTTTCACCAATTTGTACAAGACAGATTGCAAATAAAAAATATATACTCGTATAAAAAAAAATTCTATTGACTAATTAATCTAATTTGTCCAGCTCATTTCCTAGAGGCAGCCAGTGGAAGGCGATTTTCTTCTAGCTCATTTGCCAGCTGAAGTCGTAGAGTTCAACTTGCTATGCTCACAATATTGTCGCAATGCTGAACAATTTTAATTGGATATATGTTCATTGACTGCGCGCTGTTCATGCAACAGCAACACCAACAGCAACAGCAACAGCAACAAGTGCGGCAAGTCGAGCTGCTCGCCTCATATTTTGCTGAATGCTGAGCGAAATTAGCATATGAATAAGTTTTGAGTGTTACACCAGCTGTGAGTGTGTGAATGTGTGAGTGTGTGAGTGGTGCGTGTGGTTTTCTTGGCTTGAAGTTGAAGAAGGCGGCGGCACGCATCAAAGCCGACCACCAACAATTGCCACAGTCAGAGTCGGAGTCGCAGTCGCAGTCGGAGTCGGAGTCGGAGTTGGAGTCGCAGCAACATGTGCACACTCGACTCGTATGAAAACTAAAACCGAAACTGAAACCGAAACTGAGCTCGAATTGGAGGTCACGTAGTTGTCCGGGCACCATGCAACGCCTTCATTTGGCCAGCGCTGCTCTGTGCCGCATATAAATTACACAATGCAACACACAGACGACGCCGCGTTGCTGCAACTCGGCCACAAATCGAATTGCCGCAAAAAACAGAAAAAAAGAAAAACTGAGAGGCAAGTGAAACCCTGTAAATGCAATGAAATGGTTTTTAACTTTTGCAATTTTTCAACGGCCAAACCAAAAAAATAAAACACAACAAATAATAAAAGATGCGCGAGAATTGGAAGGAAATGAACGAAGAGTGAATGTGCTTACAAACCGTGATATATATGGAATGGGATATATACATGCTATACAGCATAACATATTTGGAACATCAAGATATATAAACATCTGCTGTAGTACTTTCAAATATAGTTGAATGCTCTTTCTGGATGTGGTGTAAAAAAATATGGTACATATATATTATATATTTATAGTATAAATATAGTACAAATCTTCTATTCAATATGCTTATCAAAAAAGTGAGTCAAATAAAAAGTGCTTCATTGATGACTTCGTGGTTCAAGTCTTCAAAACTTCATGGTTCTTGAGCCTCATTTTTGAGCCAGGTTTACCTCTTTGGTTTTCTTGAGCTGCGTTCTCTGATTTTCCTAAACTTTAATTTTTCTTTCTTTTCTTGAACCTGACTTCATATGCCTTTAACTTCGATTTATAAAGCAGTTTTATCTCTGATGTGAGATCGATGAACTAGGCTCTTCTTGTCTTCAGTTTCGCTTCGCCTTTTTTTGGGGTCTCTCACGCCAGATTTTAAGATTAATAATTGATTAGATACATAAACTGATCATAGTGTGTCGAGATAAAGATTATAAAATAAATCAAAGTATATATAGACTTGATACAAAATAGATTTTCTGCACAGACAAATTGCCTGAGCAAATCGCAACACCCTCTTGGCAGAGTAAAGCAAACTAAGCTTCAAGCTGAAGGCGTCGGCATGGCAATAATATGGTTTTTGATGTTTAAACAAGGTCAGCTCTTCTCTTCTCTTCTCTTCTCTGGGCTGGCATGGCGCTGCCATCAAAGGTGGAGCGCCGAGCGATGAGCAAACAAAGCGCTCTCCGTAACCAGAGACGCTGGCTAACCCCTGGCCCCTAACCCCTGGGATCTAAAGCCTCATCGACATCGTCCATTGGGCCATTCGTCGATTCGACATCGAAGTAATAACCATAATGCGCCGCTTCACGCAATTTTCGTAGCTTAAATCCGCTGTTAAAGTTCGAAAGGTTTTTGGAGGCAATCGAATATGGAATGCTTTTTGGGCTTATTTGCTTTAGCCGTTGGCCTGTTGGCCCGTTGGCCCTCTTCTTCGGCTTTTCGATCCGTTCTGCTCCGCATCATTCATTCACTTTGGCCCGGTCGGGGTCTCGCGGCCTTTGATTGCTTTTATTTTTTTTTGTTTTTCTTTTGGTTTTTGGCGCTGAAGCAATAAGCGATTTGCCATGCTTCGATTTGCATGCATTAAAAGAGAGTACGAATGGGTTCAGCTTTGGGATACGAGTAGGATCGGATTGAAGTTGAAATGCCTTTAGACTGCTTACAGTTTGAGAGGCATAGTTCGATTTTTATGAATATTGTGCAAAGGTTGGAGGATCAGCAGACAACTAGATGAAATTTTGTTTTTAGCATATATCTAGTAAAGCTATCAGATGATGTGAATGTGATATGTGTGATATGCAATATGTGCAAAGATCATTTGAAAGTTTTTCTAGTAAAGAGCGTATAATTTTTAATTTGAACAGGAATATTTCGGCTTTCTACACCAATCCGAAAACATATAACAAAAGATCTCCACATAAATCGCCCTCTATCTCTTACCCTCTCTATCCGATATATAGCTCATCAACTGGCCATCCCTCTGCCAATTCTTAGTCAAGAGAACCAACTATCAAACGCTTTCCAACTACTTAACCATAGGCCAAAAAAAAAAAATTCGACTCTGAAAAGAAAGTTCTCATTAATTAACATTGGCTGTGCAATAAATGCTGAAGGAATTGATCAAAGGCCTGTGAGCTATTGTTTGTATATGGATCATGCTATATTGTGTG